>NC_133754.1:0-2400000 GCF_036562045.2 Rhinolophus sinicus
TTTGAATCTCTTAGGCAGGAAAGAGGGAGGGTCAAAAGCTGTTTCAGATTCTTTTGTTTCCCAACAACCAACTTAAAGTCAATATCCCCACAGGCAAAACTTTTAGTCCTCTTCATTCCCATCTTTGAATCTGTAATAAAAGTTTCACATCAGAAGTTAAGTTGGAGGATTGTCACATATTTCATTAATCTAATCACTCAGTCCTGAGACTAAGTTACTTTAGTTAAATTGTTGAATCTTTTGTCATGACACGGTGATGTAGATACACTCCCAAATTTCGCCTTTCATTAACTATTTCATTACTTGCTTTGGTGGGGGAGGAACAAATTTTCCTCTACCCTCAAGGTTCTTCTGGCTGCTCTAATAATCAAATAGACATGAGACAGATTTACAAGAGAAAATAAGCAGATTTAATTCACACATATGGGAACCATGCACACATGAGAGAGAGACCCTAACCCTGACCCCACCCAGTATCCTCATGTCCCCCCCCATGTGCCCTGCCCAGTGAGGACACCGTCCAGAGGGAGTCTCAGGGGTTATTGATTCTGCTGTGTCAGCGAGGACTTTTTTGATTTCAAGGGACTGGACACACTTACTGAAGTAAAACAAATTAATACTTTTTAAGGGCAGAAATAAATCAGTGCTTGCAAGAGGCAAGTTTAAGGGTGAGTTTGGGCCTGGCAGGTCCCACTTCTCACTCTCTTATTGGCCACAGTGTGAGACTGCCCACTGGGAGACGCAGCTGCACCCACATCTGTGATCCTCACTGAGTGTGAACGTCAGAGGCTTGTTACCACCGGAAGGCCAAAGGATTTCAGGGCCACGGGCTGCTCTGTGGCTGTTGTGGCCAGGGCCACATTTAATGGTTGCAGGGTTCTCACCTCTCTTGGCCAGCTAAGGGGCTGTGAGATAGGAGGTACTTGTCTCACCACATGGATGTTGGGAAGTGAAACATCCCAAGGGGCTGTCTACACTGCCCAGGTAGCTGTTCAATTGCCCTAGCACCATGGTCAGCTCAGTAACTGGCCCTGGGGGCTTGATAGGGCATGGCTGTCCTGAGCTGGAGGACCGCAATGCCTCCCTGGATAGTCAGAGGCCTGGGGCCGTCCTGCCTGAGACATTACTGTCTCCTGCTGCCCACTTGGATGGGAAGAAGGAGACAGCTAGTCCCAGGAGGGCCCCACCAGCCCTCAGGAAGGCTGCACCTTGCGGCTGGCAGGTCATTGCACCCAGTACTGTATAAATCAACACGTGTCTACTGAGTGCCCTCATGTGTCAGGGCTGAGCTGGAACTGGGGGTTGCCACCCCTTCCCTGGTGGGAAGGCAGGTGGAAACCCTGTGTGACTCAGGCCCTCCACAGCCCTGGACTGTGGTTGAGTTGGATTTAAACCAGTGACCAGAGTCCAGGACTGTGGGACAGACAACGAATGGTCCCCTCAAACCCTGATCATGAGTGACCCTGGGCGAGTCCTGTCCAACCTTAGAAGCCTCACAGAGATCAAGAGGGGAAAGGAAGTGGGCCAGCAAGGCTTAAACCGACCCTAACCCTCTAATCCTAACTCCGAACCTCCAACCTTAAATGTAAACCCTACCGCTGGACACTGAGACCCTCAACCCTGATCCTTACACTCTAAACTGTGACCCTCTGACCATGACATTAGCCGTCTAACATCGACCCTGACTCTTATTCTGACCCTTAACCCTGTCCTTGATCCTGACTGTCCCTAACCCTAACACCTCAACAGCCTTTTACAAATAAAACTCTCAACAAATTAGGTATAGATGGAACCTACATCAACAAAATGTAGGGCACATGTGACTGCTAATATCACACTCAACAGTGAAAGGTTGGAAGGTTGGAAGTTTACCCTCTAAGATCAGGAAAAAGACCAGGGTCTACACTCTGACCGCTTTTATTCAATGTGCTACTGGAAGTCCCAGCCAGAGCAGTTGGGCAAGAACGAGACATAAAAGACGTCCAAACCAGAACAGAAGAATTGTCTCTGTTTGCAGAAGATATGCTTTTGTATGTAGACAGTCCTAAAGATCCCACCAAAAAAATCTGTTAGAACTGGTAAATATATCCAGTAAGGATACAAAATACACAGAAAAATTAGATTCTTTCTATACATTAACAAAGACCGATCAGAAAAAGAGAAACAAAACAGTCTCATTTGCAATAATTTCAGAAATGATAAAATACTTAGGAGTAAGTTTAACCAAGGAATTAAAATATCTGTAAACAAAAAACTGTAAGACATTGACGGAAAAAAATTGAAAAAGACACAAATAAATGGAAGGATATGCAGTGTTCATGAAATGGTACAATTCATACTGTTAAAATGTCTCTACTACCCAAAGCCATGAATATAGTTCAATGCAATCTCTATCAAAATTCCAGTGTCATTTTTCACATAAAAAGAAAAACTCCTAAAATGCATAGACTACGTAAGACTTCCACTGGCTCAAGCAATCCTGAGAAAGAACAAAGCTAGAGGCATCACATTTCCTGACTTCAGACTGTATTCCAAAGCTACGAAATGAGAACGATATGGTACTGGCATAAAACTGGACACAACCCAGTGGAACAGAATCAAATGTCCAGAAACACACACACACACCCATCCTCGCTACTGAGCTTTCTAAATGTTCGGGAGCTCATCCTGGGTGGAGGAGAAAGAGGGAAAGGGGCGCTGAGGAATAAGTGGGGGAGGGATTACGTGCCTGTGTCTTTCATGGGAAACTCTGGTGTTTCAAACAGCCTGGGTGAGCGTGTTCACTGGCGTCCTCTGAGCGGGAAGGTCTCCATGGGACTGGGCTGGGGCTGTCATGTGGGTCACCTTTTCTATTTCTATTGAGCAGCTGTTTGGCCACTTTGAGTTTCAAATGGGCTGATATCTGTTGTTATGGACACTTGAAAATCTCTAATGTGGCCCAACCCGGGATCTGACACTTAAGGAAACAGACCCCTGAAGCACAACTGGTGGCCTGAGGTCCCAGGGAGGCTGAGACCCCACCTACCAGCCCAGTCCCTGTCCCCAAGGTTGGCTGCCTCCCAGGAGGCACCAGCTGCTGAGGGAGCCATGGCAGACACATGGGAGACCCCTCACCACCCTGGTCCTGCTATGGGGACAGGCCTACCCACCTGGAGACATTCCCAGTCTCCTTCAGGTGGTGGATCAAGGCGGGAGCTCTGCAGAAAACAAAGGGTGGTGAGCTGTGGGAAGTGCCTGAGGGTCCTTCGCTTCTGGGGAGGGAGGAGCTGTGAGGGGTGGGGAGTGGGAGCCCTGCTTGCTCTAGCCTCAGTCCCCCTCAATTTCCATGTCCCCTCCTGGGTAGAACAGATGCTCAGGGAGCTGAAGGAGGCTACATTTAGGATCCAAAGAGAGACACTCGGAGGATGGAGGATTTTAGCTCAACCCAAGGAAGGAGCCAGGGAGGAAGTAAGCCTCCCAACACTGGGACCTGCGATTCCAGGTCAGTGTGCCCCTGGCAGGAGGGGCTCAGACCCTGTGCAGGGGATCAGGCTGCCGACTTCAGCCCCGCGAGCTGAGACAGGCAAACAGGCACTTCTCAGGGCTCTGGGAAGGACCCTGCTGGGCCTCCCATGGCCACCCTGGCACCTGCTGCAGGCCCAGCACCCTGGCCCTGACCTGGGCATCAACACCAGGTCTCCCAGGCGGGTGGCGAGGATGCCGCTGGCCACAATGTTGATCTGGGTGACAGTGGTGCGGATGGTGGGTGCCAGGTGCTCGCTGCCTGGCTTTCCCTTCAGGGCCATGTAGAGCCCAGACAATGGTGGGGCACCGCCATCTTGAACAGCTCAGGGGAAAAGGGGAGTGTCACCTGGCCCTGCCACCCCCCAGCTCATGTCCACAGTCCCCCTCAATCCCAGGCAGGGGTCGCTCATCAGAGCTGGAGCTCAGGAAACATGATGTGGCCTGAGCCCTGTGTGAGTCCCAGGGATTCATTCTCTGTCCTCCGAAGGCCCCCAGCACTGGAAGACCCAGGGCCCAGTGCTGGCAGAGAAGGGGGAGTAGCATCTGCTCCAAGCTGGTCCTAGGGGGCATTTTCCTGGACCCTGGTCAGCCTCCGGGGTCTGACTCCCTGTTCAGGTTCAGATACACCCACGGGCTGTGTCTGTCTTCCTCGAGGCTCACTACACACCTGGTGCATAATAAGTGCCTAGACTGTTGAGCCTCCTGGGCAGATGGGTGGGGGACCCAGAGACAGGCACACAGTGAGCTCCCGTCCCCCACCACATCAGTCAGGCCTGCCCAGGTTCGTGTCTGTTTTGCCTCATCTGACAGGCACAGCCACTCCGGGCTGCAGGTCCTGAGTGTCCACTTTTCCTGTACGCAAGTGGACAGCGAAGGCTCGGGGACTAAGGAAGTGGCCCAGGTCACACGGGTGGTAAGGGGCAGAGCTGGGCTTTGAACCCAGCTCACAGGAGTCTGGCTCAGGGAAGGGCAGGCCAGGGCAGCTGCTGGCAGAGGGAAGGCCAGTGCCCCGACCCTGAGAGCCCACTGCTCTGCCACCAGCCTTGGAGGGAACTTGGAGAGGTTAGGCTTCTCGTCCCTCGGCATCTTCTCAGTGCTCACAGCACCTGGCTGCCAGGCTCTGGGGCTGGAGCTGCCTGGTTGTTAGAGGTGCTGCTGTAGATGGAGGACTCACCAGAGTCAGTGGGCCAGCTGCTCCACCAGTGCTCGCTCTGGCTCTGGAGGGCTTGATGCAAGTGACACTGGCTGCAGCACTAGTGCAGCTGGCAGAGACACAGCTGGACGCGGCTCTGGGCTGAGCAGGATGAGGAGACAGGCTCATGCACCTGCCTGACTTTCCGGTGCTTTCCAAAGAGGAAAATTGCCACTGCCTCCAAGGGAACTCAGGCCGGAACCCCGACCCCCACCCCAGACAGTCCTCCCAGACTCCCCTCACCTTCCACCTGGACCCCAGTGGGTCTGTGTGGGGACAGAGCCCCAGAGAGCGGTTTCCAGGCTCTCAGCCTCACATGGAAGGGTGCTGGCTCGGGTAGTAGATGGCCGTCAGCTGTGGCTAGTTGGCCGTCAGGTGTGGCCCTTGAGCCATTGGCCACTAATATAACAGTCATGGCTGCGTTAGGGAGTGAAGTCGAGGAGAAGGTCGGTTGGCAGAAAGCAGACAGCAGGTCGCACGTCGTGTGAATCCAGCCTCCAATGAGACTATAGCAGTATGACTCCCCTACCTATGGCTCCGTGGGTGTTCCTTTTTTGCCTATCCATATCCCGCGTTCTTACGTGGGGAGCAGGACCAGAGGCACCGCAGGCCACCCCACGCGACAATCTGGGTCCCCTCAGCTTCCAGCTGGGCCTCAGTGGGTCTGGGTCCCCACAGCTTCCCTCTCGGCCTCAGTGGGTCTGGGTCCCCTTGCCTTCTGGCTGAGCCTCAGTGGGTCTGGGTCCCCACAGCTTCTGGCTGGGCCTCAGTGGGTCTGGGTCCCCCCAGCTTCCCTCTCGGCCTCAGTGGGTCTGGGTCCCCTCAGCTTCTGGCTGGGCCTCAGTGGGTCTGGGTCCCCTCAGCTTCCCTCTCGGCCTCAGTGGGTCTGGGTCCCCTCAGCTTCCCTCTCGGCCTCAGTGGGTCTGGGTCCCCTCGCCTTCTGGCTGAGCCTCAGTGGGTCTGGGTCCCCTCGCCTTCTGGCTGAGCCTCAGTGGGTCTGGGTCCCCACAGCTTCCGGCTGGGCCTCAGTGGGTCTGGGTCCCCACAGCTTCTGGCTGGGCCTCAGTGGGTCTGGGTCCCCACAGCTTCCCTCTCGGCCTCAGTGGGTCTGGGTCCCCTCAGCTTCTGGCTGGGCCTCAGTGGGTCTGGGTCCCCTCAGCTTCCCTCTCGGCCTCAGTGGGTCTGGGTCCCCTCGCCTTCCGGCTGGGCCTCAGTGGGTCTGTCTGCTCCTGCTGGACTTTGTTAAGAAGCGCTGGCCCTCCCAGTGGGAGGCTGACCTGCACATAGGCCAGCCCAGCCTGAAACAGGCGAAGTGCTGCCACTCGCCGCAGCCCTGCATCAGGTGGGCCGGTTCCCACCACAGAAGTGGCCTTGGGGGAGGGGCAGATGGGCAGCAGTCAGAGTCCTGGCCTTTCTTTCCTCAGCGCTCTCCACGATACCTTGTTTGGAACCGGGCTGTGTCTACGCCCCTACGCCAGGGGACATCCCAACGCCAACCCAGCAGGTTTAGAGAGCCTGTGTGAGTCTCTTCTTCCCACTGACAGTTATCGACGGCCTGGACACACTCAGTCTCCCTGCACCTGGGCATCTGGACTGAGGGGTGAAGCTGACCTGTGAGCAGATGCTTGCACACCTCCTGTTCCGGGCCTGGTGACGGTGGTCAGGAGGGGTGAGTGTGGAGAGGGACAGGTGGAGATGGGACAGTGGTGGGACAGGGACTCTGGGGGACAACTCAGCCCAGCCTCCAGTCTGGCGCCAGAGGCCTGCGACCCATCCACAGCTCTCTGCGACTCCTGTCCTCCTGGAGTGGAAGCCGCCAGACCTCAGCCCTCCCGAGGGAACCAGATGTGTGAGATCAGGGTTCTGCTAGGCCCTCCCTGCCCACACCCCCCCTTACTCTCCCCCACGGAGCCCTCCTTCTGGGCCCGAAGACCACTCACTTCTGTAGGCTTTTTCCTGTGGGTCGTCAGCCTGGTCATAGTATGGGGAGAGACCTCCACATGTAGAGGAGGCCACGAGGGCATCAGATCTTCTGGGTGCTGGACAGGACCTGCGAGTGGCATCTAGTGTGCCTGACTCACTGACTTTAGAACTGAGGCCCAGGGGTTGTCTGCTTCGTTCACTGAGTTATGCTAAGTGTCCCAAAACTGCCTGCTTGTAGTAGGTGCTTAATAAACATTGTTGAACAAACGAACTCCAACCACAACTATCACAGATGTCTGAGTGGGCTCGGGGACCCATGCTATCCCTGGAGATCCCAAATCTGGCTGCACCAAGGACCAGGACAAAAACCACTAGTTGGAATCTAAAACCCTTTGACAGGTTGCTTTCCACGTGTTTTTCCAAACTCAGAAATGCCACAGGACAGTGATGGGTGAGGGAGAAGGCTTTTCATGGGGGAGAGAAAAGTAATTGCCATGAACAGCACAGCACATCCAGCAGCGCTTTCTACATAGCCAGGCACCAGGGACGCACCTGCCGTGGCTGATCCATTGGACCCTACAGGAGCCCTGTGAGGTTTATCCTCTACCACACCACTTTTCAGATCGTATATTACCTGATGTTGAACAGGAAATGTGCTGAGCATTCCATGATACGATCAGTTGGGCACAGTTAAAAATAAGGCAGCAAGAACACAACAGAAGGGGGACAACAGGAGCCCCCAAACAGCATCACCCCTCCAGGGCTCCTGACCAACACCAGCCACAACCCTCACAGGTTGGGAATCCCCTTAAGAATGTGGAAATAGAAGGACTGTCCAGTGGTCCCTTTACTCTGATCTGGGATGGACATCCAGACTGTATTTCTTTAGTGCATAAGCAATCAGGGTGAAAAATGAAACTTGTAAAAGTATTGCTGACAAGATGAAGGCCAATTCTTAATCCGGGTTCAGGTCTCCATCAGGCGTGGTGAGAGGGGTCCCCCAGTGTCCTTCATTCATCTCTCCCTTGAGCAGAGGCACAAGCAACACCAACATTCTTGTCACCGGCCACAGCTGATCTGCTTCACTGTCTTGTCCACGCACAGCCCTTCCAGGGAACCTCCATTTCATTCCCTACTTTGCCTTCCTGGACTTCCCTTCATGCTTCAGGAATCTGATTACATATCGTGTCACCTTGGGAGCCTTTCTGGAATGTTCCACCCCATATTGGTGGCTGTGCTGGGCTCCCACAAATGTCCATGTCTCCCCAGCATGGCATGTGCCATAATCACTGTAATTCCTAGCTGGACTAACCCTGGCCTGTGAGCTCAGAGCAAGGATACCACCTTCTATCTCATTCTGTGGGTACCTGAGTCTCTACAGTATATGGTGCATGAAGAGACTCAATGAGTGTGACAAATGTATGAACTAATGAACAGATGACTTGTGACATGTCACATGTATCAAAGTGGGCTACAACTTGGCCCTTTGGGGCTACCGTTTCCGTATACCATCTGTTATGGACAGAGTTGTGTTCTCCCCAAAGTTCATCTGTTGAAATTCTAACCCCCAATGTGTCTGTGGTTGCAAACAGGGCCATGAAAGAGGTTAGTATGGTTGAAGGAGCTCATAAGGGTGTAGCCATAATCCAATATGATTGGTGGCCTTATTCCAATCAGCATGGACATCAGAATTTCCAAAGGATATAAAGAGATATTAACTTATGATAGTGATTCTTTGATTGACCAAACTTCAATGAGGCTCCTGAACCTTCACATAGGTCCATCTGTGCACTTCCTTGTAAAATCCAGTTTTAGGAAGAACCCCGCTGTCAGTTTACCAGAATCACCCATCCTTGATAGCTGCTCACCCTTCATATCTGATCAGATTCCTCATCCTACATTATTGCCCAGATGATGTGTGATCACCTTGGACTGCCTCCTAAAAGAAACCCGTTAGGTCGTTTGGCCAGAATCCTCCTTATCCCCAATGTTTCCTCTTAGTCATTTTCTACCCATTGACCCCCACCACGGCTATACATTCCTTGGCAATAAATCCTCACCTCCACGCTGTATTTGGAGTTGAACCCAATCTCACTACCCCACTGCAGCGGTCCTTATGCCAATTACGGAGAAAGCCTCACCCAAAGGACTAGTCCTATTGGGCTTTAACAAGTGTCATTGAATCTTTGAAAATTTATCACTTCCTTTCTGATAGCTTTGGGAATATGGATAAGGAAAAATGTGAAGTTACAATGTATTTAGAAATTAATGACAAATTATGGGATGCCATCCACGCTTGTGGATTCATCCCAAAGGTCTCCATAATAGTGAAACAGAAAAGTTGAACATAAGGGAGAAAAGAGTGGATATCCACAGAGCAGTGAATCCTGCTGTTTTGCAGCAGTGCCTCAGCCCCTCGTGCTCAAAGCCCAGGTCCTGGCCCCATGAACTCCCTGATCCTGAGCGCAGGGCTGTGTCTCTGCCTTGCTGGTGAATGGGGAATAGAAACGGAAACCATGTGTCATACTTTTGCCTTTCACACCCGGTTTCCATCACCTGAGCACAGAAGTCTCCAGTCCTTGCTTAAACAACCCATTCCAAGTGCAGGAGCCGCAGACATTCGGGATCCCACGACCGCCCATCTGGACCCACCGCGAGGCCGGGTCGCGCCCCCAGCACTCGCAGGACACGTGTCTCCAGCGGGATTTTGACTCAAACCGTTTTCAAACTGCTGTCAGGGAAACATCTCAGCATTCACTGCCAATGGCCTCACAAGTCTAAGCTCTTACCTTGAACTGCCTGAAACATTTAACCTGAAGTAGGGAGGAAGCAGCCCGGCTGCCCGGGAGGCCTAAGGGATTCCAGCGGATCCAAACGCGGAGATTGGAGGAGGTGTGTAGCATGGGAGGCGGGGCCCGCCCGGAACCGGCCCGGGAGGCTCAGGCCCCGCCCACCATCGCCCGCCCCCTCGAGGACCCGCCCCACGCTGGCCGCGCCACTCTGCTCCGTCCCGCTCCGTCTGACCCCGCCTCTACAGGCCCCGCCCCAAACCTCGCTGGCGGCCTCCTCCCTGGCCCCGCCCCTTCCGGGCTGAGGCCCCGCCGCTTCCTCCGTAATTTCCTGTGGGCGCAGAAGGGGATTTCCCGGCGCGAAGGCTTCAGGCGGTGAGTGGGCTCTGTTCCCAGGCGTTTGAATCCGCCCTCCGCGGCCTCCTCCCCGCGCCGTCCTCCACACGGGGTCCGGGGGTCCTTGCGGATGTCACAGGCCTCGCATCCGCCCGTCGCGCCCGCGGGGAGACCCCCGCTGCCCTGAGCGGCACGGAGGCCAATCGCTCCGGCGCTGTTCGTGTCATTTCCGTTTCCGGTTACAGTAGCTCAGAGGCCGTCTCCGCCCGGCCTTTCTGCCTTCGGTGTCTCCACGGTGTCCCCACCACGCGCCGTGTCAGGTCCCCGCTCGGGACGTGGGTTCTCGTCCTGGTCCCCCCGTCGCCCCTCTCGCCTCTCGGGCAGCCCAGGACGGACCCTGTCCTGTGACGCCTCGTGTCGCGGTGTCCCACGTTTACCCCTCCGGCTCTGCCCGCCGACGTGTGTGCACGTTTCCGAGATCCCACTGGAGAATGAGCTATTCCTGGGCTGAGGGCAACTTGATTTCATCCCCGTGGGTGTCGAAGACTAGGGTGGGGGTTTGAGGAGAAGAGAGAGAGAGAGAACAGATTGAAGGAGCAAGGGCGACTGAGGGCTTAATAAAGAGTAAAATAGAGGTTGGGAGATGGGTGGCTGCCCTGGAGTCGCGAAAGCAGTGAAGGTGGAAGAGGCTGACCCAGGCCAGCAGCAGTAGGGGACATAGAGGAGGGGACTTGGAGCGACAGTAGCAGTTGGAGCAATAGAAGGGTAGATTCCAAATTTATAGATGCTTTTTAAATTTTCCAGATCACAATCCGTTTTAAATCTATTGTGTCAGAATCAGATTATGACACCTCAAAGCTTTTCCAGTTTTTATCATATACTGGAAGTATTATTTGGTGCTTAGTAAATAATTTGACACTATTTTAGTGTGCAATTGGGAGGGATATTGAGGGTTTTTGTTTCAACAGTCAAAACCAATTTTAAACATGTAATCTGTTCAACAGCTGCCTTTTATGTGATCTTTTAATTTAAAGAAATGTGAGCTAAAGTTTCCAGCTAAGTATATGATTTCTTCAAGTTTGTTTGTTTCTTTCTCTCTTTCGTAGTGTTTCCCCGAAAATAAGACCTAGCTGGACAATTAGCTCCAATGCATCTTTTGGAGCAAAAATTAATGTAAGACCAGGTAAAATAAGACAGGCCTTCTATAATGTAATGTGATACCCAGTCTTATATCAGTTTTTGATTAAAAGACGCATTGCAGCTGATTGTCCGGCTCAGTCTTATTTTCGGGGAAACACGTTAAATAATGAAGGATGGGCTGGGCTGTCCAGGAGCTTTGTTCTAACAGACCTCATCAGTTCCTGATGGATATTTTAAAACATTGCTCAGAGCTATTTCCGTATCTGACCTTTTATGTTTTCCAGTGCTAATAGTTACATCTTCTTCTTATTACATTCCTTGATGTAGTAATGTGATATACTGGAAAAGTTTGATTTAATCATATTGATTAAATGCTTTTAACCAATATGAATAAAACCATGAAAGAGAAGTTATTGCCTAGGAGAAGGAAATATGCTCTGAAGTATTTGTAACAGGAGTGAGGAGAGCAGACCTTGCCCCTTGCTTGTGAGGCAGTGATGGTTGGTATTTACTAGTTTCTGCAGCTCACATCTCTGCCTGCCCCAAACAGATGCAGAGTAACAGCACAGCTGGGTAGAGAAAGACCAAGACTTTTTAAACTGAGCACAGAACAAAGGCTTCTCTCCAGTGAACAGATGACACTTGGCTCTGGGAAGGGAGCTTGGTGGAGGAAAGACAATGCAGTATGAAAAAAGGGAGCTCTTGCCCTTCCTCATCTGGTGACCCTGTGTCCAGCAGGTACTAGAAGAGACTGCGAGGGTTGTGACTTGAAAGAGGGGATCACACCAACTCATCCCCATAGCTTCCATGTGATGTTGGGCTTCATCAGTGTCGCGTCCCGCGCGCGAGGAGGGTTGTGGGAAGCGTGAAGGGTGGCACAGGGTTAAGAAATGACAGTAGCCATGAATAGAGTGCAAGCGGGGCCAAGGGGCTGCAGCCTCAAGGACTGGTCCCGGAATCTGGCCAACACAGAGCTTTTATTAGTTAGGTGGGGAAGTAAAGGAGATAAAGCTTGTCAATCTCAAGATCTGTGAATGTCACACATCATAATAGGAAACTGATTCAAGCCAATCACCCTTGCCTGCAGGCAGCAGAACCCTTGCCTGCAGGCAAAAGTCTCAGGATGTTTGTACTCCCCCAAGGGACAAAACCTATTTGCATATGAATAGATGAAGAGCACGTCATTGAATCACTTCCCTTGCAGGTTGTGGGAAGGAATGCAGCCACAGAGGCAGAGGTTTTCCTTAGCCTGGGGAAGGTGCGGGGCTGTCCCCACCTCTACCAATCCCGTGGGTTCTCCTGTTGGTCCCACTCAACTGCGCCTGGCTTGAGTTGTGTCCCCCCTCTCCGGGAATCATACCCGTCATTGGCTGACCAGCCATCTTTCTGGGGCCAAACAGGGAGGCGTAAGGTGTAAGCACAAAGGTGAAGCAAAGTCCCTGAAAGGATCCTTCTCACAGACTCTCCTTTCTTTAGGGGCAGGTACAAGGAGATAGACGGGTAGGCTGCTGCGTGGCAACAATCAGGATGAAGCAAAGGGCAAACTCACCTATTGCTCTCCATGTAGGAATTTGTCCCTGTTGACTGATAGTTCATTGGATAGCAGATGACCCTCTTTGCCACATGTTGAATTTCTGCCCGTGTATGTGGTCATGGCAAAAGGAAAGGGATAAGTTACTCAAAGACCTGAATGGCACATTGTCAACATTCAGGAGTGACTTATCGAGACTGGTCTTGGCTGTGAAAGAAGGTCAGAGAAGGAGGGAGATAAGGAGGGGTCAGGAATGGCCCTTTCTCTGGAATAAGTCATATTTATTGTTCTGTCTTCTCTTTCCTGAAATGCTGGTTTTAGTACATGCTAATCTCTGACTTTCAAGTGTCCTGTGTTAACGCATTTCCTCACCTGTGGCCTTCCATCAGTCTTCTCTCATTTCAAGCCTTTTCCATCTCTCCGTGAAACAGTGACATGGAAATTGTGATGTGGCTCCATTTGGGGGATCATCATGAGAAGTGTTTCATGCCCAGACATTAGATGAAGCCTAGGACTGGGCCCTGTGGTTGGCCAACAGGGATTGCATAGGGACCAAATCTGGTGTACTACTGTCAGTGCTCTGTAAAGCAGAATTAAGGAAACTGCACATATTTAGTAGTGAATATGTCAGGAATACATGAAATATCCAGGAAAAGAATATCAGTAAGGTGAAATTTGTTCTTCCTGATTGTATAATGCATCTGAAGCTTAACAAAGTAAATCTTATATCTTTGGCCTCAAAATATTAATGATTTGCAAGAGAAAAGAGAGATTAGAAACTGATAGCTGTGACAAATTAAGGTGGCATTTCTTTTTTTTTTTTTTTTTAATTGTGGAAGGGGAACACAACTTTATTGGACAGTGTGTACTTCCAGGACTTTTTTCCAAGTCAAGTTGTTGTCCTTTCAATCTTAGTTGTAGAGGGTGCCGTTCAGCTTCAACTTGTTGTTCTTTCAGTCTTAGTTTTGGAGGGTGCAGCTCAGCTCCAGGTCCAGTTGCCGTTGCTAGTTGCAGGGGGCGCAGCCCACCATCCTGGGAGTCGAAACCGGCAACCGTGTGATTGAGAGGACACGCTCCAACCAACTGAGCCATCCGGGAGCTCAGCGGCAGCTCAGCTCAAGATGCCGTGTTCAATCTTAGTTGCAGGGGGTGGAGCCCACCATCCCTTGCGGGACTCGAGGAATCGAACTGGCAACCTTGTGGTTGAGAGCCCACTGGCCCATGTGGGAATCGAACCGGCAGCCTTCGGAGTTAGGAGCATGGTGCTCTAACCGCCTGAGCCACCGGGCCGGCCCTCATTTCATTTTTTATTCTGTGTGTTTTATTCTGTAATTGTTTAAAACTGGAATCACTCTGAATGTCTAACAGGAGGGTTATTTCTAAATTATTCACAGCACATCCATCTCAAGGAGACCCTAGTGTTCATGGGTTTGTAAAGAATTGACTTCTCTGCACATACCATGTTTCCCCGAAAATAAGACCTAGCTGGACTATCAGCTCTAATGTGTCTTTTTGGAGCAAAAATTAATATACGACCTGGTCTTATTTTACTATAAGACCCGGTATAATATAATATAACATAACATAACATAGTAAATACCAGTTCTTACATTAATTTTTGCTCCGAAAGACACGTTAGAGCTTATTATCCGGCTAGGTCTTCTTTTCAGGGAAACACGGTATGTAAGGATTCCTGCACTTTGGGTAAGTTTTGAGTTTGAATGCTGGATCAAGAAGTGGTACATTTCATATTTTAATAAATTCTGTAAGACCCCCCACACACACACAACTACGAAGATATTCTCATCTACCAACTTGTGATGTCCCCTCCTACTTTAACAAGGACTTCGTGTGTTTGTGAGTATGTGTGTATGTTTATACATATATATGTAGATTTGGATAAAATACACCTCTTTATTCTATTGCCATTTCACTAATTACTTAAGTGACTTAAATTTAATTCATTATAGACATGTATATGCAAAATGAATTTTTCTATTTGACTCATTTTGATGTGCATTGAGGTACTATGTTATATTTTGTAGTTTAATCACACACACACACACACACACACACACACACACACACTTCCTACTTTGGTCTTACAAGATGAAAGCAAAATCTTTTCTTCGTGTCCTTTGCTTTTTTGTTTTCCATTGGAAGGTGTCACCTATTCCATATAATAAAATGTTCCATTCATTAATATTTATTGTTTAAGAATGTTTGTTTAATTTGACTTGTTTAAAAGTTTCAAGTAATATAGATTCAGGGGTGATTTGAACTGTCTCTGTTTCTTTTTTCCCAATCGTTTTGACTATATCCTCAACCCCAAATGAAAATTGAGACAAAATTGTCTTTTAGGATAATTCTCATGTGATAGATTGCATATGACTTTTAAATGTGGGTTGCATCAATTTTCTGCACTCATTGAGATTTTTGTCACTATGTCCTAGGAAATTTGGTTTGGTAGGCTTTTTTCGTCTCATTTTTGTCTTCCAAAAGTTTTAAAATTACTTTATATGAGTTTGCAAACTTATTTCAAATGAGACTTACAATATTTTGTTATAAGTAGAAAATGAATTTTGTGTTTGTTTACTTTTTAAATTATTGTTACTAAAGAAGAAACATTGATTTCAGTGTATTTCAGAATAGATTTATTGATTTTAAAAAATATTCTTAAATATGATAGTTAAATGGATTCTCTTTTTTTTTTCTTTTTTTTTTTAGTTTGCAGTTGATGCATCTTCTGAGAATAAATACAATTGTAAGTCTTTGACACCTTATTGTATTTCCTCTCCTTTCTCCCTTCTTGGTCCCGACTCCAGCAGTCTGTGCCTTGGTGAGTGGCAGTAGCCCTGACCAGCTCCTTTCTCAGTCTTGCCTTTAGTGGAACTGCCTCTTTCTTTGCTGCTCAATATAGCTGCTAAGGTTTTCTTGATTAACAAGAAACATCCCCCACCATTTGACATAAATTTTAAAGATTTTCAATTATTTTTAAAGATCAGATATTTTTCCAAGGGTTGATGTGATCTCATTTTTTAAGATCTTTAAAATTGTGGAAAATAATAGATTTCCTAGTGTTGCATCATCCTTTCCTTACTGGTGTGAACTCCACTTGACAATGTTGTATTAGCATTTGCCAATGGCAGTAATGGCTATATGGCTAAAATAAATAGCTAAATGGCTAAAATTTTATTAATGTTTTTTATAAAATGTCCTCAATGAAGATTGTTGATTTCTAAATTTTTTCTACATGTATGTACATTGGATTAGCCTGATTAATGAGAACAGATTCATTTTTTCTCCTAAAGAGCAATTTACCTTACATATTTGAGAGAACTCTCACAAATCCATTTTGGAGATAGATTTTAATATATAATTTATATTTTAAAATTGCCTCGTCAGATTCTTCTTATTAGTGAGTGAATATTCAAAACATTTCCATGAAAATTAATTCATCATACATATACAAATTAATAAGGATAGAAATTTTAACATTTTTATTAACATTTTAAATTACTGCTTTTAAATGAATAGGTGGTCTGTTTTAATCACCAGTGTTGTCTTTTCATGAGTCCTTTATAATTGCTTCATTTTACTGTCAAAACTTATATTGATTTCTGTCAAATGCTTTTTCATTTTATTCTGTAATCAATTATTCAATCTTTTTATTCTTTTAACTTTTATTGATACCTGCATATTTGTGAACATTTGAAAAGCCAAAAACCTCATGTACCTTTTTCCTTCTTTGGTTTCTAAATGTTTTTAAAGTCACTGAAAATGTTGGCCTTAACTATCACCCAGAGGCTTACAACTTGCATCAGTTCTCAGTGCAGACCTTGTCTGCTCCCCCGGCACAATTGATGGCAGTTACACACCAGTGCATTCAGCTTCTCAGGGAACACCATTTCTACTACGTGGGACTTCCTTACCTCCTCTCTCTCAGCCTCTGTTACCCTGCGCTGACTTCTGGGATACTTCCTACTTCTATTCTCTTCTGATAATTTTTAAGTAAATTTGGCAGGCCTTAGACAGGGCTTCTTTATACTGTGCCCAACCAAATATAAAATTTAGCTGACATAGCTTTAGGTTTATATAATAACACAGTATCATAACTTAATATTTATTTATTAGACTTTAAATGCATGAACGGGAGAAAATACAGTGTTTTTCTTCCTTAATTGCATGCCCAGCCCGTAGCGTTAAGTCTGACTTATAGTCAGTAATCAATAATATACGAGTAAAATGCCATAATTACTCTTCTGTTTGTACTTCCTTTTCTATTTCACTGATGTCCTTTCTCCTCCCCAGCACAGATTCACTACCAACACTTTATGGCAGACAACCATCATGTAATTATCAAAATTCATCAAACCTTTCTTAATTGTTTTACTCCATTCTTCAACAAAAGCCTCATTTACAAACGCAAATCTATTTCTTTCACTATCTTGTTTTCAATTCTCCAGTGGATTCCTACTAGGTGTAAAAAGGACCAATCTAATTACAATGACCTTTGGGGCCCTAAAATCTACTAGTGTGCCATCCTCTCTAGTTCAGCTCACCTCGCAGCTGCCTTCCAGTGTGTTTTCACTTCCTGGGGCACAGCAGGTTCTGTGTGTATCCACAATATCCTGCTCCCTCATCTGAAAACAAAAACCTCTGAACCTATTTCTCTCTCTGCCAAACTTTCTAAGTCTTGCCCAAATAAATTTTTTAAGTGTCAGATGAATTGTACATACATTTCAAGAGCGCTTTCACACTTCTATATACATCAGTATATATAAACTGAGTATTTTTGTCACTATTTCTTTAATAGCTTCTAAACTAGACTTTTAACCCCACAAGGTCAGATTTCTCTGTTTTATTCATCAGTATAATTTCACTCCCTGATACAGTTTTGGTGCTAAGTGTACCTGCAAGATACATTCACTTAGGACAAAAGGAGCGTATCACTTGCCTCGAGAATGTTGAAGTAAATGGGTGACAAAGACAACATATCAGAGATACATGAAAATCAAATCGTTGATTACCTAAAGGTTATATAGAATAATACATACTAAAATTTCTTACTGTCAGAATAGTATAATTTAAAAAAAGAAAATAGAGTATTCCTTATGGTATCAAATGCCTATACCTAAATCAAAAAATATGTTGCCTGTGTCTTATTCAGAAAAAATATGTCCTATAAAGAAATGTCTTAAGATATTTAAATTTTTTTTATTAGTTTCAGGTGTACAAAACAATATACTAGTTAGACATTTACACACCTCACAAAGTGATAACCCCCATCCCTCAATCTACTACCCCTCTGATATCATACATAGCTATTACAATTCCATTGACTCTATTACCTATGCTGTACTCCACATCCCGTGACTATATACCATGTTTCCCCAAAA
This sequence comes from Rhinolophus sinicus, assembly GCF_036562045.2. Taxonomy (NCBI): domain Eukaryota; kingdom Metazoa; phylum Chordata; class Mammalia; order Chiroptera; family Rhinolophidae; genus Rhinolophus; species Rhinolophus sinicus. The sequence goes on from NC_133754.1 coordinate 17,815, forward strand.
ATAAGATCTAGCCAGACAATCAGTTCTAATGCGTTTTTTGGAGCAAAAATTAATATAAGACCTGGTCTTGTTGTACTATAGTATAAGACCCAATCTATAATATAATAATAATATAATATAATAATATAATGTAAGACTGTGTCTCATTAATTTTTGCTCCAAAAAATTCATTAGAGCTGATTGTCCAGCTAGGTCTTATTTTTGGGGAAACACGATATACATAAAGTTATAATTGACGTTCAGTATTATTCAGTTACAGGTGTATAGTGTAGTGGTCAAACATCTATACAGTCCATGATGTAGTCTCCCTAATGAGATAAGTACCCATCTGACCCCCTACAAAGTCTTTACACCATTACTGATTATATTTCCCAAACTGTATTTTATACCCCCATGGCTATATTGTGATTACTAATTTGTACTTTCTAATCCCTTTACCTTCTCCCCCATCCCCACCCCCCTCCCACCTAGCAACCCTTAATTCCCCCCCCCATATCTCTGAGTCTATTTCTGTTTTGTTTGTTCATTCTATTCTTTAGATTCCACATATAAGTGAGATTATATGGTATTTGTCTTTCTCCGTCTGACTTATTTCACTTAGCATAACATTTAACATCAGTTTAAAAGTATCCTATTTAGAGATAGAAAGTAGGATGGTGCTTGCTAGGGTCTGGAACAAGGGAGTAATGTGGAGCTGTTGTTCAGTGCATTCAGCATTTCAGTTTTACAAGACGCAGAAACCTATGAAGATGGATGTGTTGGTGGTGGTGGCACACATTCTGAATTTAATGTATTTAACATCACAAACTGTACACTTCAAAACGGTTAATATGTTAAATTTTGTGTTATAGTTGTTTTACCACACTTTTTTTAAAAAGGAAAAAAAAGACAGTAAAATGAGTGCTGACGCTGGCCATTCTGGGAATTTGTAATACCAAGGTTGCCAAGAAAATGTAAACACATTTTAAGAGATGATGTTTATGTATTACTTTTCAAGTTGAATTGAATTACAGTAGCAATGCGTAGCATGACATTCACTCAAAAGATGGTGTTAATGAAATGAATGCTAGCATTACCATGCGACAGGCAGGACAGTCAGAAAATGGCGGAAGTACGGTTGTTCAAGGAGCGCAAGACCATTTTGAAGTAGTATTTGAAATTCAAGAACATTGTGGAAGTACAACAACAGTGGAGGCGTGAGTATACAACAGAACCTCCAACACGTCTAAAAACTGTCTGCATTCATGATAAGTTGGAGACACATTGTACTGTGTGAAGAAATTGAAACAGCATGCACAGCGATACAAGTGGACAGTTTGGTCAATGTTGCTCATGCAGTAATTCGCCATAGTCAGAGGTGTCTGGACACTGATGATAACGGCTCTGAGCACCTCTTGGAATTGCAGAAGTCAAACGTGACTTGTATTCATCTTTTGTTATTGGTATATCTTATTACAATTTTAATACATTTTTTTTCCTTTCCTAAAACATGTATACATTTTCTGGGTACCCTCTGGATATTGAAGCTCGTAGATTTATAGGTTTTGGGACATCATCTAAATCTGAATTTGAGAGACATGCACTGCATGGGCTACTTCTTGCTTGTTGGTAAAAATGCACATTTTGTATCCGTGAAATGTCTTTTCCTTGAAAATATGTTCAGCGCAAATATTTATGTAGTGTCAGAATGATGCCTGCAGCCTGAGAATATACTGATAGATTAGAATCCTCTTATAAATAAAGGGCAAGGCAGATTCTCTTGCTGCATATTCTCTACAGTGCTGCCCACAACAACCAAAATCCCTAAAACAGTGAAGTCTCGGGGGAAAGGCATGAAAGTTGCTTTTGAGGCTTTTAGAAGAAATGGAGAAATAATATATTTGTTTTCCTTAGTTTCATTTACTTTATCTAATAAGGAAAATACTTCTTTACTGAGGCATTCTTGATGGATTTACTTGATCGGAACCCAAGTTAATCAGATTTCCCTTTGGCTTGTAGCACTGATGCGGTTATCCGCTGCATTAAAAGAGAGCCCACCATCAAAATGGTTTGTTTTCTAGAGCGAGAAAGAAGCTCTGAACTCTTGAATGTTGTGGCAGTATCCTCAGTATGATTCGGCTTCATTGTATTTCCATCTGTCTGGGTTCTGGTGTGTACTGGGTTCTGGGAGAGATAGACCTCCTCTATTTTGTAAATGAATCTGTGAAGGGAAGCATTGACTTTGTTAGTAGTTCAGTGAGGGAACTCTTAGGAAGTGACATTCTAACTGAAATTGAAGGAAATAAGCATGGGGTAGGTAATTGTGTTTGTAGAGTTGGGTGGAAATGAAGGATGATAATAGAGAACATTGTGGAAATGATAGCAATAGTACATTTTGTTTGTGACGTTCTGAGAGAGTATACAGCAGTTCAAACCTTAGATATCTGGTGGAGACATCAAAAAGATTACAGACTAGATAAAGAATAACATTTGGGGGAGTGGGAAGTAATGTCCTGAGACATATTTCATTTTAAATGCACATTAGCTTGCAAATGGAAACAAGAGTTCAGAAATGGAGCTCAGACATGAGTTTTGTCAGTTTAACTTTAGAAAAAGTAATGGAAGAAATGGAAACAACTGAATAAACATGTGAGCACACCATGACAGTGTACATGAGTGGGAAGGGATGAAGGAATACGATGGGGTCTTGAGATCTTCCAACAGAATTATTCGAATACAGTGGTACCTTGGTTTTCGAACGTTTCTGTTGATGAATATTTTGGTTTATGAATGCCGTAAACCCGGAAGTAAACACTTCGATTTTCGAACACGACTCAGAAGTCAAACATGTCACACGGCTTCCGCTGAGTGCAAGATCTTGAGGCCTAGCTGTCGGCTGTTTTCAAACGTTTCAGAACTCGTGGATTACATTCAAAAAACCGAGGTCGTACTGTAGTTCTCCAGTGATACGGAATTGGAATGACTACATTACTTTGAAGACATTTATTTGGTAGACTGAGATGTCACAGAAACCTAGGGAAAAGTATGTTCCCCCAAAGAGGTCATGGTGCACTTATTATTTGGTTCCATGTAAAAGCGCATACATTGCATTTATTTGAGCAGATGTCATTGGTGATGTTAGAAAGTCAAATGGTGAGGGAGACATGAGCGTACGGTAGCTGCACCTTCAGCCCTAAGTGCAATTGTAAAGGCAGGAACAGGAGAGAAGAACGCTAAGAGGAAAGAAGTTCAGAGGAGGTTTTAGTTTGAAGATGGAAGAGATTAATGGGTTTCAGTGCTGAGGGGATGCATTGCGGCAAGAGGGAGAAATTGTTGCTAAAGGAAATAGACTTTTTAATTAATATAAGGTCCCTGACAAAACAGAAGAGAACATGGTTCCATCAGAGACATTGATCTTAGCCAGGAGTGGGAGAGGAGTAACTCAAGGGTACAAGTGCAGGAATATTTGTACATTTTCTGATGTTACACTGAGGTAATTTGTCAACTTATATGATACATCTACTTAGTAGGAAGTTTGTATTGAAAATGAGGGGAGTGTGAGAATGTGTGAGTTGAAAGGCATGGAGATTTGAAATATTTTGGGATTATGGAAGATTGGTTATTTACCAACACATAGTGGAGTTTCCAGATATATTTCAAAGTCTCTATGAGATGTCACTCCATGTTTAAGGGAGGGTCCTTATCCTAGTCCTGTGCTGTCAGCTGCAGTCACGGAAAAGGCAGATATTTGGACTCACCTTCCTTTATGGTCTTATTCAGCAGATGTGGTAAATAGTCAAAAGGACATAGGGAATAATGTTGGTCTTGGTAAATACCTGTTGAAATGCGTAACTGAATTAAATTGGGCGGTAATGAGGAGAGTTGGACGCTAATTGTTAGGAATTGGGTCACTGCGGTGGTTCCTATGTGATAGAGAACGTGGAGGTGGGGAGTCATTTTGAGAAAAAGCAAGAATATGTTGAAAAAACAGTGTGGGGCCTCTGATTTTAATGTTATAGGTACTATTCCAAGTAAAGTCTAGGTGTGTGTAACCCTTAAAGAATTTGAGCATAGGAGACAGGCAGAGGAAAATTTAAATTACACCTGGGTCCCTTTCTAATATGTACTTATATGCATTTTATATACTTGTGTGCATGTGAATTTGTCATATTACTAATGTTTTCTGGACCTCTGATCATGTCATTTAGTAAATTGATAAATGAACCATAATCAGCAGGATCGTTTTGAGGAAAACATAAGCAAGTGTATGTAAATCTCTAAGCAGAGAGTCACGTTTAATAAAACTTTGCTATTACAAATGGGTTAGTTAAAGCTACTTCTGTTAGTGAATGACTCATTATCATCACTTGTCCATGAATTACACATTATTATTGATGTTCTAGGGGGCCAGTTACACTTTATAAACACTTTCACACTGAAATAATGAAATTAAGGGAAGTTGCAGCTAATGATGATTGGTGAAGGGCAGCATTTCAGCTACCACTTTTCTAACATATCAGGTGAAACAACTAAATTTCCTCTTAAAATGTCTTCTCTCTATAATTTTGGAGCCTACTGCCCTAGAGGATTGTTGAACACGCCAGTAGCTCCATAACCCACATACTCATGCTGTTTTCTGATTCAGGGGATCTTAAGAGGTAAGTTTGCAAAGTTGCTGCCTTGGACTCCTCCAACGAATGAGTAACAGGATTGATTAGACCTATCATAAAGTGTCTTCTTAATTCTCTTGGTTCATGACCAAATTCCTGCAGCACAAATCAAAAAGTCAGAGTTGAGGGAGTGATAATATTCCTGGAAACCTCATTTGGAGGAGACAAATTACTTAGGTCATGTGTATCTGGGGGCCAAGGGAAGGGAATAGTCGGAATGAATTGAGGCACCAGAGGGTTGGGACGGGGTTGGAGAAATTGCTAGTGTACAAAGTAAGAATAATTAAGCCTGAGAAATTCCACAGTGGTTTCTGGAGGTGGAGATGCATGAGACATGAGTTTGTGTTTTGGAATTGAGGGAATTGAAATCTTCTGAACACCTTGGGTTAACTGTCACACAAAAACTCAATGGTTTCACATTCTTCTCGTAGTTGAAGGTACTTGTATAATCTTTACTAGCAGCAGCACTCATAGCCTTCTTACTTTGGACCCTAGTAGAGAAGAGCGCTCCCTGTTTCTCTTAGAGAACACTGCCTGTTTCTGCTGGTTGGGTTCAGGGTTACATCCAGGTAGAGCATCACAGCACAAAAGGTGCTTCATGATAGTTTGGTCTGGAAATTGTGGACAATGGGTGTCTCATGACTTCTTTCTCCTTCCTTAGCTCTGCCTCCGACGGCTTGGACTGTGTGTCAAGAAAACCCAGAAGAGGGTTGGCAGCTGAGCTAGTGACAATGGAGTCACAGGTGAATTGGGAGTTTATCTACTGAGATTGTATCTCTATTTCTAGTATGTGTGTATATTTTTCCTACAGGCATTGAGGTTCTAAGTGCACTCAGGAGATTTTTCAAGGATCTGAGCTTCAGTTAAGTTTCCCAAGAAATCTATAATGGTCATGTTGGGTCAAAGACTCAGTGAGTGGTGATCTCTTTCCCAATATCACACTAAGGTATTCCAGCCTCTGTAAATGCTGTGTTTTCACAGACAAGATAAGAAAGGTTTTCTTGTTTTCGTCCAACTCAGGGCCTTGTTAGCCAAAACAAACTTATACATTAACCATTTCACTGACTGTAATGGCCTTAGGATTGCAGTGACTGTGGGTGATAGAGATGAGGAAGGAGCAGAGCACTACAGCCCAGAAGGGAGGCCAGTGTTTCCACCGGTGAGCTCAATCAGTCCAGTGTTACAGGTGCTGGGGGAATGCTGACTAGTGCTGAGGGAAAATGAATAATGATTATGCCAGATAGGCAATGAGGAGTTAGTCATTTAGTTTTTCAAATTTTCAACCTCTTAAAGTTTTGATAGAATGTATGTGTGCTTTCTGAAAACTTCTTATACAGAACACTAAAATTCTCATTATTACCCATGTCCTAAATCATGAACTTTCTTTGTGATTTCCCTTTGTTCAAATTTTTTAAGTGGAAGCAATGCATAGGGAGTATTGTTTCCCTAAGTTTGGCTGTGATTCAGGAGAAAAGAGTACAGGAGGCAGAGTACAGCTTATAGCCCTGTGGAAATTTTTGATGAACTGATGTGGCAAAAATAATCAAGTGGCTTCAGGTATGCTTGAACAGAGAGACAGCATGACAATGATACTGACATGTGGAGGTCCCAGAACATTGCGAATGAGAGGCCTTAGACCATAGGAAGAGTCAGGATAACACTGTCCTTCAGTATCAAAGTCTCAGAGCCTCTGGCTTGTCTACTAAACCATTTATCCTTATACTTTATAATGAACACCTGAGTTGTGTGGCGATGAAAGGCTATACCTGCTGATCCCAAGTCCTGTATGAATTGTATTCAATTTTACAGAATTGTGGACATTGCTTCCACACTTTCTGCCCTTTACTGAATAAAAAACATAGAACTTGCATTGAGTGTGGTTTGCTAGATAGTTATCATTTTATACATTAGCCCATTGGATCTTTAAGAATTCATAACAACCATTAAACCAGTTCATTGATGAGAAAACTGAGGTGATAAAATGGAATAATATAACTAGAGTCATGCTTAAAAAGTGGTAGATCATGGATATTGCATCCCTTGTGATGAGATTTACTTGAAATTGGTCAAGAAGAGTGTTTTAGTTATAAATTGTCAAATGAAAACTTTACAATATCATGATTTTGAAGTCAGAATTACAAATTTGTGATACTTCTTTATAATGAAGTTTTAGGTATTTACAGTGTGTATGTTTCTGTGAGTATATCTGAAAGTCAGATGTCCAGGTTAGCACTGAGAATGCTGTGACCAGACCCAAAATCCTATTTGAGCTTTCTATATAAACTCACCCACCACTTCCTTAATGCTGTCACCTGTGCCATCCTGCCCTAGAGACTGGCAGAGATAGCTCTGTCTGAAACAGTGTCCATAATATTTCAGGAATCATTGACCTTTGAGGATGTAGCTGTAGACTTCACCCAAGAAGAGTGGGCCTTGCTGGACACATCCCAGAGAAAACTATTCAGAGATGTAATGCTGGAGAATATTAGTCATCTGGTCTCAATTGGTGAGTCTAAATACACATTATGTATGTATGTATTTTTAAATTATTTCTAGAAGAATATCAAAAAGCTTTCCTATTTCTTACTCCAAACTTTGTCTGGCTTCTTCATAACTCCCACAACTACCTGACAGCAATCTCCCTTACTTTTTACATATATTTAGTTTGCAATCCCATGTCTTTCTTGCTATTGAATCGCCCAACACTCCAGCAGTGGTGGGAATTCACTGTTTTTTGAATGGGAAAGTAAATACTGATTTTTTTTTTAATTACCATTTTGCTGCAGGGACAGGTTAGATCAGACCACAGTATTAAAAATAACAGACAAATTGTTTTCCACATTGAACCTAGATTTTTCCAGTGGCGTTTGTATTTATTTGGATATAATAGTCATACACTGTAAAAACTTATATTTTCTCACTGAATGAAAATATTGAAGATTCTGCAGAGTGTCTCTGAACTTGGGCACAGGCATCAGTAATGATAGGACCTTAGTATCTTTTGGAACAATTTCAAGAGCTGTCATTTTGCTGGTGAAGAACTATCTATGTCGTTTTCAACATACTCTTCTCTGGGCTGACCTTCAGAGGTTATATTATTCTTCCTCATTAGTTACTTGACCCTGTATTGATGATCATGCACTGTTCTCAGCACAGAACTCAAAACACACATATATTTTGCCTACAAACAGGCAGTCAGCTGTACAAATCAGATGTGATTTCCCATTTGGAGGAAGGAGAGCAACTTTCAAGAGAAGGGATTGGTTTTCTGCCAGGCCAGGGTCCAGGTAAGCTCCCAGAAGCCGTGCTTCAGTAAGAGAAGGAGCCTGTTCAATGAGTGAGTAGGCCCCAAGAATGAGCAAATGAAAATAACTCAGTTTAGTCTTTTTTTTTTTTTTTAATGTAGGTGATGTCATGGGACAAATTCTTCAGATGTCATTATACCTTACAGGTATCAGTTTCCATTCAAGTGTCTCTCAGTATCTTTGGCTTTCTGGAAGGTTATATTTCTGTACTTGGAGTTTTCCCTGTACTCACCCTCCCCCACTGTCCTCACCCCAGATTTTCACAGCTGTATTTCAGCCCTATAACTCTGGAGTACTCAGATTACGCCTTCATGGTTGACAACAAGACCATCTATGACATCTGTTGTAGAAACCTCAATATTAAGCGTCCAACCTCCACTAACCTTAAGCACCTTCTTACACAGATTGTGTCCTCCATCACTGGTTCCCTTAGGTTTGATGGAGGCCTGAATGTTGATCTGACAGAATTCCAGAACAACCTAGTGCCCTATCCACATATCCACTTCCATCTGGCATCTCTGCTGAGAAAGCCTACCGTGAGCAGCTTACTGCAGCAGAGATCACCAGTGTGTGCTCTGAGCCAGCCAACCAGATGGCAAAATTCGACCCTTTACATGGTAAATACATGGATTGCTACCTATTCAGCTGTGATGACGTGCTTCCCAAAGATACCAGTGCTGCCATTGCCACCAGCAAGACCAAGCACAGCATCCAGTTTGTGGACTTGTGCCCCACTGGCTTCAAAGTTGGCTTAATTACCAGCCTCCCACTTTGTACCTGGTGGAGACCTGGCGAAAGTACAGCGAGCTGTGTGCATACTGAGCAACACCACAGCTATTGCTAAGGCCTCGGTACGGCTGAATCACAAGTCTGATCTGATGTATGCCAGGCGTGCCTTTGTTCACATGCGTGAGGGCTTGGAGAAAGGATTTTTTTGAAGCCCCATGAGGACATTCCTGCCCTTAAGAAGGACTGTGAGGAGGTTGGAGCGCATAGTGCTGAGGATGGGAGTGAGGGTAAAGAGTGTTAACTTGTCTGTTGGAATTTTACATTCCATTGTCTTGGGACTGCTTATTTCTTTTGTTGTTTGAAACTGTTATAGCCTTAGCTTGTCAATAAAAGTGCGATTTTTATTTTTAAGAAAATTCACAAATTGTCCCTTTTCCTGATCCTATTCTATGAGATTTTTTCCTCTCTTTTCCTCCACAACTTGCCATCTTCATTTTATTTTTCTTAACATTCTGGTCTTGAAAATGTCAACTATTGAAGCCTCATTTTTAGAGTATTAATGAGCTCGTTTTTAGAGTATTACTTAATTCGAAATTTTTTTCCAAATGTATGTATAAATATTTGAAACATACTTAAGAGGGCATTGGGTCTCTTCAACATTTCAGTTTCCCTAAAGCAGCTCTAGCAATTTATTTTTTTTCCACTCATTTCAGGTAGGAGAGATTATCTTAAAAAACAAGAAATGCTATCCATTCAACATTTCCACAAGGACGCATCCTTAATAAGTGCAGTGGTAAGTTTTATGGGTGTGAACTGAACCTGTTCTTCTAAATAAAGTCCTGGGAATTGAGTAAGTTAGGAACTTGGCATAATTACCTGACTAATTAGAGTTGGGATCAAGGATGTCACAGCAGAACATTTTTATTACTTTTGTTTTAGGGAAGAAATTAACCTGAGGTCTTACAGACAATTGCATAATCCTGGCTCATACATCTAGTCTTTGAAACATAATGTCTAAAAATTAATCAGATATATCTGCAGTTGGGATACCACAAAAGAGACAATCTTTATGCATGTGGGAGAATAATACCCCATGTAGCTAATAGGAACAATTTTAACTGGAGTCTATCCTTGAATGATTACTCTAGAAGTTATATAGAGAGAAATGAATGAAGGAATGAATAAACGTGGGTAAAGCTTTAACAGTTTCTCATTTCCTTTTAAAAAGCAGAGATTTCACACTGAAGTGGATCCTTTTGAATGTGATGATTTAGGAGAAAATTCTATTGAAATCTTAACAATGACTCAGTATGGGATCCCTCAAATGGGAAAGAAGCCCCAAACCAGCCAAGAATTTGGAAAAGCCATCAGTTACTTTAATCAACAGAAAGAAATTGAGGCTAGAAGTAAATCATATGAATGTCATCAACGTGGTAATGCCTTGATTCAGAGCTCTGCCGTTAGACAATGCAATAATACTCAAAATGGAGACAAAATATTTGAATGTCCTGTATGTGGGAAAGCCTTCAGTAAAAGTTCTAACCTTAGACGACATGAGATGATTCACACTGGACTGAAACCACATGGATGTCATCGATGTGGGAAAGCCTTCACTCATTGTTCTGATCTTAGAAAACATGAGAGAATTCATACTGGAGAAAAATCATATGGATGCCATCTATGTGGAAAAGCCTTCAGTAAAAGTTCTAACCTTAGACGTCATGAGATGATTCACACTAGAGAGAAACCGCATGAATGTCATCTATGTGGGAAAGCATTCACTCATTGTTCTGACCTTAGAAAACACGAAAGAACTCACTTTGGAGAGAAACCATATGGATGCCATCTATGTGGGAAGACATTCAGTAAAACTTCTTACCTTAGACAACATGAGAGAACTCACACACAAGTGAAGCCACATGAATGTCATTTATGTGGGAAGGCCTTTACTCATTGTTCTCACCTTAGAAAACATGAGAGAACTCACACTGGAGAGAAACCATATGAATGTCATCGATGTGGAAAAGCCTTCACTGAATCTTCTGTCCTTAGACGACATGAGAGAACTCATACTGGCGAGAAACCATATGAATGTCATCTATGTTGGAAAGCTTTCACTGATTCTTCTGTTCTTAAACGACATGAGAGAACTCACACTGGAGAGAAACCATATGAATGTCATCTATGTGGGAAAGCCTTCAATTACTCTTCTGTCTTAAGACGACATGAGAGAACTCACACTGGTGAGAAACCATATGAATGCAATATATGTGGGAAAGCCTTCAATAGAAGATACAACGTTGGACCACATAAGAGAATTCACACTGGAGAGAAACCATATAAATGTTACCTGTGTGGAAAAGCCTTCAGTAAATATTTTAACCTTAGACAACATGAAAGAACTCACAGTATAAAGGTTATAAATGTAGAAAACTCACCACCCATAGATTCCAATTCTAAACACTCTTGAGGACTCACACATTGAAGAAGCACTATATTTGTAATCAATGTGGAAGAGCCTTTATTCATCCTTATTATTTCGTTCAATTCCAAATGGAGAGAATCCATATGTATGGCATCTATGTGACAAAAATCCTTAGACAATGGACTGATCTGGGAGATAATATATGACATGGGAGAACTGAAACTAAATGCAATGAATGTGGAAGAATGTTTTTGAGTATGTACAGTTCTAACTAGTAAAATGGAGAAATGTCAGAGAATTCTGTGTATGTAATCAGTGTAGAAATATCTTCATTTATAATTTATTCTTTAAACAAATTAGTAAACTGCACAGGAGAAAAATTCTAGATCTGTAATCATTGTGCACTATCATTCAACTTAGCACCACTGTCGATATGCACGAGAAAATTGAGTGTCAGGTAACTGCTAAAACAAGACATAAGTGGAAAATATCCACTACTAGGAGGACAGAGCCTCTTGAGGAATAGCAGATAAACTATGCTGAATTAGTTATTCTATAAAAAAATGGAAAATATTAATATTGTAACACTTGTAAGACACATCAGGATTCACACTGTATAAAGCACTCAGTGTCTCAAATGAACTAATCTTTTCAGTGAGTGCATCTTCCCTAGTCAACACATGATCTCACACTAAGAAAAACAGTCCTGAGGAGAAAAGGCATATTTCACATTAGAAATTTTGGACTGGAAAAGAGTTAAAAAGAACAGTTGAGAATGTGGTTCAGCAAAATCAGAATTTCACCAAAGATTTCTTATTGAAAACATGTATGATAAAATGCACAACTGTGCAGCACATTGGGAATATTGTATTGAATGTAGAACCTTAGAAGAAGCATTAAATAAGATCAAACTAAAAGATTAATACTGAAAAATTGCAAGCATTAATTGTTGGTGAAAAAATCTGCTCAGTTAAATTTGGTCATTTATAAAATATTGAATGTGACCTAAGGCGTACAAGATACAAAATCATGCATTAAGTATGTTAGTGTTAAATTTAGTGCAATATTTTGCCATGAAATAATGATTCTGCTCTTTTTTTAATGTATAAAATCAGGGTTTTGACAATAATGACTATAAAGGAAAAATTCTCTGCAACTGGTAACATGGAATCACATTAAAACCTTGATGCTTTTTCATGGGAACCTGGTTTAATTATCTTCACTTTCATAACTTAATTTTTTGCTGGTGCAAATGAATCAAACGCCCACATGCAGATCCTGTCTCTTTTACCATATGGCACCATAAGAGCCAGTTTTGCTGGGTTTTGATGAAATTCAGAACACATTTTGTTGCTCTGCCATGTGTTTGTCCCTGATTGATGTTAAAGCTTGAAATGCTCCATTATCAAAGCACACAAAGGCGTAACCGGGTTTCCCATTAATAACTTTGTGTCAGCAATTGTGTGTGGTTAGGGCATATGGCCATTATGTGATCTGCATACAGGTGTGTTTCTGTGATGTTTGTATGATTTAGAGGGTGTAGATCTTTATGGCATCTGTGAAAGTATGTGTTCAGTTTGAGAGATCCATATGTGATTATCTGAACATACATACTATGTTTAAGCGCGGTCATTTGCTGTGTGTGTGTTAGGGTTTGCATGCATTATGAGGGTGTTGTCATTTTTGGATTAGTGTGTGTGATTGTATTTCAGAGGGATGCATGAGGTGAGAAGCGTTGTCTACTTGGCATCAGTTCAACAGTTGTTACCTGTGGAGCACCAGTGATTTCAGCAAAGGCCCACTGGGCACTCTGGGGAGCCCAGGAAAAGTGAAAGTAGCAGTGGAGGCAGGCTTGTGGCCCTGCTGGGGCTATGGAGATGGGAGGGGCTGAATCCTGATCAGTAGGAAACTAGCACCCAGGGTTTGAATGGTTCAGAGGTGGACCTGTGGGCATCAGTGATGGTGGCTCTGAGTGGGAGAGTTGTGGAGCTGGGGCAAAAGATGGGGGACTCAGTTATGGAGTTCTAAGGTAGAAAGCCTACTAGGCTTGTGGATTGAGGATCCTAAGTTCAGCAGGGGGAAGGACTAAAGCCATGTTAAAGCAGCAGTACCAAAGCAAAAACGGAAGGTGCTGTGTTTTTGGAGGAATGAGTGGCAGACCCAGGAACACTTACAGATAGGGCAGAGGGGGCAGAGGAGGCACAGGCATGCCTGCAATGATCATACCTTTTAAGGCCCTGCCTGTATCAGGCTGAAGTCCCACCTGCCCCTGCTATGTCATGGCCGAGGCCCCTCTCTGGTCACACCCTCTTTGTCCCAGGCTGCCCCACTTTGCTACCAACGTAAGAGGAAGAGGAGGGTGACCTGTCTAGCCTTTAGTGGGAAAAGAGTGGTTGCTAGACCCCTGTGTTGTCAGATACTGTGATGTTTCTGGAGGCCCAAGGGTTGCCCAGCCCCAGCTTCCAGTGGAGCGGTTGTGGTTGGGTGTACCTGGAGGGGACTTAGAAATATCTCTAGAGATTTACATTGACAAAGGATGCTTTCCGAGGTTTCCTCTGACAGCACTGTGTGATCTCTGTATCTGCAAGAGTGCTTGCAATATGTCAGGAACACCGTGAACATGCGCCTGGCAGCACGGTGGGGCCCTTGGAGCAGCTGTGCGCATGCGTGTCTTCACAATCCTCTCCAGTAAGCCAGATCCCTTCATGAAGAGGACATTTCTATTCAGCATTGTCCAGCAACAATCACAAAAGTGTTCCACAATACGGATGGTAATAACGAGGGGTGGGAGGAGAGCTATAAAGGAGTAGAGTGTTAATACGTGATTAAAGTTGGTATCAATTTACAATACATTGTTACAAGTTTAGGAGATTAAACCTAATTTCCATGGTAACTACAAGCAAACTATCTATAGACTATACAAAAGGAAATGAGAAGGGAATAAAAAAATGTCCCTACCAAAAGATCAACTGATTACAAAGGAAGGTAATCATGGAGAAAAGGATAGCCCAAAAAAGCTGTGAGTTGTACAGAATCAATGACAAAATGGCAAATGTTAAGGCATTCCTTGGATTTAAATGTTAATGGATTAAACTCCCCAATCCAGAGACTTGGCATAATGTGTTACAAAAATAGGATCCAACTACATGCTGTCTACAAGAGGCTTGCTTTGGATCTAATGACGTGTAAGTTGGATATGAAGGAATGGAAAAGGTAAAACCTTGCAAACATTAACCAGTAGAGATCAGGAGTGGCAATAGTAATAAAAATAGATCTTAAACCAAAAACTGTTACAAGAGACAAAGAAGGACCTTGTATGATGATAAAAGGGACCATTTACCAAGAAGATATAACAGTCATAAAATTTAAACCTCAGAGCCCCATAAATACATGAAGCAAACACTGACAGAATTAAAGGAGAAATAGACAATTATACAATCACAGCAGGAGACTGGTACCTCTGTTTCATAGAATGACCAGACAGAAGATCAATAAGGAAACAGCAGTGGAGGAGAAACCTTGTAAAAGAAGATGCTGCCTACACAGTCAAGAGTAACTTTCAGAAGCTGGTACGGAGTTCTACAGTTTGTGTGGATCCTGGAAGGGTGGGAGAAGTGTGTGATGCTGACTGTCATGCCTTTGGTGGGGTGTATTTTGAGAGAGGATGTTAATACTCGGGGTGGGGGTTGTCAGGGAAAATTGGGCAGTTATCGCCAAGATCCAGATTCCTCTTATTCATTTTCAGAACTGGTTCGAGAACCTTGGTGGAGAGAATGTCCCACAAATATGGGTTGAGTTGGACCACAGGGTTTTATGTGTCTATGGGGTGTCCATTCGCCTAAGTTCATTTCCATGGGGTGAGGGTCTGAGACAGAAGAGAATTGATGGGGGACAGTTTGCACAGGGTGGAGTGATAGGAGCTGCTGCAGGCTATGAGGTTTAAGAGCAAGATGTAACACCTGAACAAGGAGAGAGGGTCTCCCCTGGGCAGATGGAGGTTTTTCACTCACACCCAGTCCATGCATTAAGGAGGCAAAGCGGAGGAAGAAGAAAGAAGCCATGAGACTCCAGATGTCCACAATTTCCAGACCCCCATCTCGTGAAGCCCCAAACCCTCACTTAGAAGTGGCCACAGTCAACAAGGACATGCAGGGTTCTCTAAGGGAAAGAGCAAGGGGGCTCTTTTTGCTCATGGTCAAAAGTAAGAATACTGTGACTATTGCTAATGAATAATATATAAACACCTTTATGTGAGAGGAACAAGAGTTGCAAATGCCAACTCTCCCACGGTGATCAGGAGCTCCAATTGCCTGCATGATTCTGAGGCAGGGGTGCCTGGTTCGCACCGTGTGTGGACTTGGTTTCTTCCTTCACTGTGGGATTTTCAGATTCAGTTGTTCTGCCATGTGCACTGGTGGTGGTCTCCAGCTCTACCCCTGCCCCCGCGAGCCTCACTGCTTGCCTCCTCTCCTCTGCCCCTCTCGATGCACTTGTCCTGAGTCAGCTTGGCTCCTCCATATGGGATCTCCAGCAGTGTCACTCACTCAACTCTGACTTTCAGATGGGCTCTGCACAGATTTGGTTATCAACCAAGTGATGTCACAGACTGTTTTACCATTTGGTTAACCAAGTCAATGACTTCAATTTGGTGGAATCAACAACAGCTCCCATCTTGCAAATTTACCCCTTAAAATTCCCTGCATTAGAATGTATCATGGGCATGAGTCATGATAATTTAGCACAAGTGATGAAGTTAATGAGCAGATAAAAATTAGATATTAATATAATTTAAATATTTAAGCCAGTGTTTTGGTACAGAAGTGTTTGAAGATTGATTAAGACTTGTGCAATGAAATAGAGTGAAGCTTGCTGACATCTATTAGGTTGGTGCAAATTTTGCAACGTTAACCTTTTAAACTGCAATTACTTTTGCACCAACCTAATAGTTGAACAGAGGACTCACCAGAACCCCCAAATTAGAGGCTGCAAGGCCTACTACACTCCCAATGCACGTTCTTCTGGAAGGAGCTGCTTGTTCTCCCAAATTCTACACTGCCCAGCTTCTTGGGGAAAATGAGACGTCGATTTTATCTTTCCCTTATAAGGGAAAACCTAATCATAGCTAAACTCCATGGAAGCACCCTGAGTACACAAGTGCTAAACCTGGACAGCACTTCTTTCCCTGTAACACTCCCCCCAGCCTCCCTCCAGTGCCCCCCCTTCACCTTGATTAGATTTTGAAGACAAAAAGTAAACATCTCATTAAATGATGGAGAACAAAGACCATTTTGAAGGATAATTTGAAAATACTCTTTATACATATTTGATTTCAGTTTATTTCAGTTTTATAAAACCATAGCTTTTAATAGAACCTTGACCCAAGTACCAGCAAGTTGAGATAAGAGTTTGGGTGGGAGAGAAAGTTACTTCATGTAGGACAAAATAACCATTATCTTTTTTCTGATCTTCAGCGTACACAATACAAATACGTATAGCTGCTATAACACTTCACACAATTCCTAGGAATTGGAACAATAATAAGATACAATGATGTTTTTCAACAGTTGGTCAAGGCTTTACATAAAACTGCCATGCTATTTCCCCTCTAAGTGTTGTACAAGCATTACCACTAATTAAATTCCAGACAATTTCATCATCCCAAAAAGAAGCTTGACCCTCATTAAGCAATCACTTCCATTATTCTACTCAACAACCCTTGCCAGCTACTAATGTACTTTCTGTATCTACCCTGTTTCCCCGAAAATAAGTCCTAGCCGGACAGTCAGCTCTAATCCATCTTTTGGAATAATAATTAATGTAAGACCCGGTATTATATTTATATTTATATTATATATTACATTACATTATATAAGACCTGGCCTTACATTAAAATAAGACTGGGTCTTATATTAATTTTTGCTCCAAAAAAACGCATTGGAGCTGATTGTCTGGCTAGGACTTATTTTCAGGGAAACATGGTATGAATTTGCCTATTCTGAATGTTTAAATACATGGAGTCAAACAATATTTGACCTTTCCATCTGGCTTTTTAAATTGAGCATAATGTTTTCAAAGTTCATCCAATTGTGGCACATATGAATACTTAGTATTTTCTATGTCTGAATAACATTCAATTGTATGGATAAACCAGATTGTGTTTGTTTATTCAGCCACTGATAGTCATTCAAGTTGTTTGTACTTTCTGGCTGTTGAAAGTAAACTGACATCTTAAGACGCTTAATCATAGAGCTGGGAAGACTATGGGTTGAGCTGGGCCCCTTGTTGACTCTCTAGTCTTGACTTCCTGTTGAACTCCATGGTAAACTCTAGGGGAAGAGATGTCAATAAAAGAGGGAGCCATATTGTGTTCTGGGTTTTTTGTCACAGAGGACTGCCCTCCGGGTGTGAGTGTGCTTACACTCTTTGGTGGTTCCATTTTCTTTTCCCAGATAAACCATTTTATTTATTTTATTTTTTTTAAGATTTTGTTGGGGAAGGGGAACAGGACTTTATTGGGGAACACTGTGTACTTCCAGGACTTCTTTCCAAGTCAAATTGTTGTCCTTTCTATCTTAGTTGTGGAGGATGTCATTCAGCTTCAAGTTGTTGTCCTTTCAGTCTTAGTTGTGGAGGGCGCAGCTCAGCTCCAGGTCCAGTTGCTGTTTTCTAGTTGCAGGGGGCACAGCCCACCATCCCTTGCGGGAGTCGAAGCAGCAACCTTATGGTTAAGAGGACGCACTGCAACCAACTGAGCCATCCGGGAGCTCGGTGGCAGCTCAGCTTAAGGTGCCATGTTCAA
Source organism: Rhinolophus sinicus (assembly GCF_036562045.2). Classification (NCBI taxonomy): domain Eukaryota; kingdom Metazoa; phylum Chordata; class Mammalia; order Chiroptera; family Rhinolophidae; genus Rhinolophus; species Rhinolophus sinicus. The sequence continues at coordinate 35,722 of NC_133754.1, forward strand.
TCTTAGTTGCAGGGGGCGCTGCCCACCATCTCTTGCGGGAGTCGAGGAATCTAACTGGCAATCTTGTGGTTGAGAGCCCACTGGCCCATGTGGGAATCGAACTGGCAGCCTTTGGAGTTAGGAGCATGGCGCTCCAACCACCTGAGCCACCGGCCCGCCCTCTTATACATTTTTTAAATCACTTTTTATTATACTTTTTTGATATACACCTAGAAAAAAGTAAAAGTTTTTACTGAATATTTTTATTAAATCTAAAAGTACTATGATGTAGTCTTTAGGATTTTCTATATATAATATCATGCAACCTGCACAAAGTGATTTTTTTTATTCCTTTCCAATTTTGATGCTTATTATCGCTTTTTCTTGCCTAATTGCTCTGGCTAGGACTTACAGTACTACATTGAATAGAAGAGGGGAGAGCAGGTAACCTTGCTTTGTTCCTGATCTTAAAGAAAAAGTTTTCAGCTTCTCCCCATTGAGTATGATGTTAGCTGTAGGCTTGTCACATGTGCCCTTAATTAAGTTGAGGTATGTTCCGTCTATGCCCACTTTGTTAAGAGTTTTTATCATAAATGGATGTTGTAAAATCCTTCTTCTTCATGTACTGAGATGATCATATGAACATCCTTCATTTTGTTAATATTGTGAATCACATTATTTGATTTGTGGATGTTGAACCATCCTTGCATCCCTGGAACAAACCACACTTAGATCCTTTTAATGTATTGTTGAATTTGGTTTGCTAATATTTTATTTGCATCTATGTTCATCAGAGATATTGGCCTGCAACTTTCTTTTCTTGTGATGTCCTTGTCTGGTTTTGGTATCAGGGTAATGCTGATCTGGTAAAAAATGTTTGGATATGTTCCCTCTTCTACTTTTTGAAGAGTATGAGAATGATTTGTTTTAATTCTTCTTTAAATGTTTTGGGAGAAATCTCGAGTGAAGTTGTCTGTTCCTGGAATTTTGTTTGTTGGGAGGTTTTTGATTACTGATTCAGTCTCCTTTCTAGTAATCAGTCTGTTCAGATTTTCTATTTCTTTATGATTACATTTTGCTAAGTTGTATGATTTTAGGAATTTGACCATTTCTTTTAGGTTGTCCAATTTATCAGAATATAATTGTTCCAAGTTGTCTCTTATGATCCTTTGTATTTCTGTGGTAACAATTGTAACAGCTCCTCTTTCATTTTTGTGTTTTCTTGAGGATTCTAGCTAAGATTCATCAATTTTATCTCTATCTTATCCCAGCTAAGTTTCATTGATGTTTTCTATTGGTTTTTTTAGTCTCTACGTCATTTATTTCTGCTCTTGTTATTTCCTTCCCTCTACTACCTTTGGGCTTCATTTGTTCTTCTTTTTCTAGTTCCTTGGGTGTAAATTTAGGTTATTTGAGATTTTATATACTTTTTTGATATAGGTATTTATTGATATAAACTTCCCTCTTCAACTGCTTTTGCTTTATTCCATAAGATTTGGTATACAGTAGTAATTCAGTTTTTGAACATCTCTGTTGACGAACATTTTGGTTTACGAACGCAGTAAACTCGAAAGTAAATGCTTCGGTTTTCGGTTTTCGAACACGCCTCAGAAGTCGAACATGTCATGCAGCTTCCACTGAGTGTAAGATCCTGTGGCCTAGCTGTTGGCTGTTTTCAAACATTTCAGAACTCGAACGGTCTTCCGGAATGGATTATGTTTGAAAACCGAGGTACCACTGTATTTACATTTGCATTTGTCTCAAAGTATTTTTTTATTTCTCTTGAATTCTTTGACCACTTGGTTGTTCAGTAGCATGTTATTTAATCTCTACATATTTGTGAATTTTCCAGTTTTCTTCTTGTTTTTTATTTTCATACCATTGGGGTAAAAAAAGATGCCTGATATGATTTCAGTCTGGTTTATTTTATTTTTCTCCCCATTCTTCCGCCTCTCCCCCAAACACTCTGGTTCAAGCTGTTGTTTCTCAGTCTAGTTGTGTAGGACGCAGCTCCCTGGCCCATGCTGATGGTATTATGAGCCTTGCGTCCCTCCCCTCCCCTAGCTGAGGCAGTCGGTCACCTGTTGTTGGTGGGTAGCTCACGGCAGCTCTCACCGGCTGCCGGCCACTCACACTGGCCACTGGCTGCTCATGGCAGCACACGGTAGCCCACGGCAGTACACAGCAGCCCATGGCTGCTCACGCTGGCTGGCAGCCACTCACAATGGCCACTGGCAGCTCCCGGCAGCACATGGTAACCCATGGCAGTACACAGCAGCCCACGCTGAACTCCACTTGCTCACGGCAGCCCAGATCCAAGGAGACCTGTTGTTCACAATCTTAGCTGTAGAGGGCGCAGCTCACTGGCCCATGTGGGAATTGAACCAGCTACCTCGGTTCTGCACTCAAACCACGTGAGCCAGTTGGCCGGCCCCAGTTTTCTTCATTGACTTGTTTTGTGGGCTAACATGCAATCCATGTTGGAGAATGTTCCATATGCACTTGAGAAGAATGCATATTCTGTTGCTTTTGGATGGAATATTTTGTAAAAGCTGTTAAGTATATCTGGTCTAACAGTGTCATATAAGACCAGTATTTCCGTATTAATTTTCTGTCTGGATGATCTATCCATTGATGCCAGTGAGGTATCAAAGTCCCTTACTACTATTGTATTGCTGTCTATTTCTCTCTTTAGGTATGTTGATATTTGCTACATATATTTAGGTGCTCCTAAGGTGGATGCATAAATATTTACAGATGTTATATCCTCTTGTTGAATTGATTCATTTATCATTATGCAATGCCCTTTGTTTTTTAAAAAAGGCATTTATAAAGGAAAAAGTATGTATCAGCAGACTTCACTCAAAAATTAGCTATTTATTGACTTTTAATTTATACTTGTGATGTACATATATGTTAATGGTATGTAGCTATGACACATCATCTTGTGTTTGACATTTTTCAGTAATGTTCAAAGTTACTTTCTGGTTAAACCCAGTCATCATAATTATGATTACTGCAGCATGAATAATCGAAACTGAGCAGTATAATAGATTTTTTAGCAACAACTTCACTTAATATGTATTTTTAAGCACTACTTCATTAAAAAAATAATTGCTTATTGTTATAAAATTCTACACTCAGAATTCTCACATGATATCACAACCCTACATATTTACCCTAATTTTTGTTATAATATGCCATTAAGCAAGATTACCAATTAATGTCTACATTGTGTGGTTAAACATTTTTTTTAGGTGTTTTTCCTAGTCATGAATTTCTGATACAAACGCCCACCATTCATTTGATTTTAGCATTGGTGTATATAATGCGAGACATTAAATGTTTACTAGGGAATTAAAAATCACTGACTTCCCTTCATTCGTTACATTGGAAGTATTTTATACATATAGCAGTCCCTCCCCACTTATCTTCAGTTTCACTTTCCACCGTTTCAGTTACCCATGGTCAATCATGGCCTGAAAATATTCAATGCAAAATACCAGGTATAAACATAAGTTTTAAATTGTGTGCCATTCTGAACAGTGAGAGGAAATCACATGTCATTCTGCTCCATCCTGCCTGGGGCATGAATCATTCTGTTGTCCAGCGAATCCACACTGTACACGCTACCTGCTCATTAGTCATTTAGCAGCTTTCTTGGTGTCACAGTGCTTGTGTTCATATAACCCTTTTATTAGCCTCACACCATCATAATACCTATGTCATTCACCTCACTTCATCTTATCACACAGGCATTGTAGCCTGTGTCATCATTACAAGAGGGGTGAGTACAGTACAAGATATTTTGAGAGACTTCATTCACATAACTTGTATTACAGTATATTATAATTATTCTACTTTATTTGTTATTGTTAACCTTTTACTGTGCCCTATTTATAAATTAAACTTCATCATACGTATGTATGTGTAAGAAATGGCATAGTATATATAGGATTCAGTATTATTTATGGTTTCAGGCATTCACTGGAGGTCTTGAAACATATTCCCAAAAATAAATAAGGACAAATTTAGTGCAAAAATTCACAAGTCTAAAATAGTTTTTCTCTGAGTAAAAAACTTTTTTCATGCATATTATACTGAGCATTAAATCCTGTTTTTTCCACTCATGTGACCTCCTGGTAAAGACCTTCCTGTCTGATTTTCCTTTTTAGGGAAATTAGATTCTTATTCATATAGAGTTTTCTTGTGCAACCCATGACTGGAGATCAGCTAAATTATCTTCCTCATTGATTATAAATATAGGGTTCCTCCAAGTGAAGTTCACTCATGTTGTTTAAAGGTAAGTTATAAATGAAAGCATTTCCATAATGAATATAGTCATAGAATTTCTCCCATGTATGAGTTTTCTGATTTATTAGAGCTGTGGTTGAAGACTCTTCCACATTCATTATATTTACAGAGTGAGTTGTCTCATGTCTTCTAAGTCAAGCGCTTGTAACAAAGGCTTTCCCATATAAATGACATCCAAATGGCTTCTCTCCAGTGTGAGTTCTCTCATGTCGTTTAAGGCAAAAACTTTGAACAAAGAATTTCCCACATAAATGACATCTAAATGGTTTCTCTGGAGTGTGAGTTCTCTAATGTCTGAGGTAAGAGCTTTGAACAAAGACTTTCTCACGTACATGACATCCAAATGGCTTCTCTCCAGTGTGAGTTTTCTCATGTCATCTAAGGCTTTTGAACAAAGGCTTTCCAACATAAATGACATACAAATCGCTTCTCGCCAGTATGAATCCTCTTAATTTCTACTTAAGAATGAAGTATGATTGAAGGCCCTCCACATTGATTACACACATGTGGATTTTCTCCTTTGTGAGTTATTTTGTGGAAATTAAGGTGAGAGCCCCAGCTGAAGTGTTTTCCACATTCATCACATTTATAGGGTTTCTCTCCCATATGAATTCTCTGGTGTATATAAAGGTTTCTTCTGTGACTGAAAAGTTTCTCACATTCATTACATTTATATGGTTCTCTCCAGTGTAAATTAAGACATGTTGACTCAATATGTATGTGTGAAAGAAAACCTCATTGAACTCAATATGTTCAAAGGGGTCCTTTCCTCAGTGATATCTCTGCTGTTGGGAAAGAGATGAGAGACTGTAAAAGAACTGTTCACATACATTCATTCATTCACTTCTCTACATATGAATTCTATGCTGACCATTTCATGAATATCTCCAGGAAAGTCTTCCCCATGTTAGTTACATAACATATGGTGTGTTAATTTCCAGCGTGCACAAACATTTTTACCTTTATAGCATCTTTACTGGAGGACTGAGTAATTTTGAAGATTTCATTGTGTTTCATGCAAATAAACCAGGATTATACAACTATCCTTTTATCAGAACAAAATTTATAGTTTAAATCCAGGCTGATTTCTTATTCACATTGAGATTTTCAATCACATTCTATGAGAATGTACTTATGCCAAATTCTTACTATTTTTATGTGGTTCATCTGAAATGTTAACTTATCCCATTCCCAGATCTTTAACATGGATGATCAAGGTTTGTCCCCATGAAACTTACTATTGTCTTGTACTTAGATGGGTCCTTCAGACATCTCGCATAGATATTATTCCTTGTTTTCAGTGGCTGTTTTGCATGCCTGAAAATTTAAAGAAACTAAGAAATAGACATAAGAAATATCTTCAGTGGAATTAGGGGAATTAAATTGATGGGGAAAAACAAACGCAAGGCCCATGTAAGTATGTTTCAAATATTGACCATTGCATGGCAAAATAATGTGACATTGAGGAATATACTAGTGAACAGGCACATATTAGAATAATATAAATTAGGAAAAAAACCCTCAGTGTTGAAATTCAAGAAAAACAAAATAATGATTGGCCGCTGCAGAGGATATGAAAATGGAAATCATTAAAAGAAAGACCACATTGTAAAATTTTACATCCAATGAGGACAGCAACATTGCTTCTCTGAGGTCAAATGTAAGTACAGGAGGATACATGAAGGGAAGTTAATAAGTGTGACAAATAGCGACTCAATCTGAGGAATTTTGTCTCAGTGGCCACTCAAATTTCTCTGAAGCTGTTATTCACTAAATAAAATCTGCAACTGACATCCATGAGGTCTTGGTCACCCACTGACGAGCCTCTTCTTCACACAGAGCACACATGCCGGGAGCTCACCTGGCCTCAGGCCGTGGGGAAGTCCCCTTTCTTCCCTCCACGGCTCCTCCTCCTGCTTCATCTGGGAAATCACATCTCATTTGACGAATTGATACCCTGTATGTTGGAGAATGGTATGTTGACTTCCAGTTCTGTGTTGATAACAGCACATGATGTTCACATCCAGTGCCGGCTATTGAAGAAGAACCATGTGAGCATGGATGGGCAGCCCAGAGAACCCCTGGAGCACTGGCCACAGTCAAGGTTCTCACCCTGACACTGCACCCCAAGACAGTGCAGGCCTGTGGGTGCTGATGCTGCTGCCTATCTGAAAGGCAGAGTGCTCAGTGTTTGCATCCACAGAGGAATCAAATGTTTCCACAGTGGGGCTCACATTATTTTCAAAGGCATACAATAAACATAAGCTCCACCTGAGGAGCTGTGGAGTATACTCTGTGGAGTTTTATACGGAAAGTGAAGACAAGATGTTATGTTTTCTACTGTGCTCAAGACTCATAGTTCTTAGAGCGGAAAATATTTAAGATCTTTATTCATTTAAAAATACTCATTGTATTCCCAGCACTGTTCTTTTTCTTGGAGATAGCATAGCAGAAAGATATAAAATTGGAAGACTATATTCCAATTGTGTAACATTTGATGAAAATAAAGTAACAGATTTCATCCAGGTACAAAAAGATTTGAATCAGGGCAGACAGCAGAGTGGCATATGTGGAAGCTGTCCTGGATACGCGTTTCATAAATAAAGAAATGACTGAATGTTGACAGGCGCACCCTCGGAGACTAGATGGCTAATGTTCTCCAGCATCACAGCTCTGTACAGCTTTCTCAGGGATGTGTCCAGCAAGGCCCACTCTTTTGGGTCAAGTCTACAGCTACATCCTTGCAGGTTACAAATTCCTAGAATATCATGGATCTTCTGGTTCAATCAGGGCCAATATTTCCATGGATGATAGTCAACATGATGATGCTGGCAGATGGGAAGCTGTCTGTATAGAAAGCTCCAACCACATTTTTAGTTCACGTCAAATGTTCCTCTGTGCTGATTTTGCTTGTGCCTTTCTCACACAAAAAAGAAATACACGCTTGGTGAGCACATAATTACTTCATTATAAATGAATCTTTTTATTTATTTATAAATGAATCTTAAATGTGGAAATAACTTGGCAATTCCTCACTAAATTAGTAATATTGACTTCCACACTAGTGATGATAACTTAGGTGATATATTGGTCCTGAGAGTTCCAATGAGCTAATGTGCAAATGCTTCTTTTACAACAAACAATATACACAAGTGATAATCCTATTAATATTAAAAGGTAGAGAATCATGAAAAAAGGCCCAGCATTCTGCAGGATAAACTGCTTTATTGAACTTGGCATCAGCAAGTGGCTCCTCTCATCTTACAAAACTCACTTGGTCTTTTCAGGTTATCAAGGGTCATGCAGTACAATTAAGGGCTCCTGAGATTGCTGTTCTGAAGGATGGCCTTGGAATGACCCGTCCTGTGGTGAGCTCTCCAGTCTTATCATCAGTTATCAGTTATTGTGTCAGTCACCTGTATATTAATTTTATTTTTCAAGAGGCAGTATCAGCCCCTTGATTAGCTCTCACCTCTCTTAGTCTTTCAAAAACTGCAATAAAAGTCTAACTCTAACCTCTGTACACAAATGCTAAATGCACAGCCAATTTATAAAATACTCCCTATGCATTGTTTTCAAATTTTAAGATATTGTAACTGTAAAGAGGGAAAGTAGGTGACTGGGGACAATGGCAGTAAAGAGGATTTTAGTTATCTTTGGAAGTTTCAAAATTATTCAAGTGCATTGCATCAAAACTTTAGTAAGTATAAAATTGAGGAAAAAAAGATTTCCCGTTGCATTCTCTTGTACAAACCTTTCTATGATCTCTGAAAACAGGAAGACCCAGCCCTCCATATATCACACTGGCTTCGTTAAATTCACCTGCTAACCTCTTGAGTGGACTGTAAACTTATGCTCACACTCACCTCTGTCACCTACCACCACACACTTAAGCCCACTGTAGACACTACTATGTTTCATGAGTAAATCATTTTCCCACTAAGACCATGCGATCGATGAGAAGAAAATGTTGGCGACGTCTTTTCTGCTAGGACCTTCTTAATGGAGAGTGAGCTAAGTTAGTGCGAATGTTGAAAAGGAGACAATTTATTGATCAGTACCTGATCGACCTTAAGCATCTCTGAGTGCTGGGAAAATTTAATTAGAGTTCACATCATTGAACACTGTCTGAATGCACTGAGAAGATTCAGGCCAAGAGAAGACTTCCCATCCACTAGCAGCACATGTTATTCAGGGGAGAGATTAAATCTTGACTCACTTGTGGTGGCATTCTCAAGAATTCAGCCACCACCTCTCTTCCACTGGCTTTTCACTCACAGACAGTGTCAGCCATAAGCAGGACAAGCTGAGCAAGGAGAAAGAAGCCATGAGATGCGAGTCTCATCCACAGTTTCCAGACATACTGGTCATGAATCCCCAACACATCTCCTGAGTGGAGCCCCTCAGCTCAGTGTACGAGAACACGTACTGTTCTAAAAGTGGGCGAGTGCTCACATCTACTCAGACCCAGATGGAGAAGACTTTGGCTAGTGTTGCTAGTAAATAATATGTGAAAACCCTTTTCTTTTTTCAGACTAGGAAATGAAAATCAGTGACTTCATAAGTTAACTAGCCCAAGTTTTTCATAGGGTTGGGCAATTCTCTCTCTGAACCCCAAACCTAGGATGTCATGACTTAGAAAATGCAGGATGCATGGGTTTGATGAGGAAATGTATTTGTTCAATAGGCTATTTTAGTAAAGTTGTAACTGGAATACTGTCCTATATCAATCATCACCACTAACAACACCCCCAGCATTTCATAAATTATATAAGTATTGGTAAACTTTAATTTATACCAAAATTGTGTTAGTATTAAATGTATTTCACAGAAAACGGTGATATTCTATCAGAAACAAAAGTAGATTTAACTCACTTTTTGTACCTAAAGTCTGAAAAATAAGAAAAACTCTTATTAAATATGACTCTGCCTAGAGATTTAAATATATTTGCTTAAGTCATCCTCACAAAACTCTCCTGATTTTGATTTATTTGCTGTTATGGGCTCAGTGCATGGGCCCCCTCTCTCCCAACTCCTATGTGGAAGCCCTAACCTCCACTGCAGTGGTCTTCAGAGGCGGGGCCTCTGGGAGGTGATCAGGGTTAGATGAGGGCTCCAGAGTGGGTCCCCCAGGAAGGGACTGGTGCCACGATGAGAGCGAGAGACCCGCGCTCTCTCCTTCTGCTCTGTTGGGACACAACGAGGAGGCCTCCTGGGAGCCAGGGGCTCGTCCATCACTAGGAACTGAATCTACTGACATCTTGATCTTGGACTTTCCACCTTCAGAATTACGAGCAATGAATGTGTGTAGTTTAAGCCCCCTGCTCTGTGGGGTTTTGCTATGCAGCCCAGAATGACTGAGATGTTCACCAGTGTTAAAAATGGCATAGCATGCTTTCAAAACTCTTTAATGTGACAAAATTACATGGCTACAAATTGACAATGTTAATATTTACATTTTGCTCTTTTCCAAACTCAGATTTCTACAAGTGACCCTCCTGAGAAGTACTAACCACAGGTACGTTTTACCAGGAATATCCATCAGGTTAGTGATCAGAGACCACAGCCAGTAATCACCGCTCTCTGCCCCTTCAGCTGCTTCACGGAATCACTCCCCATGCCCAGGTTCTCCTACCACTTGGGAACCACAGTCCAGTCACCCCACTTTGGTCTACCAGCCCCTAACTGCACCTTTTCTGCTGCCCAGTTCAATCCCTGCTTACTCCTTTTGACATGCATCAGGGACAAACTGCAGTTTTATCCCACCTGCATGTGCAGCAGCTATCGAAGTGACTGCTATCATGGCTCATGCCCAGTAATGTCTGAAAAAACACCTTTTGTTACATCTGCCTTCTCATGTCTCTTATACATCTATTTACTACACCTGTTTCACCACCAAAACCCTGTAACAGGTAATAGTCATACGTTTCTCAAAACTCAACATGTGTATCTAGTGTGATGTAAGAAATGTCAAAACCTGCAGGGAATTTTTCATAAGCTTTAATTTTAGTGAAACTGATGACAACTGCCAGGAAGCAAGCTCTCAAATGCTTCCTTGAATGAGTTTTGCAGCTTCTTTTTGCATTTAAATTAAGGAGGGGAGGAAGAAAGATGACATGGGGAGGGAGAAAGCCAGGCAGGGATGGATTATAGGACAGTCAACACAATTAGGCACTCTCTTGAGGGTGGCTATCCTTATTTCAGAGGTGTGGTAACTAGTTGCATGGGAACCATGTACAGGGTGGCTTAAAACCTTTCACCAGAGAAGCCACAGGCCTGGAGCATGACTACCCACCACAGCCTGCACAGTTAGGAATTTATGATTTATTACCGCAGCCCATTTTCACGCACAAATAAATGTGTGCAAGTGTCAGGACAGGGTATAAAACAGAGAGAAGGAGCTAGGATGGACTCTTCAGACATACCATTAGAGTTGTTTGAGATATTCTTTGCTGAGGATGTGTGGAAGAAATGACCACAGAGTAGTTTGAAAACAATCAGGAGCCTGAAATAGCACAGAAAAACAGTTACCAAAAGGAGGTCATAATCCAATTCTTTGGTTTCAAATAAAAGACTGAGACATACCCATTAGATATTTTGTGGGAAAACATTGGTGGTGTTAGCAAGACATATGTATGGGGAGATCATTGGTGATTTTAGTAAGTCAAAGGATATAAAGAAATGGTAACTATACTTCCAACTTTGTTTGATTGGGAACAGGAGAGCGGATACTAGAAAGAAAATATGTTCAGATGAAGTTTTTATTTCAAAATGGAAGAGTCATGATAGTTTAATATTGAGTAGATAGATCAAGAAAAGTAGGGTATGTGTCTAGTAAAGTAGACTTAACATAGAAGCAATAATATAAAGTTCCTAAGATGGCAGAAGAGAAAGCGATTTAATTGGAGAATGTGGACAGGGTAGAGAGGACTCTTCACTTTAACAGAAGATAGTAGTAATGGATGGGTATGAATGTATGGATAATTGTAGATGTTATGGCAATCATCTAAGGTTTGACTAACAATTTCTCAAATGATTTAATTCAGTGTAGTAGGACGCAAACCCTTTTGTGGAGACTCCTGATAAAAGTGAGTATGTGTGTGATGCAAAAGGCCTGCAGAAGTTTTGAAGTTTTTATGGAACTAAAAGGATAATTCTGTTGGCAGGATTTCCCATTATACTTGAATGTTAATAGGAGTTGGTTGTATTTAGATCAGGATCAATATCCTAGTCATGGACTTTGTCAGATGAAAGCTCCTGAAAAGTGAGGAATTTGGAGGCACCAGCATTGGTGTGTTGATCAGCAGATGTGGTCAGAGTTTATATGGACACAAGAATTGTTTGTTTTGGCAAATTTTAAAAAGTAAATTACCATTCAATAACCAATTGTGTTAATATATGCAGTTAAAGTATAAAGTATTAGAGAACTTTGTCTTTTGTTGGACAGCATAGAAAAAACCCATCTGAGGAAGCGTTACCTACAGACTACCAGAGTGGTGAGCAATAGGAACCAGCCTGGAAACCAGTCTGGGTAACAGAAGCACTTTCCCAAAGGAGCACAGAACATTCTCTCCCATCTGGAATCTCTGAGGGTCACAGGAGTCAGTGAATACAAAGGTCTAACACAGATGGCAACCCAAGATATGAATTACAGGCTAAATCTTATTTGAGCTTCAAATACAGGGATCAGGGTGGCCAGGAGGCATGAAGCTACGCTCAGACCCATCTCTCCCGCCCCACGTGGCTGAACGGAGTGTGAGTCTGTCAGAGGCTCTCAGGGATCTGGGCATGGACATCTCTCATGGTCCTCCAGTGATGGAGCGCTGGGCCTCTTGTTTCAGGTCTAATGGAGGAAGAGGAATGGTCTGCTCAAGATCAAGATTTCATTTGCAAAATCAGTGTTTGTCATTCATGGTGTTTACTCAGTCGACACAGTTTAATTATGTAACATCAGTAGTGTTCATTTCAAAGAAGAGAATATCAAATCTCTGTTGGCATACGATTCCCCCAAAAATTCCCAAGGTATCCTAGTTTGGATGCTGGAATTTTCCATGCAGCTTTGATTTCCACAGGGCTTCTAACTGGAAGAAGCATGCAAAAAAATTCCTATGCTGGAAGCTCAGCAAGATGACTGAGATGGAGCTGGTGTGCCAAGCGCATGGAAGAGGGAGTGATCCAAGGTTTCATTGGTGGGGTTTGAGGTTCTGGCATTCTGATATTTGTCTCAGTTATTGGTTCTCAGTGCCAACAGTCAGTGAGATGATGGTCCATAGGACAATGATCATTCAGATAAGAGAGAAAAGAGAAAACACTACATTCATCCTATGAGGTTCTACCATTCTTTGAGTCTGCACAGACCACCAATGTGTTCTGACATCAGTCGCGTTTGCTCCCATCATTCATCACTATTCTCCTTGCCATGAAATTATCAATAATCCCCAGTCCAGACCAGTTGTTTCAGTCAACAAATTCCACCAGTGGTGTGTGTGTGTGTGTGACACATTGTTCACAGACCTCTTTCTTCATTGACATTTAGTTAATGCTCAAAGATTCAGACCACGTACAAGTTAAAATTCACATGATAATGTCGGAAAAGTTTATAAACTCAGTGAAGAGTGGTTTAGGATATATCTTCATTAAAATAAACATTATTGATGTAGGGTTTACTTGCACCTGAAAAAAGGGAATAGTTCTTCAGTGAGGTAGTTGTTTTAAGGAGTGCCTAGAAACTTTTTTGAATAGTAAGAATGATAATGAAAACATACATTGAAGACATTATACTTCAATGCACTGTCACTTCTTTTGATTTCTGAGCTTTCATCAGATCCAATCCCCAGCCAAGGAAAAGAGACTCCGAGATGTGGGGCACAGACTCTGGCTTACTCAGAAACCTCTCTGTGGGCTCAGCTTCCCACAGGGAGATACGCATCCCATATGGACCCAAGAGGAATCAGTCACTCCAGTGGAAGTGAAGACTCCTAAGGACATATTATATATACATCTAAATGAAGAAAATTTGATGGAGAAGATCATTTGGAGGGGTTACACAGACAGAAGTTATATCACTTGACACCACTATAAACAAAGAGGGCTGAAGAAAAACTACGTGGAGAGTCCAAATGTCAAGACCATTTGACCCCAGATGGTGTCAAGTCTAAGCTCCTTAATCAGAGTCCACTTCCCAGCAGGTCTGAAGGGAGTAAGCTGAGCTCAGGGGGAGGGAACTCATCCGTGGGGACCTGGAGGACAGTGGGCAGGACTATTCCAACTTTTCTGTGTGAATTCCAGGGTGGTTTCTGTTTTACTGCCTAACAGAAAGATGTCTTCCAAATCTTTAATTGGTTTGAGTTCACATATTAATATTCAATAAACTAAAAGCTTTGAGAAAGCCAGAAGGGTGTCCTTTCATAAAGAATCTTTGAGAAATTTCTGCAGCATGAATAGTTGTGATCTGGTATTGCCAAATTCCAACAATAACTTCAGAATTTCCAAAGGAAATTTTAAAAAAGATACTAACTTGCATTTTTCACATTAACATTTATTACAAGTATCCATGAAGCTACTGAAGGTTGAAAATTCATTTTTACTATTGTTTTTTAAATGTCCCTTGATATTGAAAATTTAATTTTTCATTAATTAAAAACAAAATTCATGTATTTCCCAAACAGTATCCATTTTATGTCATGTTACCCTAACTTGACATAAAACATTCAGAATAGTATAGAAAACCAGATTAAAATACCTTATTTTTTCAAGTTAAAAAATATTTTCAGATAGCTCTGTGAATAAAGGAAAAACAAACATGTGAAGTTACAATATATTTAGAAATTAATGACAATCAAATTATGGGATGCCATCTACGCTTGCAGATTCATCCCAAAGGTCTTGAATTTACAAATCTTCTCAATAAGCGTGAAACAGAAAAGTTGAACATAAGGGAGAAAAGAGTGGATATCCACAGAGCAGTGAATCCTGTTGTTTTGCAGCAGTGCCTCAGCCCCTCGTGCTCAAAGCCCAGGTCCTGGCCCCATGAACTCCCTGATCCTGAGCCCAGGGCTGTGTCTCTGCCTTGCTGGTGAATGGGGAATAGAAACGGAAACCATGTGTCATACTTTTGCCTTTCACACCCGGTTTCCATCACCTGAGCACAGAAGTCTCCAGTCCTTGCTTAAACAACCCATTCCAAGTGCAGGAGCCGCAGACATTCGGGATCCCACCACCACCCATCTGGACCCACCGCGAGGCCGGGTCGCACCCCCAGCATTCGCAGGACACATGTCTCTGGTGGGATTTTTTATTTTTAATAATTTTTTTTCAAATTTAGATTCAGGTACAAAGCAACATAATAGACCTTTAAGCCCCTCATAAAGTGATAACCCACCCCCCAAGTTCCTACCCCTCTGACATATAGCTGTTACAGTACCATCAACAGTCTTCCCTGTGTTGTACTCCACATCCTGTGACTATATATAACTATATATTTAGTTATAGTTGACATTCAATATTATTCTACTTCAGCTTCAGATGTATAGCGCATTGGTCAGGCATCTACACAGTCTATGATGTGATCCATCTGGTAAGTCCAGTGCCCATCTGGCACCTTACATGATCTTTGCAACATTGTTGATTATAGCCCCCATACTGTATTAACTATCAATTTATATTTCTTAATACCTTCACCTTTTTCACCCTGACCCCAACCCCATTCCCATCGATCACCCTGATAGATCTAGTACCTACCTGGCACCATAGCTAGTTATTCCAGTATTGTTGACTATATTTCTTATGCTATACCCTACATCCCCATGACTACTGTATAACACCCAATTTGTTTTTAATCCCTTCCCCTTTCACTCATCCTTAAGCACCCTCCCATCTTAAAGAAGTCCCTCTAAGAGTACTTGTAATACTGGTTGGGTGGTGATGAACTCCTCCAGCTTTTTCTTGTCTGGGAATCTACTTTTCTGTGCTTCAGTTCTAAATGACAGCCTTACCAGGTAGAGCAATCTTGGTTGTAGGTCCTTGCCTTTCATCACTTGGAATATTTTCTGCCACTCCCTTCTTGCCTGCAAGGTTTCTGTTGAGAAATCAGCTGACAGTTTTATGGGGGCTCCTTTGTAGGTAACTAATTGCTTTTCTTTTGCTGCTTTTAAGATTCTCTCTTTGTATTTAACCTTCGGCATTTTAATTATGTGTCTCGGTGATGGCCTTTTTGGGTTTACCTTGTTTCGGACTCTGTGCTTCCTGGGCTTCTATGTCCATTTCCTTCACCAGGTTAGGGCAGTTTGTGTCATTATTTCTTCAAGTAGGTTTTCAATTCCTTCCTCTCCTTCTGTTACCCCCTATAATACGAATGTTGGTACGCTTGATATTGTCCTGGAGGCCCCTTAAACTTTCCTCAATTTTTTGGATTCATTTTTCTTTTTCCTGTTCAGGTTGGATGTTTTCTGCTACCTTTTCTTCTACATCGCTGGTTGGATCCTCTGATTCATCTAATCTACCGGTCATTCCCTGTAATATATTCTTCGTTTCCATTATTGTATCCTTTATTTCTGCCTGGTTCTTTTTCATGGTTTCCATCTCCATTTTTATGAGATCTTTGAGCATTTTTATAACCAGTGTTTGGAACTCTGCATCTGATAGATTGCTTATCTCAGTTTCACTTAGTTCTTTTTCTAGAGCTTTGTTCTGTTCTTTCATTTGGGATGTTTCTTTGTCTCCCCATTTTGGCTGCCTCCATGTGTTTGTTTCTATGTATTAGGTAGGGCTGCTATGCCTCCCTGTCTTAGCAGAGTGACCTTATGTAGTAGGTGTGCTGTGGGGCTCAGTGATGCAGTCTTTCTGGTCACCTGAGCCACACACTCCAGGTGTGTCCCTTCCTGTTATAGTTGAGCCTTGGTTGATAATTGCACATCAGTGTGAAGGACTGACCCTTGGGCTCACTGGTTGTGAGGACTGGCCTTGACTACAGTGGAAGAGTTGTTGTGCGGGGGCTGATCCTACAGAGCAGGATCTGCCTCAGCAGGACGCTAGTTCCTGCCCAATGCAGCCTTTGGGTGTGCTGTATATATAGGCAGCTGGGTAATACTCCAGCTCGTTTTGAAGCTGGCCATTGGGGGCACCATCCCCAGAACTACCTTGGAGGGGATCCACTGTAGGTCAAGTTCAGCCACAGCCTGTGCCTCACCCGGGGCCACCCAGCAGGAGCCAGAAAGAAATCCACAGATGTGTGCTGCCCATGCTGTGCTTGAGAGGCCAGGCCCAGAACCAAGGCCAGCTGCAACTAGTGCCAGCTTAGGGCTACTCAGCCTGAGGTACAGGTATGCTCAAACCCGATGCTGCTTGTCTGGGTTCTGCAAACCTTTCAGAGACTCTAGGAATGTGCAGCTTGAGCAAAAGCAAGCGGCCACTGAAAGCAGCCTGGCTGTGCCCAAAATTTGGGGGGGGGCCAGGTCTCAAATTGCCAGGGTGGGGCAAACGAACACCAGAGACTCAGAAATGGCAGCCGCCTGTTTCCTTGCCAGGAATGGGGAGGGCTCAACAAACAATGGCCTCTGCCAGCTCCCCCATCCAGGAGAAAGCTGCCTCTCCAGCCCCCATCCCAAGCCAGACAACTCAATTCCCCAGCATCTGTCCCTGCCGCCTTTCTAGCTGCTGCCCCAGCGCTGGAGCTCAGAGCGAGTGATTCCGTTGGTGGGTAACTCCGCGTGCGGTGCCTTTAAGAGGAGCGCCTGTGAATGCAGCTGCATTCAAGCTCACTAAGTCACAATCTCCGCTGCTTTTCATAACCAAAAATCATGGGGGCCACTCTCCCCAGCCCTGGATCCCTGGGCTGGGGTGGGAATCCCTCGCTCCTTTATGAGATGGGGGGGATCACCAGAGCTGAAGTAGCCCTCCTGGTTTTAATAGTCAAATGGGTGTGGGACCAGTCCATTCCACGTATCTGACCTTCCTTCCAGTCTGGTGGTGGCTTCTGCATGTCCGTCGTTGAAAGGCTTCAGTTCAGCTTGATTTTAGGCGATTCTCAATAATGGTGGTTTTGTAGATTAGTCTTAATTTTGATGTGGTTGTGAGAGAAGGTAAATGCAGCATTTACCTACTTCACCATCTTGGTTGTCGACCTGCCAGAATTCTTAACCCAAAAAATCAGGAGATGTAATGAAATCCTTGTTTTAAACCACCAACTCTGTCTCCAGTGGAATTTTGACTCAAACCGTTTTCAAACTGCTGTCAGGGAAACATCTCAGCATTCACTGTCAATGGCCTCACAAGTCTAAGCTCTTACCTTGAACTGTCTGAAACATTTAACCTGAAGTAGGGAGGAAGCAGCCCGGCTGCCCGGGAGGCCTAAGGGATTCCAGCGGATCCAAACGCGGAGATTGGAGGAGGTGTGTAGCATGGGAGGCGGGGCCCGCCCGGAACCGGCCCGGGAGGCTCAGGCCCCGCCCACCACCGCCCGCCCCCTCGAGGACCCGCCCCACGCTGGCCGCGCCACTCTGCTCCGTCCCGCTCCGTCTGACCCCGCCTCCACAGGCCCCGCCCCAAAACTCGCTGGCGGCCTCCTCCCTGGCCACGCCCCTTCCAGGCTGAGGCCCCGCCGCTTCCTCCGTAATTTCCTGTGGGCGCAGAAGGGGATTTCCCGGCGCGAAGGCTTCAGGCGGTGAGTGGGCTCTGTTCCCAGGCGTTTGAATCCGCCCTCCGCGGCCTCCTCCCCGCGCCGTCCTCCACACGGGGTCCGGGGGTCCTTGCGGATGTCACAGGCCTCGCATCCGCCCGTCGCGCACGCGGGGAGACCCCCGCTGCCCTGAGCGGCCCGGAGGCCAATCGCTCCTGCGCGGTTCGTGTCATTTCCGTTTCCGGTTACAGTAGCTCAGAGGCCGTCTCCGCCCGGCCTTTCTGCCTTCGGTGTCTCCACGGTGTCCCCACCACGCGCGGTGTCAGGTCCCCGCTCGGGACGTGGGTTCTCGTCCTGGTCCCCCCGTCGCCCCTCTCGCCTGTCGGGCAGCCCAGGACGGACCCTGTCCTGTGACGCCTCGTGTCGCGGTGTCCCACGTTTACCCCTCCGGCTCTGCCCGCCGACGTGTGTGCACATTTCCGAGATCCCACTGGAGAATGAGCTCTTGGGAACGGTATATTCCGAATTCATTCGATGGCGTTGTAGTGTCCCTTTTAAATTTAATTTTGTAATTTCCCTTTTAAATTTATTGTCAAGCTCAGAGTAGAGGCATCAGTGTTTTTCCAAACTTCATTACATATTGAAAATATTATTTGGTTTGTAGTAATTTACACTTTTAATGTGCATTTGGTAAGGGTATTGATAATTTTTATGTTAACAGTCAAACCAAGAGTATATAACAGCTTCCTTTCTTTGTTCATGTGATCTTTTGACTTAGTTGGTTGTGACCTAAGGTTTCCAATTAAGTGTGTGTTCTTTTCAAGTTCCCTTTCACCTTCTACAAATGTTCAAGGATGGGCTGGGTTGTCAAATCATCCTTGTTGGTCCTAGTCAGCTGTGAAGACCACTACAAGCCATTCCCTGGTTTCCCAACCCGCTCCAGCCTTTTCTGGGCCTCAGAGGGGACTTAGAACATTTTCAGGTAGGCCTAGAAAAATTTCCGTGAGGCTCACATTTTGGGCAGTGCCGTTTCCCATGCTCCTGAACTGACCTAGAAAATTACCAGAGAGATTTCCCGGCAGAGGCGCCCTCTCCAACCTTTGTGGCAGACACTAGTGACTCCTGGGTCCCAAGATCCACTTAGAAAATTTTCAAGAATGTCAGGCAGGGCATAGATGAAGTTCACTGGTGTTCCATGTTACGTAACAAAAGCAGTTCCTGTCTTGACTTAAAATTGTTTGTGGGTTCCTGTGTGTGTGTGTGTGTGTGTGTGTGTGTGTGTGTGTGTGTATGTGTATGTGTGTGTTTAGGGGGCGTGCTTCTGATGGGCCAAAACACCCTGGTTGGTGTTTTTATATTTCCTGTGTCCCACTGGACAGTTTAAAAGAGGGAATGGGAGTGGTTGGGTGGACTTGGAAAGATATATGATAAGAGGTAAAGGGAGTGAGTGAATATCATATTTTGGTATTTAGTTTTCACTAAAGAAACACTATATTCGCTTTTCATTTTCAAATGTTTTTTCATTTTCAAATGTTTTTTCATTTGCTAGAACTTGACTGAACTTATTTCAATATTTTTAGAATGGAAATAAAAATATGAAATTTATAAAGCTTCTCTTCAAGAAATTATATCTCCGAATTGAATAGTATCTTTTCTGAGATAAAAAAGAACACCAGTCAGGAAAAAAAATTTTTTTTTAATTGGGGAGTATTGGGGAACAGTGTGTTTCTCCAGGGCCCATCAGCTCCAAGTTGTTGTCCTTCAATCCAGCTGTGGAGGACGCAGCTCAGCTCGAAGTCCAGTCGCCATTTTCAATTTTAGTTTCAGGGGGCGCAGGTCACCATCCGATGCGGGAATTGAACCAGCAACCCAACTGTTGTTAAGAGCTCGCGCTCTAATTAACAGAGCCATCCAGATGACCCTCCGGCAGCTCAGCAGCAGCTCGTTGTCTTCAATCTAGTTGTGGAGGGTACAGCCCACTGGCCCATGTGGGAATCGAAGCAGCAACCCTGTTGTTCAGAGCTCGCGCTCCAACCACCTGAGCCATCTGGCTGCCCCAAGGACAAATAATTTTTAAGTTCATGTGTAATGAGTCATGGAAAACTTACTAGACAATACAGTCATGCACCACTTAGCAACAGGGACACATTCTGAGAAATGCCTCATTGGGAGATTTTGTTGTCCTTTGAACATCATAGAGTGAGGTACTTACACACACCTCGGTGGTGTAGCCTGTGACTGTAATTGTATGTGCTATGCTTTTAGTCATTTGTCTCCATGAGCATCACCACAAACTCATGAGGAATGCATTGTGCTACATTATTACTACAGCTACAATACATGAAGTGATGGAAATTTTTCAGCTCCATTACAATAAACTTACGGGACCACCGTTATATATGTTGTCTGTCATTGACCAAAACGTTGTTAAGTGTTGTCTGACTTTATTCGTATATTATTTAGTAGTGTGCATTGGAAACATGCACTTAGGGGCAGCAGGAAATCACTTTCTTTTTTTTACATTTCTGTTTTATTCAACAAGTTTGTGGTATTTTTTTACAGCAGGCACAGAAAAAGTGTACATGCAGATAAATAAAAAAGTGTATCACAGCATTGTTTAAAAATAATCAAGCCGTTCTAATTCCAAAACTATGGAAATGGTTACATTAATAATGGTACATTTATTTAATTGGGTATTATTATACTTTTAAGAGAATATATTCATTTTAGATAACAAAATTTACATAATTAGTGATAAAATAGACAAAAATGTGATGGTAATTGGAATTATAAAGATAAATAAAAGACCTTTATTTGGATATGCAATTCTTAATCAGATGGGACTTTTTAAAATCTTTTTATGAAACCTTTATTTTACAACCATTTATTTGCCATTTAAATTTTGTTTTAGAAAATAGGTCACATTGAGTTCCAGAAGATTTCACTTTAAGAAATAGTTTTCTTTAAGTGTTTTTTTGTTTGTTTAATTACAGTTGAGATTCAATATTAATTTACATTAGTGTCAGGTGTACAGTATAGTGGTTAAGACACTTACATAATTTATGAAATGATCCCCCCAATTAGTCTCCTACCCACCTGGCACTATACTTAGTTATTACCATATTATTGACTATATTCACTGTGCTGCACTATAAATCCCCATGACTATTTTGTAACTGCCAATTTGTACTTCTTAATCCCTTCACCTTTTTCACCCAGCACCCTCACCCCATTCCCACCTGGAAACCATCAGTTTGTTTTCTGTATCTATGAGTCTGTTTCTGATTTGTTAATTCATTTGTTTTGCTTCTTTAGATTACATCTGTAAGTGAAATCATATGGTATTTGTCTTTGTCTGACTTAGTTCATTCAGCATAATGCCCTCTAGGTCCATTCACGTTGTCACAGGAAATAACTTTCATAGAATTCATGGTTTCTGTCAACTACACTAGGTAATATATGGAAACTGTTAAATTTAATGCACAAAACTATACTTGCTTGGATTTTCATTGGGATGGTTTCCAAATGGTGCATTATATGTTCATTGCAAGTTTTGCTTCTATCAAGAAGTCTGCCCTAGAAGGTGGTCATATTGATATACAGTGTAATCCAACTCATGTCGTTTTTTTCTTTAAAAAAAAAATGGATTACTATTTATATGTGTTTATTGTTCCAAAATGCTGAGATAGAAATTAGCAAGAAATGACAGAGCATGAAAACTCTTCTGGAAAACAACCGATCATTCAGAGATGACTCTTATTTTGGTTCATTTAAATGTGTGTGTGTATGTGTCTTCCAGGGAAGCTGGACTCAGGACGCAGGCCTCCCTTCACAGCCCCACGTCCACTAAACATTAAGGCCGCAGACCTCTCTCTCCCACTGCTGACCTCCTTGCTGCACTTTCTGCTGGTCACCTTCAGGTCTGGACTTCTGAGTTTGTGCTCTTCATTGTCTGGGGCTGTTGGTGGGTCCTGAGACTGGTGTATGGGCGTCTTCCTCCCTGGCTGCAAGGGTCACCTTGGGGCATAATTAATCGTGCCCAGGTTCTGGGATGTGCTTAGAAAATTCTGCACAGGCCCCAGCAGGTGGGGACTTCTCTCAAGACTTCTGGACTTGCCCCTGTGGTTTATGGGCCCTGAGGAGGGATCTTAGGAAATGTGAAGTGACTCAGGTGGTCCTAGGATGCCCTTCAGGCAGCCATGAGCTAGTCGTGTACCTCGAAACTCGTTCCAGGAAGGTAGAGGTCAAGGAGCAAAAGGGAAAGCAAACCACCGGAAGTATGGCTTCCTGGGTGGACACAAGGTAAGGGTGATAAGGCCCTGCCTGCAACCCATACCCACCTGCGTTATGTAGTACAGCCAGCAGGCTGATGGGGTGCAGCTCCCTGCCAGGAACACAGGACTCCTGGTCCACATCCACGCCTCTGCAGAGCAGCAGCGCTGCCTGCTGTTAGCATGGTGCCCCCAGCAGTGGGTCACCCCCCACCCACCACCACCATGCTGCCCTTGTGCCTTCTGCTTTTCAGGCACAGGAGGTCCAGACATGTGTGCTTCATATCCACCCAGAACCACTGGAGGGCGTTACCTCAGTGAGCAGAAGGCAGGAGGGACCAGGCCTGTCTGTTCACCAGCAACCTATAAACATACTGCAATAAGTCTGCAGTTTTATTAACCACAGTCACTGTGCTATACATCACATCCCAGAACTTATTTTAGAACTGAAAATCTGTTCCTTTTGATGCCCTTCACCCATTTCACCCACCCCCGCCTCTGGCAACTACCAATCTGTTCTATGTATGTATGGGTTTGTTTCTTTTCTTTTTAGATTCCACGTATAAGTGAGGTCCTACGTTACTTATCTTTTTCTATCTCTGACTTATCTCGCTCAGCCTAATGTCCTCTAGGTCCATCTGTGATGTCACAAATAGTAAGATTTCATTCTTTTATGACCATTTAATACTCCATTGTGTGGATGGACCACATCTTTATCCATTCATCTATCGATGGACACTTAGGTTATTTCCAAGTCTTGGCTATTGTGAATAACACTGCAGTGAGCATGGGGGTGCAGCTACCTTTTCCAATTAGTATTTTCATTGCATTCACATAAATACCCTGAAGTAGAATTGCTGAGTCATAAAGTAGTTCCATTCTTAATTTTCTGAGGAACCGCCATACTGTTTTCCATAGTGTCTGCTCCAACTTACAATCTCCCAGTGCTCAAGGGTCCCCTTTTCTCCACATACTCGCCACTGCCCACCGGCCACTCATGGCAGCACACAGCAGCCCATGGCGGCTCACGACAGCTTATGCCAACCTCTGGTTGCTCTTGGCAGCCCAGATCCAGGGAGAGCTGTTGTTCACAATCTTAGCCATAGAGGGCACAGCTCACTGGCCCATGTGGGAATCAAACCCATGACCTCGCTGTGTTCCAACCACCTGAGCCACTGGGCCGGCCCTTGGTACATATTTTGGATTAACCCCTTGTCATATACATGATTTGCAAATATTTTCTCCCATACAGTAGATTGCCTTTTCTTTTTGTTGATGGTTTCCTTCCTTGTGCAGAAGTTTTTTAGTCTGACGTCATCCCTCTTGTCCATATTTGCTTTTGTTTCCTTTGCTTTGGGTGTCAAATCCGAAAAGTCATCACCAGGATGGATGTCCAGGAGCCTACTGCCTGTGTTTTCTTCTATGAGTTTTATGATTTCAGGACTTATGTTCAAGGTTTTAATCCATTTTCAGTTAATTTTTATGGTGTAAGATAGTTGTGCAGTTTCAGTTTTTGCATGTATTTGTCCAGTTTTCCCATCTCCATTTATTGCAGAGAATGTCCTTTCTCCACTGTATAGTCTTGGCTCCTTTGACATAAATTAACCATATACGGGTGTATTTCTGGGCCCTTTATTCTGTTCCATTGATATATGTGAGTTTTTATGCCAGTACCATGCTGTTTGGATTACTTTGGAAAGCACCGTATGAATTCAGACAGAATTTAATGGATGCTAAAGCTGATGTCGCGAGCAATGCACAGGGCTCCTTGCTTTGCTACCCCATCTTTACCTCAAAAACATTACTTACCATGAAACAAGTGAATTTTCCTCCAGAAATTGGGTTATCTTTGTCCATTTGGGTCATGGAGTCTCAGTTGTGTTGCTTCTAGGTCGTGCATTAGGCAAAGAGGGGAGTGTAGCTTGGCACACACGACGCACTTAATAAAATAGGTGGAATGAAGATGGATTGATGGCGCCTAGATCTCAGCAACACAGAACTAGAGAACATTTTGAAGTTGTTGGGTTCTCTGAGTTTTAGTTTCTTCATCTGAAAAATGGACTCCACTCTCAGATCCTCTGAGGTCCTGTGGGTCTACCAGCTCCCCTTGCCACCTGAACTTCACTTTCTAGAATGTCATGATACAGACTAAGCCACCCTCACCCCACTTCCTAAAGTTTGCATATGCCCCGTCCTGAAAAGATACATGACCTCAGAAGATGAAGTGAGCAGTAAGCCTTGGCCTCAGCACACATGCACGGGAAGCACCCTGCTTGGAGTCTGAGCGACTGGAACACAAGACATTCACTGCTTCTCATCAGCAGCTAAAATGCCACACAGAGTGGCACACCGGAGGAATTCTTCAGTGTCACTGCTCTCTGCATGTCATCTTCACCTGATGCGCAGGTGAGACCCTTTGGCTTTCGTTACTACCACTGCCGTATAAGCTCCATGGGGACAACGGGATGTCATGTCTCCAGAGGCATTATGAAAACTTGGGGCCTACTGCAGAGGACATAGCGTATTGTTTAGTTTCTTAAGAGAAACCTGTGTGAAAGTTTCTCTGTCATTTTATTTGCCAATTTGCTGAGAACATTGCAGGATTAAATGTTTCCCAGTGACTTTTCACATCTGCTAATGAATTCAGCAAAGCATTTATTGGTGACTTCATGTGGCCTAATTGTGGTAATAACTTAATATGATTAAAGTTAATCAAACACCATGTCAATAAGTTGGAGCTATGTCTTTTCCACTGATGAAATTTATCACTGAGATATGATGGCCCGTATGTTCACTTCAAGTAACTTTCCAGAATTCTGTTGATGTATCCATAAAGTTACATAATTAGGAAAAGTAATTGCTCAAGTCAGTGGGGATGTCCAAGGCAACAGCAGCCACTGGCCTGCATCACTCCATCGCTAGGCACTCTGGTCTGTTGATGCCAATGAGAACAAGACTGCCTTCTCTGGATTTCCTTGTGTTGACTTGTTAATTTTACCTGCAAGACATTTTCCAGACCCATCCCTTCCTTCTGAGTCCCCAGGTTGAGGCTGCATTTTTTCTCGGAGACCTATCGCCTCATTGTACGCTATCGTTTAGGGAAACAAAGCAAAGACACGTGTGATTAATGCCACCAGAGTCCACGCGACATGGCGGGGTGGGGGTGGGAGGGGTGATACATCAAAAACCGAGGCTGACTGGAAAGAGAAGGATGTTCTTCAAGACGTGACAACGTGGATGGACCTGGAGGACATGATGCTCAGTGACATGACCAGTCACAGAAGGACAAGTACTGCATGAGTCCACTTACATGAGGCACCTGAAATAGTGAAATTTATATAGAATCCAAACATGGAATGGCCGTTGTCAGGCTCTGGGGGCAGGGGCTGGGGGAGTTGTTAACTCTTTGGGCATGATTTCACTTAGTAAAATAAATGCGTTCTAGGGACATGCTGTGCGACATTGTTCCCGAACTCAACGCTGTGTCATGAAATCGAACCACTTGACCACGTTTAGCATTGACACTTGCCAGTCGAAGCTGGTCTTTCACATGTAAGACCAACTCACTAGTAGCCAGGCGGATCAGACTGTTTGATTATCTTAAGTATGCGGGCATTTTCCCGCCAAATTGCGTCGTAATGCGGGGCTTTTTTGACATTTTCTCGCCAAAATTAGACTTTCCGTAAAATATTCATATCTTTCGATCTATTTGATATTTTTCTATGAAACTTTCAGTGTTTTAGTTTAAAAAGAGGTCTCTATTTATTTACTTTGCAAAATTTTTGCCGGTTCCAACTAGAGGCGATATGACGAGTTTACTCGTTTCCCACAAACAATGTGTTAAGTGTCCAGTGGGTTTCTTTACGTGATACTGTGAAAGTCCACTTTTACCTTTTGCTCTTACGTTTGCATCATTCTTAGAGCCCTTCCTGGTTTTATTGTCCCCTTCTCGTGTATTGCTTTCATTTTGTTATGCCCACATAGGTGTTCCAAGTGTCACTGGCTTCCCTTAAAAAGACCTCATTAAGTAAACGCACCCACCTCCCTCCACCGTGCCGCCCTGAGAGAGTTTGTTTGTCAAACAGGGTTTGTTCACGTCTCTTTTCCATATTCACACTCATTGTGCATTGTCGATCTCACAAGCTTTAGGAACTATAGCATTTCCAGCATTTCTTGAGCTATTTCTTTACACATATTCTTCCATAGGCGCTTTAGAATCAGTTTGTTAAGTTTTCCATACATTTTGATGGAATTCTCATTGAATTGAAAGATTTTGCAGAATTCAATTACAATATTGAATCTTGTTATCTATGATATTGGCATTTCTCCCCATTTAATCCATTCTTCCATTATATCTTCCAATAACGTGTTGTTTTCTTCCATAAAGGTCTTGCACATTTTTGTTAGATTTGACTGCGAGTATGGGTGCTTCAGATTTTGCTGACACTGTGAGTGACAGTTTTAAATTATACCTTGTGGTTATTGCTGCTGTCAAAAAATCCGGTGAATTTTGTGCTTTGCTCTTGTTCCTGCAAATCTCGTGGAACTTTTATTGATCTCAATAGTTTATTCATAGATTCTCTTGGATTTTGCATGTAGACAGTTGTGTCATTAGCAAGAAAATAATAGTTTTGCTCTACTTTTTCATTCCTTATAACTCTTACTGTTTTTAATTTTTTACTTTACTACAGTGCTTTGCAACTCCAGTTCGTAAATGAGAGTAGTGGTAACTGCACACACTGTTTGTTTCTCATTTTCATGGGTCATGTAGGCTGTCCCTCTTCCTAATGTCTTCTTGCCTGCCTGTCATATTTTCCCAGGTCTCTACCTGGCCCCAGTGCTCACTCCTAGCTGGTTATGATTCGCCTTTGAAGATCCTCAGACAAGTGGGAGGTGTGGGAGTGAGCTGTGGGAAGACCACCCACCTGGGCTTGTCACCCAGTCAGGCTTCATGTTCCCAGCGTCCCCTAAGTTGCACACTGGGCGATGGCAGCCTCTTCTTCCCCTACCTGCATCCCCTCATATGTACTAGCCAGATACTGGGCCACAGACAATAAAAACAACAGTCTTAACCTCCAGCCAGGTGAGGTAAGCCTATGTCCAGTTCGTCGCTTCTCAACTACCCATCAGCCCCGGGGACCCACTGGTACCCTTTTCCAGGGACAGAGCCTGGCTCTGTGGCAAAGATCAGCTTCCACGAGGAGGTCAAGTGTGGTGGGATATTCCAGGCGAGTGATACATGGGTTTGCCCAATCCCTCATGTCTTTCGTGTGATGAGTCCCCAAAAACTGTGCCTCCCTTTCTTTTCCTTTGCTCCTTGTTCACTGTGTGTGTGGGAGTGAAGATATGGCAGGGACAGGAAGCTGGGGGGGGTGGGGGCAGAGACCCTGGGGGCTGGTTCCAGCCTCCCCCTCACCTGGCCCAGCATTTCCTGGTGGGAGGAAGCCTTTGTTTCGCAAAATTGCAGAATGGAGGTTCCCCTCTCCAGCTGTATGCTTTCCCATGTGATCCCTTTAGGATTGAAACAGTTAACGGGTTGGCAGCAGGGGGTGGTTCCACATCCTCTGTCAGTTCCCCAGTAGAAAACAAGCGGAGAAAATACACTTTTAAGGAGAAGAAAGAGTGGATGGGCTGAGGTTTCTGTCCTTCACTGGATAGATTCATGATTACATGATGGCACACAACAGGCTAACATTTTCCAATAGGAAGACGTGGGTCAGTCACTTTCAGGATGACCTGCAAATTGTCTCTGAGCTCTGATCCCAGAGGGCTCCCAGTTAGACTCAGGATTTTCTTGCAGAGTTAGCAGTCATTCGCTGCTGCTTCTGCAGTTGATTTATTACTTAAAGTGCTAATTAGCCATACACTCAGCATCTCCTATCATACTTGACCTTCAACGTTGGGTTATTTTCTAATTAGAATAATTTCTCATGCCTCTCCCATTAAGTGGAGGGGCTTTTGGGGTTCTTTGCCCCTCCTTCCAGGGACCCTGAGACACTCCAGGAGGCATGGAAAATATAGCTGCTGCCCATCTGCAGCTACTTCAGCCCTCCCCCGAGCTCTTGACAGGATAGATGGTTCTCTCTTGACAACTTGTTATTGAGATGGACCCTAATTTTACATTGTTTTTTGAAAGATGAATTAAATGGCATTATATAAACCACACTGGCATACTTTTTCAAAAAAACAATGTCTAGCCCTTTCCTTCCTTGGTGAGGTCTGTCCAGTTCCTGGCCAAGATCCTGGAGTGACATGCTGTTTGTGCTGTGTGGGGTCAGCATGACAGATTTTATGATATCAGTGGTGATAAGGAGAATCTGTGACTTTCAGCTGATGCTCACCACGCACCAGGACCTGCCCTAAGTTAAGGACAAGTGACTACAGCTCACTCAGTCATCACAACATTGCTGTGGGGGAGAACTGCTATTTTCCCTATTGATCAAAAGAGGAAACTGTCTACAACAACAAAAAACATCAAGCCTAAGAGAAAGCTTGTAAGAGTTTATTTGAGCCAAACTGACAATTGCTGGGAAGCAAAATCTCAACAGATTGAGAAAATGCTCCAAAAAATGGCAGTTTGCAGCTTGTTTTACACATAAAATGAAAGGAGGAGTGTTAAGTGAAAAACATTGGTGGTGGATTAAAGGGGAGGGAAAAAGCAAAGCAGGGAAATCTCGGATTGGGTAAAAGTAAATTGGAAAGACAAGTACTTCTTTGACATACCTAATACAGGATAGTTAATAGTTTACTTTTTACATCACATAGAGATGGTAATTGGGACAAGAATAATAATGAAGGATTCTGTAGTTTTCTGCTCAGGTGATGGGAGAAGGGATTACTCTGACATTCCAAGGGCATGTTATCCTAGATGTAAAAAGACAGTGGACAGGCTCACTTCAGGTAGAGGTTGACCTTTGTCAAGGAAGCTTCAGGGCAAGGATGTGACTTCCCGCCATGGACCACCTTAGTTAGGAATTGTTATGTTCACACCATCCTATGTGGTTATTTTGAGTCTCCTAAGCTTGTCAGGTGTAACATGTGGCCCCTTTTCCGTCCACAAAACAGGCACGGGTGGTTAAGGAACTGGCCTGTGGGAGAGCTGTGGCTTGAGCCTTGTTCATCTGATGTTAGGGCCTGCTCTCTTCAACACCAAATAGGAACAGTTTCCACCGATGAAAAGATAGAAGCCGTTGTTACTGAACTCACGTTGTTACTGAACTCAGGTTCGGCTGCTTGCTGCTCATGAGCCAATGATCAAGAGACAAGGGTTGGTGGAAAGAAAAGTAGGTTTATTCAAAATGCCGCCATTCCAGAAACATGGCAGACTGATATCTCAAAGACCACCTTTCCCGTTCCTAGAATGGCTGGGAGTTTTATAGATACACAAGAAGAACAAAGGAAAGGGGGAGTTAGTCATGTGACTTGTCCGAAAGAAACATCTCCTGGGGTCCAGTTTCTTCCGCGATGGTTAGCTCGAACCCGGTGATAGGGGTGATTCATAGGAGGATGTCATCTGACGGAAATTGCAGTCCAGAATTGCGGCCTGCTTGCCGGTGTCCAGATAACTGAGGGCTGACTGAGTTTCTTTCAAGTCGGCATTTTGCCAGTTAACCAGATTAACGAGGTGTGCACGTAGCCTCAAGAAAACAGTTATTGAATGAGGTAAGAGGGAAAGGGGAAAAAAAGGAAAAAGAACTAAATTGTTAAATCTTGAAAAATACACCATAACAACCTGAAAACCAGTCAGTGGTCAGTCATTGACTTGGTGACACTCTTGTCTGACAGGTGCACCTCCTCTGTACATCATCTCTGTAAACCTCTACTTTGGCCACCCTGTGTTCCAATGGTGGCTTTTTCATTCAGTTGCTCATTCAACAAAAGCTTAGAGTGGCGGCTGGATGGCTCAGTAGGTTAGAGCGCGAGCTCTGAACAACAGGGTTGCTGCTTCGATTCCCACATGGGCCAGTGAACTGCGCCCTCCACAACTACATTGAAGACAATGAGCTGCCGCTGAGCTTCCGGAGGGGCGGCCGGATGGCTCAGTTGGTTAGAGCGCGAGCTCTCAACAACAACAGGGTTACCGGTTCAATTCCTGCATGGGGTGGTGGGCTGTGCCCCCTGCAACTAAAGATTGAAAACGATGACTGTACTTGGAGCTGAGCTGCACCCTCCACAGCTAAATTAAAGGACGACTTTGAGCTGATCGGCCTTGGAGAAACACAATGTCCTCCAATATTCCCCAATAAAAAATTTAAAAGCAAAAAAAACCCTAAATGCTTAGAGTACCCTAAGTGTGGGTTTTTGGAATTGTATTGGAGCTCCAGTGGGGAGCAAAGCAGAGCTGTATTTCCCCATTGAGATTACAGTCTAGCTAGAAAGATTAGGGGGAAAACATTTGCAGTAAGAGGACTGTTCCCCCGTTGCCACCACCTGACAGCCAGTGGTGAACTAATCACAGGTTGCCTCTGGCTGGAGTCAGGAAGAACAGGTCTCAGAGGCTGCTAGTGACGCCCTTCAGGGTGATCCTCTTGAAAACATCTGCTTTTGCTTTGTTCCCAGTGGATCTGTTTTTCTTTCCTAATGGACATTGCAGTAATGACCAATAAGAATGGAGTAAGTAATCACCAAGATGAATGAGAGGGGTTCCTTCGCAAGGGGTGCTTGTCACCCCATGCCATTGTGGCCAGCGGGTGGCACAGGAGGGGCCTCTGGCTCTGAAGGGTGGTCTACTACAGGTGCAGAGGGAGTGAGCATGAAGGGAGAAGTGTGCTGAGAAGTCTGCTGGTTCACAGAGGGACCATTGTGCACAGCGCCCCAATGTGGATGGCTTGCTCCTGAGTGAACATCAGCCGTCAGCTGCCCACCTGCGCCCGCCCAGACGTGACAAGCGCACTGGCCGCCCAGGCTCACTTCTGCTATGGAGCCTCCACGCCCTGTGCTAGTCTCCTGCTGCTTCTGTAGCAAATTACTAGGAACTCAGTGGCTCTAAACAGCATAGATTTATTACCTTTGGCAATGGAGGTCAGGGTCCTAAAAGTAAGGTGTTCGGGGGTGCATCCTTCTGGTCCCTATAGAGGAGAATCCACTTCTTTGTTCTTCCCCAACATTAGAGGCTGCCTGCATTCCTAGCTACTGTGTTTCCCCGAAAATAAGACCTAGCCGGACAATCAGCTCTACTGTGTATTTTGGAGCAAAAATTAATATAAGGCCTGGTATTATTTTATATATTTTATATTATATTGTGTTACATTACATAAGACCTGGTCTTACATTAATTTTTGCTCCAAAAGACGCATTACAGCTGATGGTCTGGCTAGGGCTTATTTTCGGGGAAACACGGTAGTGAGCCCTTTGTGCACAAAGCTAGCCTCTCTGGGTCTTCTGATATCCTCCCTCCCTCGTGGAGCTTGTAGTCTACTGTAAACATAATTACAAACAAAGATATAAATGCAATATCCTGACTTTATATGTGAGAAAATGGAGACTCAGGTGAAGTGAGTTGCCCAAAAGACTTAGTGATCAGATGGAGTAGTTAGTTCTAAGTTCAGCTCATATTTCGGAATTCCAGACCAGAGCACTTTTCGTGGCCAGGATGATACAGTTCCACTCAACAGGTGTTCAGGAGGATTTACTCTCCCAACTTCTGAAGGAGAAGCTTTGAGCTGACATTTAGATGTGTGTGTGTGTGTATAAGTACATTTGACATCAGAGTAAATTCTCCGTTAACGTTTGCTGAATCACAATTGATTTCAGAGCCTCCGACAGAAAACAGTAGCAGCGGTGGGATCCACGTCATGTTTTGTCTCCGGGCAAATGGAGGATCCAGGTGCTGCCATTTCCCTTCCCATCCTTACAGTCTGCCTGCAGCCCATCCAGCCAAGAGCCCCACGACCTTCCCAGAACAAAGCATAACACTGGTGGAGGTGGAAGGAGCAGCCAGTTACACATTCCCAGGGGCCACTTAGTCACTCAACACTCTACTAGACACCTGCTGTGGACCAGGCAGAGGGAAGGTAGGGATGTTATTTTAAAAGCATACAGTTAAAGAACACTTCTAAGAAGCATGTCATAATTTATAAAAACATTTTTCTAAAATACGAATACCTACTATATGCTTCCTGCATGTATTCCAAGTATGAAAACACATTTTATAAAGTACTAAGATCAAATACTTAACATATCTCTCACTATACACCAAGCAGTTTTAAATATTTTGCATACGTTAGCTCATTTAACTCAAAAAAATCTTATGTGGTAAGTAGTGCTACTACCTCCATTTTTCCTGTGAGGAAAATGAGGCGGAGAGAGGTTAAGGCCTTACTTTGTTCACACCTCCATTGCTGAATCCCAACCACAGCAATCTCCTGAGGGCTCTTACCCACTGTGATCTGAACTCTGCAGCCTGAGTCAGTGACCTGCCTCCTCCCGGTCGCTTCCTGTAAGCCCTACATTCTTTTTTTCCTAACGGGGGAAAAAAACACACACATGTTGAAGCTGGTCCCCCAGAACATTTACAGCCTTCTAGAAAGATCTGAACAATATTCTAAGTTGTTTGTAAACAGTACTTGAGCCTTAAAGCTAAGTATGAAAGGTAATCAGGTGCACAGGTTTGGGGGTGGCGGTCAGCTGCACTTCTGAAGTTCCGTTTCCGGGGCAGGGGTAGGGTTGGAAAACAGCCCATTAAAGCAGTAGTCGAGTATACGGTCACCAGGATGCAAGTACTTTGAAGGATGCAGTAATTCAAGCCCTTTCCTGCCCCTCCAGTGTGAACACATATAGGGTGCCCCCCCCCTGCTCCACGCGGACCCAGTTCTGGAAATAAAGAGGAAATAAGAGTTTTGGCCCAAAGGTCCTCATTTAGTCACTTACTGCTTTATTCACTCATCGAACTAATGCACATTTATTGAGCTCCTTCTAGGTACTAACCTCCGTTCTGGGCTCCAGGGAAACAGATGCAGCCCCCATGTTCTAGTCCGGGGAGGCAGACAACAGAGAAGGAAGTAAGTTAATAAAGACAATTTCAGAAAATAACATACCACAAGCAAAGCAGAGCAGGTGCTAGAACACTCGCCGTTTCTGCAGGGAGTGCTCAGTTTAGGGAAACATCATCTTTGGGCAACCCAAAATGACAGGGCTTGGAATAACTCAGAGTGCCAAGGGGGAGGAACGTGAGGTTCCAGGGACCCCTTCCTAACACGCTGGGGGCTACACACGGACGGGGAGGGAGGGAGGCCCACTGCGCACGCGTGCTGTCGGGGCCGAGGGTGAAAGTCCAGTGGAGACGGCCTGCCAATCAGCGCGGCTGGGGGCGGGGCTTCGCCGCAGCGCTCCCCGGTAGGCCGCGGGCGACTTCCGGCAATAAACCCGCGGCGCGAGGCCGCGGTCTGGTGGGGAGACGGAGGCGGGCTGCGCCCCGGGTGGGGACTGGTATCCGTGGCACCGCAGGTAAGGACAGCGAGCGTCAGACCCACGTACGCGCTTCTCTGGGGGACGGTGCGCCAGGCGAGGTCCGGGGCGGTCGGTGGGCTTGCGCCCGCCACTGCGTGACCTCGGCGCACCCGCGCCCCCGCCTTGGCCGGCGCCCCCGCCGTGGGGGCCTGCGTGTGACCCCCGCAGAGCGGCCCTTGCTCTCCGCCGTCTTCAGGACTCCTCCCGTCCCTCGGCCTGGCGCCCTCCCGCGTGCCCTTCGGCGCGGGCCTTGTGTCCCCGCCCGCCCCGAGCCCCTGCCGCCCGCCCCGAGCCCCTGCCTCCCGCGGGCACCTGCCTGGTGCGACCCTGCTTCCCGCGGCGGCTCGCTCGCTGCCTTCCCTCCGGGGCCCCTCGCCCGCAGCCCCGGTCTCCTTCTCAGCTGCCTGCCCTGCGTGTTCCTTGCAGACGACAGTTCTGAGTTTTGCATCCTCCCCTGCGCTGTAAGCTCGGTTTGGACCCTTCCGTCCCTGGTCCATCTCGCTCCCTGGGCTTATTCGAACGCGTTTTGAAAACTCAGGAATCTGTCGCTTCCCCCCCTCCCCCCCCATGAAGCCCACTTCTCTCGCTCCTCGCAAATCCTTGACGTTCAGCCCTATCAGAAAAGGCACATTTTCTCTTACTCTTTCACATTCCATATTTCCCTCTTTCTTCTTACGTTCTCCATTTCCATGAAGCATCTGTGAATCTCTCCCAGGCATTCTTACAGTAAATCCCATTTCCGATTCTCCGCCCTCAATTTGCCATTTCTTAATGTTCTTTCTGGATCAGATTTTTTTCACAATTATAATCCATATGGACGTTTGACCCTAAGTTACTTGGAAACCTTGTAAGAAAAAGAAACCAATAAAGGTCAAATGCTTATCAAATTGAGTACCAGTCATTCTTTCTTAGAACAATGAAAATTATTTTTTCAAATTTTATGATGAAAAATATGAAATAAGGGGTAAAAACTCCTTTGTCAGTTTTTTCCTGTATGAAACCGCCTTACTATTATTTTCGTTATAACTTGTTTGTTCTTTTTTTCCTGTTCTTATATATTTGTAGTTTTTATAGCGCCAGCTCTTGTTCAACACTTACGAGTGTTTATTGTTTTGAAGATCAGCCTAAATAACTGCTGTAAACTGGTTACTCCGTTTCCTTTTCATCTAACTAAAAACAAATAGAAAATACTTGTAGCTTTTTAAAATTTATTAGTTGTTTCCTGTTGTGTTTTCCTTGTCTTAGTGTTTTTATTTTTAGATCAATTATTACTTTAGATAGTTTTTGGTGAAATGTGTAATGTAAATAATGTCAAGTAACTGCAGTTTTATAACATCTGTTTTCATAGGATGTTCAAGAATTGCTATTATAAAAATATAGTGACAGCGTGGCCTCTGGAGTAGGATTCCAGGAGTGTAAAATGCCAGCTCTGCCAAAGTTTCAGCCTCAGTTCCTTCATCCATAAAATAGAGAATGAAACCTGTAACATGGTGATGAGAACATTTCCTACCTTGTAGGGCAGTGTGAGGACTGAATGCGGTAGTGCAGGGGTCTTGTTAGAGTCATGCCTCGCCCATGCTAAGAGCTAGTAAATGTTTGCTGTTATTATAATTATTAGTTAACACAAAGTATGCTTGTTGAGAGACAGTCCTTGATTAGTTCTGATTCTCTCATGTCAGGATTTTCCACTGGCCAATGAGCTTCACGAAGCCCTGTTCTCCTGGGCTCCATCTCCAGGTCCTGCCCTGTAAAATACAGACTAGGGAGATTTACAGTAGTGTGGCCTCATGTGCTCTCGGACATCAGGACATCAGTTGCCATAAAATGTGCCTAAAATTGCAAATTGTACCAGTTCTTTGCCACGGAGTAGTCACTCTTTGAGAGTTGCTCTCACACATTTCAGGAGTAATTTCTAGTTGTTTTTTGTTTTGTTTTTGTATTTTGAAATTCTGAAAACAAAGGTCATTTTAATTGAAAAAAACTTAAAAAGAAAAAAAAAAAATACCTAGCATTTCAAGTCTTTAGCAGAACAGATAACATAAATTCTCAAAAAAATGATAGGTCATCATCATTCTAGAAGTTAGATGACTCAGATTGGGAATATTTTTAAAAAGTTGAGACCCAGGCCTTTCAAACTGCAGCTTGTCTTTGTCACCCCTCCCGACCACCCCGTAGCTTTTTTATTACTGTTCATAACTCTGCTTCCGGAGTCTGCTTTGTAGTTCATGATCTGTATAAGATTGCACTTTAGAATAAAACTTCATTGTAACCCACAGAGCATAATGGGGCAGATCCATCAGTATACACATATACAGAGAAACAAATGTTTTCCTCTGTTTAAAATAAAAACCTTGGAAATGTACTGTTTTTATTTCCATGGTACATTTAGCTGCTTTCTCTCCTTGCAACAGTGGAGCAAGATACAAACACTTAGCGGCTGAAAAATTCAGGCTAAGTGGATGTATTTCTGCAGAGTTATTAAAGTGAAAGTGAAATATCTGTAGAGTTTCGGTAGTTGTAAAAGAATCGATTATCTTCCTGGAAACACCAAGCTGACTCAGCTTTACACTGGGAACTGCGTAAACGCAACAGGGACTGATGTGAGGCGTGAATGTAAGTGCATTAAGTGGTGAACGGATATCGTGGCTAAGTGGTAAGTACAGTGTGTGTGTCACAGTTTTAAAACATTTCGTTAGCTGAGGTGTCAGCAGGCAGTTTCTGTTGCCTACTAGCTGTTCTTTCTGGGTCCATCCTCCGGTTCTGTCTATCCTGCAGTCCCTGGCAGATTCTCCAAACAACTGCTTATGCTGAGGCATAGCTCAAAAACTTGCAATTATTCAGAGAAGTCTAAATTCTGTTGATGGGCAACATTCTCCAGATCTGGCTTCGTCACCTTTTTTGGCTGCTACGGGCCAACCTGCTGATCCATTTCTCCGTTTCGGCCTCCTTTTCTACTTATGATTCTCAGATGTGTCCCGTACATTCCTATCTTCGTATTTTTTTCACCAACCACTTCTGTGATTGGTGTTTTTTCCCTTGCCTCCATTCTCTTAAGATCTAACCGTGCTTGAAGGCCAGGCTCAAGTCCCAGTTTCCCCTCAGAGGTTTCCCAGATGATTTGTTTTTCCTCTGAATTTCTTTGAGTCATTCTCTTTACTACTCAGTCAGCACTCACATTACAAAATTGCGCATCTGTCTATGTTTTTACATATTTTAAATATATTTACATATTATATTGTGTGTATGTGTGTGTGGGTTGGGCTTCTCACTTGTTTTGCTGTTGTTTTTCAGTTCCCTAGCTAGATGGTGCACCCTTAGGAAAGGGGCACGCAGGATAATAATGCATTCTGTCTCCTCGAATGCTCGTGATGGAAGTCTTCCTGTGTTCGGTCTATTGAGCGATACGATATCTACACAGTTGCCACTTGATTTTGTTTAAGTCACAGAATTCTGAATCCACACTTTTAGTATGATATTGAGAGATACTGATACTTTTGACAGTCGTCAAAGATGGTTCTAACATATTTTTCTCTTACGTGTTTTTTATGAGACTACATTTGCCATTTAAGTGTCATCTGCTACATCGTGGGACTTCTTTTGTGTAAGTGTTCCGTAGCCAGTATCTGAAGCTTCTTGAAAATCGGGGGCATCCTGTCAGAGACAGTCTTAGATAATTCACTGGACTGGCTGGTCATGGGTGGTGGCTTTTGCATGTTAGGGTGATCAGCTTGTGAAACAAACCTGTGAGATGAGCCTTGTCAAAATAGTTTCAAGGAACGGCTTTTAAGTCTCTTCTAAAGCAAGAATTTAAATTAATATGTGATTGAAAAAGATGCTTTCTGATTATAAATTAAGCTGAGCAAGGTTTTGGGATCCTCTTGGTAACAAAGGAAAATTACGTCATCATTCTTTTTATATATCAGTTCAGGAGTTGAGCTCTTGTCATTGAACCAGGAATATTGTTGAGGGCTTATAATTTCCTTCTGAAAAACTTTTTGTCTCCTTTAAGCCAGTAATAATGCCTACTTACTAACCTTCTTTGTTAGTTACACTAAATATAGTAGGGAGGTAGCATTTTGAACGCTTTCATCTCTCACGTACTCTATAATATAAATAGTCTACATCAGTGAAATACCCCGTCTACTCTGCATATGAGATTAATATTACTTGACTGAAACTATTTTCGGTTGAGTTATCAGCTACCATTCTGTGGGTAAATTCAGTGTATATTTTTTAGTTCTTGGAGTACTGGCTTCTTTATAACGTTTTCTTC
Source organism: Rhinolophus sinicus (assembly GCF_036562045.2). Classification (NCBI taxonomy): domain Eukaryota; kingdom Metazoa; phylum Chordata; class Mammalia; order Chiroptera; family Rhinolophidae; genus Rhinolophus; species Rhinolophus sinicus. Next base: position 73,622 of record NC_133754.1, read on the forward strand.
TTTGTCGATCATTTCTTTCTTAAAATACATTGTTTTCTTGACTTCCTGCTTCTCCTCCTACCTCTGTGTGTCTTTTCAGTTTCCTTTCTTGGCTCGTCTTCATCTGCTTGTCCCTAAATTCATGTCAGTGTCCCTTAGACTTTTCCCCTTGGCTCTCTTCTTTTCCTATTCCATATACTCTATGATATCTTTGCATGGCCTTGATAACTGTTTTAAGTGCTGAGGGTTTTCCTATCTTGCTCTCCGGCCTTACTCTGTCTCCTGGGCCATGGGTCTGTCTGTGCATGTGTTCATTCAGTGTTACTGAGCTCCTGTTGTATGCCTGGCTGGCACTGGTCAATTGGGTAATTGGAATACAGAGTTGAACAAGACATTGCATTTTCTTGGACGAAGACAGCAATTATTACTGTGAGGGCACAGGGTGGTGACACAGACCATGGGACAGGCAGAAGAGCAGCCAGGGCGTTGTTTGGCCCGGAGGTCAGGGAAGCCTTTCTGGGGGGGCCGGGGCAGTTTGAATCTGTGATGTGAATACCTGAGGCACTCCTTAGCCCTCACTGTGCTTGAGAACCACTGGTGGACCTTTCAAGATGATGGAGCCATCACCGCTAACACTCATACTATGTAACTGCTCTGGGGTGGGCTAAGCACTTGTGTCTTTTAAAACCCTCCCAAGACTTAATGTACAGCAGGGGTTGAGAACCGCTGATCAAAGGAAGGTGATTTCAGGCAGTGGAAGAAAGAGCTGGTGTTTGAGGTCTGGCTGCACCCATTTGTAAGCTTTATGAAGATAACAGGGTGTGTTTCATCATTTTTAGGTCATACTGTTTACACCTGGAGTCTAGTACAGTGCCTGTCCCCAAGGGGCATAGCTAACTTGACAGGCGTGTCCCAAACTGAAACTATCACCTCTTTGTTCCTTGCTGCAGTCACGTACCCAGAATCCAAGTCTGGGTTATCGCTTAGATTTCCCCTCCCACGTGCAGCCAGTCCAGGACTGTCCCTTGCCCGTGGTCCTTCCAGGACCTCGTAGCCGGCTTCCCTTGGAGGCAGTGAATGAGAGAGCAGAAGACCACGAGCATGACGGAAATCCCTGGGTGGTTGTTGCCTCCGCCTCCTGAACATTTCCAGACTCTTCTCTTCCCGCTGTTCCTGTTGCAGCAGTGCTCTGTCACCTTTTAAAGGCCATTGGTCAGTAGGCTCCAGTCCTGGTTTTTCCAGCTGGTGTACCCCCTCTGTTCCCCACAGTGTAACCCTGATGTCTTTGTCAGGCTCTGTGACAAAGACACATACCCGTTAAGCTCCTGATCACATACTGATCTGATCACATACCCGTTAAGCTCCTTTCTCGGCCCTCCAGCTCCTTTGACTCGATCTCTCCCTGAAGCGCCCCCACTTCTGGCCACACCTGCACTTCTTGCCGATCCCCCACCCCGACCCCCCACTGATACTGTGAGCTTCAGCCTAACTCAGCTGAACAGTTGATGAACACGAACATGTTTCCTGCCACGTTGCTTCTGATTTTCTTTTGGTGGAGTTCCTTCGTCACTCCCTCCCTCCTACATGTCCTTCAGGCACGAATGAAGATGTCACCTCTGGTGAACCTCACAGCATGTGCAGTGTTGGGCTGGTGAATCCAACCACACTCACCGAGCTCGTCAGTCTGGTACGGCTGAGGTCTGTGTTACCTTCACTCCTCTGCCGCCAAGCCTGGCCAGCAATTAAGGCCCGTGCAGATGTTTAAATACTAAGTGACAACTATATTTTTTAAATTAATGAATAAATGTTGTAAGTGAAAAGAAACCAGTGAATTATACATATATATATTTTTAACATAAATTAACTGTTTTTTATAGAACTATGCCATTTTTGGGTCAGGACTGGAGGTCTCCTGGATGGAGCTGGATTAAAACAGAAGATGGCTGGAAAAGGTGTGAGTCCTGGAGTCAGGAGCTGGAAAGAGAGAATAACCAGCGGAACCTTGATCACAGCGTGTAAGTTACCGCTGATTAGGAGCCGGGTCCCGTAAGAGCCTGCTGAACCTTTACGTCTTACCTAGTTCTCAAGTCGCTAGAAAGCTCTGTGACTTGAGATTTTGGCTGAGAATTGTCCACACACAAGGCTGGTGTGAGGACAAAAGTTGTTCAGCTAAAGACTGAGCCCAGTAGATTGCCTGGTCCCCACACAGAGGTACTGCTTTTGTCATGGATTAAGGGCTCGCTGCCGGACACGCATAGAAGCCAATACATGTCATCAGCTTTTGAGAAAAGAGAGGGCTTTCACTGTGACGCCCACCAGCAAGGAGGCAGGAGGCAAGGCTCCAGTCTCTCTCCTCATGGGGTTGGGGACAGCGGGACGGGCTGGCATGCGGAAGTGCTGGTGGGGCAGGTTTCAGTGCGAGTGGTTTTGGAATCTGACCACTTACACGAAGAAATACATGGTCAGGGACTTCAGGGCCCGATCTTCCCAGACAGCAGATCCTTTGCTTCTGAAAGGTTTCCGGAGTTCAAGTTCTGCTCACGTCCTGTCCTTGGGTTTCGTGCGGGGCTGGAGGTGAGGGTGGTAGGCGGAGACTGGTTCTGGGAGCGGCTGGAGGTCAGAGTTCTCTCTGCGGCGCACACTGCCCACGCAGCCCACGCTTTGGCTGCCTGACTTGGGTGTTTGGTCTGTTATCTCTGAAAGGCAACTCAGCATCTTGTTATAAACAGGATGGGACCAGTTTGAGCTGGTTCTGCAGTTATACTTTCTTCTTTTTAGTTAAAACATTTAATCGTGACAGTCATCTGAGAGATAAGTATTTTATTATTAAACCCACTTTATAGCTGAGGAAATTGAAAGATACAGTTTTGGCAATTTGTGTGAGAGACCCATAATAACAGTGGCTTACATAAGATGAATAAATTTCTCTTTTAAAATTTTTATCTTTTTATTAGTTTCAGGTATACTAAACAACATAATAGCTAGACGCTCACACCCCTCACAAAGTGATAACCCCCCCATTCTCCTACCCGTCTGACATCGTAGGTATTAATAGCTGTTACAATTCCATTGACTCTATTCCCTATGCTGTACTCTACATCCCGTGACTCTATATACAGAGGATGCCAAAAAATTTATACACATTTTAAGAAAGGAAAATTGTATTAAAATTGTAATACTCAATGTATACAGATAATAAAAGATGAATACAAGTCACGTTTGACTTCTGGAATTACAAGAGGTGCTCAAAGTGGTTCCCATCAGCATAATTTTAATACACTTGATCACACCTGATTCCCCGAACAAATCCCGTTTGATTGTGGTATATGATCCCTTTCCTGTATTGCTGAATTCAGTTTGCTAATGTGTTGTTGAGGATGATTACATTTATGTTCATTAGGGACATTGCTGTAGTGTGTGTGTGTGTGTGTGTGTGTGTGTGTGTCTGTCTGTGTGTGTGTCTGTGTGTGGTACTTGTCTGGTTTTGGTTTCCGGGTAGTGCTGGCCTGGTAAAATGAGTTTGAAATGTTTCCATTTCTAATTTTTTGAAAAGTTTGAGAAGGATTGATAGTAATTCTTTACATGTTTGATAGAACTAATTAGTGAAGCCATCTGGTCCTGTATGTTTGTTTGTTGGGAGGATGTTGGTTACTGATTTAGTCTTCTTATTAGTAATCGCTCTATTCAGATTTTCCAGTCATGATTTAGTGTTGGTAGGTTGTGTGTTTCTGGAACTTGACTATTTGTTCTAGCTTGTCCAATTTGTTGGCGTGTAATTGTTCATAATAGTTTCTTATGACCTTTTGTATTTCGGTGGTATGAATTGTAACATCTCCTCTTTCATTTATCATAGTTCATGAGTCTTCCTTTCTTGGTGAGTCTAGCTAAATGCTTGTCAATTTTGTTTATGTTTAAAAATAAAACAGTTCTTGGTTCGTTGATCTTTTGTATTGTTTTTTCTAGTTTCTATTTCATTTATTTCTGCTCTGATCTTTATTTCCTTTTTACTACTAACTTTGAACTTTGTTCTTTTTCTAGTTCCTTGAGGTATAAATTTAGGTTGTTTATTTGAGATGTTTCTTGTTTCTTTTCTTTTTTTTTTTTTTTAATGGGGGTAAACCATTTCTTTTCTTTTTTTTTTTTTTTTTAATTGGGGAAGGGGAACAGGACTTTATTGGGGAACACTGTGTACTTCCAGGCTTTTTTTTTTTTCCAAATCAAGTTGTTGTCCTTTCAATCTCAGTAGTGGAGGGTGCTGTTCAACCTCAAGTTGTTGTCCTTTCAGTCTTAGTTGTGGAGGGCACAGCTCAGCTCCAGGTCCAGTTGCCGTTGCTAGTTGCAGGGGGCGCAGCCCACCATCCCTTGCGGGACTCGAGGAATTGAACCGGCAACCTTGTGGTTGAGAGGATGCGCTCCAACCAACTGAGCCATCCGGGGAGCTCAGCGGCAGCTCAGCTCAAGGTGCCGTGTTCAATTTTAGTTGCAGGGGGCGCTGCCCACCATCCCTTGCGGGACTCGAGGAGTTGAACTGGCAACCTTGTGGTTGAGAGCCCACTGGCCCATGTGGGAATTGAACCGGCAGCCTTCGGAGTTAGGAGCACGGAGCTCTAACCGCCTGAGCCACCGGGCCGGCCCTGTTTCTTGTTTCTTGAGGTAGGCGCTTGTCACTATGACCCTCCTTAGAACTGCTTTTGCTTCATTGTAAGTTTTGGTGTATTTCCATTTTCCTTTGTCTCAAGGTATTTTTTTAATTTCTCTTTTGTTTTCCTCTTTGACACATTGGTTGTTCAGTAGCATGTTGTTTAATCTCCACACATTTGTGATAGTTCCAGTTTTAGTCTTGTAATTGAATTCTAGTTCATACCATCATGGTCAGAAAAGGTGCTTAAGATGATTTCAATTTTAATTTATTAAAGACTTGTTTTGTGGCCTAACATATGCTCTGTCCTGGGTAATGCTCCATGTGCAGCTTGAGAAGAGTGTGTCTTCTCTTTCTTTTGGAGGGAAAATTCTATATATGTCTGTTAAGTCCATCTGGTCTAACATGTCATATGATGCCAGTGTTTCCATATTGATTTTCTGTATGGACGATCTGTCCATTGATTAAAGTGGGCTGTGACTGTCCCCTACTATTATTGTATTGCTGTCTATTTCTCTCTTTAGTTCTGTTAATATTTGCTTTACTTATTTAGGGGTTCCTATGTTGGATGCATAAATATTTACAGATGTTACATCCTTTTGTTGGATTGACCCTACATATCGCCTTTCTTTGTCTCTTCTTACAGTCTTTGTTTTAAAGCCTATTTTTGTCTATTTTTAATGTAATTATAGCTACCCCAACTTTCTTTGGGGTTTCCATTTGCATGGAATATCTCTTTCCATCCCTTCACTTTCAGTGTGTGTGTGTCCTTACATCTGAAGTGAGTCTCTTATAGGCATCATATAAATTGGTCTTATTTTTTAATCCATTCATCTACTGTATGTCTTTTTTTCTTTTTAAAGATTTTATTGGGGAAGAAGAACAGGACTTTATTGGGGAACAGGGTGTACTTCCAGGACTCTTTCCAAGTCAAGTTGTTGTCCTTTCAATCTTAGTTGTTTAATCTTAGTTGTGGAGGGCACAGCTCAGCTCCAGGTCCAGTTGCCGTTATTAGTTGCATGGGGCACAGCCCACCATCCCTTGCGGGAGTCGAACCGGCAACCTTGTGGTTGAGAGGACGCGCTCCAACCGACAGCCACCATCCGGGAACTCAGGGGCAGCTCAGCTCAAGCTGCTGTGTTCAATCTTAGTTGCAGGGGGCGGAGCCCCCCATCCCTTGAGGGAGTCCAGGAATAGAACTGGCAGCCTTATGGTTGAGAGCCCACTGGCCCATGTGGGAATAGAACCGGCAGCCTTTGGAGTTAGGAGCATGGAGCTCCAACCACCTGAGCCACCGGGCCAGCCCTACTGTATGTCTTTTGATTGGAGATTTTAGTCTATTTACATTTAAAGTAATTATTGATAGACACGTATTTATTGCCATTTTGTTCATTGATTTCTGGCTGTTTTGTAATTCCTTTGTTCCTTCTCTTCCTTTCATGATTTTATTTAGTGGTATGCTTAGATCCCTTTCTTTTTATTTTTTGTGTATCTTTTCTTTTTTCTTAGTGTTTACCACAAGGCTTACTCATAACTGTCTATTTTAAGTTGACAACAACTTAAATTTGTATGTATTCTAAAACTCTACATCTCCCCCCATGTTTTGTTTCTTTATGTCACAGTTTTCATCTTTTTGTCTTGCATATCCATTAACAGATTTTTGTAGTTACAGTTACTGTTACTACTTTTGTCTTTTAACCTTCATACTGGCTTTATGAGTGATTAACCCACCACCTTTACATTAGAATATCTGAATTTTACTATTGATTTACCTTTACCAATGAGATTTATACTTTAATATGTTTTCTTGTTACTATTTAGCACCCTTTCCTTTCAGCTTAAAGAAGTCCCTTTAATATTTCTTGTAAGGCTGGTCTAGTGGCAGTGAACTCCTTTAGATTTTCCTTGTCTGGAAAACTTATTATCTCTCTTTCAATTCTGCAGGACAACTCTAGTGGGTACAGTTATTCTTGGGTGGCAGTTTGTATTTTTAACATTTTGAGAGTATGGTGGCACTCACTTCAGGTCTGCTTAAATAACATTTTTACATATTTTCATCTGGAAGCACTTATTTCCTCCCACACACACACACTTTTACGCTTTTTTTCCTTTTTTTTTTTTAACCTGACAGTATAACTACCACAAAAAAATATGGATTTTTTTCTGTTTAAAGTGCTTTGTAAAAATAGCAACTAACTTTCTTACAGTAGGCATTTTCCTTTGATTATCCTGTGTTGACTCAGACAAGGTGCTGTGTCTGACATTGGCCCCCGGGCTTTCCTGTGAATTCTGGTGAGCTGCTTCACTGGCCACGCCTGCCTTTGGTGTCCACTGGTGTGAGGAGCCCGGAAGGAGCTACTGTCCACATGCTCTGTGGACACGTTTGCTAGAAGAATGTGGTTCCTGCAGCCAGTCTGCCCGTGTGTCAGCCAGGAGTAAAAGGGACTGTCCTCCCTGAGACATGGGACAACCTGAGGGCTGGCCATCCCATGGGAGGTGTCTCAGGCGTTTGCCGGGTTCCTCTTCTCTGCTGCACGAGTGATTGTCCCCCCTCTCCTTATGACATTGTTGCCAGCTGTTTGCTCCCCTGTAGCCTGGTTTCGTTTCTGTGACAGTTTCTGGAGAGCAGTATATTTCTCCTTTTTTCCTTAATGTGTTTGTGATTGTCTCTAGAGAAGCTGTTGAGGTTTGAAAGCTTCTGCATTCAATATTCAAGTCAGTGACAGCAAACTAGCTTGAGATTAAACATGAGAGAGAATCAGGATCAGCCAGTCCCCACGGATTGGTGTTATTTGCTGCCCGCCACTGGATGTCATGTGGTTAGTGTTTCTCAATGCACTTTTGCTTGTCTGGATGATCTGTAACTGTTGCCAGTGCTGCTTAAGTCTGCTCTGACAGTTGGGCAAATTCAGTTTTTATTCAAAACAAACGCTGGCTGTAGGAGCTTGTGTGCAGCGCCCTCCCTGGCTCTGAGCGTCAGGTCAGCCCCGGGCTTGCCGGTGGCTCAGCTCCCCAGAGCCCCGCTTTGCTGTCAGGAGGAAACACTCCGTTATCAGTGTGTTGAAGATGAGAACTGGGCGCTATTCCCAACAGCCAAGACTTGGAAACAACTGAAATGCCCACCTATAGACAACTGGATTAAGGATCTGTGGTTCATTTATACAATTGAGTATTACTCGGCTGTAAAGATGAAATCTTACCATTTGCAACGATATGGCTGCACCTAGAGAACATTATGCTGAGTGAAATAAGTCAGACAGAGAAAGACGAATACCATATGACCTCACTTATATGTGGACTCTAAAGAATTGAATAAATGACAAAGTAAACAGAAATAGTCTCAGAGATATGGAGGAAACACTGATGGTTGCTAGATGGCAGGCGGGTGGGGATGAAGAAGGGGAGGGGATTACAAAGCACAAATTGGTAACTACAGTATTGCCACGGGGATATGAAAGACAGTTTGGGGAACATAGTCAATAATGTTGTAGAGATTTTGTAGGGTGTCAGATGGGCACATTTCTTATTAGGGAGACCACTTCAGGGAGACGGTGTAGATGTCTGATCACTGCACTGTACACCTGAAGCTGAAGCTGAACACTACTGTATGTCAACTATAACATAATTTAATATATATAGAGACTCACGGGATATGGAATACAGCATAGGGAATAGAGTCAATGGAATTGTAGTAGATACATACGATGTCAGACGGGCAATTGATTGTGGGAGAGGGTTATCACTTTGTGAGGGGTGAAATGTCTAACTATTACACTGTTTTGTACACCTGAAACTAAAAAGAAGAAGAAACAATGAAAGAGACAATAGAACAGTCTCTTAAGAGGACTGAAAAAATTTTTAAATGTTATCTTAAATTTCTTTATCAAGCAAAAATATTCTTTGAAATAAGAGTGAAATGAAGTCATTTTTACATTTAAAACAAAGTGGGTGCATGTGTACTTTTGAGGGGTGGATTGCTGTTTAGAGTCTTTTTTGCTACAAGGAAGAAACTTTTTTTTTAAAGCAAATGTGTTCACGTTAATCAGTTATTGCCTTATTTAATTTCCTTATTTCATAAAAAAAGTAAAATAAAAATTGAGAAAGCTTTTAATTAGATGTATTAAATGGGAAAAATGAATGTTCTACTTCATCTTTCCTTCAGTTAAGTGCCTTAACAGTTACCATTATTTGGCTGATGATTAATTAATAAGGAAAAGTTATAATGCAGTAATAGTTACAGTTAATTAAGTCTTTGAAAATATGGGAGATAAACAGAAATGTTGAGTGTTGACTGCACATTGGATCAGGATACATCAAGTCATTAGTCAGTACCGGGTATCATATTGTCACATTAACTCTTATCCAGAGTGTTTATAGTTTTGTTTATAACCTCCATGTTTTCAAAAGGCATTTTGAAGTCTGAAACTACCTTGGATGAGTGTATCAAAATCCTTGGGACATTCTAAAGCATGTTGAGTACTTCCTGGCATAACTTTTTTTGAGAGAACCAGGATAAATGTCAGATTTCCCAACACAAAAAGAACACATTAGACATTAACCTTGTAATTTCAAATCTGTGATGTGCTGCTTTGAAAAGTAACTGGTTGATTTCAGAATTTATAACATGATTTTAATTTGATTTCCTTAAATGCAAACCAAATATTTATCATATTTTACAGTCAAGTGAAGATCTCCCTGTAAAAATATTTTAATCAAATGTATCTTTATTGCAGAATCTTAAATAGTGAAGATGAAGAAATATTCAGTAATGAAGAACATGAGTATGCATCTAAAAAAAGGAAAAAGGGCCATTTTAGAAACGACACAAATACTCAATGTAAGATCACGTTCATTAATAATTTTATGGTATTTTACTTGTTGAATATGTTTGACATACCAGATTGCCTTGGCAGTGCTATCCAATGAAACAAAAGATGAGACAGACATGTAAATGACAGCACGTGTCAGTGTTGCCCACTGACTTTGTGGCCGACTTTCTGAAGCACATCCATGAGTTACTGAGAAATGTTTCAGTCACTCGGTCTGCTGAAGGAGATAGGGTCCTCTGGGGAGTGGTCGTCATGATCCTGGAAGCTTTGGGATTTGAGTTTTGTGAAAAATTTGACTTAAATCGAACACCGCATAAAAGCAGTGACAGAGAACAGAATGTTTTGTCAGGGTACATGATCATTTATTAATAAGTGCATTTTATACCGATCTGTGCTTTGACGTCACCGCAGTCGTTGGTGACGCTAATTTTCTTGTACATTACTAAGAGTTGGTACTGCCTTAAATCATTTTTTCATATAATGCTTCAGCACCTCCTAAACTGATGTTAGGAAACAAAGCAATTCTGTTTACATTTTAACCAAGTAAAAGCATCTCCTATCTATACAATAGTTAGATAGTTTTGTTAGCGTATGCAACTATTTTAAGTTCCTGAAAATCTTCATTTCGAAATGATTCACAGGATTTTAAAAACAAAGTTAATTTTTATTCTAGGTTTTTATCGTGAAAAATGGATCTATGTCCATAAAGAAAGCACAAGAGAAGTAAGTATTCTGTTACAAAAAAGAGCATATTTTGTATTGTTTCTGTTGAATATGTCATATAACATAACATAATTTTTTTCAATATCAAGTCTATGGATCACATTCTAACAGATGATCTCTGATACAGTGAATCTGTGTGTGTGTGTGTGTGTGTGTGTGTGTACATGTTCAAACGTGTGTGCATGGTGTATGGTTACTGCCTCTGGTACAAATCTGAATGAACAAAAAGCCTGTTTCAGAACAAACGTGGGCCCTGAGATAGTTTGACATTGTCTCCCCACCTTTCCCCCAAAGCTATTAATGCTGAGCCCCTGGTACCAGCAGGGAGGTGTTGGTGGACCTTCTGTGTTTGGGGAGCCCTGAGAACATGTAAACCCCCATTTAACATGGAGAGTTGCTAATACGACGTTAGTAACTGAGTGTGACTCTGCTAAGATCAGTCTGAACCTTCCCCCTCCTTTCTTTTGCCAAGTTGGCTGAAGCTTTTTTATCAGCCACCAAACAGCCTGCTTACTCTAGTTCTGCGTCTCCTTTTCCTCTGCGTGGTGTCTGGGGACACTTCCTTCTGCGGTCTGAGAAACTCTGCATTTGCCTTGTTTTATAGCAGTTGAGGGAAATAATTTAGGGGGCAATTGTATAATGATACATTAGCATTCGTTAAATGTTCCAGAAGTGTTAATAATGGATGTCCTGAAACTAGTTCTCCTTCCTATGAGGTTAAGGGTTAGATTCTGAGACAGAAAACTTATTGGACCCGTTTGGTGATGGTTCCTTTTGTTACGTGGGGATGAAACGACGCCAGTCCTTAGCACACAGTCTCACACACCATTAGAAGAAAGAGTTTGGCGGAACCTGAAGTAGTTTGAGCTTGTGAAAGACTATTAAATATTTCATTTGCTCTGTTACCACACTGATGACAGAAACGATGTCCAACTTAGGCCAGTGTAAGCACCAGAAGGGGGCTTTACGGTGAGTCTGCAGAGATGGTGTGTGTCCCTGAGGAACAGAGTAGGCAGGCTCAGGAAGGGAGCAGGACTCAGAGCTGGTTGCTGGCCCTTCTGCCTCCAGCTGTGTCTGGTCTCACCAGATGTCTCGTCTTCTCACCTGATGCAGACCAGGTACTTGCTGCCTGTCAACGTGGCCGAGTTCGGCTGCCCTGTAGCCTCTGAGCGCCCCTTCCTGTGTGCGTGGTTCCCGGCCCCTTCGGAGATGGGCTGCTCGTGTGGTTCAGACATGCCCTTTGCAATTCGCTCTGTGACTCAGATTTAATTCCCCAAAGAGAGGCTGTTGTGAGAAGGGTGGCTACCTGGAGAAGAGTCTGTCACACCAGCAGTTAGGGTTCCGTTCGTTGGGAAGAAGTTCAAATAGAAATATCAGTTGTGATTAATTTCAGATTTTATCAAACCTTTGCTCCCCCCATAGCTCCCAGGAACATAGTAGATTTTCAGTAACAATATATACTGAACGTTTTAAGTAAATGCATGTTGTTGGTTTGTGCACACATTAGGACTGTTCTTGGGAGCTGGGCGCGAGCCTAATTAGCCCTCATTGTGCCTCTTTTACAGGAGACTAAGGCCTTTCACCTCTTCTCTAGACCCTCTCCTGCCTCACCTCATGTTTTCTGTGATGATTCCCCAGTTTATATATCTGATTAACTCTGAGTTGAAAATCTCTTGAAATGTTCTTCACATTTCAAATACAGAAGATTGTGTTGAAAGGAGCCCTAAAGCCTAATGTCCAGATGTACGCAAACCCACATAGAATACAGGGTATATCATTAAGGGAAGACACCTGAAACGTGGCAGCAGTGTTTCTGTACTTAAAACGAAGTCCTGTGTTTCTTTTGTTTTCTTTGACTTTTGGACCTGTGGGTCTAGTTACCAGCTTCTTGGGTTTGGGGGCGAGGCATCCCCTGCTCCCGCCTGGAAACTGCCCGTCGTCACATCCCACTGTGTCCTGCCCTCTCCTCCCGGCCGCTGTTCGCAGAGCCGCCCTCGTCCCCACTTGCTGACATGCCTCCCGCCCTTGACCTGTGTGTAGGACAGACTGCCAGACCCACAGGCCTGCGTGACTCCTCTAGAGGAATCGAACGTCTGCGCACACGTATTTGTGTTTAGTCGTTGCATCTTCATAGCAGGGCAGACCCCTGCCTTATGTCTTTCTAGTTGCATGGCCTGCAGTACTTCACTTCTTTTATGATTTTAGGCTTGCTTTGCCCTCCCACCCGATGTACCATTATATGTCAGTGCAGACTGTCTCGATTCTCCACAAATGACTTAAATTTAGCAATGCTATAATTTTACTCTACCATCATCTATATATGGAATAAGTTATATTGAAAATAAATGCCCTTTGCCAAAATCTACAAAAACACTTTGCACAGACTCACTCGCCTTAACTGTCAGTGCCCTGTGACCTAGTGGCTCAGACGTCGAGTTCTAACAGTCCTGTGTCTGCTTCCAGCGGCATGGCTACTGCACTCTGGGTGAAGCTTTCAACCGCCTGGACTTCTCAAGTGCCATTCAGGACGTCCGCAGGTTCAATTACGTGGTCAAAGTAAGTGTTTACCTCCCATCCCCTTTGTCTGCACTCAGAGGCCTGTTCCTCTGCACGTGGCTATGTTGAAAAGCTGACCCAGCAAAATGAGTGTTGGAGTAAAAAATATGCCTATTGTGTGTTTAGTGACAAAAGTTTCTCTTCTGTTAGAAGTATGGTTTTCTAGGGGGTTCTTTGTCCTCTTTTCTAATGTCACTCAGCTTCTTATTGGTCTTATCAGCTTCCAGAAGGAAGATCCGGCCCCTTCCTTGACTGTGTCCCCGTGATGGGGAAGCTAAGCCATTTTCGTTTGTCCCTGCTGCTCCCTCTGACCTTTACACAACTTCTCATGTCCTGGGACTTTCTCCTGTGGACACTCACTTGCCTTGGTCCCTGTAACCCCCAAGGTTTCTTTAAACGTTACTTGCTTTTGGAGATGAAGTCCTCCCTGTCTCCTGAGTATTTCATGGGTCCTTTAACAGCGAAGCCATGAAAACAACGAAAAAGATTCAGGCGACTAGAATGTCTGGTTCACTGAAGATTTCGAAACTTGTTTCTTGTTTCTACTGAGACTGTGTGGCTTCAGCAGCTCACACCTCGGCCCGCGATGAGGGTCTGGGAGTGAGGCTGCAGTCAGGGCGGCCCGCATGCAGTGGCCGGCAGGCCTGTCATGGGCGCTGGGGCCGCAGCAGCTGTCCGTCATGTACCACGACCCTGAGCCTCTGACACGACACTGTGAGGCTGAGCGTCCACTGCAGAGGGCCGTCGCCGAGAGGCCGTGCAAGCGCCCAGAACACACTCCGCTTACATGCTGGCCCCATTTGGGCGGATTTAGACAAAGGCGTAACAGCAGTCGTGCACAGATCCAGTAAAGTTGAGAAACAAGTCACGGGAAAAGCCGAGCTGGAGACTGGGTGCCATTGTCCTCACACGGATGGGGAATTCTGTTACGGCCTTCTTGTTCTTGATTCTACGAACTTTTCCTCTCACAGAAATCCAGTGACTTTTTTGAATGTCATATGACATTTTAAAATAAGGACTTTGAGTTCAATGACACTGTAGAAAAGGACTCTAAAATTTTTGGTCTTGCTGCTAATTAAGCCCTTGTTTGCTGTATTGAACTTTGTGGTAAGGGACCCAATCACATGCTACGTTATTGTCGTATAATAATCTCTTCAGTGACCCCGTCACCCCCGCCACCTAACACAGGACCTGGAAAACACTCGTTTCTGGTTCTTCCTGAACTGAACTTCAAGACGAATGAGTGAGGCACCGCTCTCAGGCACTGTTTTGTGAGTTGCTCACTGTTCAATATGCTCCACAAACCCTACCTCAAGTGTGAATGGCCAGGTGGACTCTCTAAAATCATTACATTTTTGCCAGTTAGTTTACTAAACCTTTAGGCACCTTCTCTTTGCAAGAAAACTTGGTATTTGGACGTGGAGGAACTTCACTTATTATAAAACAGAATCTTCCCAAAAGAGTTCCTTAGCACAAAAAAGATGTATTTAATTAAAAAAACTTTCTTAGTGTTAATTCGGGAATTGGCTGTCAGCTACTACTCCAGGTGTTACCTATATGATTTTTCCCCTTAAATGTGTTGGTCTAAACTGTACAATAAAATGTGTTAATGCCCTAAAAATAAGATTCATGTAGGAGGAAAGACGAGAAACGACAGCGTGGGACCTGCTTACAATTGAAGGACACGGTCTTTAGCCAGACAGCTTGACCTCAGCAGGATTAAATGCGATGCTGTAGCTGTGATGTTTTCAGGAGAGACACCATGAACTGGCGATCACAGTGGAGGGTCTCGCTTATGTGCACACATTAGCCATGCTGGCCTTTCCTTCATTCAGTGGCACGCCGACTGAAGCGTGTCCAAGTTATTTAGGATTTTGGAATTATTGTCATTATTGTAGGGTCTGCAAGTATATGGTACCGTCTTTGTCTTCCTTAACTTCAAGCACATTTATCCTGTCAGTAAGAAAACTGTAGAGCATGACTAAACACAGCAAGCAACTAAGAGTTCTTTGAACACAACTGAAATCATAAATTGCGTAACAGTTCAGTTTCCATAAAAACAATCGTGTTTCTCTCTCTCTGCCGGTCCTAGAAGTCAGAGAATGAGACAGTCACGTGGGATAGTAATTTCCCAGAAAGACGGAGAAGAGGAACAATCCAGAAAGTGGAAATTGTCGCACAAACTGTGTCTGCTCGGGCTGGTTCCCAAGTGGGAAACTCGGTTTTCATGCAGCCTGCGTCAGTTCTGTCGTGAGACGCTCTTTAACCTTCGGGCAGTGGCCTGGGGGCCACAGGTTGTGGGAGAGCATGACGGCGGAACTAGTGAAGCTCTCCCAGAAAAACAGCCTGTGGGGTCTGTGCACCCGTATAGGGGGTGGTTCCGCTTTGGCTTCGGGAACATCTAGTTGAGAACTTTCTACTCATAGGTTTAGGTCACATTCCGTTCTGATTGGATACAGTAAAATTGAGAGGACTTTAAAATGAGACAGTCAGATTTCAGACCAGTGATGCTGCTGGGAGCCGTTCACTGTGCACTGACACTCGCGATGTGATGATGAGCAGCCTTGTGTGGGCCCCCGCAGTGCAGACGCAGGAGACGGCCCGTGTTCCCGTCCTGCTCCTCGTGTAGCCGTGTGACTTCAGGGCATTTCTCCACGTCTGGGACTCAAGTTTCCTCCCTGAAGAGAGGGGTGACAGTACCCGTCTCATAGGTGTGCTCTGAGAATTAGGCAGCCTGATGGTGTCAAGTACTGGAAACAGTGCCTGTATAATAGTCACTCGGTGTTTACTGTTGATTATAAGCCTAAAAGAACCCAAAAGTGAAGACTGAACCGCTGAGTTGCTCTGCTCAGTGAAGAGTAGACTGTGACACTGTGTCACACTGACTTGGGAGGTATAAACGGCAGCACCTGGGTCTTACCCGCGCGCTCATGGGATCCGTCGTGAACACACACACGCGGAGTTCTCACTTTCTCCTGATCCTAGTTAGGGATGCACTTTGAATCTCACATAGCTACAGTTGTATGTTGCCTTATTTAATTCTGGTTTTACTGTCTTATCAGAGTTTGGCCTGTAAGGTCTCTGCTTCTTTGAAATGTGTCACATTTTCCTTTGTGGCCATTTCCATAATTGATTTTTGTGAACATTCTGTTGACACGAGAAAAATGCACATTCTCTATTTGAAGGATGTAATTTTTCTGCTTATCTGTAAAACAAGCTTTGGCAGTTCCGTTAATTCTTCCACATCCTTTAGAATTTTGAAATTTGAAGACATATATATAAAAGTCTGCTACAGTATTTATATTTTCAGGTAATGTCAGATTTTGCCCTATATATTTATCAAAAAAGAGGCTAGTGTCTGGTTCCATTTTCTTAGTAAATATGTCTTTTGCCCTTTTCACGTAACCACCATTTTAACCTAACATTTTCCTTGTCACCTGTTAACCTTGTCTCTCTTACCTCCTGTGTCTGCACATGCTGGTGTGGGGGGCTCCACCGTCACCCAGTCCTTGTGGATAATTAGCTAAGACAGCTGCTGCGCCCTCGCCTTCTGCTGGCGACTTCAAGTCTTTTTCACAGGATTTTTACACGGTGTTAGAAAACTATAGTTTATGTCGATGACGGGAGGACACGTAGTCCCTGTTCGTGAAGGCTCTGTGGTCCTTTTCACTCTTTGGAAGAGATTTTGGTTTTGTGAGTTACATCTATTAATATTTACCATATAGGAATGAAAAGTTTTACAAAATATTCCTGTTTATTTAAAAATAAAGAGCGGCGTTGTTTATCACCATTGCCAGTTAGTTTACTAAACCTTTAGGCACCTTCTCTTTGCAAGAAAACTTGGTATTTGGACATGGAGGAACTTCATCACTTATTATAAAACAGAATCTTCCCAAAAGAGTTCCTTAGCACAAAAAAGATGTATTTAATTAAAAAAACTTTCTTAGTGTTAATTCGGGAATTGGCTGTCAGCTACTACTCCAGGCGTTACCTATAATTTTCCCCTTAAATGTGTTGGTCTAAACTGTACAATAAAATGTGTTAATGCCCTAAAAATAAGATTCATGTAGGAGGAAAGATGAGAAACGACATCTTCCGATGTCGGCTGTAACAGAAGATCCTGGAATCCTCAGGTCTGCTCCTGAGTCCATGTGTCACATAGCATGGGGTTCCTTGTCCCCATGGGACAAGGGAGAGGACAGCGTGGGGCTGCCAATGCCTGGGGAGCCCCCTGGGGCCTCCTGAGGGCGGCAGTCGGGGAACCTGCCTCACTCGGAGATGAGTGTTCACACACAGGCTCTGGACAGGGTCAAGACTCAGGTCCACGTGGGGACCGGCAGAAGCCTCCCCAGGGCTGCGGGACAGCAGGACGCTCACCAGTGGGGCGGGGACGGTGGGGACAGACAATGGTCGGGAAACACGAACGGGCCGGGGAGGACGGAAACCAGATAGATCAGTGTGAGACAGACAGACAGATGAAGGACAGAGGCCACGAAGGGCTGTGGTGGATATGACGGGGCCAAAGGAACAGGGGAACCGGCAACTGGGACACCATGGAAGGGGACTGAGGCGGCACAGCTGAGAAAGCTGAGGACAAAGGAATAGTAATTGTGAGTTGAAAGGCTTAGAAAGAAAAGAACAGCTTTAGAAGACAGCCAGAGGACACCGGGCACATTGGTAATGTTTGTCTTCAAAGAGGAGTGCAGAATAGTAGGATTGGACAGCTGTTTAAAGACAAGATGAAGAAAACATTCCTCAGGGAAAAACAGGCTGGAATCTACATTTTGAGAGTGGGCCAGACATCCTGAGCCAGCAGTCATCGGTGTCACGTCCTCGGAAGGTCACTGAGCACTAAGGCCCGTCACAAACGCGGTCTCACGCAGGAGAAAGAGAGCGGCCGCACTCCCTCCTCGGTCCCTCGCACATTCTCACACTGTTGCATATAGATCACTGTGGTTTGTATTTGCGTATTAAATAGATGTATGCTTAGCTTTCTCCCTCTTTCTTTTAAGCTATTGCAGCTAATTGCAAAATCCCAGTTAACTTCATTGAGTGGTGTGGCACAAAAGAATTACTTCAACATTTTGGATAAAATCGTTCAAAAGGGTAAGAGGATGATCGATATTTTTAATCGTCTAAATCTTGATGAAATTTACTGTGAGGAGATGGGATATCTTATTTTTCCCCAGCATGTGTATTGTCAAAACAATAATGTCTGCTGCATCACGACAGGCTTGCAGGTTGGTCCCTCCAGGTCTTCATGTTCTGTTCCTGTTGTTTACTCTTTTAACAGTTGCTTTTTTTGCATACAAAGGACTACATTCCAATAAGAAAGCAAAGTTAACTGATGAAATCTTACCTGGCATCAAGTAAACTATAGTTTTCTTTGTAGTTTAATGTCTGTATTGATTAATTAGTGGCCAATAATAATGGAACTCTAACTTTCACATCCTAAGTTTATGCACATATATGAATTTATGAATATAAGCCATTTTTAAGTATCAGTTCTCTTTGTAAGTATAAAAGAAAATAGAGACTGACAATTTTAAAGTCAAAATTGTAGACTCAACCGAAAATACACTTTCAGGAAATATTTTAAAGTTTTTTTTGTAATCTTATATTTGTGGTATCTCAGAAATGATGCCAGTTTGGAGTTGCAGTGAAGTTAGATCATTGTTTTTACTGCAGCAAAGTATACATAATATAAACTTAGCTCTTATACTCATTTCTAAGCGTACAGTACAGTTCAGTTGCATTGAGCACATTCACACTGCTATACAACCATCCCCACCATCGTCTCTGGAACTTTCTCATTGTCCTAAACTGACGTTCTGTCCCCATGAAACACTCACTTGCCTCCCCTCCCCAGCCCTGGGCACCCACCAGCTACCTCCTGTCCCTCTGAATCTGACTCCTCTAGGGACCTCATATAAGGAGACTCCCAGAATGTGTCCTGTGGCTGACTCCTGTCACGCGGCAGAGTGTCCTCCAGGTCCGTCCCCATGGCAGCAGGTGTGAGGACTCCTTCCGCACGGGACCGATTGTATATACCACGTCCTGGTCCTCTGTAGTCGGACACGGGGTGTGAAACCGGGTCCTCTCCGCGGCGGTGGTAGCCGTGGGTCCTTGGCTGTGTTCTGTCGCCCCAGTGCTCCACGACCAGCAGAACCCGCGCCTCATCAAAGGGCTCCTGCACGACCTGGGCTCCACGCTGTGCGTGCTCATCCGAGGGGTCGGCAAGTCTGTGCTGGTTGGCAACATCAACGTGTGGGTTTGCCGCCTGGAGACCGTCCTCGCCTGGCAGCAGCAGCTCCAGAACCTCCAGATGCCGCAGGTAGGAATTTCTTTGCCTCAAAGTGGTGAGGCCACAGCTTTTACACCACACAAGTCCTGACCTCGACTCTGTGTGGAAGACTGTTGAGCTTTCGGAAAGATGCTTTTTCTTCACCCTTTCGTAGGTGTTAATTGTTTTAAAATGGAATAAGACCAAAGACCCTTTAATGGTTTATAGTTGTTATTGCAGAGAGCAGATTCCATGGGGACAAGGTGGTAAATTTACGTTTAAAGAAAATTAGGTGTTTGGGGCTAAAATGACACTCAGTACATTACAGCTCACTTGTATTTGCCATGATTGCCTCCATTCATCTAGTTGCTTCTCCAGGGTGTTTCTCTCCTCTCGCTTGGGTCTTTCTGCTGTTGTGTGCTGTGTGCTGTGTGCTCCCCTGCTCACAGTTCTTTGGCGACAGTGAACATGGGGGAAAAGGGGCAGTTGTGGTCTTTGTTTATTCTGGTGATGAGTTGCAGCAAGAAAAGTGTTACCCCATTAACTAAGCCCGTGTTTTAGGCTGTGCTCTATTTCTCTCTCATCCTGTGAAGAGAAAGAATAAGCAGAACAGATATCTTAGTGCCCACGGTCTAAACTGTTCTGCAGACTGCCTTCTGATGGGGCTACAATTCCCTTTGTAACCTGAGGCTCCATGAGAGGGAAGTTGTTTCCAGGTGACCTGGGAATATCTCACCGTGTTGGCCACCTACTTGCCACCTAAACGGCATTTACAGAGTGAAAGTGACTCCCTGGTTATGGGTCTGGAGTCAGTTCAGGTCACTCGAGCTAAGCAGAGCCACGGATGTGACACCACAGTGAACCTTAGCTCTCTGGTCACTGCCCTTCACACAGGCGAGGCATCTGGAAGACACATGCAGAGTGCTTGCTGTGGAGGCCTGGCGTAGTGGCCAGGCCGTGTGTGCCCCACATGCCATCTGGCCCTCACATGGCTGGTCCGAATGCTGGCGCCACCTCAGCCAGTGCGCTCTGGGGGAGTGTGGTCTGTGGTGGCCGCAGTGGGCTCAGTGGTCAGCTTCCCCAGGGAAGAGAGTACTCGGCTAGGAGCTGCAGGCAGGGCCTGCACATGATTCAGAGAGAAAGGGCTCACAGCGGCCTCGGACCAGTGGACACAGCAGAGAACCTCCAGTGTGGGGCCAGCACGTCCCAGCGGGGAGAGGAAGAGAAAGCAGGGGTGTGTGGCATTCCGCTCGCTGCCTCTGGGTCTCCTTTCTGTTCACACGGCCTTGGCAGGGAGTAGGGGGACAGTGGCCCGTGCTTCACCTCACTGGCCCTCCAGGGCGTCGGTGGCCACGCTGAGGAGATACTGGGGGGCTGTGGCCTTTGGCCGGGGTACACCCCAACCCAGTCTCGGAGCTGGCTCTACTTACTGCAGCATCCGCGTACTGCCTCGGCTGGGGGTGATGGTCCCACACTGTCACGCTGGAGAGTAGGGAAAAGAAGGTGCCGGTGTGAGAGTCAGTCAGAGAGTGGGACACGTCAGCCGAGACGGCCTCAGTGACAACCGGCTGTCCTCCCATCACACGGAGACCTCGGAACAGCCTTGGGACCTGCGTGGCTTGTGGGTGCTGGGTGTCTTCGGCACAGCCCGAGTGCCCCTCGCATGCCTTTTGTGGTGAGCTTGGTATCCTGGGCCCGTGTAGGGGGTCATCGTCCAGCTGCAGGACTCATTCAATGGGGTGTCGCCTGGTAGGAAGGTGACCTAAAGCAAGTGGAATGAGTTTGTGGTGTCCAGCAGCCCGTGAGATGGGAGACAGTTCATCTAGATACCCCGGGGCTCCGTGCCACCTGTTAATTTACAGTCAGTGATGGGGCCACCCCAGCAGGTAGGGCTGGAGCCTCCAGGTCACTGCCACCAGTCCCAGCCGCACGGGGTCGTGGGGTCGAGCTCTTTCTGGCAGCCTCAGGGCTGACACTTCCCCAGTGAGCCGACAACCCCCCTCAGAAGGTGCCGGACACACAGCCCTTGATCCAAAGCTCGCATCGTCCCGGGAGCCCCACAGGTCCCAGTGAGGAAGGGCTTTCAGAACATGAGGAACCCGCAGTCGCTCCATCTGTGTACAGCTCTGTGTGCGCTGGGGCTCACCCTGGGCGCCCCCGTCATGCTGCTTCTGGGAACGAGAGCTACCACTGCTTATGAAGGCCGCACCCCATGTCATTTCCAGGAGCAACGGGGGGACGCCTTGCGGCAGTGGACGGAAACCATGGCTGTCATCAAGCTACTACTTTCTGCTAGCAAAAATTTTTTTCTGGAAAACATGGCAGTTTTTCTTTAATTTCTACGTGGCTTATTAGAAATAAAATTAAGATGTACTGTGTGCCATGAGACTACTGGGTTTTAAATACCTGTCAACTACACGTAAATGTCATACTCACCTTCCTCGGTTTGCGGGATGTCTAGGCTACATCCCCTGTGACTGTGAGTCGTCAGTGTCCCACTCAACCCACAGGGAAAAGTGCTCTGGGCGACCTGCAGTCCAGTCAGACGTGTGTGGGGTGCTATTCATGGCGACCCGGGGCCGAACGACCCAGAATCACAGAAACAGTTTTGTGTGGACATTTGCCAGGCCCTCGGCAGTGTTGGTGCTGAGTTGACGAGCTTCCCTTTTCTGACTCAGTCTGAAAGAAAGGCTGGTGTTTCATCCTCAGAACGGCTGGTGCTTCTGTGACCAGTGGAGCCCGTGTGTGTGGCCTGCTCGTTGGCCTGTGACGAGCGCCAGAGCCCCAACGCCCCACTCATGGCAAAGCCTCTGCCAAGACTCACAGCCATGTGGTGAATGTGTGCAGTCTGTCTGTATGACACCAGCACTGATGTCTCCTTGCTTGTAAAACAAGTGAACTTCTTATGCTGCGAGGTGTGGGCGTGGTACGCGTGTATGTCTCCCTTACCTTCTTGGCACATGACTCCGTGGCTATTTCACTTAGGACACCTGCTGTGGGCCTGCTCACGGGTCAGGAGACGAGGCTGTAGTGCCCCAGGAGATGTCACGGACCGGCCCTGGCACGCGGGCCCGGCGTGCAGCAGATGTGCACCCAGCATGGCCTCGGCGTGACGCAGCAGGGCCTTAAAGAGGAGTGGCAGTTACCGAGGTAGGGTGCGCCCAGCACTCAGAAACTAGCTGTCTGGGGACAGGCCTGCGGTAGCGTTTGTCGGTGTCCCATGAGGCTGACGTCAAGCCAAGGAGAAGTCAGCTGGTCGCAGAGTTCCTGAGAGCTGCAGTTGGCTTTTGTGAGCCAGTACAGGCTGGCGCCAGCATGCCACTGCAGAACCAGGGGACACAGAGAACTGCGTGGCTAGAGGCGCGGGAACCTGCGCTTGGTGCTGTCACAGCTGTGCCGGGTGCCCAGGTGCCCGGGACGAGGTGCGAGAGAGGAAGTACAGAGAGAGCCCAGCGCCAGGCCACGCTGAACACTGGTGCCTGGGGCCATGCGGGAGCCTGGGCTGTTCCCAGTGTAAGGGACGCCGAGAGGGGCCCCTCAGGTGGCAGGAGGAGACAGCCCGTGGGTGAAGCAGAACCCCTTGCTGTGCCCCAGCTCCGTGCTGAGGAAGGGGCAGGTGCTTTGGAGACAGACTAGACGGAGCTCAGTGGGCACGAGAGACAGAAACCCTGACCCTGACTCATGGCAGGACCGAGTGCTGGGAGCCACATGGTTTGTCCCCGTGACGAGCAGTGGAATGAGGAAGGCTTCTGTTACCACAAGGGCACCCGCTGAGACTGTCCCGCAGCTGGAGGGAGGGGCCACTGTTCCTGTCCCGGTGACATCGCCCCGCCAACCAGCAGCAGTGTGGCTCGGGACATACTGTCGGCAAGAGTTTTGTGCCACCTCCTTCCTGCTGCTCCATGTCGCCGCAGGGCCGTGCGTGTGTCTGGGCCTTTCCCGACACGCAGGCAACCAGCTGTCACCACAGAAGCCATGGCTCCTTCCTGAGCCCCTGGCGCCTTCCACTCTCAGCCTGGGATTTCTGCAATAAAGTATTCGTGACGTCCCGTCTGATAAAGAGTGAAGCCATGCTCGCTTCGGCAGCACATACACTAAAAGAATGAAGCCGCTCTTCAGAAGAAGACTTGATTCTTGTAATGTCGTTGGGGCTGCAAGTTGGGGGTGAAGTCACGCCCACACCTACCCATACGTCTGCCACATGCAAGTGGTGAGGAAGGGGCACCGGCCAGCCCTGCATCTGATGTGCCCGGGCAGTGCCGAGTCCTTGTCCCTGCCCCTGCGTCTCAGAGCCCGCGGGCACCTGGGTGTCACCGGGGCACAGAGCCCACATTAGGACCTGACGGTGCCTACGTGTGCGTCCTACCTCACGTGGGGGTGTGACAGTGAAGGGACACGTGATGGACACGGTAGGTACGTACATAACTGTTGGCCATTGCTGAGGTCCTATGATGGCCAGCGGCCAGCGCACTTCAAAGAGGAAGAAGTGTAACCTCGCGTCACCCACGGGTGCCCAGGAAGACCCCGCGGCGGCTCCATGGCAGGACGGTGATGGGAGCGGCGAGGATGCAGAGCACGGAGACCCTGCACACCACACCCAGGATTAATCCGTCCACACCGCCCACGGTGCCCAGGGCTGCCAGAGCCTTAAAAGGAAGCCAGCTGTCCCCAGGGCTGAGTACACTGACCAGCTGGGGACAATCTCGCCAGGGTGGGAGCATGCAGGAGTGTCTGGGTACCAGCGTCCCAGCGGGCAGCGGGGGCAGAGTTGGGTGGGACCATGCAGGCTTGTCACACGCCCCCGGCCCTACTGCTGAAACGTGACCCCGTCTGCCAACAGGAGGCTCCTGGGGAGACGCAGGTGAGCAGTGAGCCCAGACGTCTCTTGTCCCCTGAAGGCCACAGGCCCTTTGCTTTGGCCCCCGGTGTCATACGGACGGTCTTTGTGGCCAGCCTTTCTGAGGGACGAGGGCAGTGAGGACCGCCAGCTTGTGTGAGGGAGATGTGCCTCATACATGGGAAGTCAGAGGTTTAAAGCTGGAAGGGACCTCAGTGACACATTAGTCCACTATCCTGGCTGCAGTGGCCCAAGGCCGAGAACCTGACACTGTCCAGGTGTCTGTCTTGAGTGTCACCGGCTAGTGAATAAAGCTCACACGTGGACAGGGTCGTGGAGGAGCTGTCGGCAACAACGGCCTCTGTCCTGCTCTGGCTTCTCCGCTTCCCAGTCCGTCACTCACTGGTCAGCTCTGCCTGGCTGCCAAGAGGAGGATGAGGGACTGGACGCAGGTGTGTGTGCTGCGCAGGTGGGGGGGTGCAGTCGTGTTTCAGGTGTGTCTGTGCTGCCATGCGTGAACCACCTCTTGTCGCCTGGCCGTTAGGCCCAGTGACGGAAGGCGGCTGTTGTGTCTCCCAGCAGGTGGGACACAGCCTCACTCTCAGCGACCTTCCCTTACACACGCTGAACAGCATCTTGTACCGACTGTCGGATGGCTGGGACATCGTCACGCTGGGCCAGGTGACCCCTGCACTCCGCATGCTCAGTGAGGACAGGCGGCTGTGGAAGGCACTGTGCCAGTACCACTTTGCAGAGAAGCAGGTGAGTCCCCGCTGCCGGAAAGGCTGCCCCCACCTGGCCACTTCGGGTGCTGGCTTTCCAGGTGTACCGCTACAGAACCAGAAATGCTCGGAGTTTGTCAGAAGTGCACATGCTGGGAATTCTCTTCCACAGCTGAGAAAGCTTACGTTTCGTGTTCTAGAACCCCGATTCCGAACACAGCCCAGAACAGACGTGCTCGGTTCTTCTCGTCTGTCGGAGACATCTCCTCCCTTCAGTTTGCTGACTCCCAGCGCGGTGTGTGTCCGTTAGTCAGGCCGCCCTTTGCGCCTCGGTTGCTGTGGTTGGGGGCCAGCAGTGGCTGTCCAGTGCCTGCTTCCCTGTGCTCCCCTGGCTCTGGTGTGGGACCCAGCAGAGAGCATCACGCAGCCGGTCATCCTCGGGGTGCTGTGCTCCTTCCCAGAGGGGAGGCGGGCACATGCGTATCCTGAGAGCCAACTCTGGCTGAGATGGTGACAAACGCCGTGGAGTGCTGAGCTCTGAGTGCACTGCAGACACTGTCCACTCAGGAGGCCCAGGGGCTCAAGACGAGGCGCCGCGGCTCCCAGGCAGTCAGACTGAGTCCTGCAATGGTGATGGGTGACCCCAGGAGACTGTTGGGGGGGAGGCTTGTTGGGGGTAGATCAGAGAATCCAGTGTTAACTTGAATAGGGAGGAAGTAGATCGAGATCTAAGTCAGCACCGGATATGGGGGGAGGCAGCATATTTGAGGGGATGGTTTATAGCCCAGGGACAGAGGGGATGAGGTACGTCTGGGGTGGCGGAGACAAGTGGAGCCGGTGTGGGACCCTTCTCGTCTGCTCATACGGGCCGGTGGGATGCGCCTGGCTGGCCACCGTCCCCTGCGTGTTTGCAGCCCCAGCTGTTGACTAGGGTGTGGTCAGAGAGCCGACAGGTACTTCAGAGGTCCTTGCATTTCCTGAAAGGAGCTGCTTTAAATTAAGAGAGTCCATCTTCTGTGGTTCCAGTGAGTAGTCAGCACTTACAGGTGCGTCTGGCCTGCATACGTTTTCTTGACCAAATATAAAAACACAGCATCCAAAATATATGATGTGTTCTTCAGGGCTCAGTAACCAACAGTGAGACGCCAAAGAAAGACCAGCATGCTGGAAATGGCTTTATGGGTGGCCCGGGTGACCTGTGAAGGATGGCTGACACAGTTGAGACAGTGCTAGAAGGAAGAGGTGGCCTGAGCCTGTGGCCGGACGTTGGGTTTGAGATTAGAGCAAACCGTCGGGAGATGCTCGGTTGGCCTTAGTCACAGCGCGGGAGTGAGACCCCGGGAGCTGTCTTACTCCCCAGGAATTATCTTTCACAGTGCGCGGAGGCCACAGAAAGCACTGTAACCAGACCTGTAACTGCTTGTGTTGCTCAAGCTGTCCTCTTTGCAAATTCTGTTAGAGACAAGAATTTTCTCATTGACTCCATCACGATTTCAAACAAAGTCCTCAAAGACACACCTGGAGTATGCGTACGTTACCCAAGTGATTATTTTCAGTCTTAAAAAGTAAACTGATTCTCAAATATACAAGCGAGGTGTGTGTGGACGAGTCTCCATGAGTACCAGTCCACACCTCACTTTGTTGCACTTCACAGAGGAGGGCGAGACCCTCCACCGACTTGCTTTGCTGCGGAGGCCTGGAAGCCACCCCCATATCTGCGGAGTCAGCCTGTGCATGTCCAGAGGGGCAGCCGGCCCCTCCTCCCCTCCCCCATGGGCACCCTATTGACCCTTCAGTGTGTGCATAGAGCTCGGCTCAGGCACAGACATGAACTTGTTTTCTCACAGCTTCACGAAGCTCCCACTCACACTGCGCCCCTCGCCTCAGAGCCGTTCAGGACACGTCATCCACACCTCACACGAGGCCCCACCCCTGTAGCCCTCGTGCTGGCCTGAAGGTCCCATCGTCTTCTCCTGGGGGCCGCCCTGCTCTGGACATTTCCTGAAAGTGCAGCCATGGCTTCTGGTCCCGGAAGCATGAAGTCCTCCGCCTCAGTCACGTGAGCCCCAGCCAGCCCGTGGCCCTCCCCACGGCGCTCTGGCGGCCACTCAGCACAGACCTGGTGTTTGTCCCTCAACAGCTGGGGGACACATGTCGTTCCCCCGGGGGGCTCTTATGCTTCTCCTTGCTGTGAGCACCGCTGTCCGTCCACATTTGTGTGGACGCGCCCTTCCATTTCCCTTGGGAGTGGACACGGGGGCCAGATGGCAGTGGCATGTTCAGCTTTCTGAGGAGCAGCCGGCCTTTGTCCACAGCGGCGGCACTGTTGCAGCCCAGCAGTGGACAAGGGTCCCGACCACTCCACCTCCTCTGCTACACGACTATTGTCTGCTTTTGACACAGCGTCCTCGTTGGTGTGAGGTGGTGGCTCGCCCCACTTCCTGGTGACTGACCCTTGAGCATCTTTGGCCATTTGTACACTTTGGAGAAATGTCTTTTCAAGTTCTGGGTCCCCCCCCCTTTTTTTTTGTAACTGTGTTTTTCCAGGACCCATCAGCTCCAAGTCAAGTAGTTGTTTCAATCTCGTTGTGGAGGGCGCAGCTCACAGTGGCCCATGTAGGGATCGAACCGGCAACCTTGTTGTTAAGAGCACCGCACTCTAACCAGCTGAGCTGACTGGCCGTCCCCTGTGCCCATATTTTAATTGGGTTGTCTTTTTATTACTGTTGTTAGTGTTCTTTGTGTATTCTAGATACAAGTCCCATATCAGCTGCACGGTGCTTGTAACTTACTGTTTCTTTCTCAGTTGCAGTTGGCATGCAGTGTAGTGTTAGTTTCAGGTGTGCAAAACAATGGTGAGACTTACGTTTACCTTAATAGTATGCCTTGGAGATCCTTCCAGGTGAGAACATGTAAGTGAAACAGCTATGTGACAGTTGAGGGTTTATTTGATTTAATCCAAGTTCAATTTCAAGTCATTGAGTATTCCATGCATTGCACTGCCTTTCAAAAGTGCTCTGCTAGGAGAACCAACTGATTCTAAACAGAGTTTTTTTATGTCTAGTTTTGCAGACATTTGATCCTTTCAGAAAACGGTCATATCGAATGGAAGCTGACATACTTCGCCCTTCAGAAGTGCTACCCGCCCCGAGAGCAGTACGGGGACACTCTGCACTTCTGTCGGCACTGCAGCATCCTCTTCTGGAAGGTAAGGATTTTAAACACACAGTTGGAATTTGAGGATTAACATTGGGTGAAACAAATACTCGTCTCTTAAATGCACTACTTAAAAAAGTCGGAAGTTCCACATGTGAGAAGAAAGAAAATGAGCTGTGTATCCCCACACAGGGAAATCGGTCCATGAAAGTGCCACGGACAGCTGGGGTTTGCGTGAGAGACGTTGAGAACCAAACGTTGGGCCATTCTTCTCCCCTGGATGGCTCTGTCCTGCCCCTTGTGACATCAGCGTGTAGGAGGCACGTCCCCCAGGGGAGCATCCCCCAGGGACGGGAGGGGGGGCGGGGGGCGGGCAGCTTTTCCTGGCAGTGGCTCTGAACTCCCCTAGCAGCCCTCAGCTTGTCCCCAGCCGTCACATGTCGCTGACCTCAGGAACAGCCCCCTACTCGCCGTGCCTCCAGGTGGCTCTTCTTCTCACAGCTCCTCACACGCGTCACAGGCTGTAAAGTGAACATGTGTTTTCTCATTTATTGGGTCAAAACTAAAGTAGGCCCTTCAGTGAGAGACTTCAACTTGGAAACCATCTCCGGCAACTGCAGTGCCGATGGGAAGCCCTTTGGCCCGAGACTGTCCACAGCGACTCTGATAAAAACAGCTTCTCCGCAGTGAGAGGTAAACTTCCCGTGTCCCTGTGGTCGGCTGGCCGTGAGTGACCGGGTACCTCCTGGACTCGCCGAGACCCTCACCTCTCGGACTTAGGGCGGTGAGGCTGGTACCTGGTGCACCCCTACTTGTTTGTTTATAGTCACGTGCTACTCAGGGACGGGGTACGTTCTGAGAAATGCGTCACCTGGTGGTGTACGAGCATCACAGGGCCTCACACCCCTGGATGGCACAGCTGCTCCTGGCTACAGGCCTGTCCAGCCCGGCACCGCACTAAGTGGACTGGCCCAATAGAGGCAAGGAGGATGCAGCAAAGACACAGGAAGCTCGAGATGGACGAGGCTGCTGCCCGCCGTGCTCGGTGCTGCTCAAAAGCAGGCGTTATGTGTGGTCAAAAGAGTACCTGCAGCGACAACAGGAAGTGCAGTGTGGGGGATCCAGGGCCCAGAGCCGTCGTTCTGACCAGGTGCAGGCACTGCATCCGCACGAGGGACGTGTCACGCTCCACTGTCCTACCCGTCCCGAGGTCACTAGGAGACAGGAGGCCCTCAGCTCCATGGTGACCGAGGGGACGTGGCTTGTGAGGCCTGTCGTAGTCTGACACGTGTGTGGCAAGTGACGGTTTCTTTTTTTCTGCATTTGTCTCTGATGGTTGGATGGATCACAGCGGACTGTCGGTTGTTAGACGGCTACGTTAAACTCTTTTCAGTGCAAATTACGTTTCTATGTGGCTTCTTTTTAAACGTAACCCATGGTTGTGCAGTGAGTAGAGGGCCCCTCACTGTGCCACACATCTTGTCCACGTGTCCACAGCAGCAGTGTCGTAAACACTGGTACCTCCCTGCGTGCACAGCATGAGCTGCGGTTATTTCCAATTTGCTTTGTAGTTTTGTATGCCTTCCTTCTCGGAACTACCCAGTACGTCCCGGGTTTGGCAGTCATGCCGTTGTTCCCTGAGAGCGTCGTGTCCACACTCACTGCCCGTGCTGCATGCGGGGCACTCAGGCGTGTCTGGTAGCGAAAGGACCAGCAGTCGCTCGGTCGGGGGCTACAGATGCACAGAAGGGAGCCCTTGTTTTGCTCCCTTGTCATCAGTCACAGGGCCCAACACACGGACACACACTCACAGGCAGATGATGGTGAACAGAAAAAAGGTGACTGAGTGTGGGGCCGTGGGTGTCCCTCCCACTGGTGGGGCCAGACTGGCCTGTGCCAGCAGTGCCTTGTGCCTCGGAATCACTAGCCATGACTGGAAACACAGGCTGTGTCTTCAGTGACACGGTGACAGATGACATATGTTGGATTTCTGCCTTGACTGGGTGCTTCTCCCAAGAGTTTTCTGTTTTCCTCCTGAGCAGACTGCTTTATTCTCAAGAAATATTAGAAGCTGTGACATTTTTCTGGGGAAACTACTGTTCATGGGATAGAAATCTTTCAGTCTTGCGTGTGATGGTCAGACACTTTCCTGAGAAGAACCGAAGCACGCTGGGACCCCGTCTCTCCCACGACGTCCACAGAAGCTCTCTCCCGGTCGGCGCTGTTGGGCTGCCTCAAGCACGCTGCTCAGTCCCCTGTGTTGGGAAGTTCTGGTTCTTAAAAACGGAGACGGAACTTCCAGCTTTCCAGAAGAATCCGCCTGCACATTCTCTTGTTTAGTGAGCACCTGCAGGAACCAGCATGTGTAGCCATGTTACGAAACTCCAGAACAAGGCTTTCTTAAGGGACACCTGCCTGTCTTTGTGGTGTTCATAGTCTTGCTCGTGACACTGGGAGCCTACACGTCCCTGCAGTGACAGCCTCGAGGACGGCCTCAGCATGTCACATCGCGTCCTTTTCTGTCGGCATCATTGCAGAGGACATGCTTACACCAGCGTTTTAATTTCTGAATCTGTACATGAAGGTGTAAAAACAGGTCAGTCTCTGCAGTTTCTGGCAGCACCTGCTTGCTGTCAGCTCCCGAGGAAGCCGGGCCCTTCCTCCTTTGCTGCCCCCGTCTTTCCGGCCGAGCCGACGGGCGCCCTGTCCTGCAGGGCTGCGTTTGGGGCCAGAACCTGCCACAGCGTTGTGACGATTACACAGCACCTCACACATGCTTGCTGTGCTTTTACCCAATATTTTGTGTTAACTGAGTATCAAACCCGTTAAGAAACGGGGAGGCAGACAGCGTGCCGGTCGGTCAGCGGTGGTCACTGTCTGCATCTGGTGTGTCGTCATTGTCCGTCTGTTCTGGCTTCGCTGGAGCGAGGGCTTCCCGTTTTCTCTCAGCCTTTACGACAGAGCCAGCAGAGCAAGCAGGAAGCTATATTCTGGTCTTTTGAAGAATATACAGCCATTCCGCTGAGTTAATCTATGCAACGAAAGGCTGCCTAGTGGGGTCCGTGGAGGTGACCACTGCCCCAGGGTCACTGAGGAGCTCTAGAGGGAAAGCAGTCTGCTTTATGTACGCTGCTTCTCCAACTGAACGTCCGCGCTTCTCCACTTTGCAGAAGTCCAGTTAAGACTACACGTGAACAAATACAGCGAAAAGCCAGGAGCAGCAGCCAAGACTCCAGCCCTTTCGGTGGCTGTGTCCCCTCCAGAAGTGCGTTCAGATCCTGTGAGGACGGCGGGAGCAGGGCTGCAGGGGGGCCGGCGTGACGGGGCAGCTCCAGATGACAGAGCGCCCAGGGCGCTGCAGAGGCTCGTGGGCTGCTGCTGCGGCACCTTCCGCGTGGCCGGCGGGGACATTGCTGTGAAGGCGGCAGGTTGGTGCTGGTCTTGGTGGACACACATGACGTGGCAGAAAGGAGTGTCCTGCAAGCGGGACACACAGGGAGCAAGCGTGGTGACGCACGTTGCTCAGCAGTTGGCGTCCAGGACTTTCCACAGCCCTGCTACAAGCTTGTTCAGTATGAACTCCAAGAAAACAGCAGCAGCGCCTGTCATGTTTCCAGTGAACACCCGGAAGGCCGTGGGGCACGGCAGCCTCATCAGCTGTCGACCTGAGACGTACAGGAAGTGGAAATACTTAGCGCTGTCTGCAGGCCGGCCGTGTGTTGCACGGGTCTTGGGGGGCATTTGACAGAGTCCCGTATGCTTGCTTTGGTAACACCTGTGCTGCCCACATGTACTTACCTGATGATCGGGGTGGTTTTCATGAATGACGTGCATCCGATCTAAGTGCCTGAACAGTCTGCTCCTCTAACCTTCTCCGTTTTCCCTCCCTTGCTGCATTCCTTCCTGATCTGTCTTCACCTCCGAGGACTGCCGCCTCGCTTTGTTATTCAAGGTATCTCGTGCGTCACCACACCTGCCCTGCCAGGGACTGGGGACTAACCCCGGTGCTGTGCGGGCCCTGCAGCCACGCCATTGCCTAGGCGACCAGCCACACTTAGCTGGCCCAGATGCACAACTTGGCTGGTGGGTGCGCCCAGCGGCCAAACTGCAACGCCTACTTACTTCAGCCACCACCAGAGGGTTTAATGAACTATCTTATAGACCCGCCTTAAGGGGACGCTCTAGATGTGTCCATCAGGTACAAGGAGCCACACAGCACCTGGGATGGTCACGTCTCCAGCCACGGCCCCTGAGAGAATGCGCTGACCTCACATGTCCTCTGACTCCCACTGTCTGTATTCTGTAGGAGCCTCGTTCTCCACAGTTTGTCAGTCTTCCTACACAAAACCTATCGGCCTTTTGTCGTCTTTCCTGTTCAGTACAATCCTGGGTCTTCAGTTGCGTGTTGTGGGAGCGCCAGGCAGTGGTTCAAGGACAGGCGACGGGCACCATGGCGGGGGTTAAGATCAGGACCAGGATCTGGGAGAGAGACCTGGGGTTCCCCTCCCCTGACACAGGCCCAGGCACAGCTTCCCGGGACCGGCGCTGGGCCTGCTGTCTGTCTGTCCACCAAGTGGAGCAGAAATCCCGACAGGACATGTCTCAACTGCAAAACCGCTGTGGCTGCCTGTTTCCCTAATTCTCACCCGTTATTTTCCATGCCCCTTTGAGATGGGGTCTGGGGACCATTTAACAAACAACTGGTGGCCCATCTGTATAATGCCTGACCCCTCCTTTCACAGGACTCCGGACACCCTTGCACGGCCACCGACCCTGACAGCTGCTTCCTGCCCGTGTCCCCACAGCACTTCATCGACCTTTTCAAGTTTTAGAGGCGCCTCACCGGCCGCTTCGCTGTCTGAGGGCCGCGTGCGTGCGTCCATGCAGGAGCTGTTTGTAAGTGTCCTTTGTGACGAGTGCCGACGGGGACAGTGACCAGAGGCCGCTGTGGGGAGAGGACGGACAGAGAGGCTGCTCCTGGGCGCCCACGGGGAGGGACATGTTGGTGTGTTTTCATCTTTGAAAGGGGACCTTGCCCGGGGACCCAAACGAAATCATTTCAACTTCCTTCTTTAAAAGATTCCTTTCTTCTAAGCATATTAAAATTTTCAACTTTTAATATTTATAAATGTGGTTCAATAAAGAGTTTGGATTTTCAGCAGCACATTCTGTGCTTAACTGACACTTAGGGCCAATAATATGCTTCTTAACTGTCAAATCATAGTTTCCTGATTTTGTAGTAATTGGGGACGGTGACAGAAAAATTGATCCTTGTAAATACGTTGTGCAGAATATTTATTTTTCTTAAGGTATATTTTAACTGCATTTGGGTTGTGCCCAAATGACTCCTCTGTGAATGCAAAATGAACCTAGGAAAGTATTTGTATATCCGTCCTGGTGTTGAGCGACTGGGGTGTGAATTGTGCAGAATGTCTGAACAGCAGAGGTGTGAGTGGTGAGGCTGTGCTCCTGGGGCGGACGCCTACTGCAGCACTGGGAGCGGACAGGCCACTACTGAGCATGATGAGTCGGGCAGCCTGACCCTTCTGTACGGAAATCACCTTTACAGACAAGTAATGAGTCCCATTACTGATTCAACTTTGGCAGTTTTGCATCTTAGTGAAAAAAGTAGTTGTAGTTATTTTGATGTCATTTATTTAAACCTTTCAAAGATTGTTTTATTTTTTAAATAATGGATGTCCATTTTAGAAAATTTTGACAGTAAAAGTGTATAAAACAAAATGAAATCACCCATAATCCTGCTGCCCACAGGTAACTGCTTGCTGGAAAGAATGTGATCAGTCACCCCTCAACAGCTCAGGGGAGAAATGTCTTGCTCTTGTTTTCACCTTTGAATGAAGGTCAGGGGAACCAAGCAAAATAATTTCTGCTTCCCTTCTTTAATCTCTTTCTTCTAAGCATATTAAAATTTGCAGTTTTGCACACTTGTGAGTAAAGACTCTGGGTTTTCAGCAGCACGGTCTGTGCTGAACTGACCACAGTAGCCAAGAAGAGGCTTCTCAGTTGTCCAGTGAGTTTCCCCCTGCACATGAAGTAGGGACCCAGGGCCTCTGCCTGTGTCCTGGATAACAGCATGTCATAAAACCGTGAGTGTCTTGGGTGGCATTTTCATTGCATAACCAGCCTTTTTGTCGAAAGAGTTTGTGGTTTTCATTGGCTCCGGGGTATCACGGAGATGGGACTCAGAGTCTCAGGTTGTTTCCAATTTTTGCTAATAACAAAGTAAATCTGCGTTAAGCATCATTGTCGTTTGTGCATCTGATTCTCTCCTTAAGATAAAAGAGGAGAACCAAGGGAATAAGTCAAACAATTTTAAGGAAATTTTCAGATTGCTCATGAAAACAGAAGTTGTTATTATCTTTCTAAGAGATGAAATATGTTGGATATTACCATTTCTTTTTCTGTTGGTGCTATTTTAATACGTGAGGAATGGGATGTGAGGTTTAATATGTCTTCTGTATATTTATTTACTGGCTGTTTGTTTTTGTTTTTTTTTGTTTCATTTTTGGTAAATTACCTCATGTGTGTTGCCTGTTTTACTTTTGGGGCTTTGGTCTTTTTTGTATAAATTTTTAAAGAGGATATTAATCTCTTGAAGTCGCCATTCTTTCCCATAAGTAACAAGATGAATAGAGTAAGGGGAGGAATGCAGCTGCCCACTGTCATCCAACACGTGCATCCAAGCCCAGACGGCACTGTGGGACGAAACCGAGCTCAGCTTGTCACAGATGTCATGTCTGTTGGCCTTCTGCGTGAGCCGCGAGAGACACCTCAGCTGTGTTGTTTTGGGGATAAAAATTTCACTTTCGATAGTTGTTTGAGAAGTTTGCACAGATGCAAGCAAGTAGCTTTTTACTATTTACAGAAAATTCTAATGCAAAATTTTTAACTTATGGTAAAATACACAAATCTTATTGTCTGAATCACTTTTTATTTTATTTTATTTTATTGGGGAAGGGAAACAGTACTTTATTGGGGAACAGTGTGTACTTCCAGGCCTTTTTTCCAAGTCAAGTTGTTGTCCTTTCAGTCTTAGTTGTGGAGGGCGCAGCTCAGCTCCAGGTCCAGTTGCCGTTGCTAGTTGCAGGGGGCACAGCCCACCATCCCTTGCGGAAGTTGAGGAATTGAACTGGCAACCTTGTGGTTGAGAGCCCGTGCTCCAACCAACTGAGCCATCCGGGAGGCAGCTCAGCTCAAGGTGCCGTGTTCAATCTTAGTTGCAGGGGGCAGAGCCCACCATCCCTTGCGGGACTTGAGGAGTTGAACTGGCAACCTTGTGGTTGAGAGCCCACTGGCCCATGTGGGAATTGAACCGGCAGCCTTCGGAGTTAGGAGCACGGAGCTCTAACCGCCTGAGCCACCGGGCCGGCCCCATCTGAACCACTTTTAAGTGCACAGGTGAGTGGCATTAAGTGCATTCTCTTCGTTGTGCCACCATCACCACCGTCATCACGTCCAGAGCTTTTCCATCTGGCAAGGAGCCTCTGTCCCCATGAAATAGTCACACCCCCACCCCTCCCCCACCACCTACTTCCTGTCTCACTGAGTGTGACTCCTAGGGACCTCGTGTGAGTGGAACCCCACAGCGTTTGTCCTTCTGTGACGGGCTTGTTTCACTCAGCATGGTGCCCTCAAGGTACACCCATGTTGTAGCAGGTGTCAGGACGTGCTCCCCTTGTAAGGCTGAGTGATGTCCCCTTGTGGGCACCGCATTTCGCTAATCTGCTCCTCCGTCCATGCTCACTCCGGCTGCTCGTACCTTTTGGCTTCTGTGCATAGTGCTGGTGTGAACATGGGTGTGCAAATCTCTCTTCAGGATCCTGCTTTCAGGTCTTCCACAAGTGGAATTTTGTTCAGATAAAGACCCAGAAGTGGGACTGCTGGGTTGTACGGTAGTTCCAGCTTTAATTGTTGGAGGGACCCTGCTTACCGTTCTCCACAGCGGCTGCACCACCCCCACCAGCGCTGCACGAGGGTCCAGTTTCTCTCCATCCTCGCCAGCGCTTGTTTTCTCGTTTTCTTTTTGTTCTTGTGGAACAGCCGTCCTCGTGGGTGTGGCTTTGATGCACGTTCACCTGATGACAAGTGTCGCTGCACACGTGTCCATTCGGTGCTGACTGGCCTTTGTGTATCTCATTTGGGGGAATGTCTGTTCAAGTCTTTTGCCCATTTTTAAATGGACTTGTGTGTGTTTTTGTTGTTGAGTTGTAGTTCTTTATAGATTCTGGACGCTGACTCCTTCTCAGATACAGATGTGCAAATGCTCCCTCCCGTGGTGGAGGTGGTCCTTCCACTCTGCTCATGGTGTCCTTTGATGCACAGAGGTTTTCACTTTTGATGTAGTCCAGTTTCTCTCTTGTTTTCTTCTCTTGGCTGTGTTTCATGTCATATCCAAGAAATCATTGCCAAATCCAGTGTCGAAGTTTTCCTCCCTGTTTTCTTCTAAAACTTTTATAGTTTTAGGTCTTGGATCCATTTTTTGCCTAGGGCATGAGGAAGGGACCAAACTTCATTCTCGTGCATGTGGATGTCATTTTCCCTGCATGTTTTGTTAAAAAGACTGTCCTTTGCCCATTGCATGATCTCAGCACCGTTGTTGAAAATCATTGGACCACAGACTCAAAGGTTTCTTTCTGGGCTCTCTGGTCTGTGTGACTGTCCTTATTCTGGGACCACCCTGCTTTCACTGCTGTAGCTGTGCAGTCAGTCTTGACATCAGGAAGTGAGATGCCTCCATTTGGGGTCTCTTGACATTCCATGTGCCGTTTGGGATGGATTTTTCTATTTCTGCCAAAAAACAAAGACGCCATTGTGGTTTGATGGGGATTGCATTGACTCCACTGATGGCTTTGGGTGGTATTGACGATGACATCAAGTCTCCCAGGAACACAGATGTCTTTCCATTTATTTGTGTCTTTAATTTCTTTCAGCAACGTTTTGTAGTTTCCAGTGTAAACTCTTTAGCTTCTTTGGTTTATTCATACGTACTTTATTCATAAGTATTTTATTCCTTTCTGTTACAAATGGAATTTTTAAAATGTCCTTTTCATAGTTCTTATTGCTATTGTGTAGAAACACAGCGGATGTGCCATGTTCTTGTATTTTGTTGCAGAATCTTTGTGGTTTCCTACATATAAAATAATGTCATCTGCAAACAGATAATTTTACTTCTTCCCTTCCAATTTGGATGGATTTTATTTTTTTCTTTCCTAATTGCTCCGGCTGGGACTGCCAGTACCACGTTGAATAGAAGTGGTGAGAGTGGGCACCCTTACTGGTCCTCATGGTAAAGGAAACATGCTCAGGCTCTCATCATTGGATGTAATGCTGGCTGTGGGCTTTTTATATCACCTTTATTGTGTTGAGGCAGTTGCCTTCCATTCCTTGTTGGGTGTTTTTATGAAGAGGTGTTGAATTTTGTCAAATGCTTTTCATGCATCAGTTGAAATGTTTTCTCCCTTCATTCTGTTAGTGTGTATTAAAGTGATCAGCTTATCAAACAATGGGTACTATCTGTCCCTTATTGAAAGAGGGGGGACTAAGTCTGCGATCACAGTGGCATTGTCTGTTTCTTCCTCCAGTGTTGACTTCATATATGTAGGGTTGCTGCCCTTTGGTTCATGTATGTTTATAATTATGACTACTTCGTGAGTTCCCACCTGGTTTTTTATTTAAACAACATGAAGATGATGTTATTTCAGGTGTCTGGGATTACTTTAACATAATGCACTCGGTTGGGGGTAGGGGCACCTATAGATAAAAGGAGATTGGCCAGGAGTTATCCTGGAGGCTGGAAGGATGGCTAACCAGGAGCTGATCCGGGGTTCGTTTGGCACATGGGGAATCGTTTGGGCCTTGCAGGCACACATTCTCTCTTGCAGCCACAGAAAGTCCTACACCAGTGAGTGGCAGTCTTCAGACTTCATGGACACAGCCATTGATTGAGTTGCATGTACTTTTAATGCATCATGATATATTATTATTACTCTCAGTTTCGTTCACCATTTAAAAATGTACAACCATTCTTAACTGGTGGGCCATGCAAATACAGGGGGTGGTGGGCTGTATGATTTATACATTCGTCTCCTGTGTATATTTGACATTTTCTATTTAAAGAGTTAGGTGACATCACCATTTTATATTTGTTACCCCGCTTTTGGATTTGCAGAAAGTAAAGTATGTTCATTGTGAAAAAGTTTTCTTAAGCCAATACACAAAATATTTTATATGCTACCCGTAATTCTCCTTTGAGGTAATTATACATATTTGAACATATCTTTCTAATCTTTTATCATACTCTTTTTTGAAGACGCATAAGCTCCCAAATATAAAGTGAGAGAAACAGTTACATGTTAGGGTACAGTGCCCTCCCCTGCCTTCCTGGAGTTTTGTGTCTCCCCTGGAAAGGTGACTTCAGAGGGGACGCCGCCTCTGGTGTCCGCTCACTGGTTCCCAGGGAAACGCTGTCTTCCGTGCTTCTGCGTGTTGAGCTTTGAAGCTTCTGTACAGAACAGAAGTTCTTGGCGTCTCCTTCGAGGTTACTGTGCCTATTCTAAGCCTCCAGGGAAAAGAGTGTTTTGAAGCCCCAGTCTCTAAAGAAAAAAATCACTTCTCAAAAAGCAAACTCAAAGCAAATGGTATTTCCCTTCACTTTCCTTCCAGATTTGTTCAGCTTTTTTAAAAATAGTTAAATTATCTAAATTGCACTTTTAAAAATCATACACATATTTCTCTGAGACTACAACACTCATTTTGATTTAGCAAGAAAATTACATTTAAACAGCAATGATTCCAAAGGGATCAATAATAATCACTTGTTTTGAAAGTTGAAATTCTACCCAATCTTTATCATTAAATGAAACTATCATTTGCAATTCTGAAAAACCAGGCTGAGACATCAATTTCTGATGACACAGATGTATCCATCCAAAATGATAGCCTGACATGGACGTATCTGAAGGAGATTAAACCATTCTGACCTTGGTGAGACAACAGTGACCAAAAGACAAAGATTATAAATCAGAAACTCAGTGAGGATTTACCAAGAAACAGCTTATTGGGGACATACTGGCCTAAACCCAGAGAGTGGACTTTGAGTGTCAGAACCCTGTAAAAGGAATGGATGGCAAACATGTCTGTGAAATACTCATGAAGATGGAGACCACAGCAGTGGCTGGTGGGTACACAGCAAGGAGCGGATGTGCCAGGACAGCAGGCCTCCTGCCACACCTGCCCCTGACGCATGAGCGGGCTGAGGTCTTCAGTATGTACTTAGCTGGCACCGGGCCAGGCAGTTAATATGCCATATCCTGGTTTTGTGGAAAAGAGCTAAACAGACATTTTCCAGACAATTGGGAAAATTTAAACATCTATGGAGTTAGATGATAGTAGGGAATTAGAAATTTTGTTAGGTGTGCCACTGATATGAGAGCTAGTCAGGGGCATATCCTTGTGTATAGAAATGCACGTTGAAAGCATTTAGTGGTGAAATGCCAAAGTCTGTAATAGGCTTTTAAATGCTTAATTAAATACACAACTCACGTTCCCAGTAGTTCACAAATACACACAGACACACATGAACGAAGCGGGTACGACCTTCAGCAGTTGTAGGAGGTCAGTGGCTGAGTTTAGGGGTGTCCATTGCACTGTTCTTCCTACTTTTGTGTAATTGTTTTCATAATAAAATCTTTTAAAATCCAAATACTTGTCCCCTCCACAAATAAGCCGAAGCAACAAGTGCCAGGTTGACTATGAAAAGTAGCAGAGGTTTAGGTATGACCGACCGGGCCTCCAGCCAGCACCCCGCTGACGGCGTCTCGAGTCCCAAGCGGCACACCTGCCCCTTCGTGCAGGAATGGGACACGCTCTGGAGGACAAAATGTGAGTGTTAACACGTGCCCTTGCTGTTGTCCTGAGAAACTCGGGCAGAGTGACCAATGCCTGAGATGCGGAGACCTGTCACAACTGGGCCTGGCCTTTCTGGTGTTACAATCAGAATGACTGCTCTGCAGAAGGCCTTCGTCTCCCAGGTGACACCATACTGGGCTCTGAGATGGAGGGACCTGGCCTGCTCTCCACAGCTCTGGGGACAAGAGCGCAGGGACACACAGAGAAAGTGGTGAGCTTCAGGTGTGACAGCTAGGCCTTTGACCTCGGGGCTGACAGGTTTGGAGCCTGAACCCCACATAGATGCCCTATGAAACATTTGCACTAAGGCTGGCTCAGTTAGGGTGCCATCTAATTCACATTTTCTTTCCACTCATTTCTCATAGGGATAGACAAAGTCCCAAAAGAACCACTGTTGCCATAGAAACATCTCCAAAATGCCACACTCCACTCAGTTTTCCCTCTCAACCCACGGACCCAGCTCCCACCCCTGCTGGTGACATCACCTTCCGTCAAATCCCACGCTCCCAGCACAGACTTTATGGAAAGTCGCAGCAAGTGCTCACGGGTTGGGGTGGGTCTCCCCATCCTCCTGGAAGGACAGTTGGGAACCTGGGAGCCATGCTGATGCCCCCATGACCTCCTTGACCCTCACTGGGAATGAGCCGAGAAATGCAGCCGCTCCACAGGCAGGCCACACCAGCTGTACAACTATAGACCGATGTCACCCTCTCTGGACTTTTGAGCCAGTATTTGGACGCAGTCCCTGCGATTCTTAAGCCACATGAGTCCCCCTACCCTGTGCCATTCTTGTCAGAACTGGGGGCTGGAACCCAGTGTGGCCCAAGGGGCGAGGCCTGCTGTGGGGGGACTGCACGGTGGCCCTGCTGGCCCCCCATCTTTACCAGCTTCCTCTGTAAACGTTTCAGGTGAGTGGCTGGCCCTCAAGACAGGAACCCAGGAACTGGAGTCGGGGGCATAGGCCTGCTGCTCCCCAGAGCTGTTGTCAGCAGGGGCCTGCGGGGGGGCAGGTTTGTGGGGAGACAGAGGCAGGACATACTCCCAAGGCACGAACTGCCTTCTGTTTCTGGGGCAGCAGCCTGTCAGCCCTGGTTTCTGACTGAAGGCCTCCCTGCCTGAGACAACGTCTGCCCCACCTTGCAGGTGGCTGCATGGGGATAAAGAGCAGCCGTCCAGGACAGGAGGGAGACAAGGGTTTGGCTGGCTCTCTGGAAGGGGTTGGCTTCCCACACATGGTCCCCGCAGGGCGCCGACACCTGTCACTATCCTCTGGGGCCTGTGACCACATTCCAGATGAAAAGGGACAAAGTAGCCTTCAGGCCTGCCCACTGGCATTGGGCCGAGGAACTAACAAAGCAGAGAGGCTTCTGGAAGGAGACCTTATCCTGGGCGAGGAGGTGCAGGGGTAGTCGGGACGGGCCCCCTGGGGCGGAGGCAGGGCCCAGGACGGGCACACAGACGGATCCCACAGGAGGAGCCCAGGCGGGGCCCAGGAGGACAGGCCTCTCCTGGGGCAGAACCAAGGGCTTGGGAAGCCATTTTCTGGGCCACACAGCCACTCCTACCACTGAGACCCAAACCCGCACCTGCATGGGGACCTTCTGTAAGGAATGCTGGGACTCCAGGACCAGCCACTCCATTGGTCTAGAGTGGAGGGCCCTAATCAATCACATGGCAGCCCCTTTAGTCCCTCTCTGCGAGCAGGCGGCCTCAGCAGACGCCCGGCAGAAGCACCAGAAGCAACCCCCAGCTCTCCGAGAGCCCACCTCAGACTCTATCCCATCTGCCTGGTTTAGGGTTAGGGTTAGTCTCGCAGCTCCACTGGCCTCATGGGGGCCGAGATCCCTTGGGGTCCACAGGGTAGGGCCTAGGCTCCGCCACCAGTCCCCACCAAGGGGAGAGGGCACCATGCAGAGGCCACCTGTGAGGCCCAACATGCAGACAGACCAGCTTCCACCTCCAGCCTTCCTCTGATGAAGGACCAACCATTTGATTTGTCACTTTGTTTCAATCATCTATTTTTAAAGGGTTTTACTCAAGTAAGCACTAAAGGTTTTGTTTTATTTCACACATTTCTGGTTTTGCTCAGACTTGTTCTTTTGCAGAAAGTCTGGTTGAATCCTTACAGCAGGCGGCTTCAGCGGGAGTTTCCACTTCAAGGAACTGAAACACATTTGCTCAAGAAAGAGCCGCTTCCTCAGGAAGTCAGTTTGGGTTTGTTTACCTCCCACCCTGGCATTTCTGTGCCATGTGACTGTACATTCAAACAGGTCAGCAAATCCTAGGGGACGCTGACCTTGGCCC
This sequence comes from Rhinolophus sinicus, assembly GCF_036562045.2. NCBI lineage: Eukaryota > Metazoa > Chordata > Mammalia > Chiroptera > Rhinolophidae > Rhinolophus > Rhinolophus sinicus. The sequence continues at coordinate 115,578 of NC_133754.1, forward strand.
AGGGAGGGGTGGGGGCTGACTGACGTGGAAAAGCCTCGGTGTAGAACCCACCCTCCGCTGAGACAGTACCTGTTCATACAGTCACTGAGTTGACTTCAGGTCAGGCCTCACATGGCTGTTTTATGATCTGGGTAAATCACCCCGTTTTCTGCAGCGCCGCCCCTCCCCTAACCCCTCCCGGGCCATGTCCCAAGCTGTGAGCAGACATGTCACATGCACCGTGTAACCTAACAGCATCATGGCAGAGGCCCCGTGCTGTGTGTGCTTCTCCAGCTCACGTTCCCAAAAGTACCATAATCTTCGTCCTGTCGTCAATTAAAATACACCGCTTTGCCACACAGCCTGCAACCCGCCTGGTCGGGGGCCTGGCTGGGATGCTTCAGCAGGAGGCAGGAACGAGCCACCTTGCTGAGCCTTTGCCCTGGCTCCCAGCACTCCCGCTGGGTGTCTGATGTGGGAGGGTTCACTGTGCAAAGCTGACCAGCGCCTCTCGCACCAGCCCATGTCCCTGGGTGGCCCAGCTCTCCGATGCCCAAGGCCGCATTTTACAACAGAACAGCACTGGAGGGGAATGGTCGGCCAAGACTGCAGGGAGGGTCCTTTGTGAGCACGGCCACCAGGAGACACAGTACAGGACAGCCCAGGGAGCCGGTGAGTCCAGAGCAGCTCTGCTGAGCCCGCCAGCTCCCACCGGCCCACTCGCTGAGGCCCTGGGGGAGACTCATACTGCCAGCCGCAGCCGGGCCGCCTCATGGACAGCTGACGGGTGTCCATGGCTGTGGTGCCTTCACACCCTTCCCTTCAACAAAGCTCAGCTAGTTAGTCCTTAACCTGGGCAAAGGCAGGCAGGCCCAGTTCTGCGCAGCTCAGCCCCCAGCCTCCCCCACCCCCAGCAGCTGCCTCCCATCGCTCTTGGTACAAAGTGTCCTAAATGTGCGGGAGTCACTTTGTGTCTCCCTCTGCCTTTTGGTTACAGCTGAAATTCAAAACTGACTCACGAGGAGGAAAAACCACCTGTGTTCTGCATTTGGCAGCTTCATTTCCTGCTCTCACAGCCTGTAAGGGACAGGCCCCAGGAAGTCCCGGCCGGCCCAGCCTGGTCGCCTCTGCCCTGCCAAGGCCACTCCCTACTCTGTTCACCAAGCGGCACAGCTCAGCTGTGCTGAGTACCAAGATGTCTTTCATTCGAAACGACGCTTTTCAGCGACTGGCAAGAGCTAGGACATCACTTTTCTGCTATAGCTAAATTGTAACGTCTCATTTCAACATGATTCTTACTTCACAGTATCAATCAAAAAGGTGCAAAGTGAAGCTTTTCCTTACAACAGATGCATTCTGCAGGCGGGACCTGCAGCTCTCTTCTAGCTCGCAGGCACTGAAAGGGTTAGGGACGAGGCTGTGAAGAGAAGTGGTGCCTGCCCACATCCCGCCCCAGCCTGGGTGACATCGGCCTGGGTGACATCGGGAGGCGCTCAGCAGACAGGAAGGTGCTGGGAGTGCGACAGCGCCCACGGGGGAGCCGGCTGCACGGTGGTGACCGCGTGAGCACCCAGGAAACACTGTGGGGTTTCCTTAGGTTTTTGAAAACTGGAATGCGCTGAACCCAATCACACGGAGCGTCACTTCACCAGACTCTGCGGGCATGAGTGTCCCCAGGACTGAGATAAAGATGAGCTGGGACTTTAAGGAACCCGATCAGGCCGGGAAGCCGTTGGGAGGAGCTGGGCTCCTGGAAGTGCATCAGCTCCTAGTGGACCTGCCCTCACTTCCTTTTCCTGAAACTAGGCCCGACTTCCTGTCTCTCTGCCATAAATACCCTCCCTCGGCTCACAAGCGAATGTGCACCTGGCTCCCGGGGCTGCACCAGCCCTTTTTCTTTTCCCAAATACATCCTTTTGGTGACAAGATGTCACCAGTGTCTTGCTGATGACAACTACGACCAGCAGTTCTGGAATTCCAGGCCCCTGAGACCTAGGAGAGCCACTTACCACCACAGCTTCCACCTGCTGGCTCCACACTCGCGTCCCCTGTCAGACTAGGGGCAAGTCACACTGGGGAAGAATGGCATGGTCTGTCCTCAATGGCAGGGGACCGAGGGGCTCCTCCCTCCCCGCATGTCACTCCTTCACCCGTCACATGAAACGTCCAACCACAAAGCCAGCATCACGGTGGGCTCCCTTGCTAATCTCACTCAGCACCATTGTCAGTTAGAAAAATCATCCCGCCAATATCTCTCTTTAAAGCTTATTCAGTAATAATGCCCTGCCTGCTGGTCATTTGTTCAATCAATTATCAATTGAGGAATAACCGCAAAAAACAAAGTGGGTAGATGGCGGAAAGTCAGTTGGGAGAGGGAAGGAAGATAAAGTTCCCTACCTGTGACCACAGCCAGAAAAGAACTGGACGTCAGTGATGCAGGTCCAGGGGTGAGAATCTGAGCCTCGGGGTCTGAAACCATCATATGGACCCTCAGCGCATGGGCTCGCTTGGCAGATCTGGAGGTGGCAGGTGAAGGAGGTGACGGGGCTGGCAGGTATGGGGGGACAGGACACTGGAGGAGTGGCTGTGGGGGGTGTGGGTGTGCTGAGGCCTTGGGAGCAGGGGCGCTGCAGGGCAGGGTCCCAGGCCTCCTGGGTGACAGCAGTGACAGGCCAATGGATGAGAATTCCAGAGAGTGCAGTGAGGGAAAAGCCAGAGGCAGAAAGCCAGCTACTTGGGAAACACACGGGAAAGCAATGCCGGGAGCACTTACCAGCACAGTCCCGGCCAGCGCGGTCCCCAGTTCTTACCGGAACTCAGTCTTCCTCTGACATACACCTTCTCTTTGAAACCACCACTGCCTAAGGGCCCACTGCTTCCGAAAAAGATTTTTTCCTAAGAGATGGCAACCTTTTTAAAAGATAAAGAGAAGTAAAAACATACTCCCAACACCAGTCGTCTCAGCTGGGTGCCGGAGGGAAAGCTTGCCAAAGGCTCCAACTCATTAAATAATCAATAAATAGAAAACTAGGGGGGGCCGGTTAGCTCAGTTGGTTGGAGCTTGGTGCCAGTAACACCACGGTTGCCGGTTCGATCCCCACATCGGCCACTGTGAGCTGCGCCCTCCCTAAAAAAAAAACCAAAAATACAAACCAAGCCAGGGCATTCCACGGCACAGACTCAGTTATGCACAGACAGTATCAGAAGACAGCCCCAATATGCAAAACACACACCTGAAAGCTCAGGTTGAAATCATTTATTTATGAAAACATCTACAGCTATTGTTTGCATTTTAAAATGAGGTTTAAAGTGTCAAGAAAAGTGCCATTAGCGCTAAATGATTCAAGTCATCGTAAGCACTGACCTTTAAATAGACGCCAATAATCATGCAAATAATGAGAGGATATAAACGATACTTTTATTTTTAAAAAATCTCATCATTAAGCATGAATTCTACCTTCTTTGAAGCCAATCACTTTCATAATAGAAAAAATGATAAAACAACAGTAGAAGGAGCACAGACAACCGCTCTTCGCACAGTTTTGTTTGTTTACAGAATCCAAACAAAAACTCTAAAATCAAAACCACATTTCTCTCAACCTGTGAACAATACAAAGTCGCTTTGGTAAATTCTATCAAGAAAAAATATTTTTCTCCCAAAGCACACCAATAAATATATTAAAACCCACAGACATAGTTATGTTTGTTTGATCAGCTGCAACAGGAGAAAATTCATTTACATAAATCTCTGCAGATAAGAAAAATGTGATTTACAGTGCATATTCCAATCACAAGCTGGCTTTGTCTTCCGATTTTTAGAAACCATATTCTGAACTATTTTGCCGACTACATCACAGGTGCATCACCGAAGTCACTTACAGGCACTTAGCATTACAGCAGCTGGTCACAGGGTCGCCTGGGGACGGTGTTCCCATCTCTACACACCAAACGACTTTCCTGTGCCTCAAGTCAGGATTAGCCGAGGGCAAGCTGCCTGCTGGCTGCACAGGTTGCCGCACGCATGCACGGCGTCTGCACAGCTCGGCAAGCACTGCTCGGAGGTGGGGGCCAGTCCACACACTGAGCTGTCTACCTGAGGAAACATTTTCAGCTCTGCTATCTTCCCTCGGCATCTCGAACAATACCGCCCCATTTCAAGGTTCCAACACAACTGGATTTTTATTTAACACCACTCAAAACATGTCCCCCTTTCAAGGCTTGGTCAACTTCTTGTTCTATTAAAAAAAAGATGGATGGCTAGATGGTCGATAAGTGACAGACTTGTAGTCAGATGTCGATCTACGATGGACAGATGACACACTGAGCATCAGGAGGCCTGCCAGCAGTGAGCTCACGTCCCACGGGGGTTTGTGGGGAGCAGCACAGCAGCACCCTGAACCTCGAGGACAGTGTTTTCATGACAGAAATGCACAGTGTAACCGGAGGTTTTTGTTTTTAATCAAAAGTAACCTATACCTTTTCTTGGAAACCACCATTACCGAAGATGGGCCCTTGTGCCACCTGCGGACGGGAGCTGTCCTAGGGACGCACAGCTGGGGTACCTGGTACAGAGAGTCGCTCTGCCAAGGACGGAAAGCAAGTGCAGAAAGAGCGACACTCTCAAGTGAGCCCCAACACGACGTCTCAGGGATCCAACAGCAATCACAGTAGGATCTCATTTGGAAAAGCAACATCCCGGGTATTATAGAAAAGAGGCACTTCCAGTATTGTATATACAGTTTAACCCTATAACGAGCAAGGGAATATTTCCCAAACAAAAGTAAGAGCGTCAAGTTGCTAAAATTGATCCACACTTTACGGCATTTTAAAATCTGTAATCAGAAAAGAAAAACAAGCCGGCAGGAGAGCCTATGCGCTCGGGGCCAGACGAGGAATGGTCACCCTGCCAAGAGGAGCTGCCCATCTTCCAGCTTTGTGGTGACCCACATCAGGAAAATTTCCATGGAACAGAAGCTCACTGTGGGGAAGTCAGCCTCTGTGAATGTCTTTAAACGAGTCTGCGAGGAGTGGGAGGTGGATCCTGACCATTGCCAGGTGGAGCAATGTTCCGTGTGCGAGATGAATTTCGGGAACCAGCAACACCTCAGAAACATGGTGGGAACGTCCTTCAGATGACGCATGAGAAACCTGAACGATGGTCTGCTACCTCCCAGGACACACCCGCCTCTCTCAAAGGCAAGCTCCAAGATGTGGAGAGCTGGATGGATGATTTTTTGAACCGTCTGTGTGTAGTGACAGGTGCATTTCTGCATCTAATTTGTATGACTGATGGCATAAATGAAGCAGAGTGGACGATTTATCAAAACTGGCGTGACTGGATGAATTACCAGTTCAGCCAAAGCCTTGAGCTGGATGGATCATTTATATCTGAGCCACTCCAGAGAGATGCTTGAGTAGCATATATTCATGGGGAGGGAATGAAGAACAAGGCATCCCTCCTGAATATTTAGAAAAGCTTCACTATAAGCATGAAAGCTGCCCCCTGCGTAGATTGCCGAAAAACACCTTGAATTATCTACAAGAAGGGCCCATCCTGACACTGGGGGGAATGAAGACTAAGGCAAACACGACAGTCTGGGTGGAAGTGGCAAGGAATGTCTGAGCACTCTGTGATCTTGCTGAAGGCTCCAGGCAGGGAAAGGATTCCAGCTTTCTGTATCTTCGTAGCTCCATGTCCATACAAATCTCTTTAGAAAACTCAAGCTTTTAACAATTGTTGTACCAAGAAAATTTTTTTTTGATGACTCCTATACAAAAATTTGTGACCAGTTTCTTGTTTCTTTTCCTCTCTTCCTTTTTTATGTTTTTTGTTTAAACCAACCAATACATGTAATTGTCCCTCACGACACGTGTGGAGGCCCACAGTTGCAAACGAGCAAGGTGGCCGGGCTGCAGTGTGAAGGGCCCACCCCGTTCTCCCCTTTCCTCCCCCGTGGCTGGCTTCTTCTCCTGGTGCTTCTCGTCTCACTGGTGACCAGTTTCCTAACTGGAAACTAATGTTACATTATACATGGTTATGTGTCCATGTAAATTAGTGCACAAAGTTGAAAGTGGCATTTAAGGAATGTGTAGAAAAAAGATTAAGAAGTTTTAAGTACCCTGGGTCAAGAGCCTGCCCTTCCGCCTTCTGTACGTGACAGACAAAAGAGTGGGTTTAGTATTTACTCACTTCCCCGACAGTCACTAGAGTCCAAAGCAGATTCACAGAGTAGGTCAGGCTGTGCTCAGACTGTCGCAGCAAAACCATCACCTGCCATGCAATTGTCGCCCTGCCTTCATTTCCCCATCTGGGTTGTGGGTGAGGCGTCATCTTTTTGCAGGGGGTTTCAGATGATTAAAAAGGAAATGTTTCTGTACTTAAAAGGTAACTGAAATTTATTACATGAGTATACGATTTAATTTAGATGGACCTTAAAATAGCTAACTGCTTTCTCCCTTCTCAGACCATTGTTTTCAAATGAATATTACTGCTGTAGTTAAAAGACTGGTTTGAAGTATAATTGTCTAAATCATCTGAGGTGCAAGTATAATTTTCCCTACATTTCTTCTCATTGTTATCGATAAAACGTTAGTGGAACCTAGTGAGGGTTAGTGTTTCCATTTTACTCCTTACTGACGCTGAACTGGGAAAAATTGCTCTTTTATCACGCTTACGCTTCGTGAGAAGTCAAAGGAGAAACTGGACACGAGGCAGGTTCTCTTCCCGCGGCTGCTCATTTAGTCCCAGTGGGCTGCCCTGGGCTTAGTCAGGCGGCGTGCGCTTTTAAAGACACACATTTCCGCTTTGCATCACCTCTGTAGGCTTACACCTTACGTTTCCTCTCCTTTAAGAGAAATTACTGATACAAATGATCTTGCTTTATGTCATATATCTTGAAATCATTTTTGAATATATATTAGGAAATATATATTAATAAAGAAGACCAAAGGGTAAAAGAAAAAGAAAACAAATGTTTAGAAGAAAATAAAGATCAATATTTCAACGGTCAGAAGTGGAAACAAAACCTCGTGTCAGCAGCGCTGTCACCTGCACGGCGGCCTATCCACGCTTCATCATAAGTAACCTCTGCTTTTCTGGAAATCGGTTTGTTCACATACCTTGAAAATTAATATGAAGGAAAGTTTGATTTTCTGAGTGAACACGGTTTGACCCCTGCGTTCCTGGGCTCTGACTGCACACGGCTCCACTGCAGGGAGGCATCGCGTCACCAAGGGCGGGTGGCACAGACAGCGTGTGGCCAACGGAGGCCCCTACCTGGTGCCGCAGGGGACAGCATCACAAACTCCCGTGTCCCGGGCCAGCAGCACGTGGCACACAGGCGTGGACGAGGCCACAGGAAGGCAGCGGGCGTGGGCCCACATGCCCGGCGAGCTGTCAGCTTTGGAAGTTTCCTGACTGCACATGAACATGAAAGTCCACACAGGACACGGGCAAGACTGACAGTGCGACACACGATGGAAAACAAGACACAGCAAACTGCAGAAGTCTGAAGGGAACGGGACACGAATCTACGATATTAGGCAGGTTTTGGTTTGGAAAAGCTTGGGACCTGAAGCTCCACCCAGAGTCCCCGTGACGTCACTCCAGCTGCTCCCAGTCATCGGTCAGGTGGCCTTTGCTCTGGCGCCGGATGCTGACCAGCCGCCCAGCCGACCGGAGGCTCCAGCGGGAGGCACCCGCGGAGCCGGCCAGGCTGCTGTACCGGGCGGAGCCCTTGCCACCCTCTTCCCAGCCTGGCCAGGACGCGTGGTCACTCACGGGGTCACCTGACTCGGCTGCCATGTCTTCAGGAGCGAGTTTTGGGGGCTCCCAACCTTCAATCTCATCTGGTTTCTTAGACTGTGTGTTCTGTTTTAAAACCAAATTGTCCCAAAATCCAGATTTCTTCTCGGTCTTCAACTCTTCTTTTAGTCGTAAGTTAGTTCTGTGGGAGACGAAAGAGGTAAGTGTTGTCACCCCATGAACTCAGGGCCTCAAATTCTGCCCATTTTATAAACACAAGTTCTTTTTCTAAAACAACGTAAATGTAAATTGTGTAGAAAGCTAACGCAGCTCTGTATGTAAAATTCTAATGTTAAAATAAGAAGAAATTAGTCACTGCACAGTGTTAACAAAGGTTACGAAAGCTGCACATTTGGCAACACAGAGACTGGGTGTCAGACAAGAAGCCATGAGAGACCCTCTGGCCGGCATGACCGAACCACAGGAAAGGGGATCAGGGTCCAAACTAGAACGTGGAGGCCGCTCCATCTATCCGGTCGGCTTTCGGCGGGGGCCTTGCCCAGCACGCCAGCCTCGAGCACTCAGCAGGCAACTTGCTGAACAGTAATAGGCCTTGAAAACCCCATCAACCGGGAGGAAGCACGGCAGGGGCGGCCGCCGTGTGGTGGGGACAGATCCCGGCAGCCGACTGCTGGAGCCCGGAGAACGGCCAGGCCTCAGCCTGTACATCTCACTCAACCGGACTGAGGGGCCAGCACGCAGGAATTTCAGGGCCCCCGGAGATGCTGACACGAGAGGCCCACACACACGGTCCCCACACGGCCGCCGGCAGCTCATCCTTCACCTCAAAGCAGCACAGTCAGCACGTTTAGGCCCAAAGGCCCCTTCGCATCAAACACAGGCCACCTCCGTTTTCTAAATCCTCTTGCAGTGTATGAACCAGGACTTTGTGTTTTTAACTTCTGGATTTTCTGAAACTACTTGGTGTCTCAAGCACAGCCTCAGCATTATGGCTGGCGGCTTCACCGAGAGCTGTGACTCTCCACAGCTTCTCACGTTCTCTGGTGGCCTCGTGACATCACACAGACCACATTCTCCTGTCTCTTGTCCCCAGAACATCAGCATCAGCCCTCCCGGGGCCTGTGTACGCACCGGGGGCGGAGCGGGGCTGTCACATTGCTGGCCCTGCTTTATGCCACTGTCCCGGGAGGGCAAAGGGATGGACAGCAATTCAGCGGCGGGCTCTGTGCAGATGCCGCCTCCGGTGGGGTGGCCGCCGTCCTGGCGGGACCTGACCTGTGGGGACTCACCCTCTGGACCTGGGAGATTTGCGGCTTTCCAGCAGGTGCTGCTCGTCATCGTCGTTAAACGGGGAAGTCACTTCTTTCCAACCTCGGAAACTTGCTCCCTGAACCTGATAGGAGGTTAAGAACAAGATCAAATCCCACTCAGTAAATAAATGATCACAGCTTTGTAACAAAACCCGGGGGGGCTGAACCTCACAGAAGAGACCGCGCAGCCTGCCACCTGGGCACGCCCACATGTCTCGTGTGTCCGTAGCTGTTGCCCAGGGACCAGCCATCACTTGGTCCAAACCGGTGGGGTGACGAAGCTGCAGCACAAGGTAGGGGAGCTGCACCCACCCCCACAGCGAGAGAAGAAATGAGGCATTTGTTCCCTCTGGGGCGCGTGACGTGGCAGCGTCCTCACATCTCAGGTCAGGACGCGCCCGAATCAGGGCCGGCCCAGCACCTCAGATGCAGAGTCACACAGAGAAGCAGGGAGCAGCCCAAGTGCCTGTCACGTGAGCTAAGTCACGCATCCCAAAGTCCACATCTGCTAGGGTTGGTTTTCTCTTTTTGGAGAGGGAGGGGAGGCAGGAGGGCAGCTTCCACAGGACCCACCTAGCTCAGAGATATTCTGAAATGTTAATGCAACATAAAAAGGGCATGACACTGACGGCTGTGCCCAGAGGCTGCACAGCAGCACTGGTGTGACAGTCTGTCAGAACAGGCAGTGCACTCGGCGACCCACTGAGGCCACCCACCGGCCGGGGCTCTGCTGCTGCATGAACCGAGGGCCAGGGGGCAAGGAGCGCAGGTGTCCCCAGAGCTCAGCTGGGCGCGGGGCACCGTCCTCACATCCCCTGGGCCGGTTCCCTGAGTCCTGCCCTAAATCAGAAAGCTGTGTGGTCACGAGTGAGGTCCAGCCACCACCCTCCCAGTCACAGGGCAGCTCCAGGCCATGAAGACGCTTCTGCAGGCCACTGTGGTGCTGCTTCTGGCCGCCTGGCACCCTCACACCGATGCCGCACATTAAGGAAACCTCCATTTACAACCTTCCAGTCTTTTCCGGGTCTTTGGGATCCACCGTCACCTGGACCGACCAGCGAGCCAAGAACTCAGCCTAACTGGATCAGTGTGACATCAAATCCTGTTCCGTTCAAAGGCCTTTACCTTTATACACTTACCTAGGCTTCTGCCCCCTGCTCAGGGCTCGAGGTTTTTTTCTGAATCAGATTCTGTTCTAGGTCCTTGTGGACAAACATGCCTGCAATGCCATCAATGCCGACAACCTCTGCAGCCTGGGGTTACCGCCGAGGTTATCACCAGAGAGCAGCCGAGTCTGACATGAGCCAAGTCAACCCTCTGAGCCCTCCCTGACTCTGTCCGACTTCCAGAGCCTTCCGTGATCTTGAGACCCCTTGGAGGGGAGCGGTAACGTCATGCTGATCCCCGGGAGGTCTGCACGGACCACAATGGAGCAGATGAGAATCTACTCGAGGCTTAGAAACGTACTTCCACGTGGCTCCCAGCCCACAAGCTAGAAATGGCCGAAATGACACCTAGGTGTTAGATTTCGGCCACAGAGCCAAGTGGTAAACCTCTGACTCCATAACCCACAACGAGCAAATAGTCACCACCAAAACCACTGCAATGTCACTTTCAATCATGGAAACCTCAGCAGTGCCGTCGCCAGGGGCCGTGCACAGCCTGTGTTCAGGACCATGTGCTCCCTGTATCCCTGTCCAACCCCTTCCCGTGTCTTCTCATTCGTTACTGAGACACGAAGGCGCTCCCTGCGGTTTCACCCACGGCGTCTGGAAGCCCCACCCAAGCCCACTGCACGCAGTCGTCACCTCCACTCGCTGCACCTCGAGAAGGGCAGCCTGCTTCCTACCTCTCGCGCCACCAGCTTGCTGTGGCTCTGTCTACGGCCAGGCTCAGCACGTGTGGGGGGGCCTGCCCCTTGAACACCACACCTGAGCCTGGCATGGGAGCCCACACTCATGCTTGTGTGACAACACCCACCGCACTGCTTGTCACACTGAAGTGCTGGAAATACCTGCCAGGGGACGTCAGAGCCAGGCTCCATATCCCCCAGCAGACGTCCAGGGTCATGGCTGTGACACTGCACCTGGAGGCACTAGAAGGAATCAGGGAGCAAGTCTGTGCTGGCAGATGAGTCACCAAAAGAGGCTGCAGTCACATAAAATTACATTATAAAGGTGAGCGGTGGTGCCCACACAGACAAAGGTAGCGAGGAATTCCTAGATGTTACGTGTTCAGTCAACATGGGGCCCGTGGGGCCACTGCAGCTCCGGGGAGGTGGTGTCACTTCGCAGTGCTCCCTGGGTCCCCACTCCAGGCCCCGCATCGTCCTACTAGCCAGTCACCACCGTGAACTCGCCCACCCCGCCACACACCTCGCTCGCTGCACACACGTTCACAAGCCCCCCGCTCCCCTCAGTGCCCCACGTTTGCATCCGAGCTGCACCCCAAGGGGGACATGAGCCAGCGTCACCCAATTCCCAGTTCCTGACATCAGCAAAGCACCCTCACTAATGCCATTCTGAGGGGCGCTGACGGGAGGTCCACAGGACAGGACCGCTTTGAGCGGGCAGAGCTCTCGCTGGTGGCCTTCCTCTCACAGCGCTGCCGGCACCCTCAAAACACTGACACAAACCCAGTGGCTCCTGGAGACAGACTGATGCTCAGGCGTTTATAACTGGGATTAGATTTGGCGAGAAGTGACAACCACAAAATGAAGACAAACACAATGGGTTAGAAAACTCAAGGGCCACAAGAAGCTGGGCTAAAGAAATGGGAGAGTGAGTTCCAGACAGAACAAGGAAGAACTGTTGCCATGGTGCCCACACCTCAGGTGCTGAAAGGACTTCCTGCCCCCTGGGGGACGACTTTGAGATCCTAATGAAAATTACTATCACCCATGATTTACCAAAATCCTTTCTGTGGGAGTGATTTAGCAGGAATATCTGTTACAAAACATATTCAGAGAGAGGCCAGATGACCTTTCGGTATCCGGCACCAAATCCAAGGTGAGCACGAGCAATCCCACCTGCAGGATTGACGAGTCCCAGCTCTGAGTGCAAAACGTGAGGGACATGATATCCTACAAGGTTCTTTTTCAAACAACTGAACTTGGGAGAGTTATGTCACCAAGGTGGTGACATAGGTCAGTCCAGACTTCACTCCCCCTCAAGAACTAACAACTCTTCATGGACAAGACACCGCTGGGAGGATCCTGGGATGTAGGTGAGGCAGAAGCAGCCCCACCTGACACCAGCGGGACCACGGAGGCGTTGGAGGCGAGAGGAGCCCACAGGTGCTGTCCCCGCTCCCCGCCCCCCGCCCCAGCAGTACGGCACCAGCTGAGCACTCGCCCGAGCCCCGGGTCCTCCAGGGGCAGAAGGGAGCCCAGGGCGGACATCCGGCTCCCCCACACTGTGGGCTGCTTCTTGGGAGCCCTCACTCTGGTCTGACACCACGGGGACTTCGGTGAATCTGTGACAGAAGAAGGGGGCAGAGCTCACCGCAACCAGCCCACGGAGCTCGGCAAAATGAGCTCCACCTGCAGAGCCTGAGGAGCAGGCAGGCCCCACCAGCAGCTTCATGCACCTGCACAGCCAAGATGGGGGCACAGTCTCCCCAAGAAACTGGGCGGGGCCCAGGTCTGCCCTTCGTCGTGCTCATTGCTGACCGCGAAGCCTCCCTGGGGCTCCTGGAGAGCTGTGACGCCAGCAGTGCAGGAGCAGAGAGTCCAGAGGCAGAGCTGACCATCCACCGAGCAAAGCCAGTGGTGCCACACAGGCTGGGGACTTGGGGTGCAAGTCGGCTTAACTCAAGACCAAGCCTCACTGTCCTAGGAGCTGGTTCTCCCACCCACCAGGCAGGGAAGCGCACGCACAGCACGGCTCACTGCTGAATACAGCCTCACCACCTGGCCAGGGAGCCTCACGAAAGTCATAGGAAGCTGCATAGCCCGTCCAGCGCCTGGCATACAGTGGCCCTTCAGCAGAGAGCACCGCCCACAGCTCTCCGTAGCAGAGCAAAATGTGTGGCCCTGTCCGTCCGGCAGGAATCCCATTCAGTCTCGCAAAAGGAAGAGCCATGCAGGTCTGGGCCGTCCTGCTGCCCCGTCGGGCAGGGAGCTAATTCACAGAGCCGTCTGCTGCCGAGGGTGGGACCCAGTCCTGACTGTCTAGAAAGCCCGACCAACTAACTACGTGGAGACAAACTGGACAACACAGAAGAAGTGAAGAAGTTCTCAGAAACATAAAATCTTCCAAGACTGAATCGGGAAGAAACAGAAAGTCTGAACAGGCCAATTACTACTAACAAGACTGAATCAGTAATAAAAAAAAACTCCCAAAAAAGAAAAACCCAGGACAAGATGGCTTCACTAATGAATTCTACCAAACATGTAAAGAACAATTACTGCCAATCCTTCTCAAAATCTTCCAAAAAATCAGAGGGAGGAATAATCTCAAACTCATTTAATGAGTCCAGCATTGCCCTGACACCAAAGCCAGAGAAAGACATTAGAAGAAAAGAAAACTGGGCCGGCCCCGTGGCTCAGGCGGTTAGAGCTCCATGCTCCTAACTCCGAAGGCTGCCGGTTCGATTCCCACATGGGCCAGTGGGCTCTCAACCACAAGGTTGCCAGTTCGATTCCTCGAGTCCCGCAAGGGATGGTGGGCAGCGCCCCCTGCAACTAAAATTGAACACGGCACCTTGAGCTAAGCTGCCGCTGAGCTCCCGGATGGCTCAGTTGGTTGGAACGTGTCCTGTCAACCACAAGGTTGCCGGTTCGACTCCCGCAAGGGATGGTGGGCTGTGCCCCCTGCAACTAGCAACGGCAACTGGACCTGGAGCTGAGCTGCGCCCTCCACAACTAAGACTGAAAGGACAACAACTTGACTTGGAAAAAAGTCCTGGAAGTACACACTGTTCCCCAGCAAAGTCCTGTACCCCTTCCCTTTAAAAAAGAAGAAGAAGAAAAGAAAACAAAACTATAGGCCAATGTCTGCTGAATACAGATGCAGCAATCAATGCTCAATAAACAGCAGCAGACTGAGTTCAGCAGCATGTGACAAGGGTCATTCACCACGATCAGATAGGATTTATTCCTGGGGTGCAAAGACGGGTCAACACCTGCAAATCAACCAAGGTGACACACCACATTAACAGAATGAAAAAATAAAATCACATGATCATCTGAATAGATGTAGAAAAAGCATTTCACAAAATTCAACATCCGTTAATGACAAAAACTCCTAACAAATTAGGTCTATAATACAGCCATAAATGAGAAGTGCACGGCTAGCAGCCTCAATGGTGAAAGGCTGACAGCTTCCCCCTCAGATCAGGAACAGGACAGGGGGACCCACTCTCCCTACTGCTAGGCGACCCAGGACCAGACGGCCCAGTACCAGGCGGCCCAGTACCAGGCGACCCAGTACCAGGCGGCCCAGTACCAGGCGACCCAGTACCAGACGGCCCAGTACCAGGCGACCCAGTACCAGGCGGCCCAGTACCAGGCGGCCCAGTACCAGGCGGCCCAGTACCAGGCGACCCAGGACCAGACGGCCCAGTACCAGGCGGCCCAGTACCAGGCGACCCAGTACCAGGCGGCCCAGTACCAGGCGACCCAGTACCAGACGGCCCAGTACCAGGCGACCCAGTACCAGACGGCCCAGTACCAGACGGCCCAGTACCAGGCGGCCCAGTACCAGGCGACCCAGGACCAGGCGGCCCAGTACCAGGCGACCCAGTACCAGACGGCCCAGTACCAGGCGACCCAGGACCAGGCGACCCAGGACCAGGCGACCCAGGACCAGGCGGCCCAGTACCAGGCGACCCAGGACCAGCGACAGGACCAGGCGACCAGTACCAAGCGGCCCAGTACCAAGCGCCCAGTACCAAACCCCAGTACCAAGCGACCCAGTACCAAGCGACCCAGTACCAGGCGACAGTACCAAACGGCCCAGTACCAAGCGACCCAGACCAAGCGACCAGGACCAAGCGGCCCAGTACCAGGCGACCAGGACCAGGCGACCAGTACCAAACGGCCCAGTACCAGGCGACCCAGTACCAAGCGACCAGGACCAAGCGACCAGGACCAAGCGACCAGTACCAAGCGGCCCAGGACCAAACGACCAGTACCAAACGACCTAGTACCAAGCGGCCCAGTACCAAACGACCCAGTACCAAGCGACCAGGACCAAGCGACCCAGGACCAGGCGACAGGACCAAGCGGCCCAGTACCAAACGGCCCAGGACCAAACGACCCAGGACCAAACGGCCCAGGACCAAGCGACCAGTACCAAGCGACCCAGTACCAAGCCCAGTACCAGGCGACCCAGTACCAGGCGACCCAGGACCAGGCGACCCAGTACCAGGCGACCCAGGACCAGGCGGCCCAGGACCAGACGGCCCAGTACCAGGCGACCCAGGACCAGGCGGCCCAGGACCAGGCGGCCCAGTACCAGGCGACCCAGTACCAGGCGGCCCAGTACCAGGCGGCCCAGTACCAGGCGGCCCAGTACCAGACGGCCCAGGACCAGGCGGCCCAGGACCAGGCGGCCCAGTACCAGGCGACCCAGTACCAGGCGACCCAGTACCAGGCGGCCCAGTACCAGGCGACCCAGCGGAGCAGTCAGGTGAGAGAACGAAGTAAAGAGCATCAGAATTTAAAAAGCAAAAGCAAAATCGTCTGCATTTGCAAAGTACATTTTATACACAGACCATCCTAAAGACACCAACAAAAAACGGTAAAACATAACCAATGAATTCAGGATACAAATTAATATACATAAACCAGTAGCATTTCTACACACCAACAATGAATTAGCAGAAAAATAAGCAATCCCATTTACAACAGCATCAAAAAGAGCAAACCACATGACACATGAGCTGTTTCCTGACTTATTCTGAGGAGATTCTATGGAGTTTATGCCAAGTGCCAACCTGACCAATGAAAGCCGTCCCCTGGGTGGACCCAGCCTGGAGAGGCCTGCGGGAGCACGACCTCCGTCCTGCATTTATGGTTCTGGACGGCGACAGGCCCCCATGCCCTGGCTTAGTTCTCCAGGACAGGAGTGGAGGGAGATTAGGACATGGTCACGCCAGCGCCGTCTGCTTCCCTCTCAGCCCGAGGGCCTCGTCACCCACATGCGCCCCTGCATGAGCCACCACGTCTCCGTGTGCCTGACATGTGGCTGTGTCATCGGGGCAGTGTTCCAGTGAGAAGAGGGACAGGGTGTCCCTTGTTCGGCGGCCAGTCCCTCCTCTGTGCTGGGCACTGGCCATGCCTCGCTCCCCCAGGGCCTCTCCATGAGGCCAGACATCTGACCACCCCCTCTGGGGCCTGCGGACGCACGCAGTGTGGGCCGGTGCATGTCTCTGGTCCCACAGCAGTAGTGTGATGACAGACCCTGGGCTCTGGTTTCACAGTTTGACTTCGCAGCCTGAACTAGGTTATGAAGTCACTTTTCTCCAGAGTCACCAGTTTTCAACAACTTCACGGTGTTTAAACGCAACATGGCTGTGAGTTCTAAGATTCCGAATGGACAGAGAGACAGTGAGGCTTTTGTTACATCGCAATGGAAATCTTCGCGGCCAAGCTCTGCAGCTTCCCTGTGAGACGCCGGACTGTGCCAGTGGGAGTGCTGGCACCTGCTTTCTGGGCCTTGGAAATAAGGCCTGACAAGCTGGCCACCTGGGGTGTCCAGGCCGAGGAGAGGCCCCAGGGAGCGTCCACCCTTCCCTCCTGCCATCACCAAGGCACCCAGACTGCACAGCCCGAGTGCTTTTCACCTGACAAAGCTTCAGGACACACCCCTCAGCCCTTCAGAGGTCCTTGTAGCTTCTGGAGATACAGTTGCCAACATAAGAAACTCCCAAACCTAAGGAGGCTTTTTATGAGTTTACTTGAGCCTAACTGACTACGTGTGCCGGGAACAGGATCTCAGAGTCTGCGGAGAGTGACAGCCTTGCAGCTTCTGTAGCATCTGCGGTTAAGGAGGGACGTGAGCAAGATGAAAAGAGGGGGGAACGGGGGGGGTCACAGGGCGGTCAAGGCCACTGCTGCTCTCGGGGAGGTCACGCTTACTTCCAGGTGTGGTAACTGCAGGGAGAAGGATAGAAGCTGAAGGTGGAGACGAGCTGCCCCCTGTGTCCACGCTGGTGGCGGGGCCTCCCCGTGCTCTGTCCCCCTCGTGCACCAGGAAAACGCCGTCCCACAGGGAGGTCACAGGAGAGGGCATTGCAGGGGACTGACTAGGGTGGAGGGAAGACAGGTACCTGGGGACATTAAAGTTCAGAGGATGGACACAGAAAAGATTAGATATTACATAGATAGTAAGTGAACTGGAGAAGACCTAAACATGAACAGAGAAACATCACTAGATGGAACAAAGAAAGCACGATCAAGAGACACTCACAACATTAATGCAACCACTGCAACTTTCACAGGGAAAGTGAGAGAATGGTTGAGAATGTCCCAGAATTACAGACATGCGGTGACGCTGCCCTGTTAGTTCAGAACAAACTTCCAAGCCCACATGTAGCCAAAGGTACCACAGAGATACCACAATAGGAGTGCACACACCAAACGTGCCAGAGAGCAGACTTCCAGCTGCACAGCAAGAGAAACGCCGCCAGCGGGCACACAGCTCATCACTAACAGACTGGGAGGAAGTGCACGTCCCATGTGCTAAGGGGAGGTCGGCACTGCCCTGGGATGGGAGCCAAAGGCCCCGAGGACAGGCAGGGCCACGTCTGTGAGTGCCCACCTTCCTCGTGCCACAGCGAAGCCCCACCTTGACAGTGCCTCACCCGCGCGGAGGGGACAGCTGGACACAGCGTGTCACCTGACTAACCAGCGGGGACAGCTCCACAGTGTGTCACATGACAAACCTGCAGGGAAGGGACAGCCAGAAACAGCGTGTCACCTGACTAACCTGCGGGAAGGGACAGCTCCACACAGCGTGTCACCCGACAAACCTGCGGGAGGGGACAGCTCCACACAGCGCATCACCCGACAAACCTGCAGGAGGGGACAGCTTCACACAGCGAGTCACCTGACAAACCTGCGGGAGGGGACAGCTCCACACAGCGAGTCACCCAACTAACCTGCGGGAGGGGACAGCTCCACACAGCGTGTCACCCAACTAACCTGCGGGAGGGGACAGCATGTCCACCTACAAGGTTTCTACACAGTGTAAAGTGAGAATCAGCCCTCAAACACGAAGTCAAATACTTGAGAATCAGCTTAGAGCGTTAAGTGATAACTCGTAGAAAGGGGAGCAGTGGGGAACCACTGCTTCAGTTACAAACTTTATGGTTCTTCTTAATTTCAAAAAAAACCCACAAAACCAGCAAAACACTAGGGAAAACTGAAATATGAAATGATAGTGCCCTCGGTATAAAAGGTTTTATAAAACAATAATAAAGGTCAAGTGGAAAAATGGGCACAACACAAGAAAACGCAGGCGGCCTCTCCCACTCAAGGGGTCCCCTGGTTCCCTGGCACTGAGACGCCCGCTACGCCCCTCTCATGTTTCTGTGCAATTTTAATGTGTCAGGTGAGCCAGAAAGCCAAGGGACTCCCCGTGCCACAGGCAGAGGGAGGAATGGTGGCCTGAAAGGCACAAAGGGACCTTTGTTGACTTCTGATCTGTCATTTAAACAGCTTCCAGGGAGCAGAAGGACCTCTCCCTGGGTTCTGAGGAGGCTGTCACTCCCTAGCTGCACGGTCCCCTGTGATTTCCACAAACGGTGTTACTAAAACCGAGGGGACTGGCCTGCGAAGGCCGCGCAGCCCCCCTTCACATGCTCACGACACTGGGCTCTTTTCCTTCTCCAGTTTCCTTTCTCTTGTTTAACCTTGGGACGTGCCAGAGACGTGTTTAGCAAGAGAGTCTGTAGCCAGAAAGAAGTCGGAGAGGGCAGAGACCGTGGGTGTAGGTACCGAATTTTTGTTGTGTTCGGAGACATGGCGGGGGGGAGGGCTCTGCCACGAACCCCACCAACACTCGGTCTGCCACCTCCAACCCCGTGCCTACACGGCCGATGAGGCCGCACACAGCCTGTCACAACTGTGAGTGTCTCCAGGTGACAATCAGAGTGAACCGATTTCTTTGCACCATTTCCTTCAGAACAGTCACTGCAAAGATCTCAGTGCCGTTCAAATTCTCACAGCCCGAAAACCGCCAGAGTGCGTGATGACAGCCACGAAGACAAAGCAACCTGCCTTCTTTCCTCATGCACCTTTCGGAACCCAACTTAATAAACTCATTCAGAGCATCTGAGCTGCATCTCCGATCATTTCCCATCTGCGGAATGCCTACCTTGTGTCCCTTTAAAATATCTGTTTGAAAACTGAATGGCTAACTGGATACTAACAGTGGCAACTACTGAGAGCAGGAGGTAGACAGTGGGGGAAAGGGAATTTTTACTTCCCACAACAAATTCTCCACAAAGTATTTCAGTGAAACGCACATTAAACTCTTAAATGATGATTTACTATTCCACTTATGTGACCGATGTAAATTATAACCTTCACACAATCTTGTATGGCTGATGAAAACAGACCAAGTTTTACATAAGAGATGCGTTAATACACGTGGGACCCTTCACCCATAAGCACAGCCCACCAGCGAGGGGGTCTCGGACACAGCAGCCTGCTGCAGCCCTCCTGGCACACACTCCTGTTCAGCATGTCTGCACACACCGAAAGGCCTAACCAGCAAACACAGAGGTGCACCTGTGCCCTCGGTGCCAATCGGCTTCCCCAATAGCTTCACTCTGCCGGCAGCACGCGGGGTGGGAGGTCCTCTACAGAAGCTCTGCCCTGCGGAGTACGGAAGGCCACTGTAGTCTGACTGCTCTGTCCCCCAGAATCCGCAGGTTGAAACTCTTCCCCCAGTGTGATGTGTCAGGAGGCAGCAGGGCCTCTGGGAGGTGAAGAGGTCGTGAGGGTGGTGCCCCCACCACGGGACCGGTGCCCTCAGGACAGACCCCCACAGAGCTCCCCAGTGTCGTCTAAGGACGGCTACAGCTCAGAGGAGGCCCTCACCAGAACCGTGCGAAAGCACTTCTGTTGTCTGACCATGCAGTCGGCTATTGTTACAGCGGCCAGAGTGGACTCCACAATGCTTGAATTTTCTGTTTCTAAGAACCTGGAAAATGCAATCCCAATGAAGAAATACAATCTGTTACCTTGCCAACCAAACAATGTTTCAAAATACAGGTACATTTTGCTAGAAAGATTTCCGACAGATGAACTTCATCTGCTGCCAGAAACCAATGGAAAATTCCGTGTACTCCTACCCACTTCCGACAATATTTCACTCTATGCATGTAGTCCCGTTTCTTTACCCATTCATCCTCTGAGGGACAATACAGCCGTTTCAACTTCCTGCCAGCGAGAGACTGAGGTATATACATACACCCCCTGCCCAAAAGTGGGGCACTGGACCCCCGGGCAGCTCTATTGCTGACTTTGGGACCCTCCCTTCTGTCCCCACAGCAGCCACACAGCTCTGTCCCCACCCATGGCACTCAGGGCCTGTCTCACCTGTCTTTGCCAACACTGGTTATTTTCTGGTT
This sequence comes from Rhinolophus sinicus, assembly GCF_036562045.2. Lineage (NCBI taxonomy): Eukaryota > Metazoa > Chordata > Mammalia > Chiroptera > Rhinolophidae > Rhinolophus > Rhinolophus sinicus. The sequence goes on from NC_133754.1 coordinate 136,215, forward strand.
TCCTGGTTGGGGCCGTTCTAAGGGTGAGGCGCTAACTCTCTGGCTGTGACCTGCATTTCCATGACAACTAGTGATATTGGGCATCTTTTCACATGTTTGCATGCAGGCCAGTTGTAAGTTACTTTGGAAAAATGTTTACTCAAATTCTTTGCCCACTTTTTTATCAGGTTTTGTTGTTGTTGTTGTTGCTGCTGTTTTTTGGTGAGTTGTGGGAGTTCATCACACAGGTCTCTACCCAAAAGTAGAACGTTCCTATGAAACCTTTTGCAAGCTGACATGGTGTCAAGCTGCAAATGTCCCCCGCTTCCTGAAACTGCATTATGCCACCTTGATTTACTAAAATCCAACATTAGTACAGTGACCGCTTTTTTGTAAAAGCAACAATCCTCTTCAGATTTCTTTCAGTCGCAGAAAACAGGTTCTAACATAGATCTTTCATAAAAGTAGAGGTGTAACACGAACTTTCACAAAGTGGGAGACACCCGTGTGTCCTGCCGACTAATTCCTCAGATACGTGGCAGATATTTCCTCCATTGCACTGCAGACTGTTTCCTTTGCTGCACAGAAAAATTAAAGTTTCATGTGGTATCCCCTGTCTGATTTTACTTTTGTTGGCTGTTTTTTGGTGGCACATCCCAAAAATCATTGCCAAGACCAACGAAAAAGGATTTTCACCTACACTTTCTTCTAAGTCTTATAGTTTCGGGTCTTATGTTTAGGTCTTAAATTCATTCTGAGTTAACTTCTGTGTGTGGCATAACGTGAGAGCCCAGCTCCCTCCTTCTGCACGTGGATGTCTAGTTTCCCAGCATCACATGCTGCAGAGACTGTCCTCTCCCCATTGTGTGTTCTCGGCACCGTGGTTGCAGATCGTCAGACCACATGGGTGAGCTGATTCCTGGACGCTCCTCTTTGTCCACTGGTCTGCCTTCATGCCGGGACCATGCTCTCTAGGTCACTGTAGTTTGTGATATGCTTTGAGGTCAGGAAGTGTGGGATCTCCAGCTTTGCTTTCCTTTCTCATGAAAAATGATTTGGCTATTCAAAGTCCCTTAGGATTCCATTTGAATTTTAAGATGGCTTTCTCTATTTCTGCAAAAATACCCCCTGGGTTTTTGATGGGGGTGCCCTGATTATGTAATCACCTCGGGCAGTGTGGATATCCTATCAACATTACGTATTCCCCTCCATGAACTCTGGTGTCTTCCCAGTTATTTGTGTCTTCTTTAGTTTCCTTCAGCAATGTTATCCCATTTCAATGTAAAACTTTTTTGCCTCCTTGGATAAATTTATTCCTAAGTATTTTATTCTTTATGAAGCTACTGTAAATGGGCTTACTTTATTAATCTCCACATTGGATTTTCAAAGTAGTGTATAGAAACAAAACTGATTTTGTATCCTGCAACTTTTATGAATATGTTTGTTAGTTATAACAAGGTTTTTTGTTTGTTTTTTTTTGGTGTGTGAAATCTTCAGATTTTTCTACATATAAGATCATAACATCTGTTGAGATCTTGCTTCTAGGCATATCCTGTTTGGCTCAAATAAATTTTTACAAAAATTCTCTACAGGTTTGGGTGTTCTAACTGAAAGTAACCTCACTGGGTGATAAGACCATGCATCTCTACCTGGGCAGGTCACAGTGGGCAGTCACGCTCCTGGCATGTAATTTCTTTAGTAAAAGGTTTAACTTTGCCTTAAACCAGGCCCATCCACTGTGTATGTGAATCTAGTTAACACCTTTGAAATGCCAAGTAATTGTCTTTCCAGACCCCTCAAAGGTGTAACCACTCTCAGAGCACTGTGGTGACTCTCCTGTAATCCACCCTCCGCCTGGCTTTCTGCCATCTCCATGTCATCTTTCTTAATCTCAAATGCATAAAAGAAGCTGCAAAACTGTCATTCTCGGGGGCATCTGAGATCTTGCTTCTCGGCATCGTCATCAGTTTGGGCTCCAATAAACGGTTACAAGAATTCTCTACAGGCTTGGACATTTCTTAATCAACAATATCCATTAACACAGTTATATAATTACAGTTACTTTTTATGCTTTTAAGTTCTATATCCAAAGTAAAAGTGGTTTACATGCCACCACTACAGTATTACAGGATCTTGTATTTGTCCATATATTTGCCTTTACCAAAAAGCTTTATGTTTCACATGCTTTCCTGTTGCGTTTAGCATCTTTTCATTTCACTTTGAAGGACTCCCTTAGTGTTTCTGGTAAAGCAGGTCTAATGATGATGTACTCCTTCAACTTCTGTTCAGCTGGGAAGGTCTTTATTTCTCCTTCATTTCTGAAGGATAGTTTTGCCAGGTATAGTATTCTTGGTTGGCCGTTTTTTTCCTTCAGCACTTTGCATATATCCTCCCACTCCCTTCTGGCCTGTACTGTTTCTGCTGGGATATCTGCTGAGAATCTTATGGGCGCTCCCTCAATGACAACTCCCTTTTTCCTTGCAGCTTTCAAGATTCTCTCCTTGCCTTTACCTTCTGACAGTTTTATTATAATGTGTCTGGGACCTCTGTGAGTTCGTCCTAGTTGGAATCCTTTGAGTTGCTTGAATGTGGATGTTCGTTTCCTTCCTCAGCTTTGGGAAGTCTCCTGCCATCACTTCTTCAGATAAGTTTTCTGCCCTTTAGTTCCCCTACTTCTCCACATGCATCTAGCGGTCCACATGTCTGCGTCCCATAAGCCTCTCAGGCTTTCCACACTTGGTCCTTCTGTTTTCTTTTTTGTTCCTGACTCAATAATTGCAAGTTACTTGTCTTCATATTCACTGATTCTTTGTTCTGCTTGATTGACTGTTGTTGAAGACCTGCAGGGAATGTTTCAATTTAGTTACTATATTCTTCAGCTCCAGCATTTGTTTGGTTCTTTTTCATACTACTATTTCTTTGTTGGTATTTACTTTTTGTTCCAGCATCACTTTCTTGACTTCCTTTAGTTCTCCATGTTCCCTCACAGCTTACTGAGTTTAACACAATTATTTTCAATTCTTGGGTAATTCACAGGTCTCAGGTTCTTTAGGGCCAGTTTCTGGATATTTATCTTGTTGCTGTGATTGGGCCATATTTCCCTATTGCTGTCTGCCTTTGTATTTTTTTTGCTCGGATTTGAAAAAACAGCCTCCTCTCCCAGTGTTTATGGACTGGCTTCACACAGGGAAAGACCTTCACTGGTCAGCATAGCTAGAGAGCTTTGGAGCCTCCCAAGCCTTTCCTGGGGGGTGCCCTCTCTGAGCTGGGCATGTGACCTCCATGTTAGAAGGTTCTCAGAAGCCTGTAACCTCTTGTCCCCTCTGGTGTCTGTGTCACTGCAGGCTCCCTGGTGCTGCAACGAGCAGCTGCATTCGGTGGTCCTTGGGCCCCAGGGCTCCAAACGTGCCAGTTCTACCAGCATTTGGCTGGCCAGAAAGTCAGAAACCAGTCCCTCGGGCTGCCTGCTTCCCTCCTGATGGAGAAGCACAAGTCTGGCCCTTATGACCAGCTATGCTAAGGCGTGCAACTTGGGCCAATGGCTACTACAGGGGAAACCAACCCTTTCCCATTTCAGCGCAGCTGCTCCCTTCGCTTGCCTAGGACACTGCAGCTTCTTGATGGGCTTCTGGAGTTGTCACAGAGGTGTTGGGGACATGTACTGCTAAACTGCTAAGCTGGTGTCTCTTCAGGGAAGCAAAATCAGAGGCTTCCTTTCCTTTCTGCCATCTTGCTGGTGTCACTCCCCTTGTGGTGGGAGTGGCCGGAGCCCTGGTCTTGCTCACTTCAGGTGGTGACAGAACTGAACTGGTTCCAGGACTGGGGAACTGCTTGACATCAGAAAAAACAAGTGAATATATTTTTTCTATGATGAAAATGGAAAGACATAGGGTTACTCTTAATTATAGTTGTATGTTGTATCCTCCCTGTAACATTTCACAGTACACCGTTCTCTACGTCACACAAAATGTCTGTAAATTACATCACGGGGCAAAACTTCTCCATTTGTTTTCAGAAATACCACCACTATAAAACAACTTTGTTTTTAGAAGGTATTATTCATCTTCAGCCAACATGCTTAGTATTAGCAATATCAAAATACCTGTCCAAGAAGTTCTAAAAAGACATGTCAGAAGTTACAAATCACACCAGGTATTATTTTAGAGTTTAGGTAATTGGCACAGAAGGCGAATTTCAAGTAGCACCAGGACTAACAGGAGCTCCCAGGGGGAAGACCAGGGGGCTGTGTCTCAGCTGCAGTGAAGTTCACTTTACCCAGCAAAACAAGAAGATAAGACAGAGAATACACTTCTCTTGTATCTAAGTCGGGAGAGCAGGCGAGTGCTAAGCGACATCAGGACCTAACCTCTCCGGCTCGGCCCCGTCACCTCTGTATGCTGCTGCACTCCACGTCCACTAGCCTGCGTGATGGGGGAGGGAGCAAGGGCTCTCCCCAAAGGGGGCACGTTCCTTCTTCCCACGTGCACCTGGCCAGGACTTGGTCACTGAGCCACTGCTGGTGCAAAGGATGTTGGAAAGTGTACTCTTCAGCTGGGCAGCTGTGTACACACCTACAACCTGACAGTGGGGGACAATCTGCAGCCTCTCCCAGTGGGGGCCCGGGAGCCCCAGGCTCCACAGAACTGAGATGACGAACACATCACACAGTTTGCAGTGTCTACAAAAAACACCGTTTGGCTCCTTTCAGCCTCTAGCCATTAGGACGAAGGTGATGGCTACATGTCTTCTCCTTGACTGTAACATCGTTTCTCATTTCTTCATGGAATGAGACAAACAAGACGATTTGTGCAGAAGCACTTACAGCACAAATGCACACTCGCTAACTAACACAGTGGAAACCCAAAAGAACACAAACAAGCTGTGACACATCCATTTACTTCCACGCTCAGCAAGGAAGACTTCCTATCTGTAAACTAAATCGCAACCCATTTTATTTCACAAACCTCTAATGAGTTAGGTTACCTTACAGTTAGAAGAGACTTCAAGATCCTTTAGTCTAAACAAGGGGTCAGCCGACGATGGTCCACAGCCCAGCCCAGCCCAGTTTTGCAAATGAAGCTGTACTGGGACACAATACAGTGTGAACACACCTGTTCACGTACACTGTCCACGGCTGTTTGCATGCCACCTGCTAAGTTGAGGAGTTGTGACAGAGACCATGTGGCTACAGGGCCTACATATCTACTGTCTGGCTCTTTACAGTCAGTCAACCAGAGCCTCATCTAAACCCCTCACTTAAAACAAAGGGATACTCTCTGGAGAGAGTAACTAACTTTTGCCTCAAGTCACAAAATTGGTGACACAGTTGGGACCTAGATCTGCCTGCCGACTCCTGGACAGGCTTTTCCACCCCCAGGCTTCCTACCCTCTCCCCCTGGCCGTTCACTCATCACCAGTTATGCGTTCTGAGACACAGAGCCAGGTCCTGGCAGGCTGCCCACAGTGCCACAGAAGATCAGTACTCGGCCTGTCCCCCTCATCGTGTCACCTGCCAGCTCCTCAAGCTGGACATCAGATGCTGTCTGCAAGCCCACGTGCCTATACTCAAACTCACTGACCGCTCCCACAGCCATGTGCCTTGGGCTCCCCGCTGCTGTCTTTGTCCTGACCACTCCAGCTGCCCTTCAGCCCGACCCCCACGTCCAACTGTCATCGACAGGCTTTGGTGAGCTCACTTCTTCCCACCTTCCTTGACGACATTCAGTCTGAGGTTCGGGCTATTCCTTTGTGTCTGAACTCTCACCCTGGGACCCCAGCAAGTTGCCTCTAATTCCGTCTCCTCAGACAAGTGGTCCTTGTGAAGTGTCATAAAGCCTGACGGTATTTACCTAAAAGGTGGAGTTGGAACTCCTTATCGGGGCTTTCCCACTTCTCCATACGAACCTCCTGCACAGTTAAACTGGTTCATTTTCTTCTTCAAACCCACTTGGGGTCCTCCTGCCCCCACCACACAGCTGCTCCCTCTCCAGGGGTCTTTCCTCAGGAGCTTAACTTCTGCTCCTCACACAGCTCAGGAGAAAGGAGGTGCACAAAGCAGCGAGGGGGGCATGACACGTCCCCTGCTCACACAGCTCTCCTTCCGCCAGAAGCCCTCCATCCGTGTGACAGCACCGAACACGGCAGAAAAGGGCAGTCTGCTGTGCTGGAATGGGCCAGAGCACAATTTCATCAGTGCTTTCTAAGGCACTGACTGTTGACGCACCAGTATTTTTTTAATGTAAAATATACATATTTGAAAAATTACGTCACAAATTTATGATAACTTGTAAGGTAAGAGACAGAGAGCAGAGAAGGCTATGAACGTAGAGAACCCGGATTCCGATTCCTGCTGGTGGCTACACAACGTCACACAAGTTCCCACTTCTCTAAGTCCTTCAAACGTAAAACATGGGGATTGGTTCTTGTTCCTCGAGGTGGCTAAGCTATAAAAACCACCACGAACGCTGAATTAACAAATGCTGAGTTCCTGTTTGTGGGGGAAATTCAGGCTCAGTGTCCTACAAGTCTCTGTCACAAAACTGTCGCCGATCAATACATCACTTGCTTCTTACGTGTTTATGTATAAAGACACCCTACGTAACACTTACCGTGGGCTCACTGACACTGACCCTGGGGCCCGCGTGCCACCACCCACGCTGGAACAAAGCCCATCTAACCCGTGTCTCCTCTGTGGGGCACGTGGCAGCCTCTTGCCTGAGGAAAGCTAGACAGCCCTTCAGCACTAAGCTTGGGGCCATTTCAAACAGCAAAACCACCCCTAAAAGTGCAAACACGTGAAAAACACGCAACCTGTAGGCTGCTTACGGTATGAGAGCTGACGTACGCAGGTGAGCGGCTTTGTCCACCCTCGGCTGGGGGTGTGCAGGAACAACTCGAGTGTTTTCTGCTTGGTGGTATGCGAGCGGCTGTGGGAGCGCCAGGACTGCTGACGTGGGGGTACCGCCAAGCGTCAGCGACATGGGGATCCCACGGACAGCCTGCACCTCCTTCCAGGGTTACTGCAACAACTCACACAGACACTTTTGACAAAGCCTGACACGTGGCAGGGACCGTGCTGTCACCCGGCCTGGCATCCACCACACAGGACAGTCACTTTAAAAACTGCCTCTGCGGTCAGTACCCCAGCACTGGAATTCCAGCCAGCACTCTGGAAAGGACTCCGGGCGTCTTCTGAACACCAGACCAGTTAATATCTGCCACTTGTTCCCACTATCAAAACCCCGTACACGGGGTGTGGCCACCTGTGAGATCTGACCAAACCCTCCGACCCGGCCAAGGAGACCGTGACCTTTAGTCAAACCTCTGCCAACTTCTTCTGTGCTCACCCTGCTTTCCTCCCTGCTCTTGGGGTCCCCCCACACCAGTTTCAATAACAAGCACAGATGAGGACAGTCAGCTCCCCTCAAGCAGCCCCTAGACGTCAGGGCAGAGACTGTGATTAGCAGACTGCAGTAGAAGCATCTCTGTGTGACGAGAGCAGGAAACCAACACAGGCCACTTGTTCTTGTGGCTGCCCCCAGACCATCCTCAGGCCGCCCCCAGGCCGTCCCCAGGCCCCAGCTCAGCTCATTCCCAAACAACAGATTAAAGCCCCCTGGACCTTGTCACTGGCTCCTAACCTAAGGCTGGGGCTGATGAGCCCTGCACGTGCACCTCACCCCAAAGCCACACACAGTGGCCGGCCATTGTCCCTGACAGGTGGCCTAGGAAAGGGAGGACAGCCAGCTGGCGGCCTTGCCTTGTGGGGACAGAGCAGGTATGTAAGGGAGGTCCAAGCAGGGCACAGCAGCTGACCGGCCTCGGGATGGGACAGGTCAGGCCAGGCCAGCCAGACGTGTCCAGTGACGTCCACTTAGCCACACACTGAAGACCCCAGTTACCTAACTCAGTGTGGTGAGGAGGAGAATGTTCCAAATCCTGTGCCTGAAGCTCCAGTAAAAACCAGCCGAAGTGAAACTGTCCATTCACGTCTGAAGCCCTTAGGAACCTTGGTTTCAATCTAATGCCTACTAAGCGTTTATGGGGCAGAGCTCGCACAGTACCTGCCAGGGCCTGAGGCAGACAGCAGGCCTGAGCCCAGCCAGTGCCCGCGGCTCACAGCGCCAAGCAACATAGCAGAGAACCTGGCGTGTGCCCAGCTTGCGGCTGGAGTGTTCCACGGGCCGGGCAAGTGCAGGACCCACAGTCCTGGGTGAGCTGACCCGCCTCGGGGCCGAGAGCTTGGCGTGCTGTCCAGTTCAGTAAGCACGCGCTGAACAGCCTTTGGGAGCCGAGACAGGGCTGGCACAGCTGCAGAACCAATGGTTAATTATTTAAATGTTAACTTAAAAACAGAGGCTTCTTTGCAACTCAGTTACTGGAAAACATTTAAGTGTGCTCACAACAAGGTGGGTCAAACAATCTATTTTTCAAAGGGCAAATTTTATAAAATCTAAGTATGGAGTGATCAAGTATTTCTGATAAAAACTTAGCATCCGAATTCATAAGTGCTGGTTAATGTAAAAACCACAAATAAAACAAAAAACAACAACAAAAAAAACAGATTTAAAGACTCAGTAGGAAAAAAGCAAACTGTGTCAGGAATAAACTTTTATACTGATTACACACTGATATAAGTAATATTTTGGAGATGCTGAATTGAGAATTTGCACTGACACTGACGGCGCCGTTTGCACTACATGGTGACGGGCAGCACGGCTCTGCCCCCCACGTAGGACCATCCTCCAGCTCGTCTTGAGATGAGGTAACGGAATCTGGGGAAGGGGGATGTTTCACCCAAGACCTTTTTCCTTCTCCTTCTCCTCCTTGCCCTTCCCTCAAGTCATTTCCTGTTCTTCTATTTGACCAAAGTGCTTCTGCTGACGGGACGGAGCTCACTGGTGTCCAATGAGACTCACCCGACAGAGAAATTACCCCAAACGAAATCTATCCAGAAATGAGCCAGACCATCTAAGGCTGCAGAGTGCCAGTCACCCTTCCAGACCCACGAAAACAAAACCCCCTTTACAGTTACTCCCCGAGCTCTCCGCACGTTGCACATGACACATGATGCGGTAGCGTCTGCGACCAGGGGGTGGTGTCAGTCGTCCCTTCACTTCCCAAACACTGACCAACGCGCACCAGCTCCATGCCTGGCACCTTTCTTGGCATTAGGGACAGAGCAGTGGACATAAAACCCTTTTCCTATGGAGCTTTCAATTTAGAACCCAGGTAACTCTAAGGCGCGAGATAGAAAAGTGCTCTGTAAATGCCATCAAATGAGCAACATGCAAGAGGCCAGTACGTTAGCTGGAAGCCAGTTGTCCTGATGCCTGGTCACCATCACCCCCCCCCCCCCCGCCGTGTCCTGTCCCCACGCACCCATGGCTGAGCCGACGCACTGAGCAGTGCACTCTGGGGCTCACAGACTCTCAGGGAAGAGGCCTCAGAGGAGCCTGACTTGTTTAGTCAGGAGAGTCTGTCACACGGAGCAGGGCTGTGACCTTGCCAGGTCACCGTGCTGCTTGGTGATGGTTTCCGCATCTAGTATGTGGTGGCAGTAACCACATAAGGGCTTGTACAGAACCCAAGGACAGCCAACAACAAACATTAGTGTTCACTTAGCCGTACCCCAGTTTTACAGCTGAAAAACAAAACTGAAGCTTGGCCAGGACAAGTGCCCCCCCCAGGTCACCGGCTAACAAGTGGCAGAGATGTGACTCATTCGAGGTACACCAGAAACCAGCCTCCAAATCTAAACTCACTGGCTGCTTAGAGAACAGAGATGATGTCGTGATTTTGTCTCCAGTTTAATGCATCTGACAACATAACAGGGCTGGTGGGAAGTTTGTATAAGTTTTCATTAGGACTTGTAAACACATGAAAAGTTACTTAATATCATCCACGAGAGAAATACCAATTAAAACCACATTAAGATGCCACGTTTCAGCCATCAGACCTAAAAGTCTGCAGATACACTGCACCGTACGGTAGGGGCAAGCCAGCCGGGAGCGCCGTTCCTCCACACTGCCAGGGGAAAGGTACCTTCGTACAGCCTCCGAGAGCGGGCGACGTTGCGATGTCTACCCAAACTACAACTGTATATGCCCTTGAACTCAGCAGCTCCACTTCTAGAAATTCATCCTCAGGCACGTGAAAGAATCTAATATTTGTAAAGACATTGGAAATAAGCTCCTACAGACCATCAATAGGGGGACAGTTTTTCAAAGTCTGCATACACACATGAGGAACTGCTACACAAAGAGACACACACAGAATAAAGAACATCTCATGTATCAGTAAGATCCAAACGTACCGTAAGCGGGAAAGGGAGAGCTGTACGTGTTTAAAAAGTTGTTCATTAAAGCACACAGTCTATCATAAAAGCCCACACTCTTCCTAGCACATAGTGTCCCGCAAAAGAATGAGAGGCCTTAGAGCAGGGGTGTCCAAACGTTTTTCAACGTTTTTTACCAAGGGCCATATGCGGTAAAATACACAAACAGCCGGGCCACTCCCTTAGAGGCGAAGTACATATTGCCTCACCTGGTTTATTTAAGTAAACTAAACATATTTTTGGAATTTGCTGCGGGCCAATTAACAATGGATCATGGTCCACAGTTGGCCCATGGGCCAGCAGCTTGGATAGCCCTGCCTTAGAGGTTTGTTTTCTGAACTTAGGAGCTCAGATAAACCACCACTATCCACAGACCCCACCCTTCTTCCCAACCACGGGAAGCAGCAGCCCACAGTGCACCCACACGACAGTCTGCGGAACCCAAGCAGGTTTCTGACCCCTTGGCTCTTCCTGTCTTCAAAGCAGATGAAAAAACCCCACGAAATGTTCCCTGGGTTTTTTTGTTTTGCTTTGTTTTGTTTTGTTTGGGGGCGGATGCCTACAGAATATGTCTAAGCCTTTGAAAAATTTAACATGAAAATGTGCCAGAAATTCTCCAAGATTTTAAAAGGTATTCACTTAAAGCTTGCTGAATGGCTCCCAGACTGGAAGCAGCGGTCTGGGCGGCCTGGGTGTCACCTGTGTGCCCGCCCTTGTCCCTGCAGCAGAAAGTGCCGGGGCTGGAGCACAGGGCTGAGGATCTCGGCCTCCCTCGGAGGCCAAGTGTGGCATGTACTATTACAAGCCTAACAGTGAGTTTTTGCCAGCTGCAGTCTGAAGTGTGACATGCTGGGGACACACGAGGGAGCACGTGGAGGCACAGAGTGTTTGCAGTGCAGAAAGCAAAGGAGTGAGTTTAAACACACATGTACGTATATGCACGAACATTCCACGGACAGCTAACCAAGAAAATGGAAAACTTCTTCCTACTGGAAAGAAGGTAGAAGACCTAACATTCAACATCCAGAACTTCTACCATACGCATAGCAGTTTTGTTTCTTTAAATAAACATTAGACTCATTAAAACTTGTAAGTCTCTTCATGCTATTAAATAATTGCAATGAATGTTTCATCTTATAAACCTCACTGTTTTACTTTAACACAAAGTAGATGTGTATCCATGACAAAAAAATTCAAGAGTCTAAGGAGCAGCTCAGAGAAATTCATTTTCTACAGTATTGAAACTATTTCAGTAACAGTTAAGCGTTCCTTAATCCAGTAGTGACTTTGATGCCTCACGTTTCCAGCTCACTAGAACCTAACAATAAGCTACATTTTCCTTTTTTAAAAAAATAACAGAGATTACAGCTGTGTGACCTGATTTTCAAGGAAGCTGAACACACCAGATTTGAATGCAAACCAAATACCTTTCTAGTGTAAGATGAAGAGGGCCCTGCGCCTGCCTGTCTGCACGGGACGGACTGCCCGACCCTGGGGGTGGGGCTGAAAGGCCAAACAGGAGAGAAGTGAGAACGTTCTTCCAACAAGACACCGAACTTAACAAAGCCAGCACACTCTCCTCACGTACTAATTCTTACTTCTTTCAACTTTAAACTACAATTTTGAAGGCAGAAGTTTTATGGTAGACTTGTAATGAGGTTAATTCTAAGAGAAACTGGCCTTAGGATAAAATCAAGCCTCTTCAAGGAATTAACTAAATTTAAATTTAGAGTATGACTAACCTGTCACAATAAAAAATATGTCTTTTCCTATAGCCAAGTTTTTCCAATACATTAAACTATAGATACCCTTAATAAAGTAACATAAAAAGCACACAGTCAAATCTCACTCCTAGAAGATAACACAGAAGAAAACCCAATGACTTTGGGTAAGGTAATGATTCTTTTAAGTACAACACAGAAGACACAATCAATGAAAGAAGTAATTGATAACCTGGACATCATTAAAATTAAAAACTTCTGCTCTGAAGATGACACTGTGAAGACATGAAGAGGAGAAGCCAGAGACTAGGAGAAAATATCTGGAAAAGACACATCTGATAATGGACTGCTATCCAAAACATACAAAGAACTCTTAAAACTCAACAATAAGAAAACAAAACAACACAATTAAATGGACAAAAGACCTGTTCAAGACACCTCACCAAAGAAGATATGCAGATGGCAAGTAAGCGAATGAGAAGAGAATCCACCACATCACTCATCATCGGGAAAATGCAAACTAACCCAACGATGACACCCCACTGCACATCTGCCAGAACAGCCCCAATCCAGACACGAACATCAAATGCTGGGAGGACACGGAGCCACAGGAACTAACTCACTGCTGGTGGGGATGCAAATGGTACAGCCAGTTTGGGGGACAGTTTAGCGGTTTCTTACAAAACTAAACACAGTCTCACCATATGATCCAGCAGTCACGCTGCTTGGTATTTGTCCAAGTGAGTTAAAAACTTACGTCACACAAAAACCTGCACATGATGTTTACAGCACCTTTATTAGTAATCGCCAAAACTTGGAAGCAACCGAGACGCCCTTCCGTAGGGTAAGGGTAAATAAACTGTGGTCCATCCAGATAGTGGAGTATTATTCAGCAGAAAGAAATGAGCTCTGAAACCATGAAAAGACATGGAGGGACCTGAACTGCGTATGACTGAGTGAAAGAAGCCAGTCTGAAAAGGCTGCAGACTGTAGGATCCCAACTCTATGACATTCTGGAAAAGGCACAACTGTGGGGACAGTGACAGACCAGTGGTTGCTGGGGCTTTTAGGGCAGTGATCCTCTAACCATGGATGATTTTACGTTACATTTGTCCAAATCTATAGAAGGCACCCCATTGTGAGACCTGCAATGTCAACTAGGGGCTCTGGGCGATGAGGCCGTGTCAGTGGACGTTCACTGATGGCAACAAATGAGACTGTGAAGGTGGGGGAGGCTGTGCGTGTGTGGCAGGGGGCAATGGGAACTCTGGATTCGCCACTCAGTATTCCTGAGTACCTAAAAAACACTCTATAAAAACACACACAAAAATATGCATACAGTTAGAAAAGGGTATAGACAACAATCCTGTAAACTAGAAGATTAGGAAAAAACTTTAGTAAATGTGTCTCTAACGGTTGAATCTAGGGGGGGCTACATCTGGCTGTTCAATCTCCTATTCTTCCAACTTTTCCTTATGTGAGAAAATTTTCAAAATGAAACTTAAGAGGGTAAAACACGGGTTTTAGGGTACACCCCAAAATAACAATATTGCTCATCTTTGACCAACCACAGCTATTTACATTAAACAGCTATGTAACTACATGTAAACCTCCCATAAATCCTCATTATATTTAAGAAAGCCACTGTTTAGAGTAACCATGAAATTTTGAGATTTACAAAATAAGTCAGGTAAGCACTATCAAAAAGTAATTTCTGAAAGAAGTTAAGACAGAAACCCTATTTAAATGCTTAATCACATTAATTTCCGTGAGGTGGGACGGGCATTTCACTACGATGAGAAGTATCTACCAAGATGAAACAACTTCAGTCCCTAATGGGAGTTATTTTGCTGCAATTGAGAAAGAAACAATCTCGTGAACTATTACCAAGTCCTGAGAGGAAAGATAAGGATCATCATTAACTTCAGCAACAGCGTTAACAGCAGTTTGCAAACATTTAACAAAAAAAGAAAATTTCTGACCACCTTCAGAGAGAGAGAGGGAGAGAGTGCGCTCGCACTGAATTTCTGACCTAAATTTCATGCACATGAAAAGGATACTGCACTGGAAGAAAGAAAAGGCTGGGGGTGGGGGTGGGGGGTGGGCAGCATATGTAAGGCACACAGGATCCACCTGGGATCCTTTTTAATTAAAAAATTCTGAACATTCCAAGCATATCTCTGAACTTGTAAGGCCAGTGTCTCCATTTTCCGTATAAAGGTCATCTGCCTTCTTCCTCCCGGCAATCAAAGGTTTTAAAAAAGGAAATAGTTGTTATCCAAACAAGTATTTAGCTCATTTAGCACGCTGCTGTGGTAACCAAGAGCTTTTTGATGTCTGCAGGCCGGTCCACTACCAAGGACCCAGGACCTGCCCGCTATTCCACCCCTGCGTGGCGCGCGGCCGCCGGGACGCCGGGCGTGGGGCGGACTTGCCAATGTCCTGCGCAGCCTCCACCCGGGAGGCAGTCACTTCTGCAGGAAGGCCACGAGCCAGCGTCGGAAGCGCCCTCTCACCTGCCCCGCGTTCGCGACCCCGCGTGGGGGCGGTCAACACGGACAGCGGAGGGCCCGGGATAAGTCTAACGGGCCGTGAGGCCCAGGCCTCACCTGCGCACCCCTACCTGTGCGCCCCCATCCCTGCGTGTCGCCCCACCTGCGCGCCCCCCACCTGCGCGCCCCCCACCTGCGCGCCCTCTCACCTGCGCGGCGGCGGCGGCGGCGGCGGGCGGCGGGCCCCCCTGCAGGCCGTCCTCCTCCTCGGGGGGCTCGTCCAAAAGCACCCGGCCCCGGCTCAGCTTCCACATGCTCCGGGGCGGGCTCCGGCGTCCGTGCGTCCGTGCGCGCCCCTCTCCGGTGAGTCCGCAGCGCGCGGAAGCTTCGGCTGCGGCTCCTGCGGGACCCGGACGCGGCAAGTGGGGCGGGACGGGCCAGCCGCACCCTCCCGGGTCCCGGCCCCGCCCACCGCCAGGCCCCCGACCCCTCCAGGCCCACCTCCAGCCCGGACTTGATTCCACCACCAACGAGCCCCCCCACACCAAGCAGGTCCCCGCCCCCAACTAGGCCCACAGGCCCCGCAAACCAGGCCAGCCCCGGACCCGGGACCCGACGCCCCCGCCCCAAGGACCAGGCCCGGGACCCAAACCCAGCCAGGCCCACCTCCAGACCAGGCCACCCCCCCAGGACCCCGCCCCCGGCCCAGGCCCCGCCCCCGACCAGGCCACCCAGGACGAAGCTCCCCTCCTCCGAGACGTCCCCGCCCCTCACAGCCTCCCCGCCCCCCTCGCCTCGAGCACCCACCTCAGGCCCCCATCTCAGCCTACCTCCCTCAGTCGGTCCCCTTCACCTGCCCAAAATTGGTCCCCTCATGCCGACTCCTCACCTCGGGGCCCCCCAGCGCCCCCTTATCCCGGACCTCCACCCCGGCAAGCCCCTAGCACCCCCTCACTCGGAACCTCCCCACCCCGGGTCCCCGGACCTCCCACGCCGAAGCCTCCACCTCGGGAACCCCCAGCGACCCCTCACCCGGGTCCCCCTCTTCCCTGGACCCTCTCCCCACCCCTGCCGACCCCTCACCCCCGGGCGTGGGGCGCGGCCATGTCCGCCAGGCGACAGCACGGGGGAGGGGCGGCCCGGCCTCCGGTCCCCATGGCAACGGCAGCGGGACGCGGGGCGGACACAGTGCGCATGCCCACAACCGGCTGCCGCGCGCGGCTCGGGGTGCAGGGCGCCCCGGGCTGGAGAGTCAGTTGCTGTGCCGGCTCACGACCCCCGCTCGCAGAAAGGGACCCGAACCCGGCTGACTCTCCCAGAAAAGCAGCGCCGGGCAGGCCGGTGACCCCATGTCCTTGGAACAATGTCCACCCGCGCAGGGCCGCGGCGCGACCTCAGGCGAGGCTGGGGTCCCAGGTGCCCGCGCTCCGGACACGCAGCTTTCCTGCACACGGGCCCGGGGTGACCTCACGTTGTTACCCGATTGTCTACCTCGTGGGAGGTGCGGAGCGAGCCCCTGCCCTAAGCATTGGGGCTTCTAGTGTTTGGGAGGCAGGACGCTGGGGAACGCGGACCTACAGGTGCGGGGGACAGGCAGGAGACCCAGAATAGCGAGCAGTCAGGTGTATGCGATGCTTCGCGGCCTTGTGTGCATCCGGGGCTTGGGTTCGGCCCAAATAGGTGGGTGGACCGAGCCCAAACCTCCGAGAGGAGAAGGAAGGGGCTAAGTATCCACGTTAAGAGTTTGGGGTCCAAGAGACAAGGGAGCAGCGTTGCTACACCTGGCCAGGCCAAAGTCAGACCCCCACAGCCACCTGGGAACCGACACAGCACTTGGAGGCCTCGCTGTGGCCCCCGTATTCCTGATGCCTGATACGCAGCAGCGCAGCAGTCTTGGGGACAAAGGATGTGTAAACCATTCTAAGGGTTTCCTGGCCATTGACAGACAAGCAAGCTGTGCCACAGATGGTGTAGGACGGGACTGGAGGGACCTTTACAACTAACTTGCTGGTCTATAATTCCGTGTTTCCCTGAAAATAAGACCTAATCAGAAAATAAGCCCTAGCATGATTTTTTGGGGTGACATCCCCTGAACGTAAGCCCTAATGTGTCTTTTGGAGCAAAAATTAATATAAGACGCCGTCTTATTTTCAGGGAAGTACAGCTGTTTGTTACTTTTTCTTGCTGAGATTACAATCTCAGTCACAATGCACTGGCAGGACCCCAAACTGTACGTAGCACAACCTGCAGAGTCACTGGACCCCCTTGAAGCAGAAGGTCCTGCTCACCAAAAGGAGAGGCCCCTTGCACATTCCAAACTACAAAGTGACTTTTATTTCGTGTCTCAGAAAAGAGCCAAACAATAAAATATGAAAAGATACTCAACTGCATTATAGTCAGAGATGCAAATTAATGTGAAATGCCATATTTTTTCCACCTATCAAAGTGGTATTGACTTAAAAAGATGTGTCCAGTGTTGGAAACTGTTTTGGGGAGACCAGTGGTGCCGATGGTACAAACTTATGGAAGGAAACATGACCCATTTGCTAGTATCAAATTTTAACGTGCACACCCTCCCACCAAGCAAATTAACTTCTACAGAGAAACGTTTTACTCGATATACTTCAACATTACAATTTTCACACTAACTATATTTTCCTATATGACTTGAAAAATTGAAAGTCAGATTTTATAAAAGATTCCCGAACTGTAGGCTTCTGTAAATATTTTCTTAAGCACTGTAACTCAAAAAGATAAAAGTCAAATGTGGACAGCCAGAGGCTCAGTTGGTTAAAGCACAAGCTCTGAACAACAGGGTTGCTGTTTCGATTCCCACATGGGCCAGCGAGCTGCACCCTCTACAGCTGGTAGATTGAAGACAACGACCTTCTGCTGAGCTTCCTTCTGGAGGATTGGCCGGATGGCTCAGTTGGTTAGAGCACAAACTCTCAACAACAAGGTTGCCAGTTCAATTCCCACATGGGATGGTGGGCTGCGCCCCCTGCAACTGTTTTCAAACAGCGACTGGACTTGGAGCTGAGCTGCGCCCTCCACAACTAGACTGAAGGACAATGACTTGGAGCTGATGGGCCCTGGAGAAACACACTGTCCCCTAATATTCCTCAATAAAAATTAAAAAAAAAAGTCAAATGGACCTTTGGAGGTTTTCTAGAAATGATCAGCAGCAAAACTTTTAAAATGAAAAGAGGCTCTGAGTTTGTCTGTGGGAGAGGAATGGGCCCCTCACAGGGTAGTGGTTAGGGTCTGGCAGGGGTCACGGAGCGGAGATGGAGAAGCCTAACTTGACAAATCAACCAGACACCTGGAAAGCAAGACAGTGTGGCCACAAGACCACGAGTCCCCATCTTACATTCTCATGAGATCAGCAGTCACATGATACCAGGACCCGGAAAATCTCTGGACCCACCAGGCACAAACATTACAAACTGATGGAAAACCACAGAGCACCCACTAAAAATACTCAGGAGAAATGAAGAACCCCTTCTTCATGGGAATAGGTAAGCATGTTAAAACTTTATACAGACACACCTTCTCAAACCAGGTCACATTAGCTTAGTCTTCTGGGCTGAAAAGGCTTAAGAAGTTGAAATGCCTGGACGTGGCACTGGTTACAGTATGCACTACCAACACAACGGACTTACTGAGTTCACAGCGGGGGGGCCCTCAGGGTACTGTCAAAATAAACACACTGGAAGCACAATACGGATCAAGGCAAACACCATCAAACAGAGGTTATGAAACAAAGCCAGGAGCCAAACACAGCACCTTCAAGGACACTACAAAGAAAACGTGGAAAACCAACTCAGAACACTTCAACAAATGCCGCGGATGTCTTTATTCTTTATGCAAAGAGAGCATCGGGCCTGTGTCCAGACCTCTGGCTTCCTTTCTGGCCAGCATATCCGCATTTCTGTGCTTTTGAAATTTTTACCACAAGTTAACCCCCTGCAAACCCAGGACAACCTGGAAGAAGAAAGCCAGGCTTATGGTATCAAATAGCTAATTCTAGAGTATTTTCAACAACATGTTGCATTATTTCTGGGGAGGGGAGGACCTTCAGACATTCTGGAGTTCTGAAAAGCACTTCTCATGAGTTGTAGGAATTTCTCGTCATTCATTGATTGATGAATTTTATAAATTCAGTCATGCTTGTTGAAGTTCATAAGAGGCGCACTTTACACAATCTGGCATCACAAAAACACAGGATTTGCACATAAGAATTCATTTAAAAACCTTCCATTCCTGAACCCTTCATTGGAAGAAGCTAATAATTTTAGCCTGAACTGCCTGTGTTGTCTAATAGAACCCCTGGAAATTCATGACATAGAAACTAACTTTTATAATAACAGTCAACTGTGCCATCCCTGTCTGAAGGCTAAACGTGGTGAGGCTTTACTCTGGCAAAGTTAATTTAAAGGACAGTATGGTCTGTGGTGCCATACAGAACTTTCCAGAAACCAAAGTCGTTTGAGGGTGAGATGAACATCCTTGGGAAATAGCTTGTTCCTCATCCCGGGAGGTGGGGAGTGGAAGCTGATCTGAAGAGAGACGACTGTAGGGCCATCCCTGTGCTCTCCGAATTTAAAATCGGTTACTCCAGTGAGGAGGGCCAGGTCTCGTCTGGGGACTCAGTCCTTGCCGCAGGCAGGTGTGTCCCACGGATCCTGTGGTTACACTGAGCACCTCAAAGGCCCCCACAGCAACTGCCACTCTCTCCTATGTTAGTTTTTATTGATCTCGAAGGAACGCTCATTTTTAACATCTGGAGGGTTGTGGTAATATGTAAACTTAAGGACAATGTGGCCCTCAGATCCTGACATATTAAAATTTACACCTAATATCCCACCAATGTGTTTTTCTCTGCACCACCCTTAACTGAACGTGTGCATTAAAATACCGTTCTAGACCTTCTCAAGACCTCTCGGACATATTCTATACCTAGCATAGTGCTGAGAACAAAATATCTGAGCAATAAATACTCACTAATTGGTCAACGAATTCTCTTAATTTAACAGTGTTGCTAGAAACAAAACTGAAAATTACAGCTACTGTTTCCTGAGTGCTTATTACTTATGAGGTGTTTACTAGCATTTTATATACATTTTAAATCCATGGCAAGAACACAGTTTGGAGCCCATTGACCTGGTTTACAATTTTAGCTCTACTTAGAAAAAACAAGACCTGAAAGGATTTCACGAAACTTTAATGCTGTTTACCTGTGAGAAGTAAGCTTGAGGGCACAGAGCCGGAAAATTCCGCTTTGGTTTATGTAGCTGTGTAAATGAATTGTTATGCATACGAGGTCTGACAATTACATTTGTGAACTCATTCTAGAAAAAATGCCACATCTCTCATTGCTGAATATCACTACGGTCACCTTCAAAGTACTCCCTCTGGGAAGCTATGCACTGACGCCATCGCCTAGTTTACCCTTCAAAGCAATGTTGGAACTTTTTTTTTCTGGAATGGCCATCAGAGCTGTTGTCATATTACCCTTGATGTCCTGAATGTCATCAAAATGTCTTCCTTTCCATATTTCCTTTATCTTCGAGTAAAGAAAGAAGTCATTGGGGGCCAGATCAGGTGAGTAGGGAGGGTGTTCCAATGCAGTTATTTGTTTATTGGCTAAAAACTCCCTCACAGACAGTGCCGTGTGAGCTGGTGCATTGTTGTGATGCAAGAGTCATGAATTGTTGGCGAAAAGTTCAGGTCATCTAAGTTTTTCACGCAGCCTTTTCAGCACTTCCAAATAGTAAACTTGGTTAACTATTTGTACCCAGTGGGTACAAATTCATAATGAATACTCCCTCTGATATCAAAAAAGGTGAGCAACATGGTTGCAACAAGTCCGCCAACTTAATTGTCAGACCTCATATCTATCTACCATGTTTCCCCAAACATAAGACCTAGCTGGACAATCAGCTCTAATGTGTCTTTTGGAGCAAATATTAACATAAGACCCAGTCCTATTTTACTATAAAACCAAGTCTTTAATATAATATAATAATAATATAATATAATATAATATAATATAATATAATATAATATAATATAATACCGGGTCTTATATTAATTTTTACTCCAAAAGACGCATTAGAGCTGATTGTCCAGCTAGGTCTTCTCTACCACCAGTCTTTCTGGGCACATCCGGGGTTCTCAGGGTACCGTGCTGGAACAATAGTGGCTCACAGCCAAGGTGCTTACATATTCTCGATGGCAGCCGGTGGAGACACAAGAAGTAAACATCCGCCTGCACCCCAACAAGGGGTCTTCCTGCACCACAGTCTCGCTAGCTGCCAGGCAAGACACAGGAAGCAAACATCCACCAGTTCCACTACATGGTGGTACGTTTCCAAGCAAGCAGTCAAGCGGTCCATCACATCAGGGATGGAAGGCAATTCCCCATAGTCCACAGTCATTCACCAGGGCTGTGTGTTGGCCTCACAATGTGCCCTCTCCACAGAGCGAGAGCTCCAAGTCCTCACCAACCTGGGGGTGAGGGATGACCTTGACCTCACCTGCATTTCCCACGGAGGACTCAGCAAGCATTTCCTCCTAGGACTACAAGTTCCGCATCTGGGCTGCCTCAGCAAGCACTTCCCAGCCCACACAGCTGCAACGACCTTTGCTTTCTCTGGCCTATGCTGGTCAGAGAACTGTCCACATCTTCCCACGCCTCCACGGGGATCCAGCTCATGAGAGTAGCAGCCACCGGGCACCACACACCGCGTGGGGGCCACGCATCCTCCTGCCCAGGGGCAGACGACTCCATTACCTCTTTGGGGATTCTGGCTGGCGCTGTACCCTGCTCGCTGTGCCATGTGTCATGCAGGGTCTCAGCTTCTGCTCCCCACACAAGAATGGTGAGGCCAAAAAGGAACACCCACGGAGCCATAGGTAGGGGAGTCATACCACTATATTCTCACTGACGGCTGGGTTGGAGACACAGGGAGCAGGCTCTACACGATTGACAATCTGCCGTCCGCTTCTCTGCCAACCAACCAACCAACCCCCTTGCAAATATAGCTACAGCAGTTATATTAATGGCTAATGACTAATTGTTAACAGCTCATAGCCAACCAGCTTATTACAGCTGATGGCCATCTACTACCCGAGCCAGCACCTTTCCATGTGAGGCCGAGAGCCTGGAAACTGCTCTCCTGGCTCTGTCCCCACACCCCCCCCACGGCACCCCCAGTCCCCCAGGAGGGTCTCCCTGGCCATGTCCACCCAGGTTGCTCACTTCTCCAAGGGCTGGCAGTCACCTCCACCTCCAGTTACTGTCCATCCTGTCACCAGACCAAAGGCCAGTGCCTTTTAAATAATTCTGCTTCCTCCCAAGGAAATGACAGTTTAATAACAGAACAAAGATGAGAGAAGATGGTGCACACTCCCTTCGTCAGCATGCTTTGCTTTTAAAGCCCTTTCGACTCTGGTGTGTCATCTGAATGATTCCCAGTGTCTTACTTAATAGGGGTGATATTTATTTCCTTTTTAAATTACAATTACTTTAAAAGGTTATTCTGTATTTAAACAATATACTTATATGCTTTTAAAATGTGGAAACTGAAACTCATAAACAGGCATTTGAAAGCCTGTGACCTGTAGTCGCAGACAGAAGAGCTGGAGCAGCCCAGCTGGAAATGCAGGCTCCACTGGCTTCAGCTGTGACCTTGGGTAAATCACGTCCCCTCTGTAGTCTCTGGAGTTAGTGACACATCTTGCCTCATGGGGTAGCAGGGTGTTCCTTGAAGCAGTGCCGGTAGACGTAGGTGCTCAGCAAACCTGAGCTACTGGAATGTGTCAGAAAACTAGCCCCAAACTCAGCAGCTATGCCCACACTATGCCCCCAACTCTGGGAGCAGGTCTGCAGAGCGGAGTGGTGGGGCCTCTCTCCCTGGAACCCGACAGCCAGCTGGGGGCTGCAGCCTCTGCTTATGCCCCAGGGACCAATTCTGGTTCCTCCAGGTTGGTTGCAGTCAGCCCTCCCCCTCTTTCCAGCAAAAACACTGCAGGCAGAGTGGAGACCAGGCGGCCAGTGGGCTGCAAGGAGAGCATCTGACGTCAGGACCGTAAAAGCAACTCTGGAATGTGACAGCAGACCCTGCCATCAATGAGTGTACACAGGGGTGTGTCTGAGCTGAAGGGTGCTGGGCTTCCTCTACCCTCCTGGTTTCCTGAGCTGGGGCTGTAACGCAGCTGACAAGGGGCAGATGACGGGAAGAAAGATGCACACTGTACCTTTTCAGTGGGAGGGCTCACTCCTGTCCAGGGCAGAGGCAATGCCTTTGAGGAAACGTGACTGGGCCCTTAGGAGATGGAAGGCGTTGACAGAGAAGTCTGTGTGTGTCTCCTTGGGCAGGGGATCCGGGGGGAGGGGAGCAATGACACTACCTCCCTTTTGGGGGCCTGTCTTCAGGCAGACAAGGGGGCTCTCCCGACATTTGCTGATTTCCCAGTGCCTACAGCTCAGGCGACAGGCAAAGCA
This sequence comes from Rhinolophus sinicus, assembly GCF_036562045.2. NCBI lineage: Eukaryota > Metazoa > Chordata > Mammalia > Chiroptera > Rhinolophidae > Rhinolophus > Rhinolophus sinicus. Next base: position 159,252 of record NC_133754.1, read on the forward strand.
GAAAGTTTTGGAGTCTTGCGTACTTGGTAGTCCCTTCACCATGAAGCAGGGACCTAGGAGTTAACCTGCATGACTGACCTGGAGAAGAGAAAGTGTAGAAAGGCGGGGCTCCTGGATGTAGTAGGCTCACGCCATAGCTCAGCCATGAACTCGCAGGTGCTGGGGTGCACAGCCTCTCTAACAAGACCCAGCCTGGGGACGAGGCCCCCCTCAGTGTGTGCCCCCTGCAGGTAGGGACCAAATGCCTGGGTTTTCCTGGAGCCCCAGCCTCACACCCACATGCTCAGACCTGTCATGTTTCTCTCAGGGATTTTGGTTCGGGAAATAATCATTACACAGAGGGGCCCAGTACATTCTTCTGGCGTGCGCATTTTAGTTGGTTTATTAAACTTAATGGTCCATTAAAGGAACTAGTGATCTTCTTTGTCACCCTTCAACCTAAAGCTCTAGACAGTGATTCTCAAAGCCCATGGCTGCTGAGGCCCAGGACTGGTCACAGGTTCTTCCTGTCCCCCCTCGAATCAGAAACTCGAGGGTTCTGTGCTTTACCGAGCCCCCTGGGGACTGTGATGCTAATGGGCTACAAGTATTGCCTTTCTCCATCACCCACCTTTTTCAGATAAAGAATGAAGGCCCACACAGGTAGACTGGCTGCCCAGAACCCCTGTGGCCACTGCTGCGAGGACCTACGCACGCCCACACAACAACCCCAAACAGAATGCGCTGAGGACGAGTGGCAGTATCCAAAGGCAGCTTTGAAGTGGCATCCATCCCAGAAGCTGCCACCTGGCGCCCAACTGGCGGTGCCACAGCCACCGGCCTGGAAGGTCCTTGGCCAGAAAACAGGGTCAGTGGCATTGTGAGCCCCTCGAGTGTGTATGTCTAGGATTCGTGGTACAGTTACGTCTGGGAAGAACTTTTCAGTCCACACATTAAAACAATACACAGAACAAAACCAAACAAACTGAGAAACTGTTGGGCTTCACCCTGGGAGCAGCAGGCCACCACACGGCTCACCTGTCACGTTAGGAGCAGGGATTCCTGGTGGCAGTTAGACGGGCAGACTGGATATCGGCCACCAGAATGGGGACCAGACACTTCAAGTTGTGACGAAAACTGTCACAACCAAGTGTGTCAGCTGCTCACTGAGCGCAGTGCTTGCTCATGTGGGAGGGGCTGACAGAAAGCATTCTCAAGGCAAAAATTTCCCAATTCACCAAATGCCCCAGTGAGCCCTGAGGGACAGTCACGGCCCTGTCTCCCAGAGCACCCTGGAGGCGGCCGTGTCCCCCAGAGCGGCATCAGAAGTGGCCCTGTCGCCCAGAGCGGCATCAGAAGCGGCCCTGTCCCCCAGAGCGGCATCAGAGGCGGCCCTGTCCCCCAGAGCGGCATCAGAGGCGGCCCTGTCCCCCAGAGCGGCATCAGAAGCGTGCCAGTGGCCAGCCAGGTCTGTAGCCGGAACGTGTCACGCTGCTTCCAAACTGGCAAAGTCAGGACCTCTCATGAGGACCGGGTGAGCATGGTGGGAGCCAGCAGGCCAGTGGGGTCCACGTTCTGAGCTGAACGGACATCCGGCAGCACAATCCTGTCCTTCCTTGGTGAGCTGCCAGCTGTGGCCTGGGGACAGGGGCAGAGTGAGTTCCCACTGGAAGGAACTGCAGTTGTGACTAAAACGTCCAATGCCTAGATTCCCAGGCGATAGCTATAGGACAGAGAGTGCACTTGTGTGCGGACAGAACGCTTTGCCTGGGATCACCAACATTCAGTCGTGTGATACATAACCAGGGCAGGGGTCCTCTCAGGCCACCGGGCTCCTTATCTACTGGTCACAGCCCTCCCTCAGCTCCCCGCCCATCCTGAGGGAGCTCTGCTCCCAGCCAGGCCGGAGGGGCTGTGACAAGTAGCCACACAGAGATTTAGGGGAAGAGGACTTTGGATAAGACTCAGCCATCTATTTGCTTACGGGTCCTTCAAGGAACAGGAAGACAGCAGGATGGAGCATTAGGTCAGCGGGGGGCCAGCTGTGCCCTGGGATTTGTTTCTTCTGTGCCACGCCCACATGCCTCTCTTATCTCAGTAGGTAACATTTGCATCCAGAGCTTGAATATTGTGGGGTTTTTTTTTGCTTCCTTTCCTCCTGGAAAAGTCTAGAATGCCTTCTGACACCTCTGGGTGTTCCGCACACTTGTCTTCCTCTAACCACATGCAGTGCACACTGGTGACTAAGGTGACATTTTTTCCTTCTCCTTCTTGGGCCAAGATCCTGTCACAGGAGGAATTCCGGCCTTCCTGGAAACCTGTGGACAGCCACATGAAACGATGGCTCTTCACTGGGAATTACTGGGCCCTCTGTCCTCAGTGTCACAGCCCGTGCACCTGCCCCGAATCCTACCGCCCGCGGCTGACCTCTTCCAGCCGGGACCTCCATGTGCTTTAACCTAAGGGACGCAATGACCTATAAAATGACCAGGAAAATAAGACAGGGGAGGGAGTGGGACGGAAGGAGGGGCCAAGAGGGAGGAAGCGGGGAGCCAGACAGACAGACCGTGTGAATGGCTTCTGGGATCGGAAACAGTTTTTAAATTATGTGTCAATGATGCCACCCAGCCTGGTCAGCATGTCCCCAGCAGTGGTGTTCTGTGCACGTACTTTCTGAGGCGAGCCAATCTACAGGTTTTAGCCAGGACATCGGTAAGACTTCCTCAGCGCTCCTTTAAGTGACGTCTTCAAGTTGTCTGGAGACTAGTCCTTTGCTACCAGCTGATGTCCCTGCGGCAGGAAGGCCGTCTCCATGCCCCCTCTAAGCCTCCTGGTGACTGAAGGAGCTGCCTGGAGACCAAAGACTCTCAGAATCTTGTTTCATGGGTGAGGGGAGGGTGCGAATACTACCTTGAAGGAAATCGTACCCACGTTGAACAGTAGACGAGTCAGTGGGGAGCCCCGAGGAGCAGCCAAAAGCTGGGAGTGCCCGCAGCTAGGCCTGCTCGGCTTGTTTGTCAGTGTCTGGAGGCTGGGAGTGCCTGGCGAGGGCATGTTCTGCTGAGGCTTTCACGTGGGCCACCTCCCGCCACCCAGCGGGCTAGGATTCCACGTGGACCTTGGGGGGCACACAGCCAGCTCGCAGGCGAGGACACTAGTCCTTGCTCCCAAGTTAGCCTCTGTGCAGGGCTCCATGAGAAAGATCCGCTTTATTCTCGAGATTTATCCTCACCACGTGGGACAGCTCATCTGGACACCACAGAGCTGGGTGTCACCTGGACCTGCTCCCGCCTTCCGCCCTAACAACACCACACACCACACGCTCTCCACGGCCGCCTCCCATGGGCCTCACCTGTGTGCACTCACCTGGTTCTCATCCTATGCGGGGAGTCTGACCCTGAGGGTGTCACAGGCTGACCAGCCAGGGGGGCTGCAGAGTCTTCAGTGCTGCCAGCGGCTCTTGCCCCGCAAGGTCCTCACCACTGGCTGTCATTTCCTCAGCACTGCCCGTTGTGGGGGAGCTCTGGTGACAGTGGGTGCCAGCCTGGACCAGGGCTGCAGGGACAGCACCATGCGGCTCTAGGCACTTCCGAGGCAGGGGACCCCTGACAGCCCAAGCTAGCCTGCAGGTTCTCAGGGTTCCTGCTGGAGGGGCCAACAATCACAGTGTGTGTGTGTGTGTGTGTGTGTGTGTGTGTGTGTAGAGGGTGTACGCAGCACAGTGTGGGGGCACCGTGCAGGGGTGCTGAGGGCTACCATAAAGCTGTCTATAATTAATGCAAAAAAACCAGTCTTAAAGGACCAAAAACCAACAAAAACAAACAAACAAACAAACAAACAAACAAAAAGACCAGTCTTTCTGCATTAAAACAATCTGCTGTTTAGGACGCCCCTTAGTGGCTAAATATAAGCAGTGTTGACAGGACGGCATTTTCAAAATTAAAAAAAAAAAAATCCCCGAATCCCTGTGAGTAGTAATCTTGAAGGAAACTGATGCAAAGCAGTTCCATTCACATCCAGTTGTAACTTTGAGTGGCTGTCATTAGCCGGGAAAAGGTTAATAGCTTGTATCCTAACTCATCTCTGGGAAGCTCCCTCTGCTCCACACCTACAAAACCTTTTTTTCAAGTATTATTCAAATTGCAATTTAATAGTATTGTCTGACGAATCTACGGGCAGAGGGCGTCGGGTCTGAGCTTGGCAGCGTGGGGCGGACGCGCGTGCTCGGCTCCCGCTCCGCTCCGGGGCTCCGCTCCGGGGTTTCCGCGTCGCCGGAGGACCGGCCCTTCCCTCCCGACGCGCGGGGCGGGGCGGCTCCGCCCACAGCCTCCCTGCGGTCCCGGCGCCTCCCGCTTCCCGCCCGCTTCCCGCCCGCTGCGCACCGGACGGACCCTCTCCAGGGCGGTCTGCACTGGCTTCAGCCAACAGCTTTTTTCTTTTTTTCTTTTTCTTTTTTTTTAATGATTGAAGAATCGACATGCAGCTGCCACGCCATTCGGAACACTGGGGCGACACTGTGTGAAGCGGGCTGCAAGGCTGGGTCTGCGCTGCAAATTCCCCATTAGATGAAAACAGGAAAGCCCGAGCCGGCACTTCCCGTTGGGTGAGTGTGTACAGCAGGGCGTGTGTGCAGATTTCCAAAGCGCCCCTCAGCTGTGCACACCCGTCCACACTGTCACGCAGCCGTGTAGGCGGGGAGCACCATCGGCTGGAGGCGCCCCACGCGTGCTGAAGCTGCTGCGACTCTGCCTATCTGCTGTGCTCCGGCTCATCTCAGTGGGGAATTGCTACTGCGAACGTCCCTACCGAGTGTCACCGCCTGGAAATGACATTTAAGTTCCAGAAGCCACAGCCGAGGAGGCCATAGGCAGAAGCATGTGCCTGTGCCCACATAGCTCTCACCCATGTCAGAAGTGCTGTGTGACGCCCATACCGACAGGTACATGTCACATTACACACACTCCCTGTGCGTCACACATATTTAATATTCACATCACCACGTGCTTTGCCTCACTGCAGTCCGGAGTGAGGAAGTTCTGAGCCTGGTTCTCCCCTTGTCCCCGGAGGTGCCACGAGTGCCGGATCTGGGGACAAAGCAGGAGGCAGCCCTGTGGGGGGAGCTGTGGGGGAGGCCAGGAGGGGCTGAGCACCAGTGGAGTTTGGGGGCGCAGGCCCAGGACTCTGAGTGGGCCACCTGGGCTCTCAGAGAAGAATGCCTCTCCCATCCATGGATCCTTGTTGAGGTGGAGACCTGGAGTCCACCCTGAGCGGTGGCAAGGACAGACGTGATGCAGTATCCTGGTGTCAGGACATCCCCATGCAATAGAGAGGTCCCTTCCGGCTGACTCCACATGTCTCCACTCAAAAGTCTAACCGGGGACTCCTCGGAAGTTCCCCAGGACCTCGGGGCAACTTCTGATCTATGACTTCGCACGTCACCTGGTTCCCATGGCCAGGAACCAGCAGTAGCCCACGTGGTGGTGGCAGAAGGTGCGGACATACCAGTTGGTGGGACCTTCAGAACTTGCAGCTCATGGTGGCTTTACTGTACTTCTGCCCTAATTATTGTCAAAATCAAGCTTGGTATGCCCTCGTTTTCTTCTTAGTTTCTTAGTGAATTTACCTTGGTGCCTTCTTGGTGCATTTCAGGAGGTCACGGGTGGCAGGTGCCGACACTGACCTGACTCTTGTCCCTGCACCCCACTTTCAAGTTCCCAGCCACCTCCAACACAGTAAGTTCAGAACAAGATCTAATGCAGAAATGTTACCATGAATTAAAGCAGGAGCTCTCAGAATCCACCCCAAATGCCTGGCATTAGTTTCTCCAAAATGACAGCCATTATCAAACATTATCATAGCTCATTTACTTTTTAGCAGATGCTTAATTAAGACTTTCATGAGCCACTATGAGATTTAACCAGGAGAAGTCTGTGTTCACTGAATTAGTTTTATAATATCACAAGCTAGGATGACTGAGCATAATCGATATGGCAATTCAAAAGCTGTAATTAAAAGGGGAAAACATTAGAATTTTCTCCCCACATGCAGCAACCTCATGTATTCACAGGGATTCTCCACAGATTTAAAATATATATATATATATATATATAAAAATATATCACGAATGATAAGGAAAGCGCCAGAATAATCTTCAGATCTCACAAAACTAACACTGGGATTTGGCCTAACTCAACAGGTAATGAGATGCAGAATCTCATCTGGGTTGGGGGAGTGCTTTCCACCCCCAGGTGACAGAGCAGCAGTGGGGACTGCCAGGTTTCCTGGGGGCCACTTGTCCAGAGCCTCTGCACCCCTACCTCACCTCAACTGCCCATCACACCTACAGTGTCGGTCCAGGACACTGCAGAGGGGAGTGTGGCGGTCTGTGCTGTCAGGACGACACAGGAGGACACCGGTGGGAGAAGCACCTCCCTGACTCGCCAGGGACCTTCAGGCCAGCAGGAGCCAGCTTCCCAAGCACCGAGGGGCAGGGCATTCCTTTCTGAATGCCCAACCTGGGAGCAGAGGAGGAAAGCCATCGACTGCCACTGAGGTGAGTGCTCAGCTTTCTGTCCGTCGCCCCATGTAATCCTTACAAGATCCTGCGGGCTGAGGAGACAGAGGTGAGCCTGTCCACCCACACGGTGTGACTGCAGCCCGCGGCTTGAGGGTCACGTGTGCAGTTCACAGCGGGCATCATTGTGACCATCCTGGATCAAGACTTTCCAGGTCAGAAGGGACCCTACATTGACTGCAGCTGTCATGTACTGATGCTTGGTGGTCACCAAGGGGAGGCCGAACCCCGCAGTGAGGGATCTGACCTGACTACTGACGCTGAACTGTCTAGGGTTTGGAGGCTGAAAGTCCCAAGTCAAGAGGCCTGCAGGGTGGGCTCCGTCTCAGGGCCCAGGGAGGGTCTGTTTCAGGCTCTCTCCCAGCTTCTGGTGGGTTCTGGACATCCTCGGCGCTCCTTGGCCTGTGGACGCATCACCCATCTCTGCTTCCATCTTCACATGGCCTTTCCCTGTGCGTGTCTGTCTCCAGAATTCCCTTTGTAGGTATGCCCATTACGTATGATGAGCCTCCCACCCCCGACTCCGGTGCGACCCCATGCTCATGCTAACCAGTTACATCTGCAACGCCCCTGTTTCCGAATGTCACAGTCCGAGGCCCGGGGATTAGGGCTTCAACACATGGATTTCTGGGGGACATAAGTCAGCCCTACAAAGGGGACAGAGAACAAGAGAGCTTCCGACCACAATGCAGTTCCAACATGCATGAGGAGTGGGCAGGAAGCACCTCAGACCCAGCACAGCTGTGACAGTGACGTGGCCGGGCTGGTGGGGACACCTGAGCACAGGCTGCACATTAAGGCCTCCCGCCGTGCTCCCCGGCTGTGCTCAGTCATCACGGGCAGCGGGGTACCCTGCTCCCACAGTGAGTGTTGTTGAAGGAGGTCTGAGTGAGGCAAGTCCCCAACGGAAACTGGGTGGGGAGGGTGTCGCCAAACTGGATGAGAAGGGAGACCCAAGTAGGCACAGTGCTCCAACGCAAGAAGATACGCAGGAAACCAGTTCTTTACGGTCAGTGCAGGATACTGAGCATCAGGAATCTACCAGCACATCAGCCACAGGTCCCAGTCACTATGACGCATGACCTGCCCAGACTCAGAGGCCTGAAGTGGGGAGAGCCTGCTCTTCTGCCGGGGTCCCTCACGCGGTGTCATCTGAAGGCCCGACTGGCCAGACCTCTAAGACAGCTCACGCTTGTGGCCGGTCGTTCATGGTGGCTGATGGCTGGCGCCTGTGCTGGTCTCAGACTTCCCACAGAGAGAGGAACCGGAAATCAGGTGACTTGGTGACCTGCCTTGGAAGTCACCCAATCACTTCCGTCATGTTCTTTGGACAAAGAAATCATGTCTTCTCAAATTCCAGGGGAGGGGACAGAGACCACTGCCTCTCAGTGGGAAGACCGTCAAACAATTTGTGTTCATTTTTCATAAACTATCTCACCACACAGTGGATTAAGAAAATAATCAAATTGTGTTCTGCTGAGATGATGCAGGAAATTCATTTCATGACATTTAATATTTATCTATGAAAAAGTCTCAGAAAATGACAGATGGAAATTTGCTACCCTGAGAAAAGTTAAAATATATCAAAACCTATAGTCGACATCGTACTTGGATAAAGTTTATATAATTCACACTAAGATCAGGAACAAGACAAGGATGCCTGGTGTCACTGCTGCTGTTCAACACTCGATGTCCCAGACACAAGCCGAAGACATGAAAATTAAACAATAAGCATCAATATTGAAAAAAGGAGATTTGCAGTTCAGTAGATCATCAAATAGATTCCTCAATACAATTGAAAGATTTTTAGAACTAACAGGAAATTCAGCAAGGTTGCCAGAAATAAGGTCAGCTTATAAAAATTAGTATCATTCCTCTACCCCATCACTGTTCAACTAGAAAGTATTATAGTAAATAAATTAATTCAGTGCTCATAGAGTGAAATATTATGGTAAAATAGTAAAAGATAGAATATAGTAAATGAGTAAATACCTATTTACAGTAAGAATAAAAATAAAGGCACTAGAACGTCCCTCTGCATTCCATCACTGCCACTCCTCGTAAGTCCATAAAACAGGCTTATGCTCCATGTCACCCAGAATCTCACCGCCGGCAGGACACGGGCCGGCTTGTTTTCTTCATCCCTGAGCCCCAGTGCTTGGAGCCGTGACAGCCACTCAGCGCGGACGTGCTAAAGGAACAAGTGCCTACTGAGTGGGTATCAGGAATTGACCTAAGAAAGAACACACCAGACTTTTATGAAGACATATTTTAAACCCCACTGAAGGACAAAAAAGAAGGTATGAGCAAATTTATGTTTTTGAATGTGATGATTTAATTTTGTAAAGATGTTAATACTGCTGAAATGGAAATAAAAATCCCTGCTGGAATTTTAGGTAAACTAAAAAATATCATTTGAAATGTATATGAAAAAAAGAGAAATATATAAATAGCAAAGTAATTTTGAAATACAGAGTAATGGGGGGATCTGTGTATCTCACAGTGAGAGTAATACAAAGTCACGTTAGTAAAAGCTGCGTGGATTGCTGTAGGAGCACACGGATGGATCGCTATAGTGAAACAGGACTCAGAAATGGACCTGTGGGCATACAGGAGACCTGGCATTTAATAAAGATGGCCACTGCACAATCAATAGAGAAAGGACAGGTTTTTAAAGGCTGGGGCTGAGAGACTTGCTCATTTTATGGAGGAAGAAAATGAAGCTGGAGCCTTAATTTTGTCATATCAAATGTGGGCTTCAAGTGGATTAAACACTCAAATGTGAAAGGTAAAGTTATAGAGCTAATAAAAGAAATGGCAGCTATGTTCACAAAGACACAATAAGCAACTAAGAGACTGCACTCAGAACATGCAAGGAATTCCTGTAGGTCGAGAAGAAAAGCACGGGACCCTACAGAAAATAAGAAAATGACCTGCGTGGGCAGCCCCAGAGGGGCCTCCCTGGGAAGGAAGCAGACATGTGGAATTAGCTCCTCACGAGTGAGGGGACATGTGCAGCAGTCGATGGGAAAACACGCTACCGCCAGATGGGCAACAAGAAAAGCAGCAAGGTGGTATGCAAAGTGGGGCCCGGTGGGGCTCCCCAGAGCACCTGGCGGCCCAGCGAGGGGAGGCAGCCCCACCCGCGTGTCAGTTTCCCGCCTCATGGTGGCAGCATCTGTGAGGGTGTCCTGGGGTGTCCTGGGTTGTGTTGGGTGCCACCACCATTTTGGGGTGATGGTGTCATTTGAGGGGGTGCTGCTGCACAGAGCTTCCTTCTTTCTCCATCCAGCTGGGGCTAGGCCAGTGGGTTGGCCTCATCCTGGTCTTTTGCTGCCGTCCTTCTGCCACCAGGTGAGGCTCCATCTACGGGCTGAAGGTGGTCTCCATCACCAGTCATGGCCCGAGGGCTAGACCATGGGAAGTCACACCTGAAAGGTCAGGACGCAGCCCCCAGCCTGCAGTCACAGCTCCAAGCCGCTGCTACAGGAGGAGGGGAGAGCGTGTGTGGGAGACGATGGGCGATGTGTGGTCACACAGGCTGTGAGGCAGTAGACGGCAGTGAGAATCCACAACCGGAGTGACAAAATGTGTAAATCTTACAAACAGGCTATTAGGACAAAGGACACAGCCCAACACTGTTTATGCAAATTTAAAGCATCTACACAAAACAACACTGCCCATTTTAAGCGAACACACACTCCAACACAAAGAGCAGCCTGGAGGGGACACTTCCGTGGGGTGGGGACACGGGGAGCAGGACACAAGGACAAACGGCACCTGATGCGGTCCTGCGGGGGTCGGGCGGGGCCCCCACGCCTCCCTGCACTGAGGTCAAAGAGCGGAAATTGGCAGAGGTGGATGGGTGTCTGGAACCAGAGGGTTTTAACCAATCTCAACTGTGCCACTGGGAAATAGGCCACTGAGCGTCCTCTCCTTCCTGGGCCATCGCTGGGACCCCGCTCACAGCGACCAGCGGCCCCGCCCCTTCACAGCGGATCACATCCGCGGGACGGAAGCACATGATGTTTTTATGTGTCACATTTTGAAAACACTGGAAAGAAGGCTCCTCAAGTGACTGAAAAAAGTTATGTTATGTTTGGATGCCTTGGAGAAAACATCACTTCAGAGATGAAAATAGGAATGAAAGAGGGCAGAGAACACAGCGGCCACCCACCCATTCTCCCTGACATTTCTGCGAGCAGGTGCTGACACAGTGCAGGGGGACTTAGGGAATGCATTCACATGCCCTCCCTGGTGACAGGGCTGCCATGTAACCACAGCACGCTGAGACCCTGGCCACACACAAGACGGTGTTTTCCTGCCTCAGTGCATTTAGACATGGGTCACTTAGAACTTGAAGCCAGTTTTACGCCTCTGCAACAAGATTTGGGGAGATCAGAAGATGGTATGTCTGTTCTCCCGGAACCTCCTCTAGGGTAACTAAACCGTTAGCCAAAGTAACACTGTAGCTTAGACTAGCTTTGCATTTCACCCTGAAAGTAAGAAAGCAGTTTACAGAGGCCTCTAAGGGTAACTGCAAAAATGGCTATTTGTTCAGTGTTCCTAGCCTTCCTGAGTAAGCATGAAGTCACTTTTATGCTTTGACCCCCTCAAAGTCAAGAACAGGGAATGACCAAATGTAGGCGCCCTGCTCATTTGCAGAATGTTCTCCAGCCAATTGGGACAGGTAAGCCCTGTGGCAGTGACACCGCAGTGGGTGAAGGTCACCCCTCTCTGCAGCTGGGAGCCAGCTCCGGCTCATTTGAGCCCTTCCCAAAAAAGGATTCAGATTGGCAAGCCTCCCTCCAGAGGACTGGTGCTAAAGAAGATGGGTCATGGCACCACCGACCGTCCAAGCCGGCCACTTGCCTGCAGCCTGTGGATTGGCCAGCACTGGGCTGTCGAGGCAACAGGGACCATCAAAGTGTGAAAGATGGGCAGCCAGGGCTCCGCAAAGTGGCGCTGACATACCAGGACAGAAGGCACCTCAAAAGGCTGTCGTCCGCCCAAACAACATTCGCAGGGTCAGCCTAAGGCTCTGGGCAAAGCAACTGCTTGAGGTCAGGACTCGGTGATGAGATGTGGCCACACCCCACGGGAGAGCAGGGGCGAGGGAGCCAGGGGACACGTCCACTACACGCTTGGGGCAGCCTGGGCTGCTGACCCTGGGCAGGCCGGTGCCTGCTCTCATGAATTACCTGGCTTGTCCTGCATGCTTCACAGAAGGACAAGTGGACTGGCTGCCTTGTTCAGAAGAACGCCCAGGGCACTGCAGTAGGTTCTGACAGACAGACCGTGGCCTTCACTTGGTCACTCTTCTCTGCTGGTAGCACTCCAAACTGGGCTGTGAGCTAAGCCCGGCAGACAGTCCTGGGTCCCCTCACTGCCTTGCAACGCAGTGCATAACTGATTTGGGAAAGAACCATGAATGCATGCTAAGAAATCAGGGGGTGCTCAGAACAGCTGCAGGTGAGGACATCACCCCCAGATTTACACACTGGCCTCAATCTAACCTCTAGTGGCAGGAAATGACAGCGAGGAAACAAATGGACTCATGAGGACATGGGCCAGTCTACAAGACAGCTGACCAGGTCTCTGCAAAGTCGGTGCCGACGAGGCATAAGTGATGCCATGTGTAAACTCTGATTGAATCCTGGTTTCAAAAGGACAACGGGGGAAACTGACTACGGGTGGAATAGCATTGAGACCAGTTGGTGTGACCATTCTCCTCAGGACTGAGACAGTCCTGGCAAGTGCCTGCTGTTTGGCATAATTATTACCATGGGCCCCCATGTCACTTCTCCAGCGGCCCTCCCTGGGCCCTGGCTCACCACGGGCAGCACAGAGCAAGGGGCAGGAAAGAACTCTGGGACACCACGCCCACCTCAGCAAGCTGGGGTCGGGGACATCTAAGGCCCAGTGTTGAGGAAACAGGCATGACCACCAGATGCTGCACAACCAGATGCTCAGCCTCGCGTGGGGCCTTGGGAATGCCTCACGAAGGTGTCTCTGGAAGGTCTCACTCCTTCCCTCCTGTCCCGTTACTGAAACATGGCTCCCCGAATCCCCTTTTCAATTGAGTAATAATTTTATGAAAGAACACTGAGTGTGACCTGAGTCAAAATGGCACGTGACACATAAATTCATCTTACTATCAAAAAGAATGAAGATTGAAAACCGGAATGAGCCTCTGCAAGACTGCTATTGATCAAGTTAACAAGTTTCCAACGTGGCCACCTTGGGTGCTGTAATGATCCGGAGGTCCAAATTCCCTCCAGTCACGCTCACTACGGAAGGGAGTTCTCATGAGAAGCAGATCGTCTTCTCGCTGTCCCCAGGCCGTCTGCAGAGCCTGCGTCTAGGGCTGGAGCTCCAGTGAGCCCTGGTCACCAGCACATGGTCACAGCTCTCTGGAGAGCAGCTGTCCTTGGTTTGGCTGCATCTTGGCCTAGCACTTTCTACCCGGTGAGGCTTCTGGCGTCTCCGGACAGAAGACTGTAGCTGTGTGACTTACACTCCCCAAGTCTATCTTTTTCTTACGCTCAGACACCCTAACGCTACAGGCGTGCTCTCAGTGAACCAGACACAGCAGAAGATAATTAAGCCTGCAGAGAATTTTGTGTAGGTATCAGCATATCCAGGACCATCTTGGATCTTGTGACATTTAAAAATCAAATATGAATTTCATTAGTTTTCTTTTGCCATTTCTCTCAGACTTCAATTTTTACAAAAAGTACAGATTCCATGTTTCAAATTGTGAGTGCTCTGGTACACCATAAACCAGACCACATTGCGTGGCTCACTCTTTCTGTTGTGCAGTTGTCATGTGGTTGTTTGGTTGCCTGCCTGGCTATTTGTGTGGTTGCTTGGTTATGCGGTTGTTTGTTTCATTTTCTGTTTTGTTTTTTTAAATTAAAGTTTATTGGGGTGACAATTGTTAGTAAAGTTACATAGGTTTCGGGTGCATAACTCTGTAATACATCATCTATAGATCACATTGTGTGTTCACCACCCAGAGTCAGTTCTCCTTCCATCACCATATATTTGATCCCCTTTACCATCATCTACAACCTCCCTCTCCCCTTACCCTCTGGTAAACTTTTTTTTGTGTGTGGTTTGTGGTTGTTTCGTCATATGGTTATGTAGTTGGTTGTATGGTTGTTGGGTTGGTTGTATGGTTATGTAGTTTGTTGTATGGTTGTGGGGTTGTTTGGTTGCATGTTGTTTGGTTGTTCCTTTGTTTGTTGGACCCAGTTGCTGAATTCATCATGCTGCTCACTTTTCCCCATATCATCCTCTTGTGCGTGGCATTTTTTCTTGCTTGCTCGTTACCCTCTTTCATCCACTATTTTTCTTCTCCATTCCCTCTCTTTGCCACAGGCAGTCATTCTACCACATATCTTTTTATATGAATACATTCATGTAAAATTTGTTTTGTGTGCATGCATGCTTACTTTATGAAAAGATTTCCATGCACGTCTCACCATGGTTCTCATGCTTCCCTCCAGGTGTGCTGCTTTACCCCTCCATCTATGAGGCTACGTGTCCCTCTAAGTTGTTGCTTCTAACACCCACAGCACATCCTGTCACAATCACCCCTCCAGTCCCCAGGCAGCCTCCTGCTTCTAGAACCACAAGCAATGCTGAGGTGACTATGTTTGTCCATATGAAGGCAAAGACCCGCGTGAATACCCCCAGATTATGCATCCACAGGCAGACATTGGGGTCACAGGTGAGGCCTGAATGCGACTTGACCGAAAGCATTCTTCATTCCTCTCAGATGGGCTGCACGGTTCATCACCCTTGCCAACACACACATGATCCAGCTTTCTAAACCGTCTTCGTTGATTTTTTCTTTTTCCCTCTTCCAAGAGCCTTAGAAAGTTTTGGCTGGCTCTGGGATTTTCCGTCAGCACATTCAGCTTGCTTTCTGAGCTTTGGAAGGTAGGGGTGCTCTCGGGGGTCTGACTGCTGCCCATCCTTGACTCCTGGTTCCCATCTCACTCTGGTCCACAGGACCCGATAAGCCCCTCCCTCCCTCCACAGGACCCGTGTTGAATCCTAGGCCTGTACTTACGCACCTACTCACTCATTGCTATGTGCCCAACACCAGGCTGCAGTACTGAGGACAACACACTCCCTGGCCCTGTGAAGTGCGCGGAGATCTGCAAGCAGACACGATGGGAAACGCCACACACAAGCAGCTAGACTGCTGGGTGACAAGGCCTAGTTCATGGGCTGTCAGAGCCCGTGAACTGGCTGGGAACCCCAGGGGTGTGAAGGGAAAGCGGCCCATCAAGGCGCAGCAGGAAGAGAATGGGGCACTCCTGACACCCTGCTCTAAGCGGGCGAGTTCTGCTCAGCTGTGCCTGGCCCCATCCAGGGAACCTGTGCTGTATCTTCCCTGGAGATTCCAGCTCCATCTTTGCTGGGTCAGAAAGGTACAGTGACTGGGTCACAGAGCCGGGAACAGGGCTGGGGGCAGAAAGCGTACTGACTCTCAGAGGTCCTCCTTCTAGCTGCAGTCACCTTCATCTTGCTTTTAGAGACCTGGTCAGTCTTGCTAAATCCTGAGCATCTGTGTCAGCCTGTTCAGCCTGCTGTGACAGAACAGCGCAGACCAGCGGCTTACAAAAGACATTTAGTTCTCACAGCTCCGCAGGCTGGAAGCGCAGATCAGGTGAGAGCCAGGTGTCCCAGTGAGGGCGCTCTTCCTGGTTCATAGAGAGCATCTTTTCATTGTGTCCTCACATGCGGGACGGGGTGGGGGGGCCCTCTGGGGACTTTTCTTCTAAGGGCACGAGTCCCATCACAGGGGTCCCACCCTCTGACCTAGTCACCTCCCACAGGCCCCGCCTCCTGACACCACACAATGGGGGTTAGGGTTCAACATGTGAATCTGGGGGACACAGACGGAAATGGGCTTTTCTTCTCAGTGAACTGTATTGGTTCTTCTTTTTCTGAACCAACAGACAAGGACTTGATTTTTTAGATCTAGGTGATTTTAGCTGCCAAAAGCAGGGTGCCTTTGCCGCATTCTCATCATGTGAGTCGTGAGTTTACGCCTTTAAAAACCTCCCGATGTGTTTATTGGGACTCAGAAAAGAGGGCATAGCATTTGATGCACCGTCTTTACGCGGTGTCAGCACTGTTTCTGTTTCTTCCACATCTGTTTCCGCCATCTTGGTATTTCCACACAGGGCACTGGCCACCCACCTGGTGCTCAGGTGCTTCACACTCTTGTGTTCTCATCACGACTGAATCCCAGACTCAAAGATTGCTGACTTATTCCCAGTGAGAGCAAAATGGACTGTGGCTGCTCTGGGGACCCTGGATGAAGGGAGGGCATCTGGTCTGCAATTGTCTGCGTTCAGACCCAGTGCCGACACTCGGCCCTCGGTGGCCTCCTCTGTGCTGACAGCGGCTGCCTGTGCTCAGGTTCCTGTAGAAAGAGGCTTGGGAGTGCTCGCACACGGCACACACGACGCCCCCTCCACGCAGGACCTGAGATCAATACCTCGGCTCCGCGGAAAGAATCTCTCCGTCAAAAACGTGGGCAAGTAGGACACTGTGGGACCTCTTCTTGAGGGGCCTGCGGAGGTGTCTCCTGGACCCATTTGGGTTGGCTGGGCCAGAGAGTGGGCAGATGTGACACTGGGATGCAGCATTTGGTTTTCTCCCAGTTCCTGACAGATTCCCAAGCCTTTGGAATCTCATGATACGTGCCATTTCAAATGCTACTGACGTGATTCTTGGAGGCTGGAGCCACCCAAGATCAGAGCGTTGGAACAGTCAGCCCCACGGCCTAACCTCACCATGGCCAGGGGCTTAACCAATCATGCCTGTGTAATGGAACCGCCATGCAAACCCTCACCAAAGGGGATCCAAGAGCTTCTGGCATCCACTTTGCATCACAGGACAGGACTACCCCGAAGCGTTAAGACTAAATGCTGGCTGAGGACGGTCACTCCTCGTCCCCATGTTGGCCAGCAGGAGGGTGACGCATGACATGATGAAGACAGAGGACCCACTCGCACCCGCACGGCAGACCGTCCACACCTCATTCAGGTTTGCAACTGAGCTGTTCAAGGTCTGTGTGTTTTACACAATAAGGCCCATGGCCAACCAGTCAAATGGGTAATTCCCTTCCTCCCAACTGTTGTGAACATGATCAGTCTCACTGAGAAGTTGGAGGGACAGAGCATCTGCCCTCGGCCGATGTTTTCCTGTCTTTCTGGAACTTTCTGTGTGTACAGACATCACATTTGTTCGTCCCCAATCAGTTGAGAAACTGCAACGATCCTTAAATTAAGCTTCATGCTGAGATCTTCCAGAGTGCAACTCCTGGGACAAGGACCCCTCCACACGTCCTCAGTGAGTCCCACACTCGGAACAGTCACACTGGGACCGCTCTGGGACCCGCCTCCCACCAAGTGCACACTCAGACCTGGGAGAAGTCTTTATGATCCTGGGTTGGTGATTATTTCCTGGATATGACACCAGAAGCACAGGCAACAATGGAAAAAACAGATCAAACTTCATCAGAATTAAAAATTTTGTGCACCAAAGAACACTACAAAGACAATGAAAAGCGAAGCCACAGAATGGGAGAAAATATTTTCAATTTATATATCAGATACAGGATCCACGTCCAAAATATATAAAGAACTCTTATTAGTCACCAACATAAACCAAATAACCCAATTCACAGGTGGGCAATGAGTCCAATGGGCATTTCTCCAGAGAAGAGAATGGCCCGGAAACACGTGAAAGCATGTCCGACATCACTCATCATAGGAAGATGCCACCGAAACAGCAGGAGATGCCACTTCACACTCACTGGACAGCTACTATCAAGAAAATGGAAAATACAAGGCTTGGGAGGACGCAGACAGCCTGGCACCCTCATGCGCCGCCGGTGGGGATGTGAGATGGTGCGGCTACTGGGGACAACAGTCTGGCTGTTCCCCAAAGGGTAAACATAGTTACCATGTGACCCAGCAATTCTACTCCCAAGATAAATGAAAACACACGTCCACACAGTTTTGTACATAATGCTCATGACAGCCTTATTCACGGCAGGAGGATCGGGAAAACAGGCCAAGTGCCCATTGAGGGATGACGGATAAACACAAACCCTGGTGCATACACACGGGGGAGGCTCCTCAGCCTTCTGAGGAATGATGGCCATGATGTTTGCACAACGTGAATGTACTTCAGGCCAGTGAGCTGTGTGCTCAGGAATGGCTAAGATGGTCAGTGTCACGGTCTGTGTACTTCACCACAATAAAGAATACCTGCACAGGTGGGGCAGTGCCCTCCTAAGAGTACCGACTGATGGGTTTTCAGAACTCGGGGACCACCTCCACGACAAAAGAGGGAGCGTTCTTGGTGTCATTCTCAAAGCAGGAAAGAGGAAAATAATAAACTCAACCAGAATCAAACTACTGACACCATGGCATTTTATCACCCATAAAGCATTCTGAAAACAAAGACTTCCAGATACAACATGTTTTAAAACTTTATAAAAATATATAACAGCTTCAAACTATACAGTTCATTCAATTTAACAGAATGTCCATTTTCAACTTTTATAAGAATCACAAAAAGAATTACTGGGTAGTAAAGACATATGCAATTTTTAAAAAGTGAAAATTATATATCAGATACAGGATACACATCCAAAATATACAAAGAACTCTTATTAGTTCTATTTAATTTTATCACAATTTCTCATGTAAAGTTTCAGACGACATCTTCCCAGTATGTATAAATACATCAATAAATAATGTGGCAGAAATGGCTTCACAGTTCCCACCCAGGCTTTGGGTCACAAAATTATAGGGAATTTCATCTTCTTTGAAGAAAGGAATTAAGTCTCTGTCCATTTCACATTTCTCTTCTATATTTTCTTGTTAAATATTAGCTCTTCTGAAGTACGTAGATGTACTTATTTTATTCACTATTGTTCCCAGGAAGGATATGTGTGATCCAGTAATTAAAGAAAGCTGAGATCACTCTGACATGGTCTGCAAGGGAAAAAACAAAACAAAACAAATTATCAATTATGTTGTAGATAATACCCTTCAGGCCCAAAATGAACCATGAAACAATCTAACAAAACACAACTTTGGTATAAAGATAACGCTGACAGCTACCTCCACATCGTGACTCACACATTACATAACAAATATGACAGAAAAGATGGATAAACTCCGAATATTTATATTTTACTTGGGCGTGAGCCCCATAGGTTTACGAGTCCTCTGAGCCTGAACTGCAGAATATCCCAGTATAACATTAATGTTTAACGTCTGAGCTCAAAGAAAACCATATACCAATGGAAATGAAGTGGGAATAGAAATTTAGGTCAAAGATGAACAAACTAGCGAGTGAGAGTAGAATTCTAAGTGAGATGATGATGTGATAACACAGCATTCAAATTTCGCAAATGCCAAGGCTGTGCCAGGAACAGCCAAACACAGCATATTCCATGGGTAACCTGTCTCGGACATCACCTGCCCCCTTTCTGTGTCAGGGCAGCTACAGCCAGCAGTCAGGCTGCATGACTGTGAAGACACGGGGATTCACCAACAGTCGGGTCTTCTGCTCGTGAGGCTATGAACCGTGGAGGGCACGAGGCAGCCCCCCCTCACCGGGCTCAGGTCCTGGGCTGCCCAGGGGCTGCTCGTCGCAGACACTGGGGACCGCTGGGAGGGGTCCTGGCCCACTGCCAAGTGCAAACAGAGGCCTGCCTGCAGAGTGCTGTCCTGCCCCAGGCCAGCTGCCCAAGCCCTGCAAGCCTGGTTTCCTCTGGGGAGGGGGCCACAACCTCACACATGCAGAGGGTCAGAGGAGCGTCACCGTGCTTGGAGCGTGGTAAACATTCAGTAAATGGCGGCTGGCACGTATGATTTGTGTGTGTACATGTGCACGATGACACGTAGTACGTGAGTGAGGGGCCAAAGTCACCGAGCATGGGCTCTGTGCTAATGCTGTGAGAGCACGTGCGCCACACCTGTGAATGGCTGTCTGTGGTCCTGGTCAAATGAACGCCCATGAATTAGAAAAATCATTTACTGAGCCAGCAGAGATAGAGGAGTTACTACCCTCTACCTACCTTTAAATCACTATTATCTCCATGCCTGTCCAGCCGGGTGGACACACTTCTACCAAGAAACCTGAGCTGGTTTCATAAAAGGGAAACCACCCAAAACCTGATAAAATCCTCACCAGTCGTATCTGGTATTTGAAAACAAAGGTTCGCCATTTGCAAAATTTTATTTTACAACATAACTTGACCTAGAAAAACTTTAAAAGGATATCCTACATGAAGTAAAGGAGATTCTGTTTTTATAGAAAAGTGCGTCATTTGTAAATTTTCGTTCTGCGGACTGCTGGAAGTAAGTGGCGCTTCACAGACTGAACCTGTCCCAGGATTTTAGCACAAGGAACCCAGAGAAGCATTTCTGCTAAGTCTCTGATCGCTGCTAAAGTTTTCTGCTGCATTTCAGAGCAATGCATCAGAAAAGTCTTCAGTGTGAGAAACACAACAAAAGTTAAAATTTTACAGGATTTATTTTCAGTCTCACAAACCCTTGGCATTAGTGTAACGGTAAAACTGGCTTCGTGCTATTTGAGCTAAAACCTCACTGTTGGACGCTAAGTGTGTTTGTTGACTGCCTGACGACCAAGCCAAGGGACGAGAAGCAGGGTGATCGCGGGTGGCAGCCGCCGGCCCTGCCGGGTGGGCTGCACTCAGCCTTATTCCCACCAGCCGCCAAAACACCAGCTGGAAAAGTGGCGCCTCTGGGCCACCTCCTCCTGCAGTCCCACTTCCTGTGACCCTCGCAAGCACCTGTTTCCTCTGCCCTCTGGATCCCGGCCTGATAAAGCCCACGGCCCCACTGCATCGGTCCCCACCCACACCTGCTCCTCCCACGGGCAAAAGCGGGGCATGGTGTCTGTCCCCTCCCTGAGATGCGACCGCACTGCTGCCTGAGCACGACGGCGGGGACGCTTTGCGGGCGCGGTGGGACCTGTCGCCTGACGCCCTGCAGCAGCCCCGGTTCTCTCAACACAGCAAGCCCCCAGGACCAGCGCCCGCGTCCGGCCACACTCCTCGTCCACAATGGAGACGCTGGGCTGCGGGCCTCGGCCTCGGCCTCGGCGCGAACAGCGCTTCCTGCATCCGCGTCCTGCTGCCCGGGGACGCGACGCTGGGCGCAGCGCACGGCCCAGGAACCCAGACCGCAGGCCGGGCCCCTCAGCGACCAGGGCACAGCCGCGGGGCAGCGCCGGCACTTGGCCAGCGAGCTGGTGGGCATTCCTGGGCAGCTGCCCGTCCCCGGGCCCAGCACCTCCTCGCCCTGCGCGTTGCCAGCCCCGCGCTCACCGGCCAGTCGTCCAGTGCCGACTGCGGCTGCTTCCTTCGTTTCACCCGAGTCGCCATCGGCGTAGCAAATACCTGAGTCTTGACTCCCGCTAGATTCGGTTTCTGAGGACAAACACCAAGCACTACACTCCTCCGAGCGTCCCTCAAGTGACCTGCGGAACCTCTGACATTCGGCTGAGTGTCACCTGCCTGTCAGCGCCGCGCAGGGAAAGCGGTGCCAGAAAGGTGCTCGGGGCCCACATGTGCCCCCGCGCGGCCCACCCGCGGGAAGGGAAGACGCGCAGGCGGCCACGTACCGGGCGGCAGGGCGCAGCGCCCGGGCAGCGCGTCCAGGGCGCCCCGCAGGCTTTCCGTGTCCCGCAGCAGCAGCAGTGCCTTCAGGCGGCCCAGCGCCAGCAGGTCCGAGGGCGCCACGCTGCCGGCTTCCAGGCATCGGAGCAGCTCCTCGGTGGTTTCCACGGAGACCGGGTCAGAGTCCTTGGCGGCACCTAAAGCAGGTGGACACTTTATTGTCGTGAACCGAAGATACGCCTGTCTCTTACTGTGCACTAACCGAGAGCCTCGTGTCTAGTTAGACGAGGTGTCTGCGACACAAGGGACCACCAGGACAGGCAGTCAGGGCAGGACGCGGCGAGGGGAAGGAGAACGCCGCTGGGGAGCGCCGGTGCGGGCTGGCAGCCGCCGCGTGCACCCGGGCTTGTAAAACAGCCTCTGATCGCGCGTGCCACCGAAGTCAGGAACAGAGCGCATGGACCGGACAAGGAAGCAGCTCTGCCGACTGGGGCCAACATCCGCACACACCAGGGACAGCAGGGACCAGGTGGCCCCTGAGGTGGCTCCTGTGTAGGCACCGCCATCCTCTGCCTCAGTCTCACCACTGAGCTGCGTGCTGCACACGTGCTGTGTTGCATTAGCCCTGCCTGCAGTTCACAGGACTTTCCGAAGCTGACTTTGTGGCCTTGACCAACTTTGAAAACCTCATCTCCTTAAACGTCACTCCTGTGCCACCATCTGCCCGGGTCTGTGGCCTGCGTCCCACGTGTCTGTTACTTGCCACCTCCCCCTCCTTCATTCTGGTTCTGCCTGGGGCCCATCTTCCCAGTTACTCTCTCATACTGTTTAAACTCATCTTTTGAGGTCTTAGTTTCAGTTATTCCATTTTTCAGGCCTAGAATTTCCATTTAATTATCTTAATAAATTCAAATTATCTGGTGAAATCCTCCAATCGCTTTGTTTTTGAACATCAGAATCACAGCTACTTCCAATTGCTTGTCTGGCAGCACCTTCCACACTGTTCGCTCTTCCTGCTTTCCTTTTCTCTCATGGCTCTGGCTATGTGCTCCCGTGTCTGGCAGGCCTGCCTCATTTTATCGCATGAACACAGGCAGCAGTTCTGGCTAGTGGCATTTCCCAGCAGAGAGGGTCCCCTGCCTCTGCTTCGCAGCTCGACAGGGGGACGCCAACCTGACCCACCGCGGCCGTGCTGATGGGGAGTGGGCTGCGTGTGTGGAGCCGCTGTCTACCTTGGGTCCACCCGCTCAGAGCTCGTGGGCCACCTCTGCCACGCTCGGAGCAGAGCTCCTCGTGCTGCTCTCAAGCGTCGGGTCAACCCTTGTGGGCTCCGGACTCATGTCTACGGTGGATTCAGAAGCTCCCTGCACAGCTTCAGGATTTGGCAATGGTTCTGAAGGGAAGATGACAATGTCGGTTCTAGTCCCGCCAGCCTCCGGCCATCGTCTCTCTACACCCGTGGGGCTGCCAGAGCTCACTGGCTGGGGTGCTTCTCAGGGCCCCGCTGGCCCTCTCTCTGTCCCCTCACCCAATGCCCACACCCAGAACTGCCAACACCCTGAAGGGAAAAGGTGACAAACAGAACTCTGGCTCAGCTCGTGGTTTCAGTGCCTCTGGGATCTGTCCTCTCGGGAGCTTTTCTCAGCTGCTCTTAGGTCCCACAAACATTTCACACTGGCACTTTAGCTCTTGGCAGGGCTGCCGTCTGCCACAGCCTCTCCATCCCGCGCAGACCTGAGTCCTGCTTCTGCTCTGCGTGTCACCACCTGTGTCTGCCTATCAGTGTCATCTGGATACTTACTATGTGTTCATTTTGTTAATACAAAGTACCGACAAACATGCACAGAGGCAGGGGTTCGAGTCACCTGTGACCATCTCCTGGTTACAACTGATCTGTTAATAGGGGCATCTCGCACCACTGTTTAAATTGTTCCTTATTTCCCAGACTGTTACATGGCCAGTATTTCTCACTCTTGTCCCCAAGAACCCTCATCAGAGCCTTGCTGGGTCGGGATGAATGGACCCACCAGGCTTCCCTGAACCCACTAGGTGTTCCGAGCACCTTTGTCTGGTGACCGTGTGGGCTGAGCCAGCACCTGCCTCTTCCTGGTCAGTCAGCTGCTAGTGAAGCTGGATACAGTGTAAGGAATGATCACCCGTTACAATACATTGGCTTTTATTTTCAGCTCCTAATCAACACCAATAGTTACCCAGACCCTCACTGACAAATCTCAAGTGAGTACGTTGTATGTGGGGGAGTGAGAGAAATGTATCCTAAGGTGAGAGCTCGTTTACGTCTCTATCAGCTGAAGAAAATGAACGAGCTCATCAAAACCATCGATCTGGGTTGACTTTTCTTTTCTTAAGAAACAGAGCTGATTCCAACATAGTCCAAAACCGCGCGTGGGAAGGAGGCCACGCCCACACTGGGAGCCCCGCCTCCACTGGCCGTTGGTGGCTTTTCCCGGCTCTGCCCCGGGCTGAGAGCCAGTCAGCTCTTCGGGGAGAAAAACTTAAATATTCTGATATTTGCCTCAAAACTCATGACTTATTTTTACTATTGAATACTTTCATGTTTTGTATTTTAAACATTTAAATACTATATTTGCTCATCTTTCCAAATAAGTAGATGCCATTATTCAAAAGAAAAACAGGAAAAAACATACCATCATAAAAATAAATTTCTTGTGTTGACTTCAGAAAATCTAGGATACCATCTGCCTTTTCATTGGTGCCTCCACCACCTTCCTTCTCGGCGTCGCCCTCGGCGCCCGCGACGTCCGGCTCCTCGGCGTCCCCCTCGGGGGCCGTGACCTCCTCTCCATCACTGTCCCTCGTGTCTCCTCGCTCACTGCTGCTATCCTCGGGCTGGTACGTGAAGCTGACACCAGAGGCTCTCGTCAGTAAGCCAGCTGCTTTCTTCCTTTTGATTTGCTGTTTCTTTTTCAGTTTCCTTTTTTTATTTTTGCTTATTGTGGGGCCACCTGTGTGCCGTGGCTGCAGTTTTTCTTGTAAGAGACTCTGTTGTTTCTCCAATTCTGCTCGTTCCATAGGAACATTATTGGGAATTTTTAATTTTTTCCTTGATTTAGGTTTTCTAATTCTTCTTCTCTTTGGTTGATCATGAGGGCCTTGATCTATAAAAACAAAAATTCACATACAACCATTTTCTGTGTAATGAAACCATCACAAACATATTCGGCTATAACACATTTTCCTTTAGGATCTTGTAATTTTTGTAGAAAAGGCACTTAAAATATTTACTGTAGTGATTCTCAGCTGCATGTCATCTAATTACACGACCAAGGACTCTGGGCCTCACGTAAAACAAGTTAAGAGCCTATGTGTTCTTAAAAAGAACAGGCACGTGCGGGTGTGTTAACAGTCACAGTTGTTACAATCATGACACATGGTGTGTTTTTAAGGACGTAGGAGATGTTGCCATTATATTGGGAGTAAAATTTCATTCCTATGGCCGCCCCATACAGTCAACCAACAGACGGTTCTAACAGCAGCATGCGCTGTGGTCACTGGGGCCTCAGTTGCACCATCTGCCTGCCTTCCCTAATTCCCAGTCGGGGTAAGAATTGGGTTCTAAACAGTGTGCTGCGGCATTACCATCCCCATTCTGGGCCCTCCAAGTCACTACAGGGAGCTGAGTTAGCTGCGGTCACTCTGTCATCTGGCTCCCGTCTTTGCTGCCACTGTAACCAGCCTGATGTGCCAGAAAAGCACCCAGCTACCAGCCTCCACAGAACAGAGAACCAACCGTTTCCACAGCCTCACCCACCTGTCTTTGCTAGACATTCGTGGCCCCGCCACTGCCTCCCAAGTTCGCCAGTGGGTTCTCACAGTCATCAGAGGAAAGTCATTAACATGGCAGCTTGCAGCGGTCACTGTTTGGACTTGGGGTGTTCTGAGGGTCACTGCCCCTGGGCTCAGTTTGGTCACCTCAGATACTGGACAGGAGTAAAGTGTGTGAACTAAGGCAGCCTGGATCCCTCAGCCTGGACAGTCCCGCGCCAAGCAGCAGAGCTTTACGGAAACAACTGAAATCTTTACTTTGATATTCTTTCCTATTCTTTCAAGGCCCTGCCCCTCAAAAACAAGGTTCTTTTACAACATGAAGTACCTTTAGTGCTAATTTTCCATGATTTTCATATCTTGTCAGTTTGGCCCTGACCTTCCATTTCACAACAGAACTGGCGGTGTAGCTCCTCCAAGTAACTCTCCAAGACCCAGAGTCCAGAACATTCCGTCTTCTCCCGCCTATCACAGCTCACCTTCTTCATACCCTCAAGCAAAGAAACGCTATGGGAAAATTTATATTAGGGAACCAGAGGTTTGACTATTTATAATCTGAGAAGCACACTAATTTTGAAAAGCTGCCATCCTCAAAACATACCTTTCAGACACACTAATTTTAAAAATAACCACAATTTGTGAAAATTCTCCCCGCTACTCTCTGGCACCTACGTGGTGAAGAACTGCCGTAGAAATAGTTAGATACCCAAAATAGCCAGTCTCCAGATTATTCCAATTCTCGCAGCTGTACCACATTACATTAAATAAGCTCAGTATTTCAAAGGGACTGAGAGTTTATTCTACATTCAGAGCTCGGGCTACAAATGCACGTGATAATTATCCTCAGCTCCAGAGGACCTCTAGATGCTAAATAAAACACTAACCATATGCATGGTTGATCTAAACCATGCATATGAGGGCCAGTTGTTAAAATACAATGATATCAGATGCTTCAAATTACTTCGTCTACTGTTTGCCTCAAATTCAGGACATTGTTGTTTTGCACTAACCCGTACACATATTGTTGCAAATGGTTGGATTTGCTTATTTCTCCACTGTGCACACAATGTGTGTGTGTATAACGTCTTCTTTATCCATCCATTAGTTGAGACTTTCTTAGGTTGCTTCTGTATCTTGTCTATTATGAATAATGCTGCAATGAACATGGGGGTGCTGGTATCTCTTAGAGACCCTGTTTTCATTTCCTTCTCATAAATACCCAGAAGTAGAATTGTTGGAGCCCATGGTAATTCTATTTTTTATTTTTTGAAAAACCTGCATACTGTTTTCCACAATGGTTGCACAACCCACCTCCCCAACAACAGTGCACAGCGTTCCCCTTTCTGCACATTCTCACCAACACTTCTTATCTCTTGTCCTTTTAATGGTGGCCATTCTGACAGGTGTGAGGTGACAGCTCACTGTGGTTCTGATTTGCACTTTCCTGATGGTTAGTGATGTTGAGCACCTTTTTATGTACCTGTTGACCATCTGCGTGTCTTTGGAAAAGTGTCTATTCAGTTCCTCTGTCCACTTTATATGTATTTGTTTATTTCCCATGTTGACAGATGCATGCAGCTGAGGCAGGTGTTCTAAGTGCGAAGGTTATTGGTTATGAAGAGAGAGTGACCCCATCTCCACTGTCCCTCTCAGCTACCTGCACTCAACCCATGAGAAAGGAAAGGTTTTCACATAAATAAATGTTTTAAGTCGCATTTCAATAAATCAGCAGAATGAAAATGAACAAACTACTAATTTGACCCCGACTTTATCACACCCTTGAGCAAGCGTGACATGTGTGGACTGTGGCCCCCGCCCCCGGCTCTGCTTGGACTCTGGCTGCTTTGGCGAAAAGCATACCTTCTTCATCAGATGAGCTGGAAGGCCCAGCTAGGCACTGCAGTGATCCCCCGGAAGGCTCCACCATGCCGTGGACCAGGCTTTCTGCAGGCCAGGCGGTGCCAATAAGGTCTGAAACCCATCTGCCTCAGAACCAAGGCCCAGCTCTGCCACAGTACATTGAAAGGATGGTATTTAATGCACAATGAATCCACATTAGAAATGTGCATTAGCTCATGCTTCCAACAGCCACGAAGTTAATAACTGTTTCAACTGGTGCTTGCTATTAGAATAGTCATAACAGCTTTCCATAAAAACGACTTGATTTGAATGACTTTGCAGCTTTATCTGAACACAAAAAACGTCAATACCGCCAGAGCCACTTGTGGTTCTGAAGTAGGAGCGAGGACTGCCACTTGCCTTCCTTCTGTAAATAATTACTTGACTTGGTTCACCAAATATTGACTGACGTCTTAACTGCAGCAGGCACAATGCCCCAGGGAAGGAAAAGCTGGCGTGCTTGGGGTACACAGGCTTCACAATGAGCCCTGGGAGACGGTCCAGTTTGCTAGCCCATGGTCATCAGCCCCGTCAGAGGCATGAGAGACACCACACACGGTCACCTGTGGGCTGCAGACCTGGGCCCTTTGCTGTCTGGCAAGTCGCAGCTCAGTGGGGTGATAAGAAAAGGACGGGTTACACGGATAAGCAAGACACAGATGAGAGGGCACATCCACCTCAGCAGCAAGGCTGGGTGAAGGAGCCCCAGAACTGTCTGGGGAAGGGAAGCAGGTCAGCTCAGGGAGAGGTCCCGCGGTGGCCGATGGAGCAGCAGGCAGAGGCTCGGAGGGGACCCAGAGGCTGGGCTGGGGGCGGGGCACTGATGAAGTCAGGCCGTGGGAAGTACAGGGAAACCCGTCAGTCCTCACAGAGCAGGCCAGCAGCAGGGCCATGTGTCAGGGCTAGTCTAGCACAACTGTCAACAATGGGAGGGGACGGGGCCCAGGGGCTCAGGGCCCCAGGAGGCCCGAGAATTCCAGGAGTGAGAGGAAGCATCTGGAGCAACAAAATGAGGCCCGATGGCACGGGGGTGGGGTGCTGCTGGGGTGGGGGGGAGGTTCAGAGACAAGCCATCCCCACTTAGGTCCCCAGCTCTCCCCCGGGCCCGTCCACAGTCACTCTGCTGAAAGCCACACAGGGGACTCTGCGTCTCTCGTGACAACTGCGAGGGGAGTGCCTGCACTGGACCCCATGTTCTACCCGCGAAGGAAAGAGTCACTGATGACAGAAGCGGCCGAGCGAGAAGCCATCGTAATGCGGTGGGGGCTTTAGAGAGGGACGTAGAGCCAAAACGGCAGTTAGGTTCCGGGTACGCTGAGAAATGCAGGCACAAAACCGAGTTCTCACTTGGGCTCAGCGAGGCCGCAGCCTGCGTGGCACGTGGCAGGGATGAAGGGAGACGCTGGGAGGCACCCGGGGGGCAGAAGACACACCGACTGGCCACCAGGCAGGTTCAGCGCAGGGGCGGGTGACTAGGAAATGCAAACTCCAGACACCTCTTGCTCTGCAAGCCATTATTATGTTATGGTAACTAAAACCACAACCACAGTAATATGTTATAATAACCTAGAAAAAGCAGGGACCTCCAAGAGATAGACCATGGAAAAGTCACAGAGGTGTAAGTGGTCACAGTAGACGGTATTACTCAATCAATTTAGCGTTAAGCACACTCTACTGTAGAAAAAACACCCATGGACGAGGACGGCAGAGGGCGGTCGCCCAGAGGAGGGGGAGCCACAGCCTCCTGGGTAACAGGCAGACGCTGCAGATGGTTCCTGTAACAGTCTCACCTACAGATAAAGAAACGGGGAGCAGCTTACTCGCAGCTTTAACAGTTCCCTGAACCTGGGTCTTAACCCAGGGTGCCCCCAGTAGCAGAGACAACAGTGCTCAGAAGAGGGTGTGGTGGTGGCCAGACCACCCAAGAGAGAAGACACTGAGCTCATAGCTTGCAACATGGAGGAAAGGGGGGGGGCACTGCAGGAGGCTGGGAGGACGGCCTCACCCACACCCACTGCTCAAGAGAAGACAGAGCCCTGCATCCAAGGCTCTGCCAGGTGCTTCTTACTCCAGACAGTGGGGCCGTCTCAGCGGGTGGACATCCCAGGAGACCAGCAACCTCACCGGCGGCTCTGCTGCTGTTACTGAAGTTGTAAGCGTGGAGACTACATGCTGCCAGACTTCCAGCCCCATCCAGCTTTGGTGTCTACTAAAGTTCATTAAGTGTGTTACAAAAACTGAAGACAAGTGGGAGCCACCACGAAACACACAGAGATCAATTCTGGGAAAGGCCAGAGAAACGTAGCGAGTGACGTGAGGTGCTGCTAACTGATCACTTACACATGTGTAACCTGGGGTCACTCATGATGGCGCTCTTCTGAAAAGAACAGAGGGGAAAACGGAACGGGGCTGGGGGGGTGGGAGGAGGCAGCTTAGGCTCTGAAGTCCAGGCAGCCTGCACCTCCTGGAACAGTGTCACCTTCACATGTGCTGGCTCTGTGACCTGGACGGCCCCAGGGAAGGGGGTGCAAATGAGTGAAGGGAATCTTTGGTTGTCCCATCAGCTGGGATGTGAGCTACCAAACGGCCTGCGAAGAAAGCACGAGAAAGTCCTGCACAGAGAAGCCCGGCCAACTCTGAACACCAGGGGTACAGCCAGTAAGGGACACGGATCTAGAAACATTAGTGAGGAGAAGAGTCAAGAAAAAGGTGAAGCGTAAGAGGGAATTTTGTCTGTTATAAAGATGCTTTCAAAAACTATTAAGGAAAATTAATAGATAATTCAAGAAAAGGTATAGGATTTAAAAGGGTAAATCTATTGAAAAAGATGGATCGGTACCGTCCAACGCGTGTGTTTCAGGCAGGTCAAGTACTTCACGTAAACCGTAAGGGGGGCCGCAGGGCGCTCCCATCTCCTCCGCCTCCTCCGCGCAGCTGTTTTTATTCCTCCCATTCGTTCTCAGGGCTGCTTGTCCCACCGGGGTGAAGGTCTTTCCTCACTGATTTGCTATTTTTAAGGAGATTACCTTTTATCTGCCATGGAATGTGCAACTGTCATTTCTCATTTTGTTGCTTTGTTTTCCAACCTTGTTTTCAGTGCCTTTTGCCATTAAAAAAAAGTTTAAAATTCTCTGTAGTGAAGCCTGTCAGTTCTTAAGTTTACAAAGAATTTCTCTAACGTACAATTTTCTCACATGAAAATGTAAGATACACGTTGCCTACACAACTGATTAAAATTTAAAAGGCAAAAAATGACCAGGCCACGGAGGAGAGTGAATTTCCCGCGACAGCCTTCAGGAATGTGAACCGACAGCTTTGCTTACGTCTGTCCAGGAGCCTTACATCCAGACACAGGTCTGCTTCTGTGCGAATATTCCCACTTCCAGGTTATGTCCAGGAGGTAACTGACCAGCGCACGTATGCACCATGGTGTTTAGGTGCGAGGTGTATACTCAGTGCTGACACAGAAGCCTCTGGAGGACTTTCAATTGGGGACAAGGGGAGGCTAGATATAAACAAGCTGCTTCCCTAAAACAGATTTCAGCTATTTAACTAAATGGTGTCAATACACCTATATGCACTGAAAGGGAAATCCTCTGTAACATACCGACAGCAAAAGTGGTTTATAACACAGCGTGCAGACAGACCGCAGCACGGTGCCCAGGAGCTGTGGGTGTGGCACCCACGGGCAGCCTTTAGGGGCGTTTGCTGAGCCGTGTCTGCTGCTCTTAGGTGATGTGTTCCTTCCTTTGCGTCTCCTATAAAGCTTGACTTTCTACAATAAGATTTCTGTGGGAAACAATAACAGTTCTTTTCATTGGAGAAAAACTAATAATCCCACAGGTCGGTGTGTACAGGAAGTCCCTTTCCTAAAGCTCGCCAGCTTTTCAGTTTATGAAAACTGAGGCCCCCGTTTCTGTGTAGACGTGTACGGGTAAGACCTCCACGTGGAGGTCCCACAATTTCCTCCAAAGCTGCTGAGATCACTGCCACCAGGGCGGGAGGGGCCACGGCCGGACAGAGGACGCATCTCTGGCTGCATGGAGCCCGCCGCCTGTGTCACGTTCATCTTTCAGACCAGCACTTGTTTAGAAGAGAAGGAAGGCCACTGAGTCCGAAGGGGAGAAGGAAGAGGCAGCTAATAAGTATTTACTGTGATTAAGGGAGAAGAGGAGATAAGCATGTAGAACGTGGTGGGAGAAGCGTGTTTAACTGAACTAGGCCAATGCACCATGACCTGCCCTGCGACAGGCTCACCTGGATTTGCAGTAACGCAGCTGCAAGACACAGCTCAGCAGCTGCTACAGGCTCAGTGTTGGAGCTCAATTTTGAAACTGTGAGGCCACAGTTACAGTTCTGTTTCTAAGGAGACGGACAGGGGTTGCGAAGGCTGTTGCTCTCTGTAGACAAGCTGAATTCTTGGTTCCGCTACCCAAAGGCATTTCAAAATGTGGGACAGAAGGAAGCAATGTGCAAAATGGTAATCAAGCCACAAAGATACCAATGCGTTTCGTTACTAACTGGCACTCCAGGAGGCTGACCGAGCACAGAACCTTCCCGCAGGGAGGAATGAGGAGACGGTGGGGGTGCAGAGCTTAAAGCGGGGACCTGGAGAAGACTGGAATTCCACAAAGAAACGCAGTGGCTGCGGGGAGTTTAAAGCATACACAGAAAAGCAGCTGCGTGAGGCAGTGGGGACGCGGCCCTGAACCCAGTTCTCAGTGCAGCGCTGCCTCGCTGGCCCCCAAGGACAGTGTAAGGCAGTCCCGCTTCCCACTCGCTCCGCCCAGGCCATGTCGGTGCCTGCGCAGTGCAGCCCCAGGCGGCACCGGGGCGCTCCCCGCGGCGCTCAGCCCAACCTGTCTGCACACACGACAAGGAAAGGGGCAGCCCTCGGGGCCGTAGGGACGCCTGAGGCCAGGTCAGACGCCTGGTCAGATTTCAGGAGACCTAAAGACAGTGGAAGACTCGCTGCCACAAGAAATGAGCGCGGCAGGCAGCTCTTGGGACAATACTTTGGATTTATGTGACTCTGCGCGACTTTACCAGCCTGTACTCTTACAAACGTCCCCGCCGCTGGCTCTCGCTCCAGCAGGCCCACCACAGCGGAGGCACAGATCGCCGGCAGTGGGCACCTTCACCTCTGCGTGGGAAGCACCTCAAGGTCAAAACCAAGGCCACCCAAAGGGCAGCGTCCACAGCAACCCCAGTCCCGCATCCGACCTGGCTGCAAGTATCACATTCAGTTGCTGAGGAGTCAGAAGGGACAGAGGCCGAAGGTGCCCTTCACCTCACCCTCCCAGATGTCACCAAATCTGACAGTCACACCTAGGAACCTGTCACTGTGCTTCCTTCCCTCTATAACTGACTGGGGGTCAGGTCACGTCGGTCCCTCCTGCTAGGGGGCCTCCCTTGTCCAGCCTGCCCCCAGAGCTGCCCAATCTCGACTCCAAAAGGCCGTCTGCTCTTCGAATTCACGGTGGCCCCGCTCGGTACAGCTTGGGTCCAAGATCCTTCCCACACCGCGTCCCTCAGCAACCGCACACCCGGCAACAGTCAGCTCGGCCACCGCGCCACCGCGTGGCTGGCTCGTCCGCCTGAGCAGGCACGCATGCACAGCGCGTCCAGCGTCCTCGGCGGGCGGACCTAAAGCCCCTTCCAGGTGCTGACCACCTCGGGCTGGACAGCAGGTCAGATGGCGCGCGTGTGCCCTCCCTCTGCACACCTGGGGCTGCGCCCAGGCTCCCTCTGTTTTACACAACTTTCCAGCTCAGTGATGTCACCTCCATGTGCTCTCCTGACCGGGATGAGCCCCAACAGGGCCCTGTTTGCCCACGTCCTGTTCCCAGGGCCTGAGCACACAGCCCTGCACGAACCCGGCACAGGCTCTCATCAGCGTGAGCTGGCGCTTGAACTGTCTACTTCCAAAGGCGCAGCTTAGAAGCATCGTCGTCTGAGGGCCTACACTTGGAATAAGTGAGCGAAGCAGGGGGAAGGTGCCTGTCAGAAGATGGAGGAGACG
Organism: Rhinolophus sinicus; assembly: GCF_036562045.2. Taxonomy (NCBI): domain Eukaryota; kingdom Metazoa; phylum Chordata; class Mammalia; order Chiroptera; family Rhinolophidae; genus Rhinolophus; species Rhinolophus sinicus. The sequence goes on from NC_133754.1 coordinate 192,219, forward strand.
ACTGAGACTAACGAACAGCAATAAAAGTGAGGGCTGAGCTTCCTGTCCGCCAATGGCCAACACAAGAAGAGCACCTGCGTAATACACCTCTTATCCAAAGGAAGAGGACACCAGCTCATGGCAACCAACACACTCTGGCACTGAACTCTACAAGGAGCTTCTTCACGTGGAGTTTTATACAAATGTTAGCAATGCAGACTGAGTGTGGAACAAGCTTTCAAATGATAGTTTTACAAAAACAAGCTAAAAAACACCTGTCTGTGACTTTAATTAACCTACATGAGAAATGAGTGCTCAAAATGAAGCTCCGGTGATGTTTTTACCAGACATGTAGTGACAAAGCAGGAAGTCAGAGAGACAACATACTAGAAAGCCACACTTTCCTAACATTCAAATGAATTAAGATTTAGAGTATAGAGTTTCTTAGTTTATATTCATTAAAAATCACCTAGGAAAACTTTATTTCAACACTGCACATTCCTCTTAGGAAAGTTTTGAAATGAAAAATGAAAGCAGGATGAACTGCCACTTCACTTCGAGGTGAAAGTCTAACATGCAGCGTCAGCACCCACCCGAGTGTGGGACGACTCAGGCCGCTATTTTCCTCCACTCATCAGATAAGTACCAGCAACGTAGACATGCCATTCCGTGTTCCACAAAAGGGATGCAAAATAAGTTACTTCCATGAATACAAAATTGATATGTAATCTCAGAAACTTTGAAAGAATAGGAAAACCAAGAAAAAACGTTCTACAAAACCAAGACAAGTGCTGTAACATTTTGACGTATTTAACAGCTGACTTCTAATATATTAACAGCTATCGCTAGAATCCCATGCCAACTTTCTGTCTCCTCCCATCCTAAATACTTTTTCCCGTTACTGCAAGTTTTCTAAAATCGTTTTTAATGACCGTAGAACACATGACAGTCCACTGTGTGGCGATGCAGTGACATGCTCACTAACCCTCTACACATTTAGATAAAGTTAATTTACAGTTCTGGGCAACTGGGCAACTGCTTCTCCTGGAAGGTATCACCTGTCCTCCCCCCAACCCCCCTCTGCCCCCAAGAGGACTGACTTTACCTTCCACGTCATCACTGCTGGAGGAGTTCTCAGCACTCGTGCAACTGTGTGGCTCCGGGGGACCAGGAACGTACCCCTCCGGGGGCAAACTCACAGTGTAGAGCCGCCTTCCAGGCTGGACGTCAGTGTCGCCGCCTGCAGGAGAAACGGGAATAGCAGGCTGGCCAATACTGCACGCTGATCTGACCGACTGGCCCTCGGGTGCTGTCTGAGCAGATTCGCCTAAGACATGAAATCAAACAGCTCCATAAAACCTGGCCACTGTTAGCAACACTGATTTTAACACACCAGGCATTTTGCCAGAAGAGCAAGGCAGCTATATAATCAGCCAGGAAAAACGAAGGATTTACGATGATTTAAATTCACCTAAAGTTACTTATGTAAACTTCTAGGCTTTTATAAAACACAACTCATTCTTGAGTAGGAAGCAGAAAAAATACTCCACAAAACATACCCCTCATTATCACAACGTGAATCTCTTAACATTTTGGTGCATAATCTTCTGGAACTTTCTCTCCATATGTGCTAACAACCCATATATATTCTGTGTGTACAGAGACACAGACACACACACACGTGTCGTAAAGGGATCATGCTACACATATTACTATTTAATTACACATTTATATATTATACATGGGTATACGCGTATCATTCAAAAGTGAACGTGGTATGATAAAATCCTAGTTAAGATGTATTCCAATGTACAGCCTTTTACTGGCTACATCACAATCCGTGTAACTGGCAGGTTGTAATGTAAGCTCCACAGCTCCACTGGCACAAACAGCTAGTGACACTGTCCTTGCTGTACACGACCCTGCACACCCGACCCTTCAGGTCCTCAGATAAACCCCTGGGAGGCACTGGTGGCTTTTTCCTGGCTTCTCCGATACATTGTTGAGAAACAGATACAGGAGTGTGGCCTTCTCCACACTCTGTAACACAAGTAGTATCAATCTTTTTCATCTTCACATTTTCATTCAAAACACGGCAAAGTAAAGCTTCTTGCAGGTGACAAACCAAGTGGGTATCCCAATCAGTCTTCCACAGAAAAATAAGTATTTTTAAAAACAACAACAAGGACTGAACAATGTACCCACATGAGACATTTGGTGTCAAGATATTTACGTTTTGCCAGGCATTTAAACGCAGTCTCAAGTGGCTACTGAGGCCCTAAGAACCTCGAAACGCTTTGGAACTCCCCGCCATCAATACGTTTCACTTTCTTGAAGGTAGGATGCAGGAGTTCTGCTTCCCGACTTCCTGTGACCCACCCAGCTGACTAATCACTGTGCCACCTGCAGGGACCAGGGCAGAGTGGAGACATGCCTCTGAGTGGCCATCCCCATCGGGGAATAGCAACACTGGATCATTTTTCACAGAATATTTTTGGAAGCTCTTAATCAGCTAAATCTTTCTTAATAAGGACACTAAGTAGAATTTGGAAATGTCATTGTTCCCTTAATTATTAGGATGAATATAGGAGTAGCGGGGAAGCAAAGCTGAGTCACGCGATGAGAAACAGTGACGCATCTCAGAAAAAGAGCTCAGAGCGTAACCTGCCTAGTGAACAACTAGCCTGTTAGGAACTAACTGTCCTGTTAGGAAACCACAGGCCGACTCCCAAGGCTGGGCTTTTAACCTGCAAGTGAGTTGTCATAGTGGGAGACGTCAAGTGAAGAAGGTCCAACAACACCCCGGGGCCTGAGTGTGCGTTCCGGAAAGTAAGGCTCCAGGTAATGCATAACAGCTCCCAGCCCCCGTCTGTCCTAGTTTCTCTGGGTGAGGACAGTTTGTCCTTTCACAAGTTAGATGTTCATGTACCGTTCAGGTGGCAAACAAGGAAAGCACCAATCACACTTGATGGGGCAGTGGCAGCCACGGGGCTCTGCACGGGGCCCTCCACGTGGTGGAGACCGCGGCTGGGGGTCCCCACCGCTGACTTGGGCAGGCCCCCCAGGAGAGAGCACCCCAGAATCCCACCTCCCCTGCTGACAGGAGGCGACGTTTAAGAAGAGTCTGATTTGTTTACATCGTGGTTCTGAATTTCCAGTATGTGCTGTCACTGGCATGTTTTAGAGGGCGCTGCCACGCCACCTTGACTTAATTCTTCGACCTCCAGGAACTGTTGGGCACTGATTGTCCTGGGTTCCCCGTGCTTCACGCTGACACCCAGCCTTGGTTCTTCCCTGCGCTCACCCTCTGCCCAGGCCGAGACGCCCACCTGCCTCCCTGCCCTTGTGTTTGCCTGCAAAGGCACTCAACCCTGCTGAAGGCTGTGGAGGAGCAGGACCTGCCTCCCCCACCCCCACTCTGGGTGCTGCTGGAAAATCACATGCTGCCCAGGCCTGTCCTGGCAATGGAGTCACAGCACCGGCCTGGCTTCTGCAGAGTCGCCAACACACACTGCCGTCCTTTCAACCCATACAGACGGTTCCACCCATGTCCTCCCCACCCACTCAAGGACACGTGGATCGTGGCTGCTGGGCAGTTGGCTCCAGTTCAACAACCGCCGTCCTTGCTGCCAGAGGCCACCCCATGTCATCCGTCGCCTGGTGGCAGCAAGCCCCACGGGCCTGTGGTCTCTGTGGCTTCCCACCCTGGTGTTGGAGTGCAGGTTTGCTGTCATTCGCCCTGCTCACTGCTCTCACTGCACTTTCATTTCAGCACTCCTCAACAGCTGTCAACTCTCTCACTTGTCTCAGATCTCAGAGGATGGGTCTCAAATGTAAGTCTTGACCCCACTCCTGCAGGCGCACGCTGCTGACCCGCCAGGTGGTGCCCGTGTTACTCAGCTTGGTTGGCAGGATCCGTTCACAACGCACATACAAATGAAAACATAACTAGATACAACTTTCATGGTCACAGACAACTCAATAAAGCAGTTAGAAGGCAGCCTGCAGCCCCGCGTCTATGCGCATGCACTGTGCCTCTGGGCCGCTCTGACCGTCAGCTCTGGAACTTTGCAGACTGAGAGGTCGTGCTTCGTTTCAGTATCATTCTATATCTCCAGGACTCAGGTGGTTCTTTTGCATGGCATCTGTTCCCCACTCATTTCTGTCTGTTCCCAAATTCTTTTTTTACTTAACAGAAATCATGCCATTATTGCTCTCCTGTATTTAAAATGTGCTTTTGCTTGGAAAACCAAAATAGTTTCTAGTCAGCTACTCCGCTAGTCTTTACAACTTTCTCTCCTCTACCTGCAGCCTGCAGGGATATTAACGTCACCTGGCTCCTGGATACACCATGGAGCGCTCACCTCTGTCTCTACTGCTCACCTGCCCCTCCCCCTCTCCAGCGGTTAACATGGGGAGGCCCCACGGTGGGCCCCACCGCCCCGCCACTGCCCCTCCGAGGGCCTGTGTCCCGGCGAAGCACCCAGCCGCCCACCGCCCCTCGGAGCAGCGGCTCCCAGCAGTGAGCGCACACGAGGCCACTCCGTCCCAGGCTCTTCCAGGATGCGTCATCCTTTACGTCTGCCTCTAGAGGTTCTCAGTGAGGGCTCCTCTAAATAAGGCTTCTGTGACCCCCATTACCCTAATTCAGCAGTCTCCTTCTCAGCAGCTGCTGTGGACTGAACTGTGCCCCCCAAATCCACAGCTGAAGCCCTAACTCCAGGTGGCTCTATTTGGACACCAGGCCTGAGGAAGGAAACTACTGAAATGAGGTCATGAGCGTGGGGCCCTGGTCCCATAGGGCCGGACTCCTTCTAGGGAGAGGACACCAGTCCTCTCTGTGCCACGTCTGCAGGCAGAAAGCCGCCCCAGCAGACGCTGCACCTGCGGCACCCGGACCTCAGACGTCCAGCTCCAGAACCTGAGAAGTCAGGTGTGTCGTTCGTCGCCGTCTGTGGACTGTGCGCCAGCCGCTGGTGCTCAGTGTCTGCGCTTCCACCACACGCTGTGCACTGTTGTATTTTCTCGTCTTTTGTATTTACTTACTCGATGTTCTGGTGTGTACCGGAGGAGGCAGGCCTTGTGGCCACAGGAAGTCTCCGCTGCCCTGTAATCAGCAAACGGCTGTCACCTGACATCCTGAAGGATAGAGGGCTTCTCTGACATTGGCCCCTGGTGACTCTGCAGCTGTGGTTCAACCCTGGGGTGCGTCATGCTTCAGGGACCCACGGCATCCTCTGGGAGGCACAGATCTGGAGGAGCTGGGGGCAGACACGCTGGGCTGGCTCAGCTTCCTCTTCTGGATGCCAAGCCCCAAAGGGCTGCTCTGGGGACAGTGAACGACACCTGCGAGGCTCAGCCTGTCAGGAGGGAGCAGGATTTGGGGGCCCTCACTGCTAACTGTCTAAAGCCGGTCCACAGGGGTCCCTGTGTGCTCGGTCGCCCACTTCATTCAGTCTCCCCTCAGGCCCTGGAGAGCTGCAGACCCTGCTTGCCAGCCACCGTGCCAGGCCCCGGGGGTGCTGTGACCATCACAGCCCTCGTCTTCTCAAAGGAGGGCACAAAAGCGAGTAACTGTGACCTCCCAGCGGATGCAGACAGCCAGGACGGGTGGTGACAGAGAGGTGAGTCCACATACGAGGTCCGACGATTAAGTTCGCGAACCTGTTGCAACCATGTCGCTCACCTTTTTTGGTATCAGAGGGATTATTCATTAAGAATTTGTACCAACTGGACAAAAACAGGTAACCAAGCTTACTATTTAGAAGTGCTGAGAAGGCTGCGTGAAAAAGTTAGACAACATGAACTGTTTGGCAAAAATGCACGGCTCTTGCATCATGACAATGCACCAGCTCACACAGCTCTGTCTGTGAGAAAATTTTTAGTTAGTAAACAAATAACTGTATTGGAACACTCTCCCTACTCACCTGATCTGGCCCCAAATAATCTCTTCCTTTACCCGAAGATAAAGGAAATATTGAAAGGAAGACATTTTGATGACATTCAGCATGTCAAGGGTAATACAATGAGAGCTCTGATGGCCATTCCAGAAAAAGAGTTCCAACATTGCTTTCAAGGGTGGACTAGGTGCTGGTGTCGCTGCAGAGCTTCCCAAGGGGAGTCCTGGGAAGGTGACTGTAGTGACCTTCAGCAATGAGCTATGTGGCACTTTTTCTAGGATGAGCTCACAAACCTGTCAGACCTCGTACACATTCCAGGGAACGGGACAGGCTGAGTCCCGAGCCTACTTCTTCTGCTTTAAGGAGTTGCTAGTAACCGGCTATGATCACACACTTTCTCCTGATGGTGGCCACAGTGATCTTCAAGCCATTTTCCCAAACCAATTCTGGGTCTTCAATCCAGTATTTTAAAAAAGAACCATAAGCACAGGCCTTTGAAATGTTGAAGGAAAGCTGGTTGTGGAGTAAGCAGGAGCCCATGCTTCTAAGACAGCACCACTAACAATTGGTTCAGTTAGTTTTTCCTCCATGAATGGAGCACCGTCCACACAACCAACATCAGTGCTGGGCGTTCAGAATTCTGCTCCTCGCACAGAAGGAGCCAGATGTCAGCCGCGTTCTGTCCCTGGAGAAAAAGAACTTGGCGCAGACGCCCAATCCTTTGGCCCACACACCTGCCTCCTCCTGACTGGAGGTCCTCCAGGCGACACCTCCGTCATCCTCCATCCCGGCCCCGGGTCTGCACACGCCAGCTTCTCCTTCATCCTCACCAACCCAGGCACAGAGCTCGGCCCCCTCTTTGTACAAATCGTCCACTCACCCAGGCACCTCAAAGGTTGAGTGATTTTTAAAAGATTTCAAAGACTACATTTTTAGAACAGCGTCAGGATCACAGCAAAACTGAGAGAAAGTACAGAGATTTGCCACCCCCCTCACACACACCCACAGCCTCTCGCCATCAACAGCCCCCCTGAAGGGACATTTGTGACACCTGATGAGTCTGCACTGACACGTCACCACCCAGAATCCACCATTCACATCAGGTCACTCTTGGTGTCTCTCCTTCTGTGGGTTTGGACAGATGTGTAATGACCTGTACCCACCATCACAGCGTCACAGAGGAGTCTCACTGCCCTAGACGTCCCCTGTGCTCCCCGTCTGCCCTTCACCCAACACCTGGCAGCCACTGATCTTTTCACTATCTCCATACTCGTGACTTTCCCAGAATGTCACAGAGTTGGGATCATACAGTATATAGAGGCTGTTCAGACTGGCTTCTGTCACTGTCATATACATTTAAGGTTCCTCCATGTCTTTTCACAGCTTGGGAGCTCATTTATTTGTAGCTAATACTCCACTGTCTGGATGGACCATAGTGTGTTTATCCATCACTCACTGAAGGACACTTCAGTTGCTTCTAATTCTTGGTGATTACGAACAAAGCTGCTCTAAACATGTAGGTTTCACGTAGACCAGAGTCGGTTGTTTGAATAGCGACATGCGCGTAGAGGGGGATCCAGGTCATTTGCTGCACAATCTTTGCAGTCTTGGGGTCCCCAGCCCCACCTCCTATACCTCAGAGTTGTCTTATTGTTTCTGGACTCTTGGGACCCCCAAGATCCATGCTCTCAGCAACTCAAACAGGCTCTCTTCTCAAAAGGTGAGGAAAATACAGCAGTCAAGCCAACAGAGTTTGTACTGGGAAGGGGTCAGTCAGGATGTGCTGACAGACGGGTGGTCAGGGTCTGACAGGAAGAGAGTGGAGAATGACAGACACGCTGTGGGCTTCCCCACTTACCGAGATGGGGAGGGTGGGGCAGATGTTTGCTGTGGGGACTGAGATGCCCTTAGCTCACCAAGCAGAGGGACTGGCAGGCAGCTGTGTGCGCCGTGCTTTGTAAGGCACCCCAGGTAGAAAGCCCTGGGTTTCACCCAGTTGGACAACTCGGTCTGGGAGCTGTAACTATCTACATGTAAGGACTTCATCCATCAGGTAGTAACTCAATTTTTTTCTTGAATTTTGCTGAAAGCAAAGAAATATAAAACATCTGACTTCAGAGATCTGTTACCAGCATCAGAACAATTCACTTTCTTTCCACGAGTCCAGTGTTCCCGAATGCCTTTTCTTGAGGCCCCTAAAGTGGCTTTGAGAATAGTCAGGAGGCGGATGAGAGCTGAGCTGCAGCGGGCAATGGTGGGCTGTGCGGGTAGGTGCCGGCAGCCTGAGGCCTCAGCTGCAGGGAACAGACCCAGCGACGGAGTTCCGCTTCCCCACGTGGGCGCCACAGACCGTGCAAAGTGACAGGTTTCTGGGAGAGAACAATACAGGGCTGAACACACGCCTCCACCCCTGAAACGAGGCTCATGGGTCTGAACGGCAGGCAGCACTGGTGAGAGCGCTGAGGACCGTGAGACTGAAGTGACAGCAGGGATTCCTGGGGCCCTCTGGGGGGCATCAAGGCTCCAGAACCGCTGCCACCGGGACCATCGGGACCTCGGAGAGGGGTGCAGACAGGAGGCTGGCTGAACCCTAGTCGGCCTGCTCCACACGCACACTGACGGCCACCCCAAGGCCCGTGGAGGGCAGACCCTGGGTCCTGGGGGGACCTCAGCACACTGCAGGCGTCTGTGAGTGGCTACTGGGGACAGCACCCTCTCCTCTGAGCCACTCCCAGAGCTGAGAGGTGGTAACAGAAGTGAAAATTACAGCAGGTGTGGAAGACAAAGGTGAGGGGATTGCCCAGAAAGCAGGCCAAGACTCCAAGGAATAAAACATAACTGAGGGGTCGGCCTGGTGGCTCAGGCAGTTGGAGCTCCATGCTCCTAACTCCTAAGGTTGCTGGTTCGATTCCCACATGGGCCAGTGGGCTCTCAACCACAAGGTTGCCAGTTCAACTCCTGTACTCCCACAGGGATGGTGGGTCGGCCCCTGCAACTAAGATTGAACACGGCACCTTGAGCTGAGCTGCCGCTGAGCTCCCCAATGGCTCAGTTGGTTGGAGCACATCCTCTCAACCACAAGGCTGACGGTTCGACTCCCACAGGGGATGGTGGGCTGCGCCCCCTGCAACTAGCAACGGCAACTGGACCTGGAGCTGAGCTGCGCCCTCCACAACTAAGACTGAAAGGACAACAACTTGACTTGGAAAAAGTCCTGGAAGTACACACTATTCCCCAATAATGTCCTGTTCCTTTTCCCCAATAAAATCTTAACAAAACAAAACAAACAAACAAACAAAAAAACATAACTGAGATTAGAAAGATCATCTTTTGGGAGCCCTAGTGTCTGAAAAACAGGAATTCCATAGAGTCAAGGCAGAAACTAAAGGAGAGGTTGTTAACAAGGAAACAAGCCATGGCATGCGTTTCCAGACAAAAGGGCGCACTGAGTGCCTGGCACGGGAAGAAAACATCAGAGTGATATTGCAATGCACTGGGGTCAAAAAGAAAATCCTGAAACAGTCCAGATGGGAAAAATGCTTCTCTCCAAAGGATGGAGAATCAAAAGGACAACTGACTGCTTGACAATGACTCTAGATGGTCTAAGTAAGGTCTTCAAATTCAGGAGAAAATGATTTCTAACTCAGAATTCTACTCCCTGTGAAACTTCAAAGAATACAGTAAAGATACTATTGAAATTCAACGTCTCGAAAATATTTGTCTCCCCACCACCATTTCTTAGGAAGCTACGAGAGAACATGTTTCAACAGAATGAAAGCATAACCCAGGAAAGGAAAGAGGGTCCAGGACGGCAGAGGAGGAGGCTTCTCCACAGGGGATGGTGACCAGGGACGGTGACAGAAGCATGGAGCCATGTGAGAGGGAGCGAGTCTGTATTGGGACAGAATGGCCAAGGACGTGGGCTCCAAAAGATAAAACTGACAGAACTTCTGATGGGTCTCACCTTATCAAAGGTAATTTAGACAACAGGTGGCAGGGTTTGGGGAAATATCAGACATGCTTAGAAAACTATGCAAACAAGTAACAACAACCCAAGAAAATTATTAACTCCATCAAACTCCACTGACTCCACTAAAATTGTATGAAACAGAATATCAAATATTACGTGACTCAGCTATAATAGAAAGTGTCTACAGATTCAGAAATGTAAACACTGAATACTGATCCAACAAAATCCTAAGTTTATATTGGAAGGACGAGGGGTGAAAAGTGCGCCTGTCCACACAGGGGGTGACTGGACACAGAGCAGCACTGAGCACGGGTGTTGTGCAGCCACGTGGCTGTGGTGGCCCAAAGGAGCAGCCGCAGACGGAGCGGGAGTGTGTCACAGAGGCTGGGGCGGGCGTGTGTCACAGAGGCTGCGGCGAGCTGCTGCTGTTCTCGTAATACTTGCAGGATTATTTGACTCCCTAAAATCTATGCAGATATAACGGATGAATGGCGACAAATAATAAAAACAGTAACAGAAAGAAGGGTCCAATATAGGCTCTTGAGTGAAAGAATTTGCAAAATGCACACACTCTGCTTGTTTTGGCTGCTTACAGATTATGCCCTTTTCTTCAAGAACAGATGGAATTCTCCACACTCTTCAGAACCAAAAAGAGTAAAAGGGCTTCTGCAAAGTGAACAAACAGCAGTAAACTGGCTAAATCACCATCCCTTGTCCTAATTGTACAAAGAACGTTTTCTCAGTCTCATATCTGAGGACTGATGACAACAGCACCCTTCCTCATTCTGATTGGCTCCTGACATGAGAAAGGGGCGGGTGTGTCCACAGCTCTGACCAGCACCAAAACGTCTCCTCCTGTGAGACCACCAGTCCTGCAAGGAAACTCTCACAATTACCTTTACAGAAGCCACATGCAATTTGTGGCTATTGGATTGTGATTTCATTGTTTTGCTTCGAGCCACGATTACTCTATTTCCAGCTGCAAGTAAATTATGATGGTTTTCCTTCCAAATTTCCCAGGCATGTTGCTTCAAAAAAAGATGCTTTTTCATGATAAAAAAACACTCAACAAACTAGGACTAGCAGGGAGCCTCGAGGTGACAAAGGACGTGTGTGCAAAGCCCACAGCTGCATGCTTCCCCGAGCTGAGTGAGGAATGAGACCACAAGGCCCACTCTTGCCCCGTCCATTCCTCACTGTACTGAAGTCCTCGCCATGGCAGTCAGTCAAGAAACAAAGAAATAAAAGGAATCCAGACTGGACAGGAAGTGAAGCATCTCTACTTGCAGATGACACGATCTTATATGTAGAAAACCCTAAAGAACCCATAGAAACTGTTAGCACTCACATGCTAGGCAAAGTTGCAGGACCCAAGCCTGACATACAAAAGTGTCTATTTCCAAATTTCAGAAATCACTGCCTAAGCCAAGGTCAAGGACTTACCTGCATTTCGATACATGAGTAATGAGAATCCTAAGAACACACTCACACGAAAACACACACACACACACACACGTGCGTGCACAAAAGCAATCCCATTTATAATAGCATCAAAAAGAATACAATACTTTGGAATGAAGTTTTAAGTGTAAAACTTACAGTCCGAAAACTATAAAACATTATTGAAAGAAATTAAAGAAAATGTAAATAAATGGAAAGATACCCTAAATTCATGACCGGGCAATTTATTATTGTTAAGATGACAAGAACCCCCAAAGTATCCTGCAGATTTGCAATTTGTATCAAAATTCCAATTGCTTTTTTTTTTTTTTTCTAAAAATGGACAAGCTGATCCTAAAATTCATGTGTAATTGCAAGGTACCCTGAACAACCAAAACAGCCTTGAAAAAGAACCAAGTTGGAAGACTCACTGTTCCCAATTTCAACACTGACTATAAAGCTACAAAAATTAAAACAGCGGAGCACATAAAGAGACATACAGACCGATGGGATAGAATGAGAGCCCAGAAATGAACCCTTACCTCTATGGCCAAAAGAACTGCACAAGGGTGCCAGGTCTCTCCATTGGGAAAAGGACAGTCTCTTGAACAAATGGTTCTGGGATGACTGGATACCCACCGGCAAAGGAATGAGATCGGCCCCACCTCCCCCCGTGTGCCAACATCAACTCATATTGCACCAATGACCTACATGTAGGAGATAAGACTAAAAAACTCTTGTAAGAAAGCTTAGGTGTCAAATATGTGATCTTGGATTTGGCAATGGTTTCTTAAATATGTCACCAAAAACAGGCAAGAAAAGAAAAAACAGATAAATAGACTTCATCAAAATGAAAGTCTTTTGTGCTTCAAAGGACACCATCAAGTACGTGAAAAGACAACCCATGGTATGGGAGAAAACATGTGCAAGTTATAAATCTGATAAGGGCCTAGTATCCAGATTATAACCAAGCCTCGCAACTCAACAACCAAAAGACAAACAATCCAATTTAAAATTGGGCAAAGGACTAAAATAGACATTTTTCTGAAGAGATACACAAATGACCCACATACACACAAGACACACACACACACACACACACACACACACACACACACACACACACACAAAGATGCTCCACATCACTAGTCATCAGGGAAATGCAAATCAGAAGAGCAACAAGATACAACTTCACACCACCAGGTGGCTATTATCAAGAAAACAGACTAACAAGTGCTGGTGAGCTTGTGGAGAAACTGGCCCCCTCATGCTGGCCGGTGGAGCCAGTGGGAACATTAGACAGGGACGTGAGGGTGTGGAGAAACTGGCCCCCTCATGCTGGCCGGTGGAGCCAGTGGGAACATTAGACAGGGACGTGAGGGTGTGGAGAAACTGGCCCCCTCGTGCGGCCGCTGCGAAAACAGCCCAGCTGCTGCTCACAGTGTTAACCATGGACTCCCCACGGGACCCAGCAATTCCACTCCTGGGTGGGTCCACAGAGGAACCGAGGGCAGGGAGCCAAGCATGCTCCTAGGCTGGTGTCCGAAGCAGCATTACTGATAATGGCCCAATGGTGGGAACAAACCATGTTTCCATCAACAAGTGAATAAATGAACACAATGTGCTATATACACACAATGGAATACAGCTGGTCTTAAACGACTGAGGTATTGACACAGGCTACCACACAGATGAACCCTGAGAACACGCTGAGTAAGACAGGCCAGCATAAGAAAGGGAACACAGTGTATGATGCCATTTCTATGAAATGACCAGAAGAGACCAATCTGTGGAGACCAAGTACATTAGTGGTTCCCAGGAGCTGGAGGAGCAGTAAATGGGGAGTGATTGCTCATGGGCACCGGTTTCTTTTTGGGGTGGTAAGAATGTTCTAGAATCAGATAGTTGTGATGGCTGCACAACATTCTGAATATACTAAAAAAAAAAAATCACTGAATGGTACACTTTGAAATGGCAAAAATGGTAAATGTCAGGATAAGTGAACTTTATCTAAAGAATAAACTGCTGCCCACTGCATGGAGTTTCCTCGTAAGGAAACAGAATCCAGCATGTAGGGTCATGTGCACGGGCGAGGTGTTTGACCCTCAGCCAGCCTCACCGCTGCCATGTGATGGCACCCGGTCCTGCTCAGCGACACAAGGCAGCCCCCAGAAGAGGCCGAGCATGTCAGGGAGGGCGGAGCACGGGCCCGTATGCAAGTACACACGGGGACAGGAACCCGATGCCCTCCCAGCCTGTGTGGCTGCACCTGCAACATGACACGGCCACTACAACCCCTTAATTGGAGCAGGGCCAAGTGGCTTCAGCTGCTCTTAGCCAGAGTCCACGTCGAGGTGGCAAACTGATGTCCAGACAGCGGGCCTTACAGAGCAGCCTGGAGTCTTAGAAATCTCGCCCACGGGACCGAGCACAGGCCACAACGGTGGCTATGTCTATGCCCCGGCCTCATGGAGAGTTGTCCCCCCGTCCTGACATTGTAGTCCTCGCTGTCTGCTACGCACGCGCCTGTCACCTCGCTGCTGTGACCCCTCCACCTGGAAAGTGGCATTCATTGTTCCCGTTCCAACTGTTCACAAAACTGCAGGCATTTTGCCCCCACAGACATGGCTCCCGCCAGCTCTGCAAGTCCCCCCGCTGGCTGCTGACAGCTCAGGCTTGTAGGTGAGCACGTGGCTAACCGTCTGAGCGCTGGCAGGGGACGACAGCGTCTCTACGCTCAGGCGCTTCGATCACTCACTCGTGTCAGGCATCTGCTCAGTAAAACGAGCTTCTGAACCTTTCAAACAGGGCGTTTTTATGCAATAAAAACATTCTGAGATCAACTTGACATCAGTATTCTGACTTTTAATTCAACCTCTTCATAACAAATACAGTACCTTACAAATGCCTGCTGAAATGAAGTGACCAAACACTGAAACTTTTGTAGAAAGACATCACATAAAAGATCAGGGACAACTTTAAAGACGCATAAGTGATGTGTAAGACTCACAGTGGACTCAAGCCACTTAAAATTCAAATCTCCTAACACTGATTATTTCCAGTTAATCATCCTGACATTCTAAAATTCTCATTACTAAGAAATAACTTGTCTTAGTAACTATGAATAGTGATTTAAAGAACTGTCTCATAACCATATTTAGGAAGCAGTGAAGTCTTAGAGTGTTTATTTTTAAACAGTGACTTGAAAAGCGAGAAGTCAGTCACTTCAGGAAGAAAACATATGTGACTGAGGACCTGTCATCATGCAGAAGAACAGGTTGGTTGTTTGTCTTCAGGAGGAAAGTGGCCTGAACCTACAGACACTAATTCTGACTCAGATGTGGTCATCCACGCACAAAGCTTCCAGGCGTACGTCACAGCAGCCTTACCGGTAAGGCTGTGAGTTAGAAGGGAACATGTGCAAATTGACCCTAAACACACAATTTCTAAAACAATCGTGAATGCTGGTTCAGTAAAATCCCGGGAAACACAGGAAATCCTAGGGACGGCCTGCTTGTCACGTGGACAGCACGTCCCCAGAGCAGTCGCTTGTCTGAACTCCGCTGAGCCGATTCAAGCAACACGCACCCTTCTGACAGGCGGCACGGGCCTCAGCGTGGTCCTCTCAGGCACCCTCACGAAGTGTCACATTCGGGGGCTTGAACAGCAGACATTCATCGTCCTGTCCTGGAGGCTGGCCATCCAAGCCAAGGTGTCACAGGGCTGGTTCCTGGGGCCTCTCCTGGGCGTACCAACGGCCGTCTGCACAGTGTCCTCACGTGGTTGTCCCTGTGTGTCTGCGTCCCAGTCTCCTCTTCTTACAGGGATGCCAGTCAGACTGGAATAGCACCCACCCTGACAGCCTCTTCTTACCTCAGTCACCTCTTTAAGCCCCATGTGTAAATACAGTCCTGTGCTGAGCTTCTGGAGGCCAGACCTGAGCGTGTAGATTGCGGAGGACACATGCAGCCATGGCAGGCACACTCTGAGAAGTGGGGATCCACTGAGCAGCAGTCATCTGATCTCAGCTTCGTCCAGGGCCTCTGTCACAAGGGGCATGTGCGTGAGGAGGTCTCAGTGGGAAGCCACCTGGGGGCTCACGGCACCATGCGTGGTGAAGGTGACATGGCACACACGCTTTGTCCCAGCATACAGCACGCTGGCGTAACCCTGTCTGAGAGATGGAGGGAATGTTTTCCTCTTGCTCGTCTGTGTCCACTGGCACCATTGTCACCCACGGGTCTTTGGTATCTTCTAGGCTGCGCAGGCCTGTGGGTGTGCTGGGGTCACATGTCACGCCTCACACCAGTGTTTCTGTAAAGTGTGCTCTGTGTCAGCGCAGGGGTGACCACTGGGCAGCAAGCAGCCTGGGGGCCTGTGGGGTCCCCTGCTGTTCGGATCTTGCCACGGGAGTGTTACGAGAACACAAGGGAACGAAAGTGCGTCTGTTCGCCAGGTGACTCAGCTGGGCCAGTAGGAGAGACGGCGCTCAGAACAGATTCATCACGTCTGGCCCCAGCGAGGGACTGCAGAGAACAGAGACGATCCCAGGAGAGGGTGCTCGGACTCTGCACCCACGTGTCATCTGGGGATTAAGGGGACCCACAGTGGTGCCGCCCTCACCTGGCTACTTCCCGTGCATCCCACATGGAGGCCCCGCCTAGGCTGATATCACCCGCCAGGTGGTGAGAAGCCAGGGTTAATGACACTCCACTGCAGGCCACCCGCCATCAAGGGGCTGCGACAACAGGTGGGGAGATGGGAACGGGAGACACCCCAGGGGCCCGTCCTGCGGGACAGAGACTGGGTCCGACTGACAGTGGCCGAGGCAGAGGCTGTGTTCTCCCTGGAGCTGAGCTGGCAGCCCTGTGTCCACGACCAGAAGCCTCTCCAACCCAGTCTCTGGCTGGGAGGTACCCGCACTGCCACCTCCCTCCTCAACCTAAATGCACGTCCCCCCCACTCCCCGGGACGTACAATTACACCCTCACAAGTCACCACCCACAGCAGCAAGGCCCAGGGATGAACAGACGGTGTGATGGGCCCGTCTGTGATCCCTCGTTACCGACAAACCCTCCTCACCTGTCAATGGGGGGACGTGGCCACACTTTGCTTTCTCAGGTGTTGCTTTCTTGGGGGGACTTTTGGGGGCTGGAGCCAACGCTGCCCTCTTTTCTTGGCCATGGGGAACACAAGGATACAGTCTCTCCAGCACTTTTCCAACAAACACTGAAGGTACCGAATGACAAAAGAGAAGGAAGAGTTACTTTGGGTGGTTTTATTTAAATTGCACACAGAATTTATTTTAAACCAAGACATTCTGATATTACCACCTGCAAGCAAAGCGACTGACCCCAGAACACTCTCCGGGTCTGTCCCCATAGGACCCCTGGCTCTGTCCCCACGGGACCCTGGGCCCTGTCCTCACAGGACCCCTGGCCCTGTACCTATGGGACCCCTGGCACTGTCCCTACAGAAACCCTGGTCCTGTCACCACGGGACCCCCGACCCTGTCCCCACAGGACCCCGGGCGCTGTCCCCATGGGACCCCCGACCCTGTCCCCATGGGACCCCGTCCCTGTCCCCAAGCGCTGAACCCTATATGACCTTCTGGCCGCCTAAAGCTTATCGCTTCCCCAAGGTCCCAAGGTCTGGGATGCCCACAGGGGTGCACCAGCTACACCTGTTCCATCCTTCCGTGGAACGTTCTTGTTTCTGGATAGACTGTGAGCCACTTTCAGAACTGAGCGTTGAGGCCCTGGGTACCGAGGGCGCTCCTAGATAGGATGGGTCCTTGTCAGTTTACACAGAAGATACGAGGTACTTTATCAGGGGTACTTTATCAAGATCCAGGCCAGGTCGAGGACACACTCTCCACCGCTGCGCACCTTACGGCCAGAGCGCCTTGGTCACCAGATTGCCTCCTTAGGGTGTCCGCACAGCGTAAGGTACAGACCAGACATGGGCTCTCGAGGTGGTTCCAGTACTTGAAATGCCCATTTCTGCTGGACCTGAACTCTCCCATGTAGACAAGCCCAGTCCAAGCCCACAGGGGCTCTAGAAACAGAGCTCTCAGGAGGGCCATGGTCCAAGGGCCAGCCTCAGCTGGACTGTCCCTGGCTGGTGGGACCCCTTGCTTTGGGTTCCAGGCCTTCCCATCAGGGAAAGGCGGACCAGCTGGGGTCAGAACACCATTCCAACAAACACCCCGCCTGCCCTGGACAGGGTCCGCCCTCCACGGTCCACCTCAGGGCTGCAAAGCTCAAGGGCGTCCCTGACTGCCTTATGTGACAATGAAATCCAGCAGGAGTCGCCAAGGTTCGCTGCTTCCTGCTTCCGCCACTTTACCAGCAAAGCCGTTTCCTGGCCCAGAATCATAGAAAAGTTCTCAGCAGCAGGTGCTCAGGGTCGAGAGGCTCAGAACAGCGTGACGATCTGGGGGTTCTCCTGGCAGGGCTGCAGGCAGTCCTGACACCCCAGGGACGCTGCGAGTCAGGTGACCGCAGCCCCCACTCCTGGGCGGGCCTGGTTTGAGTCCCCACCTCTCCAGGGCTCCAGCCTTCCCTCCATTAAACCGGCGAGCCCACCTCCTAGGCCCCGACGCGCGTCACAGGCCTGGTTACACAGCCCACACGTGGGCTCCCTCGTGCCTGTGAGGACGCGCGCCCACGCTCATGCCTGGGACCACCCCTCGCAGCTGGCCCATAGGTGTGCGGTGTGTTCGGCACCTCCCTTCCTCATGCTCTTTTGAACCCCCCCTCCAAAGGCTGAAACCTTTCCGAGAGGGCCTGAGTTCTGAGCCCGATTTCTGGTGACAGACGCCCACATCCCGCAGCACCTGTTGTTTCAACGACACAAAACTGACCTTGCCTTTCGTGCCCCACACCTGTGCTCCTGCCCGTCTCCGGGGTCAGGGGCGCTGCTGGCTCCGTGCCAGCCCCCTGCAGACCATCCCGGCGACATCTGCACGCACCGCGCGGTCTTGCCTTCAGGGTGGGTGCTGTGACCCTCTGATGCTTCCCCACCCGTCTGTGAGCACATGGCCACTTTCTGGGACCATGCAGGGCTCCAGGCTCATCTGGTATTTATTTTGCTGATAAATATCAGGTCTTTTTTAGCCACAACTGGAAGCAAAGTCTTTTTAAAAAGAATTACGATTTTTAAAAAATCAGTTTTAAAAGAGCAATGTGTAACAAGCAAAATCAAATAATCAATAACTACTTTATACCAACTGACACTGCTGGAAGATTCACTGATGAATTTCACTTTATCCCACTATTTGGGGCTTCAGGTGGATGTTGCCATCAGGCAGACTGCACCGCTCAAACGCGATGTCTGAACACCTGTCCTCTGAAGCCACAGGGTGCCAGCCCCTCAGCACCTGCCGTCCACCACACCTGGAAATAATACCTTCCTATTTCTAAGGGACATGTAGACGCCATGGCCACTCTGCAATTACCTGGAGTCTCTGATCACGAAAGCAGTTCATACTTTATTCACACAGAAGCAATCAGCTATTTTAGAGCAAAACATTCCTTGTACTTAACCTTTCCTGCCACTTTGAGCCTCCAGAGCTATGAATGAAACAGGGACACTGTGGACAGCCTGATGGGTCCCTAAACATGGGCTGAATTCTGTACACAAAGTGAGCTTCTAACTGGCCCAATGTGCTCAGTGGCTCATGTTAAAAGCAGAACACAAATGAAAACTAGCTTTTCCAGGATACTGGATGCAGTGAGGCATCACTTTTAAAAAGCATTTGTTGTTTCTGGATGGTTGAAATGCACCTTTTGACCTAGTGCACTGTGTGTGTGTGTGTGTGTGTGTGTGTGTATTTACTTACTGCAAATGTAGGCCTAAAAGTCAATTTAGAGGTTAAAAATCTCTTTTCTGCCTCATTTCCAAAGTGCTCAAAAACAAAACGGAAAAGAGCTGGGTGCTCTGGTCCCAGATGCAGCTGGGTGTCACACACAGAACTCTCAGGAGCTCACGTCACCATATGGCCCTGCCAGGCTCGAGGCTGCCTGCCCACCTTCTCACAGCTCAGCTCGGTGCCCCATGACAGTGGCAGGTTTTAACCTGAGATGCTGGTGTCCCTGAAAAAGCAGCCCATCACCAGGAACTAGAAGGGCAGGTGCAATGTCGATTGCAAAAAACAACCTTCAGGACACAAACACAAGTAGCGCATGCACAGTCAAACTGGGACGTGAGGCACAACCAAAGGTCACGGTGGAGAAATATCAGACATTAAGTCTCCTGGTCCTGGGGGAATTACGTTATTTGATGGGATTTCCAGACAGGCCTGCCTCTAATTGTCATTTCAAGTTAAAAGTACATGCCAAGGGCCAGCCGGGTGGCTCAGGCGGTTAGAGCTCCGTGCTCCTAACTCCAAAAGCTGCCGGTTCGATTCCCACATGGGCCAGTGGGCTCTCAACCACAAGGTTGCCAGTTCAATTCCTCGAGTCCTGCAAGGGATGGTGGGCAGCGCCCCCTGCAACTAAAATTGAACACGTCATCTTGAGCTGAGCTGCCGCTGAGTTCCCAGATGGCTCAGTTGGTTGGAGCGCGGGCTCTCAACCACAAGGTTGCCGGTTGGACTCCCGCAAGGGATGGTGGGCAGCACCCCCTGTAACTGGAAAACGGCAACTGGACCTGGAGCTGAGCTGCGCCCTCCACAACTAAGATCGAAAGGACAACAACTTGACTTGGAAAAAAGTCCTGGAAGTACACACTGTTCCCCCAATAAAGTCCTGTTTAAAAAAAAAAAAATACATGCCAAATATCTGTAAGTTTTCAGTAAAGTGTGTCTTGGAAATGAGACAGCTAGGGAAAACTGTGTACAGCTCAAAAGGAAAGACAGCCCGGCTGCGGGTGGCAGACCTGTTCAATTCTAAACTCTTCTTCGATGTAGTCAGTTGAATTAAATTCTAATGGTTGGGTACAAGGTAGAAAGTTTTCTGTTCCATTTTTAACGTCAGGGGAGGGAGGGGGGACTGCTTTGTTTGCTGCGGTGTCAGAAGCCCAGGAACGCGATGAACTGCCGGGCAGGGCAGGGGCGAGACCGTGCCCGCACCCTCCCGCCCACTGCGCGGCCGGAAAAGTCTCCGATCAGAAGTGGGCGCGCGCACCGATCCAAAAGCCTCCTACGGAAAAAGAAGGAAGTAGGATCCTTTTCTTCTACAACGTCCCACTGAAAATAAGACCGGAAACGGACGCTAATAGAACGTTCACCGTGGCCAGTCTGATGGTGTCCCTCCTCACTTGGCCTGGTC
Organism: Rhinolophus sinicus; assembly: GCF_036562045.2. NCBI lineage: Eukaryota > Metazoa > Chordata > Mammalia > Chiroptera > Rhinolophidae > Rhinolophus > Rhinolophus sinicus. Next base: position 212,780 of record NC_133754.1, read on the forward strand.
AGCCAGAGAAAACTTCCAGACCTACCGCTGAACAAACACAAACGCGCACGCGCACCACCCACGCGCCTTTGCACAGACGCTGGGAAACCCCGTCGTCACCACCCGCTCAGAGCTGCGCTCGCATCCCGACGTCTGCGCGTCTCGCTGGAACAGCCACTTTACATTTTCTAAGGGTTACTGTATTTCCCCAAATCGGAAGCTTTGAATTCTCTTTTATGTTTAAACACCTGCTGAGTATCTGCCAGCCTATCCATTGTTCTCAGAAATGATATTCAATATGTATTTTTCTCTTTTATCCCTTTAATGAGGCACAGTATCTAACTTTTGCCTATAATGTAGGACTACAGGAATAAACTGATAATAGCACTATGTCACTTCATGAAAAAGAAGTTCAGTACAGCACGCTAATTTAGTCCATGATAGTTTCTTAATAAGTTTCATAACAGAATTATAAATGGAAAAATAATTAGCTAAGATTTAATCAAGAGTTGGCCAACTGTCTGAAATATTAATTAAAAGGAAAATAGTAATCAAATGGGACATAATTAGAATCTTACGCCATGACCCCACCTAAGGAGCAGATCTACACTAAATACTCATTTTCTCCTCAAACTTTAACACTTAAAAAACACCCGCGACTTTGTCCCCAGCCCTTCCTTGTAGGGTTCATAGCAGCACTCACTGTGTCATTACGATTCACACATATGCACACGCAGACACACACACCGAGACCTCCTCCCATCATCGCCACTTCAGGAACCCGAGGGCAGGCCACTGAGAGCCACAATAAGGGGTGCAACGAGGCCCTCCCCGAGACACTGGATGGCAGAGGACAGGGCTCAGCCGGCTGGGACCGAGGCCCGGACAGAGGACAGGATGGCTCAGCCCCGCAGCCTTCCCTGCAGCCACAACCCTGGCTCCCGCCTGAGTGGGGTCTCCTGGGGAAGACCCAGCCTGACTGTCCTACAGGGAGCAGCCGACCGTCTGCATTACAGCACACACTGCCTCACCAGCCCACAGCGGCTACCACGGGCAGACGGGTCAGGGTGGCCTGTCACCCAGGGTCTGCACAAGTGGCAGGGGAAGCAGCAGAAAGAGCAGTGTCATAAAGGGCCTCAGAGGCACAGAACAGGGAGAAGGGGCTGCGGTGACAGTGACTCTGAGGCCCCCTGGACAGGGGCCACGCCCACTCTGTGCCCCACACAGCCAAGCTGAAGCCAAGCAGAAGGAAAACAGGCAGACGGTGTGCAGATGGATGAGCCACCATACAAATGCTGCGGTCCTGCTATTAGGTGACTGGAGAGGACACCCCGCTATGGAGGTGGCAGGAACGTTGCACATGGGCTGCCCACTCGTTAAGTGCGCAGGTGCAAACGGCCAGCACCGTGCAAGGAGACCAGACCCAGTGCAGCAGGAGCCCACTCGGTAGGGAGCGTGGCCCAGGTGCTGAGACCCTGCCCCAAAGCCAGTGCTGTCACCCCACTGCAGGTCCCTTGAGATCTGGCTCCCGTGAGCACCAGCCATGGGGCACACCCAACTTAGCCATGGATTATGTCAGGTGCTCACCCAGTGTCCTAGGTAGGAGGGAGCCGCTGAGCTACCCCTTAGGCAATGGTGCCCTCCCGGGTGTACTTCAGTTAGGTCAGGGCTGCCCCATGCCAGGACACACCCCCAGAACTGGTGGTACAGCTTCCCAGCAGGAAACATAGTGCATCTGAAACAAATTTATTCGTTGCTTCAAAGGCAAAACACCCTCCCCATTAACCCCAAGAGGCTTTGCTACAAATTGCCATAGGGGAAGTGGCCGTAAGTGACTGCAACCTACAGTATAGGTTTAGTTCTCTTGGTCTTTGCTAGAGGAGTCTGTTTCTTCAAATGTAAACAGGGGCTCCTGACATGCAGCCACTTTCCTGGCCCAAGGATGCAGCCCGGAACTGCCCTGCCCGCCATCCCCAGGGCCTCAGAGAGCTCTAATTGAGCCCAGGCGATGCTCAGAACACGTGCTTCTGGCCGAGCCTTGAGTAAGAGTCCTGCCTGTGGTCTGCTTCCTGTGAGAGCTACCACGCCAGCGTCCCTTCCATAAATGCGCAGGTGGCCCCAGGGTGGGCTTGCCACCATCCTGGGACCCAGCGGGATTGAGGAAGAGGGATGTCAGGGCACAAATGTAGCAAGCCACCACCTTCCCCATCTGTCACTCACTGCCGTAATGTAACACTCATCACAAGGCATGCGGAGCTGTGGAAACTGAACATGGGAACAGCTCTGGTTTCAGGCATCAGCAAATTCTAAGTGCTTGGAATTTTTCCGTCCGCAACCTCACTGAAGTGTGGCCCCTGCAGAAGGGCCACCAGCGATCTTCTTAAGAGGCTCGTAACTCTAATATTTTGTTCCCACTTACATCTTATACTTTCAAGACCTACTAAGCCATCTTTGCAAACACAATGTTTAAACAACCTAGCTTTACCTGACAATTCTGTCACGTTCCAATAGAAAAAGGAGGCTGGTTTCAGGCAAGATGTTTGGTGACTGATAAAAACAATGAGAAGCTTTCATTCATGTAAAGTGCATTACAGATGACATAGTATTAGGTTGGTTGAAAAGTAATTGTGGTTTAAAAGGTTAAATAATTGCAAAAACCGCAATTACCTTTGCACCAACCTAACAGTTTCTTGTATAGGGAAGAGTACTTAGTACATGGATCAGAAACATGAAGGAGGAAGAGTGGGTGAGCTGTCCTTGGAAGAAGCTGCTGTGCAGTGGACGGGGTCCCCCAATCGAAATGCAGACAAACAGAAGGGGGGACGGTCAGCAGCAGGGAGACCCTGCAACAGCCCCACGTCTGTCCCAAGAACCTCAATACTGAGTTGTGAAACCGCCAGTGCTGCTCGCACTCAGGGTGTAGAACTTGGTGCTCACTGAACTTGCGTTGACCTGCTTGTCAAGCTGAGGCGGGGCTCGGGCAGCACCCCCACCAATGCTCCAACAGGAAGCAAGGGGGGAGCCATACCTGCTTTTTTCCACACACGTTCTGCCCTGCTGACAAATCTGTTTCCTTTTCTTATTGTTAGCAAATGCTTATTATACTTGCCACTGGGCTTTTAATTACAAAGGCAAAAAACACAATCACCTATTTTAAATGGAGAGAAGAAAAAATAAATCATGGTCCCAACTAGTCCAAGTAACATGAGAAACACACCTAAAACCTTCTCTTTTACCTGAAACCATAAAACTCCCTGTAGAAAACATACAAGAAAAGCTTCTGGACATCGGTCTTGGTGATGACTTTTTGGGTTTGACACCCAAAGCAAAGGCAAAAATAGACAAGTGGGACGACATGGAACTAAAAAGCTTCTCTACAGAATAGGAACCATCCACAAAATGAAAAGGCGACCTACTGAATGGGAGAAATACTTGTAAATCACGTATGTGACAAGGGATTCATGTCCAAAATATATGAAGAACTCATATAGCTCAACAATAAAACAAAAATCTGATTTAAATGTGGGCAGAGGACTTGAAGAAACATTTTCCCAAAAAAGACACACAGATGACCAACTGGTATATGAAAAGGTGTTCAAGTGACTAATTATCAAGGAAATGCAAATCAAAACCACAGTGAGATGTCACATCACACCTGCCAGAACAGCCATCATTAAAAGGACAACAGAGTAGTGTTGGCAAGTATGTGGAGAAAAGGGGACCCTCGGGCACTGGGAGATTGTAAGTTGGCGCAGACACTGTAGAAAACAGGATGGCGGTTCCTCAGAAAATGAAGAATGGAACTATCTCATGGCTCAGCAATTCTACTTCAGGGTATTTATGTGAATGCAATGAAAATACTAATTGGAAAAGATTGCTGCACCCCCATGCTCACTGCAGCATCATTCACAACAGCCAAGACTTGGAAACAACCTAAGAGTCCATGATAGATGAATGGATAAAGATGTGGTCCATCCACACAATGGAGTATCACTCTGCCATAACAAAGAATGAACTCGATATGGATGGGCCTTGAGGGCATTGTACTAAGTGAAATAAGTCAGACAGAGAGAGACGAGAAGCATATGATACCACTTATATGTGGAACCTAAAAACGAAACAACAAACCAAACTCATAGACGCAGAACAGATTGGTGTTTGCCAGATGCAGTGAGTGGGGAATGGACACAATGGAAGAAGGGGGTCAAAAGGAACAAACTTCCAGTAATAAAGTAACTAAGTCCTGGCGATGCCATGCACAGCCTGATGACTACAGCTAAGAACACTGTACTGTATAATTCAAAGTTGCTGAGAGAGCTCTTTCCGGTTCTCAGCACAAGAAAACATTTTCTGTAACTATGTAAGGTAACGGCTGGTAACTGGACTGATCATTCTGCAGTAAGTACATACACGTGTGAAGTCACTTTGCTGTACACCTTAAACTTACACGGTGCTGCACGGCATTCAGAGCTCAGCGAAGGTGGAAAAAAGTAAAACCTCCCCTGTTTTCATTTTAATGTTGACGATTATAGGGTAAGGAATGTAACGAGAAGACATGGTTTGTCGGGCTTTACACAACAGGGGCGTTGTTGGTGCCTTGTGACAGTCAATGTTACGGCACTGCCAGGTTTGCCAAGTACATGTGTAACGCACTGCCTTTGTTACTGGTGACAAACGCATCACGTAACAAACACTAGCGTGTGCCCGCGACTGACGTACATGGCAGGTCACCAGTACCATCCCCATCCTGCCGATAACGAAACCCGGGCTCAGAGAGGCTGCCGTAGTTGTTCTTTAAAGTGGGGAAAGCAGCTCAGCGTGTCCAGGGAGGTCGCCAGTTGCAGGTCCCGCATCCGCTGTCGGGCGCGTCTGCAAACCCCTTATTTACTCAGGAAAGTGCTCGCCGGGCCCTGGGGGCTCCCACAGGCCTTGAGGCCCCGCCCAGGCCCCAGGGCTGGAACTGCAGACCCAGGACTCACCTGGGGCCTGGGGGCAACCCCGGACCCGCCCCGCAGCGGCCCGGTCTCCGGTGGGCGGGGGGCGGCCGGGTCTAGGGCCGAGCGCGGTACCCGAGCCAGCGCCCTTCCCCGCTGCGCGCCCCGCCGACCGCGCCTCCGCCTCCCGCCCCCCTCGCGCTCACAGCCCCGCGGCTCTCGTTCCCGAAGACTCCGCTTCTCCCGCGCCCGGGGCCCTCCCGCAGCTTCCCGTCACACCTACCGCGCCTCCGCGCCGCCGCCATGCGGGCCCCACGACCGCCGATCCCGGCCCAGGCAGGCGTTCCGCGCGGCGCTTCCGGATCCGCCCTCGTAGGCCCGCCCACAAAGCAGGCTGCCCAGTCCGAATCCAGCGTCTCCGCCACTGGATGCCAATCAGCCGCATCCTGGCTTCGGATTGGATTTTATGGGAGCTGTAGGCGTGGCCTCAGGGTGCATTTGTTCCGCGCATGCTCAGAGAGAAGCGGCTGAATGCCGAGGGCGACCCTCGCGGCTTTGTTGGGGTCAGCTGGAGGGGACGAGGAGAGGGGAGCGGGTCGCGGGGAGGGGGGCAGCGGGGGAAGGGTTGTGCCCCTGGTGGGCTGCCCACGGCGCCGGCGCCCTTGGTCCCAGAGCCCCCATCACGGCAGGGCGCTGGTGGGAGCAGTGGGAGGGTCCGCTTGGCGCCCACCCTGCGCCAGGCGTTCTTCGGTACCGCAGAGTTGGGGCGAAGTGGTCAAGAAGAGCCGTGAGAAGAGCCGGGAGATCGCCCTCTGGAGCCCGCGCCCTCCCCGTCTCTCTGACCCGCGCGTCCGTGTCGCTCCGCGTACACCTAGGGAAGGCCCTCCACCACCACGTGCACTTCTTCCCTGCGTTTCGCCTTCTCCGGGACCTTGATTTCTCGTTCTCCCTTCTTCCCTGACTGCACGACTTGGAGAAGGCATTTCTGAGAGTCTGTGTCAAGCGCTGTTCCGGGGATGCCTCCGTGAATGGTCTGATGAGAGTATGAAGTGAGACAGACAAAGTGTCACATGGAGATTTGGGAGAAAAAGAGAGCAGGAAGGGGGTTTCCAAGTGGGGACATAGAGTGGTCAGCAAGGCCTCAGGGAGGGTAATTTGAGGGAGGCTGAGCTGATGGAGCAGGGCTTGGTGACATCTAGGCAAAGAGCGCTGGAAGCACAAGGGACAGCAAATGTTCCCCAGCCCCTGGGTGATTATGTCTGGGGAGCAGGGCCAAGCCCAGTGTGACTGGAGCACAGTGACTGGTGAGTAAGGGGAGCCACAGATGTGGTCGGTTGGGAAGGAGACCTCAGTGTTGGGGCCAGACCACGGAGGGGAATGTGTCAACTTTATGTTTTCTAGTGAGTGAGATGGAAAATCATGAGCTGGTTTTAGACCAAGTGAAATTATATGACATCGTCAGAAAGTCACTTGAGCCACTGAGCTGAGAGTAGATTTTGGTGGAGGAAGCATGGAAACCAGTTTGAATTCATTGCAATAAGAAAGACCTTGGTGACTGGTTGGCATCAGGGTGATAGCACGGGCAGTTGTGAGAAGAGGTAGTCAAACTTTGGATATATTTGAAGACACAGCAAAAGAGAGTTTTCTGGTTGACCAAGTGGGAGCTGTGGCAGAAGAGAAGTGTGGAGCAGCTATGTTAGTGGTCTGGATGCTGGAAGGCTGCACTTGCACTAAGGCCGTGAGAAGCCTCCGCGAGGATCATCACTGAGCACTGGTCATATGCTGTGCTAGGCATGTTAAATTTGAGGCGCTCGTTTGACATGTAAATGTAGGAATTGGCTAAGCAGGTCAACCTGATTTTAGAGTTAAGGAGAAAGGCCCACGTTTGACATACATAACTGGGTTTGTCTGCATATATGTCGTATTTAAAGCTATAAGAGGGAGTGAGCATAGCCAGGGAAGTGGTCCAAACAGTGAGCTCTGAGATGCTCTAACTTTTGGACAGTGGGGAGGTGAAGGGGTCCCAGCTATGGCACATGGGAGGGCATAGGGCAGGGAAGAATGGGAAAGACAGTGAGCTGTCCTGAAGCCAACTCAAAGAAGTCATCATTTGTCTCAACGGATGTTAGTGGGTTAAGACAAGGACTGATCAGAGACAATTGGATTTGTCATTTGCAGGTTATCAGTGACCTTGATTACAGTAATTTTGTCGAAGTAGTAGAGGTAAAAGCTTAATGGGGATTCAATAGGGAGAACTGCAGGGGAGAAATTGAAGATGTTGAATATACGTCACTGTTGGGACCAGGGAAATGGGGCGGTAGCTGGAAGGTTTTTAAAGACAGAACACACACACCCCGTACACACATATAATCAAAAGAGGGTTAAAAAACCCCAACAGAACACACACAACACACATGGCAAATTTATATGCTGAAGGACCTGATCAAGTTGAGATTCAAAAATGAGTAATGGAACACAAATGACACAATGAAAAAAAATGGGCCAAAGACCTCAACAGAGAAAATAGATATACAGATGGTAAATAAGCATATGAAATGATTGTCCACATTGTATATCATCAGGAAAATACAAATCAACCAACAATGACACACCACTGCACACCTGTTAGAATGGCCAAAACCCAGACACGACATCAAGCGCTGGTGAGGCTGTGGAGCCACAGGAACTCTCACTGCTGGTGGGGATGCAAATGGTGCAGCCACTTTGGAGGACGGTTGGTTTGTTACCTAACTAAACAGTCTCACCATATGATCCAGCAGTCATGCTCCTTGGTATTTATCCAAGTGAGTTAAAAGCTTATGTCACACAAAAACCTGCACATGATGTTTACAGCAGCTTTAGTCATAACTGCCAAAATGTGAAAGCAACCAAGATATCCGTCAGCAGGTGATGGATAAATAAACTGTGTTCCATCCAGACAATGGAGTATTGTTCAGCTAAAAATAAATGAGCACTTAAACCACGGAGGGACCTGAACTACATATGACTGAGTGAAAGAAGCCAGTCTGAAAAGGCTACAGACTGTAGGATTCCAACTCTATGACATTCTGGAAAAGGCACAACTATGGGGATAGTAAAGAGATCAGTTATTTCCAGGGGTTGGGGGAGGGGTGAACAGGGAGCACAGGGGACGTTTAGGGCAGTGAGACGCCTCTGTGTGACGCTATGATGGTGGATACAGGTCATACACATCTGTCCAGACCCACAGAAGGAACGACACCAAGAGTGACCTGATGTGAACTGTGGACGCTGGGTGATGATGTGTCAGTGCAGGATCATCAGTTGTCACAAATGTCCTATCTTGGGGTCTGTTGATGACAGGGAGGCTGTGGGTATGGGAGAGGGGGAGTATATGGGAAATCTCTGTACCTTCCTCTCAATTTTGCTGTAATCCTGACACTGCTCTTAAATATAGTCTATTTTTTAAAAGTAGGTGGTGCAGGAGAGAGAATACATGCTGGATACCGTCCTTGGTTAGGTTGCATCTGAACTTGCCGTTCTCTCCTTCAATGTTCCCACCCGTGTTCAAGCCTACGCTGGACATCTTGACCAGACAACCAAGTCTTCCCAGAAACCATGCATTTTCCTTGAGCCCCGTTTCTTTCATTCATTTACAACTGAACTTTTTGAAAGAATTGAAGACAAAGTCAGTGTCACTTTGCCATCTTAGTTGACTGCTGCTCACTGTGTCTTTCACTTGCACTCCTGTGCTGCACCTGCTCCTGCTACAGTCACAAGGACCTGTGTGTCACCAGTTCTGGTGCACACGGCTCAGCAATCCTCACCACTTGGGTGTCCCAGAAGCACCACCTGCCAATCGCAGAGCTGGACCTGGGGTTCCATGCGCTCTCCTCCCTCTCCCCCCCGACAGCCCACCCAGTACTGTGCTTGTGATGGTCCACTTCTGCCGTCTAGGTCATGGCTTCGTCGTGCTCCCCGGGGTTTCCCGGGCATTTCACAATCCATCTCCCCAGTTCTACTGCTGTTTCATTGTTCCAAACTACCTGCAGCTCTTCTCCTCAGAGGAGCCAAAGTGATCTTGTAGAAATCTCATTGCAGCTCAAAAATCAATGAATGCGACACATCCCATTTACAAGCCAAGGAAGATAAAAATGACACGATCATATCAATAGATGCAGAAAAAGCATTTGACAAAATTCAACAAAATCCAAAGTTAGTGGTAAAACATGAAACTAGGAAGAGAGGAGAACTTCTTCATTTCAAAAAAGAACATCTACAAAACCCTCAGCTGACATCATACTAGCTGGTGAGAAACTAGATGCTTTACCCGCCATCGGGAAACAAGGAAGAGCATCTCATCACACCACGCCTTTGCAAAATCACACTGGAAATCCTAGCTAATGCACTAAGACCAGAAAAAGGGGACAAGGGTATATAGAGTGGGGAAGGAGAAGTAAAACTTTGTCCACAAATGGCGTGGTTGTCTATGGAGAACATCTTATTTCCTGCTCCAAATCCTACATCAAATTTTACTGTATCTAGGGTATAACTCCGCCTCCTTTAAAGCCCCCTGACTTGCTCTCCAGACGTGTTCATGCTACTCTCCCCTTGTCCTCGTTCCTCTGAGTGTTCACAGCACTAGGCTCTCCCATCCCCTGAACCCTCAGCCTACACCCCGCCCCTGCCCCACACTTTTCCTGCTGGAATCCCAGTCCTTCTATACGTGGCTCTGGCAGAATTGGACACCTGACTTCCTTCCAGTGCTGATGTACAGTCCCCTTGCTCTCAGTGCCTCAAATCCTACTGGTCGGCTGCACTGATAGTTACTCAGCCAGAGGAAGCTGGGGTGGGGGAAGAGGGAAAGCAACTATCAGTCACTGGGGGATGGAAGCCACACAAAAAACTTCCCACTTTCCAAACTTCAGGGTGCATTCCCCATGAATTCCTGCCAGCCACAGCGGTTGCCAGCTTGATAATGCATCTCAGCACCCTTCCCTCCCTCCCTCCAATTTCCTGGATCAACCTCCCAGACTAACTACCTGCACCCGAAACCCACATCTCAGGATCTGCTTGTGGGGACCATAGAAGAAGCTAAAGCCTTAATCACAACTTCCTCAGGGAGTTGTTCCGATACCACAAGCTGTAGTGGTTGCCCCTGTAACATTCTCCAACAACATCCTGTATCTTCCCTTCAGAGAGGCACTTATATCGTGTTTCCCAGAAAATAAGACCTAGCTGGACAATCAGCTCTAATGCGGCTTTTGGAGCAAAAATTAATATAAGATCCAGTCTTTACTATAATAAGAACTGGTATTATATTAATTTTTGCTCCAAAAGCCGCATGAGAGCTGATTGTCTGGCTAGGTCTTATTTTTGGGGAAATACAGTAACTTGTAATGATATGCTATTGTGCTACTTTGAAAAATGCTCTCTCTAGACTGAAAGCTCTATGGAGCCTGTGGCCGGTTCTGTTTCTTCTGCTCACATATTGAGAGCACATGACAGGCACTGGGCACATTTTTGTGATTTGTGTTGTTGCTGTGGCATGAGTGAATGAATAAATGAATCTCTAAAAGATGAAAGGATGGGACAAATATGGAGAGGAGGAAAGTAAATTTTAAAATTAAAAAAAATTGACCTAGAATCTAGATTTAGGGTTGCGGTTTGGCACACACAATTCCTTGCTTTTTGTCAGTGGGGACAAAGCTGGACAACGCCAGAAATCGGGAGAAATCCAGTTGTGGGCACGTTTCTTTGCTTCATCTTGTGTTCACTCCCCTCAGCATTTAGAACTCTCCAGTGAAAGTAAACTGCAACTGATTAATAGGAGTGATCCATTTTATATAAAGAAATCTTGTGGAGGCAGTGCTTTTGATTAAAGATCTTGGAATTTCAGAAAAGATTGCTTTGTCTCATTCCAGATAGTTTGATCACCTGATTCTCGTTTTGCTATTCTAATCCCTATCCATTTCCCTGTCACATTTCATCTTGGTTTTTCACTTCTTCTACCATCATTCAGGTCTTTACCTCATTTAAACTGTACCACAGCCCAGATAGAGACGCAGAAAAGTCCTTTATTGCAGAGGTATTCAAAATGGGGCTACCTGAGTGGTCCAAGGTCAGGCAACTACGACATAATAGGGAGGGGGATAAAAGCAGTCTCAGATTCCCAGCACAGCACAGGTCGTCACTCAGCACACAGTAACTCTCCTTCCCGACAGGCAGTCCCATCTTGGAAGGGCATCCCCATGAATTTAATTACAGTCTGTCAAAATATGGCCCGTGTCGCCAAATTTTCCACATCGCTGCAGGTTGTCGACACAACTTCACTGAATTAATTCTCCTCCCTCATCCGTTGGCTGTGTGGTCGGTGTGCTGCTGGCCCGCAGCCACTGCACTCCGCTTACTAACAAGGAGGGCGCTGCTCCTGGGACCCGGGGACGCCGTGGAGGACGCCTTCCCCGCGAAGACAGCACGGCGCGTTTCCTCCACTGGAAAGTGCAGGCGTGGGACGAGTGGGAGGCTCGGCTGGACCACCCACGGCAGCAGGATGGACGGGACAGCGGCACCTTTGCGTGAAGCTCCTCTGCCAGCACGCAGAACGCACATCTGCCGCGGAAGCATTTGCGTGTGGAGAAGCCTTTACTTTGGGCACGAGTCCCTCGCAGGAATGCGCCCCTGTCACTCCCCCGGATCCAGAGCTGGCGGCACCTGCCCAGGTGTTCGGGTGCTTGTGGGCCCCGCGAGTAACTTTCCAGCGCTTTCGGCACCTGCTCGCGCGCCGCGCTGGGGCCGCGGCCGGACCCGCCGGGCTTGCTCCGGGAGCCGGGAGTACCCGCGTGACCCGCCGCTCCCTGCGCAACAGTTGGCGGACCCCGCGGTGCGCGGTGCGCGGTGCGCGCACTCCCGGGTCGGCCGTGCGCGTCGGGCGGGGAGGGGCGGGAAGCGCGGCCGGGGTCGCGGCCCGAGGCCCCGCGCTGCCCCCGCGTGGCCGACCCCTCTCCAGACGCCGCGGCGCGCGGGCCGCCCCCCAGTGCGCGGGGCCTCCCGGGCGCCCAGTGCGCAGGCGCCGCTGTGAGGACCGACCGCGCGCCGGGCTCGAGCGCGGTCGGAGCGCGGCGGCGGCGGCGGCGGTGGCGGCGGCGGCGCACGGACCCGCGGGCGGACTGACGCGCGGCCAGACGGGCCGACCCGCAGCCGCTGTCCGGCCTGAGGGGCCGGCTCGCCATGGGGTCCTGCGCCTGCTGAACCGGGAGCGCCCGAGGATGTCGGCGCTGAGGAAGGTGCGAGCCGCCGGGGCCGCGGAGCCCGCGCGGGGACCGGGTGCGGAGACGGGGCGCGGGGCGCGGGAGCCGTCGGAGGCGCGGGGACCCTGCGGGACCCGCGGAGACCCGGCGCGGGGGCGCCGGACGGCAGCTCGCCGCGCCCCTCCCCCCGCCGAGCGCGGGCGGGCAGCGGACCCGACTGGGAATGGCTGGAAGGCGGCGGCGGCCGGGCTGCCGCGGTCGGGGGTCGCGGGGGCCACTGTGCGGCGGCGGCGGCCGCAGCGGCCGGGGGGGGGGCGGCGGAGCGCGCGAGGGGGTGGCCGAGCGATCCGCGGGGCTCGGGGGTGGTTGCTAAGCGAGGCGCTCCCGGCGCAGGTTTTGTAACCAAGCCTCCCCCGGCAGCGGCTGCTGCTGCTCGCGGCTCGCTCGCTCGCTGACGATCGCAGAGAAATAACGAGGATGGATTAGCACAGCCCGCGCGCGGCGTCGGCGGGGGGCGGGGGGCGGCGGGCAGTGGCCGGCGGGGCGCGGCGGGGCGGGGGCGCGGAGACCCTCGCGGGCAGAGGCTCTGCGGGTGGAGGGCACGTGCGGCGCCAACTCCGAAGCGCCTGCCCTTCCTTTGGCCCCTCTCACTTCTCAGCTCGTGTGACTCCGGCCGCCTGCCTGTCGCTTCTCCAGATGAATGGCCGGGGCTCGGGATTCGGAATGCGGGACTACAAGCCCGCTGTCTGGTATCCATTAAAAATAAGGCGTTCGGCGGCGACTTCTTCCTCTTCTTATTAATTCTGCCGGCACGCGCTGTGGGTGGTGGCAGAGCTGGAAATACGAAGCGCAAGTGCCGTGCTGTCACCTCGGACGCGGAGGCAGGAGCGCAGAGCCGCTTCGGACTGGACTACCCCGGGGGCCTCCTCCTTGGGTCCTGGTGTCAGCTCGGGCGGGACCTCGAGAGCTCCTGGCTGTGACCTGGGACTGAGACTTTTTTGCAGATGGCTAGTCGCTTGTACTAGTCGTTAGAAACCCCCCTACACCTCAGCATGGCACCACGTCCAAAAGGACTGTCCTCACATGCCTCAAAGCTGGAGTGACAGAACCTACTCCTCCCCTCACACCTCGGAAGGAACAATATTTAGATTTGAGGTTAATATGCGTTACAATACCTTTTCCATTTTACTTCACATTCTTGGCGAAAGATAATAGCTAACCAAGCGAAAAATGGTGAAATGATGAACAAATGGTAATTTTTGGCAGGTCAGGTTGTTACTCTGCTGTTTAAAAAAATGTCATTAATCAGATTTTCCAGTAGCCAAATTGTCTTGTGCAGGCAGCTGGGTGACTCACAGATTTGGCTCTAATAGTAATTGTAGAGTGTGTGTACCATTTCCTTTTAGATGGTGCGACTTTTTCATTGCTTGGGAGAGAACAAATGAGAATATTTCATGCCCCACATCTGGCAACATGGCTGGGAGGCTGTGGGAATATTGTCTGCCCATGCACATCTGGGCTGTGAGAGCTGTGGACCTACTGGTGGGAAGAAAGTGGGTCAGAAACAGCCCTGGCCACGGCACACTCCCCACCACCGGTTCAGACATCCTGTTCACGGCAGGAGTTCCGTAAATGTGGGGTTGTTCTCAGTGACAACCTGTCAGGTGGCCTGTGCTTTGTCTGAAAGCCACTCCTGTCCCTCCTTACCTTTTTCCTCCGAAATGTCTGCATATTTCATTTCAGGTTAAAGGACTAGCTTAGTGCGCAAAATGAGCGCTCCGTTCACCCAAAGTGATGAAGTGACTCGACTTTTCTCACCACAACGATGTCTTCTCAGATAGGCTTTCTGAACCAAGTTTTCATACTGTCCGTCACTGATTTACCATTATTATCTTTCCTCCCAGACATCGTTGCACTTACAGCGTAGTTGTCCAAAGTGGTATTGCTTGAGATGGCAATAACCACGTATTTATTTACCAATATTTTTGTTAGCTTTCAAATATTTAAGTAACATTTTGTTAGGCCTTAGTTACTTGTGATGTAGATGAATTAATAACAATACTTTTATTTTTGTAGAATTTAGATGATTTCTTCCCAGTGACATAAATATGTCCTCCCATGCCAATGTATTGCTTCTCCTATTTTTGTCTTACTTCATTTTTGATATTGGTAGAAATTCCAAATTAAATGTTAAAAGCAAAAAAAAAGCTTTGCACAATTTGATTCACATTGGATACTGGACACTCAGTATCCAGCCAATTCTGAAACAACAGGGTTTTAATATTTTTAAAATTGCTGAAGAATTTGCTAGCTCTGTTTTTAGCAGGTTCCTTAATATGCCTGTGAGACGAAACTGAAGAAAAGCCGTAGTCTTTTGTAACCATATTGCAGGAAAACATCATGATTTCTGTTACCCGTGGAGTTCAATGACGTACACTTCGATTATAGATTTTAAAGGGAAATTAATTATATGTGTTATTTATTGACCCTTGGAATGGATATGCCATGGTCATTCATTGGCTATAATAAAAATAACTCTGATTCATCAGTTTGGCCAGATGGGAGTCATATTTAGAGCACTGCCAGCATGTTGGCTTTAAAAGAATTACAGGCTTCCGTACAGGAAGTGAGCGGGCCAAGCATCAAATGCAGTTCAGAATCATTCTTAATCAACCAGTTTTACGTGCAAGTTATTTTTATCATATACATAACCATATTCCTAGCCGATCACCGACTTTTAAATTATGTTCTGTTGTTTTCTAGATGCTTGTGTGTACAGAGAGGGAGCGTGGTAATTTATGTTTATGATGAAAACACTCCTTTCTAGGGAGCACAGCATATAGTTTGACATCGACAGTGTGGGGTTGTAGGGGTGCAAATTAAGTCCTGCGTCTGCTGTTAGATGATCACTTACTCGCTGCTCTGAGTGAGATTTTGAGTCCATGCTAATCTCCTCGACGAAGGCAGCTGGAGCTCGTGTGTCAAACCACAGTTTGTCCTTTTTTGTGCCAGTTTTCTGTGCACTGGCTTCATCTGCTATGGAAAAGCTTCTGTCAGCAGCTTGGGGTCCGCTCCCGCTCTCCCTCCTTCCAGCCCTGAGGGACTGCCCCTGTCCTCAGCTGTTCTGGCGTTTCCCACGATGGCACCCTCAGCTGCAGGCACTCTGGTGTGACCACGCCCCTCCTGGATTGTTGCCAGGAGTTTTTCCACCTGCTGTCAGGGTTGTGTTTGTTCTTGGGCTGTCTGTGGTTCCCTGGGAGGGTCTTCCAGGGGCTGACCTGGCCAGACCAGACCAGACCAGACCAGTTGTACTAGGCTCCTGCTTCGTCTGTACTTGCCCTTCTGGGACAACACTT
Organism: Rhinolophus sinicus; assembly: GCF_036562045.2. Lineage (NCBI taxonomy): Eukaryota > Metazoa > Chordata > Mammalia > Chiroptera > Rhinolophidae > Rhinolophus > Rhinolophus sinicus. The sequence goes on from NC_133754.1 coordinate 228,278, forward strand.
CTGCTTTCTTTGGAGACTCAGTCTTGCCCACTTTTGGGCTTTGGCTGTGGCCGGCCCACGCTCTTTTTCGAGGGGGCCTCCTGGTTGACTAAAGAAGTCATAGAACCCCGTCTTCTCTCAGGAGTACCGTATTTTGCTGCGTCTGATGTGCTCCTGTGTATAATGCGCACCCATGTTTTTGGCCCAAACTTTCAGGGAAAAATCTTTTGTTTTAATTCAAAATTTTATTTGTTTACATCTAGGTATTTGTTTTTTGTATTTTAAAGGAATTTCAGCATTTATTTTTGAACATATTATGGTACAAGAAATTTTATGTGACAAATAACTACAAAACACAAGAACAGATACAAGGTACAAGAAATGTTATGTACCACTAACAAATTTACGATATTTATACATCATAGAAAGGCAAGCACTTTTTGTTTTTGCAAGTTCGTTGTAAGTTCAACAAAACTGATTATCATACTCCAGGGTATTATTTTGCATACAGATATCATTATTGGTTTCTAGAGTTACATTTTTAGCTCATAGCATAAATAAAAGAATTAAAAACTTTTATATAGATACAGAATTAGTACTACCTATATATAATGCACATCCTTATTTTTCCCTCACAAATTTGGGCAAAAAAGTACACATTATACACAGCAAAATACGGTAATTGTATTAGATAAGAGCATGACATTTCATCAAGCCAAGAACTGCTCATGCCCCTTGAAGGCAGGAGCTTCAGGAAGTGCCGCTGATGAGGGTGCAGGCCTGGGATCGTTAGTGTCAGCTCGCAGCCCTGGGGGGTGGCCAGTGGGAAGTTGGCCTGGAGGCTGCAGAGCAAACCGCTGCTTCCTATGTTGTGCCTGAAACCCTCATTACTGCTCGTATTTCCATTATGGAGACCAAGAATTCCTCCCTGGGTATTGAGTTTTCTGTCCCCAACAACAACCAACTGGGATGTAAGGGTTTTGAGTTTCTCTAAAGATTTCCACTTTAAAGCTCTCGTTGTGGGGCAAGATTTGTCCCTCTTCAGGCTATACTTTTGTCTGATATACCTTTTTGTGTATATCCAGAGAAAAAAAGGAAACATTAAAATTAAACATTGCTAAAAAGGAACTAACGTTTGTAATCAGCCCATCCATAAAATTGTAGCAAAAACTAAGGACGGTAACTGTGAATCTAATTGTTACTGTCTTTAAGATGATGAGCCACGCTCTATGGGAGAGAACGAGATAGCGACATGGTGGTCCCCTGGGGCAACATGAAATTATCCTCTCGTGCTTTAAACTTTGTTCTACGATGTTCGATGACACCAAACCACAGCTTTGTCTGTCGGCAGCGTGGGTACTGAGTAAGAGTGTACTTTCTGGAGGCTCATCGCCTGGGCAACTCAGTGTCACTTGGCAAGTTGTTTGACGTCATGCTATTTCAGTTCCCTCGACACTAAAAGAGGGACAGATACAATGGAAGGTAGGGTTGTCACGAGGATGACATGAATTGATGGCTGGAAAGCACTTAGAACAGCGCAGATAGTAAATGCTCAGTAAGTATTGACTATTTTTATCTTGAAGAAACGAAACTGGGGCCAGTCTGAGCCCTCCTACATTGGAGGTAATCAAGCCATTCTCTGAATGCTCATAATACTTAGGTATTTGTTATTTCTGGCCTTCTCTTACTTATATATCTGTATTGCCATCTCTTTCCAAAAAGTTTTGACCCAACGTAACCACAGCAAGACAAGGTAGAAATATTATTATAATAAAATAGAAATAGACAGTAAGAGCAAATAAGTGAGGACCACGAAGAACAGCATAATTCTTTGGGTATTAAATCTGACTGCGTTTCCTGGAAGCCAAGTCAACAAAAACCAAAAACCATGAGCCCTCACTTGGTCACATTATTGGGGTGGACACGCATACTCGTTTTTCAGTGTAGAAAAAATTTCCCTAGTGTTAGATCTTAAAAGACGTTCGCACAGTGGCCTTTCTGTAAAGGGTCTGGGTTTCTGTAATACATGACAGTTGTACTCACACAGAAGTGTTTTTCATGATGGGGTCTTGTAGTAGACTTTGAAAGAAACCAAATACAAAGCATACACACACAACCTGCAAGAGGGTGTAGTTAGCTCTTCCTAGTATTTACGCGTTGTCTCCACGACCTGCCGGTGAGCTTTGTGGGTTCAGGGGCCAGGACTTTGTGTGTTCACATCCATCCCCTAACCTGTTGAAGTTTTCACTGATACGTGAGTTCATGTTGTATGTCCTGTGGACAACTCAGACCTCTCACGTCTTATACATCTTCACATTTCCCACAATGCTTGCATGTAAATGCCTCATCAACCCATCGTAGCCATGGACAGGTGACTGTGTTGTCCTGAATGTGACATCTGACCTGAACGGAGGCATCACAGCTGTTGCCTCCAACCACCCCTACTTCCTGTCTGTCTCCCACCCACTCTTTGGGCGAGGTACTCAGTCTCCCAGCAAGACCTTAGAGGATGCTTCAGCCACTCTTCCCTGAGCCCACCGGCTGGGTGATGTAACTTTCTCTATTCACTCACTATTATGGTGACACCACACTGCCCACCCCTTTCAGAGTGACAGCTTTTGAGGAAGTGTGCCTGGTGTCACTCATGCTTGGATCCTGGTCCTGGAGGCCCCACCTATCTGTCTGATCCAATGAACGAGCTCAGCGTGGCCTCAGGGTTTCCCAGACCTCTCCTGATGTCACATTGCCTCCTGTCATCCCCTGGCCCCTCTCCGAGCCCCTCACTGCATGCGCCCGTTTCCTGGTTCAGTCACACAGCAGCGTGCCCCATGCTTTGGCTCACAATGAACAATTGTTTCTATATTTTTCTCGTATTTGTTCTTTCACACTGGTTGACCTGTGACTTTCCTTGTGGCATGTCTCCCAGCCCTCCGGTGCTAGAATTAAGTCATTCTGTGGTCCTTTGTTCCACGGCCGGATCATTGCTTGGGTTCCCAGCGCGTCCTCCGGCGTGCCAGGCGCTGTCCGTGGTGCTGAGGAGATTCTGAGGGCAGGTTTGGGACGGCTCACTTGCTTTCCTAGTGTTTCGGGTCATGTCACGCAGTAAATATGTGAGTGGACAGGGAAGCACGCACCAGTTGGCCCCTCGCTGTTCTACAAAAGGGTCCCATGTCCCTGCTTTCACTCACGGCTTCTCTACATTGCGTATGCAGTGGTTGAGATATGAAACCTTACACACACATCCGTGGGTTTGTACACCCTTTTTATTGGTCTGTAGTGTGAAAAGTTTGGCTCCTTAAAAATAATTTCGTTTTTCTGACATTCCTTATAATATTTTGACAGTTTCTAAACCAATTTTAAAAGTTTTCATAAGCAGGTGAATGTGGTATTTTCAAACATGTGCTGTGGTCATTTTAGTGTATAGCATTCCTGGGTCACCAACAAGCATCGTAGATTAGCCCTGGAATTAGTGCTAATTTTTATTTTTATTGTGAAAGATGGGTTACGTAGCTCTTTAAACAACCAAACAGTACTTCTTAGTCTTCAGTTTATCCACTTGCTTGTTCCTCTAATGATATTTTATTAAGATTTACATCACTCACTTAAAACACACACAGACTTTTATTTTTCATATAACTAGTCTTGCAGTTTCACTTCTGGGAACCTGTCCTAAGGAAATAACCATGAATTTACAGGAAATCAGCTAAATAGACGCTCACTCCAGGTTTGTTTCCTAGGAAAATGTTGGGAAATAGCAATAACAGGAGTTGGGAAGAATTCATTATGATTTAGCCACATATGAAAGGTAGACAGCATTACACAGAAGACAGTTAAATGTGTGGACCCTCACCTGGCCTTTCCTCAGGAGAGCACTGAGTGGAGGTGAGAGGTGTGGGAGCCTGGGCCATCTTGCAGTGGATCTTAGCATCTTTAAAGAGGTGCTTATGTGGGAATAGAATGCGTGTCCTCAGCATTCCAAGTTCACAGCATCACTAAGACGAGTGGAGTTCCTGACTGTCCGCAGTGCCCGGGGCCTCTGTCTCACTGCCCCACACTGTCCCCTGCTGTGGGTATGGGATGGTCTTCGGGAAGTGGTCAGCGTCTTTCCAGGGGCAAGAACACGCACACCCGGGTCAGCGTTGTGTTGTCCAGCTCCTCCCATCTCCTGGGTCCCTTCCTGCTGGGACCTTTTGGTACCGTTACCCCACTTTTTGAAACTGTTCTCTCTAGGATATAGTTTGTCTTCTGTAGCTTGTGCGGAATCGGAGGCTGGTTGGGCTGCTGCCATGTATTTGCTTTGCTTTGCTTCTGCTCATCTCATCTGCTAAATATTCAGGAACTACAGAGAAGCACAAATTAGATGACCTGAAGGTCACCAATAGTTCTGTGACCTAGAAATAGGTCATGTGTCCTACACGCTTCTTTCCCGTGTTGTTCTTATTGTTTTTTAAACCAAAAATGGGAATGATTCAGTTTTTTTTCACTTTATAGTTCTTTCTGAGAGTTTGTCCGTGTCTTCAAAATATTCTTTGACAATCTGACTTTAGTTGAGGTGTGTGGTGTTAGCCAACCATCCCTATTGCTCAGCGTCTAAGTTTCTTACAAAATTTTGGCCATTATTCTGTGATTGACGTCTTTTTCCATATTTTCTGAAAAACCTACGTAATTTTTCTCTACTAAATTCCTAGAAACTGAATTATGGGACTAATGGATGTATTTAGCTTCCTGGGGCTGCTGTGACAAATTACCACAGACTGGGCGGCTTAAAGCAACAGAGATGTGTCCCCTCCCGGTTCTGGGCCAGAAGCCCAAAATCCCGGGGTGCCGGAGCGGTGTGCCCTCCAGGGCCCAGGGAGGGTCCTGGCTGCCTGCAGGTCTTGATGCCTGACATGGCGTCCTCCGCTGTGGGGGTCACTGTCACTGCCGTCTCTGCCTCCATCTTCCCGTGGCTTTTCTCGTGTCTGTGTCTCCTCTTCCACCTGCCTCACATCTGTCTTTTCTAAGGATTCTTGTCATCAGGTCTGGGACCTGCCCGGGTAGTCCAGGATTCCCCTCTCAAGAGTCTTAGTTTAATCCCATCTGTAGAGACCCCGTCTTGCCCAGAAGTCCCATCTGGGCATCCAGGGGCTTGCGGTGGCTGTGCCTTGGGGGTCACTGCGATGGCTGTGAGTGGTCCCTAGGGTCTTGAAACTGTTGCCCGGCAGCTTTTCAGATGCGTCCCCACCCACACTACCCATCAGTGCTGGTACCCTCAGCGTGTCCCAGGACAGGGCTGTGTGAGCTGGAAGTGGTGCAAGAAGGGGCTTTGTAAGTGTCAGAGCCACAGAGGAGAAAACAGAGAGGCCGAGGGAAGGACCGCGGGTCTGACGGGACACACTGGAACTTTTCAGTGCCACACAAGTAACTCAAAGAAGGCACAGTGAGCCTGTGAGCACATCTGCGCTTATGTCCTTGCCCTTCAAAATGGTTATTCCCTTTGTACATCACGATTTTTCATGAGTGCATAAAAGTGGGCAGGGGATAGCCAGGAAACTAGTAAAGGAGCTGTATTTTGGTCAGCAGGCATTTGAGAATGGTCAGGGGCACTAATGGATGGCAACAAAAGGCCAGTTAAAAGTCACTTTTTTCACCTATCGAATGAGTTACCATGTTAAAAACGATTACCAGCACACGTTTTCAGTGTTGGCTTTTCAAGGCGTCGGGAGCGTGAGTTGGCTTGTTTGCGCCCTTCCATCCTGCTGAGTACCCAGTGATGGCATTTTCACCTGCTGCACGCACGACCTCCCGGGCCCGCCCTCCGCGTTTCACGGCTGAGCAGAGGACACTGTTCTGACGTTATAATGAAATGTGCATTTCCTGTTTCCAAAGGTTTAATGGGACAACATTTTTAAAAAAGACTTCAAGGTAGCTAAATTTAGTGTCTGTAAATTGCCTAGTCTAGAAATAGACAGTTTTGTCCCAGGGCCAGGCTGTTTTCATTTGCGACGGTGAGCTGGTCATACTGGTGCAGGCTGGATGTCTTTCCTTCTGGTCTTCCATCGGCAAACAGGTGTCGCTGGCCACGTCGCTCACACAACCACCTGTCCTGCAAAGGCCTGTGTGCACTGTGCTCTCGCCTCTGCAGGGGTTGCCGACGTGACGTCTCATGTGCGACTGTGACACGTTCTCATCGTCATTCACGTGTCATTCTTTATTGCGGCCACCTCATGGTTTGCCTGACCAGCCGTGTTGTCCTCTCTTCTGAAGACATTGGAAAAGATGAATTGTAAGGCTAAAAGAAAAAAAGCCCTTGTCTGGTTTTCCCGTGCCTTTCCTAATTTTTACAGTAAGTTTTAAAGTTCTGCTTCATCTCACGGTGTTTTATTACTACTATTTTCCTAAAGAAGTAGCATTACTCTTAGCTTAGGATAGGGCCGTGCTCTTGACTTCTAGGATATGGCACCTGGAGGCTGGGAGAGGACACCCCTATCAGGCCACCCCGGACCGTGCTCAGGGGCCTGCAGGTCGGCCGATGCTAGGCCCTTGTGGCTACTCCCTTGTGGGCAGGAGGGTGTGAGCTGGCCCGGGCCCTTACCTGGGCAGCCCACAGTCCTCTGCCTGAGCCCCCCCTTTGGTTCCTCAGGACAGTCTTCCAAATATTTTATTCCTCTGTCCATTCAGGTAGATCTCTGCTCATCCTGTTTCCCAGTGGTTATTTTTAGAAATGTGGCAAGAGCTACGGTCACTCTTTCCTTCTTATTTTCTCCTGGCCCCCGCCCCCCAAGGAACACACAGTTGACAGACTGCGAGGCTGTCCTGGACCTGGCTGACTTGGGTCAGGTGTCATCACCTTGCTCTTGCAAACATGAAAGTAGAGGCCTTGACAGTGAGGGACGCAGAGCTGGGGTCCCGGTGCTGCCGCCGGCCCTGCTGTGCAGGGCTCAGTGCAGGCTGGTGGTGCCCTCTGCCCCTCCGCGCGTGGATGTCCGGGATCCTGGGTGTCGGGGAACAAGGGTGGCTCGGTTTTCTTCAGCCATATTTCTGGGCTCATACGGCCACGATTTATTTATATTTGGGCTTTGTCTGTAGGGAAATGGGGGCTTTCAGTCACTCGGAAGAATAAAGGCTGTTGAAATCCCAGTTGCGAAGATCTCCCCATAGGAGGAAGACTGGCGTTTCTGCAGGATGAAGGCCTTGTCATCGTGGGCAGAGCCACAGGAGCTGCTCCGGGCGAGGCTGTGAAGGGGCAGGTGGGAGATGCTGGGACAGGGATGGAGTCCCAGAGACAGAAGAGAGAGAAGAGACAGCCCGTACTGGTCCAGAAGCTTCTGCAGTTCTTTATTCTCGTTCAAATGCTGTCGGTAAAAGAGTTTGTTAGTGCACCAGATGGGGCTTTATCAGTTTCTTAAACATGCTTGTATGCTTTTCTGTAAGATAATAAAATGAGATAAATAACCATTATTTTCCTTGAGGTATAAAAAACACATACAGACAAATGAGGGTGTTTTACCGTCGGCCACAGATGAAGGACGATGACCGGTCTGTGTAATTACAAAGAGACGGGCATTGCAAGGCGCTGGCGTCAGCAACCGTGGAAACGGGATGGCGTGTCTTCTATCCCCTGTTTGAAACAATGGCCGGCACTGCCTGCGCCTGAGTGAGGAGCTGGCATGAATTACTGCTCTGGGAGTAAAGGTTCCTGGGCGAGGGCGTGAGAGGCGTCCGAAGCAGGTGGGTTTGTCCCACTGGACTCTCTGAGCCAGCTCAGTGGCCCCTGGCAGAGCGTCTGAGCGATACTCCCAGCCTGTCCTGGGCCCACTGGCCAGCCCGACGCAGTGTCACCGTCACCGCAGTATCCAGGCACCAGCTCTGTCCACAGCGCCTCCCCTCTCTGAGGTGCAGCTCCTCTGTGCTTCGCACTGACATGTCGCTGCATTGTAAGCAAAGGGCCGGGTCTCTGGTGACAAGTCAGAGAAGACACGTTCGTGGGGCAGGCCTGTGAGCTGAAGGACCTTGAGCCTGGGTCTGCGGCCTTCTCTCCCGCTGGCTATGAGCCCACACCTTTCATGGTGGGTGGGTGAGCTTGGTTAGAAACGGGGTTCAGTGTCAGCTCCTCCACTCCCCTGCAAAGGGTTACTTTGTAATCACACATCTGGAGCCAGATGGGGGTTAAAAAGGGCACACGCCACTGTCACCAGAAGATGTTTTCAATCCGTTTGGTAAATCATCCTACAGTTTGTAATAGTCTGGATAACTTTGGCTGAATTTCTAGAAATTTGCTGATCACATGGTCCTTCAGAATATAACTTTTTGGTGCATGTCTAATGGATACAAAAAAAGACATTAATTTAGTCTTTATTAAGTGTCTCATTGATGTGTTTATTTGTGAACTCCTAATGGGCCAAGCAGTGTGCTGGCATTATTTATGTTCTAGTAAAGAAGGAAGACAGTGCTGGAATATGAGTCTGTGGAAGAAATAAGCGGTAAATAAGAAAACAAGGAATACATGAGGAAAAAATGTACAGGAATCATCCTCATTCAGCGGTGACAACTGCTGCGAAGAAGGGCTGGCACCGAGCGTGTGGAGAGGCGAATGCAGGCACGCTCTGCAGGAGCTGTGCTGGGGTGCAGGAGCCACCCTGGGGACGGTGTGACTCTGGGCAGTGTGGACGGCCTCGCTAGGTTGGAAATGGGTAGCCTCCTAGCTGGGAGTGTTCTCTAATCTGGTTTTAGTTAGTATGGATGCACTTTTATATATTTAAGAGAATTTAAAGACATGATAAAAAAGTGCTTGAACTTCAATTGGCTAAAGCAGACCCATTGTTCAGGCACCAAGTTTGGGGTTGGCTTTTCCTTCTCCCGGAATTCACATTCATGTGTCGCCTGCCCAGAGAGCCCAATAGCCATGTGTCACCTGAAACAGAAGTTATTGAATCAGGAAGTGTTCACATTGAAATGTAGTCTGGGCAAGCCTCACAGTCTACAGGTGGGGATACTGAAAACTGGCCCTAGAAACCCACCTTCCTGCGACAGCGCTGTCCCCCCCACCCTCCCCAGGCCCTGCACCCTGACCACACCCTCCCCACACTGTGCCAGAATTAGAAGAACATCCTTTTAGCAGGCCTCCCGCCTCCAGTCTCTTTCGGCTTGAAACCATCCTACGCACAGCTGCTGGGAGAATCTTTCTAAAGCCATTTTTATCATGTCACTTCTCTGCGTGCTGTTTTCTGTTGCCTTTTGTCAAATCCAGATTTCTGCTTTCTGGCTCTCAAGGCTTGCTGCAAAATGTCCGCTCTTTTAGGTTACAAACTTCTATGGAACGTTTGCCCCAGGGTGCTGCTCTTGGGTAAGTCCCAGCTCCTGTTCACTACCACCTGCCCCAGGGCCTTTGCACATGCCATGTCACCCACCTGGAATATTCTTGATCCACCTATTTCTTGCATTACTTTTTTCCCTTGGTCTGTGTGCATTTCCTTTTCTTGACCAACTCAGAAGGCCCTTTCTTCCTGGAACTTACTCCTAGAAATGTCCCCTTCCCCCTACTCTGACGATTCCTTTAGCATCGAGTTATTCAGCTTATAACATTCAGAAGACATCTTACATAAGAGATCTTAATCCAGCCCACTAGTCATTATGTAATGGTTGGCTAGATCTATGAAAATATACTAGGAGATGCCCCACTAGGAACATTCTTTAAAACAGTTTCCATGATGTAGTGACATAATGCAGGACAACGAAGCAGCTACCTGCCAATGGACTTAGTTCACACCAGGTTTTAAGGCATGTTGTTCTGTAAGTTGAGTTACACCTATGTGTTACTGGCTGGTGGGCTATCCCAGTACACACCCAGGGATGATGTCTGTGACTATTTTGGACCCATCGGTATTCTAACTTAGCGATCTGAGCTACCTGCGGCAGCTGACAATCATGGATGGTGCCCACTCACTGGTGGGGCTGGGCAGGGTGTCCACCGGTCAGACATCACCTGATGGAAGACCAGATGTCTGTGACTTAAGACTGTGTCTTTCATTTTTCCCATTTTGGATGCATGTTTTTAATAGAATCTAGAGTGTGCTGAAGTTGGTAGGAAGCTGTAAACAGTTCCCCGGTGCTCTGCATGGAGCTCACTGTGTGATCAGGGCCAATCTGGCCCCGTGGTGTGTTCAGTCACCAGAACACATACCCGGTTTTCTCAAGTGCCTTGCCCGTAGCACTATTTTCACGTGGGTCGGAGCCACCACCTGGCACACTGGTGGGTGCACCTGACTGTGACAGTTAATCTCTGAACTTCAGTCACCTAATCTGTGAAATGGGGTGGCAGTAATTTCATTGCCTGCCACATATGGTTGTGAAGGTCAAAATGAAATTGAGGTCACTGCGGCCTAAAGTGACTGAATGGCAGGCTGAGGTTCCCGCCTGGTGACTTTGGAGCCAGGACAGTGCTGTCCACTGAAGTCTGCTCGGTCCTTCTGCCCACAGCTTCTCTGTGAGTTGGGTTTGCACGCATGCTGTGAACGCACTTTTGACCGTGGAAAGCATTCTGCTTACAGGTACAGGTACGTGGTCCCGTACTCATGGCAAAGCAGTTTTTAATCACGTCCCAATTGCTCTTTGTGTAAATCTGTGACACTGGGTCTCTTACTGGTATTGGTTAAAACATTATCTGTGAGTAATTTATTAAATTAGAAATAGCCTAACAATTGGTCATCTGAAGTATTACTCTGCAGGTTTTTCGGGAATGTTCGAAAAACACATTCGGCCTGATTCTCCCGTTTTCGACACGGATGCGCTTGGGGAAGCTGCGCATGCGCCCAGCACCACTCCGCACAGCGCAGGCGCGGGCTCAGCGGTCGGTGACTCACCTGCGCGACCTTCCTTCTGGCAGCTGCGCCCTCGCCGTGTGTCCTCACGGGCTCCGGCCAGCCAGGCCCTGCTGTCCGCGTGCTGGCAAGTCCCGCCGGGTGTCCCCTGAGTGTCCCCGGTGGGCACTTGAACGCGCTCCCTTTGCGGACGGCTGAGTTGGGCACACGCCGCGTGCCGCACGGTGCTCTGCCCGACAGTCGCGCCCTGGGAGCCCGGCCTCCGTGTCGCGCCCTGGGAAGCCGGCCTCCGTGTCGCGCCCTGGGAGCCCGGCCTCCGTGTCGCGCCCTGGGAAGCCGGCCTCCGTGTCGCGCCCTGGGAGCCCGGCCTCCGTGTCGCGCCCTGGGAAGCCGGCCTCCGTGTCGCGCCCTGGGAGCCCGGCCTCCGTGTCGCGCCCTGGGAAGCCGGCCTCCGTGTCGCGCCCTGGGAAGCCGGCCTCCGTGTCGCGCCCTGGGAAGCCGGCCTCCGTGTCGCGCCCTGGGAGCCCGGCCTCCGTGTCGCGCCCTGGGAGCCCGGCCTCCGTGTCGCGCCCTGGGAGCCCGGCCTCCGTGTCGCGCCCTGGGAGCCCGGCCTCCGTGTCGCGCCCTGGGAAGCCGGCGTCCGTGTCGCGCCCTGGGAGCCCGGCGTCCGTGTCGCGCCCTGGGAGCCCGGCCTCCGTGTCGCGCCCTGGGAGCCCGGCCTCCGTGTCGCGCCCGGGGAGCCCGGCCTCCGTGTCGCGCCCTGGGAGCCCGGCCTCCGTGTCGCGCCCTGGGAGCCCGGCCTCCGTGTCGCGCCCTGGGAAGCCGGCCTCCGTGTCGCGCCCTGGGAGCCCGGCCTCCGTGTCGCGCCCTGGGAGCCCGGCCTCCGTGTCGCGCCCTGGGAAGCCGGCCTCCGTGTCGCGCCCTGGGAGCCCGGCCTCCGTGTCGCGCCCTGGGAGCCCGGCCTCCGTGTCGCGCCCTGGGAGCCCGGCCTCCGTGTCGCGCCCTGGGAGCCCGGCCTCCGTGTCGCGCCCTGGGGAGCCCGGCCTCCGTGTCGCGCCCTGGGAGCCCGGCCTCCGTGTCGCGCCCTGGGAGCCCGGCCTCCGTGTCGCGCCCTGGGAGCCCGGCCTCCGTGTCGCGCCCTGGGAAGCCGGCCTCCGTGTCGCGCCCTGGGAGCCCGGCCTCCGAGTCGCGCCCTGGGAGCCCGGCCTCCGTGTCGCGCCCTGGGAAGCCGGCCTCCGTGTCGCGCCCTGGGAGCCCGGCCTCCGTGTCGCGCCCTGGGAAGCCGGCCTCCGTGTCGCGCCCTGGGAAGCCGGCCTCCGTGGAAGCCGGCCTCCGTGTCGCGCCCTGGGAGCCCGGCCTCCGTGTCGCGCCCTGGGAAGCCGGCCTCCGTGTCGCGCCTGGGAGCCCGGCCTCCGTGTCGCGCCTGGGAAGCCGGCCTCCGTGTCGCGCCTGGGAAGCCGGCCTCGTGTCGCGCCCTGGGAAGCCGGCCTCCGTGTCGCGCCCTGGGAAGCCGGCCTCGTGTCGCGCCCTGGGAGCCCGGCCTCCGTGTCGCGCCCTGGGAAGCGGCCTCCGTGTCGCGCCTGGGAAGCCATGGCAGAATCTGGTGCCAGTGGGTCACTGGTGAGGGGCCAAAGCCACAGAGCGTGAGAGTCCCACCGTGGCTTGGCGTGGGGTCCATTCTGCTCCGAGGCCCTGAGAGGCTGGGGCAGGAATGGGGCACCAGGTGGGGCCGTAGGGGAAGCCTTCTTAGTTTGTCCTTCATAAAATCTTCCTAAAGTGCAAATCCGCATCTGTATTTTCTGCATGAACCTGGAGACAATGCTGAAGACCTTTCTTAGGTGGAGGGAAAGCTAAGTCTTGTTTCCTTATTCTTGCTTCTCAGGTTTGCGGTGTATAAACATTTGAAAAAATGTAAAAGCCATTGATGTGAATCTTTACATATAGTTTCAATTAAAATAACATTTGCACCTAGTTACAAAAGTAGAACAGTGCAGAAGGCATCACACTGAGAAGCAGTAGCGTCTGGCTTCACCTCTCCCGTTCCAAGGCCCAGGAGAACCACCTGTAACTTACTTTTTAAAAAATAGACTGTTTTTTAGAGCAGTTTTACGTTCACAGCAATATTGAGAGGAAGGTACAGAGATTTCCCACATCCCCCCTACCTCTTCCCCACACAAACTCCCCCATTGTTGACATTTATCAACATGTGACAACTGGTGAACCTACACTGACACGTCACCGTCACCCAGAGTCCACAGTTCTCATCAGCTCAGTCTTGGTGTGGTACCTTCTGTGGATTTGGACAGGTGTGTGATGACAGATGTCCATCCTTATAGTGTCATACAGAGAGAGGTGTCACTCTGTAAGTCACTTTTAACCCTTTCTATGGTTTTAGGTCTTCACAGGGTGATTTTGTGTCTCCTGTCAGCTGTTTTTGACATTTATGACTATTTACCACACCTCCCCCTTCTCTCAGTGCAATGAACTTACTGCTGTTTGTTTCTTCTCTTTGCTAACCCATTACCTTAATTAATAATTTCTGCCTTTATTTTTCACTCTGTCAATTCCAGGTTGTATCTCTTGACAAACTGTCTTGTGAGGTGGAGATGTCAGCACTCGCCAACTCACTTCCTCATTTCATGTCCACCAGCCACCATTTGTCTTGTTCGGTAGCCTTTGGTTGTGCTTAGTGATCATAGTCAATTCTGATGCTTTTTCTAAGATTGAAAGTTGAAAAGAAATGGACATGTTTGCATTATCATCTGAAACCTACCTTGCTCTCGGCAGAGCTGCTGGGGCACGGGATCATTTTCTTTCCCAGACAGCTTCTTCCTGGCGTTTCTCATGACTGTTTCTTTTCTTGCATTTTTTTTATTGCTTTTTCAAGTTGGTCCAGATGCTCAAAGGATGGTGTGCGTTTCTCAAACATGGCCATGTCTGTCCTGTTAGCAGACTGGCACATAGCAGGTTTTCTTCCTGGACCTTCGCTCTGACTCACAAAACCTGGCTTCCGGGTGTCACATGGAGACTTGTCCTTCTCAGCTCACTTTCCTTTCTTGCCTGTGTAGGCCTATTATTTCTTAAATTTCTTATTTTCTTCTGTCTCTGCTTTCACTCTCATTTTGTTGGTGTGCTTTTTCAAATAATTTCCTAGGACAATAATAGTAGAAAATAACTTTGCTGATCTTTCCCATCTGAAATTGTGCCATCAAATGCGTGAAGGTTTAGTTGGGTATAGAATTCTAGGATCTAAATGATTTTGCCTAAGAATTTTGAAAGCATTTTTCCTTTGTGTAAATTCAGTGTTTTTGCTGGAAATTCTGACTCTTGTTGCTTTGTTGTACCTGACTTCTCTCTGCACACTTAGTTTCCTTTTTATCGTGTGCTCTCAATATTCACCATCATCATGGGTGTGGGTTCTCCCCTCTCAGCCAGGACACTTTTGTGGGTGCTGCTGCTCTGGGATTATGTGCTTTTGGCTTCTGTGAATCCTCACATCATAGTTCTTTAATAATCTCTTCCATCCAATTTTTTCTGTTGTTCATTCATCTTTCCTTCCTTTCTCAAACTTAATTCTTTGGATGCAGGAGCCCTCCCAGATTGATTCTTACTGTCATGTGTCTTTTCTATTATATACTTTAAGTCTCTTTTATATGTTTGTTCTACTCTCTGGCAAATTTTCTCACTATTCTAACACATCTGTTGAAATTTTAATGTCAACTATTTTATTTTTTAATTTCAAAGACTTCTTTTTATTCTGTTTCTTTTATTCTTTCTTTCTTTTTTTCCCCAGCAATATTTTTAATGGCCCAATATCTTCTCAGATTTCTTTGTGCAGATGAATTTGCCTTTTTTTTTTTTTTTCCAGTCAAAAATCTATTTTAGGTTAACCGGTTTTCTCAGTGGTTAGAGTGCAGTGCTCGTAACACCAAGGTCACCGGTTCGATTCCCACATCGGCCAGTGTACTGCGCCCACCACAACTAGATTGAAAACAATGACTTGACCTGGAGCTGAGCTGCGCCCTCCACAACTAGATTGAGTAAAAATGACTTGACTTGGAGCTGATGGGTCCTGGAAAAACACACTATTTCCCCAATAAAAATTAAAAAAAAATATTGTGTTGTACTTTAATGAAAATGTGATTCTAAAAAAATTAACTAAAACAAATAATGTTTAATCCCTGCAATCTCTCTTTTGCTCCAGGTCACCGGTTCTGTTCACTTTGGCCCTAGCTTTGTGTTTGCAGGTGAGACTTACTGCCAGGTAGGCTTCTCTGTAGTATGTGGGGCTGATAGCTGCCCATGTAGTTGGGGAACCCCTGAACCCCAGAATTCAGGTCTTCATTCTGAGCAAATCAGTTTTTGTTTTGAGAGGAAGAGCGTTCTGATTTTGAGTGGTTGGTGCTTGCCAGGCTGCCGGGCACTTGTGTGACGTGGTGTGAGGACTGACTACTGATCAGTCAACCTCGCTGACGTGTAGTTAGCGCCTACTGTGTGCTCTGGCCGGGTGACTGGGTCCGGGTGTCTCAGGCCCTCAGCAGTGGCCAGGCTCGCTCTTGGATCCTGCCTGTTTTATCTTGTCCTCTGCTTTGTGTCATCGTCACCTCATCTCCACCCATGTTACATTTCCTGTAGATTGCCCCAGTTGGTTGATCCCCCCACTACTCCTTTTGTTTTCGTAGATTTCTTTCTCCTTAGACTCCTTTCCCATCATTTAATGGCATCTGAGAGGGAAGAAGAGGTAAATGTAAATGAGCATGTGACCACCTCGAATTGGACATGAACTATTTTATTGTGCTATGGCTTTCCAGCTTGAAACGTAATATAATTCTCTATTGTTATGTGGATGACATTGGGCAGAAGTTTGGTAAGATTATTGTTTTTTCTGTCTCTCCATGGCATTTTTAAAAAACACGCATGGATTTTTCTATTTTGCAAGTGGACATAGAGGTACGATGCTCTTGGCCTGGATCGGCAACACACCTCCTGTGTTTTTGTTTCACTTGTGAGCTTGTCCTCTGACACTTGAAGGGATTTTCATAGCTGTGGTGGAGAGACTTCCTCCGACATGTGAAAGTGTGTGCTGCACATATGTATGGTCCTGCCCTGTAGGAGACAGGACACAGTGAAGCGCTCACATTATACAAGTCCCCTTTGTCCCCTGAGGTCACAGGCCCATCTTCACTGAGTGCTCGTTGTGCCTCCTGCCCGGCCCATAAAGACCTGGGGACGAGAGGGTGCCCATCTTGGGGGGAGTCTGAGGTGCTGATGGGGGCAGTGGGAGAGCAAGTGACCCTTAGGACTGGGCAACGTGTGCTGATGGGAGTCAGCGGGTCCTAAGTCCTTTGTCCTCGACACAACCCCAGGACCTAATCAGATTGTCATCTGGTGGGTTACGGGTTGTTTTGATGAAGACGCTGTGAGTTTTGGCGCATGTCTTTGCAGGTGTCATTGCTGGGGTGACATCACAGTAACAAAACTCTGGTTGTCTCTGTGAAAA
Source organism: Rhinolophus sinicus (assembly GCF_036562045.2). Taxonomy (NCBI): domain Eukaryota; kingdom Metazoa; phylum Chordata; class Mammalia; order Chiroptera; family Rhinolophidae; genus Rhinolophus; species Rhinolophus sinicus. The sequence goes on from NC_133754.1 coordinate 244,556, forward strand.
CACTTTCTTGTGCTTGTGTCACAAACCCCAAAATGTGGTACTAGAGGTGACTCTGAATCCAGGGTCGGCCCAGCAAGAAGTAATATTTGCTTAAAGCCTCATTTAAAAAGAAGCTCTAGCATGATGTAGTAAAAGCTTGCTTTTTATGTTTAAAATTGTTAATAAAAATTTGCAATGTCTGTGTAAAATACTTGGAACTTCGTGGTCACAGGATGTCTTCAAATGTAAAGTGCAATTCACATTTGTATCTTTGTTGCAGAGGACTATGAAATGATGATCGATAGAACGTTCAAGCATAAAATATGTTACTTTAGGATGAGACACTTTGCAGTAAACAGAGTGTAACTACCTGTTGAAGGGGGAGGAGCCACAGTGTAAGAGCTTCACCTGCTGGTTCACGTGTTTTCAAGAGTCCCTTTGGAGTTGCTCCCTGCCAGCCGTCGCGGCCCAGTCTGCAGGTCACGTGGGCAGCCCCGAGGAGGTGGCAGCACACGGGTCGTTTCGAGTCCATTGTACACGTTTTAAAGAATGAGGTGATGCCAGTGATTGCGGCGCACTCGGAATGAAACCATTGCGGTGCTTGACTATTACTGAATTCTTCTGAGGGCTCCTTGAGCAAAACAAACAGTGACGGCACTTGTTGGGGGGAATCCGGCTGGAGTCTGGGATTGGGGCACGTGCAGATGGAGGGTGTAAGGGAGGGACATTAGGGAACCAGCTCGGGCAGGTCGTGCCTGGGAGGAGGGTGATGCTACAGAAGTGCATTGAGCGATCTCAGCGTGGTTGGCACCCGGCCTCAGGATGCCAGGCCTGGGTGACACCAAACTTCTTTCCATGCTGTCATTGTACTTACTTGAGAAGCTTAATTTTTAAGGAGTTACATCTTATTTAAGCAAAGTGCAGTGTTATCATTTTCAAGTAACACTTTTTGTGTATCAAGGTAACGAGCCCTGTGCTGGATATTTTTAGGGATAGAATTGGTTGAATTTGAGGGGCTGTAATTGACTGTCTCGACTGCACTATTATCTGGTTAGGAGCCAGCTGTTAAAGGAGAGAACATTGGGAAGGAAAGACATAAATGGCACCTTGAAATGGGATTTGTTATATAAGTGATTCCTACTTTCAAGACCATTCCTGGTAGAATTTGCCTGAAAGGCTCTCTGAAAATAAGAGATGGAGAGTGACCATTGTACTTGTGGAAACGTATGGTCAGTGTCAGAGACCATCTCGGGGGTGGACAGGTGTGGCTGGTCAGTAGCCACACACAGATGCCATGCTGGTTCAGAGAATGTGCCACCTAGCAGAGTGTATGCTTCTCGGGGTCAGATGGCTCATGTGTGGAAGACTCCTGGCACCGTGGCTTGTGCACGTTTAAGACATGAAGACCTCAGCACATACTGGCTGAATTGGGGAGGGAAACCGAAATAAAAATCTTTCTAATTGCTGTCTTCGTTCCTAGCTGATAATTTCCTTATTTACGACACAATTGAGAATTAAACAAATGATAGCATCATAAAGTAAATGACACAGTTTTTGGAATGTTGGGAGTTTTCCGTATTTGGCCATGCTCCCGGCTTTTAACTGAAAACCTCCACTTTTAAGAGCCTAGTTGATTCTGACAGGATCTTAACATCTTACAGCTTCCTAATCTATGACTGAATTTGGTTTTTATGGTTTCAACATATTGGTGACATGCTGAGTCATGATTCCTTCCTCCAGAAAGCATGGCATCCTGTCTGCAGAGCACAGGGCTCATTGCGCTGTGCGAGCAGTTGCTATTCATTTGCTCCATTTGACAGAGTGGTCAAGGGTGTGGGTTTAGCCGGTGGAGGGGAAACCTTCTCTGTGCACATGGGTGGGGAGTGTGTGGTGTAAGTTTCTTTTACTTCCTATCTTGAGAATCGAATCTTCATTACAATATTTTTAAAAGTCTTACTCATTAATTTCCTTACTTTCTATGCATTAGTCCACTCAGAACAAGAAATGAGATCAAAATTTACATAAACACTTATTATATACTTTTGTCACTTTGGTGTTTAAAAAAGGGCTATCATTTTCTTCCAAAATCCATTAACATGTTTTCTAACAGAATAACAACTAGGAAACAACTGTTGGGGTTCTCCCATTTCCTCAGTGCTGTTGTCGGCTGACTTTCTGTCTTATCGCTCAGTAATAAAACTCATCCACGTATCATTGGCCAGTTAGTTTTCTAATTCTCACGTCAGTATGAGAGGTAGGGTCTGGCACACATGCTCACGGTTCCGGTAGGGGAGTGACCTGCGCTGTTTGCTAACAGTGTGGGCCTGTGACCTGCGGTCCCTTGTAGACCTAAGTGTGACCTGAACAAACAGCCACTCTATGATTGCAGACACGACTTACAATTAAAAGAAATTTGTCCCAAAATTCGCCTGTAGATCTAGATATTTTGGTAATTGGACCTATTCAAAGCAAAGTGAAGCCTGGTGGTCGTGAGTAAATAGTACTGGAAAGTTAGGGTTGGCGTTTAGAAAGTGTTTGGTGAAGTTTGAGTGATGCAGGAGGCACTTGAGAATTAGGAGGTCCCCCAGTGGGTGAGTTCCAGTCGCCCCACCCAGATTTCAGTATGAATTTCCCTGCTTTCATCTGTATTTTACCCTGGGGTTTTTGTGTATAAATTTATTTGAAATATAATTCAGTTGTCCCCAAAATGGTAACATGAACTACTAGATTTCCAAGGGCCCTTCTAGGGCTAAGATGATTTGATAATTGATACAGTTTAAGTGCTGTGTTTGGTAAAGACGTTGCTTTTATTTTGTATGTATGTAGTTTGTTGAGAATATTCTTAAAACTATTAGACAATGGTGAAAAAACAAAAGAAATTGTTCACCAAGTGAGTGACACTGTGGATCCCACAGTGGGTTGTGCAGCCTCTAGAAAAAAAGCTTTCACCTGCCAGACACAAGAATTTGACTTAATTGCCAGGACATTGACATTGAAATATAGCTGGTCTTAAGTACAGGTTAATATTCTAGATTGGGTTCTAAACAACATCAAGAAAAGGTCCTGAAATAACAGGGCTTACAGAGAGAAATTAATTTTTCCATCAGATAAACAAGGGCTGCATTTAGGACACCCTGGGCTCTATGGAAATTGCTGCTCATCAGGGACGTGGGCTGCTTCTGTCTCATTGCTCTGCCATCCTGAACTCGTGTCTTCCACCTCATGCACCAAGATGGAGGCTGTAGCTCCAGCCATCTCATCTGATTTCAGGCAGCAGTTAGAGGGACGGACAAGGACGGACTCACTTCCTAGGAGCCATTCCTGTCTTCAAGGGAAGCTGGAGAGCTGGTCTTCATCCCAGAGCAGGGATGTCCAAACTACTTGTGTCACACCTCTGATGATAAGTAGCTTAGGCTTTGCGGGTCTGTCTTTACCTTGTTCACGCAGCCCTAGGCAGCACATAAATGGATAAGCGTCGCCACATTCCAGTAAAACTTTATGGACACTGAAACTTGAATTCCACATCATTTTCACATGTCATAAAATATTATTTTGATTTTTTTCCAATCTTTTAACAATGTAAAAACAATTTATAGCTTGTGGGCCATGTAAAAAGAGGTAGTGGCATTTGGCCTTCTGGTGAGAGTTTCCCAATCCGTTCTAGAGTTCCTTGAGTTCAGCTAAAACTCAGGGGTTCTAGAAACAAGGAAGGACTTCATATACGGGTAAGAGGTTCAATCAGTCAAGAAGATATAACAATTATAGACATGTAGGTAACTGAAAACAGAGCCCCCAAAATATGTATATGAGGCAAAACCTGATGGGATTGAAGGGAGAAATAAGCAGTTCTGCATCAATAGTTGGAGACGTCAGTCAGTAACCCATTTTCTTTTTTATTTTTTATATTAGTTTCAGGTGTATAAAATAGCATGATGATTAGACATTTACAGACCTCACAAAGTGATAACCCTTCTCCCCCAATCTGCTACTCTGACATCGTATATAGCTGTTACAATTCCATTGACTCTATTCCCTGTGCTGTGCTCCACATCCTATGATTATATATATATGTATATACACACATATATATATTCAGTTATAGTTGACATTCAGTGTTCTATATCAGCTTCAGGTGTACGGCATAGTGGTTAGGCATTTAGATCTTTGTGAAGTGATTCCCCCTGATAAGTCCAGTGCCCATCTGGCACCCGACATAATTTTTACAACATTGTTGACTCAATTCCCCACACTGTATTTCACATCCCATGACCATTTTGTGGCCACCAATTTGTACTTCCCAATCCCTCCACCTTTCCACCCATCACCCTACTCCCCTCCCATCTAGCAGCCATCAGTTTTTTTCTCTGTATCTCTGTGTCTGTTTGTTTGCTCGTTTATTCTGTTCTTTACATTCCACATATAAGATCTGTGGTGTTTGTCTTTCTCAGTGTCAGTCACCCGTTTTCAATAACAGATGTGACCACTGGAAGCGCATTCCAGGGCGGGGGTCTGAGCCACACTAGCAGCCACCAGACCTAACAGACATGCAGACAGGCCACCCACCAGCATTGTGTGCTCTTCAAATGTGCAGTGACATTCTCTAGGGCAGACTGATGCTCGGCCATCTCACAAGTCTTAATAAATTTCGGAAGATTGAAATAAACACAGAGTGTCTTTTCTGACCACAGTGCAGTCAAAGTAGTAATTAATAACGGAAAGAAAACATGATCACAAATATGTGAAAATTAGGCAATGTATTTCTAAGTAACCAATGAGCCAAATAAGGAATCACAAGGGAAATAAGAAAATACCTGAGGCAAATGAAAACAAAAACACAAGATACCAAAACTCAGGGAATGCAGTGAAAGAAGCACTCAGAGGAAAATTAGTAGCTGCAGATGCCTACATTATAAAACAAGAAAGATCTCAATAACCTAACTGTGCATCTTAAGGAACTAGAAAAAGAATAACAAAATCAAATGGAAGTTAGCAGAAGGAAGGACATAAGAAAGATTAGTGGAGATAAAACAGGTAGAGAACAGAAAATCAATAGAGAAAATCAGTGAAATCAAAAGTTGGTAGTTTGAAAAGATCATTAAAATTGATAAACCTTTAGCTAGACTGAAAAAAAAAAAGAGAGAAGACTCTAGAACAAATGAAAACAGGCATTTTTACTGACTTAAGAATAAAAAGTATTATAAGATAATACTATGAACAACTGTATACCAACAAATTGGATTACTTGGATGACATGGACAAATTCCTAGAAATGCACAATTTCCCAGGACTGTATATGAAGAAGGAGAAAATCTGAATAGACCTGTAACTAGTAAGGAAATTGAATCAGTAATAAAAAACATCCCAACAAAGAAAAGCATAGGAGCTGACGGCTTCACTGGTAAATTCTACCAAAACCTTTAAAGAAGAATTAACATCAGCCTTTCTCAAACTCTTTCACAAAATTGAAGAGGAGAGAAAACTAACTCATTCTGTGAGGCCACCATAACCTGATACGAAAGTCCCACAGAGACACTACGAGAAAACCATAGACCAATACCCCTGATGAACATACATACAAATATCCTCAGCAAAATCACAGCAAACTGTAATTCAACAGCATAGTAAAAATTACACACCATGACCAAATGAGAGTTATCCCAGGAATGCAAGAGTGGTTCAACATATGAAAATCAACCAATGCAGCACACCACATTAATAGAATGAAGGAAAAGAAAAAAAAACCAAAATACATGATCTCAATGGAGAAAAAGAATTTGACAAAATTCAACACCCTTTTATGATAAAGACGTTAAACTAATATTAGGACGGAACTTCCTCAACATGATAAAGACCATGTATGAAAAACCCACAGCCAACATCATACTCAGGGGTGAAAGACTGAGACCTTCCCCTAAGACCAAGAACTAAACAAAGATATTACTCTCACCACTTCTGTTCAGTATAGTCCTGGAAAGTTCTAGGGAGAGCAGTTAGGCAACGAAAAGAATCCAAATAAGAAAGGAATAAGCAAAACTATCTCTTATTTTCAGATGACATGATGTTACGAGGTCAGACAGTTAAGTTGGTGAACTCACCCTAGAAAAAGTGCTACATCCCTCACTGCTGATACCACTATGGTCACCTTCCAAGTCCTCCCCTTGGGAAGCTATGCACTGACGCCAGTGCCTAGTCCACCCTTCAAAGCAATTTTGGAACTCTTTTTCTGGAACGGCCATCAGAACTGTCATCGTATTACCCTTGATGTCCTGAATGTCATCAAAATGTCTTCCTTTCAATATTTCCTTTATCTTCAGTTAAAGAAAGAAGTCATTGGAGGCCAGATCAGGTGAGTAGGGAGGGTGTTCCAATACAGTTATTTGTTTACTGGCTAAAACTCCCTCACAGACAGTGCTGTGTGCTCTGGTGCATTTTCATCATGCAAGAGGCATGAATTGCTGGCGAAAAGTTCAGGTTGTTTTTGTCTAACTTTTTCACGTAGTCTTTTCAGCACTTCCAAATAGTAAACTTAGTTAACTGTTTGTCCAGTGGGTACAAATTCATAATGAATAATCCTTCTAATAACAAAAAGGTTAGCAACATTGTTTTGACTCTTGATTTGGACTGATGGAACTTTTTTGGTCATGGAGAATTGTGCACTTCCATTGTGCACTTTGACACTTTGTTTCAGGGTCCTATTGGTACACCCATGTTTCATCGCCAGTGATAACATGGCCCAAAACATTGTCTTGCCTCTCCAAAAGGTCTTGGCAAACTTTGACTCTCCTTTGCTTTTGTTCATGGCTGAGCTCCCTTTGGAACCATTTTTGCACACACCTTTCTCATGCCAAGATTTTCAGTTAAGATTTTCCTAACTGTTTCTCTATCGACATTTACTTGGTCTGCTATGCTTCTTACAGTCAGCCAATGATTGTGACGCACAATTCGATGACTTTTTGCAATGTTTTCATCAGTTCTGCTTGTTACTGGCTGCCCTGATCTCTCTTCATCAGTGGTGTGTTCTCTTCCCTCAGAAAAATATTTAATCCATTTGTACACGTTTCTTCATGCCATTATCCCCCAAAATTTGGACTAACAGGTCCCTGATTTCACTTCCATTCTTGCCAAGTTTAACAAGAAACTTAATGTTTGCTCGTTGCTCTAATTCAAGCTCAGACACTCTCGCGATGGCACACAAAAACACTCAACAACAATAATGAACGCCACTCAGCAAGACACCGCCACATGTTGATGTGAACACAGCTGTGAGACACTGATATACCAAGGTTATGAAACCATACTGAGCAGTTTGCACAGGGCTGCCAATGTAAGCACACAGTGGCAAGTTTGTGAACATAATTGTCAGTAGACACTTCTGCTACAGATCAGAGGTAGAATTTAGAAATGAGGATAGTTCTTCCCTGGGAAGGTGTCTTAATCTGCTCAGGTTGCTACAACAGGATACCACAGACTGTGCCACTTACAAACAACAGACACTGATTTTCTGCTGTTCTGGCTGGAAGTCTGGGATCGAGGTGCCAGCAGACCCAGTGTGTGCCGAGGCCGCTTCCTGCCTCACTGTGCTTTGATATGCATGTCGTTGATGACTGGTGATGTGTGGTATCTTTTCGTGTTCTCACTGGCCATTCATACGTCTGTGGGAAAATGTCCACTCCACCCCTTAGACCTCTTTCTGAACTGAGTTTTAAAAATCTTTTTGTTGTTGTGTTCAGGGATTTGTTGTATATTTTGGATATTAATCCCTTATCAGGTGTATGATTTGCAAATATTTTCCCATTCTGTGGGTTTTTTCACTCCCTTGGTACTGTACTTTGATACTGTACACAAAAGTTTAATGTCTTCACCCTATGTTTTCTTCCAAGAGTTTAATATTTTTAACTCTTTAGTTCTTTGATCCATTCAGAGTTACTTTTTGAATGTGGTATAAAGGTTTGCTAGCAACAATTTCTGTTTTTATTTATTTGGGAATTTATTTTACCTTCATTTTGAAAAGTAGTTTTGCTGAACGTAAGATTCTTGGTTGACAGTTTTTTTCTTTCAGCGCTTTGAATATGTCACCCCACTCCCTGCTGACCTCATTGTTTCTGATGAGATGTCAGCCACTGATCTCATAGTTCCCTTGTGTGTGACAAATGGTTTTTCTCTTGTTTCTCTCAAGATCTCTTTTATCATTATGATGTGTCTGGACACGGATCTCTGCATTTACCCCACTTGGAATTTGTCGAGCTTCTTGGATTTGTATATGGTTTTTCATCATACTTTGGAATTTTGTTTCAGCCATTATTTCTTTGAATTTTTTTCTGCTGCTTTTTCTTTTCTTTCTGGTTCTCCCGTTACATGTGTGTTGATTTACTTAATGTAGTTCCACATTTCTTGAAGGCTCTCTTCATTTTACTTCCTTCCCTTTTCCTTTCTGCTCATCACATTGCATACTCTCTGTTGGTGCATCTCAAGTTGGCTTATTCTTCTGTCAGTTCGCATCTACTGTTGAGTCCCTCAAGTGAATTTTTTATTTCTTTTTTTCAAACTTTTGCGATTGGCCTTTTATTTTTCAATTACAGTTGACATTCAGTATCTATATCGGCCTCAGGTGTACAGCACAGTGGCCAGACATCCACACAGTTCACACAGTGATTCCCGACCAGTCAGCACCCACTTGGCACCACCCACAGCCACCACCACATCACTGACCGTACTCACCATGCTGTACTCCACATCCCGTGACCACCCTGTGACTACCAGTTTGCCCTTGTCAGTTCCTCACTGCCCCCCCCCCCAATCTGGCAATTGTCAGTTTATTCTCTGTATCTATGAGTTGGTTTCTGTTTTGTTTATTTTGTTCTTTAGAGTCCACGTATAAATGTGATCATATGGTATTTGTCTTTCTCAGTCTGACATCTCACTCAGCATAATATCCTCTAGGTCCGTCAATGTTGTCACAAATGGCAAGATTTTGTTCTTTTTTAGAGTAGTATTCCATTGTGGGGATGGACCACATCTTATTTATACATTTATCCATCGATGGACGCTTAGGTTGTTTCCATATCGTGGCTATTGTAAACAGTGCTGCAGTGAACATGGGGTGCACATATCTTTTCAAGTTAGTGTTTTCGTTTCATTTAGATAAATACCCAAAAGTGGGATTGCTGGATCGTATGGTAGTTCTATTCTTCATTTTTGGACGAACTTCCATAGTATTCTCCATAGTGGCCGCACCAATTTACATTCCCACCACATGAAAGTTCCCTTCTCTCCACATCCTCCCAACACTTGTTGTTTGTTGATTTATTGGTCATGGCCGATATGACTAGTGTGTGGTGATATCTCATTGTGGTTTTAACTTGCATTTGTCTGATAGTGAGTTTTTTATTTCAATTATTGTACTTTTCAAGTTAGAATTTCCATGTTTTTGTTTTGTTTTACAACTTTTATCTCATTATTGATATTCTCTATTTGATGACACATTGTCAGTTATTCTCTGAACACGGTTTCCTTTAGTTCTTTGGACATATTTATAAAGGATGCATCCGTGTCTTCATTAAATCAGACACCTGGGTTCTCTCATAGGTAGATTCTGTTGCCTGGTTTGTTTTCTCCTCTGTATATGCATCACACTTTTCTGTATTAAAAACTGGACATTTTAGACAATATATTGGGGGAAACCCTGGATACTGGTCTTCCCTTGGGCTTGTTTTCAGTTTGTTTATTCCTTTGCTTGGTTAATTTTTTGAACACCTGGCCAGGTTGCCTACTTTCCCTGCGTTGTGTTGCTCTTCAAAGGACAAAGCCTGGCACTGTCACCCTGGAGGACACACTTTGTGGAGTTCTGTTTGGCTCTGTCTTCCTCAGTGATTCTGCCTTATGGGTGTCACACCCAGCTGGTAGGCTGCACTTCCTGTCAGTGCATCGCTCTGTTTCCTGTGATGCCCAGGGTTATACGTTGTGCCACAGTCTCACCCAATTGTATTTGGGCCCCATGTCAGGCAGTGTTTTTGGGGTCAGCCTTTGAGGTTTGTTTTGCCCCCAGGAGACCTTCCTCTGCTTCTTTCTGGTAGTTGCTTGTCTCTAGTGTAACTTGTTGCCCTCAGAGAGCTGCCCTCTGCATCTGAATTGCTTTTCACCCAAGTATCTATTGTCTTGAGAGCACTCATGGCTTTTGCTTCTAATACTCTGTTTCAGGTTAGCTCCTTTGGCAGAGCTGTGGGGTCCTGTCTGTCATTTGCATGGCCTCTCCTTCTGGACAAATCCATGAGCCGTGGCTGCAGAGCTGGAGTGGGGTGCCTGCTGCTCTCTGAATGTGAGGGTGCTGGCAGTTGCAGTCGTGCCTGGTCTTCTCGGCTTGCCTCTTGTCTTAGGAAGTTTGTGTGCTGTAACGAATTGCCATGGACAGGGCTTAAATGGCAGATGTTTGTATCTCATGGTTCTGGAGTCTGGCAGTCTGAGGTCGGGACGCCAGCGTGGCCAGGCTTGGTGAGGATATGTCGTCACATGACTCTGCCTGGTGCATGCACGGGGTGGGGGGAGAGGTAGATGTCTCCTGTTTCTTCCTCTTATTAGAAGGTCATCAGTCCCATATGGGGCCCTCACTCTCATGACCTCATCTAAACCTAATCCCTTCCTAAGCACCCCACTAACACCATAGCACTGAACATTAGGGCTTCAACATGGGAAGTTTAGGGGCACAGACATTCAGTCTGAGCGCCTGTCTTTCAGCGCCTTTGTCCTGTGAGCGAGCTGGAGACAGGGCAGCAGGGGGCCGGCAGGGTTGGCTTTTGCACCTGGAGTGGAGTTCTACCCTGCTGTGGGGATGGGGAGGAGGAAAGATGCTCCTAACCCAGGTGGAACTCCGAGGAGCGCAGCCTGTGCAGCTCAGAGGTGGGGGCTGAGTGTGCTGGGGGCCTGGCCCTCCTGGGACGTGCCCTGGCTGTCCTGGGACTCTGTCTTTGTGGCCACGTCCACCTGAATCGCAATCTCTGATAGGCTGAGAGGGGGAGTGAGTTGTGTTTGCTCTAGGCTGTTCTGACTGAGATTTAGTTAATTTTCTCGAATAAATGTTTCTCCATTTGTTGCATGTCCTTAGCCAATTTCCAGACTTCAGATGGTTGCTGTTTAAAAAATAGTTTTCACCCATTGTGGCTGTCTCAGTGGGGAGGGCTCCATGAAGCTCTTAACAGCCATGCTCTAGGGGTGGGACCCCAATTCACGGATGAGGGGACCTGGCCAGTCAGTCACACAGGGATTGGGAAAACAGGAATTAAAATGTGAACTGTAAATTACACCTGTCACGTTGATTATATACTAAGTAACGGTGGGGACGGGAGACAGCTCCCTCGGTGCATGCTGGACAGAGGCTCGGGTGTTGAGCAGCGTGACTGGCTGAGGTAGCCAGGCCAGAAGGTTGTCACCAGCTTTGTGCACTTTGCCCGAGACCTTGGGACTGTCCTCGGTCTGTCTCCCGCGTCCGGGTTTCATTTCTCTCTGTCTTGCATTTCTCCTCCATTTGTTGAATTACCTTCCATTTAGGAAATGTCGGTTGGCACTGTCCTGAAATCATGAGCTTATAGTCTATAGAATTAAAAATGATGCAGGAAATTAAGCTGGTTCTCTTTTAAAATGAAGCACCTGAGTCTCCAAAAAGCTGCTGTCCGTCTCCAGCCACACCGCTGGAATGGCGAGAGAGACATTCCTGTAGCTGAAAGGCTTAAATTCCCTTTCCTGCCTCACCTCCTGTGCTCTCGTCTGTGCCTGTGAGTCTGTCTGCACTTTACAAACGGGGGAACCAAGGACCAAGCTGTTCATGTAACATTTCCAGGGACTCACAGGTGAGATTGGCGGGACCCTGAGGCACTCAGGACACTCGAGAACCTTCAAAACCACATTCAGACCCATGAGGACATCCTGTTCCCATGTCCCCTGTTCGTCCTTAGCAGTATGTGCTGTCAGCCACCTCAGATTTGGGGGTTAAACCTCATCAGCAGGTCCCATGCATCCACCAGACGTTCAGGCAGTGGCAGTGTCTGCCGGGCCCTAACCCGGGTTCAGCTGCAGCCCACCTAGTTCCCGTCCTCGTGGGGCCCATGTGCTTGCAGCAGGAGCCCACAGGCAAGTAAACAAACAAGTGCCGTGCAGCTTCCGGCTGCAGGACATGTGCGATGAAAAGAACTCGGGCAGAGGGAGGGAGAGCGGGGCCGTGGGAAGAGGCACAGTTGGCCCCTCAGAGGGACTGGCCTCTCGCTGGCATGTCACGCGTAGGCCGGATCTGCATGGGCCTGGGACGACATCCTGCAGTCCCACACGTTAACCTTTCCGCTGTGCAGTGTGCACATGCACGCGGAACCGCCAAAGGAAGGAGGATTTCACGTCAGCTGCAGTTACCTGTTGGCCCCTGGGGAGGTGGAGGTCAGGCCTGCTGCCACACGAGTGGCCAGCACATATGATGTCCTGAATCTTTGGACTTTTGGGTTAAGGGATGGTGGATTGTACTGTTTTTGTGAGGCTGTGGAAGTCAGAAGGGAGACTTAATAGGGGAGGCAATACATGCTGGGCGTCTTTCCTTCCTGTTCTTCCCCACTTCTGGCACATGTGCATGTGTGTTCATGCACACATACGTGCACACAGAAACATGTACACACACGCAGGGCACATACACATGTGTGTTCATGCACACATACGTGCACACAGAAACATGCACACACACGCAGGGCACATGCACATGTACACACAGACACATACACACATGCAGGGCACACATGCAGGGCACTCATACACAGTTACACACATGCAGGACACGTACACGTGCACACATATGTACACATGCAGGGCACACAGGGCATGCACACATGCACACACATAATTGAAAAATAAAAAAATTATTAAAAAACAGAGAAAACATTGAGTACACCAGCTCCCAGAGCTCAGGAAGGTATTTTACCTTCGTTTACCTGTTTTTTACGAAGGCTGCAGCTCAGGGACACCAGATAAAGAGACACACAGGGTGAGGTGTGACAGACCAGCCTGGAGCTCCCATCAGGTCACCACCCTCCCAGCACCTGTGCGCATTCCCCAAGCTGGAAACTCGCTGAATCCTGTCATGTAGGGTTTTTATTGGGTTGTAATTGATTAAATCATTGGCCATTTGGTTATTAATTCAGTCTCCGGCCCCTCTCCCCTCCCTGGAGGTGGGGGGTTCCCTGGCAACCGGCTCCCCTCCTCTAGGAGTAACCTCATGAGCATAGACTCAGGTGTGGTTGGAGGCATTTGTGCATTTGTTATGCATAACAGCAGGTGCTGCTCACACCCCCCCCAAACCCCACCCCTGGTCACTCAGAAATTCCAAGGGTTTCAGGGGCTCTGCCTGGAACTGGGATGAGGAGCAAGTCTGTGTTTCTTATCTTATGACCGTGTCATACCTCTTTTCTAAGGAGGGGAAGGAATCACCCCTGTAGCGGCCTGGAAACTAGTGAAGATAGCAAGAGTGTACTAAGGTACATCGGCTGGTGTTAGGATTTTGTGTAAGGGGAACAAGCATTTGGGGAGAAATGACAGTTATCGCCATGTGACTGTCTAGCGCTTTGTGAGTTTTAAAGCCGTTTTAACTTTGTGTCAGCCCAGATATGAAAATATGTATATGTAACCATTTTTTAACTTTTGCTACTAACTGGTCTTTATTTATATAACAATAGTCACCTATCTGTTAAAGGTTTCCACTAGTATTTGTATCAGTACTTCACACTTTTGATTAATAAGTATTGTGTTGCTTGGCACAGTACAGTCAAACTTATAAATAAATTAATTAGATATTAAAATATGAAGAGGTTTGATTTCTAATGATACTCATAGAAGGATAAAGAACATCAAAGAAAATAATTGATGTTATCTCACTTTCTTGTATTAAAGAAATTAAAAATGCAAACAGTGAATGAAGATGGGAAAGCAGTGGAGACTCATTACAACTGTCATTAGGTGTTGTAATTAATTGTTAGTGTTTGCAGCCCTCTTTCCACGGAAGTGTTGCCAAAGAACTACATTATTCTCTGGTGGTCACGGGCTCTAAGTACGACAACACAGAGGGAAAAATGGAGCTCACTGTGATGCAATGTTTTGGTTGAAGACTTAAATGATGGGGTAAGGAATTAAGTTACTTCTTAGAGCCATACAAAATATACTACAGAATTGGTCTAAAAGCCCAGTAATTGTTGCTATGGGAACTGAAACCTCATTTCTTGACATGCGTTTGTTAGAATTTTCTGCAGTAAAAATTGTTAAACCCAATTTTTGTGCTATAGTTTTGTTTCTTTGTTTAAAAAAACGTTGAATGCATTTAGGAGACAAGACTACTATCGTTCAGAACTAGAAATGCACTGGTTTCTGCTCACTGGAATACCACAATGAACTTCTACTAGCTGGTCGTATCTTGCTAGGCTTCTACTCGAATTCTTCTCGTAAACCGTGCAAGGCTCCAGACTGTCTCTGGAATTGATGACAAATAATAAATACTCTGTTCCTGACTCACCAGACTGTCATTTATTTATAAATACCTAAAAATATTGTAATATTAAGATACTTCATGTTATTTCATGTGAATAAATATTTTAAGGTTAACCATCCTCAATTATTAGTCAGTCTCTGCACCACTTAATTTTAATGTTCAATAAAATATTTTAATTCTTGATGAAAACAGTTGAGACTTTGGGTTGAATTATTGTTCTGGAAAATTCAAATCAACACGTCAAAAACTTGAAGTGATAGTTTACATGCCCAGGTCACGTCTGGCTGGACTGCCACCTCCTGAGTACTGGTATTGCCAGCTGTCCCTCTCGTTGATGGCTGCTGTCTTGTTTGTGCTGCTTACAGGTCTTCATTGTCTGCCAATCACATCCCACCTCAGGATACTTTCAGATGTATATTTCTTAGACCCAGTACCCCTCAAGGACACTTCTGAGGTCTGTCCAGCTCTCCTTCCGCTTTCACTGTATTGTCAGCTATCAGATCACAAGAAATAAGGTCCACGCCCCAGACATGTCAGCGTGCACCGTGATTCAGAGCCTGTGCAGGGCCGTGCTCTTACTTGAGAAAGGAAGATGAGGACAGAGATGTGTGGGATGGTCGGGAGATCCATCACTTACCGCGTGATTAAGTGACTGCACACAGCTCACTGGAGTTACACTGAAGAGTCTGCTTTCTCTAGGAAATCATTTAACAGTGAAAGAATCCTTTGAGGCAGGTTGTAACTCTGCAAACCTTTCCTATAGCTTCTTGCCTCCATGAAATACTCCAACTATTGATAAATGTGCCTCTGGTGCTGCTGCTGAGGATTGTTAAAATCAAACACACCTATAATTGCTAGAAATATTATAGACTATTTTTTACTTCCACTCTGTTCCCTTGGAAACTTGTGTTAGAGTGAGACCACTGTTAAAGGAATTAAAATGTATGTTAACATTTCTCTCACGTGTCTTGGTTTAGTCTTTTGTTTTCATAGTTTCAAAGTAAACTTGTGATAATGTATAACATGGGAAGAGAACACTTATGATTGTTTTCTGAATTTAAAACACGGTGCAAAAAGACATATAGTTTCTTGACTTTTTGAATATGAAAGGAGATTTGTTCTATTACTTTATCTTACTATAGCAGTCCTTAAACTGTTAATAAACAGAATTTAATTGAGTGGATTTGAAGATCATAAATTCGGCTACATCTCATGTAGCAAGCCCAATGATACTCGCAGGGGTTACACAGATGGAAGCTTATATATGAAGGAGGGCGGGACAAGGAAATCATAGGCAAGGGAAACATGAAAGTTCATTGGAGGAAAGTAAGAGCAGGTGATGACGGCTTCTCGTTGGCTGAGCTGCAGCGTTTCCATTGGCTGGGCTTGTTGCTGGGCAAGTGAAAAATCTTCCTCTTGTCTGGAGCAGTAAAGCAGCTGCACTTCCTGTTTGGGGTGATTGACGTGGGATGGTGGGTGTGCGGCTCCCTCTACTGGCCCAACTCCAACTGTAGTTGAGGTTTCCTTTGTTTTCACAAAACTGAAGTGCTTACTCTTCCAAGGCATTTAGGTGTTTTGTTTGTTTGTTTGTTTGTTTGTTTTTTAATGGCTCACATAACACGAGACAGCTTTAAGGAAATTAATTTTCTGATCTTCAGCTTTGGATTTTTCCTAAAATAGATTAATATGAGAAGGTGTTTGAGTTATGCTTGTACATCTTTTTCTCCCCTGTTCTCATAGTCACCCTTCTCCTGCTTTACGAAGGAGAAGTGGGCATCTTTTATCCTGCCGCGGATCTTGGTACGTTGCCCAGGTGTAAAAGGGATGACAGAGAAAGGGACAGTCCAGGAGATTCGTCTCACTGTTAACGAAGGTAATGACTCTAATGAATAGGTAAAAATTATTTTTGGCTTCCAATTTCTTGCTTTCAACATAATTGAAAGAAGGTATAATAGAGTTATCAGCTTATTAATAAAAATGCTGCTTGATGGTAGATGCTCAGTGAGAGCTGAAGGACTTCCGAGAATTGAGGGTCACTGCCTAACAAAGTGCTCCCACCGTCTCACACTGATTAATGTAATCTGCGTCTCTCCGTGCTTATGGCTGTTAAGAGTCATTCATGCCGAACTGTTTCCTTCACTAAAAAGTAATCCATGAGTCCATTAATGGATTGAAAAGAATCTCTATCCATCTCATTAATAGATACATTTCCAATTACATTTTAATGTATATTTAGTACTCGTTCCTCAATATTATAACACATTTGTATTTTAAGTCAATTATACACCTCTAAGAGTAGGAATAATTTAGTCAAGTCGAAATGTTGTTGTTATTCAGATTCTTTATGTCACAGAAATTAAAAAATAGATTTCTAATTGTGTACATGTCCGTGTAGGTATGCATATGTATGTGTGTACGTGTACATACAGAGAAAGAGCAAATCTGTTAAAGGTAAACATGTGTGACAGTAAGATAGGACTTTGTGGAGGAAGGTGCAATGGGATGAGAGTTTAAGGACAAAATGAATAATGTAATATTTTATACCTTTAAAGATAAACTTGTTACATGTTTTTTCAATGGATGATGGTATCAAATTGGTCTAGCATTTAGATTCTAGATGATACACGTAAAAGAGTGAAATATTGAAGTTTTATCTCCAAACGTCCAGTGAAAGTTCTACTGTGGCCTTCACCACTGTTAAACTTACGGTAAAGAATCTTAGTTGTCAACTCAAAAAACGTGCAAGGCGTACACATAATAGTTTTCCCAAACCCTGTTAAAAGCACGTGGACAAGTGTTTGCAGACCAGTGCCATCTGCATACCTTCCACTTTCAATCACTGTAGTGTGGTAATGTGGGGAAGACACAACAAACCATGGTGGTATTTTTCCAGGTGGGAAACTTGACTTCATGAGCGGTGGAGATGAAGCTGAAATGTGTTTGAGAAACATCTTGGCATTTGGGGCTGAGCCTGCCACCCACTGCTCTTGTCAAATCCTGCGTGATGGGGCGTCTGGAGCAGAAGCCACAGCCCTCTGGGGGATGGCCTGCCTCTCCACAGGCCCCATGGCTTTCCTTGATGCCCCTCCCTCTGCACCCTCTTCCCCATGTTCTGTGAGGGCTCAATGAACCCAGACGACTGAGCCCTGTGAGGGCTCAATGAACCCAGACGACTGAGCCGGAAGATGGAGGCTCTTGCTGGGAGGGTGATGCTTGTCTGGAAAGAGGTTCCAGCAAACTGGCCCCAGAGCGAGCTCACATGCCTCCTCCCAGTTCACACCAAGCCTGTCTGAGAGACTTGCCTGTGCTTTGCCGTCTGAGCCAGGCGGATGTTGGGGACCCGCAGTTGCCCCACCCTGGCTCTTATCGTTTGTCTCTTAAACCCGTGTCCAGTTTATAAGAGCATCTCCCTTTCAGGACGTTGTCATCAGGTCTAGCAGTGTGTGGAGCCTCCCCCTGTGAGCTCAGGGAGAGCGTGGCATGTGGCATGTGGCATGTGGCACGTGGCACGTGTTCCCAGTTCCGCGTTTGTGATCTCACGCTGGTAGCATGACGTTGGCCAAGAGGACCTCTGCACATGCCACACATCAGGTCCTGTGCCTCCGAGCTGTTACGAGTCCCACTGCCAGTTGTGTCTTTTCCTGGGTAGAGTCATCGTCCGCCTAGATTCCTGAAAGAAGGATTGGGAAGGAAAAGTTAGCTTAGGACTGAAAAGCTGTGAGAGTTTTTGAAGCTTTTTTTCCCACCCCCGTCAATGTGAAGATGGGAAGCAGCCTGAACCCAAGTGTGGGGGCTGCTGGCTGTGCCATTCGTGTGGCTGCTGAGAGGGATGCGGCCCCCACGTGTGTACCATCCAGTGGAAGAGAAAGACACAGAAGCACAGTGCTCAGGAACGGCCGTAGAGTGTGCTGGGCAGGAGCCTGTGTGTGGCCTTAGGACGGTCACCCGTGAGGAGGGGCAAGGGGTCCTTGTCATCAGCTTACTTCAAGTGGATGACTGACAACTTAAACTTTTGAAAGATTGAATGATTTTGAAAAATCAAAGGACTCACGTGAATTTTTAATAGTCTCCACGAGGCCAGTGAAGAGTGGCTTGTGGGAGTAGGACCAGTCATTGGGGAGCCTGCGTCTGCGTGACATGCCACGCCGTGGCCAACTGCGGTCCCCACACTGGGAGAGCAGAGGCACTTCTGTCCTTGGGCCTGCTTCCAGGTGGAGGCGGAGGGCGGGCATTGGGCTCTCTGTCTCATTATGACCACGCAGAGCAGCTTTCTCTTCAGTTTTCTCTGCTTTGTTTCATTATTAAAGTAGCCACGCAACCTGAATACTGTCTTTGATAAACAGGCAGATCCTTTAATCTCAGGTGCTCCCGATTCTCCTTTGTCCCCACCTGACACCCAGTCCCCTCAAGTGATTCTTGCTCTGAAAAGCCTGATGTGTGTCACCTGTACATGGGCTGCACGAGGTCCTGGTCAGTGAGGCTTACACGGCGACAGCCCCAGCCACGGTGGGGCATTAACTGTGTGTGCACATCTGAGAGAGGGTTGGCCGGGTCCTCTGCTGTCTCTCAGCGGGGGCAGGCTCACACCAGACGGTGGCCGGAGCTCTCCTGCTTCCACACTCTCTGCTGAAGTGACAGTTCAGGTTTTGCCCACGCTCGTCTTAGGCTGTTTTCTTCCTGCTGAGCTTTGAGAGAGCCTCATATGTTCTGGGCGTACGAAACCTCGTCAGACAATGTTTTCTCCTGGCCTGAGGTTTGTCCCTTTTTCTGCTCTCGGCCCCTTTTGCAGAAACGCACTTCCAGTTGCCGACGTCTCTATCTTGAGTGAGACAGTGCTTATTTTTTCTTTGGTGACATCATGTTACATATTTCAGACGTTCCCCAAGTGGGAGATGTCACACTGTCCAGCAATACTCGGTGTGAGCCTCTGGGATTCCCGTCCCCTGGGAGGTGTCCTGCTGTGCAGAAGTGAATGGGACTCAGGCCCGGCCTGAAGAGCTGGCCCATGGAAAAGGGTCACTGTTGTCGCTCTGAATGCATGTGCTCCCGACGAGTGTGGAATGGGTCGCAAACGCCAGGGCTGGAGACAGCGGTCATCTGTGAGCCACGCTCCTGGTCCCAGCACTGTGTTTTCTCACGTGCAGAACAGGGACACGACAGCCCCCGCCTGAGGATAACTCCACGTGTGGGGTCAGGACGGTGCTGTCCTCCTCCGCTCCTCAGAGCCACGGGGCTGGAGGAGGCTGGAGGAGGAAAGGCCCTCTGTGGGGTCCGATGGGAGCAGAAGGGGGCAGTAGGGGGTGAAGTGAGGGGCCGGAGGGTGAGAGCCACAGGAGGGCCTAGCCCTGTCCCCTCGGCCTGTCCCCTCGGCCTGCCTGCGTGTGCTGACAGGTTCCTCTCGGTCACTGGCTGATGGGAGGTACGGATGCCTGGGGCAGGCAAACTGCTGGCTCAGCTGCGACCCTGACCCTGCGCCAGTTAAGCTCTGCTTGGCCTTAACTGTGTGGCCTTCCTGTGCCACCGAATTCTCTTTGCTCTCCACGGTTTCACCTTCATGGGACACGGACTTTTGAACCGTTTCTGTTGCTGTTGACTTTGGATTTGTAATTGCATCATTTACTGTGATGAGTTCTCACTGTTTGAAGGAATACGAGCGCATTGTAGGTTTGGAGAGTGTTGGGAAGTAAGAGGAAGAAAGTGATGGTCAGTTGTGATCCCATCACCTGGACAGGGCCCCTGCTGAGGGAGTGATGCTTCTCCTCCCTGTCCTGTGGGTTGTGTGGCCCACGACGGTCCCTGCACTGAGAAGTTAGGGCCATCGAGGTGGTTGTCCTTCCCTCACAAGCCTGCCCTCGCCGACCTCCCTGCCAGTAGGAGCACGTGCACACAGTCTAAACAGGGATATGTTTCTAAAGGATTTGCAGTATTCCAGACGCTTCATAGCTGAAACCTTGGATTTTCTAAGTAGATAAATTGTCAATACTGATTTTGTTTTTCCCTTTCTAATTTTTACATTCCCAATATTGTTATCGCATTGCATGGTTTAGGACAGGTAGCATGGTGTTAAATAGTAAAATGATCATGAATGTCCTCTTATTTGGGACTCGAATTAAAAGGATTCTAATCTTACTAAGGCAAATAACCTTTTGCAAGTGAAACAAAGTTACCTTTAATTTTAGTTTAGAAATGATTTAAAAAATCAGGAATGGTGTTGAAATTTATTAAATACTTATTCAGCACCTTCATGAATGGGTTTCTCCCCTTCTTTATACCTTTGGAATGAAATAATGCGTGTTCTAACATTGAGCCATTTTTGAGTTCAGAGTTACGATGTATTATTTTAATATACTGCTGCACTCAGTCTGCTGATGTTTTATCAAGAATCTTGCATTTTCAGTGATGTGCTGGAGAGGGTTTCCCACAGTCGTCTCCCAACCGGAGCTTCGCGGCGCTGTCCTCCTGGCCCCCTCCCGCCCCCCCGCCCCCCCGCCCCCCGCCATGTGGAGATTCCGTGAGCTTTAGCCCCGGATTATTATCAGCTTACATTATGGGTCAGCAGTGACCTGGCTCAGCTTTGTTTTACTATCTCCTCCCCGTTTATTTGCCACTGGCTCTTCTCCACGTCGCCTTAATTTTTATTCATTTTTCATCTTGCTGATGTCTGTCTTCTAACGAGTGTCTTTGTAACATCTGTGAGTGGGAAAGCTCTTAGAGTCTTGGGTGACTAAAAATATATTTATTCCCACATAAAACCTAATTTTACTGAGCGCTGGAGTCTACGTTCAGTCATTCTCCCCCAGAACCACTCGGCGTGGATGATGGACAGTCTCATCCAACCTCCTGCCTTTCTGTTAGGTGCTCTTCCCCTCCCCAACCCGATTTTGTCCTCGTGCTTTGGAATTGTAGAGCTGCGTCTCAGTGCACACTTGTCACTGTCACTGGCTGGAACTCAGTGGGCTCCTTCCAGCCCGAGCTGCTTCCTCCCCTTAGTTTGGGAATTTTCCCTCTGTGGGTTCTTCCTTCTCTCTTCTCCTCCGTCTGGTTTTCCTTCTGCGTATCCCATTAGCACGAAGTTGGAACTCTGGACGTACTCCTGTCCCTGCACTTCGTGTTTGTGAATCTGCGTGTGTGCTGGAAGGACCCTCACTGAGCCCTGCTGGTCAGCGCGCCCACGTGTGCTCAGCCCGTGCTGTCTCCTCACCATCATGTATTTAGGACTCCCTACACCTCTGTGCAGTTCTTTTTCATGGAAGCCAGGACAGCATGTCATGGCACTTCCTTCAACCACTTTGTGTGACGTGTGCTGTTTGTCACATTGCTGCTGGTGGAGTGAGATTTCCTTCACAGCATGATTTCCTCAGGTGCTGAATGGTTTCTGGTCCTCAGTGCATCTTTATTCCTGAAATCCTGTTTCTAATGACAAGACTTTGTCCCTAGGGATTTAAGTGAGGTTAGCATCAGCTGCATGAGTGGCGTGGCAGTGAGCTGTTGCCGTCTTGGTGACATTAGCCAATGGGGCCACTGCTGCCTCTCTGTCCTGGGGTCCAGTGGTTTAGTCTGGGGCACAAAGCCAGCAACACGGGGCGGAGGGGAGCGGGGGCAGCTGATCAGAAGTCCTAGTGCCTGTTCCCATTTATCTTCTGCCCATGGTCGTTTCTCGCCGTTCGCGGAAGCTGTGCTCTACAAAGCCACCATGACCTCCCGGTCAGCCGCTCCCTGGGGAACCCAGGGTTAGGGGCCTGTGAGCCTCGAGTCACAATTTTCACCAGTTCATCAACACATAACCTGGTTTCATGTGTGAATCTGTTTAAAAGCCCCACATTTAATATCTATTATTGATGCATTCCCATTGAGTACTCAGGCCTGTGCACAGCTTATCTAACACGTATTTTCTCCGTGAGGCATGTCACAGCCTTCTGCCCTTAGGGACACTAGACAGCACAGGGCCCAGGGCACAGCAGAATCAGCAACAGAGGCACAATGTGCACAGAGTGCCATAAGCAGACTGCGTAGGACACGTGCGGAGCTGAGACAGGCTGCGCTGGGGCCCTGTGCTGGGCGACTCCATGTACCCTGCACAGGACTAGTGTGAGCATTGCTTTGGGGTCACCGATAAATTTTAGCAACAGGTGAGCTCACAGGGCTGGTAATGACGGTGGACCGTGCGTGCCCACACCTCCTGCCTCTGCAGCCGTGTTCCTGGATGTGCCCGGGGCCGCGCCGCCTCAGTGCCCGCGGCCACAGCTTGACCATGGCCGTCGTCTGTCCCAGCCGACCTCTGCTTCTCAGGTGACCCTCAAGATGTCTGTATGCTGAGTAGCTGCTCTCAGTTTTCAGACGTCTTTACTGTGATGTCTGAGGGTTTGCAGAGGGAGACAATGGAAGGATCCGTCTCTTCTGCCGCCTGCACCCCAGGGTCACCTAGTTTGGACACCCTTCTTTCTCTGTCACAGTGTCAGCACGAGCCGATCCCTGTCCTGTGGCCTCGGGCCCACTGCTTAACCCCTCACGTTACTGCCCGAGTGCTCTTGTTAAGTGTGATAACCCCTCTCCCCCTTTAAATCCTCCACCAGCTCCCAGCCTCCAGTGGGAGTGGACAGACCTTGACGTGACAGGCGGGTTTTGGTGACCTGACTGCTGCGCAGGTGTGCAGCCCACCCTGGGCTGGTGCCTGCTCCCTGCCAGCCCTCCTGGGTCTCCAGCCTCCTGGCACCTCTTTCCTTGTCCTGAGAGCCTCGTGGCAGGAAGTGCTTCCCTTGTAAGTCTCCAAACTTAAGTTGGCAAACCCAGTCATCTTTCAGAGCTCGGGCGGGCCCTTTGTCCACCAGGCCTTCCCTTTGCCGATGGCTGCCTGCAGAGACCCCTGGGACTTCAGTTCACTGCCATTGGACACCCAGTGTCACTTTCTCCTTTTACATTTTTATTGAGGAATCGCTTGCAGGCATTAAATGGACATTCAATACTCAGTTCAGTGACTTTTGACAGCTGGTATACGACGTACTCACCACCCAAACAAGGTAGAAAGAGGCCATCACCCCCAGAAACCCCGTGTACCTCTTTCCAGTGCCAGAGGCAGGTACTCTGACTTCTGTCACCATAGGACAGTTTTGCCTTTTCTGAAAACAAGTGGATTCATACATCACGTTCCTTTTGTTTGGTTTCTTTTACTCCACAAATAGCGTCTGAGATTTACTCATGCTATTGCTTGCGTCAGTTTGTCTCCTTTATTACTGATTTGTGTTTCATTGTGTGAATGTGACTAAACCACGGTCGTGCTGATCTGGTCTCTTGTGGTTGTTCCCATTGTTGGCCATCCGGATATGGTCGCTGTGAATACCTTTGTACAGGTCATTTTGTGGATACATGTTTTCGTTTCTGTTGGATAAATACCCAGGACCATAAATGTAGGTTTAACTTTTTAAGATATTTGCAAGCAGCCCTCTGTGTGGCTGCCCTTCTTCTGTCCCCCAGCAGTGTTCCAGGTGCTGCAAGCTGTCTCCAACAGGGGGTAGTCTTTTGGCTTTTACCACCCTGGGCCCTGACTCGCCTCCAGGTCACTGTCTTGTCTGGAAAGCTCTGCGACTTCACAAACAGGAGCCAGGTCCCACTGTCTTTCGCCTGCAGACCCCAGGGTGGCGCTGGGCTGAGCAGTGGTGTGTACCCAGAACCCAGGCGACCGCGTACTTGTTTCCGCTGGCACCAGAGGTAAATGTGTGCTGACACTTCGCACTGTACATTTTCCTAAGAACCTTGGGGTGCGTTGTGTGTTCTGACCTTGGATTTCAAGTAACTGGAGGCAGTTTGATGTTGGGATGAAGAGACTCCTGGATGTGTCCACATTGCCACGCGTGACATGTCACCACCCACAGGCGTATGAGCTTGGCCTGCGGGGCAGTGAGGGCCGAGGGAAATCACACGGTGAAGGGAGGGTGTGAAGAATTAGCAGCGAGAAGACCCCAGGTGGTGGGGGTTGGAGGAGGCAGAGTAGAAGACACAGGCACACCTGACATTGGCTGAGCCAGGAGTTGGAAGATCCGAGAAAACTGGCACATAGCTCACTTCACATTTTGTTTCTGGCTGTGGGTTCCCAACAGTCAACACGATGACAAGGCATGTTCTGCAAAAATGCGTTTTGCTAATGTTGCGTATCAAATGGTTGATATTAGCTGTGAGCTCACTTTGGATATGAAAAGGGCTTAACTGTTGTGAATTAATGTGATAATTACAGTAATTGGATAAGCATTTCTACTTGCCTTAATGGAAGCTGCCCCAATGCTTACACAGAAGAGGCACATGGAGGAAAGTGCTTTTTTGGGTGACATTTGAAAATTGCTCACACAGGTCCACTTTTTAAAGGCAACCTCCTTACCTGCTCTTTATGTCAGCTCGCGCTAATCTAATCCAGCCAGCATGGCCAGACTGAGCTGCCAAACATCTAATTATGTTCCTCTGTGGGGACAGAGCCCCAGAAAGCAGTTTCCAGGCTCTCGGCCTCACATAGAAAGGTGCTGGCTCAGGTAGTAAATGGCCATCAACTGTGATTGGATGGCCATCAGCTGTGGCTAGTGGGCCTTCAGCTGTAACCAGTGAGACACTGGCCACTAATATAACTGCTGTGGCTACGCTAGCAGAAAATGGGGGCTAGCAAGAAGATGGTGGCTGAGCTAGCAAGAGCGGATTGCAGAGAGGCGGATGCCGCCAGAGAGAATATAGTGATATGACTCCCCTACTTATGGCTCCGTGGGTGTTCCTTTTTGGCCTCACCATATCCTGCGTTCTCTTGTGGGGAGTGGGAGCAGAGACCCCGCTGGACGCCACGCATGACACCTCTCAGGCCTGAAATGCCACAGCGGCTCCCAAACCTGCGTGGACCATCATTTCACGAGTCCCTGGGTTGTTGAGGCCTGTGTGGAAGGTGATCAGCGTCGTGCTTCTGGGAGAGAGGAAGGCGGCTTGCTGGAGCGGCTTATTAAGGAGATTCCGTGCTGTCAGATCAATGCTGACGTGGGCGGGGGGGCAGCTGGACGTGGGAACTGTGTGCACATTGATTCTGACAATTGTGCGTAACCACACAGCTGCCACCCAGGAACCCACGACCTGATCAGTCAGCAGCCTCCCAGCCCACGGGGCCCTTGTCCTGCGGTCCCTGAGGCTGAGGCTGAGATTGACATTGGAAGGAGTCTGGCTTGGTGTCCACAGTAGAGAAACCTGTGTGCGTGCATGTGTGTACGTGTATGTGTGCATGTATGTGGGCACACACCTGTGTATGTGTGTGCATGCACGCGTTTTCTCAGAGCGGGGTCATGCAGGTGGGGTCGGTGGCATTTGTGGAAAAGGCTAAATGAATGCCTCTCCTAAGTGACATTCCTTATGTGAAGAACATGTCCCCTCTGCATGCTGCCCCCTTGCTCTGCTGCACCATTCCTGGGTGACCCATCAGAAGATGCTAGATCACGAGTTATGACTTTCCTGAGTCCTTCCCGTAGCCCCTCTCCAAATCGGCCTTTTACTTCTCTGCCTGCCCACAGCCCACACCACTGAAATGTATGTGACTGTTGTGACGTTGTCACCGTCTCCTCTGGGCATTTCTGGTCATGTCACGGAATGTTTGCTTGCGACTACGCATAGTTCTGACCCACAGCAAGCAGCCGTTAAGTACTATTGTTAGGTCTCCTTTGCTGAACCGATGAAGCCGGTTAAGAAAACAGCCTAGCAGAGGGCACATCTCTGAGAGGGCACCATTTGCAGGCCCTAGCAGTGGGGCTGAGAACCTTGGTTTCTAGGTGTGTTATCCCCAATGTGGACAGAAGGTGAGGAATGCTGGGGTGTTTGCAAGTCCCCACGCGTCCACGTGTCGCGTAAGGCCCGCGGGCTGCAGCGCGCCCGATGGCTCGGCAACCAGGGGCCTCAGGCTGCGGGTGCTCGGGCGCCGCTGCCTGGCCCGGCGGCCACCTGCGGACACTGGCTTGTTTCACAGGTCGGAGGGACATTGGGACGGCCGTGCTGTCGTGCAGCACGTGCTGCTGTGTTTCCCGGCTCCAGCTGTGCGTGTTTCTGCTCATTGTGACTAAAACAGCACAGCACCGAGTCTAACGGGGGTTCGGGCGTCTGCTCCGTCCCGAGATCCTTAGTTACCCTGTGCTCTGCTCGGGTTGTGCTGCTGCCCAGGGCACCCCCTGAACGTGCTGCTCCTCCACTGTCAACACCGTGAGGACCGAACCGGTGGGCCTGTCGCTGGGAGAGCGCCCAGGTGTGCGCCTCACCTCGTGGGCCCGCGCATGCGCTGGCCAGCGGACGCGCCCGTGGGCATCGTCCCGGGGGCGTCGTCCCGCGGGCGTCGCCACGCACACGCTCGCCACCCCGCCGCGTGCCCCGCTGTGTGCTGCCCACTGGGGCCGTGGGAGGGGGACGCCGCTCGCAGAGCCCACGCCGCTCGCAGAGCCCACGCCGCTCGCAGAGCCCACGCCGCTCGCAGAGCCCACGCCGCTCGCAGAGCCCACGCCGCTCGCAGAGCCCACGCCGCTCGCAGAGCCCACGCCGCTCGCAGAGCCCACGCCGCGCAGGCTTTCTCAGCCCTGTTGACTAGCGCCCCTCGCAGGACCTGCTCCCTGGCTTTATCTGAATGGCCCGCAGCTTCCAGGAACTTTCAATAGCGAGGTGTCGTGGACG
Source organism: Rhinolophus sinicus (assembly GCF_036562045.2). Lineage (NCBI taxonomy): Eukaryota > Metazoa > Chordata > Mammalia > Chiroptera > Rhinolophidae > Rhinolophus > Rhinolophus sinicus. The sequence continues at coordinate 271,710 of NC_133754.1, forward strand.
GCTGTTTACGTGCTGTGTGCGCCCCACGAGGGCTCGCACCACTGCGACCTCTGCGGCGGACGCGCCCCTCTGCCAGCAGGTTTCACCCTTTTGAGGTCGGTGAACAGGGAGGCGACGCAGCTGCAGCTCCACGCAGAGCTCGGGTGCCGCGCGGTGTCGTGTCGTGTCGTGTCGTGTCGGCTGCTGGGATAATTCTACATGCAGGCGGCGCACAGCGAGGAGCAGTGTGTGGGGCGGAAAGCGGCGGAGGATGCGGAGGAGAAAGGGGGGCTCGTCGGAGCTGCAGGTGCTTTGGGGGGTTTCGGAGCCGAGAAGATTCAGGGAGGACACCAGAGGGAAGGTGCGCGCTGGAACAGCTCGTGGAAGGGCCTTCCCGGGCAGCCCGACCGGAGTGAGGTGCCGGCTGTGTCTGCACCATTGTCCCCGGGGCCAGGCTCACGGGGCACTTCCCACCTCTGCGCTGGGGCCGCGCCCGTGCTCCTCGAGTGCCCGCTGCCGTGACCCCAGCAAGGAATGCGGTAAGTGCCGGAAGTTTCCCTTCCTCACACCATGGGCATGACGCGCTCCGCAGGACACTCAGGTGCTGGACCCTGCCCCGAGCTGACCCTCGGCCTCCTTCGTCTTGTACCCATTCTCCGTTATTCAGCTGTGCTGCTTCCCTCTGTCCCTCCTGCGCCGTCACATTCGGGGCAGTGGCCACTGCCTTAAAATGAGGTCGAGGTTGCTTAGCCTCCATTCGGGGGCTTCATGGTCACGGGCCACCTCTGTCCTCCCTCCTTTTTTCCTGCTCACGTTCATGCACCCTGCGCTGTGGCCAAACACAACTGTTAGTGTTCTTCAGACACACTCGCACCGCCGTAGGTCCTTGAGGCGTCATCTGCAGAAGATGCCCATTCCGGTCCCGTCAGGTTCGGTTCAGACGCCACCTCCATGTAGGCCTTGCCGGGTTTCGCCAGCACACACTCATTTCTCCGTCTGGCGTTCACATTGCATTTTCTCTCTGCCTGTCAGTTACAGTATTTCCTTCTGCCATAGTTATCTTTTACTCATGATTTATCCTTTGCTATATGGAGTGTAAACTCTACAAAAAAATAACACCTACATTTGATTTGTTTCTATAACTTCTGCCTGTGTAATCTTTTATCCAGTATTTATTGATTGAAAGTGACAGGGACCTTTGAGGCCACCTCTAGTTCAGCTGACTCATGTGGACGAGACAATAGAAGCCCGGGCGAGCTTGGTGACTGCTCGGCTCACAGAGCTGCGTCGGAAATTGCAAGGGGCTGGTTGCTGGAGAGGGCTTACGTAACACGCACGTGCAGAACTCGCTTTCTAAGTTAGCTGTCTGTTCTGTTATAGACCTAACCACAAGGTACAGTTGGTATCAAGAGGCCACCTCAGTTATAATAGATTAGCTCTCCCTAGAAAGTGGGAATACGTGGGCCAGGGGACGTTTTTCTCTTTTAGCCAGAGAAGTGTATTTCCCCCTGAATTTTATGTTTCCACTCTGCAGTCCTCATGCTGGAAATTATGAGCGTAATGCATGAGCACATTACACTTGCGCTGCACTGTTGGTTGGAAATTAACATTTTGCTAATACTGAGAAGGAAATACAGTTCAAGGGCTTTCGAGAAATGTGGAGTCCAATTATGGATAAAAAGATGTATCCGTTAAACACATTCAACCCATAGCTCTCACGTGCATTTTAAACTGCCTTTTTCTTGAGGGGGTTGGTGCATGTTGTGAATTTAAAATGCAGCAAGAGGGCTGTTGGTTCAGAATAAGAAGCAAGTGTCTCTACCTCACTGATGATTCAGCACTGAAATATGCTGCACGTGACCTTATAGAATTCTTATGTAGAAATCTTCAAAAATGAGAGATACCGCATATCTGAAGTCAGAGCTACTCTGGATGATTCCTTGAAGTTTGTTTTAGTTGTTTGATTTTGGGATTTTTAAGGAAACTGCTTCCTTCCCTATGTCCGGAGTGTTGTGTACCTGTTGTCACGCTTACGTAAGTTAAAGAAAGGTGAGCAAATGGACTCTGTGTTTGCTTAGTCTTACAGAGCCGAGCCCTTCATTCACATTCCGCTTGGCCCGCGGAAGCGGTGACTGAACCGTAAATGTCGCTCTGTTTCAAAGTCAATCCCAGGGTGACCGGTCCTCTGATGTCACCATTCTATTTCCATGTCTTCCCAGGGAGTGTGGTGACAAAAGGAGGAGTGGACATATAATAGTTTGCTCTGTCTTCTCTTGTTCCCATTTGTGGTCATTTGAGGACATTAACACTGGCTCAGTAGCTGGACTTCTGCCAGGGTAATTCTAATAAGATTACTCGAAGGTGCAAAGTTAATTCTTTCCTTCCTTATTTGTGAAGATATTTGAAACTTTCCTACAACCTTTTCACTCACGTTCAGCTCACATCATCCCGAAAGGGCACTGATCATCCTGCAGTCACTTGTATCGACTCATCTTCCCCTTTAAAGCTCCAGGTACTAACGAGCCATTCGCAGTGGGAGTGAGTTGCCCGCTAAGTAAACTGCAGTTGTTGCGAGTTACGTTTTTCCTTTTATAATGCTCCAGGGTGGAAATTTTTCTCGAGGTCGTATCAGTAATGGAGACTTGAGAAGGAAAGCTCATTTCTTCCTCCCTGCTCCTCCCCAGCTTCCTCCTCCGTTCCCTGTCACTTCTTTCATGAAAGCTGTCTGTGTCGTCACTTACGAAGCTGTCCCACAGCCATTGCTGAGGAAGTGGCATCATGGCCGAGTTGCTCTTCTTCAACTGCTAACATCACATTTTAGGTGTCACACTAGACTCTCTCACCTTCTCTACAGATCTTCCTTGAAATGCCAGCCCAGACCCAAACCCAGGTGGTTCCCAGCTTGACAAGGGCTGTGTTTTGGAATGTCATTAGTGTTAATTGTTTTGAACTCCCAACACCTGTAGTTTCCAAGGTTTCAGAAATATCTGTAGTATGATTTTTAAGCTACAGTTTCCAGTGTTCTCTGGTCCACTGTGGGTTAATCTTTTCCTGTTTGGACATGCTCCAACACTTATAATCATATTTCTGTGGGAAACTCCATTCAAATTTCAACCTGGACTCTTAGTTCCTGCTGGGTTTTCCCTTCTAGCTCTAAAATTTTGAAGAAGAAAAAGATAGAATGCCATTCAGTCTCTGCCACGACCATGTAGAAACCCATGGGAAACTGGACCTAGGGTACTATCTTAGAACCAGAAGAGGCCGGGTAACACGAGCTACGGCAGAATTATAGCTGACTCTGTTAGTTAGGGCTTGTTTGGTTGCAAGTGGCAGATATTCAGCTCATTGTGGTTTACAAATAAATGGGGACTTTCTAGTATCATGTAATTGGACGCAGGCCTAAGGGCTCAAGCGATGTCATTAGGGTGTGGCTTCTCTCTCAGGTGGTCTTCTCTGTGTGGCAGCCTGTGGCAGCTGCAGCCCTACATTGTCCCCAAAAGCAGCCCCAGTTGTTCCCGCAGAGCCACATCAATGGCTGTCTTTGGACCAATGAGTAGTGTGGGCATCTCTGGACAAGTCACGGGGTGGACGGGACGGACCGGGTGGTGGGATGCCCCTGAAGTGGGGCCGCCTGTCCTGTGCACTGAGAGGGAGGGGGTTCCCAAAGGCCAGACCACAGGGGGAAGGACAGGAGCTCGCAGGCAGACAGCAGAGGCCGTGGAGGGGCTGACTTCCGGTCGCGGACTGCAGCACGTGCTAAAATGGAAGGCGCTCGAGTTGGAAGCTGCAGCTCCATTTTCTTTCTCGTAGGCACTTTTTATGTGTTCAGAGAAACCAGGATTGATTGACCAGGTTTGCTTTCCGTAGCCGTCTGCTGAGACAGCAGGCGTTCCTTCTCAGCTCCAGTCTAAGCTGCTCCATCACCCTTCCTCGTAGAGAGGTTATAACTTAGAGGACGGTGATTGTTCTCTGTGTTAGACGCCCAGGACACGTAAGCGCAAGTGAAAGCACAGCCAACAGACGCTTACAAAGCACCGCTGTCTGGTTCGGGCGCTCCCTGGAATGGAGGCACGTCATCATCATGCATGCCCACGCTCTGACCCGCAATCCCGCACCTTGGACAGTCTCAGATAATTCTTGGGAATTTCAGCAGACACTTCAGATGTCACAGTCTTCATAAGCATCCTGTTTTGGAGACTTCTCTTTGGTCACCATGGTTTTCCCAGTGGGCTGGTGACACAACGGATTCACGTTCCTTCTCCAAACTCTAGACTCTCCTGATGTGAAGGGAGCTGCTCTCATTCCCTGTCTTTCTTTTTAACGAGGGTTTTTGCTTGTGAAAAACCCAGAAATCAGGTTAGAGCCGTAATATGCTTGTCTGTCTTCAGGAATCTGATGGTCTCTTCCCTAACCAGAGGCAGTTTCTTAGCTCTGCCTCTTACCGTTACCTCTTTCCCCTTGAACGTAAAGCTGCTTTGAGGTGAGGAGGAACGGTGCCTTAGAGGGGATTAAGGAAGGGAAGCTGGGAAACGAGCTGGGGCTGGCAGCTAGGAGCTGGTCTGGTTACATGTGGAGGGAAAGCGGGAGCAGAGGGGCAGCCTCCTGGGGCTCCTGGAGGGTCTGCTGACGGCTGTGTGCCGGGAAGTCAGAGGGCTGAGCCGGGCCGGCTGCGGCTCCAGTAAACCGCGTCACTCTTTCTAGTCCTTCTCGTTTTCCTGTCCGATGGCAGATGCAGCTCCTGTCTGCCGTGGTTGTGAAGCTGAGACGACCCTGTGCCTTCTGTGCTATAAAGTGACATACAGGTCTTTGGTGGCGGTGTCACTGGGGTTTGCTAGGTTGGACTTCTGAGGCCGTGCTTGCGGGAGAGGTGTGACATCAGTTGCTGTGTGATATAGATCTTAAGGGACAGGCCCTGTGTGTGGTGGCCAGACAAGTGATGGTGCATTTCACTGAAAAGGGAGGAACCCAAAGTCTGAGACGCATGGGTCATAGTCATTTCCTCAGATGATCAGAGTATGTCCTGAGACCTGGGAAGGCCTTTCATTCCCGAGATGGGGTGGCCCTGGGAGGGCATGTCACCTTGGAGGGGAGTTCTGACCGCAGGCAGGACTGGGAACTGCGTTCCCCTCCTTTCACAGCTCTCCATGGGGAGCTGCCGGGGAGCACGGTGCCTCAGGGGCGGCCAGGGGGAGGTAACTTGTGAGCTGTGCTCACGGTGGGCCCCAGGTGTGTGTGGTTTGCGGTGGTGCCTCCACTGCCCCTGTAGGGTGGAGGGCTGCGTGGGGGGTGGTGCCTTCTCACAGTGGGGCACACAGGCCGTCTGGAGGGTGATTTGCAAGCTGGGAAGCACTGGTACCGTGCAGGGGGATTTAGCTGCCTGGGCCTTACACAGCGGAGTTCTGGTCCGTCTGCGAGAAGGCCTGATGGACCCAGGAACGTTTGTACTTCACACTGAGCTGCTCAGTGCCTTTCAGAATGGAACCTTTTGAATTCAGTTAGAATTTCCTCTTCACTCTCTACTTGTACTTTCTGTACCATCACGTGGGCTCACATTCACGGGTTACTGCTGCAAAACCCTTAGAGTGTGCCCGCAAAAGTTTGTAAATGACCGTGTTCACTTAGGGTTCTTTCTCACCATTTGAGACCTTGCCCAGTAAGCTTTTGCCTTTTTCTTAGACCCTCTGTTTGGTCTACATTTTTACTACTAAGGATATGTCTGGTGTCAGTAACTTGCTGAGCGTAAGTATACAGGCTTGCTGTCCTACACAGTTGTGTGTGTGCGTGTGAGTGTCTCTGCGTGTGTCTGTATCTGTGTGTGTGTGTGTATCTCTGACTGTGTGTGTCTCTGTGTGTGTATGTGTGTGTCTTACGTCATGCAGCCCAGATATTTTAGGCACTGTGGTTTCCTTCTTACACAGCATGGTCCTGTCCAGTTTAAGATGGTTACTGGGTGGTATAGCATTGGGAAAAAAGGCATCGGCTTACAGTAACATTTCTTCTTTTTGTTGTAAGTTAGGATGTGTCTACCAAGATGAGTGAACCTGACTGAACTTAGTAAAAACCAGTTGTTTTCCTATGAGTCTGTGTGCTCAGCAGGAAACAGTGGCTCGACTGAATGCCTGCTCCTCGGCAGGTCCCCGGCAGAGGCCAGAAGCGCCGTCGTTCCTCACACGTGGCGGCATCGCTCGCATTTCTTGAACTGTCATCACATTCTGTATCTGTAACGGACGTTGTCGTAGGAAATCCTGTTCTGTTTTCCATGTGACTTGCCCCAAAGAACGGGGTGTCCTGGCCCCAGTGTGTTTTCGGTTTGTGACGGGCTCGGCCAGGAGCTCTTGGTCCGGCCTCCTGTGCAGCCGACAATTGTGCCCGGATCCTTTCTCAGCGGAGACGAGTCCTCGGGTAAAACGGCAGCTGCCCTGCCTCAGGCCCTTTCTGACTCCTCTCTTGGTGCTGCATCCTGGCTGTGTGCCAGGCCCCCCTCTCCTCCCTGGCACCTGTGGACCTTCTCCCATGGGCCGTCCAGCTCTGCTCACTGTCTCCATTTCTGATCTCTTAATTCATTCAATTTCATGGATTCTTGTAGCACGCGATAATTTCATATTCAAAATGCATTTTGTCCTAAATGCTGCTTATTATCTTTTTAGTCATTAAGTAAAATATTAAGCAAAATGCAGAGTAGCTAATTTGTTGCACCATTACACACCGTATGCTAATAGCAATACAGTGATTACCAAGCAATCGCAGATTGGAGGTTGTACATGCCAAGTGCTCTGCTAATTGCACCTCTCACATAGCGCTTTGCCTCTTGAAGTACATTCTGTATAGGAAACTTCATTACACGTAAATTGTTTTCCTGGAACCTTTAGTTATGACATGTGCCACACCATAGTTTTCCAAAACTTTTGTTTACAAAACGTATTTATTATGATTTTCAACATGATAATTGACTCTAAAAAGGTATAATTGCGTTTTTTTGTTCAGTTTGTGTGTTACTCATTTTTTAACTGAGGACAGAGGAAGAAAAAAACTGTTTCCAGTGACCTGCGAGTCATTTTCTTAGTGTTGTCGTACAGGTGGCCGCCTCCCTGTGCCAACAGGTGCCAGACACAGTGCCGCTCAGAGCCTTGCTAGTTCAGTGACACAGTCATGTTCCTTAGGGACACGCGCTTCTGGGGAAGAGCAAACCTCGATGAGATGGCCTTTTGTTGGTAATGGCTTCTAGACGTGGCGGCAGAGCCGGGTGTCCTGCTGTCATTCCTGGGGAAAAGCGAGAGCTTCGTGTTTATGGAGGAGGCAGCGGGAAGCTCTGAGCTTGGACAGCGACGGGGTAGAGACACCGGGGTTCCCGCCCACACTCTCACCTCTGCTTTCTTGGTGAGGGTGCTGACTTCTGGTAGGATGCCCACAGCGCACCACGTCCGGTCCGGTCTCTTTTCTGTGTGGCCTGGGAACGTGGGAGGAAGCCAGACCTGTCACCCGGCAAGGCTGTGTTGCCGATGAGTGCATGGCCAACTGAAGCCTTGAAACTGGAGGAGGGTCTCTGGGAATGTTTCCGATCTTCTAAGGCAGCTTCTAGCATCGCTCCCTTTCCCTGGAAGTGACAAGAAATCTCCGGGACGACTGGCAGCCGTCCCACCCTCATGAGGTGCAGTCAGCTTTGGGATGAAGCTGTGGTCACAGGATGGGGTGTCACCCAGTGCTTGGTGCCCCTGAGCCACGGGACCCAGCCGCTCGCAGCTTTGGACTCGGCACCCACGTGGGCTAGCAAATCCCCTTCACTGCTAAGCGGGCACGAGTTATTTTCTTTATTACCTGCCACCAACATTGTGATCAAAGTCGGGTTCTGAGAGGATAGGAGATTGTGGTGGCTCCAGACTTGTACCCCATTGTGTCAGTCAGGGTTCTTCGAAGAGGCAGGACCCACAGGACGTGTGCCTGTCACGTGTGAGCCAGAGAGAGCTCGCTTGTGAGGAGTGGGCTCTCGCATTGTGGGAGCTGCAAGTCTCACATGAGCAGCCTGGCGGCCAGGCGGGCACTGAGCATCAGTTGCCGTGGCAGCTCGAGTCCAAAGGGCGTCTGCAGGGGGACCGTCAGCACTTCGGCATGTCTTTGTGCCGAATGGCGGTGTGCATGCTTGTCCCGCGTGTGTCACCCGTGAAGGATGGCAGCGATGACAGCTGGTGACCCTCTGTGCTCTTGCCGCCTCCTGCTTGCTTGCTCTCTGCCTGGCTGCCGGCCTCAGCCATCCACAGAGCTTTCTCCCCCACGAGGAATTGCAGAGAGGAGCCTGAACTGACTGTCAGCAGAATCGGTGCTTGAAAGACAAGAGAAGGCGGTTTGCGGTGGAGACAGCGCAGTGTCATTGGAGAAGGCAGCTTAGAGGTTGATTTCTTGTGCTGATAATGAGATGCCTATGACATTTCAATTAAGCCTGTAATTACAGAGTAATATGTGATAAAGGACTCAGCAATTACAGAGTAACAGGTAATAGAGGAAGTGGACAGATACAGATGGAATCGAGTCGACCATGTACCCTTGCGTTTGGTGTTAAGGCGCTGCCGTGAAAGCGCCGATACAGATGGGGAACAGTCGGCAGACAGATGTGAGGGCATGAACTCGGCTCCTGACGGGCTGAGAAATGAGATTGCAGTGGTGACATTCAGCCTGGCGTTTAAGGCACAGCAGTGCTGGCGCGAGCGTGCCGACAGCACGCGTCCTGTCTAAAACTGCATGATTGCACTTAACTGTGCTTTTGAATACACGTTTATGTATTTAAAACCCTGGTTGGAGGATCTCATTCTTGCTGTTAAGTGAACTCTGCTAATGGAACACCTGGGGGCAAATAACAAGTACTTACCTGATACTGTGCCAAGTGAGTTATTTTCAGATTGTCCATTTTTCTGTGCATAGTTTCTGACTTTAAGCGAAGTGTAGGATATTTGGAAGAACCACATTGGGGCAAGGTCTGTGAACGGGTCCCACTTCCTGTCCGTGGTCATGGACACGAGATCGTGGTCCGTCCTGCTGTGCTGGAGACGGGTGATGGTGGCTTGGCTGCAGAGGTCACGTGACGAGTGATTGTGCCACCACCTATTCTTAGGTGTAATAGAAGGTGCTGTTACTTTTGTCATCTTAAATCAGAGTTACCCTTTAACCAACTAAACAGAAGCGACGTTTCTGTATTTCCCTGTGAAAGGACTGAAGTAGCAGAGCAGACATGCTGTGATCTGCACTCACTCTCCCCACACAGGCGTCGTAATGGCTCATGTTCCCTTTCAGAAGATTGGAAGAAAGCTGAGCAATCGTGGGACAATCAGTTAAAATATTTATGGATATCAGAAATTAGGTAGGGATTCTTTGGTGTAATGTTTGTAATCATGTATATATGATGTAATGGGGAAATATAATTTGTAATTTGGGAAGTAGATTCCTATAATTTCATCTTGTTTCTTTTTATTAGGGAAAATACCCCGTGTGAAGTGTAAATATGAACCATGCTGTGCTTTGCATTCTGGAAGTGTGTATGCACACTCGTGTGTGTGTGTGAGATTTCTTAAAACCTGTTCCTCTTCTGCACTGAAGAATAAAAATGGAAAGTTAAATTTATATTAATCTTACACAGTGGAGCTTGGAAGGATGTGAGGGCTTTAGAAGCTCAAAGATGCTGCTGACCGGCCCCTGCTCCAGGGGCCTGCTCTACTGACTTGAGTATTTCCCTCTGCAACAAATCGGGGTGAGGGGAAAGCAAACCCCCTTCTCACTCCCCCAGCCCTGAAAACTCAGGAAACGTAAGAATTGGATTCCTCCTTCCATCACCAATTAAAGAGCCCACATTTCCCCAGCTAATCAAGACTGAGATGCCGCCTCTTTTTGTTTTAAGTGCCACAGTCAGCTTGATGTGAGGCAGCACCTCTGGAAACCAGGTGCACGGCACCCTCGTCTGCGTCTTGGGGTCTGCCTGGCCCCCAGAACGCTCTTCCACCCACAAACACTGTTTCTAGCGTCAAGTGCCGTGAGGCCCCCAGGCCTGGGTTTGAGGTATGGCCTCACCGCGGCCACCGGCTGACTGTCTGGAAGTGTGAAATCTCTTTGTCATCATTTCAAACCCTGCTTGAGAACTGAAGTGGTTTTCACTACGTGTCCGGTCTCGTGTGAAAACACTGGGTCGGTTTTTACATACAGATTCCTGTCTGCTTAGTTTGGCCGTGGTGCTGTTCTCACTTGATTTAACTGTTGCCAGGTGCTCCGCTTTCCAGTGCACGTTCCCTGTGTGTTTCTCCCGGGGAGTCTGTTTCTGTAAACACCCTTGTTTACTGTCTCTCTCCTTCTGTCCGTTCCTCACCATAGGCCTTCCTGTCATAGAGGCGTGGCCACAGCTCTGCCTGGTTCCCAGCGGCCGCCGTGACTGCGCTCAGCCTGCACCCAGCTCTGCCATAATGGGGACCGCTCAGGTACTGTGTCGTCTCCCTCGCCCACTGTTTGGTCACTCATGTCACTGCTCTGGGAGAAGGCAGTGAGCCCCAGTGTGATGCGAGGTGGTAAGTACTCGGGCTCAGACCCCTGGCAGCTTCCGGTGGGTGTAGAGCGTCGAGTCCAGGAGTCAGTCAGTGTCCTTACTTTGTCGCTGAGGGTGTGGCGCCCAGACGTTGAGGCTCAGGAGGGTGAGTGGCATGAGGTCTGTGCCTGGGTGTCGCTGACCTCTCGCTGCACGTGCTACACGTGCTGTGCACACACAACTGGTGCCAATTGACCCAAACGCCGGGTAGAGCTGCCCTGACGGTCACACAGGCTCCCGAACGGTTTTCCCCTTGGTTGGTGGTGGCTCTGTGTCTGTGTGCAGGGGACACAGGGACAGGGCCCAGAGCTGAGGCCTAGCAGCAGGGACACACCCGTTCCTGACACCTGATGCCAGGGCGTCTTCTCAGCAGCGTCCCGTCTGCACACAGCTGGAGAACCTGCGCGCCCCCAGTGCCAGGGGCTGAGGAAACCCGTCTGGAGACCCTCATGGAGAAAGGCTTTTCATGTGTGTTTTCATGGGAAGGCAGGCGATTATCACGTATCTTACTTCTTACTTCAGGAGGGAGTTGCGTTGTGAACACCTAAAGCTTCGGTGGCCCTCGTCCCCGCACGCCTGACGCCCTCTCCTGCCCTCGCCCGTCCCCCTCGTGCATCCTACTTGGCGGCAGTCTCTCGTGTTCGTGTCATCTCATGCTTCTCCTACAAGTATGCCAACACCTTCCTGTACCGACTGCCGTGGGCTTCGGGGCAGGTGTCCATAGCCAGGGCAGGTCACCTTTGGTGGGACCTTGGGAGGTCTGTGTAAGAGCCTGGGGGAGACCCAGTTTCTCCTGAAGGCGGCTCCCCCTGTGACTCAGCAGCCTGCAGGCTGCCCTGGCAGTCAGACTCCCCGCAGCAAGCACACCTCGGATTTGCTCCGCGAGTTAGGTAGGTTCTGCACTGCAAACAACAGGATTCCCTCTGGCGTGTTTAAGCAGAAGAGGAAGTTCCTGAAAAGGGTGGTCGCACATCAAGGAGTTTTTGCTGGGCGGGGTGAAAAGTCGTAGCCCAGGCCTCAGCCCCAGTGCCTGGGGCCTGGGTGGGGAGAAGGGCCCCCTGCTGCCTGCCCAGCCACCTGCCTGGATGCGGATGCCTGTTTCCCAGCCAGGAGGTGTTGTGTTGGCAGGATGTCGGTGCCACGCCAGCATCTGGCTGCCAGCAAGGTGGAGAAAAATCTTTTGTTGTCATTGATGTTTATTTTTGTATCACATTTGGGGAAAGGGTGAATCTCAACATAGGAAATCATCAGAAGTGTAGGGGAGCCATTTGGAAAGTGTGGGCAGCCCCAAATGGAAGCCACCTCTTACAGCGGCAACTGCACCATGTGAAATGAAAACACACCTTTGTCCCCAAAGGGGATCCAGGTCTCAGTCATCACACAGTCGGACCCCTGGTCAGGGTTCCTTCTAGTTCCGCACAGCTGCCATTGGGTGTCTGCAACCGGCGTCCTGAGCGGGAGGCCTAAATGAGCCAGTGCAGCCCAGGGAAATGAGGCGACAGTTGGTCTCATTTCCATATGGGAACATACAGGTGGTGCCCAGAGAAAAGTGACAGTGCGGGCAGGAGTGGAGCTGTGGTCCCTGCACTGGGCCTGGTGCTTGCTGCCCACGACCTCACTTCCCTCCCCTCCCACGCCCACGTCACCCTGGCTGGCCGGCCTGCACTCCTCAGACCTTGGCTGTGGGTGGGTCTGAGCTTTCCCAGGAGATGTGGGCGGCCGGGGAGCCTGAGGACTCGGCCTCTAGACTCCGCCCTTGTCCGCGGCAGAAGCCCCTGCCTCCTGACGGCCCCTCGGACTTGCTCAGTGCCTTCTGGTCCCCTGACCTGAGCAACTCAGCTCCCTGCTCCTATTTGCTGGAGCGTCCCTGCTTCCCCATTGACTGCTCTCCCTGACAGACTGCTCCCTCCTAAGGACAGTAGGACGGCTGAAGCAGCAGAGCTTGAGAGCTGGGGGACAGGAAGCAGTTTGGAGCAGTGCCAGCCTCCGTCATGGTTCCTGGAGTCGTGTATTCTGGCCCCAGGAGGGAGAGTACCAAGTGTTGGCTCCTGGTCCAGAATAGACACCCCAATCCTGTAGGAACAGCTCCCAGAACCACGGCAGCCTGGCCTGATGCCGGAGCTGTCACTGCTCTTACTGCCCCTCCCTCCAGTGACTCCGCAAAATTGCCTGCAGTGGTTCCCTTTTCTGGTGACCACCTTTGTCACCAGAACTGTGACCTGCACTGGCAGAATAGGTCACATGCCTTTAGTTGAGACACATAGAGGCTGGAAAAGGTAGTTTTGTTAGATTCTGTCTTTGGAGGGTGGCACTTTAACTGTGGGAAACCATAAAAACGGAGGGATGATATTAAAAGGTGTTCATTATGGGGGGCCGGTGAGCTCAGTTGGTTAGAGTGTGGTGCTCATGACACCAAGGTGGCTGGTTCCATCCCCCCATGGGCCACCCTCCTTAAAAAAATAAATAAAAGATGTTTATTACTATCACTGACATTTTTGGCCAGATAATTCTTCATGTTGTAGTCAATGATTTGAGACTTTTCTTCTTTTCTGATGCAGGCATTTAGTGCTGAAAATTGTCCTATGGATTTTGCTTTGTTGGGTGCTGGATATTTCTGGGTTTCTGTCGATGTTCTTGAGGCATGGTTAAGTTACTTTACATGACGACAGTATTGTCCCTCGGGAGTTGCTGGGTGGGATTTGTCGGAGGGCCGTCTTCCGCTGTCCCGTCTGTGGGCTGCCCCTGCCCGTCGCCTGGACGCTCACTGGCCACCTGACAGCTGCGTGGTCCACGCTTCTGGGCGGGGTCTCGCCCGAGCCCTCTGAGCCCGTCTGTCTTCTTCTGGAATTTCCATAGTGGTTTTCTTGTCTACATTCCGTGTTCCTGTTTTCCAGCTGTATTTGGGCTTTCTTACCTTTTTTTCCTACCACCGTCATTCCTGTGATGTGAGGAAGGGGAGAGAGGAGTCCTCAGCTCCCCCGGCCCTTCCTCCTCGTGCTCACTCTGTTCTCACTCAGGAGAGGCGGGTGGGTCCACATCCCACGGTGCAGTCCTGTCTTCTCTGTGTCTGTCATCCTCACATGGGGATGCTGGATTGTCCCCAGAGATTGTTGGTTTTCACCAGTGCGGGGAGGGTCCAGGCATCTGTGGGTCAGGGCCACGGTGCTGCCCAGCACCCTGCAGTGCACAGGACGCCCCCAGAGGGTCGCATCCGGGTGTCAGAAGAGGCAGGATCCAGATACCATGCTTTCCCTTTCATGGTCCAACCGTGATACTTAGTATCGCCTGCATCTGACTGGAAAGATGAGGAGCGATGTCGTCTTGTACAGACCGCTTCTCTGCAGTGTGAGAGCTCCGTGCCCCAGCTCCAGGTTTGCATGCAAATCCACTCCGGTGGATTCTATCGAGAAGGCGTATTCGGACCTTTTTGGGATAAGAGTAAAATGGCATTGAAACAACCCAGTGGAATCATTCAGATGGTTGTCACCTCAGTGACACGACGGTCTGTGTGAGTGGCAGCACACGTGACCCTCGTGCTAGTGCCACCCTCATGCAGAATCTAGGACAGTGTTGACGTGTTGGTTGTGCTCAGACAGGGGGCAACAGGCTGCGTTTTCATAGTTTGTTTCATTTAAAGTAAGAGAAATTACAGAAAGCGTCCTTGGCATTGGTTCCAGGTCAAGCCACAACTATTCTGAATGTAGAAATCTAATTTATTTTGCAAAAGAAAGTTCACTTTCCTCAAGTGACTGTGAAGACACAGATCTGTGTTGCTGCTCAGCGACAAAGGTTCTGTAGAAAGAGAAACAAAATAGTGCCCGTTTGTGACCCTAAATATCTGTGTAGGAGACGTTCGTGCCTCAAGAAACAGCCATTTATGAAAGCATTATTCACTGTCATTGGGTTAAGAGTTACTGGTTTTAGTTAGGGTTTGGAAGGGCCTCTGGTTTCTTAAAACGTGTTTACCTTGCTGAGCCCAGCTTTCCTTACGCAGCTCCCCAGTGCGGTTTGGTTGCAGCTTTCTAGGCTATGCCCCGCAGCTCTGTGCGTGTTGCCCTCGTCAGCTGGAATCCCGGAGGGCGCCAGCGTCACGTCACTGCTGACTCGGTGCAGAATCCAGTTTCTAGTGTTACCCCGCGACGTGGAGACACAGTGCTGGGCCGTGGAAAGCCCGGCTGTGATAGGCTCGTCAGTGGCTCTGCCTGGCCCGGCACTCAGTCCCTGTGCCCTTCCTCCATCACGAGGGAGGGCGTTGCTCCTGAGCCCCAGGCATCCTCTGTCCTTGCAGAGAGTCACACTGTCTGCGAGGACTTGGGGCATGATCTGCTGAGGCACCTGCTTCTGCAAGGGCAGGGTGTGAACTTCCTCAGTTCGGTAAGGAAATGATACTAAAAGTCAGTCACCCATATTCTTTGTGCAAGTCCCTTCTACCTAGGTGACACAGAGAGTTACTCGTAGAAGTTGTGAACACTGTAATTGTAAATTGATTTACTTACGTCCCTTTAAAAACCGTACAAGCAATGTCTTACCATGGAAAATGATCAGAAACAAAGTTAGATTCTGAGACGGTCATGGTTTTATTTCCCTGGTTTCCTATGTCCTTATTTATAGATCTGTCCAAAATTTACATTGATAAAGTAATTGTACCAGTTGTTTCATTAACATGTTTTAAATCAATACAGTATATCGTGGCAACTCTCCTTGTCAATGAAAACACTTAAAACCATTTCACTGGCGACGCAGCCCCGCGCGGTGCGGACGTGCCTGAGCCGCGTGGCCGTCTCCTGGACACAGTGCAGTGCATTCGCTGGACGGATGACCTCCAACCAGTTACTGAGCAACTTCCTTAGAGGAAATTTTTGGATTCAAAAGGTTTCAAAAGATGAGGATTTGAAGACCTCAGTGTGTTTTTCCGTGTGGTTTCCAGGGAAGGCCCCCCGGTGGCCCCACCAGGACGGTGCACTGAACAGCTGCTTTCACCATCCCTCGTAGTCACTGCGGTGACACAACATAGTTGGCAGTGTCATGACTTTGGTTAGTGACGCTGTGGCATGTTTTTCCCTTCTTTTCCCTCTGTTTTTTGTGCGTGGAGGGCATGGTAGAGGCTTTACTCATTTCAGTATTACTAGGGTGTTTATTTCACTGTTTTGGAATCATAACCATAAGGTATTAACTCTTCTTACATATTTACAACCCAAATGTTTTTTGCTTCTCAGATTGCCACTTGAGTTTCAACCTTATACTTTTTTTATATGTAAGAAGTAAATTTTCACAAGTCATATCTATGACTTTATGATTTCTGACTTGGTGTCATGCTTAAAAAGCCTTCCTTTACAAAAATTTGTATGAGCATTGAACTATATTTTATTTTAACATTTCTGTTTTATTTTTTACATTCACGTCTTTCGTTCTTCTCGTCTTATTTTGGTTTATGTGTAAAGTAAAGGCTGTACTCAGTTCTGCCATTGATTAACCAGGTATTGTAATGTTGTTTATTGAGAAATGATGTTATTACATTTGCTAATATTGGATTATCTTTATATTTTGGGAAAATGCTAATTGGGGTCTGTGGTGTACCTTGTATCACTCACCCTTTCCATTGGTAAGCATTTCTCTTTAAGCTGTTTTTCTTTTCTGAGTGCCTGCTGAGGGCGTGACAAGCATTGTGTGTGTGGAAGGGTGTAAGCTGTGGCCTGTGCCACGTCTCTGAGGAGCCCGAAAAGAAGGCCACGCTTGGTCTTCCGGGGAGGACCACACTGAAAACACTGGTCGGTGAGGACGGATGGGCTTCTCCTCCCGGAGCCAGGCCTGTCTGCCTGCGCTTCTCACTGTTTCTCGTGCCATCTGTTTCTGGGGGTGCGTGTCAGGAGCAATGACACTGCTCGGTTACTCAGAGCATTTGAGGAAGGCGTCGTGGTAGAGTCAGCATGTTAGTGCTTGTTTTCAGAGAGAGAGTTCAGGCTTCTGTCTGTCACAGATGACCACAGACTTGTTGGCTTAACAATTCAAATTTATCATGTTTGAGTTTTGCAGGTCACAAACCTGACATGATCTCACTGGGCTAAAACCAAGGTGTCTGCTGGGTTGGTCCCCCCTTTGCCAGCTGCTGGGGCTCGTGCCCCCACGCTCTGTCGTAGAGCCAGCAGCCCTGGGCTGTCTGATGTGTCTCTGGTCCTCGGCAGCTGGGAGACGGTCTCTGCTTTTCGGGACATGTGATTATTTTGAGGTTATCTCCTCATTCCAGGGCCCTCACCTCAACCCCTCTGCAAAGTCCCTTTTCCTGGGAGCTGGCATAGTCCCAAGTTGTAGGGAGCTGGGTGGGGACGCCGTGGATCCACTGTGGTGCTGCACATGTTTATTTTCAATTTAGGGGTTTGACTTTTACTATACACTTGAACAAAATTTCTACATTCAAACAAATTTTCTGCATTTCTACTTGCAAAGTAAATTTTTCATCTTGGTCAGTATTTCGGTGCATAACAGGTAAGATTAGTTCTTTTGCCATTTTTAAAATAGTGAGACTAGTTATTTCCTCGACAGTTCTTCAGCAGGACTTGGGTTTGTAATGTCGTCATCAGGCGATGGGCTTCCCCTCTTACATGATACTCTAAACACACACAGGTGTTGTTTGATTAAACGTGACACAAGCAAAGGACAGGAGCCACGAACGTGCACAGGAAACCCAGGTGGACTTACTGCCTCCAGGAATCAAAGGTGCTGAATGTGGTGAGACCCGCGGCGGGGTTGGGGGGGGGCAGTTACATTTACTCACCCTGTGATTCTGCCCGCCAAGGACCTGGCTGACAAGCCGCGATGTTGGAGCCCCATAATGATCTGAGTTAGGGCCTGCAGTGTCCGATGGCCGGCTGCCTGTCACTGTGGTGACAGACAAAACCACTGCTGTGCAGGGCACAACCATTTGAAGTCGTGGGCTTTAAAAGGCAAACGTAGGTGCGGAGGAGGGAAGACCTGCTGGGATGCTGCCATCTCCATTGCCTGAGGACGTTCGTTATGGGTGCTGAGCCAACACTGGCTGGGCAGGCATCACATGTCTTTTTCAGGTGCCATGAGCACATTGTTGGGTCCATTTTTGGTGAATGAAACAGGTGGTTTTTATTTTAAAATTGTAGATTTCATTGCTACATGCCACTTATGTGCATTAACTTGTGTTTCTTTAGAGGGGTTGGATCTTTTCAGCTTAAAAAATCTGCCTCCCTTGATGGAATCGGTGTAAAAAGAACAGCTTCTCAGAGACCCAACCTCGGATCCTATCGGGCCAGCATCCGTGTTGCCCACCGCGGGGCTCTGTGCCATTGTCCCGATGGCTGTTTGTACCGCGTTTCCCCAAAATAAGACCTAGCCGGACAGTCAACTCTAATGCGTCCTTTGGAGCAAAAATTAATAGAAGACCCGGTCTTATTTTCCTAGAAGACCCTGTCTATAATATAATATGATATGATATAGTATGATATGATATAATACAAAATGTTTTACATTAATTTTTGCTCCAAAAGATGCATTAGAGCTGATTGTCCAGGTAGGTCTTATTTTCGGGGAAACACGGTACGTTCTCCACAAACATGTGCTGCTTTATTTCTCTAAAGTCATTTCACCTAAATTACAGACTTCCAGACTGAGACTTCATTAGCTCAGGCATGGCTGTCACACTCAGTGTTATGTGAATGCGTGCGTGTGTGTCTGTGTACGAGTGTGTGTCTGGGTACGAGTGTGTGGGTGTGCCGTGTATCGGTATGTGTATAAGTGTGTGTGTGTGTGTGTGTGTGTGTGCGCGCGCGCGCATGAGTGTGTGTGAGAGTGGTGTCTGGGTGTGTGTGAGGAGGGGTGGTGTCCTGATCCAGGTTGTGTCATTGGTTCTCCACTGGTACCAAACACTGAATTAAGTTCATACAACTGAGTAGTTACATGACATAAGGAATGTATTTGAAATATTAGCTACTATTTAATTTATTAGCTACTTCAATTTAAATATTTCAGTTTCTCTTCAAAGCCTTAAAATGCAATTGTTTAACTACCTACTTCTCAAATCTAGTAAGCCAATGTCTGGGGTTTGAAACACCATTCTTCAGAGATATTCTGGGGAAATGAATTAAAAAGTCAAAATGTGAAATATCGCTAATGGGTCCTTATTTTGTGGTCTCCCCATTTTTCAGGCAGTTTCGCTGGGGCTGTTCCCTGGCCTACCTGTCTCTCCTTTTCTCTCTCAGTCTCTCTCTTGTTCAACCAAGTAAAGAAACCTGAAATCGTAGTTCTTTTTGCAGCGTTTGCAGTCATATTGCCCCTGCGCTCTGGCCTCGGGCTAAGGAGGCAGCACCCGTCTCTTCGCGGTCATTGTGTAAGATTTTTAGATGCACTCAGAACACCTTTTCATGAACTTGGGTTTGCTACATGTGAATTTGGAATTATAATTCTTTTCTCAATGCTGGGTTAGTCACCAGGTTCTTGAAATACTTAGAGAATGATAAAGTAATGTGTATATTTATGATTGTGGCTATTATTTTATAATTAATATTATACTTTTATGCCTCTAGATTTACACTTTTCTTCCTGTGTCGGCCAGTCCTTGATTTGTTGACCTCTTTCTTATAGGTTATATAGATTCGCTCTAGTCCATGGTCAGAACTATCACATCCACGCATTTAGGACTTGAGTGGATTAAACACGGGCCTTTTCTATTATGTCTGAGACCTTTCTTTTTGGGTCCCAGGCAGGTTTCCTTCCTTTGAAGACTTTTTCTCTAAAAGAGTGCCTAGATCTGTGTTTCCACAGCAAAATAAACACCGAGATTTAAAGAGCCATTGACAGAACATAAGAGGAACAACGGCTGTGTTCTTGAGAACTCTTGCATCTGGTCTTGAATTCGGACACATCTGCCTACAGACACCTACTGGGAAGAAATCGGGGTGCAGGCAGGAGACCACAGTCAGTGGGCCATTTCCTCTAACTTCCCACACGCACCATTCGCGGGTAGACACGGACTGTCTGCTGCTTTTCTTGCTGTAGAACTTCTGGTGTGTGAGACGCCTGTCGTCCTGTCTCTCCCATTGTTGGTAATACAACTGTGTTCCCAGAGACATGTTGTCTTACCTGTCCCATTACTGGGATTGTAACGATTGTGACGCTTCTTGTAAAGATGTCACCTTCGGTCATCATGGTGCCTTTCACAAAGTGCTACACGTTCTGGAGGGCGGATGGTGGGCTGGGAAGACAGGCTTCACTGACGCCTCGTGGGTTTTCATCTTGTTTGACAGAGGACTATTGACTCCATTTTTATTTTGTGTGACACTCACTAATGTTACGCATTTAGTAGTTTTTGTGTTAAACAGTTAACCTTTCCCCACTGTCGTCATGGTTAACTAATGCATTGTGGGTTTAGTAACAAAAACTTTTCTAAAACATTTAAAATGTTTTCAGCATTTATAAACATTTAATTTAGTTCACAGGTCTCACATAGATTTCTGAACTTACGGACAAACACAGACAAAGTACCACAATGATTATAATACTGGTAAAAACCCAAATGTTCTAAGATACTGTAAGACGCTATATTTTCCATGAAACATTTTAAGCAAATTATCTTTCTTCCCATAAGTTTTCTGACTTACTATAATTTGGAATTTACCCTCCTACAGTTTTTTACAACGTTCAGGTTTTTAGGTTTCGCGAATCTTTCCAGACCCTAAATAAAAGCATTTGTCTCCCCGAAGCCCTTGCAGGTACTGGGTTGTAGACTTTTGGTTAAGTTCTAATGCTTTTGTAGATGAAGGCAGTTCAGACACAACCCACTGTCAGTCAGCCGAGTCCCTTTTATGTAATCAGGTTATTACTCGGTATGTCGTTAGACCTTCATGCCCCTTTTGCATGTAGTTTTAGATTTTTGGAGACTTGGTTCTATTTCCAGGAATGTGGTATTTTTTAAAAAGGTTTGTACATCCTGTATTTCTTATGGCACATTGACCTGGTCTGTTGTTATAAAAATGTATGTGTTCCTTTAAAATCTTTCATTGTAAGTGGAGGACTGTTTAGAGGTTTTGTCTCCTAGGAGACTAGGGCCAGGTCTTTGTGATTAGCTCTTCTTTTAGGAGGTTTGGCTAATTTATCATTTTGGAATAAACCTTCTTCTTTTGTGACAGCTGTTAAATTGTTGTACCTGTTAAATTGTTGGTACCTGTTAAATTGTTGGACCCTTTCTCTCTGGTTAATTGTACGTGACTACGCCTGGTCAGTCCTTTCTGTCCTTGTGTAGTCCCAGCTTTTTCAGCATCTGTTTGTCTCATTCAAAGTTTTATTCACTTTTCTGCTTTCAAAGTAAAATAAAGAACATAATTATACTCTATGACCAGACTAATGCTTACCAGGAGAAACCAAATACGATCATTTCCTATTGTTTCTATGTATTAAAATCAGTAACAAGTAGGTCTTTAGTTATATTTTCCTTGGTATTTTCAATCGTATTCTTCTTAAAACACTGTGGGGACAGAGCCAGGAGTGCAGTTTCCAGGCTCTCTTCCTCATGTGGAAAGGTTAACCTCAGGAAAGGCTCAGGTAGTAAATGGCCATCAACTGTGATTGCATGGCCATCAGCTGTGGCTGGTTGGCTGTCAGCTGTAATCAGTGAGCCACTGGGCACTAATATAACTGCCGTGGCTACGCTAGCAGAGAATGGGGGCTAGCAAGAAGATGGTAGCTGAGCCTGCAAGCGGCGGAGTGTGGACTGTGGATCGTGTGGCTCCTGCTTCCTGTGTCGCCAACCCAGCTGCCAGCGAGAATATAGTGGTATGACTCCCCCATCTGTGGCTCCGTGGGTGTTCCTTTTCGGCCTCACCATGTCCTGCATTCTCATGTGGGGAGCGGGACGAGAGACCCCACATGCCACCCTGCATGACACATGGCACAGCAAGCAAGGTCTCCCGCACGACAAACACTTTATATTAATTCTTCTCCCCAGAATTTCATGATGAACGCAGGCTGTTACAGCCTTAACTTGTCTCACTTCCCTCGCTATTGACGTTGTGATTGGTCATCATAATGTTTCATCCCTGGAGGTCTCAGCTGCCCACTGAAAGCCCCGCGCCGCTGCACCTCGGCCCTTTGTCATTTTAGTACAACGCCTGGCATCTTTGATGTTATTCTTGCTTTTTGGGTGACAACAGGATGTTTTGTGTATATCCTGATTTTTTTTTGTCTCAAGACACAGAACCGCTGTCTTCTAAGGAGTTCCAGCAGAGTGAAATCCGAGAGCCAGACAGCGCAGTGGTGGGGCCTGGCCCTCCGCTGCCCAGAGTCTGAGACTTGAGTGTGGGGGGCCTGCTGAACTGCCCAGACTGAACTCAGTGGCCCAGGGCACGTTGTAAGGGTGCTCAGTTCTCGTCAACTCAGCCCATTTTCCGTACCTGTCACCTGACTTCCTGTGTATGTCCCCAGCCCCATGAGCCCTCCTGTGGTCACCAGAGCAAAGCCAGTGGCCTCCGAAGCGCCTGTGGCGGTTCCCAGAGTGCACGGGTGACTTTGCCTATCCTGCCTGACGTGGCTGGAGACCCTGTGTCGCTGTGCTAGCGTCTGCACCAGACCCTCTTAGGCTCCAGTTTGGGTGGGTTTCATGGGAGGAGGGAGTGAAGGTTTGGGTGAGCGATTTTTTGAACTTTTCCTCTGTTGCTGGTAGAAGCCGTAGACAGCACTGCCATCTTGAATGAATCACTTTACCTGTGAGGAAATTTTATTTTCCAAATGACAGTATTTTTTAGGATAAAAAATCATACTTTTTCAGCATTTTTACTGTTTCACGGAAAGCTTAAGATAAATGTTTAGTAAGACTATTTTAGAATAGGACAGCTAATATTTTAACAATTTGACATGGTATATACCCCCACACACATGTGTGTCTGTGTGAGTGTGTATTTATGGGTGTGTGCATGTGTGAAATGTGTGTTGTTTGTATAACCCAGGTAGATGTTGGCATATTTCAGTATACCCGAGTGAAAAAATTAGACTCCAACAGAAACCATTATGTGCAGTATGGGCTTTGTACATTTTATAATCATTTTACAGTAGCATGGAATTTAAAATATGAAACTATCTGGCTACTATTAAACTAATACTGAAAAAAGTGCCGCAGCATTGTAACATGGTATGATGTAATGATAAAACCTTTCTCAGTGATACTAAAATGACAGTTAATAATTTTTCCCCCCACTTTAAAGAATTCAGAAATAAGTCAACAAAATTTAGTAACACTTTTTTCTCACATAGTCTTTTACCTTGTTTTCATCCTTGTAATAACCAAGAATCATACCATTAAAACACCTTTTTTGTAAAGAGACCATATACAGAGCTGTGCTGTTAAATATTAGGAAGAAAGCAGATGAAGAAAGACACATTTCTAGATTCCAGAAAGGGTTTTCTGTATCGAAACAGCATTAAAAAAATACTGGTATGTATTTTTTTTGTATCTCTGGGCAGCAGATGTTTGCATTAGAAGGAAGAATAATGAAAAAGCTGTGAAAACTTCTGCCATTGTGTTGAAGCCCAGAGGGTCTCCGTTTTCCTTCATGTGCGGGTTTGTAACTCCCCCCACCTGGTTCCCAGTACACATTTCCAGGACTTATTTATGCTTATTGTTATTATTTTTTTTACTAACCCTTACCATGCCTTAATAAAAAATCACATCATATGGGCAGATATTGGCACAGGTAGTGGCTTCCCACTGCAGGCAACTGTAAATGCATATGTTAAAAATAATCTTGGTGACCGAGCCAAGGTACATATGTTAATTTCAAAGCTGGAGAGAGTCCATCACTAATTCCAGTGACCTTCCTCCACTCCCTTCTGTGATTAGCTGAGTTTGACTAGTTTACTACATCTTTCAGCAGCATGCTGCCTCGGTGAGGAGAACCCTCTAGAATCACTGCTTGCACACATGGACTTGGCAGCCCTCCGTTGGTAAACATCATGTCTGAAGACATAACCCTTATTCTGCATAATCTTTGGATGTTTATTTTTACCAGTGCCTTCTAGCAAATTTGGAAACACTTTACAAAGTCCTTTGCAGACTGGGTGACTAAGATTTGCTCCTAATGCAATGGTTACCATCTTATTTTTGTTTACAGTGACATTCAAGGGAGCACTTGTTCTTGCTAAATGTAGTCCATAACTAAAAAATCATTAATACAGTTCATAGGTAGGCAGTCATGTTTTTCAAAGGGATACATCTCCTTCTAAGTAAATTTCAAGGGGTCGGGCTATGTATGGATTTTATGAAATGCTTCATCAAATGAGAACCATTAGTTTCGTGAGCCCAGTGATAGATACTTTCGTTTGTCAGCTTTAATATAGAAAACCTTTCTAGAAAGTCCGAGTTCACAGCTTTGTCTTTTTGTGGGAAAACGTATTGTTGGAGTTTTGCAAGGCATGTTTTGGGACCTTATCCTGACATCCTGTGTGTGTGTTGGGTATGCATGTCATTCAAATAATTCAACTCATTTTTTAAAACATGGGATATACATGATGCCCTCTGTGTATTCCACCTCTTTAATCCCCCACTTCACAGATTGAAGAGTCTGAGAATGCACAACCTCAGCCCTCAGGCCCATCTGGAGCCCCAGCTCGGCTGTCCCTGTCCCCGCCCAGACCCCTCTATGCGGTTCTGTATCACGCTGCTCAGATGGTATCTGCGTGTTTCCTGGGACCAGACTGCGACATGCCAATATCGTGGTACTGCTCATAAATAACTAAGACAGTCGTGATACTGAGCTGAGCGTCTTCGTCCTACTGTGTTTCCCCAAAAAGAAGACCTAGCCGTGCAATCAGCGCTAATGCGTCTTTTGGAGCAAAAATTAATATAAGACCCAGTCTTATTTTACTATAACATAAGATGGGGTCTTATCTAACATAATATAATGTAAGACCGGATCTTATGTTAATTTTTGTTCCAAAAGACGTATTAGAGCTGATTGTCCGGCTAGGTTATTTTTGGGAAAACATGGTATGAGATTTTCCTAGGAAAGTGAAGACATCATATTTCAATTTAGAGCAGCGGTTCTTCCCTCGGGGTGCATGGACCTCTCGGGTTAGCAGATAAGAATTCACCTGTGAACTTGGACAGGAAAAGCTGTCTTCATTTTCAGTAGCTTCTGATTGGAGATTAGCATTTCCTTTCATTATCAATGTGCATAGCAAGCCACACAGAGCTGACAGTGCCGTGGCCTGTCACCAAAAGAGACAGTGGGTATTTTCACGTCATGTGAGTGTTGTTGTGTTATCTGTGAGGGACATTTAAGTTCATCAGTGCTTTGAAATTAGTGTCCCTCACTCGTTTACAGCAACGCGTTAATAAACCTCCTGTGTGATTACATCACGAGTAAGAATATTCAATTACTGTATTTCAGCGTAAGTGTTTTGTGTGTATTTTATCTTGGACGTTTGCAAGCATCATCTGAGACAGGCTCGGCACACGGCACTCCCCTGCCTGCCCTGACTGTTGGGATAGACTGCAGAGGGTGTGCAGACGTGTGCCTTCTTGGTGGCAGTGGATAGGACGTGAGGATTTCCCGTTCACTTCACAGGATTACTGAGCACCCAAAGTACCCCAGGAGCAGCACTGAGGTGAACGTCAGAGCGCCCCGCTTGTTGGCGCTGGTGGCTGGACACTCCCTCGTCTTGAGTCACTCCTCGAGGTGTGTTGGTGACTCCACTTCTCTCTTATTGATGGCACTGAGTCTTAGGAGGGTTCCGGGAGCCACTCAGCGTCACTCAGCTCCTGCCGGAGGAGCCGGGATGGTGCGCGGGCAGCCTGGCTGCCAGGCCAGCTCCTGCGTGTGGAGCTCGGTGTCCTGACCAGCACACGTGCGCCTGCCGCCCCTGCCATGGGATTCGCTTTGGAGTGAAACCGGCACTCAGGGCTCTCACCGTGTGATCCGCGGTGCTGGGAACCTACACGCCTGAACTGACCGCAGCCATGGCAGTTTCAGAATTTGACCTGGTGGGGTAAGAAAAAGTGCCTTTCATCCCAGCGGACTCGGTCCTGAGAACACATTCCTTGGGGTGTGAACAGAAGGACTTGTTGGTGGGGCCTGGCTTTGTCGCACTCATCCCTTTGCCTCCGCCCTGCATGTAACAGAGTCACCATTTCATATAACAAAGTCACCACCATGTAAGAAAGTCACCATTATATAATAAAGTCACCAGCACCATGTGACAATCCCCAGCACCAGGTGACAAAGTCACCACTGTCATGTGACAAAGTCACCACCGTCATGTGACAAAGTCACCACCGTCGTGTGACAAAGTCTTGGATTGTGACCCCCTTGGGGGTCAAAGTCTTGTGACCCCTTGGACTGGCTCTGCTCGCCAACTCTTTAGCCTTCTGGTAGGAAGAAAGACAACAAATGGCAAATCTAGTTAAACCATCATGATACTTTTCTCCATCTTTTATCTGTTTATCGGCTGTAAATTTTAACGAGCTGTCTTCTACCCAAGCTCCGTGGGTCATTTTTGTCCTCTTGCCAGCGTAAGCGCTTGTCTGCCTATGATGAAGAAGAGAATCAAACTCCTTCAGCCTCTTAGGCTTGGGTATAAATTACAAATGGAGCATTATGTTCTCAGCTGACAGGGCCCGTCCTGCTCATGTTACCTACTGTTGCGTTGGCTTCTCTGCCACTTCAGCAGCTTTGTAAAGGGTGAAATAGCCACCAAAACTCAGCATGGCTTTTTGTGTGCTCGTGGTGTTGCCCTGGGAAACCCAAGTGCTGTGTGTGTGTTGTGAGTGGCACGACTGCCTCACATAGTAGGTCCACTGTTGCCTTTCAATGGCTCCATTGCACTTCGTGCTCTTTTCACTTAGGAACCCTGGTCAATTTGGCCATTCCCAGCAGGCGTCTGTGAACTCTGCTGAGTGTCTGCCGTGTGCCTGCCCTGGTGCTAGCCACTGGACGTTCAGACTGAGATAAGACGCGGTTCACAAATCTTTGGGGAGCTGGCTCAGTGATGGCACGCCAGTGATGGCACTGGTGTAGACATTCAGTGCCCAGAGCTGCTCAGTAGTGGGGTGTGGAAGCTTGAGCGTAACGCTCTGTGTTGGGGTCCCCAGGACCACCCCGGGGTTGGTGATCTCCTGGGGGGACTCCAGGACCCAGCGCAGAGTTGCACTCACAGTGGAAGCACGTGCCACGTGGCCTCAGTGTTTCACATGCCGGCACGCTGGTTACAGGCAGCTGGCTCTGCTGGGCTCGGTTTTCCGGCAGGGACGAGCCTGTGTGGCCTCTGCCCAGCGTGCCTTTCTCACGTGGTTTGGTTTTGGGGCAGCTGGGACAAAGCGCCACACACTGTGTGGCCTTT
This sequence comes from Rhinolophus sinicus, assembly GCF_036562045.2. Classification (NCBI taxonomy): domain Eukaryota; kingdom Metazoa; phylum Chordata; class Mammalia; order Chiroptera; family Rhinolophidae; genus Rhinolophus; species Rhinolophus sinicus. The sequence goes on from NC_133754.1 coordinate 298,597, forward strand.
GGCAACAGGCGTCGATTGTCTAACAGGCTGGGGGCCGGGAGTGCCAGGTCAGTCCCGCGGGGTGGGGTGGGGATGGCTGTCTCCTGTGCCGGTGGCGGCCGTCTTCTCGCCGTCTCTTCATGTTTATCCCCTCTGCATGTCTGTGGCCGGGTCCAAACGCCCCCCTTTGTAAGGACTGCAGTCAGTACTGGATTAGGGCTCACCCTGAATGACCCTGTTCTAACGCATGAACTCTGTAAAGACCCGCCTCCAAATCTGATCGTACTCTGAGGCGTTGGGGTGAGCACTTCCACATGTGGGGGCATAGTTGAGCCCGTGACACCACGTTCTGAGCCTTTTCTGTAGATGCCTCTGCTCTGATTGACGTGGGTGCCCCTCCAGCCGGGGGGGGGGGGTGTGCTCTGGCAGTTCATGCGCCCAGCATCTAACACGGGCCACAGGCCAGTGCGAACTCAGGACGTGCTTGTTGAGTGAACGACTGAGCGCAAGTAGTGAGCTGAGAGGTGGAGGAGGAGGAGGGTGTTGGCGAATTGAAGAAGCTGCGAGAAGAGATCTCAGGAAGGCACTTGGAGACACATCAGAAGGAGGGTCGCGAGCAGTGGCTGTCACGTGGTACCACAGAGGTCACGGGAAGACCCCGGTGCTGCAGAACAAAGCCGACTTCATTAGTTTGGGGGTGGGATAGGGGCCGTGCGAGCAGGGACCAGGTTGCTCATTTCTGAGGCATACAAGACAAGCTGAGGATGCACCCAACTTGGTATGGGGGGCTGGTTTTTGAAAAACCAGTTTTCAACATTTGAACATCAGTTGGTATCACCCATCACATCAGCTGGCCAAAGAAGAAAATGCCATCTGATCATCTCACGAGTTGTGGAGAAAGCGTTGGCCGAAATCCAACACCTGATCACATGAGGATGCTGAGCTATTGGCTGCAGGTGGCTCGTCACAGCCGGTCAGGGTGGTGGCCGTGGTGCGGCACACACGTGACTCGCTATGCCCCAGACACGCACCAGGAAGGTGGGCTTCCGTAGGCCTCTCGAAGCGTTTCCCATACGGAGGTTGCTCGCCCTTCTCTCCCCCCTCCCTCCCTCTTTCTCTCTTTCACGGCTGTTAGTGTTAATAGTGATAAAAAATGAATTAAGGTTATTGTCAGCCAACACGATTTCTTTACATACGCAGTTTGGTTTTTGTTTCCCAATTAAAGAAACAAACCAAGAAGGATGAGTATGTCTTGATTTTTGGTCTTTATAACGGCTTCAGGACTGTCGTTCTGTACTACCACTAACAACATTTCAAGTGCGACCCTTGCTGTGTAAATTTTCAAATCCACTGGTTAGAAATTTGAGTGGAGTTCTGGGATGACGTCCCAGGGTTTGCAGAAAAGTCACTTTAATTACCAGTTGTCAAACGGCCAGTGGACTTGCCTGTGTGCTGTGGCTCAGAAGTACAGACAGCCCTGATCCCCAAGACTGCTCCAAGATTTGCATCTCTCGGTCACCATGGCTTTGTTGTCCTGGCAGGACGGGCGTCCCTGGTCACGGACACACTAGCTTCTCAAGGCTGCAGAGCCTGCCGGAGCCTGGACACCGTATGCAGCTCTCAGGCATCCTGCTGCCTGTTGCCCAGCTCTCCACACAGCGTCTGAGTGTCTGAATAACGTGCGAGCGCGTTCGCTTCTCTGTTCAGCTTCAACCATCGCCCTGTTTATACCATTTCCTCTTCTCTTTCTTCGCAAAACCATGAACATGATGAATGTTCACTCATCTGTTCATTTATTCCACAAACATTTCTTTGTCAGGCACATGTCCCAGGGTGGTGATGGGTTCCTAGCAGCTAAATCTTAGCTTAAAGTCCAGTTGGTGAGACAAAGGGTGAAAAAACAAATGATGTGGTAGCACACAAGAAAGTAATCTATGAAGAAAATATAAAAGAAGGAGAGAGAATCGGGGTGTCATCGTGGATGAGGAGGCCTCTCTCAAGAGGTGACACCGACTGGACACGGGAATGAGCCTGGGGGTCGTCTGTGGTGGGTGAAGAGTCCTGCCGTGCGGAGGCCGAGGAGCATGGTATGTGGCGGGGCAGGGGGCACAGGGCTTCCTGCCACGGGAGAGACGCTGTGTCCTGTTCTCCTGATGGGCTGTGCTAGCGGCTGGGGGTGGAGGTGGGGGTGGGGTGGCACGGTCTGACTCACCTGATGGATCAGAGATGGGCAGAGCGGGCCAGGCCGTCACTCGGAGAGGGGCGATGGTTCCGAGCAGTACAGGGGGTGGGAGCCGGTTCCATTCGGGAGGCTCATTGAACGAGGAGCGAACAGGATTTACTGACGGTCAGCTGGGTGTGGGTGTGAGAGGGAGAGTGAAGTCAGGGTGGCTTCGGGGCTTTGGCCGAGCATGGGGTGACTCATGTGCCACCGGTGGGATTAGCTTAAGTTTTCAGTTCCTGCGTCACTTGCCGTTTCCCTTGCAATGGTCCCATAGCGGAGTCTGGGTTTGGGGTGAACAGCCCACCTTCCCCGCCCCACTTTGCACATGCTGTGTCCTCTGCAGGCCGTGCCTGTGTGCCACCTTTGTGCCCAACAAGCCTCTCCTTTCTAAGGTCCACCTAAAAGCTCACACACTGTCCCTGCTTTTTCTCTTACCTCCTTCTCCTGACGGGACACGCAGTGGACCTGGCCCTGCTGGGGCGTTTGCGTGAACCACGTAAGTCCCTCTCTGGACACTCGTCTTAGGTCCTTGAGGGCCAGGTGCCCACAGGGCCTCCCAGACACTACCTGCCCACTGCTGACCGGCCTGGTTGGCCAGCGGCTGAGCAGCTGTTGAGTGTCACACTAGGACGCCATTCCTCGAGGGGCTGCTGTGCTCTCCGCAGTGCTGTTGCCCTGTCCCCACCCTGGAACTTGCTGAGCTGTCACATGGTTGTATCACTGTCACAGTGTTGGTCACAGTGACCATCTGTGTGTCCAGGAACAAGCAGTCCAGTGACTCTGTCCAAGTTTGGGAGTGTCTGAGGACTTGCTCCAGGACACGTGTGATTCTCTGGGTTGTAGGGCAGAGAATCTTCAACTTGGTTGTTTTAATTTGGTGTAAAATGTGGTGTGCCCTCATCGCCGTTGTCAGGATTTCTGCACTTCACGGTCTCGGTCAGCAGCTGTGCTGTGCCTGTAACTTACGGGCTCTGGAGGCTGCGGGGTGGAGTCTCACTGTGATGTTTGCTTCTTTCTAAGTCCTTAATTATTGATGAGCCTGCCCATGTCTTCCTAAGGTTTATTGATCTTTACGTTTCCTTTTCTGTTAATTGCCTCTTTGTATCCTTGGGTTATTTTCCTATTAGGTTGTTAGTTTTTCTTATTAATTTATAGGTGTTCTTTATATATTTGAGATACTAATCCTTTGTCAGCTCTGACTGCTTTTGTAACCTGTTATAGCGTCTTCTGCCATATGTTTGAATATGTTAATTTTAGTTAAACTTTAAAATCTACTTTGTTTGTTATTTAATTTTGCTTTAGGACACCTTCTGTACCTTGATGTGATGAATCTGCCGATTCGTTCCTTCTAAGCCTTTAAAGTTTACGTTTTACTATAATTTACCTAGAATTGTTTTTTTGGTATTGGGTGAGATAGAGATCTAATTTTATTTTTTCATGTGCATAATCTATTTTTCCAATTCAGTCAAGTTCTCATCAATCTGAAATATATAACGGTTGCATGTCAAGTTTCCACATGACCATGCATGTATTCCAGGGCAGTTTGTTTGTTTCCTTGGTGTATTTATTAAACCTTAGGCAATAATTCACTTTCTTTTTTTTATTATTAGTTTCAGGTGTACAAAGCAATGTAATAGACATTTATCATTTATATTCCTCACAAAGTGATAACCACCCTCCCCCCATCTACTACCCCTCTATCATCACATACAGCCATTACATTTCCACTGTCTCTATTCCTAATGTGTGTGTGTATACACACACACACACACACACACACAATTATAGTTGATATACATTATTGTTCAGCTTCAGCTTCAGGTGTACAGTGCAGTGATCAGGCATCTACATCATCCCTGAGGTGGTCTCCCTAATGAGACAAGTGTCCATCAAATACCCTACAAAATCTTTACAACATTATTGATTATATTTCCCAACCTGACTTTCGTATCCCTGTGGCAATCTTGCGGTTACTGACTGTGCTTTCTAATCCTGCCACCTTCTCCCTCATCCCTACCCGCCTCCCAACTAGCAACCCTCAGTTTTTCCTCTATGTCTCTGAGGCTGTTTCTGATTAGTTTGTTCATTTATTCTTTTCTTTAGATTCCGCATATAAGTGAGATCATATGGTATTTGTCTTTCTCTGTCTGACTTATTTCACTTAACATAATGTTCTCTAGGTCCATCCATGTTGTTGCAAATGGTAAGATTTCATTCTCTTTATGGCTGCGTAATACTCCATTGTATAAATGTACCACAGTTTCCTAATCCAGTTGTCTACTGATGGGCATTTCGGTTGTTTCCATGTCTTGGCTATTGTGTATAGTGCTGCAATAAACATAGGTGTGCATACATTTTTCGAATTAGAGTTTTGGATTTCTCTGGATAGATACCTAGGAGTGGAGTTGCTGGGTCATAAGGTCGTTAGTTCCATTTTCAGTTTTTTGAGATACCTCCATGCTGATTTCCATAGTGGCTGCACCAATCTGCAATCCCACCAGCAGTGCACGAGTGTTCCCTTTTCTCCACATCCACGCCAACACTTGTTTGTTGATTTATTGATGATAGCCATCTTGACTGGGGTGAGGTGGTATCTCATTGTGGTTTTTGTTTGCATTTCTCTAATGATTAGTGAGGTTGAGCATTTTTCCATGTCTGTTTGCCATCAGTATGTCCTCTTTAGGAAAATGTCTCTTCATGTCCTCTGCCCATTTTTTAATTGGGTTGTTTGTTGTTTTGGAGTTGAGTTGAGTGGATTTTTTAAATAAATTTTGGATATTAACCCTTTATTGGATATATCATTGACAAATATCTTCTCTCATTCAGTAGGATCCCTTTTTGTTTTATTGATGGTTTCCTTTGCTGTGAAAAAACATTTTAGTTTGATGTAATCCCACATGTTTAATTTTTCTCTTACTTCCCTTGTGCGAGGGGATATATCAGTAAAAATCTTACTCTGGGTAATGTCTGTAAAGTTTCTTCCTATAATTTCTTCTAGGAGTTTTATGGTTCAGATCGTACATTTAAGTCTTTAATCCATTTTGAATTTATTCTTGTATATGGTGTAAGGAGGTGGTCCAGCTTCATTTTTTTGCATGTTTCTGTCCAGGTTTCCCAGCACTATTTATTGAATAGACTGTCTTTACCCCACTAAACATTCTTGCTTCCATTATTGTAGATTAAATGGCTATATAGGCATGGATTTATTTCTGGGCTCTCTATTCTGTTCCATTGATCTATGTGTCTGTTTTTATGCCAGTACCATGCTGTTTTGATTACTGTAGCCTTGCAGTATAATTTGATGCCAGGTATCGTGATAACCCCCCCACTTTGTTCTTATTTCTCAAGATTGCTGAGGCTATCTGAGGTCTTTTATGGTTCCATATAAATTTTAGGATTATATGTTTTATTTCTGTGAAAAATGTCCTTGGTAGTTTGATAGGAATTGCGTTGAATTTGTATATTGCCTTAGGCAGTATGGACATTTTAACAATATTAATTCTTCCTATCCATGAGCATGGTATGTGTTTCCATCTGTTTGTATGTTCTTTAATCTCTCTCTTCAGTATCTTACAATTTTCTGAGTACAGATCTTTTACTTCTTTGGTTAAATTTATTCCCAGGTATTTTATAGTCTTTGAAGCAAGTGTAAATGGGATTGTTTTCTTAATTTCTCTTTCTGATATTTTATTGTATATATATAAATGCAACTGATTTCTGAATATTAATTTTGTATCCTGCTGCTTTATTAAATTCATTTATCAGTTCTAATAGTTTTTTGGTGGAGTCTTTAGGTTATCCATATATAGTATCATGTCATCTGTATATAATGACAATTTTACTTCCTCCTTACCGATTTGGATGCCTTTTATTTCTTTTTCTTTTCCGATTGCTGTGGCTAGAACTTCCAGAACTATGTTCAATAGAAGTGGAGAAAGTAGGCAGCCTTGCCTTGTTCCTGATCTTAAGGGGAATGGTTTTAGCTTTTCCCCATTGAGTATGATGTTAGCTGTGGGTTTGTCATATATGTCCTTTATTACCTTGAGATGTGGTCCCTCTCTTCCCACTTTCTTAAGATAAACGGCTGCTGGATTTTATAAATGCTTTTTCTGCATCTATCGATATGATCCTGTGATTTTTATTTTTCATTTTGTTAATGTGGTGTATCACATTAATTGATTTGTGGATGTTGATCCACCCTTGCGTACCAGGAATGAATCCCACTTGATTATGGTGTATGATCTTTTAATGTATTGCTGAATTCTATTCGCTAATATTTTGTTGAGGATTTTTGCATCTATATTCATTAGAGATATCAGCCTATAGTTTTCTTTTTTTGTAATGTTTTTGTCTGATTTTGGGACCGGGGTGGTAGTGGCCTCGTAAAAATGTTTGGGAGCCTTCCCTCCTTCTGGGTTTTTTGGAGTGTGAGGAGAATAGGTGATAATTCTTTTTTGAATATTTTGTATAATTCACCTGTAAAGCCATCTGGTCCAGGGCTTTTGTTTGTTGGAAGCTTGTTGATTACTGATTCAATTTCCCTGGTGGTGATCAGTCTATTCAGTTTTTCTGTTTCTTCTTGAGTTAGCCTTGGAAGGTTGTATGCTTCTAGAAAATTGTCCATTTCTTCCAGATTGTCTAATTTGTTGGCATATAGTTGCTCATAGTAATTTCTTAAATTTTTTTTGTATTTCTGTGGTGCCTGTTGTCACTTCTCTTTCATTTCTGATTTTTTAAATTTGCGTCCTCTCTTTTTTTTGATAAGTCTGGCTAAAGGTTTGTCGATTTTGTTTATCTTCTCGAAAAACCAACTGTTGGATTCATTGATCTTTTGTATTTATTTATTTATTTTTTGGTCTTTCTCATTTATTTCCGCTCTGATCTTTATTATCTCCTTCCTTGTACTCCCTTTGGGTTTATTTTGTTGTTCTTTTTCTAGATCCCTTAAGTGTAAGGATAAACTGTTGATTTGTGATTTTTCTTGTTTCTTTAGGTAGGCCTGCATTGCTATGAATTTGCCTCTTAGGACTGCTTTCGCTGCATCCTGTAGATTTTGGGTCGTTATGTTTTCATTTTCGTTTGTCTCGAGATATCTTTTGATTTCTTCCTTGATCTCCTGCTTGACCCATTCATTATTTAGTAACATATTATTCAGCCTCCATGAATTGGTGTGTCTTCCAGTTTTTTTTCCTGTAGTTAATTTCTAATTTCATAGCGCTGTGGTCAGAGAAGACAACTGGTATGATTTCAATTTTTTAAAATTTATCAAGACTTGTTTTGTGGCCTAACATGTGGTCTATCTTGGAAAATGTTCCATGTGTGCTTGAGAAGAATGTGTATTCTGTAGCTTTGGGGTGAAATGCTCTGAAAATATTGATTAAATCCAAGTGGTCCAATGTGTCATTTAAGGTCATTGTTTCCATATTGATTTTCTGTCTAGAAGACCTGTCCCTTGTTGTCAGAGTTGTGTTGAAGTCCCCTACTATGATAGTGTTACTGTTGATCTCTGTCTTTATGTCAGTCAATATCTGTTTTGTATATTTAGGTGCTCCTATCTTGGGTGCATAGATGTTTACTAGGGTTATGTCCTCTTGTCGGATCGATCCGTTTATTATTATATAGTGTCCATCTTTGTCTTTTAATATATTCTTCATTTTAAAGTCTATTTTGTCAGATAATAATTTCTTAATTATTATTCCTTTAAAACAAAATGCTTAGTAGAGTAAGTCTCTTCATCTTGTTCTTTAAAAAAATTGTTTTAATTATTCAAGGCCTTTTACTTTATTACGTGAAAACTGCTTGTCATATTTTCCAAAATACTGCTGAGATATTGATTGAAATTAATTTGTATTTATAAATTAATAGAGAACTGATACCTTTACAGTATTTAGTCTTCTGTATTACAGGCACAGTACATGTCTCCGTATATCAAGGGTTCTTTTATGTTCTGACTATTGTTTGTTATTTCATCCGCTTAGGTTTTAGAACCCTTGGTTAGATTTATACTTAGAAGAGCATCTTATAGTTTTAGCTCCTGTTTGAATGGGATTTACAAGAGTCTCCTGCCCATTCTGGTTGGCTCTGCTCTGTGTGCACTCGTGACTGAGATGTCCCTGGTCCAGTGCCAGTGTTGGCGGCCGGCTGAGTGTGTGAGTGGGCTCTCAAGTCACCTGTATGGCTTGTATTATCTGCAAAATAGATTTTATCTTTCCATATTTTTGTATTAACTCTTTAGTCTATTTGTTGCTGGCCGGAGGTTTCCTTATTTTTGGCTAGGACGTAGACAGTTGAGAGGAAGAAACTGGCCATCCGCTCTGATCGGTGCACTTGTGGACCAGCGTTTCCATGGTATCAGTGCCGACCTGCCCGGGAGGCAACACTGATGCCCAAAGTAATGTTTATGCTCAAAATTAATGTATAGAGGAACCAAAAAGGGAAGGAAAAATTGAATACTGGTACTTAATTTATTACTGCTACTCATATTCTTATGGTTTTGAACTTAAACACATCTCCTTTGACACCTGCAATACAATTTCTAAATACTCGTGTAAGAATTTTGAAGCCTTAGCACTAAATCTGCTTTGGACATTTTTAAAAAAGAATAAATATTTCTTGTGTCTGTAGCTTCTAGCGTAGCTCCTGCTGCATAGTAGTATTGTTGAATGAAAGAATAAATGGATAGGTAAGTTCAAAGGTAGTTGATCAGCTTTTATTCTAAACAGGAATTTTACAAACCTTGTGCCTTATAATATGAAATCAAATACAGAATTCCAATACCCTGGGGAGTTATTCAGAAAGTTACAAGCATGTACGGGACAGTTTTAACCACGGCAGTTATTTTCCAACAGTGCTGACACAGCAAGCCAGGTAGTGTTCCCCTGACACTGGCTCACACAGAGTGGCATTTGCTCACTATTGTGTTACTGTGTCACTGGGGCAGTAGGTCGTTTCTAACCTCCCAGTGGACACGCGTTTGTGGTAGGTGCTTTGCGGTTTCTGCCAAGAGATTATTCTCCGCTGGTAACTCACGTGCCATTTTAGTCCTCGATGATACTGTGTGGCTCAGTGTAAATACATGCAAATTGTTGTCTTCAAATCACTAGGAAATTATTTCAAAGGCCAGTTATGTGGAAATCCTCATCGCACCAGCTGTTTAGGTTAGCAGACTTTTGAAAGAAATGCCGATGACCTCTGTATCAACATTTTTGACACAGTTTCCTGTAGTTTCTTCTGGAATATATATGGAAACAATCATTTCACGGTTTCATGGACTTACGTGGTTGTGGCTCTTCCAGTATGTCCAAATATAATTGTATTTGAAATGAATACAACTGCTTGCACAATGGAAATGCGTGACATGTGATGCTGAGGGCAGAAGTGTTCAGCAATTAACTGGCTCACTCCCACCTACAGTTAGAGCAGACACTTGGGGTCGAAAACCTTGTGTGACAGGCAGGAGAAAATCCTGAACCTGATCTGGAGTAAGACATGAGCCCAAGGCTGAATCGTCACCCCTGTCAGCCTTCTGACCAGGGCAGGGAGCACTGTGCCTGAGGCTGCGGGGCCCTTTCTCAGGTCCTGCAGAGGGCACTGACAGCAGGACTGGGACTCGAGTTACTCCTGGGAATAGCTGTTGGGCCCGTGAAATTCACTGAGCTCTGCTGCCTCCTCCTCTCTTCTCTGAGAGATTAGTGATTTAGAACAGGCCACGTCTGCACTTGCTTCTGAGTCCACGTGTTTTGTGTCAAACATGGAAGTGATTTAATTTGAAGCCTCAGCTTTTGGAGTGGTCACTTTCCAAGTTTCCAGAAGTCTGGTGTTGACACACACGCAGATGAGACTGTGGCTCCCGGTCTCCACATTGTTTTACATCTTATTAGCGTCATATAATGGATCAAACACTGGGGGAGTTAAAGCTCTTGTCCGTTGCCAGGGGCCTTGGAGTCGTGTGCGTGTCCTTTTGGATATGTGGGTTTCAGGCATGTGCCCCAAGTCCTGTGGTTTTGTTGATGCGTGCACTGCTTCATTTGAACTGGCTGCATAGCGCTCCCGCGTGTCACAGAATGGCTGCATGGCGAGCGTGGTTCGTTGCGTGGGATGGTGTTGGGACTGGGGTGGATGTTGGTGTGGCTCACCCTCCCTCCTTCCACGGGACCAGGGTCATCCAAGGACGTGTCAGTGCCGGTGGCATGGTTGTCTCTCTGGCTTGAGTGGCCTAGTTCTCAACGAAGCCCCATGTCACTGAATGGCTGGTTGATTGTCACACAACAAAAATGATGAAGTCCCCCTATTTAAGATTTGATGGCCTGAGGCTCACTGCGAAGATTGAGTTCTTGGTTCCCATTTCAGTGCAGACAGAAACAGCACCTCAGGACGCGTCAGCATCTGGCTGGAGTCCGGATACCTTTTGGCCAGAAACCTGTGAGGGCTGATGCAGTGGCCGTGGGGGGTGCTCTTGGTCCTTTGTCAGGTGCTCTGATGGGACATTTTAACTTACGTTCTACTGATTAATAAATCTCCCCTCACCAGGAATTGGGCACTGTCAAATGGAAGACTGAAGGTGGCCGTGAAGCAGTGTTCCTTTTGGTGTTTGCTGTTTCACAGTCGTAACGTGGGGAGTGGTAGCTGTGTTTGGAAGCTCACGGCACTCTGACAGATGGCCAGGGCCTGCACTAACGGGTAGTTTTTTGTTTTTTTTAAGGGACCATTTAAAATAGTAACGCATTTTAAAGTAAAAATTAATATTTACATTCGTTAGTGTTCTTGTCACTGATGATGATAAGACAAGTTATGTACCCACTTCTTTTAACATCTCTTTTCCTCTTTGAAATTTTAAGTTGTACATGCTCCCAAACACGGGAAAATCGGAACATGGATTTAGGAATGTCAAGTATAAACGTGTGGGTGACCTGAATTTTTTCCAGCATAGCGGGCATCCAGTGTTCAGCTGATTGATGGGCGTGCCCCTCTCTACCTGTCGCCTCAGTCATTCGCTGGGGCCACGTGAGGGCACTGGTGGGCGGGCACTGCTCTCCACACCGCCTCTGTGCCTCACTGGCCTTCAGCTCATTGGTGTGTGGATGGAGACCTCCCGCAGTGGGCCCTCCAGCTGCCCCTCTGGACCCCGTTCATTCAGACGCAGGGAGACTTCTTGGCATTTCTCAAAGCTGAGCTCATGCTGCAAATCTGAGTCTTCACACTAGCTTCTGGCTATTAAGACTGATTTCAACTTTGCGCTTTAGACTTCCTGGCATCTGTCTTGATTTGCAGTCTACTTTCAACCCCCTTGTAAGCCTCATACTTTTCTCTTTGTTGATCTGACTTTAATGGGCCTCGGGCGGGGTCCAGTTTGGACACCACCGTGGGAATGCCACCTGGACAGCTCTCCCTCCGACTCCTCACCCTTCCCTTTCCGATGCCCCTCTCTCCAGTGCACGCTTCTCTGTGGCATATTCTTGTGGGAAAGAAAGAGGACAGCTAGGGTTGTGCTAACAGCCTGCTCGCCTGACCGGGGTTCCGTCTGTAGAGCCTGCTGGTCACCTGCTTAGCCATGTGCTGAGCTCCACGTCCCTCGTGGGGACAGGCTCGCCCGGGTGTTTCCATGTCCTCAGCTGGTCTGCCCGCTTCGTGCGCCTTATACTCAGGACAGGTGCAGGCTGTGTGATGGATTAGTTCCCGGAGAATAAAAACATTCACAGAGTTTTTATTTCTGGCACTCCTGTTTAATCTGTGTGGGTTAAGGGCAATCTTTAGTAGGGCACAGTTTTCTAATCCACTTACTCTCACGGGTTTCGGCTTAATTTTTAAGGAAAAAATATGCTGTTAGGACAGGATTTGGGGAAGGTAGTGTTTATTTAATGGTTTTCTTTTTGGTCAAGGATGCTGGTGGGACAGAATCCATCTGGTCTCCAGGATTCTTCTGCATTCTTAACACATGGCAGGCAGCCCCTCTTCAAATACGCCCAGCAACTGAAAACCCATTGCCTGGTAAGGCCTGTCATTCCAGCTTGATCTAAGGTCTTTCTGGGTTTTTGTCCCCAATCTTCCACTGGGTCCTCCTTCCTGTAGGGCCAATTCTGCCCGCCTGCATTGCACACTGAGTCCGTTTCCTGTGCCGTCATAACTTCCCGTCGACATCTGTGGGCACCGACAACACCAGGTGGATGGCTGACGGTGGGGAGCTCGCAGGCTCGGGACCCCGAAGTTTGAGGGCAGCGTCTCCACCTGCCCTGCTCCTCTGGCTCAGTGATTCAGTTTTTAATTCCTGGACACATGGGCTTGGTGCCCATCCCCTCACCTGCCAAACCCACGTTTCAGGACAAGACCGCAGCCTGAGGGGGTCTTCATGGTGCCGGGAAACCGACTCTTACCAAAACGCCACGCCAGTTGGGACTTGTTCCCCGTGGCCTGCTGCAGGCTCGGATGCCATCCAGGGGCTTGTGTCCCCCAGACATTGTTAACGCTGAGCGTAGACTAGTAAGTGCCATTCATGTCCATAACCTACCGATTCCTCCTTTCTGTGAACCAACCAGGATCTGCTGTTCTGAAGTCCTGTGGAGCTTTTCCTGTCCTGGGGGACTTTGGGGAGAACCTGCTCAGAGCTGGTTCTGTCCTGTTGCTTCAGTGCCCAGGGTGGAATTCGCTGGGTCTTTGTCGTGTTCACGGGCCCCTCCCTCTCCCACAGGACGGCCGTCCTCCCTTCTGGAGCAGACGGATGTACAGTGGGGTCAGGGCTTCCTGCCGTTCTGTCCCTGCGACTGTGAGCTGCCTCCAGTCCTGCCCTGTTTACCTGCTGGCACCTCAGCTAAAGTGACCGTTGAATCCGATTCAGAGGCGGAATCCACAAATTACATTTTATCTTTGTCAAGGCTGGGTTTGTACCCTGCGTAACAAACACTTCCTTGCGTCTTTCCCAGATTCAGTCAGCTTTTTTTTACACTTTTGTGTTGGAATGTATTGAATTCAGGTATGTTTAGCTACTTAAACTTCATGCCCCTGATGGTTTTCTTAGCAAACAGAGACCCTTGAAGCTGTGATTTTCCTAGTTTGGTGGGAGGAGGAAGGAGGCATGAGGTCACAGTGCTTGTGACAGGTGCTGGGTCCTCAGTATAGTGTCATTTCACTGTGATGCCCAAACTATTGGAGAGTGAAGGACAACAATATATGTTAGGTCATGGGGATTTTTATGTTCAGAGTTCTAACTGGACGTGGTGACAGTAATTTTTAGTGATAGACACAAATCTCTGCAGAGTTTTAGATTTGGGCCTTAATGACTCTGAATAAATCACATTGATGCTGGCTGTATTCTTATTTAATGTGAGACATTATTTTAACCTTGTCAGCTATACTTCAGGTTGGGACAGCTGTCTCAGATTTTGAGGTATGTAATCCCTATTCATGTAGGTTTTTTTTTTTTTTTAAAGAGGGGAAATGAAACTTTGAATAATTCTGTTTTAAATAAAATTCTAGGATGTGAAGTGTTGAAGTAAGTAGTATATTTTGTACCCACTCAGGCATTTATCATGGACGTATTCACTCAACTTTCTTGTGACACCTGTACCAATTTCATAGTCATTTTAAAAAAGTTTGTTAGCATCTGAAGATAGTTCAACATATAAAATATTATTTTTAAGAAGTTGCATGAGCACTGTTAACCCTGAATCTATTGCTTCAAATTATTCAAAGGCATCAGTTTTCAAAATGGTCTTTTGTTTTATTTTTGGATAATTAAGAACGTTTTCACATGTTTCCTGTATTATTAATAGTTAAAGAGTATGATTAACCTTAAGGATACAATGAGAAAAAGGCCTATAAGAGAAATAAAATAGTTTTTATTTACTCTTAAGACTTATTTTTTGTCTTAAATGATCACTTGTTATTGCATCACTGTGTGGCACTTACCCTCTAGGTACAGATGAGTTACGTCTCGTGGGGACGGTTACTTGTCCCCACTCACGGTGACATGCTTGCTCTCATGTATTGTTTCACTGTCCACGTGGGAATGCTTGCACATGGAGTGCCACGTATTCGTCTTCTTATTTTTGACTGAGAAAATCTAGGAACTGAATCCATAAGACACTTATATACTAAGAAGTGCGCCATCTTAGTAGTTGGATGAAACACACCCGACAGTGTGTCACTGGAGAGGCCGGGGCAGTGTGGAACGCCTGCACTGTGTCACAGCTCCAGGATCCACACTACCCGGCAGGTTCACAGGGAAATGGTGATTTGTCATGGCCGTGGGTGACCCAAACATGTGCTGTCATTTCTGAAGGTGATTTTAGAGAGGAGCCCCAGAAATACTCGGTCACGCCAGCCCCCCGCCCCCCCCCCCGCTGGCACAGGAGTCTTCCCCCGCGGGCACGGGACTTGGAAGGAAGTGGTGTGTCTGTACATTGTCAGTGCCACTTTCTCATGGCCAGACGCCATGTCCCTCTTCTAGGTGATGAGTGTATCTGATTCCGTCTCAAATCGGAATTCCTAGAGCGTGGAGATGGACGTGTCAGGCAGTCTGGGAATGATGCTGAAGTGGATGGTTGCAGAGTTTTCTGTCAGTGCCTCCTGGTACTCTCGGTCCTCCATGATGGCGGTGACGTATCAGAATTGGAAGATGGGAAACTGCCCTCTTAGGAAAGCTCTCAGCACCGCGTGGTCAGCCAGCTGCCCACAGGCCTCTTCCCCACCCACCAGCCCCACCGTGCTCCCAGCATCGCCCCTCGCTGCCCTCTCACTCTTGCCCTGGCTCTTCCGTGTCACTTACATGTGCCGCTTTGCATGATGTTGAGCCAGTCGGCCATTTCTCCCTCTGTCACCGGCCAGCCACCTGCAAACAGCGCCTGTGTGGTTGGGAGTCAGTGTGAACCTGATTGCTGACTCGTTCTTTAATGTCCCTGGAGTAACTGCGAATGATGGACCGACTTGGGGGGCCCCGTCCCCGTGTACCCACTGCACCTTCCTCAGAGGATGCCCCCTCACCACTGGACCCTGTGCCCAGCGCTTTCTCAGCACTTCTTGTCTCTAGCTGTGGAAGCGCTGCACGTTTTCTGCTTTAGCAAAAGGAAACTGTATTTGTACTCCGAGAGCTTGACTGGACAGTAATTAAAATAGATGTTTCTTAATATTGCTCTGTGGAAAGTGATAGCCAGACACTGTTAATCACCAGAAACAAAACCACATCTGAAGCACAGGCTTTTTAATTACCTAGACCTCGTGTCTGTCCCCTGGCTCGTGGCTGCATAAGTTGGACTTAATAAACATAATAATAAAAAAGAAAGGGATCGTCTGTCTTCATAATGAATATGCACTCGTCTTGACTCGTAGCTGGAACTCTTAGGGACCAGGGACTGCTCAGAGAACCCGTGATGGTTGGAGAGGTTGTTCCCCGAATCTGGGTCACATGATTTGGATGTGCGCCATATAGTGAGGAGTGGGCCGTCCGCCAACAGTGCCCGGCAGGCGGACATGTCCCCAACAGCGTGACTGTGCCTGGAAAGGAGAGGGAACTGATGAAAGACTGCAGGACGGGGCCAGGGGGCAGCTAGCCTCTGTGGTGGGGGGCTGGCCCCACATGTGAGGACGCCCCTGGGGGAGGGCAGGTCATGTCACAGAGCAGTGAGTGACAAGCTATAAAGCCAATGACAGCTCCGGGAGCCTGACACAGGAGAAGCACAGGTCATAAAATGAGAACTATCCACATCTGGGGTAAATTGGTAAAGAAAAAGCCATAGAAGGAGGAAAGTTAGAGTAATATAGAAGCTGGGAGAATGTTTCAAGCAGGCAACAGTTTTGTAGATAAAAAAGGGTCAAGGGTATAACAAAGAATGAAAAAGGACCAAGAATTTCACTTTTCGCATGAAGTCACTGTTTGTGACTTAGCCAGACATCGTTCCCAGCTCGCCTGCAAATGCTCCAGGCGCTGAAGGACCCTTTTGTCACTCTAAAATGCCTCTTTTAAAATCTCTAGTAGCACTTTTTGTTTTCAAGTCTATTTTGACTGGTATCCATCTGTATCACCTTTAGCTTTCTTGTGGTTGCTGTTTGTATGGTGTGTCTTTTTCTACTCTTTTGTATCTTTATATTTACAGACCCCCTAGAAAGCATAGAGTTTGATTTTTGTTGTTGTTGTTGTTCTATTCTGTAATCTGTGCCTTTGATTAGATAGTTTAATCCATTCATATTTATTTTGTTATAGTTTGTTTTATATCTGCCATTTCACATTTTCTTTTCCACTTGTCTTGAGTCTTTCTCATTTCTTAGTTCTCCTTACTGCTTTTTTTTTTTTGCACTAAATGAATATTTTCTAATGTTGCATTTTAATTTATAGTGGTTTTTTTTTTTTTTTTTTTTGCTGTATGTAGGTATTTTTGATTATTTCTTTTGTGGTACCTCGCCTTTCTGAAACTCTCTTCACTTTTCTTCATTCTGTTTTTTTCTCTTTTCTTCAGCTTACATAATCGCTTGATCTATCTTCAAGTTTATTTTTTTCTGGTGTATGGGTCATACTTTCCTGTTTCTTTGCATGTTCTATAATTTGTACTGAAACTATATTGTAATCATACATTGCAGCAGCTCTCGGTATTGGCACCTCTAGTTACCTGCTTGCTTATTTGCTTAGTGACTGGCTGCATTACTTCAGTGATGTCTGCCCTGGGCCCCCTCCCCCAGTGTTCGTATTGGCTGTGGCTTCTCAGGGAGGCACAGCTCTGCATGCTCACGTCACCTGGAATGACAGTGGGTTTGGCCAGGTCTCTTTCCTCTGTTTCCCTGACAACATCTAGCTGGTAACCGTCACTGGTTGCTGTGTTATTTTCAGTCATACTCTGGGGCATAAATTGCTCTACAGATGAATCCCGTCCCATTTCGTCTGCTCTGAGGCCCCTGTGTGATGTTGATCTGACCCTCAGTGGGCTCCTCCGAGCTTCTCGTTCTCCAGTTCTCCTCCGTACAATACTGGCTAAGGCTTCACACCCGTCATCTGGTTGTGCTGATGGAGTGTGGAGTCCCGAGATGGATGGTGTGCTGGTCGGCGGTGCACTGCGGGGCTGCCGTTTCTCCACGTGCTCACCAGCTCACCAGTGAGGTGACATCTCACTGCGATTTGCATTTCCCTGATGGTTAGTGATGTTGATAATCTGTTCATGTACCTGTTGGCCATTTGCATGTGTTTTTTGGAAAAATGTCTGTTCAGGTCCTTTGCCTATTTTTTAATTAGATTATTTGTTGGAGAAAAGGAAATCCTGGTACACTATTGGTGGAAATGTAAATTGGTACAGCTAGTAAGAAGGGTCCTCAAAAAATTAAAAATAGAACTACCATATGAATCAGCAATCCCACTTCTGGGCATATGTCCACAGGAAATGACATCAGTATCTGGAAAGAGATATGTGAGCGCCTATGTTTATTGCATTAGTCATAATAGCTAAGATATGGAGCAACCTGAGTGTCCCCTGTCCTTTGACAGATGAATGGACAAAGAAAATGTGAGATACCTGTCTATGTCATCTGTCTGTCTATCTACCTCACGACCTATCTATCTACCTGTCTACCTACCTACCTGTCTGTCTAAAAGAAGGAAATCATACCAGTTGTGACAACATGGATGAACCTGGCAGACATTTTAAGTGAAATAAGTCAGACAGAGCAAGACAAATACCATACGGTATCACTTATATGTGGAAACTGAAAAAAAGAAAAGAAAAGAAATGCTTTTGTTGTAGAAACAGAATATAGAGTGGTGGTTGCCAGGGGCCAGGGGATTGGGACAAATGGGGAGCTGCTGATAAAAAGGTAGGAACTTTCAGTTATAAGTAAATTCTGGGGTGTGATGCACAGAGTGGTGACTGTGGTTCATAACAACATTGTGTTGTATATTTGAAATTTTCTGAGAGCAGATTCCAAGCATTGTCAACACACACACGTGTACACACATGCATGCACACAGTACACATGCACGCACACATGTAAACACATGTACACATGCACACAACTACACATACACACATGTATAATGCAATATACTTATGCACATGGACACACAGACATCCCTCTACACATGCATACACACGTGCACATACACATACAAACATGCAGACACATACATATATGCACACACCTACACACACATGTACACTTACACACATGTGCACAGTTCCTCATGAAACCGTTATTTGTCCCCCTCCCCATCTGTCATTTTCCTACTTGGCAAAATTCCACACAGGGCTGAAGTCCGTACTGATCTTTTCCACTCGACACCCCAAGGAGGTGATGGCTGCCGGGGAGAGCCATGGCTGGTGCAGTTGACGCTGATGGAACACACCACCCAGACCCCAGCCCGTGTCCACTGAGTCCCCATTGTCACCAGCACCTTTTTCTCGCTGTCCTGTCCACACGCGCCCCCCGCCTGTCTGCCCTTGGTGGGATGTTTCCTTCACCGTGTTCCTCCTGCTCCCAACTTCCTTCTTTACTCCCCTCCTCTCAGCGATCAACAGGCTGTCTGATTTCATGTAGAAATCTGTCCTCAGCTTCCTCCCGCTCCTCCCAACTTGCTCTGAGTCCCTGTCCCTTTCTCCTCCTCTGCTGAGCTTGGAGGGTCCTTCCTGTGCACGGTGGGGTGTTTCTGCCCGCCTGCATCTCGGCTGTCGGCTTCCCCACCTCGTGACCTCATTGTGTCAGGCATGGCCCTCTTCACCTCTGAGCGGAGTGTTTCCACATCCTCTGCACACTTTCCAGCCTCTTCCATTCTCCCTGTGTAGGCCCCCAGGCATCTGCTGGGACTCACCTTCCCAGGGCAGAGCTGCTGGTGTTTTTGCATAAGACCCACTAGTGGCTTCCAGGATGGCGTCCGCGGTCACACACGTGGGTTTCTGTCTTCCGGGTCTGCATCCACTCCGCAGTGCTGGGTACGTGGTCAGTTGTGCTGGTGAGGCATTGCAGGTGGGGCCTCTGTGGAGAACAGTGTCCTCAACTGCTGGGTGGCTCCTATTCAAGGGGCTTCCCCCGCCCCCGCGGGTCCCCAGGAGCCCCTCCCCCCTGGATGGCGCTGGGCGCCTCCTCTGAGCATGGGGGAGCCCAGTGCCCCACTCCCAGCAGCGAGCACAGCCCAGCCTGTCTAGTCAGACCGCGCACTTCTGTCTCCAGGACGCACGCACCTGGCGGCACAGGTGGTGCAGCTGCCCCGCCAGGGGTTGGATCAGCGAACCTGAGCCACGTCCATTTTGCTGAGCTCAAATGATATTCTCTGGAAGCTGCAAACATGACATGCAGCGTGATGTGCAGTGATCCATGTAGCCATACACACTGCTTTCAGAAGCCGTTCAGCAAAGTTCTGCAACCCAGGATAGGGAGGATCTCGACTTGAGCTGTAAACTCGGCAAGTTTTACAGAGCTGCACGGACTTAGCCTGCCCGTGAGTCTCATTTACCTCTGTTTTATGGAAGACATTTGCCCTGAGCATCAGGCAGGTTGTAGGGTATCTCCCCAGAGAATCTGCGTCCTCTTCTGTTCCATATTTCTCAGAATATTATATTTTGAAAGCAAAATGGCTATTGGAACAGTTTAACACATCAGTAGAAATAAATTTAAAAGAATGCCAGTTTTTCCTCTCCCACCAAATCGTCTCTCTTTTTATTGGTAACATACAGTCTGTCACTTTGAGTCCCAGGATAAACTGTGAAATGTAACAGGAATATATTAGTCCCACCGTCGCCTGGCCTAGCCAGTCCATTCTGAGAGCTGAGTTGTCCCACACGCACACTGTGGTGGTGGCCGTGGCACGTCACGTGTGCTGGGAGAGGTGAAGTTCTGCTGTTTCCTGGACACCGAGGTCGTGGTTGCTGTCAGGCCCAGTCTGCACATTTCTCTGTAACTCTGGAAATGGTTCCTTAATGGAGATGTTAACAAATGCAGTCAGAGATATTTGGAGGAGAAACGCCTCTCTTACGTGAGCACTTTTGTGGACACCCCTCTTACGTGAGTGTTGTCTGGGTCTCGCTCTGCGTCCCTGGCAGGCGTCCCTTTGGGTTGCTCCCCAGGATGTCTTTTGCTCTGTGAATGTCTCCACGAGAAATTTCCCAGCGCTGATGCTGAGTTGGGTTTTGGGGTGACACTGCTGAGGTCTGCACATGGCCAGCCGTCTGCAGTCTCAGTGCTGCGTCGGTGGCTGTGTTGTTGCTGATTCTGTGAGCTGTGCGCACTCTGTTCGTAGGGTGGAGTCAGTTTTCTTCCTTTTTGTTGGCAGAGCAGCTGTCTCGCTGGTCCTGGCCTGAGCCCCGTCTCCAGCCTTGGTCGTCCCCCCACGTGAGGACTGCTGTCTCTCGGGTGCTCGGGGCTGCCCCCCTTCCTTTCCATGGAGTCTGTGTTGGCTGAGTCATACTGGGTGTGGGGTGGGCGATAGAACAATCTGTTGCCCTGGGCAGCCTCATGAACATTGTCTTCTTTCTGCTTCCTGGCTGCACAGGGTTCACAATAAGGGTCTTGGTTTGTGGTGGAAATATTGAAGTGTAGCGATCCACTACGAGTGTAAGTGTAACCGCTAACCAGACCCAGCACAGCACACCCCGGCCGGAGTCCGGATTCTCCTGCAGGGCTGTGCGGGGTGCTCGTTCCTGAGGATCACCCATGTCAGTGAGTGTGTAATAGTTTCCTCGGCGTCTGTGCCGAGAGGCTCCTTCCCCGGGGGGAACACAATTTGGGAAACAGTTGCAACCTCGTGCAGAATCACAGGAGTCGCCGCGGATCCTTTCCTGTGTCACTTCTGGGCCGTGGTACTGTTCCCCAGCTCCCGCCCTCCTCTGTCCTGCCGTCCCTGCCAGGCCCGGCTGCCGTCATCCTCCCCGCGTACTGCAGCCGTGGAGCTGGTCACAGGAGTCTACTGCCGAGGCACCCTCTGCACTGCCCTCTGAGCTGCCGTTCGGAGGTGCACGTTTGCGTGTGTCATCAGAAGGTTATCACTCGGTGAGGGGTGTAAATGTCTAACTAGTGCATTGTTTTGTACACCTGAGACTAATAAAAATTGTTCTAGCCAGAGATACAAAAGAAAAATAAATAAATAAAACATTTCTCCTGAAAAAAACAAGAAGGTTTCTGTGAAGGCTGTCGGTCCCTGCCGGTAGCACAGCGACCGGAGCCCTCTCTGGGACCGCCCACACCGGCCACACCTGCCCGCCACCCGAGGGCCACTTACTTCCTCCCTCGCAGACTCTAGAGCGTGGTGCACCTTCTGCACGGCACGCGCCTCTCTGCCCTTCTTCCCGAAACACTGTCACTCATGCTGCTCCGCAGGGACCTCTGGTCGGCCTTCCCTGCGCCTGGCACACTTGCTTGGCGACGTTTCTTCCTCTTTCCTGATACTGGGGTCAGTGCTTGGGGGTCTGCAGTCTGGGTCCCGCTCCCCACTGCACACTCTGGGGGTCAGGCCCTGCCCCGTCCAGCGGGGCTGCCCAGAGCTCGGGCATGAAGGGCCCTCATGGGGGCTCCCCCAGCGTTACGGCGCTCACTGCCCGGGGCACCGTTCAGGGCACTGTGGTGGGTAATGGCTTCGGAAAGTTAAAGGTGCCTGAGACCTACGTGGCACGAGGAGTCAAGGAGGGTGCTTTGTTTAGGATTAATTTGGAAAAATGCTCAAGATGGCCACCGACAGAACGAGGACGAAAGGTCTCTGGGTGGGGCTGAGAAATGGGAGGAAGCCTGAAAGGTCAGGCACGGGAAGAATGTGAACCTGCCCCCAGGGGTCAAGTGCACGCAAGACAGAGGACCCACTCCTTCCCTGTCCTCCCAGCGCTTGTCCTGGGTACTGGGCAGCCAGCCACGCTGGGAGACGCATGCGTGAGTGCGTGATCTGTCTCACCCCCGAAAGCCACAGCCGTGGGGCCTTGGCGACTGAGGCCCCTTATCTGGGGGGTCCTGAGGGGCCATGCAGGCCGATCGGGGGGCACCTAGTGGGATGTGGAAGGTGGGAGTGTCTAATGGAAATGGTAAGTAAGGTGCTCGAGCAGCAGAGTCGTATTGCAGAGGGAATTCTATAACGTATCCTGGCAGGAAAAGTGTCACCATTGCAGTCAGCCTGGGAATCGGGGGAGGACCTGAAACGTCCACAGGGTTTAGATGAGGCCGGCTCTGACAAAGGGGACGTTCTGAGGCCCTTAGCTGACTGTGGCACTGAGAGTTTTCTGTGGTGGTGGCAGGTACCGTGCTGTCCCGTAATGTAATGGTGCAAAGCGTGTGTTTGCGGGAGAGTGCCCCTCGCCCCGCCCCAGGGTGGCTTCTGTCAGAAACGGAATCACACGTGATGCTGCGGACCAGGAGGAATGGAGCCCTGAGCGCTGCAGGCGGGAGCAGGAGCCGTGCAGCTGCCTGGGACAGCGTGTGGCGTCTTCCTGGGACCCGAGTCCTCACAGGGACACTAGTTCCTGACCGAGTCCATCCGTGCTCTTATCTGTGAGCCTGTCTGTGACTGTTAACCACCTATTCTTCTAGAAAGTGTTTCTAGAGCCCCAGCTCTGTGTGAGGTGCTGTCCAGCTCTGGGACACAGGGTGGGTGAGAAAGGCCTGTCCCTCTGGGGTCTCACTCAAGGGGGACAGGCTGCTGCTACTCAGCAGTGCCAGGCGGCAGCTCTTGTCCCTGCTCCGTGGTCATCTTAGAATACTGGTGGTTCCCATGGCAACCAACGAACCACAGGGAGAGTCCACCTGTGCAGCACAGCTCCAGCGTGGAGTGCACTTGACATTAGGCCTTTGTGTGGCCCAGTGGCCGTGGAGGTCAAAGCAGGTCCCCCCGACCCCTGCACACACGCAGTACGCTGCCCTTCCCCATCGAGGTGTGGCCATGGGGTCGTGCCACGTTCACGTAGTGTCAGTGGTAGCAACACGTCCCTGTGGGAGCTGCCTGAAGAGCCAGTGAGGGGACACCCTGTTCTCTGTCTCCTGGGGTGCCCTGGCTGAGATGGACGTGGAGTGAGCCAGAGAGGTTTCTGTGGGTTTCTGTGAAACAGCCCGTTTAACCCACTATGTGCCAATTTCTGCTATTTTTAAGCTCAGATAAATATTCTGTACAATTAAGTTAAATGGTCTCTTTTGTAAGAATGAAAATATGTGCAGCCTTTCTTGGGCGTGTTCCGTTTGTAATGGGGACAGTCATTTTGGACCAAGAGCGTGTGGCCTGTATGTGGCCTCCCCCGTGAAGAGGGCACAGCAGAGTGTTCAGTGTTTCACTCTCAGAAATGGAGCCTTTGGTTCCTGAGGAGACCTGGAAATCCTGAAAGTCAGGTTGTTCTGACTGATAAACTGACCCGGACATGTCGTCATCGGCCAGAGTCCACAGTTCACATCAGGTCACTCTTGGTGTTGCTCCTTCTGTGGGTCTGGACAGATGTGTAACGACCTGTATCCACCATCACGGCGTCACACACAGGAGTCTCACTGCCCTAAACGTCCCCTGTGCTCTGCGTTCACCCCTCCCCCAACCCCTGGCAATGACTGATCTGTCACTGTCCCCATAGTTGTGCCTTTCCCAGCATGTCACAGAGTTGGGATCACACAGTGTGCAGCCTGTGCAGACTGGCTTCTGTCACTCAGTCACATGCAGTTCAGGCTCTTGCAGGTCCCTTCATGGCTTGGGAGCTCATTTCTTTTTTGTGCTGATAACACTCCACTGTCTGGATGGACCACCGTTTATTTATCCATCACCTGCTGAAGGGCGTGTTGGTCGCTTCCAGATTTTGGCAGTTGTGACTAAAGTTGCTGTAAACATCAGGTGCAGGTTTTTTTTTTTTAATTTTTATTTATTTATTTATTTTTTTAATTAGTTTCAGGTGCACAAGACAAAGCAAAACTTAGACGTTTATCATTTATATCCCTCACACTGTGTGAACCCCCTCCCCCATCCACTATCCCTCTGTACGTTCCCAAAACCTCTCACCTTCCCCTTATCACCACCCCCCCGCCCCTCTAGCAACCCTCTGTAGGAGTTTCATAGTTTATATTTTACACGTCGGTCTCGGATCCGTTTTGTGTGAATGTTTTTGTGAAGAGTGCGACTTATTTGAGTGTGACTTACTTGTTTGTTTCTGCGTGTGGATGTTCTAGCGCGGTGGCTCCTTTGTCATACGGGCCGGCTCCACTTCGCGGGTCTGTTTCTGGGCCTCCTGTTCTGTTCCTCTGATCCAGTGGGCGATTCTTGCACCAACACCACACTGTCTTGATTACTGGAGCGTAAGTGTTAGCTTTTGGCTCATCCCTAACTCCTTACTTTGTAGCCCTTCATAAACATTTCATCGTAAGGTATCTCTCTGGATTGGGTCAGATTTGCTCAGATTTTGTTCTGGATCTTAAGCCAATGTTTGCTTTTCTCCGGACTTACTGGACATGCATTTTGAATAAAGAGATACAGACTATGTGTTTGGAGATGTGTCTACAGAGTAATGAGTGAGCTATACAATGTCTAATTGAAACGCTTCAAGTCCAAATAGGTGTCTTGGTCATTTTAATATTCTTAAGTACATTTTAGTACTGCTTCCTCGTAGCTGTACAATCATTGTACAGACGTGCCATACGTTATGAGTTCATTTTAATGTTGTTTAATGTATACATGTACCTACTATGCAAAGTGAAGGAGCTTTGAGAGGCTTAGATGAAGCGCAAAGTCGGGACTTTACGCGCCCACCAGTCTCGTCCTGCTGCCCAGAAACCCCTTCTTTCCCTCTTCGAGCCTCGGCCTTGCCCTGTGGTGGGTGGTGGTGAGGCCAGAGCTCGGCAGCACCTCCGCCCCCCTCCCCTCCCCTGGTTGCGGCCTCATTTGTGAAGAAGTCAGTACTTCATCACATTCAATGTATAGGATGAGGCCTCTTTTATGCAACATGTTTTATTCATTGTTAACTGGTTTAAGAAAATAAGCGAGGACCACTCCTTAATGCCATCATCACATCTCTCTGTTCCATGTTCGACATCAGCATTTCTCTCTGGGGACACGTCTGTGCTGGCACTCTGCCTCCTTCTCCAGTGGCCCCCAGCCCGGGCGCCATGTTCAGGCCCCCCTCACCCCGCAGCCTCCCCAGCGCTTTCCTCCACTTTTCCCTGGGAGGCCCCTTGCTTCTTGTGGCTCTCCTCTTGGTGGCGGTGGAGTACGTCAGACGGAGCAGTTCCTGTAGATGCGCCGTGGGGTCAGGGGAGGAAGTCCCAGGTTTTGAGCCGTGCTTGTCTGACAGTGTTGTCTTTCATTGATGGCTGACGTTGGGAGTCGTGTTTTTCTCAGAATTTGCAAAGCACTGTTCTGAATTTTCTGGTTTCTGGTATCTTGTCCGTTGGTTGCATTTGGAACCCTTCTTGACTTCTGAATTTTCACACTAAGGCATGTCGGGCTGACCGCTTTTTGTTGGTTGTTCCGGGTGCTCATGGGCCTGTTGGATCAGCAGTTCACGGAGCTCTGATCTGTGGGCTTGGTTTGTTTGACGCTGTGTCCGTTCCGTTCATGGATGATTTATTCTGACCTCCACTGCTCAGGCAGCGTGTTCCGGGAATGGCCAAGGAATTCCATGTTCCCTCCTTTTTGTCCCCATCCCCCCGGGATTTCTTTTCCCTCCACTTTCTGCAATATTTCCTTGAATTTATATTCAGCTATTTTTAGAGATTTGGTTTTCATTTTTCTAATTCCCGAGAGCTTTCTCTTTCTGTTAATTTTTCTAAGTATAGGATCCTCTTTTTGTGGATAAAATATCTTCTCTACCTTACTGAATTATTATTATTATTTCAGAATGTTCTCGTTTCCTAAAATGTTTGTTTTCACTAATTTTGTTTTTCTGTCGCTTTTATTGTCTCCCCAAATGGGGCTTTCTTTAAATGTGTGATCATGCTCAGCCGTACAACTTCATTCAATGTGAGACATGAAACATTTGTGGGAGTTTGTTGTTGTGAATGAATGGGGTCACTGGCTGGTGGAATCCACCACCAGTGGCCTAGTGGCCAGAGTTCACTGGGGAGGTGTTCTCTCTTGGCCATTTCTATCGTTCAGAAGAACAGCCCCGTGTCCCGCCTGGGACGGTGGGAAGGGCAGGTGACAGGCAGCGCCCCCTGTGGGAGGTAGGAGTGGGGCGGCGGCAGCCTGGTTAGTGCCTGCGTTTCTACTCAGTGCGCGTCTCCCTGGGGCTCCTCCTGGGAGCCTGTGTTGCTCTGCTTCCCTCTGCTGGGTTCTTGGGGTGCATAGATGGCCGGGCTGCCTGGTGGGCAGGGAACTTGGGGGCCGTCCACTCTGGGTGTAGATTGGTAGCCGCCGCCTCACTCCTACCTTTTGGGGTTCCTGTGCTCCCGAGCCCCCAGCCTCTCCAGCAGATTCTGAGGGTCCTTGTGTAGATGCGCTCCCGAGACAGGTCCCAGATTTCGGCTCTTCTGAGAAAGTCCTCTGTCTGCAGTTTTCTTTCAAAAATCCATTTGAACTCTTTTTCACTCGTGTTCTTCTTTCTGTGTGTTTGAGTTCTTACTGTAGCCGCCCTGCCAACTAAAAGTCCTGTTTCACGGCACGCACGGAAGGACGGACTCAGGGATGTGTTGCTGTGTTTGCTCGTGGCCTGACCATGTCCACTGGTTCTCCTAGTGTTTTCTGGCCCAGCAGCATCCCTGTCACCCGGGAGCTTGGTAGAAATGCAGATTCTGTTGTGTGTGTGCATGTGTACGTGGGTGTGGTGTAAGTCTATGTGTGTTTTCAAAGGTGCAAGCAAAACTTTCTTGAAAATTTGGAGCAGAAGTCTTTTTTAAGAGCTTTACTGAGGTGCAACTGACATACAAAAACCACACATATACAGTGAATATAATTTAATGAGTTCAGATGAGTGCCTGCACCCAAGAAACCATCACCACCACCGAGGGCGTAACCACATCTGTCGCTGTCTAGTTTCCTCATTTTCATCATGGACCATCAGCTGTGCTGTCCAGCAGGTGTCATGCTGGCGGCAGTAGGTGGACTCATTCATCTAGGGACTGACCGCATGGACGAACCCGGAGAACATGCGGAGGGGAATGTGGGTTCCTGGGCCCTCCTGCTGTCGCTTCACAAGCCCCCCACCCCCTGGGGTCTGTGCCGCATGCGCCGTGACCTTTGCTGTGTGGGAGGGGTCACACGAATCCCACTGTCGAAGCTCTTTTGCTCCCTGTGTCATTTCCGTTCTACAGACGAGGATGCTGATGGCCCGGCCCTCCCGTGCTGAGCTGGGGTCCCGGGCTCACGCCTCCCGCTGCATCACAGTCCCCCGTGTGTGTGCCTGTGCTGATCTGTCACAGCAGCCTGAGACATGAGGACAGTGACATGGCAGCCTGAAGGCTCCCGCCGCCCAGTCGGCCCTTCCAAGCGTCTTGTGTGCGTGACCTCGTTGATCCCTCACAGCCAGCTCGGGACATGTGTTTGCATTTGGGAGGTGAGAGCCGTGGTACAGTGTGTGAGCAACTGTGCCGTCCCAGGACCGCGTATGTGCCACACCCACCTTCCCAGGCTGGCTGTTTCAGGGCCCTGATGAGGTGCACCCTGACTGGTCCAAGCTGGCAGTGCCGTGATCCCGGCCCGTGCGAAGCTGAGCAGGCCAGGGGCCTTGAATCAGCGCTGGGCTGGGAGTCTGTGGACGTGCGCTCTGGTCCCCCCGCCGTTTCCTGGCTGTGTGTGCTCCAGGCGCCTGATCGCTTAGTTACCCTAAATACCCCACGCGAGAGGGCAGGCAGAGGAAACACTCTCAGACACGTGTGCGAGTCATGAGCCCTAGCAGCACCGAAATGAAGGGCTGTGAAGCCTCGTGCCACCGCAGGCCTGGGATGCAGCCTCTCCCAGGGACAGACCTCAGGCGGGGCCTCCATGGTTGCGTTGGCCGGGAGGAGTGCACACGCGTGGCCGTGTGTTTCTCAGAGGCGCGCCCACCTGGCAGAGCGCATGGGGTTGCAGAGTGTATCTCACACACCCAAATAACACAACTGTGTACTTGATATTTGAACCACAGGAAGTAAGACTCAAAGTCGATTAAAATACTGACAGCAGGACGGAAGAGGCGTTCGCCCAGAGAGACAACAGAAACGAACGGGTGAGGACAGAAGAGCAGCACTTTTGCAAAAAAATCCTTTATATTTGGGAACAATTTCAATTTGAAAAACCAAAAGCATGATGAGCTATGCTGTGCAGACGGCTGGCGACGCTCCTGCGGTGTAGACGGCCGGCGGAGCTCCTGTGCCCGCACCCACTCCCTCCCACTGAGGTGCTGATCCCAGCTGCACGTCTCTCGCCGTCCCTTTCATCCCTGGCAGCTGCCATCAATTTGCGGGGAATTCTTTCCAACCACACGGACCCCACTCCCATCAGCATCCCCGGGGTCAGCAGCACTGACGGCTGCCTCCTGCTCCCACGTGTCGGACGGGCGAGTAATGTGAAGGCCTAAGTCTCAACTGTGGATGTGGAGGGCAAGGAGTGTCAGAGTCGGAAAAATCCACCACCAGGGAAAACATGTAGATGAGTAGGAAGACCTCACTGGAAACAGGCGCCCAGGGGATGGAGGGAGACATGCCCTGGTGTCAGGGGAGGGCCGTGCGGCAGGTGTGAGCCAGGCCAGGCCAGCTGGCGGGCCACAGGAGGGCCACGGAGAGGACACGCTCATGGGAGGCAGCAGACGGGTGGTGTTGGAATGAAGGCTCAAGAGAGCTTTGCAGAAAGTACAACCAAAAGACAAATGGAAAACAGTAGTGAGAAGTTTGAAAAATTAGGTCCAAAGGTCCAATTTCTGAAAAACAGAAGTTCTAGGAAAAGAGAAATATTTTGAATTTCCAGGAGTGGAAGGATAGGAGTTTTCAGTATCCAAACTGTGTGTACAGAGTGTAGAAAGTCAGGCCTCCGGGACGTGACAGATACCGTGGTGCATGTTCTTCTCGTTGGAATTTCTCACAAAGAGAAGGGGTGCATGGCCTCCTTTAATTCAGGAAGCAAAGCGCTTGTCGGCTGAGAAGCAGAACAGTGACATGTTCATGGTGGCAGGGGATCTGCAGACGGGGGTCTGTTTGACGGGGCCGGGTCAAGTGACGCAAGGGGGCAAAGTACGTAATTGGCATAATGAGATATATTCAAGACTTAAGGAATTCTGAAAAAAGAAATTCTGGTCGGCAGTTCAAAGGAGATCCATAAACGTGTTGAGTGAACTTGTAAGCGGGACTTTGGACTTGAGCTGGGAACGGGGTGGTCGTCAGCCAGGGCAGCCCCAGCCTCATGGCGGTCCCACCACTGGCGTTCCTGTGCCAGCGTCATTAGCCGCGAGCACTCACAGGCGTTGCCGGCTCCGCAGCCCCAGTGCCCGGCGAATAGACGCATTGTTCCCGCCCTACTGACGAGCAGCTGAGACCCAGCTCAGGTTGGGGTGACATCTGATGGCCCCGCTGCCTGTCTTGCTGTCTCCTGTCACGGGAGACACAGATGGGCAGTCGACCTTGGGAAGGGAGGGCACCTGGACACAGGGGAGGAGCCTTTCCCTCATGAGGCCCCCACGGGTGAAGGTCGCGGTGAGACGCAGCCAAGGGCTCAGACTGCACGTCATGCGCTGAGGGGCCAGGCAGCAGGAGCAGCCGTCCTCACAGTGGGAACAGCGGGGAGGTGCGCTCCCAGCAGGGAAGTCAGCCGGGAGGGTGGGCAGTGACACAGGGGCCAGGCCGCAGCGGAAAGCCATGGCATCCCTCCGACCGCCATTAGCCCCAAGTCTGTTTCTTTCCTGGGCTCCAGGCTCCGGGTCCCCAACGTGCCTGGTACTTAACAGGCACGCCCTCACGAAATTTCTGTTGAATTCACGAATGAGGACATGGTACCGCAGTGGTGGAAGGGACAGCTCAAAGGGCAAACAAAGCTGCGAGTTCAGAGAAGAAACTGTGGGACCCGGGGGGCATATTGCAAACCGCTGGTGGTGGGGACAAGCTCAGGAGCCGCAAGTGGCAGACCCAGGGAGAGCGCGCGCAGAGTTCTATGTGTTAAGACACAGCCCCAGACTCAAAGGATAAATAGGTCCTAAGAACAAAAGTGAAAAAGATGCAAGAGGCCCCGAAGGAACCTGGGGACCGGGCGCCCCGCACAGAGCACTCACTACCTGTGCAGCCAGGACACAGGCTCTCGTGTCCCCAGGAGGCCCCCCAGCCCCACTTCACTCCCCCATCACCCCTGCTAGCTCTGCCTGTACGTGTTCTGCTTTCCTCTGGGCCGGTCACAGGACGCAGCATTTCCCAGCTCACAGGATCACTTGTGTCTCCAGAGTAGGGAGACTGTTTCTCTGCTGGTGTTAACCTGGGAGGCCCTTTGGAAATCCTGGAAACCAGGAGTGAATGGCTGAGCTGGCTGTGCCAAAGAAGGAAACAGTCACAAGGAGACCAGGACTGCAAGTGTGAGCGCACGCGTGTGTGAGCGCACGGGTGTGTGAGCGTGCATGTGTGCGTGAGCTTGCACAGTGCTGCTGTCACAGGTAGGCAGCAGTTGGCACTCGGCCGAGCCCTCTGTCCCGCGGTGCCGTCCTCTTCCCCACATCCTGGCAGCCCCTGCGAGTCAGACCTGCTGCGGAACCTCTGGCCCCGCACTGGGCACAGTGAGGCTGGGCCCTGACTCGGTTACGGCCGCGCCTGCTGTGCCTTAGATCCTGAAAATCTCCAAGACGGTCATGTTTGCAAATGCCGATACTCTGAGTTGAGGGAAGTGCAGTCGTAAATCTCCCACTCGAGGTCTGTGCCCTGCGTCCGCCTCACGACGTCACTGAATTTCCTGGGGAAGCCATTTCCCATTATTTCCACCTTCTGTTCACTTACCAAGTACGGTGTCTCCGTCGCTGTTACTGCCAAGCTGAATGTAAACAGCCGTTCCTTTCACGTGGCTGTGAGTCAGCCTGCACAGAGCCTCTGCTGGATCCGAGGACAGACGCAGGGTGCTGCTCCAGCGCCTCCCTTTTCAGGCCCTAACTGCACCTCACATTTCCAAAGCCTTCACAGAAACTTGTGGGCCCATCGGCCTGGTGGCAATCCCTGCCCTGCAGCTTTCCCGACACCCTGGGGACCCGTCGGCCTGTGTGGCAGCTGCATTACTGCGTAGTAAGCAGCACGCTGACCTGATCAGCTTGCAGATAAAAACCATCTGCCGTCAGAGTTCCCAGGGTGTCATTGGTTAGGTGGTTCTGGGCGTGAGGCCCTGGGGCAGCGCCGGGGGCTTTATTAGAAAACACTTGCCGAGGTAACGCCTTCTCTGCCTGAGTGGTAACCACGCGTGTTTTGTTTGTTTTGACACAGGTGCTGCCTGGCATTCTGCAGAAGCATTGCTGCATCTTACCGGACAGGAATACAGGTAAACGCATTTCTGCTGCTGTTGCTGTGAGCTCACAGGGTTTATGTCAGTGGGAAGGAGAAGTACAGTCGCATGACAGGTGTGTCGGGGTTCAGGTGTGTCACTGCAACCGAAATGAACCAAGAGTAGATGAGTCACTTCTCTAGTGACTTGTGACCTGAGCTCAGAGAGCGGAGTTTCTTTGACAATGGAAATAGGTTTAGATGACTGTTTTCTTGGATTTTTAAGGGAAACTGGTTGTCTTGTAAGGCTGAGTATATTAGTTTCAAAGTTGTTCTGTGTTGATTGTGCTTGCTTACTGAAACCCCGTTGTTGGGAGCCTGGCCTGCCTCTGGGGGTGTCTGCAGGCAGGTCTTCACGTCTTCAGCGTGTCAGTGAATGAAACCAAGGGCCGGCGTTGCTATGGGCGGTTGCACGGTGCTGTGAGCTGTCATTGTAGGTCACATGTGTGTGGCTGGAGGTGGTGAGTGAAGGTTCACACGGCTATAAGGAAACATGATGGAGGGAAAAACAGTCTGGAAACAACCTTTGGGACTTTGTTGTTGAAACTTAAGAAACAAGAAGAATCAGTGTGCAGTGTGCTCTCTGTGGATCCACGTCTCCGTTCCTCTCCGTGCGGGGTTTCCCGTGTGAGGTGCGCTCGGCAGGGAAGAACCCTCGCAGGTCCTGAGGGCAGATGGAGCGGCGCGTGTTCTCGGCCGGGTTCTGTGGGTTCTTCACTCCTGTGACCAGTGGCCTCCGTGCACCCAGGACAGTTGTTACTGACACCGTCTTAGGTATTTTCTGGCCATGAAGAAATGGATCGTAAAGGACTCCTCTGGTGGGTAGAAGAATTTCACCAGTTGGGGTTTCCTCTACTTTTGTTAGCGCAGCACCTCTACCGAATGGCTGGTGGGCGGGATTCCTCGGCTGTCGTTGAACAGTGACGAGATGGTGTGGAATGGAAAGCCTGCGTGTTTGGGGAAAACAAGGTCTTTGATTTCACCTGTGAGGATGGGCAGAGGCCATGACTGGTCGTTATTTCTCAGACAAGTGCATAGAGCAGTCGCTGTTTCTTCACCTAGTTCGTCTCAGCTGTGTTTGTAGCATATTTAATACTTATAGAGCTAGTGCCACTGCACCTGCCTTTGGCTGGCACCTCCCTGGGCCCGCAGGGGTGGAGATCGGCTCAGAGGCACGCCGGTGACGGGAGGACCTGCGGGGGCCCTCTGGACGTGAGTAGCGGTCTTTGGCTGCTGAGATGTCATCTGTGGGTCCTTCCCTCCTTCACTCATGCGCTGGGGGAGCCAGGCTGGTTTCCCGACTGGACAGGCTGCCGGTCTCAGAGGAAGTGGCTCCTTTGCATCCCAGCCCGGCTGCCAGCTGGTCTTGGTTGGGACTCAGGGACACTGCACGTAGAGTTGTCTGAATTGGGGCACGTGCTGTGTGCTTTTGGGGCCTTTATGTGCAGTGGTTTCTTCACAGAGACTTTATTTTGAGTGGCTCCTTTCTGGACTCAGTTAACCCGTCTTTACGGTTTTTTAAAGGCAGAGTTTTCCCCCTCTAAGCAGCAGATCTCTTGTAGTTACTTTAATGCTTTGTACTAAGTTGTCAGAATGTCACACACTTCACAGTGTGAATGTATCCACGTGTACCAGGCTTCTGTCGCAGGTCGGCAGCACCTTCCACCAAGGAAAGTGTAGGTGAGGCATATGATTCCCTGCGTGCGTGCGGCACCGAGCCATGGAGAGCTTGGGCCACTCGGCCCTCAGGTGGCCTGGCCTCCTTGTCTCGATTCCTGGGGCGCGCTTCAGGACTGTCTTGCCCTTTGGGGAGTCAGGTGGAGGCAGGCGAGCATGGAGGGAATTCTTTATTCAGGCCGCACTCGGGCGGGGCTCCTGACTCAGCGTAGCTGCCTTGCAACATTTCTCTCCTGCCTATCAGGACACAGCCCATTCGACTGCTGAGAATGATCCAAAGTTTCAGGAATGAACTGACTTTGCAGCCAAGCAGCAGGATTTACTTTGCAAATTTTGATAATAACCAAATAACGAAACCACAAACAGATTAAGCCTCTGGCGGTATTTGATTATTTGAGGTATGTTATATCTCTACTTGACAGTGAAAGCAGATGACTGTGAAATAATTTGCATATAAAATTTGGGGTGGAAATACTAGGAAATCACAGCTCTAAATCTCTATTTTGTGCTTGTTGAGGAAGGAAACCTGGATTCAGGTCCCACTCAGGTCCCACAAGAGCTTGTTGCCTTCCTGACTCCAGTTCTTTTCAGTTCAGTCGCTGGTAGCAATAAGGTGCACTCAGCCAGGCCTGTGTCATACGGTCCCTCAGCCTCACGGTCCCTCAGCCTCACGCCCCCTGGAGGCAGCGGCTCCCTTCCCCCTGACGAGGAAATCTGGGGCCCTGCGGTGAGACCAGAGCTTCACCCACTTTCCCAGGACTGAGGGCGCGGCCTGGCCCCACAGAGCCCACTGCAGAGACTCCAAGACCCAGTGGGAGCTGCATGTCCCTAGAGTAGCTGCCAGTCACCTGATGGGGGGAAAGGGTGAAGTTACCGTTTATATACAGTTTGTTTGTCTTCATGTATTCAAACCATGTGTGTCGGGTCTCCATGGCCATCCCCAGGGTTGAGGACAGGCCTGGAGGACTCTAGGACCCGCATATGGCCGTACTCACGGCTATAATGTGTCATGGAGCGAGGACACGTGGCACAGCCAGCGCCACCCAGCTGGAGCCTGAAGGGTGAGGCCTTGCTGCGACAGCCCGGGGACACGCCCAGGCTGCCAGCCCCCGCAGGGCGTGTGTCAGCTCCCAGGCCTCACGCGGCTCCCTCCCTGGGGCGTCAGCAGTCACGTGTCAGCTCCCAGGCCCCACGCGGCTCCCTCCCTGGGGCGTCAGCAGTCACGTGTCAGCTCGCAGGCCCCACGCGGCTCCCTCCCTGGGGCGTCAGCAGTCCAGTCTCACGCTTCCGGAATACTTGGCTTCAGAGGGCTGCCTGATGGTCAGTCCCAGAAGTTCCCCTTGTCCTTGGAGCAGTGAGGGCAGGCTCATGGGGGTGGCTGGTGTTTATGTGGTCCCTCTGGGGGCGGGAAGGGTCACAGGTTGCTGAGCCTTTAGAAAGACGAAGCTCATGGACAGCTCGCTGCTCCCCCATGAGTCTTGGTGCCGGGCTCCTCTGTTCTCTCAGAGTCGCCGTGTCTCACTGGGTACTTACCGCCCAGGCGTTTCGGACTCGCATGCAGAACTTCCGTCAGATAGAGTCGCTTACAGAGCATTTTGACAAAATATGTTTTTATGTAATGGAACCAGAAAGATACAGCACGTTTAGGAGTTTTAACGGAAGTTTAAACAGCTTTACGTGCTCCCACCCGTTGCTGTGATGCAGCGAGCAGCCTGGAAATGCTCACGACCTCTCTGGGCACCGGTGTGTGATCATCGCACCTGAGAAAGGTGTGCGCCAGGAGGAGGAGAGGGAAGGAGAGCCAAACACATCAAGTCCGCAGCCATGGGACGTCCCTAGGGCTGCAGAGTCTTGTCTGTCAGGGCCCTCACCCCCCGACTCTCAGGGATCACATGAGGGGGTAACGTCTCTGATCAGCAACGTGACTTCTGATGGTGCCATCAGACAGGAGGCCTTTCCTGTGGCTTTTGTCTGTGACCCAGGCCGTCCAGCCAGCACCCACGGTGTTCTCAGTCGTGGCCCCACAGAACAGCGTCCACAGCTGCGAGTTGCGGACTCTCAGTCCTGTTTATTGAGCAGAGCCCTTCACCGGGTTCCAGTTTGGTACAGCAGGTGTTAAGGCTGAAAGAGCGCATAGCAAACAGTTAGGTTTTAGTCTGGAGTGGGGCCTGCACAGCCAGGATCTGAAAACCAGGGTTAACAAAAAGCCAGTGGCTTTTCTGGGGAGGCAGCAAAGCTGAGATGTGGCAGGAAGGCCATGTATCAAGTCCACATGACAAGCATGCGGTCCTTTTATTTTAGGGCCTTAGGGGCTAAATAATCACTTGAAAATACTCATATTGGGCTGGAAAATCATCAGCCTTGAAGGGGTAGACATCTGATTTCATGAGAGCTCATTAGCAAACTGAGAATTTCCAGAAATCTCCAAAAGTGTGTCCCCAACTGGAGAGTGACTCTTTTCCTGTGGTCTTTGTTTCCCACAGGCTCTGACAGGGAAAAATAGGAGCTATCATCGGTTATTGTGATTTGGTCTAATTTGAGTATTCGAAGTGTTTAAATTTCAACCTGCATCAATGAGAAACAGTAAGAAGTTGGGTCCCACAAACGCCTTTTTCTTTGTGCGGCTTCCTTGATTGGGCTGGTCCTGCTACTGGTCATGAAATGTGAGCGTGTAACATTCACATCAGTGTTTATCACACATCCTGATGCAATAGCTACAGAGCAACATTTCCCCCAGTAAACACGTCACCCCTCTTCTTACTGAAAGTTTACACAGATCCCCAGCATTAAATCCAGGATTTACAGGCTTCATGGTAGGGCTGCCTGGAGACCCTGACTAGAAAGCAGGGTGGGCGGCAACAGCTGGAGTGTTTCCCTCTGTTTCTCTTGGTTTATCTAAAACTTTGCTCCAGCCTCTGTGACTGGATTTAACCTCTGTTCCTCCCACTTAAAGGAGGAGAGGCGAACACAGACCTTTATTGGCACATCCACAGCCACCTTGGGAATTAGTGTTCTGCTCCTGCCTGGAGGGAGGAACAGGAAAACCAGCGGCATCACCTGGTTGCACTTCCCCCATCACATTAGCCAGAACAGTCAGACACTTTGTCCAGGGATTCAGAGCCTTAACTCTCCTGGGGTTGGGCGTGTCATTGTAAAATTTCACAGGGGACTTTTGCTTCTCACAGACAGCAGCTCAGCTGCTGTTTCACACTGTGGACGACTCAGAGGACAGCCAGGCCTCAGAGTTTTGTCATCCTCAACCCTTCACCCTTCTTTTCCAAAACAAGCTTTCTCCATATTTCAGTGAGTCAGCATCAGGCTAGCAAATCCCACTTCTGACACCAGCTGTTCAGGGTCCCCAAGACTTACCCCAGCATTGGTGGTTTTCTAGGCCTCACAGGACTCAACATATAGTTATGCTCACAGCCATGGTTCGTTACAGTGAAAGGATACAAAATAAAATCAGCAAAGAGAAAAGGCACATGGAGGAAAGTCCAGGAGAAAGCAGGGGTAATGTTCTAAGAGTCTTCTCCCAGTCACGCAGGTGAGCTCATTCCTGCCGCAGTGAGTTGGGACAACGCGAGAAGTGTTGACTATCAGAGCTGCTTGCTGGAGCCCAGCAGCCGGGGTTTTACTGGGGGCGGCTGCACTGGCACACCCCCAATGTGGTGAGGTGTCCAGCACATGCCATGTTGTTTATACAGAGAGTTCAGGCACAGTGAGCCTTGTGTCATTTAGGGAACATTTCCTGTCAGTTTCTGGGGTAGGGAGCTGTTTGCCCGTCATTCTCCCAGGTGCCAGCTGGGTCCATGTGCGAGCGGGCCTTTGTGAGGACGGAGGCCTTAGGCCTGCTGCAAAACTACTACTTTTCTGCACAGCATGTAATAGAAAAATGTGTAAGGAGAAATGTTACATTTTTATGCTAAGCCTTTGAAATCCAAGGTGCACTTTCACTTATGTTTGGGCTCCGCTTGAGTCAAGTGTGCAGCCCGCGCATGTGGCTGGAGGCTCCTGCCCTGGAAGGGCAGCTGGAGAGACGGCCTCACTGGGCTCACACCGCAGGGTCAGCGAGAGGCGTCCAGGGTGGCGTGGGGGCACTAACAGCACATTGGCTGAAGAGATTATTTAAGGGAAGTTATCAATTCATTACATTAACTGGTCAGAAGCTAGCGAACACATTTGAATTCTCTAAGTGCGCTGTAATTTCTTATTGTGAGATCCAGGAAGTCAACCTAAGTCTGTTTTCCTGTGTTGAATGCTAGTGGTGAAACCATTGAAATCTTCCTGAAAATGGTTAGTCTTGAGATGATAAATACAGATGCAACTCTGTTTTTATAGATTTGTGATTTGCTTGGGCACAGGTATGAGTTGGCATTGAACTATATTCCATAATGTGCCCTAATTAGGAAAGTAAAATGTATGGCTAGTGATGAGGACGTATTTTGTTGCTGATCTGCCAGATAGTAAGTATTAATAATTCTTCCTGGTCACAGTCTGTGTACTTGGGTGTGACGAATTCAAGGGCAGCGTTCTCCCCGACCCCCATTTCTCCTTCTGTAGTTTCTTTGTGGGAGTTTTACTGACAGAAACCTATATTAGGGAGAATTAGAATTTAGTGCACAGAATATGCCCCCACAGCCATGGCTTCTGGTTCCTGTTTTTCCTCTATCGGACTCATTTATAAAACGGGGAGCAGCATTTCAAACCCGAGGCCTCAGCTATGAGGCTCCTGCCTGCCGTGCCCTGCACGCGTGCCCCTCCGTGCACCCACGCTGGCGTCTGCTGCTCCTCCCACGTGCTGGTATCCACGCCCTTTCTCTCAGGTGTCTTGTTTTCCTCCAGATCTGTCTCTGAGACACATCCTCAATTTGTGGTCACTGACCTACAGAGAAAGAGAGTGTCTAGATCCTCTGTGAAAGTGACATGTTATTTGACCTTGAATACCACGCGCAGCATTTTAGTGTTTATTGTTAGACTTTATATTTTCCTAGTTTTCTAGCAGCTGGGAATTTTGAATTCAGGAAAAATGAGGTTTTGGGAGCACAGAGCCATGGACCTCATTTTCCCTCGGTCACCTCGCTCACTTTCTTCTTACTCAGCCTTCTAGAGGAGCAGAAAATGCCAGCATTTACAGTGCAGTCCTGTCTGTGTAAGGTTTTCTTGAACATTACCTCGTGGGTTATGCATTTAAGGAATGGGGATTGCAACTCATTTCTGTAGCAGCATCTTTGTTGGGAAATTTACAGAGGACGTCTTCTAGTGTTCTCCAAGTTTCTTTTTTCTCTCTCTCTCTTAGTCTCTCAAGTTTCATCGCACACCCATCCACACCCATGATGGTTTTTTGTCTGTAATATGGGTTTGTTGAAATTCCCATGTTTCAATCGAGGACATAGAAAGTGTCTAGAAAGCAATGAGACCGGGTTTGTTTTCCCGTTTTGGGAAATCGGTTGATAAGTGTGCCCCCCACTACCTCCCAGTTTATGGATGGTGTCATCCCTTTCATCTGTAAACAGGCGTGAGAGCACGCTGATCAGGCCGGGGCTGCCTCTCCCCCTCAGCACCCCCTGCCATGTGCGATGGGTGCCATTACCGTGAATGGCCGCTGGGGAGCAAACTGTGTGGAAACACAAGCTGCTGCCACCCCTGCAGCTGTGGCCGCACCTCCACGGGGCTTCAGGCTCTGTGAGTGCAGGCGCGGTCTCAGCCTGCGTTTGTTGACTGGGTCAGTACCAAGCGTGCCCTGCGGAGAGGCCAGCAGGAGGCGCTCCTGCGGCAAACCTGACAGTTTGCTGCCTGATCTGAAACGGGGCTTTGCCTGAGTAACTGAATGCTTCTCTGAGAGTAATGTCAATTCTCAGTGCTCACACACTGTGCCAGGCACGAATGACTAGGTAGGGTTTCTTTCTGTTCTTATTTCTAGGTTAACTGAAGTTTAAAAATGGTCATAGTAGAGACACAGGTGGTTGCCGAGGTTACCCCTGTGTGGCTGCCTCACAGTGGAACGAACTTCTGTGTCCAGTCTTGGCCCCGGAGCTGATCCCATGGAGGGGAACTCTCAGGCTGAACTAGACACAGAGGGAGACGCAACCAAAATTTAGATACTGTGTAGCAGTGACAGCTGTGATGTCCTGAAAGTCTGCAACGTCCTAAGTCAGGAGCGGTGCTTCTGAGGGGAGGTGTGTCTGTGTTTGGACTGGGGCAGCCTGTGCTCTGCGGGGTGCTCAGCAGCACCGGCCTCTGCCTGCCACCTGGGGCGCCACACTTGTCCCAGTCCTGACACTCAGATATGTCCCCAGACGTGTGTGTGTGTGTGTGGGGGGGGGGGGGTGCAGCCTGATTGAAAGCCTGGGACTGGCACTGCAGACGGTCACGGGAGAACAGGAGTGTGGGGATAGCGAGTCCCCCGCAGCCCGTGCTCTGTGGCCCGGCCAAGCGCGCAGTGCTGTGCTGAGGCGGATGGGGAGGAGGGTCTGTAAGACGGCTTCTCTGGGTACCGCCAGCGGGGCTGCGTGTGCCTTCATTCATCAGTCTGCTTTACTCTTTCTGAGCATTTGGGGGCCCAGTAGCCTTAATAAATCGAAGAAAAGGCACGGCGAGCCGTGGTTTGCCCTGCACATGGCACACCTCCTGGACGTGGCCGAGCTTGTCCCCTTTGCGAATCACAGCACCTGGGGAGAAGCGGGAGTGCAGGCGCCAGCGGCTCTGCGCCCGAGCCCTCTTGCCCATGACCACCTCCGTAGAGGGCGGCACACTGGAGAACCCGAGGCTCTGTCCCTGCTCTGCGGTGACAGCAGTGGCGGCCTGCGGACCCGCCGCCGCTCCCACAGCGGGTCCCTCCCGCAGCGCTGAGCAGCAGCGCCACCTGGCGGGCGCGGGCGTCCGAGCGTCCGGAGGCTCCGCAGAGCTGCGTGGGGGGCCACGTGGGGGCGGGAAGCTGTGACGGCCTTCAGCTCCGCAGCCCTCTGTCCCCTGGGGGTGTCCCCTTCTCTAGGGAGTCCTCCACGCCGAGCTGAGCTCCTGCACAGGCCCGGAGGGCTTCGGCCTCTGACCTGTGGCTATGGGGAGGGCCTGTGCTGGTCGGCAGGCCTGCTTGTAAGGAGAGTCCGGACGCCTGAGGACCGAGTGCTCCCGTGACCTGCCAGACACGCCGTGGCCCCTGAGCCATGTAGTAGGGAAGAGTGGGCAGGAAAGAGCCGGGGGCTCCGCGCTCAGCGACACGTAACTCGTGGGTGCACGTTCTCCAGTACATCCACGTCTGTTGCACTCAGCGTGGCGGTTGTTTGCTGACATGCTCTCCGGTCCCCCCTGCCGCCCTGTGCCCCCTCCTGGAGGTGCTTACCCAGTGAATCGTTCTGAGCCCCTGGGTGACTGTGCTGAGCTGCTGGGGGAGGCGCCTCAGACCCGGGAGCCCCCTGCTATCGTGCGGCTTATTCCGGGCGAGGGGTAGGGTGGTCCTGGAAGGGCCTCTGAGAAGGGGACGGCGGTCAGAGACACACGTGAAGTGAGGGCAGGCCGTGTCGCTGGGGCGTGTGTGTGCCCGCTCTCC
This sequence comes from Rhinolophus sinicus, assembly GCF_036562045.2. Classification (NCBI taxonomy): domain Eukaryota; kingdom Metazoa; phylum Chordata; class Mammalia; order Chiroptera; family Rhinolophidae; genus Rhinolophus; species Rhinolophus sinicus. Next base: position 339,342 of record NC_133754.1, read on the forward strand.
AGGCAGAGGTGGGGGCACTGTGAGCTGGGAGGGGCAGGAGAGCCGGGCCACGTGGGGCCCCGTTCCTGTGCGGACTGTGGCTTTATGACGAATGGAGCAGGGGACACGTGGGGCTTGAACAGAGACGTGTTGTGACCTGAGCTGCAGTTGAGAAGCGCGTGGGGGATGGGGGTGGTGGGGCAGGAGAGCTGGTCCAGAACCAGGACTGTGCTGCCTGCCCTCTGGACCTCGGCCCGGCAGAGCTTCAGCTTGTGATCTGGAGCTGCGGCTTCTGGGTACCATGTTACCAAAAATGGAGAAGTGCAGTGTGACCAGTTCAGTTTGCGTGTCTCATATGATAGAATTTGATAGGACACAGGTTTACAGTGGAGCAATTTACAGAGGAAAACATTCAGTATCATTTTCTCAACCTTTCAGTGACACAATGATACATAAAGGTAATGCTATGTATTGAGCGCTTCATTTGCAGCAGCTCATGTAATTTTCACAACACCATTTTAAGATGGGAGCGTTTTCTCTGTTCCATAGGTGAGAAAACATGTTTGAAGAGAAACATAACAGTTGGTGAACTGGAGAACAAGAAGTAACCATAAACTTGACCTGTACATTTGAGTATTACCCTGTACATTCCCTATAGAAAAACTTATAGAATATTCCTTGTAGAAAAATTAAGAAATTAAGGTAAGCCAAAGGAAAAACTCATCTACATCTTCTGCCCAGAAAGAATCACTGTTGTTATTTAGATACTTATTTTATTCATGTTTTCTATACATAGATTATGTAAATGGAAGAATATGTATACTGTTTTTACCTGACATTCATATTGTAAATATATTTCTATGTTTCTTTTTTCTAATGCATTTTTATAGTGTTCCATTTGTGCCTAAAATATAATTCAAATAATTGGTAGGATTTCTATCTTGTGTTTGATAACTTGCTATGTTAAAAAATAAAATAAAACCTTTGTACATTGTCTTTTCAGTACCTCTGTTCACAGGACAAATTGGTAGAATGCTAGGTAGGATGGTAGTGTAAAATTCTCTTTCAAAGGGCAAGCCTGCTTTTAATACTTTCGATATTTACTGAATCCATAGGCTTTGCTTCAGTTATAGTAAATTATTTTCAATAATCACCAGACGTTCAATGGGTGACAGGGCTGTGCTGGGAGCTGTCCATGGTGCTACCTGAAGTTCTGTGCATGTAATAGTCTCATGTTCTTTTAAAAGTTTGCGTTTTAAACTATATCAAAATTATGGAAAATTTGAAAGAAGAAATTTATCTCAAGATTCTGGCATTGTTATGGTTACAAATATTTGTTTATCCAAATACTTTTGTTTATCCTGGTAGAAGGGAGTGCAGATTTTTATTGAAACTATAAAATGACAGAAATTGTCATGAAAACTGATGGGACTCAGTAAAGAAATTTTGATCTTTGGTCATTGTGACGAATAGCAGAGCTGACAAGGCCAGTCAGTGTGTATTTTCTCCAGAATGATTGCTGGTGGCACCAAGGCTCCCGTCTACACAAGGTTTCATTGTTTAGAGATGTATGGTAGTTAGAATGACCAAAATGTAAATGTGAACATTAATGAAATTTCTAAGGGTAATACTTAGAAATCATCCCTTCAGCTTCTGATTACTATCGTGTTTATCACACTCATGTTCCCGGCAGCTCATTGGTTTCTAATTTGTATTAAGACTTTTTCCCATAGGATATTTTTGCTGAATTCTGATGGGTGAATTGGAACTACTCGTGAAAGACTGTTTCATTTCAAATTGCAAAGTTAGAGCTAAATAGAGGTTGACAAATAGACGGTGAAGTAGGGAAAAGGGCTTCCTCATATGAACAGCAGGAAGTAGCAGTTTACACCAAGGACGTAAGCCAGATGCACACTCTGCGTGCTCTAACTCAGAGGATATGTATGGTTCCTTGCCTAAGATCAGGACGCGAGTACCAGACAGCACGGGACACTGTGGTGTGGCAGCCTTGTAATCCAGTTTAACAGTACAGTGTGTGCAAGGGAGCATTTCAGAAGGCCGTGTAATTAATTATAAAGAAGATGAATTTCCCAGAAGCGAGGAGCGAGGAGCAGTTGTTTTGTTAACACCCAGAGGCTAACAGCTCCCGTGGGAGCATCCAGGAATCTTAGCTCTTGGGGCCAAGCTCGCAGGTCAAGGAGGAGACCAGGCAAACCCATCATCCCCGGAGGGGGGTGTCCAGTCTCTCCTCCAACATGGAAGCTCCTTCTGCTTATTAATTTTACCACAGACTTTACGTGTGTACAACATCTCTATGCAGTTGGGTGACAGTACAAAAAACTTTCAATGTAAGCTTTCAAATATAATTACCCTTAATGTACTGTATGCAAGGATTAATTTTCTCCTCCTCATGGGGACTTTACAGAAAGAAACTGTAGACGGCGAGACCTGTGGCAGTGACCCAGTACCTACTCCCCCTCTCCAAAGTTTGATTTAGTTCAAATCATGCAGGTAACCAAAAATTTGTCATTTCTTAACACCCTAATATTATTTTAAGATCCGAATGCCATTTAAAGGCCTTGGGAATTACATGAAATGTCATGAGGGGACAGCAGCATCACTGTTGTGAAAATGTGTCAGACGGCCAAGCACACATGGAAAGGTCTTGGCACCATCAGCCTGTAGAGAAATGCAGGTCAAACTGCCATGTGAGACCACTCCACACTCACGAGGACGGCTGTGATAACTACAAACATGGAAAATAACAAGTGTGGGCGAGGCCGCGGAGAACTTGAAACCCTCATGCACTGCTGGTGGGGATGGAACGTGGTTTTGCCCCTGTGGAGAACAGTTTGGCAGCCACCCTCTCCCCCCAACGTTTGTAAAACACAGAGTTACCATATCCACAAGCAGTTCCAGTCCCGGATATACACCCAACAGAAGGGAAAACATACATCCAGGCAAAAGCTTGTATGTGAGTGTTCATGGAAGCCAAATGGGGTGACCCGTCCAGGCGTCCGTCAAGCGATCACTGGGTGAATCCAGTGTGATATTTGGATACAAGGGGATGTGACTTAGCAGTAAAAGGGAATACTGAGACGTACTGGAACGTGGGGGAACCTCGCAAACATTAATCTGACTGACAGGAAGCAGACCCAGGAGGCCACACATTGTATGATCGTGTTCCTGGGGAATGTCCAGAGTGACAGACAGCAGTGTGGTGGTTTCCAGAGCTGAGGAGGGGGAGCTATGTCAGTGTTCTGAAATCGGTTGTGGTGATAGTTGCTCATATCTGTAAATATGCTAAAAACCAACATGCATGTTAAATGAGTGAACTTTATAATCAGTGCATTACTTCTTAATAAAACACTTGCAAATTCATGACTTACAACTTGGATTTGTGACGCGTTTGGTAAAAAGCTGTATCTTTTCTGTTAGAAGGTGGCAGCTCCCCATGCGCCTCTTGCTGCTCCTCGTCTGCTACAGATTTGCAGGTGTTTCCGTGGGCCAGAGTGGAGTGGCCAGAAGCTTTCTAGCTTGCCTCCCTCTTACCTTGCCCATCTCAGGGGTTGAGAAAATAAAATCATTTTTTCTTTGAAATTTGCCCTAAAGAATGCCTCCCACCTTTAGTCTCTGAAATGACAACTTAAGCCCAGACGCACTTCTTGACTGGCAGGTGACCGATTCTGTGTGCAGAGGGGTGGCTGGGTTGGTCTCCACAGAGGGGCTAGCGGTGCGACTTACCAGAGCTGCAGGTAGGATACCCAACCCAGGTGTGATACCTTCTAATGGGTCAGAGTCCCGTTGTCTGGTCAGGAGTGCTTGAAGCTTCTTCAGATTAAGGCCAGTTAGTTTCGTGTCTTTCCTTTTGAACTCATGCCTCCATTGGGTTATTTTGAGGATTTGTGAAAGGGTATGTATTTTAATTCATACCTAGTAAAATCTGTAAAGCTGCCTTTGTTCTTTACAGTGTATTAGAACGTTCTTCCCCACCTTTTGTAGAATGTTTTTAAAGAGATTGTTGAATCTTGGTGATGTGGGGTGGGTCATCTGGAATGGAGGGGGGCAGCTTCTCATCTTGGACCCTTTGTCTGGTAAGGCCTTTCAAAGAGGTATTTTTCCCTAAAGTCAAAAAGCCTTTGCAAAACAGGTTAACTTTTGCTGTGTTTTCCAAAACCAGGTTTCTGTGAACATTCCAAGACAAAAACAATGCTGACCCCCAAATGCCAGTAACCCTAAATGCATTAGACATCTTATTACAAAAATAACTGCAGCCTTTCCCCACTGATGAGCTAACCTGTCATTTATAAATCATTGGTCCATCCTGCAGAGCAGTGGGATCACGAGAACTCCCCTGGAGGGTTCGTCATGCCCCATTCCTCTTGTGTGGCAGGCCCTGGAGCCAGTGTTCACGAGACTCCCTGAGAAGACGTGTAAATAGTGGGTGGTGTTCCTGCCTTGGCTGGGCTCAGCATTATGAAAATCCTCCAAAGGAAGTCACAGCAACTCCAGAAAGGATCATAAGGGCACCGGAATCCCTTGGAATGGGATTAGAACGACAGAAGAAGACAACACCAGGCAGGTGGAGGTGAGCACACCAGCTGCACTGAAATCCAAGGCGTTGGCAGAGCAGGCGCTCAGACGAGTGACTGTCCCTCCCACAGGACGGGCACTGAGGGTGCCCTCACGGGCAGGTGTTATGGTCTGTGATTTTCTGTCTCCCTGAGCATATGTTGTTACGAGGTGATGCAGGGACGGTTTCCCCAGGCACATACCCCTGGCGGACTGGACAGGAGTTACGGTGTTGGGAGGAACGCGTGAAGTCTGGGAAGAGCACGGCTGGTTTTCACTCTGCGCAGCCTCGCCCCTGCCCATGGCGACTGCTGTCCCTCGTGCTCAGGTGACATTGTCCTCCTGGGAACCAAGTCTGTGCTCTCAGCATCATGGAGGACACGTATGCAGAGCAGCTGTTGCTCGTCTGCCCGCAAAGATCTGCTCATCCTATCGGGCCCGGGTACCGGCGCCCCTCCTGAGCACGCCTTTCGGAAGCTGCGGTGTTTGCAGTGCGGGGAGCTTTGGCACAGGCAGGGCCACGGGAGGAAGCAGAGACAGACAGTGTTTGCCGTCTGGGACACCAGGCTTTCCTCGTGCGGCCCAGTTCTGTGTCCCGTGTTGCAACTGTGGAGACAGGCTCAGTGAGGAGCCAGGAGCGAGAGAGAGATGCAGAGGCGTTGGAGGGACGCAGTCATGTCACATCTGCAGCGCATGGTGACTGCTCAGCGACGACTCTGGACGTTCTGGTCTCAATGGCTGGGGACACGGGTGTGCCGGCCCTGGGACTGTCACGCTGGGCTGGAAGGAAGAGGGGAGCCTCCAGCAGCACACACACGGCATGGGGAGGGTCTATGTCAGACACGATCATCTGGGGACCCTCTGTGTGGAGCCACAGCTAAGGCATAGGTGGAGGAAATCCTGGGTGAGGACATGGACCAGGCTGGCAGAGCTGGGCTTCGGGCATCTGGACGCTTTGGGTGTGACCTGGGAGGACGTGCTCGGTGAGTGGTGAGTGCAGTGTCCAGGTGACAAAGTGATGGGTAGGGAGTGGGCATTGGCGCCCCAAAATGCAGTCACTTATTGATTAAACCACAGGTATCATTCCCAGTTGTACCAGATTGCACACTAGGGGACAATTCTTTAGTTACTTAAAAACATGGAAAACAACATCTGTGCGAATCGCCCCGTTACTTTTGTGGTTTGTCTGCGTATGTTACAGATCTGAAGCTCTCCTCAGATATCTGATTGGAGAATATTTTCTCGTTCTGTGAGTTGTCTTTTCATGAGGAGTTTGAATTTTAGTCCTGAACAGAAATGTAGTAAGTCTTGACATCCCAAGTTTCTTCTCCATTTCTTGGCACAGTCACAGACTAGACACAGTGTCCTACCTCAGAAGTCACCTCCAGGCGACGTGTGTCCTTTCGTGCTGCCTGGAAGTCGGCTCCCTGTGTTGTCGCTGTGCCTGCTCTCTTGTGGCCTCTCCTGTTCTGCGGTCCTGGCTCTGACGCCTTCTGTGGACCGAGTGGCACATTGTTTGATCGTCCTGAGCCGTGGCTTTGTCCTCGGCAGGGTGGCACAGCAGTGGCATCTCCCGCATGGTGCGTGTGACGGGTGCTGTAACGCATGCACGGCCGTCAGAGCCACGCTCAGCCTGTACTCAGGAGGCATGCGTACACAGCATTGAGGGGAGCGTGCTGTTCGATTGCTCTGTTCTGTTACTCCAGGAAGTGGGGACAGTCCGCAGTCAGCCATGGGTTCCAATGCCTGCCTCCTGCCTCGTACCCCAGGGGCCTTTTCTGGAAGAGTTCATAAAGAATTTCTATGCAGTGACAGGAATCGCTGCTTTCTGGGGAAAATACAGCCCAATAAAGAAAACCAGCTGTGCTGTTGGTGGACGTGAAGGTGAGGAGGTTTAAGAGAATGATGATTCTTTGCTGTAAAGTGGCATCGTCTCACGGGAAATGTGCCTTGGGGTTACTTGCCGACGGTGTGTTTCTGAGTCCCAGGACCCATGTGAGTGAGACCCCTGCTGTCCCTAACAAGCCAGCCTCAAGCCCCTGCTGGCTGGCTCACAGCTCACGGGCGGTGCCAGCATTTTCGTGTCCACACCCACTGCGGACCTGTGCGGACATGGGAGGGCTTTCCACGCAGATGCCTGTTTCCTTCACTGTCCGGATCCCTCTGGGGCTTTGCACAGTGCACCTCCTTAAGGAAGATGTGGGAAATGAGTACCTGTGCTTTAGCTTCCATTTCTGTCCTGCTTTCAGAGTCATTTCTTTGGGAAACAGGAGCTCTTGTTCGCTTTTAGTGTGGCCCGGGGCCCGGGCGCAGTGGCCCGTCTGGCACACACAGCACAGATCAGCATGTAGGGACAGTCCCCTCGACAAGCAGACATCGGTGGACCTTCAGATGCCTGTGGAAGTGAAGCCTGACGTCCTGGGTTCCAGTTCCACGGTCACCCACTCTCCCGTCCTTGCGTGTTCTTCACTTCTCATTACTAATCGGGTGATGGCAGAGAGGAAGGTCATGTGGGCAGTGCCCGCCCGACGTGATGCCTGGCACAGATGGGGCTTTCCTGTCTTTTGGGTGGCTCGCTGTCCCAGTGTCCCTGCAGGAGAAAGTACTGAATGCAAGGCAGTTGTAGCAGCAGTTCCTTGGTACTTTGCTCAGTGGCTTCACGCAGGGTCTCAAATATGCTGTGAGCACCTGCCCCCGCATTGTAGCAGGGACATTTATAGGGGCTCCCACGGGTGTGCTGTGGATACCACAGCGGAGAGCCCTGCACTGAGACTGACAGTCGTGGGTGCTCATTGAGGTTACACAGGGACCCTGGGCGATGACAGCTTTGTTGGCCTGTATCCTTGTGTGTGGGGACAGGAAGAGGACAGGTGCCTGAGGCCTCCTGAGGCCGACCTTCTCTGTCTCTGTGACACTCAGTGTGCACCTGAGCTAATCAGCATTGTCAGCGATGAACATGTGCCACATGCTGCCAACGCTGTCACTACTGCCACCTGACAGGACTGGGCCTCCCTGCCCTGATGGGGCTGGCTGGCTTGTGCAGGGCGGAGGCATGGCTCTCGCCCATGGCCGCAGACCAAGCCACTGAGCTGGGACTGGCCCCTGGCCCGCCAGGGCCGCTCTTAGGCAGGACCTGAAAGCCAGTGAGGATAGCATGACTCTTTGTTTTTACATGGAGTCAACAATATGCCTGGTATATGTTAAAGGAGTTAATGCTTGTGGGTGGCTGCAGTGAGATTTGTCACAGGAACTTCTGGTCCTGGGTACAGCTGCTAGAATATGCAAGTTTCAGAATCAGCTCGTGTTAGAAAACCTCCCGAATGTCCAATTCTGGCCTTGGTCTGGTTGACACTGACACGAACTGCCCCTCCCCTCTGGCCTTCACGGCCTCACGTGTTGGGACTTAGACGCATACAATTATTTTCTGTCCCTAATATTCTCATGTACTCAGTGCCCCATAGTACTCCGACCAAAAAGTAGGTACGAAATCACCCTCCAGGTGTAAGAGAACTTGACAAATACAGGGTTTAAAAGGACACGGATGTAGGTTCGGGGTCGCTGTGAGGCTAGAAGGCTAGACGCAGCGCCCAGGATTGGAGCCTGGGAAGTCTCTGGGCAAAAGGAACTTCCGTTCTTTTCTTTGAAGCGCTGGCTGATGCCCAGCCTGAAAGCCTTTTGTTACCTGTAGGCCTTAGTTTCTCCTTCGCTATTCATTTTACATGAAGGACAAGAAATGTGATCATCTTCTTCGTTTAAGATTTCTTTGGCAACACAATAGATCGTCAAAAAATTCCTTACAGATCTTACAGCAGATGAGCTGTGCGTGTGGGCAGCGCGCCGGCCTCCTGTGGTCCCACCGCTGCGCTGCTGCGAGGTGCGCAGAGGGGAAGGTCCGAACTCACCCGGCCGTCATTCCAGAACGAAGAGCGAGGGTATCACTCCGTACCTACAGGGCGGGGAGCAGGTGCTGGTAAGCAGCAAAAAACTGCCCTGCCGGGAAGCTGTGGAAACGCCTGGCGGCCCACCTCCGCGGAAGGCGTTGAGGGGTGGGGTAACTTACGCCTTCCGAGGTAGCACCCAGTTAGTTTCTAGTCGCCCGCTATCTTCAGCCCTTAAATAAAGTGCTCATCCCTCTTTTAAAAAAAAAATTCCTGACAGATCTCTCTTTTCAGCCCTGACCTGGCTTGACCCTCTGTAGCAGTTGACATCACAAGGCGTCCTGCAGCCGACGTCGAGGCCACACATGTCCCCTTCTCTCCTGGCTCTTTGTTCTGGACTCCTCACTGTGTGCCTTACTCCCCAGGGCTTCGCAGATCCCGGGGCAGCCACCCTCCTGGGTCCTGGGCTGGACAGTTGGGCGCGTTTCCCAGGGACCCGCCAGGAGGCCACCTTATGCTCCCACCGAGTCCTGCACTCTAGTGTCACTTCCTGCCTGCACCCATGGCGTCCACCCTTGTCACCCAGACCCAGCCCCAGGGGTTGTCCTGATGCTTGTTTTTCTTGCGACCATCGAATGCCCCACAAGCCCTGTGGCTTCCGCCCGACGTGGGTTGTTGTCTCCCTGCTCCTCCACCTCCCCGCTCAGCTCCGGCCTCTGTCCCCTGTGCTGTCTGTTCACACCCCTCCCCCAGCCAAGTCATTGCGGTGGTTGCCACGGGCGTGGACCCCACCTTATCACTCTCCAGTTTAAAACCTTTTGGTACATGGATGGATCTTGAGAGTGTAATGCTGAGCGAAATAAGTCAGACAGAAAAAGCAGAGAACCATGTGATTTCACTGATATGTGGTATATAAACCAAAAACAACAAAAGAACAAGACAAACAAATGAGAAACAGAAACTCATAGACACAGAAAATAGTTTAGTGGTTACCAGAGGGTAAGGGGGGTTGGGGGGGTGGGGGGGTGGGAGATGAGGGTAAAGGGGGATCAAATATATGGTGATGGAAGGAGAACTGACTCTGGGTGGTGAACACACAATGGGATTTATAGATGATGTAATACAGAATTGTACACCTGAAATCTATGTAATTTTGCTAACAATTGTCACCCCAATAAATTAAAGCAAACAAAAAAACCTTTCGGTGTCCCCACGTTGAGGGAGCCCTGGAGTTCGGCCTGGCAGGCTGGCGTCTCCACCCCTGCTTCCCCTCCTTCAGGACGAGGGCTGCCCACACTTGTCCTTGTCACACCAGGCCACACCTCCAGGCCAGGGAGTCCAACCGGATCCAGGACCCGATGAGTCCTCTCCGCCCCCGTCGCCTCTGTCCCCGGGTGCCCGCGGCCGGTGTCTGAGTGCCGGCTGTTTGCTCGTTACCACAGCGAGTCCCGCGTGGGCCTCTGAGTAATGCCTGCGCTGCTCACTTGTCCTGAGGGTGTTTTTCGCCTCCGCTGTGGGACTCCACCTGCGGCTGGTGGGAGGAAGGGCCAGAGTGTTGTGTGTCGATGCCGACGTTCTTACGTTAGCCGCCTGCGGCACAGCCCAATGACACCGTCTTCCTCTACACCCAGGCTCACAGCTGGGACTGTGACCAGTCCCGAGACACCGCAGCCCGCAGGTCTCCTGTGCTGCAGCCTCAGAACCGTGAATGCAAGAGACAGTGGCCTGCGCGCCCGCGCGCTCGGCTTAAAGCTTCAGGGTTAGTTCCATGGTCCTCGGAGTGGAGTCCAGCACTGCTGTGGCTCAGGGCCCGGACCTGGAGGTCCCTCGAGGTCCCGCTAAGCAGTGGCTCAGGGGCTTTGAAGGGGATCCCTTAAGGCACCGAGATGGTCTTGTCATGTAAGAAACTAATTTTTTTCCGGTTATTTTTCTGATGCTTTGAAACAACTGAATTATAATTTACATGTAATAAAACATAGGTTTAAAAGTCCAGTTTGAGTTTTGAGGGGCGTTTACCGTGTCATCAGGAGGTACCTCTTTGCGACCTGCAGCCCGGCTCCCCACCCCAGTCCCAGGCAGACGTCCTGGTTCCATCGCCACACGTGAGTCCTTGGTAGGTTTGGTGTGAGAGGCTCGCTGCACGTGGACCTCTGTGCGAAGCTTCTCAGTCATCTCCATGACTTGGGAGGTGTCCACCTGCTACTTGTACGAGGGCTCACTCCGTCTCACCAGTTACATTTGTGTATGTGGCTACCGGGCACTGGCCTCCAGCCTGTGGGGACTGACCCGCTAGGATGCTTCCGCGGGATTGCATCGCACACCCAGCCAGAGGCCGAGCCCCGGAGCCACCTTCGCAGGCTGTCTCAGGTGGCTTAGGTTTGGTGCTCAGGTTTTCTTCTCCCATTCCTACCACCTGATGTGTATCCTCCCTTCTTATATTTTATTTCATTTTACTTTGTAGCCTTGCGAGATACAACTGGCATGTAATGCTGTGAGTAAAGGCAGTGTAACATAATTTGGTACACGTTTCCTCTGCAATGATTACTGCAGTAGGTTAGTTATCACCTCACCTCACAGAATTAACTGTGTGTGTGTGTGTGTGTGTGTGTGTGTGTCTAGGACATTGCAGATCTCCTCTCTTAGCTTTGAACATACGACACATTATTGTTCGCACTGTCACTGTGCCATGCCTCAGGTCCCCAGGGCTTCCTCTGCTTTAGCTGGAGTTTGTACTGGCATGTCCCCAGCCCTCCCCCCAGCCCCTGGCAATGTCTTTCTTTATTAAGCACCTTCTTCATGGAAGTTTCTGAAACTCTCGTGGAGACTGTCACTCTACGTTTGTTAGCCTCTCAGGAATATTTATATTTTCACATAGCCTCAGCCAAAGGAGTGAGTCCATAAGTGTGGAACTTCAGACACCAGTCAGAGAGCCGCGTGGCCTTTTGCCTTTGGTGTGAGGGCCTTCCTGGTGGCTTAGGTGACAGCACACCAGTGAGTGTATTGGTGCCACCACTTATTTAGCCATGCGCTCTGACGATGGACCCCATCTGGAGATGTTCGCCTTTTTTTTTCTTTCTTTTTTTGGGGAAGGGGAACAGGACTTTATTGGGGAACAGTGTGTACTTCCAGGACTTTTTTCCAAGTCAAGTTGTTGTCCTTTCAGTCTTAGTTGTGGAGGGCGCAGCTCAGTTCCAGGTCCAGTTGCCGTTTCTAGTTGCAGGGGGCGCAGCCCACCATCCCTTGTGGGAGTCGAACCAGCAACCTTGTGGTTGAGAGGACGCGCTCCAACCCACTGAGCCATCCAGGAGGCAGCTCAGCTCAAGGTGCCGTATTCAATCTTAGTTGCAGGAGGCGCTGCCCACCATCCCTTGCGGGACTCGAGGAATTGAACTGGCAACCTTGTGGTTGAGAGGACGCACTCCAACCAACTGAACCATCCGGGAGGCAGCTCAGCTCAAGGTGCTGTGTTCAATCTTAGTTGCAGGGGGCGGAGCCCACCATCCCTTGCGGGAGTCGAATTGAACTGGCAACCTTGTGGTTGAGAGCCCACTGGCCCATGTGGGAATCGAACCGGCTGCCTTTGGAGTCAGGAGCATGGAGCTCTAACTGCCTGAGCCACCGGGCCGGCCCAAGATGTTCGCCTTCTGTTAAGTAGTTTTGGAGCAGACTCAGCAGAGAGTGTGCTTACTGTGCCTCTCACGGTGACGCAGCGGCCACATGGGACCCAACAGGCATTGCCCAGGTGGTTTTGGTGTGAAGCTGCAGCTGGAAGTCATGTCTGAGCTGCAGGGTCAGAGTCTGGGAGACTGGGATGTCAGCAGAGGTGACTGGAGCTGAACCTCCCATAGGGGGCGTCAACCATAGCGTGTCGGGAAGCTTTCCGGAAGACTCCGAGCTCCTTCAGGACGTGTCCTAATGTGACGTCTTCTAACACCTGTGCTGCCTTCAATGCCGAGCAAGAGAGTTTGGATGGATGTACCCTGGCCTCTTAAGATGCAATTGCACACCTGGGCAGACTCAGTCTTTGAGCGAGAACGTGGTCCATCTCCAGTGTCAGCTGGGGTGTGGGAGGGAGAGTCCCGAAGTCCTGTGCTCAGATGGCAGCAGACAGGGCCCTGCAGTGTAGTTCAGGTTCCCTGTAACAACAGGCTGAAAAAGCCGCCGTCCTCCGTTTGTGGACTGCCAGCTCATCTCCATTGGAGAGCACTTGGCTTTGGTGCCTCAGGAAATAGGATGTCGGAAGCAGGTCGGATGATGGTGCAGCTGTGTTGGGTGTGGTAACGTACCTGTCAGGGTGCTGGAATAGAGTCTGTCGCCGTTTTCCTCCACGTCATAGTCTCAGAGTCCACAAACATGTCTGTAAGTCATTGAACAGGCGAAGAGGAGTACATGAAATTAAAATATTTTATTGCCTTAGATGCACTTTTTTTGGTTAATGTGCAAACCAGCTTTGACTGCATAAGACAACTGTTTGGTGGGAGGAGTGGGGGGGTGGGGAGCACTCGTGAGGTGCTGTGATTTTTGTGAGACACAGGTTTTTGATTTGAAGTAGTTAAGATCCATCTGCAGTTGTTTGATTGAAACAGTTTTTTGTTGAGTATCAAATAAATTTTATAGTAATTTTGTAGTTAAATGCTTTTACCTTTTAAAAGGTGTTTCAAACTTACATGTTGCACAAGAGAAAACCAAGTCTAATCATAGTTTAGTTAATAGTTTTTCTTTTATAGTTTGTATTGGTGGATTTTAGGATTTCTACCACATATTTGCTTAATTCTTTCAAATGGAATTCGTAACGCAAATGCTAGCCATGAGCTGCTTACTACTGAGATAATCCCCCCTTTTCCCCTAAAGGAAATGGCTGAGACCTATTTCTGTTTAAGTCCCAGGATGGCTGATACATAAGAAACCAATCTCAGCGTCAGCTGTTTACAAATAGTAACTCTTTCAGGTAAAATAACGTGAATCACTTTTATAAAACATCCAAGGGATCCCTTGTGGCGTCGGTTCAGCCTGCTTTGCCGATGCCTAATCAGAGTGTTCAAGCCCTTTATCCTTCGGGGCGGCCACAGCGCACATAGAAACGCTTGTGGAAGCAGCCAGCAATAGTGTGTCTCCTGGGAGAGTCGGTAATGGGGGCCAGCGGACATGGAGAGTGCGGGAAAGGCGGGATTTTGTTGTATCCAGCGAGGCACAGCTAGGCTATGCCCCGCCTCTCCTCCCTGTTCTCTGTCGCTCTAAAGTGGGCAGTCACGTCTCTGGAACCAGACCCAGAGAAAACCAAGCACAGACAGCCATTTAGGGGAGTTCCCGCAACCCGGGTGCTGAGTTCTTTGGGCCCCATAGCCTGTCCTGCTCCAGCGCTGACAGCATCTGTGGGATGGCAGACACACCCAGGGTGACTGACCTCTGAACTGAGGGCAGCGCATTTTCCCTTTGGCTTTGAGGTGCAGGGCCCGCCAGTCCCCCAAACACCCCAGGTTGCTTTTCGGATCATCCCTGCTGTTTGGGAGAGAGCACAGCTCCTATGGCTGTGGGAACGGACCCTGACTGGGGTTCGCAGTCCTGCTGGCGTCATGCAGGGCCAGCTTCTGTGTGGTGTGCCTGCTCCAGAGCCGCAGGAATGTTCTGTGAGGGCCTGAGGGTTGGCAGGCGCAGTCTGTAACCATAAGTGGGTTGTGTCCACGTTAGCGACGTGCCTTCGTGAGTGAGTCTGCCGGTCCGCAGTGAGCTCCCTCCTGATGGACACCGTTGTCCACCGGGAAGCAGAGATGGGCCCTGCAGAAGTCTGGTGTGTTCAGACTGTTCTGAAAAGAACCTGCCTTTAAAAGAGCCCTTGGAGTTGAATCCCCACAAGGTCATTGCAGCCAGACCCCGGCACTGCTCACCGAGACACCCAGGCCCCAGCCTGGCAGGGGTCAGCACAGTTTACCGTGGAAGGCCGCACGTCGCGCATGCCGGCTACGTCTGCCGCTCAGGTGTCCACCTAAACGTTCCTGCCACGAGCTTCCCAGAGCCCCCTCGTCACCTCCCAGTGTTACGCTGTTTCATGTTGTTTCCAGCATTTCTTTCTGGAACCTTTCACAGGCCAGGAATCGGTCCGAAGATGCTAATAGTCAATGTGGACAAGCATTTGTGTTGGTAGTTATTAACTGCTGTTTTCTCCAGCAATGGGGAACAGTTACGTAAAGTGTCGCATTCATGTGGTGGCCTCTTTCATTCATTGTATGGCAGTTACCCAAGAAAAACAACAACAACCCACAGGATTCAGAACAGTATGATCACAATTTGTGAAAATACTTCATGATTTTTGCTACTGATTCAGCTCAGTTTCTGAGTAAAGTTTTCATAGAAGCTTCATGCTTTTGGAGATTTATTTTTCAGATGGAAAGATCAGCCCCCATTGGTTCACATGAAAAATGAATCCAAATACTGAAATTCATGAAAATTACAAATAAATTTTAAAGTACTCTTTAAATACTAGAAGAGCTGCATAATTTTACTTGATATTTTTTCCTTTTTAATTTATTTTTTTTTTAATGAAAAGTAATGCATGTTACGACCTTGAACCAACATGGAAAATTAAAAGAAGATAATAACCATCACTGAAACTAAATCCATACAATGCAAACTTTAGAAATACTTTGTAAATGAGATTGCAATGTATGTGATATTTTTTCATAGAAATATAAAACGTAACTATCTGATTTTAATGATAGTAAGAAACTGATGTTAAACTGACATCATTGTTATTTTTCACTAAATGTTTCTTCATCCGGTACATGTAAGTCCTTCAAAGGCTGTCTAAGAATAAAAAGAAAAAAAAATTGAAAATAAGATTAGTGTTTTTATATTTTGTCCTGCATTCTTAGAGACCACAGAATTTAAGTGTGTGTGTGTGTGTGTGTGTGTGTGTATACGCGTGCACGTATACACACACTTCTGTAAGTCTTTAGGTCAAAGTCTACAGTAGCTGTACCATGTAACCCAGCCCCATCCCAGGCTTTCTTTGACCTGTTGTATGTGGACTCAGCGCTCACCACCACTCCTTTTATTGTGGCTTTTTCATCTTAGCTTCATTGTTTTGATCTCTTGGCGGGTTAATTTTATCATCAAGTTTTTTTTTCAACATGGGCCATGGGTCTTTATTTTATGATTTCCTTTCTGTATGAGAACGCTTGTCTTTTGTTCTTATTGTCAAAGGAAGGCTTGGCTGATCTTAAATTCTGGGTCACGTACTTTCTTTCCTGTAGCGATCTTAACGTGCTAGTCCATTGTCTTCTAGCACTGAATATTGATTGCAATAATTCTCGTACTGTGGATTTTTTTCACTTACCTTCTGAGGGGCTAAATTTTATTACGGAGCTGACATCCTCTTTAACGCAGGTACGTGAGTGCCATGGTTCCTGGATTACTCATGTTGGAAAAATTACTGATGTTTGTCTGAAGGATAACTTAGCTGGGTGTAAAAACCTTGGACCACATTTTCCTGTAGAACTTCTGAAATTGAACGTTGCTCTAGAGATGTATCACACCAGGTTCATTTCTTCCTTTGTGACTATGCAATTGATAATGTTCAAAACATGTACCTAAATCTTAATTACACAATCAAGATATTTCTTGGTATTCTGTATAAATTTATTTAGAAAATTGTATAACCTTTCCAGTTTTTTTTTAAGTGATTGGATTAGTTCTTTCTTGAGTCAGCCTTCTGGAGTTCAGTGGTGTGATTTGGGCTAAGCTGTGCCGTTCTTCTGTAGGTCTTTCCCTGCTTACTTGCGTGTCTGCAGTCAGGGGTGGGTGCCCTGGATCTAGCATGGACTCAGTCATTGATCTGGTGACTCACAGGCTCTCAGCATGGGTGCCTGTTTTTTTTCCGTGTGTCCTCTATAGCAGAGTAACTTGGGCAGATATCATCCCTAAAATTGTCCTAAGAGAGAGGAGGGGGGTGCAGAGGTTAATAGTGTCAAGTCATGCTAACTGATCGAGGAAGAAGATGATTTGGTCACACAGGGCTGTGTTAGATTATAAAGGACCCTTTCATGGACTCTCTTTCCCAACTCGTGGGATCCGGGCTGGCCATGTGATTTGGTTGTATCCACAAAATGTGGCACATTGGGGATCATGCTTCCCGGAATTTGGTCATTTGGGCTCAAATAGACTCCTATAAACTTCTCGACAGATGCATGGTGTTGTTGTCTAAAGTTGAGAAATCATCAGAAGAAAGCGTGGAAATTGTGCCAAGTTTAAGTATTATACAGGCTTTGGGGGGCAGTCAAGAGCTTGAAAAGCTCATCGGTGTCTCCTGTGCCTCGTGTTTCTTAAAACAGGAAATGCAGGAAACAAAAGAGCTAATGAGGAAAGTAGTAAAATAAAAACTGTTTGAAGAGAAGAGTTCAGGATGTCCTGACAGAGAGTTCCCGTGGACTCAGCACCACAGGAGTTTAGAAGAAATGACTTGTTGTGAGCACCACATGAGCATCTGCCTGACCATGTTCAAAGGAACAGAAGACACGTTTGGATTAATCTGCCCAGTAAGTCTCAGATCAGAGCACATGGCAGGTGTGTCCAGATGAAATTTCTTGAGGCTAATTTAAAGTTTCTACACACACCAGTAGATAATCTCCGTAGTGATTTCTTCTTGACCCTTCAGTGAGTAAGCCAACGTGTACACAAGGATCTTGACTTATATTGTATCTCATGTACCCTTCTGTATATGTTTAGCATTTGTGGACAGACTTAAAAAAGCACTTATAAAAAGGGAAAAGCACAATGTGGCACATTGTATGATTTCTGAGCCTAGTTCTCAAGAAGCATTGTGGCCTCGTTTCTTCTTGAATGCCTTGCCCGTCATGGTTTTTAGTGGTGTCATCATGACAGACACTTTCTCCTACTTTATCTCTGAAGTTACTTTGTTTCCTGTTTGTTTCTGTTTTCATATGATGTTGTTTGTTGCATTTTCTCCTTTAGCCAGATCAGTTATCTTTATCATGGATTCTCTTTTTCCATCCTGTTATCTTTTCTCTAACTTTTCTGATCTCATTTCCCCCTTTGATTTCAAAGTGATTATCTCAATCTGTCAAGAAGTTTGTTTTAACATGTATCTGTTTTGACGGTTGCTAGTCCTGACTTCTTAGCTCTGTGATGGTGCTATTTTAATTCTCAGTTTAGTTTTTTACCTCTGCAGATTTTTTGGGAGGAAGGAATTGCTTTTACTATTATCTCCTCACTTAATTACGATCAAAACAAGGATGTGCTGGATATAATTTGTTACTCTTGTGTCTACCCAAAAGCCTGATAACTGATTATTTCAACCAGAAGCCTGCTGAACAATTTTTGAACAAAAACATAATTTCATGTCATTCCATGTTTGCTTTAATGTTTATTATTTTTAGGCCATGTTTTGATGACAAAATATTTAAATAATATTTACAATTTTTCAAAACTCTCACCTATGCAAATTATTTTATGGCATGATACCATTATTAATCAAAATGCTTTTGTTTGTAAAGCACTCTGATACTTAAACTGTTGAGAGAGTGTATTGAAATCTCTAAAGTAAGTTATAAGAGGCAAAACTGGGGGAAGAAATGGACCGTTCTTAAGGATCAAACAGAAGTAATATTTGAGAATGAATTTAGCATCAGCATCTGGTAGTTTCCAGAATAATGTTGAGGCTCCAAATTGTAGGTTTATGAGTTAGCAGTGAACGGTTCATCGCTTCTCTGTTCTTTAGAATGTGGACCGATTTAAATCTCCCCCCACGTTTTTGTCACGATTTCAAGAACCAGAAGCCAGGAAAAAATCCTTTGATTCAGAAATGGAGAACAGATGTGGGATGGGAAGCCCTGCAGGTGGCCTTGGGCTCAGCAGCGGGCCTGGTGTGGGAAGTGAGGGGGTGACACCACGTCTGAGCTCACAGGATGATCACGAACCAGGTAAACGCATCCCCGCTGGAAGGTCCACCTCCCTGTGTAACACGCCATACGGGCACTTACTGCTCATTCTGGGGCCCGTGCTACGTCAGGAAGTAGATTTCTCCTTCCACCCACCCGCCTCAGCTCGTGCCGCTGCCCCATTTACACACGGAGGGTCTGCAGTGCGGGGGGCTGACCTGCCAGCCATGGCTGTAGACTTAGCAAAGGCTGAGGCTGGGGCTTGTTCCTCGGCAGTCAGACCCCAGAGCTCTTCTGTTTGTCATCGCATTTGGAAAAAAAGAGCATTACACAAATGGGACTTTTCTAGCTTGTTTTCAAGCATATATTCAATACTTCTGCGTGGTCCCGTGACCTCTGCTGTAATTAAGGGGAAAGAGGTCTTTGAAATAGTCACAGTTAACATGTTTAAACCCATGCTGAGAAAATTATCTACAAGGAATGAAACACTTGCTATTAAAAAGAGTCAAGCTTTAAAAAAAGACCAGATTTCAGTGGGCAGACACTCAGTAAGAGATGATTCCGTGCTGCGCATGGAGTCGCTGCCGTGCACGCGGCCCTAAGGCGGGCACCTGGGACATACCGGGAGCGTGTCTGCTTCGCCTTCCTGGACACAGCAGGTGCGGGAGGCCGTGGCCAGCAGTGTCCTCTGGGCTGGGAGCCCTGGGGTGGCTGTGACGTGGGACACAAAGCCTGAGTCCAATTCCTAGTGGCAGTGTCCCCTCGATTCCTAAGTCAACTGCCACTTGTAAAGGGGATAAGAAAGGGACACGCCAAAGTAAAGATGAGAAGTCACGAATGATGCAGGCTGCTTGACGGGAAGGACTGGCTGGAGATCATGACAGGTGGCTAGGGTGACGTTTGCTGTGGGTCCTGGATGGGGAGGGCCTATCCTTATAACGCCCGGGGCACAGGTACACGTGCGCCACACATCTGTGCAGCTGCAACTAATAAACTGGTTCCCACACTGTTAAGTAACGTGTGCTTTCCCAGTGACCTGGAGTGCCAGGTCTTACTCTCTGTGGGCTGTCCTGGCTCGCAGCGTGGCCACAGGGGTGTGCAGACCCAGTCCCCGAGCTGGTCCCTCTACGCTGCTTTGTCCCCCATGCAGGGACCTTGTAAGTGCTCACAGGACCTGCCAAGCCATACCCCAAGCCACCCCAAGTGGGCCTGCACCTCCAAACAGCCACCTCTCCCCAGTCGGGTGTCCTGTGATTGTGGCAGTGGGTGGGCACTAGAGCCAGCAGCAGGCCTGTCCCCATGTGAGCAGGTATCTGTGACACACCCTGCCGTCGTGTCTCCCCTCCACCTGGCTGCCTGTGTGCCCTCACCTTTGGTCATTGTTCGTGGCTGCTGGTTTTGGGGGTGCCTGGGAGAGTCTGCAGCATGTTCACCATCCGTGGGTGATCAGCCAGCTCGGTGAACGCTGTCCAGACGCTGTAGTTTACAGGCTGCAGAGGGACGATGGAAAGTGTGGGGTGTTTCTTCGGGCCAGTCACGTGTAACACATCCGTTGCTCCTGCTTACCCACAGCTGTGTGCAAACCCACCTCAGCGCAGAACTCGAAACGACAGCCACCACTCAGTGCGTCTAGTGACTGAGGGTGGCCTGGCCAGCTGGTGGCCCTGATGGAGGGAGTGGCCCAGGCTCACTCAGGGCTGGCGGTGGGCTGTGGACGGGCCCTGCTGTTCTCCGCGACCGCAGAGTGGCTGGTTCTCAGCGGGCCCACTGGCGTTCTGTCGAGACCACTTAAACTGGTCTCAGCTGTGTTTTTGTCACCACATTTTATTGAAATTGTCTTTTTATTTTGTTGTGCTCCCCCCCACCCCACCCCCAGATTATCCATTTTCCTGACTAGGAACATATTTATTTCACATATTTTACACCATTTTTTATCCCTACAGTGGTGCCTGTCACATAATAGGTTCCCAGGACATGTTAGAACAGAATTGACATTAGGCTGTTTATAGTTTTTGGCTTTTAGAATATTAAAACAAAACCATACTTGCTAATTTCTGAATTCCCATTGCTTGTGCACTGGTGAGTTGTGAGTTGTGTTCAGCGTTTTGCACGTGTGCTCATGGGAGGCCCAGAGCAGCCCTGACGCAGGAAGCTGTGTGGCCGGGCCATCCGTCAGACACTGGGCGGCGGGTTATAACTGGACCATCATCCCAGGCGGTGTTTCTGCCTCCAGTGCTGCTGGGCTCAATGCTGGGATGCTGTTGAAGAGGGACCACGGGCCCTGGGTGTGTTTGACCATGCCAGGGGGCATCCAGTGCCACTGATGCCCACACCCTCACTGTGGGAAAGAGACGAGAACACAGCCTGCAGCCCGTTAGGCGCCCAGTGACAGGTCCTGGTGATTGAGCGCAGCCCTGCTGTGGGTCCGCGGACGCGGCTGGGCTCCACGGCCCCCTCCTGCAGTCCATTTCTGTGTGAAGTAGGGGCCGTGGAAGGTATAAGAACGCCACCAAAATGCGAAAGCAAGTAGGCGGGGTCAGAAGGAGCGTGTGGGTGGGAAGGACTGTGAGGCCGGGCCCATCACTTTTCAGGGAGCCTGTGTCCTGCGAGCTTCGTGTGTCCACGTCCTATAGTGGCACGTCCTTGCAGGTTCCTGAGCGTCTGTCCTTTTGAATGGGACACTCTTGTGTCTCTCTAACTTATATTCAGCTCTTATGCCTTCAGGGGACCTGACCTGGGGGGAGATGATCTGTGATTTTTCAGAAATTCTATTTCGGCCCCAATTTCCTTGTTTGTAAAATGGAAACAGCACCGTCGTTAGCAAACTCCCAGCAGCGCTGGGCTTGGGCGAGGCCTAGGGGAGGCATGTGGAAAGGCTGCAGCAGGCTGGGTGTCCCCAGGGCACCGAGCCAAGGTCCCTTCCCCCTGAGAGGCCACCTCGTTTGACTCCAGAACCATGTCAGTCCTGTGAGTGCCCCTTGTGACCCAGGACTGCGAGGGCGCGTGCAGGGCGCCTTCATGAGACGCACCAGACCTCCACTCAGTTACATGGTGGTAGTGACGTAGCGTTTTGAATTTTCACAGAATCTGGGATGCGATGCAGAATGACTCTCCACGTCTCCTTAGGGGACATATCTGTCCTTAGCCCTTGAGGTGGTTGATTTTAAATAAAACTTAAAAGCCACATATAACTGTAGCTCATTTAAATTTGGGGAAATAAACCAGGGTCGGTATTGGCACTTCGTGCTCCCAGTTTTCCTAAGGCCCGACACCCGCAAGCTCATCATATAAAAAACTGTCTTTTTGTTTAGATCTTGGGAGTTCTGGAGGCCAGGCCCTGGTCATCGAGTCACTCTGCTGCTTTAAGGGGTTTTGGTCAGACCCCTTGTCACGCTTCTGACCCTCACGCCCCAGGCTGCTGGCGCAGCCATGAAGGGTCGTCCTGGAAACCTGCCAGCTTCTGTTGCCAGCCTGATGCCTGACATGTGTCCCTGCAGGCACGCGGGCAGCTGAGGCCCAGGCTTTCTCCCCTCAGCAAGCACACTGAGGCTCAGGCAGCCAGCGCCCTCGGGCTGTGCAGTGCCGGGCGGGTCGCGTGCCCAGCTGCCCCTTCCAATGTCTCCATATGTGGTGGCTTTGTGTGTCCGTCTCAGTGTCTGGTTTTCCTCACGTTTTTCTTCTTGCCCTGTGGCTGTCAGTGTGCTAAGAGGTTCCGCCTTTTTAAAAATCGGGCCACATTCTATCTGTGGTGGATGAGGAAACCAGAGAGAGATGACTAATATTAACGTGGAAATAAACCACGAGTAAGCTAATGAGAATCGTGGACAGATGCACGTGACCCTTCCAGTCCCTTTGGGACCTGGGACCTATATGGGGGGTGCGTCCTGCTGTCCTTGGGCCCTGGAAATAGGCCGACAGATGACGTTTCTGCAAAGCCTGCAGGATGGGGTGGCAGGCGGTGGTGGGGCAGCTGCCTGTCCTCCTTACGTAGGACGGTACACATTTTCTGCTGTCCTTTGGGTCCTCTGGGGTGAAGGGTCCTCCAAGATCCTTGCTGCTTCCTGCAAGTGGGACGAAGCTCCGATTACCTCGCACCTGAGCCTGGAATGGCCACAATGGTCTCCTTGTCTAGTTCAGGACCTAGCGGTCCTGGGAGTTCATGCCATCGTGTCTGCGTGGCCCCTCGATGGAGCCGTGCTCCTACCTTGTAGAGCTCGGGGCGCAGACCGCAGGCAGGGTCTCTGTGACCCTTGTCCACAGCCTGCAAACTGGACACAGTGAGACAGCTGACAACCGCCTTGCGTCTGCACTGACTTGCCATGGGGAGTCGTGTTCCTAGCTGTGTGGCCCGCATAGACGAAGCTTGTCCCACCTGCCTGCTTTGAGCGACTGCTTTCCACTGGTGTCTGCTCGCCTGATCTGGCCACCCTGCTGACTGGGGCACAGGTGTTAGCTGGCGCCTGCCAAAGCAGGGCGTCCTGGGATGCAGTGTCAGGGTCCATTGTGACGTGCCCTGTGGCAGGAGGCCAGCAGCTGATCCCAGACGGCAGGTGTCTGCTGGACTCCTGAGGGCTCTGGGACCGTGCAGGGCTTGGTCCCCATTGGATCACTGCTTGTCTGTGACAGTGACTGTGAACCCTCAGAGGCAAGCAGCCGGCCTGGAATTATGCTTTACATAGGTGTGCACAGAAAGTGGCGGAGGGGGCAGCCATGGAGGCCACTGGCGACAAAGGGGGCACTTTCCATGAGGACCCCAGGTCAGGCCGAGGAGATGGCTGGCAGGGCCTCCAGCTGGTGAGGTGCGTAGTGGCAGTGGGTGGACCTGTGGCAGCAGCTCCACCATCCTTGCTAGCCTCTGACGGGTGTGCTGGAAATGGCTCCTAAGATGCTGGAAAGAGACAGGCGTCTACCACGTGGCCCCAGAGCTCGAAGTGGGTGCAGAGTCTGTGGGCTGTGGAATGGGGGCTGGGACACACACGTGTCCGAGGCTTGAGCGCCCGTCTGCTGGGGACGCTGGCTCCAGTGGCAGCTGGGGTTGTGGGAAGGACAGGCTCTGCCCTTGAGGAAGCCGTCATCCGTGGGAGTGGCCACTATGACTGTGGGGAGAGGACTCGGCCACAGCGACACAGCAGAGGGGCAAGTGCGACGGTGAGGTGAGTGACAGCAAAGGCCACCAGAAAGTACTGCTGGGGACACCAAGGGGGACAGGGTGTGTGGGGTCTTTCCGGGGGCAGATTGGTGGATCCTCGTGGATTTACACCAGGTGTGACGCAGAGCCAGAATTTAAACATGTCATGTGACCAGGTGGTGATCGGCCAGCATTTCTGTTGGTTGGCAAAATGGGTCACGTGAGTTTCAGGCACTGACCGGGTGGCTCATGCCTCTTCTGCCCGGCAAGGTCCTGCTGCCTTTGATGGGGAAGAAAAGCAGCCGGGAAATCATTAGAGGACAACGGTACGTCAGAGGCCCCTGGGATGCAGCTGCAAGAAAAGAGGTGGCAGGAGAGGAGGAATCCAGTTTAGCTGGCGGGGGGATGTGTGTGGTGACCCCGCGGGGCTGCTTGGGTCCCATTTTCTGTGAAGATGCTCATGGCCTGACTCCAAACACACCCAGCAGCCCTGGCTCCGTCCACAGCCAGGCTGCTGGTTGCCTGCTCTCGATGGCAGCTTCCCAGCCAGCGACCGCAAGTCTCAAACCGGCCACACCCCGGGTCCTTCCAAGACTCAATGAGTTCAATGTGCCTTTAAATAAAACCGCAGTGGCTTTGCATGTCACGCACTGTAAAAACCTCAGTCCTGAGAGGCCGCGAGCCCACAGGGTCTGCACCCCTGAGCACCGGCCTCCTCAGCTTCAGGCACAGTGACTTTGCTGTCCGTTGACCTGGGGGACGCTCCTGCCGATGTTTGCATGGCCCCCTGTGCACTGAGGCCACTAACCCGACAGACCCCTGGCATCTTCTTTCCTGCTTCCCTGCGGTTGTGTTTGTCGCCCCGACGCACTGTGTCGTGCCAAAGGCTCAACACTCATCTCTTTCTCCTCTTCTGTACCCACCTAATCATAAACGTTTATTTTGTCTGTTGCTGCCCTCACGAGGACGTCAGCTCGTGGGACGGCTTTTGTCTGTTCACTGCACTGTCCATATCTGGCAGCATGCTGGCACACAGTAGGTCCTCAGTAAGGACTCGCTGAAATATGGGTGTGAGGGCCCTGGCACGTGATGGAAGGGCTCCTGACCAAGGCCCAGGCTGTCTGCAGAGCATGGCTGTGGTGGTCCCAGTAGTGAAGGATGCAAATGCAGACCCTTTAGGTTTTAATTGGTGAAGGGAGTAGGTAAGAGAATGCAAGAAATGTGCTGTTCAAGTTTATTGAAGATTTTTCTATTAAAAATAATGAAAAGCAACCCAGCAGCATGAGAGCTGTCCAGTTACTAGTAAATTAGTGGTAAATAGCATGGAGCCGGGTCGTGATTCACGGAAAGGGATTTTGTTTGAAGCCTAATGTGGGTTTAATCACCTATATTTCCCAACTGCTCTCATCGGTTGTTCCTTTAGTGGCACTTGGGGGGAAGGGATACGCATGCATTTAGAGACATTTGCTTTGCCTTTTCCCATCAAGAATGTCATCACATGCGTCCACCCACGTGCACGTTCCTTTTTACCTCGAGGCTGGAAGTCTTCTTTTGACGTAAATTTATGACCTACATCCCCCCAAGTCCACAGCCGCTGTGCGTTCGTGACTTTGCAGGTTGGGTGTACATGTACATAAATGACTAGAGAGGCCAAGTGACAGTCACTTCAGTGTGGCTCCCTGCTGCACTGTCACATGGGGTGTGTGGCCCAGAGTCCCATGGAGATGCTGGCTCTGCTGCAATGGAGGCACTGCCCACCCACAGCCGGCTAACTGCCCAACTCACTGCCTGCCCACTGCCCCGCCCACTGCCTGCCCACTGCCCCGCCCACTGCCTGCCCACTGCCCCGCCCACTGCGCATTCACTGCACACCCACTGCCCCGCCCACTGCCACGCCCATTGCCCCGCCCACCGCCAGCTAACTGCCCTGCCCACTGCTCACTCACTGCCCTGCTCACAGCCCAGCCCTCTCACTGCCCCTCTCACAGTGAGTAGTAGGCTTCTTGTGGGGCCTGACACCTTCTCACGGGTGCAGAGGAGGAGACACGGTCCCCACTCAGCTCAATTCACAGGGGTGCTTGTGGGGCGCACAGTGTGTGCTTTGTTCACTTTCTGCTGACTTCGCAGTTTCCGGGCATTTGTGTCCCAGTGTCCTGGTACCTGGGTACTGCTGCTGTGGGCAGCACTTTGTGGACGCCTGGCTTTACTTCTCTTGGGCATCACACAGCGGTGGGTTGCTGCCCCCCCGACCCGGTCAGTCTGACTTGCTGTGGCACCAGCCCCGGTGTGCACAGTGGTTGCACCCTTGCGCCCCCAGCTGTGTGCGAGGCTGCGGGTGCTCCACGTCTTCACCAGCGCTTGTGGGTGTCGGTGTGTTTGTCATGGATGTCCCAACAGGGTGAAGGGTATTTATTGTGGCTTTGATCTGCACGTCCCCAGTGGCTACCATGCTGAGCATGTCCCCCTGTGCCATGTCAGTGGCCATTTGTGTGTCTTCTTTGGAGAAATGTCTGTTCAGATCCTTTGCCTATTTTAAAAATTGGGTTATAGTGGTACCTCGGTTTTCGAATGTAATCCGTTCCGGAAGACTGTTGGAGTTCTGAAACATTCGAAAACCAAGGCATGGTTTCCCTATAGAAAGTAACGCAAAATGGATTAATCCGTTCCAGACCTTTAAAATCAACCCCTAAAACTGCAAATTCAGCGTGAATTTTACTATCTAATGATACTATAGATCCATAAAATTTATGGCATTCGTAAACCGAAATGTTCGTCAACGGAGACGTTCGAAAACTGCGGTACCACCGTATTTGCTTTTTGTTATTGAGCTATAAGAGTGATTGACATTTTCTGGATACACATTCTTTATCAGTTTATTATTTGCAAATATTTTCTCCCATTTTGTGGATGGCTTTGACTTTCTTCATGGTGTATTTGCAGCCCAAGAGTTTTGAAGCTGATAAAGTCCAGCTTACCTGTTTTTGTCTTTGTCACTTGTGACACTTTATGACACTGTGTCATAGCTAAGAAAACATTGCTGAATCTGTGGTCAGAAAGAATTATTCCTATGCTTTATTCTAAGAGTTTTATAGTTGTAGCTCTTAACAATCCACTTAGAATGAATTTGTACATATGGTGTGAGGTAGGGCTCCAACTTCTGTGTGTTTTTTGCATGTAGATATGCAGTTCTCCCAGCACCATTTGTTGAAAAGATGATTCTTTCCCATTGACTTATCTTGGCTTCTTGTGGAAAATCACTGGTAATGGTTTCCTTTTGGGTTCTCAGTTTTACTCCACGGTTCTACTTGTCTAGCCTGTGTGAGGTCTAATGTAGCCTTTCCTCTGTGCTGGAGAACCTGAGGCCCTTAGAGGTGGCTGATGGGCCCTGTCCAGCTGCGGAGCACCGTGTATAACTCAGTCTGAGGCCCACCTGCCTGGTTCACGTGGCCACTGGAGATGATTTTGCTGCGGAAATTGTTCAGCGCCTGAGCTGCGCGGGGCCTGGTCTGCAAAGTGTAGCCTAGTCACAAGAATGGATTTGCTGAGAGTGTCTGCAGAGCATACGACTGCTCAGAACCTGCCTGCTGCACCCTCTACATAACCCTCAGGCATGTGACATTACCATCTCCATTTTGCAAAGGGGACATGGGCTCGCAGAAATGCAGTGACCATCCTCTGTCATGCAGGATGGAAAGGAGATGGCATCTGAGCCTCCTTCCACCCACAGCAAAGCCACTGTGCTCTGCTCTGCACCAGGCCCCTGCTGGTTGTCATCGGTACTGGCTCTGCAGCGTGCCACGTTGTGGGGACAGGGTCATCTGCTCAGTCACCCTGTGCCACCAGAGAGGGCCGAGCTTCTCCCTGTGCGGCCCCACCCGTGTGCACACAGCAGTGTCCTCCCTTCCTGCTTGACGAGGTGTTTAACCAGCGGAGTGCATTTATTTACTTGGGCCACAGAATTTGGAGAAATTGGGTACAAACCATGAGCTTCGACTTGGGCTATGGAGAGGGGGACACGGCGTGACCCGAGACCGATGGGTGCCGTCCACCGTCCTGGCATGGCTCCCCCACCTTGTGGCCTCGCTTCGTTTTTCCTCCATGGAATGAACAGTTGGAATTAGAGATCCTCCTATGTGCTCTCACTTTAAAATTCAGTGGCTTGTAATATGAATAAGTGATTTTCTCAACTGTATTAACGAAAGGTAGAAAAATGGCAGTAACGCTACTGTTTGAGGCACAGTTGGAATTCAATTTTTCAGGAAATATGATAAATTATAGAATTTTCAGAATGACATTGATAAGAGATTGACAAAGTTATGTGCCTGTCATTGAGAAGTTATTTCCCATTTTAGGATAAATTCCCATAAACACGTCCAAGGGGAAAGATTGTTGAGGATGCCATCAGTAACTTGCTAAAAGACACTGAGTGCCCGTCTGCATTTCGTATTGTGAGGATATTATCATCTTGGTCATCTCTTAGGTTACTGGGAAAGCTCGTGGTGACATTGTGGGTAGTATTAAACATTGACGTGTCCAGCGTGAAGGCCCTTCGTGCCTCGGGAATCTTGGCGTCTTCAAATATACAGCTCCCCTTTTCCCCTGGCTTGCTCCAAAGGGCTCCCCATGAGGCTAGCCCAGCGAGAAGAATTCCGCCAGCAGGAGAGCCCTCCTTCTAAGGCCTGTTTATTCCACAGGGGGACAGGGCTGAGCCTTTGTCTGTTAATGTTAAATGTATTGTGTTCTTGTGTCTGTTTCCATAAACAACATTTACTTGGGAATGGTAGAATCTATAAAAGAGGAAGACGCTGTGGATTTCATACTCCCCACTTTGAAATACCACCATTGAAGCTTTTCTATGGTCACCTCCTGTGGGGACAGAGTCCCAGAGAGCAGTTTCCAGACTCTTGGCCTCACGTGGGAAGGTACTGGCGGGTAGTAGATGGCCGTCAGCTGTGACTAGTTGGCCATCAGCTATTACCAGTTCGCCAGTAGCCACTAATATAACTGCCGTGGCTACACTAGTGGGTTGGTTGGTTGGCAGAGAAGCAGACTGCGGATTGTGGCTAGCAAGTGGGGTTAGCAAGCGTGGATGGTGGATTGTGGATCGCGTGGATCCTACTTCCTGTGTCTCCACCCCAGCCTCCAGCGAGAATATAGTGGTATGACTCTCCTACCTATGGCTCCGTGGGTGTTCCTTTTTGGCCTCGCCATGTCCTGTGTTCTTATGTGGGGAGCGGGACCAGAGACCCCGCGTGCCACCTCACTGTTCACATGCCGGCACGGACATGTGCAGGGACACACATGCAGACACACACGTTTGCTGTCCATATACTGTCAGAGGACAGGTGTGAGTGTGTGGTGTGCAGTTTTCACCCACTCTGAAACGTTAATTACAAGTAGATCCTTGCAGAGCTTCTGGGCTCTCACACTGCCTGGACTCATTCGTGTGTGGTGTCCACAGCACACGCATGGCGTTTTCCTCGCAGGCCCTGCTCTGGGTGTTTGAGCTGCCGCTGACGTCCCACCGTTGAAGGAGGCAGCATCTGAGCACACAGCTGTGCGGTGCCTCGTGTTCTCGGGAGCTTGTTCCAAGTGCAGATGCTCAGCCGTGGACGGATGGCAGGTCTGCAAGCACCGTGACGGACCTGCATTTCCATTTTCACGAGGTTCCTAGAGACACAGGTCCTGCAGCCTGAGGGACGTTGGCCCGGCCAGGCTGGGTGCGCAGGCAGGAGCAGCTGCCTCCAGCTGTGGGAAAGGCTCGGGGGCTGCCAGCCGGCGTGACAGAGCAGCAGGGCTGTGCTCTCTGCAGCGCTGTCGCCCTGGGGGCCAGGCCCGCTCCTGCAGTGTGCCCCTGGGGCAGGCGGAGCGTGGCAGTGCTGTTGGGACGGGCCGCAGGTCCTGTCAGCACAGCTTGTTTTACTCAGATGTGGGGTGTGCAGACCCCCGGGCGCTGTGGGTGTCGGTGGAATGTGGGAGCTGAGGCACAGATTTATGAATCCAGTGCCTGTCGTGTAAGATGGCGTGTGGGGACTGTCTCGTTACAGTGACACAGCAGGGTATGTACGTGCTGGTCACGTGAGAGAGGGTCACTAGTGCCACGCATTCTGGGAGGTGGGGTCACTGCGGCTTTGCACCGGCAGCAGTCACCCTGACCGCCTCTCAGCTTAGACCTGTTCCTCTCCCGCGAGTCCCGCCGCACTCAACACGGTCCGACTGTGGCCCCCTCACCTCGGAGCTGGCACAGCTAGGGAGGCCTTTTGTTTTCACGGCTGCCATGCTGTGAAGTCATGAAAGCAAGGAAGCTTGGCCACATAGTATGCAGGTGCTCACCGTGGGACGCCCCCTGGGACGCAGAGGGTGCAGCCAGCGCCCACAGCACACATGTTCGGCGAGGTCATGGCACACGTCCCCTCCTGCTCGGGCAGCTGTGTTAGGCGCCGAGCTCCCTCCCTCCCGTGTCATGGCCGTGGACACATCGGGCTCGCCTGGGACTGGCGTCCGACCCTTGGCTCTCACATTTGTCGGCCCCCACGTCAGTCCACCACGTCCAATGGCTCCTTCAAGGTCGACGTGTCACCCTGCCTTCCTGTCTCTTCGTTTTCCCTTCATTTTCTCACCCCTTTACTTCTTCCTTCTTACCACAGGTACTAGGACGTGTTTTCATGAGGTGCCAAGTGCTGCGTGATGTCAGAGTTAAGTGGCCTGTGCTCCCTGACTCTGAGCCCCAGGGACGAAGTCCTGTGTAAGGCAGTTTCAGCATGGATTGCCCTCGGGAGAAGTCGCACTGAGATTTCGAGGGGGGTTTGGGGAGGGGGAGGAGAAGCAGTCTGGGTGAGGGAGAGGAGTCGGGCTCTCCGGCAGCTCGACTGCTGACAGGGCAGTGTCGTGAGGAAATGCTATGTCGGGACGGCGCATGTGGGGGCCTCGCCTGGTGAGTGGGACACCTGATAAATGCGCCTGGTTAGTTCCTGGCGGGTTTTCTGGGGCTTGATGACGTGGGCTTCGTCATAACGTAATAGCACTGGCTTCAGAATGCTGTCAGCGTGGCCAACATGCACCCTGTGAAAACGCGGCGACAGATTGCACCCGAGAGCAGAAGCACTTGCCTTCATTCCTATTTTGTGGTTCAACCTGTTGTCTCTCCCCGATGCCTGTCTCTGGAGCAGACCAAGGCTGCCCAGGCTGCACAAACCCACAGGCCCATCAGGAGAAAAGGAATGGGAAGGAATTCGTGCGTTTGCTCACAGTTCGTCTCCCCATAGTTACTGTGTGACGAAGCCTGAGCTTTCATTTGTATGTGTGTTTGTTTGCAGGTGCAGGCAGTAAAACATACATTGCTGTTTGTATTTTTGCAATAGTGAAGTGAGTTTTGTGTTTTGTTTTGGGTTATTCAAAAGAATCAAAACGTGGGTGAGGTACAATCCCCGTACATGCTGGGTGGAGTCTTCTCCCCGGTTGCACAGCGAATGCCCTTGGTCAGGTTGCTGGGTGTTGTCTGGCCTCAGGCTCCCAGGCTACAAAACGCCTCATGTCTACTCCGCACAAGTGAGCTCATGGACTCGGAAGGCGGGACCACTGCCAGCCTGTCTGCCCCAGAGGAAGTGGTCAGGACGGCGGGGGTAAGCCCTGCACTGTCCTGTCCAAGCCACCTAGTGGTCACTGAAGCCAGTCATGGGAAACATAGGCAGTGACATGCGTGGCTGCCACTCAGCGGATGGTGAAACTGCCTCAGGACAGTGGCAGGGGGCCCGGTGCCCATGGCCGGTCGGTTGGCGTGAAGGCTGCCGCAGGAAACGGGCAGTCCCGGGGCTGAACTGGGCAGGGCCCACAATCCTGCCTGACGTGCTGGGAGTGAGCTGACATGTCGCCATAGCAACCACGCGAGTAATGTAGCACGTTGGCCATCAGCAAAACATCATTTTATTATTTAAGAGCCGAGACTTTACTCTTTTATTTTTCATTATCATCACTGTAGTTTTTTCCCTTTTAACAGAACGAGTTCCTATCCTATTTATAAACACTTGTTCCTCGGTGCTTTTAGAGCAAGTGCTACTGGGTTTATATTTTTCAAACGATCAAAAGGGTCCTTTTGAGGAATATTAACTTTTATGTAGGTCTTTCTGTGTAAAGAAGTCTGTGTGTGGTAAGTGCTACAACAAACTTGCTGTTCCACTTGCTTGTTTTCCTGGTTTCGGGTTTAACATTTGACTACTGGGAGCTGTTCGTCATCCAGAGTGCTGAAATTGGAGGCTTGTAGTTCCCTGCAAAGTGTTTCTTGGAAGGTTCCTGTATTTATTTGTTTTTTTCTTTTCCTGGTTTGAGCACATACGCATACATACTGAGGGGCTCAGGAAAATCCCCAGTGGTTGTGTATATAGTCACACACAGTGTTAAAAATTGCGTTGCTCTTTTAGTGTCTGTATTAAGTGACTGAGCTTGGTTCTTAGACAAAAATCTTAGGTTTGTAACTACAAACTGTTAGGCATTTTAGGCTCATTTTACCATTATATAAATATGAATTTTTGGATCAAAAGTATCATTAAGGTAAAATTCACTGTATATTATAAAACATATTTTTGCAAATATTTATATTTCTCAATGCAGTTCCATAATAATACAAAAAGTAAATAAAAAATGAACAATAACTTGTCATTCCCCTCTTGGATTGTATGCCTAGGATTTAGGGTTTTACTTTATGTTAGTTTTATGCTAGTTATTATACTGGTCAAGAGTTTTTTGAAAACAGAGCAAACGCCTCCCAAATAATTAAATTGTAGAGAAAAACCATAACTTACCTAGAAAGATTTTTCATTACCAAATGTTTTCATTAAATTTTTTTGAAAACAACTTAAAAGAGTAAAATTGTTTTATAAAAAGCAGTAGGACAAAGTGGTAACAGCATTCTTCCCACATGACACACAGAATAGCTTGTTCTTCAAGCATTAAATTGCACGTACAGAATTAAATAGTTGCCCCACAGCAACAAATGTAGAGGTGTCTCATGCTCAGGAGGACAGTTACAGATGTGTGATACGAGGTGTGATCAAAAGATATGGTGAATGTTTAAAATAAAAAAATTATTACAGTAAAAGACACATCGGCATTAATCCCCTCAAACTACCCCCCTTGCTTCGAACACACCCCATCGTTCTTGCCACTTTCTGAAGCAGTTCTGGAAGTCCTCTTTCCTGAGTGTCTTTATGAGCATTTAAGAAATGATGTGCATAGAAAACAGCCTGAAAAATGGCAAACGATTTGATCTTCCATCATGACAACGCTCCGTGTCGCACATCGCTCTGGTACAGCAATTTCTGTCAAATAAAACATTATGGTGTGTACTCATCCCTCTTATTAACCAGATCTGGCACCGTGAGACTTCTGGCTCTTCCCCAAAGTCAAAATGACCACGAAAGGTAAACATTTTGAATCGATTCAGGACACGGAGGCAGCCACGACAGAGCACCTAAAGACACTCAGGAAAGAGGACTTCCAGAGCTGCTTCAGAAAGTGGCAAGAACAATCGGATAAGTGTGTTTGAAGCGAGGGGGAGTGTTTTGAGGGGGATCAGTGGCAATGTGTCTTTTACCATAATAATTTTTAAATGTAAACATTTACCATACGTTTTGATCACACCTCATACACGTGTCTCAGAGGTTTGTATAGACCAACTTTCCAGACTTTTTACCAAGAATTAAATCTATGAACAGACATCTTTGGAAAAGGAGGTTATTGATAGAATTTTTTATAAGACCACTTTCTTACATGTCCAATTATGTATTGAAACTAACAATCTCAAAACATAAAGTGGCTTTGCCAGTGGTTTGGAACTTGTAAGATCTATTTTAGGTGAGACAAAAGAAGATGAATTCATTAAAGTCTTTAGCTCCAATTTATGAAACTGACAAATTGAGTTCTATTTTTCTTTTTAAACCATAAGGACGGTGATTAGAATCATCCAAACTTTTTAGGTCTCCTCTCCCTCCTCTTTGTAATACTGTATAAATGATCCAGGCTCTCTGTCCATGGATATGTTAGGTCTTTATCTGGTTTAATGTTCATGTCAGATAATATATTTTTCCATTTAAATTTTGTACTTATTACTCAGAGTCCAAATGCATTATTTAATAGTCCTGTTGGCATATGTTTCCCATCAGAAATCTAAAGCCAGTGTCTTTCCTTGCTCAGTGCCAAATTCTCTTCTATGACTCTGAAAACAGCCCAGGGCTGCTCTCTCTTCAGTGGGCCAGCATCCAGATGCACGTCAGGAAGGCTTCTGCGTGGGGAAGACAGTGTGGGGAGAAAGCCCCAGTCTCACAGATTGCACTGCATGGCTTTGGGCATCGTGCTTCATCTCTCTGGACCCAGCTTCTTCATATGTACATGTAAGGGGAAGTAACACCTGCTTGAGTACAGACAGAGTCATTGGAAAGAAGGCTATGAGCGGGTCTTAGTCTTGACAAGCGGGACGTGGCGTGGTCCCGGGGTTGACAAGCAGGACGTGGTGTGGTCCCGGGGTTGAGAAGCGGGTAGAGTCTTGTCCTGGAGGGAGAGCACAGCATTGCAGGCATATGCGTTCAGTCTCCACCAAGTGAGCAGCTCAGGCCATCCCTCTATTGTGTCACTTCTTATGGCAACTCATTGTAACATTCAAGGGTTTTAAAAGTTATATTGACGTGTCCGGAAAACCTATCCATGCTGTTTTTCATTATAATTGTTGATTCAGTGGGTTTAATCTAACGTGGAATCATTTTGCAAGAGGCCTGGACACATGGCTCACTCCACGCATGTTTCTCGCATGCATATATGGCTCCTAGTCTATGCGTTTCAGTTTGATTTTACTTAAATATTCTGTGCATTTGGAGGACTGGACTCTTGTGGCTTACACATTTCTGTCTTCTGTGCATCCTAGCTTGCTCTCATTGTTTTCTCTTCTTTTTCCCATACTTATTTTTGTGCTTTTACTTTTAGGATTTTTCCGTGTTTTCGACGTGAATTGCAGGAGTTACTCTTTGTTGTCTCATTTGTCATAGAACCAGTATTTGTCATAGAAGAGGGTTACAACCTTGCCCTAAAGCCAGCGGGAACCCATGTCACAGCCCGGCCTGTGGCCAGTGAACGCCACTCCCAATACAGAGACTGGCTCTGCCCAGCGTGGAGCTCATGACAGTCCTGCAGCGTTGTACTGGCATCTGTCCATGTCTCCCTTGAGGCAGACAGAGCCGGACCGGAGCCACCAGGCAGGACAGTAGCCACAGGGTCACTTAGTGTCCATAGGCGTCGGCTGCTTAGTTGTAGGTCGGGGTCACTGCCCCAACCTCCAACCAGCTGTAGGGAGTAAGGTGGTTATGCCGTGACACGTCGAACGGTCCCTGGTGGGCAGCTCAATAAAGCACCCCACTGAACGCTTTCTGCCCTCACTTTGTAGTGAATACACCCAAAATATGGGGGGGAAATGTCATAAGGAGAAATCCCCTTGAAGAAACTCGACACAGTGCTTGTTAAACCTGAGGACTCCTGGCCAATGACATGAGTCCAGACCCTCAGCCTGAGAAGCAGGAGTGTCAGACGTCATATTTCACCTCCAGGAATGGCTCTGGGCTGTGGGCTTATTACTGCAGCTTCACCTTCAAAGCCTGTGAGAGTGTTCAAGCTGAATGTGATTCTGACACCAGGACACGCAGGGTCCCCTTAGATACACTCACAAGTACGATGAGTTGCAGTTAGCAGTTTGTATTAATGTAGGTCAGGGGTGTCCAAACTTTTTTCAGTGGTTTTCACCAAGGGCCATATGCGGTAAAATACACAAACAGCCGGGCCACTCACTCGAGGTGAAGTATGTATTGCCTCACCTGGTTTATTTAAGTAAACTAAATATATTTTTGGAATTTGCTGTGGGCCAATTAACAATGGATTGTGGGCCGCAGCTTGGACACCCCTGATGTAGGTCATTAGGCAATGTGACTAAATTTAAATACCTCCTAATGCACGTAAATTTGGGTGGCACACAGTTTATGTTAATCCAAAGATTCAAATGCTGCATGTATTTTCAAGTTTTCTAAATTACTGTCCATTGTGAGAGTTGTGTAAACGGCATAAATCATTAATGGACTAATTAATTACTCTTTCCTTTTGTAGCTATAAATGGCATTGCCCTAAGAATCTATAGTTTATTTATTGTCTCTATAACTTACTAGTTGGACTGTCTCTTGATTCTTAAGTCCAACTCTGAAAGAAGGTTAGGAATCTCTATTCTAAACGCCAGCAAATCCTCCTGGGCTTATGCTCAGGGACCAGACAAAGAAGACGGCCTCTGTGTAGTTTTCTCGGAGGGAGATTTATTTGCAAACAGCTTGTAGCCTTTCATCTTTAAGAATTGTGACTGTTCCTTGATAACAACACTAAGGGTTAAAATGTGCCACCAGGAAGACAAAAGGCAAAATAATCTTTCATTTAATGGAGCAAAACAAAGTGCTTGTTGGGACTTTGATGTGTAAGACTGGAGAAATAAAGCGTTGGGATTCCAGCTCCCGTATTCACTGATCCTTAAATCCTTATCTGTGTCGGGACTCAGGCACAGTGTTCGTAAAGCATGGAAACTTGTGGTCTTTGTGGCTCGGCATAAATCTGTGGTTATGACAACAGTCTCGTGAGCGTGGGCTCCAGGTACACGGAGCAGCTTTGGGAGGATCGGGCAGCACAGCCAATTGTGTGGGGACACCAGATTCGGGGTGGATTTCCACTGGGCATCTTGTCCGATTTACAAAATAACAGTGGCCTCATCTTCGCTGAAACCCCTCCTGTTGTGACTGAGATGCTGCTTCACAGGAGGTGGTGGTTCTTTGTGCGTGAGAAAAAGTCTGAACCCCGTCTGGACCCCGGTGGTTCGGTTGGTGTCAGTTGGACTGAGACGCCCGGAGTGCTGGTAAAATGCTGTTTCTGGAATTGTCTGTAAGAGGTTTCCTGCGGGGATTCACGTTTGAGTTCGTGGACTGAAGAAAGCAGGTGGCCCTCCCCAGTGCGGGGCAGCCCCTGTCCACGGAGGGTCTGAGCACAAGAGAGAGGGGCAGGAAGGAGGACTCTCTCCCTGCTGAGCTGGGGCGTCCTCTCTGGCCCTCAGCCGTCGGAGCTCCTAGTTCTCGGGAAATGGGACTCAGACTGTTACAGCCCCAGCTTTCCTGGGGCTGCAGCCTGCAGCTGGAAGGCCGTAAGACTTCCAGCCCCCATGTCATGTGAGCCAATTCCTGTACTAAGTCTGCGTGCTTATCTGTGCCCTATTGGCTGTGTTTCTCTAGACAACTCTGTCTGCTGCTGGACCCAGCACAAAGCCACACACTAGGGAATGACAGCAGTTCTGGAAGCTGTTGGAACGCCTTAAACCTGGCAATGGAGTTTTCAGATGGCGTTTGAAGTTGCCTGCTCAGCAGTTCTCAAGTCTTGGGTGGCACAGTGACGACCCAGACTGTGGTGTGTGGTTACTGGTTTGGGAGGGTCTGTTAAAAGCCAGTTTTGCAGTCGTCACCTGAGGGGCAGGAATTTACGGTCCTACTAGACTTCCTCTGACCACTTCTAACGAAGATGGGCGTCTGGAGACAAATGAAAATCAGCTGCCGAAGGACGGCCCCTCGGAGCCCAGGGTTGGAAGTGACGGGCACGATGACATGACTTCATCGTGTGACCTCAACCTTTGAACGTCAGTCGCCCTTGATGAGAATACCTACCTGTGTTTACCTCAAAAGAGCTAACAGACCTGCGTGTTGGCAGCCCCGCTGTTCCTTGGTCTGTGGACACGTCGCGCGTCTTTGACTGTCACAACGTGGCCTCCTTTGTGGCCGCTGTGGCCTCCCATGTCTCATCTCAGATCTGTAATTAATTCGTTTCCAAACAAGGTGACATTCTGAGGTTCCAGGTGGAGTGAATTTGGGGGATACTGTTCCGCTCACACTGTGTTAACGGTGATGTCCCCACAGAGTGAAACACCTGACATTTCAGCACACATGACGGGCGCCTCCTCTCGTCTGAGAGGGGCCTGTGAGCTCCCTGTCTCTGTCCCATAGACCCCCGAGATCCGGCCTGAGATCACTCCTTGACAGGACTCAGATGGGCTTCCTGCCCTGTGAGGTCACGCAGGAGAGGGCACCTGATATTCCACTTTGTGTGATGACATCATGGGCTGTGCATGGATTTCAGTGGGGCACTCTCACAGCCCCTCCCCGGGGCGGGAGCAAACCCACAGCCCCATCTCCCTCAGTGGGCATGGTGGCTGGGAACTGGTCAGGTGAGAACTGAAACCAGTGGAAACAGGACCCCTCCCAGTGTCCTGGTGGACCCACAGATGCATTCCCCAGGGGACCAGCGTGGCTCCGTAACCCCAAAGCCTTCACCCACCAGCCA
Organism: Rhinolophus sinicus; assembly: GCF_036562045.2. NCBI lineage: Eukaryota > Metazoa > Chordata > Mammalia > Chiroptera > Rhinolophidae > Rhinolophus > Rhinolophus sinicus. The sequence continues at coordinate 377,186 of NC_133754.1, forward strand.
GTGTTAGTGATGGTGAAAGGGTCGACGGAAGCTGCCTTTTCTGAGATAACTAGTTAGATCGCTAGAGTAGTGGAGGGGACATTCCAGAAGATTGCATTGTGGAAATCTGCCCAAATGCCTCCTTCACATCTCCACGTGGAGACTCAACTTTGGGTGTCTTTCCTTGTACTTGATTCTCACCAGTGCTTGCTTTGTGGCACAGATGATGACGAAACAGTGCCAGATAGACCTCGGGTCATTGGCTGTCCAGGTAGAGAAGTCTGGGTGGGACCGGTCGCATCCGGGCCTCGGCCTGTCCTGGTTTGGTTCCCTCCCTCCCACCAGGAGTTTTGCAGTGAGGCGTGTGCCAGTGTGGGGTCTCTACCTTAAAGAACAGCGTCAACAGGCCCGAGCCCTTTGCGCTCAGTAGAAAACATTTCCCTGCCCTTCTCTGCCCCAGGAGGTCCCAGGAGGCAGGGGGAGGGTGGTGACAGGCGCCAGCCCGCTGGCTCCAGGGAGATCCTGTTTGGAGGCAGCCGGAGCCCTGGAGCGGAGGGCTGTCCTCTCCATCTGTAACTTTTCACACACCGGGGAGCACTGTGCCTCACGAGTAGGAGCTGCCTGGGTGGACGGGCCTCCGAGCCGCTGCCCACTCAGTGTCACACAGGCCCGTGGCGTCAGCGCAGTGACGCGCCCTAGGAAGTTGCCCATTTATGGCGCTGGAGCAAATGATATCATCACAATAGGTGGCTCCTGCCTAAAGAGGGATCATTTGTGAAATGCAATCACAGGCATTTATCTGCAGAACCAGGGGGCAGAGGCCCTGCTTTCTGTGGTTGAGGGCCTGGGGGGCAACGTGCCCGAGATGGAGGCGCCGGTGACCCTGGCCGGCCGTGGTAGGAGGAAGGAGCCGCCCCTCGCCGCCGTGTAGCGGGCGGCCCAGGTCCATACGGAGCGCGCTCCAGATCCGTGTTTTCCGCCGCGCTTGCAGATGTGGGACACGCGTCGCGAGCCTGTGCCTGCCGCGCTGCAGTGCACTCGTGGGGCAGAGCCCTGGGGCCCGGCGTCCACGCGGCGCTGACCGGCCGGCCGCCGTGCCTGGCGGGGCCCCTGCAGGGACGGGGCGCCTTGCTCAGTGCGCGTCGCCGGCGGAGCCACCGGCTGGGCGTCTGGATGCTCCGCGCCGCGCCGCGGGAGTGCTGCCCGGGTAAGCGCGGATGACTCATTCTCACTTTTCCGCGGGCGGTGGTGGCAGGTGGGCGCGGGCGCGGCGGGAGGTGGGCGCCGGCCGCAGCTCGGTACTCGCAGCGCGTTTTCCCTGGCCCTCCCTGCCAGCCGCCGGCTGCCGGCCTGTGTGAGTGAGGTGCCCGTCTCCAAAGCCGCTGTCACGCCGGGCGCATCCCTGCCCTCCAGGGAGCCTCCGCTTGGCGTGGAGGACTGGGGACAGGTCTGCACAGCCAGTGGCCTAGGGCACTCGGCTGTAATGCCAGGAAGACAAGCTCAGCCGCCAGCTCACCGCCCTCCCAGTAAGCACTGGACATGGGCAGCTGGGAGCGCGCCCGGGCTCCTCCCGGGTGGCCACACGCAGATGCAGCAGCTGGCAGCAGCCGCCTCTCCAGGACGTCTGGTCGGAGCCTGTGTTCTCCGGAGAAGCGGGGCCTGGGCGGGCAGCCTCCTTTGTAGTGGAGCGCGTGCAGCCAGGGCCACGTCTCCTAGGGCTGCCAGGCGCTGTGTGAAATGGGATGAAAGACCGGCACAGAGGTGCTGCAGCTGCTGGGGAGTGCTGCCCTGTTCTTGTGCCATGAAACCCGCAAAACCTCTTCAAAAGCAGGGGACTCCAGCACTTAGCTCTGACCGAGTAGCTGTCCTCTGCTTGTCAGAGGTGACAGTGTTTGAAGTGCAGTGGCGATTGCCAGGGCTGGGATGAAACCTGCTTCAGAGCTCGCCGGCTTTGATGAGGGTCCCCGCAGCCCCTGTGGTGGCTCAGCCCTGGGGCTTTGTCAGCTGGGGACTTTGAAGCGAGCGCCTGGCTGCTGAGCTGAACAGAGAGGTGTTGTGAGGCTCTTCTCTTGCTTCTTCCTCGCTCGGCTGACATTTTCTCTTCGCTTTACCTTCTGCAGAAACGTGCTCTTCTCTAAATCGCCCCTTCCCCTTTCTGATGAAAAAGAATGCCAGAGCGGGCTTTGTCATTAACTCAGGGGTCTCAGGAATTACTGGTTTTAATTAAAAGTTCCTCTTGTAAATGACCAAAATGCCCTATACGTACATGTTGTACTCTGTGCAGACCTGGGCAGGTCCAGGAAGAACATGCGATTGGTTTGTCCGTATTTAGGTGAATGTTGATGATTTCATTCATAATTTTGTCCCCAGAGCGCAGGTGTGTCCCCATGTAGTCTGTGGCACGTCTCGCCTCTGAATCAGTTTTACTGACCAGCAGGTATCTGCCCAGGACCCTTGTCACAGTGCCAGCTGCCTTCGTGAGACCTTCCCTCAGGGTGGCACAGCCCCCAGACGTGCATGGGAGTTGGGGCACGGCAGTGTCATCCAGAGTCACTGCATGCGTGACAGGTCTGGGGTCGTGGAGACCAGCAGAGCCCCACCCCAGCAGCAAGGGCTTCTCTGACTGGCTGTCATTCTTGCCCTCAATTTGCAGCCCTTACTCAATAAGTATTTGCAGTCAATGAATGTTGCATATTTTTAACCAAGTCACTTCGCTTTATTTATGGCTAAAACAAAAGTGAGCAACCTGAAAATAAGTGACGTATAGTCACGGTGTTCAGATTGGGAAACCAGAACCGGTGGCGGTTGTCAGCATGGCAGGCCCCACCTCCTTCCCACTCAGACCGGAGCCGTCTGAGGTTCGGCTCCACTGCCGTCCTCTGAAACCGGCACAGACAGCGTCACAGCAGCGTCTTCTAAAGCACTGTCACTTCTACTCAAACACTGTTTAACTTGATAGCTTAGCTTTCTTTTCCGGAAATGAGCGAGTCTGTATATTAGTGGATTAGAGTGACATTCTCTGGAAAAGACGGTGTTAGCACAGGTCAAGTGGGGACTGTCCGCATGCGGACACAGAAAACTGAGCCCTGCCAACGGTGTGTGACGGGCAAGCGCTTTCTCTCCCGTCGGCCCCCTGTGTGCTGCACCAATGCTCACTCGGGAGAATGAGAGGCCCACCCTGCCCCGTCCCATCACACACACACACACACACACACACACACACACACAGTAACCACCCCATCACACACAGGCAGGTACACACACCATACCTGTCCCATGGCACACATGTACACACGTGTACATACACCACACACACAAACGCACACACACGTGTGCACCCCCATCACACACCTCCCTTTGAGCATCCATTCGCGGCTCCATGGAGGCTGAGCCCGGGGAGAGCCCTGCACGCGTGCGGAGGCTCAGGAAGGAAGTGTCAGGGCGTGGTGCGGTACAGCTTTTTAGTGTGTGGGTCTTGGGACAAGTGTGTGTTTCTAGCCCAGTGTGCCAGGGGGTTTCTGTGCACGTTCACAGGGCCCGCCTTCGACCCTCTCCAGTTACAGCCCAGAGTCACCTGTCTCCAGGCGTCTCTGCTCATAAACTGATATCTCTGAGGCTGTGTCTCAAACCAACTTGTGAGCTGTTCTCACAGACACAGTGGCTGCCAGAAATTTGATCATTGGGTCATTATTTTGTTCATGACTATTTCAAGATAATAACTGATAGTAGAATTAGTATGTTTCATTTGCCCAGCATCAGGAGAAAGCCACAGTATTCCTGTTTAGAGAATGTGTGCACATGTACTTGTTAAAATGCACCATGTTCAGTGGGGGTTGCCAGCAACATACGTAGGCAGGAGCTTTCCTTTTCAGTCATTTGTCTCACAGCTCAGAGTGTTTTTGTGAATTTTGGTGGTGGCTGGGATGGGTCCTTCGGTTTTCCTCCTCTCCTGCCTGGCACAGCTCGGGCAGGTGCATGGGTCTGACCTGGCCTCTGCCCAGGGGGTTTCTAGGCATCCACGTGTCCTCTGTCTGCAGGACAGGCCCACAGCCTCCCACTTCCTTCCTGTCCTGCATTGATAGAGACCAGAGTACAGGGGCGTAGACGCCTCCTAAGCCTTCAGCCTCAGAATCCCATGGCCCTGTCAGATTGGGGTTTGCTGGTAGTGGGGTTCCGGAGCTGTCGCAGGCAGGAGCTGTGGGTGGTGGAAGGTGCCGCCCGAGCGCTCGCAGGCTAGGCACTCCGTGGGTGGAGGCGGCTGCGACGCCCACCGTGGCCTTGGTGGAGAGCGCTCTGCAGCTCTGACACGTTTCCACGCCCGTTTGCAGGTGAGAATACCAAGGCTCGTGGTTGTGTGGCCTGAGGCTTGATTGCTGGACAGTAGTCAGTCTCTGGCTCGGTACTGATCTTTTCCTGCTATCGAGGAAGCAGTGGTGGTCGGGGTTGGGGGGAGAGGAAAGCCAGCCCGGGAGACAGAATGGAAGAGGGGCAGCTCAGAGAGCAAGGCTGTGCGTGGGGACAGGCTCCTCCCTAGAAGTGCTGGTCCTGCCGTGTTCCCGGGCTCTCAGGCCTCACCTGTGCAGACAGTGCTGGAGAGGAAGGAGCTGGGCGGTGCAGCCCCCGCTTGGCCACGTGCAGGCACCCGGTTACGCAGCCGGCTGCCCCTGCCTTTGCTCGGCTAGACCTGGAAAGGAACGCAAGGAGGTGCTATGGAAATGAAGTTCTGGTGACAAAAAACCCATTAAAAATGCTCTGCCACCCGGTGACCAGTGGTGCTGCTCCCCTCTGGGACACACATTTGCTGCAGCTAAGCATGTGACAGCGTTTCTCATTGCTAGAAGGGCTGGTGTCGGCTAGACGAGTGTCTGTGGGGGCGTGACTGGTCCCACGTGGTGTTTGCTAAGGCAGCGTCTTCTTTAAGCTCAGAGGCCTGGGAGCTGCAGGCTTGGGGACGAGAGATGCATGTGGCTCAGCTGGGCGGGCAGAGGGCCCCCCACACCCTGACCCTCACTCTCCTCTCAGCCGGCAAGGCCAACCGTGTAGAACGATGTGGAAACAGACGGCAAAGCAAGCTGTGCACTTGAATTCATGTCGTTTTGACTCGCTGGTTCCTAGGGAGAGCAATGGGGTGTACATACCTGGGGTCCTCTCCCCATTACTGTCCTCTGTTTAAAGCAGTGCTGTTCACGTGCGTGACATGGTATGGACATTGTTATACGTGGTGACATGTGATGGACATGTTACACGTGGTGACATGTGATGGACATTATGTTACACGTGGTGACATGTGATGGACAGTTATACGTGGTGACATGTGATGGACATGTTACACATGGCGACATGTGATGGACATTGTTACACGTGGCGACATGTGATGGACATTGTTACACGTGGCGACATGTGATGGACATTGTTACACGTGGCGACATGTGATGGACATTGTTACACGTGGCGACATGTGATGGACATTGTTACACGTGGCGACATGTGATGGACAGTTATACGTGGTGACATGTGATGGACAGTTATACGTGGTGACATGTGATGGACATGTTACACATGGCGACATGTGATGGACATTGTTACACGTGGTGACATGTGATGGACATTATGTTACATGTGGTGACGTGATGGACGTTGTTATACGTGGTGACATGTGATGGACATGTTACACATGGTGACATGTGATGGACATTGTTACACGTGGTGACATGTGATGGACAGTTATACGTGGTGACATGTGATGGACATGTTACACATGGCGACATGTTATGGACATTGTTACACGTGGTGACGTGATGGACATTGTTATACGTGGTGACATGTGATGGACATTATGTTACACGTGGTGACATGTGATGGGCATGTTACACATGGTGACGTGATGGACATTGTTACACGTGGTGACATGTGATGGACGTTGTTACACCTGGCGACATGTGATGGACATTGTTACACGTGGCTTGCTGGTACAATACTGGAAGTGTGACCAGTACTGTGGTGACCAGTCACTAGTCGCTGCGCTACTAGCGCCAGGCGCTGGCCGGGGTTGTCCTGTGTGCAGGGCTTTGGTTTCCGCAGACAGTCAGTAGGAGGATGTGGAGCTGAGCCCCTCTGACAGCCGACCAGACCCATCCCCCCGTCACGTCCCGTGTAGTGGGGGGGGAAGGGGTTTCACATCAGAGTTCAGCTTTTCTGCTTGTGCTTCGGGAATTGTCTTTCTGATGCTGTGCATGTGCCAGGATTCTCCCCAAACGAAGGCCTCTGGTTCCCATCTTCATGCTCCGCTGGGTGCCCAGCCCTCCCTGGGCTTGCCTAGGCCGTGGGGGGCGGCAGTTTCCTAGCTCTGGGGAGACGACCAGTGCAGGGGGCTTCTGGGCTCCTCCAAGAGACTGCATTTTCTCTCCTTGCCTGGCCATTGATTACTGAGGAAAAGGGACCCCGCACACCTCCTTGAAACAGAGGTCCGCAGGAGGGCGCTGGCCCTGAAGCTGACCACCAGGACTGGCTCAGCCCCGCAGGGCCGGGGGATTCTGTGGTGAGGAGGGCGTGTGGCTCTCATGTCACAGTTTCAGGAGTGACCTACCCTCTGCCGTCCACCCATCAGCACACAACCCAGAAATCTACTGGGCACCCAGGTACACTGTCAAATGTGTCACAAGTGACAGTTGGGATTTTTGATCTGTCCAATATTCGGAACAGAAACCCAGGATAAAAGGTGCAGCTTTCTGATTTTTAAAAAATTTTCCTCCATTCACAGAAAATAAAATGAGGGAAAAGTTAGCCTTTAAAACTTTCTTCCCCCTCAGCTAATATTTGGGATCAATGATTGGATGTGTCCTTCCAAAGAAGGACCTGAGTTTTCCACGCAGGGAAGCCCCCCAGCAGGTCCAAAATGTGCTGCGAAGGGTCAGTGGGGACCAAGGGTCCCTCACTCCTGGGCCCCGGGACCTGCTGGGCACTTTTCAGATTCAACTGATGTTCAAAGTCAGAACAGACACGTTAGCAAATGGCATGTCATGGAGGAAATTTTGTGTTAGGATGTCCCTTGGGGGCGTGCCACTGCCGTGTTTCTGTGGGGCCTCTGGCTGGCCCACATGCACTGCTCGTCCACAGCCTGCAGCCCTGCTGCTGGGCAGAAAGTAGCGAGGGGTGCTATTTGTGGGTTCTCCACCCTGAGCTGTTGCCAGTTGCAGAACTGCCCTTTGAGGGAGGAACCCAGCTGAAGGGGGTCCGCCTGTCACCGTCTCCTGGCAGGTGAGAGGAATAAGTACGGCTGTCCTCGTGACCGGAATCCGCCCGCTGGCTGCCTCCACTGGCCAGGGTTGCCGCCCTGCTGACACCCCTCCCTCTGGCTGCCAGGACCTTCCATCATTACTGTCGGTGTGTGTGCACAGGCGGGGCTCAGCTTCCAGGATCCTGGGCATCCAGGGGCACAGGCCACACAGGTGGGTGTGTGGCAGCACCACCCCGTCCCTGCTCCATCTGCATCGTCACAGGCCCTTCTCCCTGCGCATGCCTGTGTGCAGACATCCGTTCTCCTGAGGACACCGGTCACGTATGATTAGCCCCCACCCCCGCAGTATTATCTCATCCTTACCGGTCACGTCTGTAACCACCTGTCTCCAAATAAGGTCCAATTCTGAGGTCTTAGGGTTTAGGACTCCAACCTATGAATTTGGGGGGATACTTACCAACAACTGGTCTTGGGACGCAGCTTCGTGATTTGGGAGAAGGGTGATGGTGGTGCCGTTAGGGCCTCCTCAGCTTTCGAAGTGAATCAGTGTCTGGATTCTGACTCACTGAGATGGGGTGCTCTGGCTGGTCAGTGTGCCCACATTCTGTCCAGTCCCCGCTTACGTCCTCGCTTACGGTCACAGCGCTGGAGAAGCACGCGCTCAGACCTCGGCCTGCGCCCTCACAACAGCCTGTGCTCGCTCATGGTTCCCTGTGCTGGGGGGTCTGCAGTTTGTACAGAAGCGGCCTCCCCACACCCTGACCCAGCTCGATCCATCCGCACTGCCCTCCTCCGCAGGGAGGGGTGGCCCACCTCGCCCAGGGCTCCAGCTGGGCTCCCGCCCGAGTCCAGGGGGTGTCGTCACGCTGCTCGCTGGGCGGCTGCCGCTCTGCAGGCTGAGCTGCACGTGAAGGGTCGGCTGCGAGTCCTCATGAGTGTCCCCTCCGCCTGCACGTCAACTCGAAATGGCAGTGGTGCTGGCCCCCACTCCCAGATTCCCTGCGCTGCCGCGGTACCAGAGGGTTTTCTCTTGTCCAAAGCACCTGCTCATCTAGAATATGTTACTCAGGTAGTAAGAGCAGCACCTAGCACTGTTTTTTATTGACTAATAGACTGGACTTTAAGAGCAGTTTCAGGTCTTCAGAAAGGTGGGGCAGCAAGCAGAATGTTCATCTAGCCGACCCCACGCAGCTCCCCTGTGTAGCATCTTCCACATTGTGGCACATGGTCACTGTGGATGCACCAAGAGTGGTACCCGTCACTGGTGAAGTCCACGTTTGCGTTAGGTTCACTCTCTGTGTGGCACATTGTGTGGGTTTGTGCAAACGCAGTGCCGTGTATCCAGAATTAAGTATCATGCATGGCAGACCCCCTGCATTCCCCTGTTCATCCCCCCACCACCAGCCTCTGGAAGCCACCAGTGGTTTTCCTGTCCCCACAGTTGTGCCTTTCCCAGAATGTCGTGTCATTGGGATCACACAGTGTGCAGACCGGCTTCTGTCACTCAGCCATATGCATTTCAGCTTCCGCCATGGCTTTTCATGGCTTTGGATGGACCACAGTTTATTTATCCATCACCCACTGAAGGACACCTCAGTTGCTCCCAAACTTTGGCCGTTAAAATAAAGCTGCTGTAAACGTCTTGTGCAGGTCAGTGTGGACGTCAGCTTTCAGCTCATTTGGGTGAACACCAAGGAGTGTCACTGCTGGGTCCCACCATAAGAATATGTTGAACTTTGTAAGACGTCTTTCAAAGTAGCTGTATGGATGATGTTGGTGTTATTTTATACGCTTATTTGCCACCTGTATACATTTGTTGATGAGGTATCTGTTCAGGTCTTTGCACATTTTTAAATTGGGTTGTTTCTTGATTTTAAGAATTCTTTGGATACCAGCCCTTTGTCAGATAAGTGTTTGCAAATATTTTTTTTTCAGTCTATGACTTGTCTTTTCATTTTATTAAGCACTATTTTAATATAAATACATGTAAGTAAATATACAATATATATTATATATTTTAAAGAAATTGTAGTGCTTTAATTTCTGCTGCACTATTTTGTTGAAATTATTTCAGAAAATTGAAGCTCAGGTTCGCAGGAGTGACTGGTAGTTACTGTACTGAGGACTCAGCTGCTGCCCTGCTCTGTCGCTGGCTGTTTTGTGGGTACAGCGAGGCTCCCAGGGGGGTGTGAGTCCTGAATGTCCCGCAGGCGTCTTAGGAACGTTTCCTGACTCTGAGCCATAGGTGCTGGAGACACAGGCCATTAAGATGTGACTCGTGCCCTGAATGGGGTTCTAATCCAGCTGGGAAGGTAGACACAGACCCAGACACAGGAATGCGTGGCACAAGGGGAAACTCCGTGGAAAGCTGTGAACACAGCGCAGCGGGGCCTGGGCGTGCAGTCATTTTAGTGTGGGTCTGAGATCGGTGGCCGTTTTGAAGAGGGGCAGCCTTTGGATGGACTCTGTGCAGCTGGCATTTTCCTTGCAGAACTGACGGAGTCGCTTCAAGCTGACAGACAAGGGAAGGCATTTGGGAATCGCGTGGCGGCATCATGAGGAGCAGGGAGCAGGGGGCGGCTAAGTGACGGCTCAGTAAGGGCTAGAACGTGCGTTATCTCAAACCCTGTGGTACACGGTCAGCTTCATTGTTACCAGATTGTTGTTACTGTAGGATTGTTTCCGTTGATTCTGCAGATGGTCCATGGGGGCCTGACCACATGCCCTCTGGATGCGCGTGTGTGGTGAGGGCCCTGGGCGTGAACCTGCTCTGCACGGCCCACTGTGCGAGTGGACGTCCACGTTACAGCTTTCGGCAGCTTAGCTTTGCAGCAGGTGCCGAGCTTGCGGTCAGGCACATGGTGGACGCTCGGAGCGGCCGGTGCCCCTTTCTTCTGGGCTGGCTCCTCCCTCACGTGCCAGCTCTGACGCCCGCGTGGCCGCCTCCACGTCCGCTCTCAGGAGGCACGAGTTTTGTGAAGACGGCGACGCGTGGGGCTCTGTGCTCAGGGGTCTCCGGCAGGACGAGGGCAGGGTACCCCGGTTCCGGGACAGGCTCCTGCCCGGGGAGCTGTCCGAGGTTCTGAACACGCCGTCCCTGTCCCGTGCGGGCCCCGGGCGCCCCTGCGGCTCCAGCACTGGGACCTTCTCGGGCCACTTAGCAGCCACGTGCTGATGTTGTCAGGTTTAAAACCGGCCTAACTCGGAGTTCATTCCTGGTCACGTCCACTCGTAGCACTCTGAAGAGTTGTCCCACTTCCCTTACTGTGTTGGAAATTTCGTGTGTAAAATATGGCACTAAGGGAGTAATGTGTTGTCTGGAATTCTAAATACTGAGGTCCAGAGGCTTGTGAAAATGGAGATGTGGATGTCTTGACAGTTTCGCAGTATGAGATTATATGTATATTACTTCATTTGCTCACGCAGGTGTTATGTTTCACATATTAAAGTTTAAAGTAAGGCTTTATTTAGGAGATGATTACAAAACCTAATTAAATTTGCACTGATATATTGGTCCACTTTACTCTACAGTTGGAATAATAAGTCCGAACCTGCTGCATTTCTTAATGTTTGCCAGTCCCTGAAATAACAATAATAACAATAATAGTGACAGAACATCTGCCTCACGGGGTTGTAGGTATTTCTAAAATGTTAATCCCTCACATAGCGAAAGCTCACTGATCATTCTTAGCCATTGCTACTTGCGTTACTTCATTTCTGATTAATACCTGAGTGAATAAAGACTATTTTAAGAAAAAATTATCAGTAGTGTTTCTTCTCTCACCGGCTCTGTTCTGTTCATTCTGGTGTATCAGGCCTTTCTGTGTGTAGGTGGCCTCTGGAGTTGAATCTTTGCAAAACTGCAGACACTGTTACATGTTCTGAATGTCGCACCATCCACAGCATAGAGTGAAAGACGGCCGTGCACCATCGTCCTGTTCTCTGCAGCAGTGAGTGGGCTCCACGGCTACTGCCGCTCTTTCCCTGGTCCTTCCAGCCCTAATTGGGAGGACAGGAAAATGTCCACGAACCTGCACGTAGAGTCAGAAGAGGGTGCCCCAAAGAAAGGAAGGTAATGGGACGTCCCTTCTCGTGTGGGGCTGGCCTGGGAGCAGTGAGAGTGGACGTCCACATTAAAGCTTTCGGCAGCTTTGTTTTGCAGCAGGTGCCAAGCTTCTGTCAGGCGCGCTGTGGATGCTCGTAACGTCCCTCGGCTGGGAGAGGCCGGTGCCTGCAGCACAGGGTGCCTGTCACCGGCATTGGGGTCGGGGGCACTTTGCATCAACATCTTTCTGTTACTTTCATCTCAGTCCTTGGAGACAGAACTCACATAGTAGATTGAAAACCATGCTTGAAGCGTGTTGTGCTCATAATTCAAAAACGGTTTCATGGGCTTTTTGCCAAAGCAAGAAAAACACTTACTTCAGACTTTTTTTCTTTTTCCTTTTTGACTTTTTGGTCTTTACATTTTATAGTCTATTTTTTTTTAAAAATGTCTTTTTCTGGAGGGGGGTAATGCTCTTATCTGGGTCTGGCAAGGCTGGGAGCAGCCAGTCTGGGATGCCAGTGGAGAAAACACTGCGTCTCCACTGAGGGACCCGGGGGGCTCCCCCAGGCCGATTAATGACATGCTCACGGACAATTACACTCAGAGGGAGAAGCACATGCCTCCGGAACACACTTGCCAAAGAATCAACATTTGGCAAATGTGGGGCTCGGCACGGTGGGGCCCCAAGCTGTGCCAATCTGTCTCCATCCGCTGGTAGTCTCCTGGAAAATGATTAAAATGGCTTGTGTGAGGATTGCTGGGTAACCAGAGGCAGTCACCATGCCCGAGGAGTGCGCACACTTTCCTTTTTGTAGCACTTTACCTGGATTTAAAAACATGGTCGGGACAAAAACACCACTTTGGGGAGATAACCAGTGGTGACTAATTTGACTTGTGAAAAGTAGAATTAAGATTGGTTATTTCTGAAACCATTTAAAATGACGGTAGGGTAGAATTGGGATATTATTCCCTAATCTTATTCACTTAAAAATATTTAATAAAATTTCTTTTTAAAGGAATCTGCCATGGACTTAAACTAAATTATATTGAAATATTAAAATATAGGTCACAATTCATAAAAAAAGGAAGAAATATATATCAACTACAATTAATTACTGAGGTATGAGATTTAACTGCAGGTTTACTATTAGTGAAGGCAACAAGAAATGCGGTCAATTACCAAATTCTTTCTTTCTCAAAAGAAGTCACTTTTGGAGAGGAGTAGGTTGAGTTCTAAAGGGCATTTTCCACATAGGGCCTTACATAGGGGACAGTAGGTGACACGAATATCCGTTCTCCAGCAAGGGCAGAAACCATCTCACAGCCATGTCTTCTCCTGATGCCCCCGTGAGGGCCACCAGCGGACAGTGTCTCCCTCCTGGGGACAGAGCCCCGCCTGGGGAGGTGGCAGAGCAGCCACCCTCCTTAGCTTTGGTCCTGCTCTGCTTGGCCTGTGGAAATACCAGACCTTTGGAGACCTTTGAAGTCAAACTTAAGCTATTTTAGGAAGTTTACGTTGGTATTGACTTCATTACCCAAATTTGTACTCTGAAAGTTTTGAATTGAGATCATTCATTCCATAAAGTATACGTCTATTAATGGTCTATAAATATTTTAAGTGTGAGTATAGAAATGGCTGTTCTGCTCATAATTTTACTGACACCATGAATTGTTAGAATCAGAATTTATGTGACATTTGTTAGCCTTTTGTTAGGGTGCACTTTTCTAAAGTAGATCATTAACAAGAGAATTTAAGAGTATTAATTTCATGTGTAAACACCAGTGTGACTCAGCAGTTACATTATGTGCCAGAGTTAGAAATGAGAACTGTGAATGTACCTTAAGGGAAAACATAAAGCCCATTCTTGCACCACGATGAATTTTTTCCTAGTACAGAAAGTGACTCATGCGTCTGGGTGGCGCACACGTGAGTGAGCTCCTGCAGAAATGCAAAGCACAGCCCTGAGGCCTCTCGCAGGCTTCCAGGCACGGTTTTAGCTCCTGGTGAAAGTCTCTTACTTTGTAAAATATTTCATGGAAGTCTGTCTGGAGTCAGTAAGAACTTAAATATCTGTTAAAACTCCATGGTTTCCAGCCTGTTATACGTGGGTCTCACTGATCACATCGTTAATATCAAACCTCAGGCACGCATGTGCGATATTGGGGTTTGGTCCAGATACACTGTGATAAAGTAAATGTCACAGTAAATCGAGTCACACAATGTTTTTGGTTCCCCAGTACATTTAAGTGATGTTTACACTGTCCTGTAGTGTATTAAGTGTGTGATAACATGGGGGCTAAGGAAAACATGGGCAGACCTTAGTTTAGAAAACTTTACTGCAGAAACATGCTGACCATCCTCTGAGCCCTCGGGGGTCCTGGCTTTTCAGTGGTGGAGGGTCGGCCTCTTCCAGGTGGTGGAGGGTCGGCCTCTTCCTGATGGCTGCTGACTGCCAAGACAGTGGTGGAGTTTCCCACGTCGATTGACTCGTCTTTTACCACCAAGTTCTCTGTGGCGGGTGATGCCGTTTGACAGCATTTTACCCACAGCAGAGCTTCCGTTGAAACTGGAGTCAGTCCTCTCAGACCTCGCTGCTGCTTTGCTAGCTGAGTGGATGTAATGTTCTCAATCCTTTGTTGTCATTTCCACAACCTTCACAGCAGCGTCACCAGGAGTAGGTTCCACCTCAAGAACGAATCTCTCTTTGCTCATCCCTAAGAAGCAGCTCCTCCTCCGTCCAGATTTTCTCATGAGGTGGCAGCAGTTCAGTCCCCGTCAGGCCCCCTTCCAGTTCTTCTTCTGCTGTTTCCACCATGTCTGCAGTGACTTCCTCCACTGGAGTCGTGAACCCCTCAAAGCCACCGTGAGGGATAGAATCAGCTTCTTCCAAACTCCTGTAATGTTGATATTCTGAGTTCTTCTTATGAATCACAGATGTTCTTAATGACACCTAGAATGGTGAGTCCTTTCCAGAAGGTTCTCAATTGACTTTGCCCAGATGCATCAGGGGAATCGCTGTCTACGGCAGCTGTAGCCTCATGGAACGTTATCTCTAAAGTGATAAGACTTGAAAATAGAAATGCCTCCTTGGTCCATGGGCTGCAGAGTGGATGCTGTGTTAGCGGGTTTGACAGCAACATTCACCTCGTTGTCGGTCTCCACCAGAGCTCGTGGGTGACCAGGTGCATCGTCACTGAGCAGTCGTAGTTGGAAAGGAATCTTTCCTCTGAGCAGAGGGTCTTAACAGTGGGCTTAAAATAGTCAGTAAACACTGTTGTAAACAGCTGTGTCACCCAGGCGTTGTGGTTCCATTTACAGGGCACAGGCAGAGTCGGTTTAGGTCATTCCTAAGGGCCCTGGGACTTTCAGAACAGTAAGTGAGCACTGGCTTCAACTTAACGTCACCTGCTGCGTGAGCCCCTAGCAGGAGAGTCAGCCTGTCCTCTGAAGCTTGGAACCCAGGCACTGACTCTCCTCTCCAGCTATGAAAGTCCCAGATGGCACCTTCTTCCGATATAGGGCTGTCTGCACTGGAAACCTATTGTTTAGTGCAACTACCTTCATGAATTCTCTTACTTGACCTTCTGGATAGCTTGGTACTTCATCTCGCATGTTGATGTTATGGAGACGGCTTCTCTCCTTAAGCCTAATGAACCAAACTCTGCCAGCTACAAACTTTGCTTCTTCAGGTTCCTCACCTCTCAGCCTTGATAGAACTGAAGAGGGTTCGGGCCTTGCTCTGGATGAGGCTTTGGCTAAGGGAACGTTGTGGCTGGTTTGAGCTTCAATCCAGCCTCTAAAACCATGTCAGCCGGAAGCCTGTTTCTCTTCTCACCCGTGTGCTCACTGCAGTATCTCTGTTTTTTCCTTCAAGAATTTTCCCTTTACACTCATACCTTGACTGACACAAAAGGCCTAGCTTTCGGCCTGTCTCAGCTTTTGACAAGCCTTCCTCACTGAGCTCATTCATTTCTAGCTTTTGATTAAAGTGAGAGACGTGCAACTCTTCCTTTCACGTGAACACTTGGAGGCCATTATGGGGTTACATTCACTGGCTTCATTCCCACACTGCTGTGTCTCAGGGAACAGGGAGGCTGAGGACAGGGAGAGACGGGGAACGGCCGGCTGGTGGAGCAGTCACAACACACACATCAGTTAAGGTTACCGTCTTCTCTGGGCGCATTCCTGGCACCGCAAAACAGTTACAATGGTAACCTCAAAGATCCCTGATCACAGATCTCCGTGACAACTATAACAACAAAGACCAAGTTTGAAGCAGTGTGCGAATTACCAGAGTGTGACACACAGACAGGAAGTGAGCGGATGCTGTTGGAAAAATGGTGCCCACAGCCATGCTGGACGCAGGGATCCCACAGACCTTCACTTGGTAAGAATGCAGCATCCATGGAGCCAGAGCCAAGTGCAATAAACAAAGCCACCACATTTGAAAGCATGAGTGAGTTCTTCCCAGAAGGTGCACCAGTGCCTCAGCCAGTGGCCTACCAGACCCTGGGCGCTGGCGCTGGGGGTGACTGGGTCCCTCCCTTCAGGAGGGGGGCAGCGAGGCTCTGAGCAGGTGGGGGTCTCAGTGGGAAAGGATGTGACTGAGGGGGACAGGAGGCTGCAGCCTGCGGGGGTGGGAGGTGGGCGCAGGCTGCCTCTTTTGGGCCGGCAGGGTCTGCACCCGATGACTGCCGGGAGGGAGGAGTGGGGCCTCCACTTCAGCCCAGCGGCATTTCGGCAACTTAGGCCTGAGAGGGTGGCCAGCATCCGCCTGGGGGAAGGGCGGTCCGTCTCCCTGGGGTGGCCAGGCCGGGCAAGGGTGGGACATAGGAGCCGAGCTCCAGTTAAATGTCCCTGAGCCACTGGGGAGCTGGGATTTGTGTGTTTCTAGCTTTTTGCCCTGATGTGTTTTTGTACACAAGCCAAATGTAGGGAAAGCCATTCTTCATCGAGGGCTCTTGTCAATGGGATTTTGTGTGAAAGTCTGCACATAGCCCTGTGGAGATCACTTTCTATCGTTTCTATGATTGTAGTTTAGAATTAGTCATTCCAGGGGCCAGCACTCACCTAAAGAAGAGTAAGTCCCCGCTCCATCATCAGGCACGTTGCTTTCTGCTTCCAGGACTCCAGCTGACCAGGCTGCGCTGGGCCCTGAGGCCGTGGCTGGGCTGCAGCAGGTGCCGAGGGCTGAGAAGCGGGCGGAGCCACAGCCGCTCGGACTCGGTGACCAGCCTTTTTGCTCCTGGCCTTGTAAATATCACCTTTGGGCGTACCACAGGGACCCACGAGCTCGCAGGCCCACTGTGGGGAGAACAGAGGGAAGCAGGCGTCCCCCCGGCAGCTGGTGACCCTGACAGGCAGGGCCCGCCAGTCCAAGTAGGTCGTGCAAGTGCCGTCCATCCTGACGATGTTGTTTGTGTGCCCTTATGGCAGCACCTTTGGCTTCGTGCTGCCTTGTCTCGGTGGGGTATAAAGGACCGGCATGTTAGGGAACGGGGACAGAGAGCAGGCTGGCGCAGAGACGGAGGCTGGCGCAGAGACAAAGACAGAGGCCGAGGCCAAGGCGGAGACAGACATGGGCTGTCCTGTGTGTTTTGTGGACTGACCAGCAGTGACCCTTGGGGCCTGTGCCCAAAGGTGGCTGCTGTGGCTGCTGAGAAACCGGGTGCTGTGAGTTATGAGGCTGCTGCTAGTTACAGGCTGTAGCCCGGGAACGTCCAGCTGTGTGCAGCAGTGAGAATCCCTGGCCGTATCCCGGGAGGCCTGTGAATAAAGTATGCTACTTTGCCTTTGACTGCACGCATCTTCTGCCGGCTCCCAGAGACTCAGATACCTCACCCCCCGGATACCATCCACTTGGACGCTGACCTGACGCCCCCTGAGCTCCAGTCTACCCAGGAGGCAAAGCTCTGAGGACTGGCACTTGGACGTGCTGTGAAAACCCTACAGACGCCCCGTCTCTGGCGGCTGGGGTGCTGGGCGAGGGCACGAAAAGCTTTCTTTTTAATGGAAGTTGCCTCGTTCCTTCTCTTGAGTGTGATCGCAAGCTAATTACTAAAAACATAACTAATAGGGAAAGTCATAAGTAAAGGGACCCACCTGTGGCCCACCACGCAGCCAGCCTGCTCATTTTCGTGGAAAGCCTCACGTGCCCACCCAGGGACACATGCTCACTTCTGAACAAAATTTTGAAATGTTGCCATCGTACTGAATTTCTTTCCGTGTCGTCTGTCACTATCTCCTTCCTTGTTGGTGGAGCTCTACGTCACACACTGAGACCACAGGGGAGTGATAGGCTGTGGACCCACTGGGTGTGCTGTGGTGCGTCCTCCACAGCGGAGCCACATGTGAACTCCGCGTCGCACCAGCTTCCTTCCCATGGTTTATTTCTAATTGTTCAGCTGTGACAACGAAACAAACACAGCGTCAGCAGCCTGTGAGCACTGCTCCTGTGACCGGTATGCTCCACGTCCTTCTTTCCTTGGAGACACACTGGCCGCTTTGTCAGACACAAGCCCCGCTGAGCAGGCCTGGCGTCTGCACGCATACAACCCCACAGGCTCTCGGGGTCCCTCCCCTGCGGGCAGACTCCGAGGGCTGCAGCCTCAGTGATGTGGATTTTGTAGAGAAAAGGAGCATGGATCTCTTATATAAGTTTTAGCTCAGATCAGCAGTCATTGTGCAACATGGGGCATCGAATGGAACCAGTTGGGTGTGTGTGTGCACGTGTGCTTGCATAGAGACAGACAGACAGAGACAGATGGAGAGAGGGGAGACATTCATTTTAAGGAATTGTAGGGCTGGCAGTTCCAAAATCTGCAGGGCAGGCAGCAGGCTGGAGACCCAGGGAAGAGCTGCAGTTTGGATCCAGACGTGCTCTGCTGGCAGCCGTCCCTCCTCCTCAGGGACCGCAGTCTTTTTCTGTCAAGGCCTTCAACTGATTGGATGAGGCCCACCCCCCATGTGGAGGGCTGTCTGCTGCACTCAGAGCCCACCATTTAAGTGGTAGTCCCTTCTACACATACCTTCTCAACAGCATGCAGGCTGGCCTGTCACCAAACGTCTGGGTACCGGGTCCAGCCAAGCGGACACAGTCACCCCAGGCGGCCCCGGCTCTGGATCTTGGTGTCATCGTGCCTAAAACGAGGCCTGGGCCCTGGCCATGGGGTGGGGGTGGGGGGCGGGCGTCTGCACCAGCTTTTGGAAGAGTGTTAGCCAACGGCCCCGGATGCCAGGGAAGGAAGGAGAGCAGGCCGTTGCTCGTCCACTGAGTCTGTGGGCAGCTGTGGGCTGCCAGCGCGCTGAGCTGAGGCCGGGGGACAGCTTGCTCCCCACAGGGGCTCATCTGGGGAGACATGCCTAATGGCAGGTCGCCTGAGCCTGAGCGCCCCGGCGGAAGGAACTCAGTGCTGGGAGGGTGAGCATTTTCAGCAGGAGTAAAGCCTTCCGCAAGCGAAGGTGGAATAAGTTTTGGCATTTAACTTAATTATGCTCTAAAAATGATTTCTTCCCAGTCACCACCAGACTCTGAAAGCTGTAAGGTGGGCCCACGTGAACCCTGCGGATAGAGAATGGGGTATTTATGGTGGAACCAAACGCTTCCGGTATGGAGGATGAATAATTAATTTTGTTTTTCTGGGTAAAAAGTCCTTCAAGTGCTTTTCTCTGTTTTCTGCTGAGGCTTACGTTTTCCAGTCCTTTGACAGTATCACGACTTCAGTGTCTTGTTTCCATGGCGACGCAGTGAGCTGCAGCTCCAACTCTCTGGCTCCTCACAGTATGAGGCCCCTTAGGGGAGTGAAGGGGGGTTTATCCCGAGCCTTCAAAGTGCGCTCCGTCTCGTGTTGACTGAGTGTTTGCGGAGCACGTGGTGCCCGACAGGTCCGTGTCCAGTCAGCGTGGGCAGTGCTGAGCCAGGGATGGTGGAATATGGTGGATGGAGAGCAGGGGACCATCCAGCCGCAGTCTGTGGTCCTGTGACCCAGTGTGTCATTTGTGCTTGTTTTCGTTGTTGTTTTGTGTGGGCCTCTGTTTTTGTTCTGGTGTCTGAGTGGGAAGAGCTGAGCCAAGGAGGGAAGAACAGAACGCTCTTCACATGTGACACTGCGGTGAGGTCTGAGGGCCGGTCGGCCCCACCGGGAGCCACCCTCGAGGGAGAGTCTGTGGACTTGAGTCCCGGTGCCCCCTGGTCGACTGGGGGTGCTCAGGTCTTTGCAGGAATGCAGCCACTCGGCTGTCGGTGTTTCCGCCTCTTCTCTCACCGTCTGCACTGATTTCCATCTGAAGAGACGCTCTTAGTGAGTTGCATTCACTTTAGGATATGGCTCTGGCTCTCTTTTCACTCTTTTTAAAAATTACTTTCAGGTGTACAAAACAACGTAATAGTTAGACACTCACACTCCTCACAAAGTGATAACCCCCCAATCTACTACCCGGCTGACATCGTCTATGTTAATAGCTGTCACCATACCACTGACTGTGCTCCACAGCCTGTGACGATGCACGAGGTCTGACACTTAAGTTGGCGAATGTGTTGCAACGATGTCGCTAACCTTTTTTGATATCAGAGGGATTATTCATTATTAATCTGTACCAACTGGACAAACAGGTAACTGTGTTTACTATTCGGAAGTGCTGAAAAGGTTGTGTGAAAAAGTTAGACGACCTGAACTTTTCGCCAGCAATTCATGGCTCTTGCATCACAACAATGTACCAGCTCACACAGCACTGTCTGTGAGGGAGTTTTTAGCCAGTAAACAAATAACTTTATTAGAACACCCTCTCTGCTCACCTGATTGGCCCCCAGTGAATTCTTTCTTTACCAGAAGATAAAGGAAATACTGAAAGGAAGACATTTTGATGACATTCAGGACATCAAGGGTAATATGACAACAGCTCTGATGGCCATTCCAGAAAAAGAGTTCCAAAACTGCTTTGAAGGGTGGACTAGGCACTGGTGTCAGTGCATAGCTTCCCAAGGGGAGTACTTCGAAGGTGACCGTAGTGATATTCAGAAGTGAGGTATGTAGCACTTTTTCTAGGATGAGTTCACGAACGTAATTGTTCTAACTCGTCTATACGTAAATATACATATATATTTAATTATAGTTGACGTTCAATATTATTCTACTGCAGCTTCAGGTGTACAGTGCAGTGGTCAGGCATTTATGTACTTTATGAAGTGATCCCCCAATAAGTCCAGTGCCCATCTGACACCCGACATAATCTTTACACTGTTGATTATATTCCCCACACTGTATTTCACATCCCCATGACTATATGGTGTCTACTGATTTGCTCTTTCTAATCCGTGTACCTTCTTCCCCATCCCCGCCTCCCTCCCATCTAGCAACCAACAGTTTTCTATGTCCCTGAGTCTGTTTCTGTTTTGCTTGTTCATTTATTCTGTTATTTAGATCCCACATATAAGTGAGATCATACGGTATTTGTGTTTCTCTGTCTGACTTATTTCACTCAGCTTAATATTCTCTAGGTCCATCCATGTTGTTGCAAATGGTAAGATTTCATTTTGTATTGCCAAGTAATATGCCATTATACAAATGTTCAATTTCTTTATCCCCAAGCGTCTGTTGATGAGCATTTTGCTTGTTTCTATATCTTGGCTGTTGTAAATATTCCTGCAGTGAATGTAGGGGTGCATATATCTTTATGAATTAGTGTTTTGGATTTCTTCGTAGAAACACCCGGGAGTGGAATTGCTGGGTCATGAGGTGGCTTTAGTTTCAGTTTTTTGAGGAACCTCCATAGTGACTGCACCAACTTACAGCCCCACCCACAGTGCACGAGGGCTCCCTTCTCTCCACGTCCTCACCAGCACTTGTTGCTTATTGATTTATTGATGATGGCTAGTCTGACCAGAGTGACGTGGTATCTCATTGTGGTTTTTATTTGCACGCCTCTAATGATTGGTGATGTTGGCTCTCTTTTTAAGCAGCAAAGTCTGCAGAACCGTGTAGATGCATCCCCCTCCCTGGGCCACAGCCCTGGAGCGCGGCCGCATGCCTGAGCTCTGTGCCCACGGCTTGGGAGCTCTTCCCACACCAACAGATTTCCGGGAATATCTTAAAAAGGTTGGAAACTAAGTTGGGAAGGAATCACGTCAGATGTGAGATAGTAAATGAGCTGCCTGCACTGGTGGGTGCTCATCTGCCTCTCAGTGTACTTTGGGGACAGGACAGTGACCTGCAGGGTGTCTGTAGTCTCAGGGCCGGTCTCAGGATGTGTGACACACAGCTGTGTGTGGCCGTCACGGAGGGCGGGCCTGGCTGTGACATCACCTGCAGACTCCGTGACTGCCCAGTCTGCACGTGGGTCTTCTGCTCTTGCTTTGGACATTACAGAAATCAAAGAAATGCTCTTAACCTGTTACTGTTCACCAAGCATGCTGCCTCCTGAGCAGGTAACTGTGCGTTTCAGCAGCTTGTTCATTTGGGATGGGACATTTCACCGCCAGGTCCTCTGGGCTAAGCTGCACTTAGGTCACACTGTTACTGTGACATTCTTAGGAGACTTTCGGAAGGCAAAACGTGACAAACAGCCTAAGTTGTCAGCCTGTCTGGCATTTGGCATTCAGCTTCCTAAAGCTCTCCTAGGCCTTGAAATTTTTATTGCATTTCCTTTCCTTTTAGGATTTGTGTAACTGCTGTGAATTCTTCCAGAGTGCTTCTGGGAATTGTTTTTTGTTAGCAGCTTGGAAAACTTCACAATGATAAAAGGAGAACAGGAGTGAGTCGTGTGTAGGGCAGACCCTGGTGGGCAGACCCGGTGATCACTTCCGAAACCCTGTCTGGAGCACCGGGCGTGTGCCAAGGGCTGTGTGGGAGACGACACTGGGCAGCGGTCTGAGCTGATGTGACCCTCAGGAAGCTTGCTGTCTGCAGTGCTACACGCGCACAGCGACATCTTCCTTCCGGGAGGCACGCTGTCCCTTGAAATGGTGCCATTCCGTGCGGCATTCTGAAGCCAGCTCTAGGGGTCAGGGCGTCTCCTGCACTGGACTTCCCACGTAATTATGCAGAGCTCATTGGAAATCAATGGTTCACTCGCCCACAGTGGCCTGACATTTAGACATTGGTAATTAGTATGTGCAGTATTTAGAAATAGCACAGGTTTTTTATGTTTACCCAATCTTTGTAATTCCAAAGATAATTCTCTTAAACTTGGAAACTCCTTCTTTATATGCATAGACATGCATTTAAGATCCTTATTTCAATGAAAATATACGACTTATACTATGTCATAAGGTTTATATAAGAAAATAAAGGTGTTGTAATAAGAGGGGTACAGTCGTCCCTCTGTGTCTGCGGGGCTGGGTTCCAGGACCCGCAGGAACCAAACCCGCAGGTGCTCAAGTCCCTCGTGTGAAATGGTGGTGTTCCTGCACGTGAGCAAGTCACCTCTGGGTCACTTCCAGCACCTAATGCTGTGTAAACTCCCTGTCGACAGTCGTTACACTGTATTGTTTAGGGACTAATGACCAGGAGAAAAGTCCATTCTTGTTTAGTGCAGAGGAAGGAAGCGTCTGGGCCTGACGGCACAGTGCAAGTCAGCAACGATGTCACTGGTTGTGATGAGTTTGATTCCCGGTTGAATCCTGAGATGGGGCCGTCGCTACAGAGGCCGACTGTTTCAGAGGGTGATGGTGGGCATCACAGTTGACAGGTGTGTCGCCTGTGTGGAGGGACACGCAGCACCTCTGCTCCTCTCCCTCCTGCCCTCTGTCCCATGCAATCAGCTCCGTGGGCTGGAGCGGGCCCCCAGGGAGGTGTGCCGAGGGCCCCTGTGCCTTGCAGAGACAGGTGCCTGGGAAGCCTGATTTCAGTGTTAGAGGTGCCAGCACCCCGCTGTAACCAGAGCATTTCAGCTGCTGTAGAGGCCATGTGAAATTTGCTTTGAAATAACACAAGTTTAGTTTTATCTGGGCTGCCCTGGTGACAGTGTTCTCTGCTGGCTCTGCACGCGGTGTCATCTGTGCTGGATCCTCCGAGCAATTCTCGGCTCACGGTCATTCCCAGGGGACTTGCGGGCGCTACGCATGGGGTCCGCACGTGGGGTCGGCACGTGGGGTGGGCACGTGGGGTGGGCACGTGGGGTGGGCACGTGGGGTGGGCACGTGGGGTGGGCACGTGGGGTCGGCACGTGGGGTCAGGCAGGCACCAGGGAGGCTGCGGAAAGCTGTATAATGCGACCTTGGGTGCGGGTCAGACTGCGCTGACTGGGCCACGTGAGTCCTCTAAGAACGTTCTCTAAGGATGTTCTCCCGCCCCTTGATCTGGTGCCTGTCACCAGAGTCTGTGGTGTTTGGGTCAGAGAGGGCATCCTGTCTGCTAGTCACCGTGGATGAAGCCCTACAACACAGACCTCCTGGGAGTTTCCTCAGTGCCACGTGCTGTGCTGGGCAGGGGAAACCTAGCCTTGTGCCGAGGTTGGCAGCGACAGGCAGGCCCAGGGCGGTTGCGGAGCAGGGTCCGGATGGGGCGCCTGGTGGCACCGCAGTTGGGGCGGGAGGCCCTCTCGGGGCGCTGGGGGTGTCGCAGCAGCGACTCCCGCATTGAGCTCATTTCAGAGGGACCTGGCCCGTTCTCCAGTTCACTCTGAGCAACACTCGTGTGAGATGCACGTGCGCCTAAGGCACACGGTGTCATTTGTGGAGCCCACCTGTGGGGCGGTCACCCACAGACTTCAGCTGGGGTGTCTGTTAATCATTGGATGTGACAGACGTCAGCTAATGGCCAGCAGCCCTGGCCTTCATCAGTGAGAAGCGAGGAGAGGGTCCCATTCTTGAGACCAGCTGGCGTCCTTATCGGGCGCCGAGCTGTAATGACCGAGCGATGAGCCACATCTGTTGGCCTCACGTCAGGCTCCTCACTGTGGCCCCCAGTTTGGGTGGAGTGTTGGGAGAATGACGTGGCTTTCCATGACGTGGTGCTGACCTGCCGTGGCTGTGGCTCCCTGGGGGAGTGTGTGACATATGCATGTCCCTTGGTACACAGTGGAGGTCAGCGGTCATTTGGGGACGGACCACCCTCACCCGGCTCAGTCCACACCGCCCACAACTCTTACTCCTGTGAGTCTCTAATGACTTCAGCTGTAGTCTGGGGGCAAAGAAGACTTGGGGTCAGGAAACCGGGGTTCGGAGTCAAATGCTCCGGTTTGCGGCAGTGCAGCCCGGCAGAAGGACATGCCCTCGTTTCTTCAGTTTCATGGTCTGTCACATGGGGTGATGACACATACACACCGCACAGGGGAGCACATCTGAAAATACCCAGTACGATATCTGCGACCTGGTAGGAACTGAGTAAACAGTGGAATTTGAACCTGAACACAGTGGATGGGAAGCCCAGAAGCTGAGCGAGACCGCATCAGCAGCTGACAGCTGTGGGTTCACACACAGAAGACAGAGCCCAGGGTTTCCTTGGCCAAAGGAAAGCTGCGGTGTGTGGGGCCTCCAATAAACCAGTGCTTTGCTGCAAAACTGAAAGGGCTTATGGGTTCCAGAAACCCACCACCACCTTTCAGGCCCTGACCTGGGAAAACCCCGCCCCCTCCACGTGACCACTGTTTGCAGGCGGGCTGTGAGCAGAGGGCAGTCCCTCTCCTGAGGCCTGGACGCTTCCTGAGCCGACATGTGACGACACCTGAAAGAAGACATACTGTCACGATGCTGTCCCGCTCTGCATGGAGACTGAAGGCACAGGTCAGAAACGTGGTAACTTGCGGACCATCAACTACAGACCCAGGTGGAGGGAGGGAGGGGCCTGGGCTGCATAGATGAGGCCGGGATGGGGGCCGTGCGGGCTGGCCG
This sequence comes from Rhinolophus sinicus, assembly GCF_036562045.2. Taxonomy (NCBI): domain Eukaryota; kingdom Metazoa; phylum Chordata; class Mammalia; order Chiroptera; family Rhinolophidae; genus Rhinolophus; species Rhinolophus sinicus. The sequence goes on from NC_133754.1 coordinate 402,279, forward strand.
GCGCCCAGGGACACTTGAATCCCTCCCTGGTGAGGCTGTAAGCCGGGTGGGGGGGGGCATGGCGTCAGGGGCCCGAGGCAGGCCAGGCACTCGGCAGGCGTGGGGCATTGCAGCCCTCTGCGTGCAGCTCGCCTGCAGCAGGGCAGGCGTCCTGGGCCCCAGTTGGTCATCGCCACCTCGTCCTCCCACTGGGCAGCGTCTGCTCACAGCTAGATTTCAAATTATTTTTTAGGAAAGCTGACATGAATATCAATCATGCAAACATGGAAAACATTTTAAAACAAAGGTTGATGAGCACATACCCTTTTCCAGATGGGTCTGAGCACGTGACATTATAAAGTGAATGTCCTGATTTTGATGTCTGGTGAGCAGGTTCATGGATTAATTAGATCTTCGGGGGGGTTTTAGCTGCGTGCTGTGTGTCACTCGGCCCCCAGGCCGTCATTGGCCACTGACCAAGGGGACTTAACCGCAGCTCAGGAGCGCTTTGCACCTTTCCTAAGACGTACTCTCCCCTCCAGTGTGTGACGACCACGGACTTTCAGGAGAACAGTCTCGTCAGAGCGATGGGGGCCCCACGCACGCGGGTAAGACCTGGCGAACTTCCGTCTGGTTCCAGTCCGGCAGGCACAGGTCTGGGTCCCTCGCGGAGCACTCAGCTGACGTGGGGGTGACATGCAGAAGCCGCGTTCAGTGTCCTCCATTCAGGTTCCTCTGGGACTGTCCAAGTCACACAGTGAAAGGAACCCTGCTGGCTCAGTAGTCACTCAGCTGCCAAAAGTCCTTAGTTCATTTTCAGGGCAAAACTCTGCCTGGGACAGATGGCTTCTTTATAGCCCAGCAGCAGGATAGGGAAGGAAACTAAATGGCGTGAGTGGAAATGAGAGGTGCCGCTGTGGCTTCTTGCCTTTTCATCGTCGGGGTGGGATTCTGAGTCCCCGACACGGAGTACAGGAGCTGCCACGGGCGACACTGCAGGCTGTGCCGGCGCGTGGCCTGGCGCTCTGCTCCGGGACCGAGGGCTCCACGGCGAATGCCCGTGGGCTGTGCAGCAGACCCTTTGGGACCAAACCTGGTCGATGGCAGCACGTCCGTCCTCCACGAGTTTCCTGGCTGCTTCACGCAGCCACCAGGTCTTTCAAACTAATCCGGGTCCTGGAAATGACTCTGACGTCTCCAGAAAGTTCAAGTTTACAGGAAAAGGTGTTTTACTATGGGAGGAGTAGAGGTACATTTACATTGAATAATTGAGTGAATCGTTAGATGATGATTTAACACGTTGCGTACGGCGGGGTTTAAATCCCTCCTGAAGATTCTCGTGATCCGTACGCAACGTGTTAAGCCCTAATGTGGGGCGACAACCACATAAGTGACTGTGTAAGCGCTTCATAACCATAACTAAGGTTAGCAACTTTTCTAACCTTAGTAATAGTTTCCAATTTTTAAATTGTGTGAATTTTTTCAGTTAAGTACTGACTGGAAAATTAAAAATGAGTTTGGTGTATATTGTGTTGCGTTGAGATAACATCCATGCCATTGGGGTTAGGTGGAGTGGGGTGGAGGCTGGGGTGGGGCGGGGCTGGGCTGGGCGGGGCGGGGCTAGGAGGCGCTGGGGCGGGGCTAGGCTGGGCGGGGTGGGGATGGGGCGTCAGACTCTAAGTCAGGGAGAAATGACGCCTCACCTGCGCAGGGAGGAGGGGGCTAGTGTGCAGGGAGCAAAGTTCGAGGGGAGCAAACGTCGCTCCCCCTGGGTCCACAGCTCCACACTGTCCGGGTGCTGTCCCGGTTGCTGTCCCACTGCGGCCACATGGGGAGGCCTTGCTGGATGGGAGCTTCTTGCCTGCACAGGTGCCGGGGATGGTGGACCCCCCAGTCAAGCCCCCCTGTTCCCTGAGCTGCCCTAGACCACCAGCTTGAACCGATTGTGCCGACTGTCAGCCATACACGTCAGGAGTTGGGGACATGCCGTTTGTCTGCACTGCCCATGTTCAGGAGAGGTGGAGTGACTGCAGATCCCGGCCTGAGCTCTCCAGCCTCTGTGGTTGGTTATAAGCCCTGGCGGGAAGTCACCATGGGGTGGCGAAGCCAGAGAAGAGATAAGTCGCAGTGCCCTCCCGTGGCCCTCACCGTGGGGACAGACTCAGAGCTGGTTAGAGCGCCCGCGGTGTTCTCCTGCGGGACACAGCTCCTCACTCACAGGTGAGCTCACGTGGGGCTGTGGGGCTGCCCTGCTGTCCAGCTGGATGTGGTGGTAACAGCTCCATCTTCACCTGGGCACAAGGACCATGGAGAGAGAGGGTGTCCTCTGAGGTGCTGGGCTTGGTTGCTGAGCAGGAGCTCCCAGTAATGCGGGAGTAAGGGTCTCGGGTAAAAGTGTGCTGGTTCAGTGTAAAACCTTGAAAATGGCAGCTTTCAGTAAGCGCTGCACCCAGGGGACCTGCTCCAGGGTGCTCTGACTGCTCTGTGACTGGTCGGCCACTGCCTGTTACTGCGCGGGGCCACTTCAGTCACGGTCGTGGGGACCAGTCAGTCATTCAGGAAGGCTTGGCATGGAGTCTGAGCCACGAGTCAAAAGATGTGAATTCTGGTTTTGAATCTTTCAGTGATGAATAAACCATGCAAAATACTTTAAAATATCATTCTCCCATTAAAAATGGTTTCTGTGATATTTTTGCCTCTTAAAAAGGAATAGCCAGAACCTTAGTAGTTACTTGTTTCATACACGAGTCAGAAATCTTGAAACACTAGAATTTAGTACATTTTTCCAGGGACCCAGAGTGCTTCCCATGCCCAGATTGTCTTCTGATAAGCGAGTATTAATAGCCACTTGTTTTTAAAGAGTCAGGAATCTAGTATTTACAAATTTTGGGTCGAGCAATATTGGGAATAAACCTTGAACACATGATGCAGATTGCAGCTGGATGAGGAGGGGAAGCGCTGTGACAGGCTGGCCCGCGTGCACACGTGTGTGCAGGCACAGCTAGGCGCACACGCACATGCGGCTCAGACGCTTTGGCACCTGAGAGCAGCGCGGTCTGGTGTCAGCCAATCAGAACACTCAGTTCCACCTCCTCAGCCTGTCTGGTCTTTGTGCATGAACAGATGTGAGAACTGCAGCCGTGTTCAGGATAGTGTTTAAAAAGTAAAATTGATTAAAAATTAAAGGCAATGTTATGCTTTTTGAGAACTTGGGAAAGTCCTGTCACTAACATTTATGGCTAATATAATTCTCATGAAACTTCATGAAATACTGTGGGAAACACCTCGTTAACGAATGCCATCGCTGTGGAGGCCCGAGTTCTCCGAGGAGCCCCCCATACCCTGAGAGCATGGTCCATGGTCCTAGGTAGATAAACACGTTTTGTTGATTTCATTTTTACCTCATTTCTCAGATCAGCTAAACTGTTGTGTTTGTATCTGGGAGTACAGTTAGATTTGACTTGGGGACCGTCCTGTCTCGTGTGTGTTTGTATGTGTGTGTGTGTGTGTGTACACACACACGTGTGTGCTTTTCACACAATAACAGACAATAGTAATCCTGCCACTTGGTAGAAGAAAGAAGTGTTATTTGGAGCAGACAGCACACTTCATCGGAGCAGTCTGGATATATGGCTAAAAGTGTGATCCTGAAGTCAGAAGACCATGGACTCTCTGACTCTCAGGTCCCTCATTTGTAAACTGCGGGGATAACGGCCACCTGCCAGGGCCCCGGGGTGCTGGTGACAGGGACAGCTAACATCCCAGGAGCTCATGCTTCACTGAGTGCTTGGCCCTGAGTTGCCTGCAGCTAAGTTGCTACGAATAATATTGTAATCCGCAAATGTGCCTTAATTTGTCCGGATTTAAAAAGTTACTTGGAGAAACAGGTTTTCAGATGATGGGAGCTTAAATGTTCCCTTTTGATTCTGTGTATATACAGTGTATGTACTTACTTATTTTTAACCCTTATTTAACACAGTAATAAAAGGCAACTCGGAGATATGAATTCACACTCAAAAGGAAACAAAGTTTGAAAGACAAACAAGAACAGAAATGACCTAACAATAGAAAGTGCTGTTCTGGCCTGTGGTCGCTGAGCCATGTAAACAAAATGGGGGAGAGGATGGATCCCGGAGGTTCCTGCGCCCATTGCATAAAAACAGGTGCTGGTGTGTCCTGAAGACCAGACGGGACTGTTCCCACTGGGCTTGCACTCTGGGCCTCAGAGTGCTGTGGGGCCGCTCTGCTCCTCTGTAGGCCAGAACCATGGCAGCCAGCTGCCCGGAACCTCTCCAGGGGAGTCCTGGGCAGGCTGGGGGTATTGCTGGGGGTGGAGGCTGAGTGGGGCGTGGGGCAGTGCCACCTGGACTCTGCGGGCTCCAGCCCAGAGCCTGGAGAGGGCCATGGCTGGCCTGGCAGCCTGCGGGCACCTGCAGGGGCCTCTGAGCGTGGTGCCCAAGGCTCTCTGAGGGGTGTGAGGTCCTTGATGAGTCCTTCACCCAAGCTTGCAACTTACTCGAGCTCCGAAAGACTCCTTCCACACACGTTTACGTGGGCACTCAGTTTGCTTAAAAAGCATGTGCACTCTTCTTAATTGTGAGAAAAAAAGCCTATGTACTTTTAATTACATAAGTGTCAGATGTAAAAGCAGTAAACCAAGTTTCCTGGGGAAAATCAGACTCTCAGCTGCGACGCCTGCACCTGAGAGGCCCCCTCAGTAGCCATCACTATGAGTCGGATGGAGTGTGTCTGCGTGTGTGTCTGTGTGTGTGTGTGTGTCTAGGAGAGGGAGCAACTTCCACGAGACGAGTGCTGCAGTGCTTCACATCAACCACAGTGCTTACTGTGGGGTTGTGATACGATCCCTCATGTTCAAGCCGTGCTTTTCTGACTAGGTTGTGGTGGCTGTTGATCAAGAGTACGCTACGAGTGGCTTCCGGGCTCCTTATAAGAGTGGTGCTTCCCCGTGATGTATCAGTTGTGCTGCGCAGGCGTGTATCTGTGCTGGGCTTACCCCACTTGCTCTCTAATAAATATCCCAGTGGATTTGATTGAGCAACATTGTATTTAGAGTTTTCCTTTATTTGTTCAGAAGCCAGATTACAATGAATCTGAGAGTAGCAGTTGTATCTTCAGTTTGGCCAACCATTAAAGAATATCGGTTACATTTTACTGTCAGCATCGACCAAAACAAGCGTAGTGTGGCTGGTTGTTCCCAGATAGTGTCGGGAGGGGGGTGCAGTGATCTCTTAAAATGACAACTTGTTCATTATGTGTTTATCACACAGTCAACAAGTAACCACTATTTGCCTTAGAGTTGAAAGCTACTGTAGTATCTAAAATAGATACATTGTAGAAATAGAAAGCAATGCTTTTGACAGTTACTTTTAAATTCCACAGTCTTGATGTTCTTGTTGGTAGTTTTTATTGCAACACCTTTTGTACAATTAGCTTACTTTGTAGCCTGAGCTGAAACCGAGCGCTTCTGAAAGTTGTGTGGACACCCTGGTTGGCGCCCGAGGGCCTGGCAGACGCCTCTGAGGGGCAGGCAGCGGGTTCCCACAGGTGGCGCGGTCCTGGACTTCCTGTTGGTAAACGAGGCGCACAGAGGAGCCACTGTCCAGACAATGAATCCACTCTGGGCTTCGGCCTCAGTGCCAGCTTGGTGGTTTTTCTTGGCCATGCATTTGTGTACTGTTACTGCTCTGTGTAAAGCTCTCTGTAGAATACCTTGCTTAGAAGATTATAAAAAACATATTTTTCTGTAAAACCAGGATGCTGAGCTAGGTGATCATGGCATTCTATGTTACTGCTAGGAGAAATCATGAGACATACGTGTTCCTTTGTGAAACCCCCATCCACAAAAAAATCTTTAACTTTTAAAAGGGATTTAGGATGACACCTAATACTCATTTTCTGCAAAAACTAAGTGTAACTTTATCAGAAATAGATCTTGGGGACCATGCCTGTCTGGCCACCTTCTAAAGCTGGTTTTGGATTAAGAAGGGCCTGGGTACAGTCATCCGACCACCGAGTCGTGGGGCTTGTGTAGCACTGGCTTATTTCTCAGATTTTATTCTAGCATCAGAGCAGTTCCGCTGGCATCATAAATGTCAGAAGTTTATATTAATATTAATCATATTAAAGTGAGCAAGGTAATTTAGAGGAAGTAACCTAAAAATAGGATTTTTGATTAAACTTTGATTATGATTTTTAGAACCAAAGAGCCTTCTGGTAAAATGACTCTGTTACTCTTCATTTTAATTTGATGGAAACCATCTATTTTCTCCAATGTTGCCATGAAAACTTTTCCTTCCCCAGTGATTTACGTATCTTTCCATATAAAGCTTTCTTGGATTTCTTCTAGTTTTATTCCTGCTGTCGATCACATAAAATTAAAGCATAGGCGTGTGGTATGTACAATGGAATGTTACTCGGCCATAAAAGGAAGGAAATCCTGCCATTTGTGACAACATGGGTGGACCTAGAGGAGATTATGCCGAGTGAGATCAGACAGTATGGTGTCACTTACAGGTGGTGGTTGCCAGGGGCTGGGGCAGGGGCAGGGAGATGCTGGTCAGAGGGTACTGACGTTCCTTAGGGCACAGTAGGTTCTGGGGGTCGAATGTGCAGGCTGATGTGTGTGGATGTGAAATGCACTTGGCTGTCATACCGGAATGTCACAGTGTGACGGGCCCTTAAACAACGGGAATGTATTTCTCTCCATCCTGAAGGCTGGGGGGGCGGGGGGGGAGCGGTGTCCAACGTGAGGACGAGGCAGGTCGGCTCTCTGCGGAGACATTGTTTCCTGCCTGGAGAAAACTTGCTGAAGAATTCTGTCTCTGAGTAGAATGTCACTGGGCCATTTTCATGGTCTGCACAGAAATCTTTTCTGAAACCAAGTTTTAGGTTCTCCGTGGTGCTTTGTCTCTTTATTTTATTTACTTATTAGTTCTTTCCTGATTTATTGTGGAGGAATGTCACTCTACTTCAGCCACCTTATGAATTATACATTGTTTTTTAATGAACTTTTAAAATATCAATCTGAGGTCGTGCAGCCATAGCTGGTTGTCACTGCTGTGCATAGTCCCAGCACGTCCCAGGCTGGTGGCAGCCCTTCTGTCCTGAGGACTTCTGCCACGAGCGCCATGCCCACAGCCCGTGCCCTTCTTGGGGTCTCCCTTTCCTGCAGCCGCAACGTTTGGACACCGGATGCCCAGGTGGGTCTGGAGCAGGAGGGCGGCCACACCTGCTCCTGTGGTGTCCTGCTCTGACCGCTTCCCACCTCTGAGGCGGGAGCTGGCCCCAGGCCTTGTCAGCGCCCCCCAGTGCCCAGTTCCCGTCTCACGTGGTAACTACGCCCTGTGTGGCCTGGTCTGTGACGTCAGACTTCATCAGCCGTCAGAAGTGCCGCCTTTGCTCTATTAACCCCCTGTGCCCGATCGCATCTGCCGGTCTTTATCCATCAGTCTTTTCTGGGCAGACCTTATTGCCTCTGCTGTGTGTGGATTTTAGATGATTTCTTTATACTTTTGAAAATATTCCCCATAACATGCCAAATGAACTCATACTAAGTTTATCATTTGTTTATAAGCAGCCCATAAAAGTTTATACTGTAAGAATTTATAAATAATTAGCTTATTTTCATTTACTTAGAAACGATTTGAAAACATATTCTCAAAGTATTTGGCCATTTCCTAGGATGTAGAAATGTAGAAATTTCTACTTGCTGCTCCATACGTGATTCTTCTGCCAGGGCGTCACCACACAGGGCGTCTTTTCAGACACTTGAAATACTAGCTCTGCTTTTTTATTGACGGTCTGAAGGTCTTCGAAGTTCTGGGAGGTCGCTCTCGAGATTTTTGTGGACATTAACTGGGTAATAAAATTAAGAATTATAAGGTGATTCACTAATGAACTGAAGGGTTATGCAAAGTTTTCTTCCTTTTCTGAAGAAAATGTACACTAATAAGCCGTCGGTTCTGAGCACCTATGCCTCAGAATTTAAATCTAGTAGAAGTGAGTGAGTCACTGGCTCCCTCAGCAGCGGGGCCGCGAGGCTGAGAGGAAAGCGAGTGGACAAGTGTCCGCGTGGCGGGAGCCCTCAGGAGAGCTGCGCACGCGTGGGACCGCGCTCGTGTGTCGGTTCCCACGCGCGTGGGAGAACACGCGGGGGAGAGGCTCTGCAGGGAGACGAGGCTGGCGTCCCCCCTTCCTCCGCATCCCTGTGTCGGGCCTTGGGAACGTGCCGCTCGCAGGGTGGCCGTCCTCTCGGCCATCGAATTCCTTTTCCCCAGCCGTCGGGGGTCTCAGGACCTCACGTCTGCACAGCTGGGAGTCGGGCCCCTTCTGGGCGTGGGGAAAACGTGCGTGGGGGGAAGTCAGGAGACAGGAAGAGTCAATGCGGAACCCAGACCTGTCCTCGGGGACAGTGCCTGCAAAGGAAGCGGCAGGCCACGGACGTGGTGACGTGGGCGGGGACGGCCACCCCACGCCGCGGTCACGTCTTCCTCTCCAAACTGTTTACCTCCTCCTAATGGAGGCTTTCTCAGAGAAACGTGGAACTGCGCCGGAATGAAGGTCTGTTTTCCTGGGATTTGATTTTAGCAAACCCGTGGGCCCTCGTCTGGCTCCAGGGACTGCCCGCAGCGCCCAGGAGCTCAGAGGGCGGGCTCGTCACCGCTTCTGTCACCACCGAGCTGTTTGATTTCAGTTAAGTCCTCAGCTCTGGGCCAATATTTTCTCATTTATAAACGGGGAAAAAGAATCTCTCCTGTTCTCTGTACAAGATCATTATAAAAATAAAATGAAAACACACGTGAAGGTGTCTGAAAACAGTGACCGACTGAATGCGACATGAGCACGTGGCCGCAGCAGCGGGGCTTCTCTGCCCGACGGGCTGTGCTGAGCCGCTTCTGCGCAGTCTCTGCAGGGGCGCCCTCGGCGCTGCTTCCCTCGGGGACTCACGTGGGGGAAGGCGGAGCTCTGTGGGTCCCTGGAGGAGGGCCCCACCCTCGTGACCCACTCACATCAGCGGTTAGGGTTTCAACCTGTGACTTTGGGGGGACCCAGGCGTCCAGTCCATAGCAAGTATGATTAAAGAATGGAAAACAGCCGTAAATGTGCTGTTGGTTCCCTCAGGACCCCCCCACACCCCGAATTAAATGTCATTACTGTTCTGAGTCGCTGGCTTCTCCATGAACCTGGAGTAAAGTACTAATTCCTGACGTCCGATCTGTTAGGTTGGCGCAAAAGTAATTGTGGTTTTTGCAGTTATTTCCAACCTTTTACACCGCAGTTACTTTTGCACCAGCCTAATGAGTGCTTCCTAACGAGGGCTGTTCTCCCCTGCGGCCCCTCACCCCATTTTAACACGTGCGCCCTACACGCCAGCCACACTGCATCTCTGCCTGGCATCCGGTTGTGTCTGCCAACCAGTGAGCAGCCCCCTCCGTGCCCTGGTGTGGCTGCTGACAGCCTGCAAAGGGCTCAGACCTCCCTAGCCCTCGCCCAGAGCAGCCGAGCGGGCTGCGTGTAGCTGTCCAGCCCTGAGCCCACTGGCTGGCAGGAGGTACACGCGTGGGCAGTGGGGAACATTCTCCTTTCTTCTGCCCTCTGGCTGGGGCCCCACAAATCAGCCGGACCAAGGACAGAGTCGCAGGAGAAAGCAGTTATTAACGTGCGTCACACGTGCACATGGGAGCACAGAGCTGAGTAACTCTAAGGGGTGGTTAGAACTCAGGCGCAGACAGCGTCTTAGCAGCGAGCCCTCATTTCTAGAGGAGGCGAGGCGAGGGAAATGGACTGAGTTTCTAGGGCGGCACATTGTGGGAAGGCAAACACCTGGGGGCTAGTGGTGGCCAGGTGTTGTGTGGGGTCCTGTGGGCCGACTCCAGAGTCCAGGGTCTCCAGGGATGCACTTGCCCTTCCTGGTGCAGAGGGCAGGGGCACCTTTGTAAATCGTGTCCAGCCTTTAGGCAGATGGAGGCGGAGGGCAGTGAGCTCTTGTACCTGCTTCTTCTCTATGGTGTTCAGCTCATCATGATTCTTGGGCCAAAGTGGCGTGTTTCGGGGTGGCCCGTTTGCTGCCTTCATTCAGCAGCACCTACTGCAAGGACCGTGCGTCCCCAGGACATTGCACCACAACCTTTGCTGTGGCCCTGCAACCCTGCAGGGGCCCGAAGCCGCACTGCCTGGAGGCATCGTGGTCTGCTTGTCACACTTGGGCCAGTGCCGTGCTGCACAGCTGTCACGCGGGCCTGGGGTTCCCTGCTCCGGCAGGACTCTTCCTCAGGCTGGCTCCGCGTGCCTGGCACTTGGCGTTTCCGTGTGAAACTTAGAATCAGCACCTCGGTTTTTACAAAGAGTAACTCCCTGGGATTTTGGTTGGCAATTTGCTCAAGACACAAATTAAACGTAAATTTCCAACTGTTGCTGTTACATAGAAACGTTTTACTGACCTTGTTTCTAGTCATCGTGCTATAGTCAGGTTGGCGAATTGAAGTTTATGTTTCTGTACTTACTTCAGACTTTCTGCATCCATAATAAGCTGACTAGAAATGCCAGTTTTATTATTTTCTGCTTGTTTCATTCATAATCCTGGCCGTGTGTGTGGCCAGGACCTCCCAGACCTGAATAGAAGTAGTGTTACCGCCCCCCGCCCCCGCTGTGGTACATAAATCAGTGAGGGGTGGGGGCTTTTCAGTATTTCTGTACTAATATGATGTTTATCACAGGATATGCATCTACCCATTATCAGGTTAAGAAAATGTCTTTCTAGTTCTTAGCTGCTTAAAATTTGTATCATAAATTGAATTTTATTTAAAGTTTTTATCAAGATGATTATATGGTTTTTATTCTTTATTCTTTCAGATAGTGCTATATTGGTTGATTTTTGAATGATAAAGTCACACTTGCTGAAATAAATACATTTTTGTGCTTTTTTATTCTCTTGAAATATTGCATAATATTTGCTAACATTTTGTCTAATACTTTTGCATGTATGTTTGCACCAGATTGTCGAATTTGTTTTTTAATCCCTTTGGTTTGGAAGTAAGGTTCACCTGACCTCTAAACAAACTGAGGAAGTGTTCTTTTTTCTCTACTCTGAGTAGTTTGTGTACTTATTATTATTTGTTCTCTAAAACATTGAAAATATTTCTGGGGAAGCCATCTGTTCTGGTGATTCTTTTATGCAAAGATTTAAAATTCCAGATTTGATTTCTCTGCTAGACATAGGATTACTGAGATTCTTTATTGCTTCTTGTGGCAGTTATTGTAAGTTGTGTTTTTTAAGGAATTTTTCCATTTCAACTAGTTTACAAATTTGTGATACAAAGTTGTTCAGACAATCTTCTATAAATCTTTTAATGTCTATGGAATTTGTAGTGACTTTTCCTTTTCCATTTCTGATATTAATCCTTTAAGCGTTCTTTTGTTTCATTTCCTTAATTAAATTTAATAGGATTTTATGAATTTTATTAGTTTTTAAGGAATGACAGTTCTTTGGCTGTGTTGATTTTTCTCAATGCTGTTTTTTTCCTGTTTAATTAATTTCAGCTTTTATCGTTATTATGTTTCATTTTCTATTCTTATTCTAATGTTTGGTGATATGGTGTTAAATCATTGGTCTTCTATCTTCTCTAATGCATTTAAGGCTACAAATCTTATGTTTAGTTTTGCTACGTAATACTTTCATGACCTTTGTTCAAAACATTTTCTAATTTCCATCTAATGTCTTCTTTGAGAAGGAATTTTTGGAAATATATTGCTTAATTTTTACTATTTATCTGTTCCGTTACTGAGTTCAAATTCAATTCCATGTAGTCAGAGAATATATGCTGAATGTGTTCAGTCATTTGAAATTTTGGGGATTTGCTTAACTTTCAGCATATGACCAACTTTGGCAAATGTTCTATGTATACTTGGAAGGAATGAAATTGTTTTATTCTTGGATTCAGTGTTCTACACAAATCAATAGCTCAGATGATTAATTATCTGGTTCAGATCTTTCAAATCCTTACTATTATTGTCTGATCTATCAAACTTATTTTGACTTATTTTTTCTTTTAATTTGTCAGTTTTTGCTTCTGGTATTTTAACGTCATATAGTGATACATGTAAATTCAGATTGTTGCATCTTGATGGCAGATTTTTCCTCTTATCGTTATGAAATACTCTAGCCCAACAATTTTGGCTTTAAAATCTGTTGTCTGATATTTGTATACATCAGCTTCTTTGGGTTAATATTTGCAGAGTGCATTTTTTGCTGTCGTTTTACTTCTAAACTTCCTCTGCTCTGATATTTAAGTTGTGCTCCTCACACATATGGTTTATTTTATTTCAGTCAGATCATTGGTATTCAGTGTAATCCCTGACATACTGGGATTTAAATCTGTCACCTTCCTCGCTTTATTCTGTTTGTAGCACCTATTCAGTATTTCGGTTTTTCTCCTTTTTGCCTCCTGTTGTATTAATCAGATTGTTTTATTATTGCACCTTTCCTGCTCTTCTTACCTGCACATTCTCCTGTTCTCCCGGCAGTTTCCCTGAGGCTCAGCATAGTCGTCCTCACAATACCTGAAACTCACGTATGACGGTTCTTACCGCTTTCCAGACCGTGCTGAGAAGACCTTACGACATTTAACTCCTTTTATGCCTCTTGCTTCATGTTATTTTAGTCACAGATTTAAATCCTACAAGGTTTTTAAACTCAGAGAGACATTACTGAGTTTGGGTAGCTGATGTGAATTTATGTTATTTGCCCACATGTGTTCCTTTCCCAGCTCTTCACTTGTTCATTTATTTTTTTGTTTTTGTCTCAGATCATTTTCTGTCTCCCTGAGACCTCCCTGGATTTTGGATTCAGGGAGAATCTGTTGGCAACAGATTGTCTCACTTTTTGTTTGCCTAGAAAGGTCGTGTTTTCCTTTTCCTTTTCAGGTGTTTTCTCAGACTGTAGACTTGGGGCGGCAGTGACTTCGCTCTGGCTTTGGAATATGCGGCTTCGTGGTTTTTCACCTCCTGCTGTTCTTACTAGGAAGTCAGCAAACTTGCTTGTTAGTCTCTGGCTTCTCGTTGTGTGTTCTCTTTGTCTTTGGTTTGCCCGCTGTTTCTGTGCACATTTGCGTATATCTGTGGCCGGGTTGGGGAGGCTCTGTCCTGCACTGCACGGCTGTGGGCTCTGCCATCTGGGTTAAGACCCCCTTTGGGGCAGAGATGGGGACGTGGTTGTTCACTCTTCCCAGTAATTTCCGTGGTTCCTGCAAAGCGGGAAGCCTCAGTCCAGCACTGGGTGCTGCTCAGCTTCACGCTCACGTCAGGGAAAGGACCAAATTATTGACGCGCCCCTTTACCAGAAGTGGGGTGAGGCCATGGGTTCAGGGTGTGAAGAGTTAGGTGAGAATCTGTGAGATTCTCTTGTGAGATCTTGTGAGATCTCTTGTGAAAATCTGACTAACTCAGCATCGTCACTGTAAATGTATTATGTAACATCACTTTTTTGTCACATATGTTTTTGGAGTTTAAAAATAATACAAATGTGAAAAACATGTAATAGTACTTTCTATAACCATTTATCGAGCTGCTATAATTTCTTCTGTTTTCTTTTGAAGTTTGCACACGTGTGTGTAACAGACACACACAAGCAGCTGGTGTTATGTCATCTATTTGACCTTGCATTTTGCTTTCTTCATCCACTGCTGTGTATTGTAGTTAACATTTTTATGTTTTATTATTTTTTTCAAATGATCATAGGTGAAGACTGGCTTATATCCCACTGTAAACGGACTATTACTTATTTAACTGTGTCCCTATCATCAAACTCTTAGGTTGTTCTCGTTTTTAAAAACTGTAAGTTCTGTTGCCACAACCCTGTTTTAACACAAATCTTCGACTTTATTTCTGGTTATTTCATTAGAATAAACCGTTAGAAGTAAAATCATAGATCAAATATGATGAACACTTTTAAGGGGCATGATACATAAAGACAAATTACTCTTCTGATCAAACAGATTTATGTTCCTGTGAAAAGTCTGAGTGCTTTTCTCACCTCCATCTCACTAGCATTAAATTATAGTTCATTTTCAATCTTTTCCTAATTAAAAGACAACAATCGTATATTGTTTTAATTTGTAATCCTTTGTTTCCTAGAGTGGCACAATGTGCGTTCAAATATTTACTAGGTATTTATATTTCTTTCGTAAATTTTATTTGCAGACATTTATCTGCTTTGCTATCTATGGGAGTGTTAGTGATTTTCTTGTTTTCTAAGAATTCTTTGTATAATATTACAACCAACTTTGTTATTTTCTGAAATATGTTTCCAGTTGGACTTCTGTCTTTTATTATATAAATACTATTTTCACATATATAAATTGTGACATGTCCTTAACTTTCTCCCTGGAACATACCATTCATTTGCTGAATACTTAGAACGCAGACTTGTGTGGGCCGTTCCATCTCAAATGGGATGAGGCAGAGCCTCAGCGGCTGTCGGTGAATGGATGGTGCCTATTGTGCTCTGTTATCTGTGCTCTGTTATCTGTGTTCTGTTATCATATTCCAGGGAAATGTGGGTTCATTTTTTTTCCCTTGAGGGGGAGGAGAAGTAATTTTCCCTGTACCCTCCTGAGTTCTTGGCTGAGACCCCTATAAATAAAAGACAGATTGAGGAGAGAAAACCACAGTTTATGAACACGTGCACCTCATGTATACATGGGAGAGACCCCAGGAAAATGAGGACGTCCCGAGGTGGCCTAGATTTCAGGATTAAATGCCGACTAGATGGGGGGGGCACAGGCCACCTGGGGAGAGGAAGGATTTTTAGGAAAGATGATGGGCCTTAGGGGACCAGGTGACAGGTGTGACAGTTTATGACAACTTTGGGTGTGAGGGCACATCCAGTGTGTCCTCCACAGGGGCCCATATTCTGGGAGGTGACACTGGGGGAGGGTAGTGATGACAGTGGCTCCATTTGGGGACCTGTTTTTAGCAGACAAGGGGGCTCTCCTGACTTTTGCTGCTTTCCCGGTGCCTGCAGCTCAGGTGACGAGCAAAGTGGTGAGTTTTGGGGTCTTGCATCCTGAGCTTAGTCACATTATGGGCTGGCATCTTCTGCTACCCTTCACCCTGGACACTGTTCTTTGAGGTATAAATGCAAAGCCATGAGTAAGGCAGTGGTCAGACATTGGACGTTGTCTACCCAGGTACCAGGTGTCCTCAGGTGCCCTGGCTTGCTGTCAGTTCTGAAGATGGGGGGCAGGGAGAGCTGCCTGGTCGCTGCCTCTCTGTGGTGTTAAAGGTGCTGGGGGACCAGCAGCCCCCACAAGTGTGAGTGAATGGAGACGTCTGAAACAGACAGGTCCAGCCCACACACCCCCAGCCCCCCGTGGTGCCCTTGGCAGCTCTGCCCAGGACTCTGCTGCATCTCCCACAAAGCAGCCTTTCATCTCTGTCCTCCTGCTTCTGAAATGACAGCTTAAGTGAGCAAGCGTGTGTAATGGTTTGGAGCCTCGCCCACTCCAGCATTTTCTGTGGTGATCTATTTGGCACGCGCTGAAATCCAAGCTATTCTAATGAGCGTAAACATGAAACTGACCTCCTGTCCTCAGTCTTAAGCTCTTTTTCAAAGAAAGGAAATGGTTTGAAGTCCAGAGCATGCATCTGAGAAGACCCTTCCTGTCTGCCTCGTCCCCGCTC
The DNA here is from genome assembly GCF_036562045.2 of Rhinolophus sinicus. Lineage (NCBI taxonomy): Eukaryota > Metazoa > Chordata > Mammalia > Chiroptera > Rhinolophidae > Rhinolophus > Rhinolophus sinicus. Next base: position 417,957 of record NC_133754.1, read on the forward strand.
CTGCTCCGCGAGCCTCTGCAGGGAAAGGGCCCAGAGATCCTGAGTTTTCAGGCTGCGAGCGGGACGGACGTCAGGCAGAGCAGTGGGTGCCTCTGAGTCCCAGCGGATGGTGCTCACTCTCCGTTCAGAGCATGTGCAGGTAACCGTCATAGCCTTCAGAAGGAAGAGCACGCTGTAGCATTCATTTCTGTATCTAAAGCGAAGCTTGTCACCTCGAGAGCTATGGACACAGTCAGTCAGGCTTCTAAACAAGCAGTGGCAGGCCCGCTTGTCGTCGCTGACCCCTGGTCAGAGCATTTGGCCTGCCGTCCACTCTCTCAGCTGTGAGGTGGCCCTCTGCCACCTGCAGAAGGCGCAAAGGTGTTCTGTGAATCTGGGTGCATCTACCTGCGGCTGAATCAATTCACCTGTTTGGATTTCCTTTTCCACTTTAGAGTGCAATGATCAAACAGCATTCGCTGGATACAGAAAAGCAGTGTCTTCGATCTAGCTGTTGGGCGGCGTTCTGCAACATGACGTGGCGAGGACCAGCCCAGCCACCTCAGGCTTGGCTGTGCTCCAGACTATTCGCACGTTTCGGTGTCGTGAGCTCTGCTCTGTGATGCACACTACACCGTGATGATCAACAAGCAGGGCATGAGGTTTCAGGTCCGTTGCGAGGGCAGAACTTCACCTAGTGAGGTCTTGATAAATACGTCTAGGCCTGTGGGAAATGCTGACAGCGTGGGCCTGTGTTCAGCTGGTGACGGACTGTGTGCCCTTCCCTGCCCGTACGAAGCTCATCACCAGCGAGCCTCCTTCCTGCTGGCTTTGCTGAGATGTAACTGACATCGAGCGTTGTGCAAGTACAAGGTGGAAAACGTGTGGTTTGCTTACGCTTACGTGTTGCAAACGGTAGCGTCCGTTAACCCCTGCATTGCATCACAGAATTGCCCTTTCTGTGGTGAGAACATTCATGGTCGCGCTTGGAACAGTGATCATGCTGTACAGCACTTCTCATCTCTGAGTTTCCTTGTTTCCCCCTCCCGCTTCCCTCCTCTTTCCCTCCTCCCAACTCCCATTCAAGCCATTGTTCTCAGTCTAGTGGTGGAGGTCGCAGCTCCCTGGCCCGTGCTGATATTTTTAGCCTTGTGCTCCCCCGGCTGAGGCAGTTGGTCGCTGGTCGTTGGTCGGCCGCTCACGCTGAATTTCCTTTTTAAAAATACATTTTAAAGAATGCCCCCGATAAGGGGCTAATATCCAAAATATATAAGGAATTCATATAACTCAACAACAACAAAAAAACCCAATTAAAAAATGGGGGGCCGGCCCGGTGGCTCAGGCGGTTAGAGCTCCATGCTCCTAACTCCGAAGGCTGCCGGTTCGATTCCCATATGGGCCAGTGGGATCTCAACCACAAGGTTGCCAGTTCAATTCCTCGAGTCCTGCAAGGGATGGTGGGCAGCGCCCCCTGCAACAAAAATTGAACATGCACCTTGAGCTGAGCTGCCACTGAGCTCCCGGATGGCTCAGTTGGTTGGAGCGTGTCCTCTCAACCACAAGGTTGCCGGTTCGACTCCCATAAGGGATGGTGGGCTGCGCCCCCTGCAACTAGCAACGGCAACTGGACCTGGAGCTGAGCTGCGCCCTCCACAACTAAGACTGAAAGAACAACAACGTGAAGCTTAACAGAACCCTCCACAACTAAGATTGAAAGAACAACAACTTGACTTGGAGAAAAAAAAGTCCTGGAAGTGCACACTGTCCCCCAATAAAGTCCTGTAAAAAATAAAAAATAAAATGAAAGACTAAAAATAAATAAGTAAATAAATAAATAAATAAATTTTAAAAAAAATGGGCAGAGGACATGAATACACATTTCTCTGACGAGGACACACAAATGGCCAATAGACACGAAAAAATGCTCAAAATCACTAATCATCAGAGAGATGCAAATCAAAACCACAATGAGATATCACCTCACCCCAGTCAGAATGACAAATAGTAACAAGTGTTGGAGAGGCTGTGGAGAGAAAGGAACCCTCATACACTGTTGGTGGGAATGCAGACTGGTGCAGCCGCTATGGAAGGCAGTGTGGAGGTTTCTCAAAAAATTACGAATAGAATTACCATAAGACCCAGCAATCCCTCTCCTGGGTATCTACCCAAAAAATCTGAAAACATTTATCAGTAAAGACAAGTGTGCTCCAGTGTTCATTGCACCTTTATTTACGGTGGCCAAGACATGGAAACAACTAAAGTGTCCTTTGATAGATAATTGGGTAAACAAGTTGTGGTATATATACACAATGGAATACCATTCGGCAGTAAGAAAAGATGAAATAGTGCCATTTGCAACAACATGGGTGGATCTTGAGATTATAATGCTAAGTGAAATAAGTCAGACAGAAAAAGTCGAGAGTCATATGAGTTCACTGTTATGTGGTGTATAAAACTGAAAACAATGAAAGAACAAGCCAAACAAATGAAGAAACAAAAACTCATAGACATAGATAATAGTTTTGTGGTTGCCAGAGGGTAAGGGGGGGGTGGCAGATGAGGGGAAAAAGGGATCAACTATATGGTGATGGAAGGAGAACTGACTCTGGGTGGTGAACACACAGTGTGATATATAGATGATGTAATACAGAATTGTACACCTGAAGTCTATGTAACTTTACTAATAATTGTCACCCCAGTAAACTTTAATTTAAAAAAGTCTTTAAAAATAAAATTAATAAAGAAAATTTTAAAAAAAAATACTGTTTGAAAAATAAAGAAAACAAAAAAGAAAAAGAAGGAAAAAACAAGAAGCAGAAAAGACAAATGAGAAGAATATAAAAATGTGTTTAATTGAGGATTTTAGTTTTCTTCTGATTAATTTTCTTGACTTTCTCTTGGAATAAGGGCAATTTTTTCATGCAGATAAATCGTATGTGAAGTTGGGTCACTCCTACTACCTATATCAGTTAGACAGAGGGAGGAGCAAACACCAGAATTTTTGACAGATTTGTTTGGGGCACATGTCCCTGGTTCTCTTTGCCCGTCTTGGTCACTTCTGTCTCAAGGAAGTTGATAAACTCGGTCCCAATGGATGGCGTGTCTTTGATCCTACTCTCAGTGCCATTTCCTTTACTGTGCATTTTCTAGTTTGCTTGAATGACCTTGTAGCCACTTAAAATCGCCTTTTGCATTCTGTCCTTTGCGTTGTCTGGCCCCCGCCGCCCTGGTGGACAGCCAGCTCTATAGGACTGGCTGCTCTGCCCTCGGTCCCAGGCTGACGACGATCGGAGCTCCGTCTGTGCGGTCACTCCCAAGTCCACGTGTGCAGCCCAGAGCTGTCGTCTGAGCGCTCCGTCAGCAGCACCCAGGGTGCTCTGGGTGCCTCGTAACACGTCCAAGGTCAGGCCAGTGACCTTGCCCACCTGCCTCACCCTCCTGCCTCACCCTCCCACCTGCTGGCCCGCCTGCCTGCGGAGTGGCAGTTGGAAGAACACGCACACACGCGCGCGCACACACACGGAAGCCCCGCCAGCTGTGCTTCAGGTGACCTCCGCGTGCTGGCGGAGCCTGGTCACCTGCATGTCTTCCTGCCCAGGACTTTCACTGGGGCCCCTGGGTCTCCCCGCTTCCCGGGGACCCGCAGGACAGCCACCTTGCGGGGTGGGCAGGCAGCGGTGGTCCTGTGCCCCTGCCTCACACAGCGGGCTGGGTGCGCACGGCTGGAGTGACCTCCTGGGAGCTCGTGAGGGGACATGTGGGCCGGCAGGGCGGCCGGGAGCACGTGGTCGGTGCTGGGAGCCAGGGCCAGGCCTGCACGCCCTGTGTCCTCCCACCCGGCCACCCTGCATCACCCAGTGGCCCTGTCCCCGAAGGCTCCTCCCTCTGCCGAAGTGACAACAAGCACAGCAATAGTTTTTCTTCTTTTTCTCATTCTTGTCCATTTTCAGGTTTTTCCATAAGGGAAATCAGGAAAAGTCTTCACCATCATCGCGGTAGGGCCCGTCAGGTGCCTCAGAAAATGGGTCCCCTTTCCTTCCCAGCTCATGGTGCCCGTCCTTGTGGGGTCTCTGTACTGGCAGCCGTGGGGAGAGCAGGTGTGCGAGTCGTCCAGAAGGTTCCAGGAGACCTTTCTGAGCGGTGGGGACAGTGCAGGGGGGAGGGCATGGCCCCTGGGCCCAGCACAGCCTCGGCCCGGCCTGTGTGGCCTGTGGGCAGCGGTGGTCCCTCGGTGTTCCACCCACTGTGCTGCCAGCTCCATGTGGTGCGGTTTCCCGCACGTCCCTGCCAGCACAGGGACACGCGGGGCCTTTCAGCGGACCATCCTTGCATAGCGAGCGCGCGTGGGCTTGAAGGAGCAGTGTCCCTTCCTCCCCATCGGCCTCGTTTTCCACCTGCTTTCTTGCCCCTGGTCAGGCTGGGTAGAGAATCCTCCTCCACTTAATTTTCTAGGCCGCAGTCCCTGAGTGTCTCTGCGCCCTAAGTTGTGGCTCCTCGTTGTGGCTGTGCTAAGTGACACCAGGCGACCTCACAGAGGACGCAGCTAGGACACTGCGTGGCACCCCTAGTTTAATACCGTGTGTGCCAAACAAGTGTATACAAGTGGACATTTCAGTCACCATGGCTCAAGCAGCAGTTCACCGTAATCAGAAGTGTCTGCACGCTGATGGGAACCACTTTGAGCACCTCGTGTCATTGCAGACGTCACACGTAACTTGTATGCAGCTTTTGTTATCGGCATATATTATTGTAATTTTAATACAGTTTTTTCCTTCCTTGAAACATGTGTGCATTTTTTGGCACCCTCTGCATCTTGAAACAACTTCCTGTTTGGGTGTGAAAGGGAGCAGGAGGCCCTCACTCGCCCTGGGGCACAGCAGGCCCGCGTGTGCGAGCTGCTGCCCGGTTCTGCCTGCTTTAGTTTCTGGGCTCCTTTCTGTGCCTTCACTACTCTCCAAACAGCACAGAAGATGGATTCCAATTTTACAGATGAGGATAGGACACTGGGTACCAAAGAAACTGAATTACTGTCCAAGTTTCTGCAGCTGTGAGATGGCAGCACGCAGGTTCAGACGTGGATTCAGCCTGTGCTGTGTTTTTCTTTCTCAAAGACCCTGCTGCTGTGTGTGCACAGCTAGTATTTATGTAAAGCTCGTCTAACTGCAGCCATGTAATAGTTTTGTGTCTACGTATAACATTTTGAAATTTAAAAAATTATGCAATGCAAAAATGTTTGATACCATTATCTGCATCACACTGAGAAATAAGCAGATATATCCGTGTGTGTGTGTATGCACATATATGTAATCTGGTGATTGTTTTAAAGTACATGCACCAAACTGTCCCCTTCACTTATGTTTTGAGAGCCAACGTTGCCTTTCCAATTGGTTTAGAGTCAGTATCACCATGCCCTGAATGATTTCAGCTATTAATAGACACAGGATGTGTATGAGTGACTTTGTACATGTGACACTTTCACATGTAGAAATTGCACTTTGGAGCGTTGGGCCATGACACCTGGATGAGGGGCCCTCTGTGGCATTCCCCGGCTTCTCTGTGTTGGGGGTTGAGACGCACCCACACGCAGCCCTGCCCTGCGTGAGCCCCACAGCTGAAGAGCCCCCTTTGATGCCAGCAGCTCAGATCACACAGACCCTCCACTTTCTGTTGTGACTCTGTCCACATGGGTGACGGCAGCTCATTCCCTCGGGCAGTGATTGCTTAGGGCTCATGTAGTGGATCCTTACTTTGCGTTTCTCAAGGACCTGAGTAGAAAGTGGGGTCTGACCCGTGGAGCTGAAACGTGCGGGGCTGACCCTGTTCATAGGGACGGAACTTTCTACAAACTTTGTTTCCTGTTTCTGTTTTCCTACAAAGATGAGAACGCGTGCGTGCTGACGTCGGTGTGAATGATTATTTCTGCTGAGGAGGCAGCGCTCTTCTGTCCCCTTTGTGAGAGAAGGAAGCCGATCTCGTCCTTTATGTCTTTAGGGATTTGTGTGGTTTTAAAAAAGACATCTGCTATAAAAACGCAGAAAATACGAAGGTCCCTAACTTTACTTTTGAAACTGGTAAGTTTGCAAATTTTCTTTTCTTTCTTTCTTTTCTCTCTCTCTCTTCCTTTCTTTTCCTTTTCCCTTTCCTTTCCTTTTTCCTCTTTCCTTTTTCCTCTTTCCTCTTTCCTCTTTCCTTTCCTTTCCTTTCCTCCTCTGTCTGTTAAAGCAAATGACCACTTCTATTCATCCTTTCAAGAACTGCTGTAGTTAAACATGGGGAAAGGTGTCAGGAATAGCAAGTGTGATGTTTTAGGAAATTGTTTATTTCCAGAGTTGATTTGTTCTGTGAGATCTTTGTGTTTGTTTCGTGTCTTGGGTTCCTGAGACGTATCACTTACCAGTCAGAACACTGGTTATCGCAAGTACCTTGGAGTTTTCCGTGTTTGAGTCTCCAGGACAATGTGGATCAGGCAGCTCGGGCCAGGATGCTTCTGTGTGTTTGCTTTTCTGCCTGGAGGGGTGGGAGGGAAATGGGCTGCCACTGCGACCTGAAGCGCCTCGCAGCGGGACTGGGAGGGCACATGGCCGCTCGTGGGGACGTGATTTCAGTGATACATTGGGACATGGTCCTGGAGCGCTCAGGGGCCTGTCAGGACGGCCCCTGTTCCTGAATTACCTTGTGCGGGATGTGACAGAATCCCAGTCTCTCACCCTGCACGTCACTGAGCCCGCCACACCCCCTGTCACTGTACACAGTGGGACTTTGGGTGCCACCCCACCCTTCTGTGTGCATCATCTGAAATCAGTGAGCATCACTCAGAGCGTGGCAGTGTGCACATGGGAGGAGGGGACAGTGAAGCTGGGTCTTCTGTGCTTGCCCCGGAGAGCCCCCCATCTCGGTGGCCTGCAGACCTGCGCCCACCCACCGTGTGCCTGCAGGGCAGCCAACAGTTGGGCTGCTACTCAGAAGTCGGTGTAGAAAACTCATGACAACATGGTGGTTTTGAACTTGATGGAAAGGCTTCTGATTATAGCACAATGGTTTCATCTGTGCTCTGTGCGGCTCAGTGACTCACTGTGAAAGGTCCCCTGTCACCCCGTCACTGAGCACTTACTCTGCAGGAGTGCGAGGACTGCCCCCCTCGGGGTCCTTGCCCTCCCATCTTCTGAGCTGTGTGTGTGGGGGGTTTCTCTGGCCTTGGAGATTTTTCAGTTAAGGGACTCCTTTGTGAATTTTTAAATTGTAAGTTGAGAGGGATTCAGGGCATGTATTTTTTCTTTGGATCTTATGCTCATTAGCTTAACATTTTCAAGGAAACGACTTAGGTTCTGGACACGCTGGTGAGACTGGCTGTCCACCTGGCATCACAAACCCTGACTGGGATTTGTGCCAAGGCAACCTCACCGTGGTGGGAGAGGAGTGTGAGCCCAGATTAGGTGTGGCCCAGATTAGGGCAAAGCCACACTGAGCTGGGGCTGTCGTGACCACTGGTCAGGGGGCCACCGTCCTGAGGCCAAGGCCTGCATTGTGTTCGCAGTTTGGGCACGTTTGATTTTGAAGCTCAATTCTAGCAACCAGGTGAGCAGAAGAGCAGTAATCCTGCAGGTTTCTCACTTAAACGCTTGTTCCTTTTGGTGACGAGAGTTAAATAGACAGCTGTTTGGAGCCCCTTGCTGAGTGCGTTCTGTGACTGGCTGGTATCTTAATGGACTGCCTTATATCCAGGGCACCCTTGAAGGCATGTAAGCCAGTGGTGTGAAGTTCTGCTCGGCCGGGAACACGGAGTGCGTGTGGCTTATGGCCGTTCTGAAAAACGATGAGGAATAATAACTGCAATCAGTGTGCACTGTGGCTGATTGCAAGCACGTGTTTGCCTCCCACCTGCAGGGGCCTGGGCTGCAAACGCCCTTCACTGACTCACAGATGTGTGAAGGGACCAGCACTCGCCCAGGGCCTGAAATGTTGTAACTATGCATTAACCACTGTGGAGACTCCACGGTGGGTGGAGAGACGGGTTTGAAGTCGCAAGCAGAGTAGGGGTTTTACTGAGCCAGTTTCGTGATCAAAGGTTCTCTGTCACAGCGATCACAGAGCCAGATACCCCAAGGTCTCAGGGGACTGGGGCTGGCCTCATGTGAGGAGCGTCCGGCACGTGGAGCCTGCCTCCCTCAGGAACCACTCAGTCCCCACATTCAGTCCCCTGCCGACCCCGTGCTGGACACAGAGCTGCCACGGTACGGGCAGACCTCTGGACCCACCAGCTTTGGGGGACGGGGGACGGCGCCGGTGCCGTGAGCTGAGTGTGTGGGGTTTGAATGGGTGGAAGCAAGGAGGCCCATGCTTTGTGTGTCTGTTTGCAGCGTTCACAGCACAGAGATGGTCCTATGTGAATAGACCCCTCACCTGAGCAGTGACAGCCCCCCCACTGCCCCCGGAGGCCTGTGCTGGAGCAGACCAAGGATGTGAGTCTCAGAGTGACCTCCTGTGACAGCAGGCTCTGTGGGGATGTGCTGGGGACACAAGGGAAGGGAGTAACTGCCAAGTCGGGTCTGTGTGAAAGCCACCGTCAGGGCCTGCTCTTTGAATGCAGGTTCCCGGGTCCTTCCCCGGAGCCCAGGGGGTGAGGCCCAGGAATCTGCATTTGCCGCCAGTTAGTTCTCACACATTCAAGGTTGTGAGCTGGTGGAGCAGAGTTTGGACAGGAGCAGATGGGGGGCAGGAAGCCTCCCAAGCAGAAGGGACGGCTGCTGTGACGGAGCAGACAGGCGATGACAGCTGTCCGTCCACTGACTCCTTACGTAGCGGGTCTGGCGCAGTGTCCCTGAGAGCTGAGTTTGCCCAGGAGCACCCACTCCCATTGGTGGCTGTTTCCAGCAGAAAGCTGAGCCGTGGCTGGGACACGATGCATTCTGACGATGGGACATCATAAATGTGGGAAAGGAAGTTTGCTTTCAGCCAAGGACGCCAAGCCAGTTGCAGGCATCTGTTTCCTGTCACTGAGGGGAACCGGCACCTTGCTCACTCGCATTATTGGAGGGGAACCATCATGAATCTGGGGGGAAAATGGGTTGTAAATTTATCAGAATATAAATGCTGCAATAATCCCGTAATCTCACCTGCTGTTCAAAGAATCTGAACTGAATGTCCACACATTTCACGTCCATGTGAGGACCTGGAAAGTTTGCAAGGATTCCCGTCTGTCCTGCTGTTACGTTTCATAGAGCTAGGCTATAGCTTAGCGGTCAAATGCCGTGTCAAATGGCCAGAGAGAAGAGATCCAGAGGTGAGAGTGTGGACCCTGAATTGTTCATAGTGTTTGTCACCATCACTGGGGGGGGCACTGACCCAGCATAGCTGTCACCTGGGTGCTGTCATGGGCAGAGGCCGGTCCCTGGCCCAGGAGCATGGAAGGGAGACGCATGAGCAAGTAACGGGGACAGATTTCCTTGCATCACTGGTCTCATCTCCTTATCCCCACAGGCACACACATGCACACGCACACATGCACACGCACACACATGCACACGCACACATGCACACATGCACACAAACATGCCCACACACGCACACACATGCACACGCACACATGCACACGCACACACATGCACACGCACACATGCAGTGCAGTTACACACAAGCACACACGCATGCACACACGTACATGTGCACACATGCACACAAACATGCCCACGCACGTAAGCCACACATGCATGTACACACAGGCACACACATGCACACGCACACATGCAGTGCAGTTACACACAAGCACACACGCATGCACACACGTACATGTGCACACCTGCACACAAACATGCCCACGCACGTACAGCCACACATGCATGTACACACAGGCACACACATGTACATGCATGCACACCGCATGCGCACACACCACCGAGACTTAGCAGCCTGCCCGCACCCTGTGCTCTGTTTGCACAGTCTGCAGGGACCCCCGTGGGTGGGGTGAGACCACACGTGCAGGCAGGAGGCAGCGGAGAGGGAGGCCTTTCACCCCACATCCTTCTTGTTATGGTCGTAAATCAATTAGTTTCTCCCTTTTCCCTGAAAATGAAAATTTGATTTCTTTCCTCCACAGAAGTAATCACATAATAGTAGAGAGTTCTGGTTAAAACACAAGAATAAATTCAGCTTTATAAAGTTAACCTGGGCTGCCTCTCTCCCACCCCAGGGGCGGCCTCATCTCTGCAGATCTGGAAGAATCTACTTGTTAAATATCAACATTTTCTAACGACACTTCTGCCCTGGGCCATAAAATTAGTTACTAGTGACCCACAGTGATCACAGAGGGGTCTTCACGTGCTTGATTTCCTTTAAACTTCGGAAGTGCTGAGACTTGCCCAGTAGCACATTTCAGGAGGGAGACCCATGCGCATCTGGGGGGGCTCGGTCTCTCTGCGTGTCTCTGCCTGTCCCCCGAGACCCAAGGTGAATGTCATCCGCTGTAGGAGCTGCACCAGCGTTGTATTTCTGGACTAAAATGCCCCTTGTCTATAAAAAGAAAACTTTGTTATGCACCTTACCTGGATCCGCTGGTGGAGGGATGCTGATGAAGGTCACGGTGTCCCTTACTGTCATTCACAATGGGGACATGTTCTTGTGTGTGTGTGGGGAGGGGAACGGGACAGACGGCAGTCGTGAGGGAAGGTTAGAGAATGTCCCTGCCGTCGGCCATGACTTGCCTTTGTCAGACTCTCGAGGACAGTGTGGAGGGACTGCCAGCCTGCTGCACGAGTGGGCGCTGAGGCCCTTCCAGCTCGCTCGGCCCCTCCTCCTTCACATAAGCCTGAGGTCCCAGCGCTGTGGCCGCACAGCACAGAGGGACCCACACAGAAGCCTCTGGCACGTTTCCACCTGCGGCTCCCACACGGTCACATCCACACACATGCTCTTTAGCTGGGTGTGTCCCCTGTCTCCTCAGCATCTTGGTCACCATCTGCAAGTGAGGACCAGGTGAATAGGGCCACCATCTCGGGCCGTCACATCTCCGTCACCCGAAGTGTGGGCGGAGCCGTCCTCTGTTCGGCCCTCACTCTGGACATTTGTTCTGAGTTGTAGACGGGGGAGAATGGAAGAGCAGTGAGCACTGCAGCGGGGGGACGTGCCTCAGGACCCACAACCAGTTCAGTGACAACTGGAGCTCAGGCCATGTGTCACCACGGTCCCCATTGCTGCTCTTTGTGTGGATGGAATGTTGGGATGAGCCAGTGGGGACCCAAGGCAGTAGGGACGGCTAGGCAAGGAGACTGGGTCAGGACAGAAAGTGGGGACAGTGACAGCCCTGTCCCGTCGGGAGGCCCTGGGCTGGGGTGGATGTGACAGCAGCCCATCACCTGCTCCAGACAGGAGCCCGGCAGTGTCTGGAGAGCTGCGCCCCAGAATAGTAAGGAGAGAGGTCCCGCTCCCACACATGGTGAGTTGCTTTAGAAAGGAAACTCTAAGCCCTGGAGAGGATGTTGATACTGTGTCAACGTTTTCTTTGAATTACACTTTTCTCGGTAGGTAGCAGCATAGTCTAGGGCCTACTTGTAGGTGCGAATGTGCACATTGGCTGATCACGTGTTGTGCGTCCTCGTTCCATATTAGTGACGTGCCTGTGTGTGTGCTGGGACACTTCCTAGTCCCCTCCCGTGGGTCAGTGGGCATGGCAGCTTGGACGCCTTTGTCCCATGATTGTACTTTATTTCGGTTTCTTTGCCAAAGCCGCGTAGTTGTTTATCTTCTCTCCGTTTGTTCCTGGAGCATCTTTTGCTCAGGGGAGGAATTATATCAGGAGCGCAGGTTTCACCAAGTTCTCTCAGTCGTCTCCTGGCCCAGCCCCACCATCTGTGGTCGGAGCGCCCCGCGCCCCCCAGTGTTTGTGCAAACTGGAGTCGGTGCACAGGCCGAGCCCCGCCGGACATGGGGCATCCACACCAAGGGTTAGCAAGGCTTGTGGCTCCTGACCATGGGGCTGTCTTGCCTTTGTCCTAACTCTGAGCCAGCACTTATTTCCGTCATGTTTCCACTCAGAGAAGAGACAGAGCCCTGGGAAGCACCCGTGTCTACACCTGCAGAGCCGTGAGGGTGGCCAGGGGCAGGTGGCTGGCCCTGCACGGGGGACAGTGGAAAGGGATGTGGTGTGGCCTCCTGGGGGAGAAGCATTCGCCCTGAGGGCTGCTTGGAAGTGGCAGAAGGCAGGCTGTGGGAAGGGACAAACTCGGGGTGATTGGCAGGAGAGTGGGCTGCGGCTGGGAAGGTTTGTGGGCCGGTCGCCACTCTGCCCTCATGAGGACAAAACCACACTTTCGGGCACCGCTGGGGGCTTGCGGTGGGCTCCTAGGGTGGTGAGGAGCTGCTCAGGCCGGGCACCCCGTTCGCTCTGTGGCCCGTGCTGCTTCTGCTGTAATGACAGAAACCCTCGTGGAATCAGCCCACCGAGGCATCCAGTGCCCTAGCTCTCATGTGGGATGTAAACGAATACAAACATTTAGGTAAGGTGAGGCTCTTTCCCAGGTAAGCTTTTAACTACTGCTTAGTTTTGCGCTGATTTAAAATGTGAATGAGTCCAGCACAGCTTTCAAACCCACCCCGTCCTTTGGGGACAAAGTGTGTAAGTTTTGCAACTTCAGGGTGGGTTTTTCCCACCTTGGCCAGCAGTCTCGTCTGTGTCTCCGCTCTGCTGACTCCAGGAAGGTCCCAACGTCACCTTGTACGTCGCCGTTCCTCAGCCCAGCTTCCCGTCTGCCCTGTGCTGGGCAGTGGCCGCCTGACTGCCGCCCTGAGGCCGCCCCCACGGCTCTGCACCTGCGGACACACCTGTGTGGGCTGGGGGCACACACACACACCTGCTGCTTTAGAAAGAAGCTCAAAGTCACTTTTCGACACCTTTGCACAACACCGAACAGCCTAGAGTGTTTCATGGGCTTAATTTCCTCCAACTCTTAAGCTTCCAAAGAAGTGAGTGTGTGTGCATTGCTGCTTCCATTTTACAATTTGGAAGAAATGGTTGCTTCACATTTCCAAGTAGTTCCGGAGCTGGAATGGGGACTCTGCTTTCCAAGCCCTCATCCTGCCGGCCGGCACCAGCGTGGAGTCTCGTCATGTCGGGAGGAGAGAAGAGGCGGTCTGGTGTGGAAATGGACAGGACGCCCATTCCGCTTCCCGGAGGACTCGCGTCTGGCCTTTGGCTCCTTTATTCAAGACACTGCGGATGCTGCTGCTACATCACAGCCCTGGGCCCTGACGGGAGCAGTCTGCACGTTTATTTTACTTACTTTCAGTTAGTAAGTAAACTTTTACTATTAGTACTAAAAAATAATATATTTTCTTTTTAATTCAGGAAGGTAAGGGAAATACAGTACTGCATAATTGACTCTCCAAGTTGCCTGTACATTGTAGTTTTAAATAAACCTGTTTTTCTATGTGTGCTGCAAACATTTTTTTAGAAAATACATTAAAATAAATGATACCAGAATATCAATTTCCATATTGTCATACATTTAACACAAAATTGGAATGTTTTTAAGAAATACGTGGTCATAAGGTTCTTAACAAAACAATAAAAATATTGTAGCGTCCATAACATGCCTGTAAGTGTGTATCCAGTGATTGGCACAAACAGAATAAAACGTGTGCAGCAAATGCCACCGACTGCAGTGCACTGTGAGGACAAATGCCTGGAACATGGGACCCTGAAACATTCCCGTAGAAGTAAATAGTGGGTCCTTTTTTCAGTAAGTGCAATGAAAATATATGGTGTTGGATATCAGTCAATTAAAGTGTAAACATCGTTTGTTTTATTTGAAAGGAAATACACTTGCAAAGGGTTACTGAGTATCTGTGTCACGTTTCTATCACGTCCATAGAGTTGAGTGAATGAATCAGAACAGATATGCCTTCCCAGTGACAGAAGCTTGGTTCTTTTTTCCAAACTAATGAGGATACAAGTCATAATTTATTCTTCTCATAAAGCCAGTGTTGTTCTTTTCTTATCAAGTATAACTTACAGTGAAAAGCCGAGCTGTGGTGTGCGTGTGCCCAGGAAGCCCACACACCATCAGGACGTGGAACTTGTCCCCACTCCAGAGAATTCCCTGCTGGGCCTTGAGCTAAGCCGGGGCCACCAGAAGCAGTCTGTGGTTTGTCAGCATAACAAAGCGGGTGCAATGTCATGTCGGAGCCTGGCCTGACTGCGTGTGTGGCGTGTGAGGCACTGTGCTGCCCTCTGTGTCTACAGAGGCACGGACGTGAGGTCTGACGGTGGCGTTTAGCCCTGAGGTGGACAATGGATGGTGGCGTGAACCTGCAGGGCTGAGGTCAGAAAGCCCAGCGCTGCCCAGGTGGGGTCGGTGGTGAGCTGACGCCCCCAGTGGGAGAGGGGGCAGCCCTCAGGCAGCCATGGGTCAGTCCGCGTCTCGTTTCTCCCGCCTCCCACAGCACGCTGGCTGCGGCAGATGACTTCGTGTGTCCCCTGCAGCTCCAGGATGCATCCCTTCCCTCCGCCCCCCCCCCCCCCGTCCATCCCCCATCCGTGACTGGCTAATACAGGCTCACATTTCAGGTAAATGTGAAGTCTGCAGAGTGGTCACGATGGAAGGTGCAGAGGGCGGTTCTCGGGATGTCGTTTCACAGATCGCAGCCCCCAGGCTGCCGGCACAGACAGTCTGTCCCCAGCAGGTTGTTTGCGCGGAGCACTTGGTGTTCAGTTCAGGAGAATTTCTGTTCCGTACTCTGTGTGAAGAGCTGAGTTCCGTGTCGCCACTGCTTTGTTCACCTAAGTCATCCGTCTGGGCATGTTCCAAGCTCTGTACCAACCGTCACCAGTTCCCAGCAAAGCGGTGAAGGGCGGCCACCACCTCCCTATTCTGGAGGCAAATGTGACCTTGATCACTTGAGGTCTGACTGCTGAAGGCTAAATGAAGCTGCGTCTCCCACACACGGGCCATCTCTGTTAGACTGCCGTGGCTCAGGGTTCAGAAATGGCTTCATGGCCTGAACAGAACTGTGTCACCAGGAAAGCAGGGTCCTCCTATGCAGCGGTCAGCATGCCCCGTGATTCTGTGACCACTCCCGGCACGCTGGCATTTTCCTCGCTGTAGGTCATTGGATCTGCCCTTCATGGGGTCTGCTGCCCAGAGGGGAGGGGCAGGGCCCACGTCACAGCCTGTCAGCAGCAGCCCCCCACGCAGGCCTGGCCGCCCCCAGTGCAAGCTGGGGACACAGAATCCTGCCCCTGCCCCCATATGGGGAGGCTCAGGAGAGGAGGCCAGCCGTCAGAGCTTTGAACGGAGCTCCCGGTCACTTCCTGGTCCGCCCGAGCCATGGGAGCCACTTGACTGGGGAGGGTGGGGAGCAGACGGGGGCGTGGAATATCTTACCAACAGCAGCAAAGGCCTGCGAGATGCCGACAGGATAAGGCGAGAGGACGCGTCGTCTGTGGGACACGGTCCCTCAGCATCAAAGGTGAGAGCTCCTCACGCAGCTGTGGAGTGAACAGCTCTGTGTGGAACACAGCTCTGCCCGGCCTGGAGAAGTGGAGCTGTGCTGCTGACCCCGGGTCTCAGAGCGGGTGTGCAGGAGGGAGCCCCCAAGTAAGTAAGCGCATGGACTGGGGTGTTTCCAAGAATGGCGCCTCTCCTGAGCTGTCTGGATCTCTCAGGGGGTGCATTGCGGTTCTGCAGAGAAACAGAACCATGGGCTATGTTGGCATGCACGTGTGCGCGCACGTGTGTACATGCACACGCGTGAGTGTGACATAGATCTGTTAGAGGGACGTGGCTCACACAATTATGGAGGCCGGCAAGTGCCAGCATTTGCAGGGTGAGCCGGCAAGCAGGAGGCCCAGGAGAGCCGGTGTTGCATTTTTAGCCTGAAGGAGGAAGAACCAACGTCCAGGCCAAAAAGAGTCAGGCAAGAGGAGTTGGGTGTTAATAGCGGGAGGTTCAGCCCTTCGTGCTCTGCGTGCTCCCGATTGGACAAGGCCCACCACACTGGGGAGGGCAGTCTGCTCTGCTCAGCCTGTAGTTCCCAGTGTCCATCCCATCCGGAAACCCTCAGAATTCTGTCTGAGCAAATGTCTGGGCACCTGTGGCCCAGTCAGGTTCACACATTCAGTTCACATTCACAGGAGACAAAACAAGACCTGGAAACACCTCGTCACATAGACGGGCCCTAAAGATGAACAGTGACCCTCTGAGCGGTCAGACACTCTGCCCAGACGCTAAAGACTGAGTGAGCTCAGTGGGTGGAGGCCCCCTCCCCCACTGGTGAAATGAAACGCGTAACAGAATTACTAATGCGAGCACTTTGGACTGGGCCCGGATTAAAACGTGCTGATGTAGGCTACGAAAAGGACACCCACAAAGCCAGGTGCCTGTATTTCGTCACACACGTGTCCGCACGTGTGTAAGCAAGGCCATGTCACGTGACACAGCCACAGTACAGTTCACTTCAGTCACAATTGGCACACGTTTCGTAATCATCTTCAGTAGCCTCGCTGATTTGCAGCACCCCTGCTACCTACCGGCGTCGGCCAACGACCCAGCTTGTTCCCAGGGAAACTGCAGCATCTCTTTGGAAGTTCCCAGGTACCTTGTCCTAATGGATGATTCTGGGACAGCAAATAATATTTTGGGGCATTTTCTATATGAAACACTGTGTTGTTCTTTAAGAAATTTGAAGAAATGATAAGGCGCAAATTTTTATATTCATGGATTTTGTGATCTAGAAGGGAAAATGAATGTGTACAATAGAAAAACCCGAGTAAGATGGAAATCAGTGATACAAGCCACACATGACAAGGTTGCCGTGTACAAGACACAGGCGAGTCTGCTGTCATCCCAAGAGAGGTGCCCCGTGGGCACTGCGGCCGGTGCGCACAGCATGGGCAGAGCAGGAAAGAGCAGAGCGTGTTCCGGAGCATTCAGGAGGCAGTGGGCACACGGGCCTGCCTGCCAGGGCGGGAGAACCTGTCCCCTGGGGCAGCTGGAAGGCTGCCTCGGAGTTAGTTGGGGACAGACTAAGGAGCGTGGACCTCACTTAGGGACAGCGAGAAGAACAGGGCGTTTTCACGAAGGCGGGGATGTTACAAATAGTGTCCCTGCTTTGGGGGCGGGTTTGTGGAGACGGCACCGCTGCGCTGAGCTGTGTCCACATGAGAGCAAGGGGAGGCATGCTGGGATCCAGTAGCTGGAGGCCGGGGACAGGGCAGTGGCCGCAGCTGCGGGGACAGGACGGCCATTGTGTGGCGGACGTGGGAGGTAGGGAGGTTAGGGGAGCAAGGGCTCCCACACGGTTCTGGCTCATGCAGGAGGCGAGTGTGCACCGTGGAAAGGTGCCGGCTTGTGGTCAGCCGAGCCGTGCTCTGCTTCTGGATGCCAGTGGTGGCAGACGTGGTGAGTGTGCACACGCGTGTCCTGGTGTGTATATCATCTGCACACTAGGCATCGCTGATCCGTGACGTGCACTGATGGTAGCTGCAAATGAATATTTGCCAGGAAGAGTTCCAAGCTCTCAGGACGTAGTCACTAATTTAATGGTCACAGCGGCCTGTGAGGTAGACACTGCTCACACCTTCACGTCACAGGAAAGAAACTGAGGCACAGGGGGTGGGGCACGTGGTTCCTGAAAGGAGAGAAGTCTGCCTGCGGCCGTCTGGGAAACGCCAGGTCCAGCCCGGCCTTGTTCATGCGCACAACCCCTGCTCCGCGGCGGCTCTAATGGTGGCACTTGACTCGTTTTGAATCAGAGTTCTACACCAAGCCGCTTGGACAGGAGGAATTCCCAAGCCTCTGGCAAAATTGAAACCCTGCCTCTGCCACTCGTTAGGGCTGTAGCCTCAGGTAAATTATTTAACATCTCTGAGCCTGACTTATTTGCTCATAAAGTGGGAATAAGAATATCTAATTCATACTGTTTGCGGAAACTAACTGAAATAATATGTGTAAAGAGGAATGGCTGGCAGGTCGATTTCTATGGATTTCTACTGTTCTTCATACTAACTTTACATGATGGGCACAGAGCCAGATGGGTGAAAACCTTTGAGAAGCAAGTCTGTGTGCCTTTTGCTTACAATTCTGTGTGCCTTTTGTTTACAAGTCTGTCCCCTGCCTTTGCTTACAAGTCTGTCCCCTGCCTTTTGCTTACAAGTCTGTGCGCCTTGTCCCCATGCACTTGGTGTCCCCAGCTGCCTAAGACCCTGCCAAGTGTCTGTCACTCATTGTTCTAGCACTGCAGTAGGACGTACTGTGTGAGATTTAAAATTCAAGATGAACTAAAGATAATGGTGCATATTAAGATAGGAAGCATTTGTGGTTTATTTCAAGAGGCAAACAAGATGAAAAGAGGCCTAGCTGCAAAAGGATGGGAAGATGCGTGTGAAAGCCACTGGAGATTGTGTTACCTCAAGTCTTCCTTGACTCTGGAAGTGGGATTTAACATTAGGTGTGCAGACAGGAACGGGAGGAAGGAGACACACTGGGGCAGTCGAGAACTTTCACCCCAGGGCGGGGCAGGGCACAGGCTTGTGTTCCCCTGGGTGCTGGGAGGGAAGTCGTGGCTGAGCTTTCATAGAAGGGGGTTGAGCTGAGTCTTGAAAACAAGTGGCCGTTTGCCCGGCAGCTGGGGCTGGGGTGGACACACAGGTCGTCCTGCGCAGAGCACACATGCTGAGTGTGAGTGACTGGAGGGCATGAGTCCAGGCGTCACATGGACGGTGTGACAGAAGTCTGGGGACACGGGAGGGCCACGTGATACGAAAACCGTCCGCTATTGGATGAGGGCCAGCCAGGCCCCGGACCCTGTTCTCAGTGGCTCTAAGTCTCTCCCCTTTGGAGATGCACCCAGGGAGATGGAAAGCTTGCCTGACGCCCAAATCCTGGAACCCAGGCGATGCCCTCTGAACAGACACTCCCTCCCGGGTCCCACTGCTTTCTGGGCTAAATGGACTCAGCTGCGCGGACATGTCTGCGTCGTCTGCATGTCTCAATGTGAACCATCACCATCTCCTGTAGGAATTACACCCTCCGGTCACCAAGAGCCGCACATGTCACAGGAGGTCAGCACTTGCCTGACGGCCAGGCCCACGGAAGCACGGGGTGACATTTCCAGGAAGCCATCAGGGACAGCGCTGAGCCTTTCCATGACCTGTTCAGAGGCCCTGGTGTGGGTGGTGACAGTGATGGTAGAGCTTGTGGGCATGTCCTGTGTGCTGTCATGTAGGCTTCCACTCGGTTCCGTCAGTCGTTGCGCGTAACCGTCCTGCACGGCTCAGAGCGCTAGGGCCTCGGGGGTTTCTCTGGGCCGCAGGGCTGTGGAGAGCTGGCCGTGGAGCAGGTTCGTGCGATGCAAGTTCTTCTGGTGCCTTGTCCCGAATGGCGTGATGATTCCAGGGCCTTCCAGCAGCGCAAGGTGACGCCTAAAGGACAGTTACATTTGCCACTGAGATGGGACGAAATGGTTCCACTGAACGGAAGCAGGCAGCATGCTCAAGGCAGCGGAGACGGCCCTCCTGACGCGGATGGTTATTTGAGCAGGATTTTAAGACCCTCCCTCCAGGAAACATCCCAGCATCCGATTGGTGGCCTCCTGGTTCCCTGTGCCTCCCAGTGTCCGATTGGTGGCCTCCTGGTTCCCTGTGCCTCCCAGTGTCCGATTGGTGGCCTCCTGGTTCCCTGTGCCTCCCAGTGTCCGATTGGTCGCCTCCTGGTTCCCTGTGCCTCCCAGTGTCCGATTGGTGGCCTCCTGGTTCGCTGTGCCGCCCAGCGTCCGATTGGTCCCTTACTGGTTCCCTGTGCCTCCCAGCGTCCGATTGGTGGCCTCCTGGTTCCCTGTGCCTCCCAGTGTCCGATTGGTCGCCTCCTGGTTCCCTGTGCCTCCCAGTGTCCGATTGGTGGCCTCCTGGTTCGCTGTGCCGCCCAGCGTCCGATTGGTCCCTTACTGGTTCCCTGTGCCTCCCAGCGTCCGATTGGTCGTCTGTTTCAATACTGCAAAAGGGTAGAAGAGAAAGAGCAAACCAAATAAAAAGCGGTAGAATCCAAGACGGGTGAAAGAAAATCATAAACCGGGTTTTGAAGAAATACCAAGAGATCCAATGGTAGTTTTGAATATGCACAGACAGCAACACGCCCAGGCAGGTCATGCTCCAGAGCTGGAAACTGGTTTCTGCCCTGATCACGAGTTCTGGTTTCTCTCACCTGCTCTCTGACTTCCCCTCACGAGTGAGCATGAGCCGCGGCTCGGCCCTGACCACGTCCCTGTCACTGAGGGCAGTGCCTCGCTGTGGGGTCCGTGCGGTGGCAGTGATCACAGCCTGCACAGTGTCGGGGCATCTGACAGGTTGGGAGGTTTGTGGGGTGGCGTGACACCCCAAGAGTAGGTGGGGCGGGGGGTGAAGCTGACACAGCTGGAGAGTAGGTGCACCCTGAGCCCCACAGTGCAGGAAATGCAGCGGTGTGCCCGGCTGCCCAAGAGCCGTGACATGCCCACTTACCCACCTTCGAGCTCAGAGAACCCTGAGAGGGAAGTATGTTTACTTCTCTTTTGTTAGGAGAGGGAAGTCGGAGGTCTGGAGATGGTAACTGGGGGACTGTTCGTGATTGTCTGTTGGGTGATTGTAAAAGTCACCAGCTGCACTAGCCCCGCGAGGACCTGACCTGCTGTCACAGGTCCTCGCCGCCTGTGCCTTCGTGTCCTCTCATTACCGTGGGTGTTGCTCATTCTCAGCACCCCCATCTCCCCTCGACACCACCCACAGCCCCTAGACCCGGAGGTGTTCGCATCATTTGTCCTAAACACCACAGTGTACCTGGGAGCCGGCGTGGACATGCCAGCCCACGCTCAGAAGGGCCCGTCTTCTGGCCTCCATGTGGGAGAGGGTTATTCTGAACAGCTGCTCAAGAGGCAGCTGCGGGGGCAGCAGTGACATATCTCTGAAGACGACACTGTGTCACCAAAATGGCACAGGCCACACACCAACAATAATAGCGACACGGAACTTCTCTGATGTTCTCCTGAAATTTCAGTACCTCCCCACGTGCACAGTGCCATCCCCCCAGCCCACGTGGGACGGGCATGCAGGTTCCTTCCCCTTTGGTAGCAGCTGGACGTAACTCGGTGGTGTGGAGTCAGAGCTGTCAGCATATGGAAAGACGTTCCTGGTTGTACACAAGGAAGGGCTTCCAGGGGTCCCCTGCCACGCCCTCAGGATGTGACTTTCATAGGAACCGCTGGCTCCTCACTGCAAACTGTTAAACCAACAAACCCGAAACTCCAAATACTCACCGAGTGTTTCTCTCTGGCATTTTCAGGACAGAATCCACACAGATCGTTGGACATTCCACTTAGCACCACAATGTCCACTGAGGTCCTACTGTGTGCACAGTACAGAATCTGAAGCTGTGGGGGTTGATAACATGAAAGAAAACAGTGCTGCCCTAGAGGTAGAGGGTTTTAAGGCAGAAGGAGGGAGAGAGATTGCCATGTCACCTGTCTCGGCCAATCACAGCTGAGCGTCTTGGGGGGGGTGTGGGCCGGCTGGAGGTGAAAGGCTGGGAGCCGCAAGCCTGGGGTACTGAGCGGTTCAGCTCCTCTGATACACGGGTTGAAATCCGGACCCAGAAGCCTCTGTGTACACGGTGTCCTTGCAAAGTCTCTGCGTCCTGCGGACTAATCCTGCGTGAGCCAGGGTTTGCTCCTCAATGTTTGTCAGCACCTCAGGTTGACAGAGTCAAGATGAGGTTTCAGGTGATTTCAGTTTGAAAGTTTACAAGTCGTCGGAAATAGTAAGACCCTTACCAGAAACAATTACAGACAACTTCAATATGTGCGTGTAGACAGACAGACAGACAGACAGACACACACACACACACGATAGTCTGAGCAGCTGAACCAATTCTGGACTATTGAGGAATTTTGTAGAAATGAAATTTTAATGTCTTCACTCTCAGTGGGAATAATGAAAAGCATGGCTGAGTAGATATCGTTTAGAAGCTTGCTTTAATGAATAAATAAGTATATTGCAGGTTAAGCGGCTCCCCTGTAATCTATTTTGGCTATTAATTTGTGTAGCAATTTCCTTTTTTCGTACTTAGTAGAAAAACAGGTTTCAGGGCTCTGAAAGTGAGCCCACATTACAAATTAGCAGACATGATGTAACGATTCTGGATGAAACATAAAGTTTAAGCTCACAGTAAAGAAGCACACAAGCAGAGTCGGGGTAAAGAGAATCCCAGAAAGTCTTCAGACCCACCGTTCTTTCTCAGGCCTCCAGGCGAGAACACTCAGCGGCTGGTTCAGAAAAGTACGGAGCTGTTGGGGAAACGAGCTTAGAGACCACGGGTTGCCCGGAGCAGATTGGTGCCAGGGAGTGGGCTCCCCCGCCTTGGTGAGAACCCCGGCTTCCTGCTGGAGAATCTCTGCCATGTGTCTTGCCAGCTGTCCCTCTTGTTGAATGTTGTAACTACCTCAGTGCCAACCCTCCACTGAGGAAAGCACGTGAAAATGTAGCGTAATGCTTTATTAGAATCAGATTGGTAAAAGGAAATGAGTCTTGGCAAATTCCAGGGATCTGCCCCAAGTCAGACAGCTCGATGGCCAGCAGGCCCTGTCTTCTGGTCCTTTGTGGCGTGAGATCTGTGAGGAATGAAGCCCCTTGTCTCTTCCTGTCTTGTCAGGACTAGTGAACACCTTGTAACCACTTATAGAAAACTGTGGGGCGTTGGAGGTGGTCCGAGGCAGGAATGTAATGAGGAAACGCAGCAAGGTGAGCCCCGCGAAGCAGGTGAGTGAAGGGGCAGCGGGGTCAGGCAGCCCAGGGAAGCCCGCTGTGATGGCCTCAGCCCTGCTCTCTGGGCGCCTCCTGCTTTGACTTTCCTCTGTGCTTTTCGTCCTGTCTTTCCTGGCGATGCCTCGATTTCCCACAAGGACTGTTTGGCCCATTGCCGGTCATTTGCTCCAGAGTTATGTTTGTCCTTTTATCATTGAGGGCAGCCCCTGCTTCCCTCAGAATTTATGCTCGGTGCTCATTCAAACGAGCCTTTCGGTTTGTCTCCTCAAGGACACTCACTAGCAGTCGTGCCAGATAATTCATGGTGTTTGCTCTCACGCCAGGACGCTTATCATCATAAAACTCCCCATCTGGGCGCCTTTCCTTGGGGGCCGTTGCTGGCACAACACAGTTGCTCTGCAGCCCCCGCTGCTGAGTTCTTCACCCACCAGCCCTTTGGTGCCCGAGGGAGTGGCCCGGTGCCCCACCTCCCGCGGCTACTGGCACCCGGAGCTTCAGCCCGCAGGGACACGGGAGTGACAGCCGGGGGCTGCGGTGTCCCTCGGCGCGGGAGTCATTCACCCTCAGAATCATCGATTTAAAGACACTGAAATCAGGGAGCCCGACTCACCTGTATGCAGCGCTGATTTTTCTGACACGTTTCCTGCCTGAGGTTTAGGCAGAGCCACGGGCTGTGGCCTCATGTTTCCGCCCATCCCCCCCATTTCCCATTGAACGCCGGGCCGACTGTTGGCCATAGAGCAGCTCCCTTCTACTGTGCTCCACGCGGGTCACCATCCCGTTGGGTCAGCGTGTGCTGAGCTCTGAGACCCTGCACTAAGCGTCAGAAGGGAAGCGGAGTGTTACCTGCTGGTCCTGGAGCAGGTGGAGCCCAGCTTCAGAGCAGGCACCGCTGAAGGTCGGCGTCTGGTCTGGAGGCGCGTGCGCGAGGGTGCACAGGCCCCCAGAAGGGCAGCGGGCGCTGAGTCCCCCCCAGGCCTGGAGCTGTGGGGGGAGGGGATGGTGTGTGGAAGCTCAGTGCGAGCTGGACTCGGTGAGGAGAGGCCCCACATGGCCAGGGTCCTCTAGACAAGCAGAACTAGTGGAGATTCCTGGGAACGTAAAGTCCGGAATTAGCTCAGTGCCCATGGAGGTTGTGGAGCCAATGTCCCAGTTCACAGCCCGTCAGGCAGTCAGCTTTCCTTCCACTCAGGCCTTCACCTGATTTCACGAGGCCCACCCCCTAGGGGGGCAATGTGCTTTACTCGGGCTGGCACTTCAAATGGTGACGTCACCCACAGACAACTCGCAGATACCCCAGACCAACGCTGACCAAATGGCTGGGAGCCCCTTGGCTAGTTGCGTTGTCACACCCCCAGCAGAGCTTCGGTCCTCCTGGGAGGCAGGCCTGGCCAGGAGCCCCACCCCACGCGGGGGAGCAGGGACAGCACCGTCAGTTCCTCATGTCCTGTTTCTGTTCAAAGACGGCTGTTTCACATGTGTTGTGTTTGGATTACGTCACACCGACCCAGCCCAGCACAGGTCATGCCTGCATGAAGCAGCCTGGCTGCTTCCTCCAGAAGCTGGGCCACAGCTGTTCTGTGCTTGGGACACGAGACGGAACTTCAGCACATGCTGGTGGCCCCTTTTACAACAAAAAGCATAGACATGCAGAGAGGGAGCTCTCCGAGGCTCGGAGAGAGTCCACTTTGCAGCGGGAGCTGACAGGACGGTGTCACCTGCCTCCTGCTCAGCGGGCACGTGCGTCGGGCCTCTGGTCTTCACTGTTCTGCCACGTCCACGAGTGATTGAGAAGGTGCAGGACACGGGTTTGGAGTGAACTCGCCAACATGGAATCGGCGAGTGGCGAGGCCCAACGTGCCTGCAGGATGTGGTGTCCCACAGGCAGGACGGGGGCGTGGCAGCTGGGCGCTGGAGGGGGCCGCGTGGGGGCTGGGTGCCAAGTGCATGAAGGTGTAAACGCAGCAGAAGTGGGGGCAGAGCCCCTCTCGGGGAGAGTGGGGTTGTCATTAGCCGGCATGGGGTACAGCCGCTGTCGGGACAGAGCCAGAGAGTGGGCAGCACGAGGAGGACGCGGGCAGGAGCTGCGCCCAGGGGTCCGGGCAGCCTCTGAAAGGAGGAGACGCAAGGGACGGTGCCCTTAGGGTCCCCAGAGGAACAGCCTGACGACGGGTCATTGGAGCCCAGCCCCATGCTGGACTCAGGCCCACAGCTGGAAGCTCCTGGGTCGCTGTTGTCTCAGGCCGCGCGTGAGGTGGTGGGGGTGGCAGTGGTGGGAACCAGGCACGTAACACCAGAATTTACAGGCGGTGAGCAGCTGGCTTAGCAGCTCTTTATCACCTGGAATTGGAATTTTGAATGAATTAGATTTCCTAAATTCGTAGTATTTGATAAGAATGACACGTGCATAATGTTTACTTTTCCCCTCACAAAACATCTGGTATCTCTCACTTTGAAATCCCTTCATTTGAAACCAGTGTAAGACGTTAGCATCCTTCACAGAGGTCAGGGACAGGTCTTACTAGGGTCACTCCCGTTTGTCACGTATTATTGTTGCTCTTATGATAGGAATGCTTTTCATCGCATCCTCTTCTTTGTTTATAAGGAGAATCAGGACACTGCTGAACAGGCGATTTACTTTTCCTAAGCCCCCTTGGTTTTCCTGGAAGAAGACTCCTAGCCTGTGTGTGAGGACATTTATTCCTTGTCACTGACCAGTGTTTTGCTGATGTGATACCTGCTTGTCTGCTGTTTAAAGGGGCTCGTGTCTCCATATCAGCGTCAGGCCCCATGCTGATTGTTTTTTGCAGCAGATTTTTTAAGTAGTTTGAGGAACCCCGTTTGCCTTTTCTAAACGTTTTGATCAAGTTTTGCACGTTAAATGTTGTCAAATGTCTTTTCACTGTATAGTGCAATGATAAACTGCTATTACTATATCCTTACTGAATTATGAAAATAATTCCATTAATCGTCTTCCTCGGGTGGTAGCATTGTTAATTTTCCAGAGTAAATCCTCGCTGTGCTTGCTGCATTATTGTTACGTCTTGCTGAATTTCTGTTACTTCTATTTTAGTTAGGAGTTTCCCTCTGTATCTCTAAGTAGGACTGTCGTGTAGGTTTCCGTGAGGGCTCAGGTTTGGACAGCAGTGGTGAGGTAACCTCATAGATCAGTTAGAAAGCTTTTTCTTTTCTAGGTTCTCATTGGTTTAATGGCACAGGAATTATGTCTTCCCTAGGATTTGAGAGCACTGCACCATAAAAATGTCTGTGACTACCAGCTTCTTGAGGTAATTTTGGACATGTTTCCGTCCTTGCTGTGGCCTTTGACTTGTTAAGCTTTCTATCTCTTTCTGAGTCAATTCTGGGAACCTGTGTGCCTGCAGACTGAGCTTCCAGCAGGCGCTCAGCCTCACGCCCGACTCCACACTGCGCCCGGTTCATCCTCCTCAGTGCCCAAGGGATCCTGTCATCACACCCAGACTTTCCTTGGCTCTTAGGTGAGAATTGGAGATCTGACCATGGCCCCTTCCCATCATCCCTCCACCTGCTGCCTGCCCCTGGGCACCACGCTGCAGCCACACTGGCCCCTGCGGGCATAGGCCATGGACTCTGCCCACCTCAGGGCCCTTTCATCTTCCTGTGCTTTCATCCCTCCTCTCCTTCCTCCCGAAGCCATTGCTACCCTGCTTTCCCCAGATGGCCAGCTGGGTCCTTTAAAATAAGACAGGCTTATTTTAAATATCTCACCAAGGCCTCTCCTGACCGACTGACATGCAGGCAGTTGTAGGAGTGTAACCACCAGCACCAGCACTCGGGTTCACCAAGCGGGTAATGGTGAACGTGGCAGCATGGCCGTCCGTTTTCCGTCACCCAACCCTGGATGCTTTCGAGAGAGAACGGGGCTATTGATAATCGCATCAGAGGCAGCTTGTGCTCTGCAGCTGCTGATGGCACACTGGGTGATCCCTCCTCTTAAGTATCAGGCGGACGCTATCATTATCCTGCTTTCCAAAGAAGAAACTGAGGCAGGGAGCAGTGGTGAGGTGGGCGCCTGACCTGGGAGTCTGATGCTGGGAGCACCCATCCGTTCATTTTGTAGCCTCTGTCTGAGCTTTCAGTCGCCCAGCGCTCTGTTTGTCCCCACCTTCGGTAGGGCCCTGAGCTCCATGGTGGCAAGGACAGTGAATGTCCTCTCTGACCTCTGAGCCGAGTTATTCCCACTCTATGTGGAGTGAATGAAAGCATTTGCTGTTCTTGCTAATATCAAGATTTTCTAATTAGCCTTGAATAATAAGTAATGTTCTCTAATGAACTGGGAACCATCTGTTGCTTCACCATTTCCTGTCCGGGCGTGATCTGGACTAAACTGGGCATTTGCTCACCTCTGACTCAGACCCTCAGAGCCCACGTCCAAAATGCAGCACAGTTCCATCTCAGGGTGCCCTCTGCTCCCATGTTCTGCTGCCCACTTCTCGCTTAGTCCAAAGAAATCATCAACAATCAAAAGGGATTGTAACCTGCATCCGTGTAGAAAACTGTAAGTACCATTGTCAGGGAAGAACTTCCAGGCCTTAGTAATAACTGCGGGGCCAAGGGGAGACAACAGATGAAAGTCATGAGCTGAGTGTCTCAGTTTTGGGAAGAAGAAAAAAATTATACGACCTGATTGGGAATTAAGATACAGAATTTGTGGGTAAGAGAGAACAAGTTCAAATTAATGTGTTTGTTAACTGCCCTGTGAGGCTGACACCCTCTAAGGGACTGTGGAAATTAACACTTGTGTTCATGGGACACCTGTGCTGGTGGTGGCAGCTCCGGAAGGAGGCTGTGCATGTCTCTGGCTTTGCTTAGTTCCAAAGGACGAGCTCCTTCTGATTTATGAAAGGAGTTTCTTCACTCTTCTCTCTGTTTTGAAGTGTGTTTGCAGAGTTCATGAACGTTTGTGGGGCTGACAAAGTGTGAATAGCCACATCGGACATGGGTGCGCAGGTATCACATGGGAAAGTCTCAGTTATTTATCCTAAGTGACGAGTGGCAGTGACAAGCAGCCATGTCTCTACTTCACTCAGAAGCTTTGGGCTCCAGAAAGATACATCATTATTCAAGTGAATCAGGCTTTCATCCTAATTGTTTGGACACCACCGATCCTTTTTCATAAGTTTTCTCCTTAAACCACACTGATTCCAGCGATTGCTTTCTCTCTCATAACGGTAATATGTTATCCTCACTTCCCCACCAACAAGCTCATGTTTCTCCTGAATTGGATATAAAGTAAACAGTAGGAATGTAATTGGAGGGTAAATTCTGTTCTGTCTTAGCTGATGGAAAGTAATGAAAAATCGAGATGGAGAGGAGACGTGTACTCACCACACAGGCACCATTTATCATCTTCCTTTGAGACGGCACAAGATGACCGCTGTGCATGTTAACCAGCGACTACTGCGCGGGGTGGGAAGCAAAGAGTCGACCGTGAACCAATTAGTCGGTGGATGACATTTCTCTTTCCTCTACAAGACCACGAAAAGTTTAAAATACTGATGGAAAAAATCATTGCCTAAGAGCTGCTTGAAAAAAGTGACCAGAATTGCTGATTTTGCCGCCGCTTTTCATTTGAGTAGGAGAGGAGAACTCCAACTTAAAATAATGTGTCTATAAACTGCCTTCCAGACGGGCTGATATCTTAAAGTACGACTCATTAAAAACCACGTGTGGTTCAAATGCCAGGACCTCTGCTTAGAGATGGGAGCACTGGGGCACCCGCGTTCCCACAATAAGGTTTTCAAGGAAGAGCAACACTGTTTGGCACAGTGAGTCCCAGTGGTTAAATCACCCCGGTGGTTACGGCGGAGGGTTTGCAATGACTGTTCAGATTTTCCTAAGTGAGGAAGGACAACTACCTATTGGAATTCTAAAGATAAAATCAATCAAACAGCAGGCAGAGATTTGCTGAGCACCAACTATACGCTTCATTCTCTAGTAAGCAGTATGTGAGAGAGAAAAGAAGCAGGACATATAGTCTTTGTCATTAAAAACACTCAGAATATTTTCTTAACCTCAGTTGTATTTCTTTATCAGCTATGATTTCTCATTTTTGTGTGTCCCCTAAATATTCATTAATATGGAGGCAGATTCAAACTAGTCAGTTAATCAAAACAGTGGTTTTAGAGCATGGAGCGCTGCATCGACACAGGCAGACTTTAACGACAAGGATGATAACATAAGGCTTCTGCTCTCAAAGAGCTTATGGTCTGAGAGAAATTGCAAGAACAATGACAAATAATAAAAATATCTTACTCGTCCTTTGGCATTTGGCATTTACCTGACATTCATGGAACATTTACTGTGAGCCAGGAACATGGAGCATAAAAATGAGTAAGAAATGCAGTTAAGTTTGCATATTTATTGGGACCACAGTCTAGACTAAGGTTTCACTGCTTTTTCCCAAATACCTAGAACAGAGCCAGCTTGGCAGATAGAAAGTGTCCAGTAAATACGTACTGAATTAGTGACTATTTATACACAACATTGCTTTTAAAGGCCTTCACATTCAGGATCTTATTTTATCCTCACAGCTATTCTGTGTAAGAATAAAGCAGAAATTAATGAAATGCGGAACAACCTGGTTCTTTGAAAAGATCGACAAAATTGTGACACCTTTAGTTAATTAGTGAAGGAAAAAAGAGATGACTCAATCTGAAGTCTAGGATGAAAGAAGAGCCTACTTCCAACCTCACAGAAATGAGAACATGGCATGAGAAAAACGCTTTGAAACTAGACAGAGGTGGTGGTTGTGCCGCGTGGGAATGTGCTAAACGCCACTGGAATATTCAGTTTAACATGGTTAACTTTATGTTATGTGAATTTCACCTCAATTCTTTAAAAAGTGTGAAAAAAAAAGGATTACAAAGTAGTACTATTAACAATCATAAGCCAATAAATAAGGTAACTTAATTGAGATGGGCAAATTCTTAGATAGATACAACCTGCCAAAATGGACTTAAGAAGAAATAGAAATTCTGAGTAGACCTATGAGAAGGAAAGAGATTGTATTAGTAAAAGACAAACAAACAGCCATTTAGAAAAGTAAATTAAAAAAACTACCCACAAAGGCAAGCTCAGGTCCAGATCGCCTCACTGGTAGCAAACATTTAAAGAAGAATGAACACCAGTCCTTTTCATATTGTTCCAAAATTAGAAGAGGGAACCTCTAACTCCATCTATGAGGCCAGTATTACGCTGATGCCAAAACCATAGCACAATATCACAGGAAAAGAAACTGCAGACCAGTATCGCTTATGAATGAGACTCAGAAATCCTTCACACAGCGCTAGCAGACTGAGTCGCGCAACCTGTGAAAGAGCCCACCACATTCAGCTGGGATGGCCCCAGGAATGCAGTTGGTTTGACATCTGAAAATCAACTACTAGTAATGCACCCTGTTAATCGGATAAGAGAAGAGAAATGACAGGATCCACTCAATAGATGCAGAACAAGTATTTGACAAAATTCAACACCGCTTCATAATAAAAACACTCAACAAACTAGCAATAGAAGGAAAATACTCAGCCTGAGAAAGGGCAGCTATGAAAAATTTAGCAAGACCAGGACATCTGCTCACCACTTCTATTCAGCATTGACCTGGACATTGTAGCCAGGGCAGTTTTCCTCTTCTCACCTTTCCAAAAAGAGGAAAACAAGGTATCCAGATTGGCAAGTAAGAAACAAAACTACATCTATTTTCTGACAACATGAAATTGTATGGAAAATTCTAAAGAAATAATGATTGAGTTCAGCAAAGTTATAGGACACAAAATCAATATACAAAAGTAATTGCATTTAATTACACGTCCAATAAACAGTCCAAAAAATGTGACAAAAGAAACACAGAATTTGTACTCTGAAAAGTGTCAAGTATTGGTGAAGGAAATTCAGAAAAGTAAATGAATGGACAGGCACCCCACGTCCATGGGCCAGATCAGAAGACTTCATATTGTTAAGCTGGCAATACTCCCCAAATGGCTTAACAGATCTCTGTCAAGGTCCCAGCTGGGTTTTTCAGAAATTGACAAGCTGATGTTAAAATTCATGCAGAAATTCAAGGGACACAGAGCAGCTAAAATAGTCTTGAGAAACAAGAAGTCCAGATACTTTCGTAGGGATTGGAAGTATCTATACAGCAATGAGTGAAAATTTGGGATTCCTCCTTTTTACTTCAATTCGAAGAAGAGTCTGAGATGCTTGTTTGGGGAGCTGTGACTCAGCATTGTCACTCTTGTGACTGGGTGGTGGCTTTCGGCATCACATTCTGACCCCTGCCGGGGGTTGCCAAGCACAGGAAGCAAACTAGGGACACTAGCAGGAATGTCGTCCCTCTGGTGCCGGTGTTGGAAGCCAGACTGTGGGGCCAGGCGTGCACACGGCTTTTCCCTCCTCTCAGGGTCCCAGCGCGTGGGCCCTCCCCAGGGCCGGTCCTGCTGACCACCAGGCTGCGTGTGCTGAAGGGGACAGCGTGCCCTCCCCTTGCCTTCTCCGAGTCAGCTGACCTCACACCAACCTGTGTGTCCCTCGAGTAACACCTGATGATGGGCCGATGGTTAGTGGCCAGTGTGAGGCTGAAGGAGGGGCCGCACACCTATAGGTGCCTGAACTGAGGCTGGAGGTGTGTGATTGCCAAGGTGCTTTCATATATTTCACTTATTATCATTAAAATCTCTATAAAGTAGATATTATCACTCAGAAAAAAGTTAACATGGATGTTCAGTGGCTTGCCTCAGGCCTGTCACTCACTTATTTTTTTCCACTAACGTTTTTTGATATCTTTATTGAGATATAATTGACAAACCCCGCATTTACCTTTTTAAGTGTACAGACCAGTGGTTTTTAGTGTATTTGCAAGGTTGTAAAACCATCAGCACCGTCTGGTTTGAGAACAGTTTGCCCCTCCCCCAGAGAAGCCCTGACAGACCGTCACAGTCACCGCCTATTCCAGGCCCCCCCCCAGCGACCACAGATCTGCTGTCCGTCTCTAGCTGGGTCTCACTCCCTGCAAGCGGGATCACACCGCGTGGCGGGGCGCGGCCTGGCTCCCCGCGCTGAGCCTGGGGGCGCAGGTGCGTCCACGTCGGAGCGTGTGGGCTCCGTCCCGCGTGGCTGTGTCGTACCCCACCGTGCGCCTGCGTGCGCTTGCTTTTCTGTCTCCGAGCGTCAGTTGACCGACACCGAACTGC
This sequence comes from Rhinolophus sinicus, assembly GCF_036562045.2. NCBI lineage: Eukaryota > Metazoa > Chordata > Mammalia > Chiroptera > Rhinolophidae > Rhinolophus > Rhinolophus sinicus. The sequence continues at coordinate 449,943 of NC_133754.1, forward strand.
TGCGACCTTTGGGGCAACGAGTCCTGCTGCAGCGGGGCCACGTGCGTGTCGTGTGTCCCGCTGACTGGGTGTTCGCCTGCCCTGCGCCTGCTCCGGGAGCCCTTCATTTAAGGCAGAAGACGCAGCTGTGGCCTCCTGGGACCATGTCGTTCCCTGTGTGAATGTCATGCGGGGCGCCGTGGCCGACGTGGGGTGGAAGCCGAACCCAGTGCGTGGAAGGGCGGGAGGGACACCGGCTCGGTCGTGGAAATGAAGCTGAAGCCAGTGAAAGGTCGCGGGGAGCAGCTCCCCAGCCCTTGAGCCGCGGTCTGAGCGGCCGAGCCCCTGAGTCCGGCTCGCGTGTCCCGGTAGCGATCAGGGGTCTCGGGCAACAGAAGCTTCGTGAGTGTTGTCAGTGATTTCTCGGCAGCACAGCGGAGCGTCAGCGCGCAGAAGGGAAGGTTCTGCGGGAGAAGAGGAAACGCCGAGAGGGGAGGAACTGCAGGGGCCCCGCAGCCACGGCCGAGCCCCAGGGCAGAAGTGTGTGCCGGATAAGTGGGCGCAGGGGAAGGGAGGCGCAGCCCGGGCAGCTGCCCTTAGCGCTGCGCCCAGCGCGGCCTTAGCGGCTGCGCCCAGCGCGGCCTTAGCGGCTGCGCCCAGTGCGGCCTTAGCGGCTGCGCCCAGTGCGGCCTTAGCGCTGCGCCCAGTGCGGCCTTAGCGGCTGCGCCCAGTGCGGCCTTAGCGCTGCGCCCAGTGCGGCAGTGCCCGGCGCCGGGGCTGGACGGCGAGGGCCGTGCTGTGCCAAGGGCGCGGAGGCTTCTGTGTGCGCTGGCGGCTGGGTCTCCCCTGGGAAGTCTCCATGGCTGCTGAGCTGTGGGCGGTGGTGGACGATGGCACTAGTGAAATCCCAAACGAATATCTGAATTTTTAGAGGTAAAATGTCAAGGAGAACGTCCTCCTTGCTGTGGGCTATTGCTATAGAAAAGGTTAAGACAGGCTCCTCCCGCGCTGCTTCCTCAGGGGACATACGTGTGTGCGCAGGGGGCGCCTGCTGCGGCCGGAGGGCCGGCCGTGTCCTCGCCCCTAACGCCCGCAGTGCCCCGCTGTGGCCGCCGGCACCGTTCTCACCCGCTGTCCCCACTGCGTCTGTGCAAGGGGCCCTTTTGCAAGGACACCTGTCACGCTGGGGCAGGCGCCGTGCCCTTGGGCTGCGTTGCTCTCGTCTTCACTCCTTACAGCCTGGCGGCCATTTCCAGCAAAGTCCCTTCCGAGGTTCTGGGGGCAGGACTGCACATGCGAACCCGGGGGGCAGCTCCACCCATGACAGGCTGGTTCAGATCTAACATGGCCCTGTGTCAGGGAACAGTTTGAAAACAAGGCTGAAAATGATCCTCGGTGATGACTTTGGTTTTAGGATGTGCCTTTCGTGGACAGTCTTAGACGGGGTGAGCTTCCAAGTGACAAGTAACAGGTCGTTTGCTCGGGCTCCGCGTGTTGTCGGGTTCGCACAGCAGCCGCGTCAGGCGTGACCCCTACCGCTCTCGATGCTGAGTCACGCCCCCACGTCTCCGGCGGGCGCGGTGGCTTCCTGCGGTCACTGCACGTGCTCCCCACACGCGCCGGAGGACGCGCGCGCGGCTGCGTGGGCCCTCTTGTGCCAGTCTCCCGCGTGGGAGTCGGCAGCTTTTGAACCTGCTCACTCTGTGTGGGACCTGGTCGGTGGTGATGTGCTTCATCTTAACTAACAGAAGTGACTTGGATTAATTGTGATTTACATTTGTCACAACCAGAGTGTGACTTAGATTTAAACAGGCAAAAACTATGTAAATGGTGAAAAAGTAATCAATTCTGGGAGCATTCAGATCAACTTTGTTTAATTTTAAAGTTCAGAGGTGCTTATCCTCTTAAATCTGATGATTTAATTTTTACAACTTCGGAATACAGAGAAAAATACAGCTGCCACACTGTTCAACTGACTTTTCTGATACATCTTTTGTAGTTTTAATATGACAGTGTACATCAATTATGAGTATTATCTCTGCTTAAAGATTTCCTTATGGCGTGAGATTATCTCCCGATGTCCTACAGGGAAACACAGCTTTGAGACTTGATTTGGTGATTGACAGTCCAGTCTCATTTGGTATAATGGGATTTAATTTGTTTGTAGATAAGCTTACCTAAAGGGACTGTCACGGGAACAGAAATCCCCTAGCTTATACAAACAACAGAAAATTAATTAACATGGAAGCACTAATTAGTTTTCGCAATTTGCTGCAGAGCTATGGGTCCTGAGGGGTGAGACAGGCTGGTGGTTGGCGGGAGATGGGGGGAGGAGGGAGAGGCTCTTTCAGGGACACGAGAGAGTAGAGGTGACGGGGGCAGGAGAGGACCCATGAAGTCACCACTGCCTACAGAGAGATGGGAGTAGAAGAGAGAACATGGAGACCTGGCGTCAACGGCCAGCATGGTGGCCTGTCTGTCGTCACTAGAAGGGGACCCTGGGTCCTTAAGCAGCTTCTTGGAGGGCCTCCCATCATCAAACTGGGACACACCTCCAGCCCCACCTGCTTTTGCAAAGTGCTCCCTCTCTCTGGAATGCCTCTCGTCCCATCTCCTCAGGGATACCCCTGCCCTCCTGCAAACGTGGGTCGCCCCGCTCTCCACTCCCACTCCCCTGGGCACTGCGTGCGTCTGCTTGCCTGTTTGTCTCCCTGGGAGACCAGCGCGGTGGGGCCCCGCGGTGCCAAGTGGCTCCGAAGGCTGGTGCAGGTGCCCAGTGCGGGAAGATGGAGGGGAAAGCAGGCGGCGGCCCCCAGCTGCCCCCGCAAACACCTGCTCTTGGATTCCAGGGTCTCTCAGGGCTGGAACCCAGTCCCGACAGAGCGCGGAGCACATGCCATGCGCCTGGTCCTGGCATCTGTGTGTTTTGCTAAGGACACAGGGAATCGACTGTTTGTGGCCACACTGCATCCCAGACACCTGGGAGCCCTCGGCATGTCTGCACTGAGCCACCCAGGGCCCTGCGGTATCAAGAGGCAGGAGGGGCTGTGACCACACAACAAGGCATCCAAAAAGGGTCCCTCTTAGGGGCTGCTTTGGGGAAAAGCGACACGTGCTGGCCTTCTGACTTTGAGAAAAATTTTTAACTTTTTGTCCTTTAAAAGAGGAACACTTACCAATAGACATACGAAAAAATGCTCAACATCACTAATCATCAGAGAGATGCAAATAAAAACCACAATGAGATATCACCTCACCCCAGTCAGAATGGCTATCATCAACAAGACAAATAGTAACAAGTGTTGGAGAGGCTGTGGAGAAAAAGGAGCCCTCATACACTGTTGGTGGGAATGCAGACTGGTGCAGCCGTTATGGAAGGCAGTGTGGAGGTTCCTAAAAAAAATTACGAATAGAATTGCCATATGACTCAGCAATCCCGCTCCTGGGTATCTACCCAAAAAATCTGAAAACATTTATACATAAAGATGTATGAGTTCTGAAAATTAAGTTTGCAAACTTGTTGCAACGATGTTGCTAACTTTTATTTTTTTAAAGATTTTATCAGGGAAGGGGAACAGGACTTTATTAGGGGAACAGTGTGTACTTCCAGGACTTTTTTCCAAGTCAAGTTGTTTTCCTTTCTGTCTTAGTTGTGGAGGGCGCAGCTCAGCTCCAGGTCCAGTTGCCATTGCTAGTGGCAGGGGGCACAGCCCACCATCCCTTGCGGGAGTCGAACCAGCAACCTTGTGGTTGAGAGGACACACTCCAACCAACTGAGCCATCCGGGAGCTCAGTAGCGGCTCAGCTCAAGGTGCCATGTTCAATCTTAGTTGCAGGGGGCACAGCCCACCATCCCTTGCGGGACTCAAGGAATCGAACTGGCGACTTTGTGGTTGAGAGCCCACTGGCCCATTTGGGAATCAAACCGGCAGCCTTCGGAGTTGGGAGTATGGAGCTCTAACTGCCTGAGCCACCAGGCTGGCCCTGTTGCTAACTTTTTTTGATATCATAGGGATTATTCATTATGAATTTGTACCAACTGGACAAACAGTTAACTAAGTTTACCATTTAGAACTGTTGAAAAGGCTGCGTGAAAAAGTTAGACAACCTGAACTTTTCGCCAACAATTCATGGCTGTTGCATCACGACAATGCACCAGCTCACACAGCACTGTCTGTGAGGGAGGTTTTAGCCAGTAAATAAATAACTTTACTGGAACACCCTCCCTACTCACCTGATCTGGCCCCCAGTGACTTCTTTCTTTACCCAAAGATAAAGGAAATATTGAAAGGAAGACATTTTGATGACATTCAGGACATCAAGGGTAATACGACGACAGCTCTGATGGCCATTCCAGAAAAAGAGTTCCAAAATTGCTTTGAAGGGTGGACTAGGCACTGGCGTCAGTGTATAGCTTCCCAAGGGGAAGACTTTGAAGGTGACCGTAGTGATATTCAGCAACGAGGTACGTAGCACTTTTTCTAGGATGCGTTCGCGAACTTAATTGTCAGACCTCATATGTATCCCTATGTTCACTGCAGCTTTATTTACGGTGGCCAAGACATGGAAACAACCAAAGTGTCCTTTGATAGATGAATGGCTAAAGAAGTTGTGGTATATACACACAATTGAATACTATTTTGTCATAAGAAAAGATGAAATAGTGCCATTTGCCGCAACATGGATGGATCTTGAGTTATTTATTCTAAGCAAAGTAAATCAGACAGAAAAATTCGAGAACCACATGATTTCACTGATATGTGGGATATAAACTGAAAACAAAGGAACAAGACAAACAAATGAGAAACAGAAAATCATAGACACAGACAATAGTTTAGCAGTTACCAGAGGTTGCGGGGGGTGGGAGGTGGAGATGAGGGTAAAGGGGATCGAATATATGGTGATGGAAGGAGAACTGACTCTGGGTGGTGAGCACACAATATGATATACAGATGATGTAATACAGAATTGCACACTTGAAACCTATGTAACTTTACTAACTATTGTCACCCCAATAAATAAAAAAAGCAAAACAAGGGAAACACTCATGCCTCACTGGCTGTCAGTGTGACTGGGCTCGCGAGCTCCTCCAGGGGTGGCGCTGTGCCCGCAAGGCCTGTGTCACTGTCCATCTGCCTGAGGAGCTGAGCTGAGTGGAGCTGTCACGTTCCTTACTTCCCGGGTTTCACCTGCCGCTCTGGCCTTTCGTTATTACGTGGCCTGACTCTCACTCCCTCCTCCTCCTCCTCTCTCTCACGATAAGTTATGACATTACCCTCTGTTTTCCTCATAGTTTTTTAAGTAGAGTGATTGAATCACTCTTTACATTTCCCTGTGTGTCCCCGCTGTTTTCCTACATGGCGTTTAAGAGGCAGCCCGGCATTACTCGCCATGTTTCATAGCCCACCTGCCATGGAGCCTCCGCCTTCCCGGGTCCTAAGCCGCCAGTCGTCTCAGCTCTGGTCTTGGTCTCAGGTGCACCCCCTACCTGCCCCCAGAGAGGCCGTCCTGAACCCACACTCGTTTACCTAACTCCCTGCCTAAAACTCCTCAGCACCTTCACTGTTCTTCACGCTGAGTCCAACTCCTGAGCATTTATTCCTTTTTTAAAAATTTTATATTGGGGAACAGTGTGTTTTTCCAGCACCATCAGCTCCAAGTCAAGTCGTTGTTTTCAGTCTAGTTGTGGAGGGTGCATCTCACTGGCCCATGTGGGAATTGAACCAGCGACCTTGGTGTTATGAGCACTGCGCTCTAACCACTGAGCCAACCAGCTGCCCCGTTTATTCCTTTTTTAAACACGTGGATCACATCCCTGAGTGTGGCCTGGCCCACAGGAATGACATTAGTGGTGGCCAGGGGCTGGGGATACGAGGGGCTGCAGGTTGGCTGCTGAAGGGTACAGGATGAAACTGCTCTAAAATTGACTGTGGCGATGTTTGCACAATAGTGTGAATGCACAAAAACCACTGAATGGGACACGACGTGGGGACACTGCATGGTGCATGGAAGGTATTTGAATAGAGCTGTTACCAACAAATCACCAGCAAGAAAGAATGAGTAGTCACTGGCCCGGCAGGAAGGGCGAAGGCCGTGCAAAGGCCCCGGGGTACAGAGGAGCCTGGCGTGATGGACAGCACCGAGCGAAGGTCTGGGGTGGCTGTAGTGGGACCTCGGGTGCATGGCGGGAAGAAGTGCTGAGGCGTGCAGGCTCTTCCCGTAGGAAATGGACCTGTGACAGGGTCAGAGCAGGGGTCATGACACTTTTGCTTTCCGCGTTAAATTTTACGTTGAGATCTGTTTCTGTTACTTATGTATTATCTGCGACTGCCTTTCAGTGCAAACGAACAGTTGACTTCCTAAATATCTTAAAAGTGTTACGCGTAGGGTTCCTTACATGTCTTTTAAACGCTTTGGGACACGATACTGCTTCTCAGATGCTCACCCCTCGCCGGTCCTCTGTGCCTTTTCTGCAGATGTGCCCGGGGCTGCGGGAAGTGCAGGGAACTGTTTGGCCTCGCTTCTCCTCGGCCTGTATTACTGTGGGGACCGTCAGAGCCTCTGGGTTTGCTCCTCTCCATCGGGGTGCCAGATTAACGGAGGTTTTAGGAGCCTGTGTTTTAAATCACGTCCGGTGCTCGGAATCAGGGCGAGGCCCTGTCGCAGCTCTGTCACCTCCAGTTCACAGTGACATTTTACGTAGTCTAAACAGTCACACAGACTTACTCTCACTGGAAAAGAAACGCAGCTGAAACTCAAAACATTTTTGAAGACCCTCGGCCTTTCCAGGTTGGTTTAACTGCCTTTGCAATTCATGGGACAGAAATGGGAAAAATACGTTACAATAGATCAAAAAATAGGAAATACAAATTCAAGTCAAATGAACATGTGGCAGCGGCACCTGCTGCCTGTTGTTTCAGCTTTGGGAGCTGTTCTGAGCCCGGGCAACCCCTGAGCCCAGGCCTGCGGCGCTCACGGCTCTGTCCGTGGTTCCAGCCACACGCTCTCTGGGCCCTGTCACTTGTGGGACTTAGACAGAGGCTTACACAGAAGTGACATTTTGCTGACACTTTGGGGACAAGCTAAGGATGCACTGATGTCAGGGAAAGGATATTTGATACAGAAGCTTGCAGGGAGCATATTTATTGCTTAGGGAAGTGGAAGGCACCCTGGCAGCCTTGGACCTGCCGTTACCTATGGGCTGTGATAGGCTCGTGGCCTCAGTCTGTCCACAACACCCGGGACCTTTGCTAATTCACACAAACTTGATTTTCACAATAACAAGGTAGGTCAATCCCGAGGCTCCGACTTACTTTCTGTGTGCGGTTATCAGAAATAGATCGGGACTATGACTGAACACCTGTTAAAACATTACTAAGCATTTATAAGATCTACGAATGAGGGTGCTCACTCAGACACACATGTGCTTCTGTGTACGAGTCCATCTCTGTGTGTGTGTCCACCTGTGTGTGAGGAGAAGACAGGAAGTGTGTGCATGCATCTGTGTTTTATGTATTTATATGGTATGTGTGTTTGTACAGTTAGACCTCAATGGAAATGTTAGTTGGGGGAATAGCTAAATGTTCACAGGAATGTAGCTGGTTTGGCACAGAATACAGAAGGAATGTCCACATTGTGACATGTGATGGATGGATGGGAGTTCGGTATAGCACAATGTGTGTGTGAAGTTTGGGGTGGTTTCCTCCAGAGGAGGATGGATCTCATTTTCAAAGGCTGGCTGGGCACAGCAGGCCACCCCCCGTCTGGAGGGAGAAGCCCACCTACCCACTGACAAAGTGTACAGGGCCTGGGGATCTGCCTGGCGGCACTGGTGGGCAGTGGGTGTGTCACAGGCTGTGTCCTGTGAGCCTGGCTCCTAAGAGGGTGCAACTGCAACACGCCAGAGGCCAGAGGTCCCAGCGGAGAGCACAGCATGGCATGTTTGGGTTCCCAGGCCTGACTGGTGGTCGCACGCGTGACCGCTGCCCACCCAGCCCCATTTCTGAGTGTGCCTGGCAGGGGGCCCATTGCCACGACTGCTTGCCAGCATTTCCTCATGCCGATGTCCGGTACGTCCCTCGGAAGGGACACAGTGGGCACTTGGGCCCTGCCTGGCTGAGTGCTGCGAAACTCCCGCCTCTGTGCTGGCTGGTAACTTGTCATTGCATATGTTTTTGTGCTTTTTGGTGACGACCCTCATGGTGACAAGAACCTCGAGCATTCAGGTTTTCCCAGATGCTCATTCTGCCTCCTGGGAACCTGCCGATGAGTGGGGAGTGTGATACACGGCATCGCAGCGCTTGTCATGTTTGTTTTTATGGGGCGGGGATGAAGTAAATGACGCCTTTCCCCAAATGCACAGATAAATTAATGAGTGTGGGGCTGAACAGGGAACAGGGTGATGGGACAGAGACGTGGAGGGGCTTCCTCAGGGTGAATCTCTCACTGCAGGAAGGTGCCTGAGCTGAGAGAGGGGAGAGCAGCTGCAGACACTCCCCAGTCCTGTAGGCGACACAGCCTGGTGACAGGTGCCCACAGTGGGGGAGTGGGGTCGGGGGCAGGGAGCCTCGCCCTTGATGACTTAGGCTTGTTCCCTTAAGTGTGACGGGAAGCCACCAGAGGGCTGAAGACGGGTGTGGCATGCTTGGACTGTCTCAGGGCACCTCGGACTGCCACCAAGGGGCAGCCCGCAGGCTGGGACCCCAGTGCAGCCCCGTTTGGCAGCCTCTGCAGAGGCGCTGGCAGTGGAGATGGGGCAGAAGGCGGGGTCGGGTGCAGCATCAACACGGTGGGGACACAGACATTTGGTGCACTGCAAGGGCCTTCCAGGAAGTGCCCATCTGGAGGCCGCCCATCCTGGGCAGGAAGGAGAACTCAGGGGAGCGGGGACTGTGGGCGGTGTTGGGGTGTGGCTGCACATGGGAGGCTCGCCAGGCCAGCCTGAGAGGACTCCTGTCGCTGCTGGGTGAGGGTCTCAACCGTCAGTGGGCCTGGCGGCGTCAGCAGGCGTCAGGTCTGTGCACCTGACCTTCAGCGTGTCATTACATAAATGACTGGAGATTAAGGCCATGCACTTGAGTGCGTCCTCGAAGGGGGCCATGAGAAGCGCCATCAGTGTTGCACCTGGGGGTAGCGTTGTATTAGGACAGAGGGCAGGTACACTGCCTGATGACATCGAGAAGACTGGGCTGGGATGCATCCTCGGAAAACAGAAATTCGGGTGAACACAAGCTGCCCTCATGCTGTTTCTGTGAGAACGGAACTTAATGGGAATGGACCACCGTGCTCTCACAAATGTGGTTGATGGTGAGAAAGGGAATGGCAAGAACGTGGTAGGTGCAGGGTCCTTGGGCTCATGAGTGACTTCCAGACAGGCTGGCCACCCAGAAATAAGCTGCCGGTCCTGGCCACCAACTTGCCTGTCTGACCCACCGCAGGCCAATGACGCCATTACCTTGGGCATCTCTTTTCCTGACTGACTGAAAGAAAGAGGGATGCTGGTTATTTACAGATAGTTGTCATGGGAGTTACAATTGCAGCCATGAGCAGCCTTGAATTTCGTAGGTGACAATGGCATGAAACAGTCACCTGTGCTGATGGAGGGCGAGCCACTCACTCTTCTCTTGACTCTGTCCCAGGCGCACTGTGACCTGGCAGCAAGCACGTTTGGGTTCAGTGGTAATGGGACCGTTTTTCCTCAGATTCCAATAAATTACTTATTTTTTTTAATCAAGCTTACTCTGAAGGTCAGTTCCCAGAAACACTCCCAAGTCAAACAGGTCATTGGGGGATTTGATAGGAGACAGAGCGGCTGGCATGTGAACTCACAGGTCTGTGGCGTCTGGTGTGGGCACTGTGCGTGGAGGGCCAGGTGTTCTAGAAGGAGTGCTGGGAGCACCACTTAGCCCCAGCACGTGCTGCTGCTAGGAGCATGGCAGCTGTCAGTCAGTCCTTGTTGAAGGAAGCGGAGCAGGAATGAAGGACGCTGTCCTCAGACGTTTAAACCTCCGTACATCGGCAGTGATCGTGACAGTTGACCTGTGGATTTCATTATGGGTCCCCAGTACATGGCGGTGGCCAGCGAACAATGGCACCCAGACAACAGGAGGCAACGTGGGCTCATCTATCCGTGGGTTTTATATTTGCTTCTCTGTGGCTCATTGCTTTATTAAAGCTACTGACATCTTGGTTTGCCTTCACATTTTAAAATTTATTTTATAAAACGCATTAAAATTCTGTTTGCATGCAGTAGTTGATTGCATGAACTCTCCGACTCTGTTCACCAATTAACGGTGGAGCACACTCCCATCAAGCGTGTTTCCTGGTTTCCGGGTTGCTTTTTTCCTGTTCCATAAGTTTTGCAGGAGCCTCCATACAACTTTCTGCTATTTTGCTGATACTGCATAGTTGTGATGTGCGTTAAAAGGTAACAGATCGCACATAACATTCTGCTTGATGGACCATTTTGAAAATGGTTAGAAACGAAACTTGCATAATTTCCTCCCCAGCCGTTTATGCTAATTCCTTCCCCAAAGGGCCTTATAGGTTCACACAACACCCCCCTCCTTCACAGCCCCGCCCTCTTCCCCCACCCCCACCCCTCCTTCACAGCCCCGCCCTCTTCCCCCCACCCTCTGCCCCTTCACAGCCCCACCCTCTTCCCCCACCCTCTGCCCCTTCACAGCCCCGCCCTCTTCCCCCACCCCACCTTCACAGCCCCGCCCTCTTCCCCCACCCTCTGCCCCTTCACAGCCCGCCCTCTTCCCCCACCCCACCCCTCCTTCACAGCCCCACCCTCTTCCCCCACCCTCTGCCCCTTCACAGCCCCGCCCTCTTCCCCACCCCACCTTCACAGCCCGCCCTCTTCCCCCACCCTCTGCCCCTTCACAGCCCCTCTTCCCCACCCCGCCCCTCCTTCACAGCCCCGCCCTCTTCCCCCACCCCACCCCTCCTTCACAGCCCCACCCTCTTCCCCCACCCTCTGCCCCTTCACAGCCCCCCTCTTCCCCCACCCTCTGCCCCTTCACAGCCCCGCCCTCTTCCCCCACCCTCTTCCCTTCACAGCCCCGCCCTCTTCCCCCACCCCACCCCTCCTTCACAGCCCCGCCCTCTTCCCCCACCCCACCCCTCCTTCACAGCCCCACCCTCTTCCCCCACCCTCTGCCCCTTCACAGCCCCACCCTCTTCCCCCACCCTCTGCCCCTTCACAGCCCCACCCTCTTCCCCCACCCTCTGCCCCTTCACAGCCCCGCCCTCTTCCCCCACCCCACCCCTCCTTCACAGCCCGCCCTCTTCCCCCACCCCACCCCTCCTTCACAGCCCCACCCTCTTCCCCCACCCTCTGCCCCTTCACAGCCCCACCCTCTTCCCCCACCCTCTGCCCTTCACAGCCCCACCCTCTTCCCCCACCCTCTGCCCCTTCACAGCCGCCCTCTTCCCCACCCCACCTTCACAGCCCCGCCCTCTTCCCCCACCCTCTGCCCCTTCACAGCCCCCCTCTTCCCCCACCCCACCCCTCCTTCACAGCCCCACCCTCTTCCCCCACCCTCTGCCCTTCACAGCCCCACCCTCTTCCCCCACCCTCTGCCCCTTCACAGCCCCGCCCTCTTCCCCCACCCCACCCCTCCTTCACAGCCCGCCCTCTTCCCCCACCCTCTGCCCCTTCACAGCCCCGCCCTCTTCCCCCACCCTCTGCCCCTCCTTCACAGCCCCGCCCTCTTCCCCCAACCTTCACAGCCCCGCCCTCTTCCCCCACCCTCTGCCCCCTTCACAGCCCCGCCCTCTTCCCCCCCCCCTCTGCCCCTCCTTCACATCGCTGCGTGCAGCCCCCATCCTGTCAGAGTCACCAGCGCCTCTTCCCAGTCCCAGGTCTTAGATATTGGAATGGGTTCTTCATCGGTGTCTGCCCGAGGGAGCACTTTCTTATCTTTATAGATTAATAATCAATGAAACTTCCTTTAAAACTGCTGACATTTGCTCATCAATTAATATGTGCTAGGTTAGGGATAGGGCATTTGCATGCTTATCTCATTCGGTTTTGGAACAACCCTAGGGGTAGAATCTATTACTCTCCTCTAGATAATAAAACTGTGTCTTGTTTATTTTGAAATTGGAACAAATTCAGATGATGAGAATATAACAGCTAATATTGAGGACTTGCTTCATGCCAGAAATAGTTTTTCTTTATACTTAACACATTTGCATTTAAAAAATTTTTTTCAAATTAAAAATTAATGTGTTCACTGAGCGTTTCACTTCAGCTTTTTTCTCCCTACCTAAGCTATAGAACCTCTCTATTCCCTGCCTTAGAAATAACTCCTGATGAAAAGCTACAGTGTATCGTTCTGGGCTAGCCTATGGTTTATAAATGTATAGCATCAGTCTGTCATGATGCCGTATCATTGCATGTCATTTAGCACCATGCCTGGCACACAGCAGGCTCTCTAAAATAGTTATTACATGAAATACACAATAAATATTGAAAAAATAAAGAATACCTTTTCGGAAATGAACTGAGATAGAGTGTTTCACCCTTCAGTCTCTGTTTATTTTGGACGTTTGAGATTTTTCATTTTAGCACGTAAGATATTATACTATAAAGAAATTAGGGTTTATTTAAGAATTCCTCAGTTGATGAATAGGCAGGTTATTTGAGCTATTACATCAAGTGATTTATACATGTCTCATTTAGACATGTTGTCATGTGCCATATAGTTGTGTTGTCATATGTCATGCATTGTCATATAGCTGGGTTGTCATGCAGTGTTGCCACATGTTGCCATGTCACATGTTGTCATATGTCATGTCATATTGTCATAGCGTTATGTCACATTATCATTGTTATATTATCATGTGGTCATGTTGTCATAGTTGGCATGTGTCATGTATTGCTATAGTCATGTAATGTCACATGTCAAGTCGTGTTGTCATGTGACAAGTATTATCATATAGTTGTGTTAGAATATAGTCATGTTGTCACATGTCACCATATGGTCGTATTGCTGCATGTCGTGTATTGTCATGTCGTGTCCTACAGTCACCTTGTTCCCATTAGGTTGTCTCATGTCACGTGCCTGGGTGAGTGAGTGCCTGTCATCTGATGCTCGCAAAGGGTCCATTCCCATGCACAGTGGTGTTTGGCTTAGTGGTGTGGCAGGTCCGACCCTGCGCTCCGCCTCCTGTTCCAAGGGTGGTTTCGCCTGCAGCGGTTCCTGATAAGGAGCGATTCTCAGTACGCAGCCCAGGACACATCTGCGGCTGCGGCTGCGTGGAGACTCAGCAGAAAGGTTGACATGGTGTTCTCTCCCCCGCCCCCCATTAGTCACTGTCCCAGCTGGAGGATGGCAGAGGAGGACGCAGGAAGCAGCAGATGAGTATAGTTCATCGCAGCCCAATGCTGCCCTCCATCCCGTCACCCCACCCACGTGCCAGCCCCAAACTCTGCCTGCTGCCCCTCGCCCACCTGCCCCACCTGCACTGCCCACAGCAGTGCCTCCCACGCAGCGCCGGTGCCGCAGGACAGCGTGCTCAGAGCGGAGCGCACTGTGTCTGCTTCCTGAGAAGGAGCACCCATGCTTTCCACCTTCACGTGGGATTTGGGGAGCCTCAGGAGAGGGGTCTCCTAGCGACAGTGATCTTGAAATTGGCCTTGCCAGGAGTTCTGCGGCGTTGGCAGTTCTGTGGAGCCGAGTTTGGCAGCCACAGCGGCACCTGTGTCCGCCGCTGCGCTGCTCCGGCGGGGCCCCTTGGAGAGCTGACCTAGGCTCCTTCAGCTGCACCCAAGTCCTCGTGGGTCACAGGGGTGCCACGGGGGCTGTCACCATGCTCTGCAGGAGGGAGGGACGGAAGGGCTGGGTGTGCCCGTTACTTCACATGCAGCTGAAAGCCGCCTCTCTAAAACCACGTGCGTGAATTTAGAGCAGCCTCCACGGATCAAATGTTTTATGGATTTTCAGCCGAGACGCAGCCATTCCTCTTCCCCAGAAGATTAAAATAGGGTACATTCCTTCTGCCAAAGAGAGGGCAGGCTGGCCCCTCACTGTGCTGTGAGCATGGGAGTCACCTGGCCCCCTGGGGCTGCGTCTGCTGTGGGTGTGGGTCACAGCCTCTGTGATCAGCAGGCCCATTCGTGTCTGGTGTCAACAGTGTGAGTGCGTGTAGTCTTCCGGTTCAGGTGACACTCTGCGCTAATGACAATCAGGTCTCAGAGTACCCAGTTGAATTCCCCGCTACACTGTGGATTCTTTTCAATGGCTGTTGCTCAGGGAAGTGGTAAAACGAGCAGACCCACCTCGTGGTAACGGAATCCCACCGTGCACGGGGCGGGGCCGTGGTGGTGGGGGCGGGGCTGTGGGTCAGGGGCGGGGCTGCAAGGCGTGGGCGGGGCCGTGGGCGGGGCAGGGGCGGGGGCTCTGGCAGAAAAGCAGGATGGGTCCAGATGGACAGCAAGTGTCCCCGGCAGAGCCCCAGCTCCAGCTCAGAGCCAGGCTCCGCCGTGTAGATACTTGGTGTCACTCGCTACCAGAAGCAGGTCAGATTCCCCCCTTACAGGGGCCTAGATGGGGAAACCTAGGCTCCGAAGGGCCCACTGAAAACCGCTGAGTGGCCTCCTCACGATGAGCCTCACACACCTGTGACACGTGTGACAGTTACTTTGATATGAAATCGTGATGAAGTGAAGCGCCGTCAGCTGCCCAGTGTCTCCCAGCGGTCTCACTGTCACATCAGCAACTTAGAACGGAAGGAGCCTGCCACCGGGCTGGCTGGTGGCTCACTGTCCCTCACAGGTGTCACCGGACTGGCCGATTCAATGGCCCCGCCTTCATCCCTCGCAGCCCCAGCGAATGCTCCTGTCGCACCTACTCCCTCCCTCCGTCTCCCTGGCCACCATTGGTTAAGGTGCCAGTTTGGGGTTGCCAGCTGTTGTTCTCTGGGGGGAAGTGAGCACCTGACATGACACCCCTGTTACCTTTCAGGAGCCATGACCCCCAGCCCTGCCATGACCCATGCCCCAGCTCGCCCTGTGGCCCTCCTTGCCACGGCACCTCACCTTCTTCCCAGGCACCGTCTTCCATGTGGCCTCCATGTCACCCGACCCTGGCCGGGTCACATCCTGTCGGGCACCTCACAATCCAGCCGGCCACTGGCATCTCCTTGTCGCTGCTGCTGCTTCTTGCAGAAACCCTCCCGGTAGCCATCTTCATACTCTGCTGCCATGACCTCTCGTTCGCTCTCTGTACCGAGGAGCGGCGGCCTCCTGTGTTGCTATTCATGTGAGCTAGGACTGCGCTGCCGTGTGACTGGGGTTCGAGACACTCCGACTGCGTCAGAGAGCATTTTGGTGATGTGAGCTCGGTGTGTTCTAGGCTCCGTGTGTGTTACATAAAGGCATGTCACAGTGTTGGGTGACAAGCAGGGACCCGCTGCTCACCACAGCTCAGGCTGTCACCTTGGCACAGGCACTTCCCGCTGCTTCCACTGCTTTTGTCCCACTGCCGCTGGGAGACCTGTGCACGTCAGACAGCGCCTTTCTGTGGGACTTCCCCGGACCCCTGGGGCAAGACAAGTCATACAGCCACATTCACGGGCTACGCTCAGTGCACCTCATTACCTGCTGGTGAAGTCCCCAGCTTTGGCGAGAGCCGGCTGCTTTCTGAGCTAGGGGACACAGGGTAGAGAGGGACCAGGAGAGGCCAGAGTGCAGCTGGCCAGGCTCTCACTCAGACAGGGAGAGACCCCTCGGAGTGGACATGGTCAGGGAGGGGGAAGTAAGTGTCATCATGCTGAGGCCAGCAGGCCACCGTCAACATGAGTCACTGGTCTGCACTTGAGCTGTTATCTCAGACTGTATTTCTTATGGTGAGGGCACTGATGTCTGAGACAGTGACCCGTGTAAGTGAGGGGACAAGACTTTGGCCCCGCATGCTTTCCAACCAGAGTACTCACTGTGCACAGGCCACGTGGGCACCGGGAGCTCCACGTGCCCCTGGAGGGGAGCCCCTCTGCTCAGGGTGCGTGTGCCCCAAAGAGCCACAGCCCCGTCACCGCTAAGAATCCCCCATCCAGCGAGAGGATGGCCCTTTAGGGGAAGGCTCTGTCACACTGTGCAGCATAGTCACAGGTTGGTGGCTTTGTGTCCTGGGCTTAGAACACACAGAGTGGCAGCTCTTCCTTATGACCTGGCTGGAAATCACCTTTGAGAGGATGTGACCTAGATGTCCTAACGGTTGAACGTGCAGTGGTGGTACCTGAAGGCTTGCGCCCCAGGGGTCGATATGCCGCTGGCTGAATTGCCACCTTTCTCTGAACGAGCGCCAGTTCCCGGACTTGAAGTCCCTGAAGGGACCGAGTGCTGAGCTGGGATCTTGTGCAATTACTGCCTTTGAACTTGGGGTAATTTTCACCTATAACCCGTGATGAAGGTCAAATCTACTGGGCCAAGTGCTGTCGTTGGGGGTCACTTTGGATGCAAATTCAGGTTGCTGTTACAGGAGTGGTGAAAACCAGTTTCTGATTCATGGCCCAAGTAAACTGCCCGTGTTGAATGTTGCTCCTCCTGGGGGCGGGGGAGGGTGGTTGTGGCCTACGGTGGGGCTGGGGGTGAAGTCCAGTCTCCACAGGCTCCTCCGGAGCCCCGAGGCTGGCCCCCTCCCCCATCCCTGTCCTCAGCTGCTTGGTGCGCTCAGTGGCGGTCGGGCAGCCACCTGTCTTCCTTGCACACATGGTGCCTCCCTGAAGCACTGGGAAGATTGTGGTCTCTGCTCTGCCTTGTCACCGTGAAAAGAGCCTAGGTCAGGGCACATGTGGCCTCAGACAGGTCCCTTGATGTAGTCAGTTCAGTGGCCTCGCATGCAGTGTGAACAGCGAGAGGATTTCATCCACCTGGAGTGTGACCATCTGCAGTGTGGAGTGACTTCTCTGCCCTGAAACTCAGAGTCTTCATTAAAGATGTTGTGTGGGCTCCCTGGTGCTGGGACCTCAGAGTGCGGCCTCGGAACACGCATGATGCCTTTCAGCCGTTGTCGGGGGCGACTCTGGCAGCCTTTATGTTTTGTTCAGGGCCAGCAGACCCACCTGGAGCCGAGAACGCCTCCATCTCTGGTTCCTGAGGAGGCCCTCAGGGCTGGGCTTCTGGTTTCAACAGCCTGTGTTTGTACGATTCTGTGGCTTCTTGCCAGGAGCCTCTGGCCAGCAGCTCCTCGTGACACAGGAAGCGTCTCTTTCAGGTTTCTGGCAGACAGGTGTGGTGGCTGAGCTCCCACTGTCCACGCAGATGACTGCACTGCTGCTGTTCCGCCTGTGGGCCCTGGGGTCCTGTCCTTCCTGGGGAGGGACGCAGTGGTCACATCTGCAATCGGTTCCCTGTCTCTGCCTCCCTCCTTCCCCACCGACAGCACTGTGTCCCCTGCAGCCCAGACACTAGCGCAGCGCCTGGCCTCTGACACACAGGACAAACTGACGGACACACCCCTGAACCCCAGCGAGAGGCCCCCACCCAGACCCTCGGCAAGGGCGCCAAACGCTTCCTGGTCAGCTCTGCACAGCGGCTGTGGGACACGCTTCATACCTGGCTGGCTGCCGTGTCGCGGGGACCTCAGGCCTGAGGCGTGTCTGCATGTTGGCCACATGTTGCTCGTGGCTTCAGAGAAGAGGGAAGCTCTGTGTGCCTGGCCCCTCCTTTCAAGTGGCTGGGCTCCCAGTTTCTGGATGCCCCATTTGGACTCACAGAGTCACCAGTGACTTGGCTCTGGACTCAACGCTTTGTGTGCCAAAGGCAAATGTGCCATCTGTCCTGCCCCGCAGTCAGAGCAGAAGTGGCCAAGCGTCGGCTACGGTGGCCTGGGCCTTGTCCCCTCCTGCCTCCACCCACTGAGGGGAGGGAGCAGCAGCCCTAGGTCTGTCCCCCAGGTGTAAATCCCGTCTCCTAGAAGTCGGGACCCTTCAGTCAGGCTTAGTTCTGGAGAACAATTTTGTCTTCTCTTACACTCCGTCGGACCCCCTCCCCACACCCCTCCTGCTATACACACGTGAGTTGAGCCTCGGCTGTGGGCTTTCTCCTGTCCCTCTGCCTGTCTGTCCCCACCCCCAGCATCTGGTTCCAGGCCACCATGGGATGGGCCTGAAGAATGACAAACACGCTGCTACTGTCCACCTCAAATCCAGTGTTGGCTCCTAATTTTGGTCCCCCCCAAATCTCAGGTCCTCTTTTGAAGTTCAGGTTCCTGTCCAACTGCTCTCTGGTATCGTCCCTGCCTCGTCTGCCATGAACCCTCTCCCCAGCCTGTCCTCCAGCCCGTTCTCCATTTGTCACCTGCTTCTCTGCCTTTGTCCAGGCCTGTCCCTTGACGTGGGCTGTTTCATCCCATGTTTCTGTCTGTGGGAACAGACCTGCTGTTCTTCAAGCTCCTGCTCAAATGCCGTGTCTTCTGTGAGCTCTTTGCTGCCACTGGACAGGAGTGTGCACTGGCCCCCGGGAGCTGGCGTGGAAGGAGCCAGCCCTTGGCACTCACCCCTCCTGTCCCTAATGCAGATGTCATTGTCCCCATTGTACAGCTGAGGGGGTGAGTCATTTGCCCAAAGTAACAGAAAAATGGACAGTGGTTGACGTCAGCCTGGCCCCAAGTCTGGACTCCTTCCCATGAAGGACGTGTATGTTGGAAGGACTTGCAGTCGCGTGCACTGTGCGTGCTCAACCCCCGACCCTGACGTCTAAACGCCAGTCTGTCCTGGGGCCACCTGATTAGGACTCAGGCGACATCCGCAGGTTTAGTGATTTACGGAAATGTAGTGCATACTTTGGCTCATAGTCATTTGTGCCTGAAATGAGCTGTAACGGCTGTAACCCAGGTAAGGTTTAGTATTAAAATTACGTGGTAAAGTAGACCACTCTGATTTCATCAGTCGGTGTGTGTTGTGCACGTACAGGATGAAAACGTTTCACGTGCATAAATGTGACATCGTCACGGCACAAAAACGTAATGCAGAAAACATTCGCCAGTGGTAGTTCTTGGAGTAAACTTAGTGCAGGCGTGAGGTGGGCAGGCTGCGTCTGCGGTGCCGTGGGTGGGGCACCTTGGCTGAGGGCCACGAGTGGGGGTGGGAGTGGGGGTCGTGGTGAGGGGGCGCAGTGCTGTGCGGTGCTACCGGGTGACCCGCAGCCGAGTAACCGCCTGTCTGTCTCTCTCCGCAGAATCCCAGTGCGCGCTGTGCGGGGAGCCGGAAGGTGAGTGTGCGGGGACGCCCCACAGCGGGCGGGGCCGGGCTCACGCGTGGCGTTCATGGTGCCAGTCGGTGACAGGCCGGCTGAGGGCGCACGGAACATCGGGAACTTACTCGGTGTGTTTGATGGAAAAGCGAGTAAAGTGAGCAACACAGAGCGTGGCCCGAGAGAGTTCTTCTCGGAAGGGAAGTTGCTGTCCCATGTCACGACCAAATGCCTTTCCTAGTTCGGATTTAGAGGCTGTAGTTGGTTTTCTCCAGGCAATAAGCGTCAGCATTGGAGATGCGTATTTCTCGTCTGTAAACTTACAGCCAGGTGCTGTGAGCCCCACATGGGGCACGGCCGGCAGGACGGCCATCAGCTGCTGAAGCTGCCGGCAGCCACGAGGTGCGGGGTGTGTTAGAACTCGGATTTCAGCTGAGCTGCACCACCTCTGAGTACCTTTAAAGGTGGAGCTCCTGAGTACACAGTCTGTTAAGTCTGTTCCAAAACAGTGGAAGCCAAAATTCATGTCACATTTTGATGACAGAATAAGAAGGGATAAAGAAAAGATGGTGAACAGCTGCTGCATGAATGGGGACTCTGAATTCACCAGAGTTGTGCTCTTGTCTGCTCTCAGCAGATACAGGCAGAATGGCTAGAAACCGAACAGCCTTAGGGAGATGGGGAGATGGGGGAGATGGAGGGGGCAGGGAGACAGGGAGATAGCCCAGGCCGGCCCTGCCCAGCCATGCGGACCGGTGGTGCTGGCCCGGTGGGGGGAGGCGCGGTGTGTGTGGTGCTGTGTAGGCTTCACCACACTTGCTGCAGATGTCTCCTCCACCCATGAGCTGAGAAAAACTGAATATGCAGTTAACTCGGAAATGCCATCAAAACCCGATTTCTCCAATGTTTCCATACTTGAGGTATTATGACAGTTTTCAAAATTCTTCCTGCATTCTTTAGGAATGTGATGCATAGAAACAGCCATGGTAACGTCAGTGACAGGTTTGGAAGTCTTCAGCTTTGCTGTCATGTGAAACATGAGACTTGGGACCCTGGTATTTCCAGGGTCAAAGGTAGGGTTGTCAGTGGTTTCAGGTGTGGTTCCGCCGCCCAGCGAGCTCACATGCTGTCGCCAACTGAGAGTTCGCCCACAGGTGCCGTCCTCCAGGCACTGGGGCACTTCATTATTTCTTGTCAGCATCTGTCGGTTGTCGTCCCTACACAGGGAGCATGCGTGTCCTGCTCTGTCTTTGTGTTTAATTCTGTCATCCCCCACAACACACACGTACATGCACACAACACACATGCACACACACGCAAACATACAGCACACACATGCACACACGCACACAGCTGGGGGAAGTTCCCATGCGCTGTGTACACTGGAGAAACCGCAGCTCGCCCGCACGGCAACATGTGTTCTCGTCTGTTGTTTCTATTCCCTGGGACGGCTACGTGGGCTGTGTAGAGAGGGGTTTGCTGTTTGCTGTCACAGGAGCAGCTTTAGGTCCCAACAAGTCAGCACACTCATGTCGGGTGCTGAGGCTGAGTCAGGCTGGAGAGTTCCCTCGGGGGTCCTCGCTCAGTGGACATCACAGCAGTGGCGTCGACTGTGGAGTGGCCCCAGGCTGACCCTGATGGCCACCCAGCCTCCCACACCACCAGCACCCAAGTGTCGTGGCCACAGGTCCAGAGCCCGCATGCCCTGTGCCTTCAGATGGCTGACCAGAGCCAGCCGTCCTGGCCCGGGTCGGGCGTGCTTTCCCCGGCAGCCTGCTCTGGCACCGCTTCCTCATCACACACATTGTCAGCCGCACCCAAGGTGTTAAAGTGTCGCGAGAAGAGGGAAGACACATGTTTGTTATTGCCCTGGGGGCAATACAAGGAATATTTAGAGTGAGACCAAGTTGACTCCATGGAAAACGGAGGCCAGCTGTCGGTGGAGGACACCCTGAGGGCTGGCCCGGTCGGGCAGGGGCAGGTGACCGTCCAGGGAAGGCGGACATGGGGCGATGGTGTCTTAGCTGCCGCCTGCCCCCCACCCATCTCCGCTCTGCTGTGCATCTCTGAAGCAATTTGGCAGTTCAGATATGCAGGTGGAGTCACTCCAAAGCCGAGAGGGAGGCGAGGCATGATTTGATGGCATGGTCTCAGCTGTGCTGTGTTTTTTGAAAAGCACTATCATATGAATATTCATACATTTTTAAATAATTTAAGTAATTAGTCTAAGTGAGAGCTGGCTGGGTGCACTGAGTGGAATCTGAAATCAGCTTTTTTGTTCAGTAATTTTTTCAGCAGCTTCTATCAGTTAACTGACAAACACCTTCATACAGAAAGAATCAGAGCCAGAGGCTGGAAACAGAATGTTCCAGATCTGGACGCCTGGTGTTCGTTACATCCAGAAGGTTAAGGCATCAACTCATTTAGCGTCTCTCCTTCTTGTCAGGAAGCTGTTGGCAGTCTTTCACTGCTCAGCCAGTGAAGTGGGCACCCCCATTTGCATTTTAATGATGACTTCTCTGGGAGAGAGGTGCAGACTGAGTAATTAGCATCGGCTCAGATGATAGTATCTGTCACGCCAGTGAGACTGGGAACAAAGTTTACAGGATGCTAGAGACCTCCAATTCTGCAGCGATGGGTCCCTGTAATGCTGTGGCCTGTTTTTCATAGAACTGAAAATTTTAGTTGTATATAAAACCTAGATCACAATTTCAATATGCAAATACATGGCAAGGTTTCTGAAATCTGGATGACTGTTTTTATGGGGTGAAATGTTTAATGGGTGTATTGGTTAGTGTCTTTTTTCCTATTCAGAAAATGCAGACAATTCAACTCTGAATCTTGACAGAGGAGCAGGAAAGTGGAGGAGGCTTTTAGTGAATCAGCTTTATTGTGCCGTCGAAAGCACAGAGTGACTATAGTGTTTCGCTAACTGGGGACCTATTCCCCCAAAAATAAAAAATAAAAAAATAAGTTTAAAATTTACTAACAACAGTCTTATTTGTTAAAATAATTTGCTATAGTAACATAAGAAGACTGTTTCAATATGTATCATTTTCCTGGTGGTTCCTGTTACTTATTAGATATTGGCAATAACTGGATATTACATGGCAAGAAGACCATTTTGTTCCTCTATCTCAAGTGCTCCTAAGGGTTCTGTATGATGTCACCCATCAATTTTGTACAGGAAAATAATTTGAGAGGATATGATCCATTTCAAGCCGTACTGACAGGTACATGATGCCACCTGCTTTTTAACCAGACCACAGGGACAGCTACGGACATTGGGTAGGACCACACGTGTCAATTCATGGATTTGTCTGTTTGTTTACATTTCTGTGATTCAGTCTGCCCTCCTGGCAAATAGACTTTCTGGTGTGGGAACAAGGTGCTGGTGCGTGGCCGGGTGAGAACTGATTCACAGTCCACGACAGAGTGATAACAATGTCTTGGATGTGTTATTTAACCTGATTAAAAGTAAGAAATAAAATGTGCTATTACGATATAAATTTGGCACAAAAGGGATATGCTATAAAATGTGGGGACAGATGTTAGCACGGAAGAGTTTTCAGTGAAGGAGGCCTCAGGTTTGTAGTGTCAAAAGCAGTGGACGTTTGTGGTGACATGACTATGCACTGGATTATTGGGAAGCGTTACTTGTAGAATTCCCGTCTCAGAAGCAAAATAGAGGTTTTTAAAAAAGTTTAAGGTATGAGATGTTCTTTCTAAACTTTTTTTTTTTTAACTTTGACACAAATTGCGTTGTGCTGTTGGAGCTTTGGACACACACACAGACTGACAGACTGATACTTTACTGTAGACAGAAGAAGCTGGGCGTCTGCCTGTCCCCTCCCACCTCAGGGAAGGACAGTGGAGGTTCTTTCCTGTGTTAGTAGCAAGTGTTCTTGATGTTTAAATGCAAATATTCACGATTTCCCCACAGACTCTAAACGGAAATTTCACAGTTTTGTGCCATTGAATATATATCACCTGCGATCGAAAGGCGTCGTTACAACTGAGGAAAAACAAGGTTGCTTTTTGGAAACTGAGCATCACAGGGTTTCGAAAGAAGCATTTCTGCCCCCTCCCAGCCCCTTTCCATGCCAGTCCCTGGAAAGGGAGGCTGTCTTCTTTCCAAGTACAACTGCTACCCCCCTCATTTTGAGAGCGTACCTTTTAAATTGCATGCTTTAGATAAAATGCGGTTTACTGATTTCCGTTCTCGGATGGTTAGTGGAGCGTACCCGGCATTTGTTACATTGCCAACATGTGCCACCACTCTAGACAAAATTAGTGTTGCTTAGGGACTAAGGAATTCAACTGATTTTTGAGAGAAGATAGAACTCCACTCCAGCCATCTGTCTGCTAGAACCTAAAAATGGCTAGTGTTTTACTGGAAATTGGAGTGTCTGGGGTAAGAGAGGGATGCTCTCCCCTCACAGTTTGTGGCGCGGGACATCAGAAAGCATGGGAGGCTGAGCTGATGCGGCATCTCTGCCCCGCCCCCCACAAACTCACAAACTCGCTGTGTGATATGTATCAGAATTTGCTTTCAGTGCTCAGTTGAGCTTCAGTGAAAGAAAGGGAAGCCCCTGGGTCCCGAGAATTAAGAAAGAATGATAACTGGAAGGTAAGCACGTGTCAAGCCTGCCGTAGCCCCTGAGAAACAACACCCAGGAGGGATGTTGGGATTGGGAAGAGCTGTAACACTCGGGCAGGTGAGAAGTGCAGCTGCCGTCGCGAGGCCTGGGGGGACGTGCCCCTGGAAGGAAGCCTGAATCTCAGTAGGTTTCCCTGTCTGTAGGAAACACTGGCCTGAGAAAGTCCACAGGAAGCTTATCACACTTCCAGGGTCCTGGGTGGATGTAAAGTTGCAACAAGAGGCACACACGCGGGGGTGGGTGTGCGAGCTGAGTCGCGACTACTTGTGTGCTGCGGAAGGGCCACGTGGTGAAATCAGAGTGAACATTGTTCCCGCGCAGTTATCATTCTGTTGGCCCCCGAGGGCTGTGGCAGAATCAAAATCACAAATTATCAAGACAGTCTTTGACAACACAGATTCATGTGACTCCTCCTCCACTAAACACCCCACCCCCGTAGAAAAACATACAATAAAATACTACAACCCATATAAAGGAACTTCAAGGGGGTGAGAAGACATGACAGAAGAATGAGCAACAAAAGTGCTAGGAGTGACAGACTGTAACAGACTATAGATATTGGCTATGTTTGAAATTATTAAGTAGATTCCCAAAAGAAAAAGGGACCACAATAAAAGAAACATCTAGTATGAAAAAAGACATTAAAAACAAACAATAGCTAGAAACAAGACCTGTCATGTAAATTCACTGCTGTGTCCATATGTTATAAAGTGGATTAGACAGAACTGAAAAGAAAATGACCAAACTAGAAAATAGATATAAGGATATTACCTAGAATTTCCCATGAAAACATAAAGGGTGATATGAAACGGGAATTAAGATGCATGAAAGATGGCTTCTCTGGATCAAATGAGAAATTAAAGGGCATAAAGAAAACCCAAGCGGCATTACTCAAATAAAGGCTGCGATTTTTCCAGAACTGACAAACTTTCTTGTGCCTAGTTGGTCTAAAGACTCCCAATACTGAAACCCAATAAATAAAAACACATCCCTGTGTTGTAAAGTGAAACTTCAGAATACAAAAATAATCTTAACTATCTCCATGGGAACGAACAGATACTCCCAGTGCAGTGGTTCCCAGGAGGCTTGTAGCCATCAAATAGATGCTGGTGGCTTTGGAATCGAACCTGAAAGTTGCTGAGAAGATGAAGGGAGGGAGTAAGGACCCCACCACACAGTGTGGGGTGCGATGGGGAGAGGCGGGGAGGCTCAGGAAACCCGAGACGCACGACAGAAACGACAAGCAGTCACTAGTGAGTGATAAAAGGATGGTCTCTAAGGAGCTAACACAATCGTCTACTTTAGAATAGACTCGAAATATTCAAAGAGAGAAGAAGGGAAGGAGGTTACAAGGAGAAACTAAAATCTAAACTTCTGTTTGGAGGCCCCCTGGCCCAGCACACAGGCTCTCGCTGGAGGCTCGGTCATCGCGAGAGCACGCGAGCTGTCAGAGCGTCCCTGGCCGCTGTCCCTGTGAGCACGCTGCCCCCCGCCCCCGCCGTCTGCTGAGGGGGGTTCTTGCCCAGTTCACAGCGGTTAATGTTTTGCATGACCTCAGTCCTTTTATACTTGTGGCTTAAGTGGCATTTCAGCAAGTGCGTGCCCAAACAATTCGTGCTGTTAGTGGAAGTATTTGCACAGACCAGGACCCTCTTGGTTTCAAGAGGAGCACAGATTCACATGGACCACTCCCTTGGGGGGCCTCTCTGCTCTCCCTTCCTGGGGTCCCCAAAGCTCAGAGAACACAGCTTCCCATCACCCCAGGCTTTCTAGCAGCTGTACCTGTGTGTTCTGAAGCACAGGTCCGATTCTGTCACTCCCTTCCTCACATAGTGTCAGGGTCCCTCGTCTGTGGCTGAATTCCCCACTCAGAATCTCCTAAGCTTTCCGGAACCTGCCTTCCCAACCCCATATAGCCACTTGTAAGGGGCCCCCTCCATGCGCCGCTCACCACATACCGACGGTCCCTGAGTGCACTCTGGGCTCGGAAGGGTTCACGTGACGTGAGGGACAGAGGAGGGAGGAGTGCTGCGTGGGGACGGTGCGTGTGCGTGCGTGTGTGTGAGATGAGCATAGAGAAAAGCATCGATGGTACACGGCGTGGTTTGCTTTCACTATCTCAGCAGAGGTGAGGGTTTGCATGGCTGGGGGAGAGGACATGTGATGCTTTGTATTAAAAAAGGCAAAGTCTGGGGAATGCCTGCGGGGCCGGCCTGCTATCTGCCTGGTGGGACCGTGTCCTCCCCATCAGGAGCCACACGCCCCTGGGGCTGAGGTCCACGCCCACCCGTGACCGTGCCTCAGGCTGCCCACTCTCCCTGCTCTGCAGAAGCCTGCTGTGGCCCGGGCCACGCCCTGGTTTGGTACGTCCGCACTTGGAGCCCAGGGACCGCGTCACTTGCACCCTTACCCTCCACTGCACCCGCAGAGCTCTTTGCACCTCTGTCCCGTCCTTTCCAGTCAAATGCGTAAAGCTGACCATCGACTCTCTGGTCTTGTTACCAACAAAGGCGGTTTTGTTAGCTTCGCCTGGAGTCAGAGGTGAAGCCACAGCTATTGAGTGTGATGAAAGCGAGTAGAGATGGGCTGAACTGCATGTACCACTGGTGTCTGAGATGGTCACAGTTGTGCAGGGTGCAGAATGCTATAAGATGCACACGTTTCTTTACTTTCAGATTACACAGTACCTGAGATCCAAGCATTCAGCTGGCATTGAAACAACTTTACCTCACTAATTTGCTCAAGAAATAAGTAAATTTTTCACTTTTCGTCACCAAGTAATTTAAATATCAGGGTTCAGGTTCCATGGTTTAGACACGTGTCTTCTTGTTGCTGAAGTTCTGCCTGTTTGCTGTGTTTGGAGCATGTCTGGGACACAGACATACACACCGGCCCTGGACTTGGACTTGGACGGTGACGAGGAGCCAGATCAGAGCTCCTCTTAGCGGCTCGCGGCAAGTTCTTTGAAACACTGAAAACATGGCTCAGGAGGGAGATTTAACGTGAGGCCAGCATTCGCCCTCACCTTCCATGGTACGGTGTCACCACTTTGCAAGCAAGAACTTTGTTCTGAAGGTGACAACCATCCGTGCCATCCCACGGCGCACGCGTAAAACACGCAGCCTGAGTGTCTTCTGGTCGGCCTGCTGCGAGTTCAGTCTCCTGACTCCCTCTGATCTTCTGAAGCCCAGGAGCACATAGAACGTGGTGTCTACGTGAAGTCGCCTTCCCGCAGCGTGGACGTGTCTTCCTGCCGTCTTCCATTCTGCACATTGTGCTGGGCCCGGGGTTCTGGGAGCGTCACCCCACGGGGCACCAGGACTTTGGAAGATGCAGGCTCCTGCCTGCCGTGGTGGTGGTGAGCCCGGGGCCCGTGCAGGACAGCCAGGCCCTGCTCCCCAGTCTGATGAGTGGGGGACAGAGCAGGGACAGGAGGGAAAGCCCAGTGAAACTTGGGGGCGTCGCTGTGGTGCCCTCGAGACTATATATCTGGGCACGCGCTCACCACCGGCCAACCTGCCGCCTTCTCCGCCCCTCCTTCCTTTGTGGCCGCATTTCACCAGCACTCCGTGAGTCCCATGACACCGTCCTGGGCGCTGGAGGAGCTGGAGGGTGTTCCCACCTGGAAGGAGCTCAGCCCAGAGTTCCACAGTTCTCAGAGAACATGCTAGAAGGACCGCCCCTCATGGGCCCGAGCTCCGTCACTGGGGCTTCAGGGTGGAGGTGACCTGATCCCAAGGTCACACCAGTGACCCTCCTGCAATACTTGCTTTGCTCAGGTATTTTTGTGTCTAAATGGGCTGGGTTTTAGGTATCATTTGTCTTTTTAAGTGACTGACAGAAATGAGAAACCCTTGCTTGCTCTGAAGCCCCTAGTGAGTAACGATCCGTATTCACAGTTCTGCTTCCCTCTGTTCCCTCTTATTAGCAGGGCTATGAATCACCAACAATTGCGTTTTTACAGCATTTTTCTTTATAGAATGACCTTGGAAGCAAAATACTCCAATGCAGAATGAGTGTGTAGGCCGCCCCCCCAGCTTGTGATACGTGGCCCAGAACTCAAGCCGTGAACCAGGAAGTAAGCAGAAACGCTGGTAAGAATTTGCAGAGGTGGACAGACACCGTGTTTTTACAACAGGAGAATTGCTGAGGCATCATGGGAGCACCGTGGTCTTGGAACCAGAAAAGCAAACTGAATGTCAAACTACTTTTCCACAAACGCTGAGCTAAGGCTTTTCTGTCTTCCTGGCACTGCTGAGGGGCTCGCGTGAGATAAGGGACACGCGCTCCTGAGGACCTGAAGTCTGTCTTCCCGGGCCGGGGAATCCTGCAAACACTATAGACAACGGGCTGTTTCCATTTCTTTATTTTTCTTAGTTTTCCATTAGAAACGCCCCCGAGGCTTCTCACTGCACACGGACAGCCCCCTCGGAGGTCAGATCACACGTGACCGCAGCACAGAGCCCGGGGACTGCGGGGCTGGTAGCACAGGATTCAGAGTCAGGTCCCGAGCCGCGCCGGCAGGGCCTGGCTGGGACCTGCTGCCTTGAGGCTGCCCGTGTGTGGCGGGGCGCAGCGACGGTGTGGTCGCCGAGTCGCAGTGCTCGGGCAGCACTAACGGCACAGAGCCGGGTGTTGCTCTCAGGGGTTTCCCAAACTGCCCTGCGTCCCCTAACAAACGAATACAACTGCGACTGAGAAGTGCGGCATGGTCCTCATGGCACCAAGCCCAGGGCTGCACAGCCTCCTGCAGGGACCCCGGCCTTCGTGTGGCCACATGGCCGTTTGCACGCCTGCCTGTAGCCAGGGTCACAGAGGAGAAACACGGGAGCCCCGGGCTCCAGCAGCTTCCCACCGGCCTCCTGGACTTCTGTCGTGCAGGGTGTCATGCAGGGTCTCTGCTCCCGCTCCCCACATAAGAACGCACGATGTGGCCAGGCCCAAAAGGAACACCCACGGAGCCATAGATAGTGGACTCATACCACTGTGGTCTCACTGGAGGCTGCGTTCACACGACGTGCGACCTGCTGTCTGCTTTTCTGCCAACTGACCGACGACTCTCCTCCACTCTCCTCCACTCTGCTCTTCTTCCCTCCGTAGCCACAGCAGTTATATTAGTGGACAATGGCTCAATGCTTACAGCTGACGGCCATCTACCACCTGAGCCAGCACCCCTCCATATGAGGCCAAGAGCCTGGAAACTGCTCTCTGGGGCTCTGTCCCCACAGCTTCCCACGCCTAATGCCTCCCCACGCACGTGCCTGTCTGCAGGCCCGACCCCGGCCTCCCTGCGGCTGCTGTTCCCAGGGCCTGCCCTGCGCGTGCAGGTTGTTTCCGGGACGTTGTGCGTGATTCGCGTGCTGCTTGGTGAGATTCGGGCTGAGAACGGGACACGTGGCAAAGAACGCAGACGGGAACTGCGTTTTCAGAATTTCAGAACAGTCATAACTGACGCCCCATTTCCTGTTATTCACATCTATTCTCCTCCCTGCACCTTCGGTGAAAGCCATGTAGGTAATTTCAGCAGATTAACTACCAGTGGACTAAGGAATAAATTGTTAAATAAATAAAGAATAAGTGCGTGAAAGAAAACCAATGTGAAAGGGGAAAAAAGAAAATAGGAATACAAGATTAGGGCTGCACAGATTTGGGTACAAACCCAGCTTTCTCCCGTGGAAACTGTGTACCTTGGGCAAATTGTGTGATTTCACTGACTCTGAAGTCTTCACTTACAAAATGGGTTAAATAGTAGCTACATTCCAAGCAGTTTGGGCAGTTACGGTGGTGAGCGTGGTGCCTGGTACATAGCAGGGACTCAGTGACACGCTCGTGTGTCATTTATTTTGTTATTTATGCTTCTGTTCCGTTGTGGATCGTTCATTTTGTGTTTGATTCAGTGTCTGCTTGTTGGGTGTTCTTCTCGGAGGAAGTGCAGGGAACACTGGGATAGTCGTGCATCTGAAGAGAATCTGGGAATTAAAGCCACAGCCGTATCAACAGCCACAAGGAAGCAATAGTTGTAATGATGATGATTAACTGTTGTTTTATAAAAAGTGGTTCCCACACAGTAAACGGGATGAGCGGTTTCTAGAGGGGTTGCTTTGGCTGGGATGGCGCAGGGGCATGCTGGGTAAGGCGAGGTGGGAGGTGACACAGGGCCTCGCTCACAGCTTAGGCCCGAAGGCTGCGTCGCTGTCCCTGGTGCTGCTCGGGCCTGGCCCGTGTTTGGAGCCCAGCAGTGCCTATGGGCTCACTGTCAGTCCCTCGCTGCTGCAGTCTGTCTTCCTGACACTGGTGACAGCCGGACAGAAGAGCAGAGGCCCCTCGCATGCCAGTGGACCTGCCCTGAGGAGAGTTCAGGTGGGAGAGGACCGAGGGGGAGTAGGGTAATGGTTTGCTTAACAACAGGCTCAGTGACCTGAGGACCGTGTAATTCCCATTCGGTCTTTCTGGGTGTGAGTAGGTGGGAATTCCTGGCAGTGTGACTGAAGAGTGACCCTTGGAGGAATGAGCTGAATCGCCGTCAGGAAGAGTCACGGCTTTGACACAGGTCCCACGTCCCACGGAGCAGTCTGGTTGGTCCTACAGGGAGTGTGCACTGACAGGACTCTTTCAACAGGCATGTTTACCATTGTTTTCAGTAATAAAATTAGAATGATTTCCGTGTTTTCCATTTTCTCAAATTCTAAAATAGTTACTTAGGTATCATGAAGCAATAGCAAGACAGTTAATGTACTGACATATAAGAAGCGATTGGAATATGTGAATTTAAGGTAAAACAGGTAAATTGAATTTGAATTGATACTTCTGCAGGTAGCATTTACCTTTAGTTTTGATTAGGGCCATCGAAACACGGGAGTCAGTGCACAGAAAGGGTCAGCACTGAGCTACGTGCAGGGGTCTTCTGACAATTAACATCCAGGAGACAAATAAAGGCGTGTCCTGCAACCTTTAATTTGTGTTATGATGGCACCAGAGAAGGCAAACACCTTCAGTGTTGGGAGGGGTGGTCAGATGCCAGGCATTGGATGCAGCAAAGGTGTCTGCAGTGACAAGAACTAGTGAACAGTGGCTCCAGGGGGCCACAGGAGCTGTTTCTGGAAGGCAGTTGTTTGTCTGGATGGATGTGGTCAGGTTGTTCAGAAGGGGGCCTGCACCCCCCCAAGTACTTGTGGGCCCTGGTGCCAGGCCATCAGGTGGTGTAGCGTGGGGGCAGGGGCGCTCCTCTGACTGTGCCAGTTGGAGACTTCAGTTGTCACCAACCTGCCACATCCTTGCTTGGGGCATGTAAGGCACACATTGCTGGACGCCTCAGCCGATGGGGTCACCTGCCTCTCACCAGACCTCGGCCTCAGACCCACGTGCAGGTAGGACTCATGGTGACCTGGGTTTCTCTCTGTCCTCAGAGTTTCCTGACAACAGACGATGAAGAGCTGTGCTCACTGTGAGTTTACGGGAAAGGGTCGAAGTAACTAACTGTCACTGTAGGGCTTCTGGACTCGGTTCCAGCTAAAAAGGGAAAAATACATGAAATTCCATATAAAATAAGAAACTTTGGAGAGCTCTCTAAGGACTAGAATAAAATAGGGTTTTTGTTAAAAATCAATGCTATTCTTTGTACAAATGTTCATTTGCCATACGTGTTTTATTTGTCCAAACGCTTTGTCTAGACCTTACTAGAAAGACTACAGCCATAGAGGACACCTGGGGAGCATGGGACAGAGCGTCCCTTTATTATTCTTCTTTATAATAAAACCAAGCTATACATATTCTAGTCGTTTAATGAATATTTCTAATTTTCACAAAGGCACTACATAGCCTTTCCTCAGTCTTATGAGTTCATTCTCTATACAACATGTAAGCCCTACGCCGCCCCTGACACCCCCACGCCGCCCCTGACACCCCCACGCCGCCCCTGACACCCCCACGCCGCCCTGACACCCCCACGCCGCCCCTGACACCCCCACGCCGCCCCTGACACCCCCGCCGCCTGACACCCCCACGCCGCCCCTGACACCCCCACGCCCTGACACCCCGCCCCTGACACCCCGCGCCGCCCCTGACACCCCCGCCGCCCCTGACACCCCCCGCCGCCCCTGACACCCCGCCCCTGACACCCCCGCCGCCCCTGACACCCCCGCGCCGCCCTGACACCCCCGCGCCGCCCCTGACACCCCCGCCGCCCCTGACCCCCGCGCCGCCCCTGACACCCCCGCGCCGCCCCTGACATCCCCGCGCTCTCCATGCACCTTCTGCTCCGTGTTCACAGGCTTCTTACTTTGAACTCTGATTAACAGCTAGACACCACATGGCTCTTGAAATGTTGTGTCTCCTTTTAACAAATTCTACAAAAAAAGCTTTATAAACTTATTCTCTGCGTTTTCACTTCCCTGTGAACTGTGAACTCTATTCCACAGCATCAAATGCGCTTCGAGATACCACTTGAGTGGTCATGTATTATTCTGTTGTGTTGCTCCACTGTGATGTATTGGATTAATCCCTTTTAATGGAATTTTAAGCTGTTTCTAATCTTTTTGCTAATATAAATTATACCTTCATGAATATATTCATAGGTTTATCTGTGCACTCCTTTATGATTATTCCTTAGGGTGGAT
Organism: Rhinolophus sinicus; assembly: GCF_036562045.2. Classification (NCBI taxonomy): domain Eukaryota; kingdom Metazoa; phylum Chordata; class Mammalia; order Chiroptera; family Rhinolophidae; genus Rhinolophus; species Rhinolophus sinicus. The sequence goes on from NC_133754.1 coordinate 482,402, forward strand.
TCTAGAACCCAGAAATCCAGTTGTTAATTGGAAATGTGGTGACTTCATTAATGGATTTCAGAACACAGGAGTGACCTGTAACCCAGGCTTGTGCTGTCCTGAAGGGATGACACAGCCCTACAGGTACAGCCCCCTGCCCCCTGCTGGGAAGCGTGTGACTTTGTAGTGATTGTCCAGCAGAGATGCAGACAGCCTGTCTCACTGGGCAGTACCAGCGCGGGGGTGCAGACAGGAGCACAGCAGGGAAGGGGTGTCGGCAGAAAGCCATGTACAAACACTTGATGAATGAGCAGTGATGGGCAGGGAGGGTGCCCGGGGAGGGCCACTCTGAGCAGGAGGCGGCAGGTTACAGAAATGATTAGAAAAAAGACGATTCTGCCCGATGCTAGCCAGGCACATAAACAGAGTGGGGGCCTTCCCCTGAGCAGCGCTAGCTCTGGGATCGTGTTGGGTCCGTGGCCCCTGTGGGTGTCATGTCCCCTAGCGGCTGGGCATGTGACGTGCATGACAAAGTCGGCAGGTCCTGGGAGTCGTCACAACTCACAAGGAAAAACCTCTTGAGTTTCAGTTAATTTACCACAGTTCTGGTAAACGGGCTTGGGAGGAAGGTAGCTAGGGGTGGGAACTGCTGAGAGAACAAATGAACGTTTATTCTTAATTTGCCCGAGTCAGTAGTTGTCTTTAATGGTCTCTTCCAGTCCACCGGGCAGCAGACATGGTCTTTCTGTTTTCCATTCATGCTGAGAAAGACCAGCACTGGGGCAGCGACACAGCCACGCCCGGCCCAGGGGCTCCCGGACGTGAGGGGGGCTGTGTTCCCTTCTTTCTCTGCCCCCAAGGAGCTGGACAACCTTGGACACACCACCAATCCTCAGGGTTCTCAGTTTATTTAATACAAGAGTCAAAAGAAAGGCTACGTACTTTCTACAATCTCGTCAGTCCTGCATCCGGGGATCAGGATAGAATTTTAAGGCACGAATGATCCTTGGTCTACGAGCCCCAACTCCTTCCACGTTACGAGTCATTCGCATCGTCTGGGGCATAGCTGACACTCAGCTGCTTTTCTTGTTGTTGGCTGAAGGAATAAATGCCAGGAAGAATAAATAAATTCCAGTACAATTAAATCCTTATGCTAACTGAAAAATACCTTTATACCATTTCATTTGCTTATTGAAGCTGTCAGTAACGCGATGAATCTTTAAAATCCAGGCTTTAATAAGGATGATATATTCCTTTAGTCAAATCATAGGATTATTGGAGAAAAGAGATACCCACATAGCTGATTGCATTCGGGGAAAAAACACCTTCATCTGTACTCTCTCCCTGATTTCTGTACCCATCCCATCTGTATCTTGTTCATATGCAGTTACAACGTTTGATGAACAACCATGTGATGAAGGTCCTGTTGACACCGAGAGGCTCACAGCTAGAAAAAAACTGCAGTCGTTCATTCTATGAAAACATGAGTACTTGTCAGTCTTCTCTGGGGAGGAGACTATTGGAAATATTTGTGCAGAGATATCCCCACAGTGATAAACCCATGACTGTTACACATAAGTGATTTCTTCCATTTCAGACTGAAAGAATAGAATACTCACAATGAATGAACTTTTTGTCACCCCAGGGAATCTATTTTAACTGCATAAATTTGCAAAGCAAGCAACAGAAGATAAACAAGTGGGACTCCATCAAACTGAAAAGCTTCTGCACAAAAAAGGAAACCATCAACAAAATGAAAAGATGACCTACTGAAATGGGAGAAAATACTTGCAAATCATATATCTGATATGGGGCTAATATCCAAAATTTATAAAGAAGTCATACAACTCTATAGCAAAAAACAAACAAACAAACAAAAAACCCCGAACACTCCATTTAAAAGATGGTCAGAGGAATTCAGTAGACATTTCTCCAAAGAACATACAGATGGCCAACAGACATATGCAAATATGCTCAATGTCACTAATCATCACAGAAATGAAAATAAAAACCACAATGAGATACCACCTCACTCCTGTCAGAATGGCCATCATCAATAAATCAACAAACAACAAGTGCTGGCGAGGATGTGGAGAAAAGGGAACCCTCGTGCACTGTTGGTGGGATTGCAGATTGGTGCAGCCACTATGGGAAACAGTATGGAGGGTCCTGAAAAAATTAAGACTAGAGCTGCCTAATGGCCTAGCAGTTCCTCTCCTGGGTGCGAGCTGTTGGGTGCCCTCCTCTTCCTGTGGGGCGCCCAGTGAGTCTCCTCAGAGCTGTGTCCCCTGCGCTGTCACCCTTGCTTTATCCGGCCTCCCCCTCCACGGGGTCTGTGCTTTATTTATCTTGTGTCTTGTCCGGAATGTGTGGGGCAGGTAGGTTGGTGGTTGGTGCATGTTCCTGTGTGTCCCCGGCCAGCTGGAGCCAAGGGTGGGCTGAGCAAGGCAGCCTCACCAGACTGTGGGGGGAAGACCCACGTGAGCGCTGCCCCACTGTCAACTCTCTCTCTCGGTCCCATCTCTCCCCTCTCTGTGCCTCTCTTGCACACCCACACAGACACACACGCACACACTCCTCCTGGTACAGACGCGGCACCCCCATCCCAGCAGGGAGCACAGGCAGCTCCCTCTGGGGACGGACCTTTCACTCGTTTTCCCTTCTGCCACCTTCCTGTGCAGTTTCTCTCAGCAGGATTAATGGTACAGAACGTTTTCCCTTTTTCTTTGAGTTTGGAGTTTTTCCTGAAGTAATCTACATTTCTCCGTTTCATTGCGTGCTGGACTTTATTTGTGATGTCCCCAGCTGTTGACCCCCAATTTAGACAGAAAACACTCTCACCTGCCCCCCTAGAATTCCTCAGGAGTGAGAGACCCAGGGCCCAGCCCTGCCCCCACCCTCACTGATACAAACAAACAGCCATTAACAGTTGGAACAGAGGACAATTGAGTGCCAGGATCTGTCCAGTTCTTGAAAATCTGCTTTTGTTGGATATTTGCCAGGCTGGGATCCGACCTGGCGGGAGGGCAGCTGGGCGGGAGGTGCCATCAGTCACCAGCCAGGGCCCTGCCTCCCCCTTCTCTACCGTCACATGTGGCATGCTTTACCGGTCTGTCACTGGAACTGGCTTTTTTTGGTCACATCACACTCAATTAGTGAACATTGTCTTGTGGCAGAAAATGTCACTTTCCCGTCAGAATGTTGCAGAAGCCACGTTGAGTCACGTTGTCCTCTGTTGTGTTGGGTGGCCAATGACCTTGCTACTGTGTCCCTTCTCAGGAGTCGTTTTCCCATTTCCCTGATGAGTGACCGAGACCGTTGGTGAGGAATTCTCACCTGTCAGATGCCCTGTGGGCTTGGGGACAAGTGTGCAGTGCGGGCACCCCACACGGCCCCCAGGACGCAGAAGCAACAGTGCGTCCGTACTGCGCTGAGTTTTTAGTTAGGACTAAACAAGCTGTTTACTGTCCTTATAGATTTTTAGTACTCGGACAGCCCATTAAAGCAATGTGTGTGAGAGAGAATCAAAGTCAGTTTTCGTTTTGAGCCGCTGGGTTTGTGGTTACTTCTTGTGCAGGAAAATATAATTTCTACACTGAATGTGATACTAATTGACATTTTACCGTGAGATCGTGAACTTAATTCAGTCAAGAATTAAAAAAACGAATAATCATGGTTAATTTGAGGGACATAACTGGTTTGCAGAAGTGAAGGAAATAACTGGAGAAGGCGAGTATCCGACAGAAGTCAGTGTCACCATGTCACACACTGGAAGAGACCGGCCGCCTGGCACCAGCCCATGTGCCCTCAGGTGTGGCAATGAGACTGGGTGACACCTTGCCACATGCCCTTCATTCAGCTTCATTTTTGCCCGCCAGCAGATACCACCCCAGACACCTTGGCAGCACATGTCGTAGACGCCAGGGCGTCCGGCAGCCTGGGCCCCTGTGCCCCTGGAGCCCACAGCCCCCACCGGGCACATGGGGGGCCTGCTGTCCTCTGTGTGGCCCCTTCCTCCCCCCGAGTGCAGGGCAGGCTGGTAGCTGCCACGTCAGCCAGGAAGTGACATGCGTGCTCCTCCCCGTCCACTGGTGCACGTCAGTGGTTTGGCCCCGTGGAATGGAGGGAGGTGGGCTGCTGCTGTGCAGCGTGCCCCCTGTGGAGGGACGGGCGTGAACCCCCGGGGGCGCGTGCCTACCTCTAGTGTTTAGGAGTCATTTCCTCTGATCATCTCGCAGACACAAAGTTGCACAAGAGTAACATAAAGGCCAAGAAGAAAGTATTCCGTAGTAATGGAACCAGTTTTAAGGATTAGATTCCCTTCAGCTCAACTACGAGCAGACGGGCTCGCACGAGGCCGCTCGCTTGGCAGGGCTGCCCGCCAGCCTGCAGCTTGTACTTTGAAACGATCCTTTTCATGTGCTGTGAGCTTCTCAGAAGAAAAGTGTTGTCTAACCCAAAACTTGGTGACTGTAACCGGCCGTCTGTAGCCCGGGCTGCCCAGGGAAGTGGGTCAGGCCAGGTCTGAAGTGACTTCCTCGTGAGTGAAATGTTAAAGACGAGTCGGGGGCCTGCCACACGCGGTGAGCTCGGGTTGCCAGGCCAGGCTGCGTGCAGCACCCAGGGGTTAGGGATTTGGGGTGGGGGGCACAGCTCTGTCCACAGCAGCCGGCAAGGCCGAGCCTCTGTAATGCCTGCCTGAGTGGCCCCGGCCCACATGGATGATGTCTGGGCTTGAAGGTAGATCGTTAGAGCAGGAGGCATGGGCAGGACCAGGTGGGGACTCTGGCCACTCGAGTCCCCTCCCTCCAGTGGCATTTGCTGAAACACGCTCCGTACGTATCAGATGTGTAACAGGGTTTAACTACACCTCCTTGACCAGAGCCTGGGAAACGCGGCCCCACCTCAGGCGGGAAACACTGGATGCACACACAGGAGTGCGTCTGTCCTGCTCGGCCTTGCTCTGCTCAGCACATGACACACGGTTGATAAACCCAAGAGTTAGTGACCAGGCGTCGTGTCTGTGAAAGAGAACGACAGTCCGACTGCAACGGCCGCCCAGCAGCCCCGTCTGCACCTTCCTGGTCCCTGACCTGGAGACAAAAGGAAGGCGGCTGTCGCTTGTGGATAAAACAGTGTCTGCTGAGTGCCGACCCAGGCCGGCCTGGTCTGTTCTGTTCGGGCTACGCCATGGACAAGAGGGGCCCTCAGAACTGGGGAGACAGAAAATAAACAACTGCCGGGCCCCTCAGCCCAGTGTGCACAGTAGGGTACAGTTTCTGTACTTTCCCCAAATGACTTCGTCTACATCCTGAGCTGACAGTTCCAGCCAGTGAGGTTGGGGAAATCAAACAACTGACTTTGCGACACTCAGCTTGGCCGCTGTCACGTGGCTTGGTCTTGAGAATGCTCGCCTGGCCCATGCAGGTGTGTGAGAAGACCCAGCGCCCTCGCGAGACAGGCAGTGGCCCCGCTGGCCCTGCCCGGCCTCTGTCTCCTGGCCACGCCGCCCCTGCGAGGACATGCAGCTTTCCAGCCCCTTCCGTGGACATGACATCTGTCCTGCTTTCTCAAGCCGGAAGGTCTCTAGTTTCTTTCCAAGCGAAGGTTCCTAACTTTGACTTGTGCCCTCAGTTCTGCGTGCGGACTGCTCACATTGAGACGTGTTCTCCTCTCGAGCTTTGCTCTGCAGACAAGGAAGCCTCGGAAGTCAGAGGCTCCCCCTGCCCTTTGTTCTCGACAAAGCTCCCTTTCGAGGTGATGAGCTCAGGTCGGTGTGACGGCCACTTTGGAAGTCACATGCTCGATGCTCATGCTTTGTCTCTGCTTTCCTGTCACAGTGATCCCAATTCTGCCATGCACCAGGCGCCTATGCCTGACGAGGGACGACTGTGAAATGAGCGAGGACCTGGCTGATTCCCCCCTGCACCAACAGACAGAGAAAGAGGTCATCGCAGGTTGTGCTGAGTACTGCAGGGAAGGAAGTAAAGAGCATCATCTGGTTGGCATGCCATGCTGTGATGTCGTCGTGCTGCCCAGCCCCTTCCCGTCAGGCAGACCTGGCTCTCAGCTTTCCTCGCGTGGGATCTGGCCATGGCAGAGCCCACGGGCAGCCCTCCTGCCCAGCACCTGTGCGCTGAGAGCTGGGAGGCGGGTGGGGCTTCCGAAAAGCCTCACACACACAGTTAAGACGATTTGGGTAATGATTAAATCAAGACTTTTCGGTGAATTAATAACCAGGGTGGCGGCCAGAGCTGTGGGGAGGTGAGCGGGGAGTTGGGTGTCGGGCAGCAGTTATGCTGCGCACAGCAAGCAGGCCCTCCAGGTCCCGTTAACAGCACTACTCGGTGTGCTTCCCAGTGTGCTAGCAGCACGGACCTATGGGACGTGTTCGCACAAATGCACACACACACGCCCACACATGCATGCGCACATGCCCACACATGCATGCGCATACATGCACGCACAGGCCGTCACACACAACATTCATGCACACACGCACATGTGCACACACATACACACACATACATGCACATGCCCTCACACACATGCATGCACACATGCACATGCCCTCACGCACACACATACATGCACATATGCACATGCCCTCATGCACACACATACATGCACACATGCACATGCCCTCATGCACACACACATGCACACACGTGCATGCACACACATACACAAGAACCACGCATACACAAGAACATGGGAATTGTTTTGGAGCTGGTAGAGGTGTTCATACTTTGGTTGTGGTGACAATATTCCGGGTGTGTGCACAGCTCCAAATCCACGGAGATTTGCACATCAGACGTGTGCAGTGTTGTGTATGTCATCATAACCTAACAAACCTTAAATGAGAAATTTCAAAAGGAAACAGCTGGGTATTCTTTTCCTCGAACACGTTTCCCGGGCTCACGTGTACGCGTGTGTTGGGGGAGTGGGCAGGTGTGGTCGGGGAGGCGACAGGACAGCCAGACAGCTGTGGTTTGTTGATGACGTGTCCAAAACTGTGTTAAACGTTTTACATAGGAAGCTGTTCTATTTGGTCACTAGACAGTCCTATAAAATTGCAGTCATATTATCCCTTTTGTGGATGATGGAAGCCAAGGCCCTGACCCCCCCCCCCCCAGCTGTGGGTCTGGCGCCCCCTGCAGCTCTCCCCGCAGAGCCTGTCCTCTCCCCGCCCATCCCCAGGGTCGCCCACTGCCAGGATCTCCCAGGAAGCGAGTCTGCCCCACAGGTCACAGCTCTTCAGTACTGGCTCTCTAAAACCTCCTGACTGCAATGCTTTCAGCTCTGCCATGATTTTAGGAAACTTACAGTAAAGCATCTGTTTTCGTTGAATTCTGTCATCAAGGACGGCAGTTCCTTCACTGTCTTTATCCCAGCCTGGGAGGATGTGCCTTTTACAGCTAAATGGCTGCTCAGCCGCTCTTGGACTCCACCTCGAGCAGGACAGAACGTCCTTGGAAGCAGAAAAAGCCAGTGAAATAGGAGGAGGAGGGTTACTGGGTGGCATCTTTACCCTGAGGTTTCAGGTGCAATAGGCAGTACCTGTGATACTGAAAACCAGTGTCTCACAGGACTGGTGGTCTAGATCGTGATGCATTGTCTAATACCTAGTGTTATTGCTTAGCTGTTACAATTTATTTTTTCCTTTTTAAAAATCCAACTTTTTATTAGTGGAGAATCAATAAAGATCTTCAGTCTATGCTTTTAAAATAGCCCCTCTCCCCCCACACAGATGCTTGAGAATCAGCAAGAAGCCCTAAGCAGAGAGTCTCGGGGACAGAGGGCTGGGGTGTCTGGCGGTGGCTCCCCACCAGATACATAAAGTACACGACCATTACTGTGTGTTTTATGCGCCACTTTCTTCCCCCCTCCAACCTCTGGGCTTAGGGACCCTGTTCCTTACTCACGAGGTTGATGAAGTCACATCTGGTTCTTACCTCACCGTGTGCGTGGTTGTCCTGTGAGGCCAGTTCTGTGGACGCATCCCAGTGTCCTCGTGTCCTCTTGGAATCATGTGTGCAGTAGAGACATAGGTTTAAGGCACATTTATCTTCCTAGTGAATGCAGCCCCTCATGCACGCTTACGTTTTTCTTACAGAAAAATTGCCGTTTTCCCCTCTGTGAGGAGAACGAGGACTCCGAGAAGATGGCTTAGCCACTCTGACTTTTCCAGGCGCTGTACTTCTCAGCTTGCCAAGCTCAGGTGATAGGAGCAGGGGAGAGTTTTCTGGTGCGTTTTCCAGTGCAGAGGCCATTTTAATCGTCATGAAATGTCCATTTAAGCCAAAAGACAGGTTACATCGTTTGTCCTTGAAAGGGAGCTAAAATATGTCCAGGAGCCTCTGTATTAGCCACCAGACCCTGCCGGAAGGAGCAGTAGGGCTGCGGAGGCTTCCCACTCACCTGCAATGTGGGTTCCCTGAGCCCCAGTTCCGTGGGGCAGGTGGTGCAAACCGAGCATCGCCGGGGAGCCCGAAGCAGAGCTAGTCAGGCAGGGAGGCCTGTGCCAATGAGTGACAGGAGAGCTGCCCTGGCTCTCACGACAAAGAAAGTAGTAAATGAGATTATTAAAATGACTGTTAATACACCTGCACCAAAAGCAAGCAGTAAAAAGCTCATAGCGAAAGGCTGTCTAAGGAAAACAGCCGCAGTGAGAGTTGATTAACAACTGAGAATATTAATCCATTCCTGTGTTAAAAGAAGAAAGTAGAGCAAGAGAAGGAATGAGTGCAATTGTTCTTTTCATAATCCAATTAAGTAAATTTATATGACTGTGCTCTAAAAATAAGTAAAATGTAAAAATACTTCTAATGGAACAGTAGAGCTTCAGGGGAGATACTGAGCAAGGGGTGATGGGACTGCGAGGAGGAACAACGCCGACAGCTAAGGGACATTTGCTGCATGTGCATTTCGGGTCACTTTACAGACACATCAGGATGTCATGGGTCACCATTATTATTAATTAACACGCACCTAACAGCCTCTGGCACTACCAGATGAGTTGAAAAGGCCCGTAGCTGCAATCGTAGTTGCTATGATCACATTCACTCAGAGACGACAGATCATGGGTAATAATTACATACACACCCAGCTGAAGTAGGATAGCCGTGAGCTGGACTGTTGTAACAGAGTGGTTAGGTGGAGGTGTCCTGTCAGTGGGGAGACATGGCGGGTGCCCCCACAGGTGAGCCCCAGGGCAGAGGTGGCCTCCCAGCTCCTTCCAGGCCCACCCCATAGGTGCACCGCAGGGTGGGGTTGTCTGCACTTTGGAGCCAGGTGGCACTGGGTTCAAAGTATGCTCTGCCACTGCCCGCTCTGAGCATGGCAAGTGAGTTAGCGACTCTGAGTTTAGTTTTCTTTTGAAAACAATGAAAGTAGAATCTATCTACCTTCGGGAGGCTTGGAAATGAGAAAAGCACGTGTGAGGTCCCTGGTCCCGCTGGCCTCGATTCTCAGGACCTGCTGTTTGTACGGTTGCCAGGGGCACTGAGCTGTGGGTCTCCAGTGCAGCCCCATTTGATTTAGATCGTTGTGTTCATTTCACATTTTGCTGAAAATAACGAGTCCTCACAGTTCACATGAGGTGTCAATCTGTCATCCAATTGTGTATCTTTGTTTAAAACAGTGGTATGGACCTTACCTAGTACCAGTTAAAATTCTGGCTCTGCCCTTGACAAGTTCTGTTGGTACTTAACCTCCCTGGGCTGCCATTTCCCCTTCAGAAAACGGGCAACCATACAAGATTTGCATGAAAGAATGTCATGTAGTGTCTGGTACAGAATATAACCATAACGACCGGCAGTAGATACCATGGTTATCATGCATTGCTTTCTATGTGTATGTCTAATAATATTTGTATTTCTTTGAAGAAAGTGTATTAGTTTTCTTTGGTAGGCTCCACAGGTTCTGACAAAGCAATACATAATTAATTGGTTTTCAGACTATTAATATATTTTTTAATTCTGAGGTCAGTTTTCCGGATTATAATTAGCAAGTGAGCAAATTACCCCTGAATTTAGCCTCCTCTCAAAGATTAGTTTATGATTGTTTGTTTGTTTGTTTGTTTGTTTCCATGGCTAATAGCTGCTGTTTCATTGGGGATAGTCATTAGATAAAAATGTTTGTGTGGACCTTACAGGGTGAGTCACTTCACCCAGGGTTTACTAGTCCCTGCCCAACGATAACTGCCGTTTTAAAGCCCTCATTTAATTGGCTTCGAGCCCTTCATTAGAGGAGCAACGGCACACACGGCCCGGACACTCGGCTACTGACAGGACACTTGGCTGCAGCCAAAAAGCCCAAAGACATCAACTCACATTGACCGTCTAAGACGAGAAGGTTGTTTGCCCCAGAATATGAGACTCTGTTCTGAGTGGGGCCCTGCTGTCTCAAGACAGAGACCTTTCCTTTCCTGAGAGAAATAGCCTCTGAAATCAGGTTTTGGTGCGTGATGTCTACTCTTGTCCACCGTGTTCTTAACCCCCGTGGAGGGCAGCTGCACAGGTGGCCATCCTGAGTCACATCTGCCTTCACTGAAACTAAATATGCCCAGGTCATGCCAGTTTCAATGCCACCACTTCTGTGAAATGTCCGTGTTCTACATGGATGTGTCCTCTCCTCCCGTAACTCCCTCATGCTCCTGCATGTGCACTTCCTGTCAGGGTCACAAGGGACCATGCTTATGGCACTTACTGAACTGCACAGTGCAATTCTCCTCTGTATATTCACTACATTTAGCTAGATTGCTGAGTGGTGCATATTTCACTATATAAATATGTAATAATGATTTCTAAACATGAAAAGATGCCCAGCCTTTTTAATGATGAAAGTTGAAAGAAATATTTTTATGATGTGTTTTATATTTTTTCCATCAAATTGGCAAAGATCAAAACATTTCTTAATGCACCACACTGTTGAAGGCCTTAGGTGCTCCTTCTGGGACCGAGACAGCTTCTTTGAAGGGAAATTGAAGATGCACAGGAGTGACAGAGATGGGGGAGTAAGTAGCTTCAAGTGCCAATCCACCCACAGAAACATCAAACAACAGGCAAAAACAGTCAGAAACAACTTTGTCAGAACATTGGCAAAGAGTCAAACGTTTACAGCAACAGTAGCCAAGCAAATGCTTAATTAAGAAAAGGGCAACTTAAAAATGGTAAGAAAACTTTGTGGAATTTTTATTTGCCCTGGCCCCACCCACTCGCCAAATTTTATGCCATGTGTATTTAACAAACACAAAAAAGCATTCGTTTGTACAGGAAAATTTAGAAAGCCGCACATACACCCGTATCAATATGCAGGCTCAGAAAAGACAAGACAAGACTCTCTGTTTTCACTTCAGGTTGATCTGTAGGCTCATTACAAGCCTACCTGTTGAAGGAGGTCCCAGCACAGAGAAAATGTGCAAAGACTAAGGAAGCTGTTCTTCTTTGTTTGTCCGTTGGGGATTTTTTTTTTCTCTCCTGGTATTCAAGGAAGTCACTGTGAAAACACTACCTGGACAAAAGCCTAGAAACAGAGACTTTTGGGACCATATAGAGTAAATAATACAGTCTTTGCAAAAATAAAATTTAGAAAGTCACTAAAAACACTACTGTAGCCTTCAACAATCAAAAACAGCCAACTCTGAGGAAGGAGCTCCAGAGTTACCCACACTATAATCTTCAAATGTCCAGTTTTCAACAAAAAATCAGAAGACATAAAAAAGACACAAAAAAGTATTCAGAGTAACAAAGTAGATTTAAAGCAGTCAGCCCTGAGGAAGTTTAGACATTGAACTTACTGGACAAAGATCTGTAAAAACAATTGTCTTAAATATGTTTAAAGAACTAAAGGAAATTGGGAAAATAATGTGTGAACAAAGTAAGAATATAATATATAGAAATTATAAAAACCAAATAGAAATTCTAGAGAAGGAAAGTACAATAACTAAAATGAAAAATTCACAACAGAGATTTAACAGCAGATTTTGATCGTACAGAATAAAGCACACACAAACTTTAATATAGGAAAACTGAAATAATAGTCTGAGGAACAAAAAGAAAACATAATGATGAAAAGTGAAGAGAGCAAGAAGACCTATGTGACATCAACAAGCAGACTGACATACACATTGTGAGAGTCCCAGAAAGAGAAGAAAGGAGCAGAAAGAATATTTGAAGAAATAATAGTCAGAAACTATTTGTGAATCCCAAGTGGGATAAACACAAAAAGACCCACACAATAACACATTATACCTAAACCACTGAAAGACAAAAAAATAAAAATCTTAAAAAGAGCAAGAGAGAATCAACTCATCACATGCAAAGTATTTCTCCAAGAAGCCATGGTGGCCAGAAGAGAATGGGGTGATATGTAAAATGCTCTAAGGAAACTGTCACATAAGAAGTCTATATCCACTAAACCTGCCCTTCAAAAAAAAGGAGAAATGAAGACATTCTCATATGAAAAGCAAATTGAGGGCGTTTGATACCACTAGACCTGCTCTACAAAAAAATGCTAAAGGGAATTGTCCAGGTTGAGATAAAAGGACAGTAGACAGTAACTCAAAGGTATCTGAAGAAAAGATCTTTAGTAAATGTAAAAACATGGATGTGAAAGCTAACATTATTATATTTATGGTTTGTAACTCCACTTTTTATTTTCTGCAGTAATTAAAAGACAGATTCACAAGGGATCGTTATAAATCTATGTGTACAGATGAATTTGTGAAAAACATCAAGAGGAATGGCGCTATATTGAAGCAGAGGGCTTGTATGCTGGGGAGTTAATTTTATACCCATTTGAACTCGATTGTTATAAATTTAGGGTGATAAATGTAACCCTAACATACTAAATTTATCAAGGAAGGAAATAACTTAAAATATATACATCTGCATACAAAAGGAAATGAAAGGAAAATCAAAATGGTTCACTACAAAAAAAATCGATTAAACACAAAATGCATTAATGGAGGAAATGAGGGACAAAGGACATTTATATGTTGATAAAATTGTCAATTCACCAAGAAAATAGAACAATTTAAAATATATATGCACCAAACAACAGAATCCTAACATACATGAAACAAAATTTACAGAATTGAGGAAAGGAATCGACAGCTTAACCATGATAGTTGGAGACTTGAATACACTTTCAATAATGGATAAGATATCTAGATAGAAGGTCAGTTAAAAAACAAGGATTTGAACAATAATGTAAATCAACTAGATATAACAGCTATATATAGAACACTCCACCCAACGAGAGCAAAATTTGCATTCTTCTCAAGTGCGCATGGAACATTCTCCATGATAGACCATATATTAGGCTACAAAACAAGTCTGAATACATTGTAAAAAATTGGAATTATGAAAGTATCTTTTTGATGACAGTGGAATAAAGGTAGAAAATAGTAACAGAAAGAAAACTAGACAATGTGGAAATTCAACAATACAGTGTTAAACAACCAGTGGGTCACAGAAGAAATCACAAGGGGAGCTAGAAAACACTTAGAGACAAATGAAAACACAACAAACCAAAACGTACGGGATGTTACAAAGGCTGTCCTCAGCGGGAAACTAATAGCCTACATTAATAAAGAAGAAAGAGCTCAACCAAATAACCAAACTTTACACCTTGAGAAACTAGAGAAAACCAAAGCTAGCAGAAGGAAGGAAATAATAAAATAGATAATACAAAACAATACAGAGTATCAACTAAACAAAAAGCTGATTCTTTGAAAAGATAAAATTAAAAAGACTTTAGATTGACAAAGAAAAAAGAGAGACGACATAAACAACTAAAATCAGAAGTAAAGGTAGAGACTTTACTCCAGACAATACAGAAATAAAAGGGATTATAAGAGAATACTATGAACAACTATACACCAACAAAATAGATAACCCAGATGAAATGGGACAAATTCTTTAAAAAGGCAAGGTACCTACTGACTGAAAAAGAAATGGAAAATCTCAAAAGACCTGTAACAAGTTATGAAATCAAATGAGGGGAAAACAAAACCTCCCAGAAAAGAAATGTCCAAGACCATATGGCTTTACTGGTAAATTCTACAAACATATAAAGAAGAAATTAACACTGAATCTTTTCAAACTCTTCCAAAAAAAAAAAAAAAAATAGAAGAGAAGGGAACATTTCCTAACACAATTCTTGAGGCCAAAATTACCTTGCTACCAAAGCTAGATAAAGACATCACAAGGGAAGAAAACATAGACCAATGCCCCTCGTGCATATTGATGCAAAAACCCTCACCAAAATACTACCAAACCAAATGCTACAGTTTGTTAAAAGGATTAGACATGTGACCAAGTGGGATTTATTCAAGGGATGCAAGTGAATTCTATCTCAATAAAACCGGGGTGGGGGGGGACTCTGAAAATAAACAAGGACTGCAAAAGTGGTTCAGCACAAGCAGAGTGATCAATCAACACCACATTAAAATAAGGAAAACAACAACACCTGAACATGTCATTTGATTCAGAAAAGTCATTTGACAGAATCTTAGACACTTGCATGATAAAAGCCCTCAAAGACTTAGGACTAGAAGGGGAACCTCCTTTACATGATTGGAGGCATTTAAGGAAACCCACAGCTGAGACTTGCAGCTACTGGTGTTACCTAAAGAGAAACAGGTCAGTTCTCCAAGAAAACACAATAATTCTTGGTATGTTTGCACCTAGCCATAGAGTGTCAGAATCGGTTGGGCAGAGAAGCACAGGAGGAGTAGCTGAATCCACAGTTACAGGTGGAGACTTGAACACTCAGCTATCAGATGTGGGCAGAGCCAGCAGGCAGAAAATCCGTGAGCACCGCCACCAACCAACTGGGAGAGGGGGCATCTCTAGGCTGCTTCTTCCCACAGCAGCAGAACACACATTCTTCTCAAGCTCACCTGGAACATTTGCCATGGTATAACCATCTGTGAATATAAATTGAGAAACAGATCTTACACCTTTTACAAAAATGAACCCAAAGTAGATCGTAGACATAAATGTAAATGCAAAACTATAATCTTCTAGAAGTTAACAGGGGAGAAAATCTAGGTGCTCTTGGTTCTTGCGGTGACTTTTTAGATACAACACTAAGGGATAGTCCATGAAAGAAAAATTTGATTAATTGGACTTTATTAAAATTTAAAAAAAAAAAGTCTGCTCTACAAAAGACACTGTTGAGAGAAAGAAACAACAGACCTGAAAAAAACCTTTGCAAAACACATAGCCGGTGAGGGTCTGGTATTCAAAATGTACAAAGAACTCTTAAAAGTCAATAAGAAAACAAACATAGGGATCAAAAGTAGATTAAAAGTTACTAGGGGCTTGGGGGAGGAGGTAATGGGAAGTTATTACTTAACAGTTACTGGGTTTCTATTTGGGGTGATGAAAATGTTTTGGAGATAGTGATGATGGTTGTACAACATGGCAGACAGATTTAACGCCACTGAATAGTGCACTTAAAATAGTTAAAATGGCAATTTTTTGATATGTATATTTTACCACAATAAAAAATATTCACAAAAGATAAAATAGAATGCACACCCCTTTTGATTCAGTTAATTGAATTGGAGCTCATTCCCTAGAAATGCGCACAAACAGGTGAGATTCAGACCCCTCTGTGTCTCTTGCTTCACTGAGGGAGACAGGCTGCCATCAGAGCTGAACGCTAGTGCACGCGTGTGTACAGGTCGGCGCTGAGACACAGCGATGTCAGTGCCAGTGCATGGCCCTCGGGCA
Organism: Rhinolophus sinicus; assembly: GCF_036562045.2. Taxonomy (NCBI): domain Eukaryota; kingdom Metazoa; phylum Chordata; class Mammalia; order Chiroptera; family Rhinolophidae; genus Rhinolophus; species Rhinolophus sinicus. The sequence goes on from NC_133754.1 coordinate 498,127, forward strand.
CGTCCACAATGTGTGCTTATGTGGACAGAGAACGCATGGGAGAAGGGACCCATGCTCGGTTGCAAAAGCTCCTAGAATGAGGAGAGCAGCCCCGCGTGGTAGTGGCTGGAAGGGTTATCCTTACCACAGCAGGCCCTGTCTGTACGTTAGTGCTGGTTTGACTGGTCAATTAAGAAATCATTAGAGTAATATAATTCATCTTCCTCACTACGTGGGTTCTTTGGGGCTCCGTGAATATGGTCACCCTTCGGCCCTCTGCAGTGGTAGCACCCTGTAGGCCGTGATTGTGCAGAATCATAAATTCCAAAGTTTTGACAAAAATCTTTCTTCAAAAATCTGGAGAGAGCAAACCGCAGTGAGGACAGATTCCCCCCAGAAGGGCTTTTCCTCTCCCAGTAAGCATGACGCTGATGCAGCAGTTGGGGTCACAGTGGTGACACAAACATCCTTGGTGATGGTTCGGGCGTCGTCTGTCCCACAGAGTGTACTTTTGGGCCCAGTAGGTCGTTTGTGTCAAAGCAAAAGCTCTCCAGTCAGATAAGAAAGGGTTCTCCAGGATAAGAAAGGGTTCAAGTTAAAAAACACGTATCAAAAGAAAAATGTCTGACTAGCATGTGTGCTGGGAGCACAGAGGAAGGCAGGGCTCTGGGTGAGTCCGAGCCAAAAAGGAGTCTAATTAATTATGTCTTTCATGGGGGTCGTTGTAACTTCAAACACTGAGGCTCCATTCACCTCAGAAACTGCCTGAAATTAACTTTCCTGCAAAGATGATAAAACTTAACTTTTTGTTTATAGATTTTAAAAATTAAAGTAACAGCCCATGAAACTGTATTATAAGAAACGTGCATATTTATTTGGTTTAGAATTTATAGCAACGCAAGCTTTTCAGTTACCCATTGACACTTCATTGCTATTCAGCTGTTTAAAGATGGGACGTTTTTGGTAAATGACACTTTGACAACAGAGGCTGTCGAACTTCTCCCTTGGAAGGGAAGGCTGTCTTCTCCCTGGTCAGCCAGATGAGGCGACTGTCATGGTACTTTCTGCCTTAAAAACACACTATATTTTGTAGCAGAAAGGGTCACACACTATATTTTGCAATCGTTACACTGTAGCTCTCTGTTGTTGGACAAGGCACCTGCTAATTCTCTACCTACAGGAGCATGTTTAGCCTGTCTGGGGAGACCTTGATTCAGTTACTCTCCTGTCAGAACTTCACTTTTCTGACTTCATCTTGAGGTTCAGTGTTGAACTTCCCAGGCCAACTGTGTGCTGAGGGGTCTGGAATTACTTAAAACCCTGGGCACAGCTCGGGGGCACAGCAGACACTCAGCAGGAGGGCCGTCCGCCTTCCGGGGTCTGTCGTTTGCTGCTGGGGCCCCACCCCAGGCCACTGCCCTGCCCCGCTGCCAGCCGTGGGCTCCCCCTCCTCTCCCCTGAATTCCTGTGGAAGGTTCCATTTGTTCCACGTGAAGCATACAGGGGGCTGAACCTCTCATCAACCTATTGCAGTCTCCCCTAGACCGTCCCAGGCAAATTCCAAATCAGTCCCGCCGCCTGTGTGCCCGCAGTGGTAGGTCGACTCCCATGGAAGGGGGCTTCCGGCGCCCAAGTCCTGGGTAAGTTTTCCCCCAGCGCCTCGGAGGCTGCCGGTCGGTGCTTTTGTCCGGAGGTCGGTTCTGGGTAGTCACTTCTTGTACTGAAAAGGGAATTGCAGGCCCCTGCGCATGTTTAAGACCACGTGTAAACCTAGTGGAGTTCGCTGGACTCAGTTTCCTGTCTATAAGAACCTCGTATCTAGCGATTCGCAGAGTTTGGAGTTGGGGGGAAATGCATAACTACTTGTATTCGGTGATTATTTGGATCCTGGGTAAATTGGAGCTCATTTATTTTGGATTTGTACAATCGGTGGTCTTAGACTCATTCTTTGGCTTCCAAGTAACTAAGCAAACTGACCCAATAAGCACAAGTATTTACATTTTATCTCATGGTATGAAATCATCGCAATCCGAGCCATATTTCAGTTCTATAAATGAGGATGTAGCAGTTTTCCATTTATGACCCCAGGTGGGTTCATGGTGTGAAGGATCCCTGACTTGATATCAGGTGAGCGTTTAATGGTGAATCAGCTCGGCAGCCTTTAAATGTTTCAGGTGTACACAATTTAACAGAAATTTAGAATATTTCACATTTTATGAAATGTAATTTCAGTTGAAAGAAGGTGTATTGAGAGACTTTGAAAGCCCAGACTTAAAGCCCTCATCCCTACCCTGATGAACGCTACTGAGGCAAACCTGGCCACGCGCTCCGCGGCTGGTGCCTCTGAGACTTGCACATGCCATTGCTTCATGAGCCCCGTTTCCCGCCCTGGGAACCCCTGCTCCTCACTAAGCACAGAGCAGATCTTCCCGCTGTGCTGGGATCTCCTCTGGGATGGGCGTTAACCACCTCTTCACATTCAACTGCTTATAGATTCCTGCATTGTTTCATGTATCATAATGTATGGTAAGAGTATTTATTACTTTACGTGGCTGCTTCACTTTTTAGACTATGAAGTCCTTCAAGGTGGGGTTCTTTTTAAAGAAATTCACTGTTGTCTCCTGCGTACCCAACACGAGGTGCCTAGTAAATAAATGCTGTTGCGTTAGACTAAAGCCTTTCAGACTCTGGGACCCGGTGCCACACGCTCGCCCTGCGGGGAGGGCATCCAGGCTGCTGCTTGCTGTTGAGTCTGTGGTCACAGCGCCTCCCACGCAGAAAGAGAGGCTGTCTCTGTCTCTGAGGCACAGGCTGGGGCCCTGCAGCAAGGAACTGTCTGTGGTGCCACATCCAGGGACAGTCTCCAACTCATCAGTGAACCGCTGCCACTCAGGGGATCGCGTGGCCACCTGTGACACCGGGAACAGCTTCGTGTTAAATACTTTGGGAATTCCATTCCCTCATCAGCCTGCCTGTGGCAGACACCCCTCTTGGGTCATGTTCCTTAATTATTTGCTTATTATATACATTCTGCCTTGTTCCGAAAGGCCCAGTTGTTACTTTGTGGAACTAGCATGTAGGTCGTGTCAGTAAAGAACTTGCTGTGTCTGTGTTGGATGAATTTGATTTTGTTAGCCCGCCGAAGTGTGCGTCTGTCACATCCAAGAGGGGAGAGCCGAAGTGACGTCTGGCTGGGTCCTTGGGCTGCATCCCGCAGGAGTGTTACGGCGGGCAGGGCACGGCTCTTCCCGCTGTGTTTGTTCTCCGTGCTGCTCGCCGCTGCTGCTCTGCTGCTTTTGAGCATCATGTAACCTTTTCTACATCAGGACAAGCCACTCTCTGCACCCAGTACCAACAGATCGATGTCTGTAATTCAGTCACAACAAGTTTCAGGTGAGCGCCTGGCTGCTGGTCCCAAGAGCACATCCGCGTCCGATCCCGTCTTGTTTGTACGCACTGTAAACTTAGCGCTGACTTTGCAAAACTGTGAGAGGCTTGCATTGCTGGTGCCGGCGCCCTTTACAACGGAATGTGACTCTATGTCTGCAGCATTGTCTGTCACTCTCCTGTAATACTCATCCTGTGTGTTTCACATATGCAACCAGCACATTCTTCTGGAATGGTCTTACACCATTAACATACTGCACCACGTGCAGAATTATCCAAGACACAATAGTGTGTCCATTCTCTACAGGTTTTCTTCCAAGTTTTATAATATGGGCAACAAATAGTATCATCCGTCAAATACCCCTTGTGCCCGGATTAGTTCTGCTTCCTTCAGCTGCATCCTGGCGGCCTTGTACGGGTCCTGTCGTCACTGAGCCCAGTATATACAGGACGTGCGGGCAGGTGCTATCTCTCTTTCTGTCTTTCTTCCTAACGTACCAGTCAGGAGAAAGTAGGCATTATCATACTGCAAAGAAAACATGTCTCTACAGCCTAGTGAAGTAGGGCACAGACTCCCCCCACGGTCCCCTGATGTGCCGTGGGAATGTTTGTGTGCTCTTCACTGTCATCCAAAGGAAAGAAAACTTAAATGTTCAAATTATTAGCATGAATTCTGCATTTGTCTTTATATGGTAAGATGCAAGTTTTTTTTTAAAAAAAAGAGAAACTCAAATGCAGAATCTCCGAAATTATGCAAGTTGTGTTCCAGCACTCGCACACACACGTATGTTCCTGTTTCCGTGCCCACACACATGCATGTGTTTTGTTCTTGCCAGGATGGTGGAAACATTGCACAGAGCTCACGGAACAGCTCTGATGTGATGTGGTGACACGCTGTACCTGACGTGAAATCCCCACTTATGCCCAGTCCCTTGTCTTACCAATTAGTTGAATTAGCACCTGATGCATTTACTTGTCACCAGCTTCTAGTTTGTGGAAATTGGTCCAGAGAAGTTGAACTTGACCTTACTGGTAAATTTAAATCTTTTGGGGAGTAAAGAATTATGGTAGAGGAAGTGAGGCAGGCCGGGCAGGGGCCTGTGTGCCACGTCACACATCCCTCTGTGTGGGGAGACACCTCCTGTCCTACGTGACAGTGGTTCCCCAGTGGTTCTGTGGCAGACGCGTTCCGTGATTTAAGTGCTGAGTAAGGTGTGTGGACAGCCTAGATGGCAGCCAGGCAGGAGTTAGCCACTGACTCGGAGAACAGTTTTAAGTGTCCTGGCACTGGTGTCTCGGTCCTTTAGAGCTGTGCTGGCAGGACACCGTGGGCTAGAGGATGCCTGGGCCACACACATTCATCCTCTCGGTTCTGGAGGCTGGAGGGCCAAGACCAAGGCACCTACAGACTGATGCGGAGGGTCTGGTCATGGTCACAGGCATCTTCTCCCTGTGTCCTCACCTGGAGGGAGGGAGGGGGCTGTGTGGGGCCCCACCCATGTGACCGCATCACCTCCCACAGGCCCCGCCTCCGACACGTCACACTGGGGGTCTGGCTTCAACGCATGAATGTGGGGGGCACAGACACTCAGTCTGCAGCAGCTGAGGTGCAGTTGGCTGCAAATACGAGGCGCATCTCAGTGACGTCTCATCACATACCGGCAGCGCTGGGACAGCAAAGTCTGAAAGTGCGTTTCTGAACTTGCCTCAGTCGAAAGCCACGCATGTGCCGAAGCTGACGGATTCCTGTGGGGTAATAGCTGTAGGCAAAGCCAATTCATCAGTGAAACCAAAAGTAAAAAGGCAAATCCAGTAAATTTGGGTGTGTTTACAAGGTAGCCGTGACACGACTGCAGAAATGAGACGGCTCTGTTCCCGCTTACATCACGCTCTCTCTGGAAGTAAAAGCAGATGCTCCCTGAAGGGAAACGTGGTTAGTGACAGAAAAACCACTGTGTTCCAGTAGAAACTAGCTTGAACCTGACTTGAAAGTTGTGTATCTGTTGCTTAGCATGGGCTTGGACTAGTAATAAATTTGTCACTTTAGATGGTGGAAGGACATCAAATTTCCTCTGAGCAGCCTCAAGGCTCTGGCTTCATCGTTTTGAATGGAGACGGCCCACAGGAGGCGACCTCTACACCTTTGCTGTGGTGCTGGGACAGCAGCTTCCCCCGGACGCGACCCCCAACCCCAGCCCTCCCCCCCATGCCGTCCTTACCCATGCCACCCCCCCCACTGTGCCCCCCCAACTCTGTCTCCACCCACCCCGGAAGTCATCCCCCCCACGCCTCCTGCAGGTGCTCAGCTCCCCTCGGTGCAAAGGGCCCTTCGTTTGACCTCTGCTGTTGCCGGTTTGGTTGCTAATAATTTTTGAACAAGGGCATTTGCGTTTTCATTTTGCTCTGAGCTCTGCAAATGATAGTCTGACAATAGAGGTGCATGTCTACTGAGTAGTTTTTGTAGTTTCTTTCTTTTGGGGGAACTCATTGTATATGAGGTCAGAGTATGAGGTTCCGGAACTTATCCTAGAAAAAGTGCTACATACCTCATTGCTGAATATCACTACAGTCACCTTCCCAGTACTCCCCTTGGGAAGCTGTGCACCGACGCCAGCGCCTAGTCCACTCTTCAAAGCAGTTTTGGAACTCTTTCTAGAACGGCCATCAGAGCTGTCGTCATATTACCCTTGATGTCCTGAATGTCATCAAGATGTCTTCCTTTCAATATTTCATGTGTGCGCTCACGCATGCATTTAAAGAGTTAGTGCATTGTGTTTTGAAATTTGTGGCAAATTCAGTTGCAAATGTTTGTTGAATGTCTACTGGTGGTGCCAGGGCCTGGGGCACACGAGTCAGGAGGTGACACTGCCCTGGAGGTCACGTTGTGACAGCAGCGGGGCGCCAGGGTGCCAGGCGGGGCAGGAGCGCGAGCTGGCGCCTGCCGAGCGCTGAGCCAGAACTCACGGGAGCCCCGTTCAGTTGGGGCTGCTTTCCTCCCATGCCTCGCATGCCAGGTCGGCCTGGAATGTTCCAGCACCCATCTTCAAAGAAACCAGCATCACCAGCCCCAGGGCCCCTGAGGCGAGGACCTGCTCTTGGCCCCGCGGACCCCCCAGGTCTCCCTCTGTGCAGGTGTCACCGCCTGGCATGCAGCTCTTGTCTCACCAGGTTGCTTCTGGTCCCAACACCTGGCCTCCCATTTTTTCACCATCTCGGCCATTTCATTCCATGGTCAAAATCCAGCCCTTAGCATCACCAGTCACTGCACACCCCCGTCACCTGCGTGTCAGGACCCACAGCTGGCAACGCCCCTTCACACTCCAACCCCGGCAGCGCCCTCACCCACTGAAACCACCAACCACTGCCCCTCGTCCTCAGCGTGCCCGAGTCACCTTTTCCGTGGCACAAGTCCGTGGTTATAACCCGTCAGCCCCATGTGCCCTCACTCCCTTTGTGCAGAATCCCGCTGTGGACGTGAGTCTCCGCCTGCAGCTGAACGTGGCCGGACAGAGGCACAGACCTTGCTGAGCAGCCTCACGTTCAGGCACTCGGGTGTGGCCACAGGACGTGTCCACTCTGTCCCAGTTTGCTGTGGAGCCGCCGCTGAGCCACACCTCCGGTCCCTGCGATCCTTCCACACTCCTCCTTCCTCTGCGTTGCTGGCCTTGCGTCTCCCGGCAGCGAGAGGACACGAGCAGTCAGAGCACATGCACACGCCCAGCCCGGGACACCATGGGGCGTCTGTGAGGGAGAGGGGCCCACAGGACAGCACGAGCAGGGTTCAGGCCACGAACCGTCGGGCGGGAACAAGTGTGCCTTCCGGACGGGGAGGCTCCACCCCCACTGGGGAAATGTGGGGGCTGCACTGGCACGGCCCCCGGGAACGTGCAGGTTAGACAAAGGGAGGTGTGGGGCGCGGGCTCTCTGGGTGATGACTTGGTGCTAGGATGTCGTCTGTCCGCGCTCCTGCGGGCGCCTCAGGAGGTGCCGCTGTGTCCATTGCGCTGCACTCGCCCCCTCGTTAGTGTGCTCTTCCCGTGGCAGGTACACATTCCCGCTCTTCTGGTCCATTACTAGGTGAGAACCCCAAGCCTGTGACACGGTGAGTGACATGCCAGTGAGCACAGCGTCTTCCCGCTGCTGGTTCCTCCTGGGCACGTGCTTTACCTGGGGGGGGGGGGGCTCCCACAACTCAGCAACAAGAGGCGTGTTTACAGGAAGCTGCACCGTGTCACGTCAACCTTTAAAGTGTAGGTGGGAAGCACACTCAGACCTTCAGTGTTTAGACGTGAACATCAGGGTGCACACAAAAACCTCCGAATTCCCCTTCTAGTGCAGCAAAATGACGTGTGCGCCCTCAGCGGACTTCCAGGAGGGCCACGTTGGGTTCCGTTGACAACATTCTTTTCACAGCACATTGAGTGTCGCGGCATGGCTCTCACGCAGAAATCCTGTGCAGCCCAGTGTCACCGAGCATTTCTCGCACGTCACTGCCCCGTGAGACACGTGCAGGATATTTGCCAGAGGAGCGGTGTCAGCAGCTCTGTACCCAGTGCAGGCTGGGTGTCCCGGAAAAGTCCAAGAGGGAAGGGGGGGCACTGTGCTGGCCCGGGGCCTACACTGGTGCCATGGGCTTTTCCCAGAAGTCTCACAGGCCCTCCGCGAGCCCAGGCTTCACCAGAGGGGCCCCGAGAGGCAACAGGAGGCCTGGTGGCCCGTCTCACCCACTTGGGCGCCTGACCGGGCAGTGCTAACCGGGGGCCGTTTACTAACCGTGCTCTGAGTGTCGTCCTTGGTGGTCCTGGCACATGCAGGTGTCACAGGCTGCAGAGCACGGGCGTCTGTGACCCCAGACCGTTGGCACTGGACCGTGGCCCACACTGGATTCTCGTCTGCAGGTGAGGCAGCCAGGGCCACGCCATCGAGTGTGACTGGCTCCAGGTAAATCCACAGGTGGATTCCCATCTTGGAGTATCCTTCCCTCCATTTCAGTGAATTTCTGGGTGCCACAAATAGAGCATTTAAATTGTGATGTCACGGAGGGCCTCCTGATTTTGGGGTGAAACAGTTCCACAGTGTGAGTAGAGGTTGAGCCACTCTGCAGCTATAAGTGACAGCAGAAGTCAACAGACTTGTCCTGCAGGGGCTGGATGGTCACACGACAGTCTCGTGGGCCATGTAGTCCCTCCGAAGCTTCTCAGCTCTGCTCATATCCTGTGAAAATAGCCATAGACGATACGTAAATGAATAATGTGTCCCAGTAAAACTTTATTAAAAAAACCAGCCAGGGGCCAGATTTGGCCCACACGATGTCCCAGTTTGCCAGTTCCTGGTATAGAGACTTAATGGTATACACTGTGTATTATTTATATATTCTTTGTATATTCTTAGTATTTCCTTTATTGTTACATAGATATATTGTTACAAATACATTTGTTGTATTATAAAGTAAGAGCTAAAAATGTATGACTTCATTAACTGTTTCCTGCCCAATGAAATCACCAATTGAAAGGGCCTTTGATAGGCAGCTTCGGGTTTTAGCTTTGATGCAGTGAACCCACAGGGGGAACTTTCAGTTAATTTTTAGTTTAAATGTGTATTTTATGGATGAACTAGCAATAACCTAGTTATTAGTAATAATCACACTTCCTTGTCACCTCAGCCTGTTGTAAGATACGTTTAAACCCTCCTTTGTGGGGTTAAGTGCCCACTTGCCAACCAGATACTTTCTGAAAACCACGTTACCTCTCCACCAACTTTTATGAATTCAGCACAGCATGGCTGAGCGACCCCGGGCCACAGCGTCCTCAGCATGAGGAAAGCAGAGAGTAACACAGGTCCTCAGTCCTCAGGGAGGACGAGAGAGACGTGCAAACACCTGCACTTCGCAGGGGGGATGTGGGAGCATCCTCACTAGTCAGCGGGGTCTGAGGAGAAACGCACGTGTGGGAGGGGGATCCAGTCAAGCGTGCAGTGGTGACAGGTCACATGGGGCTCATGGCCTCGTGGAACTTACGTTTTAGGAGGAGATGGACAACAGATGCGAAAACAAACGGGTTGCTGTAACAGTTACAGGTTTGTAAGTTACAACAAAGGAAGCAAGACGGGGACAGGCATGGGAAAGCCAGCTTGGGGCAGCACTGTCCATAGGACCTTGGAAAGGCCTCGCCGAGGACGTAGGTGGAGCCGAGATCTGACAGGCGAGAAGATTCTCCCTGCAGAAGCACATCCGCCGTCATCCACTCAGGGAGCCATGGGACGTAGCGGGCTGCGGGCCACATGTCACAGCACTTGCCGTGGCCCAGCTTTAACGTGTGCGTGGTGGGGAGCAGGGGGACCCTTCTTCAGACAGGCCTGGGTGTTTCAGGCTTCAGTGTTGTATGGATTCCTGAAGACTTCAGGTGCAAAGACGCAGATTTACAGCTGGGCTGGAATTCCAGCACGAGCTTCTTCACTCAGGAGAGCAGGACTTTCTGAGATTCCTTGTCTGCAAGTCTGCACCCCTCTCTTGAAAGAGACTAAACAGAACTCAGTTCACAAGCTTGTAACACATGGAGTATTTGTCGAAACGCCAGACATGTCATCTGCTCTGCTTGGGGTTCCTTCCCCATCGACTGAGTTGACGCTACATTTTAAACTATCATCCCCGTTCTTTCTTCTCCTTTTGCGTGTAGCCTACGCTGCTGCCCCGGTGTCGCCTTAGCCAGGAGACTGAAGGGGTAACGCAGCTGCTGAGGGTCCGGCTGCCTCTCCTTCTTCTCCAAGTGTTGGGTTTGGCCCCCCTCACACCTGGGCCGGGGTGCCAGGCAGCTCACGGATCACTGAAAGAGCCGTTCTTGCCACATTCATTTTCTACTTTTTCTTCTCATATTTCCTTGGACATGAGCCAGTTCTTAGTATGTGATAATTTGTTATTCATCAGGTGTGTCCCCAAGGCCACACTCAGGCCCAGTGACTTGCTCGACTGGAAGAACTGTCATGGTCCTGGTTATGGTTTATCACAGAGAAAGGATGGCAGTCATCAGCGTGCCAGAGCCACCAGGCACGAGCTGCCGTGGGCACGGATCCGGCCTCCGTGGTGGGGATGCACACAGCCTGTGCACAGGTTTCACGGAGCCTTGTCACGTGGGCTCCACCAAGGGCCTACCAGGCTCAGCCCCTGAGGCCCCATGAGCGCAAGGCCCAGGGCCCAGGCAGGACCGGCCGGGGCTCAGAGGTCGTGTGGCAGGAGCCATCAAGGCCCACTTTGCAGGGCAGGGTCTGAGCCCCTGGGCCACATGTAGGCATGTTCACTGTCGACCGAAGTCGGGGAGGATTGTGCACGTCTGTTTTGTGTGAGTGATTTTTACATGAAGACAGATGCTGGGGGGCAAGAGGAAGTGGTGGTGACGGGTGTCCGGTGGTGACAGCTGCTGGAGGGAGAGCAAGGGACTTATTTAGGTGATGCCTGCTCTCCTCCCGTCGAGGCTGCACACTTATTTTCAGTGACGTCATTGTTTTGCAGAGTGCCTCAGTGCTGTGGACCGAATGTTTGCATCTCCCAACACGCACACGTTGAAACCTACCCCGCCGGGTGACGGTGCCAGGAGGCGGGGCCTCTGGGCGGTAATCAGGTCATGAGGGTGGAGCCCACACAATGGGATTAGTGCCCTATAAGGAGAGGCCCCAGAAAGCCCCGTCACCTCTTCTGCTACATGAGGACACAGCCAGAAGTCACCCATGAGCCAGGAAGCCGGTCGTCACCGGACACTGGGTGTGCCAGGCCCTGATCGCAGGTGTCCAGCCTCCGGACTGAGAGCAGTAAATGTGCCGTGAGCCACGCAGTGGCGTCTCACACTTCTGTGCAGTCCTGTGGGCCTGGGGCAGCACTGACGCTTGTGGAATGAGTGGGGGCCCAGGAGGAAGGCTGGCTGCGCGGGAGAAGCGCCGCCGTGTACACTCAGCCGCGTGCCCTCACTGAATCACTTCTAGCTGCTTCCAGTTTCAATAGGGGACAATTGATCAGTCAGAGGAACCATTAGAGACATGCGTCATCTGGCCCTTTGCAGAGATGGTGACTGTGGAGCACTTAGCCAAGCTGCCCATGAAACGAGTAGCTGAGTTTTGATACAGTGTTAAAACCAAGGGAGCTTGGTGGTTGAGTGTATCTTACAGGTAATGCAGTTTTGAAGGACACCATTGTGTCCTTGGCTTGAGCACCTAGCAGAGGAAACTGTCAGTTTGTTCTGGTTTTTCCCAAGTGAACTTGTTAGATTCTCTCATCCACTGTTGGGAACTACAATACACCGTGCCCCCATTTTGTCCTGGCTGCTAAAATCTAGAGAGATTATAAAAAGTACTTCAAAATTCAAAATTATGAAAACTATTTCACCCCAGGTTCCAGATAAAAATATCTCCCTTCCTTCAAAATAGTTTCTGATATTACTTGCATTTCTTTTTGCATGAACTCTCTTGTTTTATACATTTTAATGTGAGAAGCCATCTCTATTATTATTTTAAGAAAGTATCCAGGTCATAAACTTCAAAATACTTGAATTAAAAATGCATGATTTCCTTAAGCAATAGAATTGTAGATAAAACATAGTGCTTTGCATTTATATAATTCTGTGTTTTCTGGTATTAGCTCATTGATCTGTGCATAGGAACCCTGGGAAGTAGAAAGGGAAAGGAACGATTTCCATTTCCTAGACCACAGTGTGGAGGTTAGGGCACAGGCTTTGGAACCAGATGCTTCAAGCGCAAATTATTTAACCTATGTAACCGTTCGGAGCTTTTCTTTTTGGTCAGTATGATGGCGCTTGTGATACTGCCCTCGGGGCTGTAAGCTGAAAGGAGCACGTTTACAGCTCAGTCGTGAGAGCTCCTGGTGCCCGTAGGAAGGAAGCCCAGGGTGGCGAGGTCGGTGACTCAGGAGGCAGGAGGGAACGGCAGGCTTCACCCCACACAGGTGTGCATCTGCCTCTGGGAACGGCGTCCAGCCCCAGTGCCGCTCCTGGTGTCCTCGCTGTCAGATGGCCAGGCTTGAGCCGTTGCGTCCTGCATGCCCAGTGGCCCTGAAGGAGGACCCATGCCTTGTTTCTGTAGGTGGCTGGAGTGCTTTGCTGGACTGTCACGTACGCTGGCCCGGACCTCAGCGCCACGGGGCTGGCCTCCCTGTCCTGGTCCCACATATGCTGTCTGGATAGGGGACCATCTTCCCTGGGCTTTTGTATGTGCCCTGAATTATACTGGACAGTGACCACAGAGGTGTGTGGCCTTGCTTTGCAATACTGTGAAATCCGAAATGGGCGCTGCCCACTGGCTCTTCCTGGGCTGTACTGTGAGGTGGGACCTGGGAGGAGCCATCGCTGCATGGCTCCTAGAGGACAGCCCTAGGCGCAGGCCTGGAAGGCACCACCAGCTCCACCAGGGAGCATTCCCTCCTGTGAGTGACAGACGCAGCTCTGTAAGTGCAGGGACATCCTATGCTCCACAGTCGGCATTAGATTTAATGCTCACATGGTTGAGATGTGTACACTAGATGTTAGAGAAACAGCTGCCATGAGAGACACGTGCTGGCCTGCTGCCCACATCCAGGCCCATGACAGCATGTGACATGTCACACTGCACACATGATGGCCCTGAAGGGAAGTGGACGCTCGTGACATGCTTTGAGTTATTGCAGGATTTTGTGTTGCTGTGTCATAAATTCTGCAGGCCAGTAAAGTTAAATGTTCTGTACATATTTGTTTAATTTTCAAGACAAACATATTTTCTTTTATCTCCAGCAAATTCTTGGGAATGCGCTGTATTTATGGATGTTGTTTGTCCTCAGCAAGCGAAACAAATATCATCTTAAAACTAGTATGAAGGGACGAACTATGGCTTCCATATTGAAACCGGTCCCTCTGTGTGGTGGCAGTAACCTGTGTGTGTGATTGTTGAGCACGGGGGGAAATGAGTGGCCTGGGTGTCTTTGTCGTGAGAGACGAGACTGCAGGGGTGTCAGCTCCCGGCAGGCTGGGCTTGTGGCCGTCACTGCTCCACTCAGAACGGTGTCTGCACCGGCCCTTCGTCCCATCCCACACCCCCACGCAGCCCTTCCCGCCCAGGATCCCACTCCAAATCGCATGCTCTTTGGCTGCACCCTTGACCCTGGCTTGTAAGGAGGGTGTGAGGGCTGCATGGAGAGTGACTGCACGCCCCCCCCAGGCACGCTCCTCCTGCACCGCCCCCATCACGGGGAGAGGTTTGCTGGACACTCAGCTTCCAGCAGAGAGGAGCACAGCCTGAAAGGGAGGTGGCAATCATAATAAAAGCCACCAAATTAAATTTCACCCTGAGAACGGGAGGGACGAGCCTCTGTGACCCTCCCCTTTAAGCACGTGTGGCCCCCGGTGCCCAGGTTAGCGCTGTTAGTGGAGCAAAAAAGCTAAAATGGTGTGTGCCATTCTCCCGGGGGGCTCCCTGTGAGGGTATGAGGTGCCGACAGAGCCGCACGTGCGGGCCGGCTGGCCGCCCGAGGGACCGTCCTGGACACATCACTGCCGAGGCGCGCAGTGGCCCTGGGCTTCAGTCAGGTTTCGTGGATCACGTTCTCCCCAGCAGAGCCCGTGGGGCATGGACACGTGACCTTAATTCACAGTTTTTGCTTCAGATTATGTTTAAATTTATTTTTGTTAAAATTGATAAAAATGAAACCAAAAGGAAGTCTAGGTGTTGCCTTCAGAAATTATTTTTATCTCTCTTGATGTTTTTCTTATGTTATTTTCAGGATTAATTTAAGGCACGTCTCTAGATGGGTCTCTGGTGCTTTGAGATGTACGAACATTTCCCCAGCTTTTTGGGTCACCGTTGATTCAGGTAAATGGTATTGAGTTAGTTACTGGTGTGATGTTCTTGACTTAGTGCCGCGTTGGGAGCACCAGTGACCCGCCTGGAGGCCGCTGTGTCTGATGACGAGGTGTCTCGACTTAGTCAATACGTGAGCGTCCTCTCTGCGTGAGGCGTTGAATAGGAACTGAATTAGCTGACGACTCAGTTTGAACAAATACCAACTGCAACACAGCACATCCTCCCAGAATTTGCCTCCTTTCACAAGTCTTGAATGAAAAGTGCTTGTGTCATCTCGGGTAGCTCTTCCCGACTCGTGAGTCTGCGGGAGTAACCGCCGCCTTCCCTTTGCGGAGACGTCTGGTTGTCCTCGTCGGCCTGCTGCTCACGGTCCTCCTGCCTTCTCAGGAGTGTGGAGATGACGGGGCAGATTCCCAGGGGTGGAGTTTGGGGAGGAGAGAAGACCTGCCAGAAGGTGCAGTGGGACTGGGGTTGGACCGCCCACAACCAGACTGCATTTGACCTTCGCCGGACGCTGCAGACAGGCCGGGACATTCCAGTGTCCTCCGGGCAGGGATCTGTGGACACCTTAGTGTCTCTGCTCCGGCTGGGGTCAGTGATAATATAGGTCGACCCTTGGATTTTAGGGAAGTGACCTGGGTTTGCACCCAGGCCTTGCTGTCACACTCTATGACCTCATGCAAGTCACACCACTTCTCTGAGGTTGTTTTCTTATGTGGCAGAAGCAGATGGTAATTCTGACTTCCTGGAATTATTTTATATGTATTTCTATGGCCTTTTGTGTTTATGTAGCTACTTTTGCTAGTGTTGCTAGGTCTTCCTGTGGTTCTGAGTCACCCGTTAGTGTCCTTTCATTGCAGACTTCAGGACCCCTGGGTACTTCTTGTCCGGCAGCATTCTAGTGACGCACTCTTCTGAGAACGTCTGAGTTTTTCCTTCATCTTTGAATGATAGTTTTGCTGGATATAGAATTCACAGTTGACAGTTTTCCCTTCAACACTCTGTCACCTCCCTACTTCTGGCTCCATGGCTTCTGAAGAGAAGTCAGTTGTTAATTCTATTGGCGATTCCTGGCACGTAGGAGCGAGTTGTTGTTCTCAGGATTCTTTGTCTCTTGCTTTCAACAGTTTGGCTGTGACATGTCCAGATATGGATTTCTTCTCCTTTTTTTTTTTTTTTAAAATTAAAGCACTCTTTTATTTCCTTTCTTCCCTCATGGTTTCTTTTTCCCGCCTTTCTTCCACCTCCCCCCGCCCCCACTCCAGTTCAAGCCGTTGTTTCTCAGTCTTGTTGTGTAGGACACAGCTCCCTGGCCCATGCTGGTATTAGGAGCCTTGCGCTCCCCCGCTGAGGCAGTCGGTTGGCGGTTGGCCACTCACGGCAGCTCATGATGGCTGCCGGCCACTCACACTGGCCACCGGCCGCTCCTGGCAGCACACGGTAGCCCGCGGCAGCCCAGCTCCAGGGAGAGCTGTTGTTCACAATCTTAGCTGTAGAGGGCGCAGCTCACTGGTCCATGTGGGACTCGAACCCGCGACCTCGGCGTTAGGAGCACAGTGCTCCAACCACCTGAGCCACCAGGCCACTCCACCCCTCCCCCACCCCATGGTTTTTAAAATGTATTTATACTTAGAGTTGCCATACTGATGTCATGGAATTCTGTGAGGAGGGTGTGAAGCTCCCGGCACAGTGTCTGCACACAGCAGGTGCTCAGCAGACCTATTAATTTCCTCTTTTCCACTGTTTATTGTCTGAGCCACGGAAGCCGTGCTTCCCACACTGATAATAGTCATTGTGAACCTCATGCCACCATGCGGTGGGGGCTTCCCGACACGAGCGCTGTTGTTGGCTTTCTGGGGAAATACTTGTTCATGGTGCTGCTGAACCCCGAAATAATTCAAATCTGTTTCATCTCATTTATTTTTTTAATTTTGGATGCTAACATCTCAGTTCTGAGCAACACCATTGACTGCTTTTAATTACATTCATTTTGGGTTAAGAAACATGATCTCATGATTTTCTGAACTTCTCTTAGGTAGTAGAATATCAAATTTCAAAGTACATGACGAGTCTCCCTTGCCTTTTCTCCATTTTTCTTATTTTTCAAATCTTTGTCCTGCTGCCTTTTTGCATCTAGGGTGGCAACCTGGAACGCTGCAGGGGCCTGGCGTGGGGGGCCCGGTGTGTGGGGCCCTGGAGGGCAGCCTGGAGATGGAAGGCGTGGCCGGCAGGTCCTGGGAGTACTTCACACCACCGAGGAGGCCCTGCCAGCCCCGCCGATTGCCACCCGCTGTGACACAGGCCCAGCGCTGCCAGATCCTTTGCGCTTTGCTGATAAGCCAAAAATCTGGTTTCTGTCTGAAATCTCATTTTTAAATGTTGGCAAGTAATTCCTTTTTTAAAAAAATAGACCCTGTGAGGCAGACAGAATTCATGTGCAGGTAGAGTTGGCTGCCAGCCTGTAAGTTTTCGCCCTCTCTTTGCAGGAGGGGACAAAATGTTCAGGTGCAGAGCAGGCATGCGTGGGGCCAGCTAGAATGGCTGTCGCCCTCCTCAGAACTCGGTGTCTCTGGTCCCTCCAGTGTCTGGACCCCGTTCCAGGTTGGAAGAATGCAGGATGAACGAGCCCTGTGTCCCCACAATTTTCTTCCCTGTCACACCTGGTGCAGCCTCTCTCCCGACAGGAGAGTTCCGTGGGTTATTTCTGGGACTGGGGCATCAGTGGCACTTTGGGAACACCTCCAGCTCCTACGGGCTTCTGCACGTCCCCCCTAGAATGTGCGTCAGGAGGGGTCAGCTCGCCTGCCACAGCTGTGGGCGCCTGGGCCCATCGTTGGGCTTGTGTGAGCTGACCTTCCTCGGGTTCCTCAGGGCACACTGCTGCCCCCTAGAGTTGTTCAGTTACACGGGCGCATCATGTCAGAGCAAGCACTGTGCTGGGCAGGTGGGACGAACTCAACGTGATGCAGGACTGTGGTGCTGGGGGGGCAGGGGCAGGTCTGCTGGGAGGGCGTTTGTAAGGGGGGGCGGGGGAAGGTCTGCTGGGAGGGCGAGGGGCAGGTCTGCTGGGAGGGCGTTTGTAAGGGGGGGCGGGGGAAGGTCTGCTGGGAGGGCATTTATATGGGGGGGCAGGTCTGCTGGGAGGGCGTTTGCTGGGGGGCGGGGGCAGGTCTGTTGGGAGGGCGTTTGCTGAGGGGGGCGCAGGGCCTCTCCCAGGAGAGGCTGAGCCCGTCTCGTCTCCTTGACAGAAGTGGTTTTGAGCTCAGACGGGTGCCCTCTGAAGTTGGGCCCCTCTCCTCCCACCGAGATGGGCGGATGGGGCTCCATCTTCCCTGCTGATGACACGTCAAGGGGTGGCTTCCGGCTCCTGAGAAACACAGTCCTGGGCGCAAACCTGGAAGAGGCTTTTACAGAGAGTTACGTAGGTACATCTGAGGGGGGCGGAGAAAGGACGGCAACAAGACGTTTCTAACGTAAGTGCTAGCAGAGGCGAGGGGTAGGGGCTGCAGGCGGCAGGAAGCTCGGGGAGTGAGGGCGGCCCAGGCCGTCCTGCGCATTCCGTCTGGCCCGCAGCCCAGTCTGGGACACAGGCCCTTCGGCTGTCCCAGCACATGGAGCCCCATGGACAGAGACGAGCCCTGCTCCTGTGGCTCAGGAGCTGAGTAGGCCTCACCCTGCTGGGGACACAAGTGAGACCACCTGCTTGTGTCCGGGGGTCCTGGCATGTTGGGACAGAGACACGGGCAGCTTGCAGACAGCTCAGAAAGCAGCTGGGTTCCCTGCCTGTCTGCAGGGCCCAGCACTGTCCCGAGAGGCGGCCACTGTCCTCAAGGGGCTGCCACTGTCCCCAAGGGGTGGCCGCTGTTCCCGAGGGGTGGTCGCTGTCCCCAAGGGGCGGCCACTGTCCCCGAGGGGTGGCCACTGTCCGCGAGGGGTGGCCGCTGTCCCCAAGGGGCTGCCACTGTCCCCAAGGGGCGGCCACTGTCCTGAGAGGTGGCCTCTGTCCCCAAGGGGCGGCCACTGTCCCCGTGAGTCCTGAGTACTTTAGTGAGTAGCATTTTTAAATAATTGTTTTTCAAAATAGATCATGAATAAATGTAAGATACTAAGTAGGAAAAGCTACTCGATTAAATCTGACGTCTAATAAAATCTTCCCTCCCTCCCTCCATCCTTTCCTGTCTTCTCCCCTTCCTGCCCAGACACCAGGACTCGGACAGGGTAGTGTGTAAGGGTGAACATGCGCGTGTGTGTGCGTGTGTGTGTGTGAGATCTGTCATCTACCGTTCATTTATCTGTTGTTTATCTCTCATCTATTATCTATCTGTCTAAATTGTTTCGGGATACTATGTGCCAAGTTCCAGAACAGAGGACTTACAAAAGTAATTTTGAGTCTACGCAATTGTTGTCTCTGCCTTCACTTTAGAATCTAGAACTAGGTCAGAACAGAAGAAATTAGAAGAAAGAGCAGCAGTCTTTTGGGGTGTGTCTTTAAAGAAGGAAGGGGATTCCTTAAGGAGAAAAGACAAGATTGTTTCAGACAGGGCAGCATGTGCAAAGGCTCAGGAGATAAACACGCGGCACGAACCAGGACGTGACAGGAGAGCGGGCTGAAAACATCGCGTGGGTCGGTCATGAAGCTGGAACTTGCCCCCAGGCCAGCGGGAGCCTCAGAGTGACCAGGTGGGCGTGGCAGAGCGGCCACCGGGTCCCGCCTGGCCTGGGCCCATCGGGTGGCTTAAACGCCCGAGGTCTTCTGCATGTGCCATCGAGTGTTCCTGTGAGAGAAGACGGTCACACACTGGCTTCGGTGCAAATGTGTGATTAATCCATTAGTGTGCAAAAGGCGGGTGTTGTCATGTTGTAGTTGTACTTTAGGACCATGTTTGTGTTTGTCATTGTCTCTGTTGGACATCGGGGACATGGAGCCATGGCGGGTGGTTGCCATGACAGCTTCCTGTTGCAGGACGTGGTCTGCTCACAGGGAGGGACATGTGTCTCGCGATGAAGCGTGCTTAGGGTTGATTCTGCATTCACATCCCTTAGACGGAGTGCCTAGCAGCCCGAGTCTCCCAGGGGCGAGTATGGGGACCCGAGGTAGCACGTGGGGAGTGAGGGTGGCTTTCGAGCTTCGGGAGAAGCCCAGGCATCACATGGTGGCTGCTTGCGGCTGTGGCCGAGGAGACTACAGCCTGGTAGGAAAGGCACTGCCCTCTCAAGGCCGGGCAGAGACTTGTCTGTGGAAACCCAGGTCCAGGATCAGATGCCACCTGCTGAGAGGTTATTCCAGTCACCAAGATGTGGTTTTTGTCATCTGATATTATTTCTTGTGGACTGAAGGTCTGTGTCCCCCAGTGTGGTGGCGGTGTTAGCAGGTGGGGCCTCTGGGAGGTCAGAAGGTCAGGAGGACTAGGTGAGGTCATACAGGTGGGGCCCCCCAGGAGGTTAGTGTCCCGGGGGTCTCACGAGTCTGCGCCTGGCTCTGCTCTCCGCCACGTGAGGTCCCAGGAGCCATGTGTGACCAGAAGAGGCCTCAGCAGAGCCCAGGCACCGGGCCCAGCTTAGACGTGCAGCCTCCAGACAGAGGAGGAAGCGTCTGCCATACTGTGCAGCCACCTGAGCAGACGTAGATGTTGGTCCCCAGGCAGGGCGGCCGCTCCCTCCTGCCCCCATCTCCCTCTGCGCCCTGGCGGCTGGCACCTCGCGGCCCGCAGGACCCTCGGCACCCAGGCAAGAACTTCCCCAGGTGCAGCCCCAACCCCTGCAGCTCTCCAGCTTGTCTTCCCCTGCCTCCTTCCATCCATGTCCTGACAGGTGACGGCTCCGTCAGGACAGCCATGTCACTCCCTGAGGTGGCACACGTGTGACAACGGGTAAGTCACAGTACAGAAGGGCTGAGTGTAAAGGGCCTCCTCTGTCTGAGAAAATCAGACATCAGACATCACAGTAGGTGATGAAATGCCACCTGAGCACCGTTCCAAAAACAAGACATAAAAGAAAAGCGCGGTTGCATTTGGCTGACACAATTCTAACGAAACCTTTTTATCAAAATTAGACTTAAAAGGCAGGAAGTAGAGACATCACCAGCAGATGCTGGGAAGAGCTGCTCTTCTTAGTAAGGAGGCTTGTGAGACGCTCTGTGGAGGCAGACGAGGGCCCAGCACAAGTAAGCCAGACTCGGAAGCTGAGGACCCCGTCATATACACACACGCTGAAAAGGGGATTCCGGCGTTTGGCTGTCAGGTGGCAGAGTTTAATAACAGCCGCTGTTGGCAAATTAGCAAGGACATGGGAACGGGCCCGCTTTTATGTTGCCTGTGTGTTAACATTTCTCTGGGTGAGTTTGGCAGCTGAAAAGAGCGTAACCCCTAAGATAGGAATTGTAGCTCCGCTCATTGATGGCAGGGAAAGGTCGCAGGGAAATTTCTGTTTCCCGACGAACCCCAGCACCGAATGTAGTGAGCTGCACAGCAAGCTTTAAATGTGTATTTATGGGGTCTTGAAAAAAACAAATACTCAGGGATGTATTGCGCAAATATGTACTGTTTGTTTTACAATACTGAGAAATTAGAAGCCGCAGAGACGCTCCATGGGAGAGGGCTGGTTAAATAAACACAGTGCCTGTGGGGACAGGTGGCACTGTGAGCAGTGGGGGCTCTGGAGGGGATGGAGGTGTCTGGTGAGTGTGAGAACGGGAGAGGTGCCCGTCGGTGAGAAACAGTACCTACGGCATCGTGTTCACTGAGCTGATAAGAATACATAGTGTCGTCTTATTTTTGTAAAACATGAATCCGGCCTCTGTGTACACCAAGAATGCTGAGAAGAAGGACAGTAACCAAAACGTGGGCAGTTCCAAATTTATGTTGTAAAATTGTGTGACAGTCTCCTTTATATAGTTGAGCAAATGTAGAATTATTTTTATCACATGTAGTCATTAATTTTGTAATGAGAAGAGGCTATTTTTATTTTGAAAAAAGGATTGAGGTGCTGTCTGTGTAGTTTAGGGAATAAGGGCTTCAAACCCTCGAGCTGGGGAGGTATCTCAGGGTAACGCTGCTGCTTCCTGGTCTGTGCAGGAAGGGGCCGGTGATGCCGGAAGGTGATCCGCTAAGAGCAAAGCCGGACGTCCCGGCCAGAGCCCTGCCGAGTGGCGTCTGCCCCACAGGAGTCGGCTGCACCGTGGTCTGCGCCGTCCCTGCCTCACGAGCTGGCTGCTCCCGGCCTGCGCTCTGTGCGTGTGTGGCCGACTCGTGCGTTTCTTTCACACACATGCTCGTCCCGCACCCACTGCCCGCGCTCTGCCCCCCTCAGCGCCCTGATCCTTCAGGTCCTCTATTGAAGAACGGCCTTCGAGTGGCCACACCAGAGCCATGTCAGCTCTGTAGTGACAGGAAGTACAGATGAAATTCCTGCTCACGTGACCACTGGCCATTCCCAGCAAGTGTCTCCAGCTGAGTAAACTATCAAATGTCTTTCTTCTCTGGGGGTGCCAGAGCCCATGAGCCACATATGCCTTTGGTGACAGATTGTGACAGACAGCAGGACGTGCTGCCTCCCTGTCCTGTCTTCAGGGGTAATATGTTCACAACGGAAGATACCCAGGCCTGAGACCCAGCGTCTGGGGTTAGTGGTGCAACCTGGAGCCTGTGCCGGCACGTTTATCATTCAGTAGCTCTTTCAGGTGTCACGAAACAAGGTCGTCTGATACCTGTATCGTTACAGAAAGTACCAGCTCAGAATTCATTAACTTAGCATCCCAAGTTTGCACTTGTGAAAATGGACACATCACAATGGTTACCATGACCCTGAATAAATTCATTCTGACCTCCCAGGTCATCAGAGCAAACCAGGAAACACCCTTAGTTACAGAGTATTTACAGCCCCAAGTTATCATGGGAATGTGCTGGTTCTTCAGCAGAAATAAGGATTTTCCTGATTCTTAGGTATGAAGAAATTGATCGCATAGAATTTGTAAGCTGCAGTGCTGGGTGCTGAGAAATCCTCCACCTGCTTCTCAGTACACACAGCAGCCGTTCTGTGGGCCTGTCGCAGCCCCACCTTCAGCCCTGCCAGGAGGGCGCCCACATCATGGAGAGCACTGCGTGCCAGGCCACGGCCGTGGCCTTAGACCAGGGGCTACACCCACAGTGACCGAAGGTGGCATCTGTTCGTTTAGCACAAATACCCCCTGCGGTCAGTCTGTGCTCCACACTGCAAATGCGACAACAGACCTGCCCGCTGCTGCCAGTGGTCACCTCCCCGTGGTCCAGGAGCCGTGGTCTCTTGAAGGACTCAGAGAATAAGGGGTGTGTATCTGCAGCTTGGAGGGAAGTGGCCCAGGGGCTGGGGGACATGCAGGTGCCCCCACGCGGGCCGGGCACGGGAAGGTTCCCAGGAGGACACATCTGACCTGGACTTAGGGGCAGGGGAGCGGGCAGCTGTGCTGAGCCTGAGCCTGGGAAGCAGGCGAAGCCCTTGTTTGTCACACGGCAGGAACTAGGAACACGAGGGGGAGGGTGTGGGGGGCCTGGCAAGGCGGCCAGGAAGCAGATTACGGAGGCAGCTTAACTTGATCCTGAAAACCACGGGCAGTCTCTGCGATTCCAAAACAGAAAATGAGAAGATCTCTGTTTTTTTTAGACCATTTTCAGTAGACGACTGGGGTTGATGACCTGGGGAGGGGGTGACATAGTTCAGACATGCATGGCGGACGCCATGCCAGGGCCTTCCTCCCACTCGTGGATCTGGGCTCCATCCTGAAGTCACATTAAAGTGACAGCAAAGGAATACCATGGTGTGACCCAACAGGACCAAAAGAACGTGGGGTGTGGTGACGGCCTGCGGAGGTGACAACATTTTGGAAGGAGGGAGGCAGATCTAGGGGTAAGAATGGACATGGTGTGAGCGACACGAAACTGAGGCACCTGTTCACGTCAGGCAGACCCCCCCAGAAAGGCCGCAGGAAGCAGCAGACACCCGAGGACAGGTGACACAGGGTGTCCAGAGTGTGGGGAGGCATCTGCGGAGGCTGACACCACAGCCCGCACCCCTCGGAAGCACCTGGGACCGGCCAGCCCAGCAGCAGCTCCAGGGGCGTCTTGTCACCCGAGACAGAACGCCAGGGGTCAGGAGAAGAGCCGTGTTGGCCAGCGTGGCTACCCCCACACACACCTCTGCCCACCAGGGGCTTCGTCCGAGAGGAAACTGACCAGCTGAGGGGCTGCTGACAGCAGTGTCCCCAGGGAGACCCTGACACTTTTGCTGCCCCACAGGCTTCACCCCCCTCCAGACATTTGAGAGGAGCCCCTGACAACTGACAGACAAAAGCTCGCTCAGAAGTAACAGGAAAACTGCAGACAAAATAGCACCAAACCAGCCCCCGAAACACAGACGGGGTGCTATTCAAGTTCTGTCAGAGCGAGAAGCCCTGGGGGTTAAATGTCTGACTGTAGAAAATACAGCTTCATCTACAGAAAATGTTTAACAATCTCCTGGAAAGCAGGGAAAAGACAAATAATGGAAAACAAGCACACAAAGTTAAGATGCTTACAGTGACTTTGCAGAAACTTCAACATCTGACTAAAAAGTTCTTGAACGATCATAGAGAAAACAGCAAGGAATCATCCCCGTCCAAAAAAAAAGCATTCTGGAAAAATGACGAAGCCACGACACGTGAATTTCCGGAGTGAAGCGGCATCTCGACTGTCTAGAGCAGTGACTGACGTGGAGATACGTGCGCAGTGGGTCTCGGCACTTGGGGTGCAAGTAGGGGCGCCCCGGCCTGCAGAGGGCCGAGAGGGACCGGGGGACAGCGTCGCATACCTGTCCTTGGGCAGCAGCACTGGCAGCAGGGGGAGGGGGGTTTTGCCGACACCCTCAGAGCTCTGAGGACGCTGAGGCCACCTGGGGTTCTGAACGCAGACCCAGTGCGAGTGGACAAGGTGGGCGAGCACAGCCTCCAGGGCCCCTTCCCTTACCGCTCTCAGGAAGAGGGCGTGAGAACTGGCAGCGAGACGCAGCGCACAGGCAGGTGTAGGGACTCCCAAGAATTCAAGTGACCACAGTCCACACCGCCTGGAGGCAACAAGGCGGGAGCCTGCATGGGGTCTGGGCCAAAACAGAAGCTGGGAGACGGTTGGGTGGCTGTGACCCTGCTCATAGGAAACGTTATGACTGAGTGGAGAACGTGGGGCTGTGTTAACAAGAACCTCGGAATTACGCACATTAGGAAGTGAAGTTGTAACATCCTGTGGGGACAGAGCCCCAGAAAGTAGTTTACAGGCTCTAGGCCTCACGTGGAAGGGTGCTGGCTCGGGTGGTGAATGGCTGTCGGCTGTGGCTGATTGGCCGTCAGCTGTGGCCGGTTAGCCGATTGGCCGCTGGTATAACTGCTGCGGCTACGAAGGATTGCCGAGGAGCCGAGCAGAGCCGAGCAGAGCCGAAGAGAGCGGAAGAGGAGAGCCGAGAGAGAGGAACAGAGTCGAGAGAGTGGAGGAGAGTCATCGGTCGGTCGGTTGGCGGAAAGGCGGACGGCAGGTCATGCGTCCAGTGAACCCAGCCTCCAGTGAGACCATAGTGGTATGACTCCCCTACCTATGGCTCCGTGGGTGTTCCTTTTTGGCCTCACCATATCCTGCGTTCTTGTGTGGGGAGCGGGAGCAGAGACCCCGCAGGCCGCCCCGCCTGAAAGATGGCACGGCGAGCAGGCCTCCGCGCACGACAAATGGCGCAGCGAGCAGGGTCCCCCGCATGACAATCCCCAGGGCAGGTGCGAAGTTGTGTAAGAAAGGAGAGGTGGCATCTGCTTACTTCACGGGTGTTCAGTGAATATTTACGTAGCAGTAAGTACACATCGATTTACTAAATGCTGAAGTTACCAAGTGATGGTGCATAGATGGAGAGGCAGGAAGTAGACGTAGGTTTGTGTGCAGATGCGGCTTAAAAGCAAAACTTTAAATTTACCGAAAAGTCCAGCTAATCTCAGCCACTGTGAGTAGGAAGGTGGTGCTGAAGGAAGCAGGGACAGGGTGGACCCCCATGGGGCCTTTGGGGGAGGAGCCGACTCGGGGCTGCTGGTTTCTTTAATTATTTGTGAACGTTTACACATGCAAACTATGACATGATGAATGTTTTAATCTAAAAAAGGAACCATTTGAGAGTGATGGAGCAAAGTGGGCCGGACCATCTGCTGGGCACAGGAGAGGGTCAACGGGGTGTGGCTGACCCAGGTTCCTCTGGGAATGGGAGCAGGTCCTGGGGTGCACGGTGGGGGTGGTCCCACGACATTCCAATGCACTTAATGTCTCTGAGCTGTGCCCTTGAAATGGTAAGAGGGTAACTTACCAGAACAAAGCAAGTCAGCCCCCCCTCAGGCTGAGTGTTGGAAGGGAGGGAAGAGGGGCAGGTGGGGAGCTGCCTCCTGGCCTGAGTTAGTGGTGCCCAGGGAGCTGGAGGGCACAGTGACTGACGCGCTGGGTCTCAGCTCTCATTTGTGCTAAGAACGCGGAAACGGCTGAGGTCCCTGCAGACACTGTGTCTCCCTTGGTGGCACCCAGGCCCGGGTGTGCTGGAAGCTGTTTGCAGGTGGGGTCTGGGCTCGGCACAGTTGGGAATACAGAGGGAAGCCACCAGCAAAGCCCGGGGTGCCGGCCGATCCAGGGCAAGGCGAGCACGCTTGGGACTGGGCTATGGAGAAGTTGGGGACATGGTGGTGAGGCTGACTGTACCACAGAGTGGGGGTACAGGCCTGGCCTGGCAGCTCCCGGATGGGAAAGGCGTGCTTTTCTGTATCAGACTCTCCGGCTGCTCTCCATTCTCTAGTCATTAAAGGCGGGGCTTTTCTTAACCATGTTGCTGGCGGAAATGCACCTGTTTTTGTGGAGGCTTAGGATGAAGCAGGGCATGAACGTGGAGTCGGGGTAGCTTGGGGAGCCATGCAAACAGTCCTGTGGGCCTGGGATTTCCCAGGGGAGCACTCAGTGCGGGAAGCTTGGAAGGGACCAGAAAGCCGGGCTTGCTGATGGGATGACCTTGAGAAGTGGACAGAAGAGATGAATCATTGTCTCACCGACCAGGTCCAGGTTGGTGGCAGTTCCCCGTTGCCTGTCCCAGGAGGGAGATTGCGCTGTGGTCCCGCCGCTGCCAGCCCCGTCTGTCACTCAAGTCCTGACTCGAGCCTTGCATGGCCTTTCTCAGTGCTACCACCTGTGCCTGTGCAAGGATGCCGGGGAGTGAAAGCAGAAGCCCTTGCCCAAAATGCCTAACACAGACTGGCTGTTTTCATGTTATCTTTGAATTTTAATTGCGACCTTACATGGTGTGGAAACCATTGACCGTTCAGGTTCCTCTGGTTTCTGGGGACCCAGCCAGTGACTCGTGAGCACCTCCCGGTTTCATGGAGCTGGGCTGGGAGGTTGTGCGTAACTGCGGGGGGCAGCGGGGAGGGTTGTCTCTGGACACCGTGACCTGGGTCTGCTTGGGGCCTGACTCTCCATTAAATGGGACTCTTCCAGAACTGTTCCCCCAAATGCACACTGTTTGTTATCCATCCGGAACAAAGGCTCAGGAAGGCTCTGGACTCAGCAGAGTTCCACATTCCGTTGTGCAGAATGGCTCAGTGCTCACTGAGCTGGGAGAGGTGTGCCCAGCGGCCCGAGTCACCATATGGGCCAGAACGCGCCTCGTTGGGGGAAGGGCTGTCCTGTCCACTGCGGGACGTATAATAGCATCACTGGTCCACCCACTAGACAGCAGTCGTGGCAAAGCCCGTGTCGCCAGCCAGGTGTCCTGGGGATGGCGTCACGCCCAGCAGGATGGTTTGTCTCTGTTGTCATTGGGCCAGTTCTCCGTGTCACCCTTTCCTTCCAGAGCTGACAAAGCTGTTGTCCAGGCCTCCTCGTTCTTACAGACTCGGCCTCATTCATCCAGCACGTGATCAGTTCCTTTACTGCCACTTGCAAAGCTACTTCCTCCTCTTGGGATCAGGTGCCCCTTCCATTTGCCCCGATCGTGTGCACGGTCCCCTCTGGGAGTTCCTGTCCTGGCTCAGCATCCCGTTCTCTGGGGATGTCGGCGGCCCCTCTCAGCCCTCAGCTGTTTTGGGGGGGCCTCCGCAGTAAACAGCGCCTCTCCCCAAGAGGCTGGAGGGTGACCCCCAGGTGATCGCGGTGACAAACGTCTGCACAGATACCGACACCTTGTCCCACAGTCTGAATTCTGCAGGCTGTGTGGGAGCCACACTCGTGACTGAGCGCTGCCTTCCCGCCCGTTGGCTTTGAGCTCCGACCTAAACGTGCGGTTTTCTGAGGACGTGACAGCCAGGGTGCTGGTGGGTCTCGCCCTCCAACATGGAGACCATATGTTACCTTCATCGTGTCGGTCAAGATTTGATTCCGCCTTCATGCTGAAGCTGTAAAGATGCAGGGAGCAGACGCGAGCGTCACGTGACCCAGTGACCTTTGGGCTCAGGCTCCGCTGGCCTGTGGAGGAAGTGGACGCTTCATCTGTCTGCTGGGCGGTGACTCACGTGCAGAGGGGGCCACGTGGTCTGCTTCCGCCTCTGGCACGCTGCCCAGCCCCCTTCCTCACTGCACCGGCGTCCACCTCATCTTGATGGGCAGGGTCCTGAGCACACGTTTGCTGGGACAGACCGAGAACTGGAGCAGGTGGACTCGTGAGGCGCGATTTTAGGAACTCCCCAGGTGCACGTCCAGGAGAGGAGACGAGTGGTGCAGCGCTCAGGAGCCTTCCCGGCCAGGCCATCACAGCAGGTGGGCCTGGGCTGGCTGAGACCGTGTCATCTGGAAGCAGACGTCGTCCTTCAGGGGAGTCACTCTGACCAGGTGGACAAGAGGACTCGGCCTCCCGCGGAGACCGTTGGTTTCTCAGGGTCCAAGCAGCTGGGCGTCGGCAGAATCTCGCTCACATCAGAGCAGGACAGAATCCTGGGACCTGGAGGAAACGGCAGTGAGCTCGCCACCAGCAGTGACGCAGAACAGGGAGCTGTGGTCCCACAAGCCTGGGAGGGAAGGACGTTACAACAGAGCAAATGCAGGATGGCCTTCCAATGGCGACAGACTTCTGCCTTCAAAGTATTTATTTAGGTGCATCCTTTTTAACCTGTGCCCCCCTTTTCAACTATTTCTGGAGAAATAACTTCCTTTAATGTCTGCAGTTTAATAGGGGTGTCAGGTGCCTCGTGCAGGGGGCCTTCGTTCCAGGAACAGGACGGTGCTGAACAGAAGCACCTGCTTGGCCCTCTTCTCCGTCACCTTCGGGACCCCGGGATCGCAGCGCACGCCGCCATCAAAGCCCACTCCAGAAAGACGCGCCCAGAGCTGCTGTCTGCAGCCCTTCCTCTTCCTCGGGGGCTTCCAGGGGACTGTGCCCCCCGTGACGACACCCTCATCCATGTCCTCCGCAGCCGAGTCTGTCACAGCCTGGCCCAGTGCTCGCGTCCTGCAAGGCCCGCCGGTGCCGGAGGAGAGGTGCACACAGCTGTGTGAAGGAATTTTAATAGTTATTTGGGTCTAACTCTCTGGTTTTGTGAATTCAGTTGATTCAGCAGCTGAGCTGCTGTTGGTCACCTTTGTTTGCCGAGTGTCAGTCTGTCCACGACCCGGCTTCAGCGTGACAGGCACCCCTGGTGTCTCCTGAAGCCCCGCGAGGTCTGCAGACCCTGCACTCATACGGCTCTGGGTGGAAAGCATCGGGTGCTTAATCCTTCATTTCAGCCGCTCGGCTTGAACTTCAGTGCGCGTGTGTGCTTGACCGTATTGTGTGTTTCAGCAGGTACAAGGAGTCGCTAAATGGTACCCTATTACCAGCTGAATAAAACAGACTTAAGTGTAATCAAAACAGCAAAAACTGTTATATGGATTTGAAGGCAGGGAATTTTAATGTTAATAAATACGGGTTTTCCACTTAATACACCAAGGACAGGCATGGACCCTTGGTGACATTCCCTGGCTCTGTGACTGTGGCAGAGTCGCCATGGCCTGTTGGAGCCTCCGGACGTGCCTAAACAGCTATAAGCCTTTGCCCAGGGACGATCTGGTGGGGCCCTCGGGACCGGCATGCAATGGCCCGGCGTGGGGCAGACAGGTGACAGCCATGTCCCCCTGGTCCCCTGCAGCACCCTCTCCCTTCCCTCCTGCTTGGAGTGTCTGGTAAACTGCAGATGATGCCTGCAACACGTGTCTGAAGCTCATGAAGCTGTTTTCACCCTCATTTAGGGCACTTCCAAAACTACCTTCACGAACTTTCCAGAACCGGGATTTGCAGAGCTAAGCTTGAGGTGTGTGCCTGAAGGTGGCTTCTCATGGAGTCTGCTGTGTGGACCGTAGATGTGCTTCTCTGAGTGTGTCGCACGTCCCTGCTGGTCCACGTCATTGGGATGGTGGCGTGTGTGTTTGGTGTGTGTCTGGCCACACTGGTGTTGTCTGCTCAAAGTCATGTGTCCCTGAAACCTGAAAGCAACAGCAGGGGTTCAGGGACAGACGCAGAAGCTGAGCCCCTGTGCGAGCTGCTGCATCTGGTGGCTCGCGGGCCACGTGCCCTGGCCTCCTGGTGAGGGCGCCCTCTCTGTCCTGCCACCATGCCCCTGGCGTGGCCGTGCTTCCGGCCTGTTCCCCGCCACCTGCACCCTGCTCTCTGCAGGACGTCCCTTCCGCCACAGGAACCGTCCAGCTGACAGCCCCGACCCTGCCCCGCTGTCAGCTTCTGCTCCGACCTGCACCCTCCATCGTCCTCCTCCGTCCCCTTCCTTCCAGGGGCTCTTACCCTGCGTCTCTCTCATACTTGAGGTTCTGGGACTCTCCTCCTCCTCATGGCTTCCAGCCTGCTGTCCCCTGAGCGGTTTGTCACATTGCTGATGTGTACGTCTGATCGTGTGGCTTCAGTGCTTAGCCGTTCCCCGTGCCTCCCTGTGACCAACAGAATAAAGAAGCATTTTGTAGGCTGGCAATGCGTGTCCTTGATTCTCTGTGACCTCCCGTCAGAGGCAGAAGCGTCCTCAGAGCTCACGGGAGGGACCACGGAGCCGGCCCCGGGCACAGGGAGGCCCCTGTGTCCCAGGTGGCTGTTGGCTGGTCCTGCCTTCCTGGCTCCCGTCGCCCTCCCCGCACACCCCGTCCCACCCCCTGTGTTCAGGCGCACAGGGCCACACAGCGTCAGCGCCTTGTCACGTGCCACTCCCTTTCCCTGTCCCCAGCCATTGACAGTCCTCCAACCCCAACTCCGATGTGGTCCGTCTGTGCACTGGGTTGCTCTCCCCTCGGCCCCACTGCTCTCCTTGCAAATCTCGGCACGTTTAGCGTGGTGTCCCATCCCCTGTGTGTCTTCCTCACTGGACGGCGGCTGCTTCATAGGGATGGCGCGCGTGGCACCTTCTAGCCCTTTGCCTGGCTCACAGCCCCCATTAACTACTCATTAGTTGCAGTTTTAAACAAAAAGTGAGTAAAAGAAGAAATATAAGGAAAGAAGGATAATAGGAGAATGGATAAATGGACAGATGTAAATGAGAAGAAGGAAGGAATAAATGATAGAAAAGCTGTATTGTGATATAACAGCATTTAACCTACCAGAGGAGGGAATACAGACTCAATGCTCAGATAGCACAGAAAAGTTATTTTGAGTCAAATACTAGATTTAAGGACAGGCAAAAAGCACTATGCATGTTTTATTTAGATTCCCAAACAGCTGTTGGCTATTTTGCACTGAATTTGTTAAATACAGTTATAATGGAAATGAAAAAAATACTGACCACAGAAAAATATTGTCTTAAAGTCCGGAAATACACAGTTTGAGGCCCTTTTCTGAATGGAGAACTGATTTAAAAAAGAAAAAGAAAAAGAAAACCGTTGGTGTGAGTGATCGGATTCTCTGCTTGTCTTGTAAACCATGTGAACGGACGGGCCTGTGACGTGTCCGAGTCTGTGGATGAGACGAGGGAGATGGAGCGAGAGTCTCGTGAGCCCCCTGAGTGGGCGGCGTGTGTGAGACGGGCTCGCTGAGGACGTGCTCCTCAGGTACCGGACATCAGCTGTGTGCTTGTTACATTAAGTTCTCGCTGCTTTTCTTTGCAAAAAGGATGTTGAGGTCATAAAGAGTGGCTCCCTGAAGACAGCTACCAATAGGGTGCTGAGACTTAAAACATATAATCAAAAAGCCCAGCTGAATACGGACGTCAGGATGTTATCAAGTGAAGACAGGTGACACTTGTTAAAACACCACCGTATCTTCTTGCTGGGAAAGATGTTCTTCTGAGGGTCTGTGAAGTCAGGGTCACCCTCACGAGCAAGAAAACTAACTCGTCGGCTGGACAGAGCTGTCTATGAGAGATGACGGAGAGAAATGGCCTTAAGTAGGAGAGTCTGAGAAAAGAAGAGGGGGAATGGCGTGAATGGGATCGAAACAGTGCGGTCTGTGCCCTCATCCTGGGTCCTGAGCTACGGGGGTTGAGTCACTGTTAAAATCAGTGGGGCCAGTGCCATTGGAAGGTGCGGCCAAGAATAGGCACCGAGAACCATTTCAGAGCCGGCCAGAAACTCAAGTTGAAGGTCATGAACCCAGGAGACACAGAGCACATGGCCCCTGGGTGCACCTCGGGCTGGTCACGCGTGGAGAGTGATGTCCTGTGGGGGTGGCAGTGGGGCCCGGACCCATGTGCTGCTGGGTGAGGGGCCTCAGGATTCGTGGTCCCTTCAGGCCCAGGGGTTGCGTCCTCAGCACGTCTGGGTTCAGAGGCAGCAACCAGCTTGGAACATAGCGTGAAGGTTCTCGGTGTCCATATCCCAGCCTTCGCCGCACATGTGCACATACGCACACCAACATACATGCGCACGCATACACACATGCACACATGCACATGCGCGAGAGCACACAAATGCATGCATGCACACACGAGAGCATACACACAAATGCATATGTGCACACACATGCACACACGAGCACGTACGCACGCACAAGTGCAAACGCACGCATACACGCACATACGCACACACGAGAGCACATGCACACACATGCACACCGCGCACATGCACACATGCAAAGGCACACACACGAGAGCACACATGCATGCCCACACAACAACCTGTGCGTCTCTGTGTCACAGTCTGTCCTCGGCCTGTGAGCCCGTCTGTAGCTCAGGCAGCCGTAAGTTGGTTCTGTGATACTAAAATGTCATTTCTGATTCTTTCCTTATGGCTTTCTGTTTTTCCTTTGTGGTTTAATAGGGTGATTTTGTGACTAAAAGCAGAATTTTAAAATAAAGATTGGGAAAGAATGATGGTGTTAGAACTGCTTACTCCTGCAGAGGTGGTGAAGGTCGAAAATAACTGCAATAATAGAAATGGAATGGCTGTTTCGTAAGGTAAATTAGAAGGGCTGTTAATACTTTTCAAAATATTCTGAATGCTCACTTTGAAAGGCAGCCATGTTGTGCTCACTAAATACACACTGGGTGTTAGCTTGACCTGGCGTGACATTTCCTGGCTTCTCATCATGACCTTCATGGCAACTGATGTGCAGTGATTAGTGGAGTATTTGAAGTTTTAACTCAAAACATGCTTTTTTATGTCAGTGAGTTCTCAAAAGTGCAGTGATGCTACAGTTTACGTTTGTATGGACCATTTCCCCTTTTCATGAACGTGTCTGGTCCTCCTGTGAGGTACAGAATCAGATTCCGTTACTTCTGTGCGCGGAGGAGACGGAGTCCCAGCCACACTGGATGACCCTCCCGAGAGCTGGAGGGGGATTTGGGGGGCTTGGTCTCCACCGGTGCTGGTATGGAGATGTTCACGAACAGCGTGCGATTGCCCCAAGCCTGTGTCAGGCAGCGTATAAGTGAAAAGGAGCTAAGCTTCGCGCCTCCCGCCGGGCGTCTAGGTAAGAAGCGTTTCCGGCAGTGGCGCTTGTCCCATGGACATCACGCAGCAGCCGTCTCTCTGCGCGGCCCGTCTCCCTCAGGTGTGTGCTCCGAAGCCTGAACATAAGTCCATTCCCTGTGCAGAAGCTGTTTGTGTACTGCTCGCTGGCGTTACAAAGAATGTGCTCGTTCCCAGGAATGGGTTCACGTGATTAGAAGCCCCAGGTCACACGCTGTGGGGCTCCTGGGCCTGTTAGCCCTCTGGGGGGCTGGGGGGGCGGCAGAAACCCCCTCAGCTCAAGGATGAAAAGCAGGAGGACCCTGGGGAGATCCCAGTGCCCTCAGCGAGTCCCCCCCAGTCCCCACCAAGCCCTTGAAGCAGATGTCGGTGTCGCTGCCTCTGGGCTGACAGGAAACTGAGGCCAGAGCCCAGCAGAACGAGTTTCTCTCTGACCACACGTCTGTTTGTCCTTCTGCTCTGAAGACTCAATGTCCTAAAGGCGGTGTTAGCCAGGCAGACACCTGGTCCCTTTACCAGCGTCAGGGTGGCAGAGAAAGATCCCACGGGGATGCCCAGAGGACACAGAAGCCTGAGGAAGGGGGAGGGGGAGAGGCGGACAGGAGGGGAGAAGAGGCAGGTGCCCTGGGGCTGGCCGAGGTCCTAGCCGAGGTCCTGGCTGAGGTCCTGGCCGAGGTCCTGGCCGTGGGGCTGGCTGGAGGCTCGTCCACTGCTGGGTGGGCGCCTGCCTCGCTCTCACTTGGCAGGGTCTGTGTGGACAGGCCCAGGAGCTCTCTGAACAGACCACGAGGGTCCTGGCATGACATCAGAGGCATCGATCAGCATCCACCCAGAGCCGCTAATGTATTTGAAGAATTTAATTAGCGTCTCCTCTCCACTGGCCAGAAGTGAGAGGTTTGTGCCACACAGATGACAGCACCGGGAGCCTTTTGCTCTCGTGAAACATCCCATTTTCAAAACACAGCTCCCACTCACATTTGTCTGCCATGAAGAAAAGGAGGAAATACCTGCAACCAGCATGTGTTGGGGGTGGAGCTTCCGTCTTCAGCCACGTTGTAAACACGGGACTGGAGCACAGCCACGCTTCGCTAGCAAGAAGTTTCACTTGTGTCCACCGGTAAAACCCAGTGCCCTCCAGGCAGCACAGCGACACGTTTGTACTCTTCCCAAAGCGCGTTTTCTGGGTCTCAGGTCCCCAGTAACCACTTGTGTGACGGCCTCATGACTCAGCACGAAGACAGGACAGTGGGTCGGTTAGGACCCAGTCATTCCCTAAGGCACGTGGTCTGACAGGTGATCTGCCCTTGCTTTAAATGGACTGCAGCCTGAAAACCACTAAATCAGGTCATTGTTTTAAAATCTAGTGACTGGATTTGATTTTGTCGTATTTTGGAAAAAGAATTACTTTTCCAGCCATTTAGCCTGAATCAGAGTTGTGTTGATTTTCTTATCATTCTTAAGCCCCAAATCCAGTAAGTCTGCTCTCACAGTGTTTCAGATAAACAAACTTGGAAAAAAATCTATTTCTATCAACATTTTAACCACCCCAGCCCCTGGCCCTGGTAGCGTCTCAGTCATCTCAGCATTTTGAACTCCCTTCTACGTAAACGCTCCTGAAATTCACACTCATGCACGGCTCTGCCCGTCTCAGAAGCGTGTGAAATGTCGACAGCGCATCCTGGGTGCCTGGAAACGGGACGCTCTGTATTCAGCGTAGGAAGCTGGGGCCCCCCACCGCCTGCCCACTGTCCTTCCCCACACGATACCCAGCCACATCCAGCCACGGGCTTCCCCACGTCACCTCAGGCCTGTCCTTGCTGCTCGCGCCCTCCCCCCTGCCCCTATCAATTGAGCTCCTAAATCACCGAGGTTTAGACCTTTTGGCCCCGTCCACTCCCCTGCTGGCTCTGTCCTGTCACTTCCCAGCTGCCTGGACCCCTCGGCACTGGACCCCAGTGGCTGAGCAGCTGCGTTAGGCCTGGAACGTAAGCTTCCCGAGGGAAGAGGCTTCCCGTACGGGCCGTGATCCCAGAGGAGGGTGAGGGTTGTCTGATCATCCTTTCAACTCAGAATGATACACGAGAGAAGATTCAAACTTAAGACGCTTCAAAAAAGTGACAAACCACTTACGCAAAGGAAGCATTTCAGACGTTTGCATTTGGGGGTTCACGGTGGAAAGCAGGCCTTTAGCCTCACCCTCGTCCATGACCTGTGAACACAGCCTGACACTTGCTCTTCTCTGAATTCTGGTATCAGCACGTCTTTTTAAACAGAAAGACACGCGTCTGTGTTGTATGTGCACTAGACGCCTCCACTTGTGTTTTAAATCACATTTTGACGCACGTCAATCAACATCGAATCCTGAGGCTCCCAGGGTGATGACACTGAGCCGTCCTCAGGCCACCACAGCTTGACGCACAGACGCAGCTTCGTGCCTGTGTTGCCACGACACCCTCCTAGTCCCTCAGGGAGGGACACTGGTTATTTTATTGAAGTTGGGAATGTTATGAAAACTGTATTTCCACGTATTGAAGAGAACAAAGGTTGCAGAAACAAGGCTGGAGATACTGGCGGAAGCATTAAGTGCACGTGTTAGTAAACGTAGAAAGTGGGGGAAAGGTGTCAGCACCCGTGAGCTGATGTTTGCTGCACGTCTGACACGTGCCAGGCTGTATCGCGATCCCGTTTAATCCTCAGGGTGTCAGAAAGGCGCCCAGGAGCCTCCCCCGAGTTACAGACGGTGTAGCTGAGCGAGGGGACATCCGGGACCTGATGGAGTGGCACGTAGCCGCGCGGTGGGAGAGCCACAGCAGCGGTGGCCTTCGTGCAGTTCCAGCAGCTGAGTCTCAGTCACTCTGAAGCCACTGGCACTAGCGTGTGCCAAGGCTGCCAGGCTCCGTGGTGCTGCTCGGCCATCGGCGGGCAGCCCTGCTGTCGGATGAGGCCCCCCGAGCCTGTCGCTGGGGCGGTTCCAGCAGAGCACGTGCCCGGCTTGTCTAGTAGGGTTCCCAGCAGGAAATGGGCAGAGGGCACACAGCGAGTAACGCTGTCTCGGGAACACGCATGGTGCCAGGGACACACAGGGCTGTCCCATCAGGAGAGGCTTCCTGGAGGAAGCACCCCGTAAGCTAATTAGGCAACTTCACCCGCTGTGAGTTAGGGGTGGGGGAGTCCAAAGAGGAGAATGAGGACGGGTTGAGGTCGTGGCTGTGGGAAGGGGATGGAGACGGGAGGACCCCTGAGCGGTGTAGGCCTGCGAGGCCCCCAGGGCCCGGGAGGAGCACCCTCCATGCAGCGAATGTCAGTGTGTCTCCGCGTGGAGATGGAGCGATGGCAGGGGAGCGGGCCGCAGCGTCAGAGGGGGATGGTGTGAAGGAGGTGATGTAGCCGTCCTCAGAATGGAAGTCACATGGGGAGGAAACGAACCAGGGAGGCCAGGAACCCAGGACTCATCTGCATCTGTTTCGGGCTGAACGACGCTGGCAGCAGCACGTCTCGGGCACAGTGTCCTTCATACCACGTCACACTGGGGCCCACAACGCTGGTGGTTCCACTGTAGTGACACCAAGTGGGGTCACTCAGGGTGGCCAGTGACAGCTGCCAACATTGCAAAGGCGCATTTCCCCGTGTGCCGTCGCGGGTCCCTTCCGGGGCGGTCGTTCACCTCGGTAGACGTCCTGTGGCCAGTCTCATCCAGCTGGCACGCTGCTGTCACCCCTGTGGGAGAATGCTGAGTGTCTCAGAGAACTATCCCTCTGGGTTCATCAGCCGGCCTCCACCGACAGGAGGAATTTCCTTCCTTTCTCTATTTATTTGAGTGTTATTATAGACTCACAGGTTTTGAGTTCTGAATTTGTGGATCCCTTGGTTTACAGCTTTGCTTGATTCATCCAGTAGGTACGTTTTGATGACCGTCTCTTTTCCCACCAATCTCAGCTGCCTGTACAGCCCAGGTAAGAGATGCAGAGACTTGATTCTAATCCAGAGCAGACGGGAGATGTGGGCAGGGAGACTGTCCCTCCACAGATGAATGGGACAACCATAGCTGTCCTGGGACGACGGAGCAGGGACATAGGACAAGACATTGGGACAACATGTGCAGGCTGCCCCCGTCCCTACTCACAGCCACTGCCACCGCCAAGTGTGGGGTGTGTGATCCCTGCACGCAGCCCCCTGTGTGCCCGGCTACACTGTGACATGTCCTAACCGTGGCCCAGATGTCCAAAAGGTGACGTGTGTACACCACCGTAACAACCCTGACACATGTCCATCTACTCGGGGGAAACGTACTTTTAAGGTAACGAACGGGTAATAAATCTCAACAGCTATGGCAGAGGCGGCAGGCTGGTGGTTTAATACATGGTTTGAAATTCGCTCAGTGAAGATTTCACATCTTAACGGAAGTAGACGTGTGGAGCTTGTCGACTCTGGTTGGTCCTGATTCTGTCGCCCTTCCCAGTGTTTGTCAGGAGGCAGATGTCCGAGTGGGAATGGTGAGGGAGCTGATGTGGACGCGATGCCTGGGGGCCGCCCCACAGATGCTGCGGCAGCGGTTGGGGGGGGGGAATCCACATGCGCAGCCCCTCTGCTCACTGCAGGCTGCTGGCCATGCTGTCACCTGACAGCCGACACCTTGCATGCTCCCTCTGCCTGCCAGCTCGTCCAGCCTCACGCATTTGAGACTCAGACGCTGGCTCTCCAGAGAGTCTAAAGGTGTGAGCCCCGAGCTGTTCAGGGAAACCCGACGTCAGAACTGACAGGAGACTTCAGGCTGCTGAGGTGGGTGGCACCTGCTTCTGCCTGTGGGTCTCTCGTGGAGATCCCTCAGCTGGAGCAGGCGCCTGGCTCGGGCACGCAACCCACGGGGCTGTCGGCGTCACCGGCAGTGTGCGCAGGGAGGTGGCTGGGTGACTGGTGGGAAGGCTGACTGGCGTGTCATTGGTGGCAGGAGCGTGGCCAGGTCATTTGAGCCACTGCTGGTTGTTAAAATTCATGCAGTTAGTGTGTCTTTATTCAAAAAAGCCTGAAATGAGCAAGCCGTGCTGAAAATGCTTGCTGTCCCTGTAAACACCACAAAATGAATGAGTTCAACAAAAAAGCATCCAAGTAGTTCAAAGCTTGTGCTAAGTGGGCTGAGGTTTTCCTTTGTCACTGTTTCCGTTCAGGCAGCAGCCAGACGATGTCCACGTGTGTCCGTGGTCATTGAGGCAGAGTACACATGGGTGGTGGTGGCTGGAAGCCCCTCGAGAAGACACAAGTGCAGCTGCAGATGGGGCTGGGCGTTCGGCAGGAACGTGACGAGAGTGCAGAGGCCTGCTCTTTAGTCTGCACCCTGACTCTTCACTCTCACGCAGACTCACGTAGTTTTGTCCAAACGTGTGTGCTGAGTGCCTGCCGGTGTTTCAGACCTCGGAGACACTGAGCAGGTTCTCTTGGGCCGGGCGTGCTGGTCCTCGGGGACACGGGGTGGCTGTGTTTCCAGGAGAAATAATGAGAATAAAAATGCTCAGTCCTTTATCCCCACACACTGGAGCATTTTCCAGCTGAAGCAAGAAGGAAACTCGGACCCGTGCTCCATGGGTGGATGTAGAGGGTACGTGCTGAGTGAAGGAAACCAGTCACAGAGGACAAATACTGCCCGATGCCACTCTGCGAGGTCCCTAGAGGGGCCACACTCACTGAGACAGGAAGTAGCTGGTGGTACAGGGACTGGGGGAGGGTGGGAGTGAGTATTTCATGGGGACAGAGGCTCAGCTTTGCCAGGTGGAAAAGCTCTGGATGGGACGTAATATCAGTAGTTGTGGGAACACAGCTAAACGGTCACTTAGACTATAATTTTTAAAATCCTGCATTTATTGAAAACTGACAAGGATAATGGAAACTAAATGAGTTAAATAGCAAAATGAGCTGGGGGGAGAAGCAACACACCACAGAAAGAGAAAGAAAGTGATCAATGTGAAAGAAAAACGAATCAAAATGGAAAGCAGAAAAGACTAGTTCCCTGAAAACAGAGAAACCTCCATCAAAACTGATCAAGAAAAATGAGGAAAAATTTTAAGTCACAGTAGAATTTTAAAAATCATAATATAATACAATGAACAATTTCGTGAGCATAAAATTTAAAATCTAGCAGGTGACGCATAATAGCTCCAGGTGCACAGCAAGGTGACGGGCTGCACATAACCTACGACTGGCCCCCTCTGAGTCCAGGACCCACTGGCACCATCCACCGTTAGGACAGTATCCTGGCTGGGTCCCTGTGCTGAGCTTTACGTCCCTTCCCCTCCCCCTCCGGCCCTTCCCCTGGGGACACTTTGTAACTGGCAGTTTGTACTTCTAATCCTTTCCCCTTTGTCCCCCAGCCACACCCCCTCCCCATGGCACCCTTCAGCTCTCCATATCTCTGCTGAGTGAGATAAGTCACAGAAGGACGAATACCATATCATCTCACTTGTATGTGGAATCTAAGAAACAAAACAAACAAAACAGAAAAAGGACAGTTTTTTTGAAAAATAAAATCGGCTGAAGAATTAATAGAGAACATAGATAAATCAGTTACTAGTAAATAAAATCATAATTTAAAAAAATCTGAACCCCCACTTGGAGGAGAGAGAAGGGCGGGAGGCAGGGAGAGGCCGCATGTTATAAATAGAACAGGGAGGCTTAAGGGGTGTGTTTGGAGAAGGGGCGTGTCGGCATCCGAATAGCGTAGGACGAGGGGCGAAAAGTACAAGTAGGCTTTCTCTGTGATCACAGCTGGAAAACACAGACTAAAATGTTAGAAACTCAGAGGTGGGTGATAAATATGAACGTGCAGTGAGTGCACGTTTAATTTTTCATACAGTGATTACTCTCGGCCGTGTAGGGTTTACCTTGAAGATCAGAAAATGTCTCAGACGGAGGCTGTGAGTGACAGTGTGAGGCAAACGCACTGTCGGGACTTGGGATTCACGGCCCCGAGTGGCCGACACAGCTGTCTCCATCCAAACCTGCCTTCACGGTGGTCACATCCCCCACAGCCCCACTGACCTCCCTACCGGGCACCCATCTCTCTCATTTTCCTGAGATCTGGGCGTTCCATGTGGTCTGTCACCCACTGTGAGGTCACCCGTGGGGTCCGAGACTGTGTCTTCATTTGGGTGACATCCCCAGCAAAGAAAGTGCTGAGGCAGGCGATACCAAGTGCGTGTCTACAGAATGAAACCCTGGCTGGGGTATTGAGGACGTGTAGCCGACAGTTGCCCAGTGATGCCGAGTGCTGCCGTGTGGTGAAACGTCCTTACAGTGAGAGCTTCCTGAAAAATAATTCCCCACGACAGCTGTCTGCAGCCACAGAGAAGATTCAAGAAAAGCGTGCCAGTGCCTGGAACACTGCATGAGCACAGCCAGCCTCCTGTCATCGACGCGGCCACCGTGCGGCCCTGCGCTGGCCGAGCTCCCTCCACCATAAGGGAGCAGGCAGCACGTGCACCCTCTCCTTTCCTCTAAGGCAGGGAAGCAGAGTTTTGTGTTCATAAAAAACAAATCAAGTACCATTCGTCTGCCTCACCCAGGGTGGTTGGGCCACCATTGTGGGGTGAAAAGCATGTGCTCAGAATCCATCTTAGATGCGCCACACACGGCCTGAGGGTCATTTTCAGGTGCCAGCAGGTAGCCTTGTGAATGAGCAGGAATAGAACGTGTTGAAACTGCCCACGTGGAAACACTGCTCGTTTTGCATGAGAATGGTGACATCACCCCGTGGTGAGTTAACCTTTGTAGTAAAACCTGCCTTCCAGGATAATTATAGGGCTCATTCGAAGGTCTCAGTACACACAAAGGTGACATTCTCTGCAAGAGGATTTAACCCCTGTGTGTCCTCAGTGACCTGGGCTTATTGGGTCGGTTTTAATTTGGGTTTAAGTCAGCATTAGGAATTGTCCTTGCTCAAGAGGAGGAGAGTAATAATCCAGCTTAAATATGACATCACTTCGGTAGAGGCCCCTCTCAGTGTATTTAGGTCTGTGTGTGCTTTCTCCATACAAGGAGGTCGCCCTGACGCTTTTGCACACAAGCAGCAGCTCCTCTGACCAGCGGGCGGCCTGGGGGGAGGGGCCAGGGATCCCCACGCTCGTGGCTGTGGTGCCCACGGACCCAGACCCCTGGCGCCAGGCCTCGGGGGTCGGTGCCTGTGGGTCTCAGGATGTGCTGCTCTGGTTCACAATGAAGACATTTACGACTGGCCTCCTGCACTTTGGCCGGGGAGTCAGAGCTGCCCACCTAAAGCATTTTCCTCTGTCACAGAGTGTTTCCACTTGGGAATAGCTTTAACCTCAGCGAGGGAGGGAGGGAATGGAAGACTCATGGGTTGTTAAAAGGCCACTTATTAGTCTTTACAAGTAACTTGGACACACATCCCGCCAGGAGTAGAAGGGCAGCTCTTAGGTACCAGCCTCAGAAGTGAGACTGGCTGGACAGCCGACTTCTGTCCTGGCTCCGCGGGCCGCCTCCCGCCGCCTTCGGCCTGGGCTGTGGCCGTCTGCACTGTGAGAAGCAAAGGACACATCTGTGCACACAGGCAGAGGGGACCCATGGGCTGGAGCACGCCGAGCAGAGGGAGCCGTCACGGCCACTGTCCTTCCCGCTCGCTTACATCGCGTGGCAAGTGGAAGTCGCTGACCTGAAACGTCTCCTGTGTGGGCCCTTCATGAACATGCGTCGTGTCAGCCTAACCCATGACTAGAATCATTGTGTTTAAAAGCCCCTGTTCAGATGCTTTGGGGTTTTTTAAGGGCTGAAAAGCACTACATTTAACTGTTGAACAATCACCGAGTAAGAGTTTTATGTATTTGTCCATCGCCATCCCCGGGTGCGGTGACCCACCCACTGGGCGTCCGGCACTGTGGGAACCGGCAGACCCTGCGTGTGGATGGACGGATGTGTGATCAGACAGGCAGAAACAAGCAGGGGAGGAAACGGGAGAGGCCACTGCCTCCTGCTGGTAATGGCCATTAGTCTAAAGGCAGAGCCGATGACCGTCTTTACCTGACGTGCAAAGCAGTTGGGTGACCCTCCGTGGTCCTTCCGCCCGTCAGCAGAGGTGGACTCCAGTCTGATGGCCTGAGTGAGCTGTGACTCCCCGATTTCTCTCCTGGGGACATTGGGCACCTCTTCCCTCGTTGGTGTTTTGTCTGTGACAGGGAGATGCCAGTGTACGTGAGGCAGTGACTGGCGCCAGGCGCCCCCTGCTGGCCGGTCGCCACGGAGGTCATCACGGAAACGGGGCCCTGCTGTTTTCCTCAGTATTCCCCTGGCGTAGGCGATTTGTGAAGACCAGTTGCCAAGACCAAGGTCGTAGCATTTAAAAACTCTTCATTGATTTGCTTTGATTTCTCTACAAAAGCAGCTGCCAGATTTAATCTGAGAAACTGCTTCTCCATTCAAGAAATGCTGCTTGCCTTAAAAAAGGAGGTAAGGACGCTAACACATCAACTTGAAGGAGTGCGAGTCAAGAGATTTAGTCCCATCTAGAAAACCACAGCGTTGTCTAAACGTTTGCTTTCAGTTGTCCGATAAAGCTCCACGGGTCATATGCTTTAGAAATTGCCACTGAAATTGTTGACGGTGGGGAGGGAGGGCAAAATGAGGTGCAACAGGCGATAGAGAGCGCTGGGTATCCATGTATGAAACTGTCTCCTTGGTTTTGTTTCTAGGAAGTCAGGATTGTTTTTTATTAATAGCAGAAGCACACTTGAAATGTTCCCGTTAGAAGCACTTACCGAGCTGTCCTTGTCTACCTCTGCTGTATTTGGCAACAATTTGTGGAAATAAGATGCCAGGGCACATGGCTCCTCCAGGGCCTGGGAGCCTGGGGAGCACATGCAGTCGCCGCCGCGCAGCGAGTCTGGTGAAGCTGGGTTGTCTGGGCCAGTTCTGTGCGGGGCTCTGCGTCATTGCATCCTGAAACACCGGGAGTGGGAGTGTGGGGAGCCCCCGTGGAGGGGGAGACAGCTGAGGTGTGGGAGCGTGGGCACACGTGTAGACCCTGGTGGAAAATGCCCAGCCTTCCACTGCCACACCGTGGCCCCACAGGAGCTGCTCTCTGGACCCCAAAACCCTTCAGGGCGACGACCCCTGGATTCAGCCAATTTCTGGCCAAAAGGCTCTACCTGGGCTGACCCACGCGTTCCACATGGGAGCTTTGGAGGCCGGCAACCTCCAAAGGGAGAACCAGGATATGTCTGTCCTCTGGGATGCGGCTGGGCTTGCGTGGCACCGACTCTCAAAGGAGTTCCCCTGGAACGTAAGTCATGTAAGACACTTCCTGTGCTTTTGGTGACAGACCCAATCCAGGAGTCTCTTCTCCATGTTCTGAATCTGCTCGTGAGCAGCCCACTG
This sequence comes from Rhinolophus sinicus, assembly GCF_036562045.2. NCBI lineage: Eukaryota > Metazoa > Chordata > Mammalia > Chiroptera > Rhinolophidae > Rhinolophus > Rhinolophus sinicus. Next base: position 541,584 of record NC_133754.1, read on the forward strand.
TCACGTCTGGGGAAGCAGGGCTGGCCATACATTGCCTGACCTCCAGGGTGCAGCGTACGGGGGCTGACCGGCCCCACCAGCCTTGCAGGGACGGCGACAGCCGAGGCCGAGCCTGGGGTGCCGTGTTGGAAGTAAGCCCGTGCAGACACTCCTTTCTGCATGTGAGATTGCTCTGGCAGCCCCATTTGGCGAGCTAGCCAGAAACGTCATCCAGCTGGACGGCATGTCTGAAGCTCGATCAGAATCAGAACGGCAAAACTGTTGGACACTGGGCAACAGAAGCCGCTGAGTGGGGGAGTTTCTGTGTCACAAGCATGCATGCAGCAAACCACCGAACCCCTTCCTGTTAGGTGCCGAGAACAGTGCTAGAATGGAAGAAACAGGCAGCGAGCCTGGCCTCCTCGCTGGGGATTCAGGCTGGTAGTGAGCAGAGCAGGCCATGCTGGAGGGATCACATTTTGTCACTCGCACCCGTCTGTGTATTTGTTGTCACTCTCCCCACTTTGCATGTGTAATCTAGCGTAACAAATGTCTCTCCATCCCTGGGGACATGAAGCTCTCCAAAGCAGAGAGAATAATACCTCCTGAAAACCTCAAGCTAAGCTTCTTTATGTAGACATTGTTAGGGAGAGAGGAGGCGGGGTTTGCTCAGCCCCTCCCTGTCCCCCTCCCGCAGCATACATTCTGCAGGCAGAGCAAGAACCAGTATCCATCAGGACTGTGTCCTGCGGGCGGGCCCCTCCAAGCAGGTGTGGGGCTCTGTCGGCTGGTGGAGGACTCGGAACTGTCAGCAGGTCCGTGATCTCCTGTCTCCGCTCGGTTTTCTCTCGGTAAACGGGCATTCTCAGAGGGACCCTGAGGAAATCACACTTAGCTTTACTAGTCAATTCTCAGAGTTTATGGAGACGGGGCCTTGAATTGCCGGCACAGGTGATAGGACAAACCAGATTAGACACCAGAGACCCACATTCGCAGGAGCTTCACGCTCAGGCAGCTTTTGTATCTGCCCTAGTGTCCATCTGCTTCCGTAAGAGCAGCTGGCACACTTTGCTCACGTCAGTCACAGGGCCATTGAAACCCCTGCTCGGTGAGTTACTGTGAAAGCCCTTTGAAAATGGCAAATGCTATACAAACATGAATGGTGTCGATAGTCGTCAGGTGACTCAGTGTGAGGATGGGCGCTCAGGGGACACATCACGGACCCTGGGGACAGCCTTCATGTTGTGTGTCTAGGTTCACAAGCACAAAGTATTCTTTGTTTTTCTTTCTAAAACTTTAATTTTGCCAACATTTTAACAGCCTTGGCAACCCGGCTTCCTAACTGTTAGGGGCTGTTCTGGCCATTTCTGGTGTATAGACTCGGTGTTCTTCACACCTGCTGTCGTACTCAGCACACAGACATAACTTAGGCCCTGGGTGTTGGGGTTCAGCCCCAGAGGTCCACATTGTGAGACTTAACCGAGCTACTTAATGTGGGGCCTGAGCCTCCGCTTCAGGTCCAATGGGTGCACCGGGGTGCACTGGCTAAGACCGGAGCCCACTGGCTTAGACCGGAGCCCACTGGCTTAGACCGGAGCCCACTGGCTTAGATCGGAGCCCACTGGCTTAGACCGGAGCCCACTGGCTAAGACCGGAGCCCACTGGCTAAGACCTGAGCCCACTGGCTTAGACCGGAGCCCACTGGCTAAGACCGGAGCCCACTGGCTAACACCGGAGCCCACTGGCTTAGACCGGAGCCCACTGGCTTAGACCGGAGCCCGCTGGCTTAGACCGGAGCCCGCTGGCTAAGACCGGAGCCCGCTGGCTAAGACCGGAGCCCACTGGCTTAGACCGGAGCCCACTGGCTTAGACCGGAGCCCACTGGCTAAGACCGGAGCCCACTGGCTTAGATCGGAGCCCACTGGCTAAGACCGGAGCCCACTGGCTAACCAGAGCCCACTAGCTAACACCGGAGCTCACTAGCTGAGACTATGTACAGTAAATCGGATAAGAAACATATGAGGGCGTCATGGTCCCTAATAGTGGCCGTAACACCTTCTAACAATAGCGACTAGAGCCCCCACTGGCCATAGCATGAGAAATAGCTTCAGTGAAACGTTGCTTTACCAGACCTCACAGCCGGTCCGGGCCAGACCCAGCTGACTCCTCTCCTCTGGATCCCAGGGGGTGTTCACACAGGACCCCCACCCCATCTCCCCACTGACACGTCTCAGCAGGGGACTGACCCCAGGGACTGGCTGGCTGTTCACCACCTCCCGGCCCCAGGAGGAAATGTTTCACCTTCCTCAACTTTTCCAGAAAAGACCCACCCAGCTTATACATTAAGAATAAATATTTTTGCCAATGATGGAGAAAGAGGCTTAAGTTAAAATACTTATTTGATGCAAAGGATTTGCCAAATTATAGACAAAGTGTTTCCACTTGAAAAATACTTGCTTTGTCCTCAGAGGTCACTCTTCTCTTCTACCCACAATTCTCAGGGACAAAGCCACCGCTGTCTCTGTGCTTCTGACCAAGTAGTCTTTCTTTCTCTGTCTGGGGGTGGGGACAGGGCAGCAGCGTGTACTTGAAAACATGTGGATTTTGGAATCGGTAGGCATTCTCTTCAATCCCAGCTCAGGAACGTAATGACTGTGCAGTTTTGAACAAGTGACTGAACCCTCCGAGTCCCTTTCATGGGCGTGAGCAGAGCACTGGTCTTTTCATTACTGAGAAATAAAACCAGGAGGCCAGTTCCAGCAGGCTTTTCTGTGCCATTTACCAAATCCCCTGCTTAAACTGGAGGCCATTTTCATGGATTGCTGAGGGAGTTTTTCTAAAGCATGAAATTGCTAATCCAGCTGAACAGTATCGGGACCCAAAGAGCTGGTGTAAGGGAACCCACTGCACGTGGATACGTGATGACCCACCGTTCTCTTTTGACTGAGTGATTCTTGTTTTTAAAAGAGTTAAGTTGAAAACAGTTTAGTAAAATAGCAGCGAAGGAGGAAATGAGAATAGAATACTGTGCATGGGGCGCGAGCAGGGTGGAACTAGCCAGAGGTTTGTTTCCAGGGCGGTGTTTGCTCTCTCACAACACGAGCTTCTGCAGAAAACCACTTTGCAAGTGCCGACAGCATCGTGAGGTGCAGAGACGGGAGCCGCGTGGGGCTGCAAACACAGTGCCCGTTGCTATGGGGACCGTAGTTCACAAGTGTTTCCTCGAATCTGAATGGGGTCTGATTCTGACAACCTAATATTAATTGATATTCTTTATTCGAAATGACATCATTTTCACAATTGTTACACATAAACGTGAAAATAGGGACATTTCTTTGCAGTGTGGTTGGCCACTTACAACTAGTCCTAGGTTTTTAAAGAGCTAGCAGCTTCGGATTACATTTGGATGAGAACATTATGGAGAACTGGGAAGGAATTATCAGTGCTAGTCAGAAGCGTAGACTGATAATCATCTGCCCTGCACAGCATGTCTGGGTGCTAAGAATCTAACAAGCACGAGCTGCACTGACTGCATTTGAGTTCGTTTCAGGCCGGAGAGTCATGTGTCCTGGGAGACTGTCCGGGGGCCTGCCCGTGTTCGGGCGCAGCACACACCGAGATGTCCCCAGGGCTGCGGGGAGGAACAGGCCATGGCCCTGCTGACTGGGACTTACGTGCACCTGGCCAGACGCGGGCCAGGTACTTTCCGCATCTGGGTTTAATTCTTCACAGCAGCCCAGGCAGGTGGGTGCAGTGTCTCACTGTCACCTGCGGCGTCACTGTCATGGTGTGGCTGAGCTGCATCCCCGATGGGTCTCTGACTCCAGCCCGCGTGTGTGCAGGGGCACTGCCCACTCTATTCTAGGCAGGTGTCGAGGACAGCCGTGAGCAGAGCGGCATGTGTGGCAGTGACACCGTGGTACAGCTGTGGTCCCTGACTTCACACGACTTACGCTGCTCGGTGGAGCGAGTATGTGCACGCTGACCCGCGGACAGGCGCTGTGGGCCCAGGTGTCAGGAGACCACGGCAGGGACACGTCTCTGGCTGCAGGCGACCCCGCTTTGTGTGTCGGTTGTTGGCCATGACCTTGAATCCAGCCTGGCTGTGTGGGCACCATGTCAGGTGCTCGATCTGAACCCATCTCATACCTGTCATACCTGCTGAAGCCGTTCTCAGCCAGGGGAGAGAGTCGTCTTTCTAGTTCCTCTTAACCGAGGCTAAGAGAAGCCGACCGCTCAGGCCCATCAACCTCGAAACTGCCTTGCACGTCCCATTGTTCTAGGAAGTGGAATGTTGGATTTTATTATACTTCTCTTAATTTAAAGAAGAAAAGGAAAGTAGGGGGAGAAACCCTGGTACAACTTCTGACAAGCACATGAAATGCAGAGGTCGTGCAAACTGCAGGATAAACTAGGAGCTGTTTTGCACTGTCTGTGTTAGCTTCTGAATTCCGCATCTTAAGGTACGTTGAGTCCAACTTGAAAATGGAGAAAATAAATCACCGAGAAAATGGTTTGTGCCCTGAGCACTGCGGGGAATGTGTGTGAAAGCAGCTGGCACGTGGGCACGCCGGCTTGGCCCCCGCCAGCCAAGGGCACAGAAGGGGAGAAGAAGCTGAAAGCGCCCGTTAAGAAGCTGGCAACCCCAGCACAAGTACTTAGCTGTGACGATAATTCATGGCTGAAAGGGAGGAAATGGCAGAAGTGAAGAGTCGGGGCCAGTCTGAGGACGAGCACGCTGCCGGGCTGCGTCCTGCTCCCGAGCTGGGCCAGCCGCTCTCGCTGCTGCCCCAGTGGCCTCGCGTGTGTCGTCAGCCTGCTCACACGTCCGTGGGTGGAGGGGACAGTGTCTGCAGACCAGGATTTGGCGAGTCTGCGTTACAGTGCTGAGCGGCTCCTTTACCCGCTGAGGACTGAGGGGTTCATTGGTGTGCTCGGTACAGTTTGACAGCGCAGATTTTGATGGTCATTCACTTAATAATACGTTTTAAAGGGCTGCTTTTCTGCCCAGGTTGGAGGAGTATTTTCTGAAATACCTTTTATAAATTGAGCTTTATGTCAGGGCACTTTAATCTATGTTATACATAACCTGTGGTTTTCTAGCCCAGTGATTGGGGCTTATGTCGAAAACTGAAATATTCAGGGATTTCAGGTTGACTTTTAAAAGCCTCTGAAAGGGAAATTCTGAGAATGGAAGTCAAGCTCAAAGAAATGCAATTTTGAGGAAGTAACAATTGAACGAAAAGATGTGTTAATATAATTGACGTCCAGTATTTATCTACTGCTAATCTCTTTGTTCAAATGCCTTCCGTGTTTTCATAAATCTAGAGATTTAATTACGGATACAGTACTTATCACTGTATTATAAAATTGCATAAAATCACTACCTTTCTTCTGTCTGCACTTGTTAAATAGCGCAAATGTCTTCAAGCCTCAGGTTTTGCCAGGTGTCTGCTGTTTTGGAGATTTATTAACTTAAGTCTTCACATAAAATAAAACTCAGCCGTGGCATCACTGTTGCAACTGAAATTTCTTTTCCACGTTTATAACGTAGAGCCAAGGTGGGCTTTCTCTGAGGTGACAGAGGTGACAGAGGTGTCCATGTGGCAACTGGAGGTGCTCAGCGGACAGGGGACTTCTCAACATGCAGACCCCGCTTGGTGACAACGGGCTGTGCCGTCACACCTGTTCCAGTCCCCCAGACTGTCCTGCAACCACTTATTTCCGTCATATAGGTGTGCTTAAGGCTTTTTCTATAAATAAGAGTTTTAAAATAAGCACATACATTGGTGGAAGTTACTCTCCTAATTGTGAATCAACTAACTTCACTGATCATTTATTATTAATTTCGTGCATTCCCCTTTGCTAGACAGCCATTAATTATATTGCTTTAATACTACAGATGAGCTGGGTTAATACTGGGTAGCTCTAATGTATACTTAAAGATAAATTAAAATTTTTTTCCTGTTGCAAAAGTATTTCATAATCATTATAGAAAATTTTGAAAATGTAGGTGAACATGCAAACAGTAAAACATCCCACCACCAAAGATAAAATGGTTAACATTTGGGTGCTTTCGCTTCCGGTCGTGCCGCCCTCCCACACATATACTTAATTACAGGAGCAAACATTCTTCATTTCTATTACCACTTGATGTTCTATGAATATCTTTTCATAGCAATACGTTTTTTTTCCCAAAGCAGGTGGTATGACTAAAACTCTCAGGGTCAGATTACATGGAAATGAAAAGTGAAAACCTGTCTTGATTTTTTTAAAGATTCAGTCCAGCTCTATAAGAAAGCAAGTATGGACGTACTTCTGACAGTTCTCTGTCTGCCAGCGTCTGAGCATTCTGCCCACACTGATTCGTGGGGGGGGGGGGGGCAGGGGAAGGTCCCCAGTCCCTCTGCCATCCCACGACCCCCAGCCCCACGTCATTCTCAGTGTGACATAATCGCCAGCAGTGTGACTGAGACCCGAGCCCATCAGGGACGGCCACTCGGCATTTACGCTCCTGCTTCAGCTATGGCGCTGTCAGACCCTCAAGGTGTTACTTACAAGGGCAGTTGTCGGGGTCCATGTCTGGAGTCCCACATCTGATGCCTCCCTAAGCCTCTTCCATGGGCGTCACTTCTGGGGTGGGGCTCTGTGCTCCTCCTTGAATTAAGAAAAGGCCTCTCGTGGCGCCTGCTGAGCTGTCGCCGTCGTCCCTGGACCTTCCTTCCAGTCCTGTCTCCATCATCGTTTCTTCAAATTTTCAGGCTTATGATTCTGTGATTTTAATTATAGTTTCAGTAACTACGCTCTGTTCTTTACTCGCATGTTCACTCCCAACCAGCCTGTGGAGTCTTTACATCATCACACCACCCAGGTGGTCCTTACCTGCCCAGATAAACAGAGTTGCTCAGGGAAGACAGCACGTACATCCAAGGACATAAGCTTCTCAGCAGCTGTGTTGGAAGCCTTCATGCTTCTTTGCCACTTTTTAAATCTGTTTTTCTCATGGAGACTCGGCTTCCTCACACAGCATTGCTGTCACCACTGGTCACTGGTCTTTACTGGTCAGTGCACAGCGCTGAGAACCTGGAGACAGTGGCGGGTGGCCGCTGGGGGAAGCGCGAGCCTGGATCCATCTCAGCCCTGACCCCTGTGCACATTGTGATGTCTCTTGAGTGTCAACTGAAGGTCAGACGTCAGGGTGGGTGCCGGTGGTCAGAGGTCATTGGAGCTGGGCCTGTGCCCCGTGAGGTCCTCTCTGTGGCTCAGAAGCTGACGTGTGTGCTGGAAATGGCAGGCTGAGTACTGACCCAGGACAGGCGGGCTCCGTCCCCCTGGACGTGAATTACACGGCTGGTGCCCTGCCATGTGGCTCTGGGACCGGGCTGAACCCGAGCGTCGCTGGGCATTTGCACAGGCACCAGGGCTCCGTCCTGCACGGCGCTTGGTCCCAGATGGCGGGTCAGCCACAGGTCGTGTCCCTGCCCCCAGGGACAGGCCCATGCAGCAAGGGTAATGAGCCAAGGGGCCGGTGCTGGTGCAGGTGTCTACACCTCTGGCCTGGGAGCTGGCCTTCCAGGGTGACCGGGCACTGAGCCCAGCATTTCAGGAGGAGTGGCCTGGAAGCACACCGTGGGCCAGGGTCTGGGTGAGCCCTTGTGTCGAGAGCAGAGCTTCTCGGGCTTTCTCAGCACAGCCGCCCAGACGTCCGTCAGCATGGGCTGCAGTGGGCCTGGGAGTCTGCGATCTGCACACACCCCCGGCCGCTGGCCCAGAGCCACACCTGGAGAGGCAAAGGTTTTCAGCCTCAGGTGCAAACAGGCCGCCCAGATGCGCGTCAGAAACTGGGCTCTGGCCTCAGGGCGAGGGACCCAGCACCACGGGAGGAAGCTCTGAGCCAATCTCCTGTGGAAATGCCAGGAAACCCGTCACAAGCAGGGCTGCCACCACTGTCCCTTGGTGTTGACAGGCCACTGGGGCACATCCCATGTCCCTCTCATCACAGCGCCTGTTCTCCTTCCCAGACTCACCTTTTCCCCCAGAGCGGCTCTCGCACTGTAATTGTTCGCTGCTGCAGTCTCAGCAGATGTGCCAAGTGTGTTGGATGAGGAAATGCCACAGTGGGGTTGTGTGCGGGTCACCTGTCCCTGCAGCTCAGCCACAAAGACAAAGGTCTCCTCGTCGGACTTGGTGCCTCTTTCGCTCACGTGCTCAAAAGTCTGAGAGACAGAAAAACGCTATTCAGGCAGGCATTTAGAAGACAGAAAGACTTAGAACTGGTAAAGTACCAGAAAATAAGTTTTACTTTAAAAGAAACTGTGTAATAAGCAGCACTTTCAAATTTCTTAGTAAAACATTTTTGCAATTTTTGTTAAAGCACTGATTTGTATTTGTGCTATTACTTTCTCTGTTTGAAAGCTCATCGTGCCTTCACATTGTGAATTTGACGTGACAGCTGCAGTCATTATGAATTCCAGACTGTATACTTCTCATCGGCAGTGTTTAAAATTATATGAGTAACACAGGTCCTATTTAATAGTATAAAGAAGAAAAAAACTCAGCTAAACCCATCAACCACCACTGTTAATATTTTGCTACATCTCTGTCAACCTTTGCATGTAAACATCTGTACTTCTCAGCATTTGGTCAGTGAATGTATGTTGGTTTTGCAAAAGGTGACCTTTGTCCATTACTGAACAGCGTAAAATGCAGCACTCACCGGGCATCTGTCCTGTAGCACCTGCGTGCGTTACCGCACTTACCTTTTTCAGTCACGCAACAACATAAGTAGAATGCACAACACTGTTTTATGCGCAAAGAAACAGGAGCGCCGAGAGGTGACTGGTCGGGTTAACAGCCAGTGAGCGCGGGAGCCTTCGTTTCAGTCCATGTCCGGCTCGGGTCGTGGTCTGAATTGTGGCACCACCCACGCCTCCCCTGCCCCACCGGCTCCTGTGCAGGACCTTTGCTAGGTTGTGTGCGGGAAGCCGACAACCACGGAAGTAAGTGGGTCTGTGCCAACTCCAAACCTCCAGCTGCTCTGAACTTGACCACTTCCTCTGCCTCGCATATGCACACACACGCACACACGTGAGCACATGCACATGTGCACACATGTACATGCAGGCACACACACACACATCACGTTCATAGAAGAGAGGACCCTGGGCCTTTTCCCAGTGTAGCAGAAACGCCGAATCATTTCAGAGGTGGGAGAGCGCTTCATGACAAGAGGCCTTGTGAGGTAGGGACCGACTGCAGCGCTCGTTCTGGGGAGAGTGGTGTTTATTCAAATTTAGGTCAACAAAGCAGTGGCAGCTCTCTCGTCCTTAGATTAAGTGTCATTAAACCCTGTATTGAATCCGTCACACACAAATAAGAAGGCCTTGACTTCAGCAGAGTCGGAATTCCTCGTTTGAAGGACCCAAGAACAAGTACGTCACTTTTGTTTGTGTAACATGACATCGGAAGTAACAGGCAAGCTGGGAACCGTGGACCGAGCAGCCTCCGGACGGCTGTGCATCCATGAAGCAGTGACGGCGTCTGTGTCCCCACCTGAGACTCTGCCCACACCAGCCCGCAGCTGCTGCTGTCCGCACGCCACTGTCGGCGTACACGCGTGTGCCGCTCGCACACTCACAGCCGTGACGATCTGCTCCGCGTCTGGCCCTGGCTCAGCCCTGGGGAGGGGACAGGTCTCAGGTGCACAGCACATGTCCTCTTGCTGGACACCTGTAATGATCTCCGTCGTGCCCAGTGTGCTGAGCCCCGTCTGCGGGCACTTGCAGCAGTCACCAGTGCCCGCGGCCTGTCCAGTTTCAGTCACTGGCCTCTGTGGCCTCTGCGCTGGAGCTGCCTCCTCACCACTCACTGCTACGGAGCCTCGTGTCCTGGTCCCCTCATGTCTGCCTGGTCCCTGTCCCCTCCTTGTGACTCCTGTCCCCCACCCCCACTTGTGTGCCCCCACCTCCCCCCCGTCTCACGCAGCAGCTCCTTTAGGGGCTGCGTCCACTCGAACCACCTCCAGCTCTTCCAGTTTCACGTCCTCTGGGCCCCGAGAAGGTGCCCCCCACTCTGTGCCCTGCACCCGCAAACTCACTGACCTCTGCCCACAGTTTCCGGGCGCACCCTAGCCTCTGGCTTCCTCTCGGAGCCGCCTGTGTCCTCCACCTATAAAAGCCTCGTGGCAAGGACTGGACTGCAGTCTGTGATTGTCGTCCCGCCACTTCAGGGCTGAGCTCAGTCTCACGGCGCACGTGGCGGGTTGTCAGCACTCGGGAGCTTACACAGAGCTCTCCTGCCCGGCCCCACACGGCCCCTCAGGTCACTGCCAGGGCCATGCGCCCAGCACCAGCGCCTGCATGTGCCGTCTCTGGGTCGGCCGGATAGCAGCGTGGCCCCGCGAACAGGACAGCAGGTCCTGGCTTGTCACACGCTCCCCCATCGATTTATTTGTCACATGGGGATACATCACCAAGCTCTTGGGCTTTGTGAGCGTGAAGTGATGCCACAAGCTGCACTAGCCCGTCTCAGCTCTGGCTCCTGAAGACCCCTGTCCCTCCCCGTCCCACAGGCAGCGCTGAGGCCCCGCTCTGCTCGCCGGCTTCCTCTCCGACAGCACCAGCATCTCAGCCGCACGGCCCTGGAGCGTGGTGTTTACGTGACCTCAAGGGTCCTTGAGACATATAAAGTGCAGTGAAGGAGGCATCCTTGCTCCTGCCATTAGGTGACCGTCTGCACCGCCCGCCCTGCCCGCGCCAGCTCGGCCCGTCCACACCGCCCGTCCCACCCGCGCCAGCTCGGCCCGTCCACACCGCCCGCCCTGCCAGTGCCAGCTCCGCCGCTGGGACAGGTGCCACGGCCACTGAGCAGCCTCCTCAGACTGGCTTGTCCAGAGCTGAGTGGTGACTCCAGAAGAGGGTCTGGCTCGGCCGTCTGTTTCTCTCCGCCGCATGTGCAGAAGCAGAATCAGCTTGCTCAGAGGTTGCTAGACGACGACACTGACCTCCAGACGATCTCGTAGCCTCATCATCTTTGATTCACATCTGACTACGAGCCATTGAGTCACGTATTCTCAGTCAGTCTACAAGAGGGAAGCAGGCTTAGCTGGGCTCAGGAATTTATTCAGTTCAGACCCCACGAAATGAAAAGTCTTGAGCCGTTGCTGATCAGATCTCACCCGTGTCCTCCCCTGCTCCTGTCATTCCAGTTAAGGTCACCAGAACCATGCCATTTGTTGAATCTGTCCCTGGGCACAGTGTAGCAAAGGCGCGCTCGCCAGGACGTCCCCAAGCCTCCTTGTCGAGAAGCCCTGCGTCATCTTGCAGTGGAGCCCTGACCATGGGGCTGCACGTCGTCTGCATGGCGTGGCAGGCGGCACCCACCACACAAAGGGCTTTACCAGAGACAGGATGAGACGGTGACAGTGAGCGGAGGCCGCTGAGTGTGTGATGGATCAAACCCCAGTTGCACTCACTCGCACGCGTGCAGCTGGCACGTGACACTTGGAGGGTGGGGGCCAGGCTGCAATCCCTGCTCCAACCGGCCGAGGCGGGAGACCAGGGAGACAGCGGGTGACCATGGAGGGAAGCGGGGCGGTGGGAGGGGAGGGGTGTTTTAGCCCAGGTGCTTCCCGCAGGTGCTGAGAGGGGAGCAGAAGCTCATAGCACCAGTTAGGTCAGGGATTCTCAGGGTGGCGCTCGGACCAGCAAGTGTGGTGTCAGCTGCGAACATCACAGTTGTGGACCCACCACAGCCTGCTGAGTCAGGCTCTGAGGCTGGGGCCCCTTCTGGTATGGGGACTGCTGTGTGGGTGCCAGGGGGGCTCTGTGTACCGGCAATGGACGCAGGCATCCATGCTTCCAAGTCACAGAGGTCCTGAGCTGTGCTGGGCACAGCTGCAAAGGTGGATGAGGCACAAGAAATCCACAACTTAGAAAGAACGACACGTCACAGCATCCCACGTGGAGTGAGCAGTGTGTAGCTCACATGGTGACAGGTCAGGTCTCCATGCAGGAGAGGACCTGGAGCTGGGTGTCCGGGGTTTGTCCTTTCAGGGGATGGATGGGGAGCACCCTGCTACACTCAGGGACCTGAGGGCACTCATTCGTCATGGGTTAGGCACGTGGCAGGTGGCACCAGGTCAGCAAGACTGGAGAGCTGGAGACAAATGCGACTGTGCTGGCGTGTGTGAGAGGGTCCTGCTCCTTCACAGGCGTGTGAGCGGAAAGAGCCCCTGTGTGTTTCCTACAGAAACCTGTAATGACATTTAGTCCCTAGCTGGGCTACTGTCAGGGGCAGTCTAATTCCTCCATAACATGACAGCCAAACTGAGTGTACGCATGTGCGTGCGTGCGTGTGTGCGTGCGTGTGAGAGAGAGACAGCGGTTGCTCTGAAATCATTACGTATTCTGAATGGAAGATCCACGAATTAAGTGGATTATTCTGGAGTGTAGTCATTTGCAAACTGAATTTGGTGACATCTTACAAACTGTCTCCTGAGGTGTCCTGGAAGAAGCAGGAATACGTTAATCTGCACCGAGACCCCACGTGGATCGAGGTTAACGCCGTCTCCGGGCCTAAGCAGCAGAGCCCGTTCTCAAGCCACTGCCTCGCTGTGCAGTCAGAGCTCGTGAGGGCCAGGGAGGGGCGCAGCAGTGACAATTAGCTGGCATCACCGATTCTCATTAGAATGTGCGATTCACATTAGCAAAACGTGTTTGGAGGAAAAGCTGCTTGCAGGCATTTCAACGTATCCCAAACTGTAAAGCCTCAGGCTGGATTATTAAAAAACCAAAACCCTCTCACTAGATAGTTCAGACAGGAGACTTTGAGTTCAGTCTCCATGGAAACGGGGTATTCAGATGCGTTAAGGTATTTTTGCATGTGTTGGAATTTAGACATGTGCACAGACCAGAAGGCAGACACAACATGCCGTCTGTGAGACATGGATGGGAAGCCTCACGCTAGGAGCGAAACTCATGGGAAAAACAGCCGCAAGCGGCCGCTGTGGAATGGCAGCACCGTGAAATGTCATAAAAATAGACAATTCCAACATTTACTGGGCTGGAGGGGATGTGTGTGTATGTGTGTATTTGTGTGTCTGCGTGTGTCTGTATGTCTGTGTATATATGTGAATATGTGTGTATTGCGTGTATATGTGTGTGTGTGTCTGTGTGTGTGTCTGTGTGTGTGGACAAAGTGCTTCCATCAGAATATGATTGGGTCCCATCAGCAGCCTCCCTGCCCTGGGGAAGCGGAGGTCGTGGCCTGGATGCCCACATCCTGAACGTCATCTCGGGCAAGTTGGGCCTGAGTGAGGCTTTGCCTCCTCTGTAAAATTTGGGGGTTCAGCCTGTCGTGAAGCCTCCTCGTCTTAAGCACGTGAAGGCAAGGCTTTTCCTGCCTCCAGAGCCACAGTCCTCAGCCCGGTTGCCGGGACGGTGGCTCATTCACAGCGGCAGGAAGGTGCCGACAGCGGTGCTAGTGGGAAGCGACCCAGAAACAGCGCCGTGGGCATGTGCAACAGCTGGACAGCGTCACGGCTCACGGTGGGCGGGTAGAGGTTTGCTTAGGTGTTTATGTCAAGGAAAACAAGTGTTTCTCAAATCAGATGCCTACACGTTTTTGAGCCCCACAGCAGAGTTAAAGGAGATGTGTCCAAATGCGCATGGACTCTTGACGTCACTCTTTCTCTGAGTGTGTCCCAGTTGGGGTTGATGAGGTCTCGCTCTTCTGTGACCCACAGGTGGGGGCAGTGTCCTGGTCCTGGAGCGGGCAGGGCGGGCAGCACCGAGAAGGCCGTGCTCAGCGCTGCCGGGCTGCCCCCTCAGCTGCCCTCTCCCCTAATCCTGGGTCTCGACAGCCAAGGACGGGTTTGGGGCCCTGTGGGGACACCTTTGGTTCTTCGTCTGCAGCGTCCTGTCACCTGCTGAGAACGGGATGTGATGATGGACAGAATGAAGCAGGTGCCGTCCGTGCCGGTCCCACTGGTGCCGGACTCAGGGCTGACAGAGGAAGCAGGTGCGCCACACGTACGGCTCAGGCCCTGCTCCAGAACAGACCCTCACTGCACCCTCTGCCCCCTCCCAGGAGGCTCCGTGGCCACCACCCCCCCCAGGCGCCCGGAAGCCCATTCCTTCCTGCAGTGAGTGTCACCGCCTCAGAGAAGCACTTCTTGGTCGCGTGACTGAGTGAGTGTGCCAAGTACGCTGCGTTCTCGTCGTAGTGAAACACCTGACTTGTCGTTTCTGGTGTGACACTGGTGCTCCAGGCGGACCAGCAGCGCCACGGAGGGGGCAGTGGGTGTCGGACGCACCGTCCAGCCCCCGTGTGGCCGGAGGTCAGGGTGGTGACTGCGAGGACCAGTGGGGACTTCACACCACAGCCAAGTCAGCTGGAGCTCAGCCCCTTTGGCCAGGAGCCAGCTCGGTGACTGTCACTGTGGTAACTCACCAGCTTCCTCCAAGGAGCCTGTGCTCGGCTGACGTGTGTTTTTTTCTAGCATTTTTTGACGGATAAACTTGCCACTACCAGCCTGCATTTCATTTGGAAGTGAGCTTGACGGCTTCTGGAAGACCCTCTTTGCTGAAAAAGCTGTAGAACGTGGTGTCCTGCTAGAAGCAGCCAGGTGTGGGTCGCCCTCCCCCCACACACCTGAAGGGCATGTGTAACCGCGCACGTGTAGCCTGCGGGTCGTGGGGGCTGTGTCGTCCTTGGCTTCCGCGCGCTCCCGGCGCTGCCCAGGCCATCTGCCCTTGGAGGTGACTCTGGGCTCTGCCAGCCTCGCTGGTAGAGGCTGGGCCACTGCTGTGGGACAGCCAGGCGCTTACAAAACTTCAAAGTCCACTTCTGTGCCTACTCTGTTGCTTGTTACCATGTCATCTCGGAAATGGCCAATTTCATAGTAAAAACTGGGTTGTAACCATTACTACCAGAAGCATCATCTTTTTACAGCAAAGTAAGCTTTTTAATTAAAAAAATCATACCGTCCAAGAGACACCAGCCACGCTCGTTGAAGAATGAGAACGAGACAGGTTGCTGACGACTGTTCAGGATGCTTGTGTGCTCAGTAAGTGGCAACTCTGGGGTGTCTGCCTAAGTGAGCTCGGCCGTCCGTGTGTTGGTGGAGGCGGGCCTGTGAGTCTGGCGTCCTGCAGTCACAGCCGAGAAGGCGGGTGACACACGTGTGCCAGGTGTCCGGCGCTGGCTGGGCCCAGGCCGGGGTTAGCGTCTTTGGGCTCTGCCTCTGTGCCGCTCCAAGGCCACCGGCTTGGCGTCACCCATGGTCCCTGTTCTCTCCCAGGCTCCAGTGACTTGGTGAAAGACTCCTGTTTTAGTGGAGCTGCAGCATCGTTAAGCACAGTAAGCAGATTAAATACGTTACATTAGGCGTTTTCTGTATTCTTTTCCATCCCATTTTGTTCTTTTGCTTATTTACATTTTTTAAAGGAGATCTAAATCTGAAGTTATAGTCATGACCCAAAATGGTCATCAGGTGGTGACAGCAAAGGCGGTGGCAGAGAGAAGCCAAGCCTGGATCTCTGTTTGCCCACGAGGTCCAGGCTCTCGGGAGGCCGTGCGCCCCACAGAGAGGACGGAACGTAAGGAGAGATGTATTCCAGCCTGCTAATCTGTGGTCTGTCGCCAGAAACATAGGTTTCTACCCTTCATTAGTGGCTTAAAGATCTGTTCTGAATACTAGTAGGATAAGCCAATGGCACCAAATCAAAGTTCCAATTCCCACAAGACAGATGGTTCCTTGCAAACAGTTTCAGCTTCATTTGGAGAGAAACTGTATCTGGTGTTCACTAAAATGGCCTCGTTCTCCGTTTTGGTTCCTGCTCACGTTTCCCTCCCTCCAGCACCAAGCACAGCTTCCTCAGTGGGGGCCATGCCTGTGGCCCCCCCACCCCACCCTCAGCACCCTCCCCACCTTCTCCCTGAAGCGGCTTCATGAGAGCTGCACGTCCCTGTCGCCCAGACCTGGCAGCCCCTCCTGTCATTTCTTTTCTAATGCTGCTCTCAAGGGCACACACATTTCCACGGCTCGAGAAATGGCTTTAAATCTGGTGCAGGGAACCACACATGTGACCTGTGAAGTGTACGTGTTCTCGTCGGCACAGGATCTGCGTGTTCTTCCGGCAGTGTGTTTGGAAGTCACAGAACTTTTGAGTTTCAGGAACTTAGTCACTCAGGGACCTTAGTGTCCTAACAGCATTTTCCCACAGTCAGGATAAAAACGTTTGCTGTGCTTTTATGATTCCAAGTGGAAGTTACTCTAACATATGTTATATCTTTCCTTTTGTTATGTGGACTCAGTGAGATGACTGCTGGTATTTCAGTGTTTTTGACCTTCAGAAATGTCAGTCTTCCTGTGGTTCAATCGAACGTTTAGCTGAGGAGTGTTAGCGGGCAATGTGGACAGTGGTCGGGCTTCCGCACGTGAATGGGGCCCTAAGGATTTCTTCTGAACGGTGTGTAAGTGCATTTGTGAGCAGCCTCTGACCCTCCGGCAGAATGTACCAGAAGCTTAGGTCACACCAGAGCTGGAGATCACAGGCATGTGTCCGTGGGACGGCCGTCTTCACTCACCTCATGGGACATGGCAGTGCTGTACGCGTAGCGAGCGGACCTGGGCTGGACGCGGGAGGGGATTCCAGGACAAAGGACGCCAGGGCCCTGATATGACAGCGAGCTGTGGTTCTGTGATGTCCGCTCAGCGTCCTGGCGGTCCCAACACGTCTGCTGGGCCAGTGCAGACACAGACACGTGAGGGACCCCACCGTCTCCCCGTGTGATGTGTTGAGAGGTGTCGCTCGCCACATGTATCTTGTGCGTGTTTCGAAGTCGTGATATCCATTGCCCATAATTAATATTGCGGTGGAGGAACCCTGCAGAGGCAGCCATTCGAGCCTGTTTCTCACTGTCGGGACCTTTGCATGGGCTTGGACCCACTTCTTCCTCAGGTCGGCTGCAGTCCAAGCTTGTGTTACTCGTAAAATTGATTAATCACGTGTACCTGTGAAATGGGGCAGGCCTGTCACACTGACCGTCTGTCCGTCCCACTCAGTGTTTCTCTCCTGCATTTTAGATTCTGTTGTTTTCTTACTGGGGAGCACAGCGCTCTGAGGCCTATGTGCATTTGATGGAGTGAAGTTAGTCGGCGTTTCACTCCCTGGTACTGATGGAATAGGTCTGCTGGTACCTGGACAGCGGCAAAAGCACGTGTGATGCCACACGTCACCTCGAGGGCTCCCTACACCCCAGTGTCCATCGCCAGGCGTTTTCCTCTGAAACGTGACTTCCGTGGACTTAAGAACTGCATCTATCAATTGAAAATTATTTTATGTTTCAGGGCACTTAACCAAATACACCGTAACTGTTACCCCACATCCGAGGGGCTTATATCGAAGTGGGTTTTGTAACTAAGTCTGGCGAGCTGTGAAGAAATGAACCCTTACTTCTGATCTTTTAAACAAGTATTAATGGAGTTTAAAATTTTTAAATTAAAACAAATTGTTTAAGCAAATCTTTATCCAGACATTTGCTAGGACTTTTTCATCTTATTTCACGTCATCCTCACAACCGCCCTTGAGGATGAAGACAGGAGTTTCACTGATGAAGCAACTAAGGCCAGAAGTGAAGTGACGTCCGGGACACTAGGTCTCAGGCTGCCATTCCCGTGCACCCGGTTTCCTGTCACGGCTGCCTCTGCTGCAGACGCGAAGGGTCACCTCAGGACCACGGGCACTTGGCAGTCATTCCATCGTGGTTTCCGCCACATTTTTAGTTTATAGTGGAAACAGATCTGACCCTTTCTATAGAAGACAGACTCTGCGGAGAGTTCCTGGTGCATGTTTTATACACTGGACTAGGGCAATGTTTCCTCAACTGTAGGGAGTGAGATCTCAACTCATTTTGTGGCACAATCTCTTTGGAGAACTTGAGGTGGAATGGAGAGTAAAGAATTATTTGTTTTAATCAGAGCATGTGCTATGGGGGAAGATGCAGTTCCCCCGGGAGAGACTGTACACCAGTGCAATTTTACTCTTGGGGCTCCCACACCCTGGGCTTTGGCTCCATAGGGAGACAGAAAGCATCTCTGGAATGGAAGTGGCAGGGTAAGACTTGGAAAGAATTGAAATTGGAAAACCCAGTCTAGGTTTTCTTTCCCCAGAATCAGTGACCCTCTGGCTGGGCTTGGAGAGATGACAGAGTCCGGTGAAGGACCAGGAAGGGAGGCTGCGCTCAGGACGCACTGTGTGTCAGGCAGGTGCCACCTAATGTCATCAGCTCTGTCAGCAAGCCTGCCCCAACTCAGCTTCAGGCCCCGCTGAGCCCCTGGGTTGCTTGGCAACAGGTGCAGGTGGGAGGGGCAGGGAGCCAGGACTGAGCCGGCCCCAGGGCCCAGGGAGCCGCCCCTGGGCCGAGAGAACGGCCACTTTATCCCCCTGCACACCGGGCCCAGCCCCCATGGCAGACGTGATTTATAGGACCCATTTATTTGAAAGGATCGATCCAACAGGAAAATGCTACTTTGTAGCAAATGGCTCAAAAAAATGTTGCTGCTCCCTTTACATGGGAGATTTTCAGCAACAATAAAAACCAAGCAAGACTCTAACTCAGTGAGTGTCCCCCAGCTGGTTGGTTTATTAAGCGATGAGAACACATATGTCGGAGTGGGGGCCCAGAGAGGCCTGGGGGCAGGTGAGGGCTCTGCCCAGTGGCCCCAGGGAGAGGACACGGGGTCGGCTTGCCTGTGCACTGCCCACACAGCCTGGGATCAGGCCCCAGTCTCACCCCTGTCTCTGGGCCTCAGGTTTCTTCATTAGTCCAGTGGGGTCACGGCTCCTCTAAGAGTTAAGGGCTCATGAGAACAGTGGCCACAGCCAAGGAAACCTGTCCGTGAGAACGGCTCTACTCCAGACCTGGCTGGTGGTGCCTGCTCTCTCCTGGGTCTGCTTGCACCCGCTGCAGGGACGCTCTGAGCCACGCTGCAGGGACGCTCTGAGCCACGCTGCAGGGACGCTCTGAGCCACGCTGCAGGGACGCTCTGAGCCACGCTGCAGGGACGCTCTGAGCCACACTGCAGAGGCAGCATGTGGCCCAGCCCCCTGAGCCCTGGCCTGCTGCCCTGGGCCTCAGCTTCCTCGCCCCTGTAACAGGGGTCAGAAGGGTTGTACTTACTGGGCGGCTGTGGTGAAATGAGAAAGTGCACGCGAGCCCCCCCCCTCCGCCCCGCACCCCTAAGGGCGTGGTAGGCACGCGATGGTGTTTGTCACCATGGTCATTACCGGGAGGCAGTGGGAGGAGCAGGGCAGATTCGGAGGGGGGACGCAGCAGAGCTGGCACTGTGGGCCACCCCGATATAGCCCCTTTGAAGTTGGCCACCGCGGGTTCCCTGCTGTGGGGGCACAGAAGCTGGCAGTGAAAATGAAGGGTGCAGCTAGCACTCAGTGGGTGAAATGTCTGTGGCTTCTGCTGCGTCACCTGTCAGACGTCCTTTCCTTCCACTCAGACTGAAGATGTCAGACTGTGAGTGCAGTCTGCCAAGGGGGACGCCTCTTTCTCTCAGCAGCATCCTTGAAGGAATCGGGGTCCCCAGAAACCTAAGAATCATTTTACTAGACCGACCACTTTTAAACTTTGGGGGCTGCAGCCCAAAGTAAGAAATGCATTTCACCTGGGACCCAGGACACAAAAATGCACAAACGCATATGCGCTACTTAAACAGGGGACAGTGTCACAAAGAATATTCACCTTCACCATGTGGCAGATGCCTGACCTCTCCTGCCTTGTCCTGTCCTCCTCTGTGCTAGTCTTTTGAAAATACTTCTGGTCACAAACCACAAAATCAAACCACCCCTGACAGGTCACTGAGTGCAGCCTTAAACCATCAGCTGGAGAGTATTTGGGTACTGAGTCTGTGACCAGGCCATGGGGGAGCAGTCCTGGGGGAGCATTTTAACTGTTGTTTGCAAATGAGGATGAGTCTAAATCTGCACAAAGTCCAAATAGTCTGGTCATTTCTGGGAGTTTCGTCAAAAATTCTGTCAGTTGCTTGAAGCCAGTCAAACCTGTGCACCTGGTGACATGCTGGTCACCAGGTCGTGCAGCCTTTTCCTTCTCAGTGGCACTTTGCTGCCCTCCCTGCGTGACTTATGTGTCCCTGGGCCACAGCTGGGCGTGTTCCTCTGCGAGTCCTCACCTCTCTCATCCGCGTTTCCTTCCTGATAACAGGCGCTTCGCAGTGGCTGGGGCACAGACCAAGGAAGCAGGTTTCAGCCGTCATCCTAACGGCCTCCACGGAGAGGTCACAGCACGAGTGGGGTGGGACTCCAAGGGAAGTCATTCTGGTGATAACACCACCTCCTGTGCTGTCTGTCCTCCCTAAGTGCCCTGTGTGTGCAAATAACACAGATCACCGTGGCCCAGGGTCAGAATGGGAGAAACATGTTCGCCAGCCTTGTGTTTGGGGGAGCCCCACGCTTCATGGCTGGACATTTAGGAGGAAGGATGTTGGGCGGGGCTGAGTCACCACGCCCAGCCCTGCTCAGCTGTGACCCTCCCAGGTCCCCAGGGCAGGGGTCTGTTCCAGCCTTCCCACTGTCTGATGGCAGAACACGGGCGTCAAGGACGTGTTTGTCAAATGGGATGGTTTTTCAGCAACTGTTCGCTGAGACTTCAGGCGGTTGCTTTTTAGGCCTTTTCCTCTTGCTTACCAAATGGAAAGATCCAAATTTCAGGTTCCTTTTTTTTTTACCTCTCTAGAAAATCTCAGCAGTGCCTTCTCTTCACTAAAAAGGAAAGTATCTCCTGTAGTCACTCTTGCACAGTCTGATCTTGCCGTAGGCAGAGCTAGCTGACATCCTTTAGAGTGAAGAAATGCTGGGGCCCCAGGCATTCTTCAGAAGGGGTGTCCCTGCTGTGCTGGCATCGTTCCCAGGGACACGGTGAGTGGTGCCCACACAGCGAGACCACCCGTGATGTGGAGTCAGACACACACGGGTCTCGCTAAGGTCTGGATTGGAGACGCGTCATGAAAGCAAGGCTGCCTCGGGGAGTCCTTTAGCATGAAATGCTTTTGTTCAGTTTTGGGAAGTTTTTGAAGAAGTACGCCGATGCTTTCCTACCGTCCTCTGAAGCCTTGCTCCCGTTACACGTATGTGAGAAAAGCAGTGTGAGCCTAACTGTTCCTGCAGCATGCTTAAGGCCGTGTTAAAAATAAACCTAGTCTCATAATGCTCATAATTACCCTTCTTTGCTCTGTGCTCTGGGGATGTCGCTGGGTCTCCTCTCCTGTGTGCCTTCTAATTCCTCATAGTTTAGCTGAGCACAGCATGTGGCTCTTTAGCTGAGTCAGGCTAATTTCTGCTGAGACCAGCTTGGATATTTTGATCACACACTTCCTCTCGGCTCCTCCCCCAATGCAGATTTTGGTGGTGGCTTGCCTTGGGGTCCGCCCCCACGCGTGCAGCCCTGCGTTCCATCCGGCTTCTTATCCCGTGTGTGCTACAAGCAGCTGTGCACTGTGACCTCCGTGTCTCGGTGATAGTCAGGAGTCCCCGGACCTACAGACAGGCTCCTTCTTAGGAGGCTCATGCAGAACAGCACCTGGCCCACGTGGAATTGATCCCCTTCCTCCTGCTCGCTCTACGCAGATAACCTTGTGCTTAAGGAGGATTTGGCTCATTGAATGGGGTGCCAATGGTGGGGGGGTGGGGTAAGGGGGTGGAGTCAGGTGGGGGACACACTGAAGAAAGCTATTCCCAGATCTCCTGCCCATGGGACCAAAGGAGCCAAGACCTGAGACCCCGCCCTGTGTCCTAGCTCAGGTGTTTGGATAAAGGCTGGACGGCACCCACCAACACATAAAACACTGAGACAGGCAGTAGAAAACCATTCCAGGAGTGGTGTTCGTGGCAAATGCTGCGTAAGGCAGCTGCCACTACGCACGTTGATGCTCTGTGTCCTCACACACCTGGCCTCGCCTCTTAAAGACGCTTCCCTCCGCATCGCCGGAACTCGCCCATCCTGCGTGGCATGAACTTCCATTCAGTCCTAATGGTGAGGAGTGGTGCTCTGTTCTTGAATCTCTGGCTTGTGCACGCTGGGCCATGTCAATCATCTTCCCAGCGTCTGTCAGGCCCCATATGTAGTGTCCCCTGAGTCCCCTGTCCACAGCCAGGATGAACAGCCATCTGCTCGGGAGCATGCCTCCAAAGTGGCTTATTTACTTCCCTGACATTTACTTTCTCGTGACTAAGCATATGGATTATTATGGGTTCACAGACTCAGAGCCAACAGGAAATTACATTATGGGGCCCAGAATAATTCAAAAGGTGGGAAGAAGAAATGGTGCCTGATGAAGTGATAACCCAAACCCACACAAACCCGTCGGGGAGCAGCTGTCAGAATGAAAGTGGCTCCTCGCTGATTCAGCACCTCGGACAGAGCCCGCGGTGCTGGTCGTTTCCGAGGGGGCAGGTGCGCAGGTGCAGTTGGGTTTGGGTTTTGTTTATCAACCCCTGTAAGTACAGTTGTACGTACATTCTTTGTATGTAATGGGTTAATGTGACCTTCAGAAATCACCCACCTTTTCCCCCCAATTGTCATCTTTTACTGTACTCACCATGTCTTAACCCATCAATTAAAATGCTGTCGCCATTGGAATTTGTGGCCTTGCTAACGGGACCATCACCATATGACAGCGGGCAGGAGGCCCACGAGAACTGGGCTGGTGCCTCCAGCTGGTTTCCAGATGAAATCTGTTTGGGATTTTATGCAGATTTGACCAAACAGGCAGTTGTGGCCTACATAATTCAGCACCAAGTTTTCAAGAAAGCATTTTTGCTGACAACTCTGAGTTGGTGCTCAGGTGACCGTAAATGCTGTTAACTAAACACTCTCTCTTGTTGTAACCTTGGCTGTCTGTTCATTTTGTTGCATTCCTCTTACAAAAGAGCCAATTTGCATCGTTGTTTATTTCTTCTTTGGCCTGAAACATCAGATGACTTCCTGTGACCTGTTTCCAGGCTACCGTCTGCCCTCCCTTGACACTGGGGATTTGTACTCGGCACAGATGGGCACTAGGAGGTCATGGACCGGCTCAACTTGTGTAAAAGTGTTGTGTGTAAATACAGCTTGCTTGGTCATCAATGATTTCCATATACTTTTATAACGTTCCCCAGAATATGAAGACCAGCTTTAAACCCCAGCTGTCCTTTGCAAGCCCATGGCTGCCCATAATTCCTGGTCACTCTTCCTCCCGGAGACCACACTTAATATATTCAATGCATGTCTCCTGTTGACCTGGGTTGGAGCTGGTGTTATTTTGTCTGGTAGTCCAGGAACGCCTCCTCACAGAAGGGTCGCTGTTCGATCCTGCTCCTTAGTGAAGTCTGGTTGTTAGCCAGGCACAGGTGAAGGAGAGGTGCCTTAAGACAAGCTGTGGAACTGAGGGAGAAGCCCAAGGTCAGAATGCATGGTTAGCCAACCAGGACTAATGGAACATAATCTTCAGGGAAATACTAACTTATTAACGTTCCACGAATGTCTCTGGAGCTATCAAATTGAGCCACCTCCTCAGGTCCCATAACACCAGCAGCAGCAGGGCCAACAGACTAATGACAGGACAGCTGCTGCTCAGCAGAGTGTTTGTCCTGTGACCGGGTGACAGTAGGTCCCAGAGATGGTCAAGTCTAAAATGTTGTTACGTTTCAAAAGCTGAAGGTGCTTCCTAACTCTGGACTCAGCCACCACAACGTGCACCCAGGAGCTGTGGGCACAGTAAGTGCGTGGCAGTGAGCACTCAGGCCCCGGGTGTGTGTAGGACAGAAATAGCCTTGTATGTTTTTGCATGAGGTGCTCTACCCTGAAACGTAGCCCATGGGGGAAAATGCTTGGCGTGTGTAGCCGTTCGTGAATTGGAAATGGGGACCTGGCAATTGGGCCCATTCCTTAAGGGGGTAGGGTGAGGGGTCTGCTAGATGGGGGACCTGATTTGTGATGCAGAAGAAGAGCTTTGCATTTCCCTTCCCCTGTGTATTGAGTCCTGGAAGCGACCAGCTGTAGGCCTGTGTCTCATTCTGGAAAGTCACTGGTTCCTTGCATCCCTGTTGTGAAGGGGTCGGCCAGCCCTAAGACGGAGACGTCATGGACTCAGCCTGGCCCTGCCTGGCGCCTCCTCAGAAGCCCCGAGGCCCTCGCTGCTGTCGATGTGTCGGTGTGGGTGGCCCACAGAGCTTTGCAGTGAAGACATCGGTGTGGAGCCTTTGTGTGGAGGGAAGCTTGGAAAGCTGTGGGATTCATAGGGAAAGTGTCTGAGCTGCATGTCTGAACTGGGTTGTGCTGCTGTGACTTTCTTTTCTAGTAAAGTCCGGTCCCTGTTGCAAATGTTTTCCGTATGTTACTGTTGGATCCTCACAAGGCCTGTACTGCAGGAATGGATATTGTCCCCATGTACAGAGGGACAGTCAGTGCCCAGGGAAGGCGGTCATCTCCCATGGCCCTGCAGTTGCCCTGAGGTCGGAATCTGCAGTCTCCTGACACCGTGCCCCCCTCGCCCCTCTCGCACCTGAGCTCTGATGATGCAGGAAACGCTGGGGGCCGCTGAGTGCCTGGAGCCTCCAGACGCAGGGTTTGCTCTTCAGACCTCACGCGTGATTTAGAGAGTTCCCTCTGCATTTTCATGAAAGGGGACATTTTGTGCCATACACTCAGCTACATTCAAAGAAGGGTGGGGCGGGTGCACACGCTTTGCCTTGACACGACCTAAACCCAGAAAGAAGATGGTGGTTTAGGCCAGCCCCCAGGGCAGCTGTTGACCCATCACATTTCCAAATGATTGGCCAAATCAAGAGTTCATGTTAACAAAAAAAAAAGAACAACAAAAATGAGTGCGTTTAGGGAGTCTCCTGGGGTATGGTCTTCACATACTTCCTACATGGTCCGTGTCCAGTGCCATCAGCACACAGAATAGTTGAATAAGTGACCAGACAGCAGTCCCCACACCAGTCCAAGGGGGAAATGGGAAATATACTCTTCTTTCCAATGGCAAAAAACTTTTCCCAGAAAAATCTTAGGCAGAAAAGTCAAAGTTAATGACATAATTGGATTTTATTTTCTAAGGCACTGAAGGCTTGGAAATGAATTTAAAAAATAAAATCCCTGACTCCTCAACCGGCCCAGAAAATTAAACTCATCTTAGGTACCATCGAGCCTCCCCTGCGCTGGGGCTTTAACCCCGCCCCACGGACGTGACATGGTCACCTGGCCATGTCACCACAATTGTTGGGAACAACCAGCTGGGAGGAGGTTTCAGGACCAGCCCCTGAACCGCTCACCCCCTTACCCAGCCTGAGCCCCTCCATTGGGATCCAGTGGCTCTTCCTCGGGAGAAAGCTAATGGCGTCTTCATGGCTGGTCACCAAGAACTGTGCTCACGGGAGAGAGACGTCCCAGTGCTTGGTGATCCCTGTCACCTGAGCAAAATGCTTACGTGGCAGTTTGGGGAAAGTCATATTGCTTATGTCACATTTTATGGAATATGTGGGTTTAAAGATGGTTTTAAGCCCAGAACAATTGCTTTTCCATCATTGCTTCATGTGGAAAGAAACGTGAAAAGCCACTGGTCCACTTCTCGATCCCTGGACAGGAAAAGAGTGGGCTGTGTTATCGGTTATGAAGCCACGTGGTATTTGCCGTTCTCTGCCCTGTGCTGTCATGCTTCGTTTGTATCACTTTCCATACGTGAAGTATAGTTTAGCATTTGTTGAAAGTCATCACATGACTTCATAAAGAATTTGTGGAAATAATAGCAGTTAGAATTTAGTGCACGTCCACAGGTCAAGCCATCAAATGCATTCTTTGTTACGGTTCCCCAGTAAAACCTGTGACTAGTCAGGAAAGCTCCAGAGGGACAAGCCATACAGTGTCCACTGGCCCAGCAGTGTCTGCTCCCTGCTCCCCTATTCCTGGCAAACAGGGCCCCTGTTCTCCTAGCTGCATCCTCTGCGATCTCACCAACACAGCTGGGGGCAGACAGCTGACCTGGAGGCAGTCGTCCCTCAGCAGCTGAGCCACCAGCGTCTCTGTCATGAATACCGAATTGCGCGAGGTGACCATAGTCCCCGCAGGTGGCCGTTGGTCTGGGTGGAGACTGGGGGACGTCCCTGGGGCATTGGGCCAGAGCAGCCAGTCAGAGGGAGACAGCTGACAGAGGGAAGCCAGGTGTCAGGCAGAGGAACCTTGGAGCTGTCCCATGCTCTTAGCCGGCATGTGGCCCGCTGTCCGTAGGCCATCCCTACCCTGAATGGCCCTCCTGTGAGCTTGTGAGCAGCTCCGCATGGCCAGCAGCTGAGGTCAGGCCGGGGAGCAGCAGGGAGGGCCCATCCGTGGGCTTGGCTGTGTCTTGGGACCTGACTCAGGAAGTAGGAAGAGACGGGCTTTGTGGTGGTGTGAGGCCCCGGGGACTCCATGGGGCATCTCAGGGGGTTTTCAGGAAGTGACCCACCTCGAGCTCCAGCAAGTATCGCTGTGGGATCTGCTCCCACAGTGAGGAGGGGACCGTAGTGGCTGAGACCTAGTGTGTGGCATCGCTTGCACATTTGCAGAACTTCAGACTCCTTCCCAGCGCTGCGTGGCCTGGACCCTGAGGCTTACTGCCGTGCAGAATGCAGAGAGCGTCCACAGGGGCCTCTCCTAGGACATGGCATCTGCCCTCAAAATCAGTGGGGACATGGGGACAGTAGGTGTTGAGTTTCCAGGGGTCGTTTTCCTGAGCCTGGAAACTGTCATTTGCCACAGATTGTTCATTGATGAGCACCTGTTAGATTCAAAACAGCAGTCGTATAGCAATCAGAATTTAAATCCTTATTTAGAAAAGGCGGGAGCCCTGTGTGCTCACCGGCAGGTTGGGTGAGGTGGGAGCTGGATGCTGTGCCCGTTGGCACCTGCCGCATGAGCGGGGGCAGCGGGGCCCCAGAAGTGCCACGACATTTTGAGTAAACCGCTAACCAGCATCAGTGCAGATGGTTAGACTTCGTGCGTGGAGAACTGCTCAGCCATCAGACCTGCACCAGACCTTGTCCAGCAGAGTAAGCAGGCACGCGATCCAGTGTTCATTCAGCATTTGTAGTTTAGGAAAGGAACTTCAATGGTGGTTATTTTGTAAAGACACTGAGTCCTGGGCATCCTCATGCCCAGAGGTGCTGGGAAGAAAAAGAGGCCACTTACACCTGCGAGCGGAAGGTGTGGCCTCAGAACTGCCAGGTGACCTCTGGCGTGCTTCATGGCATGTGGGGTTTTCACTGTGGGCAACACATCGTTGGGTGGTAACCCCACACGCCGACCCGGGAGCTCAGAGGACACTCGGATGACTCGGAACCGCGTGGGTTCTTCTACTCCAGCTCATGAAACTGATAGCGACCGAGGTAAGAGCTGCACGGGGATTTCTGTTTGAAATAGCCGTTGGCATTGCTACAAAAATATTCATACTATTAGCTGATAAATTCTGATGGGAGAGACACCTGTGAAAAAGTAAACCAGCCCTCGCTGACCATCATATTTGAGGAGCGGGACAGTTTAGATCATTAAATGGCTTCTGAGATTCTTTCACGTTCTCTGAAACTGAGTCACCAGACTGGATCAAAACACTTCCTGGCAACAGAACACCGATTTGTCCCCTTAGCAATTCATCATGGCTTCCTCCCGACGTCTGCCCATCTCTCATTCTCATGTCGGTCGGCCTTGTTGGAAGTTTATTTGCCATCATGGCTGCAATGCCAATAACAAGATTTTATCTTAAATTCTGATGAGAAAGAATAATTGAGGGTGAAAATTACCAGTTAACATCAGGTGTCTCCACGGCCTCTGTTACAGAGCTGTGGAGAATTCTGTGGATACAGACGAAGAGAACTTAACAGGAAACTTCCAAAATGAGCTTGGAAAATGGGGGTGATTTCAGTGCAGCTGCCCTGTCATTTTTCTGTTACAACGTGTATTTCTGTCTTCCTTTTCTCTCGTCTTGCCAGAAAATTACCATAAGCTGTTTAGTGTAATTCAAATTGGATTGACTAGCCAGACCTGCTGTACACTTTAAAAGCAGCTTAGAGCCCGGAGGACGTGTCTATCATTCAAATGCAACAATGCTTTTAGAAGCAGCCATGCACCTTCCAGTTCCTGGAAGCCCCCTGTGGAGCTGTGAGTGTGACACTGCTGGCGGGAAAGAGACGCAGAGCAGCACACTCAGCTCGTGTCCAAGCAGTGGGCATCGTCATGTGCAGACAGTGGGTCTGGAAGGGGTGGTGCCTGCTGGCCTGGTGGCGCTGGCAGCCCCCAGGTGCTTGTTGGGCCCCCGAGGCAGGTGCTGAGCCACCGGACAGACGGAGGCACAGGACGGTCATGGAGATCAGGTGAATGCCGTTGGCCTCAGGACCCCAGACTCTCCTGTGTGCGTCTGTCTCAGCCGCTGTGTCCCAGGCTGCGCTCGGGCCAGCACCTCCCGGGCCGCTCGGGGGGCTGAGGGGCTGCGTCTTCTGAGACCTGTGTGACTCTCCATGGAGGCGTCAGGCAGAGAAGGAAACAGGCTGAGGGTGTTAGTGCCACACATGCTGCTAAAGGGCTTCCTGTGGGCTTTTCTCACCTCATCTTCAAAATACCCCCATTCACAGATGAGGGAACTGAGGCTCACGTTAGTTGCCCAAATCATAGAAACTAGAATGTGCTTCTGCCTGGATCTGAGCATGTCAGCTTTCATGCTGTGACAGGTGGGAGGCCGTGGGGTCCCTGTGCTCACAGGTGCTGGGGACTGTGGGGGGCCCGGACCACGGGGGCGGGGGGGTCCTGGAGGCCGCCTGTGCCGTGCCGCCTCGTGGCCTCTGACTCAGTGAGGCGGCCGCACCGGGACCTGCGTGGGGGCCGCCATGTCCCAGGCAGTGTGAGAGCGAGGACGCTGGCTGGAAGGCTGTCTGCCCAGCACCACCCGAGCCCAGGAGGGAAGTGCGGGGCAGGCACAGGCTTCGCAGCCACGTGGGGCCACAGCAGCACCAGTCATCTAGGCCTTGCTCTTCCCAGCCCCAGGTGACAGCTTCAGGCCACATGGGATGAAGGTGCAGGGTTTTCATTACAGAAAACATACCCACCTGAAGGCAGATGTGCGGCCAGTGAGCCTGGCATGAAAGAGCCGTGCGTTTGTGTCCCAAACATGGCGTTAAGCATGTGCATCTGTGCAACTCTGCTCTCAGGACGCACTAACAGACGGGAGCACCAGAGACCCCCCGCCCCATGTCTCTGGGTGACCCACAAACCAGCCAGCTGGGTAGAAGGAAACTATTGGGGCTGCCACGCCAGCACAGCATGCAGCCACGTCAGTCATGTCTCAGTCACGTCTCACGTCAGGGCCCACGTAACTGGTTAAAGCAAATTGACCTGGAATCCGAGGGCTTGGAAAATGAATTGCAGTCCAGGTGCTGCCATGACACCTTGTACTGACTTTGTTTCCCGCGATGAAACTTGATGTGTGATGTATTTACAAAACAAAATAAATAAATGATGCCTTAGGCATGATTTGTCGATGAATAATAGGTAGCTAGTTTTGTCTGTCATTTTTAACAAATGTTATTCCTGATATTAACATCCAAAGTGGATACGTGAGTAATAGCTAAGCTGGGGGCTATGGATCAAATTCAGGTTGATGGCTCATAGGACTGAAAGTGGGCGTTTACAGAAGTTCAGGGTCAGAAACGACCAACCACAAATCAAATTTTTGAAATTGTTTTCTTTTAGAAAATAAGAATAAACTATTTTGGCTATGAAGTGTTTCAATATATAAATTTATATAACGAATTTTATACACAATTGTGTTAAGTCTGTGCAACAACTGAAGATAATAAATTTTAAAAAGAGTTAAAGGTGTGATTTTTAAATGATCCCCATCCGCAGAGCAACATAACTTCCTCACTGGCGCACATGTCTGTTCCTGAACTACGTCACTATACAGCAATCACTTGTTTTTCTCTCATTTTCCTGCCACACTCTGCGTCCCTAGCATGTATCCCTGCCCTCAAAACTCAGTGTCCGTCATCAAGGTCTGTTGACTTGAGTCGCTGGTGGAATGTCAGTAGGTGCTGAGCGGCAGTGTCATTTGCACACGACTAGGGGGTTAGGGGATGGGCAGAGAGCCGGGAACCCTGCCTCACTCGCGGAATCTCTGCCACCTTCTGCTTCCAGGAAATGCTGGGTTCAGTGAACAGGGAATGTGACGGTATTATCTTTTGCATAATATTTTAAGAAGGAATTTGAATAGCCTAAGACGAGTCCGTGACACAGTCAGAGCTGTGCAGCTCCTCAGGCAGGGGTCCTTGGGACTCCGGATGAGCCCAGTGTGGCCAGTGGACAGCTGGGGCCCCTCCCACATGCCCCTCCCGTCAGTGTGCACACGCGGTTCCTGGAATTGGCAGCGGTGGATCCATTTGCACTTCAGTCTGACTGAGTTCTGCGCATCTTTTCTGAGCCCAGATTTTTAATGCCGGAAAAGAAGTGTTTTCAAGAAGACCTGGAAGAGGAGAGTGGGCCTTCGGACTGCTAAGAAAGGGTTGAGAGCCACGTAAAGAGGTGCCGAGGACACAGGTTATGTCCCCACTACCTGTCCGTCCAGCAACGGGTCCTAAGCAGCTACCCAGCCTGAGCCACTGGTGGCCGCCGGTCCCGGCAGACAGATGGGCAGTGAGAGGCGACGGCAGCACTGGAGGATGTGGGCTGGGGAGGGATTCAGGGCCCAGCTTCTAATCTTAGCACTTCCGTGAGAAGTCACAGGATTTCAGGTGAATTACATACGTCTCTGAAGCTCACTTTCCTCATTTGCAAAATGGATATAATAACGATTCATCTGAACTACTCAGATAGTGAGACTCCTGTCTCTGAGGTCATTGTGGTCAGTGACTCAGTGACCAGACACAGCAACAAAAGGGCTGAGCATGGGCTGGGGAACCTGGTTTAGGCTCAGGGTGGGTGAGGGGACATGGGCGCGTGGTCTCCTAGCTACCGCTCACACACACCCTCCTCCTGCGGGAGGTCCCGGGAAGACCCTTGATGGGACCTCACTGACCCGATGGACTCTGCTCTTAACTTTTGCAACTACTTCCGTTTCTGTAAGGAACCCACATGTGACAGTTCTCAGAGTTGGCCTCAAAAGTTGCCTCTTTAGATGCCCGAGAAGCCCTGCGTGTGTGACAGGTGGAACAGAAAGAGAACCCAGGGAAGCATAAGTAGGGCCTGGATCACGGGCCCCAGAGGACAGTCCACGCTGACCTCTGAGCAGCTGGTGGGGACCAGTGAGCTGCTAGTCAGAGGACAGAGGAAGCAGGATGCACGCAGTGGAGCGTGGGGATGGCACCATCCTCCCCTCAGTGCTCACAAGTCCCTCACGCCGCGTCCACGCCAAGAGGGCACTCAGGCACTGGCTGCACAGGTGGGCAGCTCACTCGTCCAAGCTTCTTTCTGAAGCTTAACTCTGCCGCTGTTTACGGCAACCAGGGGGCAGGACGTGGGCACTGGCCTTGACTAAGGAAGGTGGGGCCACACGTCACCGCCATCCATCTCCATTCTGGCCACCGAATTACGGTGAAGAGGAAAAGTCGGATCTTGTCTTTACTGAAGACTGAACAGCACGTGTGCTGTAATTCCTTTTGTATAAAACAGATGCAGGCTGGTTGAAGACAATCTGGAAAGTGCAGAGTATTTAAAGAGAAAAGAAAAGGTACTCTTGATGCCTCCAGGTGGGGCCACGTGCTCTTAGCATCTTGGTAAATTGCCGCCCGTATTTTCTCAGAGCAAAACCAGGATCATAATGTACAGCATTTGCATTTGGCTTTTCTCCCTTAGCGTTACATTGGGAGTTTCTAGAACACTTAAGCTTCTAACATTCTCTGCTATGATTGTACCATAATTATTTAACCATTCCACTTTAACTGGATATTTGAAAGTCAAGGCTTGCCAGTTTTTTTAAGGAAAGAAAAAATGGAGTGTCACTACCTACCCTGAAGTAATTGCACAAAATCCAGGAAAGGGCACAGTAGTAGCTAGAGCTTTCGTTACTCCTGCCAAGTGGGAGCTCCACGTGGGACAGAGAGGCAGAGGTCGGTGTGGGAAATTAAAACAGTAGGTCAAATAAGGAATTTAAGAGTGTTTAAAAGTTGACCGTGTGTGTGTGTGTGTGTGTGTGTGTGTGTGTGTTTCATGTTAAAACCAGGACAACCCCTCTCCAGGAAGCAGAGGTATGAGAGGAAACAGAACAAGCAAAGTCAGTGATTCCCAGGGCGCCTGCCCGAGGAGGCCTGGCAGCCACTGTGGGCTCCCAGGTGGGTGGGTGCTCAGGTCTCCGGGTTTTCATTGAAGGGGGAGAGAGTGGACTGAAGGGCTTTAATAAACTCCTTTGTTCATTCTGCTGGGGTGGTGGAGACACAGCAAGTGACCCACCTCTGAGCTGTGACGTGAACTGACGCAGCTCCACCCCCAACCGGCCAAGCCAGGACTTCCGATGAACAATGGATATTGCGTTGATGTACTAAAACACTATCCTCCTGTGTTATGAGAGATTCAAATTCAGCTAACATGTTCTCCAGCCGCTGTACGGCGGACTTAACACAGCCGATGTGACTGGCCGTCAGAGAGAGGACCGTGTTTGGGTTCCCTCTGTCCACTTTGCCCTCTGGGGCTCCTGTTTGACGTCGTAGGTGGGAAGCGATAACACCAAATACCCCGGCCACGGTTTTCTTAGCTTTGTAAAATGCCCTTTGCTCTGTCTTTAAAATAGCATTTCCAGTTTAAACACGATGGACAAAGTTCAAGGGAACTTCGGTGTAAAACCTATTGAATACAGATGGTCGTTTAACAGCTTTAACACTACTTGCTTGGAATTTAGATTTAAAACATTATGTAAAATATAATTCATGTCACTTTTGAAGTGAATAATATTCAAGTTTAACAGCAGACACAATTTCATCTTGAAGCTTTCAGATATTTAAATAAGAAACAGTGCTTTTTGCGTCAGCTTTTTGTCTTTTTTCTGAGTCCAGAGAAATTCAGAACTGAGTGAGTGTTGCTTAGCTATGCCTGGGTTCCCTGAAGAGGACTTTGTGATTTATCTGAATGCGCGGTGCTGGCTCACATCACTCGGTGAGACCCTCAAAGCTTGGAACCGAGAGGTGGGGTGTTCACACACGTGTCCTGTGGCCTGAGAGCCAGTGCCTGCTCTCCCGACTAGGAGCTGCCGCCTGTTTCAGGAGCCATTTGTTGTCTTTCCTGGTGGAGTGGGGTTGCATCATTAGTGACTCTGAGTTTTTCTCTTTGTCTGATTTAAGTGACATTTAAGTGTTAGTGAAAATTCTGCAGACATCAGGGCCAGCTTCTGCTGACACTTGTTCCTCGGTCGAAAATAAAATTATGAGCACTTGTGTGGCTTTCAGAGAAAAGCCGTTAGTAGTCATTACCGCAGGGGCCGCGTGTGGGCTGGCGGTGCAGCTGGGAATGAAACGGAAGAGGAAGCAGCCTTAGAGCTAATCATGGTCTTTGTCTTCACGGAGCAGAAATGAATCCTTAATCGCAGCAGCCTTCAAATCCTGTCATTAGGGAAATGGCTGAAATGTAGACTCGAGATGCTTTCTTTAGAAGTAAACTTTGAAAGAATGAAAAGAACCCAGAAGCTGGGCAGACTGTCAGGTCGCCAAACTCTGTGCAGCACTCTCTCCGAAACTGACTTCACCAAGTGTCTCTAAGCGTGTCCCAGAAGTCACTGGCACCTGTCACGCCTGCCTGCAGCCTGGCACTGCCACTGTGGCTGCTGTCGTCCTGCCCACACTAACACCACTCGTGACTCTTTTCTGTGCAGGAGAAGCGGATTCTTGACACAGTCACACGGCAGGGACATGTTTTTACAGGTAAAATTTGTGACTTGACCCCACCGCCCACTGCCGTCTCACCCAGACAGGAGACAATACCAGGTTCAAGGGCAGCTATGAGGGAGGGCAGAGGCCAGCTGAGCAGAGCCCAAGGTGTGCATGTACCTGAAGGGTGCAGGTAGACCAGGTGCCTCAGACAACGCAGAACCTGGTGAAAAGGCAGGTACAAGGTGCCCGGCGGTTTGAGAAATGCTTCTGCGAGCCTGAATGGTCCCCTGGGCTAGAACGGAAGGGAATGGAACAGACAGTGGGACATGGCCCATCGGGAGCCCAAGGACACACGGGCACAGGTGGATGCGAGATATAGTCCTTGGTGATGTCGGTCAGATTTTGAAACCTTGATTTCATAGCAGAAGCCTCAGATTCCACTCCCATCAGATGAAAGCACATCATCCCATCAATGAAAGGAAGTGGCTGTCCTCTTCAGAAACCAAAAGGAAGGGAGCTTCTGAGCTCAGAGCCAGTGGCTGTCCCAGATGTGGCCTCAGGGAAGTTATGTGACCTCCCGAGGCCATTGTGCTATGTCGGCTATTCCTGCCTAACTGTGGAGCGGCTGGGACAGAAGTGAGTCACAGTGACAGGACTATGTGCAGACGTGTGCCCAGATTCTCACACGCCTCACTCACTGCAAGGTCAGCCAAGGTCAGGCATCGCCCAGGAGCACACCGGGAGCAGGCCAGGCAGGGCTGTCGGGGGGCTTGGTGCCGGTCCTGACTTTCCAGGATTGAAACGCAAGCAGCTTAGACACCACTGGTCCTGCGAGTTATATCCAGTGGAGAGAGGAAGACAGGTGCTCAGCCGCTGGAAGGAAAGCATTACCTCCACCTTTAGGGTGAGGACCAGGCCCGAGAGGTGATGAAGTCTCGCGTGGTGCGTGGCTGACATTTCAGACCCGGCTCTGTCTCTCGCCATCTGTTACACTGCCTCTGAGTCTCGGGCTTGAAAATCTCCATCCCCTCAGGTCACCGGCAGCACCTCGGTAGTTGGAATGAGCAGTGACGCCCATGACAGGTCCCTTCTCGGTGGAAATATCCCCGGGAGGGGGTCCTTCGGCCCCGTGAGTCCAGTGTGCTGAAGCCCAGCCTCACGCAGCTGCTGACATCACGTGTGTCCCCGAGCCGTGGCACGCTCCCTGTGGAGGACGGTGGCTTTTGTCTGCAGCCTCACCAAAGCGGCATCGTCTCATCTTCCAGGCCTCGCTGTTGCTTCTTGTAGCCACAGTTGTCATGTCTGTCCCAGCAGGGCCACCTCCTGGTATGTTAAGTGTCTCTCATGTCCACAGATAGATGTGGTGACTCACTCATCCAAATTCGACTCAGTAAACCCAGCTGGTCTCAGGTGTTCAGTAGCTCTTGTGTGTGTCAGCGAGGCACACGACAAGCCCTGGGGGTTCAGAGGTATGCTGTGCAGCCGAGACAGGAATGAGCTGTGGGTCCCACCCGAGCCTGTCTCAGAAGGGACACAGCCCCGCACCCTCTCCTCAGATGGGCCCTGACACACAGGCCTGCCTTCTAACCAGAAGAAAAACATCCGCTGAGTTTCATGAAAGTTGGGTTTCCTCTTGGAAGGTAGTCTTCCTCGGGACCACCTGACCCTGTCGCTCACCTGCCCAAAATCATTGCTCTCATGGCTTCTGCCTCTTTCCTCATGGGGTTCAGTCATTCCTTTTATCAGTCCAAGAAAGCCCGATCCAGGAAGCTCGGTGCAGAATCTCCATAAGTAAGACACCATGATCACAGTGGGAGCGTCACAGTCTTGTGGAGAGAGACAGTGGCACCAGCCAGGCCTCCTGTGGCTATGTGTCCTCACGGGATGTACTCAGCCTCTATGGTCCTCGGTTTCCTCATTGGAAAATGCTGCTGCTGCAACCACTGGGCCAGACTGTGAGACTGACAGAGAGGAAGTACCAGGTGCCCCGGCTCCTAGCACTGTACGGCCGGTCCCGAGACTCGTGAAGGCAGCAACACCGTATTCCTGTGGAATGACGCTGGCGCCCGTCATTATGTTTTCACAGTTAACCTCAGCCTGGTAAACAGGAGCGGGGAGCGGGATGGCCCCTGTGTGAGGGCTGCAGTCGAGCTCACAAGTGCACCGTGTCATGTTGCCTCGATGGCAGATCAGTGTCCTTACGTCCCAGCAGCATTGAGGCGCCTCACGCACATCTCGCTGCTGCAGCCTGACTGATGCTGCCTCCAGGCCTCACGTTGAGGTGACAAAGGACAAATCAGAGGTCATCACTTCTGCCTGTAAACTCGGGCCCGGCCTCCACAGACACACATGCTGTCCTTGGAGTGCGTTCTAGCGCCATGCAGGCGTCCCCCGTAACACACAACTGCATGCACAGCTTTGCACACTGAGTGTGAGCTGCTGTCCTCTGGCCTCTTTAGTGCGGGCGTGCTTGCGAGCTGCACACTCAGCCCCGGAATCCACAATGTCATGCTGCCTCGTCGTGCCAGCTCATTCCATGAAAGCGCCAAGGACAAGCAAGGTGTGAAAGTGAGGACTCGTGTGTGATTTTTGTCTCCTAATTCCATTCTGACCCAACTCACTGTTTTCAGTTAATTATGCTGACCACGGGACGACTGTGGTCTCCATGGCAACCCACTTCATTAGCACTGCGTCACAGTGCAGGGACATTTCTAAATAATCGAGAACACGCCCCCCTGGGCCTCGTGCCGTGCTCTCTGCGCTCATGAGTGGGACACATGACTGGAAGTGTGTGCCCCACGCCCCAGCCAGGTGGGCACCCAGGGCGCAGCTGGTCTGTGAAATACTCAGCTCATTCACGCATGACACGTGAGGTGAGCGTGGCGTACATACTTACAATGTCTAAAACTAAGTATTTTTAAAGCACTGATGAGGGAGCCCACAAAATGGGATTTGACTGCAGATGTCATGAGGCACTGCAGCTTCTTCCACAGCTAAACATCCTCCTTTCTTGACGTCCTGCAAACTTTCTGAAAAGGACACACGCACAGCTGCTGAGCCCACGGTGGTAACAGTGGGAGTGGGTCTCCTCACGATGCACTAACGTGCTCTCCAACACTGACGTGCCTCACTGGGTTGGTGGTGACCAGCAGGACATAAATGTGGCATATTTCCCTCAAAGCCTACTCGGAAATGCGGGACGCCTGCTCAGATGCATGTGTAGAGGCTGTTTGTAATTCTCTTGGTATTTATGGAACAATGCCAAATGGCGACGTATGTGTCATGTATGTAGTGACACCCCATCTCCGGGAGGACTGGCACCCCTCACGTTCCGTCCTGGGTGGGGTATCAGTGCCCACAGCCCAGGTCACATCTGCAGGGCACAGTGCAGGTGGAGGCTGCACATCTCTAGTCTAGCCCCCAGGGACTAGGGGACAAACAACAGGTCCCTTCACCTCATTGGCCTCTGCCGACCCATCTGGGAGGGGAGGGACAGTGCTAGGCAGCCCCCACACCAGCATGCCACACACTGATGTCGCTCAATGCCGGTGACCTCAAGTGTTGTCCCAAGAGGAGGAAGGAGACTTGTGTTTGGGGCAAAATCGAGTGCACATGAACTGTTATGCGTTAACATAGACCTGCAGGTTTTGGCTGTTGGGAAGGAGGTCCCAGCTGGTGGGCGCTTTCTGGACAGCGCTGGGCAGGGCTGGGCTCAACCAGCGGGAGGGAGCGGGGAGGTGACAGCGTCCGGCCTTCCCTAGTCTCTTCTGATGTGATAGCCTCATAAACCTGAAGAGAAACCACAGGTGGAGCTTAGAGTCGCTTGGCCACAGCCTGAGCCGCTGCAGACACGGGCGGTCAGAGTGCTGCTCACACAAGACATGGTTGTCCCTGGGGTTTCGGCACGAAGTGCAGCTCTGAGCAGTGACACGAATGAGTGTGAACGCATCTCATGTTTGACTGTCCATGGCGAAGTGTGGACGATGTGCTGTGTGTAACTCAGTCTCGCCGGACACAGATTAAACAGTGTCTTTGTTTCTCTCTTTGCAGAGGAAGACGGCGGGGACCTGGTCCAGCCGGGCATCAGCTTCCCAGAGCCGGAGGAGGAGGATCTAGGTAGGGCGCTCAGCGCGCACGTCCGCCGGCATCACGGGCTCGGGCGTCACCACACACGTCGGCCGGCACCACACGCTCGGGCGTCACCACACGCTCGGGCGTCACCACACGCTCGGGCGTCACCACACACATTGGCGGCACCACACACGTCGGCCGGCACCACACGCTCGGGCGTCACCACACGCTCGGGCGTCACCACACACTCGGGCGTCACCACACGCTCGGGCGTCACCACACACGTCGACGGCACCACACGCTCGGGCGTCACCACACACTCGGGCGTCACCACACGCTCGGGCGTCACCACACACTCGGGCGTCACCACACGCTCGGGCGTCACCACACGCTCGGGCGTCACCACACGCTCGGGCGTCACCACACACGCTCGGGTGTCACCACACACGTTGGTTGGCACCACACACGCTCAGGCGGACACTGTGTGCACCTGTGCAACCAGCGAACCTTTCCACTAAAGTGTCTTAAGCATGTTTGACTGTACAGGGTCCTGGTGAGACCAAGTAAAATGTGTATTTTTAAAATAGCATGTACATGATGTTATGGTGGTTTCAGGGGCACAGTTGCTCGGTCATCCTGGACTGATGATTCCGGCGGTTGTCACCATATCGACGCCTGTCCACGGGTAGAACGGTGCCTCCGCTTTTCCCTTCGTGACTAAATGTGCTCTGAGCACGTCTAGGAAGTGGAAGCTCCGTTATTTGCAGTGTTTCAGGAAACCGGACGACTAGCCCTTTCCCCAGTCTAGTGAGAGCACATGGGAATTTTAGTCCACGGCTGGCACTGATGGTAAAGCTGGTGCCTGCCACACATGGCCATCGTTATTTGACGCTTATGTAAAAGAGGCACGTCTTCTGTTAGAGATGGAAAGTGTTGAATAAACCCAACGTGTAAGAGGAAGTGAGAGGACACACGCGGCCTGTGGGCCTGGCTTCTGTGCCGGGTCCTGATGGGGTCACTCATTTGCCTAAAGCAGTCCCAGTCCCTTCTCAGGCCACCGAGGGCCACAACTGGCATAACACTTAGGGCTGTGTGATGTCCCTATGTCAATTTATATTTCAATTCGAATTTTTCCTCATTTACTTCAGATTTTTAGCCAATAAGTCTGTTGTCCACTTGATTGGCTTAAAGAATAAAACTGAAAATCAAAGGACTCCACTTACATAAAGCTGCAAGTTTTTAAAAAGAAAATTAGAAACAGAAAGTTTGCTTTGCAGTTTAAAATTATGCAATCAGGTACAGCTGTAAAAGAATGGCAGTATATCATCCACTACGATCGAGTTAGAAATTTACTTTTAACTTGCCATCCTAAACAAGCCTTTTTTTAACATGGAAATGGGCAAATGATGTGGTTTTTACTTCTTACTAGAAAGATGTACCAGCTGCCTCACTGGAATGAGTGCGTACAAGTCCTGGGTTCACTCTGTAAAGCTTTGTCTTGGTCCCCACTGGAGAGCAAGTCTGAAAGCCTCCACGGGAGGACCGTTTCACTGGGACAGAAGTAGCCTGTCTGCATTTTGTGCTGCGGTGGAAAAATATCACAACTGCGCCTGCAATGCCGGTTCTCTGACAGTCCAAGAGGACCGTGGTCTCTGAGCCGTATCTGTGGCTGCGGAGATGTGAGCCTGACACACCCACCCTGAAGGGTCTTGGGACAGCGTGCACAGGGGCATCACCGCCCGCTCACCCGCCCGCTGTCCTTTCTGGGGAAGTCACGACAGGAAGAGCCTAGGGCACCGCAGCAGGGCACAAAGCTGAGGTCATGGGGTCCTCAGTACGGAGCCCCAGACCACAGTCACACGAGACGAGCTGAGCCTGGGTGGAGGGGGTCAGAACGTGGCATGTGGGGCACCCTGCAGGCTGGATTGTTCAGAGGGAAAGTGCTTTTGTTTTGTGGTAAAATATTCGTGACATGAAACTTCCTCTTCTGATCGCCTTTGAGTGCACAACTCGGTGGCTTCAAGCACATTTCCTTTGTTGTGCAACCGTCACCACCGTCCATCCATGGACCTCTTCACCTTCCCAAACTGAACCTCTGCCCGTTTAACAACATGTCCCCGCCTCTGGCGACCACTGTTCTGCTCTCTGCTTCTATGAATTTGACTATTTGAGGTTCTTCGCATGAGTGGGGTCATGCGGTATCTGTCCTTCTGTGACTAGCTTATTTCTCAGCATACTGTCCCTGGGCTTCGTCCATGTTCTAGCATGTGGCAGGATTTCCTTCTTTTTAAAGGCTGCATAATATTCCATTGCCTGGATAGACACATTCTGTTCATCCAGTCGTCGGTTGATGGACTTGGCTTGTTTGCACCTCTTGGCTATTATGCATAATGCTGCTGTGAACATGAGCACACAAGTATCGTGTTTCCCCGAAAATAAGACCTAACCAGAAAATAAGCTGTCGCAAGATTTTTCAGGATGACATCCCCTGAAAATAAGCCCTAGTGCGTCCTTTTGGAGCAAACGTTAATATAAGACCCTGTCTTATTTTGGGGGAAACACAATATCTCTTTGAGACCCGCTTTAATTCTTTCGGTTCTACACCTAGGAGTGGACTTGCTGGATCATGTGGTAATTGAATTTTTAACTTTTTTTGAGGAAACACGCTAGTGTTCCAATACAGAAAGTACTTAGTGAGCTGTTGCTACAGTCTGGTCATGAGTTGAGTTTGGTGATTATAAGAATGAGAAGGAACAGTCAGATTGTTGAGGCTTTGGAAAGAAAGAAATGCGAGTGTTTAGGGATGCTTGGCTCGAAGGAGATCTCAGGTGTTGCCTAGTTTCCTGCATTAGCCCCCCAGTGGTGCAGGACAGTGGAGTGGGCAGTGGCCATTGGTGCAGCCCCAACTCAGCGGGAGCCCATCAGGAAGGGTACACCCTGGTTCCAGGGGTCTGTTAGCCCACTCATGGAAACAGTCGGTGCCAATGCCAGTCACTTTAATTAGTGTCTCCAGGGAGCATGTCACCAGGGAGCATTCTAATGTCACTCTTCTGAAGCAGGTGTGAGTTTGCCATCTTTAGAAGTCCCTAGGTGACTGTAAGATATTCACAGGCCAGAGAACCAGTGTATGAAAGGGTAATTAATAAAGAGGTTAAAAAAAAGAAAGGGAAGAAGGATGGGGGAGTCTGAGTTACAGTCCCATTGTTATCAGAATGAATCAAGAGCAAAGACCATAATTTTAGACATTTAGTTCTCCAATTTCCTCATCTCTAAATTGAGGGGGTTAAACTAGATGGGTTTTAAACTAAAGGCTCTTCAAGTCTCAAATTTATATTTCTCCTGCACCAAATTAAAACTAAAAGCGCTGTAGACTGGTGTTAATGCTATGAGAGTGGGATGAGTAATTAGCATTCCCAGAATCCTGCAGGACATCTAAGCTTGGTATCAGTTAGGTCATAAAGCCATGAAGTAATGTTGGCTTCCAGTCCCATTCAGAATACCAACTTTTCTTCAGCCGGCCTCAGTCTCTGTCAAAGCCAAAGGAAAGCTGACATTGACTAGAAAACCTAAACTTTTCTTTAGTGACAGACGAATTAATAAAGTCACTTTTTGGAAATAAGAGTGTCACAGCTGTGTCCATACAGTACCCATTTCATTTTAAGGGCACAATACTGTCTGAAGCTCAGATAATATAATGTATGAAGGTAATTTTATGATAAGTGGCTGTGGAATATAGAAAGATAAAAAAGGTTTCTGTAAAATGAGCCTCAAGTCAGTGATAAGTGGATTAATGCAGTACCTTCAAAATGACCACAATGGAAGAAGAAAAGCCACTTTTTCAGGAAGAAAAGTTCCGCGGGAAGACCTTCAGACCCACTACAACTAGGTTGCTCTCCCAGTAATTTTTTTGTGACTTTGGCTCATTATAGAAGATGTTATTTCTAAGAAAGGCTTTTCTTCATTCTCATG
Organism: Rhinolophus sinicus; assembly: GCF_036562045.2. Classification (NCBI taxonomy): domain Eukaryota; kingdom Metazoa; phylum Chordata; class Mammalia; order Chiroptera; family Rhinolophidae; genus Rhinolophus; species Rhinolophus sinicus. The sequence goes on from NC_133754.1 coordinate 583,487, forward strand.
GATGTCATATTTAAACCAGTTGTAAAGAGTTGGAGAGTTTATCAGCATTTACGAGAACTGTTACACTGACCCCAATTTGCACTGGAAGTCAATTGCAAATTGAAATTTTTTAAAAAGGCAAATTAAATGATCAAGAATATTAGGCAAACATGTATGAGGTATATAAATGATAAACATCTAACTATTACATCGTTTTGTATACCTAAAACTAAAAATATATATATATTAGGCACATAGGCATATGTTATATGAGAAACAGCAGTGAGGGAATGAATGCACTATGTCATAGTAAAAACACTTGAATATTAAAATAATACCTACTGATAGGGGCTTTTATGGGGCAACCCCCATATTGTGAAAATACTTTTATGTAGCACAACATTGCATGGCACCGTTTTAAGTGACACACACCCCTTGACTACAGCACACGTCATAGTAATTATGAAACATAACTTACTGTGAAAGATCTCCCTGTTAGAAATTTATTTTCTGTGCCCTTTTATAAACGCCACTGGCCGCCTTGTAGACATGTAACTTTATAACTTCATGGGCATCCCCACTTATTTCCTTGAGGTGAACTTCTAGAAGTTTCCAGAAATAATGGAAGCAATGCCATGCAGTTTCTTCCTCCCTTACAGACAGTAACAGTGTATTCGTTTACTGCATCCTCAGCACCCCTCCCTTTCTCCAGCGCTGTGTCCTGGGTTCTCCTTTACCTTACACTCCCCTCAGGACATCCGTGAGCCCCCAGACTGCCTGGTGGGAACTCAGACCCCATAGGTAGAGGCCACCCTTCCAGCGTGACATCAACAAAAGCCATTACCGTCTGCTGCAGAAGAAGTGGGAAGGTCTGGTGTAAAGGCAGGTTAAATGACAGGTAATCAAGGGAACGTCCCAGGAGATGTGTTTTATGTGGACTTCATGTTAAAACTTTATTTCTATACAGACAGAATTAGCTTATAAGTTACGACATGAGGACACTGGAATGTTCCATGTACATTGGGATGGATTCCCTAGCGTTTCTCCTCAATCTCATTCCCTGGCTTGCACGTTGCTGAGGTGCTTGCTGCCAAATGAGTGACCGGACCTTCCCCTGGTGATTCCGTCCTGAACCAGTAAATTCTCATTGGCTTGTTCGTGCCTCAGGCACACGGCTGCAATGAAGAATACCGTGGCTGGGGGGCGTCTAAACGTAGGATTTATTCCTCACAGGCGGGCCGCTCCAAGGTCACGGTTCTGGTGAGAACCTCTCTCTGGTTGGTTCATAGATGGTCTTCTCGTGGTGTCCTCACGGGGCGGACGGGGGACGGAGTTCTCTGGTGTCTCTGTTATAAGGAAGCAAGATATTTGCAGAGGTGTATTTGTCGACACGCACGCACACATGCGACTTCAGCAACAACGCATGAAGTCTTCACCTTTCGAAACTGTTCCTCCTGAAATGACAATTTTGCTACAACAGTGGCTGAAGCCACAAACTTCTGAAGTAGGCAGATGATGGTTTTTTCACCAAACAAAGTGGTCTTGGGTGGAAACAGGTGTGGGAGGAAAGGACGAAGGTGGCAGACATGTTTAAGAACAAAAGATGCAGTTCATCTAGTCGAGCCCTGTTCAGTAAGTGATATTGCTTCGTTTCACTGTCTGGTCGTTTATATTGAAATGACACTGGTGTTTAAGGTGTGGGTTGCAACTCATTGGTGGGCCATGAATTCAAATTACTGAGTCACTACCAGCAATTTTTTAAATGAAAAAAGACAGGATTGGGATGTATGGAATGTACAGAATAGAAAATATCATAGTACATCACACATGATAAGAGTAAGTGTTGTTTAAGGAAGCATCTGTGTGTGTGTACATGTGCTCACGTGTGTGTGCATGTGTGTGTGTACGCACGTGTGTGTGTTTTAGGTTTTGATGTGAAATCACTTTGTGTTGTGGAACACAGAACACTTGGGAAGCCGCTGGCAGGGTGGAGCCTTGCAGAGACTGGGTGGCAGGGTGAGAGCTTGTGGCCTCTGTGCTGCCTGAGTACTGGGGACAGGGAAGTGTGTGCGGTGGCCGCCTGGGCAGGCTCTGAGGCGAGTTGGCCCGGTTTCCATGGGCCTCTGACTCCTTGTTTATCAAAAGGAAGGGGGTGGGTAGTAGGACTGCTTCCTGCGTCCTGAGATCCTGAAGATGATTCGATCTGAGAATACAAGACCTTGGCGGATGGGTCACGGTGAGTGAGTGACGAATGTTAGCATCTCGTGATGGCTGTCATTGTGATTGTCACCAGCGTCACACTGTCGCCAGATGCCATTCACAGATCCAGTTGTAAGCGGATGGGCTTCGGGGGCTGCGGGGACTGTACCAGGGAGGCGGGCACAGTGCCCCCAGCAGACTTCTGGCTTTCTGCCATGTCTTTCTAGAACGTGGTTTCCATGACTGCCACATTCCTTTGCTAATAACTGAAAACACGGGCCCCCAAGACCATTTTTAGATCCTGAAGATTTTGTGTGTGTGGAAGATTTCGCCTCTTCATCTGTACATACACAAAGGAGTGACCCAGCGGGGGGCCTGGGAGTCGCTGGGGGACTCAGGGCACGCCCTGCTGGCACGTTTGGGGTGAGCTGTGCTGGTGCCGCTTGCTTCTGGGACACAGTGAAGGAAAGGGCAGCTGTCAGGATGAAACCAGGACCGTCTGGGCAGGCGCCAGCCTGTCGGGGACGTGCTGGCTTGTGAGAAACAGGAAGTCGCAATGCCCCGGGGTCGAGACAGGCTTCAGCAGTTCTTGGGCTGTGCCACCCCGTCTGTATCGGTGGCATCGAGAATGACAAGGTGCTCGGGAACACAAGGGACAGAATGAAATGGAAGAGGAAAAGGAAGTGACCGTGTGTGCAGCCCCGTAGCTGGTTTTCCTATGTTCTTCTGGGCACCTCAATTGAGTGAGTTGGGCCCCTCAGTGAGCCTGTGGGGCAAATATGGTTCTCAGGGCACAGGTGAGGGAGCTGAGATGATGTGGTCTCCAGGGACTGACGAATCAGCAGCGGCTCAGGTCCGATCTGAGCAAAGCCAGTGCGATTCGTGTCTCCCTCCCCGGGGAAAGCAAAATACTGCGCATCTGGTCCAGTATATCTAACTGACAGGCAAAAGGCACGCGTTGTATTGGGCACCTGAAATTGAGTTGGGGGTCACGTGGCTGATAATAAATTGCATCGAGAATAAACACAGGACCTCCATGCACATGTGCACTGAACGTGTCAATTTGCTCAGCGCAGGCCCCCTTCTGAGCCCAGAGGTTGGATTTCACCCCGTAGCCCTGTCAGAATGCACCCTGTGTGCCCCTCTGCTCATTAGCAGCTGTTCTGCCCATGGCCACGAGCTCTTCAGTGTAAAACCCATTCTGTATACAAGCAGCCTCTTTTTCACTGCAGTGTGGGGCTGAGAAACATGTCTCAGTGGTGGGGACAGTGCTGCCTGGGAATGATGACGATCGCCTGAACAGAGATGCGCCCAGAGTCGTTTAGTAGTACAGACGGGGAGCCTGTGCCCGAGTCTTACCTGGGTAGGACGAAAAGCACACGTTTGGTGTCAGCGTTAGCTCGGCCACGTCCTAAACTTGCTCTAAGAGAAAAGCTGACTGTTATCAGCATTAAACACGTAACGGCACGATGACAAGGGCTCCCTAGGCCACAGCCCCTCAGACCTGGTCGTGGCCCCCGTGGCCCCCATGCTCCCTCCCGTGGGAGAAGCACTGTGGAGAGACTGCAGGGGGACCCGTTACACAGGCTGCGGAAAGCCTGTTGCTCATAAGCAAATGCCAAGTGCTCACTTACGTTACACGAGAAGATTGTGAGCTTATACACACAAATTTTAAATAAAATAACTGCTATAAACTTAAAAATAAGCCAGGAATTATACTATATTTACCCTGTGAATGATTTATTTTGCCCAGTTTCCTTCAGAACATCCCCAGTGAAATACCACTGTTGATGTGCATTGTGGGAAAATCACCAGCTGGGGGGGGACGCGGGGGTCATTCCTGCTGGGACCTGGGGCAGCCATACTGTTAAGTCTAGTGCTGGAAGGTCACAGCCCCAAACCATCGGGTTCCCAGGTCAGCCCTGAGTGAAGTGAGCAGCTCACAGCGACCTCACCTGATGTGACAACAAAACTCCCACACTACAGGTCCTTAATAACCAGAAACAATTACAGAGCAGTCGGCCTAGCCAAGTAGTTCTCCATGCTGAAACTTCTGGAAACTCCAGCTGCTTTCAGGTGCACGTGTACACGAGCCCGCTGCTGTGTCATGAAGTGCAGACCTCAGAACGCTCTGCTGTCTTACACGTACCAGTCAGAAGACTATACCAGCTGTGGGAGTTTTACTGGCATTTTCTAAAGAAAGGGCTCGATCCAGGTTTCTAACCTGGCCTCCCAGTGACCTGTTCCTGGCCTGGGACGCGTGTCATTGGATCCTGGGTACAGTGGGAGGCAGGGTACACTGGCCCCAGGCTGCAGCAGGAGGCAACACAGAAAGGTGCAGGCCCCCATACCTAACTATTGCAGCTTTCAGTACCCATGTAAATGGCTTTGTGTTTGTTATTTCAAAATCCAATTGCTTGCTGCTGGTTTATAAGAACACAATTAACTTTTATATGCTGAGCTTGTATCCTGCAGCCTTGTTTCCAGGAATTATTTTATTGATTTTTTGGGGGGAGTTCTCTGTAGAAAATCATGTCAGCTGTGAACAACAGTTTTATTTCCTCTCTACCAGTCTGTATAGCTGCCACTTCATTCGTCATGTCATTGCAGAACTTCCAGTAAGATGGAGCAGCGGTGGCACAGGGACACGTGGGCCTCGCTCCTGATCTGGATGGGGGGCAGTGTCCACAAAAGAGCATGCAGCCTAAGGGAACGCTAATAAGAGTTTATCTGAGCCCAACTGACAACAATTGCCAGGAAGCAAAATCTCACCAGATTGAGAAAACGCTCCGGAATCGGCAGTTTTGCAACTTATTGAATATGAGGGTTACATGAAATCCATTGGTGGTGGATGGAGGGGGTGGGAGAAAGCAAAGCGGGGAAATCTCTGGGATTGGATCAAAGTAAATTGGGGAGACAGGTACTTCTTTTCCATTAGTGGGTACAGGACAGTTAACAGCATTTTACAGCACAGAGAGATGGTTGTCGGGACAAGGTAACCGTGAGGGGTTCTGTAGTTTCCTGTTCTGGTCTGGGAAAGGGGATTAGTGACATCCCAAGGGCATGTTCTCTTAGCTGCGAAAGGACCACCCACTCACTTCAGGTAAAGACTGACCTTTGTCAAGGAAGCCACAGGCCAAGGACGTGACTGCTTGTAGTTAGGGGTTTTTATGTGCAGACCGTCCTGCGTGCTTAGTTTCGGTGCCTGAGTGTGTGCTGGCCTTGCTGCTGGCGTCCTCTGACCTGGGCAGTTTCGTGTGGGACCCTTCTTCATCCACAGCAGCTGGTTCTGCATCAGGAAGTGACTGCACGTCTTGGTCAGTATTTTCGTGTCGCGCTGTGGAAGTTTCCTTCCATCCCTTTTTGCTGAGAGTTTTTACATAGGTGGCTGTTGGGTCTTGTCAAATGCTTTTCTCTGCATCTAGTGACATGACCATAGGATTCTTCTTGAGCCTGTTGACACGATGGGTGACGTCGTTGGCCCTCAGAGGCGGGGTCGGTCCTGTGTGCCTGGACAGGCCGGTCAGTGTTGGGCTCAGTTTGCTGCATATGATCTATGTTCGTGAGAGATACTGGTCTGTGGTTTCTTTTTCCTGTAATGGCTTTGTCTGGTTGTGGTATTAGAGTAATGCTGTTTACTTTTCATTAAACTTCAAGTTTATAAAATGGGAAAGTCATCAATACAACTTTAAAAATTACTGTGAATTCCTATTTCAAAATTATATTTGCTTATGAAATAATTCTCAAATATTTTAAAACAAGCATCCTTTTGTTGGATGCTGATATATAGTATATCTGAGAATTAGCAACAGGCGTTTCTGATAGGTTATAAATTTTTGTCAAAGCAAAAATATAAGATAATCATCAAAAGCTATGTAAAAGGTTAGAGAAAAAGATTTGTTGATTTACGTTAAGGAGTCTCTCCGATTTGTATCAAAGGAAATTCAGGAGAAGGAGATTGGAAGGTAATTATTGCTACTTTTCTGAAGCTAACGTGTGTCTCACGGGGCAAATCTTGTAACACGGGAAGAGCTTTTGGCCTCAGGAGTGATGGAGTTGGGTTTACAACTGACAGCAGTTTCCTTCTGTGCTCTGGAAGCCATTGTTTTTGAGTAATAGACTACAGATCTGTGTAAAACTATTTATTTAGCTCATAAATGAGAAGTCATTGGGTAATTAAGTGCAGTTAAGTTGCTGATGTGCTCACCATAAATGCTTAATGGGAAATATAATGAAATTCTGAAAAAGAGCTGAAGAGTTGAACACCTGAATTTAGAATCACAAGACTCCTTATGTTCACATTATACTATCAAGAGACATGTACGAGTATGTGCAATTCTCCTTTTAAATTAGAACTTGGTGTATGTGGAATCAGTGGGGTGAGGGGGGAAAGCCACTTGTATTATCTTACAAAATACAGATCATGTTGTTGATCAAAGAACGAAGTTACATCGTGTGTGTGTGTGTGTGTGTGTGTGTGTGTGTGTCTACTATGGAACAAATTCTTAGATTTAATAAAATCCTAAATATTAGTTGAGATTGTGATTTGAATGGATGAAATTTTCCATTTGGTCAATTCTATTTCCAAGTTGGCCATTTGATTCTGTCGACGTAGAAGCGTCCAAACTGCAGAGAAGTTTAATGAGTTTATTCGAGCCAAACTGACGACAATTGCCGGGAAGCAAAATCTCAACGGATTGAGAAAATGCTCTGGAGACGGCAGTTTTACAGCTTAGTTTTTACATTAGCGTCATAGGAGAGGCATAAGGAGGGTTACATGGAATCTGTGGGTGATAGATGAAGGCGGTGGGAGAAAGCAAAGCAGGGAAATCTCTGGGATTGAGTAAAAGTCAAAGGGAGACACGTGCTTATTTTGCATTGGTGGGTACAGGATAGTTAATAGTACTTTGCAGCACGTAGAGATGGTAATGGAACTAGCACAACAATGAGGGATTCTGTAGTTTCTGCTCTGATGTAGTGGGTTGTGCCTTGAAGGATCTGGAAAAAGGGATGACTGACATTCCAAGGGTGTGTTATCTTAGGTGCAAAAAGACAACAGACAGGCTCACTTAAGGTAGAGATTGACCTTTGTCAAGGAAGCTGCAGGCCTAGGACGTGACTACCCACCTTGACCCACTGTAGTTACCCTGTTTCCCTGCAAATAAGGCCTAGCCGGACCATCAGCTCTAATGCGGCTTTTGGAACAAAAATTAATATAAGACCTCGTCAAACCCGGTGTTATATTATATTATACCCAGTATCATATATCATATCATATCATATCATATCATATCATATCATATATCATATATAAGACCGGGTCTTATATTAATTTTTGCTCCAAAAGACGCATTAGAGCTGATGGTCTGGCTAGGTCTGATTTGCGGGGAAACACAGCAGGAATATGTATGTCCGGACCATCCTGTGTGGCTACTATTTGTTTGGTCCCTGAGTTTGTGGGGCCCCCCATGCTGGCCTCCCCTGAGCTCATCAGGTTTAATGTGTGGCTCCTTTTTCATCCGCAAGGCATATCTATATCTATATATATCTTGTATTGAGTTCTAAAACCCACCAGGAAGGTTTTTAAGTAAAGTTTATGTATATTCGATTTTGTGTTTGTATATCTTCTTCCTTCACGTATATATTCATCTGTCAGAACTTCATGGGGCTGTAACTCACATACCACACAATCCGCCCATTAGCACGTACTGTTCAGTGGTTCTCAGCACATCTGCAGATCAGCACCCATCCTGCACTGGGCTTTGGAACAGCCGTCCCTCCCCCAGCCCAACCCCTGCGGAAGCTGCTCTGTGCCCCTGTGGACTGGCCTCTTGCAGGCCCTATATAAGTGCAGTAATACATGCCTGGCTCCTGTCACTCAGCGTGGTGCTTGGAAGGTCCATCAACGGCACACACCCAGTTAGGGTTCGTGTCCAGTAGTTTTCCCTCAAACAGATATACCCCCTTCTGTTCACGTATTCCTCAGCTGATGGACATTTGGGTTGTTTCCACTTGGCTGTTACGAATAATGCTGCTGTGAACATTCGTGGACAAGTTTTTGTATGGACACTTGGGAGTTGAGTTCCCAGGTCACGCAGTCACTCTGTGTAGTCATTTGAGGGACTCCAGGCGGTTCTCCATAGCAGCTGCTCCGCTTTACATCCCTCAGCAGAGTGGGGGTCCCCTTTCTCTGTATCCTCGCCAGCGCTGTGACTGTCCCCTCCTCCCCACGTCCCCTGGCTGCGACCTCTGTCCCGTTGTGGTCCCCATTGCATCTCCCTGGTGGCTGATGACGAGCATCTTTCCACGTGCTGAGTCACCATTTGTGTGTCGTCCTTGGGGAAATGTCTGTCTATCTCTCTTGCCCATTTTCACTTGGATCATTGGTCTTTTTATAATTGAATTGTAAGAGTGCTTCATGTATTCTAGATACAGTTTCCTTACCAGATTTGTGATTGGCAAGAAATTTTCCCCATCCTGTGGGTTACCGTCTCACTCTCTTGATGGCATGCTTCAAGGCACAAAAGTTTTTAATTTCAGGAAACCCATTTAATCTATTTTTTGCTTTTCCTGTATTTTTCATGACATACCTAAGAAAACATTGCCTAATTCACATTCACAAAGAAATATGTGTATGTTCTTCGAAGGGTTTTATACTTTTATGTCCTTGATCCACTCTGAGTTCATCTCTGCGTGTAGTGTAAGGTACGAAGTGCAGCCGTGTTCTTTTGCATGTGGAAATCTGGTGATCTCAGCGCCATTCCTAAGAGAGACTGTCTTTCCCCATTCACGGGGTATGATGTCAGCTGTGGGCTTGTCACAGTGCCTTATCGTGTGAAGGAAGTTCCTTTCTACTCATTGTTCTCTGAGTGCTTTCATCATGAAAGGGTGTTGGATCTTGTCACATGCCACATGCCTTTTCTGCATCACATGATCACATTTTTTCCCTTCATTATATTAACATGTTATAATATATTGATTGACTTTTTTATGTCCAATCACCTGTGCATTTCTGGGATAAATGCCACGTGGTCACATTCTTTTAATTTTTCTGCTGTATTAGCTTTGCTGGTATTTTGTTGGGTTTCACATCTACAGTCACAAGATATATTGGTCTATAGTTTGCTTGTGATGTTTTTGTCTGGCTTCGCTATCAGGGGAATGGTGGTCCATAGAATGAGTTAGGACGTTGTCGGGGAGTCTGAGAAAGACTGGTGTTTGTTGTCCTTTAAGTGTTTGGTCGTCCTCCCCGGTGCAACAGCCCGGGCCTGGCCTTGTCTTGTGAGAAAGCCTTTGATGCTGCTTCCGGTGCCTTGCACGTTGTATAGCTCTGTTCAGATGGTCTGTTTCTTCTGGGAGTGATTTGTGTGTTTCCTTGAATTTGTCCATTTCATCTAGGTTATCTTTTTTTTGGCATACAATTGTTCATAATCCTTTTTATTTATATAAAGTCAGTAGTAATCCCCCACTTTGATTTCTGATTTTAGTAATTTGAGTCATGTCTCTTCAGTCAGCTAAAGGTTTGTCAATTTATTGATCTTTTCAAAGAACCAACTTTTGATTTCATTGATTCTCTCTGTTGTTTCTTTACTTTATCTCCACTCTAAGCTTCATTATTTCCTTCCTTCCAGTAGCTTTAAATTTAGTTTTCTTTTTTTATCCATATGAATTTTAAGATCAGGTTTTGAATTTCTACAAAGCCAAGCATAATGGTGTTGAATCTGCAGGTCCGTTGGGGGAGTCTTTCCATCTTAATCATGTAGGCCTTGTCCAGCTACGCGAATGGGCCACCTTCCCACTTACCCAGAGCCTCACTAGTTGCTTCCAACACTGTTTCGTACTTGTCAGCATGTAAGTCACGTACTTTCTTGTCAACATTATGAGGAAACATCTCTAACATGGCTTTAGATAGTTTCTTGTGATGCATGATGGGCCACAGCTATCATTCCTTCACACGGTGAAGGCCGCAACAAGGTCGCTCGGCTGCTTCTCCTCCCCTGCCCTGACCTGCACGTGTTACAAGGTCCTGGCAGAGCAGCAAGGTGGACTGTGGGCTGGGGGCATGCGGGGGTTAGAAGATGCCTCATGGGGCGGGAGGAGGTAGAGGGCAGCTTTGCAAGGCCCGACTGAGACTTGTGAAGAAATGCTGGCGAGGTTACTGGTTTGGGGAAAACGCATTATAGCAGAACGTACCATGTTCAGTGAGCAAGCAATGCCACAGTCTACCTTGTGAAGTTGTGGTTCCAGTTTGTCTTGTTTGGGTTTGTTTTTTCTTTCAGTTCAGCAGCCTTCCCCTTCTAGAAGGGCTGTCCCCTTCTAAGTGGATGACAAGAGCAAATGACTCAAGTGGGGGTCTGTGCCTCCCCCTTGTGGGCAGATAAAATCAGGTGAAAATGCAGGCAGGAGGGTAACGCGCTAGGTGGGCGACAGGCAGGGGCAGTCAAGACTGGCTTCCTCGGCGGAGAGGGACCTCCAAATGCCCGCAGTGGGGAGGGCACATGCTTGTCGCTGCACTGCCTGTTTCCCAGGGGTGGGGTGCAGGCTCCATGATTCCCCAAAACCGTCACCACAGTGTATGCCCAGCCTGATTGGCTCGGGCTAGTGCTGGTGGCGACCGATAGCCTGGATTAACCAGCCAGGGCACCGCGGCCCACATACCACCCTCCCCGCCCATCGCAGCCTAGTGGTGCCCTGGGCGTGTGAGTGTGTGGGACCTCAGCACGCCCTCTGGCCCTTCCAGCACAGGCCGCACCCCCACAGTGCCGGGAGGACAGGAAGCCTGTGACAGATGCCCCCACACAGCAAGCACGCCACACACACTGGCCAGCTTTCAGGCTTTATTCACTTAGAATACGCTTTATACGCTTAGAATATGCTTGTTAGAATGGGTAGGCCAATCGTCTTGTGAAAACCAACAGTACAATGCGCCCTCACATTCTAGCTTGAATTTGAGGTGACAGTTAATGAATAATGACAATAATTGCTGTTTTTCTCTTGCTTAATAACAAAAAATGGTGTCGTGAATAGCTGGAAATTAGGAAGCAAGACGCCTTCCACATTTGTGTTTGTTATCTCGCTTTCACAAAGAGAAACTGCCAGCCCCTAAGTATTTATTATGTGTTACATACACTGTTGAAAACCTGCGACGCACATCCTCATTGCACATCTCAGGAGCAGCATGACTTACAGCACATTCGTACCGTGCTGGCTGTTACTGGGGGATTATTTAAGAGTTAGTGTGTAAGTCTGTGCGCATACGGCAGGAATTCAGTCCCGTACCATGGAAATGAGAATGTGTTCTCAACATGTCGCATAATCAAATTTAATTTGTTTCAGTTAAACTTTTATCTTTTCCGTGGTGCTTCTATGTGGCCACATCCATAATACAGCTTCTAGGCGAAACGTTAGGCGGGAATCAGATACGTGAGTGGAGCCGTGAAGGGCTCCCTTGTTAATATGGAGGACAATTAGAATTGTGTTAAATTACATGTTCATGGGAAAACAAGGACAGGTTAATAGGACGACAACTTCATGCCACTGTAAAGTCTAGATTATAGTACATAGTTCTGCTGTTTATCGGTTGAATGTCGAATTTCCTTTCAAAACTTGCTTTTCATTTATTAGGTTGGTGCAAAAGTTGATTGCAGTTTTTGCAGTTATCTTTAACCTTTTAAACCACAATTACTTTTGCACCAACCTAGTATTAAAATGCAATATCTAAAATGTCCCCTCCTAGTATTCTAAAGTGCTCTGGTTACAATTTGATTGTTGAGAAAGGAAGGCTTTGAGCAGCTATTATGGTAGAGCCACTCCCTTTTGACAGTGAAGCCCCTGACCTAAAATGAAGTGAAGCTCTTTGGAGAGAAGGGACTCGCTGATCCTGGAACTGGACCTGGTTATTGTGAGAACAGGCGGACGTCCCCATGCTGCCCCTCGTGTGCAAGTCATGCCCCTAACTTCTTAGGCACCTGGGAAGTGATGTCCCTTCCTTATGAGATAGTTCCGTGTCTGAGCTGGCCTGGATGGGAAGTCCCTGAGCCTGAAAAGGGACGTAGTGAACCCGGACCCTGGACCCATCATTTGACTGGTGTTCTTGGCAGGTGATGACGTCTTCTTTACATCAATGACTGAGAGTCAAGTTAGAAATTATCAGGGAAATGCCTGGTGTCTCTCAGCTTCTTTCCCATTTCTCACGGCCACCCTAGGTGTTCATCTGGGGCTCACTGTGGGGGTCAGGGCAGGTGTATGAGTTCTGGGGGTCACGAACCCCAGGACTGTAGGCGGTGTCTCTCAGGCAAGGGGACATTAGTGAAGAGTAAGTAGGAGAAACGGTCTGGGTGACGGAAGACAGTGGGGCACGAGTGCATTAAGTGACCTGATCCAAGGTGTGCAATTGGCACCGGGACAGAGTGAGGGGACATGCCTGGTGGGGACAGGTTCCGATGGCTTCCTTCTGATGAGATGACGCAGTCACTCACACCAGAGGAAGGCCCATTTCTCCTTCCCGTCTGGCCCCTCAGCTTGGACCACAGCACAGTACAGAGAGAGTCTGGGAGAATAAGCACAGGAGAAGGTATTCCAGCCTGAGGGCAGGAAGCAGGAGGGTCTGCAGCGATTTGTAGAAGCAACATAGGTGGGCGTGGTTAAAGCACAGGTGTCGTAACTGGGACACGTGGGCTGTCTGAGGGCTCCTGGCTCCTCCGACATCACAGAGCTTCCAGCAGGTGCTCTGTGCTTGCACACAGCCCTCCCAGAGCAAAGCCTGGCCCTCAGGGACCTGCCATCCTGCAGGTGGCCTTGGTAACAGTTCAGGAGCAGGGACTTCCCTGGGAAGCGGTGGACTGATTACAGTGCTGGAGAAGCACCACCTGCTGTGCCATTTTGGTGGATGAGGGAAGAGTGTGTGCAAAGGAAGGGCAACGAGGGGCACTTGATGTGGCCCTGGTGACAAGGACTGAGGGTCTGAGCCAGGGCAGGGCCTTGGCATGAAGGAGGCGGGCGCAGGAAGCGAGGGTGGGGCTAGGAGGGAGGTGAGAGTAAGTAGAAAGACTAGAGGGGGCGGAGAGGGAGCAAGCCGATGGGCCCTCTCCTCCAAGTGCTGCCTGGGCACCTGGTGGCCGTTCTGGGGATGACAGACACCCCATCTCCAGTGCCCTGAAGCAGGCTCTGCTGAGTCGTAGCCAGGGTCTCAGAGCTCCCAAATGGAGAGCAAGCTTGTCAGTTGGCTGACAGCAGAGCACATGATGGGGAGGGGGCAGAGGAGGACACGGCTTCCTCCATCCTTGTCCTTCTGTCTTGTGGGGGGTGTGGGGGGCTGTGGAGGGGGAGACGGACCCTGTTCAGGGGAGCCACCTCCTCTCCACTTCCCCAAGGATAGAACTCTGTGCAGGTCTGGTGGGGTGACGCGTGCTGGGTGACATCGGGTCCCTGCTAGGCTCAACCCAGAGGTCATTTCTGGGCAATTGGCCTTGGTGTTTCTTGCCACCTGTTTTCCTTTCAGAATCAGCTTCCCAAGCCTGTGTTTCCTGCATGCGTTATATTGTATGCATATTACATACCGTCTGTGCATATTGTATATGTATATATACGTTATATATGCAAACTATAGATGCATATTATATATGGATTTATGCATTACATACAAATTATATGTGCATACTACATACTGCAATGTCTATATTTCCTGTATATAATAGATGCATTTTATATACCATATATATGCATAAAAGGCTCAAATCTAACTAAAAAACTGTAACTCCTTTTTACCCTCTAGTTGTTTATTTGCTTAACACCATAAAATCTTGCTCTCAAGGGACCTGATGAATCTAGTAGAGCTAAATATTTATAATTGTAAAACAATATCTGGGAATATCAAAGTTTATTCTTCTTAAGGTTCTTACACGTTGGAGCCATTGGAGTGGTATAAAAAAAATGATTGCCATTTGAATGCGCAGACCAGAAGTGACCACTGACTGCTGAATAACAGTACTTCACGTGTGTGGGGTGTTAAATATTTTCCTACACAGAAGGATTTGCATCAGTTTCCCCACAAAGTCTTAAGTGGCATTTCTGTGTTTTCTCAACAGACCAGCAGTGCTCGTGGTCACCAGCTCATCAGTTCAATGAGGAAAGGTACTCCCCTGCCCCGAGGAATATGAAAGGCTTGTCCGGGAGTCGGAATCATGGCCACACGTGTGGCTTCACCCCGCCTGAGGGCTGTGAGCACCTCCACCACGGGCTGGAGCCCAGGCCGTCCTACCTGCTCAGCACCACGGACAGCTGCCCCGCCGAGCGGCACCGCTGCTCTCCCAGGAGCTCCGCCCACTCCGAGTGCATGATGGTTCCCATGGTGCTGGGTGAGCACCTGTCCAGCAGCACTTTTCCCAGGATGCACTACAGCTCCCATTACGACACGAGGGACGACTGTGCCATGTCCCACGCCAGCACGAAGATCAACCGGATTCCAGCCAACCTTCTGGACCAATTTGAGAAGCAGCTGCCCCTGCACCGGGACGGCTTCCGCACGCTGCAGTACCAGCGGACCTGCGCCGCCGAGCAGCGCGGCGAGAGCCCGGGCCGCATCCGGCACCTCGTGCACTCCGTGCAGAAGCTCTTCACCAAGTCCCACTCCCTGGAGGGCTCCTCCAAGGGCACCACCAACGGGACCAGGGCCGACAGCAGGGCGGACGAGCGCCCCCACGGCCAGCACGCCAAGCACGGCAAGCGGAGTAAAAGCAAAGAGCGGAAGCCCGAGAGCAAACACAGGTCGGGCCTGAGCAGCTGGTGGAGCTCGGACGACAACCTGGACAGCGACAGCACGTACCGAGCGCCCAGCGTGCTCACCAGGCACCTGGTGGACCACGTGCCCCACTGCTACCCGGAGCCGCTGCAGGGCCCCTTTGGGGCGCTGTCCCTGAAGACTTCCAGAAGTAACAATGACGTCAAGTGCTCGGCCTGTGACGGCTTGGCCTTGACGCCGGACACCAAGTACATGAAACGGAGCTCCTGGTCCACGCTCACCGTGAGCCAGGCCAAGGAAGCCTATCGCAAGAGCTCTCTGAACCTGGACAAGCCCCTGGTCCACCAGGAGATGAAGCCGTCCTTGAGGCCGTGCCACTACCTCCAGGTAAGGCGTCTCACGTGCGTGACACCCTTTGCATCAGGTTTGCATCAGGTCTGCAGCAGCTCTCAGGGCTGGCATCGTGGGGCGTGCTGGGGGACAGCCTCTGAGGCAGCCGGCCCGCCTTTAAGCCACAACCCTGCACACGTGGGGCTGTTCCCTGGGTGCCTGCAGGGCTGCAGAATGTTTTGGCCCACAATAATGTTTTCTCATTTGAAAGGGGCTGGTTTGGCCCCGTGGGGACTGGCCTGCAGTTTGCATGGGTCACTGACCACACCTGACAGGAGCAGCTTTCGGGATATGGGGTAAATGAAATCACCAAAGGTGAACACAAACCAAAGGCAGTGGATGGCTAGAGGTAGCATTTTGTGGAATTCTGTTTTATGTGGTTCCCTTCTAATTTCTGCATCCTACTCATGCCATCAACGAGTGTGTGGGGGTGGGTGGGGGGAGGGGCGTCTGCCTGAGGTCACCTGCCTCTTTCAGGGGCTCCTCTGCAGTTACTTCCATCAGGTAACAGTGATCTTAGCAAAACTTGAAAGTCGCGTCCGACTTTCCCTTTAATGTACCTTATCCCACCCTGTTCCTTTACCGTCACTCCGCCAGCCTGACCTCTGTCACTATGTGTCACGCGTTACAGGGACCTTCACAGAATGATGATTAGTGGTGCTGAGTGCCGGCTGAGTCGTCAGGCAGCCAATTAATGGGACACATCACCAACCAAGTCTCCTTAGGAGTCAGGTGACCACAAATCATTCCAGCAACTCCAGTTGCCACTCTGGTACGCTTCCCAAAACCCTGTGGTTCTGCCTAAAAGGAAATGCTAACCCAACTGCCTTCACAGGCAGATGTATTCAGAGACGAATCTGTACTTGGAGCAAATCTGGTTTTTGTCCCAAAGGAACAGGGGTAACTGTGGCTCGTAGTTAGCAAACCCTAATAACATGCAAATGTGAAGCGCTCACCTGTCTGCGTCCCAAGGAATCTCATCAGTAGCATCAGGGCTGCTCTTGCAGAAGCAGAGCTCCCAGGTGTCCGTCTGTCCCTGGGAGCTCTCAGTTGCTTGGTCCCGGACACTCGAGGATGACGCTGCAGCATGCAGTGTCCCCACTGCTCTGCCCTGGCTGCACCGCCTCATACCCCCCCGAATGTACCTTCCGGCTGGTGCTTTTCTGCCCACCAGTTACCGAACACCCTGTGTCCTCAAACACCTCTTAATGTTTCAATTATGGAAAATATTAGCCCTGTAAAGAGGAAAGGCGTAATGTAGTGGACCCCATGCACTCACACCAGCTTCAGAAGCAGTCAGTGCATGGCCAGGCTCGTCCCGTCAGTGTCGTAGCCATCTGCCGACTCGGGTTACACTGAAACACACCCCACCCAGCGGCTCAGTGCGCTGGGTTTATCACTAACGGGCCACACTGGGAGGTCAGGGCTCTGTCTCTGGGCACGTCAGTGCGCTCCATTGTCAGACACTGAAATATGAGAGTAACTCTTTAATGCTCTCAAGTGCCCAGTCAGTATCCAACCTCCCTGACTGCTCACAACCTCTTTTTCACACTTTGTTAGAATCCACACCCAGATGGGGAGCCGACCTGGCCCCAGGCTGGTCCTTCTCTTTTTCCTCCTTCCCGCTGCGATCCTTCTCATGAGTTTGGGGGGCCCAGGGACCAGCTTGTTTGTCTGACAGGTCCCTGCCATCTGGCTCTGTCTGCGTTGGCATCCCCCTGTTGTTACTGCAGGGGCTTCTCTGGGTCCCGTGTTTCCATCAGTTGGTCATGGGGCCACCAGCCCTCCGCCTTCACTGCTCCACGGTTTCTCACTGGGCGAGTCACTAAATGCTTCATGCCCATGAGTGTACTTCTCAGATAGCCTATAGGACCGTGTCACACCTTCCTCTCTTCTCCTGGACGGTCCCCTGCTCAGCGTGTGGCCAGGAGGCACCAGGAGCCAGTCGTTTGGGTGACAGGGCTCAGCTGAGCTGTTGCCCCAGCAAAATACACTCAGAACATCCAGTCTGTGCAGTCACATGCGGGAAATGACAAGTTGTGATTGACTCCTGGAACACACTGTAGCCACACGCCCCTGGCATGAGGTGATGCCGCTGCCAGGCAGAGACCAGGACAGAGGACTGTCACCACCGGCGTCCCCCTTCCTGCAAGGCCCCGCCCCCTACAGGTCACCTTAGGTGCAGCAGTCCAGTGTCCACCCAGGTGATGGAGCCTCCGAACTTGAGCCTGGAGCATGGCTGTCCCAAGGTCCCGGACATACTGCCAGCCGATGCGGGGGCTGCAGGATCCCCCGGGGGGGCACTGGCAAGTGTGCCCTTGTGACCCCACGAGTGCACATGTCATCAGAGGGCATTTCCAGCAGCCAGTTCCTCTACTTCCCTCGTCCACGTCCACGTGAAGCCACCGCCTCCCGGGACGCAGCTGTGCTTTCTCTCCTTTCCCACTGTCCTCGTGGTCACCGCCAGGTCACCTGGGGACTCTCGTGCCCACAAGCCTCACTGGTCCTGTTCACATCTCCTCAGCGATTTGTCCTGCTGTCCATTTTCCAGGGTGCTTTTGCAAGGTCTTCCCTCACGTTGATGCAAGAAAGGTGGAATTTGGGACCCTCACAAGCCAGGGACTTCGTCACAGCCAGAAAACAGGTCTGGGGCCCGGGTCCATCCAGCCCCTACCCTGAGGAGGAGATTTAACAAAACAAGAAGGGAGAAACCATAGCTCATACACTCTACTTTTTTTTTGCATCAAAAACTAGAGATTTGGAGCTGAACAACAGGGTTGTTTTCTATTTTCACCTTGTACAGAATTCGTGGTTAACATCAGAGGAAGATTTTTATGGTTTTAAGTAGGTCAGAGCAGACAATAGGATTGAGAGAAAATGTGGATCCATTTGTTCTTCAAAAAAGCTGTTGTTTTCAAATTTTCTCGTCAGCAGACAAAGCACAGAAGGTCAGCCTTTCAGTGCATGTCACCCTGACTGGGTGGCTGAGATGCAAGAGATGCAGTTGAGCTCAGGGAGCAAATGGCCCCACGTGTCACCTGCTGCAGTGAGTCTGGGGACAGGAAGGTGGGACGTGGCTGCTCCAGCCTGGGGGTCGGGGGAGGGGGCAGCTGTGAGGACGTGGGACAGTGGCATTTGTCCTCCTATAGAGACGCCCCCAGCGGCATCCAACTTGGGACAGCATCCCTCCCCCACTCCTGTCCCCTCTGCATCCTGTTCCCTGCACTTGTCACATGCCTGCCTTTCTTGGTCGGTTCCCGCCCTGTGGTCCAGACCCACAGGGCCTGTCCTGTGAGCACTGGCGTGCTGCTGTCGCCCCGCTTTCTCCGTCCCTGCCGCTGGCCACAGGCAGCTCAGGTCTGACAGTTTGCAGCCGAAGCGCATCCTTGGGACCCTGTGGGAGGAGAGGAAGGGGGTGGGGCATGAGTCCTCCACATGATGAGAACTTCCCACGGGAAACACTGTTTGAGCCAACACTCCAGAGGCCTGAGCACAGGTCATGAGCCCACTTGGCAGCCGCTCACTAAAGACTCTAAACTCTCTGGGGCTGAGAGCCCTGCCTCCAAGGGGGAACGTGCAAGTCCGAAGCCCGTGAAGTCGCCAGTACCCACGAGAAGTACACTCATTCACAAGTGTCACATTTCCCAGTCACGTGTTCAGCAGGTCACATGATGTGGTTTAGAAAAACCACCCCTCTTTTACTGGAGGGCAGGCTCCTGCCCCTGTACCCACGAGAAGCTCTTACACGGGCTCTGGCTGTGTCCTGCACAGCTGATGTCAGCTCAGAGTTGAGGGCTGTGAGTCTCTTTGAAGATGTTTGACCATGTCTGCGTCCTGTCCCCGGGCCACCCCATGCTGTCCCGCCTTCACCCCCCACACAGCCCCCTCAGGCCCTCAGCACCACCTCCATGCCAGCCTCACTGGTCTGTTCTGCTGTCCATGGTTCGTGTCCTGACAAAGTTCAGGCCTGGAAGGCACCCTTGTCACTGCGTGACCTCTATGTGTGGCAGGGGCTGACAGGTAGCCAGCATCCAGATGGAGGAGTGAGCAAGTCCCTTTGCCCCTTTGCCCCAGGACTTGCCCTGGGAGGAGGAGGATGTGACAGAGGGAGAGTGGCTGGCACATGGGACAGTGATAGCACATGGGGACAGTGACAGCACATGGGGACAGTGACATCACACGGGGAAAGTCACCAGCACATGGGACAGTGACAGCACATGGGCACAGTCACCAGCACACGGAGACAGTGACAGCACACGGGGGCAGTGACCAGCTCCCAGGATGGTCACCAGCGTGCTGCGGCCTTTGCAGTGTGTCATGTTTAGCACCAGTGTAGTCTGGGACCCGTGACAGGCATTCAGAAAGCGTTTGTTTTAATAAATGCTCATGGCACCACGGTGGGGTCTGAGGACTTGCCAGCCATGTGTCTGGTCCACCTTCTCCCTCAGTGATCTCGTCTCCTCGCGTTTGTGGTTAGATTCCAGACAGTAGTAAAAGCACTTTGAAAACCATCAATCACCGTGCCAACCTGTAAGGTGGTGTGGGTCAGTACTGCCTTCTGCCCAAGTGACAAGGTTAGGCGTGATCTGGTCTCCTGTGACTGAAACGCTCAGTGTGGGTGTTCACGGCAGGGAATCCTAAACCGCTTGTGATGGAGTGAGGGGCCGGGACCCCTGGGTTCTCAGAAGCGGCTCTCCTCCAAACAGGAAGTGCCCCTGCGTGCTCGCCCGATCCTCACGTGGTCCTCGTGTGAGCCCAGCCTGCCCAGTCGCCAGGGCAGCCGGCACGGCGTCCTCGTCCTTGCATGAGGCAGTAGACAGCCCGGCCCGGCTGCTCCCCGCTCCTGGCCAGGGTCCCCCGGGCCGCTGTGTTTCCCACAGTGTGTGTCATTGGGTGGCTGGGGGCCGACCCTGCCCCGGGAGCAGTGTGCTTGCAGGCTGGGCCAGAGGCTGTGCTGGGGGCCGGCGGTGACCTGCACGTCCAGGTCCTGTGCTTCTGCCACACTGGCTGTCGTGGGTTTTAACGAGTGACGTAGAAGCAGGTGTGGCCTTAGGAAAATGAACTCAGGAACCGAACAGTGGCTCAGAGGAAAAACCAAAACACAGAGATAATTACACGAAGAGAATGCTCCCAGCAGGGGCTGAGGCCTGGGACCTCAGAGCTGACCTGGGCGGCAGCACCAGGGAGCTGTCTGCTGCGGTGCATGCCCGCTGGCAGGGACAGTGACAGCCCACGGGACAGTGACAGCCCACGGGACAGTGACAGCACACGGGGACAGTGATAGCCAGGAGCCGCGGTTCTCAGCACCGTGGACACGTGGGTGAACAGCTGATCCTGGGGCTGTCCTGTGGGGGGGACATTGGGCAGCATCCCTGGCCTGCACCTACCAGCTGCGAGGAGGAGTGCCGTTTCCAAACGTGTCCCCAGATGTTGCCAAATGCCCGGGGGCAGAAGCCACTCCCGCTGGGAAGAGAGAGTGTGAGGCTGAGAGGAGGTGGCCAGCATAGCTTCCTCCTGCTCCTGCACCTCGTCCCCCCTCCATCGCCACCTGCTGTCCAGCTGCACGAGCTCAGCTCAGCAGTGTCCAGCTCTGCGAGATTTGCAGGAGGCCTCACCAGGTGACACATCCATGTAATTGCTTAAGCAACTCTCCTGGTCATACAGTGGCCCGGAAACGTGCCGAACTGAGTGTCCCGCTCTTGGCACACACTGCAATGTCTCCTTGACTATGCTGATGGGGTCACATGTAACCGACCTGCACACAGCTTTGAATATGTGTGTGTGTGTTTCCTTCTGTAAAGTGAAAGGAATGGTCACTTTTGACTAAGAGCATGAGTTGGCATGTGAAATGGCCTAGACTCAGTGGCACGTGCACAGATGTACGGGGGAGCTTTTCCGGGTGATGTGGCCTATAACAGAGCCACCAGTTAGACTGATGGTGGGCGTCGGAGTGGCCGTGTGTCACTGTGGACTTTTGGAAACCATACACAGTTCTCAGTAACGTGCCAAGCCAGGCAGAGTCCTCCCTTTCCTTGATGCACATGATTAGCCACGTTCCTGAAAAATGTATCATTCATTAAATGCGTGTTTTTACATAGAAAACAGAGTTAGTTCAAGGCTTGGGTCATTAGAGGCGGAAAGCAGAAGGACATTCAGAATGCACGTCACACAGGACAGAAGCAGTCCCTGGCTGGGCTGCTCCTGCATCTGTTCCCTGGGCTGGCCTCTGCCCACCCCACCCAGGCAGGCTGCTGTGCCCCGCACGTGACAAGCACCGTGCCCAGGTGAATGCCTGAAGGGCCCCGCCTGGCCCCCTCCCTGTAAAACTCCACAGTCCGGAAGCCCAGCTGCCTTGCTCTCGGGCGTATCCCCACTGATGGGCATCCCCGGTGAGCATTTTAAACAGAACGTGTTGAATTAGTGAAGAAGACATTTCCCTGGGGAAGCACAGCGTTTGGTTTTATTTTTTCTTCTTTGGTTTCAACACCTGAAAGAATATTATTACAAAACCCTGGCC
This sequence comes from Rhinolophus sinicus, assembly GCF_036562045.2. NCBI lineage: Eukaryota > Metazoa > Chordata > Mammalia > Chiroptera > Rhinolophidae > Rhinolophus > Rhinolophus sinicus. The sequence goes on from NC_133754.1 coordinate 605,311, forward strand.
CTTTGCCCTGCGCCTGCTGCTGGGGAGGGAAGGAGGGGAGTGGAAAGGGGCCTTTTATGTGCCGTGCAGAGGTGTCCCTACGTGAGAAGCAGGACCTGCAAAGTGTACACTCCATCCGCCGCGGGTAAGTGGCGCTTTGGAATTGCGGCTGTCACTCGTCTCTGTGCAAGCAGGTAATTAGTGAGTTAATTAGCAGGAAACGCAGCAAAGACCGTAGGCTGGACGTGCTGCCAGGGACTCGAGAGCCACAGAAGGGCTTGTCTTCTGCACACAGTGGCCTTTCAGCGTCACCCTCTGGTCCTTTGGCAGTCTGGACATACGCTCTGGAATCTGTTCCGAGTCTGCACTTAACTGTGGTCGGCACTCCGTCTGTACTGGAGTTTCCTGTCAGAGACTGCAAAATTGGTTTCTTAAATCAGAAGCAGAAAAATACAAGCTGGTCTCATGTGTTAGTTAATTCACAGGCTGCTGGGAAACAATCCTCACTTTTTTTTACGGAAACATGTTTTTAATTCACAAAAATCCCTAAAGCTGCCAGCGGGAATGTCTCTTTCATGGCATATGGCCCCCCGCCATCTGTCCCAGCCTCCCTCCCTGGGACACTCTGCACAGCTCGCCCTCTTCTGAGCGCAGGGATGGGAACCAGAGCCCTTGCTGGGGCCTGTGCCTTCTGCTGCTCACGCTGAAATCACTGGAGGCTCGCCCCGGGAAGCCTTCCCGGATCACCCCGTGTCGGGGCAGTTCCGCTGCCCCTGTGGTCCCCTATGCAGTTCTCCCTTTGCCCTAGTAAACTGTAACTCACTTGATTCTGCGTCTGTCTCCTCGACTGAAATGTATTGTCAAGAACTGATGTTTCTTAAAAATAAGTTTATTTTTTATTACAGTAGTAATATATGGTCCATGTATAAAATTTAGATTATTTAAGTATAAAGAAAAATGATTGAGGACCCCAAACCACTGTCTCCTGTGATGACCCCACAGACTTCTGGCTGTTTCTATGTGTAACGCAGGCGTAGCTGCTTTTAAAGTATTAGGTATTGAATCGAGTTCACACTCACTGTACAGATCGCCCCCCTCACGGACACCTTTCCATGCAAGAGTGTGTCTTATGCACCCTCATCTGGGCCTGACAGTGCCCACTGTCCTGGGGCTGTAACAAATGGTTCACGCTGTCCCCTGTGACATGCTGTGGTGTCCCTGTTACCCTAATGAGTCATTCAGGGTCCCTGGCACAAAGTCCTACCGAGAACACCTTGGTAGAAGGGTGTGAACAGTCTGATACGGTGCCGTAAAGACTGCGCCCGTGTCACCCAGGTGTGAAATGGTGTGGAAGGGCCGTCTCCCACGTCTTTGTCCGTCCTGGGGTTTTCTCCAATTGTGGAAACCACCTTTGGGTGAGAAGACACTTGGACAAGAGCAGTTAAACCAGTAAGTTCACTGTTCCGTAGTCACTTGCCAGCACCCAAAAACTCTCGCTCAGGAAATGACGCCTTCCATGAAGCCACAGCTCCACTAGGGCAAATTCGTGGCTACTCCTAGGTCGCGGGTTTCTTGCAGGAGGAGGCCGCTGTCCTCATGGAAGTGTATCACATCCCTCTGCATCTCCAGCCGCTCTGCCCAAAGTCTGCACGACTGCGCCTGCCCTTCATGTCACCCCTGGATGCCTGCATGGACACTGCACACAGCGCCCTGCCCCACGGAGACTAGAAACGCCCCGCTGAACAGGCTGTCAGTGCTGCCACCCAACCTCTGCCCCGGCGAGGGGCCTGGATGGGTGAGACCCCAGCACGCAGCTCCTGGCGTCAGAGCTGCAGGAGAACCTGGGACTTGATGGTCTGTCAAGCCTGTCCTCATCTCAGCATCCGGACCTGCGACACTGTGCGAGACTGGTGTTTCTGTGTGCTTTCGGTTCACCTACACACGTGTGCTCCTACACACGCGTGCACACACACAAATGCAGAAACACGCAGACACAGGACGTGTACACACGCAGGCACAGACACATGACAGATACAGAGACACGACAGATGCAGACACAACATACACGACACAGATATGACAGGCATGTGCAGACACATGACATATATGACAGACATGTATGTGCAGACACTACATCCAGACATGATAGATATACAGACATACACACTTCAGACATGCATACACATGCACACATACAAATACAGACACACATGACACAGGCACACACACACGTGACATACACAAACATGCATACACAATAGATACAGATATGCACACATGCGACATATATACCACGTACACACATGGCAGACACACATGACACCACGTACACAGAGCAGGACAGATGCACACACACACAGGGTCTATTCAGTCATCACCTCCGGGCCTGAGGGGCGCTGTGGGGCCGCTGGCGCCCCGTGCCCTCAGGGAGATACAAGCCAATGTCCTGCTTGTTGGGCAGGACCCCGGGATGCCTGTCCTCCCCGCCCCCCCAGTGTCACACCCTGTATTTTACAGACATGAATGAAGGCGCTGCCTGTCTTGCAGGCGGACAGGTCACAGCTGGCCCGCCAGCGGGGACACCGCTGGAAGGAGCAGGAGTCTGCGGGAGGGATACGCGTGTAATGCCCGGCTGCGCTCAGAGGCCTTAGACACTGAGCGCCGCCACCTCCCCACACGCAGCGCTGGCCACGCCCTGGGAGCGCGCTGCCTGGGTGCCAGGTCCCAGATCTGCGGTGACCCGACGGGTGTGCCGCGTGCATCTCAGGGTCGTCCTCACTCCGCGGCGCGTGTGTCGCTTGGTCAGTATGAGCCTGACCTTCCGCCCGACGTGGTCCAGAGCCCTGGGTGGCTGCGCAAAGCGGAGGCGCCGAAGGAAGGCGCCTGGGGCCGCACGGAGCAGGCGCGCCTGGAAACGTGGCCTGAGGGTCGCGCTCGCTGTCTGTCGTGCTTGCGGACTCAGCTCACGGCCCATCTGGTGGGCGAATACCAAGATGCCCACCTGTGCGATGGTCCCTACGGCTCAGCCTGCTCTCAGACGAGAACCTTGGCACAGAAGCCGTGAGCGGGCATTACGTGTGGGGCCTCTGCTGGCAATGTACGAGATGGATTGTGGTTCCGGAACGTGCGGAACCGAGCAGCGTGCGATGGGCCTGCGTGCGGCGTCCTTTCCCCTCTGCACGCGGGGACTTTGCGTGTCCGATGGAACAGCTTCTAGAGTTAAAACTCCTCGGTTACCAGCACGCACTTGTATGTGGGCGCGGCCTCTTTCTCTGCTCCTCCCCCCCTCTGCTTCCCTCCCCTCCCCCCTGCCTTCCTCCCTCCCCTTCGCCCCCTCCTGTCCCGCCTCTTCTTTCTCCCTCTTCTCCCTCCCCTTACCCCTCCCCCCCCCACCCGCCTGCCTCTCCCTTCCCCCTCCACCAGCACCAGCACACTGGGTAACTTTTTTTCCCCAATTTTCTCAAGTTTTAATTCCTTTGCCACCAGAAGGAAATAAAACTGATTGTTAGTGGTGGTTTTTTTCTAGGTGCTGAGATTACAAGTGGGTTTTTCTCTCATTCTACCTTACTAACGTTTTCTCACTTTTCCCATAACGATGATCACTTTTATAATGGGAGGAATACAGTAACTTTATATTCCTGTCGGTTCAGGCTTTTGATGACAGAGCACTAGGAGGCATCAATGTATCATGTAACTTGAAGCGATAAATGGCCATAACGAGCTGTGTCTTAAGGATAGGAGAGACTTTGTTCCCCAGAAAGAGCCGTGACAGGACCGGCCGTGACAAGATTGATGCAGATGTGTCTGTTCTATCCCAGGTGCCTCAGGACGAATGGGGAGGGTACCCCACCGGCAGCAAGGACGAGGAGATCCCCTGCAGGAGAATGAGGAGCGGGAGCTACATCAAAGCCATGGGTGACGAGGAGAGCGGGGAGTCGGACTCCAGCCCCAAGACGTCCCCCACGGTGGCCATGCGGCCAGAGCCCTTGCTCACATCCACAGGCCCCCGGCCTCTGGGAGACCTCCAAACGTAAGGCGCACACACTTCTCTCACAAATGCATCTTCACTGTCTCAGGTGCTTCTCTCTTCAGAACTATCTAGCCACACACAGGCCAGCTGTCGTCAACTTAGACAGCTTTCTGGGTTGAAAATGTTAGATTTTATGGCCATCAATTTTCAAGTTGTTTCTTAAAAATTAGGGCTTTGATGTCAAGTATTAATTTTAAAGCAACGCTCATAGCCCGTGGGATTCATCAGTCTTCTCAGGGCCTTCGGTTATTTTCCCCAGGCGCGTGTTTGTGACCATGTGTGTGTGTGTGTCAGTCATAATAGGGATTTTTCACTGTGACTTCCTAAGTGCATTTGCAGCCAACAGCTTATTTGCAGGTGAAGGCAGGAAATGGGTTAGTTTTACAAATACAATAGCACATGCTTTGTATATTTAGGTACATTATTGATAAGTTTCACTAATTTCCAAAATACAGAGAAAACTGGGAAATGGGCTATTTGTGTGATTGTGGCAGTATGACCCAGCCACAGCAGTCACATTGGTGGCACATCTGGTCCTAGCACCTAAGCTGGGTGACCGTGGGAAGGGCTGCCTCATTCTTGGGCTTTCAGCGTCACTTGTCCTGCGTGAAGGTCACCGGCAGGGTGAGGTGAGGCGGCCACATGGTGCTTTGCTGATGTCGCACACACAACTGCTCACTGTGACACTCGTCAGATGGTGACAATGCCAAAGAGGCGCCTGGCACACGCAGTGATGAGGCAAATGCTGCTGTGCCTTTTCTGGTACGTCCGCCACGTGTGTCGCCACCGTGCGGATCAAACATGAAAGTTTTCAGTCGCAGCCAGATCTTACATTTAACAAACATCAACCACGTCTTTATTACCGAGGTCAATTAAACTCCACAGCGATTATGTTGGCAATGCCAGACGGGAAGTGGGGTGAGGCAGACACCCCTCTCTGTCGGTGCATCCATGCATCCAGTGTGCTCGGGGGAAGGCTGGTTACCACCATGCCAAAGCCCCACCCTGCCGAAGGTCACACACTCGTCAGAGGAAATGGGGAACAGGTGTGTGAGGAAGAGCATGGGGAGCAGGCACCATGGGAAGCTGTGCTGGGGACAGAGCAGCAGTGGGAGCCAGAGCCCGGCACCTGAGCCCCGGCCCCGCAGTTACGGGCTGGGCCAGACCACAGCCTCCCCACCTTTTATTCAGGGCACTCGGAGACACGCGTGAGAGCTACCAACTACCCGAAACCGCCTGAGCAACAGCTGCATTTAGCAGGTCGGGGCTCACAAGCCGCTGACGCCCACCCCACCCCCCATGGTTTTGGCTTCTGAGCCCCTGGTTGGTGGCCACTAACGTCACCTCTCGTTGTGGATGATTGCGCTTATTCCGTGATCGTACACACTAAACACAGACCATGAAAAAGGAAAGCAAACAGCGTTTCAGCCATGAGCAGGAATCAGGTATTTGTAAGAATTATGCATTTTATTTTCAAGGTCACCCCATGGGCTCACTCCCTGGCATCCTGTCTCCCCAGCCCTGCGTTCTTCTCACAGATTGGCAGTTATATCCCCTCTCAGCATTAGACTGCCTCTCGTCTCCTCCTGTCCCCTCCTCATCCCCTCCTGTCCCCTCCTCATCCCCTCCTGTCCCTTCCTCATCCCTTCCTGTCCCCTCCTCATCCCCTCCTGTCCCCTCCTCATCCCCTCCTGTCCCTTCCTCATCCCTTCCTGTCCCCTCCTCATCCCCTCCTCCTCTCCTGCTCCTCTCAGGGGCTGGCCCGTGAACTTGAGCTTACCACCAGCACTGACAGTGTTCGGAAGATGGTGTTGGTTTAGAGCCTCAAAACCCACGTAGTAAACACAGTAAACGTTCCCTCAAAAGCCCAACAGTGATGAAGAGGCCAGGCCACTCGACAGCGTAATCTAAATATTGACAACCCTTCAGTGTCCAAGCGTGAAAGTCAAGCTGGAGTCCCCAGATGGTTTCCAGCACCAGAACACATATCGCTACGCAAGCCTGAGCAATCGGAGGCGCAGAAATGAAGCACGCTGCCTCACCGCTGGCCTCCACACTCCACCGCCGTCCACTTTACCTGCAGAGATCTCCAACAGCCGGGCATTCTTCTCATTCCGTAATTTATCACTGTGTCATCAGCAAAGTTGGGGCTATGCTAAATTCCACTTACACGTGTGCACATTATTACTCTTTTCTCCCGAACCTCACACTGCAGTGGAGATGGTGAAGTGGGGAGATGGCGAAGTGCCCTGAGACCTGGCCTGACAGCCATGTCCACGGGATGCTCTGTTCATGTGCAAAGTCCACAAAACTCCCATCTAAGTCACTCTTTAGCGCTAATGCATTCAAGTTTCTGTTAAAAAATAAATTATGTTAGCGGTAATTACATCAATTAAGTTACTGTTATTGCTTCTTTAGCATCTTAGAACATCTTATATTTGTGTAGAATTTTCTAGATTGCAGTGTAATTTCATTTATTCTCATTTTAAATGACATCACAGAAGCTCAGCTGTTTCCTCCGGGAAGTTAGAACCATGCCTGTGTTATGGAACCAACCCCTGACTGAGAGAAATGAGGTTCTGACGGTCACCCAACTGACCAGGGGCTTGAAATGAAAATAGTTGTTTTAATCGCATGCCAGTGAAAGTGCTTCTCCTGAGAGCAACAGGCGCAGGGTCCAGGGGACCAGGGTGATGCAGTTCCCCAGACTTGAGATCTGTACCCAACCCTGCTGAACTTGCCGTTTCCTGCACACACCGCCCTCTCCAACACGCCCGTGCTCACGCTCGTGCTTCAGTACCCAGCCAGCCACCTCCCTCTGGGAGCCCGCCTGCAGTGCAGCTTCCCTTCAGCATTCTTATGTGCTCTGCTTACCTCTGCCACATGCTCGCTTGCTTTCCCCAGGAGCCTGCACACCCTCTGCGGCCAAGACGTGCCGTATTTACCATTGCCACCACGTCTTCACTGCACAGCATGTCACTGTGCTGCAGACACACTGAGTAAGTAAAACTAACTTCTTGTGACTCACCGCTCAGGGATTGTCACTAATCAACATAAGAAGCGAATTACTACGAAGGGAAGGGAACCAGTAAAATCATCGTTAAGGATTCTAAAAATAAAGGTCATCAATGTAAAAGATGTGTGTAAAGCTGACTCAGTACCCCAATTCCTTAATCTCTTATATTAGTCAAAAGAGGACCGGAATGCTAGCCTCCTTGAAAATATCACACGCCTTAAATGTCATTACTCAGGTATAGGCAGCCATATGCTTCCATGGAGACAGTGTCCCTGTACATGGGTTCCCACTGCCACCTCTGGGCTGGTGACCAAATCTCTCATGGCAGCTGGAGGCCCCCGGGGGCAGTTCTGTACGGTTTTGGTGACGCTGTTGGCAGCCCCAAGTGCGTATATCTGCAGCTCTGATGAGCCCATCCGCCCGGACTCCCAAGTAGCTGAAAGCGTCTCATCAGAGGAGCACCATCGGGACGGAAGGCAGGGACCCAGGAGACCCATCGCAGAGCAGTCCCACTGTGTGCATGACAGATTCAGCAGGCGTCTGTAACAATTCCACTGAGACTGTCCCATTGCTCCTCTCCCTGAACATGTGACTGCCCACTGAGGAGCAGCTTACGAATCTAACGTGGGTCATGGTTGCCGCCTCCCTGTGCTGGCAGAGACGCCTCGCCAACCCTCACCTCTAGACACCACTCAGCTTGCTTCAGGAAGCACAGTGCTCAGATTACTGTCGTGGAGCCGCTCAGCAGGAGAAATAACTGGCTGCAGCAGCCTGTCAGTGTGCGGGTGTCGGGTGACGCTGGAGAGCCCTGCACGGGCCAGAATTCATTTATTTATTCTCCCAGTAAATACACGTTAAGGACTTTATGGACTGAGAGTTTAAGTAAGATAATTATCAGTTAATTAAATGAATAAATAAATTCACAGATTGCCAGGACATTAACTAGGCACCTAAAATTAAATAGTTAATTAAAAATTACAGAAATCATTCTCAGACAGAAAAAAGTGAGGTTTTGCTGAACTAAATTGCTTTTGAAATAACCATTTTCATTAGGATAAAAATGTTTTTAAAATCTCTTGTTGAGAAATTTGGTGAAATGTATCAAAAACATATTAATTCCACTCCTGGAATCCTAAGGAAGTAGCCAGATTTCAGTAAAAACTTTAACCAAGAAGGAAAATAGAACTCCTAGAAGTTTCCAATTTTTCACTATTGTTTGTAGTAAAGAATTAGAAACATTAAATATTTGTTAATAAAGTAGGTGATATATTCACTTACCAAAATAAAAATGTTTACGGGCCAGCCCGGTGGCTCAAGCGGTTAGAGTTCCGAAGGCTGCTGGTTCGATTCCCACATGGGCCAGTGGGCTCTCAAACACAAGGTTGCCAGTTCAATTCCTCGACTCCCACAAGGGATGGTGGGCTGTGCCCCCTGCAACTAGCAACAGCAACTGGACCTGGAGCTGAGCTGCGCCCTCCACAACTAAGACTGAAAGGACAATGACTTGACTTGGAAAAAAGTCCTGGAAGTACACACTGTTCTCTAATAATGTCCTGTTCCCCTTCCCCAATAAAATCTTTTTTTAAAAAAACAACTGTCTTTAAAAAGAAAAAAGTTTACAAAGAATTTGCATAGTAAAATATGGTTACAGTATTACATTTATAAAATAGTTTCTGTCTACCATGAGAGCTCAGCATTGGAATATTCACGGCAAAGCTGGGAAGGTCACGAGGTGGGCAGAATTCTAAAATGACCTCTGATGCCCTCTCCTTAGTAATTCCCTTCCCTCCAGTAAATATGTTGTGACACCCCTCCTGCAGTCATGTTACATTGAATCGGGGTGGGGGGCGGGGCCTGACCTAGTCACGTGATCTCTCGGAGCAGAGACTTGGAGCAGAGTTTACTCCCGCTGGGGTCAGAAGGGGAAGCAGAGCTTGACTCAGGAAGAGGATTTGATGGGCTCGAAGATGGACCGTCCCCACAGAAAGGACCCGAACAGGGCTTCTGGGAGCTGAGAAATGCCGGTCAACATCTAGTGAGGAAAGGGAACCTCCGTCCCACAGACACAAGGGACTGGGGTCCTGCCAATACCTGCATGAGCATGGAAGTGGATGCTTGTTTAGTCTGCTGTCGTCATGATATCCGTCTGCCATGAACAGGAACTGGTCATGCCGGACCTCACCGGTGACCCTCCAGTTCTAATGTGAGCTAACACGGGTGCCGCTGTAAGCTGCTGAATTTGTGGTCACCTCTTATGCCGTGTACACCGTATAGCCAGGGTTCTGCAGAGAAATAGGGTGTGGGTGTGGGTATGTGTGCGTCCACGTATATACAGTTGACTCTTGATCACCAGGCGTTAGAGGCATTGACCCTTCACACAGTCAAAAATAAATCTTCTCTCCTATATGGCCGTCGGAGAGAAGATCTATCTGAAGGACTTGGCTCACGCGTTTGTGGGGCTACAAGTTTGGATCCTGCAGGGCCGATGGCAAAGCAGAGTTGATACAGCAGCTCAAGTCCAAAGCCAGTCTGCAGACAGAATCTCTTTTCCTCAAGGTCAGTCTTTACTCCTAAGACCTTCAACGGATTGGATGAGGCCCACCCATAATATGGAGGGAAATCTGCTTTACTCAAAGTCCACCAAAACAAATGTGGACTAATACACGCCTGAAAATGATACCTTACAGCACCATTTAAACTGTTGTTTGACAAATACCTGAGCACCATAGTCTAGCCAAGTTCACATAAAATTAACCATCATACACAGCAGTAGAAAACAAATACAGGAAGGCAACCAAATATTAAGAATGGTTATCTCTGGGTGGCTGAATTTTATTTTCTTTTAAATATTTTCCAATTTTTTCCAAAAGCATACATTGGTGTTAAAATAAGAAAAGATGAAAAATCAGTTTCATTGTCTTCTAAGGCCCCCTAGTAACCCATAAGTGCTGTTTTCCTGGTACTAATACTTCATTTTAAAGCAAATTGACCTTGTGTTGTAAAGTTACCAGAGTAATACATTTATGCTCAGCAGCTTTATTAGGCTTCTCAGCTGTTAGTGGAATTATAATTTCATGTGTATTTTAAAGCTACAGAAGTGAAATGTATTCCAAGGAGTATTTGCACATTTTGTGTGCACAAGGCTCACTCTAAGTGAGACACACAGTAGAACACCTGTAGAAATACATGTCCCTGGGAGTGGTGGGGTCTGTTGTTACTACAGGGGACCCCTGTTCCTTGGTGAAGTGAAAGGAACGCGCACTCGATTTATTACTAATCTAGAAGCCTCTGAAACCACTTCCACCTCCAACATCACTATTTATATTTGGGGGGATAGCATCTGTATAGTTCCCTAGGGGCTGCCTCCTAGAGACTGAATGTACATATCCCCCCAAAATTCATAGTTGAATCCTGACCCCGGTGACGGTGTCAGGAGGTGGAAATTGTGGGAGGTGGTGGGGTCCTCGTGATGGGATTAGTGCCCTGTAAGGAGAGACCCCGAGAGACCACTGTCCCTGCTGCCACGTGAGGACACAGCGAGAAGACGGCTTTCTTGGATTTGACCTTGGACTTCCCAGTGTTCACACTGTGAGAAATAAATGTCTGTTGTCCTTAAGCCCCCAGCCTGTGCATTCTGTTACAACGGCCCACACGAAATAGCGCCGTAATAGAGCACCGCAAACTGAGGCTTAAAACAATAGAGCTGCATCCTCTCCCAGAAGTGCAAAGCCCAGAAGTGCAACGTCAAGGTGTCAGCAGGCCGTGCTCCCTCCAGGTCCTGTAAGCGATGCTCCTTCCTGCCTCTTCCAGCTTTTGGTGGCCCAGCTGCTCCCGGGCCTGTGACCGTGACCCTCCAATATCTGCCTCCATATTCCCATCGCCTTCTCATCTTACAGAGACACCGTCCATACTGGATTAAGGCGCCTACAGCTGCAGCGACAGTCTCTCCAAAGAAGTTCACACACATCCCGAGGGGCTGGGGCTCCAGCATGTCTGGGGGGCACACAATTCTCCCCATGACAGAGACAGTTACCATCGCTTCGCCAAGAGAATAAAGTGATGCAAAACAGCACGGATGTGTGTCAGCGACTTCCAACGGTGACTGTGAAAGGTGTTCGGCCCCTGTGTCACTTTCTCTACTAGAAGCTTGAACCAAACGTGTCGTAATTCTTCTCTCAGTGGATGACCATGGTCGATTTCCTCCATATTTGTCTAAAGTCAACTTATTTAGTCATTAGTTGTGCTTCATTATGAAAACAGACAACTTTATCTAAAACAAAGAGAAATTTAGATTCCACATGGACGTTAGCTTTCATTTCATAACCAACTGAGTTTATAAGCATTCTTCCAAGAAACTTAGCTGCCAAACTCTACCATCTTCGCTCAGAATTGAACTCCCATCCACTCTGCTCTGTGTCCTGGTCTGCACACTCCTTCTGCCCAAACAGCCACCGACATTCCCGATCCCCCGTGGGGGAGGGCTCCGCTGTCAGTGTTGGAACTACACGTCTCTACCCCTTCACACCAGGCGTTAAGCCATCCCAGAAGCCACTTATGAGGTCATGATTCTAGTCTCGGGATACTTAAAACCCTCATGAAATGGGGATGGAAATAGGAAGACATCTCATACGTTCTCGCTGTGTGTGCTGGGAGCCTCCCTCGCAACCCTGCAGTGGTGGGCACACTAAGGCTGCCCGGGCTTGTCCGTAAGGGACAGGCACTTAGCACCGACCAGGCAGCCTTGATTCTTCTCAAACTTCCGCCTGGTACTGGGTTCAAAGACTTTTCTTCCCTTCCTTCTGTGAGGTCTAGGCACGCAGTGCTGGGTGCTTAGAGGGGAAAGGAGGGCAGGGCGTGGGGCCCCGTCCCACAGAGAGTGCCTCCCGGTGCTGGCTCCTGCGCTGGGGGGGGAGGAAGGGGGAGGAGAGAGGAGCTCCCCATGGGGCTGGGGGGACTCAGCTGCTTGTCAGTCCGTCTCCCAGGGCTGGCCCGTTGACCCGTGCGTCCTTCAGCTCTTTTGAGCATCCTGAGCCTGTTCTCCTTCCTTTCTTCCCTGGCATGGGGCAGACGACTCAGTTTCCCTCTTCCTACCTACCTCAGCTGTGTCACACCCACAGTCTCTTCAGATGTCCTGTTGGGCATCTTTCTCTGGGAGCTGTAAGGGTCCAGTGACCCCCGAGTGTCTGCTCGGGCTTTGGGGACCGGCTCTCCTGCTGCCTCCTCTGTGTCCCTGTGTCACGCCCCAACAGCACCCTGGCTCTTCTGGAAGGTGAGAGAGCGTCCTGGTCCCCAGCAGAAGGAGGCTGTGTACTCGCTTTGTCAGTATCTGTTGTTGGTTCTGGAGCTTGTGTTTCTGCTTCTACATAAACAAATCTAAGCAAACTAAAAAGTTGTGTTACGAGCTGGAAGTGTACAGAGGTCACAGACTGGGCAACTGGCCCACCCTGGGGCAGCTGCAGAACTGGGTGGAGGGGACGGTGGCCCGCAAGTGGTCTGGGAGTCCAGCATGCGTCCTCCAGGGGCGTCCTGTGGCACTTTCCCACTGGTGCCTGCTGGCTGAATACTGCAAACGTTTGCTGTAAACATTACACAGCGAACCGCACGTCCCTTTGTGTGCACTCGCTGGCTGCTCCCTCGTCACACCTCTGGCCGTTCCCAGCGGCCTCCAGTCCAGTGCACATGTCGGAGCTTCCCCACAACACACGCCCTCGTCCGCTGCTTCTTGTCACCCTCAGTTGGTTAAGTGAAGACAGATTTCCACTCTGGTGAGCTTTGAATGATCTCCTGGGCTGTGTTTCCTTGTGCATCTATTGGCCTGACACACCATCGCTTCTCTCTCCCAGACCCCGCGTCTGCTCTGTCAGCCCAGCTGTGCCCACTCAGGAGGCTCCCTGAAACACGGACTTGGTCACATGGCACTTCGGTCTCAGGACCCTCTGTCCTGTGGTCTCAGGCACCCCGCATGATGTGAGCAGGAAGGGCCCTTCAGCATCCTCTGGGCCTAATAGCCTCGGGCATCCCCGCAGGGCCCGTTTCGTCACAGGGTGACTTCTGACCATGGGACAATTTTCCATTTTCCCAGACATTTAGTGTAGAAATTCTTATATTTGCCTCCCATGTTTTTCTCTACTTCCTGGTGAAGCTATGACCTCAAGTGCAAGGGCCACGTGTGTGCATTCCGTTTTACTATCCCACAGTACCTGTCACGCAGGGGACGCCAGTACACATGACGAGGCCACGAGGCCGCCCTCTGCGACCTCCCACAGGGCACAACCACCTGTTGCTGCAGTTGCACACAGTGGTCATACAGGGATTCTCTCCAGTCCCCGCAGGAGGTGGGTTTTACTGTGTTGGTCCTTTCGTTTGCATCATGCTTTATTCGGGCGTTCAGCGCGTTCAGTGTGTGTTGCGAAACACGGCCACAGCCAGAGAATTCTCTTTCTTCTCAAGTAGCACGCTCTTCTTACTTTATAGGAGGTAGGTAATCAAATACTTACGCTATAAGATCCGCAGTCAAAAAATATGAGGGAGTGAAGATGGAAACAAGTTTAATTGCCGGAGTGGTGTTTAATTTCAAGTGCCAGCTGAGAAAATGACTGCCGAAATGTGGCTTTTCCAGGACAGACTGGGGTGTGTTTCCTGGCACAGGCCTGGCTCCGGTGCACAGCAGGCGCTCGCCCACCTTCCACTGGCCTCGCCCAGCACCTGTCACCTGAGTCCCTCGAGGGCCGAGGGCATGCCCCCGCCACCCTGACACAGAGTCCGCCGGCGAGGAACTGGGCGGAGTCCTTGCTAACAGTCTGTTTCTACTCCAGCTTTGTGTTGGGCTAATATTTTCTTCCGATTTTTTGCTGAAGGTCATGCAGAGCACTGGGGAATTCCAAGTGGATGAGCAGGTTTCTGATTAGATTGATTTGACTGGGTGGACACTGAGTGTGTCGGGAGAGGCAGGTGACATGGGGGAATGCATCGGTGGCGTGGGGTGGACCGGCTGGGTGGGACCCTGCAGATGGAAGGGAGAGAATGGAACGAGATTCGGTGGGTGTGTCAAATCCCCACAGGGAGCACGAGCCCAAAGCATGTGACGTGGGTGACACTGGCGTGTAATTCGATGACGGGACACAGGAGGAGCAGGGGTACGGGTGCCGAGCCCAGCTGTGGCACAAGGTGCTGCAATGGCTGGCGGGACTCCCTGCCACAGTCCTGGTGACCAGACCGGGGCCGCCTGTGGGCACGTGGCCATGGCAAGTGAGTGGCAGTGATAAGTAGCATGTCCAGGGCCAACAGCTAACGGCCAGTATGAGACCCTCCGCACTCCCGCTCCCTCCGCCATGTGACCAATAATTTCTGGGTGGGGACAACTCTGTCAGCCTGAGTCCCAGAGTGAAAACAGAATTGATCAGCGTCCCGGGTGGGTCTCAGTGGACACGTGGCAGTGAGTGAAAACAAACCTTTTGTTCTCCGGAGCCACTATTCCGCTGGTTTTGTTGCTGTGGCACCACACGGCCTGTCCTGGTGGACACAAGCGGAGGCCTGTGATGGGAAGTCCTTGCGAGAAGAGCCAGCGAATGGTGCCAGTGAGGGGATGCGCAGGGCAGAGGGGGGCGCAGAGAGAAGCAGGGGTGCTGCTGCGGTGAGCAGACCAGGAAGGCAGGAGCACACGTCTCATCACAGCCCGTGGCCAAAAGTGCTCACGCTGCGGCAAACAGATGCTGTGGGCACACACATGGCCAGTGACTGTGTGGACTCAGGCTGATTCTCCAGGACACGGGGACCCTGCTGTCGCTGCGTTATCACTCGCTGATACTGCACATGTAAACCCTAACCCCTCAGAGGCAGGGTGTGCATGGGGGTGGCGGGTGGCGTGGGGCGAGAGCTCACGGTTTGAAATAGTGTGGTCAGGTGGTGTCCGTGTGAAGGGGACATCTGGGTACAGGGAACTGGCTGTGTGGCATTCTGCAAGGGGGGAGCTGAGGGCCAGACACCAAGGACAGAACAGGCCTCAGAGTTCCAGGACCACGGAGCACCCAGAACAGAGAAAGCCTGGGGTGAAAAGCGTCCAGTGTGTGGGGTGATGGGCCTGGGGCCACGTCCCTGCATATCAGGGCCTTACCTCTGAAGCACAGAGGGAGCCCAGCGGTTTGACAGGCGAGTGAAGTAATCTAATTCATATTTTAATGTGTCAAAGAAAAAGTTATTCGTGACGCTGGTTAGATGCTTTCTTCTTGGGCATCTAACCTTTGCGTGTGCCTGGTGCCAACACTCGTGCTTGTTGGTCAGTAAATGCCAGTAGAACGGGTGGGTGAACCGGCGGTTGGTTAGTGGTGACAGGCTCACCAGACGCATGAGGCTCTGGTAACACAGGGCCTGGGATGTGTCTGCTGTCACCAGGAACCTCAGTGGTGGCCTGTCACTGGCCAGCAGTGTCACTCTGTCCTTGTTTGTTACGCGGCTCCAGCATGAGTGGCTTTTCAGGGACCGTGCAACCCATTTCCTGATTCAGCCCTCCCTGATGTCCTGGCCTGGGGGGACCACGACCGCCCTGGGCACGGCAGCATTAAGAATTATGTTCTTCGTGTGTGGCCGCGTCCCCCAGACAAGGATGAGAGCAGACACCGTCTGCCCAGCTTCCTGTGCTGTGTCCCCCACTGAGACAGCCGTTTCCCGTCTTCCTGACTGACTGTCTGAGGCCTGGGCCGGGCCAGGACAAGGAGGCTTGGAAGCCGGCCTGCCTGTTCCCTCCGCTTCTCTGGGCAGGAAGTTGCGGTCAGTATTGGCTGAGATCCAGTACAAACAATCAAGGGCAGTTGCCTCACTGAGAAGTGCCCTGGTCCTGCCCCCTCTCCCCCCGCCCCCCCCAACCCCCCCAGAGCACAGAGCATCTCCGGCTTGCCTGTCGTCCGGGCCCCACAGCTGTCGGCACAAGCAGTGCCGAGGCGTCTAGACAGGACCACCCCTGCTGGACAGGTGCTGTAGGCTCCACACCCGGCCAGTCCTGCAGGAAGCACGGCTATACCGGGGCCCAGCTGGCACTGTGGGCCTCCCAGCACCCAGGAGTGTCTGTTACGTGGAGGTGAATGGACAGCAGTCGGGATTCTCTACAAGGCCCCTCCGCGGGCCTCCTGGCCCTCCATTCACGTCCATCTGCATGTCTCGCAGTGTCTGACCCACAGATCGCCTGCCGCTAATGTGCCTGAACGTTTATGAAAATGTGAGGTGGGGGCTGGCCCCACCTCTCGGTCCATCTCTGGGCATGTGGCCCAGGGCCAGCACCACCCTCAGGCACCAGGGGGACTTGACACAGGTGAGCGTTTGAGAAACCAGTGAAGGGATGTTTTCCTGTTACCTCGACACTAGCCATTAAATATAAGCCGACAACTGTGAGGAATTTTTATAAAGAGAAGAGCTGTTCACGTGGTTAAAACGAATCTCAGACATTGAAGAAGGCACAGATGTAAACGATAACGAAAGGATCCTGGCAGAAGAGCAGTGGCTGTGAGTCAGCCGTGGGAATGGGCCCCGAGCTCAGCACCTGCCAGCGCTGCTGAAGGTGGGAATGGGGGCCCTTACCTTCAGGGCCCCTGTGCTGCAGACCGGTGGTGCCCTGTGACCTCCCGTGCCCTCTGACCTCATGTGCCCTGTGACCTCCTCTGCCCCGAGCGACAGTAGCTGTGGGCACAAAGCACCGATGGTCCTGAGCCTCACCAACTCCATGTTCAAAGGCATCGCTCACTGGACCCTCAGAACCACCCTGAAGTACACAGGGCAGGTACGACCCTCACTGCTTTCCTAGTCAGAAGGAAGAAAGTTGGGGTCAAATGTGAGTGACTTTTTCAGCTTCATACATGGAGGCTGGGCAGAACCAAAGTTCAAGCTCCAAACCCGTGTCTTCTGCCTTCAAATGCTCTGCCGCTCCTTAGGGGGTGAACAGTTAAGGGGAAGCTGGTAGAAATACTTCATTTGCATTTCTGTCACCATTCATGTTGTTGGTGACCCGTAGTCCTTTCAGCGGATAGGGCATCGCGTCCTGGAGAAGCAAGGCAGTTTCCACGTTCTGAGTTTTGTTCACAGCTACAAGCGGATGACAGAAGGATTTCTCCCAGATGCACACACTGGGGTTTTATTGAGAACAGCCATGCTTTTGGCATCAGCTTTAGAAACTTTCCCCATCCTTGTTTGCCTAACATGGCCCTTCCGGACAAGATTTTTTCATTCCGCAATTCAAGACTTCTGTGCCTTGCTCGTCCCTCCCTGCAAAGTGTGGCCCCGGCTGACAGCATTCTGTGTCCTGAGGGAGAAAATGGAGCCTGAGGCCACCGAGTCAGTGGAGGCGCTGGACGGGGCTGGCAGCAATCTGTTCCGGAAACAGCCATCGCACAGCTGTGCCTGCGTCTAGCTTCAGTTCTCGCACAGCTTTAACAGTCCATGTAAATGCAGGTAGGCCCTGTGCTGTGTCCCGTGCCCTGGGACCTTGGGCGCTGTCACCTCCCAGTGAGGCTTTTCTTAGCTTTATGAAACGAGGCAAATCTTGTCACTCCTCAGAGGATCGTGAGCAGCACAGAGTGAGACAAACACGCCCAAGGTGCTGTGTGAAGAGTCGGCACCACACCCCTCACTCTCCTCCTGGGGGAGCACAAGAGGCCGTGAACCCAGGCAGCAGCGGGACCTCAGCTGGTTTTGGAAACTTCCTTCCAAATCTACGTTGTGAACATTTCCCTTCAATCTACCAGTGACATAAAACTAAACATAGTATTTTCATGTCTGATTTCTGACAGCTTTGTTAAGACTGTCTGTGTACCATGCAGTCCGTCCATTTGACATATGCAACTCAGTGGCTTCTAGAATATTCTCAGAGTTGTGACCAATTTTACAACGTTTTTTCCCCACCAAAATGAAACCCCAGGCCCACTGGCAGGCACCCCACATTCAGCCAGCTCCCCACACCCTTGGGACCCACTGGTCTGCTCTGTGTGTCTGGATTTGCCAGTTCTGGACGTTTCGTGCAGAGCGTTGGGCACCGTGTGACGTGTCTGGCTTCTCTCCTGGTGTCCTGACGTGTGAGCGCCAGGCCTGTCCACAGCATTTTGCCAGCGGCGCTCACGGCTGCTCCCTAACAAAGCCCATGGCGTCGCACACGCTCGCCGTGCCTTCTCTTACAGGCCCCGATGTGCCAACACATCACGGGTCCAAATCAAACCCACATCCAGCCCCAGCACCCATCTTCCTAGAGGGGCGCCTGCCTCTGTTAAGGACCCAAAGCCTTGGGGTCACCTCAGGTAGAAGTTCTCTCTGAGGGCCACATCCAGTCAGTTCCAAATTCCCACCAACCCTGGGTGCTCAGGGTCCCCAAATCATTGTGAAGCCGCTGCAGTCCGGGTCTCACCGGGGCTCGGCGTCCCTCTCCCAGCCCTTTGCTCATCTCAGGGCCCGACTGGAACGTGTCGTGCTTTTTTTTAGCCTGTGTCATAAATTTCAGACGATTCAGTGACCCTCACAGTCCCCACGGTCCCTTCCCCAAACTTGTCCTGCCTGCGTGTGGGGGAGACCTCCTGTAGCATTCTGCATGAAGAGTGTTCGTGTCCCTGTCCCTGACACCCGTAGCCCCTAAGCACAGAACCTGCCTGGTGCCCAGCAGTGTCAGATTTAACAAAGAAAAGCAGGATGCAAGTTCCGCCTGGATTTCTGATAAACGACGCCCGTGTTAGTATCAGTGTGCCCCTTTGGGACATACCTGGACATACCTGGGACACGCTGATTCTAAAGAATCACCTGTCCATCTGAAATCTGTCTGGCAGTTACTGTTCATCCTGTTGTCTTCTGACACCAGCACAGCTCCTGGCACAAGGCTCAAGGGCAGCTGCAGAATTCCATGCAAGGCCACAAGTGCCCACCCCATCAAGTAGCAAACGTGAGGGCAGAGGAAGGGGAGCAGAGCAGGAAGACCGGCAGTGACGGGGACAGCAGGGAGTGAGGGGACCTCGCCAGTCACAGGAAAGTCTCGCACACCAGGAAGCTCCTCGGATGGTGACCTGGCGTGGCCCACCCTCCTCTGGGTCACCTCTCCTTATATGTCCGCGAGGTGACTGTCCGGAGGTTCCTCTGAGCTGTAAAGTGGGTGAGAAAACCCTGATTTTGAGCTTTGTGTATGTGACCTGTTTCAATAGAAGGCCGAAAGGCCTGAGCTGCCCCCAGGGAGGGGCCTACACCACGTCCCCATGTCCAAGGCCTCCACGGGACTTGCAGGGTTTCAGGGTCATATTGTCACCAGCTGACAGCCCAGCTCGAGTGGTCTCCACACAGAAAGCCCTGAATGCCTGAGGCCTCTCGTCACCGGCAGGTAGATTCAGAGCACGGATGGGGACACTGGTCAGGACTGCCTGGCAATGCCTCTGTGACCACTGTCCTTATCTGGGACTCGTACATGTCACAGTGCGTGAAGCGAATGACAGCACCTGTGAGCTGAATTAGGCTGCTGTGACCGCATTTAAAATGGTCTTTCTAGCACCGAGTACCAAGCAGACGCCCTTGTCCGACACCTCGTTGCGTTGCATTTGGGAGCTCTTGGTGCCGCGTCCTGGAGTCCTGCCCGGCACTGGCTCAGAGCAGAGGGCATGCAGAGCATGACAGGGCAGGGCCAGGTGGCAGCCCCAACTGGGGCAGTCAGCCAGCCACCAGCCCTGAGCCCCGTCGGCTGCAAGCGGCCGCTGCCCTCCACATTATGTTCCCGGGAAGGGCCATCACCACTGTGATAAAGAACCCACCTTTCACTGGGAAGGGAGGACCCTGCTCGGAGCCGCTCAGCTGCCTCCCCGTGGACTCACTGGAAGGGTTACAGGGACACGGTTCACACCCTAAGGTGACAAAATAGTGCTGTGGCTTTGCTGAGCATCTGCAGTGGCTGCAGAGGCAGGGTGAGGAGGGACGTGGGGCGCCCGGCGACGGCCCCACCAGCAGTTCGATGTTGATGTGGTTTTCCATTCAGAGCGTGTAAACAAGGAACGAGCATGCTGTGGCTGGTCATGGCCGAGAGGATACTCGGTCTCAGTACGGAAATAATGTGGAAAAAAGCATTAACTGCGAGATTACGTGAAATGTGTACTGAAAGACATTAGAATAACTCCATTTGTAGGAGGGATACAGCAGAGAGAGAGAGACAGAGACAGAGAGAGACAGAGACAGAGACAGAGACAGAGACAGAGACAGAGACAGAGACAGACACCACCCCACAGGCTGTTTGGAGTGTCCCATTCTCCATGTGACGGAGGAAAGAGCCTTATATATATGCCTGCTGCTGGCGTCGCATTCTATGTATAAAAGTGGGAAGCTGCCGTCTGTTTGGAATTACACATTTAGTATTTAAAAAGTGTCATACTCCTGCTTCATCCAACCTGCATAGATGCACCACTTTTCTGAGGTGACAGGGGTGAACGGATGGTTTGTTTTGTGTAGGGCTCTTGCTTCCGCCTGGGAGGCATGCTTTCTTATGTAAATTTGTTTCTGCAGTGATTTGAAAGCACAGCACAGGTTTGGGAGGCAGGACCAGCAGACAACTGGAAAAGCAGAGTAGTGGGAAACTTGGCATTCTCTACACAATTTTTTACTCTTACGTCTTTCCAAAGTAGGGTTCCAGTCCCATTTATGAATATATGACTCCCTAAGGTGAGATCATATGAAAAGGAAAAAAACTAGAAAAAATTATTTTGGTGTTATTCCAGAAAATTTTTTTTATGATTTCCTTTTAAAAATTCCTGGGCTACCAGCAAGTCTCTACATTGAAATATTTCCCATCCCGGACGACTGGACTGCTGAAGTGGGAATACTCATTTTGAGGGAACTCCGAGGGGCTGAGAAGAAATCTCAAAACAATAAGGGATCCCACTGACCGATTTCTAGGGAAGAGCAAGGGAGGGTCCTGGTGGGAGGCCTCAGGGTCCCAGCCAGGCCTTGCTGGGGCAGAAGGCAGCCCTGACCTCCAGCCCTGACCTTGACTGAGCCTCCCAATCCCAGTGTCTGATTTTCAGTCTCCAGATCTGTAGTTTTGCAGGGTGCCTGCCTTTGTTGGGCACTACATTATAAAATGCTAAACCGCTATAATAAAAAAATGTGTTAAGCCTCATAAGGCTGAAGTTGGCTGCTTAAAACATTGTAAAACATAGGCGTTAGAGCACCAGGCCCTTGGCTCTGTGCTGCTGATTTGGCAGCGGAGACCTCGGGCCAGAAACCTGAATTCCGGAGTCCGCCTGCCTGGGCCCCCAGTCCTGCCTGCCATTCGCTCCCTGAGCCTGGGCCAGGGACCTGCTACAGAACCTCAGGCCCCCCACTGTCACAGGGAGGGTTACTGGGGGGGGGGGGGCCTGCCTGTAGTATTCCTGGTATTCCCGGGAGGCGGGAGGCAGATGGGTCAGTGCAACGGGAAGTGGTTGCTCAGTGTCCCGCACAGTGGTGGGTGGCAAGTGTGACAGTTGTGAGTCTGTTCAATAGAAAAACTTTCATTAGCTTTCTACCGGGGCGACTGTTCTTTCAGTGGTATGCCCAGGTTTGGAATAAAGAGAATCACTGGGAGTTACAAGAGATATTTTAAACAGAATCACAAAATAAACCAAGTCGTGTGAATGCCACCTCCAGCCACCTCCAGGGCCCTCTGCTCGGCTCTGAGGCTGTGCCAGTCATGGCCAGCGCGGGCTGCACAGCGTGGACCCTGGGGAGAGGACATGAGTCCCTCCCTCAGGGGCTCAGCCCGGGAGGCACGTGTTCTGGGAGAGTGCTGACGTGGGAGAGGACAGTGTTAATCAGAAGTGACAGCTCTTCCGCTGGAGAAAGTACCGTATCAGCACTGATGGGTAGGAATGCAAGGTATGAAATCAGCCATTTCAAGGACACGCAGGAGGAGGAGGGATGCAGACAGCTGACATTTTTGCAAAGAGGAAAGTGAGCCCAGAACCCAGGAGCCAGGGCAGCCCCCTGAGGCCCCTGCACGTGGCGCTATACTGAACGCACAGACAGAGAAGCATGACAGGCCATGATCATATGCGGAGTCCGAGGGAGCCCCAACACGCGTCACAGCCTCGGGGTGCTGCTGGCATTTGGCGGCAGTTCACTGGCCAGTTCCGTGTGGGGACATTCAGGAGGCCGCGCGTGGGTGTTTGCTCCCCGGCCTTCCTGCCAGTCAGCCCTGCGGTGCCGGAGGCGCGGAGGGCCGGCGCCCCCTGCTGGCGACCTGCAGACCCGCAGTCTGAAGCCGGCCGCGCGGGCGGGATTCTTCAGACAGCCGCCTTCGGTCCCCAGTCAGGCGGCTTCCAGCTAATTTCTCCCGTTTTCTTGTGTATGTTTTCCGTGCAGGGAACGTAGGTGGGAGCTGGAATGGGTCATGTACCTGGTTTTAAAACAAAAGTTATTACAATATAAATTATACGATATTACTACCGTGTTTCCCCGAAAATAAGACCTAGCCGGACAGTCAGCTCTAATGTGTCTTTTGGAGCAAAAATTAATATAAGACCCAGTCTTATTTTATCTTATATTGTATAAGACCAGTCTTATATTATAGTACAATAAGACCAGGTCTTACATTATTTTTTACTCCAAAAGACACATTAGAGCTGACTGTCCGGCTAGGTCTTATTTTCGGGGAAACGCGGTATATAAAATATAGTAATGGTTAATTTTAGCAGAAAAGATGATTTCAAGTCTATAGTAAATGGGCTTTGCTTAATCAGAACTTATAATTGAGCCCAGTTTTTACTCTGCTGTCCCATGTTTTAAAGAAAGAAGTGAGTCACAGGGAAAACAAATGACATCGAGCTCACTCTGAAAAGCAAGGCGAGCCTGCAGCTGGCGGACTGAGCCGAGTGGCATGCTCCCACCCTGTCCGGCCCACGTGCCGGCCAGCCAGTGGTTCGTTTATGTGTCCACTGTGGGAAGACTGTCGACAAGCCTTGAAATGAAAGGAGTTCATGTGCCAGAAATTTAAGCTGAGCTGACCCTCTCTGCCTGCCAGCATCCTCACGGGTTCTCATATTTTGAACATTTTACAAAATAGCAAGAAGGGAAACCAGAGAAAATGGATTTTTTAAGGGCGTTTGGGAGAGAGGGCCATTGTGATAACACAGTGGATTGAATTTGTCAAGCTGCCCTGCCCATATGCTTGTGTTGCGTGGCCTGGACCACTTCGCAGAAGTTAAAACTGAAGGATGGCCTTTGCTTCTTGTTTTCCTGAGTATGTGAGCTGCCAGAAGCTTGCAGGGTGTGACAAGACTCTCTCGGGTTTCTGGCTTCCTCTCAGGAGCCGAGCTCACTGCCAGGCTGTGCGGTGACCAGTGCCTTCAGCACTTTGTAGGAATGTGGAGTGGTCCTGATTTCCTGCATAAAGTGTCAGGTTCAAAGCACTTCTGTAAGTAGCCTCCCTTGTTACTTTGGATGAAATTCACACTTGTAAGTGTGAACCTCAGGATATGTGCACAAGGCAGAGGTACCCTGGGAATTTTACAGCAGCCTCTTATTGTCGGCCCAATAACCCCTCTCTGCCCCTGAGTGATGCTCACAGCCCGCCTTCTCTCTTCGTTTCTCTCTCTTATAGCCAGAGCTACCTGCAAGCCGCAAGTGATGGGCCTGCCAGCCACAGCCTGGAACCCTCTGCCAACTACAACTCCCCGAAATTCCGATCCCGGAACCAGAGTTACATGAGAGCTGTCAGCACGCTGAGTCAGGCCAGCTGTGTGAGCCAGGTCGGGGGTCCTTTCTGTCCCCTGTCCGCTGGGGCCCAGTCACGACAGCCATGTCATCCCTGAAGTCTCCCTGCCAGGGGGACAGTGCCCAGCATGTGTGGGGAAGGCCAGGGGCAGACGTGGAGGTGACTTTCACTGATTACAGACCGGGAACTTCACGAGACCGCCTCGTGCTTTGTTTACGTAGGACTGTGTGACCCTTCCGCTGATCTGGGAGTGAGGCTGACTGATCGGCTGGCCTCCCAGCCTCCTTGATCTGAGCGGATTGAGCGCACAGTGTCGTCCTTTCCCAGTACGTTTCCCAGTGAAACGAGGCCAGGGGACAGCTGTGTGGTGACCAGGCTCTGCCTACAGTGCCTGTATGTCATTCCCCCAAACTGGCCTTCTGAAGGTTCAGTAAAAAGAGTTGAAAATATGCTGTGGGGCTTGGTGTCACTCAAGAATGGACTTGATCAGGCTCAGTGGACGTGTGGCTCTGAGAAGGATTTGTCCCACGTGAATGACGCATTTCACTCAGGCCCACAGGTGTGGTCGGAGAGGAGCAGCCAGGTGAGCGGGCTGGGAGTGCTGAGCACCGAATGTTTAGGACAAGTAAGGTCGAGTCTTTAAATTTTTCATTCAACACATTGCCACTGGTTTTAACTGCCTTTAAAAATAGTGCTGGAGCTTGCCCGAGTTTTCCAGGCTCACACTTAACGCTTTCCTCCACTTCCTGTGGAGTGGCCACCGAGCATGGCTCCCATTGGAGCCCAGGTCAAATTACCATCCGCCCCTGACACCTGTGAAATTTCTAAGCCACCGTGACCTCCTCCTTCGTTGTCCAGGGACAGAGTCGGGCCTGTGTACGGTGTTGTAAGAAAGTCTCCTGAGCACCTGCCATGACTCGGGGCTGCCGCAGTCCCCTGGACACAGCCGGCCACTTTGTCCTCAACTCTTTGCGCCACTTTTTCATTGCTGATGTTCTTCAGACCACACTGGGATTTGCCAGCCTGTCAGTCCAGCGAACAGCTCCTGCCGTCGTCGTCACTCTCAGAAGGTCGTGCCCTCTGTCTCAGAGCACAGCTGCCCAGCCGACAGCTTCCCGCTCTGTGCACGGGTACACACACTGACCCGACCACAGGCGGAATCATGCCCACACTTCTCACGTCCCGATGCGTCTTAGCAGACCTCGGGCCCTCTGACCTTCGTGTCACTTGATGAATGCCCACGTCATCCAGGTCTGCTTCGCAAAGGCGTGTGCTGGGTGATTCTGTCAGTCACTGTCATCCAGCTCTTTCTGGGCTGGGCTGGGGCTTGCAGTGCAGCAGAGTAGGACACAGATGACGGAGGCAGGCGACGGACTGAGTCTGAGAGCAGCTACCTGCCTGACACCAGATGGGTCAGAGCAGGGATTCGTGGCCCAGAGTCCCCCACAGAGGTGAGCAGGTGGCCCCAAGCAGCCCCTCGCGCCTGCCCATCTTCCCGTGCCCTCCACACCAAGCAGCTCCATTTCCTGCATCGCGCCCCCAATGCCCCTGGGGAGGGCCTATGTCCCACACCAATGCCAGTGGCGCCAACCTGCTGGTGTTTCTGGGAGACATTGCCCCCTCAGCTCAGTCCTCTCCAGACGAGCCAGCGGCACGTGTCCTTCCTGTTCGTGCAGGGGTGAGGTGGCATGTGAGCCCAAAGAGCAGCCACATCCCCCAGCCTAGCACTGGCTCCTTGCTACATGAGGAGATGAAGGCCCCAGAGGGAAAAGACCCAGTCAGGGCACTGACGTGGCGTCGGCCATTCCCATGGCGTGTTGGCCTGCCCCTGTTCCCCGTTAGAACGTGTGTCTTGTCACCTACTCAGCTGGTCCCCAACCTGGTTCTCAGGGTTTCTGCGGCCCAGTGGACCTCTGCTGTCAACCGGGCATTCACAGTGGGCATTTCAGTCACGAGTGAAAAGACGACATCCTGCCAAGGCCACGTGCACAGTATGAAGCTCCCATCTTGGTCTCCTGTCACTGCCCGTGGGGCAGCATCTGTCATCTTCCTGAGGCTCAGCCTGGCTGCATCCTCCTGAATTCACCGTCGCCATGACAGTCTAGTCTCTGCATCGACTTTATGTCTGTTCATCCACAGCTGGGTAATTCTGACAACCTGACAATTGTCCCAGCGGCAAAGCAGAGCAGGAGGGTGCACTGTCAGGAACGGCCTGTAGGGGCGCTCTGCAGCCTCCCTGCCCAAGACCCTTCCTCACGCCGCCATCCCATCTCTCCTTGTCTCTGCCTCCTTGTCTTTATAAGGGTGTTTTGGCTCCGTCATGGCCTCTCTTTCTGTCATGCATCCTTTTTGTTAATTGTGGTCAAACACATATAACCTGAAATTTACCACCTTTAGTGCACAGTTCAGGGCATTACGTACAGTCACGTTGATGTGCAAACACCCCACCATCTCCAGAACTTTTCCATCTTGAAAAACTCAAACTCTGCTTTCATTGAACACCCCGCAGCCCCCCGCCCCCAGCCATGGTACTCACTGTACCACTGCTTGTCTCTGTGAGGACGACGCTCGGGACCTCACATGAGGGGAATCCTGCAGTATTTGCTTGTCCTTCTGCGCCTGGCTTCTGTCACTGAGCACAGTGTCCTCAGGGTCCATCCGTGTGGTAGCACATGCTGGCTTTCCTTCCTTCTCGGGGCTGAGCAATGCGGCTGTTTGGAGGGACCACGTTGGGTTATCATCACCCGTTGCTGGACCCTCATCGCCGCAACTTTGGTGCCTGTGAAGCTGCTGCTGAGGGTGTGGGAGTGCGTGCTCCCGCCTCGTTCAGGTCCTGCGGAAATAACCCACGTGCACCGCTGCATCAGAAGCAGCTGCTCTGAGCTTCCTGAAGAACTGCAGGATGATTTCCACAGCAGCCACACCATCTCACATCCCCACCAGCAGTGTGCAAGGCTTCCAGTGTCACCATGTCATGCTCGCTCTGTAAATGTCCCCTTTCGTGGCTGCCGAGAAGCCCACCATTGGCTTCAGGTAGAGCCCTGTGCCGTCAAAGGACAGCGCCCTCCGGACCCTGGCACCCTCACCATTTTCCTGATTTTCTCTGCTTCCTCGTGCCCTGTCCTCTAGAAGCAGTTTGAATTGCGTTTCTGAGTTTATGGTTCACAAAACAAGAAGTGGGGTGCATCGGGCCACACAGATATTCCCACTGGCCTAGGCCGCTGGGACATCCCAGACTGAGCCTGCTTTGAGCTCCAGTGCAGAGTTTTGTTCACGTCTCCAGATCTCCCTCATGCTCGGGAACAGCTCTCGGGCAGCAGAGCGCTGCTGTGCCTCTCTCGGCCAACTGGAGAGCCTTCTCAGCCACTTTCTGTTTGTTTGGGGAGTAGTCACGTCACTTCCAGAGCGACTTCACTCAGATTTTGGCTTTTTCAAGTTGTCTACGTGGATCTTGGACATAAATGGCATAAAACAACCCGAGACTTTTTGATAAAATTCCATGTAAGGGAAAACTTAGGTTGAAAGAAACTTGTAGTCCGGAAAATGGCACATTTCAATCTCATATGCATGTGTCTGACGCGTTTCACTCACAGGGTACCTGAGGCCACCCTGATGGGAAGGTCACAGTGTGTCTCTGCCCTGGATGGTCTGACTCCACCCAGCATCAGAGGCCCTCAGGCCCGTCAGATGAGTCAGATGTGACCCTTACGTCTCTCTGGCTTTTCTGGCCACACAGCTACAGCTGGTTCTCTCTCTCGCACTGTGGCCTCAGGCTGGCAGCCTGCCTGTCAGCCCTCAGGCGCACTCCTCTGTCATCTCTAGAACCAGTGACTGTCAAATGTGGACTCGTCAGCATGTCAGTAACCACATGTGACAACAGTGGAGCCCGCCGCAGGTCTGCCACTCAAGGTGGGCAGAGGCATCACATTTGTCCCTTGTCAAGGGAATCTGATTCTTTCACCTGATGCTACTCTGAACAGTTAGAGAAAAAGAACTAATCTGGTGTTTAAAACAATACTTTTCTCATTTACCTGTAACATAACCCCGGGTGGGCATCCAGGAAGTTGTTGGCGACATTTAAGTGGTGGGACAAACGCTGGACGTGGGAGACTGTGAGGCGAGCAGGGCATGGGCATCAGAGGGTACGTGTCAGCGTGGATTTACAGTGGGGTCTCCCTGGTGCCCAGATGAGTCCCAGTTTTCTGGCCCAGGCTCCCGCTGCCCCCCGGTGAGCCCAGGGCCGGACGGCCAGACAGGGAGACCATGTGGAGGGGATGCCAAGGCTCTAGCAGGCCCGCCGCAGCTCTTCCCTGAGCCCTGACTCTGTTCTCTCCTGCATGTGACTCCACGAGCTGGGGCGCTGGCATCAACAGCAGGCACCCCGCAGGCTTACGTGTTAGCATGCATGCGATACACATGAGGGGCGGACCCCAGATATAGCAGCGATGGGAGGTCATTATCAGAGCCCCTCACCCGCACTGGCGAAATCACCCCTGCGTCGCTGACATCTGCCCATGCGCCGTGGGCTTCTCGGCCTCCGCCCACCGGTGAGCAGTGACATGTTGCCAGTCAGTTTCCACTTTTCATTCTTAAAATTCTCACCCTTTCTCCAGCCCCATTGTCTTGCCTTAGGGCCAAATTTCACTTCACTGCATTTCCACTTAAAACCGGATTTGGCTCATGGGAAACAGGAGAGCATTACCACCCAGGAACCTCGGGGAAAGCGGGTGCCACGCGCGGTCCTCCGCCCCGCACTCAGGCCCTGCAGCCGACCTGCCCTGACAGCGCGCCGCGTGGGCAGCGCTGAGCTGCCCCACTGAGCAAAGCCTTGCGTGTGTTTTCAGTGTTTCCTAAGAAATGACCCAGTAAACTATTTCCCAAGCTTCAGAGCTTCCCGTTGCCGATTTCGGGCTAATGACGCTGAATACACAAGACTAATGGGATCGGGTGCGGCGCGGCCGTGCGCCCGGGCCTCTCGCTGACTGTGCCCCGTGTGTCGTAGATGAGCGAAGCCGAGGTCAACGGGCAGCTCGAGTCGGTGTGCGAGTCCGTCTTCAGCGAGGCGGAGTCCCAGGCCATGGACGCGCTGGACCTGCCCGGCTGCTTCCGGACGCGAAGCCACAGCTACCTGCGAGCCATCCAAGCCGGTTACGCCCAGGACGACGAGTGCATTCCCGCGATGACGCCCTCCGCTGTGCCCTCGGCCGTCAGGGCCTCCGCAGGTAAGGACCGCCCCCCGCCCCCCCAGGTGTGCCAGCTTGCCCAGGAGGGGCGGGGCTTCGCCACCGCGTCCTTTACTCTGCGAGGCCGTGACTTTCCCATCGTGTGTGACACTGTCATATCTGCCAGGGTGCTTTGAAACATGTCTTTCATAGCTAACTGTTCTTTTTCTTAGAATGAAATCTATTATCAAGGTTTTTAGAAATAATCAAGTATAACTTGTAAAGTTTCGTAGAGGAAAAAAATGTAGGCGCTGATATTTGGAAGGTGGTTGTGTTTTAAATGTCGAAGTTTAATCGACCGCAGTGAGAGCAGCGGCTCCTGGGCTCCCGCGGTGTCCGGCTCCGCTGCTGGGTCCGCAGATCCATACACGGGGCTCACGGCTGCGAAGCAAAGCGATCGCTAATGGAAAGTCACTGAGCATCCGCGGGCTCTGCGACTCAATGGCACCGCTTCCTCCAGTTCTTCGGGAAACACGTCCACGCCCTGGAAATGAACCGCCGACCTAAATATCCCTCCCTGGTATTTCACTGCACGGTGTCATAGCACAGGGAGTATGCTCGGCTGGAGAAACCCGCGAGACAGGGCACTCCGTGGAAGGTCGCCCCGCTACGCGTGCAGGCTCAGCACGGCCGCCTGGGCCGAGCAGCGGTGTGACCTGAGAGTCACAGGCGTGGGACGCGGCCAGGTATCAGAGGGCAGTTCTGAGGCGAACTGGAATGTTCTTCCTGATAACTGGCGTGGGAACCAGAGTGGGAGAAGGGGACAAACCGCGTTTTGTTTGCGCGCTGAAGCACTCGGCAAGAATTTGGGGCGCCGACACGGAGTTAACAAGTTGCACGAGTCACGCCACTGCCTAAGCCCTGAGCTGTCGTGCACCTGGGGGGACACGGTCCCAGCGGGCTGGTGGGGACAGCCTGGACGCACAGCTTGCCCCACCACCCCGGGTCTTGTCAGCTTTCTGAGGGGTTCAGAGGAGGAGTGGCCCAAGGACTGATTCTCAGAGATGTTTTCAGGTCCTTTGTGGCGCCCAAGGAGATGCGATCCTGACGGCCAACCCTGGGGAGGGGGAGCAGAAGGAGGCTCTGGGTGGCAGCGGTGCGCCCCACTGGGGAGGCCCGGCCCAGGAGTGGAGGGCAGTGCCCTCCGCTGGTCCGGGTGACGCCTACAGGCCGCCAGTTCCTCAAGGTGCCACCAGGGGGCCTACAGGTGGCCTGCGGGCCTCTGGCTCTGCTCTTAGGTGTCTTGTCCCACTTGCTTCCCCTTTCGTGAAGGCAGGGACAGCTCTCACGCTCTACCCTGTGAGAAAAAGAAACGTGAACAGTGAGCAAACTAGAAACCTAGGGAATCAGGGAGCTTTAGGATCACCGCATTTAAACACACGCACTCCAAGAGACCGTTACTGGTAGGTCCGCCATTTGTCGGGCGTCTCTTATGAGCAAGTAACAACTCAGCACGAATGGTCTTCAGAAATGCTTTGAAACAATAATTACCTAGTAAAAATGACTTTTTGTTTTAGAGCTGGCATTATAGGGGAAATAAAAATAAAACAGGTTTCATAGAAATAATGCAAGAACCAGTGCAGAACTGAGACTAAAATTCTAATTTATGTACACACCATTTTACCAAGTACATTTTGTATTCCCAAAACGTATGCACCAAATAAATTATGAAAGGTGCTTCTCTTCAAAGTTTCTCCTGGGTCTTGGCATAGTTATTGACTCAGAATTTCTTCCAGACCTTTGGGGGTGGCCAGAGGTGGGGACGGCCTGAGAATCCAGTAAGAGAATGGAAAACACTGGGGACATAGCATTGTCCCTTACAAGCTGCTATTTTGAAGAAGTGTGAGTGCAGCTAAATCATTAGTTCCTCACTTTCTGTTTTACTCTAAGCTTTATCTGTTAAATACTTACAACACTTCTTGCCTAATTAGAGTTGAGCTGGCATGCAACAAGTCTGTTCAGTAAGAGGGTGAAAGATGCCAGAGAAATGAAAACATCCCTGTCTGGAAAACAGAGACACCCGAGTAGGGACAGAGCTTCCTGGCCCTGGGAGAACGAGTTTCAGTGGCTGTCCACACAGCTGGGGACCCTATACTGCCACCAACATCTAATGGCTTCCCTTGTCAACATGTGTATGTGAGTGTGCGCAGAGAAAGAAAGATTATTTTGACAAATTGATTTTCTCTGATGGTTCTAAAACTACCTCTTGAAAACAATTCCAGAAAAGTTATTTTCTGAAACATTCACACTGATTTTTTTGAAGAATAGGACTTATTTAATAGGATTTTTTTTTTTTTTTTTGCATCCTTGAAAAGCCACAGTTGGTGTCATGAGGTTGTCTCACCTTCTGTAAGATGCAAATATGTAATTGTAATGTTCATATAGCAATAATCATCTCTTAAAATGATGTGTGGAAGGTTTGTTAAGGATGTAGAAATACAGTTTTCAGTATCTCTTTTAAGCTCTGACAGGCTGGGGCTGCAGGAATGCTTGGCGCGTCTGGGGCTTGGGTGCCTGTTTGTTCCCTGAGCACCCAAAAGCACCTGGTGGTTCGGCCGCAGCAGCTGTGTCCCATCTCAAGTCCAGGAGGTCAGCTGGGACGAGGGCGCACAGCGTGACCACACGCGTGTTTGCACCCCACTGTCCCCTCATTATGACAAACTCCTCATTGATTAGTGTCCTCCCTTTAAATGAAGTGGTTTTGAAAATATCTAACTTTCATTTCACACATGGTTTCCTTCTCATCTGTGTAATGATTTATCAGACAGATTTACTTGTCTAAATATGCATTTCACTCGATTTTTCTAGGGAGAGAATGTTATTGATGTCATGGAGGAAAATGCTGTAAAATTAGGTTATAATGATTTTTCTCTGGGTCAAAAATTTTCTCAACATATGTCACTACTGATTCTAGAAGTCATTGAGACAAAGGGAAAATCCATACAAAGCTGACAGAGGAAACTGCCATAAGCTCATTTTTATTTGATTGTTTGTAGAGTGACTTATCTCCCAAGGGTACGTAATAATTTCCGGTGTCTGAGCTAGCCTCAAGCCTCTGGAGTCTGACTGCCTTCCTCAGCTCCCACACGGGACTGTGAGCTGGTCCCAACCGTCGTCACATGTGCTCTGACTCAGCCCCACCTGTCTCCCTTGGGTGAGGCCCCGGTGGTTCCATGGGGCCCACTCACCTGATTCAGAATCATTTCCCAGCTTCAATCACATCGGCAAAGTGCCTCTCACCATGTAATGTGCCAGGGACCCACACATGAACATCTGGGGCCATTTTTGTGTCTGCCCGACCAGGATTTCAGTGGATACTGGTTGAGTGCATGAATGAATGAATGCATGCATGCATGCATGCATGCATAATGTCTTCGCTGGAACCCGGTCCCGTGTGAGCGTTGATACAGTCTCAGACAGATACGCCGGGGTCAGTGCTCTTCTCGGCACGTTCCACGAATCCTGGTAAGAAATTCAAGTTCACGCCGATGATACGAAACCAAGTCCTCAGCGGCTGCCAGGCAACCGTGCAAGAAACACCTCACCTGTGGCCAGGTGGGAGCCCACGTGATGTGGTGCAGGGGTTTTCCTCCCGTCGTGTCTGCCCTGCGTGGCAGCATAGATCTGTGCTGTGATTCCAGAAACTGGAACGTGGGGACATTGTGTGTGATCCGTCAGCCCAGACACTCCCGCAAATGTCCCCGTGGCTGTCACGGTCACCGCCAGGATTTCGGCTCAGAAAATACCAGCGCTGGTGTTTGTGTGAAGCCCTGAGAAGCTCTTTGTTGTGAGGGGAGCCATGGTCAGGCCTTTGAAGCAGACCCCTCCCTGAATCTGAGGCAGAGAGGACATTTGCCTCGGGGTGCGTCTGACTGCAGCGCTGAGACCTCTGAAGGGTAAGAAGGGCTCTGCAGAAATCCTCCTTGCTGCTTGTCCTTTCCACGGACATGTGCGTTTTACAAGAAGTCAAGATACGCAGCCTGAACATGTAAAAGTGGACATACTCTGTGACTTCATTGCCATCTTTTCTTTGAGCCACAATCAGAGAATCATCTGTTGCTTTATCTGCTCCTGCTGGAGACCCTCTGGCCAGGGAAGTGGAACAGTCAGGACCAGTGAGAGAAGTCAGAGTGTTAGTGCCTGCACACAGAGGATGGACACCTACAGGACCTGGCAGAGGCGGGAGCCCAAGAAGCATTGGCGGAGACGGTGCGGGGTTGGGATGGACACGAGCACTGAGTGGAAGGAGGACGAGCAGCCAGCGTCCAGTGGCGCCTCCCAAGGGCCAGTGTCTAATGTGTGTCCACAGAACAGGCGTGTGGGGGTTAAACGTGTGCTTCCCAGGTTTCAGAAACAGCTGTGCATTTGAACAGGGAACTCCATGTGAGAGCAAGAACAAATGTATTCCCAAAGATTTTCCCTAATAAACAATGTGCTCTCTCCTTCCAAAACGCCTCTCTTAGCAGTACCCACCTGTCCACTTGCGTGGGCCAGGAGAAACAGCCGTGCAGTGTTTGGGGACAGAGCCCCAGAGAGCAGTTTCCAGGCTCTCGGCGTCACGTGGGAAGGTGCTGGCTCGGGTAGTAGATGGCCGTCAGCTGTAACCAGTTAGCCAATTAGCCACTGATATAACTGCCGTCGCTGTGTTTGTTGGTTGGTTTGTTGGTTGGCAGGCAGAGAACCCAACAGCAGATTGCAGATCATGTGGCTCCTGCTTCCTGTGTCTCCAAACCAGCCGCCAGCGAGAATATAGTGGTGTGAGTCCCCTACCTATGGCTCCGTGGGTGTTCCTTTTTGGCCTCACCATGTCCTGCGTTCTTGTGTGGAGAGCGGGAGCTGTGACCCCGCATGACACAGTGTCCAGTGAATTCTGTCATTCTGTCCCCGTACAGGTGAGCGCGTCAGGGTCCACTTGCCCCTGTGGGATTGAAACTGGAGCCACAGGTTCTGACTCCTCGTCCAGATTCACACCGTTTACAGTTGTAACAATGTGTCACCTAAGCAGGACTACAGGGAGATACAGGCGTGTGGATTTAGTCGGAGATCATGCAGGACATCCCGTGTTGTCCTCACGACTGGTTACAAGAAATAATTGTTTAACCTGAGGATAAGTAAGCCAGTCAGGTGGGTGGTTTATATCCTGTGACCTAAATCAGCACCGAGTAAATACATGAGTGAGAGCACCGCTGGGGGTAGAGGCGTCATCTCTACCAGGTGTGAGGACACCAGCTCACGTGTGTCCAGGCTCCCTCCCTGCGGCACAGCCTCCCGCTGGGTCTGCTGAGGCTGCGACCATGCCCACCTGGGCCTCTGCCTGGTCCCCTGCTTGGCCCCTGCTCAGACTTCCCGTCCGCCCTCATCGTGCCTCCACACCGCCTCCAGGATTCCCTTCTCCAAAATACAGTCGGGTCCCAGCATTTCCGCCTCACGCCCTCTCTTGGTCTCCTGTTCCCACTGAGGAAAGGCTGCTGCCCTCTACAGGGACTGAGCCCAGCGAGCCCTCCAGCTGCCCTGTCACCCCACCAGCTCTCACTCCCCCCGAAATCGCCCCATTCTGTTCCTTCGCATCCGCTGTGTGTTCAGCCCAGAATTTGCTTCCCTGGGCTTTTTGCCTCTTCCCTCGCTACATGACCTCAACTCAGCAGCCTTCTCCAGGAAGCCTCCCCTGATTGCTCTGCCTCTAATCAGTGTAGGTGCCGCCCTGAATGAATTCCTTCCCTCCCAACACCCTGAGCAGACAAGTTCCAACAAAAGAACATACTATTAAAACAAACAAAACAAATTCTAATTTCCATATATTTTAAAAACGTACTTCTCTTTTAAAGACACAGGGATATTGGATGACAAAAATTTAGGCCACAATAGAGAATTAAATTTACTACTTGTATACATTTAATGTCTCAAAATATGTTTAAAAAGCATGGATTCTATGGCTTTTACTCCTTACAATATGTTAGTTTAGAAAGCATTAAATTAAAACAGGCTATTTAAATTCACAAAATTATAAAATATTATGAGAATATTGAAAAGAAAATACCTTTGCTCCTTCAGGAAAAAAGAAATATGGTAACAATACTTTAAAATCAAATCGCTTAGTGTCAGTTATTTAGTTTTCTTTCCTTGCAACGATGTGGACAGTGGCCCCTGTGACACAGTGGCATCCACTCAGGCTCAAGGTGGCCAGTGCTACCAAGAAAATCCCCACTCAGCATAATTTGGGGTCACATGCAGCGCATTTGGGGGAACGGTGCTGACAGGCAAATCCGGTCACTTTCCCAAGCTCAGAGCCCAGGAAGTTTTTCTCTCTAAACTGCCATAAGATGTGAGTACTGCTGCCAGCTTGCCGATGGCTTTCATTCTGCGAATGATTTTTCTGAGTTTAAAGGAGAGTGACAGTTTAAAAGGTTCCATGTGACATCAGGAACACCCAGCATGCCGTAGGTCATAAATAAACATTTGGGGGATGCGTAAATTAATGGCTCAGTCTTTCTGTGGATGGCGCGTGGGACATCTTATACCTCATTATAGAACTGGCATTACTCATTTCAAGAAGCTCCAGAAGTCCAGGTCGGGTTGTTTTTTAAATAAAGACTAAAGTGTGAGCTGGAACACAGTAACAGGAGTCAGCTGCTGGCCACCACACTAGGAGCGGCTTCTGAAAAGGACAGTAAACTGCCACTTTGGCCCGAGTGCAGTCTGTGATCTTATCTCAAAGCCTTGCTACAGGGTGGACTCACTGTGCGTTTGCTCTCATGCCAGCTGGTTGTCTCCGTGCCCTGTGCCTCCTGCGAGTGAGGGACACGCTTTCCCGAGACAGCAGAGGGCTGCCGGGAGCCCATTGCTGCCGTGTGTCAGAAGCGCCTGGTGTTCGTGGTAGTATTATTGATGGGGATTTGGGGCAGGTCTGTTTCAGCGACTAGGACAAAGCAGGAATTCAGAGCTCACCCCTGTTTGCATAGGGTGTGCTCCTTGCACTGGGTCTGGCAGCTTTGTTAGCAAACAGCCATCTACCCCTTTTGCAGAAGGTAGGGGGAGCCTGCAGCCTGATGCCCCCTAACCATGGTGCCAGAACAGCCTCCCCACGTCCAGCCCCTCTCGCTTCCCTTCTGGCCACACGAGGAGTGGGCCGTGCTCAGCTAGTGCAGACTGCTGGGGCGTATGGCTCCCGGCAGGCTCCGAGTGTGCACGCAGGACCTCTGGCCCACGCAGCTCTCTGATTTACTGGCTCAGCAGCCGTCCGCCATCTGACCACTTGCTCTCAAGGAGACAGGCACAGAGGCCGTTCCAAATGCCGGCCCAGGTGCGGGGCTCGCCTGGAGGTTATGATGTGTCATCCGTATTGTAGGTTTGGGAACCTTCCGAGTTTCTTGCTACACTCTGTAGGAGAACCTGACGATATTTAGGGTGTATTCCCTGAGCATCAGTAAGTTTAGTCAGAAGTTAGCTATTGTTTTTTCTCTTGCAAGTACCCTTTTTTTATTATTATACTGATTTTTTGTCATGGAAAGCCCTTTTCTTTTCCTTAATAAGGAGACAGCAGTGACTCTGCATATACTGATGTATGTAGGTCGGCAGCCATGCACTCACTGTTGGCTCTGTGCAGACATGGAAATCCGTGATTTCATCATCAGACAAAACACCACCTAAGAAGTACCCTGTGGGGACAGAGCCAGGAGTGCAGTTTCCAAGCTCCCAGCCTCACGTGGAAAGGTGCTGGCTCAGGCAGTAAATGGCCATCAACTGTGATTGGATGGCCATCAGCTGTGGCTAATTGGCCGTCAGCTGTAACCAGTGAGCCACTGGCCACTAATATAACTTCCGTGGCTACACTAGCAGAAAATGGAGGGCTAGGAAGAAGATGGTGGCTGAGGTAGCAAGAGCGGATTGCAGCTAGCAAGTGGGGTTGGTTGGTTGGTTGGCAGAGACAAGTGGACGGCAGGTTGCAGATAGTGTGGCTCCTTCTTCCTGTGTCTCCAACGCAGCTGCCAGCGAGAATATAGTGGTGTGACTCCCCCATCTATGGCTCTGTGGGTGTTCCTTTTTGGCCTCACCATGTCCTGCATTCTTGTTTGGGGAGTGGGAGCTGAGACCCTACATGACACCCCACATGACATACCCCTCCCCAAATTTTGATAGTGAAAATATAATTCTGGAACCACTTTAACATGGACTCTGTTCAAAATTAAGTGTCTCGAATAAAACTAAGTACACACACACACACACGCACACACACACACAAACACACCAATTGTGAAGACATACGACAGGTGCATCTGTTATACAATTTACAACTTCTCAAACAACAGATTAATCAAAGTCACCCAGTTGCCACCCAGTTGTGTCACTGTTATTGATCTGTCAATGTTTCCACTGAAAATAATCATTCTTTGCAAAAATGTTTTTCATCTAAGTTTAAAGCTTCCCATTTTCAAAGACTGGAGACATAATTGCATCCTAGCAAACAGTTAATTTGGAGGGCACCACACCATGCTTTCTTGTTTCATCTCGCTGCCCAATCATCAGACCCCAGTGCATGCTGCCTCTGCTCACGTATCTGTCCCCTTTTTGGGTGATCATTTTACTTACTGCCTGGCCCTTTGAACATTGTGTGCTTGGAAACTTGCATGACTCTTCACATCATTAAAGTTGGTTCGTTCTCAGTATTTCTTTAGAAAACTCCAAGTTCTTATTATGTAATGTGATTTTTAGATATTTAAAGTGAAAACAGGAAGTATCTCGAACAGTGAAGCAGCTGTCATCACTTCCCTCTGTCTGCAGGATGTTAAATGCTGCTTAGACTATAATTTCTTGCTAATTAGCATGTTTGAGCTCTGAGTCTTTGCTGCTCACCCATCAATGTTGCCCCAGACCTTGGATGACCCACGTAAGTTTTTGTGACTTTTGGGAAACCATTGTGTACATGCCTTTGGGGTGCGATTGTTAGGTCCTGCTTGCTTTACACTTGTGTTCTGAGAGTAACATTAATTAAAACGTCAAAATAGCTGTAATTTTTTATGCTGAATCTTTCATCTTCAAAGTTTGGTTTCTCCACTATCCAGACTCTCATTTAGACATCCGTGGGCTCGATTACTGTAATTCCTCTTATGCTGTTATCTTTGAATTTCTAAGTCAGAGAGTGCAGTGTATTTCAGTGTGGCTGTTACATCCAAACAGAATGCAATGCTTGCTGCTAGAAACATCCTTCATCTGGATTACGTATTTGTGCTTTATTCGGTATAAGGCTAAATTTTAAATGTCCTTTTTGGCTTGCAGAGGACGTCCAGTGATTGAGTTCAGAAGTGGTGTCCAGCCCTACAGGTGTACATGCAGAATTAGGCATGTTTGAAGGAATCATGTGTTCACATTTGAGATGACTCGAAATCACATAGAAGTATAGACTGGCCAGCCGTGTGTTGCATCTCATTCAAGTTCGCATATCTCAAATAAAATGTGTTTCTCTAAACTCTCCTTCAGTAGATGTGCCAACCCAGCACTTTGGAGGCCTACAGGGAAGCCCTGTGGTCACTTCCATTGGCCTTCTGTCCCCTGGGGGCCAGGTAGGAGGATGACCCTGGTGCTAACTTTGCCGGGGAAAACGTACACCAGCCACCCTGTCCGTACAGAGACCACCAGCTGCCGTAACTGCTGAGCAGCTGAAACTGCTGGTGCCGCAGAGAAACTGGCATTACTTGTGGTTTAGATGTTTCAATACCGTAGCAGCTCAGGTCACTGAAATGTGTCTGCGCGACTGGACAGCGCAGTCCAGCATGGAGCCCCGTGTGTGTGCTGGAGATCAGCTGTGCGTTTGGGGCCCAGCGTTTGCGGGTGAGGCCTCCTCCCCCTCCCCTTTTCTCTGCCAACAGTGCTCCCAGCCACAGCCTCTTCCCATCTTCCCGCCCAACAGTCCTTTTGACCCAGGGCTTGGAGCAGTTTCTTCAGGAGTGCGAGGCCGAGGGGTGAACGCATGTGAGATTGACGGACACCAGGTGGACACGAAGGGCCCCTTAAACCACCCGGAAGAGCTGAGCCACTTTCACACCAAGGGTGGGACAGGCCATGGTGAGGATGTGAGGTCGCCCTGGCCGAGGGCAGAGGTGGCGAGGCGGACAGGAGGCGGCCTGAGAGGCCGTCCAGGAGGAAAAGCCCAACCAGGGGGCGGGAGAGGCCGAGCTTTGAGGGTGGGACCCTTATCGTAAGCGTCTCTGCGTCCCCTGGAATCAGGCCTGGAATACAGCCATTTCCAACCATTTTCCTTTGGAGGCTGGTTCACATTCAGGGAAAAAGTCCTCAAACAAACAGATGATTTTAGATGTTTTTCTGGTGTAGACAAAGTGCAAAGCCTCCTTCCTAGTAACCGTCTTCCTGCCTCTGTTTTCTGCCCTCAGATCTCTTTCCCACGCATTCTTTTAAAAACGTATCAACTTCATGCATTTTCATGTGCAATTTTATGCCTTAAAACTCTATCGTCCTGACATGAAAAACTCATTTTGTTTTATTTGCCCATGTTTATTTGAGTATTTATTAGGAAATCCACCCACACAGATTAAACAATAATTGATGACTAGGCGGGGACATGGAAGTCCCTGGGAACAGAGCAGCAGAAATGGTGTTTCCACGGCCGCAGCAGGACGCTTGCTCAGTCTGTCCCCACAGACGCCGCTCAGTCCCCTCCAGGACGTCCGTGCTCTGTGCGCGTCTGGGCGTGGAGCCAGCCCGCAGCCCTCAGCCTGCACACAGCCTGCCTGCGTGGCGCTGTGACGAGGGGCACCTGGGTTCCCTTTCAGAGGCACTTCTGTCGGTTCTTCGCTTCCAGATACAGAAAAATAAGCAGCAGTGATGGGAAACCCACTCACACCAAACGGGTGCTAGGATGCCCAGCCTTTGCTGTGACAACAGTAACGCCTAAGCTGGGCAAACACCCCTGATGACTCTTGGGCAGCATGTACGAGACCCGAACACAGTCTCACCTCCAAATGCTTCGGCTTTGCTTCAGCAGAGTCATTGTGCGGCCCGTGTGCACCAGGCGGGGTAAACGAGCTGAAGCGGCTGTTTGCGGGCAGAGGTGAGGGGATTTGGGTGGGATGGATTTGGAGACATGGCGTTTCTTCTCAGTTGACTGTGTTTATAACCAGTAAGTGTACTCATGGGAGCAAACCACCTTCTGATATTACTTACAGTATTTTCTCCATTATAGAAGGGATGCCTGTGCGTTATAAGCATTTTTAGGACATACAGAAAAATGTAAGAGAAATTAGTCGCCCATATTGTCACACAGTAAGACCAAGACTGACGGTTTTAGGGTCTTGTAATCCTTCACAAATATGTTGTCAGTCTGGAGATAACTTAGTGTATCCTGCCTTTTTCCAGCGTTACAGAATGAGCATTTTCCCCGATGCCGTGAGCTGTGTGAAAATTATGGAGCAACTGCCTTGTTGCTGTTGCCGGACTTCTCGCCTCCTTGTAACCGTTGGGAGCGTTTGCATGTAGACTCCTGCTACACAGCGTCCCCTTGTTGCATTGCTTTCTCAGGCTGGACACTGGGAACGGACTTGCGTGATGGGTCCTGGGGTGGACACGGGACGCTGCCAACCGACTCTCTGTGCGGGGGAGGAGGGGACATCCACTTCTGTTGACTTGGGACTCCTGTTCTCCTTACAGCTATCTCGTACACAAATTACAAGAAGACTCCACCCCCCGTACCCCCGCGGACCACTTCCAAGCCTCTGATCTCGGTGACAGCGCAGAGCAGCACGGAGTCCACACAGGACGCCTACCAGGACAGCCGTGCCCAAAGGACATCCCCGTGGCCCCAGGATGGCCGTGGCCTCTACAACTCCACGGACAGTCTGGACAGCAACAAGGCCATGAGTCTGGCCCTAGAGACGGCCGCTGCCCAGCGCCACGCGTCCGACAGCCAGAGCGGCCCAGCACGGACTGGCGACAAGGCCATCCTGGCATCCAAGGCCGAGGACTTCCTCAGGGGCACACGTGCCTCCATCAGCATCCAGGTAGCCTCTGCCAGCGCGCTGGTCCCCACAGACCCACAGGCCCCTGAGGGCCACAGGCACCAGGCAGGTCTCTGTTCATGTTGCAAGGCTATAGGTGCAGTAGGCGAGCAGCCCCCCAGGGCCACTCAGGTCTCCGTCCCATGCCCGCTCTGCCACCCGTAGGTCCCCTCCCCACCCAGTACATTGTCGAGGGACCACTGGCTACTTAGCATGGAAATAGGTAACTGATGCTTCAGAAGGAATTTCCTGTTGAAAGTGATGTTTCAAAAGCTTTCCAGTCTTGCAGCCAAACAGGTAAGTGGGGGGAGGTGCTGTGAACATAGAGGGACAGAAGAGAGGACAGGACAGGGGACGGTGCCCAGCGTCACCCCACGTGGGCCGCCCGGGGCCTGCTTTGTCCGCTGCAGGACATTTGTCCCATGGTCTCAGACTGCCGGGGGCCCCAAACCCCTGCCCGAGACGCAGACCTGGCAGTGCCCCCCGGGGCTCTGAGCAGTGGCACCGCCATCTCCCTCCCACCTCCCACCCACCCCAGCTCGGTCCAGCGCATCCACTCTGAGCACATGGTAGGGCCTGTTCTGAGACACAGGGCCAGGTCCCCACTCACTTCCCAGCGCAGGGACGACACAGGACACTCCTCACCCCAATGAAACTTCCCCTCAATCTGTCTCGGCGACTGTCCCCTACCAGGTCCTGTGACACGGTGAGGCAGGGTGTCTGTGTCCAGCGGAAGTTATAAAAATCAGGGGGCTTCACGGCCACCAGGGAGGAGGGCGAGCAGACCTGACTGAGTGAGTGAGGGAACGCACTGGGCGTCCGTGGACGAGGGACGGGGAGCAGGCTGGGGGGCGCCACGGCCCAGTCCTGCAAGCAGGCCCCCACACTGTGGTTCGTTGTTTTGTTTAGGACTCTGAGTTCCCAGAGCGTCAGCCCTACCCAAGGTCAGATGTAAGTACAACATGCTCACAGCCCGGAACGCATGAATTTATTTATCTCCTTTCTCTGGACTTTCCATACAACTGCTCTTGTTGCCTGTCCTGATTCTATATGCCAGGCACTGTGCTGGGAGGTCCCGTTAGTGCAGGGGACCCTGGCACCCCGTGTGTAAGCGTCCCACCCATGACAGTGAAGGGGGCTCACACAGCCCCGTAACTTGCTGTGACCACAGCGCAGCACATAGGACAGTCAGGGCTCCTGCCGATCGTTCTGGCCGCCAAGTCACAGCTCAAGACCCTTATGAGGTCCCCAAATTAACCAGAGGACTTCATGTTCTTTTCACCTGCCACCTTCCCAGGCTTTCTCCTGGCTGCCCTCTCCCCACAAGAAGGGGTGGGATGTCACCTTGTGAGCACGTGTCCTGACTTATGTGAACATAGTGGGGACATAATTCCGAAACCCGTCACGTGACATGATTGGGCTGGTAGAGGATGTGCCTTCACCCTGGAGCCCGGTGTCCTTTCCCTCCCGTAGCCCATGCTGTGCCCCCGCCAGGCCCGCGCTGCTGCCAGAGTGCCCGCCCCGACCCACACCCTCCCCCACCCACTGGCACGCAGCTCACACATTAGCCCTCCTGGAAGCCTTTCTGGACACTGTCCCCAGACTTCGTGCTCAGCGATGGCCGGCCTGTCCCTTCGCCTTTGATAACCCTACACCCAGCACAGTGCCTGGCACATAGCGAGTGCTCGTGAATGTGAGGAAGCGAGGGGGCGGGTGAGTGGGCAGTGAGACAAGTGTGGATGCAAGAATGCGCGTGTCTGACGGCGTCTGCTGTCCTCCATGGCAGCAAAAGAGCGCACAGTCCTATGTGCACTCGTAACCTGTGGTCACAGTGAAGTGCATTAAAAAGCCAAAAAAACATCGTCACAGAAACTCAAGTGTTAGATAAGAAGAGCCCAGGGTGGAAGGCAGAAGAGGGTAGACAGCCAACTCAGGCCACGAACGCAGAGACAAGGAAGTGGCCGTGGCAGCAGCTGAAGGGCTGCTAGAGCGATGGCTGAGGACGTGTCAGTGTTGTCA
Source organism: Rhinolophus sinicus (assembly GCF_036562045.2). Lineage (NCBI taxonomy): Eukaryota > Metazoa > Chordata > Mammalia > Chiroptera > Rhinolophidae > Rhinolophus > Rhinolophus sinicus. The sequence goes on from NC_133754.1 coordinate 648,272, forward strand.
GGCCCCGAGTCAGGTAATGGCAGTGACACGCAGAAAGGCAGGTGGTGGCCACGTCACTGTCCCGGGCTCCCCACCATGTGCCTGGTCCTCAGGACCCCGTGTGCCAGCGGTTCTCACATCCAAGTTACAGGTGGGGAAACCAAGGCTCAGGAGTAAGTGACCTGCCTGAAGGCACATGGCCAGACAGTAGCCAACAGGGTGGGAACGCGTAGCCCGGGTGCCAAAGAAGAGAAACGGGACGAGGGCGGGAGCAGTGCCCTGTCTGCCACTCGGGCAGACAGGCGGCGGCGGCCGGCAGCCAGGAGACTAGGCTGAAGCTGCCCTGGGGGCTGATGGTGGCCCGTCTGCAGGCTCACTTCCCAGAACCACAGCTGGTGGGGCAGGGATGGCAGGGGGGCACTGTCTGCACGCAGACGGGACAGAATTTCTGTGCCCATCAACGAGACTTCCCACCGCTGCACGTGTACTAGGGCCCTGAACAAGCCACCAACAAGCAGCCATGATGCCCTCTGTCCCTGTCACCAGGGGCACTCACACCCATTTCCTGGGCTGGGGTCACAGCTGCAGGGCCCTGCGTGCTGTCATCGGACCTGGCCCGACCTCACTCTTTTCACGACACTGGTGACATCGCATCCCTTTGTGTTCTTGTGTGTTTTTATGTGCTGCTTGTCTGCTATGCAGAGTTTTTACTTTTCCTTTGTGTGTGTGTTTGTGGAACTGTCCCCAGACCCTGCCACTGGGTCCCAGCAGCCCCATGTTAACTGGGAGCGGTCACCACTGTCACACCAGCTCATGGGGTGATTGTTGACAGCCTCGGAACGCATGTTACGGTTCAGTGTCATGTCCTCCCTAAGAATGTGGGTTTACTCACGAACCACAGTCCCACCGGCAGCCTGGGTTACGTGTGCCCCAGGGGCTCTGAGCCCCTCAGAGAAGCAGGGCCGCAAATCATGTTTAAGTCTGACCTTGGGAACGGTCCTGCGGGAAATACAGCACCTTTGTGTCTGCCGTGTCCCTGCCGGCCATGTGCAGGCTGTCGGAGGCAAACACAGTCACGTCCATAGCATGTTTACGTATCTGTGAATGTGTGTTTTATGTACACACACCTTATGGTTGTATCGTGCTGTCCGCTCATGTGCAGGTTTAGAGTCATTGTTACATAAGCACCCTTCATGTTACAGCGCATATAACTGTCATCTCAATGGGCGGTGCTCTGTGCTGAGTAAATCCTAATTTACTGCATGTTAACTGTTCTCCTACTTTGCCATCCCCGTTTTTCCGCATTTCACTTTATAAATAATACTATGATGAATACCTCACACATTTGTCAGAATTCAAGATAATTTCTTTAGATTAGAATCCTAAAAGTGGCAAATATTCTGACCATCCTTATGATAAAAATGAGTGCTCTTTCCATTACAAAAATCTCTCTAAAAGTATGAGTATAAACTCATTTCACCCACATTGTGTATCTATCGAATTTGACAATATCTACCCAAACTGTAGAAGACGACACCTCTGACCCAGCAAACACACAGGCTGTGAGTGTATTCACAAAAGTTTGCATTCACACACACATGCAGGCATGTATTACAGCAGCATCATTTATAACGGCAGGAAAGTAAAAATAAGCAAATCATCCCTCCAGCAGAGACTGAGTTACATTCGTGAAACAGAACAGCATGCAGTTAGCGCACAGGGAGCGTCTGCACTCACATGGAACGTGATCCTGAACACACTGATTCTCATTGAGATCCTCTCGTGTAAAATAATAGTGATAACAGTCTTCACATCCAGCACGAATAATAATGAAACATTAAAGCCATGCCCACCTAAAACTAGGAAGAGACATGGCGATCACAGGCTGAGGCTTTTCCTCCAGGAGTGTCAGCCTGTTTCCTCTCCCAGCTGTCAGCACACACACAGGTGCTGCAACTCCAGGGCATGTTTTCAGAATTATGCCAAGAAAGAATGGGTGTACCTGCCCGTTCTCCACAGTCAGTGACTAGCTGTGACCTCCAGGGTCTTCCTGTGGCCGTATTTATCTGGCCACAGAGGGTCAGTCAGCACAGAGCGTGGCTCTGCGGTCAGAGGGCTCCAGGCATGAGCCCTGGCTCCGCCCCGACAAGCTCTGCACCCGGGGAAGGTACCTTTTCTGATCCCTCAGCTGTGCAGTGTGGCTAGACACAACAGTGGACTGTGTGCAAAATGTCTGTTCCACTCTTAGCACAGAGGCTGGTGCCTGGTGGGCAGAGAATAAATGTCAGCGGGTAGCGTCATCACTTCTGTGAGCCACAGATTGAGTTGGCCTTGTGGCATCGCTTAGCCTCTGCGCCATCACGAGCCACGGTCCCAGTGGTTACGTACTTTTCTCTCATAACCGACATAACTGCGTGTGTGACGATTTATCGCTTGTCCTCGTAGCGGTCATCAACAGTCCTAAGAAAAGGCGTGTCTTACAACTCTGCTATGACATTCTGGATTGCAGTTGAAGTTCTATTGCTACAACAGGCAATATTTTTTTTTTTAAATTTTATTAGTTGGCAATATTTTTTATGAAAAAGGAAAGGGACAGTTGAGTAGCTCAGATAATATTTATGACTACACTCACCTTTGGCTCCACAGACTTTTCGTACTGAGAACTCTGGGTTTTGGTTGTGGTTTTTTGTTTTTTGTTTTACAAAATGTGCTTGGCTAGAAGACCCTCCTGTGTTAACTTTACACAGCTGGTGACCCTTCTGATTCTCCGTGGGTTTGGGGAGGTTTGGGACAGATACAGCCAGTGAGGACCTTGTGTGGCATCACAGATCCTGTCCTCTTCTGACATCGCCCTGCTGGGCACAGTCCTTTTAGCAGGTGTGACACAGCCCCAGTAGGGTTGGCGGGGCCACTACCTCGCGTCCCTGCTCACGGCCTGGGCTCCTCTCCGTGTGTGTGCGTGGCTGCTGCCCTCAGCACAGTCCTGTCGAGTCGCCTCCTTGTTGGCTGTCTGCTTCCTGCAGCTCTGACTTTCTTCACTGTGGGGTGTGATAAGCCCTCGTGAGTTCTATAATAATGCAATCCGACAAAGCCGACTTTTCACCTGAGCTGAACTGGTGATTTTATCTGCATACCTTTAAAAGACCGAAGTTCAGTGTTGAGTTCAAGTACTTGTGTAAAATTTGACAAAACACAGCAGCAGCAAAATGACACCAACATGAGTGCATTTCCCTCTGTTTGTGGCGCTGCATTAATGATATACATGTGATTGATCACAGCACACGAACACACACAAAGCAAGTCCCTGGCAGGGGTCCCTCGTCTTGGCTCTAAACCAGGTGTTCTGTGTTGAACCAGGTGGAAAGCGCAGCAGATTCCGACACGGAGAGCCGCGGGCTGCGGGAGTACCATTCGGTGGGTGTGCAGGTGGAGGACGCACAGCGGTAAGTCAGCTTCACGGCACGCGCTCCCGGTGTGGTGGCTGAAAAGCTGGCCACAAGCTTCCTGGTCACTCTGGCCATCCGTAACTCACGCCACAGGTGGAGACATGGTCGCGTGTTTGTACTTCTCAGTTTCCACCGTTCCAGTATGAATGGGGATACGTCTTCCTAAAGTAACTTACCACCCGTGAAAGCAGAGTGGTTCATAGTTCAGGAAGTCGGTCCTTCATCCAAAGGCAAGAAATAGGCTGAGTTGAAGCAAATGCGTGTTTTCTCACCTTATAATGTTAAAAAGAAAAAGAAAAACAGAGGGAGAGAATGAAAGCTTAGGACCTTAGCAACTTCGTGATTGTTTCACTTGAAAGGACCACCTCCGATCTAACATACAGAGCTGTCCAGTTCAGTGGTGCTACTTTTGTATCAAGAGCAGGGTGACTGATTTATTTTATGTTTAAGTTAGCATACCTTGTGAATTTTATGAAAAAATATAAATTTTAGTGAGCACATCACACCTGGAACTTCAATCAGCATCTAGTTGGTAAAGCCCTGGGTGGCGTCACTCAGAGTACAGGGTTTTAGGGCCCTTTCTATAAAGATTTTGGCGGCCAGGGAATTCAGACCGCAGACCAATGGCCCTCGAGGTCCCAGCAGACCTGTTAGAACCTGGCATGTGCTGCGCCTGGGGACCCAGCTGCTGCTCCCGTCCCCACCCGTGCCTGGTTGTGCTTTGCCTCCTCCAGCCGACGGTTAAGTGCAGACTCCTCAGCAGCTGCAGTCACAGCCAAGTGCCATCTGTGGGTTACAGCTCTCACCCAGGCATATCTGGACTCCGATTATACACTTGTTCCTGTCAATCACTTCAGTAATTAGCTATTGGAAATGGGTGACACTCAAATGCATACAATGCTGAAGTCAGAATTTGCATTCATTATTTTGCATGAAGGACTCACTGAGGATGATACCAAGTTGTTCAGATGGGAGAAGAAACCCGTGCCCTGAAATGTGACATGGCTACTGACCACACCTCAGCAGGATACAGGTGTCATTACGTAAAAGAAGCAACTCAGGGCTTCATTTTACAGGCAACCATGGGGGTTGTGTAAACTTGTGCACGTTTCTAAAGGGAAGGGAGCCGTCCAAGATGGCATCTCATGGAGCCCAGTCACCTCACTGCGGCCTGCAATAAACTGAGATTTTAGGAGGTGTTTGGACATTGAGACTTGGGTACACGTTAGTGGTTCACTATCTGCAAACCCAAATGTTGTTTCGCAGAGGAAGCAGCAAGATAATGCTGACAAAGGTGGAGACCCTGGTGTTCCCTGAGTTGTCAGCGCGCGCGTGCTCTCTACCCGCTGTGCTCACACAGCGTCATCTGAGGCCGGCTTCTGTTTGTCTTCCTTCCCTCCTGTGCAGGCACGGGCGCTTCAGGCGTTCCAACAGTGTGACGGCCGGCGTCCAGGCGGACCTGGAGCTGGAGGGCTTCCCGGGGCACATCACCATGGAGGACAAGGGCCTGCAGTTCGGGTCCTCCTTCCAGCGGCACTCGGAGCCCAGCACCCCCACGCAGTACGGGGCGGTGAGGACGGTGCGGACGCAGGGCCTGTTCAGCTACAGAGAAGACTACCGGGCGCCCGCAGACACAGCCACCCTGCCCCCGCTGCCCCCGCCAGAGCCCTGGCTGGAGCCGGCCGGCGACACGGCCGACAGCGGGGGAATGTCCCCATGCCGCAGGGACGGCTCCTGGTTTCTGAAGCTGCTGCACACGGAGACCAAGAGGATGGAGGGCTGGTGTAAGGAGATGGAGCGGGAGGCGGAGGAGAACGACCTCGCGGAAGAAAGTAAGAGCGCGGGTCCCCGGGGGCTTTGGCACATGGTAGCCTCGGTAAAGCCAGCAAGCCGGGCAGTGTTAACGGGGGAGTCCCTTTGGCAGTGGAGTGAGTCATAGCAAGTGTGCTTCCTGCCATCTCCCCCTTGAGTCTGAGAAAAGCAAAATAGTGAACCTAAAACCATGAAGGGTCTGTGTTCCGTGTGGTCAGGTAATGGTGCCGATGGGGCCATCCTCATCTTGTAGTCCACGTGCCAGTTCTCTTTAGTTCTGGGAGCAGTTGGATGTGGAGCATTTTGACCTTTGGGAATCTCCTTCTGGATTCTTCCATTAACATAAACCTCCAACAGACATTCATGAGTAGCGCTCGTGAGTGCGGCAACCGCTGTCCAAGAGGCTGCGGGTTGACACAGAGACGAGTCAGGTGCAGTGTGGACCTGATGGCAGTGACCTAGCAGTGGCAGAGGAAGTCCAGGGCAAACCCACAGTGACTGGGCGATACATGGGACAAGTGTGATGCGAGCTGTACAGGCGGCGTGTGTAGAAACTCAGAGGTTCAAGGAGGCTTCCAGCGGGGGGGATTCTGAGACGGCTTCACAGGAAAGGTGACATTGTGCGTGACCAGGAAAGGGGGCTGGCTTTGGTCACACAGGTGGCGGGGAGAGGCAAAGACTGGGGCACGAGACCCTGCGTTCCCACCTCTCTAAGAAGACTTCATTTAGACATGGACCTTCCCACCTACATGCGAGAATAGAGGCCGGGCCACTGATCGCTCGGAGGCCCGTGACTGCCATCCTCCTGCCCCTGGGGACATGCGTTTCTCAAAGGGCAGGACAGCCCCTGTGTTGCCCCATATCCCTGCCCTCTGCTGTCATTTGAGATCTTAGGCTCCTTGAACACAATGATTATATTTGATACATTTTTTATCCACCAGCAGTCCTGGGCCATGCGTGGCCCTCAGTCCTGTCACTGAGAATGAGAAGGGGGAAAGGCAAGAGGGAAGAGAGGGCCAGTCTTGATCAACAAGGACATTCACACTGTACTCACACCTTCGTAAAAGCGCGGCTTCTAAGCACCAGCAAGGCCTTCGGTCGCCCTTGGGCCCCCGATGTCCTCCTTGCGAGTGTCCTGTGCGCTCTGTCCTGTAGGTACCTGCTGAGGAATTTCAACTGCGCGTGGGGTTTGTCCACTACTGTTTAATAATAAGTGGAATTGTGTTGCTCTAAGCCTTGGACGCCAGAACAGAAGCATACCCACTTGACACTTTCTGTGATTTTCTTAACTACTTAGGTGTCCCAGCTACTGTGATCTTAGGTGACAAAACATGTATTACGCCTTCTGCGTGCTTCACACAGAAACGAGCACCAGAGAAGTCAGGTTAGACATATCCCTAATAATTTTTACAAGGTAAGGTAGCCTCTGACCCTAGTCCCGATTGAAGAAAAGATACAGGGTTATTTGTTACGGCACTTTTAGAAAGTAGCGAATAAATGAAATGGCTTATTAAACCAAAACTCTGGCCTCTGAATTTTGATATTTCCATTACATGGAATAATTTTTCCCAGACTAATATTGTGACTACAGTTCACCAAACTGACTGAACGAATTGACATTTTCAGTCCTCTGTGATTAATAAAAACTATCATGTGCTCAGAGAAATACTGTTTAATTAAAGTCATGTTAACGCAGCCTTCCTATTATTAATACATAGATATATTCTGGAGGGATTATAAACCATTACTAGACTAGAGTTTGGGGATTTGTGTATTAATTATGTTACATGAAACAGGTAAAAGAAATGAGGTGAAATAAAAAATAAATGGAATGTTTTCTGAAATAAATTGTTCCAAAGCTACAGACAGCAGCCTCATCCGGTAGGTCCAGGCAGATGGAGTCGGGGAGCTGGATGACGGGGGCTTCCCAGAGGGGTCATCCCAGAAAACTGCCCACAGTCAGTCCTTAGTGAGCTCAGGGTCACCTGGTAGACAGACCTGACCCACAGGCTGGAAGAGCGGGGCTTCCGTGCTTTCCTCCCCCAGGGGCCCCTGACTAAGAGTGCGTGAGGGCCGCCTGCCCTGGGTCACCGCATATTCACACGGGCCAGGATCAGACGTGTGGTGCTGTCTCAGCTGGCTGTGCAGTAGCCACAGGAAGAACAGACAACAAGCAGCTCACAAGGACCCCAGGAGGCATGGACCACATACCAGAGCCGGGGGTGTGGAGGCCGTGGCCACAGAGGCCAGCACGTCCCAGATCAGCAGAGAGAGGACATAGTGAAGAATCAGGAGCGATGACAGTTGTTCCGTGCAGGTCACGTGCTGTGTGCAAGGTGGCTGCTGTCCCATAGGGACCTGGCATAGCTTGGCGGGGCAGCCGTGCCGCCAGCCTTGCAACAGGAGGCACCCGGGGACTGTGCCAGGTTCTTGCTGAGCGTGTGGTAGTGCCCTGTGGGCATGTTCCACGCGTGTCAGCCCCCAGTGGCCGTGCAGAGAAATGTGAAATGTGTGCTCGATAAACATGAAAATGGTGACACTGAAGACCTGCAGGGAGGAGCCACGGTGACCCCCCACAGCTGCTCGCTATGCGGAACCCCCCCCAGGGGTCCCAGGAGATCAGAGTGCGAGCAGATAGTGAACGATGGTTTCAAACCACCTGCAGATTCTACAGAAACCCAGTCGAGAAGGAAAACATAGTGTAAATGTTGTCTGTGAAACACACTTCATAGCATGTGTGGGCAGAGTCGGAAACTGCAGACGGCCCGTGAAAAATAAATGAAAGGAACATGTATGCTGATCAGACTTCTTTGTACTTCAGAGGTGAGGGTTGTGTCAGGTTCTCTGCCAACTTGCATTCTGATGAGCGTTGGTCCTCACCTGCACCTCTTGAGAGAAGACGTGTCTAAACTGGGACAAAACTGGGGAAGTGTAGTGGGAAAGAATGAACCGAATCTTCCCTTCAAGTTCTGTGCAATCGCAGGAAGGCATTTCCATTGCAGGCACCAGACAGAAGAGTCACCAGCTCCCCCTCCTGCGTCACCAGCCACTCTCCTCGGCCGTCCCAGCAGCGCTCGTTCACACCCTCTGTACTAACCTTTCGCTGAGTCAGATCAGCAGCTGGAGAGCCCGTCCACCTGTCCCGTTGTGCTAAAGGCTGTGGACTGAAGTCTTTACATCAGGACTTCTTTTGAATTAGATTTTCAGAAGAATAGGAAAATTAGGGACTAAAACTTGAAATTGTATAAAACGCATTGAGTTTTCAACTACCATCTGAGGAAGTGCACCTGTTTGTCCCTTGCCTCTATTCCTGCAGCAACAGCTTGATGAAAACCAGTCTCTTAAGTGTTTGCATCAGTCACACAGGAGCTGGGGGCTTGCACGTGGGAAGTCACATTTCAAACCACTGGCCCATGTGGGAATCCACCCGGCAGCCTTTGGAGTTAGGAGCATGGAGCTCCAACCACCTGAGCCACCGGGCCGGCCCCTGTTTTTGCTTCTTGACTGACCCACTTTCCGACGTGTTTGTTTGTTTTTCTAAACAGTTCTCGGCAAAATCCGGAGTGCCGTTGGGAGCGCCCAGCTTCTGATGTCCCAGAAGTTCCAGCAGTTCTGCTGGCTTTGCCAACAGAACATGGTAAGCAAACGCTGGGGGACGGGCCGGCAGCCGGAGGCGTGGCCGCCTTCGCGTCCTCCGAGCTCCCTCGCTTGGTAAAGATGCCTGCACGTTTGCAGACTATTGAACGAGCAGAGGACACTTCACAGTTCTGGGGGCCCTTCAGAGGTGCATGGCCTGGCGGGAGCAGGAGCAGGAGTGGGAGGGGACAGCAGTGTCCCCTGGGGCGCCATGCGGTGCTGCCTTTGCAGCTGGACGCAGTACAAGAACCTTAGGAAAGGAGACGGAAAGCGAATTACTATTACAGCCGACCTCACAAATAAAGACAGTGGTAGTAGGGGGCTTAAAGAAGAACATAAACAACTGCATTCAAAAAGATTGAGGAGATTTTAGAAATAATCGGGGCTTTATACTGAAATGAATATACCATGAACTGGATTAGTTGGTACAGTAGGTATTTCACTTGGTTCTGATCTTCCTGAAAATCAGAGGGAAATAGAAACCAGGTATAGTCATACCTGCATGTATTTATGCTTATATACAGTTACATGTATGGACACGGACCAGCTACGTGTGTGTGTGTGTGTGTGTGTATGTACATGTACACATTTCCTTATCTGACACGTCTCCTTATCGGACTAAAGAAAGTAGTCACTTAATATTATTTGGAGAACTAACTTAATAGTATTCACATTACTTTACAGGCTATTTTGTAATCCATACGTTGATTTCTTTCAGACTAAGCATTTTCATTAAAATGCAAGTAAGTTTCTGCCAGGCCTCTCACAGCTGTGGTGCTGGGTGACTCAGTTTTATTTTGTTCTGTAATTTGCAAGGAGACAGTGAATGTATACAATGTTCTTACACATCGAAGGAAGCACAGCACACCCGAGTGGCCAGTTCATCTCTTTCAATTAGGATCCTTTAAAAGTATCTTTCTCTAATATTTTCCAATTAACCCCATTAACGTTCATCATGAAATTGAAAGAGTTACCGCACGCTGCCTGCAACGTGGTTATAATCAACATTTCAGAGGAGGAGACAGGGAGGCTAGTGTTCCTTGAAAGAAGCGTGTAGGCGTGGGCACTTTGTTTAGCAGGCCTGCTATGTCACACCTGTTTAGTTCTGTAAAGGGCCTGCTCTGCCCACTGGAGAGCCAGGTCCCCTGAGTCACGCAGGTGTCTGTGGGAAGTCATATCCAGAGCACCTGCCTGAGCAAAGAACATTATCCTCACTTGTAAAATGTCCGTGTCCTCTCTGCCCTAAGCAGATAATATGAGACTTGAGAACTATGCACCCTAATAGTTTTGATGCCTCTTATACCTGTCACGTGGCGTTTTACGTTAACCTTTTAAAAAATCCTTTTGAGCTTTGAAATGTCGGGTGTGGCTGCCTCCTTTCTTTGGGCTTCCATCTAGGACTAAACAAAAAAGTCTGAAGCACTTGCAAGGGGGGCAAGACAGCATGGCGGGAGCAAAGGCACCAGCAGCCCCGTGCCCTTAAGCCAAAGGCCTGCAGCAGCCATGGCTGCGCTGCTGGCTGCTGCAAGCTTTAGGTTGGTAACTAGTTTTCAGTCAAAGGAATGACCTAGAAAACAGTCCAAACCCGCCCCACACTTAGGGTGGGCGGAGCAGACGCTCCCAAAGTCCGGCCATGCGGTGTGTCTGCAGACACATGAGGAAGGACCTGCCCTTGAGCTGGTGGGTTGACACTCGTGCTTCTGGGACCAGCAGTTCTGCTCCCACCCCACCCCCCATGAGCCTGGTGGGGACACGAATTGCATCGTAACCTGTTGGGTCTAACTCTGCGTTTGAACAGGACCCACGGTCCTGTGTGTGGCAAGCACGACTTCCCAGCCAGTCTTGGCACATGCTGGATGCAGAGAGAAGCTGTGGGACCTGGGTGTCAGGGTCCACGTCACAGGGACCTGTGCTGTGGGAGCAGGCAGCTGTGTGTCTGGTGACCAGCTGGCCGAGGACACAGTGTGGTTTGGCTTCTCTGGGGAGAGGCATGGCTGGGCACACGGCTGACATTACAGGAACTGTGCACACATAGCAGGGCACAGACGCACCACTTCCTCAGAAAGAGTGGAGGCTATGGAGCCCGGTGCTGGCTGTGCCTGGTGACGTGACACCGCACAGCCTCTGCCTGAAGGGAGCTGCAGAGCTGCTGTTCTGCCCGCCCAGTGCGGTGACAGTGAGGACAGGTGCCTGCCCTACTGGACAAGCTCCCGGGCCGCAGCACTGAGAAGGCATCTGTAGACTTTCTCTATGGACACACGGCCAGAGCCCAGCACTGTCATGCCCAAACCTATGGAAGGAGGGCCCTCTGTACCTGTGAGGCCTTCCAGAGGAAGGAAGCTGCACTGCCCTGCACACTCAGATTGGTGCTTACCACAGCCCCTGGGGCAAGCCTGCGTGGGGCCTGGGCAAGCGCGGCAGCTGCACTGCTGGTCCTGCCATCACACAGCAGGCCCGGCGGCAAGGGGGTTTGTCCACAAGCAGAGGCTGCTGACTGAGACTCACAGGGAGGGAGGGACCCAGTGCCCAGTGTGGCCGGCCTGACACCCGGGGCCTGGAGGTCCCACAACTGCCCTGTCGCGGTCAGCAGAAGAACGGCCGCACATAAAAACCCTCAACGGCGCCCCTCACTCGGGGGTCGGGGATACAGTGCGGGTTTGGGCCCGGGGACTTCGGGCAGCAGCTCCCGCCCTCCACACCACTGTCCACACTGGCTGCCATCTGGCTGCTTCCGGCAGAGAGAGACTGGGGCCAAAAAGGGGTCATCTGACACAGATTTCAAACCAGGCCAAATGTCTATGAACCCCTAAAATTCGTATGTTGAAATCCTAACCCCCAAAACTGATAATAGCAGGAGTTGGGTCCTTTGGGAGGCGAGTAGGTCGTGAAGGCAGAGCGATGTGATGGGATTTGTGTCCTTCCTAAAGGGGCCCAGGGGTTCCCAGGCCCCTCCACCATGTGAGGACGTGGAGAGAGGGGAAAACGCCATCTGTGAGCCAGGAAACGAGCCCTCACCAGGCACCCGAGCTTCCAGCCCCTGTCCCCAGCTTCCCGCCTCCAGATGTGAGAAATGTGTCTTCTTTACGCCCGTCTGTGCTGGGGTGTCAGAGCCGCCCGACAGACTGTGACAGGTTCAAGGATGTTTAAACAGAACCAAACTGGAGTTCGTGTGGTGCTTAACTGAATGACTTATGAGTAAACTGAAAATTGCATATTTTAAGCATATTCAGATAAATGTTTACTCGCCAGCAGTTGCTCTGACTGTTCTGTGTCAGCTGGGCCCCCACTGAATCGAGGAACCACACGCGAATGTTCAACCCAGGGTCTGTGAACCCACGTGCCTGTGGGCAGGTGAAGTGACCGAGCTAAGTGCCTGCGCCAGACACAGGACGTAGGGTACAGTGCCAGGGAGGTGCCATGGGCTGTGGCACTCGGCCGGCGCTGTGCATTGTGGGAGGGCCTGGCAGCCAGCCCGTGATGGAGTGAAGTCACCCAATTTTAAATGTAGACAACCCACTGAAACTACATCCACCAGGCGCTGGGTGGAGACCAAATGCGTCCTGGGGTCACATTCGGCCCATGGGCTCCCATGTGTGACTCTGTGGCACCACCTGTCCCTTCCAAGGGCAGGAAAATCCACCTGGGAGGCATCTTCTTCCTTCCTGAGGTTTGATTGTCTGTCCTCCCTCTCCGTGGAGCAAACTCAATGGCCAGTACCTTGTAGGGTGTCGATGGTCGTCAGGCAGAGCAGAGACACAGCTGGCTCTGAGCGCACTGCCAGCACCGCCACCGCCACTGACCAGACCCGCCTTCTGACCAGAACCTCAGAGCCCTACTGCTTGTTAACTGGCAAGCATGTCAAAACTTTAGTGTTTGCTGCCATTACCGGATTTTAAGACAGAATTTTCAGAATGAAACAAGGAATGCATGTGATATATGTAAATATTTGTAGTAGACTTTATGCTTCAGAGCAGTGCCAGGCTCAGAGTGAAACTGAGAGGAAGGTACAGAGATTCCCCACACACCCCCTGACCCCACACCCACAGCCTGCCCGCCGTCAACAGCCCCCCAGATGGGACAGTTGTGACACCTGATGAGCCTGCCCTGACACGTCATCACCCAGCGTCCACAGCTCACATCAGGTCACTGTTGGTGTCGCTCCTTCTGTGGGTTTGGACAGATGTGTAATGACCTGTAGCCACCCTCACAGCGTCACACAGAGGCGTCTCACTGCCCTAAACGTCCCCTGTGCTCCCCGTTCACCCCTCCCCCTCTCCTGACAACCACAGATCTATTACCGTCTCCATACTTGGGCCTTTTCCAGAATGTCACCCAATGGGGCTCACACAGTGTGCAGCCTCTCCATAGTTTTAAACTGTCAGCAGATACTTGTGTAAACAGTCCCCGACCGTCGTGGGCCCTATTGAATGCTGGCATCTGAATCCAAGCTGGGCCTCTCCCTCGCTCCACTCCTGGAGTGCACTCTGCCAGCCGCACACTTTCCTGGCTCTGAATCACACGTGTCTTCTTAGGACCCCAGCGCCATGCCCAGACCGACCTCCCAGGACCTGGCGGGCTACTGGGACATGCTGCAGCTGTCCGTGGAGGACGTCAGCATGAAGTTCGATGAACTGCACCAGCTGAAGCTCAACGACTGGAAGATCCTCGAGTCTCCAGAAAGAAAGGTAATCACGCCCCTGAAGGCCGTGTCCTGCACCTGACCCAGTGTGGAAGGGGCCTGCCCCAGCGGCTGCCTTGTCACGTGCTCCTCAGCCTTCAGTCAGCCATGCAGGGTCGAGCATGAGTGTGTGTGTGTGTAAGTAGGGTAGAATCAATGTCATTGGCAACGGGTAGTGACGTCACGTGCAGGGACAGTTTCTTTCCTGCTCTACGTCTCGGACGTGATGATTCAGAGAAGACACTAACCGAAAACCACATGTCAGTCTAGTGTCGTTTCTCATGGAGACCTATCCTCTGAATGGTTTTTGTCAAACTTCCTTTGGGTCGTACTAAGATGATTTCCCACAATGTGACAACGACTGTCTCCTATTCAGATAATCTTTCTAGTTGCATATGTGGGATTGAAGACAAGAAGACATTTTGAACTTTATTGAGCAGTTTGATTATGTAAACTTCCTATCCACTGGTCAGCTTTGGCCCTTAAAAATAGGCAGAAATTTTCCACTAAACTTGAACCTGTGATTTCACTTCTCCACTTAAGATACCATCTCGAGTAGGGCTAATAGATAGGTATGAATTAACAACAAATACATTGTTCTCCTGACATTTTAGAGAAGTTCTAAGTGATCATAGCCTGACTTTCCTAGATAGATATTACCAATTAAAATAAAATGATAAACTCAAGTAATCCAACATACTTTGGGGCAGTGGTGTTTAATTTATAGCTGAGGGTGTGTATCAGAATAATTAGAATGAAAGCTGTCATCTCCTCTTCCCCAGAAGGCGTCACTCACTGTGTTGGTGGCATCCAGGCTAGAAGCGTAGGTGCCACTGCAGAGACTGACCTGCTCCTTGGCACAGGTGCACACACAGGCTGGACGAGAGCCATAAATGGACATTAGAAGTCCAAGTGATCTGTAGTTGGCTTTTGAAGGGGAGTATGTCATCAGTAACGATCCCAAATGGGAAAGTTACTCTTAAAAATACTAGTCAGAAAACATGATAAACCAGTCTAGAGACATGCGGGATCCTGCCGGTTCCCTTTCTTCAGGAAGGGCCAGCAGTGTAACCCGTCCTACCTAAGCTGTACGTGGACAGTGGTCCCCAAATGAGAACAGTGTCTTGCTGAGGCCAGCACCCTGTCCAGAGACTCAGCAGGCCTTGGCACCACAGAGGTTTTCAGCCATGTCCTCTGATGCTCCGTGGATCTGCCCAGAGGCCGTGAGCCCCGTAGACAGGACTCACACAGGAATTGTCGATGTGTATTTTCTCCAGTCCCATATTTTAGAGGCTACCAAGAGGCAAGAGGTGAATACAGTCATGTACTTAGAGCAGGAATCAAATGTGGAACTAGCTTAAAGGTTTAATTAATTAATTTCCCCACTGTTGTGCTGCACACGCCGTCAGGACGGCTCATGGCGCTGGTGCAGGTGGTTTGCAGAGGTAGCCAAGTTCAGATGCCAAACAGTCTCCCTGCACCAAACAATCTGGCACGAGACTGAGGTGGGGCCATGTGAGCTCACCCTGCGTTTGCCATGTACACTCACTGGAATGCTTCTCCCTCTCCCAGCACACACCCACGTCCGGCCCCTTGGGTTTGGAGGAAGCTGAAGGGAAAAGACATAGGGAGGGGTTTTTCCCCCAATAAGCAGATACCTGCTTAGAAAAGGAGGGGCCTGGCCCCTGTGGCAGAGCGCCCTTTCCCCGGAAGGAGGGGCTGGCTATGCGGGTTGGAGCATCGCGCCCCAGAAGGAGCATGCGTGTGTCCGCCTTTGTCAGGGAGGAGCGACAGGGCAGCACGGAGTGGGACCTCTCAGGGCCGGGCCCCAGGCGTCACGTGTGCCTGGCTGCAGAACTGTGGGATTTACCTTTCTGAAAAGGGCACACCTGTCTTTGGGTGTGACTTAACTGAGAACACGACCTAAGAATCAGGAATCATCTGCATCTTTTTCCCAGCAAGTGAGACGTCATCACACATGTAATGTGGAGGGGCTTTAGGCCCCTGGTGGAGACGTTGGTCTCTGGCTCCCTGGGACACCCACGCAAGACGGTTTTCATGAGCTCCTCAGAATCTGGAGTGTGTTGAACAGATGGTGGCATGTGACAGGGATGTCCAGTGGTACCTTCCAAAATCCCTGGGACCCTCGAGAACTTGGAATTGTGGGTATTTGCCAGGTGTTTAGCGACAAGAAGGTGGGAGGAGATCCGAGGGCAGGAGGCATAGTGTCAGCGCAGAGCTCGTTCCTTACCTGCCACCTGCCAGCGCTGGAGGGAAGTGACAAGTGTCCCCAGCGGGAGTGGGTGGGTCCCGTCCTGTCCCCTCCCGTG
This sequence comes from Rhinolophus sinicus, assembly GCF_036562045.2. Lineage (NCBI taxonomy): Eukaryota > Metazoa > Chordata > Mammalia > Chiroptera > Rhinolophidae > Rhinolophus > Rhinolophus sinicus. The sequence goes on from NC_133754.1 coordinate 664,153, forward strand.
GCGCGCAGTCTGCGTCGGAGGGTGCCCGCCCCCTCGTGGGCTGGTGGTGACCCCCTAACATTTTGGGTGATGCTTGTGATGCTTTTCAGGAAGAAAGAAAGGTCCCCCCTCCGATACCAAAGAAGCCCCCTAAGGGGAAGTTCCCCATCACGAGAGAGAAGTCGCTGGACCTGCCGGACAGACAGCGCCAGGAAGCCCGCAGACGCCTCCTGGCCGCCAAGCGGGCCGCCTCCTTCCGCCAGAACTCGGCCGGCGAGCGCGCGGACAGCATCGAGATTTACATCCCCGAGGCCCAGACCCGGCTCTAGGGCTGCCCCGCCCCTCCAGGCGCTGTACAGTGTGTCACCTCCCTGGTCACTTCTGTCCCGTCTGCCCTTTCCCACCGTCCGCCCTCGTGTTGTGTTCTCTGTGCCATGCCCTCACTGGAATGCTTCTGATTCCGGGGCTCGCCCCGCCTGTGGCCAGAACGACCTCGTTTATTCACTGGACGGCCCGACTTACAGTCAGCTATGAGGGATAAGCGTGGGGACACCTAACTTAGCCACTCTGTTCTCAGAGGACAACAAGAAACACCTCTTGGGATGGAACCCAGCTCACCTTTTGTTACTTATATTTTTATAAACTGATAATTAGAGGCGAGAATAACAAAGAATTATAATGGGGTGCATCTCACCACTACTAGAGGCATTAGACACCCCAAGTGGAAGGTGCTACAGGCGGAAGTGTGGAAAAGGAAGACCCACCCCCTAACCGGGGTCACCTTCCCCTGAACGCAGCTGACCCATCATGAAGTCCCTTGTACCAGGTTTCCAGTTGTGAGGAGTCACGTCTGCAGCCACCCGCCTCCCTTCCAAGTGGTTCTCCAGAAACCAGCGGTCACAGGTCACAAGCCTGAGCCCGGGGACAACATCCAGCACAGCCACATGAGATGGTCACCGACCCACGGGGAGTGACAGGCAGAGAGTGGGTGTCTTACAGAAAGCTGGCTCTTCTGGAGCAGGATCCCAGAGAGAAAAGATTGTCTTTACTCCAAGGTCGTTTTTATTCCTTTGAAATTTAAACTCACACACAGTTTTGTCTTTAAGTTCCCCCATTACGCTTTGTGTGATTTTCTTTTTTTATAGCTGTGTATATAGTCTCAAACTGCTCTATCAGTTGACTTTTCAGGGTATCCTAAAAAAAAAAACAAAAAAAAAAACACAAAAATTTGCTTGTTTAAAATGACAGTTGTGATGTTGTAAAAAGCTTAAGAAACATGAATGTGAGTGGTAAGTATATCTCAGTTTAAATGGTAAAGAAGAAAGGTAGTTTACATTTGTATTTTTCCAGAATTATTTTGTCCTATGCAGTATTGCTTAAGTCAAGAATTTATTTCTTGCCTGTTTTAGACATGACGGAAAAAAAGGTCACATGTGGTGATTTCCAGCTGTGCACTCTAAGACGAGTAACCGGTTTTTATGATTCTGATTGGCACCAGAGAACAGTAGGAAGGACCCGAATGAAAAGGTTCCATTAAATTTAGACACAGTGACCATCCTTTCAACACAACTTGTGTGTCGCTATTCAGACCCGTCTTCAGAGGAGGAGCCTGTCAGATTTGCCCACTTGATCCCAAACTCAGCGCTTTCCCTGTCGGTCAGGCACAAGCAGGACCGCACGTGAAGGCAGATGCTTGCGCCCAGCACCTCTTCCTTCCCACTCCTCCTTCACCAGCTCAGCCCCTGGCAGAGCCACTCCTGTCACCTACTGTCGCACTTTGTCCCCTCACCTGTGACTCGCACTTTAAATGTGCCCAGCTGTGTGCAGCCTGACACCTTCCCGCGAGCGTCCGGGCCGGCCGCGCAGGCGGGCACACCTGGCATTCTCCCTTGTCCTCGCACTCCACACCCCACGATGCTCGGGCCGGTGAGCACCGGGCAGAAAGCATGGCGAGCTTCAGAGTCTTACTTTTTTAAAGCTGAGTAGTTAAGAACTCCCTGTAGGAAAAAAACCCTGTAAATTGAACCTCATATCCAGTATATATTTTACCAAACAGCCTTAAAATATATTTGGAAGCAAAAATCAGTACGAATGTATATCCTTGAAAAATGCAAAAAAAAAAAAAATGTCCCTGAAATATTCTTCTATAAATGACACTATTTCCCCAGAGTGTTCAAAGCATTTTTTCTACCTAAATAAATACCTAAATCCTGAGTAGTGTACAGTAATGATGCTTCTTCCTGTATTCACTGCACTATGTTATAAACAAATGTATCTGCAAGTATTGGCTTTTTAGACTTGAAAGTGACATATTTACGATGAACTGCTCTCTAGAGATAACCATGGAAGAGCACAGCCAGTGTCTGTCCCTGACTTAGAGGAAGGGGAGTGACACGCGCCCGCCAACCAACCGTCTGTGAGACCTCCTGGCAGCTGATGCGTCCCGTCTCCTTTCCTCAGACTGGTACAAAACACGGGACAACGAATTATAAAATTAGACAATAATTATTTATTGTAGATTCCAGATTCTCTGAGCCTGACTTGAATGAAAGTAGTCACTGAGTTTGGATTAATTTTTTTATGTTTTGTATACTCATTTTTATCTTAAAATCCCCAAAAGTCTTGGCCTGAACCATCCCCAGGTGAGCAAATTACCCTACAACTAAATTTGACGGCGGTCATCAATTTGAAGTGGAGAGCACACAGGAACCCGTTTGGTCCACCAAGTCCCAAAGAAGGCTATGTGATGCCCGATGGAGTGTCACCTGCCCACGTGACATGACTAAGTGCAATATATCCAGCTCTCCCACGGTGACACCCACCATGAATGCAGAGATAAGCCATGTTTACACATTTATATGTACAGACAAATAAAACCGTTTAGAATACTCGTGTTAGTCCATTAAGCTAATTTATTTCAGTCACTTGTAGCAGGTACGTAACACTGAGTTACTGTATGGTCATTTCACCATGTTATGAATGTGATATTAACAAAAGGTGAGGCGTCCATGGGAGAATGTGGTTGGAAGTGAAAATGCGCAGTGCCACGTGGACGCGAGCAGAAAGAAAGTCGGCGGCTGTGCCCGCAGCCTGCGCCTCCTGGAGACAGGTGGCGCTGCTGAGCGCCGGCTCCTTTAGAATTCCGTTTCCTCCCAGCCGACAGCGTCGCCCAGCTGGAGGCTCCCTGGACTTTCAGAATCAAAACACAAGTGTAATAAACAGGGTCCTGAATGTTCACAAAACCCAGGAACGGCGAATGTCACCTGTTAGCATTGTAATCCATGTCACGCACCTCCGCTGGCTGTCGTATGTGCGATGAGAGATAGCTGTCACCAGTGGCCACCGTGACCGTTTGTTCTCAGCAGACTTCCATCACCACCTAGAGTGATGTCTGCGGAGTGGAAGTGTTACATGATACCAAAAAGTTACACTTATGTTTAAATGAAATGTGGCTGATGTTTTTACTTCAGGACTGATACTGATCAGTCGAGCATTTAAAAGCACTTAAAAGAGCAGCATGTGACTGGGAAAACAGATGGCATTTAAGGTTCCCTTCTTTTTTTATTATTGTTAAAGGAGGGCACAGCTCACAGTGGCTCATGCAGGAATTGAACCAGGAACCTTGGTGTTATACACGCCATGCTCTAACCAGCTGAGCTAACCAGACACCCCAGGTTCCCTCTTCTTAAAGCAACCACAAATCCTGTGACCCAGGGCAGTGGGGTCCCCCTGCTGGCCCCATGAAGTAGCCGAGGCGCGATAGGCAGATCGCACAGGCCAGCACTCGCAGGTGAGTGTGCCCCCCCCCCCGGGGTCTGTGGCCTCTGCTCGGGGTCTGTGGCCCCCCTCAAGGTCTGTGCCTCCCCTGGGGTCTATGGCCCCACTTGCCTGTCCTGACTTGGCCTTTCTCAGAGCCACACTGAGCTGCTGCCATTGCTTCCACCACTTTACTTAAAAGACCTGCGTTTTCCATTCTGTCCTGTCCTGCTTTTGTCAGGCCCCACCCCCACCCCAGCACCGGTGTGCTGGAAGGAATTTGGTCCCTTGTCCCACGTTGCCGACATCTGGTCTAAGTGCGCTCCTCATAACAGCGCTCTGGTTTGGGACAATCCTTTTGGTGGCGAGCAGGGAGGCCTGAAAGAGGTCTTCTGGACGGAGCTCATGCTCGATGCCCCTGCCCAGTGGTCATCTGGGCGGTCGTGCCTCCTGCACTGCCCACGCCGCATGGGGCCAAGAAATCGTCTCCAGGGACTGTCAGGACGTCTGAGATGTCCGTGATGTCTCCCTGGTGGGTTACACACAAGCACCTGAGCAGAGGGTGTGGTAGGACTTGCTCAGGAAACCAAGCCCGTGTACAAATCCTTTCCACCATGATTTATGAAAGGACTCGGTTAAGAGAAACCACCTCTACATGAATTGACCACATATCTAATAGCTTAGTCTTCCACTTGCCCTTTTTCCTTCTATAACACACTTAAAACTGGCAAAAAGAAAGCTATATATTTTTCTGTTCTTAATCTTTCAATGGAAGTTTTCAATCACTTGGCATTTCCTTGAAAACATCCCACTTTCATCCATGTGTGGTTTAACGCTCTTTTCCCAGGGGTTGGTAAGACTACAAAGGAAGTTGTACGGTGCCCTTTGTAATTGTATTCATGTCACTCTCAGCTGTGAGACACACAGCACAGCAGGCGAGAGGCACTGATGGGGGCAGGTGGGGGGAGGGCTGTGGGAGCTCTGTACTTGACTCTCGGTTGTTCTGTAAACCAAGATGCCCCCCAAAACAGCTTATGCACTAAAAATAACATCAAAACAAGAAGCAATGACTAGAAAAAGTCAGATGCAATAATTCAGATGTTTGCAACTTCCTTTCTGTTACTTGACGTTTTAAAGGAGTTCCCTTTTTAAAAATAGCACATTGGAAAGACTTCTTACTTTTGCTTGTTTTTTATTTGTGAGTATATATATAGCATCACTTCATATGTTCAGACAGTTGTTACTTGTTTCTTCATGAAGGCGATGAGCAAGGCACAGGCCGTCATCTCAGAGCGAAGCAGAGGTGTGTGGACTTGACGTCCAGCATTGGCGTCCAGCCTGGGAGTAGCTGCCAGCTCTTGGGAAGCCCTGTCTGAGGTCCCCAGTCCTTCCTCCCCTTTCCTCCGCGTCTAAACAGCACAGACTCCAAGCCTGAGGCACCAGACCCCGGCTTCCAAGGGCTGGGACGGACTCAGTGTGTGCTCCAGGTTTGCAGCACAGGGGGACCCTGAATCTGGGGAACGCTGTCACGGGGAACAGTGGGAGGGCGGCTCTTGGTCCCATGTGAGACCTCAGTTTGCCCTGCAAGGTCTCTGACAGCAAGAGCAGCCCTGAGAAAGCAGGGAAGCTGCGGTGCAGGTAGGAGAGGGGACCCCCACCCCCGCAGCTGTAAGGGGGGGGGGGGGAAGCTGCAGTACAGGTAGGAGGCCCTTCCCCCCAGGACCCAGGATGACCCCTGTAGCTGTAAGCTGTTGCCGGGGAAACTGCAACGCTACCAGGTGAGCCTGCTCAGGGGAAGGCATGGGGCAACTGTGGGGTCAGAGCCCCAGAAAGTAGTTTCCAGGCTCTCGGCCTCACATAGACAGGTGCTGGCTCAGGTAGTAAATGGCCAACTGTGATTGCATGGCCATCAGCTGTGGCTAGTTGGCCGTCAGCTGTAACCAGTGAGCCATTGGCCACTAATATAACTGCTGTGGCTACGCTAGAGGGAGAGGAGAGAAGGGAAGAACGGGGGCTAGCAAGAAGATGGTGGCTGGGCTGGCAAGCGTGGATGGCGGTTTGCGGACAGTGTGGATCCAGCCTCCAGTGAGAGTATAGTGCCGCCAGAGAGAATACAGTGGTATGACTCCCCTACCTATGGCTCTGTGGGTGTTCCTTTTTGGCCTCACCATATCCTGCGTTCTTGTATGGGGAGCGGGAGCAGAGACCCCACAGGCCTCCCTGCACGACAGCAACCAACCGCTTTTCTTAACCTCTGTCCACATTGCTTTTCTGTTTCAAACCCACTGCCCTCCATGATTTCCAAACCACCCTTTCTCCTGCAGTCACTGCCTTGGCCAGTCTGTCAGGGCCACTGTCATCTGAGCCACTGGAGGGAGAGGAACCTTGGAAGACTGCTGGGTCAGCTGGACCAGAGCTGGGAGCCCCCCCACCCCAGGACAAGAGGGAGTCTTTGCCTGCCATTCCCAGGTGATTTTCCTGTTAGTATCAACACGAGGACCTAGTCCTGGTGAGTCTGCCCTTCTCCGATGCCCCCAATGCTCCATGTCCAGCCTCTCTGTGTGATCCTGTGCTCACTAAGGGTGTGGACCTGCCGTTTTGTAAAAACTTAGGAAATATTTCGAATGTTGAGCTCTGATAAGAACTATCTTAATTGTGTCGGGAGGGGTGGCTTTGTAAGGGGCTGTAGACAAACGAATTCGGGAGGCTGCCACATCCCTAACCTCGGTTGCTCACGTGGGCTCTGTCTGAAAGGTGGCTGAGCTTCCGGGGGCAGCCACGCGCTGCTCAGTCAGAAAGCGCCATCCCCGTCACCGCTCAGGACGGTGTTGCACAGGGAGCCCTCATTTGAACTAAGCGGTTGACTCCCAGAAAATGTGTGTGGGTTTATGGGTTAATAAGGGGCTGCGGGCGGCGGACGGACTTCAGAAACAACTGTGTTTCCAAAGGAAAACGTACCTCATTATAGCCGCCTAGGGATATTTTTGGCTTCGGGAAAATGCAACTGGATTCACCTGCGTGGACCACAGGGGAGCAGGGCTGCAGCTCGACGACCTTCCGCCAGGGGGCAGCACGTCAGCGCCGGGAGCTCCCACGGGCTCCGCCGCATGAGGGTCTCATCAAGCGCTGGTTTTAAAGCCAACAGACCGTGCAGTCAGCACGATCTTTACTATCAGCTTTTGTTCAAGGATGTTGATTGAACAGGGACTGGTAGAAACAACACTGTGTTTCAAAATACCAGCAGTGATACAAGCTGTCACAAAGTTTCAGTTGCCTTGCTAAACATGAAATAATTATTATCTTCCTCGACCTAGAAAGTCCATGTTGCATTCATAACAAAGCAAATATGATATGTAGAGTAGGAAGTGACAATTTTTTAAGCCTTAGAATCAGCCTATAAATGTTGGCTCTAACCGGCTATTTCTTGCATGCAGATATTTATCAGTTGTCCCTGGACAGTGGACAGAGAGTGTCCCCCCATGTGGGTCCTGTCCGTGCACAGTGCACTTACCTCTGTTCCTCCCCAACAGCAGGGACTGCTGGGCCCATCTGAGGAGCTCGTGGGGGGGGGGCAGCGCAGACTCCAAGGCTGAATGAGAACAGATGCTATGCAAGCCCAGGAGGCAGTCGCCCCAAGGCTTTCGCGTGCGTAATTTACAGATCTGAGTCTTGCTGTGACTCATAACCTACTTCATTATTTAGAGTCTGCTTTCATGTTTCCAACATTTTACTCATTCTTCACATCAGAGGAAGACAGGAAATAAATTGAGAGCTAGAGGGTGGGGGGAGGCCGACTTCTGTAGGTGCACAAAGTGGAAACAAGTAAAGTAGCAGCGCCTGCTCCCCATTTTATCCTGCATGCTCTCAAGGCAGGATATTAACAAAGACCGCTCCCCCATCTCAGTTTGGTTGGCTTGTTTTTGTAAAAGAAGAAAAACTCCTAAGGAAAAGTCATTTCTAATTCATTATTCTAAAGACAAAAACATCACTCTGAGTTAGTAGCCATTTAAAAAAGAGAGAGCACGAGAGACACTGGAGCCCAGCCCCACGAGCTCAGGCCCTGATTGGAATAAAAACATCCCCCCCACGTGCCCTCCAAGAGTATAAGAAGATGCTTCCTGAAGCGGTCACGTCCACGGTTACCTCAAGGCATCTACAGTGCTTCATATGCAGTAAGCATTGGATAATTACCTGGCAGAGACGATACAAGAAAAAAATGACCGAAACCGAGAGATAAAAACAGACAATAGAGACAGATCCACGGGAATTCAGAGGTTGGATTATGAGGTATGTTCTTTACAAATCTACATGATTGCCACGTTCAAGTACTGAAATGAGGATGGAGAATCCGCTAGAGAAGTGGAAATTATATGTAAGTAAGCCAGGTGGAAGCTCTAAAAGGGAAACATAGTAACGCAGAATGAGGAAAGTACAGCTGATTATACAGTGAACCAGGGGCGAGGGTGGCTGAGGCACGTGGAGAACGCAGGCTGCAAAACAGCAGGGAGACGTGCTGGAAGCGTCACTGAGGCACGGAGCTATGGACCCAGAAGAAGAGGAGAACCTAGGACAAAAGAAATCAGAAGCCAATTCCTGAAAACGGATCAAACTCAGGAAACCAGGGTCCCAGAAGCACCTGGTGAGTGAGAGAAATCACACCTGGACAACCTTAGTAAAACTGCTGAGGAGCAGAAGCAGAGCGAAAAGCCTTGACCACAGCCAGAGAAGAGATGTCATCTGCAGAGCATCGCAGAGGCCACCAGGAGCTGACGTCCCAGCAGAACCCTGGAAACCAGAGGGTATTTGGGGAAGGAAGGAGGTGTCCCACCTGGTGCTGCTTTCTCCCCCTCCGCCAACCTGCCCCCTCCACTGGGCCCAGGCCCTTGCAGCCTGGGGTGGCCCATAGTGGCGAGCTCAGGTCACAACAGTGGCCTGGTGCCTGCCTCCCATGCCTTTCCTTCCCCCTGGTCAGGGCCTGCTTTGGGCGGGCCGGCCCTGCATCTCTGCTGAGGGGCTTTCGGAATAACCAGTTTCCCCTTCTGGGAGGGGGGGGCAAGTGCGGAACAATTTTCCTGTGGCTTCTGGCTGAGGGGTGGCATGTCATCAGTGGTTACACTTGGGGAACTGAGCAAAAACACATTAAGGTTACTTGGTTACGAGCGGCTAGCGGGTAGAGGGTGAGTAATGGGGACAGAGGTTCAGTTTGGGAAGCTGAGAGAGTTCTGGAGGTGACGGTGGTGAGGGTCACACAACAGTGAATGTACGTAACGTCACTCCTCCTTACACTTAAAAATGGTTAAGATGGTAAATTACATGTTAGGCGTATTTTGCGCCGATAAAACCAATATGCTGAGGTTCCTGTGTGTCGGTATTAGTTCCAGATGTACCACATAAGGATCTGATACTTGTAGAAGTTGTCACATGATCACCACAACAAATCTATTTGTCATCTATCACCATACATTTGTAGTTACAAATTTTTGTTCTTGTGGTGACAACTTCTAAGATCTACTCTCTTAGCAACTTTCAAGAAGACAAACAGGATTGTTACCGAAGTCACCATGCTGAACACTGCACCCTCGGACTCCGCTGGCTTCCGACTGGAGCTTTGTCCCCTGATTGTTCATACTGGAGTCTTCTGCGTCCGCACCCTGCAGAGATGACCCAACTGTGCAGGCCGCGGCCTCTTCCTTTGCATGGCCGTCTGGCTGTATGAAAGTGGTTGACTCTTGTCTCTAACAACTTACATTCTGTCATGTAAGAATATTACAAAGAACTCCCTCAACCTCATGCTTTCTGCAAAAGGAAGGCACAGTCAGCCATGCCTGAGTTCTGTGGTTGGAAGCATTTCCAAGGGCAAGTGCAGCCTCAGCTATCACCGTCAGAATTCTGGGTGATCGCATCAGGCCCTGACTCACTCAGTCCTGGCTCCCAGTGTATGCTGCCTTGCTGTGCTAAGCAACATCCTGGGGAATTTTCTGTCTGTCCATGGATTTGTCACAGCAGCCAGAGGTCCCGTGACTAAAGGAGGCGTGCCTGCACAGGACCAGAAGCTGCTCCACTGGGATGTAAGCCTGACCACAGGACGGCCTGCTCCTCCCTGTGCCAGCCTCACACGCCCAGCCCGAGTGGGACCAGGAGACGCCTGGGTGGGTGTCTGGTGGGTGTCCCGAGCCTGAGCAGGCTGTAAACTCCGTGTCCCGAGGCTCAGTTCCTGAGAACACTGCTGCCTTCAAAGTTCCATGCTTGTGCTTCCTCTTCGCATTTTTGCTTCCTCCCACCCTAATCTTTTCCCTCTAGTTCTTCCCAAATGAAGAGAAAGACCAGGAAAAGAAGGCGGCCAAGGCAAGCATGTAGGAGAGGAGGCCAGGGCACCTGAAGGAGTGTCCCGAGGTTACAGGATGCTGTAGAGACAGTATGTGTCCTGCTTTCTGTGACTCATCAGTGCTTTCTGCCTGGACGTGTAGGAATTACCGCCCAGCCCCCAACAATAAAACTGGCAGAGTGAATCCCCGAGGCCCTGGCTCCACCCGCCCCCAGGCTCCACCCACCCCCAGGCTTGTGACCCTAAGTCACTTGTGTCTGCGCCGACATGGGCACAGGGAGAGGAGCTCCTCACAGCTGTTAGTGAACAAAGCTGAAGAGAGCGGCTATGAAGCTGTAATTGGCTTTAGGAGGGATTCACAGCAAGGCCTCCGGGGGGCCAGGCGTGCAGAACGGAAGGTTTCTCAGGAAGGGCGGGGCAAGGACAAAGGACAGGAAATGGTTCCTGAGCAGGACACCTTTTCTGTGGGGGGAAAAACAGGGAAGGGTCTTACCACATGGATGGGCTCCTGGGGGGGGGGGGGCACAAGACAGGTGACCTTACTGGATCTTGACCAGAAAATTCCAGACGGGTTAAGTTTACATTTCGAGAGAGGCATTTATTCTAAAACGTATTTTACAGGAAATATAAAGTCCAAGGATATTTGAAGCCTATTTAGGTTCATGTAAATCCTATATATCCAAAAATATGATGTCATGGCTAAAGGTCTGGAAGCGAAATCACAAGCTTGCCACAGTGCTGATGCCGCCACAGTTGGAAGTGGGCATAGCGGGCGGTCGGTGGGGAGGTTGCTGTCCCGCCTGGAACCTTTGCTCAGGCATCGTCTAGTTACGAGTCTATGGGACAGGCACCCAGGGCGGGACCGCTGGGTTTCCCAAAGGACCCTGTTTGGGGTTGAATTGTGCCCACGCCCAAAAATACATGTTTGGGGCCTGAACCCCCAGCCGCTCTGAAGGTGACTTTATTTGGAAAGAGGGTGTTTACAGAGGAAATCAGGTTAAGAGGAGGTCTGTAAGGCAGGTCGCAGTGGACTGCGACAGGAGTCCTTATGGAAAGAGGGAGCCAGGCACAGCACCAGGGGTACCCATGTGAAGGTGGCCCTCGCCTGGCCGGGACAGAGACCGGTTCTGGAGGGCGCACGCCTGCTGACCCCTTGGGCTCAGACTCCTGGCCTCCAGACCGCGAGTCCCTGTGGTCCTAAGCCACCCGCTCTGTGCTGCTGCATTACGGCCGCCCCAGGACACTGATGCAGCCCCTAAAGTGAGGGGCTGTGCTAGCGGTGCATGCAGCTCTGCCTGAGGACACACGAGCCCAATGGGTACCCAGTCCTGACCTTAACCACCAGTATACACACATCATGTCTCCGAGCTTATTTCCTGACTTAAATCCTACATCACACCCACACACTGCAGACTAACGACAGAGGCAGACACAGGGTGGGCGTCCCTCTGTCAGGCCACTGGTGTGGCGAGGACCGAGCAGCACACCGGAGGCTTGAACAGCAGGCAGGGATGCCTCAGTGGGGAGTCTGGATGCCCCTGCACACCCACTGTCTGATGGGGCCCTGTGGTTTCAGGGCTGGTCCTCTCCTGTCTGCACACGGCAGAGAGGAAGCAGCTCTGTCACGTTCCTTCCGACGGCACCAAGCCCATCGTGAGGGCAGTACCTCGCCACTTACCTCCCAGAGGCCCCACCACCTGGTCCATTACCAGGGGGTGGGGTTCAGCATGGATTCGGAGACACACATCGGTCCCTGGAAGCCTGCTGGGGTAGCACGCGTGGGGTGTGGGTGTCTCCGTTTTTCTCCTGGACCCGGAGCTCTTGGAGGGCAGCAAAGGTCATGCTCTGGTGACGACCTGTCACAGACACATAGTGGACACTCAGCCAGTGCTTGTCAAGGACACACTGAGCCTCGCCTGGCTCCTCCCTCTGGGGCCCGACGCCCTCCCCCCCCCCCGCCACACACACACACACACACACACACACACACAGTGGTAGTTCTCTGACTTCTCCATACACAGCATTCACAATTCAGTGTTTAAATTCTCCAGTGCTTTCCATGATGGAGTCAGGTGATGAACCTAAAGTGTGGGGGGGTCCTTGTCACGGGGTCCAAATGGCTCCTCTCCTGCCTACCCCACCCCTGCCACGTCCCCAGCCACACAGACCGGTCATGTGGCCCTCACCTCTGCCCACTGTGCCCCAGTTCCAGGCCAGCCCTGCTCCCCAAATTTCCTGGGCGCCTACGTGACGCCCTGGGGAGTTTAATGCCCATTACCTAAATCGTCATTAAGAAGCTGACTAAAAGAAGCGCCTGAGTTGGAAGCTGAGAGTGACATTGTCCAGCCAGCCCCGTGTTCCTTAGTCAGTGGCACTCAGGCTTCAGTTGACTGCACAAGCTTTCAAGGTCGCTCGAGTCCAAGTAACAGGTGGAAAATCAACACAAGGCACAGACAAGAGACACTTGGGGAGCGTACCTGTTCTTTTCAATTAATTTTTGATTATGCACTTCAGTTAAGAACTTAATTACTTCAGCACTAACCTTCAGTCTAGTCGTTGAACACAAAATAAAGATCCAGTCTTCTGTGAGAATAAGACCGATGATAGCAAACACGAGTGCTGCAGTTTCTAAGTGCTTCACACGTGGGACGAGTGCCCTTGACGAATCCCCACACGAATCCAGGGAGATAAATAGGGCAATACCCAAAATACTCAGCCACCAGCTCTGTGCATCTTCAATTACTGGGTCATGGGGACATGCAGGGGCTGGAGGACCTGGCGCTTTACCAGCTGGTGTGAGTTCCACACTTAACCTGACAGCCCCGGGTGTACACCTGCAGGCCAATCCTCGTGGCAGGTACCACTGGAGCCACGTTTAAAGAAAAGGAGACTGACACGCAGAGACGTTAAGCACCAGCCCGGGACCTCACGGACAGAGCGAGGACACGGAGACAGAGGTGCCCACGGGGACCCGGGTACAGGTCCCAACACTGTCCAGGGACACCATTCCCAATCTTGCAGAAGTTTTTAAATGCACAGAGAAGGTTTTTAAAATAAAATGAATGCTCATGTACTGAACAGCAGACTCAGTTACCAATGTGTAGTGGCATTTACTTCACACACACACCGCACACACTCACATTGACCCAGTCTCATAGTCACACACCCTCACACGCGCGCGTGCACACACACACACCCTCTCGCACTCACATGCACATGCACACTCGCATATGCTGAGCTGTTTCTGCTCAGCCGGGACCTGGTCGCCCTTGACTCCAGCACTCCCGCACTCCCTCTTACGCAGAAGCACTCACCTGCACCGTCTCACTACCTTTTACCCCATGTAGGAAAACCAACAACAGTTCCCTCTGTCCCCCATAGGCAGCTCCTGCTGAAATGTCCCCATCGTCCTGAGAGGTGTTTCACACTGTCCGTCCATCAGCCTCCAGCCCAGTTAGAGTGTGTGTGGCGGTGCCACCCTGGCTGTGTCGGCCTGGACTGGCCCTGCACACACGACACTTTGCTGCGTCCCAGCACACGGCCACGGCCAGGTGTTCGGGATGTGCTGGATTCACCAGCTGTCACCCTGCGGCCCCATGTCACACAGCTTGGGGAGCACCTCACAGGACAGGACGTCAGCCACCCTCTGGCAGGCACCCCATTTCCGTGAGTGACACTCTCGGGGCCTGTCCAGCGCCTGGGGGAGGACGGGTCTTGTGAGGGCAGGTGCCTGCCCACCAGGCCCCACATCTTCCACCCACGAGCAGGTAACTGGGGAGGAGGCGCTTGTCCTGGTTGGAGGGAGACTGTCCTGCTGCTCCTCGTAAATGCCCGGGATGCGTGTGACCACACTGCAGTACCCCTTCAGAATACAAGGCCCCAAAGCGCCCTGCCTTCAGCTTTGAGTCGTGGACATTCCGATAGGGCAGCAAACGTCTTCCCTGGGCCGTGCTGTGCATAAGAGACTGACACAGACGTCGCGTGAATTCCACATTCTGTCCTTGCTCTTATTGGCTTGACTTTGTTTTCTGGTTAGTTATTTGCAGACTTGAAAACTTAGGTGTGAGCTCCAGCAAACTGTTTAAAATGTGCCCAGGGTTTGTCTTAAGCAGGTGTGTAAGACACACACATGGAAACTACTGGTGTGAAGGAAGAAGTATGCACTCAGGTCCCCACACAGGACCGTGCAGGGAAGGCAGAGGGGTGTGTGGGGGAGAAGCCTCCAGTCTGCGTTCATAAGAAGCACAGGCCGGCAGGGGACAGGGGACAGTCTGCCTGGCTGTGGGGGCCTTGGGGACAGGGGCGGGTGTGTCACAGGTGGAAGAGATAAAGCAGGTGAGGGGGACACAGTCTGGTCACCCAGGGAGGGAAGCCCTCCCTACTCAGCCAGGCCCCAAGATATCAAAGCATCATAAACAGAAAATAAAAAACAGGATTAGTACACACACAACATCAATATAACACTTTAAACATGCTAAGATTTATGTTCTCAGTTGACAATCTATTCTGCTTTGGAGAAATCTCTCCTTTTGGAATGTACCAAACTGATGGAAGCGACCGTGTTTACTTACTTGAGTTAATATTCTTTGAGCACAGACTCAAATAAAATTATATTTATGAAACATGCCACATAAACTAAAGCTTTATACACATGGTATAATTGTTTTCTACACTACAACACTATCTTAAGATCAATCTCTCTTTTCTTGTATTTGGAAACACAAGCATAAATTATTTTGTTTTCTTTAAGTAAATTTGCTCCCGGGCCGGCCCGGTGGCTCAGACGGTTGGAGCTCCATGCTCCTAACTCCAAAGGCTGCCGGTTCGATTTCTACATGAGCCAGTGGGCTCTCAACCACAAGGATGCCGGTTCAACTCCTCGAGTCCCGCAAGGGATGGTGGGCAGCACCCCCTGCAACTAGCAACAGGCAACTGGACCTGGAGCTGAGCTGGACCCTCTGCAACTAAGATTGAAAGGACAACTTGACTTGGAAAAAGTCCTGGAAGTACACACTGTTCCCCAATAAAGTCCTGTTCCCCTCCCCCCCAGCCCCCCAAAAAAGAAAAAAATTTGCTCCCAGACCAGGAGGGCAGGAGCTAATGATTTCATGGTTCATATTTAGTGCTAGAAAAGAACAAAAGACTTCTTTAGTGTGCAGAAATAAAGCAACCTGTCTGCACTTCTGTTCCAGAAATGTGGCTCTTAACCTAGAGATCAGCGTGACTGCAATGTCACAGCTGTGTGGCCCTTTGCCTGGTTAGGACAGCGTGTTCATGTCAGGTCTTCATTCATGGTCGTTTGTGTCTTGTGGTCTCGCTCAGTGGTCTCTTTCCCCTGAAACGACTCACACAATTACAGGCTTGCCCCAGGTGTCACCACGGTGCCAGGTGCCACTGCACCCAGCTTCACATCCGGTGTGAGCACGGACATCACAGAGCATGTGGGCGTCCAGTGTGGGTGTCGTGTCACGCCCTGTCTCATGCTGAGTGACTCAGGCCTGGTGTGTGAGGCAATCCACGCCTGCCAAGTGCCTATGGAACTCAGAGGGTGCTGTGTGTCCTGCTTCCTGTGTCTGCCGTCACAAGAAGACAGGTAACAGCAGCCTGGCCCTCGCGGGCCTTCCCACCCGGAGCCTGGCATGGGAGCCTGGCTCCTTCACTGCTGTTTTAACTTAGTTACTTTAAAGGGCAGGGGGAATGTGAATTGGCGTTCTCCCTGTACTGCTGTGGTTCCTGCTCAGCTGATCTGAGCTTTCACAGTCTCCTGTCTATATTGAAACTCCATGCACTTGCCTAGCAGGAAAATTGGAAGGAAAACTCTCAGGTAAGTATTCTTGGGAGTTTGCAAATCTGCCACTTTAGTGTGCTACTTTTGGACTTGTCTACCTTGTAATATTCTGCCTGATGTTTGAAACACTGTTTCGTTTTCTTTTCTGAGCCTGTGTGTTTGGTTTATGTACCACATTATGCTTTGTGTTGTGGGGGTGGGAATAGGGTGGCGAGTTTTGAGCCTGTGGATTTGTTCCTAAACCAGTGACTGAGCTGAGAACTAAATCTAAGCAGTGGCATCTCTGTGGGTAAGAATCTAGCGTCTCTCACAGGCCGCCTAAATACCATTTGCTCCATTCCTGGCGAAGAGCCGGAACTGGGTGGGCCTGTTTGGGCATAGAGGCCATTTAGCACAGCATCTCCGCAGTTTTAGGTTGCGGCTTGGGGAAGTCCTTTTTCTCCAGGAGAGTCCTTTTTCTCAGCCTCAGCACGACCGACATTTCGTGGCTGTGGGCACAGCCTGTGTATCTGTACCTGTGGCAGTATCTGCAACCCCACCTCTGGATGCCCGGACGACTTCCCCCAACCCCCACCCATGGTGAAAACCAAGTGTCCGCTGAGGGCTGGCCTGGATGATGGTGGGCTTTGGCAACCCCTAAGAGAACAGCCTGGCTTTGTCGCCCCAGGACCAACATAATCTTATCAAGGCATTTTTTTAAACGCTGGTTGTTACGGTAATGTGTTTGGCCAAGTGAGATTTAAGGATTCCTCAAGGTAATTGCAGCCATTAGTTAGTTTTCAGGTCATCATTTTGAACCGAGAGAACCTGTCCTGCATGGTTTAGCTGAGAGCTTTGCTTCATGCTGGAAGAGACTTTAGACACCAATCTCATCTCATGTTCGTGGCTCCAATAGGTTAACCAACCCTTGCAAGGTCACAAATGGGTAGCAGCCAAGCCCTGGTGAGAAACAGTGTCAAGACCCCAGTTCAGAGCCCTTCCCACATTCCAAGAATCTTAGCTCCAGGCCAGAGGCACCTTGTTCTGTGGTTCAAAATAAGCTTTTCAGAAAAAGAAATAGACACAGTGAATATTCATAGAGGCAGAATGAGTCCAAAAAGACACATTTTTCTGACTAAGCTTCTTTCTAAGAAGCTTTAATTTTGCCACAGTTCTTACAGAATATTCATGACAGTGGCTAAAGAACGGGAAGGCAACTTTTATTCAGGAGACTATGGAGATGGTAGGGGCCAGAGCCAGTGCTTGGGGGTGGAGCACTGTAAGGACACACAGGATTCACAGCCCAGGAGCGGGCGGGCTGGTGTGCTGAAGGGCGGCTGATGGCAGGTTACTAGGAAACATCAAGGTGATGGGCATTCTTGCTAGACCAATTCAGCAAGATTCTTGCTGAAGGCAGGCCCTTCTTGCTGAAGCCAGGGTAATATCGTGGAAGGTGGGGAGAAGGGATTTGATCAGCTATCCAGGGTGGGGGACTGACCGAGCAAGGCCAGGCAGGGCCCAAGTCAGCCTGGAGGGCTCAGAGGGCCAACTAGAGTTAGGACTAGAGTTGGGACAGAGTCTCCGTCACAGCTGGGTGAGAGCCTGACCACCCTGAACTGCAGTGTTCCTGAAGCACCTTGTTTGGGACCCACTGTCCCCTGTGGGAACTCGGTCCCTGTGGTCTAGCCTGTTGTCTGCAAACTCAGGGTCAAGTACTCCCCTCCGCGGGAACTACACTCTGTCCAGTGACACTTGATGGAAAACAGGAAATTCTCTCCTCCCTCCCTCCCCTCTGCAGACTCAGGAGGCTTAGTGCTTAGAAAGGAGAAATCTAACTGCTTGTCTGTTAATGTCCTTTAAAAATCTGTCTTCTTCTTTATTAAACAAACAACAAATATGTATTGCTTATATAATTGGAAAAAAGATAATGTTAGAAGTGTCCCTGGCTGCCTTCTCTAAGGAATCCACTTCCTCGTCTTCCTGGAGACCCTGTGGGCGGTCAAAGCTCACTTCTCCTTCTGTGGCCTGTGCTGAGCCCTTCCCACACGGACCCTGGCGTCTGGTCGACGAAATGTGGGTGAGAGTGGACAAACCTGAGGTGTGCACGGGCCATTGGGCCAGGCCACTCACGAAAGGCACTGAACCTGGCGCCTGACACCCAGAGCTTGTTGCTGTTATGACCGCTGGAGGAGGGAGCAGGTGACAGAGCTGTGACCTCAGGGGTGGAGGAAGCGAGTGGGATGAGAGGAGGTGAGCAGGAATCAGGTGCATTTCATTCAGTCTTCTCAGCGTACTCATCGCCAGGTGTCCCTGGAAACTATGCTTTATGATGGCAGAGGGGAAAGACACACGCTGGGAATGTAGGCCTGTCTGCCTGAGCCGGCTGTTTCTCTGGAAGCCTCAGTTCCTTATTTGTGATGCAGGCCGAGGTGCCCCCGTAGAAGGTGGGAGAATCAGTGGAGGAGCCGGGAGGGCTGCCAGTGCAGAGCCCAGCACACAGTAGACACTCTGTGTGTTTATACAGCACTCAGGGCCCAGTGACACAGCAGAAAAACAGGTCACGGTGAAGGTGAATGTAACCCCTCTTCCTACTGTGCTGAGGAGATGCAATGGTTTTATACTTACCTTCAAAGGCCGCTCAGAATGTAACCATCTCGTCCACAGTAGGCCCGAGAGAGAGATGAGGCAATGGTTATCTTCTTCATGTGATGAGAAAACTATGAATCTCGGGGTCTGTCATATTTTTAATTCAATTCAATAAAATCTTTGAGCACCCAGTGGGTGGCCAGGCAGGTCAGGTCAGTCCAGATGCTTCTCACACGTTACCTAATTTGCTCTTTCAACATACATTCATGCCAGGTAACTTCCTAAGTTCTGGAGGTCAAAAACAACAAAACCCAGCTACTCTCATGCAGCTTATATTTTAGTTAGAAGACATGGAGAATAAACACCAAAACAAACACATGAAAATACAAATGCCCCGGCGTGCTAAGTGCAGTAAAGAAAGAAAAGGCTTCAGGGTGAAGTTCCTGGGCAGGAAGGGCTCTGCTGTGTAGTGACAGCGCTGGCCTGCCAGCTGGGCATCTGCCACCCACCGGGGAGCGCCCAGGAAGGCCCAGAGCACCTTCCCGTTCTGCCCGCCACATGTCACAACTTATGCTCAGCAGCTGAGCGGGGTGTGTCTGGCTCCAAAACCACATTTTTTTTTTAAAGATTTTATTGGGGAAGGTGTATCGATAAGTATTATCGATTGCTGTGCACAGACTTAATTTCAAGGCCCAAAACTCAAGACACACCACCACAAGCCGGGATGAAGGGGTTAAAGAGTTTTATTACAAAGTGAAAGTAAGTAAGACAAGACAGAGATTAGGGGAATATATCATCATACCACTAACAAGCAAGGAGACAATTCATCATACCACCAGGGCCCAGTCAATTAGAGTCGTAGAAACAGCAACGGCCTTTCACCAGTGTGGGCAAAATCCCAGTCAAGTAAAGTCATCAGCACAGGCGGAATATCTTGCCGCAGCCGAGGCGGCCGGGGAACAACAGCAACTACTGCTGTGCCTGCCTCGGCTTTCTGGGGTTTTGAGGACTTCACTGACAACAGCGGCAAGGAGCCAATAAGCATACGTGTTAACAACACAAGGAACTGTCTTGGATCTGGCTAGGAGCCGGGGCCAGTCCTTGGTACGAGGTTAGATGTATAGGAGCTCGGCCCATCTGCGCTAAGGCGAAGGCCAGGCTCCTCATCCTGTAAATATTTTCTTGGTCCTTGGGAGGGTAGCCAATCCTTCCAAGGCCAAGCACATACCCCAGCCACTGTGAGAGGTTACATCCCCAAATGTTCCCAGGCAGGCCTTCATATTTTCTATTCCTTACAGAAGGTGAAAAGGACTTTATTGAGGAACAGTGTGTACTTCCAGGACTTTTTTCCAAGTCAAGTTGTTGTCCTTTCAATCTTAGTTGTGGAGGGTACAGCTCAGCTCCAGGTCCAGTTGCCGTTGCTAGTTGCAGGCGGCAGAGCCCACCATCCCTTGCGGGACTCGAGGAATTGAACTGGCAACCTTGTGGTTGAGCGCCCACTGGCCCATGTGGGAATTGAACCCACAGCCTTCGGAGTTAGGAGCACAGAGCTCCAACCGCCTGAGCCACCGTCCCGGCTCCAAAACCACATTTTTAATGCAAGGTGATGTGGTCCCTGGCTCTCCAAAGCCTGGCAATCTACATTCAAAAACAAGACCCCCAGTGCCAGGCCTTCAGCTCCATCTTCTGGGGGGTGGGGGGAGCTGCCCTGAGCAAGAGGGAGAAGGCCCACAAAGTCGTGCCTCTTGCACAGAGGCTGCCTCCCTGGAGGTTTCCTGACCTGGAAGGTGGAGGGAGGATACTTAACCATTGTAAATCTAGTTCACAGTTTATAAAGCTGCTTCACGTGCATTATCTCACCATTACTCTTTTTATCAAGTAATGTGCTCTGGAGGCTAATATGATGCCATCCACTGTTCCAGGTATTAACAGCTCATTCTATGGGCAGTGTTTGGAGTGGATGCTGTCATACTGTCCATCTTATGGAAGAGGATTCTGGGACCAGGAGAGGTTAGGTGATATGGGAGGGGTTACCGTTAGGGAGAGGGGCCTGCTGGGCTGTGAGGGTGGGTGGCTGCTGCATCTCCATCAATACAAAGTGAGCTGATGCACCTCAAGTTCTTTGAAACCACAGGCCAGCATAAGCCTATTTAACCATTTTCCAGGGTCCCTAGGGACCAGTAACTGCGGTGTGTTCTGCTTGGTGATTTTCAGGGAGTTTCAAGCCGTCACAACGCTGAGCGGCACAGGATTTCCTCTGACTTTGCAGAGCAGAAAGCAAGGTTGAGAGAACTTAGATCATTTGCCTGCAACCCCAGGGTCGTTTGGGAAGTGAAACTGAGAACGCTCCCACTTCTAGGACGTTGTGATCTTGGTTGGCCCCTTGCTTTTACTGCAGGTTCAGACAGTTGAGTCACCGCGGTCCCCTGGAGACGGGTGCAGCCCTGCGTGGACCTTAGCTGGGGCCTCGGCGGGTGGCATCCGCGGACTTCAGCGCGGGTGGGGCGGAGACGGCTCAGTGGGATCTGAGCGTGGGCTCCGTGGGGTCTCAGGGGTTCTCGGTGGTGTCGGGTTCACGCTGGCCCGGGGCCTACTAGGGGCGGTGGGCACAGAGGCTTCGCGGGGCCGCGCTCCCCGGGGGACCCCGGGGCGCCCGCGACTCTAGGGTCCGCACGGACGACCCCTTCCTTGTACGGCCCGGTGTTCTCCAGGGGTCGGTCAGGCTGCGGCGCGGCTGTGCGTCCCGTGTCAGCTCACGTTAGAGAAGGCGGGAAAGACAGCGCGCGAGCCGCAGACTCGGGGTCCGCGAGCGCCCGCCCCCGCGCCCGTGGTCTTGCCCGCGCCCCCGCACCAGTGGTAGCTCCCGGCCGCCGGCGCTGGCCCCGCCCCCAGGGCGCGCATGCGCGGGCGTCTGCGGCGCGGTCGTGACGGCTGCCGCGAGGCCCCGGCCGGGGTGAGCGCCGGTGACAGGGGCCGGACCGTGGCCGCGGCCGTGCGGGCGCTGGCTGCCGGCGGGGCGCGGGCCCAGGTGAGGGCACAGAGGCGCGTCCGCGCTGGTCTGGCCGGGGCAGTGGGGGGCCCGGCTGGCGGGCGCGGGCGGAGAGGGCGTGAGGGGGCCGGGCCGGGGTCCCGTCGGCGCCTCCTCCCGCCCCGCGCGCGGCCGAGCCTTGCGCCGCCCACCCGGGGCCCGGCCTGCGTTCCCCCGCGGCGCGGTCTAGCGGGCGTGACATCCCCGCGCAGACCCGGGCCCTCCCTCTCCCGCGGGACCCACGGCCCCGGGTCTGCAGGCGCGGGGGCGCGCCGGCCGGGGCGGGGCCGGGGCTGCGGGGGGCGGGGCCGGGCTGCGGGGGCGGGGCCGGGCTGCGGGGGGCGGGGCCGGGGGCGGGGGGCGGGGTCGTCGGCCCCTCTCCCGCCCCGCGGCGTCCCTGTGTTTTCCTCGGAGAAACAGCGCCCACGGTCAGGCGGCGAACTCGCAGGCCGCTCCGCATGGAAGTGCTGGCTGAGCGTCTCTTACCTCCAAGAACTGCAGCTGGAATCATAGGGTCTCCGCTGGCCTCGCAGATGTGAACTGTGTTTATAGCGGTGAGGAGCTGGGGACGGAGCTAAGGGGCGGCGGGGAAAGTGGGCGATGGCACAGCCCCCGGACTGGGGCCTCGCGTGAGAATCCCTGTACGAGAGGGTTCAAGCGGGAACGGAATCACACGTTGCACGCGCGAAAGAAGCAGCCGCAAGGCAGCGTGTGTACTTTGGTCCATTTTTATGGGGGAAAAAAGTTCAGTAAGACAATGGACCCGGCGGGCACCAACAAGTGGTAATAGTGCTTAGAGCTGGATAGGAGGGTTACACGTTTTTATTTTTGTATTTTATGCTTGTTTATAGTGTCTGAATTTTGTTCATTGAGCATGTGTATCTTTTGGTTTTGGAAGAAACTTTGTTACCAGCTGTTAAAGGGTAATTGTCAGAATGTTGCAAACAGTGAGCACTGTCAGGTTCCCTTTAGCTCCGCGGCGAGCTGCCCCGCGGATGACAGGCAGAGAAAGCCGGTTCAAGCGCGAGTGAATGGGGGGAATGCTGAGATGAGGCTGCTGGGTCGGGTACCACCCCGCTGAGCGCCCCCACGCAGCGGGTCGGCCTTTGAGATGAGCTCTCTTGGGTGGAAAGGACAATTGCTGCATCTTGTCAGCGTTGTGTGGGTTAATTAATGTATGACTTAGACTGAAATGTCTGGGCCCCTTCCTTGGTGAGCAGTGAGTGTCACTTAAGTCCCCTAGCAAGTCAGGTGATCCTCAGGGGGTTGTTAAGCACTAATCTAGCCTGACATAAAGCACACACCCTTTTTTCCCCTTTTTGACTTCATTTCCGAGTTTTGGGTCGGTTATCTTAACCAAGCACCAAACGCTGGTGTCCACAGGAGACGTGTAAGAACTGAACGATGGTGGCCATTGAGTCCTATCGTGGAGATGTGCTGCCTGGTCACAGAGCACCACTGGAACTAGCAGCCTGTTGATGTAAAAAGTGCCTGGTCCCGTGCAGGAGCACAGCTTACGCCATCACAGCCTACAAAGCAAGGACTGAGATGAGTTTTGTAGATAGGTTTTCCCAAGAAAATGAAGGCTGCATAGCATTGGGACGGGGCTCTCAGCCCTCCCAGGAGCCACCCCCTGCTCTGTGGTTCCTCAGCCACTGAGATACGGGGCTGGAGCCTTGGGCGTGAAAGAGCAGGATAAGCCATGCTATTGGGTGTCCAGTTGTCCCCAGGAAAGGAACAGTGACTTCCAGCTGTGAAGTACTATTTAGGCTTCAGGCCACAAGCAGAAGCCCTTAAGTCCGGGTCTGGAGGCAGAGCGGGGCTGGCGGTGAGCCGTGTCCCCTGTGCCTCTGAGGGGAGGGATGTGGTCAGGGTGAGCAGCCCAATGAGAGGAAGGAGGAGGAGGAGGTCGGCACAGTCCCATCCGTACTGCTCTCCGAATGGCCTGGCTGGGCTTGTGGGTGTGGGCCTGGGACGTTGTGGGGGCAGCAGTGCCTGTGCAGGGCTCCAGGGAGGGATGCCTGCTGCCTGCCTGGGTCCGCAGATGCCTCGTTCCCTCCTGACTCGGGGTTCAGCTTGTCGATGCACCCCACGGGGCGAGAGACCACAGTGACAGGTCAGAGCAGACGAGCACCGGCTCCCCGAGACATGCTGTGCGTGCATCGTGTAGGGACACGCGCAGTGAGGAGGTGTTGAGCAGGGATCCAAATGGGGGCAGGTGATGGGATTGGAAAGGGTAACCAGAACTGGGTTTATAGTGGGTTGTTTCCATCTGTCTCATTGGCACCGGCTATGACTGCAGAGGGTTTGCCCTGTCACAGCCCCAGCTCACCTGTCTGTGTGTCTGTGTCTGACCATGACCTGTCTGCAGTTCTTTCATGACACGACCTTCAAAAAGGCTTCCTAGATGGCTGGACGACCCAGAAGCCAGTCTTGGGTTTTCCAGTGCCATGAATTTGGAAGCACAGTGTGTTTCCTGGTTTCTGAGTCCCTGGAGCCACCTGGGGTGCTTGCACTGTCCCCTGCCTGCCCCTGGCCTCCACCCTGTCCCTGCCACCCTGCCTCAAGGCCTCTCATCATTAGGTAGAGCTTCAGAAACGTGCTTCAGAAACGTGGGACCCGCCCCACTGACAGGGCTCCGTGTTCTCGCCCCTCCCACGTCCTTGGGAGCCTGGGCTTGCGGTGAGTGGCCCTTGGACTTGTGGCCTCCGCGCTTCCGTTTTCTGTCACTCGGGCTGTCACCTCCCAGACTTCGCTGCCCCCCTCGGGATCCCCTTGTGTTGCTTGGTAGGGAACAGGGAGGTCACAGGAAGGGAGATAGAAAACCGGTGTTCCCGGCCTTTCCTCAGGGTTTCTCCCAGAGAATCAGGGCTTTGGGGCTTGTTTTGTATGTGGCTGACATTTCAAACCGCTGGAGCACTGGAGGTCCTTCATATTCGCAGCCAGTGTCCGACTGCTCTGTTTATGTGTGTTTTGTATTCCCATAGTCAGAGGGCTCAGTGTGCTTAGAAACTTGTTTTCTTAGCTCTTAAAAAGCAGAACCACATCGGACCCACTAAGCTGACCTTTCTTGATTCTTTGCTCCTAGTGCCCTGGAGTCCCTCCCACCCCAACCCAACCTTCCTGAAACAGCAGCTGGACTAACCACTTCCACTGAGGTGAACTTGGGTGTTTGCTTTACTCAGAGTCACGGGGACGCTCCCATTTGAAGGCAGAGATTGCACAGAAGTTAGATGGCTTGGCCAAAGGCATGTTGATGCAATTGGGGCAAAATGGGAACTGGAACCCGATCTCATGACTGACTTGTAGGAAAGTGCAAGAAATGTAAGGACAGGTCCATGTTTTAGCAGAGTTTACAGTTTTGTGTAGGGCAACCCTTTTAGTGGATCACTGTTACATTCTAGACCAGGGGTGTCAAAACTTTTTTCAACATTTTTCACCAAGGCAGTAAAATACACAAACAGCTGGGCCACTCACTCGAGGTGAAGTACGTATTGCCTCACCTGGTTTATTTAAGTAAACTAAATATATTTTTGGAATTTGCTGCGGGCCAATTAACAATGGGTTGTGGACCACAGTTGGCCCGTGGGCTGTAGTTTGGACACCCCTGTTCTAGATGGTGAGGCTTCCTTTCTACCCAACGTTGAAAATCTGCCTCCTCTCCCAGTGTGTGGCCTCCCTGGGGGTCAGCCTGCACTGCTGCAGAAGCAGGCTGTTCTGTGTTCCTTTGTAGCCAGTCAGTCACCTGCAGCCACAGGGAGACGCAGGAGAGGCTCAGGGCACAGTCTGTTCCACGCTCAGGTCCCAGACTCAGACCGCGTGGATGCCCCAGGGGTCGGGAGAGAGAAGACCAGAGTGGGGAGACTCAGGCCTGACCCGCAGTGGGTTCCCCAGGAATGTAGGCAGGTGCACACTCAGGCCCGGCTGATTTGAATAGTTCCATTGGTTTGGGGCTGTCCGGGTGGATGGGGGGGGTGTCCCTGGTTGCCTGGCACCTGGTCCTGGGTGATTCCGGCAGGGTAGGTGGGGGGGGCTGGCTCTGGACAGTGGATGGCAGATGGCAGATCCAGGTGTGTCCCGGCTGGCCCTTCGCTGTCCCTAAGGAGTGGCCGCTGGGAGGGGCAGTCTCTCCCCAGCCAGGAAGGGTTTAGGATGTTAAGACATCGTAATATGGAAAATATGCATGAAAAGCAGTTACACACATGGATACGCAAAGCCAAGTGCTCTTGCCAGCCTCCTAACGTGGTATTAAACTTGCTCTGTGCGCATATTGACTCCGAAGTGGGTTTCCAGGTGTGTGAGTGAGCTGCAGCCCTGGCATGACATGGATGTCCATGTCATGGTCACAGAGCCTCCTCGCCAGCCGTGTCCCCGGTGAGGGACCTCCTGTGGACAGAAGCAGCTCAGGGACTGTGGGGGAAGAATTGGGGTCATCGTCACACAGCGAGCGTTGGCTGAGACGCGGGAACAAACCCCTGTGTGACGTGGTCCAGGACCAGCTGGCCAGCCAGACCCCAGAGGTCTGGAGTCGGAGACATGGTTCCTTGTGGTTTGTGTGAGGTGAGCCTGTGTTTCTGTGTCCACAGAGCAGTCGTGGGGACTCTGAGCTGAGTGACAAGTTTTCTGGTTTTCACTGCTCCAGGCTCCAGTGTTGCGACCTCGTGGTTCAGTTAGATGTGTGACACCCCAAAGGACAGAACGTTTTGGTGGCACAGCTAGAACCCTCTGCAGTCCTGTTCCATGGTCACCGGCGTGGGTGACGAGGGTCCTTCCTCAGGAAAGCCCCTGCACTGTGTGGCGTGTGGAAGGCGGGGTGGGAAAAGACCCAGCGGGGAGTGGAAGGCTGGCTGCTGAGCGGCTTTGCTGGGGACGGGGACGGGCTCCTGTCCTGGCTCTGCCCTGGGTTTGCGCCTGTGAAGTGCGAGGCCCCACTCGGGCGCAGAGGTCCCTTCAGATCCGGCACGCGGGACCGGTGTTTACACTGTCACGAGCAAAACGAGTCCCTGCTCAGTGGGTGTGACCGCTGACCGTTCTGCAGTCTGCGTGGTCATCGTACCAGTGTTTCCTGCACGCCACCTCCGGCCAGCGCGGGCTCAGGCCCTCGGAGCCGCCTGTCCAGTGCACGTCAGCTTACCTGAGCGCGCAGCGTGCCCTGTAGATGCTCTGACAGAGACACGTGCGTTAGGAGCGCTCAGCCGAGGCACCTGCCCTAGTCCACAGCACCTCCCGGTCTGGGAGGCTTCTGGAGGAAGTGATGTTGAAGCGAAAACCGGAGGGTGGACGGGGCTGGAGGTGTGGTGAGTAAGGGCTCCGCGGGGTACAGGGCCCCAGGTCAGGAGAATGTGGTGTTTCATAGAACTCAAAGGTTCGGTGAGCGCAGAGTGGGGTGCGGGGATGGAGAGCTCCGAGCTCACACTCCCAGGGACGGAGCACAGGTTGTCATGGCTTCCTGGAGTGCTAAGGACACTACATGCTGTGTGCTGACTAGGATAAAACAAACAAGGTCACCTGAGTGGGAGGCAGAAAATTGTCTGTTGGAATAAAACTGGAAGCCTATTGCATGTGGTCTCCAAGTTTGCTCAGATCTACAAGGTCCGACACTTAAGTTCGCGAATGTGTTGCAATGATGTTGCTCACCTTTTTTGATATCAGAGGGATTATTCATTATGAATTTATACCAACTAGACAAACACTTAACTAGGTTTACTATTTGGAAGTTCTGAAAAGGCTGCATGAAAAAGTTAGACGACCTGAACTTTTTGCCAACAATTCATGGCTCCTGCATCACGACAATGCACCAGCTCACAGGGCACTGTCTGTGAGGGAGTTTTTAGCCAGTAAACAAATAACTGTATTGGAACACCCTCCCAGCTCACCTGATCTCGCCCCCGATGACTTCTTTCTTTACCCGAAGATAAAGGAAATATTGAAAGGAAGACATTTTGATGACATTCAGGACATCAAGGGTAGTACAATGACAGCTCTGATGGCCATTCCAGAAAAGAGTTCCAAAACTGCTTTGGAGGGTGGACTAGGCGATGGCGTGTGGGTGCACAGCTTCCCAAGGGGAGTACTTCGAAGGTGACCATAGTGATATTCAGCAATGAGGTATGTGGCACTTTTTCTAGGATGAGTTCGCGAACTTAATTGATCTCCTAAGTTAAAGTAAGAAGAGGGTTGGTTGTGACTAGAGAAACCCAAAAGAGCAATGGAAGAATGGACTTTTGTTTTTACATTGTTGTGGAGAGGTTATTGACTTATTTTAAGTGAGCTGATGTCATGAATAGGTAAATACATTCAGCGTGTGTTCCCGGCCTGTCGGCCATCACTGTCAGCAGGAGAAAGTGAATTTGTGAAACACGGTACTGGTCCCGGCAAACTTTGCCTGTGGCCCTTGGGTTAAGTCGTCATTTATGTACTTAGTTTAGGGGATTGTTTTCATGGTTTGAATTAGAATTGCCACCTTGAATTTGAGAGCTGGCGAAGGCCAGGAGAGCAGAGTGGGCTTCGTCGGGCCAACGCAGCGCAGGCTGGCGAGAGCCGTGGAGCTGCAGAGGACGGCGCGCAGTGGGTCCTTCGCGGTGTTTGTCCTGTGCGGAAGCGGGCACGGGGCATGGCCTCGCTCCTGAGATCTCATCAGTGTACTGCTTGCAGACGGGATGCTGAGGACAGGCCACACCGTTGGCAGGTTACAGACTTACCTCCTGTCCGTGGGGACATCTGAATGGCGATACGTGATGATGCTCTCAGTGCTAAACCACGTGAATACCTACTGTGTGCCAGACCTTGTTTATGCCCTGTGCCTATATCGCCTCCTCGGCGCTCCCAGCATGAAGAAGCAGCCTCCGGACGTCCGAGGCCACCTGAACCCAGGGTTGCCTGCAGGTGTCTGTCCCATGGCTGTGGGAATGTGGTGCCGTTAGCAAAGAGCTTCACCACACACACTGGAGAGCAGGGCTGTGTTCTTGTCTCGGGTTCTGGGAGTAAAAGGCCTTACCACAGGAACTCCAGTGTTATTATCTGAAGGTGTTTTATGCTTGGAATCCGACAGCCTGCCATGCAGGTAGGCGGGGCCTCGGGCTGCCTGTTAGCGCCCTGCGTCCACCTCTTAGCTGCCTGGCTCCAGCTTTCATTTCTCTTCCTCTCTCCTATACGGCCAGGGGATGTTTCTTACCTTGTTTATGTATCTTCAACTGTGCATAAGAATGAGGTAAATGATAGTAACAGTACTTCCTATTATGATGTTTTTGTGGCCCTGGAGTCGTGTTGTATCCTAGCTTCAGTTTAGTTGACACAAAGTGAATTACCTGTTCTTTCTGCAGATTGAAGCCAGACACACGAAGATCCTAGAGACCGCTGTACTGCCTTTGTCCTCTTGGACAAGACGCGCCGTGGGGCCCCAAAGCCCTGTGTTGGCCACGGGACGCTTTCAATATAAAATTCAGGACAATGAGTCTTGCAAGTGATAGAGGGACATCAGAGAGCATTTTCGACCTGGACTACGCCTCTTGGCAGATTCGCGCGACGCTGGTGGTCGCTGGCTTTGTCTTCTACCTGGGCGTCTTTGTGGTCTGCCACCAGCTGTCATCCTCCCTGAACGCCACCTACCGTTCTCTGGTGGCCAAAGAGAAGGTCTTCTGGAACCTGGCGGCCACCCGTGCCGTCTTTGGTGTGCAAAGCACCGCGGCGGGCCTGTGGGCGCTGCTGGTGGACCCCGTCCTGCACGCCGACAGGGCGTGTGGCCAGCAGAACTGGTGCTGGTTTCACATCGCTACGGCAACGGGCTTCTTCTTGTTGGAGAACGTAGCGGTTCATCTATCCAACTTCTTCTTCTGGACGTGGGACTGGTTTTTAGTTCTGCACCATCTGTTTGCCTTCCTGGGGTTTCTAGGCTCCGTGGTCAACGTCAAAGCCGGCCACTATCTCGCCATGACCACGTTGCTCCTGGAGGTGAGCACCCCGTTCACCTGCGTCTCCTGGATGCTCCTGAAGGTGAGTGTGCGCTGCAGAGGGCAGGGCCCGGGCTTTCCGCCTCGGCCGCGCAGCTGCAGCTTGCAGCGCACTTTAGGTGCGTGACGCCTGTCACCTCGCCGTGGGCGCCTCAGCAGACACGTCAAAGAGTTCAGCGCCAGTCACCAGCTCCTGGGGTTCAATCCCTTTTAATCAATTTTAAGCCTTTTAGCTCCCAGCTCCGTAAGGAAGAGGATCAGCAGGTCCGTGCGTCAGTGGATAGCATCTGAGCTCCAGAAAACATGGTTTTTACTTTCTTTCAAAGGCTTTTTAATTTCTTTCAATTTTTTTTAAAAATTAGTTTCAGGTGTATAAAGCAACATAAAAGTTAGACATCTACACCCCTCACAAAGTGATAACCCCACTCCCCAAATCGACCCGTCTGACATCGTATTAGCTGTTACAGTAACGTTCGCTGTCTTCCTTATGCCGTACTTCACATCCCGCACGCCGTATATATACACTTATGTATTTAAATATAGTTGACGTGTAATATTATTCCACTGCAGCTGCAGGTGTATAGCACAGTGGTTATTCATCTACAGTCTGAAGTGATCCCCCAATAAGTCCAGTGCCCATCTGGCACCCGACATAATCTTTACACTGTTGATTATATTCCCCACACTGTATTTCACATCCCCATGACTATATGGTGTCTACTGATTTGCTCTTTCTAATCCCTGTACCTTCTTCCCCATCCCCGCCTCCCTCCCATCTAGCAACTAACAGTTTTTTTTTGTATATACCTGGGTCTATTTCTGTCTTGTTTGCTCACTTTGTTCTTTCGATTCCACGTATCAGTGAGATCATATATGTGGTAATTGTCTTTCTCAGTCTGACTTACTTCTCTTAGCATAATATTCTCTAGGTCCATCCATGTTGTTGCAAATAGTAAGATTTCATTCTTTTTTTTTAACTTTTTTTTTAACTTTTTTTTAAAATTTTTTATTGGGGAATGTTGGGGAACAGTGTGTTTCTCCAGGACACTGCTCAACTCCAAGTCCAGTCACCGTTTTCAGTCTTTAGTTGCAGGGGGCGCAGCCCACCATCCCATGCGGGAATTGAACCAGCAACCTTGTTGCTAAGAGCTCGCACTCTAACCATCTGAGCCATCTGGCTGCCCCTTCATTCTTTTTTATGGCTGAGTAATTGCATGTACCACTGTTCCTTTATCCATCATCTACCAATGGGCATGTCAGTTGTTTGCATACCGTGGCTATTGTGAACAGCGCTGCAATAAACATAGGGCGCATGTATTTTTTCAAATCAGTATTTTGGATTTCTTTGGTTAAGTAACCAGGAGAGGAACTGCTGGGTCATAAGGTAGTCTATTTTCAGTTTTTTGAGGTACTTCCATACTGATTTCCATAGTGGCTGCACCAATCTGCAATCCCACCAACAGTGCACGAGGGCTCCCTTTTCTCCACATCCTCGCCAGCGCTTGTTGTTTGTTGATTTATTTGATGATAGCCATTCTGACAGGTGTGAAGTGGCATCTCATTGCGGTTTTTATTTGCATTTCTCTGATGATTAGTGATGTTGAGCATTTTTTCATATGTCTGTTTGTCATCTGTATGTCCTCTTAGAAACATGTCTCTTCATGTCCTCTGCCCATTTTTTAATTGAGTTGTTTGTTTTTTTGGTATTGAGTGGTATGAGTTTTCGTTAAATTTTGGATATTAGCCTCTTACCAGATGTATCATTGGTAAATTTCTCATTTGGTAGGATGCATTTTTGTTTTATTGATGGTTTCCTTTGCTGTGAAAAAACTTTTTAGTTTGGTGTAGTCCCACATGTTTATTTTTTCTTTTGCTTTCCTTGCCCGAGGGGATAGATCAGTAAAAATATTACTAATGGTAATGTCTGCAAAGTTACTTTCTATATTTTCTTCTAGGAGTTTTATGGTTTCAGGTCTTACATTTAAGTCTTTAATCCATTTTGAATTTATTCTCATTTATGGCGTAAGGAGGTGGTCCAGCTTCATTTTTTTGCATGTGTCTGTCCAGGTTTCCCAGCACCATTTATTGAATAGACTGTCTTTACCCCAGTGTAAATTCTTGCTTCCATTGTCATAGATTAAATGACCATATAGGCATGGATTTATTTCTGGGCTCTCTATTCTGTTCCCTTGATGTATGTGTCTGTTTTTTGCCAGTACCATGCTGTTTTGATTACTATAGCCTTGTAGTATGATTTGATGTCAGATAGCTTGATACTTACACTTTGTTCTTATTTCTCAAAATTGCCGTGGTGGTTTGGGGTCTCTTATGGTTTCATATAAGTTTTGGGATTATTTTTCTAGTTCTGTGAAAAATGACTTCGGTAATTTGATAGGGATTGCATTGAATTTATATATTGTTGCCTTAGGTAGTATGAACATTTTAACTATATTAATTCTTCCTATCCATGAGTATGGTATATGTTTCCATTTATTTGTGTCTTCTTTAATTTCTCTCTTCAATGTCTTATAACTTTCTGAGTACAGGTCTTTTACTTCCTTGGTTAAATTTATTCCTAAGTATTTTATTGTTTTTTGTGGCAACTGTAAATGGGATTGTTTCCTTAATTTCTCCTTCTGATAGTTTGTTATTGGTGTATACAAATGCAACTGATTTCTGCATAATAATTTTGTATCCTGCTATTTTACTGAATTCATTTATGAGTTCTAATAGTTTTTTGGTGGAATCTTTGGGGTTATCTATATATAGTATCATGCTATCTGCATATAATGACAGTTTTACTTCCTTCTTACCGATTTGGATGCCTTTTATTTCTTTTTCTTGTCTGATTGTTGTGGCTAAAACTTCCAGTACTGTGTTGAATAAAAGTGGTGAAAGTGGGCAACCTTGCCTTTTTCCTGATCTTAAGGGGAATGGTTTTAGCTTTTCCCCATTGAGTATGATGTTAGCTGTGGGTTTGTCATATATGGCCTTTATTATGTTGAGATATGGTCCCTCTATTCTCACTTCGCTAAGAGTTTTTATCATAAATGGATGTTGGATTTTGTCAAATCTTTTTTCTGCATCTATTGATATGACCATATGATTTTTATTTTTCATCTTTTTAATGTGGTGTATCACGTTACTTGATTTGCAGATGTTGAGCCACCCTTGCATACCAGGGATGAATCCCACTAGATTGTGGTGTGTGATCTTTTTAATGTATTGCTGAACTCGGTTTGCTAATATCTTGTTGAGGATTTTTGCATCTATGTTCATTAGGGATGTCAGCCTATAGTATCTTAGTCTGGTTTTGGGATCAGGGTAATAGGCCTCGTAAAATGAACTTAGGAGCCTTTCTTCCTTCTGGATTTTTTGGAATAATTTGAGGAGAATAGGTGTTAATTCCTTTTTGAATATTTGGAAAAATTCACCTGTGAAGCCATCCAGTCCAAGACTTTTGTTTGTTGGGAGCTTGT
The DNA here is from genome assembly GCF_036562045.2 of Rhinolophus sinicus. Taxonomy (NCBI): domain Eukaryota; kingdom Metazoa; phylum Chordata; class Mammalia; order Chiroptera; family Rhinolophidae; genus Rhinolophus; species Rhinolophus sinicus. The sequence continues at coordinate 697,022 of NC_133754.1, forward strand.
TGATTACTGATTCAATTTCATTGGTAGTAATCATTCTGTTCAGATTTTCTGTTTCTTCTTGTTTGCGCTTTGTAAGATTGTATGCTTCTAGAAATTTATCCATTTCTTCCAGATTGTCGAATTTGTTGGCATATAGTTGTTCATAGTATTTTCTTAAATTTTTTGTATTTTGTGGCATCTGTTGTCACTTCTCTTTCATTTCTGTTTTTTATTTTATTTTATTATTTTTTAAATCCTACATTTTTATCTTATTTATTTATTTATTTATTTATTTATATTTGGGAAAGGGGAACAGGACTTTATTGGGGAACAGTGTGTAGTTCCAGGACTTTTTTCAAGTCAAGTTCTCCTTTCAATCTTAGTTGTGGAGGGCGCAGCTCAGGTCCAGGTCCAGTTGCCGTTGCTAGTTGCAGGGAGTGCAGCCCACCTTGCAGGAGTCGAGGAATCAAACCGGCAACCTTGTGGTTGAGAGGACGCGCTCCAACCAACTGAGCCATCCAGGAGCTCAGCGGCAGCTCAGCTTAAGGTGCTGTGTTCAATCTTAGTTGCAGGGACGCAGCCCACCATCCCTTGTGGGAGTCAAGGAGCTGAACCAGCAGCCTTGTGGTTGAGAGCCCAATGGCCCATGTGGGAATCGAACCAGCAGCCTTTGGCATTAGGAGCACGGAGCTCTAACCCCCTGAGCCACCGGGCCGGCCTCAGTTTTATTTTTTAATTTGGGTCTTCTCTTTTTCTTGATGAGTCTGGCTATAGTTTTGTCCATTTTCTTTATCTTTTTAAAAAAACAGCTCTTGGTTTCATTGGTCTTTTGTATTTTTTTTTTGGTTGTTTGCTTTTTTGTCTCTCATCTGAGGTGAATGCCCGCCCAGTGAGTGGTATACACCCTTCGTCCACAGCAAACGTCTGCTCCACACCGGTCATGTGGCGAGTGCTGTGAGTGCCGCCTGGAGAGCGTCACCAGTGGGGCTGGGGGTAGAGGATCTGGGAAGAAGGGTTGGAAACCGTTAACGGGCTGAACGAGTCATTTGACCTAGTCAGCCTCTGAGTGACCACTGAAGCTGCTGGTCTGTGCGTTGGGTCATCTTAGAGAAGAGGCTGAGACTGGACTGGGGACCTGTCAGCACCCTGTGTACGCCTCTCGTTTCAGCCCAGCCGCGTACTTTTCAGTTTTGTCCTGTGGGTACCCTCCACAGAGGGCAGAGGGCAGGGTCTGTGACTGCCCTTTGTTCTCTGGCTGGGGTCATGGAGTGCAGTGTGCTGGCTGGGGCCCAGCACGCCTCTCTTCTCCGTCCCCCTCCTCCGTGAAAATACCCCACTTCACGAATGACAGGGCTGTGGCAGAAAGACGTGTTGGGACAGGAGAGCCCAGGAGCCACGCACGTCTGTGCTGGACAGCTGGTCGGCAGTGACCTGACCTGAAACCCACGAGATGTACTTCATGCGCTTTGAGAAAACAGATTGGTGGTTACCTTGAATTTTTGTTGTTTTTTGTAGGAAGTTCTTTAAAAACAGAAACAAACGAAAATCTTCCTGGCCCTCTGTCCAGCCCTCAGGGGCTACCAGCGCTGAAGCGTTTCATGAGTATTTTTCCAGACTTTTGTCTGGGCTTCTCCTGGAGCCAGATGTGGGGACAGCACCTCCTGTGGGACATGCCAGCTGAGAGGAGGGGAGCAGGGCTGGGGGGTGTCTCCAGAAGCATCTCTGCTGTGGGTGTGCTGGGAAGGCCCCACCTCCTCACGTCCCCAGTGTCCTCAGGAAGAGGACGGGCTCCCGTGGTGGGGGAACAGACTTTGTTCTGGGAGTTCTTCTGCTCCCTCGGGACATCGTTCTGCTGCTGTTTGTGCAGGATGGTGAAAGGGTGTCCCTGTGTCCACTTCTCACACCTCTCCTCATATTAGCTACACAGACCCAGCAGATGCCCACAGCAGAATCATACCCTCAATTCATGTAGCTTAGGGTCACCACTAATTCAAGACAGGTTTACACACCAAAAACAGTGGCTTGTTCTTAGCATTTCCTACCTGAATTTCGCTTGGAAATATTGCTTAGAATTGTCAGTGGATGACACTAGGCTCAAACATCTCCATGTGGCTCATCCACAAAAAGACTGGTCCAGGATGTAAAGTAGGGGACATAGGACAGGCGTGCACCGGTGCACACTGCTAAGCCATGGGCTCCAGAGCCGCACAGACCAATCCTGTGTTACGTGCGGATTCAGTTACTGCGCCCCCGCTGCGCTTGGAGCATCCGGGGACACTGAACACAAAGATTTTAGTGCCCGAGAAAGACCAAAGATCACTTGCTTCTCAAGCTTCGAGTTTTCTAAACGTAGTGTAATTACTATGTGAGTGAAAGCCTGTGTTTCTGATGTGAATATTAACAATTGAGAAGACCATTTTCAGTGAAAAAGATAGTGGCACATTGCTCAGCGTACTTCCTAGAAGCTGGTACGTATTTATACCCGCACCACTGACGGCAAGCTCCTGTTTCCACAGCAGCACTAGCTGTGTCAGTCTTTGATTCGTTGCCAATCTAAGTAAAAAAATGAGTTTTCAACTTTCATTTATTTGATTGTAGTGAACTGTTCTTCATATTTGACATTCATATCACTCATATTTGTTTTATAAATTGCTTTACTTGTTTATTTTCTATTGGAGGATAGTCTTTTGTGTATATGGGGGTGGGGGTTGGTGATTTGTAAAAACTTTAAAAATAGTCTTTGTCGGGGCGGCCGATTAGCTCAGTTGGTTAGAGCACGATGCTCATAACACCAGGCTTTTCTGGTTCGATCCCCACGTGGGCCACTGTGAGCTGCGCCCTCCACAGCTAGATTGAAACAACTACTTGACTTGGAGCTGATGGGTCCTGGAAAAACACACTTAAAATAAATAAAAGTTTAAAAAAAAAAGTCTTTGTCATCTGTCAGATGTTTTACCATGCATTCTTTAGTTTTTTTTTATTGTTCAGAAACTTTGTTTTATGTAGTCAAGTCTATCAATTTTCACTTACATGAGTCATGACTCTAACATAATGCTTAGAGCACCCTTTCCCACACGTGATCATAAAGCTGGTTCCCTGTGGCTGTTTCTAGGATTTTTGTGGTTTTCTTTTAAACATTGATATTTAATCCATTTGAAAATTAGTTTTAAGATGGACTATCAGCTCCAACTTGATGTCCCCGAGGGGCAGCCAGTGGTCCCATCACAAGCACATCAGCCTTCCTTTCTGCTGATCTGACTGGCTGCCCAAGGTCAAGTGTCCGTGTGTTTTTACTTATTTCTGCATTTTGTAGTATTTATCTGGTTTAGCACTGGCAGCACCTCTTTTATTTCTGCTTTGTTATATTTCATTATGTAGTGAGGCATGTTCAGTTGTCTGTTGTTTTCAAACCTTCTGGTTTGTTCTTGTGTATTTACTCTACCAGGTGAGCTTTGTTAAGTTGACAAAGTACTAATGTATTTGCATAGAGTACCAGCCTGGTCTCTTCGGTGGCCGAAATCTCTAGGTGAACTCAAGGAGGGCAGATGTAAGGTCTTCTTAGTGGTTTCCTGTCAGCGGCACTGTTGGCCTCTTTCGTCCAGGGCTTCTTTCAAGTTCCCTGCATTCATAGTTACATTCACATAAGTAACATGTACGTACTCCTTGAAGCTGCTCAGCATCAGCGTCACCTGTCATCAGGGGAGGGCAAATCAGAGCCACAGTGAGATGTCACCTCACACCTGTCAGAGTGGCACCAGCAAAGAGACAAGAAATAAGTGTGGGCATGGATGTGGGGAAAGGGAGCCCTCGTGCACTGCTGGTGGGGATGTAAGTGGGTGCAGCCACTGTGGGAAACGGTGTGGGGTTCCTCAATATCAGAACTACCATGTGACCCAGGAACCCCACTTCTGGTTACTGATCCAAAGGAAAAGAGAACGCTAATTGGAAAAGATGTCTGCACCCGTGTCCATAGCAGCAGTATTCACAACAGCCAAGATATGGAAGCAACCTGTCCACTGGTGGATGGATGGCTGAACAAGAGGTGGTCCATTTATGCCATGGAATAGTACTCAGCTATAAAAAAAGAAAGAACTTGTACCCTCTGCAACAACCTGGAGGGGCCTAGAGGGCATTGTGCTGAGTGAAATAAGTCAGACAGACAAGTACCACATGATCTTACTTATATGTGGAATCTGAAAAAAGGCAAAAATGAACCTGTAGATACAGAGAACAGACTGGTAGTTGCTGGGGTGGGGGGGATGGGGGTGAAGGTGGTCAGAAGGTACAAACTTCCAGTTATAAGTTACGTCCTACAGTTTATAAGTTGTTGAAGAAAAGCATTGTAACTGTGTGGAGATGGACGTTAACCAGACTTACTGTGGTAATTATTTTGCAATATGGACGCTTCGTGCCTTACGCCTTTACGACGGTGTGAAGGCAGCAAGCATTCAGCAGAAACTGCACTTTGGATTTTCACTTTTGGTCATTTCCTGGGCTGGTAACATGCAGTGTGGTGCTGCCTGTGTCACTGGGCCTGGCGGCGCAGCCCCACGTGGGTAGGTGAGCTGTGTCTACACTGTGCGCTGCCAGTGTGTTTGGACGTTGAGTTCTAAGTGCGTGTCAGGTCGGCGAGGCTCAGCCGTGGTGCTCAGTGCGTTAGGCGTGTCAGCGTCCGGTGGGTCGATGAGAACATCACCCCACCGTGAGTCCGGGGCCACCTCATATACCAACATCAAAGCACGGTGTGGGGCAGCTGGCATGTATGTGTCGGTTGTGGGCGCTGCGGAGACACTGGTCAGGTGCCATGCAGAGAGGCCCAGTCGTCGCTGGCTCCCTGCCCGGGGCCTGCAGCCTGCTCTGACCCAGCAGGACGCTGCAGGCCCCGGCCTCAGCTTGCGACACCAGCTGGTGGGGCCACAGGCCGCTGTCACCTGAGTCCAGGCATCACCAGCTGCTGCCTGCTTGTGCCTGGGGTGACACCAAGAGCATGTATGTGCCAAGGCTCAGTACCCTCCCTCGCCACCTTTGGACCTAGTCACTGGGGCCAGTTGGCCGAGTGACCATACTATTTCTCACCCAAACTGGGCACTTCTGAGAGAGAAAAGGACTGCCAGCAACTGCGCCAGGCAAGCTGGGTCGTACAGGGTCCCTCGCCACTGACCGCAGTTGTCACGGTGCTTCAGACAGCCAAGGGACCTCCGAGAACCCTCTCATTTTACAAACAAGAAACGAGTCCAAGCGTCCACCTCTCACATTTGGTTTTACTCTCACGTCACTGCACCGTCAGACGGATGGATGCAGATTCTCCTGGTCTGAGTCTTCCCCCATCCGAGGGACGGGTCTGTCCTCTTGCTTTCTTGGGGTGCTATGCTTGTTTGGACGTGTGCCTGCTCGGCTCTTATCACACTTCAGCAGTGCAGGGTCTGTGGGGAGCGTGTGGTTCCGATCTGCCTGGCGTTGGAACCACACACAGGCCTGGAGGGTTTGATCTGCGACTGGGTGAGGCCGACTGAAGGCTGTCTGTGTCTGGGGGAGCCCCCCCGCCCCCCGCAGAGCCTCAGGCTCTGTCCTCATCTCCCACCCCTCTTCACATTCATTTTTCATCTGGACCCCGCAAGAGTTCACGCAACTGGAGTGTTTACTGTTTGAAGCTGTGCCGGTGATTATTTAGACAATTATCACTTGTACAGAAAAGCTCCTGGGTATGTCTGACCCCACAGTGGAGACCATTCACCTTTTTTATGAAGTTATTTTGGGGCAGTTTCACAGTATTTCAAATGACAAGTACATCCTTTGTTTTTCTAGTTTTCCTATATTTTTAAGGTAGTCCTAAGTCACTGGTTCTTTTTTTTTAGGATTTAAAAATTTTTAATTTTAATTTTTATATTAATTTCAGGTGACTAAGTCACTGATTATTGTTTTTCTTTGTCAGAGCTCTGTGTATACATTCTTAGGACATAATGCAGTTAGAATTCCTTTTTTCTTTTTCACATTTAGTCACTCTGGAGGTTGGATTGCTGTGTCCCTTTCACAGTTGGGTTGTGCAGCTTGAATAAAGCCTGTCCCCTTGCCTGCTGTCAGGGCCATCCCTGCGCGCCTGTGCCTCGCGCTCTAACCACTGACCTTCCTTCTGCAGACACAGGCCAGGGTCTCCATCCACAGAGGGGCACCACGACATGGAACTGTGGGGGAAGATTCTGGGCAGAGAGAAGGCTAAAGAGCGGTGTGCACAAGCTCACTGGTCCCGAGTGTGCCCGCTGTCTGGGTGTCAGCCTGTCCTGGTGCTGACAGGTCCCGGCCATGAGGTCCCACCGTGGTGCCCATGGTCCCATGGCCAGTTTTAGCTACGACTGTTGGAAACTAGTTTTCATGTAAATTTAGAATAATTTTAAGGCACGTTCATTTTGGCTTGTGTCCAAGGGCTACTGGGGTGAAAGCATCAAAAACCTCCCTGGAAATGAGTCTCATCCTCGACTTCTCTCTTCTGAGACATTTTTCTCCTGGGTTGGGTCTGGGAGTAGGGCCGGCAGCGCCGGCAGACGTCTTCTGCTTTTACTAAGCAGCATATTTACTTAGTGTGTGCAGATTGAAGGTAAAGAGCAAAAAGATTGACGTGAGACTGAAAACAAGACAGAATCTGGCTCTGAAGAGCAAGCCGGCCGCTGAGCAGGCCGGTTCCGGAGCCAGCCCCGGGGGAGGAGCTGCGTCCGAGCCTCTGGGGCCCTGAACTGACGCATCTGCTTTGTCCCCGCAGGCCGGCTGGTCGGACTCTCTGCTCTGGAAGGTGAACCAGTGGCTGATGGTGCACATGTTCCACTGCCGCATGGTCCTGACCTACCACATGTGGTGGGTGTGCTTCCGGCACTGGGCCGCCCTGGCCGGCAGCCTGCACCCGCCCCACCTGGCGCTCTTCCTCTGCGGCCTGGGGCTCCTGACACTGCTAATCAATCCCTACTGGACCCACAAGAAGACGCAGCAGCTCCTCAGCCCGGTGGATTGGAACTTCGCCCCCCCGGAGCCCAAAGGCTGCTGGGCTGACCGCATCAATGGCCAGGGGCTGAAGAAGGGGCAGTAGCTGCTCAGCAGCACGGCCACAGCACCCCGAGGGCTCCAGGGCCAGCTTGGTAGCAAGGAGTGGGTGAGGGCCGCAGGTCCCCCCGAGACTCGCTCGCTGGCCTGCAGCGTCCGTGTCCAGGTGGCCGTCCTCGCTCCGTTGTCTCGTATGGCTTTTTCCTGTGAGCTCACAATGTCGGGCCCCGTTTGTCATCAGGAAAGGCTTTGGGGGACAGCTTTGTTTGAATACGGGCATGCCTCATTTTATTGCACCTGGCTTTATCATGCTCCAAAAATGCCCCTCAGTACGGGCGTTTTTTATGAATGAGGCAAAAGTCTCTGAGTCGCTGCATTTCCATACTCACTTTATTGGGGGTCTGGAACCCACCCTGAGGAACCTCTGAGGTCAGCCTGCAAGTGACGTGACTTCATGTTAGAAACGCCACGTAGTGGGTGTGGTTGAGTAGACATCCATTCTTTCTAGTCACACCTTCGACATTTTGTGTCTTATTCAAAACTTGTATTCTTTTTAGTTGGAAAGAATTGCCCTAAGATAGAAAACAATACGATTTGTTAATTTGTTAAAATTTCCCAGGGTATGCACTTTAAGACCAGGTGTGCTGCGGCGCCATCTAGTGGCACAACAGTGCAGACACGGGAACAAACCGCTTTGGAATTCACCCAAGCAAAGTGAATATGGAGCAGTTGAGGTTAAATCTTGTGAGGTTTCCTTACAAGGAAGCTATACTAAAACAAGTATTTTGCATTTGTACTGTATTGCTCAACTGACAAAATAAGGTAGGTGTTTAGTAATCATAATTGTCTAGCTTTTAGAGCCATTTCAATTGACAAAGTGGCCAGCAGGTGCCCAAACGAGACCTTGATTCCTTGGTTGGTTTTCACTGTAGATTTCAAACAAGCTAGTGATCAGTTTCCCTCCGAGCTGGGGGGGGGACTGCCAGGCCCTATGCCCTCCTTTCCCTCAGCTGCCTGGTGAGGAGCCCCAGGGGACGTCACTTTCACCTTTGCGCCCAGGTAGAATTTATATACCAACCTAGCGAGTTTAGTGACAGACACACGAACATTTTATTCTTGCTGCAAATGTGCAGTTCATAGCAAAGTTTCCTTTTTAGCGGAAGCACCTGTGAAGTGTTTGTGACAGCCACGTGATTCCGATGAGAATCATGTGGGACTGGGGATTGTTGTTCACCTGGGACTCTCAGAATAGTGTTTTCATGACTGGTGCTGTGACTGCTGATTGTGTTTAGGTCAAGATATGTAATCCCTATTTATCTCATTTTAAGAAGTGACTTTAACCCCAGCAGTACCAGCAAATCCTGTCCCTGCTGGGACAACTAACTGAAGACGCTGCCTCCCTGTGGCCTGCACCTTCTTGCTGTGGTGGCAGCTGTAGCCCCGGGCAAACGTGTAATAAAGTGACTGATGTTTACAGAATCCACAGAGTGTCAGCTCTTGTGTCTCGCTGCTGCTCATCCCAAGAGGTTCTCAGTCCCAGAGACACAGCCTGGATGGTCCTCAGGTCCTCTGGCCCAGTAAAGGTTGGCTTTGTATCCGACCTTCATGAGGACATCGCAGTCCCAGGGCGCCCCTCCCCATCTCAGGAGCAGCAGCTGGCCCACACCCACGCCCTCACCAGCCCCCTCTGCCGGACGTGCGGTGAGGACCACGAGCCCTCATGGCCAGCCCCCGTGCGTCTGCAGTGCTGGGGCTGCTAACGGCCCGGTGGCACCATGCTCTCCGGCTCCTCACGGGCCCAGGTCACCGCCCCAGCTGTGTGTGTGTGCACGCGTGAGGGCTGCAGAGGGCAGGAGACGTACCGGCACGTCCAAGTGGTGCCCCAGGGTGGTGGTCTGCACTCACCGGCTAGCTGACACGCGCTCTGTGTGACGCTGTCTGCAGCGACACCAGCCTGGGCGGGTTCACTAAGGTTTAGATGCTGCACCTCGGAAAATGGGAGACCTGGCACTACCAGCCTTGACTGTCCTCCTGATCACAGGTGTGCTTGTCCGGTCGGGGGCCTCAGCTTGACTTTGACCTGGAGGCCAATGTCACGGTAAAGAAATATTTCTCTACCCGTGTTTGTTTTTCAGAATGGTTAAACAGAATAGGCCAAGGATGGAGAGTGAGTGAAGGGAAGGGGGACAGAGTGAGTTTGCTTTGTGGAGGGAAGACTGTCCCTGCCCCCGCTCATCTGCGCCCCGCCCCACCTTCTCAGATCCTGCGAGCCCACCACAGAGACAAGGTGGCGGTGGCGGGGTCGCTTCCAGACTGCAGAGAAGCGAGTGTCGCTGTAAATCAGGGGTCCCGTCCTACCTTCAGTGGGTGGAAACGCCAGGCCTGCACAGCGCCGTGTGTGCCACCATGAAGCGGGCACGGTGCCCGTGGCCTTGCCGCCCAGTGGTGGGTGCCGCTGGGGCTGGGTGCTGCTGCAGGCAGCCTCAGGAACGGTTCTGCTCTTCATACGCATGGCTCTGAAGGCGCACTTCTGATCCGTTTGCAGTTTGCAACCGGAGGCTCCGAGGTTGTGACTGGCTGGTTGGTGACAGCTAAGTGGCCACGCATGCATGTGGGCTCCTTCCTCAGGTTCAGAGGTGAGGCTGGGGGAGCCCCAGGAGCATGGGCTCTGTCTGCCGCCTGCCGACCTGCTCAGGGTGAGTAGCTGCAGTGTGTCCACGGAGCAGGCTCGTCAGAGAGCAGGTGGCAGCCGTGGCAGGTCACGGCAGAGGTCCAATGCAAGTGATTACTGAGAAGAGGGCAGGTAGCGCCCCTTGCTCAAGGGCACCTCGCCAGGCCGCTGGCTACGGATGACATTCTGGGGGCAGAACTGGAGTCACTGGAAAGCAGCCTGGAAAGTGGTGCTTCTGGACACCCCGGGAGGCTGGGAGTGGCCGTCAGGGTCAGTGAGCCTCTTCTTGGCACCACAGGTGTCGGCGTCAGGTCTGTCAGATTATTTGGTGGAATGCTAACGTTTCCAGCAAGCATGTCCGAGTGTTTCACAAAGTGGAAAGCTTCCGTTACTGTGTGGACCTCACACAGGTGGGGGCCGATCGGGACCCGCCCCCCCACCTATGTGCAGCGGGGCTGTAACGTCAGCCCCTCGGACTTGGAGCTCACTCGGCGGCTGTGCCGGCCGTGCCCACTTGGGTCCCTTCCCCCCTCCTGTCACACGTGCTGCGGGTTCAGTGTGTAGCAGGGGCTTCGAGGGCACCAGCTAGAAGTGCTTCCAAATGACCCCACGCTGCTTCAGCAGCTCTTACAGAACGAGGGGTGCAGAAGTGGGGCCTTGGGGTTAGCGCTCAAGGTGTGAACTTGGGGTGACAGACGCAGACCGTAGCAGGATCCTTGCTGAGAGCAGACGGAACCTGAGCTCACGTGGGTGTGGAGGGGAAGAAGGGCCTGGTCAGGTATGGAGGGGGGTTCCGGCCAAGTGGCTTAGCAGGAATCTTGCTAAGATTGGACAACGGAAAGGCAGAGCTTGGAGCTGAGTCAGGGCCCAATTGGGAAGAGCGTTCAGAGCCGGCCAAAGTTAGGGCCAGGAGAGACTGTTGCCTCCTTTCTCTGCTCCAGCCCACTCTGTCACCAACACTTGCCCAGACTGTCCCTTCGTGACCGCAGGCTGGCTGTGTTCCCAGACTCCCACTCATGTTTCCGGCATCCAGAACTGGCTCCCACCGGCTCTGGATTTGGTCGCGGAAACCTGCTTCCTGCACAAGCAGTAGCTCCCTGTGAAAGACATCAGTTTTGTTAACTGACCTACTGGGTGTAATGCAGTCACTTAACGGTCATGACCCCACCCGCATTCCCCAGAACAAGCATCTACCAGTGTCTGTGGCCAGGACACAGGCATGCGTGAGGGAGGAGGGGTGAGGCTGCAGGTGGGCCACTGCCCCCTGCCCCCCCCCACCGCCCTAGGGCAGCTCTTCACACAAAGCCCAGTGAGCCGTGTGTGTCCGCCAGGCTGCAGGAACGCTGCCCCTCTGCTGCCTAGAGAGTCTGCGTCAGCCTGCAGGCTGGGCTGGCACGGGATGCCTCACGGCACGTCACCCCGCGGCCTGAGCTCTCCCACACCTTTCCCAGTGAGGGAGTTCCAGGGTACCTGGTGCTCAGACAGGACGGGTCTGCTGCTTCTCTCCCTGTAAGAACAGAAGTTTCTGCAGGAGGGGAGGGGGACCACTTTCCAATTCTCCCATTTGCTGAGGCAGTGCCCTGGACCAGCCCCTGGAGGGAACTGCGGGAGTTTGGGGGTGTCCTTATGCTGACTAACGCGCAGTGGGGTTCTCGACAATGAGCGGCATGACTAATGTCTTTACGTCATTTCCATTGGCCAGATTGTCACAATGTTAGGATTACCTCGTTTTCTCGGAGCTCAGAAAACAAATACCTGGGCATACATGTCTCCAAATTAAATTAGCTTTCTTTTCAACTTCTGTAAGGGGAGGGAAATCATGTCTCTCACAATAAAATCATCCCGTGGACATTTCACGTGGAAACACCACCAGGTTGGCATGTGGCACCGGTGGCAGGTGCCCCCGGCATGGACCTCCAGCTGCCCCATGGCTGTGCCACGGCGCCGTGGGCTTACGCCACGGTGCTCACATCCACCTGTGAGCTGGGGCTGACCTGATGATGCCGCCATTCTAGAAACTCCACAGCTTCCCCCTCAGCCACGCACAGACTGCGGTCATAACAGAAACAGTCTCGGTTGTCGTCGGTAAGGGACCTGTCGATGTCATAACGGACAAGTCCCCAGGTAGGTGTGACCTCAGGTGACACTCCCCAGCAGGGACCGAGCGCACCCCTGGGCCTCCCCCTGGGCACAGCTGGCGGTTAGGAGACGTGGTAACTAGTCCTGTCTCGGCCACAGACTAGTCGTTTCACTTCTGCGCAGTCACCTCCTCGCTCCAGGTTCTGCTGCAAAACGGGAGGCAGGGCTGCCCACTCAAGTCCCCTCGTGTCCGCCCGGTTGCGTGGGAACACTCACCAGGACGCACGCAGCAGTGGCAGCTGGAGTGCGGTGCCCGGGCGTCGGGCTCCGTGCTCCCTCAGGAAGTGCTGTATTCTGGAGGAAGGAGTGAGAACCAAATGGGAACTGTCCGTGTGTCGCCTCAGGACCGACTGGGGCGCCGAGGTCCCGCGCCAGGCGCGTCTTCCTCCACTGTCTCTAAGGGCGAAGCATCCGGCGCGCCCGTCACGGACTGCGATGTCCATGTCGCAGCAGATGAAGAAGGGCCTCTGTCTGCGCGTCCCAGGAGAAGCATGCCGACCCTGGCACTGGTGAGGAGGTTTCCCACGACGTGGGTCACAGGACCGGCCGCTCAGCGGGACTCCTGACAGAGGGTCCTGGTTGGAGCCTGGTCTCGCCCCGCCTCCCGGCGCACAGTGAGTCCATGCGCACTTCCAGGTCCCCAGACCCAGCCCAGCGGCTGTGAACACTGAATACTTCACGGAAGAAGCCATGCTCCCACCCGAGCTAACCCTTTAAAATGACGCCAGCACTTCTGAGATTCTCAGAATAGAAGTGGCTTCAAAGGCCATACAACTCAAAAGTGAGTTTTCAGGGGGCTGCAAGGAAAGGACCCAGTTGGTGCGCTTCAGAGATTTGGGGGGAAAGTACTTTTACGGGAGACATCCCTCACCCCCTCGGTCTAGCTTCCTGACTTTTGTCTGTTTCCTTATTCAAATTGAGATTGTCCACTTTAATCAGACAATAATATGTGCTTTTATATTCTAAAAGTGCCATTCTGATGCACCTTTTGTCTGTCAGCTCTTAGCAGAGGTTCGTCTAGAGCAAAAAGAATACATTTCGTTGTTATAGGTGTTATGTGACTGTAACGTGACATAAATATACCAGGAGGTGTGTACTGGGTGTATTTACCTGTTTGCAGTCCTCAGCGCGGCGCTGAGTTCGTGGGGAACGTTCCTGAACTGCCTCGCATTCTCCTTTACTCTTACTGCTTCTTGTTATCTTAGTGTTGGGCCGCGGAACTTCTGTGGCTTTCTGTTCACTTGATTTCCTTCCAAACCACCCTCTCAGTGACCTTTAAAGTGAAGTCCTTCTGTTGACGCCACCGGAACACCGGACGCCTGCTCCCACGACAGCCACTTTCAACTCCTTTCACTGTTTCTCCCGACCGACCGGCAACCCCTCCGGTACCTGACCAGCATTTCTGCGAGTTGCGTTTTCATCCTGAGTGTTCTTTTGCAGCCTCCTCCGTCGTCTGTCCCCCAGGCTCCTGTGCAGGAGTAGTCGGCATGTCCCAGGTGGTGACCCTGCGAGCCAGCAGCCCTGCAAGCTCTCCTGTGTCACTGCAGTTCACAACAATGCTCTGTCCTCCCCCTTTCCTTCTGGGACTGGTGACTTCCTGTGGACCTGTCACCAATCCGACCCCAGGGTTCCAGGAGGGGTGCAGAGCGCTCCTCCACAGGTCAGGTACTCTAGTCCAGTCTCCATCCTTCACGTTCTGACTCTGGTCCTCCAGGCTCCTTAGGCGAGGGTGGACGCAGCCTGCTCTGCAGGGTGGGGAGGCCTCTAGGCTGGAGCTGAGGATCGGATACACTGCCCCCTGTCTCGGCCTCACCCTCCCGCTTTCAGAGAGATCAAGGGCCTCTGGTTCCAAGCCTGTGGGGTTTCCCATGGGCCTGACTTCCTCTGGTCAGGTTTTCCACACATCTGACCATCACCTTCCTATGATCAGCTTTCCCAGTGTCCCTCGCCCTCCTCTGGTCAGCTTCCCCACACGTCCGGCCATCACATGCACACTCCACACCTGCAGCAAGATGAGATGACAGTGACAGGGCTGCTGCCTCCCTTGCAGGTCCTCCCCAGACTCCCCAGGTAGCCTGTACTCAGAAGGAGGTCACGCCACCACGGCAGAGTGCACGCTGCCCCCTGGGAGCTGGTCTGGAAGGGAGCGCAGGGGAGGGTGCGCTCTAAGATGACAGGAGCTGCTGTCACGGCCGCCAGCCCGCGGGCACGCATGTGGCATCTGGAATGTGACCTCGAGCAGCCCCTGCATACTCAGCGCTGCCACCTTGGATATCCCCTCCTGTGGCCAGGCCTGGATGTGTCCTGTGACTTGCTGTCACAGTGACCATAGGGGCATCTGGAGCCACTATGGCAATGGCTTTTTAGATTGTCTTTTCAGTTTAATGTTTGGTACTCCCCATCTAGCCTGCAGCCCACCTGCTGTGAAGACAGGGGGTCTCTCTGTGGGTCCCGGGTGACCAGGTATCAGATGGGGAAGCTGTCAGAGGAAAGGGAGTGGTTGTATCCCCAGATCTGAGGCATGGTGACAGTCACCATGGAAACCCCAGGGCAGGACTTCAGTGGGGAACAAAGCTGCAGTTTTGGAAGTGGTCAGACTGAACGACCATGAGCCTGCCCTCTGCCCTGCCCCCAACCCTACGGTTTATGGGTTCTTAAGATGTGGAGGCTTCCCCATGTTTATTTCAGGTTTGCTCGTGGGCAGGTCACTGCCCCCAGACTCAGTTGTTCAATCTGGGGATGGAGGAGCGGGAGGAAGGGGCCAGAGGAGGGAGGGCAGTCAAGAGACAAGCCCTCCTGCAGAGACTCCGGAGGGGCTGACTGAGGAGGTCCCCCAGGGATGGAGGCGTTCCGGGTGAAGTTTGGGAGACCTCCTGCTGATCCGCATGGAGCCAGGGAACACATGGTGGGTATGAAAGGCCAGTGCCCAGGGCCTGATGCCAGCGGCGGCTGGGGGTTGGGAGGGGATGGCAGCGGCGCTGCGTGGCCCTGTTCTCTGGGCATCGGCCCTCCCTCCGGAGAAGACAAGCCAGGTCCCCCATAGGTCGAAATGTGTCCTCAGTGGAGCGGCCGGGTAGGAGCGGCGATGCAGACCCTCAGGGTCATGCCCAGCGTGGAGCCCCTGCTCGGCCAGGTTCAGAGTGCAGTTCCAGGATGACTTGTGAGGAGCCACTGGGCTCCGGGCTTGGAGGCCGTTGCCTGCAGCTCCCAATTCGGGAGCCATTTTCTTTGGGCGAGTTCACAAAAAACAGGTGGACCTGGTGTCAGCAAGTTGATTCCAAGTAAAGACACAAGTAGGCAAAACTTGTTGACCATCTGATGGAAAACAGCCTTTAAATCATCTAAGAAGAGTATCGTCTGTGGGGACGTGTCCTGGCCTTTTCTATGTGCTCAGAGTACTGATGTGTGGCTGGGCTGCCAGGCAGTGGAGCGTTTTAAAGCCACAGTCATGACTGTTCCATTGGCGCTAGGACCGTGTTTGTTGTCAGGTGCGTCATTGGTACATGTACCACCAAGAAAACACTGCCCGTCATCCGTGACTTGTTAGATGCATCCCGACTCAAAGTTCTTACACGCGTGAAAAACGTGTGCCTTGGAACGGTACTGGCGTGGGGGTTCACAGACGGGTTACTAACCACGCCAGCCAGCGCTACAAACCACGTGATGTCAATAGAAGATTAAGTAATATCGCAGCTACTTGGGAAAAGAGGGGTGTTTTCAGTGACTGGTCCTGAAAACTAGGTAGTCAGCTGGGAAGAAAACAGCTGCCCACCTCACACCTCAGAAACACACACGGATTCCAGCGGGACCAAAGATGGAAACAGAAACAAAAATAATTGTAGAAACAATAGCGGAATAAAAAAGTTTGTATTATCAGAATAGGGAAGGCTTTTCCAAGTACGTCATACATTGAGAAGCCTCACAGAAAAGACCAACTGATCAATCTGACTACTTAAAAAAAAGGCAGGGGCCCCGCCATCACCAAAGTGAAAGGGGCCGGCTGGGAGGACCGGCCCCTCGCACCGCAAAGGCGCCGTGTTCCGGGTAGAAAGCCGGTGGGCAAACGCGGGCGAGCGCTGTGAACCCCAACGGGCACTCGGCCCTCAGGCCCCTGACTCGGCGTCCCAGCTCCCAGGTACACCCGCCGCTCCTCCCCGGTGACAGCCTTCTGCAGCCACACCGCGGGGGGCAGGGGCTGGGGTCTGGGGTTGGGGGGCTGGGGTCTGGGGTTGGGGGGCTGGGGTCAGGGGTGGGGCTGGGGTCAGGGGTGGGGGCTGGGGTCAGGGGTGGGGGCTGGGGTCAGGGGTGGGGGCTGGGGTCAGGGGTTGGGGGCTGGGGTCAGGGGTGGGGGCTGGGGTCAGGGGTGGGGGCTGGGGTCAGGGGTTGGGGGCTGGGGTCAGGGGTGGGGGCTGGGGTCAGGGGTGGGGGCTGGGGTCAGGGGTTGGGGGCTGGGGTCAGGGGTGGGGCTGGGGTCAGGGGTGGGGGCTGGGGTCAGGGGTGGGGGCTGGGGTCTGGGGTGGGGGCTGGGGTCAGGGGTGGGGGCTGGGGTCAGGGGTGGGGGCTGGGGTCAGGGGTGGGGGCTGGGGTCAGGGGTGGGGGCTGGGGTCGGGGTGGGGGCTGGGGTCAGGGGTGGGGGCTGGGGTCAGGGGTGGGGGCTGGGGTCTGGGGTGGGGGCTGGGGTCAGGGGTCGGGGCCAGGGCTGCCTCTTCAGGGGCAGCAGCTCAGCCTTGAAACTACTCACCGCTGGAGATGGTCGGAAAGGGACTGAAAAGACGGAAAATGAGGCAGTTGACGGAGATGGTCGTACAGAGAGGAAACAGGTGGAGGTGACGGAAAAAGACGAAAAGCGATGGATATTATCGGAAAGAGGGAAAATGACGAGGTTGGGTTGCAGGTGTTGGTCACGTGGGTGTCGCGTAGGGTCCCTGTAACCCTAACCCCGCTCCAGAGTGTGGGGGGGCACCTGGAGCTGTAGACCTGTAACAGCTGCGGATCAATTACAGAGCAGGGTGATGGGTCGCCTACCGTGTTTCCCCGAAAATAAGACCCAGCGGGTCAATCAGCCTAATGCGTCTGTTGGAGCAAAACTTTATGTAAGACCCGGCCTTATTTTACTGTAAGACTGAGTCAATATAATATAATAAATATAATAAATATAAAATACCAGGTCTTATATTAATTTTTGCTCCGAAAGACGCATCAGAGCTGATTGTCCAGCTAGAGCTAGGTCTCGTTTTCGGGAAAACACTACAGTTGAATGTGTTCAGGGAGATTCCTGGATCCGGGCCAAGAGCCGAGGCGCAACGGAAAGAACCGAGAGTTGGCGGACCGGGTGGAGCGTCCGAAGCGCTGTGTATGGACGGAGAGGGCCGAGGGGCAACGAGGAGGTCCGACTGTGTACGGAAACGGCCGAACGGCGATGGAAAGGACGGAGACTCGCTGAACGGTCGAATATTGATGACGAACAGAGCCGAGCGGTGGCGGAAATGGCCGAGGGTCGCAGATGGGGCCGAGGATTGACGGAAAGAACTGATATTGAGCCGGAGGGCCGAGTAGCGGCGGAAAGGGCCGAGGATTGACGGAAAGAACCGAGGGCCTACCCGGAGCGCAGGCCACCGCGGTGAGCCAGGAGGGAGCAGAGGTGGAGCCATCGGAGGGCTGGGGACTGGGTGGGGTCTGGTCCTCGGAAGCGGGACCCACCCAGCAGGCACGTCAGAGTCCCGGAGCGTCTTTAGGGGCCCCCAGGACGGACCGCCCAGGACCGTGGGAGGGTCGCCGCCTCCGTGCGGGGCCCCACGGGGGACGCGACGGTGATCCGGGACCCTGGGCCGCCCGAGTCCGAGCTAAGGCGGGGACGACAGCTTGCTCCCGTGGTCTCCCCGGGCGGCCGCAGGCAGGAGTCCTTGCAGGAGCCGCCTGTGTCCAGAGCCCTGCGTGTCCCCCGCGGTTCTCCGGCCGCCTGCGGGGATGTCCAGGACCGTCAGTGTGTCCTGAGGGCCGACAACCAAGAGGACGTGCTGGGCCGTCAGAGTCCCGCCGAGCTCGTGCGCCCCGCCCTAAGTGCCCGGAGACAGGTCGCAGAGCCGCGCACAGCCGGCCCTTGGGGACTCAGGGGGCAGAGGTGCCACTCAGACCCGCCGGGCGACCGGGGACTGGGTAGAGCACGCGCAGGGGGAAGGCTTGGCACCGTGCGCCGGGGCGCGTCCTCGGGTCTTTGCTGCCGCCACAGACCGCTCCTACCCTCGTTCGGCACCCGGTTCACCGGGACACTCTTCCTAGCGCATGTGCGGTGTGTCCCCAACTCTGCTCCACTCCAGGTGGAGCTTGGGGGTGAGGACAGCGCTCTGGACCCGGCCAACTCGGAACAGAATGTTCCCCGTCGTCTACCCAAGCCCAGTGCCCCAGGGAAGGGTAGGGAGGAGACACCCCAACGTCAGCCTGAACCCAACCCTGTCACCATCTGCACCCCAACCCTAACGAATGCAGACCTAACCACCTCCTGGCTCCCCCGCCGGGACCCGCAGGCCAGCCCCCTCCGCGCGGTGGACAGTCAGGGCGCTGCACCGCCCACCGCACAGGGACACCCCGCGGGCTCCAGGGCGAGAGGGGTGCTGGGAGAGCCCCCTGGGGCCGCACTGTGGAGGGAAAACCCAGCTCTTCCCTCCTGAGGGTTTATTTCCCGGGACTCTCCTTTACTCTCAGGAGGGCACCTCACTTCTGACACTGGGTCACCACGTGCGGGGGGGGTCCCCCCAACAATAAGCAAGCCTCCCTGGACGTCCTACGATTTAACTCACTTCTGAAGCTGTCCATCCAAAAGACTGCCTTCCCCACCCCCACTTCAGATGCCCACCTTAAACCCACGTTGTTACCTGCTCATTTCACCATCCGCCATAGATCAGGGGTCCCCTTGACCCTTCCTCAGGTTTGGTTCATTTGCGCTCCGTGGCTCACGGAACTCAGGGAAACCCCTGTATATAGCAACTTATTAATGGCCATGGTGAAGAACAGAGATGAACAGCTGGATGAAGAGACACACAGGGTGAGGTCTGGGGGGGTCCCAAGACCAGGACCTGTGTCCCCTTGTGGTTGGGGTGTGTCATCCTCCCCATGGGAAGGCGTTCACCAGCCCGACAGCTCCTGGGATCCCGTGGTTTGTGGATTCCCGTGGAGGCTTCCTCCCGTGGGTAGGGCCCATCACAGACTCCATGTCCAGCCCTTGTCCCCTCTCTGGATAAGGGGGCTTAATTAGGGCTCAAAGTTCCAAGCTTCTAATCTTGGCCTGTCCTTCTAGTGACTGGCCCCCATCCAGGAGTCACCTCATTGGAACAAAAGATACTGCTGTCCCTCAACAAGTTCCACGGCATTTACAAGCTCAGTGTCTGGAACTGGGGGCGGGTAGATGTGTTCCATATTGCGCCACATGTAACAAAAGCCTGGCTGGGAAAGGTGGTGGGGCAGTGAGGGAAGTTGAGAATTACAAAAGGGAGCCTCTGTGGTCGTCTGCAGACACCCCCTAGTTGAGAATTTCCCAAGCGGGTCCTTGGGTCAGAGGACAGCACGCCTGCAGTCACCGCGAGGGCCTGGACGTTTGCCTGGGGCTCTGCGGGCTCAGGAATGACCTGGTTGTTTACTGACTTAAAGATAGAATGGAGAGCTGAAGTGGAGCGCAGAGCCGCAGAGATGGCCTTGAGCGGTGGCAGGAGGTGGCAGGAGTGGGGACACAGGGGTCATAACATCCCTAGATAAGAGCCGAGGACAACGTGTTGTAGGTGTGGACGGGGACAGAGGAGGCCACCCTTGGCCTCAGTATTTCTGGGTAACATGGGAGTCAGCCTCACGTCGAGGAGAGGGAAGCGGGGGTGGTCAGCGCGGTGGGCTTGGTCAAGGTTGGAATAAGGACTGAGGCATGAAAATGAACCAGAGAAAACGCACTCCGCACGGGTGGGCGGGCAGCCCGGGAAGAGGGGTGAGTTAGAAGCTCAGGAATCTGGTCGCTGCAGCCATGCTGGGTCTCAGCCCCGTCTTCCAGCTCAGCGCCCCCCCCCCCCACCCCACCCGCATGCCCCTTCCCGCCGGCCTCGGCCTCGCTGTGCCCTTCCTGCATGACCCTCAGGTGGTCCGCTGCTGAGCGGGAGCTGTGTCAGCCTCTTCCACACCCTGATGCCCCGCCCCCCCGAGTGTCCACACACAGGTTTGGGGGCGGGCCTCCCTCTGGCGCTCCTCCAGTCACCGCACATTCCTGGCCGTCTGTCAAAGGCCCTGAAGACTCCGTGCTCCGAGGCACTGAGAATTAGAGCTTGTTCTGGGCAGGAGCAGAAAAGAACCTTCTAGATCACTGGGGAGGGTCCTCTCCCTCTGTCCATTTTTTGACATTCCTTCCTAGCTCCAGCTACCCAAACTTTGTTCTGCCAGAAGCTTGGTACAAATGGAGGAGAGGTGGTGTGGGGAGGACAGAGGGAGAAGGAAGGGAGAAGGGAGGGAGGGGAAGAGGACGGAGGGGGAGAAGGGAGGGAGAGAGGCGTTGTGTGGTCCACGCTGTGTGAAGAGAGACACCGCCCTCTGGTCGCCCTCCATCCCCTGTGCCTCAGCCTGCTGGGCCGCAGGGGAGCCTACATGCCAGTCATTTAAATTTCGGTGTTTTATCCATCCTGCCTCCCTGCATTTGTGCTGGTCTCCTTAGTTGGGGAGCTGCTTTCTCCCCTCAGAGCTCCCCCTTCTCCTCTCCGCCCACTGGAGAAGGAGCAGAGCAAGAAAAACGGCTTGGTTGTTGTTGCAAGCGAACAAAAGGGTCCCTGTGTCCTGCTGGGACGGTCCTCCCTCCCCCACCCGATGGCAGGACCATCTGAAGGGCCACAGTGTCTCCCACCCTCCTCGCGCTCCCCGTCTTATCTGTTTGCTTCCCCCTCTCCCCACGTTTGTCCCTTTGGCCTGCCATGCGTCATTGTCTGAGGGCAGGGATGGGTGTGGGGAGTAGGACTGTTTGGGGCAGGCCGCCTGCGCCTGCGAAAGTAGCACGAGGCCCTCCCCGCCCCCCACCAGCACTGCTAGTTCTTGGCAGATCAAGGCCTCCACAGACACACCCCACTGGACCCTCACATGGAGAGGGACAGGCCGTCTGGGCTAAGGTGCAGACCCGTGGTCACCAGCGCTGTGGGAATGTGGGTGCTGGAATCTCCCGGGAGCCCTTCTCAAGGACCAGACCACCCCTGAGCTTGGAGTCAAGGGAGGTGAGCTCCACAGTGGTGGGGGGTGGCTGGGTGGTGTCTTACCTGTCTCACCAGGGCCAGGTCCCAGTCTTGGGCAAGTCTTTCCCTGGAGATAACTGCCCATTGTTTTCTCTCTGAAAGTTTTGCAAAGGTGTTCTATGTGCAAGAAAGTTTGTGAGGGCTGGGAAATCACAGCACCCATGAGGTCACCTGCCTGAGCAAAGGCAGGAACTCAGATCCCCCACTGGGGACACCTGTCCTGTTGTCAGCAGGGGACGTTTAGCAGGTAGACACTGGGGATGTTTCAGGTCCCACAGGTGGTGGATTCATGGTAGTCCCCGCTGGCGAGCACCTGTACCCCTGCACGGGGCCGTCACGTAAGTGGGAACTGGTTATAGCTATTGGATCCTAAAACTTATTTGTGTCTTACACATGAGTATGTAACTGGAGTCCCTGAGAATGCAAGGGTTAAAATCAGGAGAATTCTGCCTTGTGTGTGGGAGCCGGGGAGGCTGTAATGGGTTCCGCAGGCCGGGCTGCTCATGGTCTAATTCCTCGGCTTTCACAGCTTTGTTGAGGTATAATTGACACCCGATACACTGCACGGGATAAAGGGTACAACTCAGTGAATCTGGACATCTGTCTACACTTTTGAAACCATCACCACCATCACCCCCTGTACTTAGGACCCCACCGTTAGGAAGCCAGTCCTGCCAGACTCTCAAATGGTGTTCATGTGGCTTGTTCTGTTTCATTTTGGAACTTCATAAAGTCACACAAAGGTCAGCTGATTGGAAAAGAACACACAGGCGAAACGAACTGTGAGTGGTTTGCAGAGTGATCTCCACAGTGAGTGTCTGGAACTCTGTCCTCAGGAGGCGGGATGTGCTGCTCCATGCGTGGCTGTCCCAGATCTGTCTGCTGCCTCCTTTTGTCGCCAAGCATGTCCCCTGGTGGCCCACAGCTGGTGGCACTGTCTCCTGGTGAGTGCTTTCTCCGTACCGCATGCCACATGTGAGCAGGTGCGGTGCATGTGGGCAGCAGGCACACAGAGGCAGCGGGCAGGGGCCCAGGCTGCACCAGGCTCACAGAACCCGCAGGAGGAGAGGCTGAGCGGGGGCCGGAACAGGAGGGGAGGACCAGCCGCGAGACGCTGACGCGTCGGCTTGTTTGCCGTTCACCCCACATGCCCTCTGTCCAGCTCTGTATTTAGTGTTGGGGGGCACAGATGACATTTCCAAATGCCGCTGAAAGCCTGGAGAGGGGACACAGGCGAGCCTGGTGGCCCCTTGGTTTACAAGTTCTGTAAGTGCAGCCGTGAGCGTCTGGGGACCTTGCCTCCACAGACAGCACACGTGTCCGGTGCCCAAGGCCTCTCCTGTCTGAAGCCTGGCCCTGCCCCAGGACGTCAGCCATCCTAGGCTTCACCGGGAACCTTGAGCGAGGGCACTGGGGTGGTGAGGTCCCTTGCTGACTAGTCTCCATCACATCACATGACAGTCCCTTGACCCCTGGCATGACGTTAGCGGACACTCCAACTTGCTGTGCGTCGAGTGCCAGGGAGTGTGTGCCCCTAGTGCACGTACACGTCACACCAAGGGCACCGAGCTGGGACTGTCATGAAGGTTGTTTACAGTGAGAGCTTGAGGCTCATGTAGGAGGGGACTTGTCCAAGTTTGCCCAGCTCGCCGGTCAGCAGAGACCTGACCGGTTGTCAGGTTCCAAAGCCTGTTATGCACACCAGGCAATACCGTCTGTGGAGTTCACACATCTGTGAGCCATGCTCTCTCTTTAAGGGTGTCATCTCAATTCTAGGGCTACCAGCCAGGACTGCAGAGAAACGCAAGCACTAGCAGACAGTAAGATTCATTGTGAGGAATTGACTATGGGGTGTGGGGGCTTGCCTAGGCAGTCTGGGAGCAAGGCATGCCGGGAGGAAGGGAGGCCGAGGTGGGGGCTGCAGCTTTCAGGCTCCAGGTGACGCTCCCTTCCACCAGAGAACTTCTTTTTTCAGGGAAGACTTTCAAGGGATTGAAGCAGGCTCACCAGATTGTCTAGAATCAAGCCATAGTCGTAATAATAAGAAAACCAGAATCCCCAAAATGTTTGAAAATTGAACTTCGTTTTTCTAAATATCTCATGGGTCAAAGGAAATCAGAATGGAAATTCCCAACTTGGGCCACATCAGGGTTTGCAGAGAATGGTGATAATCTGTGAAGAGCGCTTGAATAAACCAATCGGAGTCCTTTGGGCCCCAGCCCCACCTGGCGGTATTGCCCTGTGGTCCCACCCAGCAGTCACGGTCCTTTGTGGCCCTGAGCCTGGGGACTCAATCCGGCCATTGTGGAAATGTATGTGGAAGCCACACTCTGTACTTGTAGTTATGATGGTACCACAGGTCCCAAAATGACACGACTTCATGGTAAAAAGTGGCGACACAATAGCAGCTTCTTGATCTTTAGTTTTCCAACATGAATATGTGAGCCATCTATTAGAAATATTGATTCAATATGTTTTCTTTCTTCTGAAAAGAAAAAAAGATGGGCCCCAATTATTGTTACGGCTCGCTGACCACTTGCTCTGGCCAGGCACTACGGTGGGTTGTTCAGACACTTCTCCCTTTACACTTATGTATGATCTAGATACTATTGGTCACATTTTCTAGCTGGACAGGTGGAAGCTCGGAGATGTGTAGAAGTCACACACGATTTTGTAAGTATCAAACCAAAATAGGATCCCCCAAATTCATTCTCGATCCCTTGCTGAATCCATACCCCGTACTCCATGTATTTTCTTATTTCTGCTCTGCGTGGTCAGAAAACTAACAAGTACCAGGATTTTCTGGTGTGGCAAACTAGAATGAGTTCTGTTCACCTTTTTTAGTGTTGCTGACCATGCCATTAAAATGATTGTCTGGTAGAAGATCTTAGAATAAGATACTCAGAAAACCCTAGGAGTAGAGACAGAAATAATTTTTCTGATATTAAAGTCACTGAGAGAAAACATCTTACCTAATTGATTCATGCTCTAGTATCTTTGCTGTGTGCTGTTAAGACAGGTCTGAAATAGTATTCAAAAGTAGCTCTGTCCATTTCCATAAAATGAACAAATGCTAATAGTTAAGTGTTGCTAAAAGGTAACCATAGATACTATTTATTTCCTAACCTTGATACGTTAGCTATGATTTACATTACTCAACATTTGCAGGAAAGAACTTGTATAGAGTATGGGATCTTTAAGTGCTTAATGTTTAAATGAGTTTTGTGACATGTAGCTATTTTGTATTTATTCTATAAACCAAGTGAAGAGGACTAGCGATGGCTACAATTCTGATTTTAAATGACTTCTAGATCAGAGATGTGAGCAGAAGGGAGAGGGGCCTAGCATCTGTGGATACGTCTGTTAATTGTGTTAACCCAGGAACATGGAACATTCTTTAGTTGTCATTTTGGTTTCTTTGTATTCTTGTTAAAAATGCTTTTGTCTAACATTTCTCCCTTAGTAGTAACTATCACAACACTTTGTTTCCATTTTAAATTCCAAAATAAATACACGCCCCTGGGCACAGGAGGGCAGCCCGCTGTTCACCCTGGACCCTGCACACCTGCTTCTGTGCAGGACGAAGCCTACGGGACGCGCGCACGCGCACGCGGGCCCAGTGCACACGCTTTAGGCTGAGCGGCTCGGTGCCCTCCAAGCACAGAACCAGGTGAAGCTCTTGCCTCTTACATCGCCCCTTAGCTCTTCTAAGCTATGGGATTCTAGAGCTGGTGTTCACTGGAAAGGTACCCGGGAGAATGAGTACTTCCGGTTAGAGGCAAGCTTTAAAAATTGCCTCTGAAATGTGGGAAATCGGTGCAATTCCAAACGCCCAAGATTTGGCGGGTCCGAGGGCAGCTGACCTGAGGAGCCAGGAAGGCCCCCGCTGGCAGGGCAGCTTCGCCGAGGGAAGGGCGGATGCTCTCGGCGGGGGTGGGTCCCCCGCCCCCTGCCCAGATCAGCACAGCGGGAGGGCTCGGCAGGGGCAGGACCGGTGCTCGCGGGCTGTGCGCGCGCTCCCTGCCCACGCGTGCGCGGCCGGGAGGGCCTTCGGGGCAGAGGCGGGGGCCGGGCGGGCGGCCACGTGGCCTCGCAGGAATGCGCGGGCGCGAGGGTCGGGCGTGGCCGAGGAACGAGCAGGCTTTGCAGCCAATGGGCTCCTTGTACGGTCCGGCCCAGCCTATCATGAGGTGGGGGTGGAGCTGCCTCTCCGTGGGCGGGGCCGAGAGCATCCCAGGGCGGCGGACGCGGGGCGGGGAGAGGGGCGCTCGGAGGGCGGGCCGCTGTGGTCCCTGCGGGGTGAGTGCGGGCCCGGGGGGTGAGGGTGCGGGGGAGAAGCGGGGGTCCCCGCCGGGTGAGCGCGGGCCCGGGGTAGCCCCCCAACTTCAGCGTGGTGCCCTCTTCTGGGTACTGGGTCCGCGAGTAGCTCCCAATTTTAGCGGTGTGCCCCCTGCCCCCGGGCACAGACGGTGCAGGTAACGAAGCTGCGAGCAGGTCCCCAACTTTAGCGGGGTTCCCCACATTCCTACCCTAGATAATGCAGGTAACGGGGCCACGAGCAGCGCCCCCTGCTCCCGCGAGATGGCCCCTGTTCGCCCCGGGATAGACAGTGCAAGAATTCAGTCAGGCCCTGAGAGCAGCCCCCCATTTTCAGTGGGGTGCCCTTGTCCCCCGGGGATGACGGCGATGGGGCCGAGACTCCGAGGAGAGTCAGCAATGTGCAGGATGCACCCCCAAATAGGGTCTGGAGGCTGGAGTAAACCCGATGCCGCTGAAGTTGCTTGAGGAATGAGTCTGTTTTTGTGGGAAGCCGTAATTTATATTTTCCTATAAAGGCAAAGCCCTCGGCCCAGTTTAGCATGAAGATTACTACTTTCGGAAACCGTGTGTGGTTCCCTCACCGGAATCTACCTCTGCCGAGGAAACTGAAGTAGGTGTGTGGCTACTGTCAGCTGGTGCCTGGCGCATCCCCACCTGGGGGCACGTCTCCCCTCTGTGGGACCCTCCAGCGTTGTAGCCAGCGGAGTAAATGCCTTGGCTTTTAACACCTAAGATGTGAATGTTCTGAGAAAGGAGCAGACGTATTTGGTGGAATGTAATATTCATTTCAATTACTAGCTTTTGCTACAGGTTAAAATTCTCTTTAACTCAAAGTGCAATGGGCTTTTACTCTTTTCTCTAGTTGAGCCCCAAAGTAAGTTAAGTAGCTGTCACTAGTCTGGATTTTGTGCATGAGTTAATACTTCCCTCCAGGTAGAACATTGCAAGAGAACGTTTTCATTGTTCATGTATTGCGTAAGCATATATTTTGAACATCTTTTATAGGAAATAAGTTTTATTAGAAAAGAAAGGTGAGATTTACTGTTTGTGTGGTTTAAAAATAGAATTTTTTTGCCCCCTGAGCTCTCACAGCATTTATTTGATTGGCCCTGGGATATGAATTAGTGGCCAGCGTCTGCAGTTAGGTACACGGTGACTTTATAGTCAGATAGAGACTTCCATGATTTCTTGTCAATAAGAAAGGTCATTGGTCTCAGGTGCTGTTTCACAGTTGATTAGCATCTCCAAAGGAGTTACAGACAATTAGGGAAGAGGTGAAAGTCAGAACAGCTTTTGAAAAGTTGAGCTTGACTTTCTAGTTTTACCAATTTCATCATCTTGATATTTTGCCGTTCACGTTTTCTCCGCAGTGGTTTTCTGGTGAATTTAGAAGAAAACTCTGGGAATTCTGGGCAGAGACCTCTGTGTGAGGGGCCCGGGCCTGGGAGCCCTGGGGAGTGTCCTGGAACAGGCCCCTCGGGTGAGTCAGGTTACCCTGCAGAACTGTAGTTTACTCTAGAAACTGCTGGAACGCAGCTGTATGAACATGTGCTTTGAGCTAAAATGTGCTGCATGAGCTAGAGCAGAATATACACCCTGTGACTGGGGTTCTTCTGCTGTGTGAATGACAGTTTCGAAAATCTTTATCCTGAAAAATTAGAGCCCCTGGTTGTGTGATCCGTTATTTTTTCATTGCATGAGGCCTGACAGAAAGGCTACAACAAAAATGCAGATCTTGAGCTGTTCAGAGCATGTGAGTGTTTAGTTCGTGTTGCTCACAGTAGGCACAGATAGAAAGGCAAGTGGAGTGAACCAACACAGGAGAGAACACAGGTGTCACACTCATGTGGTAGGGTGGGTCCCAGCTCTCAGTTAAGCCTTCTGGCAGTGAAATTTGGGAAGAACGAGGGGCATTGCAGTACTGAGGGCAATTCTGAGTCTAGGGAACCTTGACAAGGTCCCAGGGATGAGCCCTGACGCTTCTGTGGGGCTGTGGGACAGGGCCAGCTTGGGGTGGCTGTGCACCATCTGTCTGACGGGTGGTGGCCTTGAGTGGGCCCTGCCTGGAACAGGTAAGGCACAGGTGCCGCGCTGGCAGAGGACCCTCTCTGCTCCTCCGCCCTCCCCGCCATCACACCCCTCATTCCAGCCCCAGTTCAGTCTTTCCAGAATTCCTTTCACTTCTGTATTTGCTTTTGTGTGTGTGAATTCTCAAAACTTCTCGATGATAAACATGACCAGTCACCGGCATGAGTGTTATTCTTGTTTCTTGTTCTTCTTCATGTCCTTAAAGTCATGCGCACCTGCTAGTAGGAAGGGTGATTTGGGGGTTGTTGATATTTTATATTTTTATTAAACAATGTATGAAAGATTTAAAATATAAAAATGATTTTAGGTGAAAACTTTTCCATGAACCACCTTCTGATACTAGGAGTTACTTTTTAAAGAGTCTCAAAGCTGTCAGAGCCATGGGGTGGCTGTGTGAGAGGCAGAAGTGGAGAAGGCTGTGTGTTACACTGTTCTCATCGGGCCTTGAGGCTGCGTGTTCCTATGGAAACGAGCTGGCTACCTGGTGGCACGCTCTAGGCTCCAAAATCTTGACTCTCGAAGTGGGGAATGTGTGAAGAACACAAAGGAGTGGTTGAGGACACCTGGATACTCTACACTGAGAACTCCTGGTAGCCAGCTGTCAGGAGCCCCCAGGGTGCAGGCAGGGCTGAGGGGAGCTCCTGTTCTGATTGGGCCACAGGCCTGTTATCTGGCTGTGGGGAACAGACCTTTACCCTTGGGAGTCATTGCTATTATTTTTAAAGAAAGCAATGTGGACATTTGAACTCCAAGTCACATACATATATGATTTTTGAACTTGTGTTCTCTCTCTTTGGTTTGGGTAATTAAGAGCTGACCATACAAGAAAGGCCAAGGAATTACGTTTTGGTGGAAGTGTGCTATGCACACTTACTGTTTTATTCTTTCATTTGCCTTATTTCTCTGATGGGAAAACACAGAGGTGACTTTAGCCTGGTTTCTGATATGCAGGAACATGGGAAGACTGACTTGAAATAGTATTTCTGGTACTGCCGCGCTCATGCCACTTGAGTGAGCATGTCGAGCTGGGGGTTGCAAGGCCTAGGTCCTCGGAAGGGTGTGGTCAGTGTCCAGTGCAGTCACTTGGCTGGACCCTGATGGGGTCAGGCTCAGCCGTCCTTCAGCCTAGCATCCAAGTGGCCTGAAAGTGTAGGGCATGTGCTGGGTGGTCGGGGCGGGGCCTGTGGGGCCAGTGTAGACACAAGCCAGGGAGTGGGGAGTGAATGACGGTCCCATTGCCAGCCTGCTGCCTTTGCTCCTAAGCCTGAGCTCTGGCAGAAAGGATTCCATGTGTCTTCTTACTGTCGTGCTGCAGGGCTCAGCCTGGCCCGGCCAGTTGGATCGGCAGCTGGGAGGTGGCTGTGGGGGGGGGCGGCGTGTTCCTCCCGGGGCGGCGTGTTCCTCCCGGGATGGGGCTCCCCTCCTAGGCTGGCAGCCCTCTCCTGTGGCAGCAGTGATAAGAAAGTTGATTCGTGTTTTGTTCTGGCGCTGATTCAGCACGGTGGTGGGCAGCGCCCACGGGGCATTGATTCACGTCCCCTGGGCTGCCTGCTCCTCAGAGAAGCTTCAGCCAGTGTGACAGGCGTGGGTTCTGTGACTCAGCCAGCAGAAGCACTTCTACATAGCCGCCTTGCAGAGCAGTGCCCCCTCTCGAAGCTTCTGTCCTGTGTCGTGTTAAGGCGGCACTTTATGGGGAAACTGGCACCTGAGGCCAGGCTGGAGGTTCCAAGGGCTGCGTAGACACGTGTGTCCAAGCCAGGTACAGAGTTGGTCTGGAGTGGAGCGTGCCGGCAGAGCAGGCCTGCTGCCAGGGGCTGTCCCTCCTGGAGGAAGGACCCTTTAGATATGGAGGGCTCGGCTCACGTGATTTCACAGAAAGGATGGAAGGTGCCGCATTGGCCCGACAAGTGTCTGGGAAATGAATCGCAGGTAGGGGAGCAAGGTCAGATCTGTCTCTCAGTAGGAGGAGGCTCGGGGCTTGGAAGGTGTCTTGTGTGGGCTGTGGGAGAAAAGAGGTGCGCTCCGGGAAGGAGGGGGCCAGGCGCCCACCTGGAATCACGGGGGGCTTCCTGTCTCTGACCCTGTTCCTGGGGTGGCGCCAAGGCCAGGGTGGCGTGCACCTCTTTGCTGCATGAGCCAGCGTCTGCCTCCTGGCTGTGGACGGGCTCCCGGACACCTCCCTGGAGCGCGGACCAGGAAGCTAATGGGTTCAACATTCACACCGTCATTTTAGGCTTCAGTTTCTCCCTGAGAAATGGGTTCAGTGTCATTTTGTTCTCCTACATTTTTAAAATCAAGTTTTCATACTTTTAAATAACTTAGGTACACCCTCTTTACAGATGGGAAAGAAATGTGTGGCCATGTGACAAGCAATGACAGGGCACGGACACATCGGGAAATGGTTTCTAAACTTGACAGTGTATAGTGAACGTCTGCTGGGTGCCAAGCACTGAGCCCAGGACGAGGCAGTGACCTTCCCAGACAAGGTCTTGTCCTTGCGGCTCCGTCCTGATGTCCAGGGCAGATGGTCACAGAGAAGCAGCTGGTGCTTAGATGATGGTGAGAGTGTGGGGAGTGGACAGGATGCAGGCTGCGTGCTGCGCTCCGAGAGGCAGCTGCCTAGGCAGCCAGGTCAGGCCCCGCTAGGAAGGTCATAGGTGAGTAGAGATGGACAGAAGGTGAGAGATATCCAGGGAAGTCACACTCTGGGCGGAAGGGACAGCGTGTGCGAAGGCCCAGGGCAGGCAGGGCTGTGCAGGTGTATTTGGGCAGCAAGCAGGCCCATGGCTGGAGTGATGGAGACAGTTGTGGGACCTCAGGAAGGGAACAGACTGGCAGGAACCATGGTAGGGCTGCGAGCAGACCTGACAGTCGTTTCACGTGGGCAGCAGTCCTGGCTGTGGTGCTGAGAACAAACAGGTCACAGAGAGGCTAGGAGGGAGGCAGGGAGGCCACTGCGTGGCTTTTCCAGTAGCTCAGACTGAGAGAGTGGCCGTGTGGACCGGGCGGGCGGCATGGACCGGGCTGTGTGGACCAGGCTGTGTGGAGGGACAGCGAGGTGGCTGATCACATTCGGGTTGGATTTCGAAGGTGGAGCTGACAAGTTTGCTGACGGGTCAGACATGAGAATGAGAGAAAGGAAGGACTGAGGACGGTTCCATTTTAGTTTTGTCCTGAGGAGGTGGAAGAAGGAGGTTCTGGTCGGGAGCAGGGCTCAGTCTACACATTCTGAGGAGAGGCCCTTTCCCGTCGGCCGGGGATGTGTCCTGTCTGGGAGGACACTTCAGATCTACTCTCTGAGCAACTCTGGTGTTTGCCACACAGCGTGGTCAGCTGTGGTCGCCTGCTGCCCCTTCTGTTCCGGGACCTCGCTGTAGAAGGGGGGTTTGTACCTTTGACCCCTCCCCCCATCTTCCCACCCCTGGCCTCTGGCAGCCACCAGTGTGTTCTCTGTGTCTGTGAGCTCCATTTTGTTTGCTTTTAGATCCCACATGTAAGTGAGATCATGTGGTATTTGTCTTTCTGTCTGACTGGTCTCAGTACAATGCCCGCCAGGTCCCTCCATCGCAAATGGCAAGACTGCGTTTTGTTGTGACGACTAACATTCCGTTGTCCACATGGACCACTTCTGTATCCATCCATGGTCGTCTCGGCTGCCTCTGCATCTTGGCTGTTGAGAATCATGCTGCAGTGAACATGGAGTGTAGTTATGTTTTTGACATAGCGACTCCATTTTCTTCAGATAAATACCCTGAAGGGAAATTGCTGGGTCATAAGGTGGTTCTATTTTTAATTTTTTTTTTTTAAGATTTCTTTTTAAAGATTTTATTGGGGAAGGGGAACAGGACTTTATTGGGGTAACCGTGTGTACTTCCAGGACTTTTTTTCCAGGTCAAGTTGTTGTCCTTTCAATCTTAGTTATGGAGGGCGCAGCTCAGCTCCAGGTCCAGTTGCCGTTTTCTAGTTGCTGGGGGTGCAGCCCACCCTCCCTTGCAGGAGTCAAACTGGCAACCTTGTGGTTGAGAGCCCACTGGCCCATGTGGGAATCGAACTGGCAGCCTTCGGAGTTAGGAGCATGGAGCTCTAATCGCCTGAGCCACCGGGCCGGCCCTATTTTTAATTTTTAAGGAACCTCCGTACTGTTTTCCATAGTGTCTGCACTGGCTCCCACCGACAGTGCCTGAGGGTCCCCTTTTCTCGACACTCTCACAGTCCTGCTATTTCTTTTCTTTTTCTTTTTTAAAATAATCGCCGTTCTAACAGGTGTGAGGTGACATCTCACTGTGGTTCTGATTTGCATTTCCCTGATGAGTAGTGATGTTGAGCATCTTCTCATGTACCTGTTGGTCATATGTGTGTGCTCTTTGAAAAACTGTCTCTTCAGGTCCCCTGCCCATCTGTTCATTAGAGTGTTTGTTTGCTGTTGAGTTGTCTGAGTTCTTTATATATTTGGACATTAGCCCCTTGTCTGATGCATGATTTGCCAATATTTTTTGTCATTGGGTAGGATGGCTTTTCATTTTGTTGGTTTCCTTTTCTGTGCAGAAGGTTTCTAGTTTGATGTCGTCCCACTTGTCTATTTTTGCTTTTGCTGCCTTTGCTTTGGGTGTCAAATCCAAAAAATCATCACCAAGACGAATGCCCAGGAGATTACCACCTGTTTTCTTCTAGATTTATGGTTTTAGGTTTATGTTCAAACCCTCAATCCATTTGAGTTCAGTTTTGTGTATAGTGTAAGACGGGTCCAGTTTCATTCTTTTGCACGTGGATATCCAGTTTTCCCAGCACCGTTTATTGAAGAAACTGTCCTGTCCCCATTGGATATTCTTGGCTCCTTTGTCAGAAATGAATCGACCATATAAGTGTGGGTTTATTTCTGGGCCCTCTATTCTGTTCCCTTAATCTCTGTGTCTATTTTCATGCCAGTCCCATGCTGTTTTGATTACTGTAGCTTTGTGACATGGTGTGAGTCAGGGAACGTGGTCACTCCCGCTTTGTTCTTCTTTTCAAGATTGCTTTTGTGATTCCATACACATTTTAGTATTGTTTGTTCTGTTTCTGTGAAAAATGCCATTGGAATTTTGATAGGGATTGTATTGAATCTGTAGACTGCCTTTGGTAGTGTGGGTATTTTAATAACATTAATTCTTCCAATCCATGGTATGAAATACCTTTCAATTTACTTGTGTTCTTCAATTTCTTTCACCAGTGTTGTAGAGTTTTCAGTATAGAGATTTTTCACCTCAGTTAAATTTATTCCTAGATTTTTTTGACGCAGTTGTAAAAGGGATTATTTACTTAATTTCTCTGATACTTTATTAGTGTATCAAAACACAACAGATTTTTGTATATTGATTTTGTGTCCTGGAACTTAATTCATTTATTAGTTCCAACATATTTTTGGTGGAGTCTTTAGAGTTTTTTATATATAAAAATATGTCATCAGCAAATAGTGACAGTTTTACTTCTTCCTTTCAATTTGGTTGTGCTTTATTTCTTTTCCTTGCTTAATTGCCCTGCCTAGGACTTCCAATACTCTACTCCGATAGTCTCCTCTGAAAAGTAGCGAGAGTGGGCATCCTAGTCTTGTTCCTGATCTTAGGAAAAACTTTCAGCTTTTCCCCACTGAGTATGTGAGCTGTGGGCTTGTCAAATATGACCTTTGCTGTATTGAGGTGTGTTCCCTCTGTGCCCACTTTGTTGATAGTGTTTATCATGAACGGGTGTGGAATTTTGTCAGATGCTTTTTCTGCATCTACTGAGATGATCATATGGTTTTTATCCTTCATTTTGTCAGTGTGCTGTATCACAGTGACTGGTTTGCAGATATTGAACCAAACTTGTATCCCCGGAACAGACCCCACTGACTGTGGGGTGTGAGCCTTAGGTCCTTTCAATGTGCTGCTCAATGTGGTTTGCTACTGTGTTTCCCCGAAAATAAGCCCCAGTTAAGATCGTCAGCCAGACGGATGCATTTAGTACATTATGACGATGTTCCAGAAGAAGATGACATGAGTGTATTTGAATAAATGTAGATTGTTGTACATGAAAAACTAAGACATTCCGTGAACATAAGCCCTAATGCGTTTCTTGGAGCAAAAATTAATATAAGGCCCGGTCTTGTTTGAGGGGAAATATGGTAATTTTCTGCTGAGGATTTTTGCATCTATGTTCATCCAGGATATTGACCTGTAATTTTCATGTTGTGTGACACCCTTGTCTGGTTTTGGTAGCAGGGTAATGCTGGCCTGGTAAATGAGTTTGGAAGTGTTCCCTCCTCTTCTACTTTTTGAAGAGTTTGAGAATGATCGGTGTTCATTCTTCTTTAAAAGTTTGGTAGGACTCGGCAGTGAAGCTGTCTGTTCCCAGACTGTTTTTGGGAGGTTTTTGATTACTGATTCAATCTCAATAATTGGTCTGTTCAGATTTTCTAGTTTTTCATGATTCAGTCTTCGTAGGTTGTTTGTTTCTAGGAGTTTGTCCATTTCGTGAAGTTGTCCAGTTTGTTGGTGTGTAATTGTTCCTTGTCGCCTCTCACAGTCCTTTGTATTTATGTGGTATCGGTTGTAATGACTCTGCTTTCGTTTCTGAGTTTAATCATTTGATTCTTGGTGAGTCTAGATAAAGTTTGTGATGTTTTTTTAATCTTGTAAAAAACAGCTCTCAGTTTCATTGATGTTTCCTATTGTCTTTTTAGTCTCTATTCCATTTATTTCCACTGTGATGTTTGTTACTTCTCTCCTACTGAGTTTGGGTTTTCATTTGTTCCTTTTCTAGTTCCTTGAGATGTAAAATTAGGTTGTTCATCTGAGATGTTTCTTGATGAGGCATTTATCACTGTGACCCTCCCTCTTAGATCTGCTTTTGCTGCATCCCTTGAGTTTGACATTTTGTATTTGTCTCAAGTATTTTTGAGTTTCTTCATTGACCCATTGGCTTTTCAGTAGCATGTTGTTTAATCTCCACATATTTGTGACTTTTCCCATTTTCTTCTCGTGATTGACTTCCATTATGGTCGGAAAAGATGCTTTATATGATTTCAGTCTTCTTACATTTATTAAGACTTTTTTTGTGGTCTAACATGTCAACTGCCTTGGAGAATGTTCCACACGTACTTGAGAAGAATGCGTGTCCTGCTGCGCTTGGTAGAATGCTTTGTCTGTGTCTGTGAATCCACCTGGCCTACCGTGTTGCTTCAGGCTGATGTTTCCTTGCTGGCTTTCTGTCTGGACAGTCTGTCACACCTGCTCCCCTCTAAGACTCAGTGGGCTTGCGAGAGAACACACAGGCCTTGGAGGGCTGCTGGTGACACCGTCTTCAGGGCTGCATTAGAACGAGAGGGTGAAGGTGCGTTGGGTGAAGGGGTTGGCTGGTGGGGCTTGTGCTGAGGGCAGACCGTGAGTTCTGGGCACCGGGCACGGTCCCATGAGCCTGAGAGTGACAGTCCTTAGAGGTGCTGGGTTCTGTCGTGGAGGCCGTTCACGCAGCAGTCCTCACAGACTTGTACGTGGCAGGGCTGGCTCTTCTGTTCTCACAAGGGTGCTGCATGGGCTGGGGCCCGGGTCAGAAACTGTGATGAGAGGGACCGTGGGGATCAGAATCGGGGCTTCCGGTGAGGGTCCTTCTGATGGTCCCAAGGACCCTGTGGAGTGTCGGGGGCGAGGGGGCGGGGGTCTCACAGGAACCTGCTGACGTTGGAGGCACCCTCCTGACTGTCGAGCGCAGGGCTGGAGACTGGAGGGCAGTCTGGTCCACGGCGGCCACACAGGGGCATCTGCGGTGGGGCAGTGAGCTGTGAGCTACATGGAAACTAACCAAGGTGCCAGGTGACTAATTTCTAGAAGGAGCTTAATGAAGGAGGGTGTGGTAAGGGCTCCTGGAAAGCCCGCGAAGTCGCTGGGAAGTCACTGGCCGTTGTCAGCACTGCCCTTTCCTGGCTGCCTCCTGCTCTTCATCAGCATCCTGGTCACGAGCCCCGGCTCTTACCCGTATCCTCCTGGGCACACCCACCATCCAGCTGATGCCCTGTCCACCCTGAAGCCAGCATGACCTTTAAAAGGCAGCTCTGGCCACATCAGTCCTGAGCAAACCCTTCTGGGGGTCCCCTGTGAGCTAAGCGCAGGGCTCTGCCCTGGCCGGAGGTGGGGTGGCGGGTGGCAGGTCCACAAGGCAGGTGCCACCTCATCCTCCCTCCCTGGTCCCTGTCCAGCCTGGCACCCTCCCCTCGGCCTTCCCCTGGAGGCTTTCCCTGCGCCTGCCCAGCTGTGTCCTGGCTTTGTGCTCCTTCCTTCCTCCTGGGGGAGTCCCTGCCTCCACTGCAGCTAGCGCAGCTGCGGGCGGAGGTGACTCCTGTGTTCTTGGGACACCCCCTTTAGTGGGCCATGGGGTGGCCCCAGCCAGTGGTGGGTGTGTGGGCTGCTCCAGCACCCAGGGATCTCGACCTGGAGGGAGGGAGCAGGTGCGGCCAGGCTGCCCATGGACTGAGGTGAGAGGGAGAAAGGCTCTGTGCTTTGTGGGGACAGTGGCTCCATCTGGCTCTGACTTCCTGGTCACACGACACAGGGCCCCCCTTCTCCCTGGGAGCACTTCATTCCACTCTGACGGGAACTCCTGCCAACTCCTGCCCAAACTCGGCCTGTCACCCTCAACCTTGCCCCCAGGGGCACCGCAGGTGCCCTGCAAGGAAGGCAGAGTCAGACTGCAGCCTGTTTTCCCATGTTCTCGGTTCCGAGGCGGTAACCTTGCCTGTAAGGATGCTTCTTGAAAGCTGGAGGTGGCTGTCGCATGAAGTCGCTGGCACTGGCGTGCTCCCTGCCCTCTGCACCCTCCTCACTCCCTCCTCTGATTGTTGGGACGATTTGGTTT
Organism: Rhinolophus sinicus; assembly: GCF_036562045.2. Lineage (NCBI taxonomy): Eukaryota > Metazoa > Chordata > Mammalia > Chiroptera > Rhinolophidae > Rhinolophus > Rhinolophus sinicus. Next base: position 733,361 of record NC_133754.1, read on the forward strand.
TACTCCCGCGTCGTGTGGACTTGCCCACCGCCTTGGTCACATCGTGAGCGGACCCATTTGTGGTCTGCTCTGTACCTGCTCTTGGACAGGGCAGGGCATGACGTGGGAGACACAGGGAGGCTGGGACAGAGCAGGACTGTACTTTTGTGTGGGTGGTTTCGAGTTTTGGGGAAAAACTCTCGGACCGGATTGAGTGTGGACACCTGTGTGTGTGCCCTGGGATGATGCAGCCTCCTTGACGGAGATCTCCAGGGAAGACACTGGTGCTGGGGGAGCTTTCGGCCTCTGTGAGTCTCTGGCTTGCAAAGGGCAGCCGGATGCTGTGTTACTGACATGAGTCTGAGCTGGGGTGGATCGGGGCTGACGGGGAGCAGGTGGGGCCTGCGCTCCAAAAGGCAGGGGCGGCTGATTCTGTGGGAAGCGAATGTGTACCTGGGGGGGGGGGTGCGTCTGCTGCTGCCTGGAGCTCTTGTGCGTCCAGCAGCTGACCGCTGTCCTCCCCCTCCTCCCTCCTTTCTCTCCCCTCGTCCTCCCTCTTCCCTCTCCTCCCTCACTCCCCCTTCTCCCTCCCACCATTTTCCTCTTTCCTCTGCCCTCCCTCCCCTTCCTCTCTCCTCCCTCCCTATCCTCCCTCCCACACCTGCCTCCCTCCCACAAGTGTTCTTTGAAAGTGGACCATGTGTCAGGTGTAGTTCTGGGTTTGATTCCTGATTCATAGGCCCTACATAAAAAATCCAGCAGGTGCGTTTTCACCTGTAAATGTACAGAGTATGGTTTGGCTGGGAGCCGAAGCTCACCTGCATGCATTCTGGTTCTGTGGACCCCTGGGGGGCTCAGGGTTGCACCGATCCTGAGTCAGTCTTCTCTGGGGTGGGCACAGCTGGAGGGGCGGAGCGGGCACTGCTCTTCTGTACCTTCTTCTGTCCCAATGTGGTGACATGCTCCTGTCCTGGAGTCGGGGGCTTTCTGGGGGGTGGACAGGGCAGCACACAGGCAGATGGACATATAGATGAAATCATTTCAGATGGGTGCAGAGACCGGGGGAGGGAGCAGGGGTGCAGAGACCGGGGGAGGGAGCAGGGGTGCAGAGACCTGGGGGAGGGAGCAGGGGTGCAGAGACCGGGGGAGGGAGCAGGGGTGCAGAGACCGGGGGAGGGAGCAGGGGTGCAGAGACCTGGGGGAGGGAGCAGGGGTGCAGAGACCGGGGGAGGGAGCAGGGGTGCAGAGACCTGGGGGAGGGAGCAGGGGTGCAGAGACCTGGGGGAGGGAGCAGGGGTGCAGAGACCTGGGGGAGGGAGCAGGGGTGCAGAGACCTGGGGGAGGGAGCAGGGGTGCAGAGACCTGGGGGAGGGAGCAGGGGTGCAGAGACCGGGGGAGGGAGCAGGGGTGCAGAGACCTGGGGGAGGGAGCAGGGGTGCAGAGACCGCGGGAGGGAGCTTGGTGAGCTCCGGAGCAGGCTGAGAGGAAGCAGTGTGTGTGTGTGGGGAAGGGGGGTGCCCAGGCTGCGGGGGTGGGGGGACAGGTCAGACCTGTCCTTATCCGTACTTCCGTCTAGTGCTCTGAGGCTTCATTCCTTAGACTTTAACCAAACCGGAGTTCCCTGCGACCTCCTCTGCTCCTCTAGCTGCTGTCCCATCCTGTTATTGTCCCCCCCCCCAGTGTCTGCTCTCCAGTCCCTGGGGTGCCCCTCCATCCCAGGATGCCCCAGGGGTCTGTCTCCTCAGGCCCTGAATTGGGGCTGGTGATATTTCCTTTCACCCAGCCCCAGCGCTGCCGTTTTCCACAGGACACACTTCTGAGGAGAGGTGTGTCCTTTCCTGTAGCCTGGAGCAGAGACCCAGCGTGTGCAGGAAGGAGGAGGGAGGCATGCACACATGTGTACACACGCTCACATGCATGCACAGACATACACATGTATGCACGCACACACACACTGCCCAGGTGGGAAAGCTCGGGGGGCTGTGCTGCTGGTTTATAAAGATCGCAGCAGAGGAGGCCGGGCACCAGCGGGCGTGGAGGCTGCATTGTGCTGCGTGGCTGCCCCGCAGGCTCCGTCCCAGCCTCTGTCAGGTGAGCGCACCTGCCCAGGTAGCTCAGCGCGTTGACTCCTGCTGTTTGGAGAAGGGCTGGAAACAGCTGCTGACTGGCTGGTTCCCAGTAGCTGTTGTCATGGGATACATTTGCTTTGCTTTTATTTTTTTCTTTTCGGGAGTGGGCAGTGGAGGGAAGGAGGTCTCGCAGTGTGGGCCCTGTCTGATGTGAGCCGAGTGTCATGCAGTCAGACGTACGCAGACGCAGGACGCCCCAGTGTCCCTACAAGGGAACTGCTGCGCAGTCACTGCCACAGCTGGTGCTGAAGCCCCGGCGGTCACAGAGCAGCAGGCGAGGCAATGGAGTGCCCGGAAGTCCTAGAGGAGACTGTGCTTTCTCCCCCCACCCCCCTTCCTGTGGACCTGGGACCAGCATACACCTGAGCGGGGCACCGCCTCCCACCTCCGTGAGCCGCACAGCGGGCTGGCCGGCCGTGGGTGTTGGGGGCCCAGCCCAATGCCGTGGGCGTGTGGGACGCCGCACTCAGCAGCGCTGAGCAGGGAGGAAGAGGAGCTGTGCCGTGCGGGGTCCTTTGTCACCTGGTATGGCCCCTGAGGGCACCAGGCACCGTGCTGCCTCTGTGGATTCAGTCCTTTCTGCTGCTTCTCAGTGGGACGGGCCTTGGCCGAGAGCTCAGCCTGCTCTGTGGTCGTGAACCATGCGGAACCACGCTGAGCCGCACACGGGTCCCTTGCTCAGAGCCGTCCTGCACCCCACCCCACCCCTGCGCTGTCCTTACAAATTGACGCAGACGGCCCCCGAAGCTGGAAATGGCACTGCAGGGAAGAGTCGGGTTGTTTCCAGGATCCTGGTCTCTGAGACGTGCAAAGTGCAGCCACAGCCTCCAGCAGGGCAGGTGACACTGTGTCATCCTTTTCTCTAAAACCACACCCGAGCGAGCGCAGGCTGACGGCCTTCGTTAGGAAGCTTACCCAGGAGCAGGACGGCCCGGCCCAGGCTGCAGCTGTGTCCTGCGCCCGTCTCGGGTCTTGTCCTTTGTCCCAGGCTCAGACTTGGGCACAGCGGCCTCCCACCCACCCTGAGTCTGCTGTGTGCACACCCCAAGGCCAGCACTCCAGGTTGATGGCCCGGGGAAGCTGGCTCCGGGGCTGCCGAGCTGTCCCGTGGTGTGTGAGTGTACGCGCGTGTGTAGGACGTGGGCCAGCTGTGCCGTGAAGTCCAGAAGCAGGATCGGTGTTTGTGTGTCAGCTCCTCAGAGCGCAGTTTCCCACAGACGCTGATTGTGGCAGAAAGCAGCCTGTGAGCGTTGTCACCTGTCTGCCCGACAGTCACATGCAGCCTGGCACACAGACCGTGCACCAGAGGCCCCGCTCGGCACAGCCCTGCCACGTGGTGACAGCCGCGGGCTGGCCCTAGAGCGCTGGGCTCCCTCGCCACACAGCGGACGGCGGGCCAGCACTGGCGTGAGGGTGACCGGTTAACACAGAGCCACCCTGGCAGCAGGCGCTCTGTGAGCAGAGCGACCGTGACCTGCAGGACCCACTGAAAGCACGAGACGCCTGAAGCTTGTATTGTGTCCCTATGTTGTTAGTGGGAAAATGAGAAGGTAGTTTGTTCCTTGCATTTTAAGTAGAAACAGCATTAGTGAGATTCGTCCGACGTGGTTTAAAGGACTGAAGATGAATAAACACTACGATTCAGAAGGCAGAATTCTAAGACACAGAAAGCCACGTGGCTGTGAGATGCGGCACGCTGCTGGACCGACCGTCTTCTGGAACGAATTCCTGCAGAAACGTGACCAGCGTGTCTGCGGACAGGAAGGACGTCTCTTTCAGGCCGGTCTGGGCTCGCCTGGTGCACGCAGGACAGGATGTGTGCTGAGGTCACACTGCTCAGCACAGAGGGTCCTTTGCTCTGAGCCCGACGCCCCTCTGGCCACTTGGGATTCCCATTGTCGTATGGTCTTGAGCAGATGTGGGAACGAAAAATTTCTGGTCACTGGTCTGTGGTGGGAATGTAAGGTGACACGGAGGTGGCCTTTCCATACCAGTTTCCTCTGAAGACTGCAGAATTCAGTTATCTTCTCTTCCTGGGGGACCTTTCCTCTGTGCTGTCCCCCCTGCTCCAGGGGCCCTGGCTGGCCTGGGAGGGAGGCCCCGGTGCAGTGCTGAGACCGGCCCCTGGGGTTTCCTTCCCTGAATGGCCTTAGCTAAAGCCTCCAGTGTTACTGATCTGTTAGGTGTCATTGCTGGCCTGGCTCAGATGACATTCATACCAGCGCTTATAGGTGTATAAATACACATCTGAGTGTTTGGATTTCCTTCCTTGGGGGATGGCGCCCCCGAGAAAATGCTCCTGCCAGCGCGTCTGGGTCCACACCCTGTTCTTCCTGTGGCCTCTGCACGCCCAGCCACCGGGGAGGAAGCACGACTGCCACTGCCGTGCATAGCCTGTCACGTGTGGGACGTGTGTGTGTACATTGTGTGTGCATGTGTGTATATGGGTGTGTGTTTGCACATGTACATGCCTTGTGATTCCTTCACACTAGGACGCGTCATGTTCTGTCACGGAAAGAACTAACATGTTTGTTCAACACACTCGATGTTGGTGGAATGTCTGCTGACTGAAGTGGCAACGGCCGTTTTAGGTTCCGTCCTTATTTCCTCAGAGCCAGTGTCGCTCTCTTCCTGTGGGTGAGGTCACTGGCAGTGCTGGGGCGTCCACTACACGTGGCCCTGGCCCTGTGGCCTCCTGATCCTGACCCTGCCCTCCTGACCGCTGGGGTCTGAGCCTGTCTGTCTGTAATTGGGAATGAAACTCAGTTCTTTTATCCAGGAGGACAAACTGCTTTATCCTCTGTCGGGACCACCGAGTGTGTCCGTACCAACTCTGGAGAAGGGAGGCTGGGTGGAAGTGGCCGTGCAGGGGCCAGCAGCTGGCATTACTGTGTGTTTGCTGTGTGCCGGTGCCATCCTCGGTACCTGTGCCTGTCACTTCACCCCTGCAGCCCTGATAGTGCTACTGTCACACCTTCCCGGTGGGGATGGCGGTGCAGAGGGTCACAGCATGTGTCCGGGGCCCCCAGCAGCCAACAGAGGGCCAGAGAGGAGCAGAACCCAAGCCCAGGTGTGTGTGTGTGTGGGGGGGGCAGCCTCTTGCACAGACACTGCCCCTGGCTCTCCCCCGGGTGGGTGTCATAAGTCCTCCAAGCCTTATGTCTTCATTTGAAAGTAGTCAGAGTACCCACTTGACTTTTGATGGAGATAATGGTGTTAGCATGGCCGATGGTGACAAACCCCCAGGACATTCAACTGTGTGTGTGTGTGTGTTGTGGGGAGTGGTGGTGAACTGAGATCATAGGTGCTAAGTGACGGGGCCAGGTGAGTGGTGAGCAGCAGGGAGAGTGGAGGGCTGTCCCAGGAACTGCTCTGTCCCGATGGCAGCTTTTCCAAGGGCCCCAGAGGCTCACTCAGTTCTGAAGCGGGTTGGCTGTGTCCCCGGAAGTGCCCAAGCAGGCAGTCATCCGTTAATTTTGTTAAAGCGGTTCCCCGGGTGGTTGGCAACCTGGGGTGCTGCTGAGGGGTCCTGAGCCTTGCCCCGCTGGGTCTTTCAGTGACGTCTTGTCCTGGAGGACGTGGAGAGGTGGCTCTGGGGGAGGGCAGGCCTGTGGCGGGTGAGGGCTGGCTGTCATTGTCATCCCACCCGTTCCTTTTGCTTTTCCCTGATGTGTCATCCGGGATCGCTGGAGAACCGGAAGGTTGCTTCTGAAGAGTGCGGCTTCTGGGTCATTCTGCGGGAAGTCAGGGCAGGCCTGATGGTTTAACCCTGGCAGGCAGGAGCTTGGCTAACGGGGTGGCCTCCTCAGGAGCAGGGAACGGACCTTCTATGATTTAGCTGGAATCACACTTGCTCCCAGGCTGGGTTTTCCTGAGAGCATGCAGGGAAATGAGAACTGCAGAAAAGACAGAAAATACTGGGACACGTGACCACCTCGGTTAAGAAAATGGTCAATGTGGTCTTATCCTGGGCAAACAATTCTTCATTCAAAACCTAAAGTTTTAGTTGGAGGAAGAGGAAGAAAGAGCAAGGGACTTACGCGCTTGTGTCTGCCCTCAGCCTCTGGTCTGACGCGAGACAGGAGGCTGGGGGTGTTGGGTGGGAGGGGTCCTGCCTGTGAGCCCGGCTGCAGAGGTCAAGTCCTGCCAGCGGCTCCCATGCCGGGGGCGGCTCCGGGCTGGGCACACAGGACTCTGCGTTTCCTTTCGTTAAGCTCGGGGCCTTGTCATCCTAGGTGGTCAGTTCTTTAATTCCAGCTGTGACTGAGAACCAGCCTCTCCTTCCAGAGCTGCCCCTAGAGCGCCCTCTGGGGTTGACCCTGACCTTGACCGCCTGTCTTTCCTTCCTGCAGGGGCTCCTGGGGCTGAGGCTTCCTGAGCTGAAGCATGGACCCGCCAGAGCCACCTGCCCCCACTGCACGAGGTAAGGACTGTGCCTTGGGAGGAGCCCGAGTAGGGATGGTGATGGGTCTCTTTCCAGGGACTCCATGCTCTTGGAATCATGGGACTGCCAGCAACTGGGCCGTGATGGGGACGCGAGCTGCCCCGGCGCAGAAAGGCAGGGTCTGAACGCAGACCTGAGGAGGTGGAGCTCTGGTGCCCTCACTTTAGAGGCGGTCTGGCTGAGCCTCCCTCTGCCCCCTGAAGTCCAGTTGGCGGGCGTGATAAAGAAAGTTGGCCTTCCTGCTGTGGGGACTGGGCTGAGGCTGAGCCCCTGCTGGCCCAGTTCCTGCTCTGTGGCCTCTCCAGGCAGCTGCAAGTCTGGAAGGTTCTGTCGTGCTTCCTTCCTCTGCGTAGGTTCACTCAGGGAAAGGCAGACAAGGCGGACATGTGTCCTGCTCCATCAGTGAGGGCTGTGAGGGAGGGGCCACATAGCTGCCCTGTGCTGTCACCTCCCCAGAGCTGTCACTGCTAGAGAGGCCGAGGCAGGGGTGTACCCACAGGCACATGCCAGTGGAAATGAGGGGGTCCCCAGCTGTCCCCAGGGCCTGCTCCAAGGTTTCCTGTCACCTCAGATGTTGGCTGGCCACACGTGTGCAGACAGACCCACCTTCCCATGCAGATCCAGAGGCTGTACGACGTGGGCATAGAGTCTGGAAATGAGGCAGGTCGTGCAGAGACGCTTCTGGCCGCCTGGGCAAGTGTGGGCCTGCGGGAGACTGTCTGGCCTCCTTCTGTTGGGCCGCCCAGCCGTGCTGTGGACTCGGGCAGCCCGGCTCGCCTCGGTTTAATGTGCTTCTTGGGCGGTGTGCTTACAATCCTAAGGTCAGACCCTACACCGGCCGAAAGGCGCTCTGTCGTGATAAAAGTGAACTGACATCTTGGGCTGCTTAACCTTGGAGCTGGGAGGACTGTGGGTGGAGCCCCCCCCCCCCCCGTCGACTTTCTAGCCCTGACTTCCTGTGAACTTTGTGGTAACTTCAGGGGGAGGGATGCTAATAACTAGAATAGCCATGTTGGAACCAGGACATTCTTTTCCTTCCTCACGTGGAAGCCGGTTGGAGCACCGGGTTGGAGGTGTGCGTTCCGCACTGCGGTGGTGGTTTTTGTTTCTTTTTCCTCCCCCCGAATAAACTGTTTTTTTGTGTGTTTATCTGGAGAGTTATTTTTGCCAGTGGACAGTCATGACCCTTGCTTCACTTCTGGGGGGGGTCAGGAAGTGACCCCACAGTGTCAGCCGTCAGGTCAGTCAGGGACAGAGGTGTGCCGTGTCCTCCTGCGCAGCAGCGAGAATCACAAGCAGGGTGATGAGGGGGCAGAAGCCGGGGTGAGGGGCCCCTGCAGAAACAGCCGGTGGCACGGGCTCCGTCTCAAGGGACCAGAGTCTGTTGGTGGAGAGAAGGTGCGACCATCCGCCTGTAGCTTCCCGGGAGCTGGAGCCCCGCGTGAGCGTTGGGCTGGCGTGGGGCCTGCTGCTGCCTGCGTGGCCGCCTCCGGCTGGTCAGCTCACCTGCTGGGGCCACGGCCTGTGGCGCTTGGACGGCTGGTCCCCAGCCATTCTCACGGCTGCTTCGTCCATGCAAACGTCACTGAGTTTAGAGTTTCCAGGCTACGTCCAGCTTTGGTGGTTTCAATCGCAAATGACAAAGAGACCAACTCCGCTCGCCCTGTCCCATCCCTGTCATGTGAGGCAATGCCCACAGGACCCTGGGGACGCTGTGTCCTGAGGCCTCGCCGGGTGGAGGGCCTCCCCCAGACACAGCTCTGCGGGACCCTTCCTGTGGGTGCGTGAGCCAGCACAGCCAGTGGCCTGTGAGGGCGCTCGGGGCCAGGCGGCTGTGGGGCTGCGGTGGGCGAGGAGCGAACGAGGTTTCGTGCTGCGTGGCCAGGTCGGGGCCGTGCCCGCCCTCCATGCGCCTGCGAGCGTGTGTGCCTGCGGGTTCGTTTCCCGGCGTGCAGCTCCGTTCTGTGGGCCTGCGTGTGCGCGTGCCGTGTTGTCGCCCATTGTACGTGTGACCGTGACTCATGTACGCACGGCTGCCAAACGCCTGGGGACTCAGTGAGCTCATTCACAGGTGGGGCGTCCGGGAGTGGCCTCGTTCTGGGGATGTCGTGTTCAGCATTCGTGGCTGCTCCCCAGTGACATCCTGGAGCCCAGGGGAGGCTGGGAGGGGCCTGGCTGGGAGGGACCCCTTGCTTGTTGGTGAGGCTTGGCAGCCTGTCACTCCTTCAAGCTCTTCTTTTGTTTTAAACAATAAAAATAATTAAAACATAATAGCCTTCATCAGAGATAAGAGAATCTCCCATCTTGGACTAAGCTTCCATATTAAATGGCTTTATAAGCCGTAGGAGAAAAACGGGTAGCTTTGTCTGTGAACTTAGAAATGAGTGCTCCTCACTTTTTCTCACTGTGTTAACCTGCGGCCGGTCTTTAAAGGCTGTTAGTGGGTTTGGAGCAGTCCTGTCCTGGAGGGTTGTCTGCTCACAGAGGGGTTGCCCTGGAGCAGGCAGCCTCCCTGCTGTCCCTTGTCCCTGAGCCTGCTGCTGGCTATCCCCTGTGAGGCAGAGGGACCACAGCTAGCGTCCTGATTCCAGGCTGTCAGCTGTGTGGATGGTGGGCCGCTGGCACCGACAGGGGCAGAGGGACGGCGCCTCCCGGCCCCCGGGGCTGGCTCCCTTGGCAGCAGACAGCCGAGAATCCCAGCAAACAGCGTTTTAGCGCGTACGACTGGCTTGTGGGGCAGTGTGACGGCGAGCAAAGCTTCTTGTCATTGCAGTATGCCACATGAATGTCCTTTTCCTGGGGGACCAGCCGCACGGCAGTGGGGCTCCCCGCCACAGCAAAGCCGTGCTGGTCTCAGGTTCACAGGGCATGAGGAACAGAGGCGCCCCGATCAGACCGCGTCTGGAGCTGTGCTTGGTGATCAGGTCAAGTTCTAGCCGGCATGGCTGGGCCGACTGTGTCCAGAGGAGAGCACTGGGTGCCGGGGGTCCATTGCGTTGTGGACCGTGGGCATAGTCGCCAACAGGAGGCCACATGTCCTGCTCTGGGGACAGACCATGACCAGGTGGCTGCAGGGCCGGCATGGGGGGCTGCGGGTCCAAGATCGGGGCGTCCCAGGCATCGGTGGCCCAGGGCCCAGCTCTGAGGGTGCATAGACGGACTGGAGCACCAGCTGAGTGTCTGTGCCGGGCAGGGGCCTGCAGCACGGGACCCGGGGGTCACATCTCGGGACACTGCCCTTCCGACCTGCCAGAGGGGAGTTGGGGGCAGAGCTGGGATGGTCACAGTGACACCACAGCCAGTGGGGGGCTCAGGTGGGAGAGTCAGGGGTATTGAAAGCAAAAGGAGTAGTGGTGGATCAATTCATGGTACCGGGACCCCCGGAGTCCAGGGGATTGTCAGGAGAGCAGTGTGCCCAACGCCCAAGGACGGTCCTTCCAGGAAGGGGCAGAGGAGAACAGGCCGTGGCTGCTGTGAGGACCAGTGGGGACAAGTCACCACTACCTGTGAAGCCTGTGAAGCTGGAGGCAGTGAGGCTGAGAGGTGCTGGGGAGGGGCTGCGGTGTGACACGTGCCCCTCCACACGTGGGTGGATGGAGGTGACTTAGGGGCCCCCGAGGGGGGCAGACACGGAGGTGGCAGGACCCGAGGGTATTGCCCTCAGACAGCATTTGGGTGAGGAGAGGTGTGAGGGGAGGGGGCCGGGCGCTGGACCCCCCGAGCATGGCTGCCCTGTGTGGGCCTCTGACCCTCGAGCGATGACACGCGTCCTCCCCTAGCCGGCCTCGGAGCCCATGGCGCCCGGTGCTGGGGGGACACGGCAGTGCGGCCTGTTGGAGGGCGGCACACGGCTTCCTACGAACCTGAGCGTCACGTCCTCTCACCACAGGACCCGGTGACCACGCTCCTTGGTGTTCACCCAGAGGGGCTGAAACGACGTCACACACAGACCTGCCCTCGATGTTACAGCAGCTTTGGTCATAAAGGCCAGAACTCGGGGGCCACCAGGACGGCCTTCATGAGGGGACGGATAAACACACTGTGGTCCATCCAGACAGGATTATTCAGCTAAAAGGAAATGAGCCATCAGGCCATGACAAGACATGGAGGGACCGGAAATGCATATGACTGAGTGACAGAAGCCAGTCTGCACAGGCTGCACACTGTGTGATCCTAACTCTGTGACATGCTGGGAAAGGCCCAACTATGGGGACAGTAAAAGATCAGTTATTGCCAGGGGTTGGGGGAGGGGTGAACAGGGGAGCACAGGGGACGTTTAGGGCAGTGAGACTCCTCTGACGCTGTGATGGTGGATACAGGTCATTACACATCCATCCAAATGCACAGAACGAGTGACATCAAGAGTGACCTGATGTGAACTGTGGATGCTGGGTGATGACATGTCAGTGCAGACTCATCAGGTGTCACAACTGTCCCATCTAGGGGGCTGTTGATGGAGGGAGGCTGTGTGTGGGGGGGGAAGTTTGGTGTATACGGGAAATCTCTGTACCTTCCTTTCGGTTTCACTCTGAGCCTGGCACTGCTCTGAACAGTGAAGTCTGAAAAACAACAACAATCTGAGATGCAGCCCAGACCCCGTGACCACAGGCATGGGCAGCGGGAGCCTTGCAGGCTGTGTGGATGGTTCACGGACTCAGTTTCCCTGAGACCAGACCTGTGTGTTTCAGTGTGGAAGCCAGTGGGCCCAGTTTGTACAGACCAGAACCAAATACGAGGGGCTGCTCGGCTCCCCGGCTGCCGGGCCATTTGGGAGCCCAGAGCTGCTCGGATGCGGTCGCCTGGGCAGCACCGACGTCCCTTGTCCTGGGAGGTCTGCTGGGCAGCCCTGTTGCCAACTGACGAGTTCTAGGGCTTGGGGTGTTGGGTGGTCAGCCCTCTCCTTGAGTGCAGGATAAACGAAACTGTGCACGGACATACTGTCGCAATGAGGAGCAACAGAATGGTCTTAACATGTTCTGTTTAACTTGCTTTACAAGTTTGTGCTCAAATTGGGGAGCTGATAAGAGCTTCCTGACAAATGTAAATGGCCTGAGAGGGAGCCGAGGCCTGAGGCCTGGCTCAGGTGGCCACTGTTCAGGTGATGCTTGGTGGCACCCTGCTGGAGACGCGTTAGCCCTGGTGACTCTCGGCTCTTGAGGACAGTGCGGCCTGCGGTTTCCTGGAAAGCCTGGGACGCGGCCAGAGGGATGGTCTCTGGGGAGGGCCTGGGCAGGCCTCCAGGGAGAGGGCTGTGCTCACGAGCCCGGACGCCAGAGCGGGTGGCACCAGGGTGCTGGTCTGGGCGCTGAGCCTGTGCAGTGTGTGGCCTTCGAGCTGGCCGTCCCCCACACTCGGCTCCAGGAGGTGGCATACAGCAGCCTCCACATCCCCTGGTCCTGTCCTCAGGGGCGACCTTGGTGCTTTGCCCATCGCTGCCCAGCTCCTGGGTCAAGGGAGGGCTTTGTCCTGTCTGTGCTTCGCCTCTTTTGTGTGTCACACTGGCTCAGCCACTTTCCCATCTTTCATTTGTGTGCTTTGGAAGCAAGCCAGTTCCCAGAAAATCCCTTCGCCAGATGACCCCTGAATTTAGATCCACCAAAAGCTTTTCCAGAAACATGGCGGTCATTATGACTAATGCCCGACCCCGGTGGCTCCGTCATCTCCTCTCCACTGTGGTGGCTGCTGCCACCCCTTGATGTCCCTTGGCTTGTGGAAACACCAGCTCTGCCTCTGCCACCCATGACCTCCTGTGTGTGTGTCTTTCCCTCCTTATGGTGAGAAGGCCGTCCTGCCGGATTGGGGTCACCAGCACTAGCGTGACCCCGTCTCAGCTCACAGCATCCGCAGAGAAGTGTTCAGACACGGTCACACTCGGGAGTACTGGGGCTGCGGACACAGGAATTGGGGGCACGATTCCATTCATGCTGGTGTGAGCTACACTCAGGTCTCTCAAAGGTGCCCCACGTTGCTCTTCACCCAGGACCTCACCCGGCCGCATGGACTGGAAGGAGCCATGGGCATCCCTGTAGGTCCCATGAGGCCCCCCAAGTGTGTGCAGCAGAGTGAGTGCTCCATACACATTTGCTGTGTGACAGCTGGTCTTGCTGACACTTCCGTGAGGACACGGTCTTCCTGAGGCGCTCATGGGAGGGTCCCTTGGTCTTGTCAGGGAGTCTGGGCGGTCACCACGCTTGCTGCCAGAGCAGGGTGCACATGGCAGCTGGCTTCTACAACTGCATTCTGGGGGGACTCTGATGTGTGTCACCCCACGAGGTGGGCTGAGCACTGTGGTGGGGGTCCTTTCCTCTCGCTGTGAGAGGGTGGGGAGCTGCCCCTCACTGGCTTCTGCTGGCGCCGCCGTTGGGAGCACAGACTCTGCCTGGCTTCCCCGAGGGGAGCACCCAGGTCGCTGCTTGGTGTCGTGCGCTTACAAGATGTCAGCCTTCGAAGGGGCTCTTTACGCTTCTGGTCCATTCTGTGCACGGGGCCTCCACCTGAAGTCTTATGAGGGAGCAGTGAGTGTTTTGGGCAGAAAAAGGTTGGTAACACACTCATCTGTTCATTTGTTCACTCACTCACTCATTTGTTCACTCATTCACTCACTCACTCACTTTTTTGTTTACTCATTCATTCGTTCATTGTTCGACAGCGTGTGTGGAGCGGTGGGCAGGTCGGTTTCGCGGGAGGGCTGTGTAGCTGATGGTGAACAGGACACTTGTCCTCAGGAGCTCACTGCCTTCCAGGTGCTTGCAGGGGTCGTGGTCCCCTGTCCTGGCGGGCAGCCGCTGTCCTTCCTGGGGACCCTGGACAGTGGTCCCTGTCCTCCTTCCAGGGAGCGTGTGCTGTAGGTCCCGGAGCTTGCATCCTGCTCTCCTCTCACTGGTATCTAAGAGCCTCTACACATCGTAAAGCTTTATTTTTTAAACAACTTTCACAAACACCACTCCTAGGTGTATCCCATCTAGTTGTGAAAGTTCAGCGGTAGTAAGATATAGTTTCCGAAGAACAGTGTTGACAGAAGAAAAAGCATGTGGTTCTGAGTCAGGGCTGGCTGGTGGCTGACGAGTGCCCGGTGGCGGCTGCCTCAACACGCGCCTTTTCTCCTTGTCAGGGCATTTCCAAAGCTGCTGCTGTTCTCCTGCCCTGTTTCTCTGGCAAACATGAATGTAAGGAGATGCCAGCAATTGTATTTGGAAAATATTCTGGAAATTTCTATTCTTCTGTTAAAGAGACTTATTTATTGCTCGAACATGTGTTCACTAGTTTATTTAGTAAACACATTGACTACTTAATGATAGAGGCAAAAATATCTTCTAAAATATGCATTGTTTTCCTATTGTTTGGGGCACGATTGGAGTTGGTTAGAAAGTACGTAAGTCAACAAGACTCAAATAGTGCAGATAGTAGTTCTCTCGTCCATGTTAGATTTTTATTTATTTTTTTACTCTGTTAGTTAGGCTAAATTCAAGGTTATATAACAAACCTTCTCTTCTAACTTGTAAGAAATGGGTGGTTTTTATAATTTAATTAAATATGAACACCAAAGGACTATTAATATGTTCCACAAAGATTAAACTGCCAAGTACAAATGTGTTCTTAAACCAAAAACAGCAATGAAACAGACAAGAAATGTACTCGTTGTGGAAAGTTTAGAAAAGCACAGGGGAGAAAGTGCTAGTCATTAGCAGCAGATAACGTGTTATATTTTGGTCTCTGTGTGAGGAGAAAGGGGTTAAATGGTCAAAACCAAGGTTATTTTGTCACCGCCAGCTGGCGCATCTTCCCAAATGGGCACTCTGTCCCCACTAAACACTCCCTCCCAGCCCCTCCCCCCCACCTACTTCCTGTCTCTAGGACTCTGACTCCCCTAGGGACCTCATCTCAGGGAGTCATAGCGAATGTGTCCTTACTGCACCTAGGAGAACGTCCTCCAGGTCCATCAGGACCTCCTTCCTCTGAGGACTGAGTGATACTCAGTTGCAGTGATGGACGCGTCCTGTTTATCCGTTCATCCTTCGGTGGACACTTGTCTGCCCCACCTCTTGGACCCTGGGAACTTGGTGAAGGAGAGTTTGTTAGACTCCCTGCTTCCAGAATCAGGAGTGTTGGATTTATGGTAATTCTGTGTTCAGCTTTTTGACGAATCACAGTGCTGGTTTGTTTCCATAGCGGCGACACCATTTCACATTCCCACCAGCAGAGGGCCCCAGCAGTTCCGATTTGTCTATATCCTCCCAGTGTTTGTTCTCTTCGATTGAGTGATGCGAAAAGACCATTAAAAAAAAACAAAACCTTTATTGATACGTCAGGAACTTCTTTCCCTATTATTGAATAATCTTCAACAAAATAATTTTTTTTCTTTAAAGTTCATTGGGGTGATAATTGTGAGTAAAGTTACATAGGTTTCGGGTGTACAATTCTGTATTACATCATCTATATCTCACATTGTGTGTTCACCACCCAGAGTCGGTTCTCTTTCCATCACCATATGTTTGACCCCCTTTACCCTTTTCTAGAACTCCCCTCCCCCCTTACCCTCTGGTAACCCCTAAATTATTATCTATGTCTATGAGGTTTTTTTTCTTTCAGTTGTTTGTCTTGTTCTTTTGTTGTTTTCAGGTTTATATACCACATATCGGTGAAATCATATGGTTCTCTACTTTTTCTGTCTGACTTATTTCGCTTAGTGTTATAATCTCAAGATCCATTCATGTTGTCATAAATGGTCCAATTTCATCTTTTCTTACCGCTGAATAGTATTCCATTGTGTATATATACCACACCTTCTTTATTCATATGTCAAAGGACATTTTGGTTGTTTCCATGTCTTGACTACCGTAAATAAAGCTGCAATGAACATTGGAGCACGCTTGTATTTATGGATAAATGTTTTCAGATTTTTTGGGTAGATACCCAGGAGAGGGATTGCTGGGTCATACAGTAATTCTATTTTTAACTTTTTGAGGAACCTCCACACTGCCTTCCATAGCGGCTGCACCAGTCTGCATTCCCACCAACAGTGTATAAGGGTTCCTTTTTCTCCACAGCATCTCCAACACTTGCTACTATTTGTCTTGGTGGTGACAGCCATTCTAACTGGGGTGAGGTGATATCTCATTGTGGTTTTTATTTGCATTTTTCTGATGATTAGTAATATTGAGCATTTTTTCATATGTCTGTTTGCCATTTGTATGTCCTCTTTGGAGAAATGTCTCTTCAGGTCATCTGCCCATTTTTCAATTGGGTTGTTTTTTTTTTTGTTGTTGAGCTTTATGTGTTCCTTGTTTATTTTGGATATTAGTCCCTTATTGGAGGCACTGTTTGCAAAAATCTTCTTCCATTCAGTTAATTGCCTCTTGATTTTGTTGATGGTTTCTTTTGCTGTGCAGAAGCTTTTAAGTTTGACATAGTCCCATTCATTTATTTTAGCTTTTACTTCCCTTGCCTTTGGAGTCAAATTAATAAAATGCTCTTTGAACCCAAGGTCCATAAGTTTAGTACATATGTTTTCTTCTATGCAGTTTATTGTTTCAGGTCTTATGCTTAGGTCTTTGATCTATTTTGAATTAATTTTGGTACATGGTGACAGATAGCAGTCCAGTTACATTCTTTTGCACGTGGTTATCCAATTCTGCCAGCACCATTTATTGAAGAGACTGTCTTTTCTCCATTATATGTTTTCTGTGTCTTTGTCAAAAATTATCTGTCCATATATATGTGGGTTTATTTTCTGGGTTCTCAACTCTATTCCATTGGCCTGTGTGTCTGTTTTTCTGCCAATACCATGCTGTTTTGATTATTGTTGCCCTGTAGTACAAGCTAAAGTCAGGGAATGTGATACCTCCAGCATTGTTCTTTTTTCTTAAGATTGCTTTGCTATTCCTTGTCTTTTGTGATTCAATACAAATCTGATGATTTTTTTGTTCTATCTCTTTTAAAAAATGCCATTGAGATTTTGATGGGGATTGCATATTATCTGTATATTGCCTTGGGTAATACATGCATTTTAACTATGTTGATTCTTCCAATCCATGAGCACGGAATGTCTTTCCATTTCTTTGTGTCTTCTTCAATTTCTTTTAAAAATGTCTTATGGTTTTCAGCATATAGGTCTTTCACATCCATGGTTAAGTTTATTCCTAGGTATTTTATTCTTTTTGTTGCAATTACAAAAGGAATTTTTGTGTGTGTGTGTTTTTTCTTTTTAATTTTATATCTTTTTCTGAGGTTTCATTGTTAGTATATAGTCATGCAATGGACTTTTGTGTGTTGATTTTGTAGCCAGCAACTTTACTGTATTCGTTTATTGTTTCTAATTGCTTTTAGGTGGAGCCTTTAGGGTTTTCTGTATATAGCATCACGTTATCTGCAAAGAGTGACAATTTAACTTCTTCATTCCCAATTTGGATGCCTTTTATTTTCTTTCTCTTGCCTGATTGCTTTGGTGAGAACTTCCAACACTATGTTGAAAAGCAGAGGTGACACGGGACAGCTCTGTCATGTTCCTGAACATAGGGTAAAGGGTTTCAGTTTTTCACCGTTAATTATGAGATTAGCAGAGGGCTTGTCATATATGGCCTTTATTATGTTAAGGTATTTTCCTTCTATACCTATTTTATTAAGTGTTTTAATCATAAATGTTGTATCTTGACAAGATGTTGTACCTTGTCAAATGCTTTTTCTGCATCAATTGATATAATCATATGATTTTTGTCCTTTATTTTGTTTACGTGATGTATCACATTGATGGATTTGTGTATGTTGAACCATCCTTGTGTCCCTGGGATGAACCCCACTTGGTCGTGATGAATAATCTTTTTAATGTATTGTTGCATTTGATTTGCTAGAATTTGGTTTCAGAGATATTGGTTTGCCATTTTCTTTTTTTGTGTTATCCTCACCAGGTATTGGAATCAGGGTATTGTTGGCCTCATAAAATGAGTTAGGGAGTACTATCTCTTCAATATTTGGGAAGAGTTTGAGTAAGGCAGGTATTATATTCCTCTTTGAAGGTTTGGTAGAATTCACTAGTGAAACCATCTGGTCCCGGAGTTTTGTTTTTGGGAAGGTTTTGGATGACTGATTCAATTTCCTCACTGGTGATCGGTTTATTTACATTTTCCAGTTCTTCATGATTCAGCCTAGGAAGGTTGTATGTTTCTAAGAACTTGCCCATTACTTCTAGGTTATTGAATTTGGTGGCATATAGTCCTTCATAGTATTCTTGGATGATCTTTTATATTTCTGTGGCATCCATGATAATTTCCCTTCGTTCGTTTCTGATTTTGTTTATTAGTGTCTTTTCTCTTTTTGTCTTAGTGAGTCTAGCCTAAGGGTTTGTCAGTTTTGTTAATCTTTTCAAAGAACCGGCTCTCTGTCACATTAATTTTTTCTGTTGTTTTTTTGTACTCTATTTCATTTAGTTCTGTTCTGATTTTTATTATTTCCTTTCTTCTGCTGACCTTGTGTTTCATTTGTTCTTCTTTTTTTAGTTCTTTAAGGTATAACATGAGGTTATTTATGTGGGATTTTTCTTGTTTCTTGAGATAGGCCTGTAATGATGTACATTTCCCTCTTAAAACTGCTTTTGCTGTATCCCCAAAATTTTGGTAGGATGTATTTTCATTCTCATTTGTTTCTATGAATCTTTTGATTTCTCCTCTTATTTCTTCTTTGACCTGGTCATTCTTTAAAAGTATGTTGTTTAATCTCCACATATTTGCGGTTTTTCCTGCTTTCTTTTTGATATCCAATTTCAAAGCCTTGTGATCAGAGAATATACTTGGTATGATTTCAATCTTCTTAAATTTGCTGAGGTTAGTTTTATGTCCAATATATGGTCTATCCTTGAGAATGTTCCATGTACACTAGAAAAAAATGTATAGTCTGATGTTCTAGGATGAAGTGCTCTATAAATGTCAATTATGTCCATTTCATCTAATGTGTCATTTAGGGCTGCTATTTCTTTATTTATTTTCTGTTTGGATGATCTATCCATAGCTGTCAATGATGTATTTAGGTCCCCTACTATAATTGTGTTTTGGTCAATTTCTCCCTTTAGTTCTGTTAGTAGTTGCTTGGTATATTTTGGTGCTCCCTGATTGGGGGCATAAATATTGATGACTGTTATGTCTTCTTGTTGTATAGTCCCCTTTATCATTATGAAATGTCCATCTTTGTCTCTTGTTACCTTTTTTATCCTGAAGTCTGTTTCATCTGATATCAGTATGGCTACACCTGATTTTCTCTGGATACCATTTGCTTGGAGTGTCAATTTCCACCCTTTCACTTTGAGTCTATGTTTGTCCTTGTAGCTGAGATGTGTCTCTTGGAGGCAGCATATGGTTGTGTTTAGTTTTTTGATCCAATCTGCTACTCTGTGCCTTTTTATTGGTGAGTTCAGTCCATTTACATGTAGGGTGATTATTCATATGTGAGGATTTCCTGTCAGTCTATCTTTAGTTTTCTGGTAAGGCTGTGTCTCCATTGTTTCTTTGCCTTTTTGTTGTTGTCTTATTTCTGTGTGGTGGTATTCTATGATTTTTCCCTCTGTTTTTCTTTTATCACATTATACATTTCAGTTCTGGATTTTTTTTTGAGTGGTTACCATTAAGTTTATGTAAAAGAAAGTTTGATATTTAGAGTATTCCATTTTCTTCAGCACGCTTACTTTCTCCATTCCCATATTCAGGTTCAGGCCTTTACTCTCCCCCTTTTTATGTTTTGGTTGCTCCAAATTGTCCCTGTTGATGGTGGTTGAATAGCCTCCTTCAGTATTTCTTGTAGTGCAGGTCATGTGTTAGAAAATTCCCTCAGCTTCTGTATGTCTGGAAAGGTCTTTATTCTTCCTTCATACGTAAAGGATATCTTTGCTGGATATATTATTCTTGGCTCATGATTTCTCTCTTTCAATAGTTTGAATATTTGGTTCCACTCCCCCCTGGCTTGTAGAGTTTCTGCTGAAAAATCTGATGATAACCTAATGGGCTTTCCTTTCTAGGTTATCGTCTTCTTTTCCCTGGCTGCCTTGAGGATTTTTTCTTTGTCATTGATTTTTGACAGCTTCAATACAATGTGCCTTGGAGAAGGCCTGTTGGGGTTGAGGTAATTAGGTGTTCTATTTGCTTCTTGGATTCGAGGATCCAGTTCTTTCCACAAGTTTGGGAAGTTCTCATCAACTGTTTGTTTGAATATACTCTCTGTTCCCTTCTCTCTTTCTTCTCCTTCTGTTATGCCCATTATTCTTATATTGCTCTTTCTGATGGAGTCAGAAAGCTCTTGTAGAGTTCTTTCATTTCTTTTAAGTGTCAAGTCTCCTTCTTTTTCCATCCATGTCATTTCCAGATTTCTATTTTTGATGTCACTGATTCTTTCCTCCATCTTGTCAACTCTACTACCTAAGCTGGCTATTTCATTCTTCATTTCTTTTATTGAGTTCTTAATCTCTAGAAATTCTGTTTGGTTCTTTTTCAAAATTTCAATCTCTTTGGTAAAATGTTCATTTTGTTCTTTGATTGTGTTTTTGAATTCATTAAACTGCCTGTGTTTTCTTGCATCTTGTTGAGTTTTTTAAGAACTGCTATCTTGAATTCTCTGTCATTTAAGTCACATATTTCCATATCTTAAAGTTCATTTTCTGGAAAGTTTTCATTTTCTTTCTGAGCTGTCTTGTTTCCTTGGTTATTCATGGCAATTAGTGATTTATTATTTCTCTTCCTAGACATCTACAGGAGTGGGTTCTGCAACAGGTTGATAGAAAGAGGTTTTTCTTTTGTTTTCCAGTAGGTATTGGTAGAATGTTTTATTTTCTCCCTGACTGCAGCCTTTTATTCTCTTTCATACTGTAGTGTTATATTTTCTCTGCACTATTATGGCTTCGCACACAATGGGGGGATTCCGTGGAAGGCAGGCTTCTCCTTTGTGAGCAGTTCGCCTGGGTCATAGGGCACTGCGTCCGTGGGGGGATGCGGAGAGCTTCTGAAGTTCCAAAGCTCTTCCTGCACCAGATTAATAGCCTGTGTGTTTCAGCAGCTCTGTTTATTCCTGCAGGGATCCGCCCAGATAGGTGGGGACAGGAGTGGGGTGGGTTGTGAGAGGTGGCCCAGAGCAATGACAGCGACCACCACCACAGCCAGTTCTGCTTCCACGGCTCCCTCCCTTTGGTGGAACTAGTTGGGCTGTGAGACCGTGTCTGCAGACCACAGTTCTCAGAACTGCAAATATTCTGTTCTTTTGATCTGACACTGCCACTCTTCCGCTTCTAGCACTGGGCAGGTGGGGACGGGACAAGCTCTGGGAGGGTAGGGAGGGGGAGGCTAGTCTCAGTGCCTAAGTCTTCCATTTTCTGTGGCAGTCAAGGCTTAAACCACCGTTTTCAGCCTTCTTCCCTCAGTCTTTGCTCCGAGGTCTCTGCCGTGAGCATTGGGTTCAGCCGTGTTATATGCTGCCCCCTCAGCCCTGTGGGCCACAAGCAGAGCCCTAGCAGTACGAGTTCTTCCCTCTCCTGCAGCTGCGGTAATTCTGGGATGCAGCGAGCTCAGAGCACTGAGCTAGGGATGCATCCTGCACCCACGCGGCTCCGTCTCCACACTTCTCCCTTCCCTAGTCCCCCGCTCACGAGATTCACCCACCTTTAGGTGAATTCTGTAGTGGGTCTCTTCATCTTGCCTGTCTGCTGTGCAGGGAGTCCTTTGTGGAGTTACAGTTGTTCAATTTGTTGTAAATTCCAGGGGAGATTTCCAGAGGCTCACCTCACGCTGCCATTTTTATGACATCACCAACAAAATAATTTTAACGGTTTCATACTATCTCATTGTATGAATGTGTCAGAATTTGAAAAATCTATCTTCCATTATATGATATTTAAGTGGTTTCTTCCAAAATATTCTTGTAGTTAAGTATTGTAAAGATCTCATTATTTCCTGAAGATAACTATGTCATAATAGAATATCTGGGACAAAGGGAATACACCGTTGTGAGGCTCTTTGTTGCCAGTTTATCACTCAGAAACACATCCACATCCATGCGTATCAGAATTATGTGCTCAAAAAATATTTTTCGGAAGTCGCTTCTTGATTCCATTTAAACATTTGTCGTTATCATCCTTTTAAAATATTTAAAAGCTAGGTGAAAAGTATTCCAGAATGCTCTCTGGGGTCCCGCGTGTATCACGGAGAGTTGGAAATTGTGGCCCTCTTAGGTCCTTCCTGAGAACCTGCCCCCCGCCCCCAAGACAGGTAAGGGAGCTAGACTGTATTTACCTTCCTCCTTTAGACCTTGACCTCTCTCTATTTATTGGCGAAATGAAAACCGTTTCCCTGACAAGCCCCTTTTAGAATGTATTACTGATTCCAGAGACTCAAGGAAAAAGTAAACACCGCATGTTTAAAACAGTTTTCTTTTTTGGACCAACCACCAAAGATTCATCTGGACCACAAGGCCCCAGCTGGAAGGGAAGTTTGTAGACTGACTCAAGTAGACACTTGTCTTTCTATTTCCCTTCCGAGAAATACTCTGTCTTTAAAATCTTAATTTTAAATATTCGCTCCCAGTCACCCCGTGCTTAGACATGGCCATTTTGGGCAACTCCAGCTGCCAGGCCTCCTTGGAATGTTTTTTACGAGGACACATAGCCCCAACACGCGCCATGCTTAGTGACCTGATGCTGAGGCAGCTCATGGCATTGAGTGGAGCTGCGGGCAAGAGGTGTCCCTGGGTCCTCTCCCCAGGCCAACCTCTGTCCAGTGTCAGGGTTTCTTCATTGCTAAGATAACTCACCATTCTTCCCATTCATGCATCCCACAGGCTTCTGCCATTTTGAGCTCGGCTATGGAAGGTTGTGGAAGGGACAGCGTGGGGACAGGTGCCCTGCACAACCTGTTGGAGCTGGGCTCTCTGGGCCTGCAGTGGCCTGTCCTCCCTTCCAGACAGAGGGTGCCGCCCCCGGAGCAGGGAAGGGCATCTGCCGGGTTGCAGGGAAGGGGTGTGATTTGGGCTCAGGCCAGCCTGAGGTCACTGTCTCCAGGAAACCCGTCCCCTCCTCTCTTCATGAGTTCATTTCTTCACAGCGGAATCACTGAGGGTCCTCTTGTGAATGTGTAGGCGTGAATTAGCTCTGCAGAGCGTCCCCTCAGGGACCCAGCTGATGTTCTGTGGCTCGTCTGAGTGCCCATCCGTGTGGCACAATGAGTGCATGTGACTTCCGATATGGGGGCATCTGGCGTGGCATTGGGGTGACATGAAGCAAAGAGGCTCCTTCCCTCCCTTGTGACCCACCCAGCACACTGGCCTTGGGGGTGTCACCTCAGTGCCATCTGTGTCACAGGACAGAGATGGCACACATGCAGCTGCCCCTGTGTGGGCAAAGCCCTTGGTGGTACAGGATCCACGCCATTGGTCACTCCCCAGGCGGCCTGTCTCAGATGCCCTCATGCAGCCACCCTGGTGGTATCCCCTCTCTCAGAGCCCCCTCCATTGCACCCCACATGCTTGTCACCCAGGGCTGGCAGGGATGGGACTGGTGGGCCTAGGCAGGTCCTAGCAGGTCCCCCTGCCTTTGGGGTGGGTGGGGAAGCACTTCCATGTGACGGAAAGCAATGATCCACATGGGGTGGGGACCCCACACGCTTGAGCAAACCCATTAAGTATTTAAACTGGTTGTACTTTCCACCGTAAGTCTCCTTTATTCTCGTTTTGTTTTCCCTTTCCCTTCATCTTTGGCCACCAGACGTTGTTTGACACTGAAAGTGAGCGGTTTCCCCCTGTTGATCTGGTGCAAGGTGTCAGGTGTGTGTCCTCTTTGACGGTGACGTCCTTCTCAGAGGGTCACAAGCTAGGTGCCCCTCTGGATGGCAGGAGCACACAGCAAAGTTCTAAGCTCACATGCTGTGCTTTTCAGTTGTTTACATTCCAGTGTAAAATTCCCATGGACAATGGAGCGTGAAATTATGGTGTTTTTTTCCACTAAGCTACCACACCGTACATTACATCCCCAGGACTTATTTATGTTATAACTGAAACTTTGTAGCCTTCTGACCACCTTCACCCACTTCGTTTTTTATCTTTTCATCTTTAAAGTCATTTATTTTGTCTTTTTGTTTTTGACTGATATTTTATTTTTTATTTATTTATTTTTTTTGTGTGTTTTTTTATTAGTTTCAGGTGCACAAAACAAAATAATACTTAGACGTTTATCATTTATATCCCTCACACTGTGTCAACCCCCTCCCCCCAACCCATTTCTTTTTAAAGGAAATATTTATAAATATACTTTTAAAGTATTTATATATATATATAATGTATACAAAACACAGGTCAACATAGAGGATTTCAGTGTTATTTCACAACATTTTAATTCCAGTTCTGCATTTTTCTTTTTAAAAAAGTTTTTAAAGAAAAGTCACCCCGTAGTGATTTGGGCTTACAGCTGATACAGTGTCCTGGTCCTCCAAGGGAACCTCAGCTGACTGTGTCTTCTCAAAGTCTGCATGAGAAATCATCCTGTTTGTGACCTGCAAGGCCTTACACCTACAAATCCTGTGTCCCCTCCCGCCATCCCCAAACAGCATCTTGGACAGAATTGTCATGAGAGGGGTAACAGGCAGCTCTGCCCTCAGGATGGCGGCCCCTGCCGGGAGGAGCAGTGGACGGACAAACCATTCTGTGGACCGAATGGGAGCTGTGGACTTACCCCCCCAGCCCCTCGCCCAGCGGTTCAGAATGTCCTCAGGACTTGGTTTTCCCAAATGGATTTCCTAGTCCATGGTGTGCGTGTCTACATGTGGAAGGTGCCTTTCTTCTTCCTTTCTTTTCCTTTTCAAACTGTGAGGTATAGAGCCTATAAAAGGACGTGGAAACCGCTGACCCAGAAGCCTAATTCCATGTCTTTTTTTCTGGTAAAAAGTACTCAGTGCGAATGCAGTGGGGGCAGCGGTCAGCCCCGCCGCCCATCCCCGCCCCTTTTGGTTTCTGTCTTTGTTCAGCAATAGATGTTAAGTGTAAGTCGTGTTACCTTTAATTTTAGAAAGCGAGGTGAAATGCGGCAGGAACAATGAGGAGGAGGGAGAACGGTTCGATTTTGACAGCGGAGGTGAAGTTCCAGAAGCAGACAGACAAGCCCTAGGCGCCCCCTCGGCCGGTGATGCGGAAACAGACGCCACATCCGGCAGCTCAGGTGAGTCCCCAGGCTGCCCCGGACCCCAGGCCCACCCCCCCCCTCATCTCCCCGCGGATTGGTGACCTGCTGGGGAGGGGTATTGTTTCTGCGAGGTCTGAAAGCACTGCATGCAGAGTCGGCTGACTCTCGTCCTTGGACCGTCCTTCATGATTTCCGTCTCTGGGAGTTGCCTTCTGTTTATACTCTGCAGGGAGCGGGTATTCCTGTGTTCTAATGAAAAAGGCCTCGTCCGCGTGCCACTGCAGCACATAATGTACTTTTACACTAATGTGATTTGAGATGAGTCAAATGTAGGAGCTTAATGTATATTCTGACATTTGGAGGTGATGCTGGCTGCTTTATTTGCTGACCAGATGGGCGGCGGGGCCAGCCTTGCACGTTTCTGTCCATAATAGACCTCACACAGTTAAGATCCTACTTCTCGCAGCTCTGACCTACCGTCTCCTGGACAAGCCGTCCTGGGAGCTGCCAGGCATTGTGCGTGCCGCCCGTCCCTGAGCCGGGTGCTCCCCGCACGCCCCCTCCAGGCCCACTGCCTGGGCACCTCCAGGAGCCCTGGCATCGCGTGAGGTGGGGTTCGGGCTCACCGCTTCCTGCCAGCCTGCAGCCCAAGGGCGTGTGGCCCTGACGGCTGTGTGTTTGGCTCCAGGAGGAGAAAACGGCACGGGGACGGACATGGCCGTGCTGGTTGTGCCGGTGGAACCGACTAAGCTTGCGGCCCCAGCCAGAGTCAGCCCTTACTCCGTCATCGACATCACGCCCTTCCAGGAGGACCAGCCCCGGCCCCCCGACCCGGAGGCGGAGGGCGACAGCGTGAGCCTGCATGTGCCCAGTGGCTATGTGGTGCCCGTGCCCTGCGGCTACGCGGTGCCCTCCAGCCTGCCGGCGCTCCTGCCCGCCTACTCCAGTCCCGTCGTTGTGCACACCCCGGTCCCACACGAGGAAGGTAGGGCCCCCTCTGCACTGCGGCGGGCGCCACGCTCCGGGGTGGGACCCATGCCTCACTGTTTGTGCGCCCCCCTCCCGCTCATTAGATGTTTGTTTCCCAAGTTGTCTCCTGTGACAGCA
This sequence comes from Rhinolophus sinicus, assembly GCF_036562045.2. NCBI lineage: Eukaryota > Metazoa > Chordata > Mammalia > Chiroptera > Rhinolophidae > Rhinolophus > Rhinolophus sinicus. The sequence continues at coordinate 759,156 of NC_133754.1, forward strand.
GCCCAGTCAGGACAGGTCTCAGAGCTTGTTGTTTGGGGGAAATTTGAAGCAGAGTCTGACCTGGGCTGCGCTGTCACATCCCACCGGGGGGGGGGGGGCCTGTGAGCGCCCCACATCCGGCCCCCTCCCCCCAGGTAGCCTGAATCCTGTGTGTTTGGGGGCATTCATCCTGTTTTGTGTTGTACTTGTGTGCACATGTGCTTGTGTCGTGCACTGCTCGGGAGCTGCAGGCTCCATGGTCGGTGTGTCTGGCTGGGGTTTTTTCACGGGACCTCTCCTTGTGTCCCCCGACGCCTTTCCTCTGAGCCTGCCCTGTCGCCTGGGAAGAACCATTACGTGTGCAGGGCCCAGAGAGCTGTCCACTTAATGCCTGTGACAGCCTGGTGTGCTGCCCAGCGAACCCCCACCATGGAGTGGCACCTTGTTACTTAGTGGGGTTGGGAGGCTGTCTTTATGGGTGGAACCCCCAAGCTAACCACAGGGAGCCCAGCTTTCCTGGGCTGAGTCAACTGTTGAGCAGTTTGAAAGTTCAAGAATGGCGGCTTAGCACGAAATTCCTTCAAAAAGGCTTTTTGTGGGCGGCGCTGGCAGCACAGCAGTTAACAAGCAGTCACTCCTCTTGGTAAACCAAAGCCAGAGGTGCAAGAACACTGACCAGACGGAGTGAGTGAGATGGGCTTCGTGTGTGTGCGTGAATGTGTGCGTGTGTGGGAATGTGAGTGTGCACACATATGAGTGTATGGTGTGCACGAGTGTGTGGGAAAGTGAGTGTGCCTGCATGTGAGTGTACACGTGTGCACAGATATGTGCGTGTGTGGGCATGAATGCACACATATGAGTGTACATGTGTGCACGAGCATCTGTGTGGGAATGTTGAGCATGAGTATGTACATGTGTGGGAATATGAATGCATGCATGTGAGTATATGTGCACAAGTGTGCATGTGGGAATGTAAGTGCTCATGTGAGTGTAGGTATGTGGCTATGTATGTGCAATTGCACGTGTGTGCACATGTGAGTATAGGGAAAAGTTTGGTTGTCAAATACCAGGAACTTAAGTATTTCCCCCTGAAAATCTTTTGAGGTTGCCATGGAGACACACTTTCAAATAAATCACAACTATAATTTCCCATGAAAACTTAAGAAACGGGGGAGAATATGATGTCTCTTTTTCAGTCTAGCTTGATTTATTTGGGTATCATTTTATTTCTGGCTGTTTCATAAGACCTTTGGTTGTCACTCTTCATTGTAACCAATTTGGAATACATTTTATCTAAAAGCTAAAAAGCCCTAAATGCATCAGTTAACACTCTTTATGCTAGGTTAAGCCTACAGTTGATAAGAAAGCAAAGTATGAAATCATTTTGAAGGATGAAAATGAACTTCCTAACCATTTTTAGCAGGCATCAAACAATATGAATTCTTTTCCTTCTTAGCAGAAACACCGGAAGTAGCAGAAGACAGCCAGTTTAATTCTCTGAGTTCTGAGGACCCGCCAAGCAGGTACCTATGAATTGCCCATGGGTGTTCTGAGTCCGTGCCTGTGTGGACGTGTTGAGTGCAGTGACTCCCAGTGCTCGGAGGTGTGACTGCCTGGGCTTTCCTGTCTTCTGGGCGCCCTGCCCTGCCCTGTCCAGGCCCCCACGCTGCGTTCTCCTGAACACTGGGCTCCTGCAGGCGTTAGTGTTATTCTGTGTGGAAGAACAAACCGAGTCCACAGCCAAGTAGGACTGGAAGACACACACTGCTCAGCCTCCCTCCTGGAGATGCTCAGTGTGCTTTAGCATCAAAAGGTTCTCAGAATCCTTTGCTGGGAAAAGAGGGATTTTTCACCTTGTCTAAGCCAGATTTCACCTAGAATCCTGCAAACTGATTTGATTATAGGCCTTTCTTTCATGCTACTTTCCTTCACAAATGTGATTTCATGGGCTTGATATGGCTGGGAAAATCCATTCCTGAGGCAGACTCCTACTCACCCCTCAAAACCCAGCTTAAATGTCTCATTTCGTAAGATTTGTTCTTTTGTGCTTCCAGAGCTGTGTGCATACCTGCCTTATAGATGATTGCTTTGTGCTTTCACTGTGGTTTCCTGTGTCCCTTTCTGCTACTAGACTATGAATTCTTTAAAGACAAAGTCCCAGTTTTACCAGCTCTTAGAACATGCACCTCCTCGTGTGGCAGGTGTGCTTATTTTTTTTGCTTTTAAGTAGTTCTATTGACATAATGCACCCACTATATATTTCGCCTCTTCAAAGTGTTCTGTTCTATGGTTTTTGGTATGTTGCATTGTTCATTTTAAAGTTGTAAAAAATCTCTACATAAAAGTTGCCATTTTCACCCTTTTTAAGTGTAAAATTCAGTGGCATAAAATACATTTACAGTGTTGTGCAAACATCACCACTCTCTACACTTGAAATTTTTTCAACCCCACAATCAGAAACTCTACCCATGATATGATGGCACTGTCCCCCTCACCCCAGCCCCTGGTCACCTCCACTCTGCATTGTGTCTCTGGATTCACTATTCTAGGGAACTCCTGTGAGTGGGATCACACAGGGTTTGTCCTTCCATGGCAGGCTTCTGTCACTAAGCATAATGTTTTCAAGGTCCATCCATGTTGTAGCGTGTGTCAGAATATCCTTTTTAAAGACTGAACAATATTTCATTGTGTGTATATAGAACATTGTGTTTACTTATTCACCTGTTGATGGAAACATAGTTTGTTTCCACTGTTGGGTCATTATCAGTAATGCTGCTTTGGACACCAGTGTACGAGCATCTGCTCGGCTGCCTGCCCTCGGTTCCTCTGCAGACACAACCAGGAGTGGAATTGTTGGGTCCTGTGGGGAGTCCGTGGTTAACACTGAGGAGCAGCCAGGCCGCACCGTCTCACATCCCCACCAACTCCACCAGCTCCACCGGCGGGCATGAGAGGGCCAGTTTCTTTACAAGCTCACCAAACTTATTTTCCATTTAAAAAAATAACCATCCTAGTGAGAGTGAAACGTTCCTCTTGCTGGTGGTGATTTGCATTTCTGATGACTAATGATGGTGAACATGTGTTCATGTGTTTATTGGCTATTTTTGTGTCTCCTTTGGAGAAATGTTATTCAGGGCCTTTGCCAATTTTTGAATTGGCTTTTATTGTTGAGTTGTAGGTGTTCTTTGTATAGTCTCAGTATTAATCCCTTATCAGATATTAGATTTGTGAATATTTTCTCATTCTGTGGGTTTTCTTTTCACTGTCTTCATAATATCCTTCAGTGCAGAAACATTTTTAATTTTGATGAAGTCCAATTTATTTTTTTCTTTTATTGTCTGCTTTCAGTGTCATATCCAATAAAGCATTGACAAATCCAATGTCATGAAGCTTTTTCACTGTTTTCTTCTTAGTTTTAGCCTTTAAAAACTTTTTTTTTTTTTTTTTTTAGTTTTAATTTTAGTACTTAACGTTGGGTGGCCTATAGGTCTCTCAGGTCCATTTGGTCTGGGGTGTTGTTTGAGTCCTCTGTCCGCTTAATGATCTTCTGCTTGGTTTTCTGTCCATTATTGATAGTGCAATATTCAAGTCCCCAACTATTATTGTAAAGCTGTGTATCTCTCCCTTCAATTTTCTCCATTTTTGTATCATATATTTTGGGGTCCCTTTGTTAGTAGTGTGTATGTTTATAATTGTTATATCTTCTTGATTTATTGACCCTTTTTATCAATATATAATATTCTTCTTTGTACTTTGTAACCTTTTTTTTAATTTAAAGTCTGGTTTGTCTGACCAGGTTTTACCGTATCTACCAACTAGCATGGTCGGTATGTGGTGCATGGTTAGTGGTGTGCTTTTTATTTTTTCTCATTTGCCAAACATTTCTGCGTGTTAGGCACCAGGAATAGAATGGTAAGTAAGTAATCTGGTCTTAGTGCCTTTATTCTTCTTACAATATCAGTGGGGCAGAGGGTTATTCATCAGATAGTCACACTGATGATGGGTTATTATATATTCAGAGGTCATTATTCTGAAAGAAAGGAACGTGGTTCCATGAGCACCTATAACAGAAGGCCCGCCCTAGGCTGAAAGATAAGTTATTTCAGTTTCTCAGGAAATTAAGATTGAATGGATGAATGAAATTTCCCTAGAATATACATCTAATATATCAAGCTTTTTCTTATCACTCCCCTCAGCCAGCTCTCTTTCCTGCCGCATGTCCCATGAGTACCTCTCAAGGGTCTCCCCCACTTTGAATGCCCTTCTGTCTGTCTAGACTGTCACCTCCCTGATCTGTCACCTGTCGTATTTTAGAGCGCAGCCCAAATTCTGCCTCATATGTGGGGTCCTGTCTGAAGGCCACAGGCAGAAGGCAGTGACCCGTCTGTCCCCCTGTGGGGGACACATGCTCAGTCTCCTTCGTGCAGTATGGCTGCAGGACCCATCGTGCTGCCCTCAGGGCCCTGTGTTAACCTCGGCCAGGGTGGCTGGGCAATGGCATCTGAGTTTCCCCAGCGTTGCGGTCATGGGGTCCCCTGCCATCTGCAGGACCCACGGTGGGAGTTGGGCCCTGCTGTTCTGACACTTACTTGGCTTTTCCTTGCAGTCATTATTGCTGGGCTTTAAAGGTCTTAAAATACTTCTCATAGGAAATGCAAACATGGGATAGGATCTCTGGGGACAGGACTCACTTGACAAGCATTTTCTACCCAGTTTTATGTCACAAAGTAGATCCACCCAGACCCTTTATCAGAAATCACAGTTCTATGTATAATTAAAGATGAGTGGGTGGCATGTTATCATTGGTGATCTAAAATTTACTGTGAAAAATATATTCATTGAAAGGACGATTATTTTTGGGGAAAAAATATAAAATGAAGTGAATGGTAACCTCAAATGATTTTCAAAAATGTGAAATTTTTAAAACATATGGAAGGAAGCATTCAGGAATAATTTGAAATACCATTCATATTTGATTCAGATTTTCCCTTAATTTTTTGAGCAACTTTTTATTTTGCTATAATTTCAAACTTAGAAAGTGCCCGATTACTCTTTGTCATGTGACAAATTCCTCCAGTAAGTACAGGCCTGACTGCGTTTCCTTTGCACACACACCGCAATGTGCACAGCTCAAGTGTCTTATCTGTAAGTTTTCCAAACCTTTGCTCTTTACCTTCCTCCCTTAAATCTTGTAACTATTTAACTGCTCATTAGAACTTTTAGCATAAAAAAAGAAAAGACAGAGCCTTCCTCACTGCATCAGTGCTGTGACACCGCCATCGTGTCACTGACTCTCCAGTGCGGCTTGCTGTTGCCACGGGCCTCCCCAGGAAGGGCCCCTCCCCATGTGCCTTTCTCAGAGTTTCCCGTGTTTACCCTGGACGCTCACCCGAGGGCCAGTCTCTGTTCCTCTCAGTTCAGTGAGGACACTGCCGCTCGGGGTGTCCTTGTGACGTGCTCCGGGGATGCACGCCCTGCGCTCTGGTCCGCTCTGTTCCTACTGACCCCGCGGCGCAGTTGTGGCGTGAACCTGGTTTCGTTCCTCTGAATGAAGCATTCCGGTGGCTGCCTCTCGTTCCCCCAGGTCCCTTTTTGTGGGGGACTCTGATGTGGCCTTGTACTGCAGGCCGAGCCCTGGGCATTTGCTGCGTCTTGTGGTCTGATGTCTCCTTCCGCCACGACCTGCACTGCAGCCCGGTGTTGTGGTGGCACTTACAGGACCCCCCACAAGGCCTGCTGAGAAGGGGGGGGCAGTTCAGGCGTTCCTTCCTCCACGCTCCTGCGTGACGGACGGTGTTATGCACGTGGTGGGCTTCCAAGCCCTTGTTTGTAAGGAGCTACGAGTGACGACTTGACCTGCAGACATCCCTTAACCGTATCTGGGAACATACCCAGGTCACACGTGTGGTGGCATGTGTCTACCCTGGGGACATGCAGCAACCTAGTCGCTGGAAGAGCCTCAGTACCCTGATTTTATGGTCTGTTTTCCCTAAGCGAGGATCGGGTCCGCGTGGAAGACAGCGCCCTCGCCCGGTGGGCTGCAGATCCGGCCAACACCGCGTGGATGGACAGTAAGCGCCCCGCCCGCCACGTCCCGTCCTCGCCCCGCCCAGCGTGTTTGTCTGGCTGCGCCCATTGGGCCCAGGTCCTGTCGGGTCTAAAAGTTGTAAATGACGTTAATTTACCTGGAGCATTGAACAGAGCGGCCTCTAAACACCCCGGCGCTCAGCAGCCCGCTCGGCGGTCTCAGCTCTGTGCCCAGCACAGTCTCCTGTTTCCTTCCAGAGCTGCTCCTGCTGTTGGCCTAACAGCTGTGGGTTGGGGGAAGCGGATGCTTTGACCCTACTCCACAAGACACTAACGTCATTGGTTTATTCTAAGTTTCCCACTTCACAATCAGCTGAGCTGTCCCTTTATTTCTGAAACTGTATGTCACTTATATCAGAATACCATAACTTTGTAATGCTTATAAAAGAGCCATACAGAGATGTGTAATTGAACACAAAGTAATGGAATAAATTAGCTTTGAAACCGTAAAACCCCCTGTTGGAGGTATTTCACAACTGGTCCGTTTAGAGTGATTTCCTTCAACCCCAAGAAAATGTCATGCCCTAAAAATAATGTTTATGCTTTGGTAAGGTACTATTAATTACCCTGTAATCTGACGTTTGGAATATGATATCCCGATAGGGAACTATGGCCCTAGAACATGTAAGTTGCACTCGGTTGAGCTTGGTCAGTTTGTAAAACGTCCCCTCCTTTTGTTCCAGATCCAGAAGAAGCCATCTATGATGATGTGCCAAGAGAAAATTCAGACTCTGAACCAGGTTTGACTTTGTCTGGAATTGGGGTTTAGGAGATTCAGTTTAGCATGTTTCCCTCTGGATGTGAAACTGCCTCACGTGTACATATTCCCCAGATGTGGAGCCCGTGTGTGATATTCATGTGTGTGTTCTGCAGTGTCTCACCGATACCGTGTGCTAGAGGACTGGTGTGCGTGTGCACACGTGTGTGTGTTTAGGTGACAACACTTGATAGAGACTAATTGTCCTGATTACCCTAAAGAAGCAGAAAGAGCTGAGGATGGGAAAACTGTGAATGAAAAGGTAAGAAACATGGAGGCTGAGAAGTACCAGCATGTGTGTAATACATGATAGAAATGAGAAAATAGCAAGAATTACTAAGAATTTTCTAGAATTAAGGAAAGTCATAAGTTCTCAGATTGTAGAACTACAAATCCACGCAGGTCCAACATCAGTCCACACCTCGGCACATAGAGTTGACATTGCTTAGCGCCAAAGCCACGGTGAATGTTTTAATGAGTGAGAGCACGATTACGTGCAAAGGAACCGTGATCTGCAAAGAACAGCAGACTTGTCACCGTACTGTGGGACAGCTGGACATTATTCTCAAAGTGCTGAAGAAAACTCGGTATTTCAACCTAGCTTTCTACATCCAGCCTAAGTCGAATCCTTTAAAGAGAGAATAAAGACAATATCAGACAAAGATTGGGAAGACCCACCACTCACAGACTCTAAAGAAATAGTGTATTTCAAGGAAAAGGATACTGAATGTGATAGGAAGCAAAAAAGAATAGTGAGCAACTAAATTGACAAATTGGGGGATGAATCTAAACTAGCATCAACGGCACTAGTAGTGATGTTTCCCTTTGAGAGCACAGCCGCACAAAGGCCCTGAGGCCCTGAGGCCCTGCGCAGGGCACTGAGAATGGGGTGGGCGTGGCCGACCCCAAGGTCCTAAAGTCCGTGCGTTTTTTCAGGAGGAGGGTATGGATACTGACTTTTTTTGATATGATAGGTGAGGTGTGCGTTTCATGGGTAACTACTGAAAGCATAGAAATAGATTATTTAACTTCCAAACTATTAGGTTGGTGCAAAAGTAATTGCCATTTTTGCCATTATTTTTAACTTTTTAAACCACAATTACTTTTGCACCAACCTAATAGGAGAGGAAAACCCAATATGGTAGAAAGCAAGAAAATATAAATTAAGAAAGCATGGCACATAGTATGAAAAAAGATATCAAAATTAGTCCAAATATATTGTTACTTATAGTGAGTATAAAATGACTGCAATTGCCAGAGAAAGAAATTCTCAGGTTGGATAACACAGCAAAACCAGACATAAGTTATGAGAACTGCATAAGGATACGAACACTTGTATGTAAGTGGATGAAAAAAAGGAACATAGGGCCAATTCTAACCAAAATATAGCCATTGTGACTATAATAAAATATTATGTATTAGGCTATAAAACATTATTAGACAGAGTCCTGCACAAGAGATATAACAGCTCTAAACTTGTGTATACCTAACAACACAGCCTAAAATTTATAAAGCAAAATATGACTGAGATAGAATCAGAAATACATAAATACATAAGTGAAGTGGGAGATTTTAAGAAAGCTGTCTCCACTGTTATGGATCTGGATACAACATTAGTAAATTGCAGGGAACACAGTATGTGGTCAACTAAGGGCCATATATAGAACCATGAAGCGAGTAGTTTCAGAATGCACATTTTTTTTTAAACACATGGGACACTTCTGAAAATTAACTGCACAATAGTATGCCTAGAAGCAAATGTTAACAAATGCCAAGGAATTGGTATTCAGGCTCATTTCTTGATAAAAACCTGATAATGCCAATAAAAAGTAAGCACGAACATTAGAAAATTAAAAATCACACTATTACGCAATTCATGGCCAAGTATGAAGTCAGAATGGAAATTAGAGGGGATGTTTTGACTTGAATAATGAAAACATTACATGAAAACTTGTGGGATAGGTTTAAAAAAATAAGGAATTAAATAGAAATAATGGCATCTGTTAAAAAGATTGAAGAACAATGAGCTCAGCATCCAACTTGGTACATAAAAGAAGAGCAAAGTCAAAGAAAGTGGAGGAAGGAAATACATATGATAAGAATAAAAATGGCAAGCAAGAGATAAAGAAATGAGAAAGAACCAGCAAAATCCAAGAGTGGTTCTCTGAAAAGAATGCAAAATAGACAAGCCTTTGGTCCGTTAGGAAGAGAGGGGAAGACGGGGAAGGAAAGATCAATCTGGAGGGCATAACTGCAGTAGAAGTTTATAAAAACCATGAGAGGAGTCTGTAAACTTTATACGAATATCAAATTAAAACACTTAGAAAATGGAAAAATCTCTTTAAAATTGAGTATATCGAAAGTAAGCATTACTGTCTGTGATGACTGAAGCTGCCTTATCAGTTGCTCAGCTCATCTGCCACACAGCCTGCCAGGACCAGTGTGGCTGCATCAGGGACCAGCCTTCAGGGCAGCGGCAGTCCTGGTGACTGAGACAGCACACCCCATAACCCACGTCAGATGTCAGCATAAACTTACAGTCCCCTTCATCTGGAAGGCCTGATGCTGAATATCCCCCCAAAAATGTCAGGAAATTAAGTCCTGCAGAATCCCAGCCAACAAGGAAAGGACCTTCTGAGTCTTCAGATTCCTCTGGGGAGTTCAAGGACCCTTCCTCGGCTGCAGGCTCTTTAATGTCATCCCCAGGGAGCAGACAGCCGGATGTAACCAGTAATCTCATCTCAGTATATGCTCAATAGCATCCAGCGGCCATTTGATGGAAAGATTCAGAAGGACCCTTCCCTGAAAAAGGACAGTTTTCCATGTCTACCGCAGGCTTACTGAATGGTGGAGCGCTAAAGCAGGTCTCAGTGTGTCAGTTCCATGAGGGCTGTGTGCTGTTATGTCCCCAGCTCGGCTGGTGGAGTTGTTCCTGCCCTCTGGAGCCCACACTGGGAACGCAAACACTTACATTTGGGCCTCTTTATAAATAAAACTCCCAGGTGCTTACAAATAAATACATTCCTGGGTAGTTACTTAAAACCATGCAGTGAAGACAGTGGCAACTAAAGGGTAATTTCTGTAAAAACAAGTTTGAAGTGTGTCTTCGGGAACTTACCCCAGCAGGTAGGCTGCTCCCAGCACAGGCAGCTGGGGCCATAGCATGGGGGAGTGTGTACAGCACCCACCTGCCAGTGCGGCTCTGGTCAGCCCCGGCTGTCCTGTGAGGACAGCACCTTTGTCAGCATGTGTGGTGTGCTCTTCATGAGTTCTGGCATGAGTGACGTGATGAAGCCCTTTAAATACAGCAGTAGATTGTTTACAAGCTGTATTAGGTCATATTCAGCACAACAGCAAATTTTACAGTTGTCTGCAGTGAGCTGTACTGTGCTCATATTTGAATCTTATTTATCTCTCTATCATCTACCCATCCATCTATCCATCCACCATTCACCCATCATCCATCCATCATCTGTCCATCCAAGCATCCATCTACCCACCCATCCACTTGTCCATCCATCCATCTGTCCGTCCATACATTTACCCACCCACCCGCCCATCCATGCATCCATCTGTCCATCCATCGTCCATCCATTTGTCCGTCTGTCCACCCGTCCATCTATCCGTCCATCCATCCACCCATCCACCCATCTACCCACCCCCCCACCCGTCCATCTATCCACCCACCCACCCGTCCATCTATCCACCCGTCCATCTGTATCCATGCATCCATTTACCCACCCATCCACTTGTCTATCTGTCCATCTGTCCATCCATCCACTTGTTCGTCCATCCATCCATCCACCATCCATCCATTCATCCATCCATCCACCCACGTAAATAATATGTTTATATTCCATACATTTATCTAAAGAAACATTTTCCTTTGTGAAAAGCTGTCTATGGCAGTGAATCATTTGGTGTAATTGTGGGTTCTGTGGAGGACCAGGGTCCTCAGGGGACAGACAGACTGGGCTCAGAGCTTTGTCAAACCCCGTCCCTCACTGCTCACCCTGGAGGGCCTACCCAGCACCCTTCAAGGAGCAGAGCCAAGGCTCTGCACCGCTCCTCCTGGGTTTTCCGAAATGCTCCACCCTCATTCTCAGTGAGGTGCAGCGACAGACATGCACGAAACAGCAGCTAGTGAGTGTTATGCTTTTAATTTCATTCTGGCGTTTATGTATCAGATGAAATGGTTTACGATGATGTTGAGAACGGAGATGAAGGTGGAAACAGCTCTTTGGAATATGGATGGAGTTCGAGTGAATTTGAAAGTTACGAAGAGCAGAGCGACTCTGAGTGCAAGGACGGGGTGCCCAGGTCCTTCCTGCGTAGCAACCACAAAAAGCAAGTAAGTGTCCGGTTGCTGGTTTAGGGAAGATGTCATGTGAATGGGACTGCAAAACATGAGAGTTAAATAGTTATTCTTTAAGGTGCTGTACATAGTTTGCTGAAAGCACAATAGTGGCGGACGAGAAGGCGTCCTCATCTCACACAGGAAGTGTAGATAGCCATGCAGGATGGGGGATGGGTTTAAGTGAAATCACCAAAGCCCATAAGCAAACTCACTGTCTTGAATGTTTTAAGAAAGTGGGTAACCATTCTCTGGATTCCTTGTGCTGTGTACACGGAACTCCGTTTGTGCATAAAGTTATTGCTTGCTTTGCACGCTGACTCGATCCCCAAAACTGGCTCACGAGCATGGTTTCTTCTCACTCCCGCACTCTTTCTCCTGCACTCACACATCGCCATGGCAACATCCTGGGACGCAGATGGGAAAACCAGGTGTTCAAGATGGAAGGGCAGTAAGAAGTACCACATTTTCCAGTTGAAGAAGTCAGATTGTAAAAACTACCAAAACAGCATTGTAAGTTCTTGGAGAAACGTTTCAGAAACAGTCTCAAATTTTTATCAAAAATCACTTCCTGTGTCCTGGCCCTGGTTGATGTGGGAAACATTCACTAGAGGAGCAGGGGGGCCCTGGTTTGCATATTTGAGACATTTGTGGTCACAAAACCGTGATTTATGAGATTTCACTCCATCCCCACGAGTTGGAGAGAAATTACCTCACTTTGGAGACTTAAAGATCTATGCTGGCTGTCCCTATATTATGTCACCCTTCAGTACAGCCTCGAATTCAAACTTCTTCTGCTTTGGTGCTGACATAAAGGAATATTTTATACACATTGTATATACTTGATTATTTTGATTTCATCATAAGAATAATGATCTTGCATAGATTTTTTTTTGGTGTGTATTTATTTGCTCTTGGTTGCATAGAAAAGTCTCCAGCCTGGCTCATCTGAAATTGCGTCTGTCTTTTGATGATGTTTTACTTACTCACGATTTTATTCCTAAGAGTCGGTGGGCTAGAAATAGGGGCTCGCGTGATGTGTGTTTCCTGGGAGCCCGTGCAGGAGGAGTGTGGCGTGTGAGCGCCACGCACAGATGCTGCCAAAGTCAATTCAATGTAAGATTGTCTAAAATACCAAAGAGTGTTTTTGTGAAAACATTGTATCTCTTTATACTGTAGCTTTCCCATGACCTAACCCGTTTAAAGGAGCACTATGAGAAAAAGATGAAAGATTTGATGGCAAACACAGTGGGAGCGGTAGAGATTCAGCAGCTAAAGCAAAAACATGAACTGAAGGTAGTGTGGTTCACTTTTTGACCAGCTACATTGAAAATGCTTATTCCAAAACAGACCATACTTTAAAAAGCAGCACTAAGGCAACAAAGTCGGCCATTTTTATTGGGACAGTGGTTCTCAAAATGTGGTCCAGGGGTTCCAGGTATCACCCCGACGCTCGCGTGGGTTCCCATTAATTCTGAGACTTTTCCTCTCTCTCTCACGCACTGACATGTGTGTGAATGGAGGAATTTTCCAGAGGTGCTGAGATGTGTGATCTCACAGCCAGAAGGCAGAATCCAGCTGTCTCTGAGCCAGACGCGGGAGAGATTGCCAAAAATGTAAAACAATACCACCTGTTTTTGTTTGTTTTCCAAAATATAATTTTCCATAAATGTGTTATCTAAGATAACATGTAATAAAAGGTTTATTACTTTTAAACGAATGCTCATTAAAAATATTCACAATTTTCTCAGCTTTAACTCATCATACAATATATACAGGTGAATAAAACCCAGATAAACCGAAGCTCAGTGGGGCTCTCCATCACGGTGACGAATTTACTAAAAGGCTCCTGAGACTAAACGTTTGAGAACTGCTGGATTCGATCCTGGTGACGATCAGCTCCTTGAGCTGTGTTTTAAAAGGGCACTGTCAAGTAACTCTTATTTCAGTTTGGTCTTTGCCCTTCTGATGTTTTGTGACCTGTTTACATGTGTTGAATGGCCCTTACTTGAAAACAGGTTCACTTAGAAAGGTCCTCCACAGTGGTCAGCGGCTGTACTCCCTAGTATTTTTGTGCTGCGGGCTTTTCAAGCAGGCACAAACCCTGGGATCGCTTCCTGGCATTTAGGCTGCTCCTTGCAGGATGCAGTGCGGGCAGTGCTGGCCATGCAGGGGGAATCCAGGGTCCGGCAGACTTTCCAGGAGCCCCGAGCTTGGCCATTGGGATGCGAGTGAAGGAAACCAGCTCAGTGGCAGTTGGAAATGTGCCAGAGGTAGTGAGCAGAGGGGCCCAAGGAAGCGTGGGCGCGTGAGAAGCAGTGAGAGATGCCACCGGTAAGTGACTGAGGACCAGGCCAGGCGAGTGCCCTCATCAGGTATCGGTAGAGCCATGGGAGGAGTCGGGGACTTGGCTTGTCCGTCCTGGCTGGCTGTGTCATCTCGGCAGTCCTTCCAGGACCCTGGACCCTGTGTCTTGGTACCTTCATGTGGGAGGGGGCTTGCGGCCTGAGGCTCCTTGCTTGTCTGTCCACAGCTCTGATTCTCAATGAAGGGAGCCTGCATGGGGTCAGGATGAAGAGAGAAGTGGAGCCGTCCAGTTCTGGGGAAAGAGAGAGCGGGGAGGAATCAGACCAGAGGCACAGGCGTGTGGGGTCAGGAAGGCGCAGTGTGGCCCAGGAGAAGGAGGGGCGGGCGCTGATTTCAGGGGCATGTCCTCAGGGTACACTTGGTTTGGGCTGAAGGGACGCAGGATCGGAGGAGCCCAGATGGCTTTGAGCTGTTGACGAGGTAGAGCAGGATTGGAGATGGCGTCTGGCTGGGGAGCAGCGCGAGGTATGGTTTCAGTGGGCTGAGTGGTGGTCTCGGTGTGCTTCCTCGGGAAGGCAGCCTAAAACATGGGGGGTAAAGGACCTGCAGAGATGGCCAGGGCTGGAGGTACAGGTGTCTGACATCAGCCTGGAAGGTGCAGTCCCCAGGGGAGCGATGGGGAGCAGATGTGCCAGCCTGACATCCACAGAGCGCAGTACAGCCTGGGGCTGAGTGCGAAATTACCCCGGCTCCCCCCTCAGGCTCCCCCCTCAAGTTCCCCCCTCAGGCTCCCCCCTCAAGTTCCTCCCTCATGTTCTCCCCCTCAGGCTCCCCCTCAGGCTCCCCCTCAGGCTCCCCCTCATGTTCTCCCCTTCAGGCTCCCCCTCAGGCTCCCCCTCAAGTTCCCCCTCATGTTCTCCCCTCAGGCTCCCCCTCAGGCTCCCCCTCAAGTTCCCCCTCATGTTCTCCCCTCAGGCTTCCCCTCAGGCTCCCCCTCAGGCTCCCCCTCAAGTTCCCCTCAGGCTCCCCCTCAGGCTCCCCCTCAAGTTCCCCTCATGTTCTCCCCTCAGGCTCAGGCCCCCTCAGGCTCCCCCTCAAGTTCCCCCTCATGTTCTCCCCTCAGGCTCCCCTCAGGCTCCCCCTCAGGCTCCCCCTCATGTTCTCCCCTCAGGCTCCCCCTCAAGCTCCCCCCTCAGGCTCCCCCTCAGGCTCCCCTCAGGCTCCCCTCAGGCTCCCCTCAGGCTCCCCCCTCAGCTCCCCTCAGGCTCCCCCTCAGGCTCCCCCTCAGGCCCCCCTCCCCCCTCATGTTCCCCCCTCAGGCTCCCCTCAGGCTCCCCCTCAGGCTCCCCTCAGGCTCCCCCTCATGTTCTCCCCTCAGGCTCCCCTCAGGCTCCCCCTCAGGCTCCCCTCAGGCCCCCCTCAGGCTCCCCCCCCCCTCAGGCTCCCCCTCAGGCTCCCCTCAGGCTCCCCTCAGGCTCCCCCTCAGGCTCCCCTCAGGCTCCCCTCAGGCTCCCCCTCAGGCTCCCCTCAGGCTCCCCTCAGGCTCCCCCTCAGGCTCCCCCTCAGGCTCCCCTCAGGCTCCCCCTCAGGCTCCCCTCAGGCTCCCCCTCAGGCCCCCCCTCAGCTCCCCTCAGGCTCCCCTCAGGCTCCCCTCAGGCTCCCCTCAGGCCCCCTCAGGCCCCCCTCAGGCTCCCCCTCCCCTCAGGCTCCCCCTCAGGCTCCCCTCAGGCTCCCCTCAGGCTCCCCCTCAGGCTCCCCTCAGGCTCCCCTCAGGCTCCCCCTCAGGCTCCCCTCAGGCCCCCCTCCCCCCTCAGGCTCCCCTCAGGCTCCCCTCAGGCTCCCCTCAGGCTCCCCCCTCAGGCTCCCCTCAGGCTCCCCCTCAGGCTCCCCTCAGGCTCCCCTCAGGCTCCCCCTCAGGCTCCCCTCAGGCCCCCCCTCAGGTTCTCCCCTCAGGCTCCCCCTCAAGTTCTCCCCTCAGGTTCTCCCCTCAGGCTCCCCTCAGGCTCCCCCTCAAGCTCCCCCTCAGGCTCCCCTCAGGCTCCCCTCAGGCTCCCTCTCAGGCTGCCCCTCAGGCTCCCCCTCAGGCTCCCCCTGTTCCCCCTCATGTTCTCCCCTTCAGGCCCCCCTCAGGCTCCCTCTCAGACTCCCCCTGAAGTTCCCCCTCATGTTCTCCCCTTGTCAGGCTCCCCCTCAGACTCCACCCTCAAGTCCCTCTCCCCCAGACTCCCCTGAGGCTCCCCTCAGGTCCCCCCTCAGGCTCCCACCTCAGGTCCCCCTCATGTTCTCCCCTTCAGGCTCCCCTCAGGCTCCCTCTCAGACTCCCCTGAAGTTCCCCCTCATGTTCTCCCCTTGTCAGGCTGCCCCTCAGACTCCACCCTCAAGTCCCTCTCCCCCCAGACTCCCCCTCAGGCTCCCCTGTCAGGTTCCCCCGCTCAGGTCCCCCCCTCAGGCTCCCCCCTCAGGTCCCCCCTCAGGCTCCCCACTCAATCCAGACGGCTGGGCTGGCGCCCCTTTGCACAAACACAGCTGGGTGGCACCCCTGAAGGTCTGATCCTGGGGTGCGTGGGCAGGAGAAGGCAGGCTCAAGGCCAGGAATAGACAGCAGATAGGCGAGCAGGCAAGGTCCTGGGGGCTCCTTTGCTAGAATACACTTTCCAGGAGGACGAGGAATTACTTGGAAAGGATACTGCTTTGTCGCATAGGAGGTCATACGGGTTTTCTCTAAAAGAAGAATCACTTGGTGCCCAATGGCCAGTGCCTCAGACATTAGAGTTTTAAAGAATCAGAAATGTAAATTAAATGCCTACACCTGCCCTTGGAAGCTGTTGAGCACTACTGGCTCGTCTAAGTGTCGTACCAAGACCCTGGCTCGAGGGACCCACAGCCAACAAACGGCCCTGCGTGGGTCTGGATTTTCTGACCTAACCCCCGGCAAAGGAGCCAAGGCGACTGTTCCTCCATCTGTCCTGTCACATAACTCCATCCGGCCATTTGGATGGGCACAGGCTGCTCCATGAGGTGGGCAGGTCCCACCTGAGGCTGGGACTTGGCTCCACCTGGGCAGGCGCAGGAAGGCTCCCCCGGTGGGGCGCCCAGTGGCAGGGGGTGCAGTGCAGGTTCGGCCAGGGTTCTGCTGTTTCCTATGCTTTGCCGTTTACCACCTGTGGGCTTTCGTTTCTCCACCTGCCATGTCTACAAATCTCTTTGTGTTTATAAGTGATTATAATAAAAATGAGGACTGAATTTTAAATGTAGCAGGAAATTTTGTAACCAAGTCAAAGAAGGGCTCTGTTTTTAAAGTTTGTTTTTCCATTTTTTAAAATACAAACCCTAAACAACTATGCGCTCACAACAGCCAAAAAAGCTCTCCCAGATCCAAAAGCCAATTTCAGGTGACATTTCAAGACCCAACTACTTGACAGTATTCTTTTAAAATAAATTAAAAGCAACAAGTAGGTTTGTGTGGAGTTGCCCACCTCTCATGTCTCCCTTTTTTAGGTGCAGAAGCTCATGAAGGCTGCGAAGGAAGGTACCAAGGACGGGCTTGAGAAGACAAAAGCCGCCGTGAAGAGGGGCCGCTCTTTCATTCGCACCAAGTCCTTCATTTCACAAGGTCTGTGGCCCAGGAAGCCCTCCCACCCCCTCATGGGCGCCCCCTGCGCTTCCTACGCTTCTTCCGGCCTGGTTTCCCTGGGGGGCATGGGGACTGTCTCAGGGGGCACACTCTGCAAGCAGCGGACAGTTAAGTTAACTCTGTAGGTATTGTTCTCACAGGCATTTACTGCACAAATGTTCTGAGTGTATTATTTGAGTGTCAAACCAGTGTGTTCTGACTTTGTTTTAAGATCACAGGCTTGGCCTTGAAGAAGAGCAGGACTTATTCATCGATGTTGACTGCAGGCACCCTGAGGCCGTCCTGACCCCAATGCCAGAGGGTTTATCTCAGCAGCAGGTAGGGGGCTGGGCAGGAGGCGCTCGGGGCTGCTCGCAACATCTATGAACGTTGGCAAACTGGCTGCGAAGGACCTGTGTCCCCGGCTTCCGCCACCTCGTCCATCCACAGGGCTTGTCCACTGGCTTCTCCTGGTCCAGCAGTTAAAGGGTTAACAGTGGGCCCCTCCAGTGCTGGCCAGGGCAGTGGCCTGGGCTTGGACGTTCTGGTCCTTAAGTATTTTGAGTATCACTCTCAGTTGGCTATGAGAAATGTGTGGCACTGACGTTCTTTGTGACAGTTCCTTGCACTAGTTCATGTAGGACAGCTTTACAAAGAGACAACAAGTGGGTATGTGTAAAGTGCGTGTGTAGTCTTAGTGCCTAAGACTGAGACGGATGTGATAGCTTCCCAACAACTACTGAGATTATCTGAGTATAAATTAATTTCTTAATCTCTGGAAGTAGGTAGCAGAGGGTTTCCATTTGTTATTTTAAGTAAAAGAAACGTTGAACAAGAGGTACCACAGAGTTTGAGAGCTTTATGGGGGGATAGCTTTGGACAGGATTTGGTTTGAGTTCTTTTCCATGTGGGCAGCGAGAGAGAGAGAGAGAGAGAGAGAGTAGATTGATGACAGAGACAGATTAGTAGGTGGGTGATGGATGATGTAAATAGATCCTATATCTACCTAGGTAGGTAGGTAGATTGATAGATGACAAATAGATTATATAGATAGATGAACAGACAGATACACGTCATATAGAGCATAGATAAAGAAAAATAACAGAAATGCTTAGTGGTAAGTTCAGAGTCTAAAAAAGGTGAAAAGCTGAGTGGAAAAGGCTGCAGCAGGCTGGGAAAGGTCAGGCAGCAAGGAGGCCTGCGTGTCACATGTGGGAGGGGGACACGAGGAGGTGGGAGTGGCATTCAGGAGGGAAAAGTGGGGCCAGAGGACGTGGTTTGACCTGCCTGAGTCGCAGAGCGAGGATACGTGATGACAGCTTGCGGGGTTCAGCGCCCCCCCGGGCCCATGGTCTGGGCCGCCTGTGCCCCACACACTTCATCTCTCCTGGTCCTCTCTGTCCCTCTATGTCACACGTCTCGCAGAGGAGGACACCAAGGCCCAGGGCGGTCACTGATGGTGATGGCAGTGTACAGTAGGCGTGTTCGAGTCTGATTTCCAATCTCAGTCTCTGACCCCAAAACGTTCTGTGCCCCCTGGCAACGTGATGCGGTGCTGGCGGAAGGTTGTGCACAGTTCTCATGGGAACAAAGAACCTGCCTCCGAGGTTCGGCTCACACCTCACTTCGCCTCACGGGATTGAGAATAATCTGGACATTCCTGCCAGGCCTCCAGCCTTAGCTGTCTGGGCCTCTGGCCACTTACGGGCTCTCCGTGCTTGTCAAGGGGACGCAGGATGAGCAGGACTTGGACTGTTCCTGGGTGACTCGATGCTGCAGTGTGACAGCCTAGCAGCCCAGGGTGATATGGTAGAGCCTGGGATGCAATAGGAGGGCAGCTGCGTGGCGTCCCCGTCCAGGCTGAGGCCTGAGGCAGTGAGTGGGGGTTGTGAGCGTCTGTTAGGAGCCTGGGGGATCAGAACCGACACACACACCTGCCGGTCTGAGGCGGGGTGGTGACAGCGAGTGGTCTGCAATAAGAGCAGCATGGAGGCAAAGGCAGCCCTGTGCTGAGCCAGGAGGCGCGGCTCGGCTGGTGACATGACTTCTGTAAGCCCCCTGTTCCTGGGATGCGATGGTGTCTGCCTGTATGTCCCCATGACACCACAGTGACGGCTGAGTGATGTGAGCAAGGAAAGGGCTTTGCCTGCGTCCTGTGCGGTGTAGTCATCCCGGAAAACAGGGCCGGCACTGCAATCGCAAAATACCATTTGTGCTCAGCATTTCTGTGTTTGCTTCCAGCCTGCTCTTACCCTCAGGACGTGACGGCATCCCCCACGGGCTCCCCAGGGTGCACACGCGTCCCCCACAGGCTCCTCAGGACACACACGCGTTCCCCACGGGCCATCGTGTGTTCTCCAGGGGCTTCCTCCTGAAAGGTCAACCAGGTGTCGATACTCTTTAGTTCTTTTTCCCCACAATTGAAATCAGGTAGTATAACTGCAACTTAAAATGCTGCATATCAGCTTTCTTCTCATGCCCTATTGGGCGGTGTTGGGACGGAGTCCCAGAGAGCAGTTTCCAGATTCTCAGCCTCACGTGGGAAGGTGCTGGTTTGGTTATGCAACCCGCACATTTGCAGTACACAGCCCTATGTAGGCACTTATGTAACTAGTTGCATCAGCTGTAACCAGTTGGCCGTCAGCTATAACTAGTTGGCTGTCATCTGTAGTCAGTTGGCCGTCAGCTGTAACTAGCTGGCCATCAGCTATAACTAGTTGGCCGTCAACTATAACTAGTTGGCCGTCAGCTATAACCAGTTGGCCGTCAGCTATAACTAGTTGGCTGTCAGCTATAACTAGTTGGCTGTCAGCTGTAGTCAGTTGGCCATCAGCTGTAACCAGCTGGCCGTCAGCTATAACCAGTTGGCCGTCAGCTATAACCAGCTGGCCGTCAGCTGTAACCAGCTGGCCGTCAGCTGTAACCAGTTGGCCGTCAGCTGTAGTCAGTTGGCCGTCAGCTGTAACCAGGTGGCCGTCAGCTGTAACCAGCTGGCCGTCAGCTGTAACCAGGTGGCCGTCAGCTGTAACCAGTTGGCCGTCAGCTGTAACCAGGTGGCCGTCAGCTGTAACCAGGTGGCCGTCAGCTGTAACCAGTTGGCCGTCAGCTGTAACCAGGTGGCCGTCAGCCACTACTGCTCTTTACGCTATATAAATGCCGTGGCTGCGTTAGCAAGTGCAGATGGTATGGATCCTACTTCCTGTGTCTCCCTGGCCACCAGCCAGACTGGTGCAGGAGGACCCCTGGTTGGGGTACTGGTAGATGTTTGCTTTTTGTGTCTCACCGGCCACCATTGAGAATATAGCGGTATGAATCCCCATCCATGGCTCCGTTGTGGTTCCTTTTCAGCCTCACCATCACCTACATTCACTTGCCGGGAGCTGAGCCACTGCATTACAAGTGGAAAAACAACAGAAAGCCCTTTTTAATTTTATGGGTTGTCCTCGACTTGAAAAGTACCATTGATGATGATGCAAAGGGTCCTGTCCCTTCACCCTGGAGGACAAGAAACCTCCCTCCAGCGGCTCCTGGTCTGGCTGTTGCATCCTCAGCTGGGCCCCCTCTCCTGGTTTGTTCTCGGGCTTTGGCAGAAAAGCTCATTTCGGTGATGGATTCTCCTCTGTGACCTTCGTGTTGGGGTCTCAGTAGCACCGGGATGTTGGGGCCTCACCATTGCCTCCTGCTGTGCTGGGCAAGTAGCCCTCACGCTGAATTGAACTGCGGGAAGGGCAGCCTAACAGGCAGGATCCACAAACCTGGGGGATTTCTTTGGCTGTACTTTTGTATTTTTAAGTTGTCTTATATCAATTCCAGGGCCTTTGATCAGATATATCAGTATCATCTCAGCACTTTTAAAAAATGAATATGCTTCCTAATAAGATCCCAAATATTCTGACTGCAGACTTGAAGTAGTGTCTGGGGGTCTAGATTTGGGGAGAGGCTGACCTAGGTCTGACCCTCTGCCGGTTTGGGGAGTGACTTGGTCCCGGGGTCTAACTCGCAAGCCAAGGTGACACAGGGCCATGTGGCTGGGCTTTGGCTGAGGGTCCCTGGCTGAAGTTTCAAGCCTTGTGTGCTTATATTTCAATCTCAGACACAGCTGTGCATAAAGAAAACATATCACTTTCTTTATTAAGTATCCAGAAAGGTTGACTTTGTCTCAGTTTTGTGAACTGACTCGTCCTTTTTGTAAAGAAGAGAACTCCCTTGTCAGTAGGGCTTCGTAGGCCTAGTTGTCCTGCTGGTTACCTGGATGCCTTTGCTTTGGGAAGAATCCGTCCCTGCCCACCAGGTGGCGCTGTGGTCTCTGTAAATAGAGCACATTGAGCTGGGGGTGGGTAGGAGGGCCCGGGCTCTGTGTGTGTGTGTGTGTGTGGGGGGGGGGTCCCGGGCTCTGTGTGTGTGCGTGTGTGTGTGTGTGTGATCCCGGGCTGTGTGTGTGTGTGTGTGTGTGTGTGTGTGTGGTCCCGGGCTGTGTGTGTGTGTGTGTGTGTGTGTGTGTCAGAAGCAGCCGTATTGTAACTTTCTGCCCTGTTTTCCATTTATTGGCACAAATAACTTGCCAGAATGTGTCTAGGCTCGATGAAAATGCCAAGTACCGTCATTGGCCTTGAAGCTCAGGCATCTTATAGCCAGAGATCTGTACTTGTGTGCACTTCAGTGATGAAAACCAAACACACGCTAGTGTTTGGCAGGCAGGCCTGTCAGATTGCACAGGACTTTTTGCACCTCGAAATTCCATTAGTCATTGGCTGACTGTGCTCAAAGGTGAATTTTTGCCAAAAAAATCCTTTCCTCCACCTTCCAAAAGCTTTTTTTTCCCTTATAACTTTGGAATAATGATTTTATTATGTAAGTGTTGCCAGTAGCATTCTTTGAGTTACCAGGGCTGTTTTTTTAACCCTTAATTTACACAGGAAACATGTACTTTGTGTGGGGCACATCCATGACAGTTGGCAGTGCAGTTCACACGTTGCATGTGTGAGTGAACTTGTTAGTGCTGTGATTTTACTTGCAGTAGTTACAACTTATAAGTTGAGGTTAAAAAATTATAATTGTTCCAATGGGTGAGGTATGTTTTGTTCCTATAGTGCTAGTGAGTTAACACTGTTTAAAATAGTTTAGAGGCCTTCAGGGGTTTCGTCTACTTACTATTTTGAAAACGAAACCCAAAAACCTTGTTTATCAACAAGCCTCAAGTAGTAGAAGTACAGTTTATCTGTATGAAGTAATTTCCTGTCATTGTATTTTCAAATTCCAACAGGTTGTAAGAAGGTATATTCTGGGTTCGATTGTCGACAGTGAGAAGAAGTACGTAGAGGCCCTCACAAGGATTTTGGAGGTACCCAGATGTCACAGTACAGCTCATATGCATATTCTCGTAACGTTTTTGCATAGATATTTTTGTTACATGTAGGCATTATATGTGGACCATGAAATACTCAAATGTGTAGAATGCTCGGAAGAATTGAAAGACTGAGTCAGGATGTGTTTTAACATAAGTATAACTTATGTAAGGACGTTTCTCCACATTCTTTGGTCTTGATGAAAGCCTGCGTGTGTCTGTCTCTTAGCAATACGAGAGGCCGCTGTCCGAGATGGAGCCCAAGGTTCTGAGCGACCGGAAGCTGAGGGTGGTGTTCCGCCGCGTCAAGGAGGTCCTACAGTGTCACTGCATGTTCCAGATCGCGCTGGCCAGCCGCGTGGCCGAGTGGGACTCTGTGGAGATGATCGGAGACGTCTTCGTGGCCTCGGTGAGTGGGCCAGCGTGCCCGCGGGCTGCAGTATGCCCTTCCGATCCGGGTTGGTGTTTCACAGGACGTTAGTGTCCGAGGAGCGAGCCACGCTGCCATCCTGCACCACCAGCCAGCTGCCGCACCAGGATGCTCGGTCGTGAGCATTTGCAAGGGAAGCGGACAGTGGGCGCTGCTGGGAAGACCAGAGGAATGGCAGAGGTCGGGGGGAGGGGATCTGAAATGTGCAGCTGCCACTGCACGGAGTTCTGGGCACAGGAACAGGCAGTGTGCTCAGGCGTCTGTGTGGGGCGGGCTTGCTTGGGAAGCACGCTGGGATGTTGTCCCGGTTAAGCCCTTGGGCGTGAGGTCTCTCCCCCCTGGGGACAATGGGACACCCTGTGGGGAAATGCCTGCCTGTTTCTCAGACTTGTGCTGTGACTGGGTCGAGAGGGAGCCAGGCTAAGGCAGCAGCCGTTTTTCCACTCCTGGTATGGGAGCCGTTTAGGTTAGCTGCCTGGAAACCATTTTATTTTTGGTCCATTTGTGAATCACACGTAATGTGTGTTGCTCAGTTTCCCACTGAGATATCGGAAATTATGCATAAAACACAATGGATTCTCTGATTGATTTAAGACAATAATGCTGTCAAAGGGCTATGTAGGCTTGCAGGTTTTTGGTGTTCATATACTTACGTGAATGCTATAATAATCATACATGAAACCTTCGCCTTTTTCCTGTATAACTTATATGTGTGTAAGTTACAGGATGCTTTGAAATAACCTGGAAACAAAGTTCTCACTAAAATGTTTGCATAATCCCCTTCAGGGGTCTTGGTGACAAACTGAAAATAAATATTGGGCATTTACGTGGTTACTGCATTTTCTGCCGATTTATTATTGTTACGGTTATTAGATGGCAGCACCCTTCTCTAAGTGACGCTCACACCAGCTGTCCACCTGTGTGTCGTGCTTCCATCCTGGAGGATGTGTGGATCGTTACGAACCACACAGAGTGAGGCTCACGTTTGTGCCTCTTGGGGACTGTGTGTTTCTGGGAGCACAGGACAGTGAGCCTACCTGGCAACCCCCCCGCAGCCGGGACACGCAGGGTGGGGGCCACCTTCCCGCAGGGAGTGGCGAACGCCTGCTGTCAGGGCCGGGACTTCTGTGCCCTGAGCTGCATGACAGTCTTTCCTGGAGGTGGGACCCACAGGAGAGGACCCGCAGGAGTTTAAAGAAGGATGTGTGTAGTCAGGGACGTTTCCTGATGGAGACCCAGCCTGCCACGGTTTGGAACCAGGATGCCTCTAAGTGCCTGGGTCAGCCGAACAGTCACACCGCCTTTGAAACAGGGCCCGGCAGGTGTGTTTGCACATTGCATCACGGTCATGCTCGTCTGACGGGTATCGCAGGGGCTGGGTCTCCAGGTGTTTTGTTCTGACTGGAGAGGCAGCCTGTGCACACTGCGAGGTTTATGTTCCCCACCTTCTCCCGATTCCAGTTTTCCAAGTCCATGGTGCTGGACGCGTACAGTGAGTACGTGAACAACTTCAGCACGGCTGTGGCGATCCTCAAGAAAACATGCGCTACGAAGCCCGCGTTTCTGGAATTTCTGAAGGTAAGCAGGGGCTTTTCCCCATGTTGCGTTTCGACACCCTCTGATAACAGGTTCCGTGTCAAGTGCTTCACAGTGAAATGTTAGCTGGCCTTGCCTCCAGGTCAGGACGTCGTCCATCACGAGGCTGAGCTCCTCGGGGCCCCCGTGCCAGACGCACAGCTAGTTTGCAGCGGCAGCATAGCTTTCAAAAGCTTTTGCAGCTCTTTAAATGCATGTGATGGCTGCAGGGGCCGTCAGGAAGTGGGGTTCAGGTCCCGAGGATGCTGCCTTTTGCTTCCTGTTCTTTACCGTGACACTGGGACTCAGGAGCAGCCCTGGGGATGTGTGCTGACGTGTGTGGTGTCCGAGTCAACACTGTGAGCCGATCCTTGGAGCAGCCCAGAGGGTCTGACGGGTGGGGAGGCCCCTCCCCAAGGACGCTTGACTCTGAAGTCGTGCACAGTCCCCTCATGCGTGTGCACGTGTGACATTTCACAGCAGCAGGGCAGCCCTGTCACAGGCTGGGGTGTGAGTGGGACAAGAGAGCCCACCACACACTGAGCCAGGTTAAAGCTCCCCTCGACCCGTGGCCACCGCCGGCCCCAAGCCCCATTGGTGTGGTGAGACCCTGAGCCAGACTGTTCCAGCTACGTGGGAATTGCTGCTCCCTTCAGCCACTGAACGCAGGGAGGTCAAGGGTTTTTCTCGCCAACTATGTTTTATGTGTATTTGAGCTGAAAAATGCCCTCTACCCCCGCCACGCTGCAGGAACACAGCGGGGTCAGTTAGGGTTTCTAGGACACGCACCAGCCGCCGCTGAGGAGAGCTGCCGTCCTCTTATACTGCTTTCTCTTGGGGAAGAAAACACGGGATGATTTGAACACTCACTTGTTCTGAGGATTGTACGGTCTTGCTGACATGTCAGCACAGAGGGCATCACAGCCCTCACTCGTCAGCTCAGTGCCTGACGGGCAGCCTGGGGTGGAAGGCCTGCCCCACCCCATGTCACCACCACCCAGGGACCTGGTGTCTGGGGGCACAGATGCTCCAGCTGGGCTAGGCTGGGCTTTGCCGGCCACACGCAACCCCATGGCTGCAGCGCCTGCCCCACTGTGTGGCTGGCCAGCCGGCTGGAGCACCTCCGAGCTCTGTGGCCAGTCAGGGCGACAGGTGAGGTGGCCCCGTGGCAGGGAGAGGAGCCCTCGGCCAGAACTCCTGTGGGAGCCTCTCCTGGGGCAGCTCGGCCAGAGCACAGACCCTGGGACAGCCTGGACCCCCACGCTGTCCTACCCAGAGCTAAGCCTGATGTGGGGTTTGGCCCACACACAGGACGAGCAGTGGCTGCCTGAAGGGCCTGCGACTGAACTTGGGATTCTGTGAGCTCCTCTTGGCGACTGCACGTTTCGTGTGGTTGTAGAATCTCAGAAACTAGCTCAGTCCTTAGAGGAGTAAAATTCACCTGTAAGGTGATCAGCGGTGGCTCTTAACATGTGGGAGAAAAACAACCCAACATTCTGCTTCCAAAACCAGCCCCGACCGCTGGGGGCCAGGTGCCAGGAGGTGTGTGTGAGGTGACAGGAGGTGCAGGAAGGATTCCGAAGCCAGTCAGGATGAAAGGTGCCCCAGGGTCTGTCAGGGTGCAGGTCCCCAGGAGTGTCCCCGGAGACCTGGCAGGGGAGTGGGCAGCCCTGTAGTCAGGGCGGGGCCTGTGCCCTGACGCGGAGCCGCCTGACTGTCCCCACAGCAGACCCAGGAGTCCAGCCCCGACCGCGTCACCCTCTACAGCCTGATGATGACGCCCATCCAGAGGTTCCCTCAGTTCATCCTGCTGCTCCAGGTACCAGCTCGTCTCCGTGGGCCCTGTCTTCCATGTCATGCGGGCCCTTTGGAGCCGGCACTGCCTCTCCTCTGTGTGGGGCGGGGTGCATGGGACCTCCGCCGGCCTGGGTCCTGCGGTTTGCTTCTGTTGTGACACTCACTCCCGGGAAAGGTTCTGGGTCAGGGCTCGTCCCACAGGACAACCCCACGTCAGCGCCAGTCGCAAGTAGTGGGTGGGGCTGTTGGAAGTGGGAAGTCGGGGCTGGGCTGGAAGTGCCGGCTGGTTGGTTCTAATAGCTGGTTGGTTCCTCTGGCTACCAGCCCCACCCTGAAGCCGTTTAGGGCCCATCATGAGCATGGACTCAGGTGTGGTTGGAGGCGTCTGTCGTGTATAACGGCAAGTGCTGCTTTACCCCTGTCACTCAGAAATTCCTAGGGTTTCAGGGGCTCTGGGCCTCGACTGGGGACAAAGACCGAGTTAAAAAGTCTGGGTTTTAACTGCACAGCAGCTCTTGGCACTGGGGAGCTGGCTGGCCTCGGGGCACCAGGCAGACAGACATCGGCTCCTTTCCGGCTGGGCTGGGTCCTGGTCCACAGGGCCGGGGCAGGCCCCAAACCAGCCGTGCCAGTCCCTAAGTTAGTCATCTGCTGACAGGAGGGGGCACCCTGAGGAAGAGATTGCCCTTCGGACCTGCTGGTTTAGACAAACAGCTCTCGGCTCCATTTGCCGATTTGAACAGCAAAGCTGGTTTTGGGTGCAGATAGGAGATCACGTCAGGAAGACTGCCCTCCTGTTGGCCAGGCTGTCAGGCTGCCCACACGCACGTGGCCACCTCCAGTCTGCCCTCACGTCAGTGAATGGCAGGGCGTCTGTCAGGGAGCCACTCCTGGCCTCGCGATGGCTCAGCTGCCTCTGCTCAGGTCAGACGGCTGCGCTTGTGCCAGCGGATTAAAATCAACTGAAGCGTAATAGTGACATCATCCAGCGGGGACTGGCGCTTGGGAAATACTGCCAGGTCCCCGGCCCTGAGATTTTTGTGCCTTTTATAACTGACCAAATCTGTGTGAAAAGTACTTATTAAATAAGGGTTGTCATAAAAATATGAACGAGGACACACATTAAAGTGTTAATATTGGCTATTTGTGTGCATAGGCTTATAGTCATTTTTAAAATTCTTTCTATTCACATATATCTTCCAATGTATGTTCACTTGTATTAGAATATTAATAACAAAAGCTGTTATTTTTCCAAAATCAAAATATCCAGAAAATGTGTTTTATTTCTTCAGTTGAGAAGTGTTTACTGAGCTCTTAATATGTGAAGACACTGTCAGTTTCTAGGGAGGTGTCATGTGGAGGTCGTAGGGTGGTGAGGAAGGGAGAGGTCAGGAAACCAATTAGACAGTTAGTTCTTTACACTGGGGTCTCAGAAAGGCAAACCATAGGGTGCAGGGAGGAGTCATCACATGGGCGACAGCGAGGGCAGAATAGCCTTAGGAACCACGCCTGTAACAGCAGATGCAGGCTGTTTTTGCAAACTGTTAGTCGGTGCTTTAGTTGTCATGGGTCACCAGTCTCCTCCAAGAGCTGACTGGCAAGAACACAGAAATTGTTGTGTTTGTGGTGTTCTTTCCTGGAAGTGCTGTGTTTTCCATGAATAGTGCCACGTACTGAGTTAATTTTGTTTTTGCAAAATCAGCCACGTCATGATTCACTTAGTTTATTATCCTTCCCAGAAGTAGCTGATGTCATGTCAGCTTTCAGTTGCCAGCTTGTGGGGGATGCGGTTGTGGGCGTTGGAAGTTTGTGGGTGGTAACTGCCTACTTCCCCATATCTGCAGTCACGTGTCCCTTTTGCCTCGTTTCTCCGAAAGGACATGTTGAAGAACACGTCCCGAGGACACCCAGACAGGCTGCCCCTTCAGATGGCGCTGACGGAGCTCGAGACATTAGCAGACAAGTTAAATGAAAGGAAAAGAGACGCTGACCAGCGCTGCGAAATGAAACAAATAGCAAAAGCCATAAATGAGAGATACCTGAACAAGGTTGACAGAGATTTCTTCAACTCCATTCTGAAATTACTTTGGCTTTTACTAATGTGCTGTGATTATTTCAGCCATTTATTACTAACCCTTGGAGCTTTTGGGATGATTCCCTTGGCCCTGGTTCTTAACTGGGAGCTGATGGAGAGCCTCAGGCGGTCACCACTGGGACTGTGAGCTTCAGAGTCTGTGGCTTTGTTTCTTCACAGATTCATGAGGTCCGCACATGGGCCCAGGACCACAGAAAGGTTTAGAGAACTCTTTTAGTGAGTTTTGCTTTTGAAATGCGGTGTTTCATTTTAGATAATCACAGTTAAAGCATAAAATGCATATGTTTTTATTTGTACTTGTCCGTGCATGGGCATGTAGTATTTATTGTGAAAAGTGATGCATGATGCAAGATGAAAGTAGGTCCTTTGCAAAGCTGTGTTTCAGCTGTCTGTTTACAGTCTTTTGCTGCGACAGTGGTCTGACTTTGGGTAAGCTTTACCGTCTGATTCCCTGGTCCTCAGGAGGGCTTCAGTTGTATGAGCTGCAGTAAATAATTACATGATATGTAATATCCCTGCTCCCTAATCACCTTTTGTTTTTGTCAGTAGGGTTAATTTCCTACCCTATAGTGACATTCACTAATTGAAATATAAGAACTTTACTGTGATACATTTTTTTATTTTAATTTCATTTTATTTTTATTTTTTCCCTTCTTCCGCCTCCCCCCCACTCTGGTTCAAGCCATTGTTTCTCAGTCTAGTTGTGTAGGACACAGCTCCCTGGCCCATGCTGGTGTTATGGGCCTTGCGCTCCCCCCCGCTGAGGCAGTCAGTCGGCCACTCACAGCGGCTCACGGCAGCTCTCGCTGACTGCTGACCACTCATGCTGGCAGCTGCTCATGGCAACACACAACAGCCAGCAGCAGCCCACATTGACCTATGGCTGCTCACAGCAGCCCAGATCCAGGGAGACCTGTTGTTCACAATCTTAGCTGTAGAGGGCACAGCTCACTGGCCCATGTGGGAATCGAACCGGCGACCTCGGCCACCGGGCCAGCCCTACTGTAATACATTTTAAGCGCAGGCTTTTTTTCTGATTCTGCAAGTGATTTACATACAAATTTTTCTCAGCAGAAAATGACATTAAGTGGTAGTTACCATTTAAAATCGGCTTCCCTGTGGCACTTGAGTATTTTACGCCCGTGCAGTGCAGAGAGTGGTCGGGTCCTTACTGCCCGCCCGCGTGCATGCACATAGCAGCGCCCTTCTGTGAGCGTGTCAGGGAAGGTGGAGGTTAGAACCGGAAGGCAGCGGAGCTCATCTGGGCTGAGGGTTCTGGGTTTTCCCGCGGCCCACTTGTTACAATAAGTGACTTCTACGTGGTCGGGTCATTTGGCGAATTAACACAAAGCACCTATCCAGAGAACCACGAGTATTTTGTTGGCACCCTAAGAAGAGGAGGTGTTGACTTCATTGTGCAATTCTGTGGGAAAGTGGCGTTACAAAATATCACTTTCAATTGTAAACACTCCGGGTTGATACAGTGTTACAAGTGGCAGAATGGTTTGCTCAGCCATAGAATGAGAGGAAGGAATGGAGTGTTTATCCAGAGGCGTCATTTACGGAGAAGGAATATGTGAGTGACAGGTGACAATAAATTAAGCCCTCATTTGTGGAATTGGTATCTCTTAGCTTAGAGGTGTGTTCACAGGGGAATAGATTCTTTTCATTGTTTAGAATAACTGGAACCCTGTCTGTAAAACATTTAGTAAAAAAGCCACTTTCTAAGCTTTAGTACATATGTGAAGCCTGATTGGGAACATGTGGGCCCTCTTTAAAGAAAACAGTCCGTAAAATTTTGTTGCTGTATACACTCGTTTTGTTGTTGTTGTTTGTTTGTTTTGCAAGACTTCTTTCTCATCCTTTTTCTTTCTTTGATAAACTCGATTGTGGTAACTGTGTCAAGTGTGACTTTGCATATTCAGCTTCTCAGCAGTGGAAACCGATACCTCATTCGATCTGACGATATGATAGAGACCGTTTACAATGACAGAGGAGAAGTTACGAAAACCAAAGAACGCCGGCTCTTCATGTTAAATGACGTGCTGATGTGTGCCACAGTCGGTGCCCGGTAAGGAACCATTTCATTCCCTAGACAGCTGTGGACCCACGTGCGGTTGGTGGGACACACAGGTGGTGATGTGCTAATTCTCACGCACGCCAAGAGCGTCTGTGTGCAGAGCTTGCACAGCCAGTCCTGTGACTCAGGGAAGCGCAGATGGACCAGACAGCGTGTTTCTAAGGGGTTGCTAGTCACTGCCGGCAGAAACTAGGGCCATGTAGGTGCACATTCTCCTTAAGCACGGCTGACACCGGAATTGGAAACTAAGTTGTTTCTTTTCTAACCCCCCTCAGCCATCCACAGTTCTTGTTTTGATCTTTGGCAAGTTCTTTTTCCTTAGCTGCTTCTCTATAAGTGTATTTATTTATTTCTTTAAAACACATTATTCTTTTTTTTTTCCCCACTGGGGAATATTGGGGAATATTGGGGAGTATGTTTCTCCAGGGCCCATCAGCTCCAAGTCATTGTCCTTCAATGTGTTGTGGAGGGCGCAGCTCAGCTCCAAGTCCAGTCGCCATTTTCAATCTTTAGTTGCAGGGGGCACAGCCCACCATCCCATGTGGGAATTGAACCGGCAACCTTGTTGTTGAGAGCTAACACTCTAACCAACTGAGCCATCCGGCTGCCCCTCTATAAATGTATTTTTGATAAATGTTTTTCTTACATAATTAAATTGCGTATATTCATATTCAGTGTAAACCAAGGAAATGAGTAAGGACACTTTATACTTCTTTCCTTTAACATCGTTTTACATCAGAACTGTTCCAGTACATAGGACACTCGTTGGTTGAGGATTTTAAAACATTTAAGGTCTTCAGATGAGGGAATTGACATACAACTGAATGAATGTGGGTGGTGCGATATGAAGTGGGGTCCTGAGCCGCTCAGAGTGGCTGTGAGAGTCAGTTCCATTCCCGGCGTTCGGGAAGCCAGTGGTGAACTGTTGGCGGTGTGAAGTTGTCTGCGCTGGGGGTATTGACACCGTGGAGAGTGGCCACTATGACAGAACGGGGCCCTCTCCTTCCAGTGAGAGCTGGCTGGTAGCATTTCCCAGCATACCACCACAGAGCAGAGTTTCATGCCTGTTGCCCTCACTCACCTGCCACCACACACTGCGGCTCCTCCTCCCGGGACCTCAGAGTGCCAGCAGGTGGCTGGCGGTGAGAATCTTGGCGCTCCATTGCAGTGCCACCTTCTCGGGACGCAAAAGGACTTGTACAGCCTCTAAGGACACCAAGACCCCGGCCGCCATCGCACTGAGGAGTCTGAAGTCAAACAGGAGGAACAGCGGCTTGGGTGCAGGGCCCTGGGCATCTGTCATTCTAAACACATTCCGATTCATAGCATATGCACCCTGTTTCGCTTCTTACTCACTGGGTGGCTTGTGCCTCCCCCTTTCCGCTTCCCATGGGACCGAAGTGGAAATGGAAGCAGGACCCTCTGACATCAGGGAGGTTGGGTGGCGTGGGTGTGAATGGGCTCCCAGTAAGTCAAGGGCTTCGGTTTAAAGGCTGGCAGTTGGCACGTTGGGCGTTGCTCCCTGCACCTGGACTGTGCACACACATGCACACGCACACACAATGCACACGTGCACACACGCACACACATGTGCACATACACACGCGTGCACACGCACGCACGCGCACACGCACACACGCGCGCATGCACACACGTGCACACACATGCACGTACACACGTGCACGTGCATGCGCACACGCACACACACACATGTGCATGCACGCACGCACACACACACGTGAAGAAAAGCAAAATGTGATTCTCACTGGCTGTGCTTCTGCAAGGGCAGGCTTTCCTGTGCAGGCGCCGGAACACAGGTGTCTGCTCTGGTGTTCTCTGCCCACCCGGCCTGCCCGGCTGTACAAGTGTGTTTTGTGTTTCTCTGCATTTTTGTTCCAGGTGTGAAAACAGAAGAACATAATCTGTATGGGTCATGGGATTTTTTTCCATTTCATTTCCACATACTAAGTATTTTAATCATGGCGTTTAATGACCTGATTTAATCTTATTAAAATGGTTATACTGTACCAAGTGAGAGGGCATGTCAGTGTTACCCCACATCACACAGTTGGCATAACTGTGCCCACGTAGATTTGCCCCGTTAACGTATTTGCCAGAACACTTGAGCATCGTGGCTCAGATGGCCACCAGGAAGCAGCCAGCTGGCTCCTTTGGGCTTTCAGGAGGTATGTCATGTGTCCTGTGTTCTCTGGGTTAGACTAGGAGCCTCCGCCCTGTCATCTAATTGGGGGCCTCCTCATGCAGCCAATGGTAACTACAGGTGAGCACGTCAGAGCACTGTGACACGGCCATGCAGGCATTCCTCTGGGGACATCTCCGGGACAGAGAGGGTCCCTGTGTCATTGTTCACAAAGTAAAAACCTGCCGGTTTTTGTTTTAGCACCTCACATGACAGCAGTGCCCTCACACCGACCAGCCAAAGGTACCTGCTGAAGTGGAGCGTCCCCCTGGGACATGTGGAGGTGATTGAGTACGGCCGGAGCGTGGGTGGAAGCGAGCTCAGCCGAGGTGCCGTGCCACACCCCCCCGGGAGCCTGGCCGTGGTGGCTGGTGTGAAGCCACGTAAGTGACACGTCACTCAAGTGTTTACAGAGGGGGCTGGTGTGCTCTGGGACAGAACTAGCCTCTGACACTGTTAAGAAGACCCGTTAAAGTGGCAACTGTTGGAGTGTGCGTTTTATGTTGGTGGGTGAACGAGGACCTTGGGATGTGTCCCCGTGGGCGAGCATCCTTTGGACTCAAGACCAAGCACTCCTGCACATGGGACGTTTGGTTTCTGTTCTGTGTTTGCCACGAGTCATGAGGACTGGGCCCCTCCTGCGTGAGCACTGAATTGGCGCTCAGGAGGTCCTGGCATGTGGATGGGGCCCCAGGTCAGCTCTGTGCCAGACCAGCTCCTCGCCCCTCCCCCTCTGCTTCAGCACCACCTCCCCCCCATGGAGGGGCCCTTGGCTCTGAATTTCACGAGGCAAAATGAGAGAAAGGTGTCAAAATGCTTCGCAGATGCTCCAACAGTTGCATGTTTATGCCTATTGTTTCCAAACGGTCTTCAGATTTGGAACTTAGCGTAGTAGTCATTACTTTCTCCTCCTCGGTTTCTTTTTTAACCCAAATGAGCCTGGCTAAGGTGTGTTCGCTCTCTGGCCTCTGCCCTGTGTTGTGGAGCACGTGACATGCAGTGAGGGGAACTTGGCAGTGGACCTTTTCATACGGAAAGTGAGCCTGTCTATTAAATTTTAGTAATAAATATAAATAGGCAGTAATTAATCTTTCACATCATTTTTTCTGATACCTTTTAAAAGCTCTAACTTTCCTCACTGGACACACACATTCACTCAGATTCACAGAAGCCTGACACGAATATTGGGTCTCAATAAAGGGTCTCCTATTCCCAGGATGTTACTTGTCACTCCGTTTGGTAATCTGCCTGGTTCCCTGATCCCTGGCGCATGGTAACTCTTACTCTGGACTGGCTGACTTCTAATCATACTGCTACTTAAAGCAATGTGCACAGTCTCAACTGATAATCAAAATGCCGAACTGTTACAGAATTCAAAAGTGGGGCGGGCAGGGGCCGGGCGCAGAAAGGAGGGAAAGAACAAGGGCTTTCCAGATTGACCCACGTCATTGGAATTTTATGAGGTCAACTTGTATGTGGGTTCAAAGTTCTTAAAAATGCACTTAAATTATTTGGCAGTATCGATTGCACATCATATTTATGTCTAGATTTTGTGAATGAAAAATATGTGTATCTGTGTATGTTGTGATGGTGGCAATCTTAAGTGTATCTGTGAGTCAGAGTCCATCCTCGTGTTCAAATCGCTGATGATGCTTTGACCCAGGAAGCGGAGGCTGTGCCACGGCACCGTCTTCTTCACCTTTTTATGTGTGACTCACACCAAGCCAACTCAGAGCAAGACTGCAGTCAGCGAGCAATGTTAAAAGGCTAAAACAGGATGACTCGATTTTAAAAATGTTTTATGGAAGGAAGAATCTGGAAAAAGATTGCTACTGCATTTGCACCCTAAACGTTGCTGCAGCTTTCCATCAGCTTAGTGCGGGGAGCTCTGTAGTTCTCATTGCTAATTAAGAGAAATGTGTCACCTTGGAGAGTAAATCTCTTTCTTCATTCTGAATAAGAAGAACTTGGTTGTCATATTGTAAGTTAAGGAGACTTTGGGAAATATTTACAGACATGATTGTGCTTTGCAGACTTGCCGTGATTTTGTTCAATCGTATCTCTTGACAGAGCAAGGACGTAGGCTCAGAGGGCAGTCTGTCAGGAGCGTCTCTGCACTGCCCTGAACAGGGAGTTCAGTGCAGCTTGTTCTGCCATCAATAGAGATTTGTTCTGCTTCGTCCTCTGGGTGGAACCACACCTTAGGCATAACATGTCTGATCTTCGTCTGTCGTTGCCTTTGGTGGAGGTTGGTGGCGGAGTGCTGTGGCTCAGTGAGCTGTTATTGTAACGAGTTTACTTTAGGAAATAAGAATACTGCTAACTTAACCAGTGCATGAGGGATTCCCCTGCAAGTCGTTCGCTCCCTCCTGCTGGTCCTGCCAGTGGTATGATTTCCACCTAGAGCCGGACGTGCCGCAGCAGCTCAGTAAACATTTTCTGAGTGAATGAGGGAAGGAATGGAGTCACCAGTCACCATCACATTTAATCAAACTGTGTCTTCCCACCTGCCTGTTTCCCGAAGGCCTGTGCTGAAGCGAGCACGCATTCTCATAAACCCCCAAACGCGTGAGCTCAGACTGCACCCAAGGCCACTCACGTGGGAGGCAGGCGTCTGACACGCAAACTGCATGATGGGACGCGCTCCCTACTGGGCGCATGGCGGGCGCTCTGGGAACTCGAAAGGAGAAAGGTTTTCACAGACGATGCCTTTTAAGTTAGGCTTTAAAGGACTGGGATTTCAATAGATGGAGAGTGGAGGTTCATTTGTTCCCTCATTCATTCATTCAGCTGATAGTTACTGAGCAGCCAGCCACACCTGGCACCCCCTCTGGAAGCAGAGGAGGGAGCACATGTGTCCAGGATGTGGCAGGCTGTTCAGTGACTAGAACCGTCAGAGCCGTGACTGTCCCTCCAGCTCTGCTCATGGGTCCAGCCCCATCCACAGGAGTGTAACCAGAGGGGGCCCCTGGGCTCTCCTGGGATCTCCAGGACAGCGGACACTCGGCACTGGCTCTAGTTGGTGACAGTGCTGCCTCTGAGGGAAGGACTGAGAGCATCTGAGTGTCTGCATTAGGCTTCCCATCCGAGAAGCTGCTTTAGAGACGGGCCCTCATTCCATCTCCACCTGATGACCCTTCTATTCCTCTGGTGACACCAGGGGACAAAGCCAGGGGTTGGAGAAAGAAAACAAAGGAATTGCTCGTGACTTAGTAAGCTGTCTGCCTCTGGACTGGAGAGCAGAGTGAAGTTGATAGTGTGTAGGAGATGCCGCTCCTTGGTGAGAACTAACGTGCCTGTCCTCCCAGTAACGGATCTGTGTCACTGACAGGTGCTAGACTGTCTGACCGGCACTGTTTGGATGCAGCTTTCCACATGGGCCGTGGTGTCCTCAGCACAGATGTCCAGGGACGAGCCACCACCATCCTGGGATTCAGGGCTGCTGAAACTCTCCTTTAGGCGTCTCAGTTGTGTTGGATGCGTCACTTTTTAAGCTTTATTTGTTCATTATCTTTTGCCCATAGTGTCCAGTCGCCCATTTCAAGTGCACGGTGGCCTGTTACCTTGGAAGGGCCAAGAGGCCCCACCTGCCGAGGGCCAGGAGGCCCTGGGCACTGAGTCTGCAGCAGGAGGCTGATGGGGGGTCCCCAGCACTGGCTGCAGTCAGGGCCGTGGGGCCACAAGTCCCCTTGGCTCCCCAGCTTAGTGTGTGGGCCTCAGTTCCCGTCCATAAAGTGGGCTTAGTTTTAACTCCGAGCTATGAAAGGAGGGCTTTAGAGTAAATTGTCCTTAAAATGCCTTCTGGATTAAACCCTTTCCTTAACAAGTTAAAAGTTCTGTTTGAGTTGAAAGACGGACCTCACATTAGAACTTGGGGCCTCTGGTGAAAGGGTGGGTGCTACCGCTGATACAGGCCAGTGGCGTATTAACCCTGGGGCAGGGGTTCTCGTGGCCTGTCCCCAGTCACCCAGGAGAGGGACAGTCTGCTGTTAGGGACATCATGAGTCGGTCTGTGGGGCATCAATCCATGATATTGATATCGTTGGCACCAGCCTGCAGCCAGTGAGTCCCTCATGGTTTATGCAGAAGAAGCCGTGTCCCATCGATGAGCCGTGTCCCACGAGTGTGGCTGGGCTGTGCAGACATCCCCAATTGTTATGGAATGACTCAGATTTACCCTCAGTGCTTTTGTTCCTTCTGCAGCTCTTGCCCTTGTCATCCCTAAATTATTTTGAGAAACTGAGTTATAATTCTTGTTCTCAGTTGATATCCACGTGACGTTTGTGCTCTCTGAATGACTGTTCTGAAATTCAGTATTGGAAAGCTGGGTCTGTTATTCAGTGTGGGAGAGAGTGTGGGTGCACTGCCTAGTTACCGGTGCCTCCTGGAGGGGACGTGTGGCCGCTGGCAAGGGCCCCGGTGGGAGCTGCGCGTGGGAGAGGCACGCGTGGAACGTTCATTTGCTCTGCAGCATTCGTCTCCTTGAGTTGTGACATTTTATGGGCATTAAGTTTTCTCTCTAGTGCAAGGGCGTGAAAGCTGGTATCATGGTCCCCCGGCATTCCATGGGTTGGTTTAAGTTTCCAGACCCCTGCAATTATTTTGCAAAATTTTGTGCATTTTTCTGGGGTGATTTAAAGATTGCCCCAACTTCCTGAATTGGGGCTGGTGTTAGGAAGAGAAAGACTCAGAGACACGTCCCTGTCCTCCAGCGCGTTGGTCTGGCACACTCTGGGGGCTGCCTATTGCTTCTTAGTGACATGCCCCTCCCTGTGAGAGAAGAGAAGTGACCCTACTGCCAGAAATGGGGTCACTCTGTGCGGTGTTCTCAGCAGGAGCTTTATAACCGCAATTCAGTCTCCACACCTGGACGTCTTGGCACTTCAGGCTGCCAGGATCGAGCTTGCAGGAGCCGGAGAGGATGTGAGGGGCCTGTCACACAGCTCCTGCTCTGCAGGGACCTTCAGTGGACCACA
Source organism: Rhinolophus sinicus (assembly GCF_036562045.2). Lineage (NCBI taxonomy): Eukaryota > Metazoa > Chordata > Mammalia > Chiroptera > Rhinolophidae > Rhinolophus > Rhinolophus sinicus. The sequence goes on from NC_133754.1 coordinate 796,750, forward strand.
GGGGACCTGCCAGCGAGCCCGGTTGCAGAAGATGGTGACTGAGAAACATCACCCATCTCAAGCGCTTCCCAAGGAGCAGCTCTTACTGTCTCCAGAAACGAGAGTACAGGCTGAATCTCAGTGCCATGTGCGAATGCCAGTACTGCTACTTTGTCATTACTTTCTGGTTAGTTACTTAATCCCTCAAAACAACAATGGGAGTCAAGCGTGGCTGTACTTCTCTGTCACAGGGAAGGTGCCCTGTTGCGAGTACACAATCAGCCTGGTTCTGTGCGGCTGTGATTGGACCAGCATCCGGGTCAGTGTTTCTGGCCTTTGTACTGTGAGGTATTCCATACTGAAGACTCCAGCAGTGAAAAGTGCTGTAGGAACGCATGGGGTGTGTCTCAAGGACACGCCGCCCTTGGCCCGGGCACTTGCAGGTAAAGGGACAGCAGCTCCAGGGAGCAAAACCACCCTGTTTGCCATTGGGACAGTTGTCAGCAGACTTTGGGTCTGCACTGCACGAATGACAGTATTTACAAATAGTGTTGGGAGTGAACTCTTGCTGCCCGTTGACCAGACTAAAACAGTTTAAGAACGTGGGGATGGCCGGTCCTTCTCGGTGCCCTTGTGTGCACGTGCATCCAGCGTGCGCCCGTGTGGGGTGTTCCCAGGGCATGGGGTAATAGCCGTCTTCACGTGTCAATGCTGAGCGCAGGGGATTTCAAGTGACCACATGGCGCTCTCCCTTGGCTGCTCCTTTTACTTGTGTATTTTAAGCTGCTGCAGTGACCTTGCCACTGGGAATGCTGATGTATGGACATCCTTGCGCGTAAATCATCTGCTGATCTGATGTCCGCTCTCAGCCAGAGGGAGGGGGTCTCTTCTGCCCCTGCAGCTCCCAGACAGGTGCCTGCGGGAGGGACAGCGAGAGAACTGGGTCTGCTGGCAGACCTCTGCACCTGCCTTCCCAAGCATTGTATGCGGCGGTGACATCGGCTGTGATGTCCCTGAAGGACAGGCCTTGGCGCGTCACTGTGTGTCTTCTTCCCCTCAGCACTTGACGCTGGTCAGCATGTGTGTGACCATGACACCGGGCACTCATGACTGTGGACTTCAGGAATTCAGACTTTATTTCCAGCTGCAAGGGGGGTGCAACACTTGGTCGGCTCCACTCCGAAAGGGAGAGGCTGGCTGCTCGTGACACTCCACCAGCCCTGTCACTGGAGAGAGCACATACACGTGTCCCTGTGGATTTGGAGGCCCCTGCAGGGGTGGGAATGCTTCCTCCAAATGCAGGAAGAACCTAGATGGACATGTGGGGCTCTGGAAGCATGAAAAATGATGAAAGTCACAGTCCCTTACATTTGTGCCGTACGTGTGCGTTACATGAAAACGTGGATTTCTGTAACACACAGATGTGCGTGCTGGTTCACAGAGTTCTCAGACCCTTGCCGCCGCGCAGTGACGTGGAAGGGACTTCTTCCATGCGTTGTCCCTGCCCAGTGCTCAGGACACGGGCACACACCATTTGAGTGTTTTCTGGTAGCCTGCAGGCAGGTTTAGAGCCTGGGTGGTGAAATGTGACCAGGAAATCCATCGGCATTGCATCGCTTCTAGCACTGCTTTCCCACGCTCTCTGCCTCCAAGACACCAGCTTGAGTTCAAGCATTTTGTGTTTCACGTGTGGCTTACTCACAGGTTCTTGGAACACCCAACTTAGAAGGCGTCTCGGGTCACTTGTTCCCATCGTATTGCCAAGCGGAGGGCAGGTCTTTCTGCAGGCAACTGGTGCAGCCCTTTCCTTACGTGGGTGTGGAATCGCGCAGTTACAGTGTCAGTGACTGAAGGGAAGAAGTCATGTTTCAAGTTAGACGTTTGTCCTCCAAGCTGAGGGATTCCTTCGAACAAACGGCAAATTGAGCAAACACCTGGGCAAATATAAACAGACTATTTATGTTATAAAAATAGACAGATGGAAAACAGACAAGTGGTGGTGGGGGTGAGGGGGCAGGCAGCATTTCCAAAGGGACACTGACGGGGGTCTTTGTGGCAAAGGGCTTGTTCTGTGGTCCCATCACGTGGTGGTCACACACATCTACTACCCAAGCGCTAAAATTCAGAGAGCCGCACTGCGAAAGGAAAGCAGTCACTTTTGCTGTGTGGTGATGTTAAAAATAAAAAACAGATGTAGGCCAATTGGTAAGCTAATGTCGCACTTATCCCAAGGTCATGCTGATTGACTTTGTCATCAAGAGTTAATAAAAGCAGGTATGTGCGTTATTAGCCAAAATGGTCTCCAATTATGAACATACTGGTAAGGAAAAATAAACATGTAAATATAACCATTGCAACAGTGTTTCTCCTTTTTTTGTGCAACTTCATGAAAATAGTTGAGCTGTAACCATCACAGAACTTATCAAGGTTGGCAATAAAAATCGGGCCACTAGAGTAAGTCCTCATGTGACCACGGCTGGGTTCCTCCCGAGCTGGCCCTGGGGGCAGCCAGCTGTCCCCGGGGTTCTGTGTAGCAAGTTCATTTTTGAATTTTCCTTCGCAGTATGTTTATATTTAAAATATTTTGACCAGTAACGTGTTTACTTTCACTGACAAACTTTTGATGCGAACACGGCTTGGTGATAGGTTTGCGGGCACTGTACTAACTGTTGACACATAGGCCGCCGCCCGTGTAGCCGGACCTGCAGGGCGCAGCCAGGAACCTGTTCCCTCATCAGCGCCACGCGTGTTCTCTTCCGCCTGGATTGGGAATCCGGCTCCCTCCTTACTGGCTAGGTGACCTCAGGCGATGCTTTTATATGCAAGGTAGACAAGACAACGTGCTGCTACATGTCCCTGCTTTGTGGGCTTTCAGTGTCATTCTGAGTTTACACCCCACCCATCTGAACGTGTGTGACCTCAGGCAGTGCCATCAGTGACGAGGAGACAGGGTGTGCACCCGTGCCCAGCACCCTGCTGTTAGAATGAAGGACAAAGCCTTCGGGAATGACTGGTGCTGGGCTGTCCCCACTCAGACGCCCAGAGTCGGCACACCCCTGAACACCTAGAGAAAGATCACTGGGAAACTCATTCTGATGTTGGATGGCCCCGGTTCTTGGAAATTAGGTGCAGATTAAGTCATTTCTAGATGCCTCTTACCAATAGTAATGACATCAACAATGTTTAAAAAAATACTAGAAGTCAAAACACATCAGTCAAACACAAGTTGTGAGACATTCTTAAAAATGGCTCACCAGTGTCCTTCAAACACATCAAGGCCATGAAAGACAAAAAGCCCCCGAGGAGCTGACCCAGAGCGGGGAGACTTGAGGAGACACCACAGCTAATGTGTTGTGGGATCAGATCCAAGACCAGAAGAACCACATTGGTGGGAGGCAGGGAACTTGAACATGGTCTGCAGATGGTTCCACAGTGTTGCCCGAGGTGGTGTCCTGGCTTTGATTGCGGTGCTGTGGTTCTGTAAGATTTGAACATGGGGACCTGGGGGAGAGGTGTCCCGAGGGGGCTCTGCTGTTTTTGCAACTTTTCTCTAAATTTAATATTATTTCAAAATAAAAAGTTAGAGGAGAAAGTCTAAATGCTTGAAAACACCTACTGTTCAAAAGCTGGAAATTAGCTAGAACTATTTTCGTGTTTTCTTCCCTCGAAAGCCGGCCTCAGATTGCTTGTCTTCTGTTTGCTTCTTTTTCAGACAAAGTTTACATGGGGCCCGGACAGCTGTACCAAGATTTACAAAACCTCCTGCATGACCTGAATGTGGTCGGTCAGATCACGCAACTCATTGGAGACCTGAAAGGACACTACCAGGTGACTGTCAGCCACTTGGTTTCAAATTCCCTTTTTCCTTCTGAGTTGCTGTCAGCGTGTGAGTGTTTTGCCCACCAGGCTGTACCGGAGCGAGAGCCCAGGTTCACTGTAAGAATCGGGCTGGTTGTGTTTCCTCCCAGTCTGGACGGTGGGGGAGGGGAGGTGGGGCTCCTTCAGTGTAACTGCCCTTCACTCGAGTGACGGTTCATGGAGCTATATCTCAGCAAAGCACCGTGTGGCCTGACTCCCAAGGGTTTCTTTTTCGTAATCAGATGTGTCGCTGGCGTCCCTGGGATTTTCATGTTGCAACCATGCTCTTCCCCTCAGGATGGTACTGTCTTAACACTTTTCAAATGTGCCTGTGTGTTTGCCCCGCAGAACCTGAGCCAGTCAGTGGCCCACGACTGGACATCGGGTCTGCAGAGGCTTATTCTGAACAAAGAAGAAGAGATCCGAGCCGCCGGCTGGTGCAGGGTCCAGCTTCAGCTCCCGGGCAAGCCGGACAGGTCAGTGGTGCCTGCAGAGCATGACCTTCTCAGCTGGTTCTTTGTCAATGTGCATGTCTCGGGGTGGTGACTACTTGGGGCAGGTACGCATGTGACTTTGCCACGATGGCTACATCCTGTGCAGTGAATGCCCTCTGTCCTTTCTGGCAGGTCTGGGCGGCCAGCTTTCTTTACAGCTGTGTTCAGTACCTTCACGCCTGCCGTCAAGGAGTCCTGGATCAGCAGCCTGAAGATGGCCAAGCTTGCCCTCGGTAGGAGTGGGTTGCTCTACGCAAAATGAGGCGCGTTCCATCAGGGGACAGTGTACATTTCCTAGTCCCTTGGAGTTTTCTGTTATGATGAGACACACAGCTAAGAGGGGACCGTCATGGTAGGGAAGTAAACTTGACAGCAGAGTCATCCACTCACCTGAACGAGGGTTTATAAATGGGAAGCTTACCCCAGTACAGGCATTGGCTGGAAGTTTATATTATAATTTAGGGAGTGTACGGCAAAAAGCCCTCACTTTTATTATAAAACATTCTATATTAGCTGAGATTCTTCAACACAAGGGAAAGCTGTGAGTCAGGAGTCTAGCCCTGGGTCCCATCAGGTCTGGGTCTACATGTCAGGAAAGGTTCTTAGCTTCTGTGTCCTCGTCCCCACCTGTGAACTGAACTACAGGTGGGGCTAACCTTCCAGCATGAAAAACAGGTCCTGCCAGCATGGATTGACTGTGTGATTATTACCTTGTTGCTTGCCTTTTGTTCATATATATCAAACTGAGATAGATAGATAGATAGATAGATAGATAGATAGATAGATAGATAGACAGATACATAGGTAGATAGATAGATATGTATTGATATGTACGTTTATGTGGGTTATACACACAGACTTGTTGCTCAGAACACTGAGCATGTGTGTGTGTGGAATTCCCTTTCAGATGCAAACAGTTATATCCACTGATAATAAGATAGAGACAGGCAGTGGGCCGGGGGCGCTGTGGTCAGTGGGGGGCCTGTGTTAGGCAGGGGTTGGGGGTCAAGCACCCTAGCTCCTTTCTCCCTGAATAATTTAGTGGTTTATCAGGTGACTCAGCAAACAGAAATGGCCCACTCTCAGAGTATGTTGAACCTGAAAACACACTCCCTTTTATCTTTGATGAATTACATGTTCACAACTGAGATTGACAAGTTGCTTTGGTAGGAAAATATTTCTTCATTCCTTGGTGCTCTTTTATTCCTAGCCTTATATCATGTTAAAAACTTTTCACTATATCTCTGGTATTTGAATCTAAACATGTCAGTTGCTTTGGGGGAAAAAAAAAAAGATAAACATAGGCCTAGGTATTTACACAGCGACAGTTCATAGCCCTTCATGTTGGCGCGTCCAGGAGCAAACAGGGACATGGGACGTCACTTACGTGTGGCAGCGTGAGTTCTAAGAGCAGGGGCTGTACAGCCTCTCCCGTAAGGAAGGGTGGCCCCGTGTTCCAGGAGTACCGCGCTCAGTGCCCCGCCTCACAGCAGGGGCAGATGTCGGCTGCGCGCCAGCTCACTGCTGTCCTTGCCATTTTCTCCCTGACCGTGACCAGAGGAGGAGAACCACATGGGCTGGTTCTGTGTAGAGGACGACGGGAATCAGATCAAAAAGGAAAGACACCCTCTCCTCGTGGGGCACATGCCGGTGACGGTGGCCAAGCAGCAGGAGTTCAAGGTGACAGGCGGGTGGGCGTTCACGGTCACGCCTTCCTTGTCCCTCTTGGGGAGTGACTCGCTAGGGGCGGAGTTCCAATGTGTCTCCCAGCCCAGCCGCAATCAGTGCTTCCCTGGAGCCATTAGAAGTCACCCGAGGTCGCTGTTTTGGGACCCCAGCATGCATTCCAAGCGTGTGTGTGAGGCGGGGGCACACGCGGTCACATCTGCTCTTGTTTGCACCAGGTCGCAGAGGCCTCGCGCTTGTGGGGCGGGCGGTGCCCACTGTGACGTCCCTCCTCGTCCAGAGCTGTGGGTCTGCAGCTATAGCCTGTCTGTTCCCACTGCCGGCCCCGGGACACTCCGACTGGGAGGCTGGGGTTCCCTGTGGCTCCCCCAGCTGAGGGGCCACTGCCCGGGGGGCAGGAGGGGCAGGCCCGCCTGTGATGTGCTCCATGACAGCTGCTCCAGCCAGTGCTGGGGTCTGAAGGTGAAATACTAAAGCCTGAAGTAGCTTGCTTAGGTGTTTGCTCCTCGAAAGCTAATTTCTGAGACTCATACTGTAATTGTTTCCTCTCTCAATCTTTGATAAGTTGTAACCTGGACTTTCTGTGGTTAAATGTCAGGACTCTGTCCTTCATTTAAGATATGACTTTGTCCAAAAGCCTCCTGGTACCAGTGTAAATGTGGGCGTTTGATTTTCTTCTCCCCCCAGATCGAGTGTGCCGCTTACAACCCTGAACTGTCCCTCAGCAGTGAGGGCCAGTCGGACTCCAGGCCCACGGCCTCTGGCTTCCTGTGGGTAAGATGCCTCGTGAGTCTCTCACCAGCTGCGTGGTCAGTGCCACGTGACTCGCAGAGCTGAGGGCTTCAGGGGAGGGTTGTTAGTTGCCAGCGTTCCCTGGATTATCTTCCTAAACACAACAGTCGTGAACCGTGAAAGGGAGCTCATCACTTTGGAAGAGAAGTACAATTCTTAGGAGTTAAAATGTTTCTCCCTTTTCTTTTTCATCTAAAACTTTGCCAGATTAAATTCAGTCCAGAGATAAGCCACTTAACTAGCATGAGAAGAACTTAAATGTTTCTTCAGTTTCGGTGGTTCAGTTGCGTGGTTTTTCCCCTCCAAGACATCGCTGGCTGTTTACACTAGAAACTTAAAGTGAATTTGTTCCAAATAAAATACTGCATTTGAATTATGCTACAATTGCAGTGGATACTTCTGGTTCATGCAAATCAGAGGAATTCCCCAGGCGGTGTGTGTTGAGGTGTTCTGGGGTCCCCCTTCCCGGGACCCCCTGAGTTTTGCACGATGGGCCTGCTCACGGTTGCTTTGCCTCCCCAGTGTCCTGTCCTCGGTCAGCTTGTCTGCCACCTCAGCCCGAGCTGCTGCATCAGTGCTGCTGGCTGAGTGTTGAAAAGGGACAACTTGATTACCTGATAATTCTTTGCTTCTATGTATCAGCGAAGGGATAGGCTTCTTTCCCTCAGGATTTTGAAATTTTAAGAGAAATTTTTTTCATTAATTGGACCTGTAGCGGGTGCCTTCTTTTCTCTGCTGGTCACTCCCCACTCCTGTCCCCAGAGTGGGACGTGGCAGTCTAGCCTCCTTCCCCTAAAAAGCTGTCAAAGCAGGATGCTTATTTGTAACATGGAAAAAACACAGTAAGAATAAGGAAAGATGTCACCACATTTCCAAAACTAGCTGAAAGGAGAAATAATCTGTGAAGAATAGACACCACCCTAAATTGGCCGGCTTTGTCTCATAAGATCCAGGAGCTCACAAGATCTGATGCTTTCCCACTTAAAAGGCAATTAAATTTAAGTTTATATCGGAAAGAAACTTTGCTGAATGTCTTACGTGGTCCGAAGAGCGGGAGGGTTGGATACAGTGACGGCTGTTAGGAAAGGACATCAGTACATCCTAGGTTAGATGCTAACGACCCAGCGGGGTCCAGTCGTGCAGCTTTTTCTCCTTTGAATATTGTTTTCTTGGGTAAGGTCTGCTAAACTTTAGTGTGAAATTATTTAAAACTGATATTAATCTGCTTGATGAGATTTTAAATTGTGTACAAATACCACTGTGTACGGTGAGGTCTGTGATTTTTTTTTTAAAGCACATAAATGTGATTTGTTTTAAGATCAAAACTGCGATCTTATTAAAATTAAAAGAAAAAAATAAGGCAATTAAATATGTTGAGAAGGAAAAGCGGAACTGTTAGCATAGTTCACATACCATCTGACTCTTCTCAGCGTGGTGGCTCACGGGAGACTTGGCTTTTGTCGCTGCTGCTGCTTGTCAGGTTTCAGCTACTGCGTCTGCACCCACACACCCGCTTCTCCCCTTAATTCCCTGATTCAGATCGGAAGTTGTACCAGCCAAATGGGTCAAATTGCCATCGTCTCATTTCAAAATTCCACCCCGAAAGTCATCGAGTGCTTCAACGTGGAATCTCGCATCCTGTGCATGGTGCATATCCCTGCGGACGAGCCTAGCGCCACCATGGAGCCCGAGACCCCGGTGGGAAAAGCGCTGGTCCCCACCATCTGCTTAGGGACCGAGGAGGGGAGGTGGGTGCTCCCACTGTATCACAGGCACCCTCGCTGCTCCATGGCCAGCAGAGCAGTAAGGTGCTGGGGTGGGCAGTCAGGCCAGTCTGCTGGGAATTGTCCCACAGGAGTTCATCCGGGGATGAACCCCAATACGTCTGAGTACTACATGTGTCTGCCATGGGCGTGGTTCATTCTCATTCATGCTTTGAAAAGTACACTCTTTCCTCTATTTTGGAATAAACAGCCACAGTCTGTGTTATAATCCTACGGTACACTGACACAGGTTAAAGGAAAGTTAAAATGATTTTCCTGAAGGCAGTTCCAAGATAAGGAGTAATTTGTCTTTAATCCAGAATTCCTCCTTTAAAACAAAACAAAGAGATCAAAGTAGTCGCATCTTTAAATGTAGCCATGAGTTTGCAGAGGAGCAGGAGGGCACAGGCGAGGGTGGGATGCGGTGCAGTGCGATGGGGGCAGGCGCGTCTGCTCATTGTGAGCACGTGTGTTTATTAGCTCACGCTTTTCTTTTCAAGCATTTCCATTTATAAAAGCAGTCAAGGCTCCAAGAAAGTGCGTCTGCAGCACTTCTTCACCCCCGAGAAGTCCACTGTCATGAGCTTGGCCTGCACGCCGCGGAGCCTGTACGCGGGCCTCGTCGATGGGGCTGTGGCTGTCTACGCAAAAGCAGAAGGTAGGGGTCGCCCGGCGCCAGCAGCTCTCATCCTTGTCCCAGAGCACATGTAACTTTCTCACTCACAAAAGGACGATGGGAAACTAGAATGAACACACAGGAGAGGGTTTTGAAAGTCAGTGTCCTGCCAGCCCCTCCGAATCCCACAAAGGAACGAGCTCAGTGTGCACCTTCCTTATTGAGCCTGAATCTGTTCCCTGCACCTGCCCTCACTGTCCTCTCCGATGGAAAGAATTGCAGGCCCCTCAGCGTGTGGGGCTGTCACGCTCTGTGCCAGCCCAAGGGTCAGAGAGCCTGGACTCTGGCTGTTGTCCTCCTCTGTCCCAATCCTTTCCTGGCTTCTCTAGCCTCTCCGTTCCTTTTGTCACAGTCCCACCGCAAGTTCTCGTGGGTTCCAGTGATGGCAGCTGGCCTCGCTGCCCTGTAGCAGGCACCCAGCCCAGGGTGGTCCGTGCTGTGCACCTGGTCCTCCCGTGCTGGCAGGTGTAGGTGGCGCTGCCGGCTGCTCCTCCTCCTGCCCCTCAGCCCCTGCCTGCAGCTGTGCTCCCTGTGATGGCTCCGCCTCCACGAGCTGCTTTGAGGAGCTTCCCGCCACTCCTTAGGGAAACTCACTCAGGGGGATTTGCTCTGTGCCTCGCTGGTGGCAGACGGGTCTCCCTCCCTGTCTCCAACCCTCCGTGTCTCCCTCCCCCCCCCTCCAGAAGTGCCGAGTTCATGCCCAGCTCCCGGCTGCCACAGCCAATGCCACAGACACTGGCCTCTCGTTGTCCTTTCCATCTCAGCCAGGCCCCTTCGTGCCCACTAGACACCCTTGACTCCTGGTTGTACTGCGCTCCTACTGCCCCACACCCTCCTACCTCCACACCCTTCATCCACCAGCAAATTCGTGTCCACTCCTCCAAAACAAGTCCTGGTCACGTCCCACCCTGGTCCCTCCCATGTGAACAGACTGAAACCCCGTTCCTGTCCCCCGTGACCTTCCACGTGGCACCTGCCCACCCTCAACTCACCTGCCCCTCCTGGTCGCTGCCGCACGTATGCAGCGTCTGTCTGTTGCTCAAACACAAGCCCTTTCCCAGCCGAGAAGTTTGTGCCAGTTGGTCCCTTTCCTGGACGGCCGTGGTGCCGTTGGCCTTGCCCTGCACCCTTGCTTCCTTGCAGAGGTCATACAAGCGAGGCCGCCCCTGACTACAAGCGAGGCCGCCCCTGACGCACGCACGAGCGAGGCCGCCCCTGACGCACGCACAGGCGAGGCCGCCCCTGACGCACGCACAGGCGAGGCCGCCCCTGACGCACGCACAAGCGAGGCCGCCCCTGACGCACGCACAGGCGAGGCCGCCCCTGACGCACGCACAGGCGAGGCCGCCCCTGACGCACGCACAAGCGAGGCCGCCCCTGACGCACGCACAAGCGAGGCCGCCCCTGACGCACGCACAGGCGAGGCCGCCCCTGACGCACGCACAGGCGAGGCCGCCCCTGACGCACGCACAGGCGAGGCCGCCCCTGACGCACGCACAGGCGAGGCCGCCCCTGACGCACGCACAGGCGAGGCCGCCCCTGACGCACACAGGCGAGGCCGCCCCTGACGCACGCACAGGCGAGGCCGCCCCTGACGCACGCACAAGCGAGGCCGCCCCTGACGCACGCACAGGCGAGGCCGCCTGACGAGGCGAGGCCGCCCCTGACGCACGCACAAGCGAGGCCGCCCCTGACGCACGCACAAGGGAGGCCGCCCCTGACGCACGCACAGGCGAGGCCGCCCCTGACGCACGCACAAGCGAGGCCGCCCCTGACGCACGCACAAGCGAGGCCGCCCCTGACGCACGCACAGGTGAGGCCGCCCCTGCACGCACAGGCGAGGCCGCCCCTGACGCACGCACAGGCGAGGCCGCCCCTGACGCACGCACAAGCGAGGCCGCCCCTGACGCACGCACAGGCGAGGCCGCCCCTGACGCACGCACAGGCGAGGCCGCCCCTGACGCACGCACAGGCGAGGCCGCCCCTGACGCACGCACAAGCGAGGCCGCCCCTGACGCACGCACAGGCGAGGCCGCCCCTGACGCACGCACAAGCGAGGCCGCCCCTGACGCACGCACAAGCGAGGCCGCCCCTGACGCACACAAGCGAGGCCGTGGAAGGAGCCGTAGCGTTTGTGCCGGTGGCAGCCTCGCCTGCAGTGTGTGCCTGCGCCACACTGAGCAGCGCAGTCGAAGGCACCCCGTTCAAGTTGAAGGCGGCCTTACCGTGTCGTGAACGTCCCCACTTGCCTGTTGTCGGCCGTGCTCACCTCCGTGTAAGACAGTCACTCACAAGCAGGTTTGGGGTCGGGAGGCTCCGGGCTTCCCGTGCAGAACGAAGAAGGAACAACTCGCTTTGCAAACAGGGCCTTGTCCTCCCCGAGCAAAGCATTTTTATTTGATGAGGGGCTGATGGATGAACAGCTTAGTTATGTTTTTAGGCACGATGGCTTAATTAAGGGTTAGTTTGAAAACTGAAGATTGCGTTTAGTTATTCACAGGGTAATTCCATCAGCCACTGTAAAAACTGTGTTAAGTCTGCTTTAAATCACCTTTTATTGCTACGCAAGTTGCGTATTGGCTTACACCGTATGGAGTGTGATAAACCTCATCAGTAGATCTCTGAAAATATTTTCAAACCAGAATATTTGATCATTTCCTGTGTTTCAGGGATGCAGCAAGTTCATCAAGAGAGAGGGATGCCTTTTACCTCAATTTTGGTTTTTTCATATTCGTTGAAGATGTGTTTTCTCATCCTAATACAGTGTATGTCAAAGGATATTTTTAAAAATGCAGGGATGGGGGCATTTATACACTCATCCAGTTATTTTGGGTGAAATTCCTTTTAATGATATCTGAGCCAATTTTTTTATTATTATTGTAAATAATAGAATTTATCAGACGCCTGTCTGCCAAGTGCTATGCTGAGCCTTTTCATTGCATTATCACATTTTGAATTCTCATAACAACCTTTGAAGCACATGGCAGTATTGTCTGCATTTTGCAGAGAAGGCAGATGAGACGTAGGGTGGCTACGCTGTCCAGGACAGGCGCCAAGTGGCAGCCCGGGGAGAACGGACGCCGGCTGCCTCAGCCGCTCCGAACTCCATCGTTAGGCACCTGTGGAAATGGCGTGAGTGCTTGTAACTCGAATGTTTGGTTGTCTGTCATTTAGAATCGATCTTTTTCCCAGGTCTTGTGCACAGATAACTGAGTTTGAATGAAATTAAAAGGAATGTTTCCTTTCAGACGGATCCTGGGACTCTGAGCCTCAGAAGGTTATCAAGTTGGGAGTGTTGCCAGTGAGGAGCCTCGTGATGACGGAAGACATGCTGTGGGCGGCGTCCGGGGGCCAGGTTTTCATCATCTGTGTGGAGACGCATGCTGTGGAGGTAGGTGGCTGTAAGGGGCTGCCTGGTGCCGGCAGGTGCATTCCAGGACCAGTTCCGCCCCCCCCCCTTGGGCCCCCTGGGGCTGGAGGTCAGAGGGCCTCCAGCAATCAGCAAATAGCAACCCCTGCCTGTGGCTGAAAGAAAACCTTCTAGATTTGGCTAGAAAGACAGAACTAACTAGGAACTTCCAGTAACCGTTGTCTACCACTCACTCGTGGGAAAAATTGTTCATTGTTTACCTGGAAATTCATATAAGCACAGAACTTTAAAAGAGCTATCCAGTGTGAACATAAAAGAGATTCTTCGAGGACATATGGAAAATGAGCATTCGATGGAAGTGGCATTTCAGATCAGTGGGATAAATGGATTATTCGATAAAGGATGATGAGACAAGTCACCATTTGGAAAAAAATGTATGTCAGGTCCCAGCTCTGTACCTTTGTAAACATTCCAGATTGAATGTAACATTAGGATATACACAGGACTGGGAACTTGCCCAGGTGATAGGCCGGTCTTGTTACCTTGCCGTGGGGGATGCACGTACCAGGGAAGTGGCCATAGTAAAGAAAGCGATACATCTGGTAAATTTTAGAACCTTTTTCACAACTAATATGTGTGTGTGTTAGTATCAAAGATTTTGTAAATTAAAAATAGGGAAAATATATGGTACATCTGTGACTAAGAGTGAATGTTCTTAGTCAAAGAGATTTCTTCCTAAACTTTAAAAAAAGGATGCCAGCTCGTAGAAAATGTTCAGAGGACATGAAAAGGCAGCTCACAGAAAAAGAAATACAAATAGGCAGTCTACTCACCAATGTGCACACACAGATAGGTGTCTATTTATACACACCCATGATATGCTCAGAAACAGCTGCATGTGTGCCTATGTGTACATGGACACACACACACCTTACTCTCATTATGAACAAAAAGTTGCTCGTTAAAACAAGGGACAGTGTTCGGGCTGCCAGCGCTGGCATGTGGTGCCCAGGGCTGAGGACTCAGCTGGGGTGGGATGCCTGGCAGTGCCTGACGGGCAGCCCTGCCTCTCCCGTTGGCATTCGCAGCCTCCAGCTTTCTGGGAAGCTGCTGCCAACCGGCCGCAACGGTGTCGGCTACAGTGTTGTCTGGTCTCACAGGTCATTGGAAATGTCCAGATGAGCATCGGTGGGGGGACTGGTCGAACTGCGCGTGCTCTGTGACAACCCAGAAGGTGTGTGTGCAGCGAGGGGAGGCGTGCCCCCAAGTGCAGGCCGGCAGGTGTAGCAAGGGGTGAGCGTACACACGCGAGGGACGCCCGTGCCAGCTGGCCCTCAGCACCATGCGTTTCAGCCGTTAGTGGTTGTGCGACGTGTGTGTGAGTGCACGTGCACCTGGAAAGGTGCAGAAATTCCTGGGAAGATGCACAGAAGCTGTCACTTCCATGCAGGGAGCAGGGGTGGGAGAGAAGGAAGTTTAGATTTCTTTGTCCTTTTGAACTTTTTAGCCATGTCACGTATTACGTTTCTTATGAAAAGGTCACACATACTTCATTATTTGCTGTCTGTCCATCACCGTTTCCGACCGTCTCTGCACTGAGTAAATTCCAATAGCACAGGGTTTTCCGCCTCATGAATAAATAGGCCTTTGCCCTCCTATGAAGGGCCGGAGGACGGGCTGATGCAGAGGGGGTCTGCGTCACCTCCGAGGCTCTGAGTCTGCACACTCAGGCACTGATGCCCCATGGACGCCTGAACATACGAGTCCAACTCTCCTCGGGGCATCAGGTCACCAGGGCGGGACTTGCAACCACTTTGCTAATGTCTTGCCAGACGCATTTTAAGACATTCATGAAATCCATGTTAGGACATAGTTTGGTGGCTGTGCTGTTATCTCAAAGTGGAACGTACGGCTTCAACGCCGAGATCGCCTTTACAGTGTAGAGCGAGCGTGGGTGACCATGGTCAGAGTAACCGTCCATGCGTCAGAGTAACCATCCCGTGACGGTTACTGGACGTGGGTGGGTGCAGTCCCAACCCAGGGAAGACCCCCGAGGGTGGCTCGGGACAGCAGGTTGTTGTACACACCGGGCACAGGTGCAACCAGAAACTGGTCCCGGAGGGATGCCAGGCTGATGCTGTTTCTGGTGGACCAAAAGTAGCTTTTTCGTCTGCATTTTGTTTTTATTGTAACCTCCCCACTATCCTGGAAGCTCTGCCTCCTAAAGCCACACACCGTCCGTCAGTGGGACACTTGGCAGGAGGAATGCAGCTGATGGCAAGAAGAAGAGGGCAGGACAGAAACATTTAAAATTATGTTACAGTAACTTTTTGTTTCTCCTTCTGTCCATCTGATACTTTTTATGTCATGTGTCCTTAGAGAAAGAGACCTTCAGTCAAGTATGGGGCAATAATCAACCAAGGCCACTTTCATAGAGGCTGTAAAAGGTGCCTGCATGGTTCACACCCCCGTGTCACGTTAGTTACAGTGTGAGACACAGAGTTCAACCCCAGGGCAGCCGGCTGACCTTGGCTGAGCGCGGAACGGCTGAACGCGGCCTGAGTTACCAGATCTATCAGCTGGTGAATAAGCCTTCTTTCTTTGGCTGTTTATGGGTAAAAGGACATAAAAAGTGTCTAGAGGAGAGCACCCCATGAGTGGTTGTTATTTATTGTTAGAAAAAATATTATTTAAATAAACATAATATAAGCCAGAAATAACATTTTGTTATTCTACATTTGGGTTTCTATTCACAGAGAAGCAGTAATCACAACCTTTCTTTAAAACATTTCTCCAGAAATAATGCATTAATTCTGCCATAAATTTATACCAAACAGCTGGAATGATAGTTTCTGTAGCTGCCAGGCTAACGTAACGTTAAATTATGACCTTACTATAATCCAAATATTATTTCCACATGTTCCAAAAAATTTACATGCTGTAAATCTTGAACACTCAGAGAGAAGTAACGTATTTGGATCTGAATAAAAGTCCCCTTTCTGTGCTTTTTTGTACAAAAATGAGTAAATGCTTTTATATGGAGTCAAGCAAAACCCTGCTCTCTTCTGAAGAAAATGAAATTCATTGTGTAGTTCCTGTTGTGTATGAAATCCACGGCTGAGGGGTTGGCACAGCTTTTAAGACCGGAAATCCCGAGGGGTCTCCACCTGGTGCGTGGGGGCGGGAGGGCTGCTGGCAGGGAAGTTCCAGAATGTGCCCTGTGTCATAGGAATGGTGTGTCTTGGGGTGAGCCGGACGCAAGGTGTCAGGTTCTTTCGGAAGAAGCAGCCCAGAGGAGTGAACGTCTTACGGTGACTTCACCCCGTCAGCAGTTAAGTGGTATGTCAGGTGGGGACCCCAGGGTGCGGCCCCAGCTGTCTCGTCATCAGGCAGCGCTGGGCACATCCCCTAGCCAGGCGGGTTATTCGAGCCCAACAGGCAGGAATGAAACTCTCTGCCTCCCCGTGAGGTCCTCACGAGCCGGACAGAAAACATGAAATGCTAAACTGCCACATAGTAATGAAAGTTACAGTCGCCCAGATTTGGGGATGGGGAGGAGTCTTCTTTCTTCTCTCTCGACTATTTATGGCTTTCTACCCTGGGCTTATCTAATGCCTTTCTTTGAAAAAACAAAAAAAAAACGAGTGTTGAAACATTGATGCAGTTCTAAAAGTCAGCGGACATTTAGGAACAGGCTGATTTTTTTGGCTTTCTGGCCAGTCTTGACGTCAGTGGGCTTCATGGTAGTTTGTTTCATTACTAGAACACTTGAAACTAAAACCTGTCGTTCCTCACTCTGGGTTTTCTGCATACGCAGTACCCCTGACTGAGGACAGACAGGGAAAGAAAGAAGAAAAAGACTTCTTTCCAACCCCTGGCAACGGAGGGAAGCTAGAAAGAAAGGATGGAGTAGATAATGTCGGAGCTGATGGAACAGCAGGGCCGCTGCTCTCTGCTCATGAGAGTAAACTTCTCTCTGTGCAGCCAGGAAGGCCGGGAGCGAGCCCACCCCCGACCGGGTTCTTCCCGCTCACACACCTGCCCAAGCCCTGCTTTCTCCCAGAGACTGCAGGTCACACCCTGCTGCCCAAACTTCGTTTTCAAACAGAAAACCACGGCTCTGAGAAATTAGGAGACACACGCAGCATCTCAGAGTTAAATTACTATCTGTGTCATCCGTCATCCAGCAGAAAGGTATCGGGTGTCTTCTAAGTACGAGGCACTGGAAAAACCAAACTAGAAAAAACTCACAGACTGGTTGGGGTGCCAGCATAGGTGAGGGTGCCGTGGAAACTTGAGGGCAGCACCAGCCTGTCAGGGGTGCATCTGGGTCACCTGCAAGCCCCATGTTCCACAGTTACTGCATCGAGACGGCAGCCCAGAGCTGCAAACCGAGTGTGCGCCCTGGGCACCCACACGTGTGGCACGCCTGTGAGGCCGCCCTGGCAGGGTGAGTAGGCTCTCCCAAGAGGGAAAGGCAGAGGACACCTCAGAGAGCAGGCTCCGGAGGAACTGCAAAGGGGTCTCCTGGCTGGAAACAGGGCGAATCTGCGACCAAGGTAGGAAGTGAGGTGGGGCAGGTGTCAGGGAGCTTGGGGTTCATCTCAGCTCACTCAGCTTCAGACTCTGTCCTGTTGAGATGTCAGAGCGGGTCCCTCAGGGTCACCACCCCTCAGGGGGCCCGTGGGCAGTGGTGGAGACGTCCTATGACCACGGGACGCTGTGCCTTTGGCCCTCCTTCTTAGAGCAGATTTGTGTGTGATGTGAGCCATGGAGGGATTTCAAGTATGGACCAGATATTTTGAAATCTTTATTCTCAGGAGGTTATTTGGCCAGCAGTGTAAGGGGGGTGAGGTTTGAGACCGGAGGATGAACCGAGAAGGGCATTCCAGAACTCTGGGAAAAGGAAGCCTCCCCAAGTGGAAAACAGAGGAGTGGGAGAACTTAAGAGGCAGACTTTGCAGAACTTGAAGACTTGCAGAATAAGGCAATTCTGGAATGAAAATGAGCAGCTGTGGAATGCAGCAGACAGGTGAGCAGATGGATAGGTGTTGTCATGATTTGGCAGCACCACAGAGGAGGTATGTGGTAGGGGAATTAGCAGGAACAAATAGATAAATGAACTCGCCTCACAGCAGAGAAAGGGTGGCCCTGCAGAAGCATCTCCTGGGAACATTCTAGAGGTGCCAACTCTGCGCTGACCCCAGACTCGCAGAGTTGGGAGCCAGGCTGAGGACCATCAGCTATTTATCCAGCGTCCTTCGGGGGCCGTTCTAGTAGTGATTGTGAAATAGTCAGGGGAGAGGACGCAGCTTCGCTCCTTTACTTTGCAGTAACGACTCCACGTCATGCAGTGGCACTTTTTAACCTCTGTCACCTTCCTATGCCCAAGGCACTTTTCCATGGGGTAGTGACCTCTGTATTCTGCACTGGTGGAAGAGCCAGCTGTGCTGAAGTCTGGCACCTACACTGAGCAGCAGACAGCTTTTTCCTCCTCAGAGATGTGTGGGTTTCCAGGGATTGCCATGCAGACTGAGTGGTGGGCACTGTTCTGCTGTGGGTCCCTAGGATCTGGCAGTGGCGAGGCACATTCTGTGGAAGCCCCTGCACCTGCCTGCAGCCCCTCTGGCAGCGGGGTTCCTCTGAGGGGAGCTCTTCTGGTTTCCAGATCCAAATGGAAGCCTCTTTCCCCCAGGAAGCCCGGCAGAAGGGTTAAGCCGTAGCTGTCCCCTTAAGACAGTGGTGTGGGGCCGTGGAAGCCACCCTAAAGGCCCAGGGTCTGCCCGTCCCACAGGCCCCATGCCCTGGCAGGCAGGGCTGGTGACAGCACGGCCCCTGCCCTGGGCCTGTGGCACTTCTTGGATTCTGAGTCTCAGATCCCCCAGGGAAATCTACCGCTCTTTGACGATGTAGGAAAAGTCAGTGACATGCATTTGTTCTGGGGCAGACTGTTTTGATGAGCCCCCTGAAGGTTGAGACTCAACCAAATACAGGTTTAGGCTGCAATGAAGAATGAAAGCCGGGACACAGTCAGGTAAAAACTGCTCAGGAGAACAAGGAAAGGCAGGTGTCCCCAGGAACAGCCCTAAGAGTAATTAACCCTCATGCGGGTGAGGATGCTGCGTTTGAATATGCAAACGAGGGGCAGGACCTAGGAGGAGGTGGCCAAGTCCTGACATGTGTCTGTGTGTGTCTGGCTGCCTAGCGTGGCTGCTCCAGGCCGTGATGGCTCAGTTGGGCCTGGAGCCGAGTTAGCAAGTTAAGGGCAGCCCTAGGGACCCGGCACAGAACGGGCAGGGTCCCACCTCCCTAATAGCCGCCGACTCTGAAGTGATTCTCGTAGCGATGCTGTTCCATTTTAATTTTCCTCTTAAAACCCACTGCCCTTGTGTCATTCAGGAAGCAGAAAGCGGTGCCTCAGGGCTCATACCTGGCATCGCTAATTCACAAGTTTTCAAGCTTGACACTACAGTGGGGGCTTTAGCAGAGCAGGGACATGAGGAGGGAGAGTGGGGGCGACCGGGAAGCAGGGAGGGTGGGAGAGCCTGGTCCCCTCACAGTGTCGCCTACAGGCAGTGTGGGCCATCAGTGTGCTCAGGCACTTGGGGAGGGGACTGGGTCTGCCCTGGAGTCCAGGGGACATTGGCTGGCCTCCGTCAGCAGTCAGGTTTTACACTCCCAGGCGCTCCCTCCGCTCGCTCCCATTTCCTGTCCTGCCCATCTGCTAGGGGCCCTGCCTGCGCTGGGCCACCACCTGTCTGCCGTTCTCCCCTGTGGTAACTGGGAGACAACGTGAGGTTCTAGAAAGCTCTTTGACCTGCTGTGGCGGGGGAATGAAACTAAGGCACGCTGCTTGATTGCTGGTGGTTTGGGAGTGATGGTCCCTTGCTCTGCATCCCTGAGTGCGTGCGGAGTGACTCTGGGTCCAGCCAGACAGGTTCTGGCAGGACGGTGGCACAACCCCAAGCGTGGTGGGGGCTGCAGGGGCTCCCCGTGCCAAGCGATGCCCACCCTTCACCTTCTCCTTAACTCCCAGAACCAGCTGGAGGCCCACCAGGACGAGGGCATGGTGGTGTCACACATGGCCGTGGCCGGCGTGGGGATTTGGGTCGCCTTCACATCCGGGTCCACGCTTCGCCTCTTTCACACCGAAACTCTCCAGCACCTGCAGGACATCAATATAGCCACCCCTGTGCACCACCTGCTACCAGGTAGGGTCTGGCGGGGAGGGCCCGAGGGTGATAGGGGGTGGGGGTGGGGCATTGCTGGGTGACCTCAGGGCAAGGACACAGTTTGGTCAGGGGACCGAATTAAAGCTGCACCTCACAGACACTTTCCCAGCCTTAACGCTAGTGGGGCTCGGTGCTGGGGTGGGGCCCTACAGGCGCCCCAGCAAAGGAGACTCGCTGGGCTGGGGAGGCAGGGGCATTGAGGGAGCCACAGAGGCGGCGTCTCGGGGGACCTGTCTTGGGTTTGCTCCGGTCAGCGCTGCTGGCCTTCACCTCCACACTACTTTTAAAAGCCAGGCTTGGGTGGCAGCTCTTTCACTTGCACATTTCCCGAGGACAGACGAGCAGATTGTCGGAATGTCCCTGAATGTAGAGCTCGCGGACACACGTGGGTGCCCAGGGGCTCCACACGGCGGGCGCGTGAACAACACATGGGAACCTCCCTCCCAGATGCTGGTCCCCAGTTCTGGTTACAGCGGAACTCAGCGTTCATGTGTCTTTGATACATCGTTCCCACTGCCGACCAAGCCACAGAGTATAACATGGTCACACGTCTCTCTCGTTGACCATGTTTTCATCCCCAGGTGGTGCCCCCTGCTGTTCTCCATCTGTGTGGCTCTCCTGCAGCCCGGGCACGGTGCAGTCAGGTGTGCGAGCACCTGGCACCCATTTCCCTGGTGCGCCCCCCCTTGGGCCTGACGTCAGCGTCATCCGGGATCCCTCTGCCTCCTTCTGGGTCCCCTCTGTCCTGGGTCTCTACTCCTGTGCAGATAAAATTCCAGGCTCCTCTTGGGAGGCCCGTGGAGGCACCGATCCGTGCCCGGCCGTCCAGCGCAGAGCAAAAACCCCTGGCTGGCACCCCATAGATGAAGTGCCTCTAAGCTCAGACCCCTGGGGCCACGTTGCACTCCATCTGCATCTCACGTCCTCCTCCCAGCGCTTGTGGCCTCGTGGCCCAGGAGGAAGGTGGGTGACCCAGGACTTCAGGGGCCTCTAATGGGATTCCGTTTGCCACACCACCGACAGTGGCTCAGGAGTAGGTTCCCCAGGAGGTTGTCACCCGAAATCGGCTCTCATCGCAGTGTGACTTAGGGAACAAGCGGCCAGAGTCACTTCTTCCCCTGTCTTTTTCCAACCATCTTCCTTGTAGGCCAGCATCTCATGGTGATCGCCACCAGTATTTTACTGTTTGGCAGGTCAGTGTTTCATGTGCGTTTTCACTGTGTGAGTACACTGCCCGAGGGCGTTGGGCTCTGTCTGGTCATTGTCTGGATGCTTGTGGTCCCGACCTGCGTGTGTCCTGTGTTACACGCCTACGGATCCTCCGTCCTGGAATTGTGCTCATGAGGTCACCTAGAGGGATTTTGTTACACGTGTGGCAACAGCACACCACGCTTTCCTCCTGCAGTAGCGCTGGAACATACAATTCCAGGAGGTTCTAGAGATGAAGCCTTCCCAGGCCAGAAAACAGAATTTGAAAATACAAAGTATTCTGCTGTGACTCGCTGTCTTTTTGGCGAATTAAAACTCAATGACACCCATGTGCTTCCTGAGCAGGCTCAGTGGGCTCCCAGCTGCAGAGTGTGCGGGACTCAGTTCTCCCACAATCACGCGCGAGCTCTCTGCCTTAACGCCCATCAAACCACATGGTGTCACGGCTGCCAAGGACTCCTCTGCCAGCAGCACACAGTTCTCAGGGCGGAGCTGACAGCAGAGCAGTTGCGGAGCTTTACGTAGTGTAGGTCGCGAGCAGCCCCGGAAGTGACGTCAGGGCGTTCACACCGAGCGCTGTGAACCGGCCCGAGGCCGCGCGCGAGGCTCGCTCGCCCTTCAAGCGTCCCGCCGAGTGAATGCATCGTTCTCCAGGGGGATGTGAACAAACAAAACGGCCAAAATTTGTTGTTAAAAAACCTGTAACCTTTCTAAACACCACCGATGACATCATAGGGGAATTCAGCAAATTAAACCAGACTCAAGATTGTTATGACTCAGGGAACAAAACCCAGCGATGGGCTCGTGTCCCCTGGGCTCCCGGTGCCATCCTGGCTTAACCAGCAGCTAGTTAACCGGTGGTTAATCCCACACTAACCAGCAGCCCGGCCCAGCCGCTGCCTGCGCTGTGTGTGCGGGGGAGAGCAGAGCAGGGAGTGAGTTGCCGGCCAGCGCTTGCGCTGCACTGGGCAGGCCTGTGGCTTCTCCCAGTCACGGTGTGTGTGTGTGGCCTGTGGCTTCTCCCAGTCACGGTGTGTGTGTGTGGCCTGTGGCTTCTCCCAGTCACGGTGTGTGTGTGTGGCCTGTGGCTTCTCCCAGTCACGGTGTGTGTGTGTGGCCTGTGGCTTCTCCCAGTCACCCCCTCTGTGTGTGTGGCCTGTGGCTTCTCCCAGTCACGGTGTGTGTGTGTGGCCTGTGGCTTCTCCCAGTCACGGTGTGTGTGTGTGTGTGTGTGTGTGTGGCCTGTGGCTTCTCCCAGTCACGGTGTGTGTGTGTGTGTGTGTGTGTGTGGCCTGTGGCTTCTCCCAGTCACGGTGTGTGTGTGTGGCCTGTGGCTTCTCCCAGTCACCCCCTGTGTGTGTTGCAGGCGTGTGAAGAAGCCTGGGTGCCATTGTTTACGCGCCCTCGGGGCCGGCCGCGCTCCTGGACCGGAGCCGGCCCAGGGGAGAGGGCTGCTAGGTTCCCAGAAGAGTATGTGGTCAGTCCCTTCGTCACGTTTAAAACTCATTTTAAGCGCTCTGCGCATCCTGGTCGCCTGTCGTAGTGTCAGCATCTCTACGTCCACCCCACTCCCCTGGGCTTGAATAGGTGGCCTCCCAGCCGCAGCCCCGCCAACTCAGAGCCAGTCCTGGGGACCCCGCGCCTTGCCTGGGAGAGCAGGCGGGCTTCTGATGGGCCGTCCCTGGACACCTGACAGCCGCACTCCAGCTGGACCTCCTGAGCTGGAAAACTACCAGCTTCCCTAATTATTATTTTAGGGAGGTTCTCACATGTAAAACAAAAGCTGACGAATCACATGTAGACTGCTTAGAAAACAGAACACGCCATCACTCACTGAAACTTACCATCAGTCTTAACTTACTTTCAGACCAGTAATTAAAATCAAGGAATTTCTGGGTTTTCCCTGCTTCCACCTTCTTTAATGATTAAATAAAAGCTGTGGCTGGTACTTAGGGGAAGAAGCCCCATGGTGGTTTCAGTTTGTCTTACCAGTGACCAGGGGGGTTTTCCCTCCCCTACCCCATGGCTCTCTCCATCCTGGCCCCCAGCTCCTTCTGGGCCTTTGAATGGTTTGTTTTGTGCTTTCTCTTTAGAAAGACCCACTCCTGAAGGAAGAAGTTACTTTACAAAGACATAGAAAGTCTTCCAGGTTTTTACGACATAATACATGTAAAAGCTGGGGACGATGAACCTTCAAATCCTGTTTACACATAGAGAGGTGAGGAAATTCATGAGTAAGAGATCACTTGCAAATTGTATTTCTTAACGAAAAAGTAGTTTTATCCTTTGTAACTTGAAGGTGAATTCCTCATTTTGTTTCACTAGCAGTTGCGAATGTTTATACCTCATATTTTAGGAGGTACATGGGCTTTTTATGAAATTTCCACTTTCCTTAGTTGTCTTTGAAGCCACGTGCTTTGTAGAATAAAAGTATTTCAAATGTTTCTTTAATGGCCCCAAGCCTATTGTGAACCAAAAAAGGGGGTTCTAGGGAAAGTCACCTCACAGGGCGATCTGACCGCAAAACCTACCTGGGCAGGTGGGTGGGCAGCCCCGCCCCAGGCCTGTGACGTCTTAGTGACAGCCTTGTCGTCACCTTTAGCTTCTATCCTCATGCCTGTGCCTGTTGTTAGTACACCTGGAAGTAAGCGTGACCTCCCCGAGAGCAGCAGTGTCCTTGACAGCCCTGTGACCCACCCACCGGGCTCCCCCCCTTCATCTTGCTCACGTCCCTCAACCTCAGATGCTACAGAAGCTGCAAGGGTGTCACACTCCGCAGATTCTGAGATCCTGTTCCCGGCACATGTAGTCAGTTAGGCTCAAGTAAACTCATAAAAAGCCTCTACAGGTTTGGACGTTCTAATGTCAGCACAATATTTTAAGAATTACAAATTCTTTGTGAAAAGAAAATGTAACTCAGAGATTCATGTTTTGGAGAAAAATGGAACTCCATTGCCCAAACCACGATGCTTCAGGATGTTCAAATCGTAAAAACACTTATTTTTGCGAATCATTTTCATTTGTGTACAGGCCTTGCCTACCTGAGTGGGGGTGTGTGTGGGATGACGCCATGTGACAGGCCCACAGCCCCCGAGGCCAGGGTCAGTGTCATTGGTGAGAGGTCACCAGTCCACTCACTTTTGCTGTTTCCAACACTTGTATTTTAAGAAAGGAAGTTTTTAAAATTTAGGACAAGGGGACACAGCGTCGCTTGATTTTCATTTCCCTTCCACACTAGTGGCTTAGGAAAACGCTTCCCTCACCTTAGGGAAGGTGAGCTGTCCTCGGGCTGCGGTCAGTTGTCAGCATTCCCTGCTGCTCCCTGTTTTTCTCAATGTCATGAGATAAATTACTCACGTGAAAGCTGTGAGTGGGAGATGCCACCTCACCAGTGCAGCAGGCGTGCTGAGGGGACTGTCACCTTCCAGCAGCTGCCCCGCCAGCTTCCTCCCCTGAAGTCCCCCGGAAGGTGGGAGAGGATGGTGTCGGGGCTTATCCTAAACGCAAATGGAGGTTTGTTTTGTCTCACAGATGGCCAGAGTACTGAGTGCTAGTGAGACTGCTGCTCCAGGAAGACGTGCCTGCATTTTCTCGGGCTTGTGGGCACCCTGGGGCCCACCCGAGGTGCTGCCTGAGGCCCAGCAGGCGTGGCTGTGCCTGTCCAGCATCAGTCAGACTGCTGCAGCATTTCCCCTTAGCTGTGAAAGTGACAGTCCCCTGCCACGCGTGGGACTGTGTTGTGGATTAGCAGAGTTAGGAAGGTTTCTAAAACCCAAGTCACTCAAACACATGCAAGCGTTCAGAATTCCTGGGAACATAAGTAATAGTGCCTTTTTCAGAATAAGACAACCCTCTTTAGAAATAAAAACTAATTTTTGGTGTTTGTTTCTGCTTTAGTTCCTTTGTGGGTTTTTTGTTTGTTTGTTTGTTTTTTTGTGACAACGGCTTCTGTAAACATGCTGACCCGTCTCTGGCTCACGGTCATTGCTTTCCATGCTTTTGTCTAAGATGAACCCAGGTCAAGTGCAAAAATGTTGGAAATATTTCTACAGAAAAGGAGAATCAGATTGCTTGTTAGGGATCCCATTTCTTCTCACTAAATTGTTCTCGGCTCAGCAGCTTTAGGGCTGAAGAGAGAAACTCCAGGCGTTACCGTAGGTCTTCTGAAAGCTGCGATGCTGACCCGTGTGTCAGAGCGGCGGCAGCTTCCGTGCACGGCCGGAGTCACTGTTTAAAGTCAGAGTCGTGTGGGGTGTTTGTCACCAAGGCAGTGGTTCCTGGCCTGGCACCACCCAGAGCAAGTTGTTTCATTTCTCTGGGCCTCGGAGCCTTGGCTGTAAAACAAAACAAAACAGTGAAAAGCTGTAAAGGCCCTTCTGACTCTGGTATTTTAGTATCAACATTTTCCAATGTTGACCTGAATGTTTAGAAAGTCACACAAGACTCTGGGAGTCTGTCCTGCTGGGTTTGCTCTCGTCTCAAAGGTGTCTCTGCTGGTACACAACCAGCCTGCGGTTTGTGTGGGCGCGTGTGCGTGCGTGTGCGTGCGCGTGCCTGCGTGCGTGTGCGTGCGTGCGCGTGCCTGCGTGCGTACCTGCGTGTGCCTGCATGTGCGTGTGTGCCTGCGTGCGTGTGCGTGCCTGCGTGTGCATGCCTGCGTGCGTGCGTGTCTGCGTGCGCGTGCGTGCTTGCGTGCGTGCGCGTGCCTGCGTGCTGCACCGACCAGAAGTACACGGCTAGAGAGACCGACGCTCCAGGGCCTCTGA
Source organism: Rhinolophus sinicus (assembly GCF_036562045.2). Taxonomy (NCBI): domain Eukaryota; kingdom Metazoa; phylum Chordata; class Mammalia; order Chiroptera; family Rhinolophidae; genus Rhinolophus; species Rhinolophus sinicus. Next base: position 822,575 of record NC_133754.1, read on the forward strand.
GTCGCCTCTGGAGGTGCCCTGTGAGCGGCGGAACAGACGGGGTCCCAGGGGCGCGTGCTGAGGGGCCGTCCCGCATGCCTTTCTCGTCCCGTTGACGGACGCGCAGGACGTGGGTAGCGCCCCAGTGGCCCTGCGCCCTGGGCGTGCCCTGCGCCTTGCGGTGGCCCGAGCACGCCGGGGCCGGGTCTGCCGTGTTTGCAGGCGGCACGCGGGGCCCGGGCCCTGCGTGGCTCGCGGCAGAGCCCACACACGCTGTGTCTGTCCGTGCAGGGCACCAGCGGCTGTCGGTGACCAGCCTGCTCGTCTGCTACGGCTTGCTGATGGTGGGCACCAGCCTGGGCGTCGTGGTGGCGCTGCCCGTGCCTCGTCTGCAGGGCATCCCCAAGGTGACCGGTGAGTAGACGCCTGTGGTCCCGCACCTCCCGGGCCTTTGCCAGCCCCTCCCCCACCTCGCCAAGCACCGCAGCCTGTGTCCTGCTTTATCATGGGGGCAATTGCTTAAGCGATTTAGATTATTTGGGTTTTTTAAAGTATGCTCTAAAGACTTTGTCTACTAATTTGAGTCACCTTTTGTTTTTCTATTCTGTGGTATTACAGGATTATTATACATCGTACATAATGTTTGTATTATAGCGTATATTACAGTATATAATATTCTTTGTTCTGAAGTATTTCTCTACTCCCGTGTTTCCATTTCGTGTTAGTGGTCCGGGGAGAATCTTATCCTGAAACATTTTCATGTCACTTTTATTGCCACTTATTAGTTTCTATGATTAGATACAGTTTTCCTCAATGAAAACAAATGCCTTTTATATTTTGTTTTGCAAAGAAGGAAGTCCAGCTCCCCTGGGCTTTTCTGCAGTGTTGCTAGGACTTCAGATGGGTGCAGCCTTTTCGGAGAGTGACTTGGCCTATGGACCCCGAGCCTGAAGATGCTCGTGTGTCTGGAATTGGGGTTTCCAATTCGGGGTCTGTGGGGGGAAGCAGCCTTGGCTGTGCACAGAGCGTGATGCAAAAAGACCTTTGCCACAGCGTTTAATTTCAACAGCACAAAGAGGAAGCAGCCTAAATGTTCCCAGTGAGGGAGGGGCTGGGAGATGTTCAAGGAAATGGTCGTATTTCTGTTTTAAACACAGTGATGTGTGTGGACAGCTTTGAGTCACAGAAGAATGTGAATTCTTTAAGTAAAACCAAGAACTTAAATTTTATGTTGATTCTATAATATCGGCCATTTGAAAAAAAAAAAAAAAACTCAGAGAAAAAGATTTGTAGAAACCTCACCAAAATGTTAATAAAGATTGTATTTCTGTAGTTTCTTGCTAATGTCAACAGGAGACTATCTCGCTCTAACTCACTCGCCCCTGCCTTTCCTCAACGATCTTTCATGAGCCCCCTGTGAATGGCCCATGGTGTCGATAAATCCACGTCTTGGCGTGACCCTCCTGTTAGGACTAAGGACTGACAGTTTTGTGCATTCGTTTCTCAGTCTGTTTTGATTCTGGTCTGTGTTGTACACACACAGTGACAGGCTGCATAGTTACGTGGTGCGCCGGACAGGTCACCACCACCTCCCATTGCTTGCCTCCGTAATTTTGCCTGTTTCTGCACTTTCTGTAGCTGCCTCGCATCCCTGGCATTCCTCTGTACCTTGTCCTGTCAGCCTTATTTCTGAGACGCACCCTTGTTGGTGCGTGTGCTGAGGTCGTGCGTGGTCCCTGCTGTGCCGTGTGCCTCTGACCCGTGTGTGTGTCTCCTGGTGTGTGTCGAGTCGTTCTCAGCATTCGTATTCTGTGCTCTGGCTCTGAACATGCATGGCTGCCTCTGCTTACTTACATGGGCCCTCTTCCTCTGGGGTGTGTGTTGCTGGCCATCTCAGGGTCCCAGGTGATGCAATGTCTTCCCAGTTGTCATGTCACATTATGCCACGGCAGGTGTGTCCTTATCCCTCCATATTCCCACCAGGACCATCTTAATTTGGCCATCTGGTCACTGAGAAATGGCATCTCACTGTGGCCAAGGTACCCTATAATTTAATCTGCTTTGGCCAAAGGGGGATGCAGGTGAGGGCTGTGGCCTCGTCTCACCCTAAGGGCACATGTTTCCTACATCCATGGCCCGTCCCCCGGGAAGCGCTTAGGTCTGGAGACCCTGTCTCCACCTGGCACTCAGGAAGTCGGTGCCAGGGCTCCATGCGTCACCAGACACTGAGGCAATTTCTGCCGAGTGCTCTCGGGTTGATGATGATTTGAAAATTTGAATCATGTCACTTTTAAACCAAAAAGCCCCCTTTGGGAAAAAAAAAATTCCTTTTTTTTTTTTTTTTAACTTTTATTTATTTTAAGTGTGTTTTTCCAGGACCCATCAGCTCCAAGTCAAGTAGTTGTTTCAATCTAGTTGTGGAGAGCGCAGCTCCCTGGCCCATGTGGGGATCGAACCGGCAACCCTGTTGTTCAGAGTTCGCACTATAACCAACTGAGCTGCCCTGAAAAGTCCCCATTTTAATTAAAACCGTAGAATTAACTTGTTCTAACCCATAGAACTTTTTTGTAATGAAAAATGGCAGGGAGTTTAGGCACCTTGTTCCTAAAACGGACACATTTCAAGTGTTTAATTTTTTAAATCAAGACATAGGGAAATTAGTTATATTTTCTTGAGCAAGTGAGAAGGCTCTGTTCGTGCAGACAGCAGGAAATAACTCTTACTCTAAAATACGACGTGACATTAGAACTGAGATACTGTTGACGAAAACCCAGTGTACTTTAGACCATTATTTTAAAAGCTTTCTTAGAATTAACTAAACAGCCAGGAGAATGTAATCCAGAAGCTATTTTCATTCTAACCTGTCATTCAGTAAGAGGGTTATTTACGGGGTTTGTCACTGGGCCCCGCACTGCTCGTGTGTCACTGTCTTGTGTACAAATGATGCCGACACTCTCCCCTTCCAGGGAGAGGCATGGTCTCCTACCACGCGCACAATGGGCCTGTCAAGTTCCTGGTCGTGGCCACCACCGTCCCCAAGACAGACAGGGACAAGCCCAGGGACAGCCCGCCCCCTGGCATGGAGCCCCCGGATGGAGAGCAGAAGGACGAGGTCCCCAGCGATGGGGCCAGGCCCTGCTTGGGTCAGCACAGCCCCGATGCCCTGTGGCTGGGGGGTTCGCTGGGCTCTGTGACACACGGAAGTGAGCTCTCATCGTCAACCGGGTCCCTGGGGCCCAGGTCCGAGGATGGCACCATGTATGACCAGCTGCGGCACCCCGGCATGGCACCCGGGGGAGGGCGGCGAGCCAGGAGGGCGAGGGTCAGCTCGGTGCTGGTGGCGACGGGCGGCCAGGGCCACCGGCGCCTGGGCAGGAAGGCCAGGCCGCAGCGGCCCGAGGAGCTGGCCTCCTCCATCATGGTCTGGCAGATCCCCCTGCTCAGCGTGTGAGGCTGCGGCCACCCTGGTCGGGTCAGCGAGAACCAGTCTTCGGGGAAGAAATGTGCAATAGCATGCGGGTGGCGTTTCCTGCCTGGTTCCTTCTCGTGCTCGCAGCACAGCGGGACACAAACGTTTCTTGAGAAGGCGGCCGGCGGAGGCGAAGCGTGAGTGAGGGGACTGTCCCCGCCTGGCCCTGTCCTGCTACATGGGGCGTGTGCCGACCAGGGAACGTGCAGCGTGTTTAGCAGCGTGGGAGTGCGCTGACCGTTGTGGACGTCGTCTCGCTTGGTTCAGAGCTGCATGTCCTGGAACCCGGGAACAGCAAGCAGCGTTGGTAATGACGAGGACAGACAGGTAACACGGCCCGGCCCCAGGGTATTGGCTTTCTGAAGGAGCCGCGTTCCCCAAAGTGGTATCATGTGCGTACTGTATAGCTTAACAAAGTAGTATTTTTGTATTGCATTTTGTCTGTTAAAAATGAACAATTAATGTTTCAGTCAATATATTATATGTAACATTTCACAGGTAACGTTTGCTTTGAACCAAATGCTCAGTACCTGTCAACACTGAGGCTCCACATCGATGCTAAAACATTCTCTCTGTCGCCTATGAAATGGCATTGATATCCATGGTAGAGGCACAGATGTCTTAGTCCCCAGGGAGAGCGTGGGAAGTGTCTTGTCCCTTCTGCAGGCTGTTCCTTGCACCTGTGACCTGAAATGCTGTTTGTGTTTAAGTTCGTGGTGCTGGTGGATGCGGCTGTGCCTTTGCTGGCAGAGGGACACAGCCCAAGATAGGCGACACTCCGATCGCAGGACCAGCTGTGGTGTCAGGCTGAAGGAGGGGTCAGTTAGGCTCGTGTGCTCAATGTGCATTTACGTATCCATCTTCCACTTACTGGGTGATTAAAAAAACTAATGCAGACATCACCAGAAGTAAATTTCTTAGCACTTTACAGATGACTAAAAATTGCTAATGTTATGACTTAGCCAAATACTTTCCAAGGTGCGTACATAGCCCCATGTGGGAGTAATTCTCCCCAACCTTTCTTACACTGTTAGCTGCTATCTTATTTCATAAATAAAGTCTTTTTATTTAAAAATACAATATTACGAGTGCCTTTTTCCCCCATAAAACAGAAAGGGGTAGTTCTGAGGGTCCTTTCAAACTGGCATGAGAACTCCCAGAGACAGTCGCCGTCTGGGTGGGGACATGCGTGCTAAGAAGCTGTCATGAGACTCATGCCCTTCCGGTGACATCCCGAGTTGATTGAATGTGAAACGTGAAGAGGTCGTGACGGTGGACTGAGCCCGTAACATTTGCACTCATGACACAATTAAGCTTTCAGTGTCTTCATTGGCTGATAAGACCACAGCACTTGCATACGCCTTTCATTTCATCCACGGTACTTGAATGGTTTTGGTCTTCAGTGCATCTCAAAGAACTCTCTTACAAGTACCACATTTTCTTACGGCACAAGTAAGTCCAGAGCTGAAACCGTCCCAGCTGAGGACAGTGAGCATGTCCACCCACCGAAGGAAGCACTGCACTTAACAAGCTGCGGATGCTCCCTGCACACGTGTATGCCAGAAGTCACGCTGAGCCCTGTGCCACCAGGAGTGTCCTTTGCGTTGCACTGTCCCTTCTTTCACCGTGTCCTCGCAGACCCTGGGTTCTTCCTGGACAGCGTGTACATGGCACCTGGGACCCACTTATGCATCTGCCCGGGTTCCTTGCTGCTGTCTGCCCAGCGGCTCAGAGACTCGATAGTCCAGGAGTCCCGTGTCACTCTCGCCTACCTGGGCTCCCATCTGGGCGTCGAGACCACAGGTGTGGGTGAGTTTGGGCCAATGCTGTGCACTGTGTCCCTAAATCCACGTGTTGGAACCTTGAGCTCCAAGGTGATGGTGTTAGGAGGCAGGCCTGGGGTCACAAGTGGGGCCCCAGAATGGGACCAGTGTCCTTGTAAAGGACTCTGCAGACCTCCCTCCCCTCCTCCGTGTGAGGCACGGGGAGACGCGTCCATGAACCAGGAAGCAGATCTGCCGGGCCTTGGTCTTAGACATCCAGCCTCCAAGGGCTGAGGGAGGAGACCCCCGCCCCCATCACTCCTGGTTTCCCATTGGGGACTGTGCACGCGTAAGTGCTGCCGGGATACAGGTTCTGTGTCCAAAGGGGGAGGCTCCTACCGGGGACAGAGTGGCACAAAGCTGGAAGACGGGACCCGTACCTGGCCCCTGGGCTCTGCTCCCTGCACAGTGGGGCCGAGGACCGGGGGCGGGGGGGGGGGCTCTCCTGTGCGTGCCCAGTGCCCAGTGGGTGGTGTCAGCTCTCCCTACCCATCCAGCCAGAGCAGCTGAGGGAACTGGTGGTGGGGACAGAGCTGAAGGCCTGTTAAGGGTGGGTGCTGTTGCTGTCCCGGGGGCAGGGGGCTGAGGGCCAACCCTGAGATGGGAGACTTGTCATCGGAGGGGGTGACATTTAACCAGGGAGAGGCAAGAGGTGGGGCCTGCTGGGTGGGTCTTATGTCTCCTTTCAGAGAACTGAGGGCTTGGGGGGCGGGTGAGGGCAGGGCTCACCCCAGTGACTGATCGTGTGCCCTGGCGGAGCCCAGTGCATAGCCGTCTGCTCATGCAGGTCCCGGGGGCACCCGTATCTCCTGGGCCAGGAGCTCCCATGCCGAGACCCAACTCTACACAGAGACTTGGCTTCTGCCGCTGCTGTGATCCAAGGTGGCCACTCACGCAGGTATGTCTCTGGGGAGGGACATGGGAGATGGGGTGGGCCTGCCAGCCTAACGGGAGGTGTCGCCTGTGAACAGTAAGTGGCTGGGCTTTGTTACGAAGCTGCAGGCCACTGGGCACCCACTACCCTATGCCCCAGGCCCTCTCTCCTAGGGCACCTGGGCCCAGACAGGAGCTATCCTGCCTGGCCTCGAGGGAGGCAGGTCATATCTGAACTGACACTTGGAATTTAAAGAGTTAACCGGATGTCCGAGTGTTGTGCCCAGACTCAGAGAAATAGCACAGCAGGTCCCCAGCTGTGGTATGGACGGACAGACAGACGGTGGGCCCAATCCCGACGCTCCTGTGGATGGAGGCTGGGCAGTGAGACGGGCGGGGGTCCTGGAAGCCAGCTGAGCTTCCAGGCAGCTTTCCTCCACTTGTCAACCCCCATCTCTCTGCCCCGCTGGTCGGTGCGCCACCCCCTCCAGTGCTTCCCCACTGCAGGGGTGCCCCAGAGGTCGGATCAGACCCCAGCTTGCTCTCTGAGTGGACATCCAGCTTGGCCGAGCTCTGAGGACTCTGCACTTTGCTGTCTGGGCCTCTGGTTGGGAGCACGGTCTTTCCCGCTAGTGTCGCCTTCAGGGGACACAGGGTCTCTGCAGTGGCTCGGGCTGGGCCTGCTCAGAGCCCTGGTCCCAGCACAGGAGAGTACGCGCCCCACGCCCTCAGGTCTGTCCTGTGCTCTGCACACCATGGCTTGTAAGCCCCTGATGGTCAGAGCATAAGCCATGGATGCGCGAACAGCGAACAGGATGCTTCCATTCCCATGTCCAGAACATGTCTCTGGCTCCGTGACTCTGGGCTAGATACCCGTTTTGAAGGATGCAGCACACACTGGGTGACACATACATCACCTACTTCGCTTTCTGCGGCTATTTCTGACAAGCTGTTTAGAACTGGGATTTTTGCAAATGGAGTCATTTGATTTTCTACATCACGTCCTAGAGTTATCTTTTCCTGTAACGTTTTTGTAAATTAGATTCAATGCGAATGTCCTGGGTCCTCGCGAAAGAGGAGTATTTTATGGCTCGTTTCTTCACCTACAAAGTGGATACAATTTAAGCTCTAGCAACGAGACGGGTTTGGCAGTTTCCAGATTTCACATGCGTGGAAGTGTTTTAGAAAACGGGACTTTTATGAGTAAAGGGCTTAGAAGCAGTAGACGCAGAGAACATTCTATCAGACACAAGTTGCAGTTTATTGGGGGATGCAGCGTGTGTGCAGGTTGTAGCCATTTCACTTATTTCCTTTGTAAAGAATTGAGTGACTGTCCTAAGAAAAATGAGTGAATGGTTGTGTCACATTCTTGTGGACTGTTTTCTGGCACGTTGCTGCCCGTGCATACCCGGTGTGTCAGTGCTAGTATAGGGCACACTGGTTCCTATTCAGAAACCACTGCTCCTTTCATGACCTCTGCCCCTCCACATGCACATTCACACACTCACATATACATACACATGTACACGTGCACACACGTACAGTTACACTCATGTACACGCACACGCAGCCACACTCGTGCACACTCACGTGTACTCACATACTTACAGGCACACACACAACATGCTCCTTGTGCTCCCTGCAAGGGGCTGTCAGGGCGATGTCTGTTCCGGTGGAAAAGAGGAGGCAGCTGGCAGGCCCAGCCTGGCTCTGGCTTAGCTTTGCTCCCTGGGACTCTCTCCAAAGAGCTGGGGAAGAATTAACCCTTGAAAAGGAGGCCCACGAATTCCTGGGCACCGAGGCTTCTGTTGGGATGAGGCCGGAGGGTCTTCGTAGGGCTCAGAACACTGCCCAGGCCCTGGCGGTGGGCTCTGGGTGCTTCGCTCGCCTTCCCGGCAGTGGGGGCACCACTTCTGCTCCTGCTAATAAGATGGTGCTGTGTGGGAGGAGGCTAAGCACGAGGAGCCAGGCCTGGAGGAGGGCTCGCAGCACTTTGCTCCCCTGTGCAGGGAGGGCTCTCACCCTGGCCTGCTTCACGGGGTGACTGAGCAGCGCAGGGGCAGAGCTCTGTCCGTCCCGGCTTCTCCTTCCGCCCAACACCTCCCGCACGTCTGGCTCTGGAGCAGTGAGCCCTGCGCAGGCCTTCTGGAACCAGTCACTAAGGGACATCTGCCTGGTCTCCTAAGAATGGCCCTGTGCGGTAGGTGTCCTCCAGTCCCATTCCCACAGGAGAACTTGGGCTTCCAGTTAGGGAGCTGTGCCCACGCTGACTGCCAGGTAGTGGCAGATGCTGGGACTGGGGCTGCCCGTCCCTGGGGACCCTCTGAGGCAGGCAGCCCCTGTGAATCGGTTGTCCTGTGGCTGAACGTTCGTGGCTGTCCCAGCAGAAGGAGTCAGCCATGGTCATTAGCAGAGTTTGCCAAAATTTGATGACAGGGTTGGTGACAGGGAAGGAAGGAGGGAGGTAACATGTGGCCCCCTCTGTGGGCAGCTGGGGCTCCGCCAGGGCTGGATGACCCTGCATTCTGGAGCCCGGCCAGGGCATGGAGCAGACAAAGGGCTGGAAGCGAATCCACAGAACCCACCGTTGCACGCAACCGAGGAGGTTTTCCGGGCGCTTACTTAAATGGCAGTGATAACGAAGCTCGCAGTGAAGTGGTTTGCTGGCTGGAAACGTCACAGCAGACCGCCTGCACGTAGGACCTGGAGGGCGTCTGCAAGTGTGGCTCATGTAGAGCGCCGTGCAGGAGGGTGGGCAGCCCGAGGTACAGCTGCCTGGTGACGGGAAGCAAAGGCTGCTGGATGACGGTGGTGAGTGGTGTGTGCGGGAGGCAGTGGGGAGCCGGGGTGAGCGCAGGGAGCCCTTGCCGCTGCCGCTGCTCCATCTGCCCCGTTTTCCTGGGGCTCCTGCTCCAACACCCTGTGTGCACAGAACTGGGCCTCCTGAAGTGAGGGGACCAGAACCGAGCTGCAACCTAGAAGGCCTGGCACCTGCCGGGTGCTGGTTGGAGGCGGCAGACGGAAACGAGGCTGGTTAGGTGAGCAGCGAGGACGTTCTTTCATTCCCTTCTGCTCATCAGAACATAATTGCTCGCTTTGGGGGTGCTCAGGTAGGGACCCTGCTGTCTTTAGCTCTTCAACCAGGGCATCACCCCCCCTGCGGGGGTGACATTTGCAATGTCTACAGGCACTTGGTTGTCACCACTTTTGGGGGTGGGGTGAGGGGACAGTGCCACTAGCATGTAGTGTGTGCAGGCAGGGCTGCTGCCAGCATCCGCCGCGCTCAGGACGTCCCGAGTGTCCACCTGAGTGTCCGCTGAGCTGAGGCGAAACGTGGGCTGGTCGCTAAGAAAAGCAGGACTCATGGGCCTGGTTTCTGCTGGCTGCTGGCTGCTCTCGCGTGTCTTGGGCCTCGCTCTGTCTGACTCACCAGAGCATTGCTATTGTAATTTGAATGTACAATATCTTGTTTCGGTCGTTACAGGGAACTTTTCATACTGATTGACAGATGTCAGCAGGGGCTGCAGCCCATATTTCAACTGCCTTGAGTGTATCTTTAGTGGAGATACAACGTGACGGTGAATCTATAGCCTAGGACAGTGGTGTCCAAACTTTTAACGTTTTTCACCAAGCGCCATATGCGGTAAAATACACAAACAGCCGGGCCACTCACTCGAGGTGAAGTACGTATTGCCTCACCTGGTTTATTTAAGTAAACTAAATATATTTTTGGAATTTGCTGCGGGCCAATTAACAATGGATTGCGGGCTGCAGTTTGGACACCCCTAGCCTGGGGGGACTCAGCGTCACAGCCAGCTGAGAGAGAGAGACACCTGCTGGTAGGGGACATGTTAACAGACTGTATTTTAAGCAAGTTCGATAGACGCACGTCCAGATTTGCATGGATGGTAGATTAGGGCCTGGTCTCCCACGTCACAGACTCATAGTAGACGTCACCACTGGATTCGTTCAGGGACAGGAGCCTTTGTGCACGTTCCCTGGGCTCATAGGGTCCATGGTTGAGCCTCAGTGTTCTCATCTGTAAGATGGAGCGAGTAGGAACCTCCTGCAGGGAGAAGGGAAATCGAAAGGGGACAGTGAGGGCAGAGGGCAGGGGCCTCGATGTGGCGCTGAGCATGGCATCCTGTCCAGTAGGTGGCAGATGCTGCTGTGATGCTCCTTCCAGCAGGACCTGTCAGCCCTGCAGGACCTGCCTCCGGGGTTACTCTGGCCATTTCATACTTTCACTCTCAGTGTTTTCACTCCTTCCACTGCCGGGCGGTGGGCCGGGCCTGTGCTGTGCTGGAGAGTCAGAGGGAAGCAGGCGGCTCCCACACGCTGTCAGCGCTTCCACCTCCACAGCGGCTTGTGGGGGCTGAATAACACCCCCCAAGGTGTTGTCATCCTGGTTCTCAGACGCTGTGAATATGTGACCTTACCTGGCAAGTAGAACTTTGCAGATGTGGCTAAACTAAGGATCTGGAGACAGAAGATGATCCTGGATTATTTGGGTGGGCCCAGTGTCCTCACAGGGTTCCATAGAAGGGAGAAGTAACCGGGCGTGAGTCAGACAAGAACACGTGAGGACAGAAACAGGTCAGAGCGAGCGGGAGAGAGTGTGCGTGTGTGGAGGGTTTGAGGATGCTATGTGTCTGGCTTTGAAGACGGAAGGGTCTAGAAGCCAGGGAGCCCGGGGGCTTTTAGACGCTGGACGCGAGAGGAAGCGGTTCTCCCCAGACCCTGCAGGAGCCCTGCCAACACCTCGGTCATGTTGGGTTTCTAACCTACGAACTGTAAGACATAAATTCATGTTGTTTTAGCCACTAATTTTACAGCAGTTTGTCACAGCAGCCACAGGGAGCTCACAGAATCCTGTAGATTAAAAAACAACTATTTCCGCAGGAAACCTGCAGCAGTCAGCTGGGCGGCAGCCCTGGGCACATCTCAGGAATTGGGTCGATTTCTAACCTGCCATGTAACAGCATCACTGAGGGTAGATGCCGCCTGGGTGGAGGGGGTTCTGTGACAAGAAAGATGGCCTCAGCCATTGTCCTCTAGGGCCTTGTGCAGGAAACAGAGGAACAGCTGCCTGGCTAGTCATCGCAGCCTCCTCCAGGCAGCCTGCCTGCCAGGACAGCTCGCCAGGTGACACGCTGGGTTCCTCACACCCCACAGCCCCACTTCACTCAGTTTCTTCAGCCTGGTGCCTCCTGGTCAAAACCCACCTGGGCGCACAAACCAGCAGGCTTACCTGCTCCCGCACTTGGTCCGCAAGAGGCCAGCCTCCGCTCCCTCTGACGCGGGGCCGTGGGAAGGAGTCGGCTTTTCCAGATTTGGGAATCGCTCCCTAACTTACTGTTTTCTGTAGAGTCCACTTTGCAAGCCGAGGTGGGGCCTGACGTCAGAGGGAGCTGGGGATCCAGCCCCAGCTGGTTACGCCCACAGCCCACTCACCACAGGCAAGGACCAGGTGAGAACCAAAATGCAGGCCCTTGGCTCCAGGCCACAGGCCTGGCTGACATGCTGTCACGCTGCTGTTCCCTAAGGCGGACCGAGTGGTGTGGGGAGCACGGCCCGTCCCCCGAGTCCCAGGCTACCTCCTCGACCGAGTCCTACCTGCTGCAAACACACAAATGGCCTCAGAGACCTGAGGGCCAGGCAGGAGGAGCAGGTGGGCTCAGCAGGGGCGGGGGAAGTGCCAAATCGGGGAGGGGAAGTGATGGGACCAAGGGACAGTCCTGCTGACGGGAACAGTGACGTGGTAGCACAGCGACGGAGGCTCAGGGGAGCTTCTGTGGAGCTTTTCTCCAGACTTGTCAACAAATGATAACGTTTTTTCTTTTTAATTGTAAAAGCAAAATGATATTCTTTCCAGGGGCCATAAGGAAATGGCACAGCGAACACACCAGGCAGAGGTGACCGGTGATCGCCGGGGGTTCAGGCTTCAGCTCTGTGGCTTGAGGGGAGTGCTATGGACCGAATTTCTGTGTCCCCCAAATTCATGTGTTGGACTCTGATCCCCAGTGTTATGGTGTCTGGAGTTGGCCCTCGTGGGGTGATGCGGTTGTGAGGATGGGGCCTCAAGACAGGACGTGTGTCCTTATAAGAAGGGTCTGAAGCAAGCTGTCCCGCAGCATGCGAGCACATGGAGACAGCACCATGTGCCAGCCAGGAGGAGGGGCGCCTCTGTCACCAGAACCCCCTGTGCTGTCACTCTGATCTGAGCCTGCAGCCTCTGGAGAGAGGGGGGGTGGGAAGGCCATGTGGTTCTGTGATGGGCGCAGGCTGAGTGCATGCAGCTGCCCCTGCAGGTGAAACAGTCCCGCAGCAGGCGTGCGGGCTTGCCGACTGTGTGTGTGGAGCCAGTTTGCAAAGACTGAGCTGCAAGCCGGCAGGGGAGGGGCCAGCAGGGAGGCCGCTGGTTTGGGGACCATGCGCCCCCAGCAGTGGACATGTGACTGGAGGTGTCTGGCAGAGGCGGCCTTACCGCCAGGGCAGCTGGCCGGACTGGTGGCAGTGGCTGTGCAGGTAGCAGCGCCTGGGATGGTGACCACATTTGAGGGGATGGAGGCCTGCTGCCCGCCTCCTTGGTGCAGCCACATACAGCACACGTTTATCTGCTGGCTTGGAAGCACCCGTGGGGTCTGGCTGGAAGGGACAGACACACATGTTTGTATGATTATGGGTGGTTTCCAGGAGGAACGGGCCCACGTTCGGTGGCACTGTCAGCCTTGGGGTGGCAGGAAAAGGCGGCAAAGCCTCTGACGGAGCTAGGCCCTCACCTGGTTACCTGCACTTCCCTCCTACTGAGTCCCCTCACAGCCCGACCTCACACAGGCTTCAGAGTGGGACATGGCAAGGGACAGGGCCTCTCAGGACAGGTGGCTGGTGTCAGCGCAGAAGCCAGATGGAGCTGGAAAGGCTGGCGGCCAGCCCCACGCACCCTGCCCTCGACCTGCTCAGAGGACAGGACTCCGGGTGGTGGTGGGGCCAGGAGGAAGTGGCCGAGGGCACGTGCCCACGCCCGGAGCTGTGCCCTGGCTGCCACCGGGCACCCCCTCCTGCTTCCCAGGGGCTGTGAGCAGAGGCTCCAGCCCAAAGAGTGGAAAGCCGCTTCTATTATAGCAGCAACTGTGAGCTGAGTCAGGGGCAGAGCACTCGGCCAAGGCTGAAGGCAGCGTTTTCCAACAGTGGTTGCTGGCCCCCTACGCCCCCGAGAGCAGCAGGGAGGCACAGCTGGTGGGAGACGGGAGGCCTGGCTGGCAGGCTGGGAGGTTTCTGCACGCATTCACTGGACATAGCTTAGGGCCCAATACCTCAGCCCCCCGGGGGCTCCCTAATTTTTCACAAATGCATTGCCTGATTGCGCAATAAGACATTGTTTGGAAAGACTGTGGGTGGGGTATTGCAACCAGGCCACCGTGTGCTGGGGTCTCTGCAAGGGCGGCACAAACGTGGGTGTCTCAAAACCAGCTGAGTGCTTCTGTCTGTCCCTTGTCAGGCCGGCTGGGCTTCTGTCTGTCCCTCGTCACACCGGTGCCCTGGGCCTCAGCCATGTGCAGCTCTCTGCCAGCACTGACTTGAGACGGTGTGTGGGACATGCATAGCAATGTGACAGAATGATTTTATACTAAGGAAATGGCTTTGTGTTTTTCAAAAAAGTCTTACTTTCCTGGTAATTCACTTTTGTTGTATTTTGAAAAGGTATCAGTCCATAACAGAGTAAAAATAGAAAAACAAGCCACCAACCATCACGACAGGGTCTGGAAAGCACTCTTATGCAGAAAAGACACCTAACCTTTGTGCCCAACCTTTGCGTTAGCTTCTGGGCTGCTGCGTGACAAAGGGCCACACACGAGGCTTCAGACAGCAGGGACTTTCTCACATTCTGAAGTCAAGGTGCCCGAGGGCCACGCTCCCTCCCAAGGCCCTGGGAGGGTCTTCCTGCCTCTTCCCACTGCTGCCATTGGCCGGCATCCGCGGTGTCCCTGGCCTGTGGTGGCTCTCTGCCCTGTGTGTCCCCATCTCCACGTGGCCCCTTTGTGCGTGTCTGTGCCTGACTCTCCTTCTTATAAGGGCCCTGGCCACTCAGGAGGAGGGCCTTCCTTAATGCCCTCACTTTAACTTGACCATCTTTGTAAGAAGCGCCAGGTAAGAACCTTTGAATTGGGTTAAGCAGAGTGTACCGTGTGATGGAGGGTCCTCATTTATTTACACACCTGAGGATTCGCTATGGAGACCATATGTCGGGATGACGTGAAAGCTTCCATGGTTCTGCAGTTGCTAGTTCATCAGCAGTGACATACGTGGCTTAGTGGACACGTTTTGATTTGGGCTTTTGACTTATTTAACCTGGCCCATCCCCAGAGCCTGTGCTAATATTCTTTGTTGCGTGACCGTAGGGTGATTTAGAACCGATTTATTTGACAATAAGATGTGTCCTGGCCACAGGGGCCCCCCTCTGGCGTGGTGGGAAAGGCCTCCTGCTCCAGGGTCCCTCCCGGGGTCCTTCCTGCGTCCCTCGGGTGTCTTCTGCTGCTGGGTGCCGGGGGGCTGGACTGCAGCATCCCAGCCCTGCTGTTTTCTGTGCCCGAGTTATTTAGGGCAAGCTCACAGAGGTCCCGAGTGAGAGTTTTGCCAGATGACATCGAGAGCAGGACTCACCCCCTGTTGCAAGACGAGCGCCCACTGCCGCCACCAACCTCAGCATAACTCACTGCGCCCTTGAAACCCAAAAATTAACCTTTAACGCTCAGTACGACATTTTCGGAATGGGGTGGAAATCAGTGTGGTAGCATGAGGCTGTGAGGTGCCCTAGGACACCAGTTTTATCTTGACCATGTGCAGCCTGGTTTCTGTGCTCACAAGCGTCTTGATTTGCTCCCAGGCACGACCACTCTTTCACTGTGAAGACAGCCTTTCCTGGGGCATGTGAACAGGACTTGGGTTAGACAGGACCAGGATTCCTTCGCCACCTTGTGGGCCATGACAGTTACCATCAGCGTCTGACGTGTGTCTCCTCTGCGACGGGAGCAGGCCCCCACCACTTCCTGGAGTCACGTGTGTGTTAGAGTGAGTGTGTGTGTGTGAGTGTCTATATGTAGGCATTTTGCAGCACTATATGCACTCGTATAGATATACTATATAGCTTTACGGGAAATCATTTAATTGCAGGTACCTTGTTTCCTGGAAAATACCCGGTCTTGTATTAAGTTTTGCTTCAAAAGACGCAGTAGGGCTTATGTTCATGGATGTCATCCTGAAAATCATGCTAGGGCTTATTTTCTGGTTAGGTCTTATTTTTGGGGAAACACGGTAACTTGCTCTAATATCATGAACACATGATAGTAATTTAAAAACTACTCAACTTTTAGTTCTTTTCCGAAAGCAGGTTTGTTAGGATCAACACTAGTAAACTTACCGGCTATTCAGTGATGGTGGATTTGCTCACTGACGAGAACACATTGCCTGCGGGAGCTCGTGGGCCCCTGAATGAAAGTGCTGCCACCGTGGGACGAGCATTCAGTCTGGGAGGCTCCAGCCGTTCACTGACCCCACAATGACTGAGCTGGGCCCATGACATCGTGGCGCTGGCCCCGGGCTCAGGGTTAGGAGGTGCATCTCTGTTGTCGTCTTCACTCAGGGCCCCGGAGCGGGATCTTCGCTCAGGGCCCGGGAGCAGGATCTAGAACCCGGCACTGCACGCAGTACTTGCAGTGACCCCGCTGGCACATGGTGCGCACGTGCGCAATACTTTGGAGCGTAGGAGCTCCCCATTTTCTGAGCATGGGGCGGCGGGCACTGGCTTGTAAGGCACTCGGGAACCCTGGGACGTGAGGACAGAACCGCAGGATATTTCAGCAGCAACCGTAGAAGAAGAAACATGCATCCAGTTCACCCGTGCTTGTGGGAGGAGCTGCGTGGGGCGAGGCCAGTGGAACTGGGGGGGGGGGGGGGGGCGTCTGTGGAGAAGACCGCTTTGCTTTTACACACAGCGACAGGATTTTTAAATGAAATGGTGAATATTCTTCCAATGCCAACACAGAAATTCCAATTAATTTTTCATGCCAAGAAACTCAGACTACTTTGAAGCTATTGGATCAGTTCTTGACAGCTACTGGAGTTTCGGCGCCTGTTTTTGGAAGGCAGGCGGAGCGTGTGAACTCAGACCGGCTCTTAAACACTTCGGGGGGAAATGGTCTGGTATCTGGTATTAGCACAGGAGGAAAACAATAGCTAGTGTCCTAAAGGGCCCAGGACAAGGGAGTGACTGACCAGCCACCTCACTGTTCCGCGTCTGACGCAGACCTGGGAGCACCGAGGGAGACCGCACAGCAGGGGGATGGCGACAGACTCTCAGGTGACAAGCTGACTCATCCGCCCTAGGGCTGAGGTCCATTGCCCTAAGTGCAGGGCACGCACCCTCTCGGCTACTCGCCATGGGGAGGGACCCCCAAGTCCCCGTTTTACAGAAGTGGACGGTGGGGTACAGATAGCTCATGTCTTGCCCAGAACTCACAAGACTTGGCACTTGGTGACACTGGTGTTTGAAACCCTATCTGTCCACGTCCAAAGCTGGCTGGCTCCATGGCTCCCGCAGCTTCCAAACGGGATCAGAGTCCCTGGGCCCCAGACCTGGTCACTGGACGCCAGCATTCTGGGTGGACACAACTCCCAGAACCATCCCATGAGCTTCGTTATGTTTTCCAGGCACAATTTTGCTCGGTGACACCTTTGTACACGTCTTCGAGGCTACCTCGCATGATGAGCCACTTCCCAAGCAGGGAAAATTGAAATAGTGAGATATCACTCTTGGGGTCCTCCCGAATTAGATGTTCTTTAATGCTTAGGAGAGGACCTCGTCCTCAGCATTTTCACCCAGGCTCAGTTTCAGGGCCCCAGAGGTGTCTGTGGCTCCTGCGAACTCCTCCTCAGATGACGGGGTGGTCCTCTGCAGTCCCCACTGACGTACTGGGGCCACAGTGCCCTTTAAAAATGACCTCTGCATCGGAGAGCCCCGGGTTTCCATACTGCTCCTACCAGGTGGCGTAGGGGTTAAGTTCAGGCGTTCAGGTTTTCACTGTCAGAAAATCTTTATTGAGAGCCTAGTCCACGCCAAGCATTGTAAGACCCAGTGGGAAGCAAAGTTAACTGCGATGTGTTCCCAGACCTGCGGAAGCGTGCGGCATGGTAGGGACCGACAGGCCAGGGCTTGAGTGGCAACCGCACCTAGGATGGGGGAGGTTCACCCACAGAGGTGGGTGGGGAAGCCAGATGAAGGCTGAAGCTGTGGGTCGGCTCAGCCTTGCTCTTGAAAAGGATGGGGGATAGGGGTGGGAGCGGCTGGAGGCATCGCTGGGCAAATGAATTTAAACTCCACTCCAGACACCCCAAAGTCGGTGCTGTAGGGTGCGCACTGGTAACGTAAACAGATGCACTGAAAAGGTCCCAGGAGGTTTAGAAATATTTTTTGGAGTAAAATGAACAAAACAAAAATGGGGCATGATGGAAAGTCTTTCAGCCCCCAAAAGGCCTGTTCCGGCTGCTGGGCTTAACTGGTAATGTCAGTGGGTGCATGTACATTGCAGCAGTCCGATCAGCTTCTGCTTCTTTAATCCCAGCTTGACGTGATGTCGTCTGCTCAGCAACTGATTGAAATGTCCTTAAGGGTGCTCCCAGGGAATGAGCTCTGGCACATGACTTACGTAACCACCAAAGACACTCAAGAGCAAAATTTTAAGAAAAGAAAAACGTCAAGAATAGGCCCCCTGTGCCTATGTAAACCTATAATCATTATTTTGTACAAAAACCTTTCAAAACCCCCTCTACAGTCAGGGGTCCTGTCTTAATTAGAACCAAAATGGCAGGAAGCAGCTCCGAGATGTGCCCTTAGCCACCTGTAGGTCTTCGGAGAGCCTGCTCCTAGTCACCCGAGGTTCGAGCTTTGAGGTTCCTGGTCGCCTGGCTCTGTGCGCGCAGGAGGGAGCTGGAGGCGAGGAGGCCACATTTCTAGAAGGAGAACAAGCTCCAACGTTTCATCCATTTCAGTGTTCTGAGCGTTTTCCTTTCTTATTCTGGAATCTATACGTACTGTTGTCGGCAATAGGTTTTAACCACTGACTATGTCAACAATGCACCCTCCCTAATTTTACCAAAATATATGAACACTCAGTTCCATATGTCACGGTTTCGTAGGGGATGGAGGTGGGTGCAGGACACAGGAACATCGCCTTGGGCAGGGAACCTTCCGTTTCCCGGCGGGGGTGGGGGGTGGGAGTTCGCACGCACTGCTCACGAGGGGACCAGGGTCTGGCTGGCACTGCGCGCCCCTCCTGGGGGGCCTTCGTGAGCACAGGTAACTCACCCCATTTCTACCGAGACTTGGGTGCTTTGGGGAAGGTTCAGCGAGCGCAGGGCGCGGGCGGGCCGGACCCCACCCTCCCCGCGGACCCGGACCGCGGCCGCGCCGGCGCGCTCCAGCCCGGAGCCGCCCCCTGCGCTCCGCCCCCGCAGCGCAGCCTCACGCTCCTCGGAACGGCCGGGTCTCCACCGACGCGGGTGAGTGCGGGGTCCGCTGCCAACCCCCGGCGGGCGGGGGAGTGCGCTTCCTGGGGACCCGGGCGCAGGGGGCGCTCCCCGCCGGCCTTGCCCCCCACACACAGCCCCCCGAGAACCCCGGGCGCGCTCCCGGGCGCGGGAAGATGCTCGGGACCCGCGGGAGCTCGCACAGGTGCGCGGACGGCGCCGCCCCGCCCCGGGCGCTCGCACAGGTGCCGGGAGAAGGCCCACGCACGCGCGCCAGAGATCACTGCGAGGGTCCGCATCCCGGGCTCGGGTGGGCGCCGGGGTGGAGGGCGACGCGCAGAGCGGCGAGGTAGGGGTGGGCCCCGAGGGGGAAGGCCGCGGCGTGACGCCCCCGGAGGCGGAGGACAAGGGAAGCGCGTTCGGGAGGTGGTGCCCGGAGGGGGAGGGGGGCTCTGATCTGGGCCTGGCGGCGGGGGGTGGGTGGACCTTCTTCCGGGCCGCACGCGTGGAGGTGGGGGCCGACCCACAGGCAGTCCCCAGCGGCTCCTGCAGGAAGCGGGGGACGACCGCCGCGCAGGACACAGTCCTGGGCCGCCCGAAAGTCCGCGGCCACCAGCCGGTCCCGCCTCCAATCGGGCGTCCGCGCGCCCAGTCCGAGCCCGGCCGGGGAGGAGCCGCCCCGCGGCCCGGCGGAGCGGCCTTGGGGAGGCGGCCCCGGCGCTGTGGCCACGTTTTAGATTGGCGGGGCCGGACTGTTCCCTCCTAACGAGGGGCTGGCCCCGGCCGGTGTTCTGTCCCGCTCGGTTTCCGAGCTGCCGGGGACCATCTCGAGGCCACAGGAAGCGGGGTGGGGGGAGGTTCGTCACGGACCTGGGACCCGGGGGACCAGAGGAACGTGTTGGAGTTTGTGCGGAGGCCGGGCTCAGCGCGATTGGCACCTCGGTGCTCCTCCGCCCCCGGCCGCCGGGCTCCCTCTCCCCCGCCCCGCCTGTTGCCGCCCGGGATTGCTCGGGGGTCCTGGTAGGGGGGTCTGGGCTCCTGCAAGTCCAGCGCTGTTTTCACGGAGCCTTCGCCCTGCTGACGGGTCAGTAGCCCATCGCTGTGCTGTGGAGCGCGCGCGCACGTGCCTGCCATCACGGCGGGACGGGATGGGGGTGGGGGCCAGGAAAAGGAGCTGCGTTGAAACAGCCTGCGTGTGACTAGCTCAGACTTCGAGATTCTGGGGTGCAGTTTAAATTCACTTCTCCAGCGACGCCCCCACCCCGCACCCCCATGCAGGGACCCCATTCTCCTGTGTCTGTGCGGGGCTTCCGCAGGGGTCCCTCACCCAGGGTGAGGGCTCCCAGAACATTAAATGAGAAAGGGTTTTTAAAAATTCCTTAGGTTGCTACAGAGCCGTCTTCTCTGTGTCCACCCCCAACCCCGCACAACTATTCTAAGGGAAAAGAAAAAGAAAACACCGCTGTAATAAGAGGCTCTCTTTCTGCTCCACCCACTACAGGCACGTGAAGGTCAGATTTTAATTTCCTGCCAGTCCCCTCTAGCGTCGTGTCAGGCGATGAAGAGTTCACTCTGTTCCTGCCTGTGTAGGCGCCGCCTCTGTGTCTCATTAAACAGCAGTCACTCAGCCTCTAATTAGACGCCCCTGATGGACGTGCCCTTGACCTTTCCTCCCAGCTGGTGGTGTCCAGGTATTGGGGTGCCCCTCTCCGGGGTGCGCTTCCAACAGAAGCAACTTCTGTTGATTGCCATCCGATTTGCTCCAGGAATAGTAGCCCAGGATCTGCAAATTCACGGTAATTGGCTTTCCAACTCCCTCTTCTGGTCATAACTAAGCAAAAACTTCAATGAGATAAAAAGTGTTTTGAGCTTTTAATGTTAATTGCAAGGCAATTATTAGAATGCACAGAATGGAAAATAGTTAAAAGGTTTCGCTTGCAGTATGTAAGGCAGTCCTGGGCCCGGGAGGAGGCAAAGGAGAGTTACATGTGCATTTTAGATGAGGAGGAAAGGCGTTGCAGGGGTCATGGCTGCATGAGATGAGCTCATGCTGCCTTGCTGTTCACGTGGGCACGGCCCCACCTTGACCCGCAGAGCATTTGCCTGTTACTGGGAGAATGGAAGAATCAGGAAATTGCTTCATCTTTCCACACAGCCCCCGCAGCTTCTGATCTGCTTTCCACCCATTCCAGTAAGAGCAGCAGCATTGGCAATGGGGAAGCAAGGGGTCTCTTTTCAGCCTAAAGTACACTTTGGGCGTCTTTGTCCCTGTACCAAATCAGAGGCTCTCCACGCTGTGAACGCCCCCACCTGGCATCATATTTAGTTGTTTTCTAAATGCCAGCAGCATAAATTGCTCAGTAATAATAGCTTTGCAGGAAGCTAGAATGACTTAGGCAGCTGCAGTGCCACTGAGCCTGCAGTATCTCAGGCTTTGGCCTGAGGGGCGGTCGCTTTCAGCTCAGGAACCAGCCCTGTCATTTAAAAGCACTTCTTCCCCTGGTGACTCACGGGGAGGTCTGTCCTTCTCTGGGGTTTAAGGGATTACTGTCTCCATCGTGGCCTTGATTTAGGTTTTTCTCTTGAAATTATTGTAATTATGCTAAAATCATAGGCTTGGTACCCGCACATGTTTACAAGATCATTGAGAATGAGCACTGACTTTTGGAATAAAATAAAAACTTCCAGGAGCTTACATTTTGCCAACAACCCAGCTCCTGCTAGAAAGGATATTAAAATAAAATGAACAATGCCTTGGAAAGTGAAGCCACTGCATGTCTTGGGCAGTGTTTGATGGATTAAAAATTAATTTCCTTCTTTCACAAATATTTATCGAATGACTACCACGGGTCAGGCAAAGTTCCAGGTGCCGGGGGTGCAATGGCTAGTAAAACAGACCCACTCCCCAACCCCTTCAGCTCAAATTCTAAGAAGGGGAAAGGCATTAAAATAGAATTACGTTCATGCCTGTGTGCTAACAGACTGAGACACGTGCTCTGAAAGAATGGAAACACCGTGAGAGCGTTTGACAGATGAAATAGAGAGGAAGGATGAGAGGAGAGGCAGAGCAGGCCGGTGCGGGGAGGTCAGCAGATCAGGTGCAAGGACCTGTGGTGAGGAGCAGAGCGCACGGCAGACCTGAAGGAGCACTCGTAATCTGCGACTTCACAATTTGTGTTCCTGCTTAATTGTGGTGTTTGCTTTATGTAGATCGATGGACCTTTACACTTGAGGGCTTGATGATGTAGGATGTGCGTTAATTTTACAGAACTGAGAGCTACAGAATCATAAAGGGAAATAAATCACTAGATAAGATGATGTAGGTAAAATGTTTTCTAAGCGGTAACTACTGTGAGAGGCTATTGTTACTATGTTTTGAAAGTCTCAGAGCCGTGGGGGGCCTTTGGCTGTGCGGCAACACGGATCTGTCTGTGGCCTTGCACCACCATTGTTGCTCACTGTCACGACTGCAGAAGTCTCCCATGTGGGGTTTGCACGTCACTTGTCGCCTCCATCAGTTGGTCATACAGGAGTAGAGTAGCATTTACCAAGCTTCTTCCGCTGGATGCCGAGAGCACCTGTTGCCGTGGGGTGCGGACCTGGCCTCAGCGTGGGTACCAGGCTTCTTGCTCCAGGACGCGTGACGCTGCCACAGTCTACCCCGCACACCTAGTGGCTGCCATAGGCCGAGTGTCTGCCTCCCCCAAATTCATGTTGAAACCCAACTCCCAACGTGATAGATTAGGAGGTGGGGCCCTTGGGAGGTGAGCAGGTCATGAGGGTGGGACCCTCATGACGGCATTAGTGTTCTTATGAGAGACCCCACAGAGAGCCCTGGCCCCTCCACTGTGTGAGGACACAGAGAGAAGGTGGCTATCTGTGACCCAGGAGGAAAAACCTCACCAGACACTGACCGGCTGACACCTTGATCCAGGACCTCCAGCCTCCAGAAGCGTAAGAAGTACATGGTGGTTGTTTGTAAGCCACCCAGCCTATGGCGTTTTTGTTATAGCACCTGAACGAGCAAAGACAGTGGCTTAAAACAAGAACATTTGCTTTGCCTACAGTTCTGCTATCTGAGCGGCTTGGGGGGACAGCTCACCTCTGTGCCTCTGAGCACCATGTGGGGTAGTGTGAGAGCCGAGAGCTGGTGTCACCTGCAGGCTCCTCTCAGGTCCAGGCTGGGCGGGGCCCCTGGAGCATCTCTGTCTCTCTGGGTCCCCCTCGTGCAGCTTCGGTGCAGCCAGACTTCTTCCCTGTTGAGTCCTGGTTGCTAACGGCGGTGCCCCGAGGAAATGCATCCCGGTGAAAACCGCACCCTTTGCTAACCAGTCCTAGCCGTCCCATTGCAGAAGTGGCACTGCAGCCACAGGCCTGCTGGGCTTCAGGGGGTGGGGACATGGGCCCCACTCCCAGGGTGGCCGTCATGCTGAACGGGCCATCCAGGGGCCATTTCTGGGTACAGGCGGCCCCAGTTAGCCTCTGCCTGCTGAGTTCACATCCTGCCATGTACACAGGGTCCCCGGATCCCATCCTGTGTGTCCTTCTTGGGCTCCGAGTCCAGGTATGAATGACCCATGGGCACTGGTGCTCGAGTACATCTTGGGTACTTTCTTCTGGGCGTTCACCAAAGGGATAAGCTACCCACCCAGATGCCCACACAGTGACGAGTGGCACAGGGGGACTGCCACAGACCCGTGTGATAGAGCCAGCAGGATGCTGTATTACACACAGAGATGGGGAGATGCGTGTTACACAGTTGCCTCACGCAGGGGTGGAGCTGGTGAGTCTGAAGACACGAGGGCTGGGGACCCAGTGAAGAGCCGGTACTGCAGCCGGAGTCTGAAGACAGAGTCTCTCTTCCTTGAGGGGGTAGGGGGGGGGTCTGTGGTGTCTTCAACTGATTGGACGTGGCCCACCATAATATGGAGAATAATCGGGTTTGCTCCAAGCCCAGGCATTTAAATGTTAACCTCATCCAAAAAGTACCCTCACGACAACACAGATTGATGTTTGAGCAGGCATCTGGGTGCCGCGGCCCAGCCATGTTGATGTATGAAATGAAGCATGGTGCCCCCATTCAGAAAGGGGCGGTGGGAGGTACAGAGCGGCCCTGGCCCAGGGCAGCCCCGAAATGCAGTCCGGCCCAAGTGGGCAGTTCCTTGAAAGCCCTCTGTTCTAGTCCCTGGGCGTGACTCTTGCTTAGGGACTGCAGCCCACACCTGCCTGGTAAGGACGTGCTGGGGACAACTCATCAGAACAGAAGATCAAGCTGTGTTGTGATTCTGGGCAGAGACAAGGGAGGCCTGGCAGACACGTGTCACTGCCTGGCTTTATTGCCTCAGCTGCCTTGTGCACTCAGCAAGTTTCCACGTCTTCACGGAATTGCAGACACTGGACACTGCGGGGACGTGCTGTCCACTGCCACACAGGCGTCACAGCCTGCCCGAGCTGTGGCTTGGGTGACTTACTGTGGTGTTTGCCAAGGTGGGAGCCATGTTTCCCCAAATCATCATCTTTGTGAGAGGAAGTGTCTTCTGTCATCCTGATGTCACCGCAGCCATTCACTTCACACCCACGTTTGAGGGGCAAATGCCCAGAAGTCAGTCTGCTGGCAGCTGCATGTGCCGACCGTGTGGAGTTGGAGGCTCAGAGACCACAGACGGCAAACAGCAGCTCAGTCTCCTTGGACTCAATCTTGAGACAAAGGTCTAGACACTTGGTTTTTGCACCCACGCCCACACGGCTGCCGGTGCCAGGTCCTTCCTCACGTGCCACGCCTGACTCGCATCTCACATATTCTGTTGCTGTCCTTGGTTTGAGGACAGGCCACCGTGAGCCGAGTTTGGCTAAGTTCTGTGAGCCTCCCGCCCGGCACTTCTGCGGGCATCCTACATCTGAGCTGCGACGCAGGCACAGCGCAGGAGGAAGAACGGGGTGTGTTCATTACGTCTCAACCAAACCAAAACCACAGGAATTGGAGAGAAGGGTTTCCCCCTTATTTTTAATGTATACCAATAACGAAAAATAAGCAGATGAGATTAATAGAAAAGGCACAGGTTCTAACCCAACTGTCAGTGACTCGTGTGTGATTGCGGACGTGTCTCTCTTAAAATCAAGAGTTTAGAACTTTAAAAGTTATAAAATGTGGGTTTTTATTTAAATTTCCTGCATTTCCATGTGACTGGAACTTTAAACAGTGGATATATTAGTCAGTTACTCCAGCAGTGAGAATACAGTAACTGAAGAGTTACTTTGGTACCTAGAGATTCATTATTTATGTTTAAGATTGTATGGCTTCCAATAGTTAGAGAAGTAGGCCGGATTGACTAATGATAAATACTGGTAGCTATGTAAACATGTGCAATACCACTTTAAGCTGTGAATTGTGAATATTTCAAACACCATAAACAATGTAATAATGAGATAGTCATGCATCCAAATAAGCTTTAATACACGTTACCATTTGCCATTTATGCTTTAAATGGTGCTGACCCCGGAGCGCCCATGCCCCTTGCCTTCCTCCAGCAGTAACCACTGCACAGAATTCACACCTCCCCTTTTCACATAGCCATATACAATATGTAGCAATTTTTCATGTTTAAAATATGTGGAAACGGTATTATGATATCTTTCTGCAAACTGCAAACCTTCAAAAATTCAAAATTGTGTTTTGAAATGTATTCACATTGTTTCACATGGATCTAATTGGTTCATATTACCGTGCATGGCCATTTTGGCAGCGATAGCAAGATGGGCCTAAAAGCAGCTTAGTCCGTTCTTTTTGTACCCAAGGACACGAGGCAGTCCTTCCAGAACACAAGGCTGATGACCCCGTGCCCTGCCACTCCTTTACAAGGCGTCAGTGGAGTCCCTGTGGGACTGTGGGGCGGCCCCACCCAGGGACTCCACCCTGAGCCCCACACGCCCTTCCAGTTTCTGGAACTCGTAGAGCTTGTTCCCACTCCAGGACCTTTGTCCGCTCTGCTCCCCCACCGCCCTCATCTGGCTAACCCTCCTCTCTGGTGTCGGCACACACATTCCTGTCTCACAGGTCGTATGACCCCAGGGCCTCATTTGTTTCCTACAGCACTTAGCAGGTGTGATTTCTGTGTCTGCTTCCTCGCCACTTCCCAGCACACTTCCTGGTATGTGTAGCTGGTCAGTACCTACCACTCAGTACATGAGCGAGTGCATAGCTTTCATTATCAACATTGACACATCAATGGGACTCTCACAGATGGGACAGTTGTGAACAGTGGTGGCGTGTATTTCGCCCAGGTTCTCTCATTTCTGACACCAGCTTCCCATCATTGGACGACATTCAGCTTTGATTCCTGTGGATGCACAAAACATGTATTTTTAAAAGGTGAAGTTTACCCACACATTGCTCAGAATTGGATGTTAGAGCTAGAAGTTTCAGGACACTAGTGCACTCACGTACCTCTTTGCAGAGACTCAGTGATTCTGGGGCGCTCGTAGTGTTCACACTATGTTTGCCTACAGCTATAATTCCTGAATTTTGAGCCACAAGAAAAGGCAAATGCTTTTGTTTTGGAATAGTTCAGACTATCCTGTGTTTGCACCCAAAGGCACCCCAGAAAGCCAGAGCGTAATTTGCACGCATGTAACCTGGAGAATCTCTTTGGAGTGAAGGCACAGATTTGTTCCCATTTATTTCCGTCCTTTGAAGGCTCTGATTGCAGCACGCAGGCTGTGTGGTGACTGGCAGTGAGGCAGGTGCTAATCTTTCTGACTGATCTTGCCTTAGACGGGTCTGAATGCATAGGCTTCCTCAAGTGCAGCTGGGGTGGCTCTCAGGGTCCCCTCTACTTCCAAATATAGCCACTTGAGGCATGTGTTCCATCACCGGGAGAATCCTCCCGTGAATCACAGAGCTGTAACGCTGCATCTCAGAACTCTTGAATTGAAAAAATCCACCATCTGTGAGGGAAGCGTGACCATAAATGTGTTTAACAGGTTTCATGGCCTCGTCGTGCAGCGGGAGTCATGTAAGTCTAGTCGTAATCAGTAAGGACTGTTTCAAGTCCTCCACGTAGCTGGCGCCTGGCCATGGCAGAGGGAGCAGGCAGACAGCGTCACAGGGGCCACCGCCTGGCACAGCACCGTGAGGCCCACCGCAGAGCCCACAGCAGGTCCGCACGGCCTGGGACCTCGGGCTGTAGTCCAGGTTCCACCAAACATGCCGAATTCCCAACCCACGGGAGTGGCCCTGTGTGGCACGGCCAGCCAGTTAGGGAACCACAGAGGAGCCTCATGGGGTCTGGGGCCACCTGGTGAGCCCTGCAGGGCTGGGAAGAGACAGGAAACCGCACTTTGGTTTTGGTCGGTTGGCAGTTTTGTTTGTTTTGAGATGGGAACTTAGCATTTCTGGGCATCAAGCAGTTTCTTGTCTGTTGAATCACGAGCATGATAATTCCTCTGCTTGTCCTCAGGGTGAAGCATGAGGGTGAAATGGGACGTGTCCTTGGAGGCGCCAGGGCGCATGTGGGCATCTGTGCAGGGGTGCCCATGCCATCCTGTTGGGGCACTCCTGTGCTCTGGGGGCGCCATGTTCTCACTGCACAAATGAGGGCGCCTTACAGACACCTCCAGGGCCACCCAGGGAGGCGGGATTTGTTTTCAGTGAGAATCAGGGGATCCCCACGGACCACAGCCACGCTCACAAGCACTTACGCTGGATGTGGAATGGGTGAGCCCGTGGCTCAGGGCCCGTCAGGCTGGCCGTGCTGTCTCCTCCCAGGCCACTGGTCTGCTTTGTGTGGCTGTCTTCTCTTGTTCTGCAGTCCAGCTGCCCCTTGATTCCCGCTCAGTCACCTGTGGCCAAGCCCTTTGTCTGCTTCAGCCTGAGGCTGATGGGTCACTGCAGCAAGGGGACCCGGCCTGAGGCCACGCTCTCCTGGACCAAGCTCTGGGAGCATCGGGTGTTTGCTGGGCTGGGCCCCGAGCCTCCCTATAGTTTGAAACCCATGACGTTCTATGATTATACATTTATCTGAGAAAATACAGATGCCCGGCAGTTACACTAACGGTAATACAACCTGTCGCCACTCCGACATGCAGAGGGAACCCAGCCCTTTTAAAGAACTTGTTTTGCGAGTGACACATTTCCTGATAACACCTAATGCGTGTCATCCTTTATATCGCTTAAGGACTTGCTTTTATGTGGTGTTTTAATCTGGGTATTTTCAGGACTTTTCTAGTTTCCCAGGCGAACATTCATTCATTCTCTCACTCATTCACTCACTCACTCATCAATCAAGTCTCTCCTGATGGCCTTGCAGACCCATCCCTGTGCCAAGGGAACAGGCCTTGCTGTGAATTTCACATTCTCATGGAAAGGAGGACACCTGCATACAAGGAGTGACCCTGCCTGTGCTAAGAGAAGACGGGCTGTGCACACAGCCGGGGCGTGAGGGGGGCTCCTGGCGACGAAGTGTGGAGCTGGGCGTGAAGGGTGACAGGGTTCCGGCGGAGGACAGAGCTGGCTGTGGGGAGGAGAACTGCAGTGGCCGCGGCTCTGGACATAAAGGCACACACGGTTACACAGCGTTTGCTAGGGGAGTGACAGCACTTCTGTCCCCTGCGGTCACACAGGCGTTTCGGGCAGCATGGACAGGTGAGGCTGGAGGGGACCTGGGGACAGATGGCTCAGTGCTTTCTTTAGCAGTTCGGGAATTTGGACTTGAAGAAAAGCTGTTACATAGAATCTCTTCTTAGGGAAATGCTCAGTAATTTTACTTCTTCCAATTAAGTCCTGCCAGAAGATGTACCCCGGTTACCCCTAAATTCCTCTCCAGAGGTGTCAAGCGGGTGCTGGCAGAGCCTGGAGGACCTGGGAGGAGCCTCCGTGCCCAGCACGCCCACCCCGCACCTGCTTCCTTCGCAGGACCTGGGAGCATCCAGAGGCACTAGGATTCGCTGACAGGATGCTCTGGGGACACTGTGTGGGCCTCAGTCACCCAAGGCCTGGATGCAGCGGACGTCAAGTCCTTGGGTCAGAGCTGGTGAGGGCAGGAACTTGCAGAGGCTGCAGCTGCATTTCTGGCTCTGCCACTTACTATTATATGTTAAAAAGGATCCATCGTGGTCTGCTGGGACAGACTAATTAGTGTCACTTGATCTATAGAAGGACATCCGCTAGTCACTTAATTATTCAACAAACTGTGCTACTTACCAGAGTCCTGCCCACCCTGCACTGCCCAGAACATATGGGAGCCTCTCGTGCACAGCATCTACTTGCTTGACACGTGTGGATACCCTGCGGCCAGCCCTGCGTGCACACCACTTTCACACCTTCTGAGACTCTGCTCAGCCTCTCACGCGTGGTGCTCAGACCGCAGTTAACGGGATGTAGGTTGACATGAAACAACAAGCAGAAGGATGCTTCGTGTGCGCTCGGGCCTGTGGGGCCTGGCTCACACCGTCTTGCCGGTCCTCCGAGAGCTACACTGCGGACGTGGGGAGAGCTGAGGGAGCACCTATCGGCTGTGAGGGAGCCACCAGCTTCCTGGGCATCATTGCTTCGGCGCACGCGTGTGACGACAGCTGGCAGCCTGGCCGGCCCCTCCCCCACCTGCCCTCGGCCACCCCCACCCACGGGCCGGAAACTGCCCACTCATTTAAAATGGGCCCGAAGGATAAACAGTCTTCAAAAACATTTGTGTGAACAGCTGAAGCAAAGTAATACATTGTAGGATCAAATAGGAATCCTAAGGCTCCGCCTACAAGTTTGTAAGCCTATTTTTCTTGTATTTGAGGTTTTGTTGACCTCACAATTCATAGGGTACTTACTGAGTGTAGGGCGTCTTCCTCGCGCTGTAGGAAGCACTGAGTGAGCATTGCACAGGTGCTGTTTGTTCTCAGGGACCCCAACATCTAATGGGGTGCGGTCCGGAGACAGGTATGAAAAAATCACGAGGCATGACGTGGAAGACACCGAAAAGGAATTCCTTGGAAGCAGTACACACTGCAGAGTTTTACATAAACTTTCTAAGTCTATTAACAATTTTTAAAAAATTAAGCTGACTATAATTATTTGAAAGCAAGTTTCTTTTTAGCAATGTGTATTATTACAATGAAGCAAATTTGATTTTAAATAAGCTAATACCCACATTAAATACATAAACTAAGGTCCACATTAGGAATCACACAATCTAATTTTTAAATGTCATATTAATAGTAAAATAATTGATGGAAAAACTCAAAAATTTCTGCTTAGGTATTTTTCTAAGGTCAAGAAGAAATTTATATTCTTCTGGGGGGAACGCTACATACCGTTTTCCCGAAAATAAGACCTAGCCGGATCATCAGCTCTAATGCATCTTTTGGAGCAAAAATTAATATAAGACCCGGTCTTATAGTAAAGTAAGACCTGTGCAAGGTTTTCTCAAGGCCGCTGCAGGGTCAGTTTTATCACGGTCACCAGGGTGGCCCTCTGCACAGAACCCTCACGGGGCCTCCCAGTGGAACCCAGATTCTAGAACCAACCACACAATGGCTGAGAAGTTCCTTCAGAGATCCCTGACTTTAATCCAAAGAAATGTGACACTGACTGTCTCAGAGGCTGTTAACACGCAAAATAGGCTGACTTCTCCCCATGGGTTTTAAGGCAAAATCACAATAATGGGTCATCCTGGGGGGGGGGTTGGTTCACACCATTTGAAAAGATGGGGGCCCTTCTGCTGAGTGGCCCCATTTGTCCTGTGGAATCTGACGTCTGTTCTGCAGGGTGGGGGAGGGTCTCAGCAGCCGGACACTTGTGATGCTGTGGGACCATCTCTCAGAAAGCTGCCCTGTAGCTTCATAGGGGAGGGGCTGCCGGGGCAGCCTGTGCTAGTGGCATTCAGCATCACTGCCGCCTGGCATCACCGTGGCGGACGGTCTCCTAACACACCTGACAGCATTCGTGTGTGGGGCATCATCTTGGCTGACTGACTGGATGGTGAGCAGGACTCCTGCCGGGGAGGTGTTGGTGAGTGGATGGTGAGAGGCTGCATGGCCGTGACACGGCTGGGATCCTGGCTCTGTCAGTGTGCCCTGTGGTGGGGACGTGGCTGGGTGGACCACTGACTGCGTTAGGCCTGTTTGTCTCATCCTGGAGCTGGGGCCCCCACTTCATTGTAATGGCAACAACATACGTAGTGGCCGGGTTCTTTCAGGCTTTAGAGCAACAGTCCCAAACTCCCGCTTTTGTGTCCTAGCCCCTGCCTTGCCTTCCCGCCTGTGGTGACGGAAGCTCATCTTAGGGCTGAGGCTCCTGCACATTCTAGTGAGAGTCACGCCAAAGAACTGGGATTGTGGGAACCCTTTCCCAGGCCAAAAAAAGGAAAAACGGTGTTTTCTGAGCTCTAAGGTCTGTGTTGTATAGAAGTGTGAAAAGGAGGAGCCAGATGAGAGCGGTCCTCTGACTCGACTGCAGGCAGTAAGGCTCGTATGTGTTTGGGGTCAGATGGGTCAGTGTGTCTCAGACTTTGCCTAACGCCTTGACTGGCACCGCTGACTGAAAAAGCATCTCTCGGGTCCTTGGGGAAATGCCCGTGAACTTGCTGATACAATCTCTGCAGGCTTCCAGCTCGTCATCACATTCCGTCTCCATGGGCTGGAGTCCTTTTCCATGCCAGTGGACACAGCGCCACCAGGAAGCAGGAGGGGACAGAGGTGGCATCACACTGCTGCCGGCACAGCTGAATAAACAGCCCTGTTCTGTCTGCTTAGCACCCCTCCGCCCCCCGCCCCCTGCGGCCCTGGGGCAGAGCTCAGATTACTCTCAACATCTCACCCTGCATCCTAGGACAGTGCTCGCACATCCGGATATGCCAGAAAGTTACTGTCACATGTGTCGGGGACGGGGGTGGTGGGGGGGGAGAAAATTGAATGGCTTGAATCTCCAACTCTACAACTTGAAGACACTTCTGGGAATAGTGGGAATGCATTTTAGTAAGTGACAGGAAGTGCAGGGCAAGCAGATAAATACACAGGTGCACACGCACTCTCAACCCTGAGCACTTACAGGGACTGGGTGACAGTATGAAGTGTGGTAAGTAGAGGATCAGAGATGTTGAGGTTAAGTGTCATTCTAGGACATCTGAGAGGCAAGCACATGCTGTATAACAACCGTCAGCCTGAGGTGTGTCGGGGTGTTTCTTGTCCTCAAACTCTTCTTCAGAGGCTGGAATACAATGCAGTCCCCTCACATCCACTCTAAGACCGCTAAGCCCCCCTTTCAGGCTAGGGAGGCTTCTTGAGGTTTTGCCAATTTAGGACAGATGCTTCATTATTTTATAATTCATCTGCAGTGCTCACATCTGCCTTCCAGGGATTTCTGTTTTTGTTTCATTGGCTTTTCTTTAGCTGCACGTGGGCTTTTTGGAGAGTTGCTTTTCTGAGGTCTTCCAGACCGACTCCAAGAATTCCAACAGTTCAAACAGGCATCGGAGTGGGAACCTCAGGCCACCTGCACAGACGTGTCCTCAGCACCTGTCTCCAAATACTTGTTGTAACTGAATTGGAAATATTTGACTGGTTGAGAGTGCAGGAAACCAGCCACACGTTAACAAAACTAGCTGCCATGCTTTCTCCCTAAAAATTGTTAATTTTACATATGGTACATTTCAACGGGTTGAAAATAGTAAACTGTTGATATTTAACTGTTTTCGGCCCACAAACCCACAGTGTCACACGGTTGAGCCCACTGTCCTCAAGGCCCATTGCCCGAAGTGAGTTTACTGTCAATAGGTCTCAAAATCAGGGGAGGAAGAGCAAGAGGCACTTTTAAAATCCCTCATTTATACTGTATATTCGATAACTGAACTGTCCAGCAGGAAAAGCCAGTCCCCCGCCCCCTTTGTCTGACTTCTGTGGCCTGAAGGTCAGCAGAGGGAAGTGTGGCGGATGCCACTGACACAGCCCTGAGAAAAACAAACTCAAACACCCTCTCTCTTTCTCCTACAAACAGGAACAAGGAGAGCGTGGCGGGATGATATGGAAACATGTTCCAGCAAAGGAAGTCGCACAGAGATGCTCCTGACTGATAAGTGGGGGAGGCCTTTGTGATGCGTGCAGCGCAGTGACTGTTTTTCCAACGCCCACCTGGCAAGTGAGGTATGGACTCGCCCCCAGGTGGATGGCGAGGACACAGCCGCCTCCTGAGGGCTGCTGATGCCGGACCGCACACGTACTCTGCGCTTGCCTAACGCTGAATGACAAGTGGGAGTCACAAGAGAAAGAAAGCTTCCTGGGCTGGATCTTTAAAAACAAAACAAACAGTTTAAAATCAAGGTTACAAAGTTTGACACCAGTCTCAGATCTGTTGGTTTTCGGGGGCAGTGATGTGATGGAATGTCAAATAATAAAGACTGACTCAGAAAGCGAGGGCGAGCCCTCGTTTGTCAGCTGCGCCTGACAGCCAGTCCTGCAGATTAGGAACCATAGGTGAGCAGGGCCATGGCCGCAGGACTGTCCTGTATCTGACTGCAGCATCCTGCCCGAGCCGCACAGACTTTGGCACATGGCGAGCCAAGGTAATGTTACCAGGTTCACAGGTTCCTCGGAGAGCGCATCTGGAGCCACACACCCTCTTTGCGGGAGAAGAGAGTCGGAGGGGCGACAGGGGCGCGGCGTGTGAGCAAAAGCCAGCGTGTGGACACAAGTGAAATCTGATCGCGCGCCAGGAAGAGTGTGAGGCCCAAAGCCCCAGAGGAACCTCGACCTTGAGCGGCCCGGGGTCATGGTGGTCTGCTGAGCCGGAGGCGGGGCGCGCGCGGCCGCGAGAGGCAGCGCTGCCATGGAGAACCCGGTGGCCCCCTGCGTCCTCTACCCGGGGGACGACTGTGGCCGCAGCCCCGAGCCCGGGGGCGCCTTTGCGCAGGGAGCGTGCGGCCAGGCAGGGGCCCGCGGCGGCGCGCCAGAGGCTCCGGGAGAGGGCAGCCTGCAGACGCCGGATGCGGCCGTGGGGGAGGGCGCCGCGTCCCCGGCGCAGACACCCTGCAGCCTCAGCGCGTCCCTCTGCTTCAGCTCTGGGGACGACTCCCCGCCGCAGTCCCGTGCCTCCTCCGTGGAGGGCGCAGCGGCCTCCCCGCCCTCGTGTCGCAACGGCCAGCGGGTGGTGGAGAAGCAGTGGGAGGTCGGCAGCGCGGGCGCCGCCTCCCCCGATGAGCCCGCGTTCCCGGAAGAACCCGCGTCCCCCGAGGAGTCCGGGGACTCCGCGCCTCTTCCTCCCGGCGTCGGGCCGGCGCACGGGGAGCCCGACCTGGTTATCGAGGTATCCGGCCGCCGGCTGCGGGCGCACAAGGCGGTGCTGGCGGCGCGCAGCGACTACTTCCGCGCGCGCGCATCGCGGGACGTGCTGCGGGTGACGGGTGTGGGCTGGGCGGCGCTGCGGCTGCTGCTGGCCTACGCGTACAGCGGGCGCATGGCGGGCGTGCGGCCCGACAACGTGGCCGAGGTGGTGGCCGGCGCGCGCCGCCTGCAGCTGCCGTGCGCCGCGCAGCGCGCCACCGACGCCGTGGCGCCGCAGCTGAGCCTGGCCAACTGCCTGGAGGTGCTGAGCGCGGCCAAGCGGCAGCGGCTGGCCGAGCTGCGCGACGCCGCCTACCGCTTCATGAGCGACCACTACCTGGAGGTGCTGCGCGAGCCCGCCGTGTTCGGGCGCCTGTCGGGCGCTGAGCGCGACCTGCTGCTGCGCCGCCGCCTGCGCGCTGGCCGGGCCCGCCTGCTGGCCGCCGTGCTGGGGCCGGCGGGGGAGCGCGCGGGCAGTCGCCCGCAGAGCCCGTCGGGGGACGCGGAGGGCCGCGGCGAAGCCGCCGTCTACTGCTGGCACGAGGCGGCGGGCGAGTGGCGCGAGCTGACGCGGCTGCCCGAGGGCGCGCCGGCGCGGGGCTGCGCCCTGTGCGTGCTCTACAACTACCTCTTCGTGGCCGGCGGCGTGGCGCCCGCGGGCCCCGACGGCCGCGCGCGCCCCTCGGACCAGGTCTTCTGCTACAACCCGGCCACCGACCGCTGGAACACCGTGCGGCCGCTGCGCCAGGCGCGTTCCCAGCTGCAGCTGCTGGCCCTGGACGGCCACCTGTATGCCGTGGGCGGTGAGTGTCTGCTCAGCGTGGAGCGCTACGACCCACGCGCCGACCGCTGGGCTGCCGTGGCCCCGCTGCCCCGGGGCGCCTTCGCCGTGGCGCATGAGGCCACCACCTGCAACGGCGAGATCTACGTGTCGGGGGGCTCTCTCTTCTACCGCCTGCTCAAGTACGATCCGCGGCGCGACGAGTGGCAGGAGTGTCCATGCAGCAGCAGCCGCGAGCGCTCGGCTGACATGGTGGCGCTGGACGGCTTCATCTACCGCTTTGACCTGAGCGGGGGCCGCGGCGACGCACAGGCGGCGGGGCCAGCGGGCGGGGTCAGCGTGTTCCGCTACCACTGCCTGGCCAAGCAGTGGAGCCGCTGCGCCTCGCACCTGCGGCCCCCGGGCGCGCCGTCCGGCCTGCAGCCCTTCCGCTGCGCGGCGCTGGACGGCAGCATCTACTGCGTGAGCCGCGCGGGCACCTGGCGCTTCGTGCCCCCGCAGGACGGCGAGCCCGGCGCGGACTCGAGCCCGGGTGGCAGCTTCGAGCCTGAGTCGCTGGGCGCCCCTTTGGACGTTCGGGGTGCGCTGTTTCCCTTCGTGCTCAACCTGCCCGAGAAACCGGACAAAGGCGAGGAGGGCGCTGCGTAGGGCGGGCTGGGGTCACCTGGGCGTCTCCCTCGGCAGCCCTGGGTCCAGGAAGGCCTCTTGGGCCGAGGTTTCCCCTGGGAAGAGGGGGCGAAGGGAGTGGAGGAGGGGAGAGTCGTGGGGTAAGCCGCTGGCTACCAGCTCATTTAAACGTTTGGAAGTTAGAAGCTTGTTGCGGGGCCCCCAAGACTTTTTGCAATGCTGTTTAAGGTCCGCTTCCCTCTTGCGCGTTCCTTTTGCTTCGCTTTGCTTAATGGGGTCATGTGTAAGATGTAGGGCAGTGCAAATAGGTAGCCTTACAGGTAAGACACAGGATACCCGAAGGAGAAGGAAATGGCGTCAAAAGATGATACTTCAGGGTGGGTGGGCGGACCAGGGTGCACTCGGTGCACTGTTGTGTATTCACGATGTACCTAAGCTGTATTCACGGCCCAGGGTTTGTGGGGGGTTCCCACGATGTACCAGGGGTACACTGGCGCCCGAGTGGAGTGGACAGGCGGCCAGACTTGGGATTTTGGGGTACCTTTGCTTACAGCACCATGAGGAGGGAACGTAAAGTAGGCCCCTGTGAACTCTGTTAGCAGAACCACTGAAAACAGGCCCACGTGTTTTGGCTTGTGGTTTAAAATGACCCTCAAACAAAGATCTTAAACTCTTTCTAACTTAGTTAAAAAATTCTTGCCACCATGTGCTTAAGTTTTGGTTGGCTCAACTCCACATGTAATCAGCATTCACAGGAAAACCTTTGATTACCAATATCTCCTGTCCAGTAAGCTTTGGCGTGTTCCCTCTGCCATCCCACCGGCACCACAGGTGAGGTCAAACCCCCACACCCTGGAAGAGCAGCTCCAGCTCACTGTTCAAATGAAATGGGTTTAACATTTTCAAGTTAAAGTATGGTAATAATTACATTCATGTTACAGTAATGATGTAGTAGTATTTGCATTTTAAAGCTTGGGTGAGTAAATGTGTACCAAAGGGCTTGTCTTGGAGAGGAAAAGCTGACTGCTAAGGGTGCTTGTCCATGTTACCCCTCGATAGCCATGAAATACGCTCAACCACTCTCATTTTATCATGGACTCAACAAGGTTAAAATCATTTCTTTTAGACAGTTCTGAAGACAAACACGCAGGAACCTTTTGAACCCACAACTTAGGATGTTTTAAATATGTGTTACGTGGTTCTGATGAGGGGAACTCAATTTGGAAAACACCATTCTAAGAACACGAAGCAGAGTGACAGTGAGCACTGAGGGGAAATAACATGTACAAACGGCAGGTTAGTAGGTAAACCACAGTTTGTAAATTGTGAATTCCAAAATACCATAATAGAATTAACATGAAACTCACTACTTTGGTAGGGCACAAGGATTAAAAACAAATCAGTTCATCCTTCCTCACTTGTTACAACATTTTACTTTTCAAATATGTACAGTTAGTGTGTGGAACAGAGTCCCAGAGAGCAGTTTCCAGGCTCTCGGCCTCACGTGGGAAGGTGCTGGCTCGGGTAGTAGATGGCCAGCAACTGTTACCCATTAGCCAGTGGTCACTGATATAACTGCCGTGGCTGAGCTAGCAAGCACGGATTGCAGTTAGCAGGTGAGGTTGGTTGGCAGAGAAGCGGACGGCAGGTTGTGAATTGTGTGGCTCCTGCTTCCTATGTCTCTAAACCAGCCGCCAGCGAGACTATAGTGGTGTGACACCCCTATCTATGGCTCCGTGGGTGTTCCTTTTTGGCCTCACCATATCCTGCGTTCTTATGTGGAGAGCGGGAGCAGACACCCTGCATGACAGGATTTCCTATTTATTTATAGTCCAAGGATAAAATAAGTGCTCATAAACAAGACAGCTGATTTGGATTCTGAATGCAGTCCAGTGTTTGATCATAAGAGGAAGAGTCCATGTTGAAAGTTACCGGAACGTAGTCAGATGAAATCCTGTGTAGATTACTTACTGATACTTACTTGTGAATCCAGTGGTAGAAGTTATGTCTCTGTAGCAAGCAGTGGGTAAATGGGACATAGGTTAGGCTTTTTAAAGAGTCTGTGGTTGGTTGTGAAAGTAATCAGCTAAGTCTGTTTAGAAATGATCAGCTTGACTCTTGCGCATGTGCCAGAGAAATGGAATTACTTATGGTTTCAGTTAGAGGGGTCAGGGTGACTTGTGCGCTTGCTCACAAGCTCAGCAGGTATCTTGGCAGCTGGGTGATCAGCTTAGGAAAGAAGAACAGACCCCTAGTGCCTGACTGTGTCGGCTGTTTATAGGACTGTGCTAGAAACGGTGGTAAGAAGAAAAGTTAGCGCGAAAGGAAACAAACGATGCTCTTTTTAAAGCAATGGACGCTTCATAGCGCTGTACACATTTGTCTGGAATTTTGCTATTTAGTCTAAAACTTTTATATGAAGTGGAACCAGGCTAATATTTTTATTCTTTAAATATCAGACTATAAAATGTTATCACTGTGACTTAACTTGAGAAATCATGCCTTTGATGTTTACCATTTAAAAACAAAACGCTGACATTGGGCTTCCAGAGCCAAGTCGCTCCCACAGAGGTGCCGGGTGTCAGAAGTGGGCAGCCACACAGTGACGTGCCCAGGTGGACTTTTCACATATTATTTTGTGATTAATTTGATAAAGGAGTGCCTGCACTAGACATAGCATTGCTTTCTGTGGCCTCAGAGTCCCAGGGATTTGTCAAGTGAAATACACGAGGACACCTAAAGGGTCAACGAAAGGCTATAGAACATTGTATGTCATATTTCCAACTAGTAGCATCACGTAAAGCAAAGACTAGAGGACCCAGCAGGCCATGAGGACCAGTTGTCTTGCTTTTGGGGGCAGTCCCTGGGGCATGGGACCACAGGCTCACAGCAGTTAAAGGAACGGGAGAGCCACCCGCTCCAAGATAGTTAACTGGAGGCGGCTGGAGGGGAGGGGAGCCTTGCCTCTGGCAGTATCCTTAGTCTGTATCCAACGCTCTTTTGAAAAACGGTGCAGAGCGACTTCTGCTGTTTGGTCAGTTGTCACATGAAGCTAATGTATTTAGGACGTCCATCCATGATTCTCATGCAAGGGGACGAGATCCAGGACTGGGATCCAGGACAGCGTGGCATTTTCGTTTGTTGGCAAGCAGTGACTTGTAGTGTCAGTCAAGGTTCAAGTGGAAGCCAAGGGAATGGGTTTCATACGTTTTTGTTTTCTTCCTGTTTTTATTCCTGGTCTTGGGAACAACCCCAGTGCTGCTGCTGACTCGACGCTTTACGGAGCTGCGTTTGGAACTCGGTGATTTGATTTCCGAGTCTGTGGCGACACCTGTTTCTTTTCCTTTAGGAGACTGTATGCTGCAAAATTCCTGTGCTACTTGGTTGCAACTTTTACCTGTATGAGCTTTACTACAAATACTTAAGAAAATGAATCGTAAATACTTAAAGAAAATGAATCGTTGGCTCCATTTCTGTTAATTTCTCCTGTCACTTTGGTAATTCTGGTGGCAGCGGGCTAATGTGCTGGTCTCTTGGGTAACTTCCTGTACAAGATTCTGAGATGGGCCGTTTCTGCAGTCCTCCGCTGCTTGCTGGAGCCGAGGTGGTTTCAGGACGCCGTCAGTGGTAACAGCTCGGTGCAGTGACTGTGACACACTGCTGTCTTATGTTCGGTCTCGTTTAGGCACTTCGCTGGGTTACAGAATGTTTTATTTTGGCATTTAAAAAAAAAATCAATGTTCGTAATTTCCCTTTTCGTCTGCAATGTTATTCATGAGAAGATAATAAGAGATGAAAATGGAAATGTGCCTGTGCGTTAGTGGCGCCTGAATATACGTCGGTAGCAGTGTCCTGTAAACTCCTGCACACCCAGGAAGGTGCCTGGGCCACGCAGCGCCAGCTCTCGGCAGGTGCTTTCACCGTGCTTAATGACTTGGTTTGAGATGAACTAAAGTCAAAGGCTGATGTGTTCTCATGTGAGATTAAGTCCTCCAAAGCTTTCCAAAGCTCTAAACATACTTATTACCAGTAAACCAACCTGGTCAGGCGCGGCTCAGGCGCTCATGCTGTTGTACAACCAGTGTACTTATCAACGCTTCAGTTTTTCCATCCTGGGCACAGATGCTGTCAGACTTGTGTGTATGTCCGTTTATGCCAAGATAAAATAAATCATTGGAAAATAAATCCCGTGCTCCTGAAATCTGTATCGCCATTGTTGTCTTTTCCATAGCAGCAGCAGCAGCACACCAGCTGAGGGGTCCTCTCGTGAGAGGTGGGCTCACCTGGGGGGCTGGGGAGGGTCTAGCCTACCTGCTGGCCGGGGTCTCCCTGTCTGTCCCTGAGGGCCCTTCCAGCGACAAGTTCCGAGTCAGGGGTCTGAATACTTCCTAGGTGGTCTTGATGCCTCTGCCCTCTCCGTTCGTCCCCCATCCTCTGTCCTGCAGGTGGTGGACTGTCATAGTTCTGATACCCAGCACACCTTCTCCGCGTATGCATTTAGCCTCTGTGAGTGCAAAGTCTGAGTAACAATCTGTGGACCCGAACATCTCACAGTTTGCACTCAGCACGAACGTGGACCCAGCGTCATTGTTCGTTTGTAAGGGTTCTTTAAAAAATGATTTCTTTTCCTCCTAAAATCTTTATTTATTCATGGGGGAGGAAGGCTGCTAAAGAAATATTCTTAGGCAAAGGGTGTAGACAGAAGCTCACTGACCTGAACTTACTATTTTCCATAGTTTCTTTCACAGCATTTTCTTCTGCAAAAATATAATTAAATCTGAGTTTTCCCATAGCTTTAACTTTTTTCCCTGCTGAGTTTTCGGATTTTGATAGTAAATCAGAATGATTTTCCTGGACTTTGGCATGTTTCCAATTAGATGTAATACCACGAAACACATGGGCTTCTCAGACTGAGGTGATGACTCATAAAACAAAAATTAGGGCAAAGGAAGGATGCAGGAAAAAGTCACGTAAGTCTAATATTCTTGTCCAGTGAGAAAGGACGCTTGTTTAAAACTTCTTCAGACAAATTATTTTTATAAAGAAGAGTTCATGGTGCTCAATTCTTCAGAGACCATAAACGAGGGACGTTAAGGCCCTTTCTTGGGTTCCCCACTTTGCTGGTGGCCGGTGTCCCTACGCTGGGTGCTGGCGTGAGTGACCTGGACACTGCTGCTGGGTTTGGGTGCGACCCCGGTGGTCCCACGGCAGGTACCCTCCATGAGGACACCCTCCCTGCATCAGTCAGTCCCCGCTGCACCAGGCAGCCCCCTGACTCGGGCAGCACCCCCTGACTCGGGCAGCACCCCCTGACTTGGGCCCAGGGGTGAGTGACCCCAGAGAGTTGTGCGGCCCCGTGTGGAGTGGACCTGTTCCCTCGGGACCCAGGGGCTGAGAATTTCCTTGTGCCTTGAGACCTTCTCCAAGTGGGACCCACTGGAGCATTCGCTCAGCAAAGGTGACTGAGCACCTATTAAGTGCCAGGTTCTGTTCTAGGTGCTGGAACTGCCCAGTGAGCGCCGCGACAGCCCGCACTCACCTCAGGGAGGTGACCTGTCTGCTCCCCAGGGGTGGCCCACGGCTGTCTACTGTCCACTGCTGCAGTCAGGGCTCAGTGTAATTCAGGAATCGGAAATGAAAGGAGTTCTTTGCCCTCAGCCAAGAGCAGTCGGCGATGCCCAGCGTCACCTGTGAACCGGAAGGTTAGCCTGTCGTGTGGCGATCACGTGTAGGAGGTCACGCCCAGGCCACAAGCAAGTCACTCACACTTCCCAGTGCCTTGGTTTCCCCACCTGTAAAATGGGGAAACTGACGGTAAACCCTCTTTTAGTGTGGATCAGAAAGTGCTCTGCAGAGGTGTCATCCACTGTGACAGTGGCACCTCAACAAGCGACTTTACTGTGGCCAAATGTCTCACTTTCCAGAAACCTCAGTGTTTTCCAATTTGTTCACAGACTCCGCTAGTAAAGATGATGACATGTAAAAAGCAATTTGCAATGAGTTCTCTTCTGTCTCACCAGCAGCAGGAAGACCCAGGAGCTCAAAGGGAATTGTTCAGCATCTGTCCCTGTGTGTGCAGTCAGGGCTGCGGGAGACTTCTAGTTGGGCTCAGTGGGGCTTGGTTGGTCATTCAGTCATTCAACAACCGCCTCTGTATCTTCTGAGCATCAGCCCTGAGCTCTGGGCTGCCTGGGCACAGAGCAAAGCACCCGCCACCCACGGGTCCCAGAGTCGGGCGGGACGTGGGCACGGGCCTGGCTGATTTCTCCTTCTGAGCCAGGCAGCACCTTCACGTCCTCCTCTCTTGGAGGACTTCATCTCGCTCCTGCTCTGGGGCCTTCTGAGGCCTTCTGTCCCCTGGCACAGCCCCCTCTCCTGTCGCCTGGAAGCACGTCCTCCTCTCCTGGTGGCCAGCCTGTGCGCCCTGGGGGTGCCACCGGACCCCTCAGCTGGCATCAGGCCCAACCCAATGGAGTTAAGGCTGACTCTGCCTCTCGGGGGCTTTGCAGCTACCGTGTTTCCCCGAAAATAAGACCTTGCTGGACCATCAGCTCTAATGCGTCTTTTGGAGCAAAAATTAATATAAGACCCGGTCTCATATAATATATAATATAATATAATATAATATAATATAATATAATATAATATAATATAATATAATGTAATATAATACCGGGTCTTATATTAATTTTTGATTTAAAAGACGCATTAGAGCTGATGGTCTGGCTGGGTCTTATTTTCGGGAAAACACAGTACCTGGCCAGCACCTGGGAAACCAGGTGTGCCAGTCTCCCGGGAGGTCACACTGAGGGTCATCCTAGGAGGAAATGCTACGTGTACATACAATGTCCTGACTTGAGAATTTGACTGGCAGTGAACTCAAAAGGCTAAACTAGTGTGGATTCTAAAATCAGTGGGAAGGACCTGGCAGGACTCTCACTCACCCTTTGACCTGTCACCACACTGAGTGCTTGTCCTGGCGGACGACCCCTTCCTGCGGTGTACCTGTGAGTGTCCCTCTGTGGGTTCCTTACCTCATTTCTCCCCGTCCATGCTCATATGCCTGTGGTTCTACAGTGTCCTGACGCGAAGAATGGACACGCTCACACTCAGGGTCAGGTCCAGTGACCAGCCTAGTGCTGCCACGCCACGTCCACAGCGGTTTTTTCCTCAAAAGCTTATTTTGTAGGCAGCCATATATTTAAAGACTCACTTTATTAAAGGGGCCACCATTCCTTTTCTGTGTTTCCCACACTCATTGGTTTTTACATTGCACAAATGTGATTGCGTTGTATAAA
Source organism: Rhinolophus sinicus (assembly GCF_036562045.2). Taxonomy (NCBI): domain Eukaryota; kingdom Metazoa; phylum Chordata; class Mammalia; order Chiroptera; family Rhinolophidae; genus Rhinolophus; species Rhinolophus sinicus. The sequence goes on from NC_133754.1 coordinate 865,250, forward strand.
GAGAGTTACAGAAATGGAAACTTCCCAAAATATAATTCTAGAAAATATTAAACATCTTCTAAAAACTCAAATTCTCAGTGCCTGACGTGAGGTATTACTTTTCAAAGGTAATAGTGTGAAAGTATCAAGTACGTGGAAAGAGAAACGTGCCCCTTTTAATGGACACAGTGGATCAGTGGATCAGTTGTATCTGAGAAAGGAGACTGTTTAAAACCACGTGTTGCAATTGATGGGAGCCTCAGCTGAGGCCACGAGCCACGATCCAGTAGACACATGTCGCGAGCTCCATGGACCTGCCATCCCGAGGAGGCTCCTGCACAAACGCGCGCTGTGTCCTCCTGTGTCCATCTCTGCACTGGGTGCGTCATCAGTCCTTACATGAAGGGTGTCTTCCTGCCCCTCGCGCCCAGGCTCCGACGCAGAGGCCAGAGACAGTGCTTCAGACCCTCCTGGCCACCTTCTCCAGCTCTGGTGGCACGTGTGTAAAATTCTGCAGGAAGATGGTGACTTAGGCCAGCCGAGCTGTGACTGTGACACAGGCTTGCCAGTGCGGCCAGCTCGGTCTGTACCAGCTGTGGTAGAGACCGTCATTCTGGGCAGGGTGCCCTTGGCTGCACCAGCATCCAGGCCTACTCTCCGTCCGCCCTCCTGGGGACGCACCCCACGGATCAGCTCTGCCTCCACAGACAGACTGCGGACGCCCGTGTGGCCATGTAGAACCGCCCCTTCTCCCTGCACCGTCCTCCTGCGGTGAGCCCTGAGGCTCCCATTCCATGAGCAGTCGTAGGCCCTAGACGAGCGCTCAGGGACCTCTGGGACGTGCCCAGGGCCTTCATACGCCACTCGGAGCCAGGTCGCACCTCCATGGCAGGGCTGGGGACCTCCCCATCAGCGCAGAGCTCACGCATCCCCCGCGTCCTCACCAGCACTTGGTTTTGTGCAACTTTCCCATTTCTGACCACTGGATGGGAGGGCAGTGTCTCTTGTTTTACTTTCCATTTCTTTGCCAATTTATGGGATTGGAACCCCTTTTGATATGTTAACCACTCACTTTGGCCACCGACTTACCTTTCTTGTATATTTTTCTTTGGTGTTTTCTGTTGGGTCACAGTCTCTTGTAGGTTTTAGACACGGTCTCTGTTTATTTTGAATGTGTTCTCTCCCCTACCTGCTAGCATCTTTGGGTGAGGTGGTGCTTATAGCGAGCAGTGCTCTGATGCCTAACTTGAACATCAAATCCCTTAATCATTTTCCGTACCCTTTGTTATTTGGGGGTTCATTTTTAACAGTTTGACCAGTAAATGTTTACTATTTGTTAACAGTGACCTGTGATATGTAAACTGTCTAATCTCGTAATGTATTGTTACGTTTTTCTTATAAAAAGAGCAAAGAACCTATTTTGTATAAGTAACTATGTCAAAACATGTTCTTTTAATACACACAGCTGTGTAAACCTACATTCAAGTCAGTTACACAAATAAACCATGAGGAATGTGGTCTGTCCCACAGTGACCAGTTACAAAGGGTCAGCAGCTATAACAAGGAACCCGGGTGAAATACTGGATGGCCTGTCATGAGACCTGAGGAAGTAGGGGGGGGCCGGGCTCCAGCTGAGGGACGTGTTACCTGAAAAGATGAAGCCTTTTGTCACATTCAGGGATGTAACATGAACATTGAAAAAAATGAATGTAAACCTTAAAATTCATCAGAATATGGCATATGTGTCCTGACACTTACATATGGTCTGAAAAAAACAAAACCAGATAAGGGAAAGGAACCAAACTTGGACAGTAAGCAGGACATTGAAATCCGGCGATGAGGGCGGTGCCAACTTAGGAAATACTGAGGGAACCCTGGGGCCACAGCAAAGCGAGGCAGCAAACAGCCCCCCATGCACAAAAGGCCTTTCTGAGCCACGTAGCACAGAGCGGGGCTCTCACCACGTCCCCCAGAGCCTGTAACAACAATTCACTTTCAGACTCAGAACTGAGATTTGCACAAAATTCACGAGAAGTGGAACCTGTCTTCACAGGAGTTCACTTCATAATACGTTTCACACATGCACTTGGTCACTGCCACATGAAGCTTGACTAAGCGTTTGGCAGGATTCTTGTAAAGAATCATCAAGCAGACTTCCAGACCCAGGATGCGATTTGTCTCTTACACGTTACACACCTGCGGCCACCGTGCCTCCCACCATGTCAAAGGCTTGGATGCGTCTGCGGGTTTCCCGATCTTTGAGCCTCGTCCAAGACCAGTGCAGCCAGACATCAGGTACAGAGGTGGCACGTTGTACTCAGCCACCACTGGCCACGTCACTCCCCTTTGTGCAGAGGTGACAGGAGATTTAAAGGGAGGGTGAAGGGGCTGGGGAGACTGGGACCCACAGCCCTGGTGATTGGGGCACTTCCTGGTGACTCCATTTCAGAGGAATGACTCTCCTGTTCTGGGTTGTAGGCAGTGCAGACACATCTCAAAGGGACAGAGGGAGGAGCCCCAGTTATAAGCCCCTTTCAGTAGAAGCACTAGGACAGATGGGGCCTGTCCTGGGGTGGCTGGGACAAACAGCTGTCCTGCAGCGGCCGGTTTTCCCAGGCAGGCGTTCTCACGGGCCTGGGGTCCTCCCAGGACGCGGCCTGTGGGGCCAGCTGCTGCTCGAGTTTGCTCCTGTGTCCCAGGGCCCTATGTGGACAGACCCTCTGCCCACAGCTCCGTGGTTCTCAAGCAGAGTGGGCAGGTCAGTGGGGGGAGATACTCAGAGGCTAGTGAGGGTAAAATCTCAATCCACTTGCTTTTCTGCAAATTTGATGTGAACCTTTTTAATGCCTTCTGAAACATTTTCTTCTGCTTGCACAGCACAATTTGGAGACTCTAAAACTTGAGATAGTAGAATTGGGCTTCCTTATACAATCTAGGAAAACAATGTTTGGCATACCCGAAATGCCCCTGGTGCCTTCAGCACAGTTTCAGCATCGTGAGCCTACTGCACGCACAGAACAGGCGGCCGTGGTCCTCTTGGGGTGTAGACAGCAGACCCTGGGATGCCATATGGGGAACTTGATACCAAATCTGTACCCTAAAAATACTGCTTTTCTCCAGATTTCCTGAGAATTATGAGGTCAGGTGCGAGGCCCCCTTCCCAGCTGAGGAGCTGCCCAGCAGCCTCTGCTATTCAGAACTATTTCCTCTTAAAAAAACGTTTTGTGATTGTTTCTGTGATTCAAGTGGTAACTTAGTTTGACTCAGAAGGATGAGGTCACCTCTGCTGCTCTAAACTCAGCTTTCCTTTGCATTTGTGAAACGAGACGTGAGATGGCGTCACTGTGTGTTCACAACCGACCCTCACTGGGCAGGCAGGAGAGCCACAGGGTGACCTAGAAGCAATGTGGGTGCTGACACATCAGAAGGCAGGGCTTTTCCTGCTTCTCCTCAGGGAGCCGAGGCCTGGAACGGCGGGATCCTAACACCCCCCCGAAACACTGCCGGAAGCACCGCTGTCAGTGGATGTGCTCGGTACCAGTAGCCGCTAAGGCACCTCCCGTTGCCACGGCCACTCCCGGGTTTTCTTTGTGTCCTTGTTCTGCTGTTTCCTTTCCTGGGCCCTGACAGCCCCACAGTTCTCTGCATACAGATGCTTTTCCCTTCCCTCTTGCTTGTCACAGAATCTCTGAGATTCTGGGAAACAAACGGAGGGATAAGTGTCCATTGTCTTCTTCTGTGTGTGTGTGTGAAAGTGGCTGTGGGAACTGGGGCTGGGAACACAAAGGCCCTTTCTTTCTGCTGGCCTCCCACCTCCGGGTCTGAATTTCCTCCGTTTCCTTGGTTCTAGCTGGTGTCCAGGGAACAAGTGAGACGACTCATAGTGGCCTCTGCTGCTTAAAGTCGTGATTGCAGTGCAGAAAAGAGCATTTATTGTCAATTCCTTACAGTTTTTGTTAACAATTAAAAGGTTTAGTTTGATGTTCTTGCAGCTTTCTTTTCAAAAGAAGGTCAAGATGTGAGTAATCTGTAAGTAGGTCACAGAAGTCATTCTTTGACCCTTGGCCCTGAAGAATGGACGACCCTCCCCCACTGCACCCTTTCTTTCTGTCTCTCGGTCTAGTCACTAAACAACTACTTGGCACAATTCAGCGCCCTTCTGTTTGGGGTCAGAGGCTCAGATTCTGGGAAGGGGTGGATAGTACAAAAGCATTAGAAGTTGTTATTTCAACAAGTGTGGATTCTGTCTGTGCTGGGAGAGGGGATGGGTTAGATGCGAGCTGTAGCCAGGGAGCGCAGACGTGCCGTGCTGTGAGCAGGCCCGGAACAGAGCCGCATCCCTGGTGGAGAGGATCTGGGAAGGCTTCCTGGAGAAGGTGGTACTGAGCCAGGTGGAAAGGGACACCAGAGCCACTCACTCTGGGAGGCTGCTATAGGGACTGAGCCTGGCAGGTGTGGGGACAGGCACTGGCCTGGCTGTCAGCTTGTGTTTCTGGGGAGAATGAGAGGTGGACCGGACAAGGGGGTAGAGACAGGTGGTGCCCAGACAGTGCTTCCAAGGGCCTCTGCTGTCACAGCCTTGACGCCTGAGTGGCCATAGAAGGCTCACCTACCGGGCAAGCTGGGGGGTTGCCGTAGGCGGGGCATGGAGCTGGGAGGCTGTGCTGGGGGCCCTGGGTGATTCGGGCAGAGGGGTGTTGTCTGCTGGGAGACGGGTAGGTGGGGGGGTGGCTCTGGATGGTGGATGGCAGATCCAGGTGTGTGCCGGCTGGCCCTTCGCTGTCCCTAAGGACTGGCCGGCTGGGAGGGGCAGTCTCTCCCCAGCCAGGAAGGGTTTAGGATGTTAAGACATCATAATATGCAGGAAAAACAAAACAAACAAACTCCCCCCTCCTCCCCCCAATTAACAGACCCTCTCTGGGAACCTTCTCTTTTCTCTGCTTTGACTTACCAACCGCCTCTCTGTCCCAGTATTTCCTTAAGACAGCAGGAGTGCGTCTGCTCCCTGGTCTCTGCAGGGGCCTCCGCCCTCCTCGTCCCACTGTGCCCAGGACAGCTGCTGCTCTCTGCTCTCCATGGCCCTGTCACCTTTCAAAGCCTCCCTTCTCTTCTCCATAGCATTTGTCACAACATGTCATTGTCCCGTTTACTTATAATCTAATTATTCACCAAGACGAGTGATTTAAAAACAGTTAACTGGGAATGAAATTGGTCTTACTGCATTGACCACAGGTCACCCCACGCACTTGTCATTTACTGTTGTTTAGGCCGTCCTGCTAGCCGTGAGTTCCTGCAGGACAGGCACTGTCCCTGTGGTTGTCACTGCTGAGTGCGGCGCTTGTCCTGTGGCTGGAGTGTCACCGGCAGAGAGCAGAGACTAATCTCAGGGGCTGAGGTGGCGGAGAAGTTTATGTCCCTTTCTGTGACAGGGCGACAGCTTTGTGTTCTGAGTCACAGGATGGGGCCGGGAGGCGATGTCCTTCCTGTAAGGACACCAGCTGGGCCCGCACATCCCTAGAGAAGGCAGCAGCTGCCGGCCATGACTGCTTAGCGTCCCATGGTGTGTGTGTGGGCACAAGTGATGCCAGGGCACAAGTGATGGGGCCCCAGGCTCTGCCCCATCACCACCCGTGTCTGAGTGAAGTGGGAGGGGCAGTGGAAGCCGGGGGGTGGCTGCCAGGCCGAGGGCAGCAGCTCCGCCCAGAGCCACCCGCTTGCTGCCCATAGCAGCTTTGTGCTGGCTTTTAAACGGCAGTAATGACTACTTGTGTTACCTGCCCACACAGCCACTGGAACTTCTGAGCTGCACAGGGGCCGGCACTGAACTGTCCTGTAGGCAGCTCATGCTTTCCCCACGTGCGGCTGTGGCCTGATGTCAGGACATCAGCTCGCTGGGACGCAGGGCGTGTTAGGTAGAAGTTAGAAAACGGAGGAGGAGGAGAGGTGGGAGGGGTCCGCGGTGCCTTCAGAAAAAGCTCGTAACCAGCTTTGGTGAACTGCCTCCAGCCACGACTGTGTTTTTACAATAACAGATGAGGAGGGGGGTCTGGAGCAAGATAAGGATCGAGGTCAACAGACCTCCACCCATCTTCGGAGGTCATGCATCACTTTTCCCACCAAATCAACATGTAACTCCCTCGCCCCACCCAGCAACCTGTAAGTCCTCGGTCAGGACGAGGGGAGCGGGGCCGAGGCCCCCCTCCCACCTCAGCTCGGCCCGTTCTCTTCCCTGAGAACGTATCACTAATAAACCCTGCTTGCATATGACACAGCTTGCTGACCTTGGATTCTTCATTGCATCAGCAAGAAGCACCGAGACTCCTGTGACATAGAGTCCATGCAGCCAGATAAGGAACATGGGCGTTTGTCACATGGAGTAAGGGGACAGCAACGTGCTGGCCCACACGCCTGGTGTGTTCTGAGCTGTCAGACCAGTGGGCGGCCATTGCTGTGAGCCAGCGACACCCACGGGCAAGTGTTCTCACGCTTTCCACACTCCGTACCCACCCACCCTCCTCTTCTGTCCCTAAGATGTCGGCACTGCCAACCCACGTTTCTTACATCGGTCGTTATTTCTGGTTAGAAAAGGTGTCAGCTGTACTAGTCAGGATTCCAGAGCAACAGAAGCAATAGGATATCTATAGATCTTCCTAGAAAGAGATCTGTTATAAGGTATTTGCTCCCGTGACTGTGTGGCTGCAGGCCCAGGGACGGCAGAGGTGTCCTTCAAAGGACGGAGCCCCCACGGCTGATGGCGTACGTTCCAGCCGAGTCTGAGGACTAGAACCAGGAGTGAGGAGGGCAGACTGGGAACTCTCCCTTTTTTTCTATCCAGCTGCTCAGGTCGGATGAAGCCGACCCACATTAGGGAGACCCATTGACTTTACTCAGATCACTGATTCAAAGGCTAATCTCTCTGGAAATGCCCTCAAGGACACACAGGAAATAGTGTTTGCCCAGCTCTGTGGGCATCCCCAACCCAGTCAAGTTGACACTACCGTGACCCATCACAGAGGCAAATATATGCATATTTATTTAACAGGACAAAGCCCCCCTGAGAGGTGTGAGTTACCCAGGCAAGCACACCTGGTGGGTGACACCAGCTGGGGACCTGGCCCCTCAGCGATGGCCTTCACCGACCTCTACTGTTCTGTTTTGAAAACAGTTCTTATGTTGTTTCTTTTGCTTTTTACACGAAGTCCCCCTGTAAGTCTGCATGTCTGTGGAACCGCGCCTAATCTTAAGTGGGTGTAAGAGGGGTCTTGTTTTCTTTCCTCCTGTTTTGTCAAGTTCAATTGACCCTGGGTCCTTTTCCAGCTGTGCCTCTGGGTCTTGCAGAATCTGGGTGTGCCCAGCAGGGAGGGTGTGTGCTCAGTGAGAACCCATCTGGCTCCTGGTCTCTCCAAGGTTCCCTAAGAACCACGGAGACCCTGCCCAACACCACCATCTGCTGGGTGCATGCAGCATTACACTTTGGGACCAAATGTGAAGAACGTTTCAGGACGCCCAATTAGGGAAACATCAAAATATTTTAGATGACATTACAGCCACTATGACATAAATTAAGGCACGTAGAGTATTTTCAAAATCCTCGGGTGTACATTTAATATTATTTGAAGAGCATATGTACAACAAATGCTTGTCATTTAAATAACTGGCATGCATTTTTATTTTCAGATGTAGAGCGTGGCACGCCATGAGTTAAATTCCACGGTGACACATGCTATGTTAATTCTGTAACGCACCATAGGCCACTTTCCTGTCTGCCCACTGTGAGGTGCTGAGTCACTGTAACGAGTGAACAGAAGTGACTCCTGTGACCAACGGGGCGTACAGCCTTCTGGAAAACCCCAAATACCAGCCCAGAGTTCTTACAGACAGGCCAGAAAAGTTACATGTAGCATTTACAATATAAAAAACTATCAGTCTGAGAGGAAGGCTACATGAAATGTTAATATTTAGTGACCCTGAGACTATTTCATATTTGGGTCGGGAGGTGATGCCTCTCCAGGTTTATACCACAGCGTGTTTGGGCTCCAGCTCTCGGCCAGGTCCCCCTCGGTCCCCCGGCCAGGTCCCCCTCAGTCACCCGGCCAGGTCCCCCTCGGTCCCCTGGCCAGGTCCCCCTCGGTCACCCGGCCAGGTCCCCGTCGGTCACCCGACCAGATCCCCCTCGGTCCCCTGGCCAGGTCCCCCTCGGTCACCCGGCCAGGTCCCCGTCGGTCACCCGACCAGATCCCCCTCGGTCACTGGCCAAGTCCCTCTCAGTCACCTGCCCTGCTCCAACCGGCTGTGGTGTGGGTCACCAGCCAATGGCAGTTTCTGTGATGACCTTGGTGCTGTCATACTGTGACCTCTGCACGGACGGGGTGGCAGTGTGAACACAGCACCATCTCAGTGCCCCTTGGCCAGCGGACAGCTGTGGTACTCGAAAGGCCCTGATGGTGTCCAAGGCCCAGGTCCTCTGCATTACACTCCCCATGTCACAGGCTCCTTTCATGGCGTCTCTGGTCCCGACAGATTTTCAGAAACATGGATAATACTTTATCGGAACGGCCAGCTCTTAGCAGAGGGTCCGGTTCCCACACACACCCCATATTGTTAACCCATACTGAGCCAACACCTTCCCTTTAAAATTTCCAATCATGTTTAAAACTATGTCATGAATCTCCCATTGGTATGTTTCTATGGCACCCTTCCCTCCTGGGGACATGCTCACACATGGTGGCCACCCTTTCATTTAGAAGCAGATCGTGGACACTGGAGGAAGCGGGTAGTTGAAAGAGCAAAAGACTCACGAAGTCACGTGGCTGAGGAGGCTGGCATGTGGTCCCTGTGGGTGTCTGGAGGCTGAACCAGAGCGAGGGTCTTTGGGGCCCCAGAGGGGGAGCTGTGGGCTGTGGGGGCTGTGGTGCGCGGAGTGGCCTGGACCAAAATGTGCATTGTCTGACCCCCCTCCAGCAGTGTGTGCGGGCTGTGTCCTCAGGTCCTCTCAGCACCTTTCACTACCTGCCTCGTGATGATGGCTGTGCGGTGGCACCTCGCTGTGGGTTTCATTCACGTGTCCCTGATGGCTAACACTGTGCGTATCGGTGTTACAGTTTGCCCGATAATGGCAAAAACAGAAGTCTCTGTTTTTGTTGTCTTGTTTCTCATAAATAGTTTTCATGTGCGTTTTTTTATGTTTGGCGACGAACTAGCCACTGTATTTGAAAATTACTGGTAGGGATAATTTTCCCTGCAGATGAGGTACTTTTTCCAGATTTTGTTTGCATTTCCTTTTGCTGGCATCTGGTGGGTGGGTGGGGTCCATTCGTGTGGGACTCCCTTGGACCAGGGTCGAGGCTGAGGTTCTCTGATGGTGCTGGGCATGGCCCCCGGCTCTGGTCTTGCTCCTAGCGCCGCCTCACCCTGAGGCACACCTCTGCAGTTCCTGGGGGACGTCACCTACTGGGTTCTTCACCTTTCAGCGGTGGGATTTGTATTTCTGCCCTCGTAAGTGAGGCTGTCAAATGAGAGTTGTTTGTAACCAGCAAGAGCTGTCAAGGAAAAAGTTGTTTCTGTAGTCACCTTCCAGGGTTTCGTTACTCCCTTCTACGTCAGGCTGGTATTCCTTATGGAATCCGCGTCAGTTCTGTGTGTGGCAGTCAGGCTTCTTCAGAGAAACAGAGTCCACAGGATGTGAAACATAAAAGCAAAGTACAAACCAGGCCTAGAGAGAGGTCTGTTGTAAGGAATTGGCTCATATGATTGTGGGGCTTGGAAGCAAACCTAAAATCTGCAGGGTGGGCGGCAGGCTGGAGACCCAGGGAAGAGCTGCAGTTTGGATCCAGACGTGCTCTGCTGGCAGCCGTCCCTCCTCCTCAGGGACCGCAGTCTTTTTCTGTCAAGGCCTTCAACTGATTGGATGAGGCCCACCCCCCATGTGGAGGGCTGTCTGCTGCACTCAGAGCCCACCATTTAAGTGGTAGTCCCTTCTACACATACCTTCTCAACAACATGCAGGCTGGCCTGTCACCAAACGTCTGGGTACCGGGCCCAGCCAAGCGGACACAAAATTAACCAGCACAGTGCACACACACACACACACACACCCACACCCACACCTACACACCTTCAGATTTTTAAAAACTTACTTGTGGTGTTAGAGTTGTTACAAATAACTAACCTGCCATTCCTCCACTTGGAGATGTTTAAACTGTTTCTGGATAGATACAGGTGTTATCAGTATGACCAGCTGGAGGCAAGTTCAGATTAATGTAATTTTTTTTTCAAAATTGCAAAAGATTCTGGTAATACAATTATTTAAACTGTTTATAATGTTTTTCCTCTGTCCTATAAAGGGCTTTGGAATTTCTTCTTAAAGGAATTGATATTCATCTAAATTTAGGAAATTGACATTTTTCTAAGAAAATCTTAAAAGATTTCTCCTCCTCAGAGGGGCAGAGGTGGTTCTGCTGGTTTGGTGCTCCATCTAGCGGACAGACGTGGAATACTCACTGTGGGAAGATTTCCGGAGCCCGAAGGTTCGCAGCGGCCCAGAGGCTGCAGGGGCAGTTCTGCAAGTGCAGCCCGGAGGCTCGCGAGAGCTCAGACATCTCTTAGAGAGTCTCGGAGTCGAAATTACCTTCACAGCACTGATGAGATTGGGGCTGTATTAACAACGTGAGTTTTGCTACCATATGATGGAATTTGCAAGGTCTGTGTAACTCAGTGAGCTGTTATTTTCCAAACGGCCGAGGCATGATGTCAGGAAGTCGCACATGCGTAAAACAGCCTTCCGAAGCTCAACGGGTTTTAACGTGCGGGGCGTGAGAAGCTCGTGGGCGTGGCTTAGCCACAGTCGCTGCGTGACTTGCAGGATGCAAGCTTGGAAAGCCGGTCCTGTGCCGCTATTGGCTTTAGCACCGGACAGTCAGCTATGGATTGACAGGTGCACTTCGAGTAATGGCGGTGGACCCAGGATGACCTGCCAGGTGCCTATGTAAGCTGCCGTAGAACCCTGGGGAGGACAGTCCTGTGGTGGCCAGTCCCAGGGGACCATCTAGGTCAGCAGGAGCACAGGTGCCTGAGGAAGGGCAGGGGAGCAGCCCCCCCCCCCCCAGGAATGGGCCCCCCAGGAGTGGGCAGGTGTCTTTGTAGACTGGACCGGAGCTCAAAGCTTAGCTGTCTGAGGTGCGGGGCGCGTGCTGTCTGGACGGTGGCCTAACGCTGACAATCCTGCATCGCATCGTTATGCTGGCAGAAGAGCCGCGGTTCTTGGTTGTATCTGGGGACGCACAGCTGTCCGTGGCATGACGTTCAGCTTGCCCAGGAATCCCCAGGGAAACCGGACACAGCATACTGGTGATTTCAAGTAAACCCGGGTCGCGTCCTGGGGCGATGCTGTGTTCCCTCGCCGTGTCTTGTTCAAGCGCCTCAGAGCGAGTTTCTGGGCCCACATCTTGTCACGCTGCCCCATTCCCCCTGTGTTGTGCTCCTGGGAACGAGGAGACAACACAACTGTGGCGAGCAGTCAAACTGAGCAGCTCCGGATCCTAGCGACCGTTTCTGACCTCCATGCGTTGAAAAGAGCTTGACCTCAGAGCCCGTTTGTGATGCCCCCTGTTGAGACGAGCGTCTCAGCTGACCTGACCTATGTACACGCCACCCCATGACTCTCCCTGGTTGCAGGGATCCCCGCCCCCCGCACAGGTTTGGTCAAGTCATGTGCTGAACTGGATCCTGGCCTTGACCTTGACCTGGCTCCATCCACCCCCTGTGGGAACCAGCCCCTCCCTGGAGGCTAAATCACGAGGTCTAGAAACAAAGATTTTGAATTTTTGTTCAAACCCACTACATGGCATGTGACGTTGGCCATTTCTCCCCCTCTTTGGATCTCAGTTTGCTCATTTGTAGGGTGCAGAGGGGGTCGGGGCAGGATGACAGCCAGGGTTCTGTCCTGTTCTGAGAGTCCTTTGCAGGCTGGCCCTCATCCTATCTCGCTCTTTCCACCACACCCACCCTCTCCTGAACCTGGGACACGAGGACAGGGCCACCCCTGCCAGCTGCATGGGTTCTGTGCCTTCCATCCCTTTTATTGTGTGACAGCCACTGTTCTGTGAGCACGTGGCTGGGTGGCATTGTCAGTGAGTGCTTTTAGAATGGCATCCGCTCAGCATGTCCGGCCTATGTGCTGGTTCCTGTGTCCTGGATCTGGCTCTGAGCCAGGCAGCTGGTGACCCTGGTCGTGTGTGGTAATGCACCCTTCCCTAGGCACGGTCATTCCGGGCTGAAACCAGAGTGTCTCGGGGCTGAAACAAGGATCTTCTAATCCAACTCCCAAGGCCCAGGCAGCTGAAGAGACTCTGCCTGGGTCACGTAGCTTCTACACCAGGCGAACAAACGAGCGTGACACCAGGCCTGGAGCAGCGCCCTTGGCGACCAGCTCAGGCTTGGCCAGACTTCACTCTGCTTGTCATTATCTAAGGGATTCATAGAGATAAACTTCCTGTTAATTGGGGGCCCCATCTGTAAATGGAAACCTGTAAACAGAGCCTACAGGATAAAGCCACGCTGTCACATTTAATCAAAAGTGTATTTCTTGAGCTTTTATGGTGTGCAAAGCCCCGTTTAGTCCAGGTGAGGGACGGACCTGAACCAGCTGCCACCTCTGAACAAACCTTGGCACAGATGGTTTTGAAGGAAGGCACAGTGCGTTCAGTACTGACTCCGGCAGGCAGCTCTCAGTGTTGAAACGTAACTGTGACTGTTGTGTAAGGATCACATTAGCGTTTTGAATTTTGCCACGATGTAGAATTTTGTTTGCCTTCACAAACCGTAAATGACCTCGACCATAGCCTTTCCTCCTCTTATGTGGGTTATCACATCCTCTGTGGGTCTCTTACCTGCTATGAACATTTTCATCCTCTAACTGGTCCAGGTGAACTCTGTGAGTCAGAGAGCACAGGTCTAACATCTGTGTGAGCTACGTGCCCTGGGCACATAGCCCCCACACCCTGCCTAAGTGATGGACCCATGGAGGTCATGCCAAACATGCACACATGACACCTGCCAGGCACGCAGCTGCGATTTGCTGCCAGGTTTCCAAGGATAAGTGTGGATTTACAAAATATGGAAAAACTTTGGGCTCCATTACACATAGGTGGAGCAGTGCCCAAAATGCCAGTAGCCTAGCTGCTTTGAGTTCTGCAAGAACGTAGCGTTTATTACACCCCATTTCTTGCTGATACTAAAGCAGGCTCACTCATGTGGCTTAGTCTCTTGGTGGGCAAGTATCTGTCGAGAGTATTTTATGTGCCGAGTTTTGAGCTGTGTCCTGGGACTGTCGGCCAAACACCCAGACACTTGCTGGAAGGAATGTGTGATTACAAGTCGAGAGGAGGGCTTACACATGAAGCATATTTGTCTTTATTTTAAGACATCAATGGCTTTAAAGAGTGTGGATGACTGAGCACTCTGCCTTCTGAGACGTTTGTGTGGGACACAGTTTGGGGAGTACAGGCAGAGGACCCGGAGACGTGTGGGGGGTCAGTATCCCAGGCAGGAGGCCGTCGGGCTTGCACTGGGGGAGAGCAATGGACCCGGAGAGGAGGGGCCCGCATGAGGGGCGCATGGGAGGAAGAAGGTTCAGAACACCTGGGGCCTGCGGGAGGCATCCGAGATTTCTGGCTTGTGCCGCTCATGGGGGAGGGGACGCGGACAGAGAGCGATGGGGAGAATTTAGTATTTGACGTGTTGAGTTGGAGGTTCTGTTTAATCCTCGAGCAGCTGCCTCGCTGGTGGCAGAGGCTGCCTGATGTGAGAGCCTAGCTCACCTCTGCAGGGTCCCCCACAGTGTGGATTGTTGTTGGGGGCCACAGATGAGAAGAATGCTTAGAGCGACAGCATGGGGAGGAATGTCACCAGTTAATGTGGCTGGAGGGGCTGGGGCCAGCCAAGGCCAGACACAGTGGAAAGAATGGGGCATGCAATCGCAGAGGCCAAGGGACGCACGTTCCAGGAAGGAGGGGTAGTCAACTGGACCAGGTGATGGTGCGAGGTGTAGAAACCTGAGAGGGGAGCATGTCCTTGGGTGTGAGGTCATGGGTGGCTTTGAGCTATTTTGGTGAGTGATGTGCTAGGAGTGGAAGGTCAGTTGGAATGGGCCACAGGGTTTGTGGAGAGTGAGGAGACGGGAAAATGTGACCATGCACACCTCTTCCAGAAGTTGAGCTGTGAAAGACAGATCAGTAGCTGTAGCAGAATGTGGGGCTGAGAAGGGGTTCTGGTTTTAGGTGAGGACAGACTTGGAGAACATTCGAACAAAGGTGGAGCGCTTGAGAATCAGTGATGGAGGGCAGAGGGTGAGGGCAGCTTGGGGACTGGGGGCCCAGGGTGGGGCCGAGCGGCCCTGGGAGAGGGGACAAGGGGAACCCAGGAGCAGGTGTGTGGCTGTGGTCATGGGACCCAAGGGGGTTTCTGTGCTTTGGCTTCCATTGGCTGATGGCATAGCACGCGTATGAAGTAACTTTGGGTGGAAGTGGGGACGTTGTGGGTGCCATGCTCTGAGTCCGCATGTCTGCAGACGTGTGTTCGCAGGCCTGTGGATGCCGTCCTGGTAGAAGGAGGGGGCTGCCTGGTGGGCGCCCTGGGGCTGCGTGTGGCAGGGCGGCCTCCTTAGTGCCGGCTCCCCTGGTCTCCGCTCACACCACCCTGGCTGGGGAGGGGGTCACCTTCGTTTTTGAGATTTGTGTGTGTGTGTGTGGATATAGAGTTTTTCTTTTTTCTTGTCAGTTTTATAATTTTATTCAGCAATCAGCAGTTAATTCTCATCCACATTAACTGTTTGTAGGTTTTTGAAAGTTGTGGCAGGTACGCAGGTAACCAACGCCTAGAGCTTATTTGGTGAGTCTTCGTCCCCATGACGCTTCCTGGACAGCCCCACCCGGCTGAGCTATGGGACAGTCCTTACTCCTCTGGCCTAGGCAGCTGTGTGCAGTCTGGCGTCCACATGCACATCTGGGGTTCCCATCTCCTTCACGGCCATTCCTGCGTCTCTGTGAGTGCCCGCGGGGCACGCTTCTGAAGCCCACTCCACGGACGTGCTTATGAGCGTTGATGGCGTCTTCTCTGGTTACTACCTCGTTCGTGGCAGGACGGCGCTGCTTCTTGCCTCCTTTCTCTGCGGGAGCCATTCTGCCGGCCCATGAGGTGTGGGGGAGGGAAAGCAGCGTGGGAAGTACAACTTCTGGGGTGGCTGGAAGCAGGTGGAATGAGAGGCCAGGCTGTGGATGTAGGATTCTTTTTTCTCTTGCTGTCTTCTGGTTTGCATTATTTCTGATGAAAGTCTACTGTCGTTCTTCTCTTTGTTTCTTTGTACACAATATACCTTTTTTCTCTTCTTGCTTTGAAGCTTTCCTCTGAGTCATGGGTTTTAAGCACTTGGATTATGACGTGACTTGGTATAGTTTTATTCATGTTGCTTCAGCTTGATGTTTATTGAGCTTCTTGTGCCTGTGGGTTTATAGTTTTCAACAAGTTTAGAAACGTGTTGGCAATTTCTCCCTGCTAATCTATATCCTGCCAGCGGCCTGCTATGACCAACTCCCAGTGCTGAGGGCTCCAGGGTTTCTTAGAGGCTGCGTCCTAGGGTTGGGCTTCTGTGTCACAGGGGCAGGCTCGGAATTCTGAAACTTAAATGAGGGTGGGGAGCTGGTGGCCTCGGGGTTCCTTCAGGAGACTGTCCCTCCCGGGAGTGACGTTGTTTTCTCATGAGTGGTTGGGGTGGGGCCTGGACCGCTGAGATGCCATCTGATAGGAGACGGGGTATTGTAATGGTCCCTATGCGTTATGGGGACCTCATGAGGGCAGCATTGGTTTCCTTAAGGAGGGGACGCTGACAAACAGCTGTAACACGTCAGCTGCTGTGTTTATTTGCTACCCATTAGAATATGTAGGAGAATTAGACCCCAAATAAACATATTTAGTCCCCGAGTGAGGACGTTTGCAAGGGCCTTTCCGAGCAGTAAAGGAAATGGCCTTCACTCTGTGTCTGTGGTACTCAGCTCACACATTCATCATGTGTTTGGCTGGTCCCTGGCTACGTTCTGATAAACCAGATGTGGAACGTGGAGATTTTTAAGGCTCCCAGGCACTTCCCATAGATTGTATTCTCTAATTTTTACAAAATCCTGCAAGATGATTGTTACTACACATGTTTTCCAGATGGGAAACAGAGCCCCAAAGAAGTGGACCAGCTGGCCTCTTTGTGGAGAGCTGAGATGGGACACGTTCTCTGAAGTGTGAGATCAGGGTGCCCCCTGGGCCCGTCCTCTCGGGTGCAGGCACCAGGTTCCAACCCCAGTCCTGTCAGTCCTGTTTTATTTATATTTGGACACATGCTGTGCAAAAAGATGGGAACACTGCAGTTATCTGGGTGGCTCGATGCAGTGTTGTCTGTGGTCATAACTATAAATAAGGCGTGATTTGCCGACCACGCATGGTCCTCTTTTAGGCAGGCAGTCGTGACCCCAGGATAAAACCAAGAGAAAGCCTGAACAAGCGGTTTTTTGAAATTTAAAAGCCATCAGGCACCAGCTGCAGAGGCCCCTCCCCTCCTCATGGCCAGCGGCTCTCTCGCTGACAAAGGTAAAATGCTGACTACATCCCGTTGTGGCTTAGGGCTCCTCTGGAAATGTCAGTGTATGTGCCAGGGGACCTGTGGCTCAAAGGATTGAAAATAAGTCTGGGAATTGGCGTGTAAAAGTTAAAATGCATTGAAGTGTCATATCCTGCCCTCCTTTTCTGGGTTGGTAGCTGAATCGTCACACAGTTTCCCGGGCAAAGGAAAATGCACTTTGTGATTCAGGACAGACACTTGTCACTTCTGAGTTTTTCCAATTGGAATGAGAGTTTTTTCCTCTTCAGATCAGGCTGATGATTTACAATGCGGGGATCAGTTTGGGGTGAGCAGTCCCATGTGTCTATATATAGCTCCTTCTTGGCCATAGATGGGAGGGCGGGGCAGGCGTGGAGGGGACGCGGCTTGGCTGTCCTCGGCCAGAGCCTGGAGGCCGGTGAGCTGAGCAGGCAGAGCCTCTCTCTTCTTTGCAGCTTTCCTTTCTCTCTGGGTAAGTTTCCTTTTCTTCTTTCCTTTACTAATTCGGGGCTTTGGAGGAAGGAACAGTGACGTCTGCAACAGCTGGTTGCGCTCAGGATTCCGGGTGGACCCATTTCAGGCCGAGGAAGAGTTCACCTGCACGCGCTGTGCTGCACGGGAGAAAAAGCAGATAATTAGATCTGAGCCTGTGCTTCGTGGCGAGATCATAGGGTTTCCTCCGCTTCCCGCGGTCGTGGTCTTCCTGGTCCTACTGTCCCCACACCCCCGGCATCCCCGTGCCACAGCCTCGTCTCTGGCTGGCCCTCGGGTCCCGGGGCGGCGGACTGACATCTGCAATTTCCACGGGTCTCAGAATGAAAGGATTTGTGAGGAAAGTGCAGGTTTCAAAAGGTGTGAAATAAAATTGGAGTTTTTCTTAAGAAAAAAAGGAACTGGGGTCATTTATTGTAGACGTAGACTACAGCATCTGGAAGGAAAACACTTCTGCTCGCCCACGTTTCCAGGGTTCCCGACAGAACTGCCTGTTCTCGTGGCTGTTCTCTGCTCTGTGCTCTGTGCTCTGGTGCGAGGTCCCACCGGCAGCCGAGCCCCCCAGCCGTGCCCCCCAGCTGTTTGACTCTGCTGCCAAACAGACAGTGAACTTGGGTCCCTGCCAGCTGGCCTGGGAGGGGGCAGCCAGGTCTGGGAGGGGGCAGCCAGGTCTGGGAGGGAGCAGATAGGTCTGGGAGGGGGCAGACAGGCAGGGGAGTGGGGCAGATAGGTCTGGGAGGGGGCAGCCAGGTCTGGGAGGGGGCAGATAGGTCTGGGAGAGGGCAGATAGGTCTGATAGGGGCAGATAGGTCTGGGAGGGGCAGATAGGTCTGGGAGGGGCAGATAGGTCTGGGAGGGGCAGCCAGGTCTGGGAGGGGCAGCCAGGTCTGGGAGGGGCAGCCAGGTCTGGGAGGGGGCAGATAGGTCTGGGAGGGGGCAGCCAGGTCTGGGAGGGGGCAGCCAGGCGGGGGAGTGGGGCAGCCAGGTCTGGGAGGGGGCAGCCAGGTCTGGGAGGGGGCAGCCAGGCGGGGGAGTGGGGCAGCCAGGTCTGGGAGGGGGCAGATAGGTCTGGGAGGGGGCAGCCAGGTCTGGGAGGGGGCAGATAGGTCTGGGAGGGGGCAGCCAGGTCTGGGAGGGGGCAGCCAGGTCTGGGAGGGGGCAGCCAGGCAGGGGCGGGGGAGGCAGGAGTGGCAGGTGCTGTCCTTGCTGCCCTTCAGTTTCACGGTCCTTTCTTACTGAGGACGAGTCAGACAGGCCTCGAGGGGCAAGTGGACACAGGGGACTTGCAGAGGCTCTTCTATAAACCGAGCCTGGCTTACATTGGGGCGAATGTGCACAAAGCTCTCATTGAATCAGGGACCATCACCTACATGCCTGCTCTTTACAAAAACCCCAAAGAAGGAGACTCTCAGCAAAATTTTATGGAGTGAAATATTTTTGTAACTGTTGATTTGTTTTTAATCCTCTCAATTTGTGAAACTGCCTGGGTTGTTGGCGAGCTCTGCTGTGCAGGAAGTCACACATTACTGGTTCTGATCTAACTCCATGTGCCTGAGTGGAGGGTGGGGAATGACTACACCCTTCGGTCCGTCCTGCCTGGGTCCCAAAGGTGGTCTGGGGAACACTTCAGAATTAGCCACCAGAAATTGGATGGCAAACCTTACTGGACTTAGCACGAACGATGGCTTTAACAGTTATTTTGTGCTGGTATCTTTACTTTGGGTGCTAAGTCGTTTGAAAGACCTTTGGGGAACGTGGTTCCCAGTGGGAACGAGCTGGGATAAGTCTTGGGAACCAAGAGCCTAGTCACTTGGGGAACAGGCCAACTGCAGGTGCCAAGGGATCCTTCCTGTTCCCTGGAAAAGCCTTAATTTGGGGTGGTCGTTGACTCTGACATCTTTCGCTGCACAATCCGTAATTTCTTTTACTAAATGGAAATAAGTGCATCGTGGTTGAAACATTTTCAGAAATTAAAACCCTTCTTGGTGACATGAAAGATGGCTTCCAAATCTCCTCCACAGGAAGGGATTAGGCCCGAGCATGCCCCAGAGTCCCTGGCCGTGGGCGGGCTCAGGTTCCACTTCGCTGTCACAACTCCCAAACGTGTCAGGGGCATTCTGTGAGCAGCGGGCAGTGCTGGCAGGCGCCTGGGGGCTCAGTCAGAGTGAGGGCTGCGACACCGGCTCTGTCACGGGCAAACCAGTCACCCGGGCAGCTTATTGTCACCCTGTTTCCTCACAGGTAAGGTCGAGAGTCCAACCAGGACAGAATGAGATCATACATGTCAGGTTGTATAAGTTCAGTTATAATTTGTTGCAAACCACCCAAACCTGTGTGTTTAGAATACGTTCTCTGCATTTTGGGGAGTTGAGGATGGTTAGGGCTAGCGGTGGTTTGTAGCCACTAGGTTTTAAACCATAGATGGAGTCACCACTGGAGCTGAGGAATACTGGCTGCCCCCTCGTCAGGGCCCTCGTCTCTCAGCCACGAGATGGATGGGTACCTATCACTGCTGGAATCCCGGCCCCCAGTTCGCTTTGGTTGTCTCCGTGGGTCCTCATTAAGTGCCGGGCAGCCCATGTGGACCAGCTTCCCAGAGAGCTCCTGACCTCGGCCTGGAGGCAGCCAGCGAGTGCCGGGCAGCTCTGAGTGGTGAAAAGAAGGGGCAGAGCTCAAACAAGTGCCCGGAGTGGGCTCGAGGCTGCCTGTGCTCTGCCAGCATGTCTGGTTTGGGTATGAGGTTGACGAAAGTCTGTAGGCACGTGGGGTGAGAAAGCGTTGCACGTGAGCTGGCTGCTGTCCTTGGAGCAAGGACAGTCTCAGGTGCTCCCTCCCTGAGAGGTGATGGGTCCACTATCCAGGCGCTCAGCACGCGCTCGTGTTTAGAAGGAAAAGCGGGAGAACTGATGAAACTGCATTTGCGGTCCTCTGAACCCGATTCTGAAGGCCCTCAGTGCGGTGTTTCATGAAGTGAGCAGAGAATGTGATAACACAGTAGGGTGTTCCGTCCCTACCGTAGTCCAACGTGCTCTTGGGGGAAACGGCTCCAGAAAGTCTGCGTGTCAGAGCGAGTCACGCAGACCTCGCCCACCGGCTTTCAGCTCCACATCCTAACCACCAGAGGGCACATCCTTGCCTGAGGTCGTCCAGGCCCAAGCGGCCAGGCGCCAAGGTCAGCCAGTGATACGTGATGTGCTGATGGCGCTGGAGCCCCAGACAGGATGCCGTAAGCGAGTTGAAGGGGAGTTGGCCACTGGCTGCAAGCAGGGCTGACCTTGCCTGGCCGTTTCATGTTCAAAACAAGGGCATGGTCCTGCCAAGCGTGCACACCCTCTCCTGGGGGTGCCAAGGCCACAGTGGAGACATGTCAAGATAGCTTATCCTCTCCTCTCACTGAGGCCATTTTGGGCTCTTCCCTTTGCCAAGAAATACAAACAGATTGGATGGGCCATTGGCAATCGCACTTACATGCAATTTTAGGCCTTTCAGATATTAAAGTGAGAGATGCATTTTTTCAGATACCTTTTCCTACCTGCAGAATTCAACTCAACAATGACAATAACAAAATTCACAGCGTGACAGGGGCAGCCGCCAGTTCCGGTTGTTCGTTTCTGTGGACCAAGCACAGTGCCACCATCATATCAGAGTTAGAGGCTGAGACGTTAGCCCAAGGCTGGTGAAAGTGCTGAGTCAGAACTGCACCCCAGGTCTAGCAGATGTCAAAACCTGTGCCCTTTTCATTACGTACCTCTTTGAAAACTGCGGTGGGGTGGAGGGGATACATTTTTACTGCATTCTGTGTTCCATCTGTGTAATCAAATTTACACGCTGCAGTACACATGCTGGACCCTCAATGGATTCCTGGTGGGTGGTTGACTAGCTGCCTTTTAAGAGGAATCACAGATAAGTTAGTGTGGGAAAGCATAAGGATCAGAGAGACGTGTGATGACCCTTGCTGTCCGTCTCTGCGGAACTCGTCTCGCGTCTCTGGCCATCGCAGTCAGCCCTTCCCCAGAGCACAGGGGTTTGGAGCAGTCTTAGGACCCATCTACGCTCTGTGAGTCTGTGGTTCTGGGACATTGCCGTCTAAAGGGAATTGGCCCTGAGGAGCGCACTGTGTGTTTTGGCCAGTTTTCTAATGTTCACTCAGGAGCTACTGGGTGGGATGTGATGGTGAGACGGTCCAGCCCCGAGCAGGACCGAGCTTGACCTGCTGCTTCCACGGCTGGTCTCCTTCTTGTTGTCCTGTGTGAGTGACGTCCCCGGCAGCTGAGCCACGTGGCCTTGCCCGAGAGCTCCTTCTTTAAATCAAGGCAGATTGTTTCAAACACAAATGGCAAAAATGGAGCTCAGATTTGGAGTTCTTTTGCCTCTTTATGTGAGGAATTAATAATCACAGAGCTTTGGGAATACATTATTATTAGATATAGCCAAATAACTCACTACGTTGGCATTTTATTTATTTTGGATGAACATATGTAGCAAATGGCTGTGTCTAATACCTGCAGTATTTCAGACTCCCAGGTCCTGGCCCAGACGGGTAGCAACTATCTCTTTTTTGGGAGAATTTGACCAAACGTGCTCACTTCCCCACACCCCCCAAGCTTTCATGCTGGGCTCAGTCCCCACTCCCTGCCCGTCCCATCTGAGCAGGTTTACAGGTAACATGTGAGGTGTAGTTTTGGGAGAATGATTCTGGAAGGCATCCTGGGGACCGATTCCTTTTTTCAAGCCCCATTTCAAGCAGCGGAGGCTCCTAGCTCCTGAGGCAGCACAGAAAGCTGCCATGTGTGGTCACCGTCTTCCCAGAGGGATTTCTCCTCACGCCTCCTCAAATCCCCTGAGAGCCTCCTCCTCACAGGAGCCCGTCTTCCCGCCCCCACCTCCGCCTGGCAGCCTACCCGTCTCAAATGTCACCCACCACAGGGGACCTCTTCTGGCTGCTCCTCTCCAGTTTCATGGGCCCCTTCTCATTTCACGGAACATTTTGTGTCTCTCTCCTCTTGTATTCTAAGTATTTGTTCACTGTTCTAATCTGTGTTTTAATTATTTTATCCTTATCACTTACATTGTCTTGAACAAACTAGGTATTCTACAAATATTTGTTGAGTTCACAATGAAATGAAACACATAGCCCAATCTGCTAATGGTTATGGAAGCAAATAAAAAATGAAATCGGGTCCCAGGAAGCTCACTAGCCAGCTGGGCTCCTAGTCCAACGTTATTTGTGCTGATACAACCTTCCTTTCATCCACCCCCCCCCCAATGGGTTTTGCTCATTGGAGTTGATTCCCCCTTTGGAACAATACATATTAGTGTGGAAATTGCGGGAAATGGGCTCCATTTGACAAGGCCCTCACTGCTGCTTGTTACTTTTTATTTGCAGGCATACACCAAGATGTCACTTGTTGCCGTGCCCTTCTACCAAAAGAGACACAAACACTTTGACCAGTCATATCGTAATATTCAAACGAGGTATCTTCTGAATGAATATTCGGCGAAAATGTAAGTTGAAATTCACTGATTAGACTCAGAGAGATTTGAATACGGGTGTTTGATGTGTAAAGGCAGGAAGCTTTATCCAGTGTCCTGAAACCTGGAGTGAACTGGTTTTGGGAGGGTCAGAGATGGCAATGCTTCCTGATGACCATGTTCAATGCCAGAGGGGGACGTGGCTAACCCGGCTGGGCAGAGAGCTGCCTGCACAGTGCCTCACGGCATCCTGGTAGAGCCTGGTAGGTGCTGGTAGGTCCTGGTAGAGCCTGGTAGGTGCTGGTAGGTCCTGGTAGGTCCTGGGAGACTGGCTCTGAGCCCTGGATTAGATCAGATGGCAGGGAACTTTTAATAAGTGCTCCTTGACTTTATTCTTCACACATATTCTAGAACTGGAATCTAACAAACCACCAGGAAGCAGAGGCAGTGGGAAGTGAAACAACCGGAAAGATGTCAGTGGGAGAGAGGTTATGGGTTGGCAGAGTAAAGATGGGGTGGAAGCTGATATGGACAGTCAACTTGCTACATTAGTAGTTAAGTAGCAAGAGGTGAGTTGATTCAGTGCATAACAGGCCGGGGTTCTTATAAAGCACAGTGTCCTCTCCTCAGGGAGCTGCAGCCCCGCCCAGTCAGCACCAGGTCTGCAGCTTTAATGGGCCGATTGGAAGGTTGAGCAAAAGCATGAAAGACGCTGCTAGCAGGGCACGCTCTGCCCTAGGATCTTACGCACATGTCCCCAACACCCTATATTTAGAAATGCCCGTGGTCCTGGTACGTGGTGGCCATTCCTGTAACAAACAAAGCCAAACATTCATCACCCCTCCCAACAGCCTCGGGAGCTTCGAGTCCCTTAAGATATATATAATCGTGGCTCTGGGCCAGGGCTGTGGCAGGCGCTCGCTGGCCCTGAGGGGAGGTGGCCGGGGTGCTGGGGAAGCTGTCTGTCACCCGTCCTTCTGAGGATGGGCTCAGTGGGCTGCAGACGGATGTAGGTTTGAAGGTGCACATCATGTGTGCCTGTGTGTGCACTTGTGCACACGTGTGTATGCCTGTGCAGGCGTGTCTGTGCACACGCACACGTGTGAGTGTGCCTGTGTGTGCACTGCGTTTGTGTTGTGTACAAAGGGGATGTGCAGGTAAGCACGGGCACGCATGTGTGTGCGCCTGTGGCAGGTGTGTATGCTTCAAGGGCGGCTTGTGGTGTGTAGGAAAAAAGCGGTGTTGTCTGTTGCGATACAGTTTTATACTCGTCTGTGCCTGATTGTTTCCACTGTCCATCAAGGCGTGCTTCCAGCCGCTCGTCCTCCCAGAGGTCCTCTACTCAGCAGGCGTCCTCCCAGAGGTCCTCTACTCAGCAGGCGTCCTCCCAGGGGGCTGCCAGCCGGATGTCGCTGGCGGGGACCACCTGCAGGCTGTGTGCCAAGAGGCTGAGCTCCGCGGAGGAGGACGAGGAAGACGAGCAGCAAAGCAAAAGAAGGTGACCGCTCTGTCCTCTCTCAGACCACCCGCCGTCAGGGCTGCAGAAGCCCATGCGTCCCACCCGGGGAACAGGAAGGGCTCAGCAGGTCAGAGCTGGGAGTCAGGGGCGCTGGTTGACAGGGAGCCTGAGAGGACAGGAAAGGTGCCTCTCGCTTGGAGTCAAAGCCATAAGCTCCTGCTTTCCTCGCCATCCTTGTCTCAGTTAAGCCTGACAAACCACTTGGCATTAAGTTTCCCCTTTGTTTGCAGAAGAGAACAGTGTGGCCCACGGCCGGGGACCCACGGCCCATGCACGTGGCCGTAGGCCTGTGGTCTCCGTCTGTCGCTGGCTGTCCCCCACGGACTCAGGTTTTCCACAAACAGGATGCTCACAGTTGAAAGCATCAAGACCTAACTGTTTGAAGTTAATTTTGCATTTCCACCAACAGCCTGTCTAGCTGGTAAAGAACAGTGTGGAGGGGTGGAGACTCAAGCAAGACAATTTTCCAGAGAGGGGTTAGGGTTTCCACCAGCTGTCCCTGTGGAAACTAAGTGTGAAGGGCTCCAAAAATGGTCACACCCCACATTTCAATGGTCTCAGCTCCTGGGAAAATGTCGGAGGAATGAGATGGATTAGTAAGAACATCAGTCCCCAGATTACTTCTAGATCACAGAGAAACAGGTGGTATCTTACTCTGGTGTTTTAAGAACAAAACAGGTAAATTCCTGTGAACGCGCCTTCTGATACCTGCTGTGTTTTTCCCCTTTACCTCCCCTGCTATTTGCTTCTAGGAGGTTTTTTTTCTATTTCTCTAGCACACTTAAAACCTGAAGGAAAAGTGAGATTTGGGTAAAGAGTTTCATTTTGAAAGTTACACTGTAACCAAGGAATCTGTTTAATAAAATCAACATGTAGCTGAGAAGATGAATCCTTATTTTTAAAAATTTGAACCGTCTTTTAAATGCCTCATGGGAATTGGCTACATAATTTTATCGTGAAGCGAAGACTTCTTTTGTAAAAGGATCACTTTGAAATGTGTACGTTTAAAAAAAATATGGATTTTTTTTGTATTGTCTTATTTAAAAAAGGGTTCTATCTATATTTAAGTTTTGGCCTGGGGAGTGAGGCGTCTTGAGCTTTATCATTTCACTTTGTCGGTTATACGTGGCGTGGCCTCACACTTGTTGCATAAACTTCCCATTGCTCAGTTTCCCCAGGCGTGAAATACGGAAAGTATATGTCCATTCGTTTGAACAGTCAGGGAGTAGGTGACCGTAATTCATATGGTTTCAGAAAAATTGGCTTTGTGACAATCGTGGCCCTTGGAATCTTCCTAAAGCGCAGAGGGCTCTTCGGTCACAGCAGTAAATCCACTGGCAGAATGTGCTTGCTCACGGTCATGCATGTCTTTCCAGCCATCCTGGTGAGGGCGGGCTGCTGCCCGCTGGGCGCTGAGCCCACTGTCGTCTTCTGGAACTGTGCTCTCAGAGACTCACAGAGTGTTGTTCTCAACGCACGTGCACACCTGTCACGTGAAAGCTCTTTTTGCCCTTAGTTCTTTCTTCCTTCAAAACTAAATCCCAGGAAGTGGCGGGTTTGCTGAGTTGGGCTAGTTCCCTGATACGGTGTCACTTCCTGCTTTGTCCCTGCCCTGCAGGGGGCGGGGGAGGGATGAGCACTGAGCGCTGATTTAAGAGTTAAAGGGATTCGTGGAACACACTTCTTTATTCCCCTCCCCTGTAGACGTAAGTTTCCTGGAACAAATGGCAACTTTGCGAAAGGTGAAGTTGTGGGTTCACAGGCTGAGTTACTGCAATGTCTTCCTGTAAAACACAGCAGGAGGCACTGGGAAGGCTCTCAGCACATCTGGGCCAATCTGTTGTCTTTGTTTGTCCCAGAGAGACACGCTCCCCGTCCCGTCCGTCCCAAGGCTTGTCATTAGCTCATATGCATGGCGAATGGCGTGACTGCATGGCTGCCGTGTTCTGCGGGCTCGTCACAGGCCAGCAGGAGGGTTTTCTCCATGAGCTGAATCCCAGGGCTCGGGCTCGGGTGGGGGAGAATGTCCAGCTCAAATGCTTATTTCATAGTGGGGAGGCCGGTGGTGACTCCCGGATAAATGGAGGCCCCCTGTCTGTGCCCCGCACATGGATGTTTCAAACAGCTTCAGGGCAGGACGGCTGACCTGTGAACAGCTCGTGACAGTGAGAGGCCTGAGCAGACGCGTCCTTTCTGTCACTGTGATGTAGTGGGACCACGACAGAAAGAAGGCCCACTCCTTTCTTGGACGCGTGTTGACGGAGCCTCCCGTGCACGTGACTCCTGCTGGTACAGGGCGGCCATGTGGACGGCTCCCACCAGTTTGGCATGAGGGTGTCACCAAGACACACACATACACCTTCAGTGAGCACGCACCCTTTTCCTCATCCCAACAGTCACGTTCTGTCTTCGCCCCCATAGGTACCAGTCCCTGGTGGCTTCCTATGGAGAGGCCAAGCGGGAGCGTTTTCTCCGGGAGCTTGCGGAGCTGGAGGGAAGTGTACACCTGGCACGCTCGCAGGCTCGGGACAAGTTGGACAAATACGCCCTTCAGCAGATGGTAGGCGGGGCTCGGGGCTCGGGCTCGGGGGGCTCGGGCCACGTGGCAGTTGGTCAGCATGGCCTTCCTGTGGCTGAGGGCAGACAGCCCTGCTTGCCCACGTGGCGCGTCCCCTTGCCATGCCCTAACCTGTGCCTGCTTCCTGGGACAGGAGGAGGACAGGCTGGCCTGGGAGAGGCACACGTTCGAGGAGCGGATGCGACGGGCCCCTGAGATCCTGGTGCGGCTGAGGTCCCACACGGTCTGGGAGAGGACGTCTGTGAAGCTGTGCTTCACCGTGCAAGGCTTCCCCACGCCCGTGGTGCAGTGGTGAGTGCGGCCGGCCGGGCCAGACCTGGCCACGGCCCTGGGGACGGGCGACGAGGGCCACGGCAGGACACCGCCACACCGCCACTGCAGATGGCCCTGCTTGGGGAGGCACGTTGACAGAGCGCACGGTGTCCCGGGTAGATGGACACAGGCCTTGTGCTCTTAATGAAATGGGCACAGCCGATGTGCTAGGAGGTTTTCACTTAGAAATGCCCTGTGCTTACGTGCGGCTCTGCGTTGAATTCGTGGGGACTCCTAAGGGAGCCTGAACTCCAGGCCTTGGGGCCACATGTACAGTCAGTGGAGCCTTGTGACAGCAGAAGAGTCACGTGTCTGAGCCCGTCAGGTCCTTCTGTTTCAACACCTGCTCCGTATCCGAGTTCCTTTGTTTTCCCTCTGGCTGGAGGTGATGACCTGGTCCGCAAAGTTTGTAGCTTGCTACAAGCACCATAACATTTCACTTGTCACCGGATTGGGGCTCTCAGTGGCAGATCAGACAAAGAGCTCCCCAGTCTGTGCAGCTCACAGGCAGGCTGGGGGGCTGAGAGCCACCACTCTTGGTCCTGGGGGACACGTGTCCTGCTGTCCTGGGTGGGGCAAGGAGGCCAGCTTCCTCCAGTCACGATTGGGTGGGTGGACCCCCCAAAGCTGTCCCTGTGAGTCCCAGATACACTATGGCCCAGGGGGGCTGGTCTGGGACCTGACCGATGTTGGTTCCATTTGTTTTTCTTATGGGATGACACATCCTGAATTCCCAATAGAGTCCCAAGGGGACTGTGGCACACAGTGTCATGGGTCGAGTGCGGCCCAGGCCATCAGAATTCTGCAAGCGCTGCTCCCTCTTACATGTCAGGGACTGTGGGCTCCAGGAGTCCCCCAGCTTCCCCACCTCCGCTCACCACCTGTGGCACCGGCAGTGATGCCTGCACAGGCGGTGTCGTCACTGCCTGAAGGCAGAGGCAGTGGGGCAGGCGGGGCACGAGGCAGAGCTCAGTCCGCCTTTGCAATGAAGTAAGCGTCTCGTCTCTGTTCAGGTACAAAGACGGGAGTCTGATCTGCCAGGCGGCCGAGCCCGGCAAGTACAGCATTGAGAGCAAGTACGGTGTGCACACGCTGGAGATCCACAGGTGAGCGCCTGGGCGGGGCTGCACCTGCCTCAGCCAGCCCGCCTCCCACACAGACCTGCCCAGCACCAGGCGCGGGCACCCCACCCGACAGGCACGGCCCTTCTGAGTTAATCTGTGCTGCTACCTGCTTCCCTTCGTCATTTTCAAGGTCAGGCCAGAGGGATGCAAATTCAGTGGGCCTGTCAGGCTTCTTTCTGGGAACAAAGAATAAATGTTTTCAGGGGAGGCGGTGGGTCCAGGTGGACGGCTGCCGTGAAGCACAAGGTCGCCTCACTCCTGGTCAGCAGCCAACAGCCGTCCCTCAGCTCAGACTCTTCAAAGTAACACAACCTTTTTTTCTCGTAACAAATTAGGAAAATGTAGAAAATGCATGTAAGTAAAAGGAAACAAAAATCATCCATATTTCCGACACCCGGTGTCAGAATTTGGGTATATATGTAGTGTTGCTTTTTTCCTGACACACACACACACACACACACACACACACACACACATGTATAAACACACACTTTTTTTTTTACACAGAAGTGAGATTCTGCTCTTCTTTTTCTGTTTCTCTGCATACAGTTTTTTTCATTAAAACCATAACATTATGCAATTGACTGTTTTTCACAAATAGAATATCATGACATGTTTCCATTCTCCAGAAAACTGACACTCTGCCTAGGGACCAGACAGCAGGGTTAGGTCCCCATCTACCGTTTGCCTGTGACTCTGGGTCACAGCTACGCTGCCTCCTGAGTTGTCATACTGTCCTCTGAAAATGATGCTCAAGAGACAGGTGGTCAGAATCAGAATGTCATCTTCTCTGTTTGCTAATACGGTGTTACCCCGAAAATAAAAGACCAGGTCTTATATTAAGTTTTGCTCCAAAAGACGCATTAGGGCTTATGTCATGGGATGTCCTCCTGAAAAATCATGTGAGGGCTCATTTTCCGGTTAGGTCTTATTTTCAGGGAAACATGGTAGTTATTGTGAGACTCAAATAAGAACATACATATTTATATGTGTATGTAAATATATGGTACTTGTGTGTGTAGTGAGTTATAGCAAGTCCTTTCGAGGAAAAGATGAGGGATAGTAGCGTAAGTAAAGTAAAGAATCAGGAAGACATTTGAATATCTGATTTTGTGGACCTTACGATTACTAAGCTGTAGGGCGGTGGCTGTGTCAGAACTGGGCTCAGTGTAGACTCCTGGGTGGGATGCCAGGCTTCGGCCAGCCGTCTGTGTGCTCCTGGCCTGCACTGCACATGTCCCCACGGAGGTGCCCCTCTCCCACAGTGAGACACAGTTTTCCAGGAGCCTCCACGAGGACTGCAAGGCTCCCCTCCCCTCCCACGAACCAATATTGTACCTGCAGATTAATTAGACCAGGTGTTGAAAGGTTACAGTTAAGATTAAAACTTGTGATGAGTCACTAGCTTGCTTCTCTAGGTAATTTTGAGGTTCTTTAGAGAAGCTGGAGGCCCTGCCTCAGGCCCTACTGGCACTTCTCATTGAGAACCTACTGTGTGCCAGGCGTTCCTCTAGGTGCTGGACACAGAGGACCCAAACCAAGGTCCCTGTCTTGGAGGTCTCACATCTGGCATACGGAGCAGCCATAAGCATGATACCAAAGGGAATTATACAGGAAATCAGAAGGCGACGGCTGCTGAGTACTGGGGATAGAGGGTCTCTGGGCTGGGGGGCAGTAAATGCGGGGGGTCGGAGGCCTTCATGAGCAGGGCCTGCAGGAGATGGAGGAGGCGGGGGTGGGGGGCAGAGAAGGTGCCTCCCAGTCCTGGGGCCGCAGGGGTTCATGGCAGTGGCAGGTGGGAGGCTGGAGAGGCAGCCAGGGCCTTTGCAAGGACATCGGCTTTTACTTGGGGGGTTGGGGGGGGCAACGGGAGGACTTCAGGTGAGAGAAGTGAAAGATCTGACTTAGGTGTCAAAGGGTCATTCTGACCATGAGCAGAGGACAGAGCAGGCTGTCAGGAAGCTTTGCTGAAATTCAAGAAAGATGACGGGTTGGGCAGGACCAGGGTGGGCTGGTGGGAAGGGGTGCGTCCTGCCCAGATTGTGAAGGCAGATCCAATAGGATTTGCTGATGCGTTGGACTTGGGGTGTTGGTGAAAAAGAGGCGTCAAAACCAGTTGAAGTTTGGGGCCGTGCATCAGCTGGGATGGGGGGCAAGCTTCCGTGCTGGGTGCAGGTGCCCTCCTCCTGGTGGGCTTACATTACTCTGGCCCCTGGCTGCATTTTCCAGAGATTAATTTTCTCTCCGTTGATTTCCCAAATTGTGTACATTTAACAGGGAATAAGCCACAGTGTCTAGGAGATCTAGTAGGTTTATCCTCAAGATGTCTGCTTTCTAACTTGGGGTGCCCGGGACGGTTGGGGGGCCGGGTGGGTTAGCTGGAGTCAGCGAGGGGCTTGTTTCCAAGCCGTATTTTAATAATTATGTAAAAAGAAAATCAATGTCCCTTTCTCAAGTATGAAGGAAGTCCTGTTACTGCCGGTGTGGGCCGTGTGCGTGACAGAGGCTCTGGCCCGTGAGCGGTAACAATGGGTCACTGAGGCCACGGCCCAGGCTGCCGACCAGGCCTCCTTACACACCAGGGTCCTGCAGGGTCTGCAAATATTCGAGGAATTTGGGCCAAGGAAACCCTGAGACTAATTTTTCTCTCAACATTCTGACCATATTGGGATGTTTTAGACAGATGAAATGTGAATACTCTTCAGCAAGACAGCCTGGGGCGCCCCCACTGACTGCAGCCCTCAGCTGCTCACCCCAATGTGCTGAGTCCCTGTCACCTGATCTGCGTGGCCCCTGGGGGGGGGTCAGGAATGAGTGTTCCCTCCTGGTACAGGAGTGACATTTATTTCTATGAATATTCTTTGGCTGCTGTCCCTGAAATCTTCAAGTGCTGAAAGAGACTGCCCCGGCCCCCCTTCCCCCGTCCCCCCAGGGCAGCTGCAATTCAGGCTGTAATTGACACGGTTCGTTTGCTCATCAGACTCAATCCTGAGACTCACAGAGGGACTTCTGTTTTCTTAAACAATTTTAATGCTGTTCTCATACTTTCATGGAAGCGTTGAGAACAATCTTGTATTTTTTTGTAGCCCCTCCACCCCCACCCTCGCAGAATGACAGTAGGGCTAACCTCTCCTTGCACTTTAGTTTTAGACTTGGGTAGTCAAATTCTAACAAAATAAATTTTAAATCCAATGTCAACATGTAAGGACGCGAGGCCTGACCGCCCAGGACAAATTCATGTGCCCCGTAAATGTTTGTCTGCCGTCTTTAAAACAGATATAATGTTATTAGTTTTTCTGATGGAGTTGATGTGGGGGGACTTCACAGGGAGACTTTGGGATGCAAAGGTGCCCCTTGGAAGTTTGTAAAAATGGAGTCCAAAGAGGACTGTCTGTCTATTCTGCAAACCTGTCCCAACAAAACAAAACCCTTTGCCCCTTAATCACTTGCTTGCAGTTTCTGGCTGCATGAAGTAAAGGCGGCAGCCTTGAGAGGGAGTGAGGGGCGGAGAGGAAGGGAACGCCCGCGGGGGGTCAGAGCGTCCAGGCTGCACATCAGCCTTGGGCAAGATTGCTGGGTGGGCAGTCTCCTCCAGGTCCTCCTCGGCCCACTCCGCCGGGTGCCCCAGGGGCCACCCTTCCTGCTGCTCTCCCCCAGTATACACAGGTATGTTTACTTATGACCTGCATATACATCTCCAGTCCAATGTATTTTATATAATGCAAAACATTTACAAAAGAGAAATGCAGAAAGGCTGAGGTAAAAGTAAACATCACCAGAAGCTCTAGTTTCCCCCAGACACCCAGCACCCTGTGTAGGGCACCAGTGCATAAATCAGAGGGTCTGAAGGTTTCAGAGGCTGTGGCTTCCTCTACAAACCGGTGGCAGCGGTGGACCCTCTGTGTTCTGGACAGAAGCACGTGCGACACAGCACAGAAGGTTCCAGCTCGCAGGGCAGCAGCCTCTTCTCCCTAACCCTCACCCCACTTCTAAGTGCTAAGTGCTAATTGGTGAGTTGACCAGCCCGCCAGTGCTAACGTGTGAGGCAGGTGAGGAACAAGCTCAAAATCCTCTGGGAGGAGCTGTTCCCTGGGGCCTTGGCTGGAGGATGGTCCTGCTGCTTCTGTCCCGAGGGCACCAAGTCCATTTGTTCTGCCACAAGCCTCCTTGTTCTCTTATGTCCCCTCTGGCCGTTCCCAGGTCAGGGGCAAGTAACTGCTGTTCTCAGAAACTGCAGACAGGCCTGTGCACTTCTGTTGGAATGTGGAGGAGACAAATGGGATCTTCTTTGAACTTTCCGTTCGGGAATTCAGCTAATATATTTTAGGGACTAATCTGCAAGAGTCAGACAGTGCTGTAAAACTACAAAGCATTCAAATACGTTGTTTTATTTAAGCATCCAAGTCCCCCCAGGAAAGTGTAGGTACTCCCAGGTGTATTGAGCAGCTTGAAACACGTGCTGTTTATTTGTTATGAAGCCGAAGGAGGAGGCTTATGAGGCAGACACACACCTGAAGCGGCAGCCTGGCTGCTGCAGCCTGCTGGTGGCCCAGCACCTCCCCTGGGCTGCATTCTGGTGGCACAACCTTGAAAAAGTCGATTCTCAAAGATGAGTGGTTGCAATGGAATCACTGCCTTTCACCTTGAAACCTCAGAATATCCTTCCATTGAGCGGAAGAGGCAGGGGCAGCTTTGCCTGAGGGTCGTTCATGCACAAACACGCTGGGTTGCAGTAGGTGACAGTAGGTGACAAGCACCCAACTATTTTTACTCTGGTTTTAAAAACTGCCAAGAAGTACGTTGCAGAAAAAATTGGTAGCACACTGAGGATAGTTGGCCTGGAAACCACGATGCCAGGTAATTCCCAGAAGGTTTAGAGGGAGGTGTGAGGTGCGCTCTCACTGACCCCTGTCTGCCCTTCCTCTGAGGGCCTCCTCCCCCAGGAGCTGGGTGCCTGGTCAGTCTTGGTCCACCCTGGCTCTGGGCAGTGTTTGCTTTGCCTTATGGCTCCTACTTCTGAGTCTCGGTGGATGTCGCTTGTGTGTTCCCAGTCCAGGCTCCAGGTCAGGAGATTTTGACCAAGCAGTTTTCACTGAAAGCTTTGCTTCTTCCCCACATTCTCTGGCCTTCTCACCCCCACCCCCAACCAGTGAGCCTGCGGGGAGGGGGGGCAGTGTTGTAATAATGCTGGGGTGGGGGCTGGGGTGCTTGCAGAGGAAGGCCTAGGGCTGCTCCCAGAAGAAGAATGCCTTCCTGTCTGTAGAATGCATTCATGAAAACATCGTGGTTTCATCCTTTAGAACAAATAGCACAAGTAGGAAGATAAAACAAGTTTGAGCAATGCAGGAGGGTAGGGAACAGAAGTAATTCTTCCTGCCCCCCTAGACCTCCACCCCCCAGCCCTGCAGCCTGTGTTAGGTGGGTAGATTAGCACAGAAGGTTAAGTTTAGCAATGGCAAAAGCATCCACATTTTGGGATTTTTATATTTTACTCCACGTATCACTCTGCCCTGGTGACATGCTGGAAACTGCTGGTAAAGTAGCTCTAATGAGTTCAGGCTGGGATTGTCTCTTTGTTGAGGAGCTTCGTGGTTTGGCTTGTGTTCTTCCTGGGTGAACCTGAAGTAATGCATTTAGTTTGAGTGTCTGAGGAACTGGGTTCTGTGTGGTTTTCCCCTGGGCAGTGGCATGTACAGCGGGGCAGGTGGCACAGCCTGACTCACCGATATTGGATTGGAACCTCACGGAGGAGGGGACCTAGTTCTTAGCAGACAGCTGGGTCTCGGAAACTATGTCCTTTATTGGAGACACTGTTTTTTGGTCAAAGAAAATATTTTCAGTGCCTATTGCAGTAGAGAAGAAAATAAAATTCCTAATAACCTTGCGAAAACGAATTTGTCTCTGAGGTATTGGCTCCTTAAAGCATTTGAAAGTGAGACTTGAATAAACTCCTTTTTCCTTGCAAGTGGGATGTTTTGCACTATTTCCCTCCCCAAATTAGCATTATCCTCACAATGCCCACTTCTTGGAGAGGTGGCAGAAACTGGCAGAAAGAACCGATTTTAGAGTTTTGTGGGCTTTGTTTACCCAACTTCTTCAAGTGGCAACTTTGTTACCCTGTGTATAGGACAATAGTATCTATTTTTCTGGAGACTCTGATACACAATAGCCTGGAAAAGTAACTAGCAGAGTGTCTGGCATTTAGTAAAAGCACAAAAGGACCAGCTCCTCCTCCCTACACCCCTCTCCTCTCAGTGACGTTTCCAGGGAAGCTGGTGGGAAGACAGTTCATAGTCAAGAAAATAAGCTCCACCTTTTGGGAGATGGATGTGGGAGGTGGAGGAGCCCCACCCTTGAGAAGCTGGGGTCGGGTGGTGTCTGGGCCATTGTTCTTTGCAGGGGTGAACCTGCACCCCTGTCACTCTCCAAGGACGGGTCCTCGGTGGCCCAGTGCACCCTCGGGTGGGGATCCATTCATACCTGGTGATCCTGTCACTTTGGGGTTCTGGGCATAATCTGCTATTTGCAAGGGGCTGCCTGGTGTGCAGTGAGGTGGAGTTAATCTCCCCGGAGGTCAAGGTCCTTGGAGCTAGCTGCCCGCTGACAGCTCAAAGCACGGATTCTGCAGAGGTACCAGAAGGGAACACAGACAGGTGGAGAGAAGTGAGGGCTGTCAGCGGTGATGATGCATTTCTTTCTCAAAGCCAAAGCCCAGTTGTAGTCAGATCAGGTCCATGTCTATGATTGATGCCTCGTTCCAGGACAGAACTGGCATTGTTCTGAAATACACCTTCATAAACAAAGGACCTAGGCCACGCGGGCTGCTTTCAGGAATGTTTGTGTTCAAACTGGGGTCACTGGCGTTTACAGAACAGTCCCCAGTGCGCTGAGGACCTTGTCTTGCTTTTTCTCTCTAAGGGCAAACTTTGATGACACAGCCACGTACTCAGCAGTGGCGACCAACGTGCACGGGCAGATGTCCACCAGCGCCGCCGTGGTGGTGAGAAGTGAGTGAGCGCGGCTCGGGGGCAGGCGGGCGCCCTTTGTCTTTCTTTGCCTTGCTCACCCCATTGTCTTGCAGGGTTCCGAGGAGACGAGGAGCCATTCTGTTCTGTGGGACTCCCGATTGGATGTAAGTCGATTTTTTTCTTTCTTTTCGGGCAGAAAAATATATAGTGACATAGCATATCATTTTAAAGATTGTTTTCCAAAGGTAAAATCTTTTATTTATTTATTTATTTATTTATTTATTTATTTATTAACCAAAAAGTGTTTTCCAAGTTTTCCCTGGCCAGTGTCAGGCTGCTGATAGTTTGTTCTGATGTAAGTCCGAGGCAGGGTGGTCATTTTAGACACTGGTGAAACTTTACATTTTTGAATTGGGGACAAAAAAGGAATCCAAATCCCTGACTGGGACGCAGAATGTGGCTGGTTGTGTTTAAGGAGTGTTTTCTTCCTCTGCCAAAGTCGCTAGGCTCACGTGTAAGGAGCAGCACTGTAGATGGCCTGGGGGTCAGCAGCTGTCCACTTGGAAGCCCAGGCTGGCCTTTGTCCTGATACGAGTGACACTGCGGGCGGGCGACTCCACCCCCTGCTGTTCACTGTCACGTAGTGTGGGATGCCACTCGCCCTCCTATGTGCTGGTACGCCACAGGCCACCACATGGGTCCCAGTTTCTACAGTGACTGCCAAAGGCGCTGTAGGAGGCAAGTCCAGTCTCTTTCTTTGGGACCAGAAGGTCCAGAGCCAGGTGAGGGTGGTGAAGGTAGCCCGGCCGTGGCATCTGAAGAACCAGCACTTCCTGGCAGCGTGGCTTATTTATAGCTGGGGATGAGAGTCGGCATTGAGCTGACCTTCCAAAAGCAGAATTGTGCGTTGCCATAGCAGCTCTGGTTTGTATCCTAGTCTGAGGTCTGCATGTTACAGACCAAGTTTGGTGAGTGAGGGGAGGGCCGGCTGGGACCACTGAATACTTGGGTGTAGCTTACTTTGCTCATTTCTGGGTGAATTTTATTGCACGGGCTTATGTCCAACAGTTGGGGGGATATCCAAGACCAGTGACAGGCCAGTGGGGCAAGTTCCAGGACCACACAGGTGGAGGCAGGGGGATCTGAGGCTCTGTGTCACAGCAAACGTGAGATGATGCCGTCTGGATTCCGAGGCCCACGCAGACTCCCTATGGAGGACGTCCCCAGTGACGGAGCCGGAAGGGATCACAGAAGTCACGGGGTGCCACCCCCGGTTTCTTTGTTAAAATTGTGTCTTTCTAAACAAAAAGTCTAAAGCACTCGCAGGACACTGCACTGCGCAGGACTGGAGTCAGAACCCTGTAGCTCAGCGCTCAGCTCCCTGTGAGGGGCCCCGGGATAAGGAAACTGGCCCTTTCCCGCCCTCCCCCTCCAGGTGGCCTCGGAGGAAACAGTCACCTCCAAGTTCGCAGCTGTTTAAACGTTTCCCTAAGTGCATGTATTTGTAAACAGAGACTTTCCGTGTTAAATGTTTACCGCGCGCCTGTGACCGTGTCCCGTTTGCTCTGCGCAGTGCCCTTGTCGACCGTGGTTCCATACACGCACTTCGATGTCCAGTTTTTGGAGAAATTCGGGGTCACCTTCAGAAGAGAAGGCGAGACGGTCACTCTCAAGTGCAAGCTGCTGGTGACTCCGGACCTGAAAAGAGTGCAGCCGCGGGCGGAGTGGTACCGGGACGGTGAGTGCAGCAAAGCCGCCGCCTGGGGGCGCTCCCGCGCGCACGCGCTGTGGTCCCGCCGGCTGTGGTCCCGGAGTTTTAAACGTCAGTGTGAACTCGGCGTTGCTGTCCAGCGCTGCCAGGGGGACAGGCAGGCAGCACAGCCCGGGGCGAGGCCGGGGCAGCTGGGGCCTGCGCTGACCTGGGCTGTCACTGGGGCGTGTGCAGAGGTTCACAGGCAGCGCCTGCAACTGATGAGCCGCCAGAGGTTCCTGCAGCGCCTCAGTAAAGATGTTCTCGATGTCACCAGGGAGCGAGCCAGGTCTTTCTTTATGTTTCTCCTTGGCTAAAACACGTAACGTTTGTCAGAGCTTAGCACGTGATGCGCTCTGTTCTGAGTGTGTTAGCTCCATTTTCATAGGGATCCGAGGGGGGGGGGTTAGCTCCTTATTGTAGGTGGGGAGCTGAGAAGAGACACATGCTCAGGTGTGGCTTCAGGGAGGTGGCAGCGCTGCGGCTGGAACCCCGGCAGCCTGGCTCAGACGCCACGTCCCTGACCACCAAACACCTTTGCCTCAGTCAGCGGGTTGTGCTGTGCCGCCCATGTGTGCAAACTGTGCGTGGGGACTTGTCCTGGTCTCCTCTGGGCTGTACCCCTAAAGGGAGCTGGGTCTCCATGGGTTCTGTCACAGACTGTTCTGCTTAGTTTACTCAGGAACTAACACAGCGCAAAACGTGACAAAGAACGTGCCATTCTTGCCCATGAGACACTTATAATCTAGTGGGGAAATACACAGCATTGTAGAGCCGTGTCTTCTTAAACTCTAAGAAATCTCCCAGAACAGGTTGTGATAACTTGCCACATGCACGGCAGGCCACACAGTTCAGCCAGGAGCACAGGTCTGGAGAGAAGGAGGCTGGTGGGCAGAGAGACGACATGGACAGAAGGAGGGCTGTGTGCCAAAGGGCAGGGCCCAAGAGTGTAGGGGGGCTGGGCCACAGAGGACACGTGCGTGACTTTGCACAGGGCAGCTCAGGGTGAGCTGTCGGGTTTGTAGGGGTGCTGGGCCTATGATCTTCTGTTGGGATAGAACAGTCGTCCCCCCTTATGTGCCATTTCTCTTTCTGAGGTTTCAGTTAACCGCAGTCCAAAAATAGTAAATGGAAAACTCCAGAAATCATTCATAAGTTTTAAATTGTGTGCTGTTCTGAGCAGCTCAGGTGTCTTGATCTCCCAGCCCATCCCAGCCGGGTGTGAATCATCCCTTTGTCCAGCTGTCTCAGCTCCCTGCCTGTGACTCACTTGGTAGCGTCCCTTTATCAGATGGACTATCGTGGTGGGTATCGCAGCGCTGTGTTCAGGCAGCCCATGTTTTGTGTAATAACGGCCCCAAACACAAGAGTAGTGGTGCTGCCAAAGCGGATATGCCGAAGAGCAGCCGGAAAACGCTTCCCTTACGTGAAAAGGTGTGTTTGTGTCATAACATACTGTACATACAGGTTTAGTACCTCCCTGGTTTCAGGCATCCGCTGGGGGTCTTGGAATATGTGCCCCTCGGATAAGGGGGGTGGCTGTGGTTAGGACCATAGCTGCTTTTATTCTCCGTGGGGAGAGAGCAGGGCGACTGTGGTGGCCGAGCAGATTTAATTTGCCTGTCGGTCTAATTGAAGATGCCCCTGAGGTCTCCTGTTTTGACCTTCATCCCTTTCACTGTTGACCCTTGATTCCCACGTGTGAACAGCTCTTTGTGTAAACAGCGTTCCCATGTTTGGACATCGAAGCTTCGTGTCACGCCAAGGTGGCGAGTCCCCCCTCACCATGAGGCTGCACACGTGTGTCCTTTGGCTGACGTTTCTGAACAGACCTGGCGCTTTCATGCTCTTTCAGACGTGCTGGTGAAAGAGTCCAAATGGACAAAGATGTTCTTCGGGGAAGGCCAGGCCTCCCTGTCCTTCAGCCACCTGAACAAGGACGACGAGGGGCTCTACACCCTGCGGATCGTGTCGGGCGGAGGCGTCAGTGAGCACAGCGCCTTCCTGTTTGTAAGAGGTACGTGGGCCTGCGCCTGGGCCGGGTGTGGTCATGGGGGCCTGAGCCTGGGCCGGGTGTGGTTATGGGGTCTGAGCCTGGGCCGGGTGTGGTTATGGGGGCCTGAGCCTGGGCCGGGTGTGGTCATGGGGGCCTGAGCCTGGGCCGGTTGTGGTTATGGGGCCTGAGCCTGGGCCGGGTGTGGTTATGGGGTCTGAGCCTGGGCCGGGTGTGGTCATGGGGGCCTGAGCCTGGGCCGGGTGTGGTTATGGGGGCCTGAGCCTGGGCCGGGTGTGGTTATGGGGTCTGAGCCTGGGCCGGGTGTGGTTATGGGGGCCTGAGCCTGGGCTGGGAGTGGTTATGGGGGCCTGAGCCTGGGCCGGGTGTGGTCATGGGGGCCTGAGCCTGGGCTGGGAGTGGTTATGGGGGCCTGAGCCTGGGCTGGGTGTGGTCATGGGGGCCTGAGCCTGGGCCGGGTGTGGTCATGGGGGCCTGAGCCTGGGCTGGGTGTGGTTATGAGGGCCTGAGCCTGGGCTGGGTGTGGTTATGGGGGCCTGAACCTGGGCCGGTTGTGGTTATGGGGCCTGAGCCTGGGCCGGGTGTGGTTATGGGGGCCTGAGCCTGGGCCGGGTGATGTTATGGGGGCCTGAGCCTGGGCCGGGTGTGGTTATGGGGGCCTGAGCCTGGGCCGGGTGTGGTTATGGGGGCCTGAGCCTGGGCCAGGTGTGGTCATGGGGGCCTGAGCCTGGGCCGGGTGTGGTTATGGGGGCCAGAGCCTGGGCCAGGTGTGGTCATGGGGGCCTGAGCCTGGGCCGGGAGTGGTTATGGGGGCCTGAGCCTGGGCCGGGTGTGGTCATGGGGGCCTGAGCCTGGGCCGGGTGTGGTTATGGGGGCCAGAGCCTGGGCCAGGTGTGGTCATGGGGGCCTGAGCCTGGGCCGGGTGTGGTCATGGGGGCCTGAGCCTGGGCCGGGTGTGGTCATGGGGGCCTGAGCCTGGGCCGGGTGTGGTTATGGGGTCTGAGCCTGGGCCGGGTGTGGTTATGGGGCCTGAGCCTGGGCCGGGTGTGGTCATGGGGGCCTGAGCCTGGGCCGGGTGTGGTCATGGGGGCCTGAGCCTGGGCCGGGTGTGGTTATGGGGCCTGAGCCTGGGCCGGGTGTGGTCATGGGGGCCTGAGCCTGGGCCGGGTGTGGTCATGGGGGCCTGAGCCTGGGCCGGGTGTGGTCATGGGGGCCTGAGCCTGGGCTGGGAGTGGTTATGGGGGCCTGAGCCTGGGCCGGGTGTGGTTATGGGGGCCTGAGCCTGGGCCGGGTGTGGTTACCGGGGTGTATCCTGGGCAGTGGCCTTAGGTGAAAGGAGGGAGTGACCATAGCACCTGGCAGTGAAGGGGTGTCCTTGGGCGCATTGATCGTGTCCTTGGAGCAAGTCCATGAGATCCGAGTTGGAAGGAGCTGTCACCAGGCTTTCACGTGCTCCCATTGTAATGACTGATCGATCATCTCTCTCCTCCCCCACCCCAGACGCTGACCCGCTGGTCACTGGGGCTCCTGGTGCACCTATGGACGTGCAGTGCTATGATGCAAACCGAGATTATGTTATTGTCACTTGGAAGCCGCCCAACACGACCACTGAGGGTGCCGTCATCGGCTATTTCATTGATCGGTGAGTGTCTGCTGCATTCTTAACAGGCATAGAAACATTCCTGAAATGGATATTATTGTGGACAACCTATTTGGATGTTTTTCTAGACTCAGGCTCATGCTGCCACTGTTGATGGCATCTGGTACATGCTGTTTTTTTAGTCACTGGGAAGGATCGCCCTGCAGGCAGGGCCTCATGCAGCCACACGAGGTCTGTGTTGCAGTCACGGCGATGTTGCCGGATCCACACCAGTGTCACATCCTGTCCGCTTCTCCAGGCCGTTCCCAGCCGGTTTCCAGTGCTGCCAGGGGTCAGCCTGGCTGGGGACGGGCCTGGCTGCAGGGTCACGTTCAGCCCCGTTCCTCCCTCCAGAGGACTGGAGAATGGGCTTGGTGAATGCAGCCACGTACGCAGGCTCCTTCACACCCAACGTCCTTCCTTCTTCTGTTAAATAAGGTTTCCTTCTTGTTTCCAAGTAAAAAATATTGACGTTTTGAAGCACAAAATTTTGGAATCTTCCTTTGAGTTAATAACTAAACATAGGTCATCATTCAACCAAACGGAGTTTAATCTCTTTGCGTCCCTTCATGTGGCGGGTGCTGCTTGGGGAGGACCCGGGGGAGCCAGTGAGGTCGCTGGACCTGCAGTTTAGGCCTCAGCCGGACGGTTCAGTCACTGAAGAAAATTATAGTCGAAGACAATGATTTAGGAGGCAGATAGGAGGGTCTAACCTGTTGGGTTATTGGCAGATGGTCCCAGATAGGCATTGAAATTTTTATTCATATAAAACACAATGAAATGCGATGGTTATTTCAGAAAAAAACATCAATCAACTCATTAAGTTCTCTCCGCCCTAACAAGGCTATTGGCTTAGCTAAAGTATTTACACCAGTGTAATATTTTGATATGCCAGCGTCAGATCTGCAGAATGTTGTTCAGGGTTTACTTGAATTAAACAAATTAACAAAAAAATAAAACCAAAGCTATTTTGTGTTCCCTGTAACATTTGATAATTTTTCCAGCCATCTGGCAAAAAAGTTTCTTGTGCCACTCAGTTAATGATCCACTTTTTCCCTCATTAAAAGAGACAAAATAGCAGAACTCTTATGACGCAAGTTAGCCCACGTGGGTCAGAGAACTGTCATCAGAGATGCTGAATAATTGGAGGAAAGAGAGTCATTCTTTCTAACACCAATGTGCAGCCCTGATACTCTGAAAGACTCATTTTCTCAACTTGCTCTTTTCTCCTGGGTTTTTGACAAGAAGTTTTGATATTGAAATATCTCAGCCTTTCAAAAATGGAGGTTAATCTTTTCTACATTTCCAGATTTCTGGTCAGGACTTAATTAATACTTCCATATTCCACATGAGAGGCCTCCTAGAAAGAATCGCATTACCATTATTGGAGCAGACAAACCCGCTGTCCCACGGGAAGTCACTCCTGGGCTCAGCGTGGTGACTTCTGTCCTTGGGGCCCAGAGTGAAGGGCCATTTCACTTCTTCAGCCTCAGCAGACATTGGGGAGCTTAGGGGACCCTGAGAGTTTGTGGTGTAAGTTGATAAAGAGC
This sequence comes from Rhinolophus sinicus, assembly GCF_036562045.2. Classification (NCBI taxonomy): domain Eukaryota; kingdom Metazoa; phylum Chordata; class Mammalia; order Chiroptera; family Rhinolophidae; genus Rhinolophus; species Rhinolophus sinicus. The sequence goes on from NC_133754.1 coordinate 907,286, forward strand.
TTTCAAGGATCGGTAATGTTTGGAGGAGATTTTGCCTAAATGTGTTTGAAGTCAGGAATTGATCTTAAGCTGTAGATTATAAAGGCTTAGGAATATATATATATATATATATATATATATATATATATGTATATATATGTATTTATATGTATATATTTATATGTTACACCTCCTAAATAGCTGTCTTTTAAAGTTTATTTATACTATTTGTATAAATCAATATTTTGATGGCATTGATTTTACCAATGTGAGATCTTTTCCTGTTATAATTATTTTATATATTTGCATACGTATAAATATGTGTATGCCTATATATGTACTTATTAGACTGACATATCTGTTTTTCTCCACACTGTCCTTTTTGTCTGCAGATGTGAAGTGGGCACTGACAATTGGGTTCAGTGCAATGACGCACCGGTAAAAATCTGCAAATACCCTGTCACCGGGCTCTTTGAAGGACGGTCTTATATGTTCCGGGTGAGGGCGATCAACAGCGCCGGTGCCAGCCGGCCGTCCAGAGCCTCTGAGGCTGTGGCTGCCCTCGACCCCGCTGACCTCAAACGGTTACAAGGTAGGTTGCCAACATGCTAAGTTCCACGTCTGGGAAACTTGGGGCCGTTGTGTGTGATTTGCTCTTTGCCCTTCACCCCCAAGTGCACGTGAAGCCTAAGCAGCTCGTGAGGGGCTGGCGGTGGCGGCGGTGCTTCCCAGTCGCCTGTGTCCCCAGCGGCGTTGCCAGGCTGGTGTTTCTGCTAAATGTGCTGCACCGTCCTTTGTCCTTCCTGGGAGCCGAGCCAAATGGGTGGACAATTAGACTTTTCTAAGTGCAGCCATGATATAATTTCAATGCATAATGGGGCTTAGAAGGCGCTGAAACCAAGCCACTCTCTTTGGGAATTTTCACTTCACACAATGCAAATAGATTCCTTACTGCGCTTGAACCCTTAATTAGGATTGTCATGAGCTGCTCATTCTCCTTACCACACGATCTCTGGAATCCAACGCGGAGAGCTGCGGAGTGCTAAAGAGTGGTAGGGCCTTTCCAGAATATCAACTCTGACAACTTGGGTAGTGGATACGGTCTGACAATTAAGTTCGCGAACATGTTGCAAAGATGTTGCTCACCTTTTCTGATATCAGAGGGATTATTCATTATAAATTTGTACCAACTGGACAAATAGTTAACCAAGTTTACTATTTGGAAGTGCTGAAAAGGCTGTGTGAAAAAGTTAGACGACCTGAACTTTTCACCAGCAATTCATGGCTCTTGCATCACGACAATGCACCAGCTCACACGACCCTGTCTGTGAGGGAGGTTTTAGCCAGTAAACAAATAACTGTATTGGAACACCCTCCCTACTCACCTGATCTGGCCCCCAGTGACTTCTTTCTTTACCTGAAGATAAAGGAAACATTGAAAGGAAGAAATTTTGATGACATTCAGGACATTAAGGGTAATACCACGACAGCTGTGATGGCCATTCCAGATAAAGAGTTCCAGAACTGCTCTGAAGGCTGGGTTAGGCACTGGGGTCAGTGTATAGCTTCCCAAGGGGAGTCCTTCGAAGGAGACTGTAGTGATATTCAGCAATGAGGTGTGTAGCACTGTTTCTAGGATGAGTTTGCAAACCTAATTGTCAGACCTCATTTGCTGTTGGCATCATTGCCGAGGCGAGTGGGACCTCGCGAGCAATTGGGGAAACCAGGGATTTCTTTAGGAAACCTTTGGATGTCAAATTTAGCATCAACCTTTCTCTCCGCAGCAATCCATCTGGAGGGAGATAAAGAAATTGTGATCTATCAGGACGACCTGGAAGGTAAGTGGCCCTTCCCTGCTTTTCAGCTGCTTTTACCCTTGGGGTTTAGGACTGTCATTCTGCACAAGAGTGAGGGAGAGCAAACACCCACAAGGAGGGACACTGTTAACATGTAAGAGTGAAGACCGTAGGCCAAGCCTGCAGCTTAGGGTCTACAGAAGTTAAAAAAAACAAAAAAGAAAAGCAAGGCAGAATGAGGGGGTGAGCCTAAGAATGAAGGTGTAGTGGACGTTGGTGTTTCCATCGGGGTTCACCAATGCATTCTTTTGGGGACATATAGAGAAGCAACCAAACTGAACCTCAGGTTATTTGATCACTAGCTGATGCCAGATTACTTTCTCCCAGATTCTGTTACTGGAACAGTGTTTGTTTCATTTTTTAAGCAAAAATTTTATTTTTAATAATGTAACTAAATGAATTGAGTCTTTCCTGTCAAATATTGTCCCTACTGCATTTTATGAATACTAAATATTCCTTCCAGAGATATCCAGAAAGATCGGTTTACTAGCATTATCAATCGGGAATCCAAGATTTTAACTGGACTTATAATTAGAATTCATAGGGGACAGAGTGAAAATTTAGAAATAAAAAGAGTTAATTACTTTGGAGCCAGGGCCTAAGGAGACGGACTTTGAGCTCTTCTTCAGAACGGTGTCAGCCCACACGCCCTTCCCTAGACAGCGCATATTCAGGGATCTGTTGGTTGGTTTCATATTTTCCCCAAATGGTATCCAAAATTGTATGTTCTACCCCGATAAAAATTTTTCTCCGGTATCTCAAAAAAGAAAAAAATGCATGTGATTCCCACAGAACACCCTTAAGAGTTCTGGTTAATCCCATGGTGATGTGTAAAGCCTTAGTTAAAACCTCTGTGTCCAGGAGAACTCAGAAACCAGGAAAGGTGCCCAATATGAAAGTACCAAAAGGGGGGGGCGGCCAGTTAGCTCATTTGGTTAGAACGTGTGCTCTTAACAACAAGGTTGCCGGTTCGAGCCCCACATGGGCCACTGTGAGCTGCGCCCTCCACAACTAGATTGAAACAACTACTTGACTTGGAGCTGATGGGGCCTGGAAACATGCTTAAAAAAAATAAAAGATGGAAAAAAAAAAAGCACCAACTGGAAAGTAACTTGGGAAGGTTGAGTTGTTACGACTTCCTAAGCAAGGGATTCAAACTCAGGGATTTGAATGACTAAAAAACGGCTCCTAAGTACCTTGGACGGGAGGTTCTTGTCGCCCAGACTGTGTAAAGTATGTGTTTCTGACCTGACAGCAGAAAGGGAAGTTCTCTTTCCCCGCCGAACAGAGGAGATCAGTGAGGAGAGAAGGGACCTGAGAGTGGGCACGTAGGAGTGAAAATCCAGTCAGGTTACCTGAAACGGGGAGAATAACTTTCTGTATAAATGTCGCGTATCTGCTATGAAAGCTGCAGTAGGTAAAGGTCACTGTGAAAAGCACGGGAACAGGAAATCCTAGAATCTACTACGTGTTCCAAGGCAGCAACTATGATATTTTGGGGAGAAAAGCTGTCTTTTTATATATGGATACAGATGCTTTGGGATATAAATAGCCAGCTGTACATTAAGTGCCAAATAAAGAAATAACCCTATTTTCAAAGACTTGGTTTTCCAACTGAAAAAACGGAAGTGTGGTTTCCAGACACTGTGGATCTTATTTCCAGCTGGAACAGAGTCTCCGATAATGATTTTCATGCTCTTTCTCATTTCCTTTCTTATGAGAAGGCAGGTTTCCTGGCTCCTGGGCCTTCACTGTTTTTGATGCATTCTTGAACGTGGCTGTGTTTTATTCCCACTCTGGGAAACGTTCCAAGGTTCTGCTGATGAGGCTGGTCGTGGAAGGTGGAGGATAAAACACTCAGAGGGGACCTGTTTGGCTGGGGATGTTGATACGGCCGGAGTTCAGTGCACAGGGCTTCTGTTCCCTGGCTGAGGCTTTGCTCCCAGCCAATGGTCAGTTTCCATGGCTCAGAACAAACTAGGTATGAAATAAAAATTCCTGTACACTGAGCGGGGTTTGGAAAGTTCATCTGTGAACTTAACTCATGCTAGATGATGAATACATCTTCTAATGTAAAATAATCGAGAGAGAGAGAGAGAGAGAGAGAGAGAGAGAGAGAGAGATTCCACAGTGTTTTTAAGCAAACCATTTCTGGTTTTGAAAGTGTGACATTAGGAAGTTCTTGCCTTTTCTACCCCTAATTCTTTCCTTCACCTAAGCTGACCTTTCTCTTTGAGTGTTGTTTTAGCTAGAAAATAACTGCTAATCACCATTTGTTTTAATGAAAAAGAAACATTACTTTTGTTGGTTACAAAACTGCTCTTCTGCTATTTTAGGTTTTTGCTAAATTTTTCTAATCACCTTAATCTTGGTTAGTGTTTTCCTTTAAACATGTTAATTAATGTCAACTCTCTTCTCTTAACTTTCCCAGTCTTTCTTGAGTCACTCCATTGAAAAAAGGAGATTCTATTCTGGAAAGGCCACAAAGGCTCTCACAATATAATAAGATTGTTTTTATGTTACTAAATCCTGGACCAGGTCCTATGCAGCTGACGTGCCAGTTTTGTCACTTACTCTGAAAGCTCAATTATGGCTGTATAGTCGCCTGAAATCTGTCCTCCTGGGGGCCTATAAATTCCAATGAACTTTATCTTACATTGATTTAAAGAGGACCCTCCCGGGCAGGCTTTGCTATCCCGGGGCTGATAGAACAAAACGCAGGATTTGCGGTCAGAAGACCTGGGCTTGGACCCCATGTCAGCCAGTCAGTAGCTGGGTGACCTGAGGAAAGCACTCTGCTTTTCTGACTCCCACCTCCATTCATGTCCCGTTTTCATCTGGTCTTGACGTGACCCATGAGGACAGGGCTGCAGACAAGCGTGATGCTGAAGCCAAGACCGAGGGCAGGATCCCCCCCAGCAGCACCTGTCCAGGTGGGGAAAGCATTCGGCCATTTCCGCTTTCACATACCTTCCCCTCTCCAGCTGCTGGAGTGTCGCTTTGGACAGCAGTTTATCTCTGTGGCTCCCTGGGGCCATTTTGAATTGTCTCCTCTTCTGTCTGTGGTGGGGGTCACCTGCTGGGGCACCACTGAGCGTGTTGCCGGAAGTCCTGGTAACTCAAGCATCTTAGCCTGGTCGGGATTCTGTGCTGAAAGAGCTGGAATCTTCCTTCTTGCCTAGGCCTCAAATAAACCACTTCTCACTTCATTTCTCTGGGCTGAGAAGCTCTGTGCCAGGGGTACAAACAGTCGGCATTTAGTTCAGACAGTGGGGGGTCCTGGTCTGCATTTGGAGGTTCACAGGCCCACATGGCTTCCATCATTTCCTGTGGCCCTCTGTCCTCCGGGTTTGCATCCTGTGTTGTCTGGCACCTTGGAAATAAGCCACCGTGTGTTTGGGAATTCTGCGTGCATTGCCCTTGGGGCAGGCTCCCATGCCGTCTCTGCTTAGTGCCCCTTTCTGCGTCTCTTCAGGGGTGACACAGCCATGAGTGCAGAGCAGGCCATTGGGGTGGTGAGGCCCCAGCCACCTGGCACTCTGGGCACTTTCCTGAGACACCCTGACTCCTCATTTGAAATCGAACCCACTTCCAGATGCTCCCAGCTCAGGCCACGCTGCCTTTATAAGCCGGTTGCCTGTGAAGTGGGCTGCACTCTGAAACTGGACTCCTGTGATATGAAACCCAGTCTTGTTCATGCTGTTTCCATGTGGCTGTCCACTGTGCCGCTGGCAGCAGGGTCCCCAGAGAAATGGCTTTTGGGAAGGGCTCAGAGACATCCTGCGATGTTTCGAACTGTTCTAATCGCGTGCTAAGCTAATTGGAGCTCAGAATATATTGTTTCGAAATTACAGGGGCTGTGGGGCCTGGAAATCTTCCAACTCCCCAGCTTTTTTATGAGAAGCTCTCGTACTGGAACATAATACCCCTGACACCTAATAGGACATTAAAAAACAACTTGTGGCAGAAGAGAGATAAGTGGGCATGTCTGATTGCAAACCTGTCCTAGGCGTTTCTAGAGGCTTATGCTACCCCTCCCTCTGCGATTTCAAACACATAATCACAGGATACTGAGCTGGAGAACGTAGTGGGGCCCGACCTGAGGAGGACAGCGAGCTTTGGAAGCTGACACATAGTTGCAATGCTTGGAGGGCACACAGGACAAAGACAGCTGGAGCAAGCGCCCCAGAGTAGGGTACATTCGGCAAGGCATCCGTGCTGCTGGCATGGGGACAGCACCTTTTGACACACATCCCCGGGGCCGTCAGGCCACCTTTTGGGTCAAATGCTCTATTCTTTCTGGATAAATCTCTCCCTACTTCCAGCTGAAACCCAGGAAGCCTTCTGGACTAGATTCTTTTCTTGTCGACAGGCTTATGTTAGAGGCAGGGATAACTGAATGATCTCTGCCAATCCTCTGCCTGGGCGCTGGAAAACTTTCCCAAAATAGAAGTGAAGCAAAGGCCAGCACTGAGGGCAGTTCTTCCATGCCGGCCGCGTGCCCAGCGGACGGCGCTCTGAGGACGGGCCGAGCCAATGGGCTGACCTGGGGTCCCCCACACTCACCCAGTGTTTTCCTCCTCCAGGTGACGTTCAGATTCCAGGACCGCCCACCAATGTACACGCCTCAGAAATCAGCAGGACGTATGTTGTCCTCAGCTGGGACCCACCTGTTCCGCGGGGGAAGGAGCCGCTGATGTACTTCATTGAGAAGGTACTGTGCTCATGTGCCCAGGCCGCAGGGCTTCACAGAGGCTCCACCACTGGTATTTAATACGAAGCCAAAGGTTTTGGCTGAACCGTGAATATGACAAATGGTCATGTCCGCCTCAGAGGAATTGCCCTGGCTCTGGCTTTGCTCCCATGAGCAAGCTGGTCACTTCACGTCACTAGGTGAGGTCCCCACTAGGCTCAAGCACCGACTGGGTGTGTGTCTTCTTCCTGAGGACTCACTGAGAAGCTGCAGCGCAGGTTGCTGGGCTCTCAGCGTGTTCATGAGTCACATGGCCACTGGGTGGCGATCTTGTAGAGTGAGTCACACTTCAGGTGGCTGAGTGTTAGACGGCCACTGGCTTGAAGACTGTAGGTGTGGACACAGGTAAGGGCATAGTTAGTGTATTGCAGCCCCGCACACACACAGACACACACAGACACACACACACACACACACACACACACGCACATGCAACACAGTTTTAAAAACAAAGACTTACTACAGGCTGTGTACACTGTCCTATCGCCCTAGAAGGTGCAGGTCGGACCCACCCTGTGATTTGGTGACTCACTGTTGGGTTGTGGCCTTTACAGTCCTGCCAATCTATAACTGGTTTTGTGGCACTAAGTTAACTCACAATGTAATACATAGTATGACGTGTACAGTCCACACAGAATATCACACTCAGCATGAGCGTCTAGTAGGCAATGCAGTGACGGTCTCCCAGAAATAACACTCAGGTGAGGCGTGGCAGGAAGGGGGGTGGCAGTGGGCACTGTCTCCCACTACACAGTGGGAGCGGCCCTCTGGCCTTCCCACTCTCTGCAAAGCTCAGTTCCCTGGATGGCTGTCACTGGTGTGCTGCAGGGCAGTTAGCTTGTGCTTTCTGGGTGACAAAATACAGTGTTTGCACAGCAGACATCTGCGTGGTCAGACCCAGATGGTGCTGAGCCAGGAGGAAAGGTCTCTCCTCGGCCCCTGCACAGGCATCTCCCTGTCCATCACCACCATTGCCAGAAGGAGCGAACGTGAACAGACATTTTGGAAAGAGGACCTCATTGCTGGGGCCACATGCCTCAGAACCTCCATCATCATGGGGGAGACACACGTGGCCTGTGTGCGAGTGCTGGACAGGAAGCTGCCAGGGCTGCCCCTGTGAGGCACGGTGTCCAAGGGGCATGGGGGACGTGGAGCAGTGGGGGCCCCAGGTGGGAGCTGGGCACACAGTGGTCCACTCACAATCCGTCTCCAGCAGTCTTTGGTGACTTGATTCCTATTAGAGCCTACAAGGAACCACGGGAATACTTAGAGTTTATTTTCTGTATTTATTCTGGCATTTGCATTTATGTTAGGAGTACGCACGTGGCGATGGGAGCTGCAGCCCTGTAATTAACACCGTACATAGCCAGCAGCCAGTGCACTGCTCTTTAGTATACAGTTTTAATCATGGATTTCCCTCCCTGTGAGTGTCGCTTGATAATTCCTCACCTAACCTTAGCCAAAAGCTGTTCGCTCTGGGTCCACGCAGGCCAGTGCCTGGCCTGTTCTGTCTGATTGAGGCCCACGAGCTCAGCGTCAGGTGGCTGGTCGTTTCTGCTGAGTCCTGTGGGTGCTGAAGGCTGCGGAGCCCTGTGTGTTCTCAGAGGCCCAGAACGTGCCCTGGGTGACGCCCTGGAAGGTGCTGGGCTGCACACCCTCCTCTAGCCCCTGCTTGAACCATGAGCTGCTAGGGATGTAGGCTTCCAGTTTTTCTTGGGCTTCTGGAAGTTTGGAAGTAAGTCTCTTGCAGTTTCCCCCCCTACTTCCCCTACTTTCTCCCTCTAACACAAGGGTCCTTTTCTCTGATCACCCAGCCAAGTGTCACCCCCACCCCAATGGAGAACTCACGCAGGCATGTGGGGGCCTCTTACCACGGACACCTGTGCCTACTCCAAGAAAGTGACTTCACTTTTGCTAAAATGAGAGAAAACCTGTCCTTTGAACATGAGTCTAATTTCCGGAGGCCTGGGGTGTTGCTCAGACTGCATTCCCAGTCTTCTGCCAGCCTCCAGCTGGGCCATGTACACCCAACCTTGACGACCTCAGGATTTCTTTGAAAAAGGGGTTTTTCTCTGTAGGAAAAAAAATTAAACGTATACTTGTAACTTTAAAAGTAATTATGAATGATAAAAATTCAACATGCAGTACAGAACATTTGGAAAATACAGAGACATCATATAAAGTAAAATTAAAAGCACCAACAATTCCTTCATATAAAATAGTCACTATTGACAAATGGCATATATATTTATAGTCTTGTCCTCTACAGGTTTTTATATACTTGATATATCATAGATATGATTGGCATTCTTTATTACATTTAACAGAATGATACAATTCTCATCCTATTAAAGATCTTTATACAACAACATAAAAAGTTACATTTTAATATGAATGCATCACAATGTATCTTCCCCCATTGTTAATTATTTAGATTGCTGTTACATTATTATCACTATAACTAGTTGCAAAATAGTAACAATTTAAAACCAAAATGTGAACAGTTGAGTTATGATGGCATTTTACAAATATATTCTTAAATTATCTTTAACTACTTACAGTTCATTCCATTTTACTAAAAATATAACCTATGTAATTGATTCCCTTAAGTTTTCTATGGTTTAATTATTCCATGTCAGGTGAAAATTTTATTGGTAAGTATTTCCAACTTTAGGTGATTTCTTACCTACTTCTCTACATTGCCTCCCCTTTTCATAAAATTCAGGAAAGACTTACTGCTGGCCCAGTGTGTGGCGTACAGGATGACATCCCTAAAATACAATTTGGTTAGCTCAAATGGAATATTCCCTTCAACTTGATTTTGGGGAACCCTCGGCTCTCTTTCATAAGTCCTGTTTGTCTTTGCAGTCCATGGTCGGGAGTGGCAGCTGGCAACGGGTCAACGCCCAGCTGGCCGTGAGGTCCCCTCGATATGCTGTCTTTGACCTTGCTGATGGGAAACCATATGTGTTCCGAGTTTTATCTGCAAATAAGCACGGCCTGAGCGACCCGTCAGAAATCACTCCCCCCATTCAGGCTCAGGACGCCACTGGTGAGTGGTACAGTGATTGGCCGAAGTTTAGGACGGGCCCTGAGTAAGGTGACGTCAGATAAGCATTACGATGCACTGACAAAGGCATCGACACCACATACAAGACACCACCACAAGGTGCCTCCCTTACAAGAGACGAAGGTCTCTCTGCCATGCCTTGCCCAGTTCTCAACATTTCTTCAAAGTTCCACCTTCTTCTTATGAAACTGATAAATGGGTTAGAAGTATTTTTTAGGCCACTTTATTAATGGCCACTTTTTAAAAACTCTTAACCCCAAGTGCACTAGAGTTTTTTACCTGCCTGGTGGAACTTCCCCCTTTGAAGATGTCAAATGCTAAATGTAGAAATTCTGGACTACACTAGGTGAGAAAATCCACGGTCAAATCATGGTTTGAACTTGAGTCCCCTTTCAGAGTCCAGTGAATCTGATGGAAATGTGTCTTATTTTCTTTCAGTTGGTATTTTTCCATGCCCCAAAAGCTACTACCCAGTTAGCCAACGCATGTGTGTCGCCACACTTCTGTTTTAATGATCCTGGTGGAGGGGAGGGAGGTGTTGTGGGTGTGCCTCCTTCTGTTTGGGGTCGGGGGGCCTTGGGAGGGCAGAGAGGACGGGTGAGCAGCCCTGAGTCCCTCTGCTTGTTTGCCCCCCCCCCCTCGGCTGCCCGTCCCTTCGTCTTTGTCCATATTCCATCTAAAGGTCCAAACCCGGGTTGCCACTTCCTGGGGACAAACGGGCTTGAAGGTGTCTGGTGTGTCTGCCAAAACTCTGAACCCACTGACCCACTCCCATCGTGTCTCCCTGCAAAGTCACTCCTTCTGCTCCCGGCCGGGTCCTCGTGTCGCGGAACACCAAGTCGTCGGTGGTGGTGCAGTGGGACAGGCCGAAGCACGAGGAGGACCTGCTGGGCTACTACGTGGACTGCTGCGTGGCAGGCTCCAACGTCTGGGAGCCCTGCAACCACAAGCCCATCGGCTACAACAGGTGCTGCTGCCCCGCGCCCCGCTCCCCACCGTCCGGGCCCAAATCACTGCCTGGGAACAAAGTACAAAAAGCAAAACCCACACAGAAAGCACACGGCAGTGAGAGCAGCAGAAACCGTGGTAGAAACGTGTCAGAGAAGCGTGCGCACACGGCTTCTGTCCTCTTATTCGTACACAGGGACGTAGGGGGTTAACGGTGGGGAGCCGGTTACACGACTTACCTGAAGTGGTTTTCTGCTGACAGCAAAGGCATTCCAGACGTTCGCTCTTCTGCCCTAATTCGCATTTAAGATTTTCCTTTGAACAGAGAGTTAGGACAGCAAATGTAATGTGACAGGGGTTTGATTTTTCTGTGTAGATTTTCTGAATCTTTACAGTTTCACAGAACTGACAGCCCTCTTCGTGGGCCACCGACAGGGACAAAGCCAGGGGGGACTTGCTCCTCTGCTGCAGGGATGGGTGGGCCCCTGGCATCGATTTGCTCTTGCTTCGTGCTGAGTGTGCAGCATTGTCTTGGTTTATTAGGCTTTTCTCCAAGACACGCTTCTTAGGAACATAGAGGCAGCCGTCGGATCTCTACTATGGTGGGCTATCCGTTATGGCTCGGCCGTCATTCCTTTCCAAACTTTCTTCTTTTTTAAATAATTGGAAAAAGCTGTGGCTAGGAAAAGAAGCTATGTAATTGAGGAGCATAGCGGTTAGATGTTATTCACAGTCCATGGCCAGCAAATGCAGAAAGATCCCCCAGAACAGAACAGTGAAAATATTATCATAGTGCAGGAATTCTGTAAATGGACAAAAGTGTTTGCAGACCCTGGAAGACAGACAGTACTTGCTCACATTTACTGAGCACTTTCCACATGCAAGGCGTGCGTGCTGACTGATTTGGATGCTTTCCCACTGGGTGCTTGTAACAGTGCTGTGAGGTGAGTACTGTCACCACACCTCAGGTGGGGGACAGAGTCTCACACAGGTTGAGCTGACACACGCCTGTTGTCAGAGCTGCTCCTTGCACCCAGCCGGGCTTCCCTGTGTAACCTGTGGCCCCTACAGTGTAACGACTCCCCACTGTTTTCCACACGTGGGGTTCTTTCAGGTGAGGAGTTCAGTACCGTCTTACAGTGCACCTGTGAGCCATTTCCACATTTCCTGTGGAAATGAAGGGCAGGCACAGAGTAGGCGACTGTGACCCTGAGTGAGGCCCCTTTGGATCCGCGAGGGCTTTGCTTGCTGTGCCCTCAGAGCCGTTGCTTCAGCTCCTGCTAGAATTGGGGGTCATGACCTTTTTGACCCTGCATGTTAATTCGAATTAATTAGATAATAAAATGAAAATGGACGTATGTGATGCGTATAGAAAGCACACACAGAAGTCAGCTTCCTTTGAGTCCCAGGGAAACGTTCTTGCAGACTGTCCCAGGTGATCTGTCTCGTGGGGGAGGAAAGCCGGCGGTGCCTGGAGCCACGCCTGCTCGTGTCTCCCCAGGTTCGTCGTGCATGGACTGACCACAGGCGAGCAGTACATCTTCCGGGTCAAGGCCGTCAATGCTGTGGGGACGAGTGAGAACTCCCAGGAGTCCGACGTCATCAAGGTCCAGGCCGCCCTCAGTGAGTAATTCCGCTGCTCTGCTCCCGTTTTGCTGCCCAGCACGTCTTCATTTCTGCACGAAGAAGCATTTACGATGCCAGCTGGAATGTTACCAGAGGAAAACACGTAGGTGTAAACTGTCTAACAGAGAACACACAGTTCTGTGGGAGCTTCTCATCACCTGGCCACTCAGCTCGGAAATGCCACTGTGACGGGGAGACGTGGCGACATGCTCATGAAATGCAAATTGTACAGGCAAAATATTATTGGAGGTCACATTTGTTTCCAAGCTCATGTACCTACATTGCAACGCACGCTGTGGGTATGGATTTCTCTTTTCAAAATAGATGCTAATATCATCTATTTTTTTGCTGTGGCCTTTTTTGCTATTCTTAGTGCAAGGAACTTTAATGACTCCTTCCTGAGAATTTTAAATGTTTATGTAACTTATTCATACATAATGATCTTTAAACATTATTATTTTGATGAAACTGAACAATTCAGGTCTTAAATTGCAGCGATGGGCCCTAGAAACATTGATCCGTGAAGCTATTGTCTTGTACTTGTCACACTGCTGATGTCACATCACACCCACCACGCAGCTGGAACAGGTTCAGGAACGTTTTGAAACAGGAGTGTCAAATAGTACACGTTTTGCATCACAGTGTTGCCTTTTCACTTCCGAGAGAAATGTTTTGTTCTTTATTTCTGTCTCCAACTAAATTATAAAAATATTTTCTGCAATTAAGATTTCTCTTCTAACAATAATGTTTCTAAAATGTCCGAGGAATGTCAAACCTGATCATACTTAGGTGGGCAAGGTAGCAAACAAATCAATTAAAACAATTTTTAAGGTCATTCATCTCCTGTTTTCCCAGGGGAAACGTTCAAACATTCCCATGTGCCTTTTTAAGTTATTCCTATGAGGTGAAAACCAACCCTTTAAGTTTTGGTTCTATAGTAAGAAGAGCCTGTTGGCAGCTCACCTGTATGTCAGGTACCAGGCTGCCTGGACTCAGAGTCCGGGGAGAGCAGAGATGTAGCCTCTTCATCGTGCTATGAAAAGATGGCCCATTTCCACACCTGCTGTCCAGAAGGGAAGTATGACGTCACAGTCACCGGATTAACCTGAAGTTTCTGTAAACAGGTAGAAAATGAAGACGTACTGCCCTGGACAGTGTCGTCCTCATGGCCCTGGAGACACGGTCGTTGTTCTTCGTGAATGCCAGGCAGGGAAACCTCTCAAGGTTTTCCTCAGAGGAGGGGGGAGAACCTGTGATTTCAAATGTTCAGGCCAGTTTGAAATAATCCTTTGTCCTGGTATTATCGAAACACTGGGAGATGTATTTAGAAATAGCCATAAATATATAGATAATTCTTTTATATTCTTTTAAAAAAGGCGTAAAAACCAACGATGGGTAAAGGCAGGCCAAGAAAGGAAGAGGGCCCAGTGCCCAGGGCCCCTCCGGTTGGCACCCCGGCCGCCTGGTGGGACGACAGAGGAGCCCTCTGAGCTGCGGTCTCTCCCGCTGTGCTTCCTTGCAGCTGTCCCCTCCCCCCCTTACGGGGTGACGCTCCTGCACTGTGATGGCCAGTCCATGACCCTCGGCTGGAAGGTGCCCAGGTTCAGCGGCGGCGCGCCCATCCTTGGGTACTTCGTGGACAAGCGTGAGGCTCATCATAAGAACTGGCACGAAGTCAACTCCTCTCCTGTCACAGAGAGGATCCTCACGGTACGTTGGGCCGATTCCTTATCTTGCTGGGGGTTGCACTTGTGGGCAGAGTCCTTCATTCAGTGTTTCGGGGTCAGTGGCATTAGGTAATGTGATCCAGAAACAAAAATGGATAAAAAAATTCACAGCCTCATGAGATCACGGAGTCCTCGCTCGGCAGGACCTGACCAAGCGGTGCCGAGCAGGACAGCTGTGTGCGTGAGACGTTGGACAGTTGGTGATGCGGCTGCCACCAGCGCCCCGCCTCCGAGGCCCCTCACAGCGTCCTTCTGTGAAGCTGTGAGCCCCTGGCAGGCAGGGCGCTTTCGTCCTGTGTGCAGAGCGGGGCACGGGCTCTGCTCAGCAAGCGTTTAGAACGGTCTTGCCTGTAATCACTTTCCTAAGAAATGCTGTATCCCAACCCCCGTGAGTAAGTCACTTGTCAAAATGCACACGATGTCCAGGAGGAGAGAGTAGGAAGAATGTCAGTTTGGAGTCAGAAAGATCTGGAATCAACTCCAGACACCAACCCTGAGCAGGCAGCAGGCTTTCTCCTCTCCCCTCCTCTCCGAGCCTTGGATCTGCATCTGAACAATATGAGGGCGAGGGTTTCCTCCCAGGGTCCCCTCCCCTCCTTCCTGCTGTAGGAGATTCTGGGCCACACAGTCACCTCAGAGCATGACAAGTCTGTTCCACAGGCGTCACAAACGCTGTGAAGTGAGGGTTTAGTTTCGCGGGGAGTCCTCGAAGGTCTAAGGCAGGGGTGTCCAAACTGCGGCCCGTGGGCCAACTGCGGTCCACAGTCCATTTTTAATTGGCCCTCAGCAAATGCCAAAAATATATTTAGTTTACTTAAATAAACCCGGTGAGACAACACGTACTTCACCTCGAGTGAGTGGCCCTGCTGTTTGTGTATTTTACCGCATATGGCCCTTGGTGAAAAACGTTGAATAAAGTTTGGACACCCCTGGTCTAAGGTCTGTTATGTAAGTTTCTGCTTTATCACGCATCATCAGGATGGAGCATCTGGGTCTTTGGTACAGTTTACACAGGCGCCTCCACCCTCTCTGGAAGCAGTTCCTCCAGGAGGAGGCAGGGCCCGTCCGTGGGGCAGAAAGGATCTTGGCTTCTCACACGTGGCGCTGTCTTCAGAGGCAGCGTCTCTGGATGTTAGGTCTGTCCCAGCCCTGCCAGCAGGCGGGCTGATGGTTCTGGTGAAAGCTCCCTGGTCCTTTGGGGTACCACCAGGAAGAGCAGAGCCGACCGTGGCTGCCGAGCGGCCTTGTCCCCTAAGGCACCTCTAGCCACTGTGCTGGGAGCAGGTGACAACCCAGTGTCACACACCTGGCCTCATCCCAGCAAGGAGACGTCCGTCTCCACTCTGATGGCATCCGACGTGCAGGGGTCCGCTGGGGAGTGTGGGCTCACCTCTGCTCTCCCTCTTGCTCTGTGTGACTTTGATCTCTCTGAGCCTCAGTTTCCCTGTCTGCCCAGAGGGTGCCACCACGGCAACCGTGCAGGAGCTTCCATGGAGATGAGCAGGGTGTAGGTGTCTGGGAGTGGCTGTGACACGGTGAGCGCAGCACCGTCCTCAGACGACGTGTCCTCTCAGGGTCATTGCATGGATCAGTCACAAAGGCACCTTTGCCCCCGTGGTTGTCACACCGCTTTTAGTTCACGTACTAATTTACACACAATCTACATAGGTGGATGGCTTGACAGAAGGCTCGCTATATGAATTCAAAATTGCTGCCACCAACCTGGCGGGGGTTGGGCAGCCCTCAGATGCCAGCGAGCTCTTCAAGTGTGAGGCCTGGACGGCACCAGAACCTGGTAAGAGGCCCGTGTCCTGGACACACTCCCACGCACGCACCTGGCACACGGCCGAGCCCAGAAGTGGCTTTCCCTGGTGCCAGCCCCAAGTCTGCAGTAGGTCACCAGTCTGCAGCAAGCAGGGTTCGATCACGGTACACGTCTTATGGCGCTACTCCCACTGTGCCAGGAGCTGTGAGTTGGGGTGACCCAGTGCTGTAGTCTGGGGGTACAGACAGGTTAGCTGGTGACAGGCACAGACTGATTAGCGGCCAAGTGTGCAGCAAGGGAGAAGCACATGGAAGGACAGCTGGAGCCTGGTCTAGGGCTGGGTGGCCTGGGCGGGAGGGGACACATGCTGGCTCCAGGCTGACATGGACTGTGACCTCAGCAGTCCCACAGTCCCCTTCTCAGAGCATTTGGGCCTCGTGGGGCCCCCAGTTCTAAAATATGCAGTTGTTGTAACTCTGCATCAATGCTACGTTTTAAAGCTCTCGTCACAGATGCTCGTCCTGGGCCACGCCCTTTGCGTTCAGTCCGTCAGAAGCCTGAATGCAGTGGGTCATATGCTCATGTTTTAGAAAAAGAAAATGATGAAAACCTAAAGATCAAAGGTGAAAAAGCTAAAAAATTCAGACTATTTTTGAATTTTGTGGCAAGATTATATTGTTTTTCTTTTTTTTGGTATTTGTTTTAATGAAATTAATTTTGCCCCTTAGAAAAGCCAATGGAAGAACAAGCTGTTACAGGTTCCAGAACCTTTCTGAGGGCTTAACATGAAGTGGCCTAGCCACATGCACAGACGCGGTGCAAGGCCCGCAGACGGGGCCGCCCACCTTTCCCGTGTGCTCGATGCCCCTGCACCCAGACTCAGCACCCCAGGGGAGTAGCTTTGGGTGCTGGCAGGATACAGAACTGAGGGTGACATAGCAGAGGCCCAGGTGTCCCCTTAGCCGGCAGGTGGTCAGTCCAGGGAGTGGGTGACATGAGTGCCCTTCCTTCTGTCTCTTGGACACGCACCTGGTGGTTGGGGCCAGCCGCGTGGACTCATGATCGTTCCTGGAGTTCCCTCGGTCACCTAGATGCCCCATCGATGGGGCTGCAGGAACATCCACCCGACTCCACACCCCTGAGGGAAGATACCCACACCTGCAATGAGCAGCAGTGGCGTCTGTGGCGTGGGGCGTGTGCTCTGCGGCCTCGTGTACACAGGCCGTGACTGCAGCGTTGGTGGTACCTGTGTGTCCCCATGTCTCAGGTCCTGCCTACGACTTGACGTTCTGTGAGGTCAGGGACACATCGCTCGTTCTGCTGTGGAAAGCCCCGGTGTACTCCGGCAGCAGCCCCGTTTCCGGGTATTTTGTGGACTACAAGGAAGGAGAGGCTGAAGAGTGGGTCACGGTCAACGAGGGGGCGACTGCGAACCGTTACTTAAAGGTGAGCGTCCCCTCCCTGAGCATTGCCTTTGTGAGCAGGTGTTCTGGCTCCGAGAGCAGGCAGCTCAGAGAACCTGGGGTGGAGGTTCCAGCTGGGAGGCAGCGGCTCGTGTGTGGTCCCCACAGAGCTGTGGCTCTGGGAACCCGGTGGCCCTGCCTGCCCTGCCCACAGAGCACGGTCCTTCAGGGGCACACAGGCGCGTGTACAGGCTGCCCTGTGTGCTCCGTGGGGGCGACTAGTGCTGTCCATGCCTTTCCATGTCCCGCCCCTCATTTAACTCCGTCAGTCATGTGGCTACTGCGCCAAGTCTGTCTGCTGACACACACGTATGTACACACACACACACACACACACACACACACACACTCTTACTGCATCGGGCACAGTTATGGGGCTGAACTGCTCTGTCCTCTTTCTCCACACATTTCTATTTCAGCCCTTACAGCTCGCCATCACTGGCGTTGGCTGTGACACCAGTGCTGAGTCCTGTGGGCCCCTCTCCATGGCTCACGGCCCAGCTGCCCTCGTCCAGACACGTCCTTCTTTCGGTTGTGGGCTCTGTGATGTGGTTTAGACAGAGAGGTGACACGCATGCACCCACCCTCAGAGAAAGGCCACGTCTGAGCTGGGCACATGCACACACCGTGACGGGGAAATGGGCAGTGCCTTCTGGAAGACAACTGACAACATGCAACAAGACGTTACTTTTGAATGAACAAATCAGCTTCTAAGAATCTCGTGAACAAATTAGTTAGGGACTTACCTAACGTGTGTTTGTCTTATTCATGGTTATCAATGCAGATTACAATGCACAATCTACATAGGCATAAGAAGAGATCGATGTGTCCAAATGATGGGATATGTTGCACAGTTAAAAATCACATCTAAGGTGGTGGCCAGTTAGCTCAGTTGGTTGGAGCCTGGTGCTGGTAGCACCAAGGTTGGCTGTTCGATCCCCTCATGGGCCTCTGTGAGCTGCGCCCTCCTTATTAAAAACAAACAAACAAAAAAACCCCCACATCTAAAATAGTATTTAGTGCCATAGGTTTACGTTAAATATGAACACCAGATTACAAACTAGATGATATGAATTTAATTCTGCTTTAAAATCTGCAAAAAGAGAAAATATCAAAATTGTAGCAGACCTGTTTATTCCTGCAAAGTCAGATTGTGAAGTTGATCTCTTCTCCCCCTGCTTTTCTACCTCACAGTGCAGAACAGGCCCAACTAGAGGATACGTCATTTTTAAAAAGAAAGTGTATTCATTATAAAACGTGAAAGCAGCAAAGTCACCTTTGTTTACCTATTCACGTGACGTGTCCTCTGTATTTCAAGGTGTGTGACCTACACCAAGGTAAAACCTATGTCTTCCGAGTGCGGGCGGTGAACGCCAGTGGCGTGGGGACGCCCTCGGACACGTCTGAGCCGGTGCTCGTGGAGGCCAGGCCAGGTGAGCTGTCACCTGAGACTGGAAGGAGGGCTCCCTGTGTTACGGGTGTGCGTGGATGGAGGGGCAAAGGGCTGGGTGGATGGTGTCCTGTCAGGCTTTTAAAGGAGCTGGATGGGGAAATGAAACGGAGCAGGTACTCACGGCCGTGGGCTCTGCCAGGCCGGGCAGGAGAGGGCACCTTAGGTCAGTGTGGCCGTAGGACCTGCACTGGGGGCATAGGCAGCATACAGAGGTGGCGGTGGTCTACATCACTGCTGAATTTTGATCAGGAAGTTACAACGTTGGTAATTTTCTTGGTTGCAAGGAGGGAAAGTCCTGTTGACTTGACAAGGGACGTACTTCTGAGGGTGGAGGTTCGCTCACTGGGTTCCTGGGGAGGAGTTAGCTGTCGCAGAAAGTGATGGCGCTCAGGCGGCAAAAGCATGTGTGCTTCCCATTTGTCCTCCCTCTGGGTATTTGCTGCGTTTTATTCTGTCTCTGGCTTTCTGTGTCTCCACCCTCTTGGGAACCACGAGCGTCTGTGTGTGCGGCCTTAGGTGTACCCCTGGTAAGGCTGAGGTGTCTCCTCCAATTCCTGAGTCCTGAGGGATGGCTTCTCACTGGCCTGGTTGGGCCATGTATCCACCTTGGTGGAAAAGTTACAACCCCCCCCCAGAGGAAAAAGTGGAGAAGGAGGGGCCCATCGGTGAGAGTCAGGCTGCCTGGGGCCCCCAGAGCAGTGAGGGGGGTAGAGCTCAGACAGAAAAAGGGTCTTTATGGCCAGGATTGGCAGCCCCAAAGGTTCTCCCTGATGGTCCTGGGTACAGAAAAGGAAATAGAAATGTGATGACTTAAAACCAAACGCAAACCACTCTGCCACCCGCCTCCTGTGCCAGTGGTTCGTTCCCTCCCCCATTCTCCTCCCTAACGTCCTAGATGGACAGTGAGTGGAAGCTGGTGACTTGGTGTAAGCTTAGCTCGCCCTGTGCCACCCCCTCTCCAAAAGAAGAGCCCACAGGACACCGTGTCCCTAAGTGCTCACGTGTTCAGCTCGGATCCTTGCTCTGCAGGCACAAAGGAAGTCAGTGCAGGAGTGGATGAGGAGGGCAACATCTACCTGAGTTTTGACTGCCCGGAAATGACTGACGCCTCCCACTTCACTTGGTGTAAATCCTACGAGGACATTGCGGATGACGAGAGGTTTCACATCAAAACTGAGGGGGACCAGTAAGTCACACTTGGAAGTTGGCAATTGTAACCTCTTAGAAATGCCTCCGAACATGAGTAATTAACATCCCCTGGTCTCCTTCCCTTCAGCTCCAAGCTGTACTTTAAGAATCCGGACCAAGTGGATTTGGGGACTTACTCTGTGTCTGTAAGTGACACAGATGGAGTGTCCTCCAGTTTTGTCATGGATGAAAAAGGTAATATCTATATGACATAGGCTGGCCTTTGGGTTTTATAACACTTTCAAAGATTGACACTAACACAGAAAAGACTTACTTCCTTAGAAAAAGTGTGCACGTTTGTGGGAGACTGGGCATGGGAACCATTTATATAAGCCAAAAATTACTTTAGAAATTAAACAAACACTAGAGTTCATTTTCTATCCATCAAATAACTCCGGTCCAGGACATACTGCTTATGTAGTGCATTCAAAGTTGAGGTTTAGTTACATTTCAGTAGTTTGGCAAGTAGGAAGCAGCATATTAGCAAATGAATCCATAAAGTTAATGAGATGTAATTTGGAAGATCCTCTCTTTCCTCCCAACGTTGAATAATTGGGATGATAAAACAAGTCTACATATACTTATGCATGTGAAATAGTATTTAGTTGCCATAATCAAAATCTCTCACTCTCTTGCAAAGAGAAGACAGCAGAAAGAAGTGACAAGTCTGTTTACTGTGACCTGGGGAAAAGCAGTAATTTCTAGTAGGTTGGCTCAGATGTCAGAGGTGGATTGGTTTACTGCCTGGGTTTGTATTTCCTTGTTCCAGCCCTAATCTACACTCCCTGCAGGTCAGGGTCAGCCTGTAGGGAGTGTTTCAAGTGAACAGTCAGTGAGGTGGAGTGAACTGTGTAGCACTGGACAGGATCCTCAAATCTCCCATTTTTGGATCTTTCAAAGCTTCAGAGCCTCTGAGTCCCCTGCTGAAATGCACCATTTTCTGGGATGCAAACCATCGCTATCAATTGGCATCTTTCTTGGTATCGAGCTACGGGTGTGACGAGGAAACCTGACACCCGGGGGTGCCAGGGGCTGTAGGCAGGAGAGGCAGATACCCACGGTGGGAGGCAACGTTCCGATGGCTTCATGCACCTGCAGCTGAGGCTCAGGTGTTAGGTCAATTTTAGTCAGCTTGTGTACATTTAGCGAGACACGGCAGGAGTTGAGCATGGGGGTCTACGCTGTCTGCTTTCTGGGGTCTGTGGGTGGGCAGAGATGGGCCGGAATCCACTCACGGGCTTTCCCAGCTGCCTCTTCTGACCCTCACTCAGTGGGTTTCAGTTTTCTACCCACAAAACATCCTTAAAGAATTCTGAAACACGATGCCTCCTCTGCACCATTTTAAAGGCGACAGGTGACGTTTTCTTTTTTTTTTTTATTTTGTAAAAATTACGTTTATTATCTAAGGTAACCCAGTGTACAGTAGTTCACAGTTATTTCCTGTTGTTCCTGTGACATAATGCCAAACACAAAACTCTGTGTAGCACAATTTATTGCCACCTAAGCTGGTAGGATGTCTAAGTTTTCAGGTGACGTTTTCACATTAATTTTAAGTGGTTGCAAAGGACGAATACTCCCACATATTTTATGTTGTGTGTGGACTTTAAATGTAAATATATTTTAGGCAAAACCTCGGAACTGCAGGTTTAGCTCATTTGACTTATGGAAATTCCTGCCGTATAACCTAAGTGGGAGAGTTCGTGCTCACTGTCGAGCCTGTCATCCAGGTGGAGTTTGCTTTTGATCAGGAAAAGTCTCACTTCATTTTGCATTTCAAACAAATATGTTCCTACCTTGTGACCACGATCTCATTTCCAAATTCTAAGTTTAAGAAGGGAGGGAGGGAGGGAGGAAGGGCAAGGAAAGACGTTACACGTGGTGAAATTCTGGGGGGCTGAGATATGTTGAAAGACATCTTGAAAGGGGAGGAAAATCAGAGCACTGCACTTTCTCGCTCAGCCAGATCAATTTTAGAAATGAGAGGCTCTGGAAACAGATCTGCTAGGTGTTCTCTTCCAGGAACACACCTGCCAGGGCCCCAGTCCCTGTGCGCCCCCAGACCCCTGCCCTAAGGCATCCTGAGCTGGCCCTTCAGTAAGTGGGTTATTTACATGTGAGGCTCTCAGTCGCAGCTAACGTCCTAACTCATTGAAGAGAGTATTCAAAGGTTAAAGTTACCCCGTGTTCTTTCACTTCTAGTTCAAATTTCTTTCACCTCCTCAGTTAGATCTTGGTGATGTCAACCTCTGCAATTGTTAGCCTTGCAATTGTGCACAGACTCCTGGCATCCAGGCCCCGAATCAAGGAACGTATTTTTCTTAATTTCAGAGCTTGAACGTCTGACGGCCCTGAGCAATGAAATCAGAAATCCCAGTACGTAAGCCTGGAGCCCTGACAGCGCGATTGCTGCGGGGTGGGGTGCGCTCCCGTCCGTGGGGCGCGCTGTGGGAACCCGTGGGGAAGGGTGGCCTCGGGGTACAGCCTTGTCACCTCCTCACTTAAAACAGATACTGGCGTAGACGTAACTTGTAGACACTAACATTGCATGGAGTGCGTGTCGAACTTGGGGGGCAGAGTGGCTGTCCCTCACCCCACGTCGATCAGAAGGGACCCTCGGCTGCGGCATCTCCGACAGCAGCCCCTGGCCCGGTGGCAAAGCGCCCCTGCGCAGGCTTCCCACGCGGCCGCAGGCTCGTGCGAGCTTTGTCTTTTATCTGTGGTTTTCATAATCCAATTCAATACTCTGGGGTTTCACATTCTCAGAAAATTTCATAACAGGGATGGATGTTTCCTACAATCTACCCATTCGTTCTCGTAAGGGTTCGTGCATTATTGACGTGCGGTTTCCTTTCTTCCTGTAGCAATTCCTCTGAAATCGGAGTTAGCTTACGAGATTTTTGATAAGGGCCAGGTTCGCTTCTGGCTGCAGGCCGAGCAGTTATCCCCCGACGCCAGCTACCGATTTGTCATTAATGACCGGGAAGTGTCGGACAGTGAGGTGAGTCCTGTGAGCGGAGCCCTGGCTCTGCGGGGGGTCCACCCCTCAGGTAGGTCCCTTACCTGGTCACTGTTCTGTGTGTGTTTCTGTCCCCTTTGGAGCCGCAAACCTTGGGGTGTAGGAGGTTGCCAAGGGGGCTGGGAGGTGGTTGATTCTTGCAATGTTCAGAGATTTCGTCTGGGTTAGATACGGAATCAGGTGTCTTTTAAACCGAAGCCTGTTGGAATTAAGAAATGGCACATTATGTTTTAGAGACGTTGAGCTTGGTTTTATGAAAAGGTTTGGGTGGTGTTGGGGAGCAGGGGAGGACATCCTTGATGGACCAGGTTATTTATTCTTGGCTGTGGCTGCCTTGGCATCTGTTTTTGTTCTGCTGTGAGCAGTGCCGCTCACGAGAGTTTCTGCTGAGGAGGTCGGCTGGGAAGCCGGTGTCTGCGTCTTCGCTGGTTTCCTGGCTCTCCTGGCACATCTGGACAGAGAGCCACAGAACTGCCAAAAACACGTAATTTGCTGGGATACAAACACTGTGTCCGGGTTCTTTTAATTGTGCAGGATGAGCATTACAGTGACTGCAGCATTCCTGCTTGGGCTTTGGGACACTGGCTAGATGTCCATCTCCTTCCTCTCCTCTGATAACTCCACGCCTGCGGCCCAGTTAGCGGACCAGCATTTGATGGAAGCTTTATTGTTCAGCGCTGAGCTTGGGGTCTCACATGCCACCATCTTTACCTCCTCTGCTCTCTTTTATGACGCCCAGTGTGTGGGGTCATTGGTGTATGTACCGTGTTTCTCCAGAAATAAGGCGTAGCTGCACAATCAGCTCTAATGCGTCTTTTGGAGCAAAAATTAATATAAGACCCAGCCTTATTTTACTATAAGACCGGGTATAATATAATACCGAGTCTTATATTAATTTTTGCTCCAAAAGAAGCATTAGAGCTGATTGTGCGGCTGGGTCTTATTTTTGGGGAAACACGGTCGCTGTCCCACTAAGTCCTGAATGCCTCGTTCATTTGTCCATTGCACGAATATTAATAGAACACTTGAAGTGTCGGAACACTTGGGCCATGAGGCAGCACTGACCCTTTCTCTGAGCTGGACTCCTCATGTCTGGCCCGGCCTCAGTGTCTGATGGGCATTTGGTAAAGTTTAGTTGGTTAGACAAACGTCATTCAGGCGGGAATCTTGCATGGACAGAAATCATGTGATGTTTCGTATCCAGGCAGTCTTTCCCAAGAGAATAATACCACACTTTGGGAATTCTGCAAATTGGGAGCTTGGCTAATGAGTAGAAAGCATGTCGTTTTTTCCTGGCCCCAGAAAGGCCGACAGTGGGTGTTATCTCTGGGAGGCACCGCGTGATCCGGGCAAGTGTGGGAATTTAGTCAAGCAGAGAGCATTCTAGGAAGCGAAATGGAACGCGTGTGCTTGCACTTTATTCACACATCTGTTGATAAATGTTTTCTACCTGCTGTGGCGGGCGTCTCATTGCTACCTGGCCAGTCTCTCGGCCTGTACCATTTCACTTCTTTAATTAGCCATCTTCTGGGGACTGTTCCGTGTGAAGATTGATGCTGTTTTGTGAAAGTCGTATAAAAGCCTGTATTTACGGCCCCCGCAGAGTCACTGGACTTTCTTTGGCTGCATCACGGCACTAGCAAGAAGCCTCATTAGTTTCTGAAACCTGCCCAGATGCTGCAGTGAGCCTGCTGAGAAGGTGCAAAGGCTGCTGGATGGTGAAGACTCCAGTCTCGAGCGTTGGTCGTACCTTTCTCCTTCTCAGACCCAATTAGAGTAAGCCCCTCCGGTTCTCTGCAAACAGGGTTTGACGTGAGCAGAATGTCATACAAAATGAGACAGTGCATTTGGCCGACCAGCTTGGAATTTGCTATCTGTATTCAGAAGTAAACACTCAAAGCTCTAGGGAAACTCAAGGACCATGGCAAGCTGCATCCATGGCAGCTGTCACATCCTTTCCCGCCTGTAGTCCCCCAAGAAGGGCTCAAGTCCCCAGGGAGGTGACAGTGTGTCACCACGTCCTGCAATGAGTGTTTCTGAAAGTGCGTGCTCTCTCTCAAGAAGCAGTCTGAGGTCATGCTTTCTCATTTATTTCCGTCTCTCTCACCACTGTAGACACTGATGTCCTGTTTTGGCTTCCCATTTAGAAAAAAATCTAGGTGATCTTATGTAAGCACATATGTGTGTTTTACATGTTTGAAATCATGTTAGAACTTCTAGTTGTGACGGTGATTGTTTATGTTTGCTGGAAGCCATGGCGGGGGGGGTGGGGTGTCTGTATTCACTTAATAAAACCTGAAAGTCACATTAGATTAAATGGACCCAAAGCATCTCGGCTCGTCACCTTCCTTTTTCCAGTGGATGGTGGTATTTATTCTGCAAATCATTTTGATTCTGTGCCACAACTAACCAAACAGCAGGGATGGAGAAAGGAGACATAAACGCGCCCTCCTGGAGGCTGTTGTAGAGATGAGGAAATGCAGCTTCAAGGAGAGAATGACAGAAGGAACAGGACTGAGAGTGTGTAAAACAGTCCAGTGAACACTGTCTGATTCAGAGGAAGCTGAATTTGGAGAGGCTGCAGGAGTAGGAGAGAGTCCTAGGGTGGTGGGCTCCTGGAGTGGGCCTGCGAGGACCAGGGGGTGGGCAGCAGTCAGGCACCAGCCCAGTGCAGGCCGTGCAATACGTGCAGGAAGTGAGGGAGGAAACAGTGACTTGTGGTCTCGGAAGTGCAGGGACAAAACGAAAGAGGTGAGAAGACCGAGGCCGCCAGCGTCAGGCAGAGGGACTCAGAAACGATGCCCAACAGAGGCCGAGGGACGTGAACTGCGAGATGAAGTGAACACAGCTCACCTTTTGCTAATACTCATCTTTGAAATGCTCTTTTGCGACACTGGCGTTTGGAAAACCAAAATGTGAACATAGCCTTAAAGGGAAAGGCGAGCATTGTGACAGTAAACACACATGGTTGCCAGAAAACGAATGCTGCTTTTCTGGCTAAACTTATGGACCTGTCTTAGTTACCTGCAGGGAGAAAAGCTTTGCCATTCTCTTGTTACAGTAGGATTATGGGAGCAGTGGGGGCCCTGGGGGCAGGGGGCACGTCCACGTGGCAGCCCTGCTTTACCTGCCGCTGGCACAGATTCCTGCTTTTCCTTCTGCTCTTCCTGCTCCAAGGACCCCCATGTCCAAGGGTGAGATCGCTGTTCAGGTTGGGAGGTCATTGCTGAAACCCCTGCTGGGTTCATCCTGAAAGGAAGAGTGACTGCCGGTGGGAATGTTACCAGCAAACACTGTCGTCCTCTGTCCTTTCCTTGGTTCTGGGCGTGGGAAGCTGAGGCCAGTGGGGTCATGAGGCCTTGTCTCCGCCTGGTGTGGGGGGCTTTTCCTGCTCTCAAGGGGGCAAAGGAGGCAGTGGCTGTTTCTTAGGGGACTAGTTCAAAATAAGAGCATGCCAACGTGGCATATTTTGGGGCAGCAGAGCCTGCTTCCTTCCATTCCACCTCGGAGACCCCGTTGAATTACCCAGGGGTGGGTACCATAGTCCAGGGTCATCACAGATGGTGACCTGCGAACGTGCCAGGAGGTGTTGGCGGAGTGTCCCCGATCAGCTGCTGCCCACGTGGCACAGCACGGCCCTCATGTCCACCTGTGCTGTTCTGGTGGGGTGTGAGGAAGGAGGCCATCACAGTGGGGTTGAGTGGCCCAGGACAGCGGGGTTGAGTGGCCCAGGACAGTGGGGTTGAGTGGCCGCAGGACAGTGGGGTTGAGTGGCCCAGGACAGCGGGGTTGAGTGGCCCAGGACAGTGGGGTTGAGTGACCGCAGGACAGTGGGGTTGAGTGGCCCAGGACAGCGGGGTTGAGTGGCCACAGGACAGCGGGGTTGAGTGGCCCAGGACAGTGGGGTTGAGTGACCGCAGGACAGTGGGGTTGAGTGGCCCAGGACAGTGGGGTTGAGTGGCCCAGGACAGTGGGGTTGAGTGGCCGCAGGACAGTGGGGTTGAGTGACCGCAGGACAGTGGGGTTGAGTGGCCACAGGACAGTGGGGTTGAGTGGCCCAGGACAGTGGGGTTGAGTGGCCCAGGACAGTGGGGTTGAGTGACCGCAGGACAGTGGGGTTGAGTGGCCCAGGACAGTGGGGTTGAGTGGCCCAGCACAGTGGGGATGAGTAGCCACAGGACAGTGGGGTTGAGTGGCCCAGGACAGTGGGGTTGAGTGGCCCAGGACAGTGGGGTTGAGTGACCGCAGGACAGTGGGGTTGAGTGGCCCAGGACAGTGGGGTTGAGTGGCCCAGCACAGTGGGGATGAGTAGCCACAGGACAGTGGGGTTGAGTGGCCCAGGACAGTGGGGTTGAGTGGCCGCAGGACAGTGGGGTTGAGTGGCCGCAGGACAGTGGGGTTGAGTGGCCCAGCACAGTGGGGTTGAGTGGCCCAGGACAGCGGGGTTGAGTGGCCCAGGACAGCGGGGTTGAGTGGCCCAGGACAGCGGGGTTGAGTGGCCCAGGACAGTGGGGTTGAGTGGCCCAGGACAGCGGGGTTGAGTGGCCCAGCACAGTGGGGTTGAGTGGCCTAGCACAGTGGGGTTGAGTGGCCCAGCACAGTGGGGTTGAGTGGCCGCA
Organism: Rhinolophus sinicus; assembly: GCF_036562045.2. Classification (NCBI taxonomy): domain Eukaryota; kingdom Metazoa; phylum Chordata; class Mammalia; order Chiroptera; family Rhinolophidae; genus Rhinolophus; species Rhinolophus sinicus. The sequence continues at coordinate 934,749 of NC_133754.1, forward strand.
GGACAGTGGGGTTGAGTGGCCCAGGACAGCGGCAGCTTCACTGAGGCTGCGTCTGAAAGGAAGCTCTTCGCTTCCTGGCCTGTGTGGGGAGGGGCGCTGTCCCGACCTCTCGCTGCCCTCACCTGTAAGGCTCAGTCGTGTGGCTCTTAAACTGCTTTCTGCCCGGGCTGTAGGGACTTGGGCACCGTGTCTCCCGCTGTCTGTAACATGTGGGAGTCTTTGTGGCCCCCCAGCCCAGTTCTGAACATAGTGGGAGCTGCTGGGTGCCGCAGATTGAGTGAGTGATGGCCAGCAGAGTTTGCTGCTGGAAAGTAGCTGTAGGTGGACAAGGAATAAGAATGTCCTTCAAGAAAACTTTGCTCAGCATCGTCAGCAGCGTCAGGAGCCCTGCCAAGTCCGTGCCACGGCGGCACCACGAGCTGCTGTGCCACAGGCCGAACTTCTCATGGAGACCCCACGTCCATGTGGTTTCATTGCCTGCTGGGCACTGTGCCAGCTGCCATATGGGGTTGCAGAATGAGCGACAGCCCTGGCTCTCAAGGACTCACCTTCTGGCAGGACAGACAGACAAACAGAGAGCAGGCATGGAGATGGTTGGACCCAAGGTCCAGTGAGGGGTTGGGGCATGGACGTGCACCCAGCTGAAATCCAAGGACAATTCTAGGAAGGTCCTCCTTGAGCTAATTATGAGGGAGTGGGGGCTAGTGTTCAGGAAAGCCACCGGGCGATTGTGGGGACAGGCTGTGCCTGGCTGTGGGGACATGTGCTGGGCTCAGTGACGGAGGGTGCTGGCATGGCCCCGGCTGGCCTCCAGGTGCGTCCTGAATGCCCCACTCCCCTCGTGGGCCTCTGCACCCTGGTCAAAGGCAGCGGTCTGGAAGCCTGTGGTCCCAGCGTCCCTGGGACTGGAGGACAGTGTGGTCGTGAGGTCACTGTGTTGTCTTTGTCCCCCACATATTAACTGTCACATTAGGTCCGTCCAGGGAGCAGCCAATTCTGCTGGGGCCTCGTGCTGTAGCCCCCAACCCCGACCCACGGACCGAAAGAACATGTGTCTCTTACTTGATGTTGGTTCATCAAGAGGTTTAGTGGATAGACGTTCATCTTCAGGTCTCTCTGTGTCGTGATCCACCCTTAAGACAGAATAGTCGATGGAAGTATTCAGTGTCAGAGAAAAACCTGGAAGGAGGAATTTCACAGTGGTCTTCTGTTTCCTTTATTGCTTCCAGACACACAAAATGAAATGTGACAAGTCAACTGGCATCATTGAGATGGTGATGGATCAGTTTACTACTGAGAATGAAGGGACCTACACCGTACAGATTCATGACGGAAAAGCCAAGAACCAATCTTCTCTGGTGCTTATTGGAGACGGTAGGCGGTGTTGGATATTTTCTTAACGTCTGTAGAAGAAAATTCAGAGCAAATCCTTTTGACTGGAGTGAAGCAAACATATTTCATGTCTTTTTCCCCTTTAAATATTGCATTTAGCATTCAAGACTGTCCTAGAAGAGGCAGAGTTTCAAAGGAAAGAATTTCTCAGGAAACAAGGTAGGTGGTTGACGTGTTGGCACCACAACATGAAACAAAGTTTCAGGATTTGAGTATCAGGTTAAAGCAGACCCCACATGCTGCCCCGTGACTAAATGCTGTTCTGATGATTTGGAAGTTAGACCATTTCTTAGCTCTAGAAATCGGGGTGCTTTCTGTTCCCTGCCCCTTCCCTTTATTTCATCTCTGTGTTTTTTTTTTGCTTCTACCTTTAAAAGCCCCAGAATCTATTGTTGAGCATCCATATTTTCCGTCAGTCTCCAGGTCAAAGGAGTGACCAGGTTAACCAGGCTCTCTGGCTGATTGCTAAACCTCTTTCACACACGGCTAGGCGAAGAGTTTTCCCAGACGTTTCTTGTAGGCAGCCCTGTACCTGAAACACCTGCTGACTCCGTGCCTCCTAGACATGCGGCTCTGCTCTGCAGACCCGAATTTCAATTCCCTCCATGCCCAGTGCAGCTTTCTGGAGAACTGCTGTCTTGTTAATGTCTTCCTCTGGTCGGGCACATTCCGTCTGTCCATAGTCTTGTCCCAGGAACTGTTCCATGGTCCTGTTCAAACCGAGGCACCACTCAGAGCTCAGCGTGGACTCTGTTTCTCCCTGTAGCGTCCCGGCGACAGGCACCCCTGGGGGCCCATGGCAACCCTTCCCTGAGCCGTTCGTGTTGGAGCTTGTGACCGTGAAGCCCTGTACTTTTTGTAGCTCCCTGACACTTCTTACAGGGCAGAGCTCAGTGCTTAGCAGATGGATGGAAAGAAACTGACTTTACAACAGGGATTAGGACAGGCTGCCTCCATCTTACAGGTCCAGCTTTTTGACAAAACAAAACAAAACAAAACAAAACAACACAACAACAACAACAACAAAACAGAGATGGGGTAGGTTGGGGCTGTTATTAGGCTTTGAAATGGAGAGAGGGCACTAGAAGCTAGTCCAACTGCCAGAGACTTATTTTACCTAAAATGGAGAGAAGTTTTAAACATTTAAATGTTTTAACTGTTTAACTGCAAACAGTATATTTTAAATATATTATTTTTTTAAAAATGCGTACTAACTAGATACAAAGAAAAATGGATACATTTTTAGAACCTGAAATATAACCCAAAGGTTTATTTAAAGAAATTGTTTTATATGAGATTTCTACGCCTTTAGAAAGAAATTAGGATATGGATTATAAAATAAAAAGTGAAGACATTCTTTTTATTTTATTTTTAGTTATTTTTATTTTTAATAGTCAAATTTCTTTTTACTCATTTCTATATTATGAATTTTTTAACTTTGTAGAACATATTGCTATGAAAGAAGTCAACAAATACTTCCTAAATCTGTTTTGTATTTTTGTATTGAATGGGCTACTTATATTATTAGTATATGATTTACTTCTGCATTTGTTTTAAATAAAAATGATATTTTTGAAAAATGCATAAGTCCATGTTTGATTTCAAAATATTATATGTTTGCAATATTGCTAGGCCAAGCTGCATTTTTTCATCTTATCTCTATTAATTCTCCTGTTTTGAAGTTTTTTATATACTATGCCATTGGATGTTCATTTAGACATATGCCTTGAGAAAAGAATATGATTTCTTTATTGTTTCTAAAGAGCAGTAGATACTAGATGTTGGCGGGAACGTGAGACCGGACAGTACGACCCCACTTGGAAACGCAGGTCCAGTGGAGGGTCAGCTCCAGAGCCCTGAGAGCCAGTTAACCTCGGTTTCACACGGAACAGCTGTTTTCTTCTGCAAAAAATGCAGTATAAGTAATATGAGCATAAATATGAAATAATACTACGTGTGTACAGATACGTGTGTGTATAAATACCTATGTGCAATACACATACTGTATTACCGTTTTACTTTTTAACCCCAGGTCCTCATTTTGCCGAGTACCTGCACTGGGACGTTACAGAAGCATGTGAAGTTCGTCTTGTCTGTAAGGTAAGCGGCAGGTCTGACAGGAAGCCCAGGGTCCCCTTCTTGGGACAGTTCTCGGGACCTCTCAGGAAAGCAGCTGAGGCCGCTGGAGGTGATGGCCCAGGTTGGGTTAGGCGTGGGTGGACGCAGCGACTCTTGGGTGTCGTGGACGTTTTGGTTCTTAGACTTTCATTCTAGTCTGTGCTCCTCATGAGTAGATGACAATTGCATGCAAAAGAAGATTCAAGCAGGAAGTTTGTGGAAATGTTTGTTAAAATTTTAGTAAGTGAATTTATGAGAAAGGGTGCTATGATGAAGTTTATCTGGTAATTTGCATGCTGTTTGTATGATTTCTTTAGGAAATAAAAGGTATGTTTCAGGAATAAGATGCTTCTTTAGTTTTAAAACTTCAGTAATAAGGTAAGCCTTAATTACTACTCAATATAAAATCTGTACTCTGGGGACAGGCACCTGTGTGTGACTGTCGCTATAAAAGAGGCAGGGGCAGGATCGGTAATGAATTCTTTGTGTCCAGAAGCTACTTGCAGGTTAGTGGATAAGAGAGAAAAGTAAACATAATTCCACGCAGTGATAACTCCGAGAATGGCTGGAGGATGCTAAGAGCGATACCTCAGGGCAGGAGGGAAGCCGGCTCCGTGGAGCCAACAGCACAAAGAAACTGAACGGCGAAGTCGCCGTCTGGGAACCTGGACACCACATTAGAGAGTAAATTAGGAGGCTGACCACTGCAGAAAAAGTATGGCGGCCCCTCAGAAAGTTAAACGGAACCACCATGTGATCCAGCGTAGGACGGAGTTGGAAGTAAGGAGTCATCTAGGTATTTGCACATGTGTGTTCATAGCAGTGTTATTTCTGATCCCCCAAATCCACCGGTGGATGGGTCTGTACACACAATGGAATATTATTCAACCTTGAAGAGGAAGGAGGTTCTGATGCAGGCCACACGTGGATGGACCCTGAGGACACTGTGCTCAGTGAAATAACGACAGCACATTACGGCAGATACTGTATGACCCCACGCATGTGAGGCCCTTAGAGTGTCAGATTCACAAAGACAGGAAGTAGGTGGTGGGTGCCCGGGGCAGGGGGAAGAGGATTGGGGAGTGAGTGTTAACGGGGCAGAGTTTTAATTTGGGAGGATGGAAGAGCTTTGGGGATCTGATGTGTTGCGTTGTGACTACAGTTAGTAATACTATGTTGTATACTTGGAATTTGCTAAGACAGTGGATTCTGAGTGTCCTCACCACACACACACACACACACACACACACACACACATTGCCATGAGAGGTGAGGGTGTGCTAGCTAACCTTGCTTTCTGTGGGAATCGTGGACACTGCACGCCTTCACCGTCTGCAATGGTGCATGTCCATTACAGCGCAGGGAGGCCGCGGCACAAAGAGCTGGTGGTGCTGGGACGACAGGGCTAAGGGATGGAGCTGCATGTTGGGGAGATGTGCGTGGCTGGTCTGTCCCACAGGAGCAGTTGCCGTGAAGCACGAGATGGGGGAGGGCAAACGGAGAGCATGTCTGTGCGTGCTTGTTGGCTTTGCCCTTTTTGGTGAGGGGATGAGTGTGGGGCGGTGGGCTGCACAGGGTGGCAGGAGAGGGCTTGGCCCATCGCTGAGGGTGGCAGGCCATGCAGCTCACCGCTAAGAGTGTGGGGAGCTGCGGGGTGTCTGCTGACTGGACAGGACTGGGAGTGCCCCACATGTGTGCGTCTGTGTTGGTTTTTTGGGATGGATTCAGGCTTGAGGTTTTGCTGCACACATGTGCTGGGAGGGCAGATGTCCTGCGTCCTCTGGGTGTTGTCTGATAGTGGGTTAGTTGGTCAACCAGATGTCTCAGTTGAGCAGGAACATGAGTGAGGCCAGACGGCTCAAATGGAGAAGCAATGGGACAGCCCATGGAGGTCCCATTAGCATGGAGAGCTGGCACAGGGGCCAGAAGCACGTGAAGGTGAAAACAGGAGGCCGTGGTCGGCATGGGATACTGGTATGTTAACGTTTTAGTGTTGATAGGGTTAGATGCAGGAGCTGGCGTACAAAGGAAGAGTGTGCTCAGGGTACAGCGCCCTGGAGAGGAGCCCGCTGGGGAGGGGGCGGGCAGAGCTGTGACAGGGATGAGATGGGAGGGTTACAGGAGGGTGCAGGGTGCGAGCTGGGAGGGCCGAGTAGCCGGGACGTTCCAGGTGACACTGAAGCTCGTGATGACGTCAGCCTTTCCCACTGTTCTCATCACTGTTAGTGTTGGTAGTTACTTTGCAATCAGATTTCCTGTATCCACATTGCTTTTTTATTGTGGTCACTGAGGCTAAAGATTTTTTAGCCCTGTGATATTTACCATGAGCAAGGTTGTTGTAAATTTATTTCAAAAAATACCTAGATTTTTTTAAAAAGTGAGTTTCTTATGTGAGTATGTTTAAAAGGAAGACTCAGACAAAGACCTTTATAGAAGAAAAGAAGTTTATGGCAAAGAGTGCGAGGGAGAAAGACGTTAGCCGGTCTAGCTCAACAAATGAAAACGCAACAGATATTTAAAGGGAGGGAGAAACCCTGCATGATTTTACTGAGGATAGGCTGTTTACTTAGTTTGTTTATTTGGGGAAAACAGCAATTTTCTCAAATGATTGTCCTAAGCAAAAGGTATGTATCTTCAAGGTTTTAGACATTAGCACGTAGAAATCAGTTCTTTGGATAGTCAGTGACTCAGAGAGCAAACCAGGCAGACTGACCCTGTTGTAGTTGGTTTATTCTTTTTTTTACGGTGCGGAAGGCAGTAAGTACATGCTTACAATGGCGGTGGGAAAAAACGGGAATTTTGCTTCTGCGTGTGCTCTCATGTCATCTTAGTGTTGCGTGCCCTCCTGTGAATATCTGATAATATTTTAAGCTCCCTTACCAAAGTGAGTCATACATCTTTAAATACAGATATTGGAGAAACTGAATAAATATTACTTGAGATTTGAGTATTTTCCAATTTAATGCACTTAATTTGCATGCTTGTGCCCCTGTCCATCCTGTGATTCTATAAACCCTCTTTCTACATAGTTTTCACGTCACAGTATTAGGTTGGTGCAAAAGTAATTGCGTTTTTTTGGCAATCATTTTTAACCTTTTAAATTGCAATTACTTTTGTATCAACCTAATACTTTGGCAGATGGTTATTTTTTTATTTACTTACATAAAACACATGGAGAATTTATGTGAGTGTGTACTCCCGTGATGGCTTCACAGAAGAGCATTTTCAAAAAGAAAGTTGAAGATGGACACGTCAGCCATAAATAGAAGAGAACCTGGTAGAAGCATCTCATCAGCACACATGGAGAATGTGGCAACGTGACTGAGAAGTGGGGGTCACATGTGGCCCTGGTGTCTGAGCAGCCGTCTCGTTACTGCCTTCTCTGGGCATCGGTGGCCAGGCTGGGTGCCCTCATAGGAAGTGTGGTTGTGAGAAATTGCAGTCCACAGGAGAGACCAGTGACTTCTTTAGGGGTATAAGACCCCCCATCTACAGGAGAAACAATTTCATCGAGGATACTGGTTTTAGAGAACAGGCTGAAATCCACTGGAAAGGATTTTGTTTAGCACACGAGGACGAACAGCGCTGACTCATGGTAGGGACCGTTAGGGGTTGGATTGGCGTGAAAACGGGCACTGAAGAAGCTTTAGAAATGTTAGGCTAAAGGGGCCATCTGTTGGAATTTTGGGCCACAGTCCATCCCACCATTTGTTACCAACTCACGGTTTTGCCTTTAGAAGGAAGGTCCCACAGGAGACGCTCCCTCCATTTATCCCTGACTGAGGGACTTTGGGCCCTGTGGCAGGCACGTGAGCACGCCCTGGGGTTCACGTGTGAGTGAGACATGCAGAGTCCCTGCTGACTGGGGACTCCATGCTGACTGGGGACGTAGCCCACCGGGAGGCACTAAGCTGTGTGGCCCCATCAGAACTAGCCACACTACCCATCTGTTTCCATCGTCACTTCGTTGGGTGCATGTGGGAGGTGAATGCAGAATCATTGTCTTCCTAGAATCCAGTGTGGTCGCTGCCTCCTGTTCACAGGGAGCCGGAACATTTTCTCTTCCACAGGACGCGTGCGGCAGAGCATGGGGCTTCAGCGACTCCTGGTCTGTGGAATCCTGTGAAGTGTAGTTTCAAGTTTGAGCTAATGTCCCAGATGAATTGCAAGGGACTGGAGTAGCCGGGACGTCCTCACCCCACTGGGCAGATCTCACGTTAAGGTTTCTCTCCTTCCATGTAGATGCATCCAAAACGTCACAGTGCCAGGGAGGCAGCCCCTGCACAGTTTTACAGACCTCAGGGTTCTTTATGTTGTTATGAACTCAAAATCCACCACTTACAACTTGTCTTTATTACTGACGTGTCCTGTAAACCACGAGACCCGTCTCATTGCCTGGGCTGCGGCGTGAGGACTCGTTTGTTCTTCCGTGTACAGCTGTGAGAGTTTCACTGTGTCAGAAGCTGGGACTTACTGACGTGTCTGCCATCGTCAGGGCTGATGGCTTTTCCAGGAGCTTCTGTCTGAGCCTGTCTGTAATAAAAACAGATTCTTTTAAGGTTTGTGATTTGAAATCAGAACAGACTCTTTTCCACATACGAAACGTAAGATTTCTGTCTTGTAGGTCGCAAACACCAAGAAAGAAACAGCTTTCAAATGGCTGAAGGACGATGTTCTGTACGAGACTGAAAGTTTGCCTGACCTGGAGAAGGGCGTCTGTGAGCTGCTCATACCAAAGGTACGTTACACTGCGTTGGGTCATCTGAGACAGGAGCGAAACAGAACAGGCCTTTCAAAGGACTCCTGCATCCTGCGTTATCTCCTAGTTTGCGTCCCGGATGTCCGTGGTTTGCAAAGAAAACGTGTCAGCATGTGTTACATTCTATATCGTGGTATTGATTTTACCTACGCATGGGATGTGCTTTATTTGCAGTTGTCCAAGAAGGACCATGGGGAATACAAGGCGACCTTGAAGGACGACAGAGGTCAAGATGTGTCTGTCCTGGAGATTGCCGGCAAAGGTAAAAGCAGACCTTTGTTGCTCAAATGCAATGCGTTTCACCAGCGGGGTGAGTGCTATGCAGACACCTTGGCTATAGTACACGTTGTTTCTTTAGCAGAAAGACACTTGTAGAAGAAAACTTCAGAAGAAAATAGACTTGTACTTTAGTTACATTCAAAGCTGTTTCAATGTTTTAGGAAAATGTATATTACTTTGGTCATTTTAGTCCATCATCATAAGCCGTTTTATCCTGTTTCTAATGTAGTTAAAATCATTGACACTGTGGTGAAGTGATTCAATTAAATGTATAGTTGGATTTATGTTGACTGACATGTTCCTGTTCCTTGTTTAAAAAGTGAATGTAGGTTAGAAGGATTTATTACACACCTAAGCCTTGTATGGATAAATATTGCCAGTTTAATGTTTCATTTTTCAAATGAACATCACGATTTCCTGTATCAATTTAATTAAACATGAAGACGCTGCTTTCTGATAAAATGATATGCAGTGACGGTACCTTTCCCCTCCTTGCAGTGTATGATGATATGATCCTGGCCATGAGCAGAGTCTGCGGTAAGTAAATGCCCTTTAATTTCAGTCGCTTTGGGAGCTGGCACCACTGTTTCCTGGGAAGGGCGTCTGCCCCGGAGGGCTTTGGGGATGGCTCCTGAGGGGCTTTTCAGCGTTACGTGTAGAGTGTTTTACACCCCCGTTTGGACTTCCCAGGTAGCCGCTCTTCCGTTTGCCATGGGTGAATTTGGACGATTGCTTTGTACGTAACTGCTATCAGCGTCTTTCTGACAAACGATGAATCACAGTAATGAATTTAAACCTCTGCCTTTGTGTCACATGTATGAAACCACTCTGTAGCTGGGCAAATAACTTCTCCCTCTCCATTGGCCCTTGCACGGAAACTGTGAGAACGAAGATACTGGCTATGAGTTCGATAAGCATAGCTGATGTTTGCATAGTGCTGTATGCTAAGAATTACAAAATGTTGTTCCTGGGGCCTTCCTAGAGAAGAGGTCACCGAGGCCTGCAGTGGCTGAGTGTGACCGTGGGGGCCCCGCCGGCTAGCCAGGACCCGCTGGGAGCCAGTGCCGCTTAATTCCAAGCTGTTTTTCTGGAATTCGGCTGAAAACCTTCTAAGGTTTATTTTTCACTGCTTTCTCAAGACAGCTCTGCCAGGTAGAATTTAATTCTTTCCGCTTTTGCTGGGTCCGAAATGACCACATTTTACATGAGTCTCACTCTTGCTCATTGCTCACCGGCCAAGTCCTGCTTGAGGGACGTGCCAGCTAGGCAGGTGAAGGCCAAGGAAGCCATTTGAGAGGTGGCTGCATGTGTCCGCTCCATGGCGCTACTTTGTGTAAAATGTCACCACGGGCTAACGGGCACATACAGACAGTGCCTGGAAGAGTGAGTTTGCATGTGAGCGACTCCTGGCCAGTGCAGACGGTGTTTGTCCTTTAGTCTCGTTTCTGGGGCTGGACGTGCCCGTGCCTGAGGGACACGGGTGCGTTCCTGAGAGTCAGTAGGGGTGGGCCTACTGCAGGGGTGGCCTGCACCCACCCCACCACTGGCTTTGAGCCTGTGTCCTCCTGGGGAGCCAGCCCTGTCTGCCAGAAGTGCTCGCACCCTGCACTGTTTGAGCGCGAGACGAGGAGAGAGCCCCACCCCAGTGTGTGTAAGTGTGTGGCACGCAAGGTCCCCGCAGTGGCCCAGCGCCCATCCTGTCAGCCTCCTGCTCCACAAGAACCCCTCCTGCCACTGGCAGCGTCCCCGCAGGGCTGCGTGTGCTGCAGGGAGAGCTCTGGGCCACCCTGAGGCGTCTTGGCTGCCTTGAGTGTTGGTTGTCATTCACCTCGGAGCGACACCGGGGCTCCCATGTTGGTGGCCTCATCCATCACGGACCACTTTCCACATGTGCATCGTCCTCTCTCAGGACACGTAGAGCCTTTCCTCTTTGACCTCTGTCCGTGCGGTCACCTCCAACCTTCATGCTCAGGGAAGCTGAGGGCGCCGGCCTTGGCAGTTCTTGTGAGAGCATCGGTGGGGGCAACACACAGGCACACGCACACTGACACATTCAGCACTCTTACACACACGTGCCCTCACTCTTACACACACGTGCCCTCACTCTTACACACACGTGCCCTCACTCTTATACACATGTGCCCTCTCTTACACACACGTGCTCTTATACACACACATGCACACTGACACATTCCCAGCACTGTTACACACATGTGCCCTCTTACACACATGTGCCCTCTCTTACACACACATGCACACTGACACATTCAGCACTCTTACACACACGTGCCCTCTCTTACACACACATGCACACTGACACATTCCCAGCACTGTTACACACATGTGCCCTCTTACACACATGTGCCCTCGCTCTTACACACACGTGCCCTCACTCTTACACACATGTGCCCTCGCTCTTACACACACACACACACACTTGCTCTCACACACACATTCCCACGCAGTTGCTCTCACACACGTGCCCCCCCATACACACACTCACCACCCGTTTGTTCCTTCGAGTCTCTTCCTTGGAGGTGGCCATTGTGCAGTTCACAGAAGACGTGCCGATGCCCAGGCCGTCCTAGGCTCACAGGGAAACGACTGTCACCTTCACTGGTAGCTAGACAGTCTACCTGGCAGTATTTCTAAGCCTTCAGTGTTGCAGTTTGTTCTGTTCGGGTTTCACATGGCTCTTGTCATGTGTCCTCAGTGGCTTTAGAATCAGATAGCCTCACTTTGGTCTACATAGTCACAGATGTCACGACTGTGCCCTTCTCCTTACAATAGCTCAGGGGTGTTGGGTGCCACCCTCGGGGCTGTGCTCAAAGCCGAGGAGACGCTGCTTTAGAGAAGCCATGGCTGAGTGACGGCCGAGCCAGCCACACCCCGGAGGGGCACTTGGGGTTGGACTCTAGTTCTGGGGCGGCATCAGGCGTAAGAGCAGCTCAGCGTGGGGCGGGGGTGGTAGGGGCGCCTTCGAAAGAAAGTGTAAAGAGCTGTCGGAACAGTAGCTGTGTTTTCTGGAGCTCAGAAGTGCTTCCCTGGTAGCTGCCTCAGCTTTTAAGCTGAATTTCCACAGGTGTGTGGGTGGGGAGATGGTGTTCTTGAAGCTTCTATGACCTTTCCGCCCTTCGGGGTTTGCATCCTTGGGAACCAGCAGTTGCTTTCCCTCTGGGGCCAGCCAGAGTCTTTGGAAAAAGCGGGGTCCTTACTGCAGCCCCACAGGCGCCCACCCTTGGGGACCCTGCAGCGCGTAGCACTGTGGGTCAGCTGAGCACAGTAAGCTGTCGTGCCCAGGCGGCAACAGGCCCAGAGAATGACGTGGTGTGTGCTTTGCCCTCTGAAGGTCAAGGATGTGCTGAGCTGTGAAGCGCACTTGTGCCTAAATGCAGATGTACAGAGGCCCTCTGTCTCCTCACCCATGTAATAAGGATTTGGGCAGGATGACCCCCACTTCTCACCCACAGTTAAAGTCCTGTCCTGTGGACCAGATGAGCGTGTGGCGAGAACTCTCCCCTGAGCTGCGGCGATCGTGTGTGTGACGACCCCTCACACGGTTCCGAGTGTGTGGATGTGCCATTAGCATTTCTCATCTTTCCCCGCTGACTTTGGAGACATAGGAAGGGGGAGCAAGGAGCCAAAGCCCTGCGTCTGAGCCTCTCCCTCAATGAAAGCTGACAAGTGTGCTGAGGGAACCGCTTCATGTTTGCAGAGTCTTAGAGGAGGCCCCACAGAATGTTCCGATGAGCACTGTGTCACTGGGACTTGGGCGTTTGTCCTCTGTCACTTAGTTTCCAGCAGAATGACGGGGGCACCTCACCTCCCAGCGTTCCTAGCCAGGGGTCTCACAGCCTCGTCAGGTACTTAGCGGTTCTCTTTATCACATGACGTGCGTTTCTAAGACTTCGTCACCCACACACTTCTCAACATTGGTAACCTTTCAGTTTTACAAAATTACCTAGAGGGGCCACATGTAAATTTTATACGTTGATTTTTCATGTGTACAGAACTCTGAAATGTCTAATAATGTCAACATTCAGTGTAAAGCAGAAGGAGAGGCAGGATTTACTTGGACGCCGCACATTGCATCGCTTAATTATCTGTCTGGTTATATTTTGTTTGGTAAAAACGTAAGTGCTCCTTAAGCCTTCAGAATCAAGGCTGCGTAATGATGCGTTGATAGGACAGCTCAGAGTGGGAAGACAGCTTCCTGGCAGTGTTTTCCCCGGTGAGCACCACTCTTGGAAACAGGCTGTCGTCCGATTGTGTCCTGTGGTCCTCTCCTCGGGCGGTTGACAAAGCCGCTTACCCACTGGTTGGCGGCCAGCTGGCAGAAAAGCCCACGCTTCTGGAGGCAACATTGCTCACAGCACCTGGGGAAGCTGCCATGTGCAATCCTTGCCTGGAGCCAGTTTTCTAGACTCGTTTCCCCTCTGTCCCCACCGTGTGTCACCGGTGGCCCTGCGTCCTCTCTGCTCGACTGGAAAACATTTTGAGCTTGTGCTCGTGTATTAGTTCCGATTGTGGTTGGAAGATGACTCGAAATGTTACACTACTTGGCTTGTTTCAGGCTGCAGCATTTCTGTATCTTTGTGTCCAAGGACGGTCCAAGGTTGGCTCCCTCTGGGACAGGCTTTGTGCAGGGGGGCTCAGGTCTCAGCCCAGCTTCCTGCCCACCATTTCATTATGATGAAACAGGCAGAGGCCAGGTGGAGAGGGGCTGGGAAGGCGTTTTCTGTTCTCTGGTGTGAGGCCCACTAAGCAATGAGTGCTCAATTCAGTTTCCCCCTTTCCCCGAATCTGGTTTCCGGCTCTCCTCCCTTCTGTGCATTAAGAGCATGAGCCGGTGGAAGGTGTGGGGGCAGGGCTGGCTGGTGTCGCCCTTCAGCTCAGCGCTGTCCTTGTCCCTAACCTGCATCTGAGCGTGCAGCTCCCCACCGTCACCCCTCCCTCCCTTCTACCCCCACCACTGGTCACCCCACCCCCAGTGGTGCTAAGCACCCTGCCCTTAGCAGACAGTGTGGATCGAGGCCTCAGCTCAGCTCTGCTCCAGGCTGCGTCCGGCGGCCGGGACTCTGCTCAGGGGTGCGCTGCCGAGGGGGGCTCCCGCGTGGCTGTGCCCTCGTGTGTTTTCCCGAGTGTGCGTGCGTTTGTGAGAGCGCATGTGACTTTCAACATTGGATTAGAATAAGGTCCTTGTACTTGCCATGGCTTAAAGAAAATGTGCTGTAGACACACAACAGGAGGTTATTCAGACCCCAGAAAAGAGGGGGTCCTGCCACATGCAGCAACGTGGATGCACCTGGAAGAGATCGTGCCAAGTGAGACGAGTCAGGACAGATGCCGCATGATGCCACTTCCATGAGGTCTCTGAAAGAGTCATTCTCGTAGACACAGAGGGGAGGTGGTGGTGGCCGGGGCACAGGGGCCTGGGGAGCTGGTCGGCGGGTGTGATGTGCCCATTGTGGGACCCGCTGTCCCCACGGCACCCGCAGCTGACAGCACCAAGCTACGCACATATAGTTTGCTACAGGGGTAGCGCTCGTGCGAGCGTTCTTACCCACACGGAAACACACACGACTGGTGACAGGCCTCTTTCCGCCTCCCGGTGACACAGCCCTAGGGCGCTGAATTGTGTCCCCTGCCATGTTTCTTTCAGGGGCACCGCAGCTTGTGTCCTGCCGCTGGTGTATCTGTGCCCAGGGCACATGGCTTTAATACAAACAAAGTAAAAAGCCTAAGAGTCTTGACAAGATAGCTACTCCGCTCATTTGGTCTTATTTTCTAGAGTGCTTTTGGGAGACTCCTCAGGAGCCGGCATCTTATTTCTATCAAATTTGACGAGTTGAGCTTTTAACCACATATCTGGGCGTCTAAGGTTATATCATGTTGGTGTTGAGCAAGTGTCTGGTTTTCCTGAGCCCAACTTCAACTTTTCTTTACCATTTTGAGAAAGAAAAGACATATTTTTGTTGGTTAAGAATATGTGCCTGTTTATGTCAATTACAAGTCTGTAAGAATACCCCTCCCCCCGCTGACAGTGGCATCCAGGGGACTTCTGAGGCCAGGGACCATTTCCATCTACTCACTATTACACTTACCGGCTTATCAATGAGATCAAGCTTCTCCTACTGTTGGGGTCACAGTCGGTGTCACACCGGCTTTGTCTGCAAGGTCCCAGCAGCCTTCCCATGTCTCCCCTGCTCTTCTGGGCATTCACGACAGTAACTGTCCCCCGAATGGGAGGGAAGCTGCAGGCACCTGGTCCCTTCAAGGCTTTCTGGAAAATCCGTGTAACTGATGTGTGGATAGGACCCTTACTGGCTCCAGTGCTGGGCACCGTCTGGCTGAATTGTCCCCACCATGGCCCCCGGAGCCCCCTTTCTGTGGTTGCAGGTCCACAGGGACCCTTCCTCCCACCTGACTGCCTTCACCTTCTTCGTGCCTCCCCTAGCAAGCCGCCTTGGCACCTGCCCCGTCTCCTGCCTGCCCTGCCCCTCTCTCTCGGCCTGGGCCTCACCCCTTCCTGACTTCCTGGCCGTCCTTTCTCTTGGAGGCATTTGCAGACCTTCCCTCTCAGGCGTGCTTCCTCCGGTTTCACTTTCCTGTTTTTCCCCCTGGTCCGTGTTCTGTGGCTGCTCGTGTGCGTTATGACGTGTAAGACTGGAGTGAGGAGAAGGGCTGGCAGAGCTGGGGGGCGTGCGTGTGGGGAGGCGTGCCAGGCTGTGTGGCGTCTCCTGTCAAGCTGTCCCCATGCTGGGCGGGCTAGTGTGGTCAGCACCCCAGGATGGGGGGGAAGGGTGTGGGCAGGGGGCGGGGGCTTCCGTGTAGCCTGCAGGTGGTCACCCTGTCCCCTGGTTTGGCCCCAGTGGCTTATCGTCCTGAGTTTATGAGGTTTTCAGATAATTCTGGTATGGCAGAGGCTTGTCTAGTGAGTGAACATGGCGTGGGAAATGGTAAGAATTGGTGGGCAGCAGACTTGAGCGTGTACGGCTGTGCGAGCACACTCATGGCTGAGGACAACAGAGGCACCTGACCCAGCACGGCTGCTTTTCTTTGTCTTATTTTCTGCAGGAGCGTCTGCCTCTCCACTGAAGATACTCTGCACCCCAGAAGGAATCAGACTTCAGTGTTTCATGAAATATTACACCGAAGAAATGAGAGTGAACTGGTATCACAAGTGAGTACGAGAGCCAGTGGCTCCCCGTCCTCACCACACTTTGTAGTTTTGAAAAACGATGACAACGTTGGGCTGGGGCTGGGAGACATCATGGTGGTGGGGGGGCAGGGAGAAGGAGGAAGGTGCCAGGGGCCAGTCTTCAGCGTCTCGGTTTTGGCAGAGCTGGTTGTACGGTGCCGCAGGGGACAGGGAAGCCAGCGTGGAGCTGAGGGGGGAAGAGCAGCTAGAAGCACACTGCAGGCCTCCGGTCTGCTGCTTTCCCAGCAGACTGATTACAAAGGACAGGAAGAAAAGCAAGTCAGTCCTTGGAATAAAAGGAGGAAGGAGGCCAGGTTGAGCGCTGTACTCAGCACATTTTCCGTTTCCTGTCTGCTGCCCAGGCGCTTGTCCAGGCGGGTGTGCGCTCGGCACACACTCGAGACTTGTGTACTTAGCACAGCGCGTGCTGGGTCCTGTCCCCCAGACCCGTAGGATCTAGTTCTTTCCTACCCATCCCCCAAGCTCACCTCTAAACACCCCTCCAAGCAGCACGTCTCTGTGCAAAGAGGGCTGAGGTCAGGGTCACCCTGTCCTCAGGGGTGACCTCTGATGGGACAACTTGAGATGGGGGCAGACGGAGCAGGGCCCTGCCTTCTGATCCGTCTCTACCCCGAGGACGTGGGCGACATTTGGAGGTCGCTTTTCAGTGCGGTCAGTCTACCAACATCTGAAGCTCCTCCATCAACGCTACCTGGCTGCCCACATCCCGTTCCTCTAACCAGCATTTCGAAGGCAAACTCTACGCTGTGATGATTTTATGTTTAAAGCATCGTTTTGTGTAGGTGAATCTGTGTGGAAGAAGGGGAGGAGTAAGAGGGACCATGTTGCCGGGTCATTTCCGACCTAAATTCTGACATGCTGTGCTGTCGTCCTGGGTGCTGTGGGAGAAGCAGACGTGAGCCGGGCGGGGGACTGAGTCCTGGGGCGCCAGGTCTGGGGCCACGGTGTGGGGGCCCGGCCAGGTCGTCCCCGATCCCACGCGGAGGGGTTTGTCCACGCATGGACGAGAGGCAGGCTCTTCTCACAAAGGGCTCGGGTACCAGCAGCTTCAGGCTGAAACTCCCTTGTGATGTAACTGTTTATGAGGATGTGTGTTTTAGGCAAATGAGTAAATCTCTAGCTGAATCCACCTTCCCCTGGAAAAGGAGAATCAGTCACTTCCTTTTCTACATTTCCTGCTATTTACGGCGGTGAGTTGTGGGCATTTGTGATGCGTGCCTGACAGTCCCTGGAAACATGCCCTCCCTGGGCTTGTCTCCTGGTGAGCGGTGCCCTGAGCTGCTGCCGGGCGGGTTATGTCAGCGGCACTGGCGTTAGGTGTGACAGTAGCTGCTGTGCGTTCCTGAGCTCATGATTTCATCTAGCCCCACAGAAGCCCTGGGCGTCTGGTATCGACCCCCTGTTTATAGAGGTGCAAACTGAGGTTTAGCCAGAGGAACGTACGTCATTTTGTTGTCACGCAACCTCTAAATGAAAGCGCTGGGTTCAAACACTGTTAGCTTGACTCTGACACCACTGGACCAAGGGGCATCTGGCCTGCTGGGGGGCTCGATGACAGACAGATGGACAGACAGGAGGCAGGAGCCCAGGGCTGAGCAGCAGTGCAGCTGTGGCGGATGGACCGAGCGCGAGGTGCCACCTGAGAAGGAGGCAGCTTGGCGAGGCCACAGGCTCCTGGAGGTGCCATAGTTTCCACGTTTCCTCTTCTCCACCCAGAATTGGCCACACAGCAAAGCAAGGATTTCTTCAGCACTTTTATAACTAAAATAGTACTTGACTATTAAGCAAGATTAAACCATACTTTAAACTACATTAAAATATATTCTGTATTTCTATCACTAAAACACATAGAACATTTGGTTATATTTCAGTATTTGACAATTAAAATAAGTTCTTCCTGGATAGCCACTGGTAAAACAGAGCATGATACGAAATAGAACCCCCTTTGAGACTAAGGGGCCCCCTGAAACCCAGGGAGGCCTGAGGAAGTGATCGCTGGGGACTCGTGCTGTGGACACCAGGCTGTTTTGTGTTAGCAGGTGACATGGAATCAACAGTTCGATGAGAATTTTGTGAAACACAAGCGGAAGCGAGCACATTGTTGTTTGGCTAAAGCTGCTGAGTAATATATCGGGGGATGTAGAAAGTGCCAGGTCAAGGAAGGGTTGCGAGCCTCTTCAGGATGAGTGAGAAGCAGACAGAGGGACTCAGTAAAACTGTCCTCGAAGAAGGATTTTTGTCTTCTTGCTGAAAAGGTGAAATTAGCATGTCATCTAGAAAGGGCTGAAGGGGTTCACGTATAACCACTTCAGACTTAGCAGGATCCAGCTACGGAGAAATTTCACGGTGTTTTTAAGAAAAAACAACGGCTGGCATTCATCTCGGAGTGTTTATTCTTCTTCAACTCTGGAAACTCCCCCCCCCGCCACCCCCAGAGTCCCCTGAAATCTTAATGCAGAACTGAGTGTGGGAAAGGGAGGCGAGACGCCTGAGAAACCCTCCCCATGACCCTAGCGCACATGTCGTCACTTAGTGTGTCACAGGTGGGTGGGGCGGGCTCCAGGGGGACGCGCAGAGGGCGGTGGTAGGACGGCCCCTGTGGCTCCTCATGGTGGCTTTCAAGCCCCCGTGAGGTGTTCCTGCCAGGTGCCTCCACCAGAAAAGCTGCCAAAGGTGGGAGTGTCCCCGCCTGTCCGGGCACCAGTCAGAAGCACTGCACGGTCGTGTTCTCTGCCCACGTCTGCGAATGTGGCCGTCGTGGAACTGGGGGAGAACGCTCCTCTCGGCTGTGGCTCTCGGTGGGGCTCTCGTTGCAGGGCTTGCCATTCCTGAAACCAGATACAGCCAGATACAAGTGTTCCCAGCCCTGGGCGAGTGTTTCATTGCATCTCCATTTCTCCTGTGCCGTGGAGGCAGCGTCTGCGTGGAGCTCCCTGGAATGTGAGCCACCCCGCAGAAGTGGTCGTTCCCAGCTCAGACACCACGTTGGGCCCTACACTCCGCCGACTCAAGTTCAAGCCCGTCCCTAGGAATCCAGGACGTGCTCCTGTGCGTGTCGTCGTCAGCCCTTCTCTACTCAGTCCTGTCCACCTTATGCTTGGGCTTTAGACTCGTGATCTTGTGTTCGTCCTGTCTGTTTGGACGTCTAATATCCAGAACCTTTTGCTGTGGAATGACTAGGCGGAGAAGCATCGCTGAGACCCTGCGGAGCCCGCGTGCAGCTCTCAGCGTCTCCCGACGTCCACGTCCACGCAGCCAGCAGACTGTCGGGATGTGAGGCTCCTCACTCATTCACATGGTCGCCGTTACCACGACACCACGTCATGGCCCTTGGTTGTCACATCTCCTCATCTCCTTGTCTATGACAGTACCTCAGGCATCCCTTGTCTTTTAGAACCTGGCTGCTGTCGGGAGTTCTGGCCGGGATTTTCTAGAATGTCCTCCCACGATGAGAAGGAAGCTATTCCTTTTTCGTCAGAACCGACACGAGTGGGGTTGGCACAGCTCACCATGGGTCAGGGTGCTTTGCCAGCACACTCAGCACTCTCCCTTTGTAATCAGTGGTATCTTGGGGGAAATACTTCGGGGCCTCGTGAATCTCTTGGTCTTCCTGAAACTTGAGCCCATGAGTTTGAGCATCAACAGTGAACCTTGCTACCAGCGCTCTTACTGAAGCTGTTGCCCCATGGGTCTTGCAGTTCCCTCAGTCCCACATTTGTTAGAAGCCCCACTTTCTTGTGTGTTCTTCTCTAAAGGGGGTGCTACCCCTGCTCCCCTGGATATTTATTTGTTCAACTCGTTCATTGTATCAGTATGGACTCGGGCATTTATTTTACTCTACAGTCCAATATTCTTGTCATTGTTGGTACTGTTTTGTTCAAATTGTTCCGACTCTGGTTCTTGGGAGCCCCTCCAGGCTGTCCCCTATCTGTGTTGACACGTCCCCACCTTTGTGAGCGATTTCTTGCTGCCTGGGCCTGGAGGATATTCCTGACGCGTCTCGTACTTCCTGTATCAGCTGGAATCAGGCGTCTCCCTGGTCGCTGGTCCTGGGGGTGGCATTAGACAGCAGACCAGAGCCTCCCACGTGCCGTCGCCGTGGCTGTCGGCTCTTACGACCTCTGAGCAGACAGGGCTGGGGACCTGGGCGCACACACCCCCCTGTGTGACTGATGTACGCGCATCGTGTCTCACCGGCTGTGCTAAGTGTGTCGCAGCCTGAGGTCAGGTTGATTTCCTCCATTACAGTTGGTGCCGCAGGGTTTCCTCACACTTTTCCTCGTGGTGACTTCCTTTGCACTGAGACCCTGGCTGTCACCTGTTCTCCTCAGCCTGCGTTCACATCCAGGGGTTTCCGAGTCACCGACTCACACGTGTGAGAAACATACAGACAGAGCGTGTGTTCTGTGTACTCCTCTCGTCCTGTCGTCACAGGACGCTGCTCCGAGTTCCTCTCCTTCTTTCTCTTCTGCCTCACCCTCTCTGGTGGCGTCACTCTTTACGGCACAGTGGCTGTGTTCTGCTTGGGCTGTTGGGTCGCTCTCACACTCTGGGATTCCGAGGCTGCTGTGACGGCACGAGGACAGTGTGGGCCTGAGTGAGCCAGGCGGCTGGCCGAGCTGTGTGCTGAGCACGGCCTGCTAACACTGTGCTGAGTGAAGGGTCCCTGAATAAAGGGCCGGGAAGGCCGAGGCTGGAGAATTCCTTTTCCCAGGCGAGCCCAAAGGATGTGTGGTCTCTGGCTGGAGCCCTGCGGTGGCCCGTTCCCTGAAAGCCCCGCCCATGGGCTTCACTGAGGCGCCTCCTCCTGGGAGCAGGGGCACGGACGACATGGACCCACACCCGAGATTCCCTGTGGCCTGTGTGCCCTTCCCATGCTCATGGCTGTCACGTCTGCAGACCTTTCCCACTCCCTCTGAGTCCAAGTGCTTTAGGAAATAGCTGACATGCACGTGCTGTGGACAGGTTGGTTCACGTGCCCCTTAGGAGGCGAGAGTGGTATTGATGCTCTATTTTATTTCCAATTTTATAAATTGTGGTAAAATATCGAAAACATAACATGTACAGTTTTAACCACTTTTAAGTGCACAGGTGAGTGGCATTAAGTGCATTCTTGTCATTGTGCCACCGTCACCACCGTCATCACGTCCAGAGCTTTTCCATCTGGCAAAGCTGAGCCTCTGTCCCCATGAAACAGTCACCCCCCCTCCCCCACCACCGACTTCCTGTCTCAGTGAGTGTGACTCCTAGGGACCTCGTGTGAGTGGAACCCCACAGCGTTTGTCCTTCCGTGACGGGCTGATTTCACTGATTCCTGTGGGTTTGTCCTCAAGGTCCATCCATGTTCTCGCAGGCGTCAGAATTCCCTCCTCTTTAAGGCTGAGTGATGTTCCAGTGTGTGTATTGCGTTTCGCTTGCCTGTCCATCCGTGGACACTCTGGCTGGTCCCACCTGTTTTCCATTGTGAGTCACGTGGCTGTGAATGGGGGCACAGGGATCTACGTGAGTCCCTGCTTTCAGTTCTTTTGTGTTCACTCCCAGAATGATTGGATCATATGTAGTTAGAAACCCTTTTTTTGAGGGAAAACAAATGCCATGCTGCCTGGAGTATTTTAGTCCATCATGGTGAGGCCCACAAGCATGTATTAAATAACAATGTATCTTTAAAAAATAAGTATCAGGTTGAATTTTAGAAGGTTTTCAGATCTGAGCTACGCATGTAGTTAATGAGTTACTAATGTCCAGAAAAATGTGTTGTGACCAAAGCACCAGCAAGTTAGGGGAGGGCCCCCCCAGACGTGTAGCGCCTGCAGGCTTCTTGCACATAATGGGAGATTGTACACTGAAATACCTTCCTCTTACTTTGTTTTACAGAGATGCAAAGATTGCGTCCAGTGAGCACATGCGCATTGGAGGGAGTGAAGAGATGGCCTGGCTGCAGATCTGTGAGCCCACGGAGAAGGACAAAGGGAAGTACACTTTTGAGATTTCTGATGGCAAGGACAGCTACCAGCGCTCCCTGGACCTGTCTGCTGAAGGTGAGACCAGCCTCCTGCCATATCTAAGAGATTTGCTTTCCCTGATCCCCTCAGAATGCCAGAAGGGAAACGGTCTGATTTTACAATTTGCATTCAGAGAAAATTATTTCTGAAAACTCAGTTTATTCTTTGGCTATTTGTCAGTTGTCATTAAGCAGATTCACCAGCAGAGCGTCTGCGTGAATGAATAGAAGGTAAACACATCGGACCCGTTACTAACGTATGAACACTTTCCTTACAGCTTTTGATGAAGCGTTTGCAGAATTCCAGCAGCTCAAGTAAGACTTGCACATTGGGTTGTTATCCTGTTATCTCGGGTACAGTGGTCTGGGACTTATTTTGGCTGAGTGGGGATCCTGGTGAGCCAGGGCTCGTGACGTTCCCCGGAACTGGGATAAAAATGGCAGTCGAAGTAATTGCATATGTAGAAGGGCCGTCTTCTAGACGATAAATGTATTTATACGTTAACTTTCTAGAGTCGTAATAACCCTGGGTTGCTTTGAATGATTGAAAGGCTGAATTTCTGAAATAGTTATTATTATGGCAACACGTCATAAAGATCAATTTTTAAAAGAGTTATACCCTTAGGTTCTTTTTTAAGATTTTATTTTTTAGAGGAGTTTTAGGTTTAGAGCAAAAATGAGAGGAAAGTACAGAGATTTTCCACACACCGCACCCCCCCCACCCACAGGCACAGTCTCCCCCAGCATCAACATTCCCACCAGATGGGGCATTTGTGACACCTGATGAGTCTGCACTGACATGTCATCACCCAGCGTCCACAGCTCACATCAGGTCACTCTTGGTGTTGCTCCTTCTGAGGTTCTGGACAGATGTGTAATGACCTGTAGCCACCCTCACAGCGTCACAAAGAAGAGTGTCACTGCCCTAAGTGTCCCCTGTGCTCTGTGTTCACCCCTCCCCCAGCCCCTGGAAATAACTGGTCTCTTTACTGTCCCCACAGTTGTGCCTTTTCCAGCATGTCACAGAGTTGGAATCCTACAGTCTGTAGGCTTTTCAGACTGGCGTCTGTCACTTAGTCATATGCAGTTCAGGTCCCTTCAGATCTTTTTACAGTTTGAGGGCTCATTTCTTCTTAGCACTGAATAACATGGCATTGTTCGGAGCAGCTTTTTAAAGAATAACGTTGGATTGTGTGTGTGTGTGAATAGTAGAGTATCCAGGACAGAACAGCCCACACCGGGTGATTCACTAAGTATCTGTCAAATGGACAAATGGATGACTTAGATAAATTAGAAACCAACATTTTCAAAAATACCTAAAAATCCTCATTCAATGCAATCTGGTGAATTTAGTAAAAACAGAAATCTGTGCAATCTGAGTCTGAATCTGAAGTGAGACATTTCTGAGGGTCTTGGCAGCTGAACGACAGGGCATCCCCCTGTCAGAATGGAAAGTGGGAGCCATTGGGGGAGACAGAGGCAGCTCCTGAGCGCGGGGAGCCCCGTGCACCCCCAGAGGGGAGGCGATCTCTTCCCCTCCCTTCTGCTCGCATCTCTGCCAACGCCCACACGTGTGGGTGCTTGTTGTTGATGGCGTTTTCTCACCCCTCTGCTTATTCTCTTCTCTCTGCCCCCTTTGATTTTTAGGGCAGCTGCTTTTGCAGAGAAAAGTAAGTACATGCTAGGTTATAGCAAGCACAATTTATTTTTTGGGAGGGGCAAAGGGTCCATACTTTAGAGTATTAATTTTGTGTATGAAATGATGAGTACAAACCTCGTCTGATTGGAAACCTCCGCACCTCTGCCCACCTGCCCTCGCCTGGCCCAGCCGCCTTCTCAGCTGCAGCCCCTCCTGTCCTCTGGCTTCCTGTGCCCCTGTCATCACACCCCTCCCGTCTGCCCCTCCCCGTTTCTGTGTTCCTTTATGAGCCAGTCAATCAGCTGCAGCCACAGGGAGACGCAAGAGAGGCTCAGGACAGTTTATTCCACGTTCAAGTTCTAGACTCCTAATATGCAGGAAATAAAAATCTATGCAATATCCTGCCTCTGCAAAGTCCTGCTGTCCAGACGCACAGGGCCCTTTGGCTTCCGACTGAATGCTCCACAGACCTGGTGCTGCCTCGCTGAGCCTTAGTGAAGTCCACTCACACCCTGCATTTCCTCTAGAACGTTCTACCACCTTCCGTGCACACCCCAGTCCCTCGGACCCGGTGCTGCCGTGGCACGGGCACCACCCCCACTGCCTGCCTACCCTGGTTCTTAGTGTGGGCTCCTATGGGGCAATATTCCTGTTGACGGTTTTCTCACCTGAGTCGCTGTCATGTTACAGATCGTGGCAAGGTGATTGGTGGCTTACCTGATGTGGTGACCATCATGGAGGGCAAGGTAAGAGCAGCCGGACGCCTTGTCAGGACGGCATGGGCTCAGCAGAGCATGCAGCATGCAGCGTGGGCCCCGTGCAGGGAGCTGGGAGTGGCTGCATGTCCCTCAGCCTCGGGGGGTGGGCGCTCTCCACCCACCTGCTTGTCCCGGGCTGTCTCTGCTAACCCTGTGTCATTGAAGGACAGACTTTAATACCCTGAACCCACAAACGACACCTTTCTGACCAGGGCGCTCGGGGCGAGGCTCAGGCAGTGCACACAGGTGTGGCACCATCATGGCCAGGCCTGGCCGCCCCCCAGTCCCGGGGCCTCTCAGGGTGTAACTGGACAAGGGGTGGCGGCCACACCCACACCCCCAGTTGCACTGCCTCATGTGGACGTGGTTGCTACCCTCCTCAAATGTGAAATTAAAAAGAAATCTCTCTCCCGTCTTCAAGGACACTTTGGAATATGTACAGGAAACCATTTGCTGGAGGTTTAACTTGTCACTGGCAGTGGAATTACTGATCTCTAATCGGTACATCCGTGGGTGTTTCAGGGGCTCTGTCTCAATGTCACAGGGACATGGGTAGTTGAGGGAATTTTTGTACTTTAGGCCAAAGTACAAAAGCTTAGAGAGCTTTTCTGTAGCAGCGAGAGAAAGCCCAGAGTTGAGGCTGAGTAGTCATGGAGCTCACGCTAGAGATGTCATTGAGAACTTTCCAGAAGTTTTCCTCGGCCACAGGCCAAGAGCAAGTGTCACGATGCGGTGCTGCGTCCTCCTCGCTGTGGGACATTGTGTCCTCTGGACTTGCCAGGGGATCTGGTAAAAGGGTCCATGAGTCCGATAGAAAGGAAACTGAGAAGCAGGCTAAGCAGATCTCCTGTAAAACGCAGAGCTTGCTTCCCTCCAATTCCTTCGTCGGGTTAGGCCGCGGGTTGACACAGAGCATGAGTAGAAAACATTCCCACTGACTGCTCTCACGAGCTGCCCCATGAGGCCGTGGCCTGTCTGCATGCGGCTGCTTCCGGCCCCTGGTGTCTCGATGGCGCTTGCCTGTGTAAAGAGCTAAACGAGCGTGATGGAGGCCCAGGCGTGTAGCTGAGTGTGCCGCGGCCGCTGCACTCAGAGGCCGCCTGACCTCTCTCTGTACCTCTCCCTCCCGCCCGCCCGCGCCTCCTGAAGACCTTGAATCTGACCTGCACGGTGTTCGGGAACCCCGACCCCGAGGTGGTGTGGTTCAAGAATGACAAGGACATCGAGCTCAGCGACCACTTCGCAGTCAAGGTGGAGCAGGCCAAGCACGTCAGCATGACCATCAAGGACGTGACCTCCGAGGACTCGGGCAAGTACAGCATCAACGTGAAGAACAAGTACGGCGGCGAGAAGATCGACGTCACCGTCAGCGTGTACAAGCACGGGGAGAAGATCCCGGACGCCGTGCCGCCCCAGCAGGCCAAGCCCAAGCTCATCCCAGCGTCCAGCTCCACCACCAGCGCGTAGGGAGGTGGTGCCGGGAGCTGGACGGCCCGGACGCCGGGGCAGCGCCTGATGCTGGTGCTGAGTGATGTCACGTGTGGTCAGATAGGGTGCCTGCCTGAAGCTTCCACTTTGGCATTTGGTCAGTGTTATGTCCATCCGGGGAAAAGCGAAAGGGTTGTTTGCCGAGCCCCTGTCCATGCTGGTGGCTGGACTCTGGTGTGAGAAGCTCTCGCAGCTCTGACATCCTGGTTGGGGCCTTTTATGCTAGTGTAACCTGGTCACACTCTGTTTCTCTCGCTTCAGACAAATAAAACTTGAAGAGGAAATGTGTCGTGGTTCTGTGCCAAATCACACCTGACTACACCTGCTTGCTCTTGTGCACTTACGGGTTATCATGGGGTCACAGCTGGTAGCCTTCCAACCCGGGAGCCTGGCGGTGAACCCACTTGCTGGAGAGCTCCCTCCAACTGTGCCCCTCAGGGCTTGGGGACAAGGAGAGGTAGCCACAAAGTCACTGTTCCTAAGAAGGCGACACCTTGTGCAGGCTTAGAAATGCTAAGTGATTGTTATATCACAGACCCAGAAATCTCTGCAGAGGAAAATGGGATGCACACATAGATAGCTGTGTTCTTCTTAAGTGGGTTAATTAGTAGGGATTTAAAAAAGAAAGAAAACACTCACTTGAAATGATCACTGCAGGAGCCATGGAGGAAAAGTTAAAACTCGGCTATCCAAGGTCTCTGGGTGAAGATAAAACAAACAAAAATGTATCTTGAAACTTTTCTTGCAACTTTTTCTTCCTTTTTTGGAAAGAGGCTGAAATTCCTCTGGCATAAAAATCCTATCTCAATATTTTAGTTTTATATTAAACATATGGCTACATAACAGAAAAAGCTTTGATAGTTCAGAATACGTAGTTTCTGTGTCGTTAAGGCCAATTCCAACTCTGCAATATTGTGCTATATTTTCCTAAGGTAATGAAAGAAATCCTGAAGTTTAAATGTGTCCCTGATACCACCAGCCAGCTGAGCAGGTTTCCGCAGCAGGTGCGGCGAAAATGCAGGGGGTGTTACAAAGGCCTCCCGTCCTCTGCTGCACAGTGAGCATCAGCTGAGTGTGTTGTCTCTGCAGCGTGGGGCAGTGTGTTCACAAACACCGTGGCGAAGGAGGGCACAGATTTGCCTGTATCCGACCTTTATTCAGTTCATCAGAAATCACTTATTTTCCCGTTTAAATAGTCACTCTGTTTAGCAATTGTAGTTCATGGGACAGAAATGGTTTCAAATTTCTTCAAGTCATCTTGTTTTTTAGTCGATTTTATTTCTAAAGCAGCTTTAGGTTCAGAGCAAAACTGAGAGGAAGGTACAGAGATTTCCCACATCCCCCCCTGACCTCCCCCCCACACACCCACTGCCTCCCTGCCGTCCACCGTTCACATCAGGTCACTCTTGGTGTCGCTCCTTCTGTGGGTTTGGACAGATGTGTAATGACCTGTAGCCACCATCACAGTGTCACACAGAGGCGTCTCACTGCCCTAAACGTCCCCTGTGCTCCCCATTCACCCCTCCCCCACTCCTGACAACCACAGATCTATTACTGTCTCCACAGTTTTGACTTCTAGTATTTTAAAAATAAGTCCCCTATTTTTGAGTCGTTTTAGACAGAAAGCTGCAGAGATGGAGCAGAGCTCGTTTGGCCCTCACACAGTTTCCCACTGTCAGCATCGTGCACTTTCATGGTACGTGTGTCAGAACTGAAGTACTGTATTAGCTCAACAGAAGGCAGCCTCTGATGTCACTGGTTGTCCCGTTCGTGCCCTCTTTCTGTCCCATGATCCCACCCAGGACACCGCATCTCATTTAGTTGTCACCTCCCCAGTCTGTTCTGGTCTGTGACAGTTCCCATCGTCCTTATTTTTCATGACTTTGATGGGTTTGAGGAGAACTGCTGGGTGTCCTGTAGAATGTTCTCCAGTCTGGGTTTGTCTGATGTTTCCTCATGTTTAGACTTTGGTGATGGGCTTTCAGGAAGACCACAGGGGAGGTGCCCGTCTGGTCACCTCCTGTCAGAGGCACCTGATAGCCACAGTCACAGGCGTCACTTACACGGCGGTGTCGGCCAGGTTTCTCACTGTAGTTAGAGATTCCCTTTTCTGTTCTTCTGAAGTGGTCCACTCAGCCCAGCCCCCCCTCAAGGGAGGGGTGTGGACTCAGCCCTACCTCTTGGGGGAGGGACAACCTATAGGAATTATTTGGGGCTCGTCTGTAAGAAAGATTTGTTTCCCCCGTTTGTTTATTTCAGTCATCTGTTTATGTCAGTGTGGCCTCACGTGGATATAGTTTATACTTGGCCTAGGATCCAGTACTGTTCTGTGTATTTTGTTGTCTGGCTTGTTCAGCTTTGGACCCTGGACGCTCCTTCGGCTCCCAGGTCCTTTGCTTTCTGTCACCACCAGGCACGCCAGGCTCGCCTCTCATGTTCCCTGTCCCTGGACTCAGCCATGTCTCCAAGGACCCTGGTTCCTTTTATTGGAGAACGGGATTTAGAAACCAGCTTTTGGGCACGGGTGCCATTTAATGTGTTCTCTCGCGCACTCCATGCTGCTGGGTTTATGCAAATGTGCGGGACGTAAGTAATGCCAGCGTGGCCCCCACGAGGCTCTGAGCTTTTGCTGAGACCAGGGCTGAGGCACGGCTGCCTGCGGTGTTTCTCTGTAAGCGCCTGCTCCCCTCACATCACCTCGGGAGTGCACCTTGTCTGTTAGAAAATGAGCTCTGTCTGGACGCCTTCGCGAGGCCGGCTTCTCCACGGCTTCTGTTGAAGCTCAGGGAACGCTGGCCGTCTGGTGGGAGCTTTACGTGGTTTTCTTTGTTTTCGATGCAGTTTCAGCCCCTCGGGGGCTCATGCTCAGTGGAGTTTCCTCCAGTTCCCGCTTGGAGTGATGTGATAAGAAAATTGTGCCCTTGGAGGTGGTAACCCCCAGCCTTAGAGGAGCTCCTGGTTCTCCTCTGAATAGACGTGGAAGAGCCGCCTGTGCTTGGGGCCTGTACGACCTCTCGAGGGCGCTTGGAGAGCAGGTGCGGACCCAGGCCTGTGGCCACGCAGGTCCATGTGTGGGGCACAAACCCATCACTTAGTGAGTGGAAGGTCATCAAAGACATCACACCTGCCCCAGCGACAAGGACAGGCGCGGCCAGCGAGTGCTCCCAGGGGCTGGCCGCTCATTCTGAAGGCAGTAATGGAGCCTCTTTCTCTTCATGTGATACACGTTGGAGGGAATGAAACAGACCTTGTGAGATGTTACAAGCTCTTACTACATCGCTGAACTCATACAAATATGCGATTGATCTATACATTGAGTTTGGGGTATGAATTTTAAGTGTCCCATGTTTCCGAGAGTCCGGTGAGACGCAGCCAGCCCCTTGAAGCCCTTGAGCTGCAGATGTTGGCTGCGGGCCTGTGGCGGGGCTTGCGGCCCCAGGGCGCGGTGTTCAGCAGGCGCCCTGTGTGTCCTCGACCATCCTCCGTGCTGCGCCTGGTTCTTGGTTTTGACAAAGGCTTCCTCAGAGCGGGCATTTGGGAGAAGCTGCGGAGGCCTTGGGTGGCCACCACCCTCCTGTACGGTGAGCAAACACGGTGAGATTTCGGGGGCCGATTTTCTTATGGGAATTGCCCTTTGGTGTAGAGTTCAGTAATGAATGGAACAAAAGAGGATGTACAATGGTCTCACTGGCTTAAACATTGCTTAAAATCCATTTAAACACCTATGGTATCGTATGACCATGTTTTTAAACAAAAGGGGCATATAAAAGAGGTGCAGCAAGGGTTTTACTATACATAAAAATGAAAATAATCCCAAATCAATCCTGCTTCACGGCACCAAAAGAAACACCACGCTTGCCCTGACTCTTCCTCATCGTGTCTATTTCTATGGCAATCTTCACTCATCATCCACATTAATTTATCTGCTTTTATTTTATTACAGATGCTGGTCTACTTTCCCAGTAACACAAACATCATTTCTTTCAAGATTTGGTGTGAAAGGTGGTGAACGCGGTTCAACTCTGTCAGAAACCATTGCACAAGCTTGGACAAGCTGTCAGTTTCCTTATCTGTAAAGTGGGAGCAGCAGCTGTCACACAGCCTCGGGGCTTCGCTTGCACCCCACCCACACGCATCCTGCACCCGTCCCTGAGGCCCTGCTCGTCTTGTACGTGCCACTCCCCAATGGGGTTGCTTTTCAGCAGGCCCTTGGATCCCCTCACTGTCCGTTAGGATCCAGTAGTTGAAGGTCTCCCGGAGAACGCCTTCGATCTAACATTTTAGGCTATCAGTCTCTCCTCATTTTGACCAGGAGTCACTTCCCGGTGTCAGCTGCTCACCTGCAGATGTACGGAGGGCTGGGGCCTGACCACACTGGCCCCACAGCCACCTCCTGTGGCCCATCCAAGGCAGTGTGCGGGGTCCAGGTCCAGCAGTGATGGCGTGTACTCCGCAGTACGTAGGCCTGACACCCAGGTTAGCGGTGGCCACCACCGGCCAGACTTTGGGCTTCCTCCCCATGTCCTAATCGAACTGTTAAGAATGTTTAAAGAAAGGGACGGTAAGGAATAGCTAACCTCCATGCACTTACTCAGTGCATCTTCCATAACAGGATCCCGGAAACACTGCTTTGCACCATTATCCTGACAGGAAAACCAAAGGCATTCGCTACACTTGAAGAAAAAAGTGTCTAGTTTCCACAAGTAGGCGGAACCTTCAAGACCTAAATATTAGCTGTGTTGTCCTCGTGTGTAGTCACAGGTGTTCGGTTGACGCAACCAAGGAGTTTGTCTGCAGTACAAGCACTTGCTCCTTAGAAAACAGGCCACGAGGCCGGAAGGGATGTCAAGAGCACAGGACAGGGCGTTCCGCCATGTGGCCCGTGAGTGAGGACGTTGTCAGGGAGGGGTGGGTGTGGAATGCACTGGCGGGAAAGGGTAGGTGGGAAAGAGAAAGTTGGGCACAGGCTGAGTATTCAGAAAATGCTTTTATTTTAATTGTTTTCTTATTTTTGGAAAGTAATTCAATATTATTTTTAAGTGTGTAAACTTTTAGAGAAATGGAATTTATATAGTTTTCTAACCCTGTGCAGCTCCCGCATGCAAAACAAAATATAAGGTTGACAGGTAAAAGAAGTTATCTCAGAAAAAAGAAAACGAGAAACTTAAAATGAACTATATCTAACATTTCCTTCATAGTTAAAAATATATTTAAAGCAATTGAACTAAATATCAGGGGTGCAAAAAATATATATACACGTGACTTGTATTCATCTTTTGTTATCGATATATATTATTACAATTTTAATACAGTTTTTTCCTTTCTTAAAATGTGTACACATTTTTTTGGCAGCCTCTGTATAATATAGCTCTACACAAAATTGCACAAGCAAAACATAGTAGATTTTACATTATCTTTATTGAAAATACAGGGGGTGCCAAAAAAATGTATATACATTTTAAGAAAGAAAAAAACTATTAAAATTGTAATAGTATATACCGATAACAAAAGATGAATACAAGTCACGTGTGACTTCTGCAATGACAAGAGGTGCTCAAAGTGGTTTCCATCAGTGTCCAGACACTTCT
Organism: Rhinolophus sinicus; assembly: GCF_036562045.2. Classification (NCBI taxonomy): domain Eukaryota; kingdom Metazoa; phylum Chordata; class Mammalia; order Chiroptera; family Rhinolophidae; genus Rhinolophus; species Rhinolophus sinicus. Next base: position 965,993 of record NC_133754.1, read on the forward strand.
GATTACAGCGAACTACTGCTTGAGCAACGTTGACCAAAGTGTCCACTTGTATATATATTTTTGGCAGCCTCGGTGTATAGGAAAAACTTTTGAATTTCTAGAAGGGATAGTGTTGTCCCACATCATAACCTAGGATGTGTCCTCAGCATAATGACAATTAGAAGTTGGCTCATTTGTTGTTGGAGCTGGTGCCACACGTTGTTCAGCAAACATGTGACATCCTTGGAAGGGCTCCCTGGCTGTGTAGTTGGACTTCCCCTAAATGAGAGGGCTAATAGCTTTGTCACCAGAGCATCCTGGGTAGCTCATTTTTGGTGGGATGATAGGACAGAGGTTACATGGCGGTGCTCTGAAAGGTGGCTGTCCTCCACTGTTCTGCTTGGTACGCGGGATCTACTCGTGTCTAGTTAGAACAGATGTTTCTAGGACCTAAAACATTTTGGTCTGTCTTCCCATTACCAACGTCTTGTCGGCTGGTGGAGAGAAAGTATTCTGAGTTTTCTGATTGCTACTCTAATCTGCTGTTTTCTGTCTCAAGTTCTGAAAGCTGCGAGTTCAGCACAAATGTTACACCCTTGTCCATTTTCATTGCAACATGTATGGATAATGAACATGATCTAGGCTGTAACCAGCTATTTACTCGTAAAGGTGCTAGGGTCTTGAAGTCAATCATTTGGTTGCCTCAGGCTTAGTTTCTCCATTTGCAAACTCGAGGTAGTAACTCTTTGCAGGGTTATTATGAGATTGAATAACACTCGCTTTCATTAGCAGAGCGCAGATGTGGCCCACATGATCTTGAGATTAAGGGCTGTTCGCCTTGGTCTTTGAATCACGCCTGCCTCACCCCTTGTGAATTTTCAAACTTTGTTAAGTTCATGTTTAACGGACACTGTGTTTTACTTCCTCTCACGGAGCTCTTGACCCGCACGTCTAAGAAGCTCTCCAGCCACATGTCTAAGAGTCGAGATGACCAGTAAGCCGACATCTTCGTCCCGTTTCCATGGTCACAAGTAAGTGCTCCAGGAGCAGATGCCGACCCCTTTGAAAGGGAGTGTGACATCTTCTTGAAGATGTTCGCCATGTTGAGACATTGTCCCGGTGACCTCGTGTTGTCATGGCATGCTTGAGAATGCAAAGGTAATATAACTTTATTTTTAGAGCAGCATAGTCCTGAGTTGTGAAGGGCCATGAAGACACTGCTGTGTGTCAGACATTGTGTGCCAACGTCCTGCCAGCGATGAGGAGGTGAAGGGTGTGGTTGCCGATTTTAGCTGGCACTTATGCAACACAGGACAAATGACCCCAGTACACACCAGGTGTGCTGCTAATTCCAGCTGACGGATGCCACTGTCAGCGTTCTTTCCTCATAAAATTGATGTTTGTAGGGCTTATGTAACTCCACAGTCTATAACTACCCCTGAGACCAGGAGTAATTTGTTAGAGCCAAAGTTATCTAATACCCCAGGGGGTTAGGACTCTGCATTTGGCCTCAAGGCCTTGCGATTATCATATTTTTAAAATCAAATGTCTAAATAAGTAAATAGACATACTGCCCCTTTCTCCTATGTTGTTCTTTGCAATCCAGTACAATTCTTGTTCCTTAAATAAAGTATTACTTTGACAGATTGTTTAGCTGCTATAAAAAGTAATTTTTTAAAAATAATATTTAAAATAAAATTTTATCCCCTAAATTAAAGCATTTAAAAGTGGAAACGTTAGGAGAAAAATAAGGAGGTGAGAAGTATGTGTGTGTGTGTACCTTTTTTAGATTTTATGTTTTAGTTTGTGTGGATCAATTTTTCCTATAGATTTCATTATTTTTAATTAATTGAAAGTAAGTCAAAGTACCCACCAAATGCATAAACATATTGATTTCCAAACTATTAACATATTTAAAAAATCTCCTGGGCTCTAATTTACCGTAAGACATATGTACTAAGCAAATAAAAATCAAATAATTTAATCAAAACAGTTAATAAATATGCTATTAATATTCTGCCATAAATTTACCAGGAAATACAAATCTCAAAATTCTTTTGTGGAAAGTGGGTTAGAAACCATTACAGGTCTCCTTTCTCTCTGCCTTCAATCTTAGACAATCCATTTATGTTTCTACTTTCCAAATATGAAGTGAGTATATAATGAAGGTGTTTTCTGAGGTAATTTATATCAGAAATTAGATTATGAACAAGACTTGGCGAGAGTGTGGAGAGAAGGGGACCCTCGTGCACTGTTGTTGGGAGTGTAATTTGGTGTAGCCTCTGTGGAAAACAGTGTGGAGGTTCGTGAAATTTGCTGTTTTCCCCATTCCCCATTTCCCCCACTCCCCAAACCTGGGCAACCACCATTCTATCAGTTGAAATGTTTTGTTTTTGTTTTTGTTTTTAGATCCCACATATAAGTGAGATCGCACAGTATTTGTCTTTCTCTGTCTGACTGATCTCAGCATAATGCCCGCCAGGTTCATTGATGTTGCAAATGGTCAGGTTTCCTTCTTTCTTGTGGTTGAATAACACTCCATGGTGTGTGTATCTGTGTATCTCTATGTGCACTGTCACGTCTTCTTTCTCCATTTATCTGCTGAGGAGTACCACGTTGCTTCTATATCTTGGCGTCTGTGATGAATGCTGCTGTGAACTTGGGGGTACACAGATCTCTTTGGGGTAGTGATTTTGTTTCCTTTGGATAAATACCCCGAAGAGGGATTGCGGGATCGCATGGTAGTTCTATTTTTAATGTTTTGAGGAATCTCCTTACTGTTGTCCATAATGACTGCACCAAAGCAGTCCTGACGCAGGAGAGCGAAGCTGGGGGGCATCACGCTTCCTGAATTTAAACTGGTGCAAATCTTTAGTGATCAAAACAGTATGGTAGTGGCCTAAACACACACACATAGAGCACAGGAAGAACATATCTATTATCTGTCTAACTATCATTCTATCTAGCTATCCATCTTTCTATCATCTATGTATCTATGTATCATCTATCTATCAATCATCTATCAATTATCTATCTATCTATAGCTGTCATGTATCTTTCATCTGTCATCTTTCCACATTTCCATCTAATCTAGTCATCATTTATTATACAACCAGGCAATCAATTTGACCAATCTATTGCATCCCACTCATTTCAAAGCTGTTCATAGACAATTTTCAAAAATGTGTGTAGTACAGTGACATAAAGTAAGGAGAAGTTAGGTCAAAGAGAAAATAAAGATTAAAAAGTTAGTACACAGAAATGAATGCGATGGTTAAATATGGACAATGATTAAATATGGAAACACCTTTATCTCTGAGCTCCGTAGCATCCAGAGACAAGGGGATTCGAGCCAGTCCTAAGAGAAACTTGTTTGGTCCTGTGGCCACTGAGTGCTTCAATGTGCTGGGAAAGGTCACTAAAGGGGGAGTCCCTTTGACCTGAGCTAGTTTGGAATGTGTTTAATTACGTTACCAAACAGAAAACCACTGGACTCTGAGTGCCTTGAAACACGTCCTAAGTGCCAGGTGTGTGCTGACTGACTTGTCGGCTGCAGAATCAGGAGCCAGAGCAGAAGGTGCCGGTTTCCTCAGCTCACATGATGCGCTTTGCCTGATGGTGCTTTCAGTTCTGTATAAATACAGGTTCTTCCTTGATGGCTCTTCACACCATCTTTCTGGTGGCATCAGGAAGCCTGCTACTCAGTCTAAGCCATCCACAGTGGCACTGGGGCCTTCTGTGCGAGGACGCGTGTTAAGGGCAAGTCGACAGACAGTCCTAGCGGTGGTTCTGCAGGCTCCTTCCGCAGGGCGTCACCATTACTGATGTTCCCAGAGGGCCCAGCTGAGAGCCTTCCTACCTGTGAGTGAAAGGTTAAGTATTTACATAAGAAAGAGAGAAAAGGAGAGAAAACAACTGGCTGTCAAGTGTTCAGCTCAGTTAAACCCACATGTGGCACATGCGTTCTCAAGGTCAGTTATAACTGACCTGACCTAGAGAATGATGTGAGGCCTTTGATTGCACATATATCCGAGGAATGGAAAGTGTGCGCCTCTTTGCACGAATGGCTGCCTCTACCACAGTTTACAACTCGGTGCTGATTTGAACTGTCACGTATTATCTAGCACATCATTCCTAACACTTCTCTCGCTCCCTGGATTGTTCAGAGATCTATTAGGTTGGTGCAAAGGTAATTGTGGTTTTTGCAATTATTTTTAACCTTTTAAACTGCAATTACTTTTGCACCAACCTAATACAAGCTCATGGCGTCCAAGGCAGCCATGCTGACTTCAGCGTGTGGTGGGGAGAGCCCTGGCAGTGGGCCAGTTCACAAGCCTGTTTCTGCAGCTCACGCAGTGAAGACAGAACCCGAGAACCAACTCTGGCCAAACCACATGTCCCGAGATGAAGGCTGTGTGGCCAGCATAGCAGGAGGGAGCCCACTTCCTCCCTGGCAGCTCGGCTGAGACGCCTCCCCCGGGTTCCTGTGGCTGCTCTGTTTCAGGTGGCGCCTTCTGCTCCATGCTCAAATGCCTCCCAGGGGCCTTCTGGACCCAGGGGCTGAACGAGGACAGATCCACACCACCGTTCTTTCCCCTCCATGCACGGTGCTCCAGTCTTCTTGCCTTTCAACCCTCAAACACAGTGGATGTGACTACACTTGTTTTCTTTCTCTGGTCTGATGGGTGGTTTGACCGTCCTTCACGTAGAAGTTCCTGCTCGGTGACCCAGAGGTGACTTGTCCTCCCGGGGACTCGGCGAGTGGTCCAGGGTGCCCACCACTCCTTCTAGGAGGATGGAGCAAGTGGGTACCACAGTGTTCCTGGCACCTCTCTTGCCAACAAACTCTGGTGTCTGAGAGCAGCTGTTCCCTGGGATCCAGACAGGAGCTACCTGACCTCTGCTTAGACCTTCTCAGGCTGCATCATGCCTCACAAGGCCATGGGGCTGTGCCCGTCGGGCCTGAGATTACCTGATGATTGGTCATGGTTCTTGGGCTTCCTTCCCAGCTCCTTGGTTGAGAGTTACGTGCTGCCATCTGTGTTCACCAAGAGGGACTTGTGTGCAGGGATGGACAGGTAGATAGAAGTCAGCCGAGCAGGCTTGGGTATCGATGGGGAGGCCTGAAGTTTAAAGGCCAAGGCATTGGGTAAGGCTGGGGCCCAGCTCCCCTTGCAGCATTCAGGCTCAGAGCTCGGAGAAAATGGATGGTTGTCAGGTGGCACCAGACCTCCTAAATACTATGAAATTATATTTGTAAATGGGGCTTTTGAAAACACTCCAGTGTGAATTAGCTTGATTTTAACTGTATGTATGTCCTCTTTTATGAACTGCTTGTGTTTTCAGTCATTTGTTCACTGGAAAATATAGAGTGAATATGATTTTTCAGTTGTGTTTTATGAAGATGAAAAAATCTAAGACTCCCTTTACAAGCTGTGGGATCTTGGATGTTTACTTAGCGGCCCTGTAACTTCGGTTTCCTCATCTGCCAAACAGGGGACATTAATGCCTGTCACAGAGGGTGAATGAAATGGCCAGGAAGGAAATGGATGCGTCGTGCTTGTGATGGTGGGTGGCGTCAGGTCTGATGAGACGGTGAGGATGAGGGTGAGGGTGGTGGTGGTGGTGGTGATGGTGGTGATGACGGTGGTGATGGGGGTGGGAGTGATGGTGGTGATGATGGTGATGGTGGTGGTGATGATGGTGGTGATGGTGATAGTGATGCTGATGGTGGTGATGGTGATGGTGGTGATGGTGATGGTGGTGATGATGGTGATGGTGGTGGTGATGACAATGATGATGTCGATGATGAGGGTGATAACAATGGTGATAACAGGCTGATGATGATTACGATAGAGATGAAGAAGAGGGTGATGATGATGGCAGTGAGGATGGCAATGATGAGGAGGGTGAAGATGATGATGTGACAATGACGATGATGATGATGACAACAGTAACAGTGTATCTTCCAGAACAATGACCTTGATGCTCCCTTCTGGGGTTGGGCTTGTGGTCTTTTCAGCACTTGGGGACGATGGAGAACAGAATGCTCTGGAAATCAAAAGGAAATCTGACTGCTGTGATTCAGCATGGGAATGCAGGCAGCCTGTGTTGGGGACCTCGTGCCCTGAGGCAGCAGTTGCCTGGGAAGCCCACCCTCAGGGACAAAGCGGGATATGCTTAGTGTGCTGGGCAAAGCTGCCCACTTGGGACCTTATCTGGCAACTGATTTCCTGTTATTGTTATTGTTGAAGAATCGATATTTTATCTTTAAAACTGGCAATGACTATCCATTTGGACACATCAGCACATGAAACAGATCGCCAGAGTGGTGAGTAATTAGCTTACTACAGAGTGCTCTGTGCAATTAGTATTCTCGCGGAAGAGACCGAGCACGTGTGATCACATTATAGGTGACCTTTTCCCATTTCATTATCAAGCCAACCTATAGAATAGATGGGCTTCTTTGGATTTAACCTTGCTCAGTCTTACAGTCTCAAGGAGAATTTTTGTGTATTGTGTGGATAAGGGACCCCCCCCCCCCCGCCATAGTGTTTATTTACTCACTTTCGTATTGAATTTAAATTACTTCCTTTCAGCCAAAGGGGCATTTCCATAAAAACTATTTTATACTTTTAGCACATGGTGCCGGCACTAATCCTGTCAGAAGTATGAGTAGTAAGTATTGTTCATCAAATTCAAGACACGAGGCAAGGCTAGATCGTGTTTTGGTTCCATGTGGATTATGGATGATGTTTGCTAAAATGTGATTGGGAACTGGTACATCGCTGCCACGTGATGTATGTGTTTTAGGCTAGGAACCCTGAAGAGCTTGCGTCTCCCCATGTTGAGTATTTAGGAGGGCACCAACCCCAGCCCTTCCTGAGGTGGAGGCAGATCAATCTCCCCGCAAAGCCCTGCTCACAGCCCTTCACTGCAGGTTGATCTTCTACAGCAGGAGGGGAGAGGAAGAAAGGACGGGAGCTGGGAGCTGTGGGCCATTTCCATTCCCCTTTCACCTCCTTCCCACCTCTCTTCTCAGTGACACTGTCCTCGTGACTTGCACCAATATGCATTTCTGTATGCTCACAAATCTCAGAGAAGAAGAACCATCATCGTACAGACACAGAAACACACTCTGAAAGAGGGGAGGCAGCAGGAGTGCCATTCCAGTTCTACTCCTTTACCATTTGGTTTCCTTCCTTTTCACACCCTCCTTATCCATCCCAGGAAGTTCATCCAAGGAAGCGTCTCCTTACTGTCCATAAAAGCAGAAGTGGTTGCAGCCTCCATAAGTTACTGTTAATTTGATCTGGTACCTCACAAGCCTTCTTTTTGCTTTGCTTTGCTTATGCATTTCTCAGCACTCAACTCATCATTTCTGCAAAATGCAAACAAACGACAGACCAACAGATGTGTACCCAGCTCTCTCATGGACAGTGAAAGCGTGCACGGTGCATGCATCAGGTTGACAAACCTCCTCCTTCCTTTTGCAGACGAATAATAATGTGGAAAAATTAGTCTCTCCATCAAGCTGCTGGTTTGTGATCCCTGATATAAACTATGGGCATTTCTGTACTAGACGCACGTACATCCATCCAGCTTGTTCACTAATGAATAATGAAAGTGCCTGTTTTATGTTTCCCTCTAAGTTTGTGGAGACTTTAAATGCTGCCAGTGTGTCTCTGCAAATTAATACACTGAACTAAAGAACAGAAAAATGATTAAAATGCCATTAAAATGACCTATAAATCTTTCATTTTAGGAAAGGGCAGTGCACACGGTACATATTCTTACAATCTCAGTGGGAGTAACTAGTCTCACTCCCATTAATGCTTGAGTTAGTGTATGTTGGTAGATCCAGTCTGACATCCTGGTATTTTTACAAAGACCACAAAAGGTACGGCATGTAGAGAGGCTTCACGCAGGACTCAGCTCTGTTTGGAGGTCATTGTGGTGAGATGCACAGCCCCTAATCAGAGCAGGGCTACCACACCACCTGCGGTGGCTGAGAGAGCTGCTGCTTTACCTTGTGGCTGGAGGTGGCCGTCATTGCAGGCTGATCCATGCAGCCCAGGCAGACGTCTGACCCTCAGACTAGCGAGCTGCCTTGGTTCTTCAGGTTTTCCACGTGCTTTTCAGAGACGGCGGGTGACCCCTGAGCCTGAAGGACTCGGACCTTCTCGATTCATGAAGAACCTGCGTGTCACCTCATGCCACCACTTGGTTTTCCAGACATACCAGGGAGGTGGCGCAGGGCTGAGAAGCAGGTGTTCGGACCTCGGCAGGTGAACAGGGTGGCAGGTGAGTGAGCTGGGGCACTGCAGACACAGGGGCTGTCGTCCACAGGGCACCTCACTTCCCTGAGCCTTGGCTTTCTCTTTGGTGACAGAAGCAACGATGCCTGCTCAGTAAATACGAGTTCTTTTTCTTGAAACTAGGTTTTCCCTAAGTGGAGAGAGCCTGGAGTAATTGGAGACGCCTACATTGCCTGGGTCCTTGGTGCCCATTTTCTTTTTAGGGTCCCCAGGGAGTCCCCCCACCACCCCAGGAGCACTCCCTAACCTGCCTGTTACCTTTTAGATGGGCACACTTAGTGTGGGCCACCCTCTTCCGTAGGCACAGTGAGCTGATTGCTGAGCACGCCTGTCACATTATATGGGGTAAAATGCAGCCCTGGACATGGGCCCGGGGGCTGAAGACAGGAGATCAGGGAACGAGTGAAAGCAGTGGAGGGTGAAGTCTGATGGGGAAGGCACCGGTGTGGGTGTGGCCGGGGCCTGAGGGCTGCGTTCTCAGCAGGACACCTGAGCAGCACCCTGGAGAGACCCCCAAATGGGAGCCTGGAGGCCCCCTGACCCTCCCTGGGCTTTGTGGGTTGCCCAGTGCCGTCTGTCTGACTGTCTCATTTCAACTATTGTCTGTATGGATGACAGCCATATCTACATCAGCAGTGTCATTTGTCACGCTGAAAGTAGGGACTTTCTAAATGTCACCAAGAGCCCTGGCTGAGTTGTGACAAGTAACTTCTAAAAGGTAAGCAGTTTACCCTGCATTTTCACACCCTAGAATCAGACTCCATCTGTCTCCTTGGAGTTATGCATTATTGCCCTGTTATTCTGGGCAGAACCTAAATAAAAACTCCATATGGCTTTTTAATTAAACCGTATGTATTTTTTTTCATGATTTAGTCAGCATAAAGTACTTGCTGAAGGAGAATAAAAAACAAAAACAATTGGAAGATACAAAAAGCCCATTTAATTGAATTAGCACCAAATTAAAAGGGCCTGGAGAGGGCTTGACACGTTATAATGGCCAATGACAGCGCAAGTACTGGGACATCCCTGCAGTGTCCTGTGGTTTGGTTTCTCTAACCCGACAGCTCTTTGCTTTGAATGGGGAAAATCAGGAAATACTTGACCATAGCCACATTTGTTGATTCACCCTGTGTTTTCAAAAACATATGTAATTCTCTTAGCTTTAGCACACATTTTATTTGTGTTTATAAAATGCCTCTAAATTTCATATAATCATATGAAAATCATATGATTTTCATATGATTATCATATAATCATATAATTTATAATTGAGGCTGCGTTTTGGATCTGAGTAAAACATTTTACTTTCCTTATGGTAAAACATATGTGCCTTAAAATTTACCATGTTAACCATTTTTTAATGTACAATTCAGTGTTGTGAAGTACATTTACATTGTCATGTAACAGATCTCTAGAACTTCCTCACCTTGCATAACTGAAACATTATACTGTTTATCTTAAAACCGAAACTTTATAGTGTTTATACTAAATACTAAGCCCCATCCCCCACCCCCAGCCCTCGCCAGTCAGTCACCTTTCTGCTGTCTGTTTTTGTGATTTTCACCACCTTAGATTCTCCATATGAGTGGAATCATACAGTGTTCGTCTTTCTGTGACTGGCTTATTTCACTTCACATAATGCATTCAAGGTTCATCCATGTTGTCGAAAATGGCAAGATTTCTCTCTCTTTTTAAGGCAGCATAATATTCCATTATAAGTGGACACCACATTTCTTTATCCATCCATCCTTTGATGGACATTTGGGTTGCTGTCATTTATTTTGGCTATTGTGAATAATGCTGTGATGTACCTGGGTACACACATACCTAGTTGTAAGAGTTCCTTATATATTGTGGATATTCAGTACTTACTGGGTATATGGTTTGCAAGTACAGTTGCTCAACATCACTGATCATCAGGGAAATGCAAATCAAAGTCACAGTGAGATGGCACCTCACACACGTCAGGATGGCTGTTATCAAAAAGACAAAAAATGGCAAGAGTTGGCCAGGGAGTGAAGAAAAGGGAATCCTCATGCATTTGTTGGTGGGGATGTAAGTTGGGGAAGACACTTTGGAAAACAGTAAGGAGGAGCCTCCAAAAATTAAATACAACTACTATGTGACCCAGCAATTCCACTTCTGGGTATTTATCTGAATGAATGAAATAATTATCTCAGTGAGATCTTGGCAGCCCATGTTCATTGCAGCATTATTCACAATAGCCTAAGTGTCCATGGATAGATGAATGGATACAGAGGATGTGAGATATGTGTGACATATCTGGGATCTGATGTACCGCATGGGGACTGTAGTTAGTAATACATGATTTTATACTTGAAATTTGGTGAGAGAGTAGATTCTAGATGTCCTCGTCACACACACACACGCACACACACAATGAAGCATGTGAGGTGACAGATCTTCATTAACTTGATTGTGGTGGTCATTTCACAATGTATACATGTATCAAATTGTCACACTGGTACACCTTAAATATAATATAATTATATTTGTCAATTCTACTTCAATAAAGATGGAAAAACCCATCTTTTTTTTTTTTTTTTTTTTCAAAATCCCTGTATGTTTAATTCAATTAAAAAACAAAGTCCTATCAACACATTCTGAGAAATAATTTGGAAAATGAAATACTCCCCAACTGCCAAGAAGGAGTTAGAATGTACTGTAGCCAAGGTGGGAGGGGAGTTGGCCTGACTGGCACACGCTGCAGTCAGTGTAATCGAGGCTACACGGTGTTGGCAGGAGAAGAAACTAACTGATGGGTGAACTCCATTGTGAGTAACATAACAGGTTTCACCCCCTAAGGAAACTGCAGCAGCCAGAGTGGGAGGGACACATGACAACTGGTGAAACTGCCCTGAAATATTAGGGGAAAGCACAATACCACATAGGTTTCTTTAGCACGATGTTTTCAAAGCACTTCCAATTGGCTGGAAGCCTAAGGTCACAGTTCAGGCAGCTGTGATTTCCCTTGGGGCCTCTTTCTGTCCTGGAGTAGCTCTGTAAAAAGCCAGGACATTCTGAGGCCTGCTGCCACCTGCCAGCTCCTTTAAATTTCAGCCACTGATAAAGCCTTGTGCAGTATGCAAGTTGGGTGACGCAGGGTCTCAGGGAGTCACTAGAGTGGGAAGAGTTGTGGTCACCAGGTTAATGTGGCTTCTGGTTTGGTGCCAGTGCTGAGCCTGGAGCTACTCAGCAAAAGTCTCAGAGCACAACGAGGCCAGTCACTGCCCGTCTGGGGCCTGTGGACTCTGATTGTTTTCCAAGAAAGAGTGAGTGCAATGTGGATGGAGCTGGCTAATCACCAAGAAAGTGCCTCAGGTGTTGGGGGAATTGGGTGGGGCGGGGTCCCAGTGAGTCAGCAGGGTGGAGCAACTGAGCTCACCAGACCAATGAGATTCAGATTTGGCTGGAGTGGGTGGGCTCAACACATTAAAGATGGTTCCAGCCTGCCGGCTGCAGGGCTACATGGGAGGAGGACACAGGGAAAATGCCGCCTGTCCTCCAGCCCTTGCCATGAAGGTGCACACCTCATTCTGCACGCCTACTTACCTCTGACATCTCTGACTCACCATCTCTCCACTGGAGCCCAAGGTGAGTGTCTGCCAGAGAGTGAATCTGTGCGCGGGCCCTTTAAGAGGACGTCTGGGTTTCCTGCTGCCTTCTTTTCCACCAAGACGGTCAGAATCCCCACTGTTTTTCACAGCCAGATGTTGTGGGGGCTCCTCTTCCCAGCACCAGTACTCTGGGTTGGGGAGGCCAGTGTGGGGCTGGGGTCTATCGGCCCCCCCCAGGGGGAACCTCTGCAGCCGAGATATCCCACCTGATTCTCATTCACTACATGTGGGTGTGGGGTCTGCTCTGAGTCTCTGCCCCTCCTACCAGTCTCAACGTGGCTGCTTCTTTGTGTTCTTAGTTATAAAACTGTTCTGCCAGACTTCAGATGGTTCTCTATAATTTAGTTGTAATTTTAATGTGTTCATGGAAGGAAGCAGGCATAGCATTTATCTACTCTGCCATCTTGGATCTCCATCCGATTCTGGTAACAATTTTAAATAGCATTGATACTTATTACTACCAAGAATATGGGGAAAGCGGCACCTATGTATATCGTTGCCAGAAATATAAATTGCTACAACTTATATTTTTAGAGTATGTTCCCAAATTCTATCCAAATGAAGTATACTTTTGCTCTGTCACCTTGCAACCTACTTCGGAGACTTATCCCACAGAAACACAGGTCTTCTGATACCTACAGGAACAAGGGTGTTCAAAATAACATTGTTCGTTGTGGCCCTGTGCACATGACCCATCAGGAAGGGTAAATACACCTTGTGACATCACACAGCCTTAAAACATGACTTTGACCTCTGCCAATTAATTGGTGGGAAAGCCACAGAGTGTTATAGAGAGAATAAGGTGAAAATGAATGTGGACAGAAGGATCCCATTTTCGTAATGAACATATGGACCCAAACTGCTTTTATAAGTGTTACACAAGAGTATATGCGTGCACAGATGGAAATGTGATTTGTCACAATTGTAGTGTGGAGAAAATTATGGATGAATACATAGCAGGTTGTTACTGAGTTTACCAGCCAGCTGGGTGTGTGCACGTGATGGATGGGGGCGGGGAGCAGTGGGCTCAAGGGTCTGAAGGGGAAAGGAGGAGGCGAGTGAAAAAAAATGCATGAAGAAATACATCATGTGTACTATGAACCCTTCAGTATAAAGTTGTGGGTATGCGTATGTGGGTGCTCACAGAAGTTTGGGGATAAAAAGTCAGGTTGTCTATGATATGCTGTTAAAACATGCTATACAAAGTGACTAGTGTGACTGGATTTTGTTAAAAAATAACGAAGGAAGAAAACTCACATCTATGTGTATGTTGGGACAATGCTGTTTGTGGTCAGTAGGATTAGTGATGATTCATTCCCTAATCCATTCTTCAGGGACCATTTAGCATAGTGGTTTTTCATAGTACAAATGAGCAACCAAAGGAGGGAGAGGCCAAGAATTAGTACGTAAAAACCAAAACCCTGTTTTAAGGACCACGTCTGTGCCATTAACTGCTGGCATCACATTCCAGGATCAGGGGTTATGACTTTCTGCGTCTTTTATCCACTGCTCCCTCCTCTTTGATACTCTTTTCTTCCACGTATGCACACCTCATTCTCCCCGTCACACGGAGCTCGCTTAAGGGGAGCGGCTCCTTGGAGATCTATGCTCATTTCTGAGCAAGGAGCTGAGGTCGGTTGGCAGGGGAGCTCACGCGACACGATTCCTGGGTGGGCAGATTCTCGCCTCACAAATCACACCCACGATCCATGAGCCATGATTTCAGCCACATTTGAACAGCATCTCATCTGCTATTTACAGAAATATCTATGAATCACGTCAAATTTTTTTTTGACATTCTCAAGGTACCACTTCCCTCCATATTGACAAGCTAGTTCTGTAATGAGATATTGAAGTGGCATGCTGGCACGCTGGGGTGATGGAGAACATATATTTTTTCTGAATCCAATGAAACAAAAATGGGTTGAGTCCCTACTGTGTGCTAGAAACAGGTTGTGTGCTGCAGGAGACACACTGGAAACGCAGTGTTCTTCTCCCAGCTAGACAGTGAGTTTCTTCAGGACAGGACACAGCACCTTGTAAAGCCTCCTTCACTGAGATCCAGAAAGGGAAACTCGTCTTCTGTGTGAGGGCACAGGGAAGATGAAGCCAGTCCATCAGCGCTCTCCCCATCACTCCATGCCTCGTCTCTTGACTGTGTCACCTGTCACACAACGATTTCAGTGGTATGCACACCTTTGACCCTCCCACCTGGTGGCCACAGCGAGAATGGTGAGCCTTCTCAGTAAGGCACGGCTTTCACTGCACAGCTTCCTTTACCTGAAGCCTCCATCCCAGACGGGCCTCCCCAGCTGGCCTGTTGCCTCTCAGTCTCCACTGTGGGGGGCAGTGCTATGGTCACCGGGCTACGCAGGAGAGCCAGGTTCCAGTGTTGCCTGTTTCAGCCGCATTTGCTGTTGACTGTGTCTTTAAGCAGTTTATGAACATGAGCCCTTCCATTAGTCAGATTGGGAGCTGATGCTATTTCTGCCGTGAAGCGAGGGGCAGTGGTATCTGGCGCAGTCTAAGCATGAAATGCATCTAAGTGTGACCTTCCTCCTTCAGAGGGCATGAGCTCCTAACCTGAAGGGTTTGCTCGCACTCTAATCCTGGGGCTTCTCCTCAAAGCCTCCAGGTGCCTGCTGGGTCCTTCCCCGTAGCTCTCAGCAGCGCCGATGGCACCTTCTTGCCAAGGTCCCCCCTGCCACCTGAGTAGTGTCCTTGCTGGGACGTCATCTCTGTGGCACCATGAGGGGAAGGCCTGCGGTGGGCGTCCTGTCTCTGCCGTGCTCATCCTTCAAGCTGCTCAACATAAGCTTGACAGGTGCTGGGGGCCAAGAGCATTTTCTTCACTTGAGAATGACAGACACACAGAGGACGCCTCCCAAAAACTATACACATTGTAAGAAAGGAAAAAACCTGTATTAAAACTGTAATACTCAATATATACCGAAAACAAAAGATGAATACAAGTCACGTTTGACTTCTGCAATTATAAGAGGTGCTCAAAGTGGTTCCCGTCAGCATAATTTTAATAGTTTTTTCCTTTCTTAAAATGTGTATACATTTTGTTGGCCCCTTCTGCGTGTGTGTGTGTTAGAATTAAAATATAGAACTGAAGTTAAAAAATGTCTTCCCATCCCCACCTCTCCAATATTTCTTAAGAAATGGTGACCTGCTTTCTGGTGGATGACTTGTAAGCCACACCCAGATGTAATGCCAAAGGGAATGTACCCTTATTACTTTGGTCTGTGTGCAGAAAAGAAATGACATGAGAACACCATTTAAAATAAGTGAATAAATGAATACGTAACTAAGAGAGGGGAGGAGACTTTTGGAGGTGATGGGTGGGTTTATGGCGTTGACTGGTGATGGGAGACGGGTGTGTGCTTACCTCCGGTCTCAGGTTGTATACACTAAATAGGTAGAGCTTTTGTATGTCAGTCATCCATCAATAAGATGGTTCTTTTAAAAATTACCATTTTAAAATTTCTTGGTTGGTGCATAGCTGGTTGAATGTGCCCACCTGCCCACTTGCACATTCCGCCGTAAGGAAGGAAATTAATTTCTATGTAACGATGAGTTTCACATGAAAACTTCAGGAATAGGATTTTCTCAATATTTAGGAGTGTTTTTTGTTAGTAGACTTCAGTGTATCTCGTGGATGAGTGTCATTTTATAACCAGTCTCTCTTTGGATTTTCCATTCCTTGCAGTTTTGTCCATGGCCTGGGTCTCTTTCAAAGACCCCAGAAATTCATAGTTAATTAGAGGAAGAAAGGGAAAGTAAGGGTGTGTAGGGAAAAACTCAGGAGTCTCTCAGGCCTGACCTCAGGATTCCCTCCTGGTGTCTGCAGGTGGCCAGATGTGGATTCATTCCTTCCGTCTCTGGCCACCACCCGGGAGGCTGACAGCTGTGTTGGTGGTGTGACACTGCCCCTGGGCTGCCCGGGCATGCGCTGGTGCCCTGTGCCCCAGCACTGCGTACACCTTGGAAGGAGACCCCACAGCTACCTGGGAACTAGGTGCAGGTAGAGCAATGTCTCTGGTCGGTAAATACCTTCACATAAAATTACAAAATAATGATAATCATGTAACATTGTGTTTTCTAACTATAGATTAGATTTCCCAGCAGAGTCAGTTCTCAGAAAACTGGGAGTTTATGTACATTTCATTCCTTATCTTTTTGTTATTTATTTTTTATAAAGGAGTAAACTTGGTTTTTGGAATGGTCTTAAAGTTACAGGACATTGATTTCCCCTGTGTCAAAATGACTTGTGGCAGAGGCGGATGTCGCAGGGAGGCCAGATGAGTTGGGAAGCCCCAGCGCTGCACTGGGGGTGGCTGGGTACTGGGTGGCTGGGCGGTGGGGCCGTGTGTCCCCAAAGGCCGGAGGGGGTGGGCGTGGGCATCAGGGTCCCGACAGCCGGGGCGCACAGCCCTGCGGCCTTCGCTGGTTGACCACGGCGCTGGGGCGGTGAGAGACCCGGGAGCCTGTCATGTCATCTGGGTAAAGCGATGTGGAAACACAGCTCCAAGCGGGGAGAATGACCCGTTTTCTTTACAAAGCGCCTTTCCCGGGACTTTGAATTTCCCGGTGAGCGTGTCCAGAAGACGCTGCGTGGACCAGGGGAGGGGGTAGGTTGCGAGCCATCGTGTGGCTGGGGCCGGAGGTGGCACCGGTCCGCTGCGTGGCTGAGCCGCTGGGTCAGGCTGACGCAGGTCGCTTTGGCTCCTCAGAAAACCCAAGACACGCCCACCCTCCCGCGTCCCCCATCCACAGAGCTCTGGACGGCAAGGCGTCCTCTCCGTGGCCTCTTGCCTGGTAACCTGACCACGCGCCTGCCGCTGTGGGCGGGACGTGGGGAGCCTGTTGCTCCGAGCGCCCAAGGAAAGTTCCTTCCACCCGGCTTCCCGCGCTCACGTCTGCGCCAGGACTCGCGTCCTGTCCCAGCCCATAGCCGTCACCTGCCCACCAAGTTCCCTCTTATTAACCCTGGTCTGTAGGTTAACAAGGCGCGCTGCCAACTCGCTGCCCTGGGGGAAGCCAGACTGCACTGAGGGTGGCGCCAGGGCTGGCATCGCATCCCGTGCCAGGTGCGAGGCCGTCTGGGGACACGACCTGGGACATGACTAGGCGCCCCTGCCCGCCTGCGAGCCCCCGGGTCTGATCCCGCGTGGGACTGTACAGGCGGAAATGGGTTTCTGCGTGGGTGGGGACAGCTCCACAGAAGCACCGCACCGGAGTAAGGACAGTCCTGTCAACAGGAGCTGGGATGTCGCCAAGAGTTTGAAAACATCTGCCAATCTTGCCTTTTTATTCCCTGCTTATCTCGGCGGTGAGTCCCCTTCTGGTGGCATAAAAGTGTGTGAGTCTCACTTTCTTAGTGCCTTTAGGGTGGTTTATTGGTATATTCCTCTCTCACCAGCTTGCCGTTTCACATATTTAATAAGGAAAAGAACTTACAAACACTTAGAAGGTGCCAGGTGCTGTTCTCAGCACTTTGTACGTATTAAGTCATTTAATTTTTAAAACAAACCACAGTGCAGTGTCGCGCCCTCCGTAGAGGAGGAAACTGAGGCCCAGAGAAGCCTGTCCTGTCCCTGGGAGCGTCTTCAGAGGCCTGTAGCGCAGTGGCCGCCAGGTTTGTCTCATCTGCCTGACGTTGTCAGTGCCGCAGACCAGGGTGGGATGCTATGGGGTACCCCGGGGGGCCCAGATCGCTTACCCGGTAATGTCACTGTCCAGCATGCTAGCCACGAGCTGCACAGGCCACTGGGCACTGGGCATGGAGATGGTGCAGGCTGAGAGGCGCTCCTGCTGCAAAAGACACAGTGGTTTTCCAAGACCTGGTGTGAAAACACGATGTACAGTATTCCATCAACAATTTTATACTGACTGTTGAAATGATAATATCTTAAATATATTGGGCCAAATAAAATACATTACACAAATTAATCTAACTTTTTTCTTCTTGCTTTTTAAAAAGGTGGCTGCTAGAAAATTGAAAATAACCTGTGTGGCTGGTATTGCATGGCTGTGGGACAGTGTTGGCCTGTCATATTGAGAGGGCGGGAGGTGGCCTCACCCTGAGGCAGAGCTGGAAGTGTGTCCCCTGTGAATGTGAAGTGTTGGGAAGAATAATGCAGCAATGGGTGTCATGCCCCATGTTGCTGAGGCTTGGGAATCGGCTGAGTAGGGATGCGGGGGCCAATGGCGGGGGGGTGTGTGTGGCTACACGCTGGTCCAGTGTTCTCTTGAGTCCAGCTGTCCCCGAAAGTTCCATGGGCTGGGATGGAGACCACCACCCCACATCCTGCAGGTCAAGGTCAGCACCTTCTGGCCCAGGCTTGTTTTGTCACTGACGATCTGTTGGAACCCAGCCGTGTGTGTGTGTGTGTGTGTGTGTGTGTGTGTGTCCATGTCTATGGTTGCCTTTATGCTTCCTTAGCAGAGTCCAATAGATGAGCCAGATCCCGTGGTCTGAAAAGCCTAAAATCTTTCCTGTCTGTTTATAAGAAAAGTGTGTGCAGCTGCTGTAAGCCTTCAGCCGGGCTCCCACACTCTGCTCTCTGCCACCTTGTGATATCTGATGTGATAGCTTAGGCTGGGGTGGGGGAGGGGAGTTCAGAATTTTCCTGTTTGTCCTCTGCACTCTGGTAACTGTTATACCAAAAGCGAGCATCTTCTCAGGGTTCTCCATGGAAGCAGAGGCAATAGGAGAGCTAGACACAGATCCAGACAGAGATACAGACCCAGATGTCACAGGAGATTGCTTATAGATACGTAGTTATGGGAGCTGAAATTCTCCATGATCTGTTGTCTGAAGGTGGACGACTCAGAGAGCCGCTATAGTGGTTCCAGCCAAGTCCGGAGGCCTGAGAACCTGGAGCTCTGGTGTCCAAGGGACGGGGATGTCCTTTCCTGCACCTTTGGGTTCCATTCAGGCCCCCCAGGGAGTGGATGACGCCCCAGTGACACCCTCACAGACACCCCAGAAACGGTGCATTGCCCACTCTCGGTTGGGGCTTCCCTCTCCCCCACCAGGCTGACACACTCAACTAGCCGTCACAGCTGGGGACCCAATGTGGTGGTTCCTGCAGCAAGCATTTCATCCTGTGCCTCGGATGCGGATGACCATGGGTGGGTGTGGGGACCCAGGGGGCCCCCTTTGAGCTCCAGCCAGGGCCCCTCTGTCACCTGGCCCTGCAGGCACTCAGCTTCCACTCCAACAGTCACACTGGGGCATCAACGACAGTGTCAACTCCCGCCAACTAAGAGGCTTATTTACCTGGCAGGTAGTGTCTGTTTTCCCCTTTGAGGAGGGGACGAAGAGCCAGTCAGGGACACTGAGCTTCTCTCTCTGGTCCTTCATCCAGCCCGAGTGTCAGTTGGGTTTCCAGCTTCCATGCTTTCTTTCTGCTGTATGACACTTCCTGCAGGTTGACCATCCACTGGCAATTTCAGCCAGTGTGACCTCAATTTCCAGGCGATCCTGTCTATTTCAGTGGTGGGTGTCCCTGTAGGACGCTTGTGCATGACAGCGCCCTGGAGTGGCCTCACGCCCGGCACGGGAGCACGTACAAATGTGGACATCACTGTCAGTCAGGATGCTTTCAGCCTTTAGCAAATGGGACCATGGCATCATCACGTTTCCCCTGCAGCAGGTGACGATGCTGCCTCACGACACACTTACCAGTGTCATCTTTTACTCTCATGACTGCATTACGCTTCCACGGGGGGTGGGGGGGGGGTCAGCCAGACTGTACTTAATCATCAAATACTCATTTTAAGCTTTTTGTCCCCCTTTCAGCATTTTCTGAGGTCCCTCTTCCTGTGTAATTTTACTAGGAACAAATTAATCACTTCCTAGGTTTAAACTGAAACAATTTTGAGTGATAAAGACGGCTTTTTAGCTAATTTCATTCTAACCCTAAGCATAGAGAAAGCATGGATTTTGGTCTCTTTGACACAATTTTGAGTAGCAGAAGCAATTTTTGACATGGTGATGAAAAAGCCCAGACTTAGCTGGTTCTGTCACATTGTCCGTTTGAATCACTAAACTAAGGATAAGCCAACAGGTTATTTTCTTTGTCTTTCAAAGTTTGCCATTGAAGCATAATATTTACCATTTTAGGAAATTGTTTAAATTTCCACTGGAAACGTGCACAGTCCGCTGCGGGCAGGCCCCTGGGGAGGTCAGCTGCAGGTGTGGGCAGATGTCTTTCTGTGTCTGTCTCCATTTCCGGTTCCCCAGGCTCAGGCTGCGGCTCTTTTCTTTAAACCCCAAAGCACAGGATTGCTGTAGCAGCACCTGTGGGGCCTTGGCTTTCAGAACATCACTTTGCCGGTTTCTGCCGGGTCAGGGAAGGGTGGCTGGGTCAGGAGGAGAAGCGTGGGATGATTTGTTCTTGAAACAAAGGCGATTTTGCTGTAATATGCACAACACACTCACCGTGTTAGCTGAGGACCCCTCTGCCGCGTGGGTTCCCCTGTCCCTGCTGTAGCGCTGAACTCAGCTTCCTGGTCTGCCACCAGCAAGGTCCAGAGTCCCGGCCTGAGAACTAGCCTGACCTTGGAGTTCACCTCTTCCAGCTTTTGCAGGGAGTGGAAAGCATGTCTCTGAGAAAGGAGACGACCGTTGAACCTGGGGTTGGAGTACCCTTTACCCATCTCACAGTGCTTTCCTGGGTGGGAGGTGTCTATTCACTCCACAGGCATCTTTCCAACTAAAACCTGGGTTTACTTAGCTTGCCTTTAGTATTTCCAAAGAATAATGGCAGCCCGGCACTGACATGCTTTTCCTAACACGTGGATCCCAACAGGGCTGGTGCCGAGTGCAAAGCCAGCCGAGGCTTTTAAACGTGAACATGCTAATTAAACGGCAACTCAGTTTGCTCCTGGCATGAAGGGAGACTCAAGTCTGCTTCGTGCTGATAAACAAATACGTGCTTAATACAAGAGTGGCAGCAAGAAAGCGACTGAGCGTGCGTGGGGATGTCTAAAACTTGATTGACATGTAGGCAATTATTTGATAACATTGCAGTGAAGGGCACCCCCTCCCCACATTTGGCAGATTAAGGAAGCTACCTTGACTTGGGACTTCTGGAGTCACACACATGTAAGTTTTTACCCAGCGTCCTGTAGCATAGCGGTATAGTAAAGGAACACGGACGTGAATGTTAAGCCTGACTTAAGGTCGTAGGATTCTCCTGTTGCCTAGAAAAAGGGCCATGTTTTATTTCCATGGCCGACCGCAGCTCCTCTGTGGCGTGGTGGAGTGGGGAGTGGAGTTCGCGCCCCTGCCCCTGCCCCTGCCCCCATAGCTGTTCTCTGTTGGCCGACATGCCCAGGTGTCTCACTGGACGGCCACTGCTTTCTGGGCAGGAGCCTCCATAACGACCCCACGTGGTTACGCCTGGGTTCCTGTTGCCAAACCCGGGACCAACTAGGACGCTGCTGCCTGAGCCCACAGCATCAGAGCTGCACATGTAGGCTGAGCGCCCTAACGTTTAGAGTTCAGAGGTTACATTTTATTTCTTGATGTGGCTAGAGGTTTGTGTTGATGTTGCAGTAACTCACTCAGTTGTGTACTTCTTGTGGCTTGTGTACTTTCCTTTGTGTGTGTTTTGTTTGATAAAATTGTTAAACATGCAGATACACAAGAGTCTGGTAAAAATTAAAATGAAACCAGTTTCTATGTTTGTGCCCCGTCCTCCACTTGACGTGTTGAAACTTGACCCCCAAGGTAATGGTGTCAGCAGGTGGGGCCTTTGGGAGGTGAGTAGGTTACGAGGGGGGCCCTTACCACAGGGCTAGTGTCCTTATAAAAGAGACGCCAGGGAGCCCCTGTGTGAGGGCAGCGCGCGGACGGCCGTTTGAAACCTAGAAGAGGGACCTCACGAGAACACGACCATGCTGGCACCCTGACCTCCAGAACTGTGAGAAATAATTTTCTGTTGTTTGCAAACCACACGGTCTGGAGTGTTTTGTTACAGCAGCCCCAGTGGACTAAGAGAGCCATTCTTGTTATTATTTTAGTCTGCCTAATGCCTTGGTAACAAAATAACCTGGGGTTACCAGTGGGTCCACACGACAAAGATGTATTTCCCGCTCACAAAACCTGCTGTGGGTCGGTGCTCATGAGGGAGGCTGCTTCTCAGTGTGACCAGGCTCCCTTGTTTAGTGGCTGCCTCGTGGCTCCATCGTCTCGACACAAGCAGGGCCAGAGCAAGCTGGAGGGCCCCTTCCCGGCATCCTTGCTCCCGCAGGGAGTTTTTCCCTCTGGAATCGAGTCCAGAATTCCCGTGATATCTCAGGCTCCTCACTTGAGGCGGAGTCACAAAACTCAGAGTTTCGGGCCATGGGCACACGTGTCCCAGCATAGACCCCCAGGTAAATAACAAGCCAATCAAATGAACGATGAGGATGAAAGCCAGGAAGTAATACCAGGCTTTCCAGCTCCTCTTCAGCTTAAAGCGTAGATCCTAAGGCTGACAGTGCAGACCCCTCCCGACACCCACGTGTCCTCACGGCTCCCGAGTCTTCTGCAGGCGAAGCACAAGCTCCGAGCTGCCCCTCGCCCTCCACTTAGCTCCAGCCTTAGTCCTACCTGCCGCTGGGCCCCCTCAAAGGCACAGTTCCTGTCGTGACGTCTCCTTCAAGGAAGAACACTTAGCTGCACGTGATGAGACCAGGTTCTTCCCCAGTCCTCTTGACCATGTGGGGCCCCCAGTCACTTGGTTGGAAGAGGACGTTGAAGGGGAAGAGCAGGTTTTGTGGGCGTCTCTTGAAAGGCTGGGCAAAGATGTGTCCGGCATCTGGGGGACGCAGCACTGGGCGGTCAGTGCTGGGTGACAGAGTTGTGCTTTGGTGCCAGTCAGGCCGTGAGTCCTCTGACAGGACATCACCACCTGGGCTGCTTTGTCCTTTGCCGTGGCTGTCTGAGCGAATCCACTCTGAGACACCCGTCTGCTTGGAGGCCCCCTAACCTCCATCAGGTGTAGTGACCCTGGGACCAGAGACAGTTCTTCCCGGGCCTGGGACATAACATCCAACAGGTGTCTCCTGATAACCAGCTTGGCCAGTACAGTAATGAATCGTGGCCAGAGTGATGATTTAAACCCAAACGTGTCCCAGCATAGGGCTCAACTATAAATAGCTGTCAGGCATATCCTGAAAGATACTTTCAATCTATTATGGTTTACAAGTAATATGCAGATTTTGTTCCAGAAGGATTGTTGGAAAACAGCATCAATGCCTTTGACACCTGGAATTGTGCTTTGCGTTTGTGAGTACCTTCCCTTGAGGGTCTTGACTTATTCAGACAGTGGGTCCTCAGTGTTTGCAGATTTCTCTTTTCCACATCAGCCTAATTGCTAAAATGGACCTGTAATTCAGACATCTATGCTTCTGGCACTTTCACGGTCCTTTGTGGACACGCCCGGAGGTGCAGAAAATTTGACTCACTGAGGTGGAACCAGGTGTGGGGACAGAGCCAGGAGTGCAGTTTCCAGGCTCTGGGCCTCACGTGGAAAGGTGCTGGCTCAGGTAGTAAATGGCCATCAACTGTGGTTGGATGACAATCAGCTGTGGCTAGTTGCCGTCAGCTGTAACCAATGAGCCATTGACCACTAATGTAACTGCCGTGGCTACGCTAGCAGAAAATGGTGGCTAGCAAGAAGATGGTGGCTGAGCTAGCAAGAGTGGATTGCAGCTAGTGAGTCGAATCGGTTGGTTGGCAGGCAGAGAAGCGGACAGCAGGTTGCAGGTCATATGGCTGCAGCCTCCAGAGAGAATACAGTGGTATGACTCCCCTATCTATGGCTCTGTGGGTGTTCCTTTTTGGCCTCACCATGTCCAGCATTCTTATGTGGGGAGTGGGAGCTGAGACTCTGCGTAACACCCTGCATGACACCAGGTGACGCTCTGCTGTTTTGTTCCAGCTCATTTTGTCAACAAGTGTCCTTTTCGTGGTCTATTTAGTGCCAGACTTTTGTGCTTTGAGTTGGTGGTTTCACTGACAACAGCCCCAGGTGTGGTGTGGAGTGCTGTGCAGCATTGCTCAGATCAGCCTCCTGCCGCAGGCTCCAGTTACTGCTGTTTGTAGTGGGTTCCATGGTAATGAATCAACAGTACACGTTAAACAAGGTGTCTTTTAACCAAAGCACACGTAAGACAGGGTTGTGCACTGATGGGGATGAAAATGTGACGGGGCCCCCAGGGACCTAACCCTGCATTAGCCCTGGGAACAGTGATGGGTGACACCAATTCAGGGATTGCAGGGACGCACAGAACAGAACCGCCGAAACGAGAACCGACGTACTTTCCTTCTGAGATTTCTCTTCACCGAGGACAGCATTCTTGGATCCATTTGGGCTGTCTGTCTGCCTCTTGTGACAGACGCATGTTTATCTTGTGACAGATCGAAGACAGGTCCATGGAGACTTGGCTACGGGGTCAGAGAAAATGTGCTGTCATCAGAACCAACCCGGGACTTCTGACCTGGATTGCTCTCTAACTCACCAAATAAGATAAATGTCTGTTTCCAAGGACGTGTGGAAAGCTAACTGCTCAATCTGTAATTTACTGTAGACAATAGAAATGTGGCATTGACAGTGCAGGAGGAAAACGTCATTTGCTGAGGAGAAGGTCTAGTGAGCCCCTTTCCATATGGGTGGGCAGGGACTCCATAATTATTCGAGTTTCTGGATTATTTATACTGTGCTTCACTATTATGCCTATTTTTACTCCAAGTACAGCGGTTTGGAAGCGAAGGGACTCAGAAAAAACAGAAATTAAAATAGATTTACGTCAGGAGTGGTCGACAGTTTGGAGTTTGATAGTCTATAAAAACTTGAAAATTTCTCTCTTTCTATTTGGCCCTGGGGCGTAAGCTATCAACTGAGCTGACACACTTGAGCTGATGTACAAGAGCATTTCGTCCATAATATCTCCTTTGCTTATCTGGTATTAAATAGAGAGGAGAAAAATCACTTGGTGAAAATATCCACTCCCAATCTGTGATAGACTGAAAAGGTTACAAATCCAGTTGTGATCCGACTCCGGACTAAGTGGGGCGGCTTTCGTGAGAGAGGAGTCTTCTTGGGCAATAGCTTGATCTGCCTCCAACTCCCGAGTGTTTCTGTCAGAGACGGTTGAGAAGGAGCTGTCACCACAGGGCACCCCTGCACCTGGAAGGGAGGCGATTCCGGAAGAGCCTAGCCTGAGGCATGACCTCTGCCCCGCAAGTCACCCCGGAGGATGGGGCCTCTCGGTCCTTCCTTGGTAAAGCTGGTGCTTGATTTTCCAAACGATGCACATTTCATCTTGTCTTATGTCCAGAGTCTGTGAGGATCTCTGATTCCCAGCTCATGATCCTGTGGAATTTACATTCTAGAGAAGCAGCAAATTGTTTAAACATTTTTAATAAAAGTAACAATAATAACGTTAACATCTCTTTAAAATTCAGCTGAAAATGAGCATATTTGAATCTCCAATGCAAGAGAGCTCCCAGTGAATAGATTACAAATATTATGATACTGCAATTAGGGGTAGCTTTCCCAATTTAAATAATAAACATTTTCCCAATTTATTTTTATTATATAAAGTGGAAATAGTCGATCCTTTTAACCTACGTTATCATGTCATTTCGAGACTCAAATAAAATGGTGTGGACAACTGTCTCCACAATCGCCACGTTCTACTTGTGAAATGTTAGGTGTGTGTGAATTTTGTCCTTCCTCCAAATAGAATTTAGAGTTCAGGTAAAACATCCGCACATTTGGAACTTTTCTAACCTGTAGAAGGAAAATTGTCACAATCATGCAGCATTTGGGCTTTTTTTAAAATTAAACTTATTGGGGTGACATTGGTTAATAACATTATGTAAGTTTCAGTGTACAATTCTGTATGACACCATCTGTGTATTGCATTGTGTGCTCCCCACCCAGAGTCTGGTCTCCCTCCGCCCCATGTATTTGACCCCCGTCTCCTCTTCATTGTCCCCCCTCCTCCCTGCTGACCACCCTCCTGTGGGGTGTCTGTGACTTTGTTCCTTGGTGTGGAGGGCGCCCGACCCTGAACATGGCACCACACGGGGTCCCAGCTTCTGTCTTTCCCCACCACACACGCATTCCAAAACACATTTGAAAACATTCAACTGATACCCCAAGAGAGAAAAATCTCAGATGTTTTTAATGAACAGGAGATGAGAAATGAAACATAATTTTAAAGCGCTAATATCACTGAAGTTATGATTCATAATATGCTGTGCATTTGTTTTGTGTGAGGCCAATATTATTCTATTTTGATGAACATAAAACCGATGACAGGTTTGTACACATTCACTGTTATCCTTGGTCCTCCTCAACTGTCTTTTTAACAAATAGGTGTTTAATTTATGAACATTTAAAAACTGAATATGAAGAATGGAAATAGTTAAAGACCTTTCTATGAGTATATGTATGTATACAGACCAGAATCATAAAGATGGTTTCTTTAGTTTTATATTCTCTTTCCGTTTCATTTTCTGAGATTTTTGTGTTATCAGAAGTCCTCAGAAGTACCACTTTGAATGACACGATAATATTTTCACTCCTGTGGGTAAAATATGCGTATTTCTTAACCATCCTTCTACTCGTGGGCACGTGGGTTGTTTGTGGTGTTTTATTAAAAAAAAAAATACTGAAGAGCATCCTCGCACATAAATCTGGCATGCTACTTAATCGTATTTACATTTCCTTACAGATCGTACTCACTCTACATATTCATGCACTGCCAGCGTGATATTGTCACATGTGCCATGCACACATGCGTGCTCAAGGGCCCACCCTTCTAACAGAACGACTCAGTGACTGCATGCGTGGTTTCTATGAGTAGGAAGCACAATTTTAGTACTTTGTGGATTCTAAAATCACTCTTGCAATTTCTAAACTTTTAACAAATCAATAAGAAGGCATTTATCTTGAAATTAATCTAGAAATTAAAATATTCCTAATGTGTTTCATAGCATTAATCTGCATTTTTCTGACTTGCATGTTGTAATGAAGACACGACAAATTCCTACAGACACACACATGTGACTTAAAAGGGCCTGATGTTTCTCAGCCCTTTCAAATTCAAATGAAGTCAGAAGTGAAAAACTATGCGTGTCTTATCACCGCCCATTCAGAGGATTAAGAAAGATCTTACAGAGAGAAGAAACATGGAAAGAACGCTGACATTTCCAGGCAGTGCTTCTTCTGGCTTGCTCCTGTCCCTGTGGCAGGCGTCAGGCAGCGCCCTGCGTCCCACTTTTATTGGCTCAGCTTTGAAAACAAAATGTGTTCTGAAGTAATTCACAAATTCCTAGGAAAGCCACCTGCTTTCAGGGGAGGAGCTCTAATGGGGAGTCAGGGCGGGGCTGGTCTCCTTTCCCTGTGTCTGGGGGTCCGGGGTGGGCGCAGTCCTGCACTGACTGTGGACAGGTGACCCCGTCATCGGAGGAGACGCTGTGGGCTTGGCTACCTGCAGCCACCCAGCCGCCTCTGAGCCCCACCTGGTGTTCTCAGGGAGGGGTGAGGTGTGGCAGGAGCGAGTGGCATCCCTCCTCACCCACACGGGGACACAGGAAGTCCTGCCCGGGTACCATGTTGCAGAGAGCAGGGTAAAGGAAAAACTCTTTTTTCTACTTGCAACACTACTGACAGATGTGTGCACTTCTACAAACCCAGCATTTCTCAATGGACGTGGCCGGTGTCCTGTAATTTGACTTTATTCCCACACTATCTGCCTGAACTGAGCACAGATCTCAGGTTAGGGCCTTGGTCCCACAAGACTGCCCCCACCACACCTCACCTGCCAACTGCAGGTCCAGAATGCAACGCTTTTGGCTGACGGGCTATGAATGGGGGCTCCCAAAACCCCCTTCTCAAGTTTGATAACTTGCCATAATGGCTCACAGAACTTGCAGAAACACTTGCTGATACTTGTTGTTTATTACAAAGGCTGCAGCTCAGGGACACCAGATAAAGAGACACACAGGGTGAGGTGTGACAGGCCAGCCTGGAGCTCCCAACCCCTATCACCACCCTCCCAGCACCTGTGCGGGGTCCCCAAGCTGGAAGCTCTCCAAACTCTGCCATGTAGGGTTTTTATGGGGGTTCCATTATGGAGGGTGATTGATTAAGTCACTGGCCATTGGTGGTTAACTCAATCCCCCGCCCTTTGTGTGGGAGGTGACAATTAAAAGAAGCCATCACCTGAGTCTCTTTCTACTCCAGATAATAACATCACTGCTACTGTTCTATTTTAAAACTAGTGTTTTTAAGAGTCGATTTATTTTATTTCTTGTTCATAGACTATTTAAGTTAATAGGGGGTCTTATAGAGACTGTAAGTGTAATTTGGTTGACACCAGCTGTTCCTCTTTTCTTCCTTTTTACACTGGGAGGAAATCCCCTCCCTAATTCCCCTTTCGGGATTGGACCATCGATAAGCTGGTCTGTGTATTACCAGAGTCACTTTATTCTGACTGGCGAGGCTGCTGGAGGAAGAACCAGTGTCTCCTTGAGGCCACGAGCCAGCATTAAGTGGCCCCTGGGGGGCTCACCATGGGGAAATAACTCCATGTCTTCAGGGTCACTGTGACCTGCACTGCTGGCACTGAGACTAGAGTGCAGTGACATGATGACAGTCGTGCAGTGAAGTCATTGGGGTGATTTCCCGGGTCCACACAGAACCCGAATGAACAAGTCCAGACTTTCTCAGTTCCCCACGCGCCCTGCTCAATTCCCCAGGGTCCCTGCTTGGTTCCCATGCGCCCTGCTCTGTTCCCTCCATTCTCTGCTCTGTTCCCTGCGCTCTGCTCTCTTCCCTACGTTCCCCGCTCTGTTCCCTGTGCTCTGCTCGGTTCCCACGTGCCCTGCTGTGTTCCCCACGTGCCCTGCTTGGTTCCCACGCACCCTGCTCTGTTCCCTATGTTCCCTGCTCTGTTCCCCGTGCCCTGCTCTGTTCCCCACGCGCCCTGCTCTGTTCCCTATGTTCCCCACTCTGTTCCCGTGCCCTGCTCTGTTCCGCATGCGCCCTGCTCAGTTCCCACGCGCTCTGCTCTGGGATGTGGTTCCTGTGCGGGGAGGGCGGCGCGCCCCTGACACATGAAATGCTGCGGAGCAGGTGTAAGTGCACCTCATCCTTGTTATGCTTGCAGTGTTTCTTCAGGCAGGTTGTGGATGCGCCCTGCCTGCCCCGGGCTCTGCCCTAGACCAGGACAGTTGCCAGCCGGTAACTTATTTTCCTCGTCATGAGCTAACAGGTAACTTCATTATGCGTTAATTTGTAACTTGGCTCAGTTAAGCACATTGTGGCCCTGAGGGCGCTCTTTCTAAGTGTCTAAATAGAGACATCTGAGAACCCAGGTCTCCTTTCCTTATGGATTCTCAATGCAGCCGGCTTCCAGTTATTGGGGCTCGGGGAGCAGGGACGACTGAGAACCTGAAAACCAGAAATCCCGAGCCCAGCAGCCTGCTTCCGTTTATCTCACCTTCACACCAGCAGCGTTTGACAAGCACCACTGACAGGAAGCTGAACTGACTGGCTCACATTCCATCTTCCCTCCTTCCTTTCAAGCCTGGGCTAACGAGCAAACGAGCAAGCACATGGGGCTGAAGGGAGAGAGAGAAGCGTGGCTGGTCCCCACTGCAGCACCCACCACAGAGCAGCTGCCATCTGGTGGGCCATGCACAAGTGGGAGGTCACATCTGGTAGGAAGATTGTGCCCACAGGGCTGGCGCAGGGTAAAGAGAGGACCTGACTCCTTCCTCCTTCCAGAAAATCCCGTTATTTCCAGGCAAAAACATCATAGGAGCCTGGTCAGTTTCTCCACCAAGGCATGTTATGTTGCAGAATTCAACCACCGTCTTGTGTGCTGACGAGGTTTTACTGTCTCTCCCTTTAAATAATGCTTCTTATGCTGGTGATGACGCCCTGTTTTAGCATATACTCATTTCCCTTTTAAAATTGGAGCCCAAAATATACTTTGTTTTCAAAACTTGACACTTTCAGCTTGGTCTTCTGTTGTGAGCCTGTGAGCGCTATGTGAACACTTCCACTTGGCTTGTTTCAGGGTAAAGTAGGGTTTGTCTCTGCTTTGAAGCCTCACACTCGGAAGTCATAGCGGGGTCATTGCTTTTCAATTCCGATCTCCTTCTTCCATGACTGGTGAAGTAAGAGCTCTGAAGCAACGCAGTGGTGGTGCACGGTGGGGTGGGAGGTGAGGTCGGCAGGGAGCGTGTGGGAGGGCCAGCCCCGGCCACGTGTGCTCTGCCTGGGGTGCTGCGTGGGCTTGGTGGCCCAGAGACACCCACGCAGCTCACCAGCGGGTAAGACCCCGCTGTCAGCCGGGGCTGTTCCGAAGGTGACGGGGAAGATGCACGTAACTGAGGGTTTAGGGACGGCAGACCAGAAGTCATTTCCACACTCAGAGTTGTTGCCCACACCCAGACTATGGGACGGTAGGAAGGAGATCGAGGGGATTCCGTCACGACTGACACCTGGTAGTCAGCCCTCTGGTCAGGCCTGGTCTTTGTGCAGTCCCTGCAGTACTGACGGCTGGCCACTGCCCCTCTGTGCGTGGGGACTGGGCCTCACCCTCCTGCCTGGAGCGGGCTGCACTTGAAATGACATGATTAAAACCTCGACACCTAGTTAATTCTTTTTATGTTCAGGAAGTAAACCCATCCTGAGGCAGGCATTTTCTGCACCTGTAAATCAGGTGGGTGTCTGGGAGATGGTTAGTTCTATTCTGCTGCATTGTAGGTGGGACGTAATTTGCTTCCTTTGTTGTTTTTGATCCATTTTTATCATCCTCTCCAAGTTGAATTTGTTTATCCAAACAGAGCACATGAAGAATGGGGAGGAAAGGAGATTAAAGTAAGAAGGATGTTCCCTGCATCAGAAATGCAGCAGACATATCTCAGGAGAGGAGCGTCAGAGGCCTCGAGGAGGGATTAGTTAAGGGCACGGCCACGGTGCTGAATTTAAAGTGTGTTTGTAAACTATTAGTTTTTTTTAAAAAAAATAATTATTAGCAGGCAGTGGGACTGAACGGACAAATAAAGAGTTTCCCCACAGACCTGAAAACAGCTGTGGGCTCTTAGACGCTACCACGGCAGAGGACGCCGTTCAGGTGTCAAAAGTGAATTTAGGCGCATCTTTAAGACAGTGAATTGGGGATTTTAGAGACTGGTGCTAAAGGCATCTCTGTGGGTGAGACAGAGAGGAGACCGCCCGTTAACGGTCGGACGGCGTTTTCAGTTCACATCCTCTCCCATCTTCACGTCCTTCCTTACTCAAGGGACACACAACTAACAGCATGTTGTATGCCTGGAGGATCCTTTCATCATTGAGTGATGTTTCTGTTACTTATTCTTGCAAAAATTTTTCCAGTTTGCCAACAGGATGTCTAAATAATTGTGGTGACTGATGAGACAACATTGGTAAAACGGCAGAGCAATACCAGGCACAAGGCAGTGGTTGGCTCAGGACCCCACTCCTGTCTGGGTTATGCTTCACTCAGGGACCCTGCTCCCCTCCCTCCCTCCCTCCCTCCTCCCTCCCTCCCTCCCTCCTCTCCTCCCTCCCTCCTCTCCCTACTTGCCCTCCCCTAACCCTCCCTCCCTCCCTCCCTCCCTCCTCCCTCCCTCCTGCCCCTCCCTCCCTCCTGCCCCTCCCTCCCTCCTCTCCTCCTCCTCCCTCCCTCCCCTAACCCTCCCTCCCTCCCTCCCTCCCTCCCTCCCTCCCCTCCCTTCCCTAACCCTCCCTCCCTCCCCTCCCTACTTGCCCTCCCCTAACCCTTCCCTCCCCTCCCCTCCTCTTTTCTCCCTCTCCTCTCCCCTCCCCTCCCTCCCTCCCCTAACCCTCCCTCCCTCCCTCCCTCCTCTCCCTCCCTCCCTCCCTCCTCCCTCCCTCCCCTCCCTACTTGCCCTCCCTCCCTCCCTCCCTCCTCTCCCCTCCCTCCCTCCCTTCCCTAACCCTCCCCTCCCCTCCCCTCCCTACTTGCCCTCCCCTAACCCTTCCCTCCCCTCCCCTCCTCTTTTCTCCCTCTCCTCTCCCCTCCCCTCCCCCACTCCCAACTCCCCTCCCTTTCTCTTCTGCCTCTGAAGTGTATTGGACATGGGTTCCAGGAAGGCAAAGCCCATGTGAACCTATTTCTGACCTATCATAGCTGCTCAATAGATGCCTTTGAAGGAGCTGATCAGTAATGGACCTTAATCAGTAGAAATGAAGCCCCCCCCCACATATATTATACAAGTCATGGTAAAGTAACAAAGAGCAGTGATTAAGCATTTGTGCTGCAGATGGACACCCTGCAGTTTGGTTCTGGTCTGTGGTGTATTCCTGTGTCCTGTGCTGTGGCCCAGATGGCTCCCTTGTGGGAGGACACAGTAAGGGCCCAGGGACCGGCCTCTTTCTGATAAAGGCGCAGCCAGCTTGCACCTGCGGCTCTGGGTGTCCTCCTCTGATGGCTCCCCTTTGAGCCCAGTGAGGGTGGGGCTGCCTATACCCAGTTGCTGTTGTCATCAGCGCTTAGAGGCGGGGCCTCGGGGCCTGTGGGCTGAAGGAAGACGCCTGGGGCTCCAGGTGTGTGTCACCGTGTGTCGCCATGGCCGGTGCGCAGCCGTTATTGTTATATTAACACTCCGAGTCAGGCGGAGGAACCAAGAGGAGACACACACAAAGTTGAAGGAGGTTAAATGTGTATGAGGCTTGCGTTAATACATGGATGAGCTTTGTCTGTAGTTAACATATTAATTGCTTTTATGCAAATCAGAACTTTAAAATACAAGTGTTTGGAAATCGTTTGCTTTCTTGAATGGAAGTGTAATTGTTTGTGCCATCTTATATTTACTGCTGAACAACCTTTTTCTTCTGCATTAAAAATCGTCAGATATTTGAAGGAACATCTAATACTTGTTCAGTTCCTCCACTTTATGAGCTACTGAACCCAGGTTGAGTGGAATTCTAAATTAGAAGAATTCCGGTTTTTATTTGAGGCTATGTCCACTGCGTCCACCAAGACTCCCGACTCTCGTATTTATTACGTTTCTACTGTGATTCTCAGTAGAAAAGCCCTGTGTGCGGCTTGGGTGGCTCACACTGTACGATAAATGTGTAGGTTTGGGGACTCAGGTACCAATTTCTGATGCGGAGACGAGGATGAGAACAGTATTGTTTAGGGAAAGTGGAGCAGGACATCACTGCGTCTTTCATGAGATTTCAGTGGGACTTCGACATTTCTCTCACACGATGAAGCACCGCCTAACTATTAAATGTTATCTGTCTCTCAGGCCATTTAATTCCTTAAGTTTTAGGAGTGAGTTGTTATTTTTATGTTGTGCGATCTGAAAAAAATCTTTATAAGGAGCGATTGAAAGGAAAGTACTGTATTACTTATTTGGCTACTTGAAGGTGACGGCATTGTACCAACACTTTGCTCCGTGGGGTATAAGGCAAGTGTCCCGTGTTCGTTAAAAGAAGAGTGACTCCATTAACTGTGTCATGGGACTAGCCCGGCTATATTTGAGCCAGACGTCTTTGTTTGTTCCTTTATGAGTTTTCTTTAATTTTGTTTACTTCGTTTCCCTGTCGTGATTCATCTTCTACGTCCTGTTTTTGGGATTTCATGTTAACTGGTGACGGCTCTGAATCACTTAGTTGTCAAAATAAGTAGTTTCTTTACCACACTGAAGAGACACTAGAGGTTTTATTTATCTTTAATTAAACATCATTCTGCAAGAAAAGCCCTTTCTAGGCACAAATACCTGCTTTGGAACAAACACTCCAGCCTGGCTCCAAAGAGGTTGTGCCACTCAGCTGAGGCCAAAGATGAGTTCCAGTAATTTCATAATATTGCCACGGAGTGGATGTAATTCCTGCCTCTAGCTTTATTTACTGTGACCAACCCTAAGGGGACCAGCCGTGGGGCGGGGGTGTGACACTGACTCTCACCTCTCCTTCCTGTTGGTGGGGACTGACCAGGGCCTGGGGAGCTGCTGACCTGTCAAAGGCCTGGTCCTGATGAGGAGAAACCCCTTCCTCCTTGCTTTCCTTCAGCGGGCTGCGAGGCTGTGACAGGGAGGAGGCCCCGGCTGCTCTGCTGAGACCGTCCTGCATCTCGCCCTGGTCCTGGGCTGTCACAGGCGGCAGGACCGTGCAGGGGGACCGTGCTCCTCCATTCACTGAACAGGCGGCTCCCGGGCCGTACGGTGCTCAGAGGACCACAGAGCAATGGGTGCTGGCTGCTGCTGCGAGACCAGCACACTGGGACACTTGGGGGGCATCGCTGCCTTTGGTTTCCTCATCTGTGAAATGAAGGTTTTGATCAAATCAGCGATTTTCAAAATCCGCTCCAGGACTCCCAGGTCTCCTAAAGGGACCCAGGACTGCCCAGCGGATGGGGAAAGAACGTGGTCTGACAGGAAAGCCGGCCTCCGTGGGGTAAGCAGAACAGCCCTGGACCGCCCTCATTCATGTTCAAGGTGAAATCTGGTCTGAAAGAAGGAAACTGACAAGAGGAGAAGAGAAGTCATGAAACACACACCTTAGGCACCTCGGGGCGACTCCTGGGCCTCGGCGCCTTCTGCCTCCCTGTGTAAGAAGACAAGAGCCCTCAGACGCGCTGCGTCGCCCACGGACACTCTTGCAGTGACACACGGCTCACCTGGGCACCGCGGAATGGAAAAACGTTGGACATGGTTTCATGGTCTGTAGCTTGAAATTTCTTGTGCAT
This sequence comes from Rhinolophus sinicus, assembly GCF_036562045.2. Lineage (NCBI taxonomy): Eukaryota > Metazoa > Chordata > Mammalia > Chiroptera > Rhinolophidae > Rhinolophus > Rhinolophus sinicus. The sequence goes on from NC_133754.1 coordinate 1,000,695, forward strand.
ATAAGATGGAGTCGCACTGCTCAGTTTGTGAAATATGGAAGAAATGGCCTTTTCATAAAAAAGACATTACAATAACGCCCATGATGGTGATACAGGAGGCAATTACTCACGTCTGATGGGAACAGTTTCCTGTGCCTTTCTGGCTTTCAGGAAGGCATTGAAAACGTCAACATTTTAATAAAGAAAACAAGATTAAATTCCAGCAGGACAAGACCATTACTTTTAATGAGATTCCTTGAAATGAAGGAGTATAGCTTAATTGGTTAAAAAAATTAATAGGCAATTCTTTGCTTAGGAACAAAAATAATCGGAATGAAAACACCTGTAGTTGCGGATCAGGAGAAGCACCCCCAGGAGAGCAGCTTTTCATGCTGGACCGTGTCCACAAAGGATGCTCACCTCTCCCTGGCTGACCTGGGGCCCTGGGCGGGGTCCAGGCATGGTGACACTTCAGCTTGTGGCCGCAGGGACATCATGCTGGCCTCCTCCTCCCAGGTGCCTCATCTGCAGAGTGACATGTTGGGTCGGCGCGTCCGCTGAGTGTGTGTTCCGGCAGCTTCAGTCCTTTCCAGTGGAGAATCAGTTGGAAACGAATGTGCATCAGAGAGAACTCAGTGCACAACACCCCCACACATGTATTGTGTTATGGGCTAGAATGCATTTGTTTGCTTGTATTTTCAGTGACCTTTTCAGTGGGAAAACACGCCGAACCCCATACACTTAGACTCGACGTGTGTCGTCAGCTGTGGTCATGAGGCAGTGCCATCGGGTGGTGTCAGAGACTGAAAATGGCCTTAGCGTTGTTTCTGCAGCTGTAACACCGGATATGGAGGCCTGGACAAGAACTGAGCGGGGACTCGATGGGTCCTGATAACCCTGTGGGCGGAGGGGAGAGGCCTTTGTGGACTCGCAGGGCAGAGGTTGAATGAGGCTCAGAGGGAAATAAAAGTGTTGTGGATCCAGGGGTGGCCCTTGGTGACACCAGGGACCGTGGCCACGTCTGCAGTGCTGTCCCAGCTCAGCACCAACCAGTGTCTGAACGTGCTCCCCAGCCCACAGCTGGATGTGCTCAGGGACCAACTGGGTAACACGTGGGAGACAAAGGAAAAACTTTCCATGAACAGACATTGAAGGGTGAACACCAGTGACGGACAGCAGACAGCAAAGCAAGGGCCTGACGGGACCTGCGTTCCACTCCTGGGCTAGCCACGAGGCCATGGGCAACTTGACTGGCCTTGTCACTGTCATAATCCTGTTTCTCCCTCTGCAGCCCTCACCTGGCCCCACACCCAAGCCTCCCTTGCCTACTACCCATCCAGGAAAGCAACAGGGCCCTGGAACCGGCCAGACTTGGGTGTCCCTGCGTCCAGCCTCGTGGCCGGCATCGTCCTGAGCAGGGGACTTCCCAATCGCATGGCCCAGATGTTCTTTCACTGCATTGGCTGGTGGGTGGGGCTGTGTGGCCCCTGCTCAGAGCCGGCTGCCTTCCTTTCCTGTACATGCGGCACAGACGTAGGCAGGCGCCTTAGTTCCGCAGCTCTAAGACAATGCTACGACCGGTGACTTAAACAGCAGACATTTATTTTGCACAGGCCCGGAGGCTGGAAGGCCAAGGTCAAAGTGCCGGCAGATCTGGTGTGTGGTGGGGCCCTGCTGACCTGTGACGTCTACAGACAGCTCTGGTGGTCTAGGCTGTAGTGTGAGTGACAGGCTCCACGCCCAGACACTGGTAGTGAATGTCATGGGTCAGCTTGACGTGGGGACTCTCAGAACTGGAGGCCAAGTGGCATTTGGCATCCCAATGCTCCTTACCTGTGCCGCTCTCCTGGAGACGTCTTCTGAGACGGGAGGGCGGGAATCCCTCAGGACAGTTCTCTCCTTGGAACCTGCAATTTCCTGTCACTGCCATGAAATAGCCTCTCCTCCCAGGGGAGGCTGGTGGCGCCAGCAGACTGCGGCTGTCCTCGGTTTTCTGTAACAAGAAATGGCTGCAGGACTTGATGACGTGTCTGTGGGTCCTTTGCTGAAAGCCCCTCTTGGTCGAGCAGGCGTCCGCGGCGAATCCTACAGTGCAGGAAAGTACACCTCCTTGGCCCAGATGAAGAGAGAGGACGGTCTGTGTGTTTCCTCAGATTCACAGTAGTTTCCTGAAGGAACTTACGTATCTCCCACCTCACGAGGGTTGTCTCCTTATGGAGCTAACACAACTTGCAAATCCCAGGTGGCCTGTCACTGCTCACCCCAACTGCGACAAGTTAACAATGACCTGGGAGTGGACAGGAAAATCCCTCCTTCAGTGCAGAAACGGTATGGGCTGCTTGAACCTAACTGAATAGGGAATGAAGGGAAAGTAAAACCCTGTGTTCTAACGTTTCCATTTGTACCCTTATACAAATAAATCAAAGTATGACCTTAGACAAGGCGACCGCTGTCATTACGGCGGGTCCAGGGTCCCCATGTCCATGGTACAGGGCCATCAAGGACCACTGGGCCCTGCTTCTGTTCTTAATTTAGCAAACAAAAGAAAATCATGCTAAATGTACAGTTCTGTGGCCATTTTCTTTACTTGCCATTATATTCTGGCTTTTGTTTCTTTCATTTTTTTTTCTGTCTCTTTGCATGAATTTTTTTAAATTATTAGTTTCAGGTGTACAAAACAATGTAATAGACATTTATCATTTATGTCCCTCACACAGTGACAACCCCTCTCCCCCCATCTACTACCCCTCTGACATCGCACACAGCCATTACATTTCCACTGTCTCTATTCCCAATTCTGTACTCCACTTCCTGTAACTATATATACATACATATATACATATGTATATAAAATTGTAGTTGACATTCATTATTGTTCAGCTTCAGCTTCAGGTGTACAGTGCAGTGATCAGGCATCTACATCATCCCTGAGGTGGTCTCCCTAATGGGACAAGTGTCCATCGGATACCCTACAAAATCTTTACAACATTATTGATTACATTCCCCAAATTAACTTTCATAACCCCGTGGCAATCCTGTGGTTACTGACTGTTTTCTAATCCCCTCACCTTCCCTCTTATCCCCACCCTCCCTCCCAGCTAACAACCCTCAGTTTTTCTTCTATGTCTCTGAGACTGTTTCTGATTAGTTTATTCATTTATTCTTTTCTTTAGATTCCACATATAAGTGAGATCATACGGTATTTGTCTTTCTCTGTCTGACTTATTTCGCTTAACATAATGGTCTCTATGTCCATCCATATTGTTGCAAATGGTAAGATTTCTTTCTTCTTTATGGCTGCGTAATACTCCATTGTATCGTTGTACCACAGATTCTTAATCCAGTCGTCTACCGATGGGCATTTCGGTTGTTTCCATGTCTTGGCTATTGTGTATAGTGCTGCAATAAACATAGGAGTGCATAAAGTTTTTTGAATTAGAGTTTTGGATTTCTCCGGATAGATACTGAGGAGTGGAATTGCTGGGTCATAAGGTAGTTCCATTTTCAGTTTTTTGAGATACCTCCATACTGATTTCCATAGTGGCTGCACCAAACTGCAATCCCACCAACAGTGCACAAGGGTTCCCTTTTCTCCACATCCTTACCAGCACTTGTTTGTTGATTTATTGATGATAGCCATTCTGACTGGGGTGAGGTGGTTTCTCATTGTGGTTTTTATTTGCATATCTCTAATGATTAGTGAGGTTGAGCATTTTTTCATATATCTGTTTGCCATCTGTATGTCCTCATTAAAAAAATGTCTCTTCATGTCCTCTGCCCATTTTTTAATTGGGTTGTTTGTTTTTTTTGGAGTTGAGTTGAGTGAGTTTTTTTTATAAATTTTGGATATTAACCCCTTATTGGATATATCATTGGCAAATATGCTCTCCCATTCAGTAGGATCCCTTTTTGTTTTATTGATGGTTTCTTTGCTGTGAAAAAACTTTTTAGTTTGATGTAATCCCAGACGTTTATTTTTTCTCGTACTTCCCTTGCCCGAGGAGATGTATCAGTAAAAATCTTACTCTAGGTAATGTCTGTAAAGTTTCTTCCTATATTTTCTTCCAGGAGTTTTATGGTTTCAGATCTTACATTTAAGTCTTTAATCCATTTTGAATTTCTTCTTTTTTTAAAAAAATTTATTGGGCTGACAATTGTTAGTAAAATTACATAGATTTCAGGTGTACAATTCTATATTACATCATCTATAAATCCCATTGTGTGTTCACCACCCAGAGTGAATTTATTCTTGTATATGGTGTAATGAGGTGGTCCAGCTTCATTTTTTTGCATGTGTCTGTCCAGGTTTCCCAGCACCATTTATTGAATAGACTGTCTTTACCCCACCATAAATTCTTGCTTCCATTGTCGCAGATTAAATGACCATATAGGCATGGATTTATTTCTGGACTCTCTATTCTGTTCCATTGATCTATGTGTCTGTTTTTATGCCAGTACCATGCTGTTTTGATTACTGTAGCCTTGCAGTATAATTTAATGTCAGGTATTGTTATACCTCCCACTTTGTTTTTATTTCTCAAGATTGCTGAGGCTATCTGAGGTCTTTTATGGTTCCATATAAAATTTAGGATTATATGTTCTATTTCTGTGAAAAATGTCCTTGGTAGGTTTATAGGAATTGAGTTGAATCTGTATATTGCCTTAGGCAGTATGGACATTTTAACGATATTAATTCTTCCTATCCATGAACATGGTATGTGTTTCCATCTATTTGTGTCTTCTTTCATTTCTTTCTTCAGTGTCTTATAATTTTCTGAGTACAGATCTTTTACTTGTTTGGTTAAATTTATTCCCAGGTATTTTATAGTCTTTGGAGCAATTGTAAATGGGATTGTTTTTTTAATTTCTCCTTCTGATGTTTTATTATTGGTATATACAAATGCAACTGATTTCTGAATATTAATTTTGTATCCTGCTACTTTACTAAATTCATCTATCAGCTCTAATAGTTTCTTGGTGGAGTCTTTAGGCTTCTTTCTATGTAGTATCATGTCCTCTGCATATAATGACAATTTTACTTCCTCCTTACAGATTTGGATGCCTTTTATTTCTTTTTCTTGTCTGATTGCTGTGGCTAGAACTTCCAGCACTATGTTGAATTGAAGTGGAGCTAGTGGGCAACCTTGCCTTGTTCCTGATCTTAAGGGAAATGGTTTCAGCTTTTCCCCATTGAGTGTGACGTTAGCTGTGGGTTTATCATATATGGCCTTTATGTTGAGATATGGTCCCTTTATTCCCACTTTCTTAAGGGTTTTTATCATAAATGGCTGCTGTATTTTGTCAAATGCTTTTTCTGCATCTATTGATATGATTATATGATTTTTATTTTTCATTTTATTAATGTGGTGTATCACATTAATTGATTTGCGAATGTTGAACCACCCTTGCATACCAGGAATGAATCCCACTTGATCATGGTGTATGATCTTTTTAATGTATTGCTGAATTCTGTTCGCTAATATTTTGTTGAGGATTTTTGCATCTATGTTCATTAGGGATATCGGCCTGTAGTTTTCTTTTTTTTGGTAATGTCTTTGTCTGATTTTGGGATCAGGGTGATAGTGGCCTCGTAAAAAGTGTTTGGGAGCCTTTCCTCCTTCTGGAGTTTTTGGAAGAGCTTGAGGAGAATAGGTGATAATTATTTTTTGAATGTTTTGTAAAATTCACCTGTAAAGCTATCTGGTCCAGGGCTTTTGTTTGTTGGGAGATTGTTGATTATTGATTCAATTTCCCTGGTGGTATTCAGTCTATTTAGGTTTTCTGTTTCTTCTTGAGTTAGCCTTGGAAGGTTGTATGCTTCTAGAAAATTGTCCATTTCTTCCAGATTGTCTAATTTGTTGGCATATAGCTGCTCATAAGAATGTCTTAAAATTTTTTGTATTTCTGTGGTGTCTGTTGTCACCTCTCTTTCATTTCCTTAAAAACATTTTGATGGCATTTAACTCATCTCCTAGGGTTGGCTATTTAGGTTTCTTCTTCCTTCTTTCCTTCCTTCCTTCCTTCCTTCCTTCCTTCCTTCCTTCCTTCCTTCCTTCCTTCCTTCCTTGTCTCTTAATCATCTATCTATCTACCTAATCTGTCTAAATGTGTATATATGTTTTCCAATTTTTAGAAAAACTGTACCATAATGTACACACGATTCTGCACCGTGCTTTTAAAATTTAACACTTTATCTTGAAGATACTCCCACTGTAACCGCAGGATGTCTTTTCTTTCTCTGTATAATGTTGCTTGCGCTCCTGAAATGTGACTTGTCTAACCAGTCCTCCCTGACGCCATTTAGGTTGTGTCATAACCTTTGCCCAGTGACACTGGCAGTGCTGCCAGCATGAGTTTTCCTGTTGCTGAGGCCAGGACGAGGTCTGGCTCTGTTTCCCTCATGACAGGAAGCAGATGAAAGCAGGAGAACTGCACTAGCCATCTGGAGAGAAGCTGAAGCCAAATCCACTTCTGGGACTAGAACAAATTGCCGATGGAAGAATGGTTTTGATGTAAAAGACAATAAAAACATAAAGGTGCTAGAAGAAACCAGAGGACATTTCATTTATAGCATTGGAGTGGAGGGTTTTTCTAACTGCAACTGGATCCTGAAATGACAAAAAATACACGATAATAATTCTGCATGGAAAATACTAAAAGGGGGGAATATTTGCAAATTGTATCAGTGAGAAAGCGCTAAATTAGCATGTGGACAGACCATTAAAAAATAAAGAGTAGGACTTTGAAATGCAAGGAAAGATGGTCAGCACATCCATTGCACAGGCCATGCAAATCAATTGTCTTCTGGAGCAATAAAGAAAGACAACAACGTACCTTCACATCCAGGCATGTCATTAGGTAAGTTGTAATTTTGAAAAGTTTGCCTCTAAATCAAATAAAGACATGTCAAAAAAGAACATTGTCAGAAAAATGCAGAGGCCAAAATAGTTTTTCTACCATTTTAATCTAAGCATGGAATTGTTCCAGAGAGTGTTCTTTGAATTTCCATCCCACCTTACATACAGGCAGCAGAGCTCACAGTAGGCTTAAGGGTTTTCCATCGCAGCCTCTTCATGTGGAGTGTTTATTCTGATCAATGTGTGGCGTTTTCTCTGAATGTCATCATTTGGTAGTTTGATGACTCTCGAGGTTCCTGTAAAGGGAAATCAAGAAGGGAGCTCTTCCACTTACCTTGTCTGTCAGAGTCACTGCTGTTTCCTGCCAAAGTACTCAATGGGATGTGTGGGTTCCAAAGCCAGGCGCACGTCTCCAAACCAGTCCTTCCTCATGAGTCTGTTTTCTCTCCGGGGAATGTTACGTGTCGCCCCACTCATAGTCTGGCTTCGGACAGAGAATATTTGGGCCGTGGGCTGTGGGGCAGACATGCTGGCTTTCCTGTGCCGTCGGAACCTTCCCTTGGGAGCCAACGTCAACTAGTAACGTGAAGGTCTGAAAAACGAAGGCAGGTTTAACGACGGAGGTGCGTTGGAATGACTGAGGAGGCGAGAAGGGAGTGGTGCAGACGTGAGCTTGCACAGCAAAGAGGGAGATGGGACATCGGGGCCAGCTGGGGGTGGGGACACAGGTGTGCAGAAAGTGGCACGTGGAGACTGACGTGATGCACAGGCCGAGAGCCTGGGGACACAGGGGTGTGTCTGCACCCCAGCTCAACACTGGGCTTTCCGGGGAGCTTTCCCCTGTGAGAAAAAAGCTCATTGGTCTGTTGGAATCCAGGTTTTTCGCAGTCCATAGCTCCGTTTGGTGCTTCCTGACGAGTCAGCCAACCTGGCCACACCCACTTGGGCGGGGTGAGCCCCTGGCCAAGGGTCTGGTTGGCTGGGGCCCTAGCTTCGGCTTTCAGCCACGCCCCCGAGGCTGACTGGTAATCATCACAGGTAATGAACCCGGGGAAGGTGCGCACACCTGTGCGTGAGCTGCAGCGTGAGCCGTCCTCATTAACACTGCCGTTAGCAAGAAAGGGTTCAGAGTTCTTAAGCGCTGGCCGCCCGCAACTAACGCTTTATTTGCCATAAATTTGGATTTCCTGGGCAATTCAGATTTCTATCTTCTTACTTCTTCTTTGTCTTTAAAACAAACCCTTAGTGTTTAGGATAAACTGAGCGTATCTCTGCTCCTTGAAAACACACTTTCTTTAACTCCTCGGTTGACAGGGTGTTACTTCTTTGTAAGTGTCCGGTCTCTAGCTTTCTTTGTATTTGAGGGTTCCCTGCCCTGCGTCTGGCACGAGCACCCACCTCCACAGATTGACTGCCTGGGCCTTGTACGTGGTTCCTTCCACTGATGGCCTGGGGCCTGTCTGTCCTGCTGGATCTGTAGACCATCTACATGCTGACCCCTCCCACATGGAGGCCTGGCTGGGCCTTCTCCCTGGAATTGACCTGCCTCTGGATACCTCCACCAGGGTACAGAAAATGTACAAAAACAGTCTCTTTATCTTCCTCCCCAGATCTGTTTCTGAAATCTGGTCTGTTTCGGGGCTTCAGGATGGTATACTTAAAGCACCTGGCTGGGAACCCCAGAGCCAGGCCTCAGGCTTCTGCATGCCGCAAAGCTGGGCTCCTAGTACCCTGCAAACCTGCTGCTCCCCACTGTCCAGCAGTTCCGGGCAAAGGTCACTACCAAGGAACCATATCCCTAGTAGACAGTGCCTCATGCAGACAGATGGCTGAGTGGACCTGAGCCTAAAGAGCTTCCATGAGCAGGACAACTGGCAGTGTGTGTGTGTGTGTGTGTGTGTGTGTGTGTGTGTGTGTTGGGGCTTTATGTCTGTCAGTAAGTATCACAAAACTAACAGATTGAAAATGTCAATGCTTGATTTGTCCTGTTGAAGGAAAGACCATGAAAAGGAGGCTGAAACAATTATGTGTGGAGAGGGCTTGTTGCCAGCTGTGGAACCATTTCCCAGGGGAAAAAACATCTGCATGAGGGAAAAGAAGCAATTTCCTAATTCACAGCCCTTACCTCCAACCTGTCTGATGAGCAATAACTGCGAAATTTTCAACAGATGCTGAACACAGATAGGAGGGGACGGACGTCCACTCCGGACCTCAGGGCATTCCAGACACTCACGCAAAACACAGAAAGACATGATTTCATGGAAACGCACTTCTCTTTATCAGACGGCCCCCTGGACTTCAGCGACGGGGTGTTTGTATCAAGTAGCACCTAGATGAGAATAAAGTTCTTTAGCTCTTTTTTCCCCCAAAAAAGAATTTTCCAGATGAAACCCAGTTCATTACAGTTCCAAGTCTCCTGCCTGTGCAATCAAGGCCTTGAGTTTTATTCCAGGAAAACAATACATTTGGACAGTTTTCAAAAATATACTGAAAAAAAAGCACATAGCCTGAAACAAAGAAGAGTTGTAAAGATACTGTTGGGTTATGTTATTATTAATCTTCAAGAAACCTCCTAACTTAAGATGAAACTAATTTGAAAATACAGCATCTAGTTGGGTCCAAGGAGGGCCCAGGAGACCCAGGGACTCACTGTCAGGATGTGGCCGCTAAGGCTGGCCTCATCGTCACCCATGTCCCACAGCTCTGTGCCCACCTGGTCTTTTCTTATAACCTTGTTTAGGCCAAGTATTTTGGTTTGGAATCGAAGATGCCAAAAATATTTATCACCAAGCCCAAGGGACGTGTCATTCTGGTGCTGTGACCTCATAGACCATCTGAAAATGAAGTCTTAAGAGTTTCTTCTCCTGAAATACAAACAAAAATGCTGTCACCCAGAATCTCTTTGGAGAACTTGAAACTTAAAAGAATTTACCACAAATAACAAATTCAGACATGTTTCAATAATTTTATTCCATGGTCATAAATAGGGCACGTGGGTATTGCGTATAATGCGCTCGAATATTTTTAATGTGCCAGCTCCGGGCGGATATCTCAGCAAATTTTCATTAACCACACATGCCAAGCATGAAGGGAAGAAAACACATCTTAGACTAAAATTGATTTTCATGCTCCCAAGTTTGTCCTAAAACTATATTATAGATGTAATAGATGAGTGATTCAGCTTCCATACTTAGTTCTTTAAAATTGGACGCTGTTTCCAAAATTAAATTGGGTGGGTTAGAAGTGTGCTCTGGGTTCATTCTAAACAGAATGCGAGAGTAATACTAAGGTTCTCCAAAGGATGTTTGAAGGAGTCCTTGTAGACTCGTCGCATATTCCCAGCTGGAGAGGACATTAGACTCCACCTAGTTCCAGTTCGTCATTTCACAGCGAGTCCTGAGCCCCACCGTCAGCGGGAGGTTTGTGAAAACCCCCACCCTACACTCAGCTTGTGCCAACACTGACTGGCACCCGCAGTGTGCCAGGCGCCTCCGTGAGTGCCCTGAGCGCACTGCCAGCGTTCCCACTTTGCAGACGTTTCGCAGACGAGGAGAGCGAGGCGGAGGGAAGTCCACCTGTCACTGGAGGTCCCACGTCCGCAGAGCCAGGCTGGAGCTGGACACTGGCTTTCAAGTCCGCGTGATTCCCTCTGCCTTGCGTGCACATCAACACCAGCAAAGACTCCCGCTGATGTCTGTGGTCCTTCACTGTCGGAAAACACAACGTGACGGCAGGGGCTGTGGTCCTGGGCAAGCTGTTCGCTCCCTGCCCCGCGGGTGGAGCAGAGTGGCGCACGCGCCATGCTTCTCTGTCCCCCTCCCGCCCCCCCCAGGCCCGGGTCCAGGCCGCTGTCAATCGGGCGCCAGACCAGGCGTCTCTCCCACTTCCTGGGCTCGGCGAGTGAGTGCGCGTAACTGTGAAAACGCCACACGCGTGCTGCTTCACAGGACTTACTCTAGGTGTTGTGCCTTTCCTTATAATCTAATTGAGTCGGGATTTGGGGATGCCGCACCCTACTGCACCAGCCGGAGGTCATGTTCTCCCCTGGCCCTTTGGCAGTGAGCCTGCAAACACGTGAGCTCTGCTCAGCCGGTTGGACGAGACCATTCGGGAAGCGGGATTTTTGGAGTAATAATATTCCCTGTCATAAGCATGGACTCAAGTTTGAGAGGCTCAGATTGCGAGCAGGGGGCTCCAGCGGCGAGATCCTGCGCTGGATGTGGCTGTCCTCTGGGTCCTGATGCCCGTTTTCCTCGGAGCCTGCTTATTTGCCCAGCCTGGCTATTCAGTCAGTTTTCCAGGCAAGAATTATGTTTCTTCTTAATGTAACTCGATTCCATTTCTGCTGCTAGCAACTAAGCGCTCCAACCAAATCGAATTGAGAGAGGTTGCATATTCTCAGAAAAATGTGGGAAAGTTAGAACCGCTTATCATGCTAACCTGGGAAGGAAATGAGGGAAAATAGGACTGGTCTTCACAGATGGGCCTCTGAAAACGCCTTAGCTGGTGATGAAGCCGCGTATGAAACCACTAACCCCAGTTACTCCTCCATTGCTGCTGGGAGTGCAAAGGGCTGTACCTAAAACACTGACGTGCACACTTACTCTTTGGCCCAATAGCTTCACCTCTAGGAATTCACCCTGAGACTAAACCTTCAACTGTATGAAACAAATAAGCACGAGTTTTCACTGGGTCATTATTCATAATAATAACTAGATACTGTCAATGACCCAAACCCAAATTTCCATCAGTAAGGTACTGGGTGAATAAAGCATGATATACCCTAGAACTGGATTCATAAAGATGAACGAAGAACATTTCCAAGTCTCGATATGATTTCAGGGTCAATTAAGAAGTGCAAAAAGCGAGTTACAGACTACATACATGTATAGAGAGAGAGACAGGTAGGTATGCATATCTATGTGTGTCTACATACATAAGATTTGCTTACATTTGTAAAAACAGAGTAAATAACTCGAGTTGGTTACAATGGGAGCAAGACTTTTTTGATTATAACTTTATATAGATTTGAATTTTGAAACATAGATTTTACATATTCAGTTTGGAGGGCCTGGTCCCCGTGTGTGTTAGCACCCCGCAGTGGCGTTCATTCACCTTGTGATTGGGGTGCATCCGAGGGAGTGCTTCCCTGCGAGTTGATGCCAGCCTCATGACTGTGAGCAAGACGCCCAAATTCTGCACCGGGGAGTGGGGGCCGTGGGTCCTCCCTACTGTTGTCTGTCAGGCGAGTCTAAAACAACTGGGCATGGTCTCTACTCCCTTTACTTTTGCCAAGGCTCTGAGAGACAGCGGTCGTTTCTAAGAATTCAGGTTCTTGATAATCGCTTAAATGTTCACCTCTCTGGGCCTGGGAGCGTTACCGTTTGTTATACCTCTGAGCACAACGACTGTTGTTTCTAACAGTAGGTGCTCTGTAGAGATGTGCCTGCCACTGTGACTTCTCAGATTCGTTGCGTTTCTTTAAAATAAACTTATTTGGATTCCTAAGCAAAACTCCTTCACCGATTGTCATGGGAGCATAGAAAACTGTGGGCACAGTGTCTGAATACAGATACTCTGTTTCAAAACAACTAGTTTCATAATCACAACATGCCACCTTATTGTCACTACAGAATTAAAAACAACAGTAGCATCAAAATGCTCCAGGACTCGCCAGCTGCTACGTGTTGTCTGTTGTGGGGTAATTTGCACGTGTAGCATATCATTGTTTTTGTTGCTACCATTTTTTTTTACCATAACTTGGCTTTAACTTTCTATCAACGGAATAGCTCAGCTTTGGCTTTAGTTTTAGTCCCGTGAACGTCCTTCATATTCTTCACACCCTTCATGACGTTTACCTTGGTTGTCTGTTGCCTAGTCCCACATTTCATGGTATAAAGCAACAACCACTTGTTTCCTGTCTCCTGCTCCAGGTGCGGTCACCTGGGACCAGGGATCCACCTCCAAGATGGCCCCATCGAAGGAGCTGCCATGTTGGTACTGGCGGCAGGATGGGAGCTCAGCTGGGGCAAGTGGCAGGGCTTCAGTTCTTCCCCCTGAGGCAGTTCCAGGGTAGCAGGGTGTTTATATGGCTTTTTGTATCATTTTATATAGGTTTGATATGGCTTTCTTCAGATTGCCAGAGTGGGTGCTGCCCAGCCCTCCAGTGGCGTAGGCCCAGGAGTGGACGGCACTGTGTCAGTTGTGCTCTCTGTTCAGGAGGTTGCAGGGTCACTTCAGCATCACAGGCAGGCCTGAAGGCACGGATGGTTTAGCAGGGACACCAAGATGTGTCCCGCACTTTCATACTTAGCTCCTTTGCCCTCACTGCTCTCCCGCTGGCACCTGGCATTTTTCACGGCACAACTGGAAGATCAGGGTCTCTGTGAAGACTTTCCAGGCCCCACAAGGAGGCTCGAAAGTTTCTGTGAGAACTGTGCATTTGCATCCCATTGAATCATTCTGGAAACCTGTGCTCACATTCTATTGAGGAATTTGAACACGGGGGCTTCCCTTACCACACTGAACTCCTTAAGAAGAGGAACTCAAGCACTGTCAAATTTTTCTTTTTATCCTCACTGATTAGAATCGTGACTGTATTTTGAAATAGAGCCTTTAAGGATGTAAGTAAGGTTAAATAAGGTCATAACGGTGAGGCACTGATCCAGGAGGACTAGTGTCCTTACGAAAGAAAGAAATACCACGATATAGACAGAGGCACACAGGGAAAAGGACACATCTACAGGCTGAGGAGAGAGGCCTCAGGAGAAACCAACGCTGCCGACACCTTGATGTTGCACTTCTAGCCTCCAAAACTGTGAGAAATAAATATCTTTGTTTAAGCCATCCCAACTGTAATACTTTTCAGTGATGGCTACAAAGGCTCAGATGAAAGAGGATTCAATGAATGATGATTGAATGAGTAGATATCAGTCCTCATATTTAAGCCTGAGAGTCCAGTGAGCCTTTGCAATACGATAAGATTAATGTTTCTCTTAGGCTCCTCACATGCGATTTGTTTGTGATCTCACCAACTAGACTGAGGGTCAGATCCAGAAGGATCAATATTCACTATTTAAAAATATTTTTTTAGCACATCCCTAAGTTTAATTTTAATTATCAATGAAAATTGTTAGTTGATTTGTGACTCTGAACTCAAAACTTCTCATGTATTCTGGCTAGGGAGAAGGGGAATGTGAGGGGTAGAGAAGAAATGACAAAATACCATGTTCAACTTTTAATCCTGTGAGGAGTTAGGAACAGATGGTCCATTTGAATGGAAATGTTATATTTCTTATGAAAATAAATTTGACCCCAGGCAAACATTGTAGCTCTTGACATTCACTTACCATGCTGATTAACATTGCAGGGTTGCATATGAAACTGTGGAGTTTAAGTATGATAACATATTTTTAAACACATATTTAGTCATTAAAAGGGGGATAAAGCATTTGCCTCAGCGTAGTAGTTATAATAGGACAAAGCACTTGTGGAATATAGCATTTTGCAAAAGCTGTTTTAAATGGAAAGTTGTGTTTTTTTTTTAAAGCATTCTCACTTTTTGATGAGTGGTCATGACATAACTTACTAATAAAAACATGTAGCTTCTGCTGTATTTCATTCTATTTCTTTTTTATAGAAACTATTTTATTTTAAGATTTTTATTAAAATATAGCTAACATACAATATTATATTAGTTTCAGGTGTACACAATAGTTATTCCACATTTATATATCTAGAGAAGTGATCGCCATGATAAGTCTAGCAACCATCTGACACCTTACCATGCTATCAAAATAGTATTTGCTATATTCCCCACGCCATACATTACATCCTCATGACTTATTTGTTTTATCCCTGGAAATTTGAAACTCTTGTTCCTCTTCACCATTCCCCCCCCACCTTTTTTAAATTTTCAATTACCATTGACATTCAGTTTATTTTATATTAATTTCAGGTTACAGCATAGTAGTTAGACATTTATATAATTTAAGAAGTGATCTCCCTGACGAGGCTAGCACCCACCTGGCACTATACATAGTTATTACCATATTACTGACTATATTCCCTATGCTTTACTTTACATCCCTGTGACTATTTTATAACTACCAATTTGTACTTCTTAATCCCTTCCCCTTTTTTCACCCATTCCCAATACCCCTCTCATCTGATAACCATCAAACTCATCTCTGCATTGATGAGTTTGTTTGTTTATTTTGTTATTTAGATTCCAAATATAAGTGAAATCACATTGCATCTGTCTTTCTCTGTCTGACATACTCCACTCAGGACAATACACTACAGGTCCATTTATGCCACCTCATATGGCAAGAAGTTGTTCTCTTCCAAGGCCGAGCAATATTCTTTTGTGTATATATACCTCCTCCTCTTTATCCATTCACCCATTGATGGACACCCAGGCTGCCTCCACATCTTGGCCATTGTAAACAATGCTGCAATGAACAAATAAATGCACACATCCCCTCAAAGCAGTGTTTTTTTTTTTGTTGTTGTTGTTTGTTTGTTTCTTCAGATAAATACCCAGAAGTGGGCTTACTGGGTCCTTCTTTGTCACTTGTTATAGGCTTTGTTTTAAAGTCTATTTTGTCTGGTATAAGTATTGCTACAACAGCTTTTTTGTTTGTTTGTTTGTTTTTCATTTCCATCTTCATGAAATATCTTTTTCCGTCCCTTTACTTTCAGTATGTGTGTGTCTTTTGATCTGAATGCATCTCTTGTAGGCAGCATATGTGAGAGCCTTGTTTTCTTATCCATTTAGCCACCCTATGGTTTTGACCAAAGCATTTAGTTCATTTACATTGAAAGTACTTGTTGATAATTATGCAGTTATTGAAATTTTAATATTCGTATTTTCTATGTTTTTTTTGTTGTTGTTGTTAAAGAAGCCCCTTTAATATTCCTCATAATACTAGTTTGGTGGTGATGAACTCCTTTACCTTTTTCTTGTCTAGGAAATGCTTGATCTCTTCTTCAATTCTAAATGATAGCTTTGCTGGGTAGAGTAATCTTGGTTGTAGGTCCTTGCTTTTCATCACTTTGAATATTTCCTGCCAATCCCTTCTGCCTGCAAATTTTCTGTTGAGAAATCAGCTGATAGTCTTATGGGAGCTCCCTTGTAGGTAACTAACTGCTTTTCTCTTGCTGCTTTTAGGATTCTCTCTTTGTCTTTAACCTTTGGCATTTTAATTACGATGTGTCTTGGTGTGGGCCTGTTTGGGTTCATCTTGTGTGGGACTCTCTGTGCTTCCTGGGCTTGTATATCTATTTCATTCACCAGATTAGGGAAGTTTTCCATCATTATTTCTTCAAACAGTTTTCAATTCCTTGCTCTCTCTCTCTTCTCCTTCTGATAACCCTATAATGCGAAAGTGGGCACACTTGATGTTGTCCCAGAGGTCAACAGATATCTATTTCCTTGTTGGTGTTGAGAAGTAATTCATTGCATGGCTATGGTCAACTTGTTTTCCCTGCTGTGGATGGACATTTGAGTTAGTCCCTTGTTTAGCTATTTTGCATAAAGTTCTTATGAATTTTCTTGAACAGAACATTTTATAAACATTTATTTCCATTTCTCTTGGGTAAAGATCTAGGAGTAGAACTGTTGGGTCACAGGGGCTGGGTACAGGTTTAATTTTCCAGGAAACTTTGAAACTGTTTTCCAGAATAACTTAGGCCCACATCAGGGATGCACATGACTCTGGTGCCCCACTGCTTGGAGAACATTTGCTATTCTCAGTCCTTTCAATTTTAGAGTGGGCTCGAGTGACGTGACGTTGTGCGTTAGCCTGCATCACTCTGTTTACTAGTGGTGCTGCACATCTTTTCAATGTTACTCTTTACTTTTCAAAACAATTTTTTTATAATTAAAATTATATTTTTCTAACAATAAGTCTTTGCTTAGGTCGATCAAGGAAACAAAGATTTTAAAATCCTATTTCAAAGGCATCCTCAGTGAATAAGATAAGCTAGACTGTGTGGGCCCAGGATGGGCATGTCACGGGGTCCTGGGGACAGAATGCTGAGTCTGGCTTCCTAGAGGAGGAGGAGAGAGAGCCACTATTCACACTCAGTGTGTGACCACCGAGCCCTGCCTCAGGGGCTGCAGAAATGACAAGGATGAGGGAGGGGAACGCACCCAGGCCACGGGCAGCAGGCACTGAGCATGAGAACACTCTGGACAGGGACTTTCATGGTCTTTCCAGTCATTCTTCTTTTCTTCTTCATGAGCAGAATCAGATTTTTTTTTTTTTTTTTTTAAATGTGGCTTGCAGCTGCGCAGTTAAAAGCCTCGTTCTTGCTTCCTGACAAGTAGGAGTGACCACTGAGTCCAGGAAGGACCGTGAGCAGATGGTGTGCTCGGTGTGTGTCTCCCTTTGTCTGCTACGTGGAGTCGGAGTGACGGAGGGTCTGGGACTTGCTGTGTGGCTGGGGGGCTGCGCCCCACAAGGCCGAGTCCAGAGCTGGAAGAGGTCTGGGTGTCCTGTGACTCTGGGGCATGCCATGCTGCTCTGGCTGCCCCCCCAGACTTCCTTAGGTGAGTGACAGTACAACTCCCTCTTATTTAAGCTACACTTATTTTTCTCCTTTACAGGGAGCCAGGTCAAATCCTAACCAATACGACTGGTAACAGTAAGGCTTCCTTTGGGTTAAGAGGAGGATAAATGATTCCTGGGTGAGCTGACTGGTTAATCTTCCTGAAGGAAGGGAGGTGGCACTTAAGCGAAGTCACCATAGAGTGATGATTTCAGCTAGTAACATGGAGGGAACGACATCCCCATTTGAAATATCAGATATCTTTACATGTATGTTGCTGGGATGATAGAGGAAAGACCTTCTGATGCAGAGATAAACAGGAGGCAGCTCCATGGTGGAGAGAGACAGACCAAGGGTCACCCTGGGCCAGTGTGACCGGTGCTGTGAAGGGAGAAGAGCAGGGTTTGTAGGACTCAGGGAGGGGGACCCTGCCGGGCGTGAGGGGATGTTCGGAGCTTCAGAAGGGTAAGCATACAGTTCGTCTTGACAGAAAACGGTTTATCCTGTTCATTGAGGCTAATGATAGCTTGACATTCCTTTTTATGTTCTGCAATAAATATTTGGATAAGTGCGCATTTAACCATGGGTTGTGAAGTAATTGTTTTCTACGTTTGGCAGCCCACTAGTGGAGAGGTTAGCAGCCTCTCCACGCTTGAGTGAGGTTGCCATTGTCACTCCCAGTGGGCCATTAAATCAGCTGCTGTCTTTCCCAGCTCCTCAGACTTTATAACATTCAGACTGAGTGGAGGCAGGAAGTGGGGCCAGCCCACCATGCTGATGGTCACACTGTACTACGGGCCACCGTCTAGAATCTGCTCAGACCGTAATGACCTGCGTTTTTCTGCTCGCTGTAGGGGACTTCACAGCTTTCTAGTGATATCCCTTCTCCTAGCTGAACCCCTTCCAGCTTCTCCTTGAATCCCCAGAGCCCACATCTGTCCCATCTGCAGCCCCCTTAGTGTGGGACTCGTGTTCTACCCCACACAGAATTCTGCATGCCTGGGCAGCTAACCACACTCTTAATTTCTGATAATTTCACCCTTTGCCAGCCATGGCCTCTGCTGGACCACTCACATCTCTCGGCTGGTGCCCCCTGCCATTCTGGGCCCGAGTGCTATGGCGCTGTGCGAGATGGTTTTAAAACGTGACCCCCTTGAATAGGCAGGCTTATGACAACGTGGGCCAACAGAGCACAGCTAAAGTGACATGAGGTGGCTGACAGGCCCTTTGCTTCTGCCTCCTTTAGGCTCCCGGGCACCCTGCAAGGGCTCCAGATAGGAGGGAAAGATGTCCTGAATTCTCTTTCTGCAACTGAGTGTCCCTAGTTGTGTTTTCCTCCATGTCACAGGAAAAAGAGTCCCGCAGCTGAGCCTGCCCGAACTCCTAACCCACAAAACAAGGACAGGGAATAAATGGCTGCTGTTTTGAGTCACTGCGACATGGAGTCACAGGGGACCGAGGTTCTGCAGCATGACTTCTGCCCAACACACTTCCCTTAATACACACACAGACAGGCCTGTGAGCCCGCAGATCCGGGACCCCCTCTGAAGAATCCATCCCTTTGGCATCTTGCCTCTGTCCCACCCATTCACTAAAACAGACCTGTAGCCCGCACTTCATTTATGTCCAGGGTCAGGCGGAGTACATACAATTCGCCAAGTCCTTCTGGGTCAGTTTACATGGAAGCATTTTTCGTAATAAGCAGAAGGCTGCGTAGGCGTGATGCAGAGTCTATAAACACATTCTCTGAAATGAAATGAGACGATGACTAAAGAGGAAATGAAGACACATTCCCCCGCCTGTTTCCAGAGCCACCTATGCTATCAGCTCATGAAAACCCCTTCATTCCCAGGGGCTGTGTCAAGCAATCTTGATAGAATTAAATGTTACGAAACAGGGAAAGTGATCAGAATCAATATGGGAACAGAAGGAGCAGCTTATTTCAAAGAATTGATTCCTGGAAATGAAGTTCCGTGGAACGGAGACCCCGCTGCGTGCAGGGGCCAGCAGCGCCCCGGGAGCTGCCGCCCCCCGCCCCCCGCCTGAGCAGAGAGCCGTGTCCCGTGTATCTTTCTGAGTGGATGCGCTCATTCGGTAATTTCTTAAGTTACCCACTGAGCAGCGCGGTAGGCAGACAAAGTGATTCACTTTTGCATTTTAAAGGCGCATCTTCGAGGAACCACAACGTGCAGCAGGTTTCAGGTGGTCGGTGCATGGGCTGATGGCGGGGCGTCTGAGAACGCCCCGCGAAGTGGCTTTCTGCTCGGCCTCAGGACAGTCGCACCGATACAAGTGCCCAGCGCTGTCCTGTTCGGCTGGATGGCGGGGCGACGGGCAGCCAGTGCGTTTGTCCCCTGACAGTGGACTTCGCTGCGCTTAGGGCGCGTGCGTCCATTGTGCTAATTAGAACTAGTGTCACAGGTACAGTGGACAGTTCCCAGACAAATGCACATTTAGTCCCAACTCCCCTATATGTTTAGAAGGTCAGCTGTACATTTTAATAATTTTATCTGAAACATAACGGGATGTTAGAGGATAAAGCGGCTTCAGATACATTTCCTCGCCAGGAAACAGCGGGGTCTGTGTAACGTCGTGCGCGCGTGCACAGTGGTGGTGTTGCGAAGCAAGAGAAGGTAACGCGGGGTTGAGCTGTGCTCTGTATAATGCTGGGCATGTTGGTAGATGCACAGGACGTGTGAGACCGTTCTCTCCATGCCGTTGTGCTGGGATCAGGCGTTTCTTATCGTCACTGTGCCCCTCGTCCATGGTTATGTGTGTCACGAAAACAGAAACAGAACGGCACCACCCCTGGCACCGTGGAGACATTTAACGAATAATGGGTGGTTTTTATTCTTAGACATGTTATAGCTTAAAAGGTAATGAACTCTTGATATGTGGTCGAAAGAAGGCCCTGGTCCACTGGGAGAAACAGGCATTTGATAAGCCCTGAAAGAAACTCATAAACGCCTGTAATGGCGCAGGATGAGCTCCAGGAGGGGTTTGCGTGAAACAAGATGGAAACGCGTCTGTCGGGGACAGCCCTGGAGCTCTCCCTTCTTCCCTCCCTCCTGGCTTATTGCGTGGACATGAATGACAGGCTCGTCTTTATGGAGGGGAGGACTCTCTGTTAGTTAGATTGATGCAGAAGAGTGGGTGAGCTTCTGCCAGAGCTGGGATTGGGGATAGGCTGCAGTCCGCCCACCCACGTAGTGGAGTGTGCCCGCACACACCTCATCTCTGCCTTGCACATCAGGAGCCTTCTGGGCCCCCACCGTCCCATGAGCCAATTCCTATAATAATCTCCTCTTGTATCTCTCCTGTCTCTCGGGGGAGCCCTGATTAATGCCGATCCCCAGGGTTACTCCTCATTCTCTGCACACGGGGGGATCACACCCCTTCCATAGAGCCTGGCACTGCAGGACTCACCTCTGCGTCTCCGGACCAATGGTGTTGTCAGCCAAATTTCCCACTAGACAGATAGTGCCAGCAGAGAAGAAGATGCTCTTGCCCTTTACTTTATCCCCCAGGTCTAACATGTTACTAGCTATCAAAACTTAGCGAATGAATGTATAACACGAAGGCTATGAAAATGCAAACTGTGTCATTATTGTTTACTTGAAGAACTTACAATCTTTGTGTTGAAAATACACAAACAGGAAGTGATTAAAGACAACACAATATACTGCTGATTGTCTATGTGGGTTTGTTTGTTTGTTGACTGCAGTGGAAACTCCCAAAGTGCAGAAAGCACGCCAGTGCCAGGTCATGAGCCCAGCACAGAAGGGGCAGCCATGCATGCTGGTGGAAACAGGGACAGCAGTGAGGACCTCTGGGAGTGGACGGGTGGGAGCTGGGGCTGCAGGTTTGTGTCAGGGAAGCGTAGGGTGCGGTTTGGTGGGGAAAGTGCCCCCACTGGGTGCCCACACAGGCAGGAAGGGGCCAGGGCCACTATTAAGGAGAGAAGTGTAAGGACAGTATTCGCATCTCGTGATTATAATAATGGTTTGCATTTATGGTTTATTTCACAGTTTAGATATGCTTCAATATATGTTACCTAACTTAATCCCCACAGCACACTCTGGGTTATTTTTATTCTATAACAGAGCAAACAGAGACTCAGACATCAGATGAATCGATGGCTCTGCCGAGGGAAACACTAGTCTCTAGGCTTAGAGTCCATGTTTCACTTCGGCACCATCCTCCCAGCTTGTATGTTGTACACATAGTTTAATGGAAAGAAGAAATGGGCAAAATTATGCACAATACCTGTGATAATAGTGCTACATATCTGATACGGTTACACAAATTGTCATGTTACACCTACCACATAGCTGCTCACTTACAGACACATAGCACGCACACACACGACACACACACAATCCATGTGCACAGAAACGATGCAACTCAGTGGACACAGTTTGGTTCTTAATGGCGTGCAAGTGTCTGGCTGGGAGGACCAGACCTGTTGTGGGGGTGAAGCCCTGACAGTGAATTCTCGCTGGGATTTTTCAAAGTGTTGATGTGGAAATCTGAGCAGCAAGCAGAGCAGGACTGGAGTGGCACAGCCGTCATCTGAAGTTGGTGTAAGGGAAGGTGGACTTGGCATTGCCTCTGCCTGCCTCTGGAGCCCCACCTCGGGCGTCCACTACTGGGGCCTCTGAGCTCAGTGATTCATGTCCAGGCCGTTCCTACCCCAGGTGGGGCTGCTGCTGCCCCCACGGCAAGGACAGGTGGCCAACAGTATCACTGATGCCACCAGGTGTGTTTCCCACCCATCAGATGGGGGCTGCTGCCGCCCTGCCATCATGTGAGTTTCTGGGAAATGAGGTATTTCTTTTTGCAGCAAATGTGATAAAGTGGGAGAGCGAATTTTATTTCTTTAGGCCAGACACTGCGGTATGAGACACAACAGAAATTAATCATCAGATGCACTTTCTAAGGCCAAAGTTACAAAACAGCATTCGATCGGTATTTTTCTACTTTGTTTTTAAGATAAGACAAAATCCCTTTCTTCACATGACCAGACCATGTATTAAGAATTTCTGTAACATTTTATAATTAGACCTGCTGGCTGTAGGATTTCATTATCTGTGATATGCTGTTTGGATTCAAAAACAAATATGTGCTAGAAATAATCACAGTAGGATACACTGATACAACCGGGTTGTCTTCTAACCCCACCAAGCTCTCTAATAAGCTATCCCATTATAGGATGAAAGGAAGTTATTACCATGCAAATGGTTTCTTACCATTTTAATGCAAGAGTATTAATATAATAAATTGTAGCATAAAATCAGGAAATAATTTAACAATTTGAGCCGGGGAGTGTTCAGTGAGGCCCACTCTGACGCCGCCCAGCCGTCCGCGGTGACTGGGATGTTTCAGCTCAACCAAGAGAAAACAGCCTTAGAAACAACGACGACAACTGATCTGGCCACTAGGTGACGCTCGTGTTCCACATTTCAGGGCCGTGCTGGGCGGGGCCTTGGGGCGCCGACTTCGCGCAGCATTTAGGCTTTCTAAGTCCACCAAGCATCCTGCTTGAATTATGCACGTTATTTTAACCCATGCAACTCTGTCCAGGGAGGTTACGAGGGGGAAGCTTGTTATGCTCTGGTTAGCTCCACGGCGGACCTTCAGTAACAAACACCCGGATACTCAGATGTGTCTATTTATTTTGAAGTACTTGAGTGTTTGGGAAGGAGACGCAGGTAGTGAATTTTTGCTCCCTGCAGATTAAGGAATAATTTTTTTTACCCATTATTTATTAAAATGGGTCTTTGAGAAAGAACTCTTTCTTTGCTGGAATTTAAGCGAAATTAAGGGTTTCAAGGCATTGTGCGTCAACGATGCGTTAGAGAGTTTTTTCCATGCTCCTCTCAGGAGTCCTGTGTCTTATGAACAGTATTATGCGGAATCAGCCCTTAGAGCCTGGGGGAAAAGTGCGTGGTTTTGTTCTGTTGCTATTAACTTCTCCAACAAAACAGTTAAAGCTCTTAATGCCTAGTTCTTTCTTGTGAGACAACAGAAAGGAAAGGAAAGGCTGTCCACTTAATATTTCATGAAGGTAGGAGTTTGCCAGAATTATCAGCAGATAAGATGGAACGGTGACTATGGATTGGGTTAAATTATATACAAAATTATCCTTCTATCATTGCTTCTAGAAATGTATTCTAAATTGCTTGGCTCATTAAAAGCTTGTACTGTGGGTATGTTTTAAGAAAGGTGCACATTCGAGTCTTTCTGCCTTAGTTATGGAATCACCTGGTCCAGATCTGCCCTTTGGACCCAAGGTGGTCACTTCCTGGAGCCTCCTGCCCACTGTGCCCCGTGTCCACACCAGGAAGCCACTCTCCTCTCTGGGCACTGGTGTGCTCCCTTCTGGGTAGACTGGGTTGTCCACGGTGACACATAATTCCAAAATCACCACGTCACACACAGGAAGGCTTGTCTCCCACTCATGCTTAAGTTGGTGGGACTTCTGCTCCATGTCTTTCGACTCAGGGACCCTGAGGTCGGGGCATCTGACACCTGGCACTTGAAGGGAGCTATGGAGCTTTGTCCCAGCTGGTTGGGCAAGGACTCTTGGAGGCTTTTCTCTAGGATGTGACTTCCATCTGCATTTCACTGCCAACTCCAACCTCAAAGTGGTGAGAAAGCTTAACTCTGCCAAGTTTTCAGATGAAGCAAACCCCAAAGGTTGGTAAGTCAGACCAATGTCAAAAGTCAGGCATTTGAGACCAGTGTCCCCTTCCTTCTGTAACATGCAGGAGCAGGGACTTCCTGTCTTTCCTCGCCTGGACACAGCAGCTGGCTCTGCAAAGACAGTGACACTGTCCTTAGCCAAAGGCTTCTGAAGGGGCAGTGACCATCATGGCAGCTCCCCAAGGCGAGTGGCTCCTGGGAACAAAGCTGGGGACCTCTAAGGTCTTGCAGGTTCCCGGACCTAAGCAGCTGTAAGAAGCATTGACTAGTGCCTGGTGAAGTGAACTGAGTAGGTGGTGACCAGCCTGGAAGGTCCCAGTGGCTTTCTACGTGGCAAGACAAGCAGTGTTTCAGGAGCCGTGTTCTGTGTGCTCAGGTCACTGCAGCAAGTGCATTTCCCACAGCCCAGGGAGGTCAGTGGAAAGCCCAGCGCAGCCACACTCAGCGGGGCTCAGTGCCCTCTGTGGGACACAGCATGTGCTGCCTTCTCTGATGAACCCGTGGGGGTCTTCGTACTGTTCCCCAATCCTGCCAGCAGGGGCTTTTTACAGGAGCCGTGCAGAACCCGCTACATGAAGGAAGGGTATTGCATGTGTGGCGTTCCGCGTACCTCATTGGGAGCTGCCAAGTCGACCACGTGCTCCTCCCGGGAATGGCCTGAAATGCTCCTCCTGCTGCTGCTGCTGCTGCTACTTACTATTATTTACTATTTACTATTATTTACTACTTACTATTATTTACTACTTTACTATTACTACTTACTGCTACCTCCTACCACAAAATACCCATTGATTTAGCATTTACTGTGTGCCAGGCATTTTCCTAAGTGCTGGGCCATATGTTAAATGCTAACTAGCACTGTTGTATTTAGACTGCACAAGCCTGAGAGGCAGAACTAGCAACATAACTTGAGGGGTCCAATGAAAAGTAAAAATGGGGTACCCTTATTCAAAAATAAAGAATTTCAAGATGGTGGCAGCAGGGCATGAAACCACTTGAGGGTCCCTTCTGAGTGGCTGTGGACCCAGGAGATGGCACAGGTCTCACACCCATGAAGCTGGCCCTGCTGCAGGAACCAAACCACATCTTACAGATGACAAAAGGAGCTGGTCAGGGTTCATCAGCTTGTACGAGGTCACACGTCTACATCTGTGGGACTGAGATCTGAACATGCACTGCCTCACAGACCAGCTACCATCATCGCATGGGCCACCGTGACATTTTTGTAGGAAACTCCCCAGCACACTCTGTGCATTTAACGCTTCTCCAAGTAGAGAGGCAGTGTGCATTCCGACAATGATGTCACCACACAGATCTGGAAAGAGCGGTGACACGATGTACTTCAGAGCCCTTTACTGATAGCTCGTTAGAGAATGCGCTGCCACAGAGCCTGGGATTTGGTACCCACTTCACTGGGATATCATTATTCTTGGTAGGTATCATTAGTGATACCATTTTAAGGTGTTTTTATGCTTTCAATTTTCTTAGTATTTCTAGCTGACACAGAATCAAAAGGCAAATCTTCAAAAGATGAATGAAGAGGCGGGTCATGCAGAATGCTGGAGATTTCTGGACCATTTAAAGCAATGCATATTCAATTATGTTGCAAGAGTCACAATATTACCACAGGGACATGAAAGACAGTTTGAGGAATATAATCAATAATGTTGTAAATATTTTGTAGTGTGTCAGATGGGCACTTATCTTATTAGGGAGATCACGTCATAAACTGTGTAGATGCCTGACCACTGCGCTGTACACCTGAAGCTGAATAATATTGAATGTCAACTATAATTTAATATGTGTATAATCACAGGATCTGGAGTACAGCATTGGGAATAGAGTCAATGGGATTGTAGCAGCTACGTATATATGATGTCAGAGGGGTAGTAGCTTGGGGGAGGGGAGTTATCACTTTGTGAGGGGTGTAGATGTCTAACTATTACAGTGTTTTGTACACCTGAAACTAAAAAAAAAAAAAAAGGAGTCACATTATCTGAAGAGTAGTTTGTGATTTTCCAGTCAGGCTTTGGGTGGTCCTATTGTGTGGTGACCAAGACAAGACCCAGGCGTGTCTCCTCGCTGTGATGAAAGAGAGATTAACAAGAGACAAACAAACAGTCTATGAAGTTGTACACCTCAGGTATACACGGGAGAGACCCAGGGAAAATGAGGAAATGCCTGAGATAGCTGAAACCACCAGCTTACATACCACCTTCAGCTAAAGACAAAGGAAAGGTGGGGAGGGCTGCCAGTTACAGGGTGACCAGGAAAAGCCAGTTAAGCAAAGGTGAGGTTTGTTGTGCATATTTTATTCATGCCTTCTGCACTGATAAGTTTCTAGTGATTTAGACTCATCTTTTCTTCCTGGAACAGAGAGGGGGACACTTACGAATGGAGAGTTTTTTAATCACTGTAAATGTTCCTTACAAAAGGGTACCTCCTACTCTTGTTTGAGGGCCTTCTCCTGTGTCTGCTGTTTCTGAAAATAATCACCTTAAAATAATCCTTATGCCAAAGAGACTTATTTCGGGGTGGAGTGTTCTGCTCCCTTCTGTGTTTGAGTCTCACTACGCGAATATTCTCAGGTATAATCGAGTCTTTGATATCTGACACGTTCCTAGAAACAGTGCCTTCTGACCAGCAGTCTTGGAATCAGAATGACTGAGTGGTCCTGCTCCTGACCGGCTTCAGACGTCCCGTCACTAAGGGGTGAAGCTCACTCTCTTTGCAAGACATCAGCACTTACGTTTCTTCAAACTAACTTTGTGTTCACCTGGCTAAATGAATATGAGGGAACAGAGACCACGTGTAATAGGGAGGTTCAGGTCTCAAGCTTGACCTTGGGTGTTGGGATTTGTCTCGTGTGCCATAGCAGCTGACATGCTTGCCTCTCTGTTTACAAAGGTGGAAATGGTAATTCGTGCATAATAATTCTATGAGGTTTAAAATGTCTGTTTACAAAGATGCTGTGAAAACATGAACTTTCTTATCTGAAGTAATTTTGACTGTATCTTATCTGAAAGGCTATAGATGAACAATGTACCTCCTTTTACCAGCCCTCCCTCCTCCCACATTCTCCAACCAGGAAGCTGAATGAATGGTCTTCTTTAGATTTTAGGACTAATTATGGCTTCAGTCTGACCATTCCTTTAAAAATAGAAAACAACTCAGCCCAAGGCCACACAGCTAGTTACCCAGCAGAATAGGATGGGAACTCATGTCTCCTAAATCCTCGTTTTGTAAATGTGTTTCCTGATTGCATAAAGTAACATTTGCTCTCTTATCGAAATAAATAGACAGCAGTGAAAGCTAAGGAGAGTTAGATACGTTGCAAATTATATTTACATACTCTTTGCTGAGTAGTATTGTCCAAATCATATTCAGATGTTTACTTATTGTGGACGATTTTAAAGCCTGGAAGCTGGCTTCCCTCAGGGTTCCCATAGTCCACTGCTCTGTCCCCACTGTCAGCAGGAAAGACGACGTCTGAATGGTGACCCTGTAGCCTGCTCCACCCCCTGCCTGGTCCCTGCATCCCATGTTCTTGGACCAAGTTTCCTCTTAGCATGACGTCCGACTTCCTCACGTCTTCTAAATCCCTCTCTGAGACCAGGGTTCTTCAGCGAGAATGCTGAGACTCTGTAGAAAGCTTTTCTTTCTAAGTTTAGTGTTTCCACTTCAGTGATTGTCTTAACAGAGTTTCTCCTACCAGTTTTGGAGACTAATCGCCTCGGAAGGAGTAATCTGCAGTACGAAAGCACTTGTTTTTTTCTCTGTGTATATTTTCAGCTTCTTAGGTCAGTGTTCCTCAAGCTGGAAGCAGAAATATATTCTCAGAACAACTGATTGCCCTTTAAATGGCCTGCAGGTTGCTCATGTTGGAGACATGGGCTTTGGGAGATGCTACTGTGCCAGCTCACCAGACAGCCCCGTGTACGTGAATCTAGAAGGTGTGGAGAACCAGCCCCCTATAGGGCGTCCCCACAGCCGTCTCTGTGGCTCAGAGGCTCTGTTTGCTGAGCGCTGATGCTCATACAGTGTGGGGGCCCCCACACTCCTCTCGGTTTGGGGTATGCCTGGCCCTGAGAGGTTGTTCTGCTTCTCTCAGTGGGTGGAAGGTTGGACTGTCTGTCCCCAATGCTGACATCCTGGCCACACCATGCATTCCCCTTTTCCCTGGTCAGTGGGGTGCTTCGTCCAGTGTGCCCCAGCTCGGAAGCCCGTCTCACTCTGCGTGACTGCCCAGGTGGCCAGAGCCTCTTACCTTTGGGACCATTAGCATCCCTCTCAAAGCCTCTGCTCTTACAAAGTGTCACCAGGAGATGGAGGTGGCTCCCAGGGGACATCACCGTCTGCTTCTCCTTCATCTCACCCTGGCCCACTCCTAATCTAGTTATAATTTCCTCCAGGAAGCTAGGCCAGGAGGACAGGTGTGACCCCCTCTGTACTTATGTGACACGACTGCCTCTGTCATTCACTGCGTGGAGAACAGCAGGCTGGCTGAATTGTGCTGGCCACTCTGTCCGGTGGGGAGCTGCCCTGCTCTGCTCTCCAGCCACATTCCCGGAGGGCACCCATGTGTCTGGCGTGGCACTGAGCACTGGCTTGCAGTTCTCCACGTGCCAATGTACACACACTATACCCAGGGGAATAAAAGCAGGCAGGTGCCCGTGTTGGGGGAGACCACCTGTTGGGCTCTGCTCAGGGTTGATGTGCACTGACAGCTCCTGACGGCCGTTTTCTGGTTTGTCTGGGGGATTCGTGAGTCCCTTCTGCTCATTCTTAACATGCTCTGCCCTGTTTGCCCACATTGCTGCCCTTCTTTCGCACGCTGCTCTGAGCTGAGCACGAATGCCCTCCTCCCCGCCTCCCTCCTTCCCTCCCTCCTCCCTGCTTCCCTCCCTCCCTCCCTTCTTCCTCCCTCCCTCTCCCCTCCCTCCTCCCCGCCTCCCTCCTTCCTTCCCTCCCTCCTCCCTTCCTCCCTTCCTGTCCTCCAGAGAGAGACAGCCCGGCTTCCCCTTGGCTGTTCCAGTTCTCACTGGGACATGCTGGGCAGAGTCTGTAACCACACTCGCCTTCAGTTTTCTCATAGTGAAGGGGGGACAGCTGCTGACCTTCCAGGTGGGGAGGCGGGGATGGTCTGAGCACGTTGGACACTGAGGTCCACACCCACACAGGGTGGGTATCATGGCAGCCTGTGTGATTGTGACACTGGGCTACTTGACTTTTCCCCAAAAAGGGTATTGGATGCCAGCCAGGTTCATGTCCCTGTGCTGGGCAGTGGAGGTGATGCAAAGAGGACATCGCTGGGCGGCTCACAGTGTGGCTGGGGGACCAGGTTGGGGCGGGCAGAGCCATCAGAGGTCTTGACAGTTCAGTGCATGGCACACATGAGTCTGTCGTGCTCACAGACCTAGAGATGCAGGTGAGGAGGGTGCCCCAGGCTCAGACCTGGAGATGCAGGTGAGGAGGGCGCCCCAGTGTTGAGAAGCTGGGTCCTCGCAGAAGGCATCGGGTGAAGGGGACGGGAGGAGGATTGTGGTACTGCTGTCTGAGGGGGCCCCCGGGCAGGACATGGGCATGTGTCCAGGACAGTGGCTGATGTGACTGGCTCAGGGGAGGAACAATGAACCCAAATGAGGATATAAGTGCCTTTCAGGATTGTGACTGTCAAGAGCTGGGGCAGTTTCCTGTAATTTGTTCTTTCGACCTTGAATGGAGTAGATTGTGCGAAAGACGGTTGGGAATTTGGTTTGTCACGTTGCTGGGTAACATTATCTGACTGTGACCTGTGACCTGGGCTGTGGGCACGCAGCTGCCACATGCTGAATAATGTCCTTCGGGAGAAAATCCCTGATGTATGATGCTGCAGACGGTGATAAGTTACTGTGCTCAGCCACGCGGTGCTTCCCTGGGAGAGCAACCTGGCTCCATCGCCCAGTGGAGCCTGTCTAATGGAACACCTCACCTTCAGACATCGTGGAGGGAGCTGGCTTCTCCTTTCATCTTTCTGACAGTGGCCAGGCTGAGGCCTCTGCTGTCTTTTTGCACAAGGACTGTCTCACCACCGAGGACGTGTTCCTGTCCCCTTAGGTCTGAGGGCCACGGGAGCACCCGGCATGGGGATGAATACGAGGTCCCGTTCCAGGCGCTCGCTCCTTCTGCGCTTGGTAATTATTTCCGACACGAGGACATTTGTCAACAGGCGTGCTGTGTGGAGCCCTCCTGGCTTCCAGAACGGGCCAGATTACAGCTCATTCGGGGGAAACGCAAGTGCTAAGTGGGCTCCAGGGTCAAAGGGCAGATTGCTCCGCTAGGGTGAATCGAAGGAGCCGTAATTAATCATTAGGGGGGTACCCTTGGCCAGAGTCTCTCAAGTGGAGGTTCTTGTTTTCTTGACACAATGATGGATTTTTCTTGTCACCTTTGTTATTTAAAAGATGGGTCCCGGGAACAGAGGGAGTAAGCTTGCTGGCAGAGGATGGGTTTTATCTGCTTATGCAAAAAAGGGAACAGAGAAGCCGTCTATCTGAAAACTGCTCCTACCTGCTTTCCTTGGAACAGAAACAGAGTTTTAACAATGGCTTGAGTGAGCATGAGAAATGGGTTCTGGGGTGCCAGCCATGTGTCCCTTTCTCTTTCCAGCGACACCGCCTGTGGGTGAGACGGGCCCAAGCTCACTGAGTCCAGAGTCTCACTGTGTGGTCTGTTTCTTTCCATGGGACACAGGGACAGCCAGTGAGAATTCATGGAGTGCCCACGAGGGCTGGGCCTGGGCTTGGCACAGCCCCCAGGAGCGAGGAGGCCCTTGGGAAGACGTGCACCTGACCGAGCAGAAACAGCGTGTGGCCCTGCATGACCCAGGCTCGATGCTCGGAGGGAACGTGAGGAAGGGGCGTGTGAACCAGGCGTGTGAACCAGAAGCTCAGCGGGGGGTGGGAGAAGCAGGAAGTCGGGGGCTGGGAACAGGTGGGCCCTCCAAGGGGCCTGCTAGTTGGGAGGTAAAGTTTGGGTCGATTTGGAGAGCAGAGGAGAAGGAGGTGGTCGTGGCCCAGGGCCGGCCACAGAGGTGGCAGCCCACGCGCCTACTCAGGCGTCACAGTCTTGCCCCAGCCTGGGCGTCAGCATTCCAGGGGCCAGAGTGCCTGCTCAGCCTGTCTCTGTCCTCGGTGGGCTGTCGGTCACTCGCCCCGTGTCTCTGTGGTGTATGACTCCACTCCTGTGAAAAGGTCACTTGTCGGACAACCCTGCCCTGGGGTCATTAAAACTGGGGAAACACCCCTAGATCTGAGGTCTTGGCAAAGTAAGTAGGGGCCTGCGTGTAATGTGTCTACACAGTTTAAAAGCTGTAAGTCAGTCAGTAACCCCCGACGTCGACAACGCGTCTGCGCAGACTCCCAAAGCTGGTGGCCCAGCGCTGGTCTTTGTGGAGCAGGACCACACTCAGTTCCTTACACATGGTCTGCAGCCCCTTTCATGGGACAAGGCAGAGTTGAGAAGCTGTGACAGAGACGTATGGCCCAGGAACCCTAAAATACTTACGATCTGGCACTTTACAGGAAGCGTCTGCCAAGCCCTGAACCAGGTCACCTTTGCGTTTGGAACTGCTGTCCTGTTAGAGTTGGGTCTGACTTGGGTGCTCGTTGGAAGGACAGTCAGGGACCATGGAGGGAGGCAGTTGCTCAGGCACGTGCTCCCACACCTCTCCCACGTCCCCTGCCACAGTCCCACCCAGAGTAACTCACTCTGGACGATCGTGACAGCTCCTCAGCTGTCACTGTGCGTCTAACTTGAGCACCTCTCACTGAGCCTTCACGCAGCAATCAGAAGGACCTTTGAAAACACATACTTGATAATGGCTTTGCGTTGAGATTGTGTCCTAACTTTCAGTTGCCTGTAGCGAAATGCCCATGCCTTCCGGTGACTCACAAAGCCCGCCGTGACTCCGGCTCTATGCCTCTGTGTCCTCATCACCCCAGTGGCCTGAGGTCCCCCGCACGCAGCTGCTCTCGACCGCCCCACAGCCACTGCCCCTCACACCAGCGGTTTCCCTTTCCAAGCGTGCTGCCTACCCCCTCCATCTTCATGGGACTTTCTACTGCTCGTCTCAGCTTAGGCACATGCCTGAGTGGTCTGTCCTGGTCCCCAGGCCAATGCCGGGCTCCCACTATATGCCCTTTCACAAGACCCTTCCTATTTCAGTGTGTCTCCTGCGTGTCCACGTTGCTGCCCGTCTGTCATCTCACTGGCAGCAGGGACTGTACCTGTCCGCCTGTGGTGTTCCCAGCCCCTCACATGTCACCGGTTCATGGACGCTCCACACGCGATTGTCTTCTGACCGATCAGTTACTGCTGTAGGAGTTCCGCTAAGTGATTTGGAGGCTGTTGGGACTGAGAAGGAGTCTCTGGTCTCCTGCATTTGCCCCAATATTTGGTGAGCTTGAGTGTTCTGTCGTGTACTATCCACTTACCAAACCCAGGTGGTCGCGTTGCCCAAATGTTACTTCGTCTGTTGCTGTTTCACCTTTTGGATGATGCGGCTGATCATGCTCGGGAGGGTGTGTTGTCCCTTCTAAAGCAAAGCCCTGGCAAAATTCTGGAAGTGGGAGGACGTGTTGGGCTAAAATGATCACCTTTTCCAGGAATACCTGCTTTGACCGGAATCTCAGCGACATCACTTCAGGTCCCACAGAATGGAAGTATCTTTTTTCCTGGTGGTGCTTTATGCTAGATCATAGGGAATCTTCTTCCTAAAACCTGCCAGCAGTGGTTCAGTGTTCATATATTCTCCCACACACCAAATTCAAGGCCATGTTTAAGGGGAATAAAAAAGGTCTTGAAAGCATGGCAGCCATGTGGCTTTCTTTAAAAAAGAGACCTGGATAAACCTTTAGCTCTTTCAAATTTCCAACTTTTCAACCCTAAATCCACTAGACCCCAATATCTTCATGAGTCTCTGAATATTCATTGCTCACGTTTACGAATGAGATCATGTTAAGTTGTGGTGAGAAACACGTAGCATTAATGTACCTACTTAACCATTTTTCGGTGTACATTTCAATAGTGTTAAGCGCATACGCACTGCACAGTGGTCTCTACATCTTAATCTTGCCAAACCGAAGCTCTACCCCCACTAAGTACTGGTTGTCCTTTGTCCCCGTCCCCAGCCCCGGCACCCACAGTCCCTCTTTCTGTTCCTGTGAACGTGATGACCTCCTCTGAGTGGGATCACACAGTATCTGTCCTTCTGTGTCTGGCTGATTTCCTTCCTCCCCATGCCCCCCAGGTTGCCCCACGCTGTCACATGCAGCCCGATGTGCTTCTTCTGAGGCCTGCACGGCGTCTGTTGCGTGGGCGGCTCACTGTTTCTCCTTCCCTTCATGTGTCAGCGCACATTTGAGCTGCGTTCCCTCTTGGGTGTTGTGAATAAACCCACTATGAACGTGTCTGGGGAAATTTCTCGTCCACATCTTGCTTTGAACTCTTTTGGATAAATACCCAGAAACAAGATGGCTGGCTCACATGGTGGCTCTGTTTCCTGTTTTGAGGGCCCTCCGTAGTCTCTTACATAACGGCTGCCCCATTTTACATCCCCACCAAGTGTCGCCAGCACCTTTCTGACAAGTGACTTAGATTGTGAGACTCTGTTACACTGCACTCGTTATTGGCTGGAATGAGAAGTATTTCTGATGGATCCATTTGCAAGGGCACAGAACTTTGTCACGTGCAATTGTGGCCATGCAGCAACGTTCCAGGAAAAGGTTGTTGGATCTCAGACACGCAGTAGCTTCTTTTTGAGAGTAAATGGAATTCCAGGAAAGCCTGAGAGCAGAGCAGATTAGAATTGAATAAAATTCTCCGTCATTCCTAATACATTTCGGGTAGGTAGAGCCTTATGGAGCTTGATTGAAAGATTTGTGAAAAATCTCCTAGAGTCCAAATGAGACGGATAGTGTCAGAAGGCCTGCGATGAGGTATGCACACATATCTGGGAGGAGAAACGTGTGGACACAGGAGTGAAAATCAAGCCCCCAGCGCTGACTGTCCCTGCAGACTGCAGGGCGGGCTGATGGGACGCAGGACAGGCAAGCTCTGATGAGTGGATACGAGGGGACACGCATGCAGGGGCAGAACTGTGCTGAGACACCACGGGTGGCGTGGGGTCGGGGGTCTCGGCAGCCAGCATAGGCTGTGAAAGGACTGTCAACAAAAGGACAGAGTCGTGAGTGAGGCGCTTTCCCCGAATGCAGTCTTGTTTAGAGTTGGACGTAAGTATTGAAATTTTATGTGACGTGTTATTGAATAGTTGTACCCATGAATTATGCCATGAGCAAAACAACCTGAGAGTGAAACGAAAATATTTAACTTATTGTCTTAAAATGTAACTTAGGTATTTAAAGAAATGGGAAAGACAATTTTGGTAGGCTTTTTAATTTTAAATCACAAAAATACTAGGTTTTGTTTTCCTTTTCCCCCAAAACATAGTATTTTGGCTACACAGATTTTTAAAAATGTTTGCCGGTCTGGCTATCTCCGTCCATAAGAAAAGTGCCTGAGTGACTCTCTCTTAGCCGGTGGTGTCAGTAGTTTTATTTCTCAGTGGATTCATTTAATTCCTTCTATATGTTTTTATAAGCTGATTTCTGTAGCATCACAAATTTGATGTCAGTACTTCTAAATATCCCCCAAAGCGTTTAAAACTAGTATGACCTCCACAAGCCATCCCGGCATCATCCTATATCGAGAAGCAGGAGACCACAATCCTGAGGCCGCGAAAACCTGGTGCCACGTGTTTGCGTCGGTGCCGACTGCAAGAACCGACGTTAGAAGTGGAGGCGTTTTACTGCGTCTGAAGTTGGATTTATTTAGACTTTATTGTTTCAGAGAGTAAATAAGCTCACCAAGCAAGCATGGATTTGTTTTTGAAAACATCACGGTTTTCATCCCCAATCAATGCTTTATGTCCCCACAACTGGACACTCAGGAGCCATCATGACACTGTCATTCAGCTCCTGTCACACAGCCTCTCACAGTTGGAGCCATTTGATTCAGCTCAGAACACATCACGCTTTCAAGTTCTTCTTTCTCCTGCTGGAAACACCTGTGTGGGCTGCCTGGTAGGGAGATGGGGTGAGCACACAGACGGCTTAGTCCTGAAGGCTTGCGTCGGGGACAGGGGCGCGGCCAGGCCAGAAATGCCAGCTGCTCTAGTCACGCGCTCATTTGCTTGTTGTTGGTCCTTGCTTGGTTGTGGTTTGTTTCCACTTTTGGGTTTGGTTGTGTGGGTGGGTAAGACTTTGGAGTCTCCACCATGTCTGAGGACACAGTCCCCGGGCCGGCCACTGAAGGCCCCTTTCAAATGGGTGCATGACTATCCTGCCTCACAGAGTATTGGTTCACTCTTTGTGGGGTGCCCTCTGTGTGGGATTCCCTCTGCATGGGGTGCCCTCTGTGTGGGGTTCACTCTGTGGGATGTCCTCTGCATGGGGTGCCCTTTTCCTGGGGTGCCCTTGCCATTGCTCCTTTGATGTCCCCTGGCCTCCCCTGGCCACTTACTTGACTGCTCTGGGTCGGGCACCTGCTGTGATTATGAGGATTTGACTGGAAACTTCCCATCGAGCTTGGAGAGTTTAATGAAACACAATGATGAAAGCTCCAAAAATCAAGCCTTCTTCTTGCTCTGGACTTACAAAATCGTTTTCGTCCTGGTTGCTTTTTCTTAGAGAGAAAAGTCTGATTTTTTTTTCCCAAAGGTGAAATCTGGAATTTGCTGTGTGGGCGTTGGCACCGTCTTGGTCCCAGCTTGCCATCCACTCTCAGCTTGTCCTCACCTCCCCCGGGCATGTGTGGGGACTGAGCTGCCACCTCTGCCACCCAGGCAGGCATTTGGAGGTGAAGTGTTGGGTTTTGAGTTATCACTCGCTGCTGAGAGAGGTGGGCCTGCCCCGTTATCAGGACCTAAGAGCAGTTTGTGGCATTTCGATGGTGCAGCCCTCAGAAGGAGATCCTGGCTGTAGGCTTATGGGGGACAATGAGAAGGGCCAGTGCGGAGGTAAGGTCATGAGCTCCAGGGTGATAAGCCCTGCTGTGTGGTGGCCCCGCAACCTGGCTGCCAGGAAACTAGCGGGTATTGAATTCACAGTGTAAGGCAGGCCTGGGGTCTTTACAGACTTGGTGAATGGATTGCTGGAGTCCGCGCCTCCACAGAATGGGGGCTAGATTGGCAGTCCTGGGTCGAGACCCCCAAAATGGGGTCTCCTGCACAGTAGGGATGGTCCGAGGGAGAGGAAGTGGCTGTTTTGTACCTGCCTGCACAATGGCAGCCACCTCGGTCACCTCAGGCCCAGACAGGAAGGGCCCCCTAGGGCCTGGCTGTCCCAATGAGGAAGGTCGGCCAGAAAGTCGCCCGAAGGCCACAGCGAGACACCAACTCACAGGTGACTGTGCCTCTCAGGAAATCCCATGTGACTGTGCGAGCGCCCGTGTCCTCAGGGCTCGGGGCCCAGCCCGTCCCACCTGGCGGACTCCTCACTCTGCTTTGACTCCTAAACCACATCGTCTATTTTATTTACATCTCTATAAAATATTTTCTTTCTGTTTGACTGGTTCTTAGTGTTAAAGTACTTTCACTTTAAAATATTAGAATTGTGAGGCATTTTTCTTCTTTTCATATGCCAATATCTTACAATTTTTTCCTAGCATCTTGTGAATTCTTACGTTTTTAATTTCTTACATATTAATAACAAAG
Organism: Rhinolophus sinicus; assembly: GCF_036562045.2. NCBI lineage: Eukaryota > Metazoa > Chordata > Mammalia > Chiroptera > Rhinolophidae > Rhinolophus > Rhinolophus sinicus. The sequence goes on from NC_133754.1 coordinate 1,037,541, forward strand.
TTACTAATGTAATGTTTCTTTGTGTTTTCTCATGGGACTTCCTCATAATTCTCTTATTTTTTCACATTCTATTTCTGTATAGTTCAACTGAAGCATTCTTATTTTAATCATTTATAATTTGCTTGGGATTAATACTATTTAACAGAGACTATAGGATATTAATATCGCTTAGCTCGCACCTTAATACTCTGCTGTGCCTCTAAGGAATATTCAATGGTTTCCCAAACGTGTCTGCCCACAGCGGGTAATCCCATAAGGCACACCCTGTGCGGGAATCAGTCAGATGCTGTCCCCTGGTGCCGGCAGCTGCAGGACCTGCAAAGGACAGAGGCTGTGAAAAGAGATGAGGCCTCGAAACGTATTGTCAGGATTTATTTCTTAGTGCAGTCGATACTATTTTTTCTCTCTCAAATTTAAATCCAAATTCGTTTTCTTAATAATTGTTTTTTAATCTGCAAGAAATGCTACAGGATATACAAGTAGATAAAGATGAATGACATTTTGGGCAAAGTGAATAGCAGGCCATAAGTAGTATAATCTCAGGCTGACAGCCACACATGTGTAACCAAAATACACAGAAAACAAAAGGGCCAGGGGCCGCGCACTGTGTGCCCACAGGGGTGCAGCAGTCACCGGCCTCTGTCACACATCCAATCTCAGTGACTCCAGAAACTTGGAATGCCTACAGAGGGACAAACTAGGAATTCTATCAAATAAGGACTTCCTGAGGGACCGCGATGTTTTTAATGTAGAGATGGGGCCGAAACAGCTTTCTTCACACACCTAAAGATCTGTTGTGTGTACGAGGCACTAGATTTAAATTGTCTTGTCACCAAGGAAGTAAATGGCTGTGGGTGAGTCAAATTGTAGCACCACATATGGAATAAATCTCTACCATGTCAGCTCTCCTTCACCTAATGTTTGCCTAACCCATGACCGTAATACAGTGTAATGCCTGTGAAAGACAAGTGTCTTCGAGATACTGTAAAATTGGAGAGTTTGGGTGCTACAGATAGAGACTGGGGGGAAAGATGGATCCTGCAGTGTCAACCCACAAACAAGGCTTTGTATTTAGTTGTGTCATGAAAGCTGAGCCAGAGGTAGCAGGTGACAGAGGTGACAGTGATACACGGTCGAAATCCCCTCACAGAGCTGTGGGCCAATGGCACCATTTGTCGCAGACAGAGGGGTGTCCGTCACAGCAGCCTGGTGGTGGAGGCCATGGAGGTTGTGCGGGGATTAGACTGATGTCTTCTGCCATCGGCTGTGACGAGGAGAGCCTGGGGTTCCCTGGTGAGGGGGTTCCCTGTCTTCTCCATCTCCCTCCCGCTTCCCTTCCCTTCTTCCCAATTCTGCCCTGATTTGCCAAACCCCACCATTTATTTCTGTGCTCTAGGGTGACGTTGCTTCTCTGGGCCCTCTCCTTGACGCATGCACTCTAGAGTCCCCCGTCCCCAGAGAAATCCTTACCCGGTCACTGAGGTTACCATGAGGTTCTGGGAAGCACACCAGTGCTGTCCCGCGCCTGCGCTGTCTTGTGTCCTGAATGGATGAGGCTTTGCAGCATCAGCAGGGGCATTGCCGCGGCAGGACAAAGCGCAGGCCGGCTCCAGCGTCCTCGTCCTCGGCGCCGCCCTGCGCGCATTGTACCCACTCCTGCGGGCACCCGCCCAGCGGTCCCTCCTCCTCCGTCTCCCAGGGGGGACCCCTGGCCCCTCCCCAGCTCAGCCGATGTGGGTGAGTCTCCCAGACCCAGATCCGGTCTCAGACTTGCCAGATTTTCTCTGGCCCTTGTGCTTTTCTTCATGTCTCCCGGGCACCCACATGTCACTCAGGGCACGTGGTGGCCTGGCCCGGCCTCCTCTCTCGTGTGTATTCATGTCGTTCAGTGAGTCTGCTGCCCCTTCCCCTGTCCTTGACCGTCTTGAGGGCCGTCTGCGACCCATCGCTCGGGGTCCCTGGCTTGGCATCTGCACAGTTGCTGTTCAGTAATGGCTGTTGAAAGGCTGGGTGTTTAAATAGATGTTGTTCACACTTGAGGCTGGCATACAGATAAAGGCGATTTTAGCCAGAGAACGGTGTGGAAAGCCCACCGCAGAGCAGCCTTAAAGCAGCACACGTGCGAGTGCCGGCGGGTCTGCCAGTGCCCGATGCCGTCTGCTCCGTGGGTCACATGTGCCGGAGCCTGTCCGCTTCTCTGCTGAGCAGCTGCCCTGGGGACAATTCTCCTTTAACTCAGAAACAAGCCTGGACTGGAGGTGACATTCTGGGGCAGCCTGAACTACTCTGTGGGAGATGCTTGCACCCAAAGAGAGAGGAAGGGGGTGGGGGAGACCTGAAGTTGCCTGAACAACAAAAGGGGGTGCCAATGACAGGCCTGCACCAGGCCAACTGGGAGAGGCAGCAGGCAGAGCCCGCCAGGGGTGGGACGTGGGCGGATGTCGGAGCAGCTTGGAGACGCAGGCTGGGCGTCATCACAGAGACGAGGCTGCTGGGTCGGAGGCAGGGGGCACAGTCCACGAGGGTGGCCGCCAGCCCCAGGCCCCAACTGCTGGAGCGCAGATGTCGGCCTCCGTCCTGCGGGCAGCTCAGCAGCGCCTGCCCTGCGGGTCCTCGCTGCGGGCACTTTGGGTTGTTTGCTGTGGGAATCCGCAGCAAGGACCGTAATGTTGAACTTGGTGAAGGATTAAACAACACGCCGTGTGGCCTCTCAGGGACTGGACAGCCTGACAAACAGTCCCGGGGCAGAAGGCCGATATCTGCACACATAGTCCATGTTTCCTCAAGGCTGCTGTTTGCGGACTCGTCACCGCCCCTCCGAGCTTGTGTGCAGACACAAGGAGCTGCTGTGTGTCCTGGCCGCGCAACGAGAACAGCATCTGCGTGAGCTCGGGAAGCCTCCGGCTGCAGAACTAACCGACACAGTGAGAACTCGCTGCCCGCAAGGAGCTCTCAGCCTCACATGGGACGTTTGTGTCTGGGCATTAAGCTGAGTGTAAAATCCCAGTAGGTGGGTCCCGTCTCTCCTGGTTTCCCGTTAGGATTACAGTGACATCGGCTGTGTTCCTCTCTGAAGCTTCTGGGGGCATCAGCCTGACGGCTCACTGAGAGGCTGACGTAGCCAGAGACCCGTGTGAAGGAGGAGAAGCTGCCCGCTGAGGGGACTTTGAGACACATGCTCTCCCTGAGCACCTCCTGCGGGCCCTCCTGAAGCCCAGACAGAGCTCGGATTCCCACACTGGGCCACGTTGGGAATCTGATATAATGCAAGGATCCTTAAATACAGAACCATCTAATTTTGCACGTATCTTCCTTAAATTGCCATCACAGAAAAATACTGTGATGCCAAATTTACAAAGAAAAAGTCTCTTATTTTTCAGAAAATATTGTAGTGACCATTTCTTGGGAACTTTAAATGAAATGAGGTAGTTCAAATACAACTGAAAGGAAAGTTTAGCTTTACTCAAAAGTGGATTCTGGGATCGACAGTGGCCACAACACACTTTAAGCCCCAGCGTGGTATCTCACGTACAGTAAGAGTGAACCGTCCCGTTGCTGCAGCGAAGGGCTGATTACGCACCATTAGCAAGTACGGTGACTTGCGGAGACCAGGGGCAGGCAGCTTCTTCTTCTGAGATGGACTATCTGTCTCCCAAACCCGTCTGTATTTACCCTACTATTTCTAAGTATTTAGAAAAGCCAGACATTCAGTTTATAAACAACTATTCAATGCCAAAATATTATGAAGTCTGTTAGCATTTCTGAAACCGTTAGGTAACTAGTACGTTGCTTAACCATTTCTACAACGTATCCCAGAAAAGGTCAGTGTGTGCATTTATTGTGGTGAAAGGTATCCGAGACTTAGCTGGAAAATCGGAACCCTTGTTTTCTTATAAGACCTCACCCAGCACATCACTTGGCTGGTCGGATGGGCCTCCAGCTCTCCTTTGCAGAGATGGCCTCTGATGGCATGTCCCCACCCCCGTGATGGTCTTCGCTGTGTCTCCCTCCTGTCTGCTGTGTCTCCATGGACAAAGCAGGGAGGCCATGCATGGTGATTGGTGGCCACTGGATACAAGGGCCAGGATTTCAGTGAATAAACACCTCTCTCTCTCTTTCACTCTTTCTCTCTCTCTCTCCTCAACAGGAAAGTACTTCACGATTAAACGAGTGACTTTTGCTTTGTATGCAATTGTTACAAAATTCCCAGTGGGGGTGATGGTACTTCATACACCGCTAACATCCAGCCTAAGGACAGCCTGTTGCATGGAGCACACGTGTCCAGATTAAAGGCTGGGCTGGTTGGGCCCCTCCATTGCCCCTGGAGCACACCTGCAGAGGTTGGATGTGGCATGACTCTGCTCAGTGACGTGTCCTTGTCAGGGTTCTCAGGAGTCGCACGGGACTCTCAACATGAGTTCAGTACTGAAATTCAGATTTATCAACTCTCTTTGCCGTATTCTACAAACACTGATGCGACGTGTCCGGCTCAGTCTCTGGGCTCTGTTATTCCCATTGGCACCCAAATTGCCGTAGCTCAACTCTGAATTTCCAGGAAAACAAAGATAACGGCTGCCTGTCAGAGAATCAGACAGGGACACTGGCTGAACAGTATCCTCCCGCCTGATGGGGCTTCCGCTTATCAGCCCTCTCCTCCGATAATGGGCCTGGTGCCATGGGGGGGGGGGTGACGTGTCTCCACAGTTCCCTCAGGGTGCTGGCTTTTCAAATGTACCTGACCAGTTTTATTGTGGAGTCAATTTCTTTCTTGTTAACAAAATAGGCTATTTTTGTGCTAATTAAAATCACAAGATTGGATTTGTAATTTCAGTAGAGATGGTTCATGATCTCTAAAGGGCTTGGTATGCAGTGTCCTAGCGCGTGGGAAGTGTGGCTGCAGATGGGCAGTCACAGCAGGTGACTCTGTGTATCTTCAGGATATAGATTAGAGCGACAAAGGCACCTGAAACTGCAACACAGACGTCTGTGTCCATGGGATGTTCGTGACCCTTGGTCAGTGCCAGTAACTATTGAATTGTTGATTTCTCGTAACTGAAACCATGGAAAGTGAAACCACAGCTAAGAGGGGCCGGCCATCTGTCACCTTCAGGTGTCTCTGTTGTACATTCATAAAGCTGACCTGTGAGTTCCTTCCCTAGAAAGGGGGCTCGTAGGTGCCCACTGGGCAAAGGCTCCAGTACATTCTTAAGATATGTGAAACCGAGTTAGACTGCACAGATTTGTAAAACAAAAGTAAAATATCTGGCGTCATCAGGTACATTTAATTGTCTTCATTTGCAGTTGCATATGTGGGTGATTTAGTTGGACAGGACACATGTGTTAGCATTATTAGTTATATAATAAAAGCCTGACTGGTGGCCTTGAAAGAATGAGATTAATTAAGAGTCAATCTCTTTGCGACAAGAATAATTTGGGGGCCTGAAGAGAAGGATTCCAGTCCAGTCCTCCCACTGTTAATGCTCAGTGTCTCACACCTTCTTTCTACCTGAAGTGCAACCTGGGGAGAACCAGAGAAACACGCACTGTCTTCCACACAAATTGGGCACAACAGGCTGCTAAATTTCGGTCAAGGAAAGCAGAACGTGGATCTATAACCTCTGACTAGCAACCAATGAGATGACGCTGTTAATATCGACCGGTGCACTTTAGTCAATGATCTCTGGCTGTGATCACAGTTCTAGAGCGAAGTAAAAGCTAAGCCAGGATGTGACCACAGTGAGGGGCTCTGGGGTCACGTGTGCCGTGAGCACGGCTATCCCCACACGCCTACAGACCTCTTCAGGTGATGTGACCACTTGCTCACGTCACATCTCTTACAATGACCTCTTTCAGTTCCTGAAACATGGAGAATTTGTTCTCCAAGCAACCACCCCCTCATGACGTGGGGGCCCCACCTCTCCCTCCGTTGAGCTCTCTCTGGCCCAGATGGCCCTTCCATAGTTCTGGGCACCCAGCTTTTGACCCAAACCCAAGAGCATGGACCACCATAGATTCAAACACAGGAATTTGCCGCCCAGGATGGGGTGCCCCTGGGGACTTCCGTGGGAGCTCCCAGGGAGGAAGTGAGGAACCTCTGTTGGTCTGGGGCTTTGGGGGCGTGAGGCTTGCTGTGTTTGCCACTTTGTCGCCCGATTGCAGAACCAGCACTTTGGGAGACTGAGAAGAGCACAGCCCGGAAGCCTCACGGGCTCCTGCATCCGTTTCTGCCTGACACTCCCTGACGCTGTGGGCAGTTAGGGATGTCACAGGGAGTCCCTACACAGCCTGCTGGAAATGCCTGTTATCTGTGGGAAGGAGAGAGGGTGAAGCGTGGGCCCCTCGATAACACTGGATGTAAGACCCCACCCTAGGGGGACAGAGTGGCAGTCAGGCAGCAGCAGAAAAGCCGCAGTGGGCGTCACCTCAACGCCTTGGCTCCTGAATGAGCCTGGGACCCGTGTAGGGAACGCCCGATGAACGGACTCAACGTGTCGTGCTGGTGCTCATCGGCGTGGGTCCTGAGTGCGGTTCTGACACGGCTGTCACATCCTGTGCTCATTCTCTCTGTCACAAGAGTCATCAGAAGTTAACGGGGGACGTGCTAAGTTAGTAGCACTTATGTACTTGCAACTTTCTGCCTGACATAATTCTAGGGCTGGAAAATAGTAGCCAGAAGGTGCTGGAGAAGACAAAAAGGTTCTTCTCCCCCCACTTTATGTGCCGACAAATGCTTCAGAACTTCGTGCATGGCAGAGGCCTCAAAACTTTATCACAGCAAACGAGAAAGCCAATTCTGCCTTTATTTATAAAAGCCAGTGGACTTACCCTGTTTTTGAACTTGAGAATCGGATGTCTCTTTATCACACTGCTATCCCTTGAGTTATCAGTGATTTGCATATAGGGAACAGCCAGGGGACATCCTGGCAGCCTTGCCTTCAGCTGCGGTCCAGTCACGTGATGTATCAACGGTACAACATCAAATACAGTGCAACCTTTAACTAGATCAACAGGACATTTCTATTTTCAAGCTACAAAAGTTAGTTATCATTCACCTTAATGAAAGGTAATTTGCTACGGAGTTTAGTTTTAAAGCTAGGCAGACATCACCCATGGGGACACGAATTGCTGTAAGTCTGCAGTAAATAATGGCCATTTTTGTGACTTTTGTGTGAAAATATGGGGACTTGAAAATGGAGTTACAAGCTAAACCAGCAGAAGAGTGAGTGTAACTATTGAGGCTGGTTGTGAATTATAACTGAACCAAAAAGCATTTTACAGCAATAAGTTCTGTTTCTTCCCTTCTCTAACTTAAAACTGGGCTGTATTTTTTTTCACATTTTGTGAAAAGAATACTCCGAATCTTCCTCCCAGAGCAACATGCTGTAGCCGAGAGCGCATTTGAGAGCTGATTTACGGGCCTCAGGAGGCTACCTGAGAAAGACCTCTGTGGTTTGCAATGTCCTGCTTTGTTTCTTCTTTTTCTGAATTACTTTGTATCTGATTTATACAGTTACAATTTTCAGTGTGGGATTTTGCATACAGATTGGGCGCTGCTTTGAAATCTCTGCCACCATGCATATTTCATGATAAGTATCCTCAGACCTCAAACCCTCTTGGAGAAAAATGCCTGTACCTTTGTGGTTTGCTTATTAAGCTGGAGGTAGACAGATGAAAGCATCGGGCTCTTAATTTAATGAGAACTACTTTTAAAAACAAAACTTGAAATAATTGAATATGGCATGGAACAAAAGAAAAACCTAAAGGAAAACGATTTAATTTTTAACTATGAAATTTTAATGAGATCATTTTTAAAAGAATGACTTTAAAAACTGTAATGAAAAAATCCCCTCATTTTGGAAGACACGGCAGACCGACATTCCTTTTTTCTCGATGCTGCAGATTGAGAAACACACAGAATGAGTTTAGGTAGGATCGGAACCAGGCCTTCACTTCGACTTTGAGGGGGGAGCCGAGCATGACGGTGGATGTGGCTGTGAGGACGGGTCCCCACAGGTCAGGGGTGGAGACATTTCTGGTGTGGAGACCCGGGCACTTCCTCTTGGATGCTGATTCCCTAGTTCTGTGGTAGGTAACTGACCATTGTCCAGTACGTCTGAGGGTATTCGATCCCAGGAAGCCTTCACCCAGGACACTTTGCTTGTGGAAGTGCGTTCAGGACACGGCCATGCGATGGTTCCTAGAGCTTCACTCGCTTACCGCCTTGGATGCGTGTTGGGTATCTTCCCCTGTCCCTTCCCTCTTGGACCCCAAGGATGTTGTGGGCTTGATTATAAATGGCCCTGAGATGTATGAATATGTGCATTATGTCATGATTTCCATGTTCATACAGTGATTCCTTGGTTCGCAGACATGGATCAAATACCAATGACCTTCAAAACCCTGGTGTATTCGCCGCAGCATGTTTCAGGGTTTCTACCACTCACTTGTGAAATCCGTGCAGGCACAGTGTCTTATGTGCCTTACCTACGCGGAGGGATAATAAATGAGTCTGCTGAGTGAGTCAATGCACAAATGAGTTTAGCTACTAAAGCAGGGTTCGGGATGTTTTAAGTACAGCAGTGGTTTGGTGGTTGCCAGAGGGTAAGGGGGGTGGGGGGTGGGGGGTGGGAGATGAGGGTGAGGGGGATCGAATATATGGTGATGGAAGGAGAACTGACTCTGGGTGATGAACACACAATGGGATTTATAGATGATGTAATACAGAACTGTACACCTGAAATCTATGTAATTTTACTAACAATTGTCACCCCAATAAATTTAATAAAAAAAAAAAAAAAGAAAGAAAGAGTCAATCTAGAGACACTCTAATTAGAACGCAGCAATGGCAAATAGTGATTTCACCCGAAGGTTCAGCGCCATCCAGAGCGTGAGTGTTTAACATCTGTTCCACACGCCTGTCCTCTGCACGTGAAAATGACATAGTGACAGTCGCCGGGTTGAACAGTCCTCTGATGTTGATTGGCAGGATGTCTTACACCTGTGAAAAGTCGAGGCATGTGCGAGAGCTGACAGGGGTTCCTTGGCCTGGGAGAGTGGCAGAACAGCCGGACACACATGTGAACAAGTAATCAGATTAGCACAGTTACTGAACGTCAAAGCAATCAGGAACTGTCTGTTGAAGTGAAGAGGAAATAGCATAAAGTCACAAATAACACAGTTAAAAGTTATAGGTTGTGTTCAAAGTCACCCCAGCCACGTGGAGGTTCAATCAGAGTAACAACCAGAGGTTCGTGCGAGACGTCCTCCAAACCTGTCTGCAGAGTCGTCTGAAAACCGTCACCTACGTAGCAAACCAACAAAGAAAGACCTTCCTAAGTTCATTCCAAATCTGTTGCCATGTCTTTGAAAATCTACTTCTTATAAATACTGTATACCATTTTATGCTGAATTGAATTGTGAAATTCCCTATAGCAAAATTTTCAAAATTCTAAAGTGTCTCATTTCCAGTCTTTTTAAAATATAAAGAAACATTTTAAGTTCTATGTTTTACAAATAAGCAAGAAAATAAAAATTCTGGGCATCTTTATTTTCATAGTGATTTAAAACAACAATTGTGTGAACGATTTCCAGTTGTATTTCTTTATCCGATTGCGATCACAATCATTTGAAATGCACGCATCGTAATTTGCTTGCAAGAAAGCCCGAATGTGGAGAGAAGTGCCTTAAGAGAAGTTGATAGATTATTTCGCAAGCTCCTCAATCTGCATCTTCTAATTTTCAAGAGCACACATTTATTTCATGTTTCCTTTAGGTGTCACTGTGACACTGTTGATGGGCTGAGCAATCCTTCCTTTCATTACAAATGTAATTGTGTTTTGTAATTCTGACTTTATTTCATTAGTTTACAAAATCCGGTTATTTAAGGCATTTTAGTCATTATATGACTTCAGGTGCCACCAATGCAGATGCCGGTCTGAACTCTTAGGCTCATGACCCAGAGGTCATGAGTCACCAGCACCCTGGGGCAGGGCTGTGTCAGGTCAGGTTGGGACAGTCAGCCTGCTTTGGAGGGTGTTCCCAGAAGGAGCGCTGGAAGGAAGTGGAGCTGACTTGTCAGAGAGGAAGTGGGCTTAGCAGTGCCCTGGGGAAGAGGGAGGCAGACACAGAGGCCATGCCACTCGAATGTTGGCCGGCTGGTCAGGGCACATCCAGGGAATTGATGGCGGGGTCTCTGAGCAGCTGCTGTTGGCCAGTCAATACGGGACAGCACAGGGCAGCGTGGACGGTGTGTCTGCAGAAAGTCTGCACACTGCAGACAGCGTGGACAAGCCCTCCACCTGCCAGCGGCCCGTGCTACGGGGCAGGATCTTGTGTGCATCCGCAGGGCGTGGAGGGCTCCACTCCCTCCTGGGCGTCTAGTGTGAGGAAGCGTCAACCATCAGGTCACAGAGGTCGTGGTCAGTATGTCACACACACACATGCACAGCACACACGTGTGCACACACAGGTGAGGTGATGGACCTGCTCATTAACTTGCTTATGCTGATTACTGCGTGGCGATGTACTCCTCACAGAAACAAACTGACACCACAGTGCTGCCAAAATATAAACATCAGTAATAGCTCAACAGCCGGGAAAATTGAAAATATAATAATCTGTTTTGGCTTCTTATGCTTTGTAATATTGGTAAAATTCTGAATATTGGTAAAAACATGATTAATATTGTCTAATATGTGTGACTTTAGATGTAGAAAAATGTTTACTTGAAGATATAAGTTTATGAAAATGGCAAATGAAGGGTAGGAACTTGGCTTTCAGATCATAAATTCTCCTATAAAAACTTCAAATACCTGACATGTATTTGTAATACTGGTTCCCATCTTTTGCATATGAAATGATTTTGATTAGCTATCTCTTTGACACTCATTTAAATAACTATGTATTTTATAATAGGAAATTTACTAATATAGTTTTTTTTTTTTTATAGTGCTTAAGCCTGGAAAAAACATAGAAAGAATACAGTTTAAGTCTGTTGTAGCTAAAAATACTAACAGTCATCTCACTTTCCTCTTGCAGAAGGGTCAATTAAAAGCCCAGCTATTGTGCATATTTTGTCTGGGGGTCTTGGGAAAGCGTCTGGTCTCTTTGGACGATGAACCATCCAAGAATGGAAGGGTTGAAGGGGCCACCATGGCCACCTCATGTGTTCACCCCTGTTGCATCATGCTGAATGTGGGTGGAGTTCCCCAAATCTTGGTGAGCATACACTGAGGCTCTGTGAACCCAGGGAACAAGCTAGAAATGGGTGCAGTCATTTTGGGAAATGTGTAGTGACTTTGTCCCTAGATATAGAACAGGTGGATTTGAGGCCTTTGCAGGAAAGGTGTCACCACACATCTGCGATACTGGAGGGGCACTGTACTATGAGCTCTGCAGCCGCCAGGCATAGTGTGTAGCATGGGGCTGGCTCCCTGTCGCTCACTCTCACCCACCCAGAAGTGGTTCTGAGACCTGAGTGCGTGCAGATGGGCTGCAGGCTGCGGGGTTTGCATTCGCTCCACTCAGCAGCGACCAGACCATGGAACTGTGTGACATGGCATGCCACCCCAGACGTATGGGACCAGAACATTTGTCTAAGACGTCCAGGCCACCACACGCATGTCACACGTTGGGAAGCATGGACCTGCCCTACGTTATTGCAACATGTGGACGTTAGTGTGAAAGGAAGGGTGGCATGTCACTGGGGGAATGCAGTGTATGCTCCTCCTGTCTCTTACTGAGGATACAAAACACAAGTGACTGCCGGTCACAGTTGTGGCTGGGAGATGTCATATGGCTTATAACTAATTGATGAGGGAGAGTCAGCATGGCTGTAATTAATGACATGGATTGTGAGCCTCAGGTTGCCCGTCACCCACAAACCTCCCCCTTGGACCTTCAGCCTCACGTCCCCAGCCAGGAGGAGGCCAGAGGGAGGAAGGAGAAAAGGAGGCACGTTCTGATGGTTCATTTTCTGATTTCCTTGGAAACTCTGGAAAACCGCGTGGCAGGTGGAATGCTGAGACTGGGGTGGGAGCACCTGGGGGTCGGCCTGGGGTGGCTCACCGGGTCTCAGCCGCAGCACTGCTCGCTGGTCCCAGTGTTGGGATGAGGGGAGGCTATGGTGACATCACCATCACTAACTGCAATCAGCAGTTTTCTTTGTCAGTGGTCTTTTCTCCAACGAATCAGACAAACTATTTTGTGGTGACGCTTCTGGACGGTTAGCTTTGGCCTGACCTCTCAGCATCTGCCGCTGCCCCCACACAGTGACCTTGCTGGCAGCGCGGCCCCTTTGGGGAATTTAAATGAGGGCTGTGCATGGATCCTTTGGTTCTCTCTTTTCCTCCACGCACGCCCTTTCCTATTAGTGCAGAGAAAAGTAGGAAAGATTTGCACAAGCCATGCAGGAAAATGCCTCGTGAAGGACATCTTCACGGAGGGAGGGGGAAAGGGCGGGGCCAGGGGGTGTCGCCCACCTGATGTCATAATGCAGGGTGGTTACACCTATGGGAAGGCACTCAGCCTGCTGGCACAGGTGGACTGGAAATTCACCGCATTGCCCCGCCGCCAGCCCCACACCTCAGGGTTCGATGGCCTCTTCGTCATGGTTTTCAATGGTGTCTTTCTCGGATTCCCCGTTTTACTGTTTGTCTGCACCCTCTCCACACCCTTCCTGTGGCTCAGACAAGGGCGAGAGTTGACATCACGGAAAACTCATCCAGTAGACGGTCAGGCTTGTCCCTTCCCAGCAGGTTGGAGGGATGATGGCAGGTAAGTGACGATGGTGATCAGTACATGTTACTTCAAATGAGCTGAATTTGGAAGAAGACATTCACAAGCAGGGTTGGATTGATCTGGTCACATTTAGGTCTCAGGTCTGCTTTCCCGCGGATCCCACAGTCTAGAAAAAATGTAACCAAACCGAAAAACAAAACAAAACAAAACAAAACAAACCTCTCTTGATGGCAGCATGGCAGACAGAATGAGTCAAATTTATTTAGGGTAACTATCTGTTTGCCTCTTTCGAAAAGTTTTTAAAATTTGGGTCCAGGAAAAAAATCCTCTGATACGGAACTTCTGAAAGCAGGATGATTTTCTCTGTCATCTTGCCACACACATCTTTTCAAAAGCCCCTGTTTTATCTAAACTTCTAACAACTTGCATTCAGTTTGCAACAATACTGAGAACATTGCTCGGTGTACAAAGTCAGATCTCTTTAACACAAAGAAAATAAACAATCTTTTGTGATGCCTTTCTGGGTCTCAAAAGTACCCATTATTTTGTCTATTTTGATGCCATTATCAGCAACACAAAGCAGAAGCAACTTTCTAAACGAAATCTGTCTTCTTTAGAGGCTCTATTACTCCATGCTTTCACACATCTTTCTGTTAGTCTCGTTATGTCTTGTAGCAAATTCTCTTCTGCACCTTTGTTCGCGGAGCAGTGAAGCACCTCTCAGTGTCTGCGATAATGACAGTAAGGGTCTGTTTTGCAGAACCAGGCATCTGGAAGCTTCTGCAGTCTCACTGGGTGACCAACACCCCGAGGGGCCCACGTCGCTCCTGAGGTTTTCCAGCGCTGACTTTTCCGTGCTGAGCCCCGACCTTGCTGTGAGAAGGGCTGCTGGTGGCCGAATTCAAATGCAGGTATGATTTTCATTCATCCAGTGGGTGCTTCAATGAGTACACCTTTCTAAATTAAGTAAAATGAGGACACCCAATTTTCAAAGTGATTTTAATACATTTCAGTGACTCTGTAAGCAAACAAATCGATCTTATTTCTCTGCATGAGTGCATGGTTTGTGCAGCACATGTCACATGACAAACACAAACACCCTGGATGACACAGCCAGTAGAGAATGGTGTCAGGATTTGAACCCTGGCTGTATCTCCCAGGGGACATGCTCCTACCCCCTATGTGAGTGTATCTCTGCCCTGTCTCCATGGCGAGGCTGGGTATTTGGGCTGAGAGTCACAATATCTGTCCTCTCTGCTGTCAGATGCCATTCTGATGCCTCGGCCTTGTGATGTGGCATGCACGGCCTTGTGACTCATGGGTACCATGCAGGCCACATCAGGGCTAAATACTCGATGGCTGTTTCCTGCCTCTGTCCCTCTCTATTCCAGAGTTGGAAGAATGTGGAGCCATCCATGCTGGTGTGATGAGAGAGTGGAGCTTTCATTAGTGAAGGACAGTGGTGGTCTTAAGCACAAAAATTTCAACCAAATTATAATAGGCCCCTTGGCAATACTTTAACACTAGACCTTTGAGCTACTTTGATTTTAAATAATGAAAGACCCATCACATCATGATGAATATATATATAGTTTTTTACATATGAGAAAAATATGGAGATGGTACCTGCTATTAAAAAGTCACATGTTCAGAATAGGTCATGATTTCTGTATTTAAATGTTCACTATGAAATTTTATGTGGATGAAAAGTATAAGGTAGCAACTTTTTTATTGTAAGGTTATATATTTCTGTTGAAATACCACATTTGAGGTATTTTCAATACCTTTGGTCAAATGAGTTGTTAAATCTTTTCAGAACAGAATAAATTGAAGGCAAGAATGTTTACAACAACAAATTTTCTTCTGCTATTGTTTTCTTTCTTTTTAAAGTCTTATTTTCTAAAAGAAAAAAACTAAACATCACCTTGTAAAAATATATTTTTGAGGGAGAAGTGACTACCAGTAAATTAGTGACAAGCACTGAACACTCTGATAGATTTCCCCAAATATCACAAATAATATGAACTGTGAGTGTAAATTTGAAATCTCAGATGATAAGCAACAATTTATTTTAATAGAATGAACTAGAAAAATCAACTCTAAGCACTTCTTCAAAAGTAATGCGAACGGATCCTTCCCTGTCGGGCTGAGAGCTGTCATCCTTTTCCCGCCATGAAACTACAAACTTACAAAATAGAACTGAAAAAGCAATCTACTAAAATGTGCAAATAAAGATACATACATTTTTAAAAATCGAATTTATAATTTCAAAGGAACTAAATCCTATTCGTTTCTACACATGGTTAAGTAAGGAGGTTGTTTTTTTTTAATGTATTTCACTGATAGGCAACATGAAGCTGAGTCAGAATCTAATACCTCTTCTCTGGACAAAGCACCATAAAATAAGCTGCTTCGTAATCAGGACACAATTCTCGCCTCATGCATGTGATGTCAATCACCATCCGGGATGTGAATTTCCAAAAAGCCTTGCCATCTCGTCTGTTATCCTTCCGTCTTGCTCCAGAATCTTTGAAGTTGTTAGAGGATTTCTCTGTGTATTCTCAGGAGTTTGGCAAGAAAAGCAAGGAAGCTATTTTCTATGCTTGGGGACCTGAGCTATGAACAAATGATATGATTTGATGGTACAGAAAGTGTTCTTCACAGCCTCTGCTAGGAGCTGGGTCATCTGCACGGATTTGAAACCAGGAATGTCCCCTGAAACCAGATCTCATCTCATTCTTTTGTTATCTAAGTATGTGATTCATCCTTCTGTTTTCCTTTCTTTCTGTCTCCTAGGGAAATGACAATTTAATAATAAGTGTTTCTACTTTACTGTAGACCCATGGATCCAATCAAAATAAGAATTATACTTGCTACAAAATTATTTGGAGAATGCTTCACTTAACAAATGTGAGATGTGAAGACACTGCCAACTTCACTTCAGGGTCCATGTGGTCATGACAAAAATAATTCTGCATCTTCTGAAGAAAGGGACAACCTAAGAAGAATCACCTCAGAAGAGAGCAGACACAAGTGTGATGGCTAATTTCATGTGTCAGTTTTGCTGGCTACAGTGCCAAATACTAGTCTGGATGTGGCTATGGAGGTATTTCTTCTAGAAGGGCACTAACATTGCAATCAGTTGACTCTGAATTTAAAGCAGATTACTCTCCATATTATGGGTGAGCCTCATCCAATCAGGTGAAGGCCTTAAGAATAAAGACTAACATTTCTGGAAGGAATTCTGCCTCCAAACCACAAAATGGAAAGCTTGTCTGAGTTTCTAGTATGCTTCCCTGAAGATTTCATACTTAAGACTGCAACATCAATTTTTGCCTGAATGGGAGAAAACATAACAGCAGACAAAAGAAGTGAATATGTTTCCAAAAGATTAAAAATGGATGGAGGACTGTTAGCTGATCTAGATGAATCCAGACTCCTGGTCATGCCATCGGGGGCGGGGGGGGGGGTGTACCTGGGGCCATCCGCCATTGCAGCATTTGTTGAAACTGGCTACAGGAAAGTGAGAAGCCAACCCCTCTCTGTATTTCATGTTTCTGGAGACTCTTTTCCACTTCATCCATGGCACCACAAGAGATGGTGAGTTCATCTTCTCAAGAAATTAAAACACAGGCCCAGTGGAGGGGAGGGTGAGTCATGAGGCTGATAATATATTAAACACTCAGTGGGAATAGTCTTCTTGCAACTCTTCTACCAGAATATCTGTAGTGACGTGTATACACCCAGGAAAGATATTGAAGAATATTTTATGGAAAAAGTGGACGGAGATAGGGGAAAAAACCTATAGTTATGACATTAGAGATTCCCTACCAAACACCTACTTACCTGAAAAGTGAGGTCCACCAGGCAAAAAGACTTACCTAGGCCCACAAAGGTTTCAATGACATTATTAGCATCTTGTTCTTAAGTACAAACAGGATAACCAGACATTTGTGACACAGAAGAGGGACATCAAGTAACAGAAAAACAAAACAAACAAATGCTGGGACTCTGGGGAAACACAAACAATGTAGAAGCCAAGAACCTGTCAATAATATCCTTGGAGAAATGAGAGGGGGTGGGGCATGCATTAAACAAGGACCGATGGGATAAAAATGAGTGATTAGAGGATACAAAACACTCTTGGAAATGAGTCACATGTGAGCTGTAATGAAATTAGAGGCCCTGAAAGATAATGGGGAGAACACCCTCCTTCATGAGTTGAAAAAAAGGATAAAGAAAAAGTGAGACACCGGTAATTTTGAAGTCACCTGATTTAGAACAAAACAGGGTGATGTAAAATATTTTTGAAAATGTGTTCATGCTAGAGAGGAAAACATGAGCCAGAAAGCAACACAAGTAACATTAGGAGTAATCAGAGAGCAGGTAGCTGGGTAACCCTAGGAATTTTCTAGAGAGAAGAGAAGAGGCGTGTGGGAGACTTAGAGGCCTGGGCTATGGTTAGGTTTTGGGCGATGGTCAGTGTGAGGGTTAGGCCTGAGTGTGGAGTTTGAAACCATTCCAAGTTTCCTGGGGCGTCACTGGATGGTTTTAAATGAAGCATGGGAAGCCTTTCATGACCGTTATTACATTGCTTTAAGTGATAAAGGAATAGCCTATTGCGTTCAGAATGCATTCAAGGGGGAGATTCCTGAGAAGGGGACACTGAGGGCTCGTGTCAGTGGTGGGGGACAGAGGGCAGAAGTGGGGTCTGAGTCATGTGTTGGAGAAGCAGTGGGAACATTCCTGAGTTAGGTGTGCATGAGGGTGAACAGGAGACTCCAGGACGAGTGTCGGGCTTCCTGCGTGTGAGAAGGGGATGGATTCTTCTGGAAGGGGGAAACTGGAAGAACATTTGGGGAGAAGCAAGAATAATAGTCACATTTGGGGCATTCTGTGTTTGAGGTGTCTCTGTGACGTCCAAGTAGTAATGCGAAGTGGTCCCGGGAAGGCCCACATCGGTGCCTCAGGGGAGAAGGCCCTCGGAATATGATGTTTGGGATTTCACGTGTCCCAAGACAAGGAACTGTTTCCTAGGAAGTGGACGCAGAGACGAGGGGGCCACAAAGGCTTCTGAGGAGCTGCTTCAGCATTCAGAGAGGAGGGGAAGGAAGGGGCACCCAAGGTCTGCGATGATAGCCAGGAGCCAGGTGTATCATGAGCCTAACACAGAGGCTGTGTCACAACAGCTGCAATGCACATGAAAATCCAAGAGGCTGGATCAGCAACAGGCTCATTTGATGTGGCCTCAGTAAGTCATGGGAGAGAAGAGGAAAGAGGCCACATCTGCCTGCCCCTCGTCCTTCTGACTCAGAGTGTCGTCAGTAAATGGCAAAGCCCTCGGGATATTTCTGGGTGGTTCTGATGGGCGTGACGTTTGGAATCAACCGAGATGGAGGGTGCGATATCCGGGAGGCTTTTATCTGAAGGTGGGAGTGTGTCAGGCATGTGTGCCAACTGGGACAGGTGGTGCGTGATGGGGACGAGGAAGGCTAGTCGCCGAGATGGGGCGCAGGCAGTGATGGAAAGGCCGCGGTCGCTGACTGGAACTTGAGTGTGTACTGCTTGTGCAAGCATTTCCACAATTATTTACCAAGTGTAGCTAAGTTTCTGCTCAGATAGCACTATCACATACAACTAGTTGTGTGCTTCCACATTTATCTCTTGTTTATGAATTTGACAGTGATATTTGTCCTCACAGGGCTTGGGTTCAAGGAGGAGTAAACAGGCAGGAAGTCAATCGCTCTGTGACAAGGGACATTCCTGAGGACGATCACCCTGCAGGTTAGTGGACAACTGAGTGGGGGCCACACATGTGTGGGGTCAGCAGAGCTGGAGTGTGGGGGGGCAGGATGAGCCTGCTGGTCTTTGGATGGGGTGGGGACGGCCATGCCCAGTTCCTCGAGTTATAAGTGAGCACGTGTCCTGAAGCCCGAGCTGTCACCATAGCTAATGTATTCCCTGAAAATAAAGGAAGACCAGAAATGATGCCGTTGGTGACAGTGCTATTATTTTCTGAACGTGATGATGTGGTTCTCTGTGTTGGTGGGGACAGAGACTCACATGGTGGCTCTTAGTCTTGTGTCCTCCTGGGCTCCAGGAGGCTGGGCCACAGGCCTTCCTCACCCGCAGACGCCGTCTCTCCTCTACAAGGGCGAACCTTTCCTCAGTTTGTTCCCCTGTTTGGGCATGAAATGTGGTGTAATTGGAGTAACTGTTCTTCTCAAGGAACTTATGTTCCTACGTCCCTCAGGGAAGACTCTGCAGGCATATTATGTGTTTCTAAGATGGCGCCTTCTACAAAGTGATTAAGTCTCTATAATCAGAAGACTTCTCCCTGCACATCGACTCATCTTCTCCCAGAGCTGTGGCCATGGTGGGAGTTCCGCCACGTGCGGGCAGAGCTGTGTGTGACCCATTGGGTGACCAGTGCCCGTGGGCGTGCAGGGCAAGTGTTAATAGGTTTCCCAGAGTAAAGATGGTGAGTGGAGTTTGTTCAGTATTTCATTATGTACATGGAATCAAAAGTACAAATCTAAAGTAGGTTTTAGACTTGTCTAAATCTAAAATAATTATATAGTAAACCTATGATAATTAGTCCTATTAGAAGGTTGATTATTTGTGTCTCTAAGTGCCACGGCTCTTTTCCTGATGAAAATGCTTAGTTTTGCACGTGTGGTATGAAGTCAGTGACTGGAGCCCAATAGGTGTCTGTATCAACAGCAGGCATTTCTAGTGAAGTTGGCGAGTACGTCTATGTCCTGAGTACTTGTTCTTCGTCGGGTGTGTGGTTTACAGACATTTGCTTTCTCTGTCACTTGTCTTTTCATACTCCTACAAGGGTCTTTCATACAGAAAAATGGTTTTAATTTTGATGAAGTTCAATGTTTCCTTTTATGGATTGGGCTTTTGTTGTCCAGCCTAAGAACATATCTGCCTCATCCTAGATCCTGAAATGTTTATTTTTCCTAAAAGTTTTCTAGTGTGGCATTTTATATTTAAATCTGTGATTGACCTTGAGTAAACTTTTGTGTAAGGTGTGAGGCTGAGGTCCAGGTACAAATATATATTGTATAGATGTCCAGTTGTTCCAGCAGCAGTTATTAAAAATGCTCTTTTCTTCATTGAATTGCTTTTTCAGTCTAGTAGGAAGTGAGTCTGGCACACTCGTGTGACTGTACTTCTGCCCCTCTGTCCTGTCCATTGATCTACGTGTCTACTCCTTTGTCTATTCCGCAATCTGATCATGTCAGCTACATAATAAGACCTGAACAGGAGAGTTGGAGAGTTGACACAGGATGTTGTTGTCGTTTAGGACTTTTAAAAATCTTTAATTTAACAAACAAAATTTCCGTATACACACTTAAGTGCAGACATTAAAGTAATCTCTTCATAATCTACAAACAGGCCATTTAAGTGTCTCCATAAAACAGATGAAGGCTGAAGTCTCACACTTGGGTTTATAAATAAGTAATATGGTTTATTACTGATTATGGGTCATAAAGTGGAGAGTTGGGTCAATGTAACAAAGAAATAGTGGGCAGATCTCATCCTGAGTGCCTAGTTTTCAGAGAGTTGTCACTGATTTTTCATTACTGCATTTGTGGTTTTGCTGGATTAATTAGTACTCTCAGGAGACAAGTCTTATGTCCAAAATAATTTCCCTTTCCTTTGAGAAACTGACATGCAACAGCCACAACAACAAAATGACAGAAACCTGCTGGTATCGCTACCCCAGTGCATACCCATCATTCTGCAGTAGCTCGGATTTATTTCCCATGTTCAGTGGGACGAAATGTCACTTAGATTTTTCCACATGGAACCTGGCATTTGTAGGTAGTTTGTTTATCTGCAATTTCTGCAGTATTGGTGCATTGGGATTTTAATGTTTTTAGCTTCAAACATTGATTAGTTTTAGAAAAAATATTAAGTCTTTGACAATAATACTTTGTTTCAGAGAAAAAAAGAATTCTATATACCTGGTTTGTAAAAATTTAGCATTTTCAGAGGCCATTAGGTAAATTATAAGCAGTTGGGATGTGATATTTTTTCCATCTCAGATATGAGGAAGTTATTGATAAAAACATAGTTAGAAACTTACCCTAAAAATCCAATGATTTTTCCTCTTGTTTTGAAAGTAACTCCTCCATAATTTGTATACCAGATAGAAACATAGTGGAAAGGAATCACCCACCCATGAGAGTAGAAATTTAAGGTAATTAGGCCACTAGCCGTACAGAAACACTTCACACTGCATGCTTTGCTATAAATTCTAGGTACTTCTGTATGTGTTCACCTTTATTTGAAAAGCTGCTGTCAATTGTGATGAAACAATATGATGTATTACAATGAGTGTTTAGAGACCATGATATAATTAGGTGATATTCTATCTCCCAGAGTAGCTCAGATTCTGAAGACCCTTAAATTCATACTGAAAAATAACCTGCTGTCCTTGCTGAATGAAAGAAAACAGAAAACGGGGGTGGTAGTGGTGGTGGGTTTTATTTTGTAAAGATTTTTTATTAAAATATAGTTAACATACAATATTATATTAGTTTTGGGTGCACATCATAGTTATTCAACAGTCCCCACCTGGCACAGAGTTATTACCACATTATTGATTATATCCCCTAGGCTAAACAAGTGGTCACCATGGTGAGTCCAGCAACCATGTGACACCGTATTATGTTATCACAACATTATTGACTGTATTTCCTATGTTGTATCCCCAAGACTTATTTGTTTTATATTTGGAAATTTGAACCTCTTGTTCTGCTTTGTCCCCCCCACTTTTTAATTTTTCAATTATAGGTGACATTCAATATAATTTGATATTAATTTCAGGTGTACAGTATAGTGGTTAGACATTTGTATAATTTAAGAAATGATTGCCTGACTAGTCTAGTGCCACCTGGCACTATACATAGTTATTACCATGTTATTGACTATATTATCTTTACACCACATGACTATTTTGTAACTACCAATTTGTTCTTCTTAATCTCTTCCCCTTTTTCACTCTGCCGCCAACCCTCTCCAAACTATCACCCCAATAAATCTAGTATCCACCTGACACCATACATAGTTATTACAATATTATTGACTATACTCCTTATACTATACCCTACATCCCCATGACTACTGTGTAACATCTAATTTGTACTTCTTAATCCCTTCCCCTTTTTCACCCACCACCAAACCACTTCTTATCTGGCAACCATCAAAGTGTTCTCTGTATCCATTAGCTTGTTTCTGTTTTGTTTATTTATTTATTCTGTTCCCCAGATTCCACCTATAAGTTAAATCATATGACATTTATCTTTTACTGTCTGACTTATTACACTCAACACAGTACCATCTAGGTCCATCCATGTTGTCGCAGGTAGCAAAATTTCATTATTTTTTTATGGCTGAGTAATATTCCAGTATATATGTACCACCTCTATCCATTCATCCATTCACAGACATGCAAGCTGCCTTCATATCTTGGCCATTGTAAACAATGCTGCAATGAACATATAGATGCACATGTCCCCTCAAAGTAGTGTTTTGGGTTTCTTCAGATTAATACCCAGAAGTGGGGTTACTAGGTCCTTCTTTCTCTCTTGTTATAGACTTTGTTTTAAAGTCTATTTTCTCTGGTATATGTGTTGTTACCCTAGCTTTTCATTTCTTTGTTTTTTGTTTCCATTTTCATGAAATACATTTTTCCATCCTTTTATTTTCAGTCTCTGTGTGTCTTTTGATCTGAAGTGAGTCTCTTGTAAGGATTTTGTTTTTGTGTGTTTATCTATTCAGCCACCCTATCTTTCGATTGGAGCATTTAATCCATTCACATTGAAAGTAATTGTTGATAGGTTTGTAGTTATTGCCATTTTATTATTCATATTTTTGATGATGATGATAATGATGATTTGTCTTAAAGAAGTCCCTCTAATATTCCTTGTAATACTGGTTTGGTGGTGATGAACTCCTTTAGTTTTTTTTTTTTTTTTTTTAAATCTGGGAAGCTGTTTATCCCTCCTTTGATTCTAAATGATAGCTTTGTTGGGTAGAGTAATTTTGGTTGTAGGTCCCTGGTTTTCATCACTTTGAATGTTTCCTGCCAATCCGTCTGGCCTGCAAAGTTTCTGTTGAGAAATCAGCTCACAGTCTTATGGGAGCTCCCTTGTAGGTAACTAACTGCTTTTCTCTCAGTGCTTTTAGGATTCTCTTTGTCTTCAACCTTTGGCATTTTAATTATAATGTGTCTTGGTGTGGGCCTCTTTGGGTTCATCTTGTGTGGGACTCTCTGTGCTTCCTGGGCTTGTGTATCTATTTCCTTTGCCAGGTTAGGGAAGTTTTCCATCATTATTTCTTTAAATAGGTTTTCAATTCCTTGTTCTCTCTCTTCTCCTTCTGGTTCCCCTGTGATGCAAATATTGATATGCTTGATATTGTACCATAGGTCCTTTAAACTGTTCTCATTTTTTGGGGTTCTTTTTTCTTTTTTCTTGTTCTGATTGGGTGTTTTCTGCTACATTATCTGCTAAATCACTTATTCAATCCTCTAATATGTTGATTCCCTGTAATATATTCTTCATTTCTGTTATTGTATCCTTTATTTCTGACTGGTTCTTTTTCATGGTTTCCATCTCCATTTTTTATACTTCCTAGCTCTCTGTTGAAGTTCTCCCTGAGATCATTGAGCATCCTTATACCAGTGTTTGGAACTCTGCATCTGGTAGATTGCTTGTCTCCATTTTGTTTAGTTCTTTTTCTGGAGTTTTGTTCTGCTCTTTTATTTGGAACATATTTCTTTTTTTCCCCATTTTGGCTGCCTCCCTGTGTTTGTTTCTATATAGGGCTGCTATGTCTTCTGGTCTTAGTTGAGTGGCCTTATGTGGTAGGTGTGCTGTGGCGCTCAGTGGCGCAGCCTTTCTTGTCGCCTGAGCTGCACACTCCAGGTGTGTCCCTTGTGTGGGTTGTGTGTGCCCTCCTCTTGTAGTTGAGCCTTGGTTGCTATTTGCACATAAATGGAAAGGATTGACCCTTGGGTTCATTTGTTGTGAGGACTGGCCTTGACTATAGTGGAAGAGTTGTGGTACAGGGACTGACCCTACAGAGCAGGATCTGCCTCAGCAGGGCTCTGGTGCCTATCCAGTCCACCCTTTGGGTGCATTGTCCTTGGAGGCAGCTGGGTGGCGATACTCCAGCTCACTGTGAAGCTGGCCAGTGGGTGTGCGAGTACCAGAGCCTACCGGGAGGAGACCTGCTGCAGGCCAATTTCAGAGGCACCCTGTGCCCTGCCCAGGGCCACCCAGAAGAAGCTAAAAAACAATCTACAGATGGCTGTCACCTACACTGTGCTTGGTGGTGCCTTGAGAAGCCAAGCCATGAACCATGGCTGGCTGCCACCAGTGCCGGGCTTAGGGCTGCTCAGCCAGAGGTACGTGACATGTTCAAGCCAAATGCTGCTTGTTTGGGTTTGTGAACCTTTGAAAGATTTTAGGAAAGTCTGCTGCATGAGCCAAAGAAAGCTGTTTATACAGAAAAGCCACTGGAAGCAGCATTCTGTGCCCGAAGTTTGGGTGGGGTGGTATCTCAGAATCACCAGGGCAGAGCCAATGGTGTCAGCCAGCTGGATGGAGACTCAGATATGACATCTGGGTATATCTGCATGCAGGGAGGGCAAGGGTTCAGCAAAGAAACAATGACTTCTGCCAGCTCCCCTGTCTGGTAGAAAGCTGCCCCTCCAGCCCTCACCCTGAAGTTAGACAATTAAGTTCCTTACTGTATGTCCCTGTCGCTTCTTCAGCTGCTGCCCCAGTGCTGGAGCTCAGAGCCAGTGATTCTCTTGGTAAGTCCACGCAGGCCCTTTAGGAGGAACACCTGGGGCTCAAGCTGCCCTCCGTCTCACTCAGCCACAAGCCCCACTGGTTTTCAAAACCAGAAGTTATGGGGACTTCGCTCCCTGGCACTGGAGCCCTGGGCTGGGGAGGGGCTGGAACCCTTTGTTCTTCAGGGTGGGGATTTCTGCAGTCAAGTTATCCCTCCTGATGGTCACACGTGGGTTTGGGACCATTCTGTTCCATGTCTCTGCCCCTCCTACCAGTCTCATTGTGGCTTCTTCTGTATGTCCTTAGTTGTGGAGCTTTGGTTCAGCTAGACTTCAGGTGATTCTCAATGATGGTTGTTCTGTAGTTTAACTGTAATTGATGTGCTTGTGGGGAGGTGAGCACAGTGTTTACATACTCCATCATCATGACCAGAATGGGATGTGGGAGGGGGAGGTGTTTTTTAATTTTCTCTCTTTCTCTGCTTATTGGGTAGAGAAATGCGCTTGCTAAATCAGGGAGTTGTAGAATGTGCCACGTGACGTGTTGAATTGCTTTGATGAAGAACACCATCTCTGCAAATGCAGCAGCAGTGGAAAGCAACCATTGCATAATGCACTGAATTCCTGAAAGAGTCGTCTATCTTCTTCTCAGGCCAATCAAATATGTTTCATCAGATGTGCTGTGACCAATAGGAATCACAGGCTCTGCATATAGAAAGTCTTTGATGGTGGTAGTAATCTGTGCATCCAGGTTGCCGTGATCTCCCTTTAATGCAGTGGCAGCTCCAGGAAAGCCCAGCCTACCCAAGTAATTCCCTTCCTGGTGCACGGTGACTCTGATGAAGGGCGAAAGTTCTCCACTGGAAGGCCAGGGTTTGCACAATGGGTGTGAGGGGTTATCTGAGCCCTTCCTTTCAGCCCACAGAATTCCCCTCCCTAAGGGGTCATGATTGACTCAGGTTTGGGGATCCTGGGGCCACCGTTCTCTCCTGGGAGGATCTTGGGGCCATCGTTCTGTCCTGGGAGGATCCTGGGGCCACCGTTCTGTCCTGGGAGGATCCTGGGGCCACTGTTCTGTCCTGGGAGGATCCTGGGGCCACCGTTCTGTCCTGGGAGGATCCTGGGGCCACCGTTCTGTCCTGGAAGGATCCTGGGGCCACCGTTCTCTCCTGGGAGGATCCTGGGGCCACCGTTCTCTCCTGGGAGGACCCACAGAATGCTGCTCCCAGACAGAGCTCTACCTAAGAGCTTTATCTGGCCATACTCAGTTATCATGTTCCTAAAAATGATCTCATGAGACAAATTCTATTTCCTCACAAATTAATACTTTTCATCCTAGAGAGCTGTTATTTTCATGTGCTTGAGGGCGTGACTATCTCAGCTTTGTTTTCAATTCTTCATCTATTTATCAAGAAAGTAATTATCTAACAAAAAGTTCTTAGATCCTCTAGAGAAGGAGTTTTCAAAATGGTTCCATGAACACTGTCTCAGGAATCTCCAGTGGGGATTTAAAATTCTTCTATTTGTCTTTTTATTAAGTAATTAAAGTTTTTTTTTTTAAGACTTTTTCCCACAGGGATTATTTGCCTGTGAAAGATGTTTTACTAGAATGTGAGTTTGTTAAATCAAGTATTTAAAATTAGAGATGATGAGCATGGTGGAAGTAAAGGAAATGTAAGTGGAAAAGGTTATACAACCTCACTTAAGAAAACCTGCCTATTTATATTAAATTCTCTAGAAATATTTTTGAACTATTTCATAGAAATATAAAATCCAAAATATATATTCTATTTTCTTAAATTACCTCTGAAATTGGAGTATTTTGACTAATGCATTCTTGGTGTATGATATACTTAAAATTTTTTATTCATGTGGGATTACATTTATAGATGCATAATAGCAAAGCATTTACTTAGAGTAATTTATGGAGAAATAAGTACATAGAAATCATTGTACTAACATTTTGCTCTTATTTTTCTGCAAAAAGGAGGAAAATGAAGTAAAAAATTTTATCAATTAGAGTTTACAATTAAGAAATGACAAGTGTTAATGATAATAATTACAGGTAATGTTAATTATACCATCACAGTACATGGTACAGAGAACTCAGTGCACACTCCAGAGTACACAGTCCACATCACAGGGCACACGGTACACAGTACAGATTATACTGTGCATAGTACACACACACACTACACGACACAAATTTCACAGTACACAACAAACAGTAGACAGTACGACTATAGATTATACCGGCCACAGTGCACAGTCCACATATAGACTGTGCCACACACAGTGCACAGGGCAGAGTACTTAGTACACAGTTCGCAGTCCACATATAGACTGTACCACACACAGTGCACACGGCAGAGTACTTAATACACAGGGCACAGTCCACATATAGACCGTACCTTCTGCGTCCGTCAGAGCGGCGGGCACAGTGCACCCTTTCCTTCTGGAAACACCAGGGTGTGCTGACCACACTCTCCTGGTCTCCCTCCTGTCTGCCTGCTGCTCGGGCTCAGGTCATCTGCTGTGCCCTCCTGTCTGCCCTTCCGTTGTGGGGGCTGCAGGGCTATACACTTACACTTGCTCTCTCTCTGCTTTGCCTGATGGTACTTTCATCCCTGATCTTGGCGATGGCTCCTGGGTTTCACTCTCTGGCCCAGACAGTATCCTAAACCACACACTCACACATGGCCTTCTCGTGCTTGTCATCAGCACGTGTGTCTCTAAAAGGCACATCAAGCTGAATTTCTGGTCTCCATTCCCAGAACCGCTTGTGTCAAAGCAATCTTTTTTTTTTTTTTTTTATTGGGGAAGGGGAACAGGACTTTATTGGGGAACAGTGTGTACTTCCAGGACTTCTTTCCAAGTCAAGTTGTTGTCCTTTCAATCTTAGTTGTGGAGGGCGAAGCTCAGCTCCAGGTCCAGTTGCCATTGCTAGTTGCAGGGGGCGCAGCCCACCATCCCTTGTGGGAGTCGAGGAATTGAACTGGCAACCTTGTGGTTGAGAGGATGCGCTCCAACCAACTGAGCCATCCGGGAGGCAGCTCAGCTCAAGGTGCCGTGTTCAATCTTAGTTGCAGGGTGCGCTGCCCACCATCCCTTGTGGGACTCGAGGAATTGAACTGGCAACCTTGTGGTTGAGAGCCCACTGGCCCATGTGGGAATCGAACTGGCAGCCTTTGGAGTTAGGAGCATGGAGCTCTAACCGCCTGAGCCACTGAGCTGGCCCCTCAAAGTAATCTTGATCTCATCTTTCTTAATTTCCAGTTTCTCTGGACCAAACTGTGGGGTCATCCTTGACTTCTAAGACCCCATCTGCAAACCCATCAGCAAATTTTGCATACTCCACCTTTGAAATGGCACGAGGATAGAGACAGCAACAGAGCAGAAGAGGACACTGGACAGAGACCTCCACCAGCGTAGTCTGCTGACATGCCCCAAGGAAAGGATGCTCTTTTATTTTCTTGTGGTAAAAACACATAACCTAAATGAATGGAATTTCATATACGGTGCCTGGACTACTGGATGTCCATGTGGGAAATGAAAATGAATCTTGACCCTCTCTTCCCACCCCCCTCCCCACCTGCTTCCCAGGGACGCTTTACTTAGTTCCTGCTGACCCCAAATCCTGACCATTGACAGTAAAAGTGGGTCTTAAAGTGGTATTGTGGCAGCCGGCAGTTCTACTTTTGTTACAGGTTGATCAAAATGAATTGGACTTATTTTTTTCTAAAAATAAGTGTTTCATGTGATTCATTTGTAAATGGGAATGACCCTCTGGTCCATTCTGTTTTCTTCTTATGAAGTAAAATATTTCAGGAACTTGCCCTGAAATATTCATATAAAGGAACAAATTTCCATATAAAGCAGAAAAATCCAATCCAATTCAAGTTTCCTTTGTCACATTGCATTTTCTATGTCGGTGTTTGCTGAGATGCCTGTTCATTTTTTTTTTTTTTTTTTTTTACAGCAGCTCATTTGTCTCAGAGAAGATCCCACTTGAATCACCATCTTGCCTCTTTCACTATAAGCGCGGAATTGTGTCAGATGTTAGGGTGGTGACCTGGTTATTGATACTCCGTTTATTGTTGATAGCTCTGGTTCTGACACTTAAATAACAATACATTGTCATGAGACAAGCCTAGGGGAGCCACTGCCGGTAGGTATATTGCTAATTTCCTGCTCACACTTGAGAGCCCCTCCAGCGCGTGGTCCCCCAGCACAACCGAGTGTGGCTCTGTAATTGTGTAGTTGTTCTTAATCTCTCCCCCACCTCCACGGTACTCAGGAACAGCGACAGTGACATTCTCGCAGAGGCCAGCTCTCAAACACAGGTATCTGATGAGCTGGAGGAAGGGGTCAGGGAGGGTCATCGGAAGTCAGCAGAGATGGGACGAGTTCAGGAGCAGGGGGATGACGAAGCCGAGAGAGGCAGTGCCCCGAGCTCATGGATGCCCTGCAGGGCTGGTGAAGGGGCGGGGCTCAGGGTGCCAGTGACACACCCACCGCCGTGGAGCTGGGGGACTAACCTGTGATGAGCCTCAGTGAAGCTGCTGCCCTAGATGGGACACCACAATGCACTTGCTGTTTGAAGGCTAAATGACATGAGCTCCCCAACACTGGGAGCTGACCTGACCTGACTGGAGGACCTGGTGCTGGGGGACTGCGAGGGCATCTCTCTCGCTCCCGCTCTGACCACCAGCTGTCCCCACCAGTCACGTCGTAGGGTCTTTAACTCCACTTTATTGATGGTTTCATGGGTGGTGTCACTTTACAACATCTAACAGAAGATACGGCACTGGTGACAGATGGCCTGTGGCTCTCTTAGCTGGACCCCACCATGGTCTTTAAGGAACTGGTAACCCCCTAAGCTGGGGTAATTTACAGTCTGGGTTGTCTCTGTGTGCATTGTGTGCCATTTGCTTGGCTTAGCTCTTGTCTCAAAGGACAAAGATAGACACTGACATAAAATCGTTTTTTGCCACAGTGTCCTTTCTAAGCCGAAAATGGACTAATGTTTAGTTCAGAACTGAGGTATTTTCTGTGTGCACCTGGGCACTCCTCCAAGCAGTAGGTTCTTGGGCTCTTAGGGACACACACACATCACCTCACTCCCTGGTTTGGGACCAAGAGCAGATACGCAGAGTAACTGGCCAGACAGAGACCCCGGGACCGTGTTGGAGCCTGGCTCAGCTGCTGCCAATCCTGTGATCTTGGGTAAGTGACTTCTCCTGCCTAAGCCTCAGTTTACCATCTGTAATGGGGAGGAAACAAGGGAGTTTGGACAAAACTGAATGCTTTCACCTGGGCGTCGTTCATGCCCTTTCTCGTGGCTAACCTGGGGCAGTGGGTCCACCTTCCTCCCTGTGTTGACATCTCTGTCCCACACGTGTGCCATGGAGCCCTTCCTGCTGCCTAGACCACAGACAGCTCGCGGGGGGGGGGGGGGCAGTGGTGAATAAGCTCAGATGAGAGAAAGCGAGGAATCTGCTGCTGTGTGAAGGCCCCACGTGGGGCCAGGCTGCTGCCCGATGGGCACCCTCTCCCTCTTTCCTTCCTTGCAATGCACTTGTCCTTATCACTGGCAATAATTTCCTTTAAATGTCCAACCTGTGGACTTTAACCCACCAAGTGACAAAGTGCTGTCCCGTGGAATGATACATGTACCGCATGATAACTGTGAGCTTGTTTGGAGAGTTATAAAAAAGGAGGCACTGGAATGACGATGCGTGTTTCCCCAAAATGGCAGATCCATAGGAAAAACAAACACAGCCCATCTCTGGAGAAAACAAAGAGTTTCTGAGGGACAATTCCATAATGCATTCCTGCATCCCGCTGTTGCTTTTGCAAATCCTTACAAAGGTCAGTAGTGTTGCATTCAAAACATTTCCAGAATATTACACGCCAGACAAGATGAGCTTAAATCATTTGGCTGGAAGCACCGTGGCCCCTGGGACCCTTGCAACGTTTACCTCAGAACTGCCCCTGGGGAGCCAGAACGTTCTATGGCAGCCAGCAGAGCGGACCCCTGCTCCAGCCTCACCCTGGTGGGGTCCTTTAGAGTTCAGGTACTGTCCTCAAAAACCACTCTGTCACAGCTGACCTCATCACAGGGCCGCACTGTCTGAATGTATATTCCTCTATGGAACGCAATGAAAGTAATTATTTATGTGTATTATTTATGTGTATTTACGTGTATTATGATACATGGAACCGATACTGTCAGTATTTTAAATGCAAGACGGGATTTCTCTGGCTATCACTTTCTCCTAGAATATGACGCTCCTCAATCGGGAATGACCAGAACCATCTCTCCAGTCCCGTCGTCCCCGTCTGCCTTCCTCTCCCTTTCTGTCTTCCTCAGGAGTTTCCCAGGGGCCTTACAGACCCTCGCCTGTGCATTACACTTTCTATTATTGATAGAAATAAGCACTCTGGTTGTGGAGCCGAACGTTTGCCTTTTCTGCAGGCATCACTGGGAGTCTGTCAGCCTCCCCTCACCAAACAAGCAAACAAACCACCTGTGGTTAAATGCAGTAGAGGGGGCGCGGGGTCCGCGTGAGGGGGTTCTGTGCTGCTCTCCTGCTGGGTCCCTGCAGTCTGCTCCGTGCTCACGTGCAGAAGGGCCCACGGGACGGCACTGCATACTTGGGTGTTTTCTCCCATTTGTCCGACAAGAGAGTCTGCCCACAATGAACCTTAGGAGACCAGCATTCCTGCGACCCCTGCTGGTCCTCCCTCACCCCTGACTTGTGCCCCCTGAACTGTCAGCCGGTGCAGGGTTCAGGGTGGCATTCTACAGGCCCCCCGGCTCTGCGTGGTTGTCTCAGCTCCTTTGCTCTCCCTGTCACTTAAGCCCAACTGCTCCCTGAGCTGGTGTCTTGCCATTTCCTCCACTAGGTGTCCCTGCCTCGCTCTCACCTGGTGACAAGGGTGGGCTCTCACTGGTCAGATGCTCTCACATCCCTGACACCCACCCTGAGGCTTCAGGTGGAGGAGACGGGCTTCCAGCCAGTGCCAGGCACGTGAGGGACACGTCCGAAAGACACAGCACGCTCCTGCCTCTCTGGGCCTACTTACGTTCTGCCCCAACCTGCCCTCCTCACAAACTCCAGTGGGCTCCCCTGTCCTTGTGACTGGAGGACCTCCAATCCACCTCCCCTTGTCACGGCTGTGAGAGGCAGAGTGTCATTCCACACGGGGGTGGAAGCGTTCTGTCCTGAGAGCTCATCCCTGGGGTTTGGTGTTCCTCATCTGGCTGTCTGTCTATCGTCTGTCTGTCTATCTATCTGTCTGTCTATCTATCTATCTATCATCTATCTATCTATCTATCTATCTATCTATCTATCTATCATCTATCTATCTATCTATCTATCTATCTATCTATCTATCTATCTATCATCTATCTATCTATCTATCTATCTATATCTATCATCTATCATCTGTTATCATCGTCCTCATCAGCTATCGATCTAGGTTCAGATGCCTATCTAGATTTAGCCCTCTCTAGAGCTGTCTGTATCTAGATGTAGACAGATCTAAAAAGATATGCACAGGCAGATATATTGATACGTAGATCTATCTGCCTCCCTCATATTTAAAAGTTAAAGTTTTTTGTGTCTCTTCCTCCTTCCCATCTTTTTCAATTTAAGTTGTCCTTTTAAGAAGAATAATCTTTTTTCAAAAATAAGGATTTCTGATTTTTATTTTATTTTATTACATTTTAGTGAGATTTATACACTTGCCCTGTCACACACAATTAGACATTTTTTTGCTCTTTTCCTTAGCTCTGTAATTTAAAGAGATGAATAAGTCAAGGAAAACAGTAATTTAAGCAGTAAAATCATACACAGGCTTCTGTAGAGTTTTAATCATACAGAGTGGTTGATATGCTGGAGCATTTTATTTCTAGAAATATGACCTCATGACTTCCTTTCACACTGTGATGCATAATTAAAAAACAATTTTCTTGCAGTGGTGAAGATGGTGCTTTTCATATTTTGTGTGTGTGTAGGTGTAAAATGCACACTGAATTTAGAAGATTTAGTACAAAATATAATGTAAAATATCTCATTAATATTTTTTTGATTGCCTACACAGTGAAATTACTATATTCTGGACATACTGACTTAAGTAAAAATATCGTTAGAATTATTTTGCCTGTTTCAGTTTCCTTTTTCAATGTGTGTACTGGATAATTTTAAACAACATGTGTGATTCACATTTGTTCTACTGGATGGCACTAATTTTGGGCTTTATAGGCCATCCAAAAAAGTTTTCATTCTCTGTAATTCTGAATATGGTGGGATCTCACTGAAGGATTTGACCAAAGGAGTGATGTGGTAAGTTGTGCCTTTGTAAAATTCCACTCTGGCTGCTGTGGGGAGAATACCTTTAGTGGAGGGATGAGGGCAAAGTTAGCACCGAGAAGTGGGGCAGGAGGCCACTGCCATGTTGCAAACAGAAGAGCTGGCAGCATTGACAGGTGGGAGCTGATAAGGTCCTGAGAATCCATCAGATTTCGGATACAGATTGAAGGTATTTGTTGATGGATTTAGCATTTCTGTAGAGCTTCATGTTTTACAAAATATTTCCCATAAATTTAACCTTTAATCTGGAAGGCATTCATTGTGCCACTTGTAATCTTTTTCTGACAATTTCCCCAAGCTGCTGGGACTCCTTCCTTTAAGCATAGTCAAAAAATTCTGCTTTAACCACCACTGGCGTCCCACCGCTGCCTACACCAGTGCCCATTCTCCTGCCCCAGGGTCTTTGCATCTATGGTTGTCTCTACCTACAGTGTTTCCCCCACACACACCTTTCCAGCCAGCTATTTCTATGCACCAATAATAGACCTACTCAAGCATAACTTTCTTCCAAAGCACTTTCTTGATACTCCTTCCCCTAAAGTGTAGCTAGCTTTTGAAATATGCTCGTCTACAATGATTCTTTGTTTTAGAGCTCTCACTCGCTGTGTCATCACGGGGATTTGAACGTTACCTGTCCCCTTTGCCAGTCAGTAAGCCCCATGCAGATGTGGGTCATTGGCTGTTGCTCACTGCTGTCACCATTCCCTGTCACGGGGCTGGTTAGGGTTGGAGGTCAATGAGGCGTTGTCATAAGCAAATAAATGAATGAGACACTTACTTGTACTGACCACTGCATTTCAGTACTGAGATATTTTCTGCGATGGACAAGACACAAAGGAAGCAGGAAAGGCTACTGATATGAGTGTAGCAAATTCCAGGCTAGTTTCTGTCGCGCCGTGAACTCTATGCCAGGCGATAGGCATCTTCCTTCTCTTAGGCACGAATTTTAACTTTTTCTTTGTCGATTTAGAGATTTTACTCCCTAAGTGTTTTACACAGAAGTGGGGATGGCTTTTCATATCCTGACAATTATCTCTGTGTGCTGTGCATCTTGTATGATCCCAGAGCAGGGAAATAGATCATTTGGCAAAACAGCATCGCCATCTACTCTGAGCATCTTTAGGTTTGTGGGACGTACACCCGGGAAGTCTCGGGGTTGAATCGTGTTAGTGGCTCCAGCATCTGGCAGCATATGACCAGCTGGATTCCTGGGACAATGCAGACAAAGAATGGTTACCTACTTACTTTCTCCAGACATGTTTTATTTGTGTGTGTAATCTTTACCTCCTTGTCCCGTGTACCTGTAATGTCACCGACACAGTGACAGGTCCCCGCTGCATTATGCTCACCGCGTCAGCTTCCTTTATATTTATTTATGTATTTATGTGTTTACTTATTTATTTGGGGATCCTCTTCTCTTTCTGGAGGCCGAGGATCCGCTGACGGTACTTGGTGACTTTCGTTACCAGCGCTTCGGTATAAAGCTCTGGGGGCCGGGGTGGGGCTCTAATTGTCCGTGAGCAGCTGAGCGCAGAGGCACCGAGCGCACGGGGTGCCGGCTGCTGGCGGAGGGCCTGCTGCTGCTGTGAGCTTCACATTATCTTCTAAGATTTAATGGAAATCCTTCTCACTGTACTTAATTACCTCTATAACAAAGCTAATATTTCTTCCTTTGTAAGTTAGTTTAACAAGTTATGAGAATCAATTACTCAAGCTAATTTGGATTGCTAGCAGTTTGGGACATTTTGGTTGGAAATGACCAAACCTAATGAACTCTTTAATCAGAAGTCAGGAGTGCATTTGTGCTTCGCTAATCTCCTGGGAGCAGGGGAGGAGAAGCGCTGGGGCCCAGAGCCGTGGGCACTCTGCTCCTGTCCACACATCTGCTCCTTTCCGGCCTTGCTGGCCCATGGGGGCCTGTGTTTTTCAGCCCACTGGTGGGATGGACGACTGGCAGCCCCCAGCACCCACACTTCCGTTAAACTTCCGCCCGTGAGGGTGATGACACGAGGACCTACCTCTTGTTTGTTGCTCCAGGCTTGCAGGGGACACATGGCCAGTGGCCCAGCCCAGCCACGAGGACGAGCCCAGGTGATCACTGAGGTGCTTCACAGAGCACGGCAGGGGCACTGGCTCGCAGGTGAGGACAGCTGGGAGTATCATCATTTGTCTCAGCTTAAAAGGGGTCTTAGAAAGCAGAGCTGACACAATTGAAACAGTCGTTAGATGGCTAAGAAATTTGGAGAATGAAAGACTAAAGGACTTGTCCAAGACTCCTCTGTTGTCTATTCCCGAGCAGCCGTCATTTGCTGCTCTTGCATCCTCAAGGGAAGGAAACCTGTGTGTATTTATTTTCCCTTCTTCTTGTGGCAGTGGCATGGACACTCCACCACTGGGAGGGTAGAAAATAAAGAAAACGGGATCACTGCAGTTTTGTTGAGTGTTTAGTGCCACACATGTCTGCGGGATGGCCTTGGAGAAGGCAGAGGTTTTATCAGGGCTGAGTAGGAAATACAGTGACTTTAAGACGGGGAATTTGTTCTCTTATTGTGCTGGAGCCAAATTAAGGGTTGCTTATCAGAAAAGCGAGGTAATCAATACAAATTCATTTTAAATATCCTGGCCAGACAAAGCACTGCTTAATATTAAATTATATGGAAAATAAATTGTAAATTAAAAAAAGACAAGCAGCCTCTGAAAGACCTAGTAATTACTTTTATCTAGAAAAAATACGCCCATGAACAGAGTGAATTTTTAAATTAGTTTGCTCATTAAGAATGTATCTTGTATGAAAGCGGCATCATCTCTTTAATTAGAAGGAACCTGATATTTTGAAGATATTGAAGTGAAATCATTGTGAAATGTTGGATGAAAGTGCTGAATTTCTCTAAAAAAAAGATTTGGATAGTTGATATTATGTTGACTTAACTCAATCTGTTTAAGAAGCACTTTCCTTGATATAGTTAAACAACGTATTTGTATATATTTGATTGACAGCAGCAGATTTCTGCGTGGGCTCCCACGTCACGATGCTCCTTGGCCAAAAGGCACAGCACACCGCCTCTGGGGACATAAGTGTTGTGGGGTTTGAAAGTCCTATTCACCCCCAGCGTGAGACTGTGTGAGGATGAGCATGTGTTTCCATGGTAACCAAGAGGGATCTGGGTCCTGGAAAGCCCACCCCTTTGCCCGGCGGTGTCCCAGGCAGGGTCATGGGAAGCCCAGGCAGGCAGGTGCTCCCAGGCCCAGCCCCAGGCCCCATCCACCCGCTCATCCCCCAAACCCAAAACTTAAAAATACTTGGTCTGTATTCCAGATTGATTCCTACTATGACATGGCTATTTTCACTTGAATTCTTCAAAATGACACTTGAGATGAACAGTGCTTGCTTATTTCTCTTATCCTCAGGAAATGTCTAAGAGGCCCACCATTGGGACATCCTGACTATATCATGTCACCTATTGCCATCAACACATAGAAAGTAACTGGGTTAATTTTCATCAACCTCATGTATTATAAATGTGAATATTAACTAGGAAGAAATATATTTCCCTCGCCAGGAACACTGATGGAAATTTAAATGTAAAGATGGAGTTTATTACATGCACACAACTTTATTTTCAACAAGATTATGAGATTCCTTATTATAAATAAAATGTCTTACTTTGAGTGTTCTCTCTGCCATATCCCAGAGATGTGGGAAACCAGTCACCCAGAGATATTAATTCTGGGTCTCCTGCATTCTAATCAGGCTGATAAAGAGTTACTGACCATTTTTTAAATAAAAAGAGCTGCCTAGATGGATAATAACTCAACAAAAAAGGAACAAGTTAAGTGTCCTGCCAGACTGTGTCTGGGGAATGGAAAGATTGTTCTCAGCTATACAGATCTGACATACCCCCTTTCCATGAATAATGTTTTAACACAACATAAAGAAAATTAGGGGCTGCTGTATCCTGGAAAAATGGTAAACTAGTTTGAGGTGCTGGCTTTTCCCCTCAAAATCAAGTTGGAAGTAGTAAGAGACGAGAAAGGAAAGCATGGGGATGCTGGGAAGTTACCAGAACAATAAAGGGAGAACCTTCCAGGCACATCAGGGTCTGTTTTGCAGTGGGTGACTGAGGGAGAGATTGGAGGAATTCTTGTTTATGTGCTGGTCTTTCCCTTCTGAGCTGCACTGAGAGGCCACTGTCTGCCCCTCAAGGAAGGGCTAGTGGCCCCAGAGCTGCCCTGGGGTTGAGGTCGGGGCGGCACAGACGCCCTCGTCAGGTGGGGGCTCCCTGAGAACAGGTGTGGGCAGACACCCAGGAACAATGATCAGATTATGGCAGACACGTTAACAGCAGCACTGGGTGGGTGGGGTTATTAGAGGATATTTCTAAGTATTAAGATAGATGGCTTCAAGTTCAAATTTATCCAGTTCATGGTTATTAAAGTGTGGGAATGCAATACATATTTTTGCACTTACAAAGCCTCAGGCATTTTGCTCCATAAAGACACGTATTGCAAATGTATCCACAGAAAAGGCATAAGAGGAGATGGACCTATAGGTGCAGAGAGATAAGTCCACGTGAGGTCAGTGTCAACATCTCTACAGGATGATGGGCATCTGGACTCCAGCCTTTCAAGGGACATGTGGTTGGTGAAGATTTCCTTTCGTTCTGTAGTTTGTCATTTCTTTCCTTTCCCATGGTCCTTTGTAGACAAAAGTTTTTAACTGTGATAAGGTCCAATTTATTAATTTTTCCAATATGGATTTTGCTTTTGGCTTTAAGTATAAGATCTTTGCCTAACCCTAGACCCTAAAGATATTCTTCTTTTTTTTTTTTCTAAAAGTTTTATAGTTTTAATTTCATACTTAAATTCATGACCAATTTTCGACTAACTTGAGGGGCTGTGAGGTTTAGGTTGAGACTCATTTTTTTGCTTATGTATGTCCAATTGCTCCAGGCCATTTATTGCGAAGTCCACCTTTCCACTGAATTAAATTCTACTGAATTGCTTTTGTGTCTATGTCAAAAATCACTTGAACATTTTTGCGTGGGTTCTGTGTTCCCTGTTCTGTTGCTCTGAACTTCTGTCCCTTCCACACTCCTCCCTCGACTCCTCTAGCAACACCGTGAGCCTTACGGTCGGGGTGACTACTCCCACTTTGTTCTTTGTCCGGATGGTTCTAATTCTAATAGGGCCTATGATTTTCTTCATATAAATGTTAGATTAAGCTTCTTTATATGTCTGCAAAAAATTCTTTTAGGGATTTTGATAAGGATTTCATTAATTTAGAAATCCATCAGGAAGACTTGTCATCTTAATCTGTTGATTCTTGCAACCTATGCACAAGCTGTCTCCCCATTTATTTAGGTGTTCTTTGATTTTTCCATCAGCATTTTGCAATTTTCAGCTTACAAATACTCTATATGCTTTAAGTTTTACCTAAGAATTTATTTACTTTGGAGTGATTATAAATGGTATTGTGTTTTAAATTTCTGTTTTAACATATTTATTGTTAGGATGTAAAAATGCAATTAATTTTTACATGTTGATGTAGTGCCCTGCAACCTCACTGAACTCAATTATTAATTCTGGATTTTTTTCTTTTACTTTCTTTTATTTTTAAAGATTCCTTGGAATTTTCTATATAGACAACCATATCATCTACAAATAGAGATTAAGGTTATTTATTCCTTTTAGATCTATGAACTGGATTAAAAGGATTAATTTCCTTTTCTTACCTTATTGCAATGACTAGGACTTATACTAATATGTTGACTATGAATGGTGAAAGCAGACATCCCTGCTTTATTCCCAATATAAGGGAGGAAATATTGAGTCTTTAACCATTAAGTACAATCCTAGCTTTAGTTGTTTTTTTCATTTCTTTTTAAATAGATGCTGTTTATCAAGCTTAAGTATTTCCCTTTATTCCTAACTTGCTGAAACTTTTCAGTCATGCATGTTGTTGAGTTTGTTTCCTGCATTCTACCTAGATCCATAAAGAAGCACATATATGGATGTTGATTGCAGGATTATTCGGCATGATGGTGAACCCAGGGTAATGTGTGCTTCTATCTCTAGAGAACCGAGTACTAAAATGGCGGATAAGTACCCTGGAATGCTAAGCAGCAGTAGAGGCGATGGGCTTTTGTATGTGTAGCAACAAGAGAGATCTTAGAAACACCCATTCCAGGCCTGACCCTGGGCACCCATGCAGGTCACGCATCGCTGAGGAGAATTCCAGCACCTTCCGAGGGTTGTAGGGAGAACTGGGCCTTACGCATCATGTGTTTTGTTCAAAATAGTAACATTCTTTAAGGTGATTCTGGCTTCCTTTGGAGCAGTAAATGACTATTAAATTAAAAGTTAAAATATAGATAGACCAATTCGAATTTGATAGCTATTTTCCCAAAGATAGTGAGTATTGTCACAAAGCCAGACATGATTGATTTGTATGTCCTGGTAAGAGAAAAATAGACCAATTGGTAGATGTTACTGGGAAGAATATGTATATATGTGTATATATAATTTTTTGAACTTGGGAAGAGTCTGAGCTGGGTGTGGGAGGTACGCCCTCTCTCAGAGACAGAACCTCACTCATTGGGCACAGTCCAGCGCAGCCTGGATTAGCACTTGGTTGGCTTGTTGCAAAATGGACTAAAATATCAAATAGGCATTTTGATTACATAACATTTATAGCTTTTGAAGTTTATAAAGATCCTTTTTTCCTTAGACGACCATCCAGTAGTGAAATGTTTGGTATGCGGACTTGTTACCCCCTCTCCTTTGGGTGTTCATTGCTCAGTAGTCATTGGTGTTTGTTTTTTACATACAGTTATTGATGACTTGTTCAAAGTCTTCACTCATTTTTCAATTGTTCCCATCACATAGTCAGTCCCTAAGTGCGCTAGTTTTGCCAGGGAGTGTAGCTGTAAGTATTTCCATGCTCAGCTCTCTAGCTAGAGAATGCTATGGGTCCAAAGGGATAAAGTCAGAAGAGTGGCTGAATGCGTTTAAACCTATCCTACTGAGAGGGAAAAAGTAAAGCGTAAACTTCTATATGTGGGTCACACAGGAAATCGTCAGCTGTGTAAGTGTTGTCACCCTGTCGCGGATGCATGGTTGATGCTTTAGTTTGCATTTATCTCATGAGTACTTAGCTTTGAGGACCTTGGCTACATATGAGCCATTTGGATAGAGTTCTCTGAAAAGTGCTTGTCTAAGACTTGTGCCCATTTTTAATTGGTCACCAATCTTTTCTCTTATTAATTTGTAGATATTAGTCACATATTTGGGGTGCAAGTCATTTGTTGGGCAAGTTTCTTTTCCCCTTCTGGCTTTTTTGTTCATTCTCTTTGTGGGTTTTTTTTTTTTTTTTTTGATAAGCAGAAGTTGTTAATTTTAACGTAGTCCAATGATCAATTTTTCTTTTATGATTAGTGATTTGCATCATTTATAAAGTCTGGCTCTTCCACTATTTTCTAATAGTGAAAATAGTGCTTGGCCCTACCAGCCATCTCTAACGGAATGCTCATGTGCTGCTGGGAAGCATACAATGATCCATACCTTTGAAAAACTGGTAGTAGCCAGTAAAACTAAACTTGTCAATACCCTAACACACTGCATTTACACTGCTAGATTAATGCCTGACAGAAATGGACGTTGAGATTCACCAAAAGACAGTACAGCTCAATATTGATAGCAGCTTTATTCATATTAGCCTATGAAACTAATGTATGGTGATAAAAATGACAGTGGTAGTTATCTTTAATGCACACAGAAGTATTTGTTGGTATTGGACAAAAAGGAGTTTTCTACGGGTGGGTGGCAGTGTTGGTAGAAATAGTCTATATCTTGATCTTGGCAGTGTTTCCATAGGAGTAAACATATGTAGACACTTAACAAGATTTACACTCAAGATCTGTGACCTTGAACAATGTCAGTCACACCTACTTTAAGAACCAAAGGAAGAAAAAAAAACTTCAACACGTACACCCTGTTTTTAGGGAGGCAATAGCACTCGACATTAACAGTAACCGTCTCAATAAATGTGCAAGTTGACAGTTAAAGACTTAATTCTGAGGATGTTGATCATATGCTTCAAACGTATATGCAAAGCTGTTGAATAACGTTCTGGGTTCCATTGGTATATCCTCGGATATTTTCATTCTATAGAAGTATACGGACCAAGCAGGATGCTGTTCAGAAACTACATCACCAGTGAGGGCAGCTATGTAATGTTTATAATACCCCTTTCTATGAGAAAGTAAACCCCTCAAAAGTCATTCTTTCTCTGAACTGGCTTTGACTTAAAATGATGGCTTTAAAGGAAACCACATAGATAAAATGGAGTGAGTAAACGTGTACTGTCCACTAGAAAGGAATTATGACTTAATTACTTGTTTTAATCACTATGGTTATAGTTTGACTGTTGAAAAAGGCTGGGATCTCAGGAAGGTCAAAGAAATGTGACAGAAGTTGTCCTATTTTGACCTTTTTGAGGAAGTTAATTAGCTCAGCTTTCTTGAATGCTATCACAACCTCACTCCCTTAAGTTGTGAATAAATTATTATACTTCCACTTAGAATACAATTAGGAAAAGTATCTTTCCCATTGAAATTTTTCTCTAATATTGTATAACAGAGAAGTTTCACATTCTTCTATTTCAAGACTCTTTTTCAAAACCTTGCACTTGGGACCAAACAAAGAAATAATTTTCTAATGAAACCTAAACATGAAGTCTGTTGTGCATTTTCTGAGTTACAAGTGAAAGAAATCTGGGAATTGGAACAAAGCTTTGCCTGTTTTCTCTTTTTATTTTTGAAAAGAATGATACAGGGAATTGCTTTGGCTTTTACTGGAAAAGTCTGGAAACTTGCCCAGGTGGTTGACTCCATTTTCAGAAAACAACTGTCTTATTTCTGCTTTATGTATTGTTTTCTATGAAGTGCTCCGAGTTGGAACTGCTCTAATCTATGGTGAGTTTCAAATACATACCCGCCGGGCTCTGGGAGGCATAGGGAGCACCATGTCTCAAATGGAAAACCCAAGGAAAGCAGCCTTTGAATTTTAAGCAAACGTTATTTATAAAGTACGTAGAATAATAACTGTGAGGTTCCAATAGTCTTTAATCTTAAGTAGGATGTCTAACTTTTCAAACCAGTTTTGTTATAGTTCTTTCAAAATGAAAAAAAGTTGCTCTTGAATTCTAGAAGGATTGCTATTGAACTCCGGCTCAGCGTGAGCGCTGGGAGAGCCAGGGCTGTGGGAACAGATCAGCGGCCCACATGCTAGTTTTGGACAGTCATCAGGTATCCCAGCAAATGGACATAGGTTTCTGGAGTAAGAATATGAGGGACGGGAAATGTGAAAAGTTAGTCTGAAAGTCTAGGAGAGCTGTAGGCAGGCGGGGCTAGAGCTAGAACTTAGGGGTCGTTGGTTTCTAGGTTGTGTTAAAGCCATTTGTGTCCCAGCTGCGGTCGCCAAGGCCCAGTGTAGGTACAGGATAGAAGAATTATAAAAGATAAAGGGATGCTTTCTCTCTTCACTCTTAATACTTTCTGTGGCAAAACAAAATCAGAATGACCATAAAAGCCGCAGATTGGGTAAAATATGTGAAAGTTTGTAACTACATATATTTTTTTCCTTATAAATTAGAAACCATTATATTTATAGCAAGGAGTTCATATTTTCATGCTGTGGGTTCCCAGTGAGCTTGAGGGCAGCTCCTATGCTCTTAAATGGCCCCCACTACACGTTAATTCCAGGGCCTGTGCCCCTCAGCACTACACCCTGCACTCCTGCAGCTGAGGTCCTTCCAGGCACAGGTCTGCAAGGCTCTGCGTTCTCAGAGATGCACCCCTGCGAAGCCATCAGCTGCACTGGTGACCATGCCCTAAGTTGTCAGCAGCCTTGGCGTGACTAGACCAACCACATATATTTGTTGGGCAAGACTTCTTTCTGCAACACAACCGACGGTAAGTGAGAATCTCCAGAGTTTGATTTACTTTGGCGAGAAAGAAGGAGATTGGTAAATAAATGGTCTTGTCTACTTTTCTGTTTGAACTCATTTTTCAAACTTAAGAAGTCGTGGGGCTGTGTTCTGATCATCACAATTGCTGTATTTGCAAGCGACTTTCCTCTGAGAAATAATGTCCCATTAGAAGTAGAGTGACAAGTCTTTTTTTATTGTTTAACGTGGTTTTTTTCCGGGTAAGGAAAGGCTTTCTAA
The DNA here is from genome assembly GCF_036562045.2 of Rhinolophus sinicus. Lineage (NCBI taxonomy): Eukaryota > Metazoa > Chordata > Mammalia > Chiroptera > Rhinolophidae > Rhinolophus > Rhinolophus sinicus. The sequence continues at coordinate 1,080,700 of NC_133754.1, forward strand.
CTCTTTGAACCTCTTGCACCTCCTTGTATGTTAAAGGATCGCCTGAAATATTCACCGGGGAGGAAAAAGCCATCTTCTCTACTAGACGACCAGCTCATAGAAGGAGCTAAGCTGCTGATAATGTCACTGTGATCACAACTTACATTTTAACACCTAGGATTTCAAAAGAGAAGCTAGAAATGGAAAAGGGCACCGGCACATAATTATGGAACTATTTAAGGGTTATGAGGTTAATGCTACAACAGTAGGTGAGCCAATTTGCAGAATAACCATCAATCTGAACATGGCTGATGTCAACTGTCATTTCATAACAGCTGAGTCCCATCAACCCCAGTGTGAATTTAATTACTATGAATGTGACTGAAGGTGCATGGGGAATTTTTAGTAACAATTTCTATAATCAGGTGTATTTATTCCTCTGTACCATGGATTCTGCTCACTTTTCATAATCTTCTCTTCTGATGTGATATCACATGAGCAGTAGAATGACACTATTTGGCAGGAAGGAGCTTTCTAACTGATACAACTCCAACATCTGAGCAAGTCGGTAGGCACCCATCAGCTCCCTTCCAGCCTGGCTCTCACGATGGCACAATTTTACCTCCAGGGGCCTCAAGGCATATTTGATAGTGGGAGAGAGGAAATAACTACAAGGGGAGGTCTTCTATCTATTTTGGAAAGACCTCGAGGCACTATCCTGACCAGAAAATGCCTTTTTTTTTTACTCCCCATAGCCATAGATGGCCCGTCAATCCCACCCACTGCATGGCAGGCAGACATTTTTGGTCCAACATAGAATTAACCCTTGGCACATTCAGAAATTGTATCCCTTTAGGGAAGAAATATTATTTGCCCATCCAGCAATCATTTCTCCCTTTGTATCTGAACTATGGGAACTCCATTTTTGTTCAGTTTATAGTGTTCCCAGTTAAAACACTGTATTTTCTAGCTTCTTTCGTATTAAGAGGTAACAATTTGACATAGTACTGACCAATGATACGTAAGTATAAGCCACTGTATGAGTTTTCCAGGAAATATTTTTAAAAAGACCAAATGTAGATGACCTGCTCATTCTTCCCCTTAGTTCATCGCTTTTTCCTGCCTGGAACACGGGTGTGATGCCAGGAAGGGTAGAGGCCATTTTGGTACATGAGAATGAATCCTTATGTTAAAGAGGCACTGCAGACAGGAAAAAGAAAATATGAGGAATCGATTATGTTAAGCAACGGCTATAACAGTCCTAAATGCTCCCCACTTGACTCCTCGATATGTGAGAAAAACAAACTCTTCCGTGAACATTAGGATTTTCTCACATAAGTAGCCATATGCAATATCAATGAACACAAATCTTCATTATAGTATTTTCATGAGCTTCTGAAATGTCAAAAATTAACAAACACTGCATAGAGCATTGCTTGTAGGTGAAACGGGTTCTTGAGATGGCTCATGCCAGACCATGAATCAGACTTTTGATGGTGGGTCTGGGAACCTATCCTTTTCCACATCTCCTCAGGTAATCACAAGCGACTTGGTCGGGAGCTTTCGGAGACCACCACTCATAGAATTTTCAGTTGAATAATATATATATATATATATATATATATATATATATATATATATATATATATATATTAATTTATTGGGATGACAATTGTTAGTGAAATTGCATAGATTTCAGGTGTACAATTCTGTATTACATCATCTGTAAATCCCATTGTGTGTTCACCACCCAGAGTCAGTTCTCCTTCCATCACCATATATTCGATCCCCCTTTACCCTCATCTCCCACCCCCATCCCCCTTACCCTCTGGTAACCACTAAACCATTGTCTGTGTCTATGAGTTTCTGTTTCTCATTTGTTTGTCTTGTACTTTTGCTGTTTTTGGTTTATATACCACATATCAGTGAAATCATATGGTTCTCTGCTCTTTCTGTCTGACTTATTTCGCTCAGCATTACACTCTCAAGATCCGTCCATGTTGTCACAAATGTTCCTATATCATCTTTTCTTACCGCCGAATAGTATTCCATTGTGTATATATACCACAACTTCTTTATCCATTCATCTATGGAAGGACATTTTGGTTGTGTCCATGTCTTGGCCACCATAAACAAAGCTGCAATGAACATTGGAGCACACGTGTCTTTATCTCTAAATGTTTTCAGATTTTATGGGTAGATACCCAGGAGAGGGATTGCTGGGTCATATGGTAATTCTATTCGTAAATTTTTGAGGAACCTCCACACTGCCTTCCATAGCGGCTGCACCAGTCTGCATTCCCACCAACAGTGTATGAGGGTTCCTTTTTCTCCACAGCCTCTCCAACACTTGTTACTATTTGTCTTGTTGATGATAGCCATTCTGACTGGGGTGAGGTGATATCTCATTGTGGTTTTGATTTGCATTTCTCTGATGATTAGTGATGTTGAGCATTTTTTCATATGTCTATTTGCCATTTGTATGTCCTCTTTGGAGAAATGTCTCTTCAGGTCCTCTGCCCATTTTTCAATTGGGTTGTTTGTTTTTTGTTGTTGAGTTGCATGAGTTCCTTGTATATTTTGGATATTAGCCCCTTATCAGAGGCACTGTTTGCAAAAATCTTCTCCCATTCAGTTGGTTGCCTCTTTATTTTGTCGATGGCTTCTTTTGCTGTGCAGAAGCTTTTAAGTTTCATATAGTCCCATTCGTTTATTTTAGCTTTCACTTCCATTGCCTTTGGAGTCAAGTTCATAAAATGCTCTTTGAACCCAAGGTCCATAAGTTTAGTACCTATGTTTTCTTCTATGCAGTTTATTGTGTCAGGTCTTATGCTTAAGTCTGATCCATTTTGAATTAATTTTGGTACATGGTGACAAATAGCAGTCCAGTTTCATTCTTTTGCACGTGGCTATCCAACTCTCCCAGCACCATTTATTGAAGAGGCTGTCTTTCCTCCGTTGTATGTTTTTAGCTTCTTTGTCAAAAATTATCTGTCCATATTTATGTGGTTTTATTTCTGGGTTCTCAATTCTATTCCATTGGTCTATGTGTCTGTTTTTCTGCCAATACCATGCTGTTTTGATTATTGTAGCCCTGTAGTACAAGCCAAAGTCAGGAAGTGTGATACCTCCATTATTGTTCTTTTTCCTTAAGATTGCTTTGGCTATTCGGGGTCTTTTGTGGTTCCAAACAAATCTGATGATTTTTTGTTCTATTTCTTTAAAAAATGCCATTGGGATTTTGATGGGGATTGCATTAAATCTGTATATTGCTTTGGGTAATATGGCCATTTTAACTATGTTGATTCTTCCAATCCATGAGCACGGAATGTCTTTCCATTTCTTTGTGTCTTCTTCAATTTCTTTAAAAAATGTCTTATAGTTTTCAGCATATAGGTCCTTCACATCCTTGGTTAAGTTTATTCCTAGGTATTTTATTTTTTTTTGATGCAATTACAAAAGGAATTGTTTGTTTTATTTCTTTTTCTGAGATTTCGTTGTTAGTATATAGGAATGCAATGGACTTTTGTACTTTGGTTTTGTAGCCAGCAACTTTACTGTATTTGTTGATTGTTTCTAATAGCTTTTTGGTGGAGTCTTTAGGGTTTTCTATATATAGCATCATGTCGTCTGCAAAGAGTGATAATTTAACTTCTTCTTTCCCAATTTGGATGCCTTTTATTTCTTTCTCTTGCCTCATTGCTCGGGCAAGGACTTCCAACACTATGTTGAAAAGCAGAGGTGATAGGGAACAGCCCTGTCGTGTTCCTGAACGTAGAGCAAAGGGCTTCAGTTTTTCTCCATTAATTATGAGATTAGCAGAGGGCTTGTCATATATGGCCTTTATTATGTTAAGGTATTTTCCTTCTGTACCTATTTTATTGAGTGTTTTAATCATGGGATGTTGTATCTTGTCAAATGCTTTTTCTGCATCAATTGATATAATCATATGATTTTGTCCTTTATTTTGTTTATGTGATGTATCACATTGATGGATTTGCGGATTTTGAACTATCCTTGTGCCCCGGGGATGAACCCCACTTGGTTATGATGAATAATCTTTTTAATGCATTGTTGTATTCGATTTGCTAGAATTTTGTTTAGGATTTTTGCATCTGTATTCATCAGAGATATTGGTCTGTAGTTTTCTTTTTTTGTGTTGTCCTTACCAGGTTTTGGTATCAGGGTAATGTTGGCCTCATAAAATGAGTTAGGGAGTACTGTCTCTTCTTCAATTTTTTGGAAGAGTTTGAGCAGGATTGGTATTAGATCCTCTTTGAAGGTTTGGTAGAATTCACTAGTGAAGCCATCTGGTCCCGGACTTTTGCTTTTGGGAAGGTTTTGGATGACTGATTCAATTTCGTTACTGGTAATCAGTCTGTTTAGATTTTCTAGTTCTTCATGGTTCAGCCTTGGAAGGCTATATGTTTCTAAGAACTTGTCCATTTCTTCTCGGTTATTGAATTTGGTGGTATATAGTCCTTCATAGTATTTTTGGATGATCCTTTGTAGTTCTGTGGTGTCCGTGATAACTTCCCCTTTTTCATTTCTGATTTTGTTAATTAGTGTCTTCTCTCTTTTTATCTTAGTGAGTCTAGCCAAGGGTTTGTCAATTTTGTTAATCTTTTCAAAGAACCAGCTCTTTGTCACATTAATTTTTCTATTGTCTTTTTGTTCTCTATTTCATTTAGTTCTGCTCTGATTTTTGTTATTTCCTTTCTTCTGCTGACCTTGGGTTTCACTTGTTCTTCTTTTTCTAGTTCTTTAAGGTGTAACATGAGGTTATTTATTTGGGATTTTTCTTGTTTCTTGAGATAGGCCTGTAATGATATAAATTTCCCTCTTAAAACTGCTTTCGCTGCATCCCAAAATTTTGGTAGGATGTATTTTCATTGTCATTTGTTTCTATGTATCTTTTGATCTCTCCTCTAATTTCTTCTTTGACCCAGTCGTTCTTTAAAAGTATGTTGTTTAATCTCCATGTATTTGTGTTTTTTCCTGCTTTCTTTTTGCAGTTGATATCCAGTTTCAAAGCCTTGTGATCAGAGAATATGCTTGGTATGATTTAAATCTTCTTAAATTTGCTGAGGCTGATTTTATGTCCCAATATATGGTCTATCCTTGAGAATGTTCCATGTACACTAGAAAAGAATGTATAGTCTGATGTTTTAGGATGAAGTGCTCTATAAATGTCAATTATGTCCATTTCATCTAATGTGTTATTTAGGGCTGCTATTTCATTATTTATTTTCTGTTTGGATGATCTATCCATAGCTGTCAATGATGTATTTAAGTCCCCTAGTATAATTGTGTTTTGGTCAATTTCTCCCTTTAGTTCTGTTAGTAGTTGCTTGGTATATTTTGGTGATCCCTGATTGGGGGCATAAATATTGATGATTGTTATGTCTTCTTTGTATAGTCCCCTTTACCATTATGAAATGTCCATCTTTGTCTCTTGTTATCTTTTTCACCCTGAAGTCTGTTTCATCTGATATCATTATGGCTACACCTGATTTTCTCTGGGTACCATTTGCTTGGAGTGTCAATTTCCACCCTTTCACTTTGAGTCTATGCTTGTCCTTGTAACTGAGATGTGTCTCTTGGAGACAGCATATGGTTGGGTTTAGTTTTTTGATCCAATCTGCTACTCTGTGCCTTTTTATTGGTGAGTTCAGTCCATTTACATTTAGGGTGATTATTGATATGTGAGGATTTCCTGTCATTCTATCTTTAGTTTTCTGGTAAGGCTGTGTCTCCATTGTTTCTTTGCCTTTTTGTTGTTGTCTTATTTCTGTGTGGTGGTATTCTATGATGTTTCCCTCTGTTTCTTCTTTTATTACAGTATATATTTCAGTTCTGGATTTTTTTTGAGTGGTTACCCTTAAGTTTATGTAAAAGAAAGTTTGATTTAGAGTATTCCATTTTCTTCAGCACGCTTACTTTCTCCATTCCCATATTCTGGTTCAGGGGTTTACTCTCCCCCTTTTTATATTTTGGTTGCCACAAATTGTCCCTGTTGATGGTGGTCGAATAGCCTCCTTTAATATTTCTTGTAGTGCATGTCATGTATTAGAAAATTCCCTCAGCTTCTGTATGTCTGGAAAGGTCTTTATTCCTCCTTCATATCTAAAGGATATCTTTGCTGGATATATTTTTCTTGGCTCATAATTTCTCTCTTTCAATAGTTTGAATATTTGGTTCCACTCCCTCCTGGCTTGTAGAGTTTCTGCTGAAAAATCTGATGATAATCTAATGGGCTTTCCTTTGTAGGTTACCGTCTTCTTTTCCCTGGCTGCCTTGAGGATTCTTTCTTTGTCATTGATTTTTGACAGCTTCAATACAATGTGCCTTGGAGAAGGCCTGTTGGGATTGAGGTAATTAGGTGTTCTATTTGCTTCTTGGATTCGAGGATCCAGTTCTGTCCACAAGTTTGGGAAGTTCTCATCGACAATTTGTTTGAATATATTCTCTGTTCCCTTCTCTCTTTCTTCTCCTTCTGGTATGCCCATTATTCTTATATTGCTCTTTCTGATGGAGTCAGAAAGTTCTTGTAGAGTTCTTTCATTTCTTTTAAGTCTCAAGTCTCTTTCTTCTTCCATCTGTGTAATTTCCAGGTTTCTATCTTTGATGTCACTGATTCTTTCCTCCATCTGGTCAACTCTACTACCTAAGCTGGTTATTTCATTTTTCAATTTCTTCTATTGAGTTCTTAATCTCCAGAAATTCTATTTGGTTCTTTTTAAAATTCCAATCTCTTTCGTAAAATGCTCATGTTGTTCTTTGATTGTGTTTCTGCGTTCATTAAACTGCCTTTCTGTGTTTCCTTGCGTCTCGTTGAGTTTTTTCAGAATTGCAATCTTGAATTCTCTGTCATTTAAGTCACATATTTCCATATCTTTAAGTTCCTTTTCTGGAGACTTTTCCCTTTCTTTCTGAGCTGTCTTGTTGCCTTGGTTATTCATGGTAATTACTGATTTATTATTTCTCTTCTAGACATCTACAGGAGTGGCTTCTGCAACAGGTTGATAGGAAACGGTCTTTCTTTAGTTTTCCAGTACTTGTTGGTAGAATGTTTTATTTTCTCTCCGACTGTAAACTTTTTTTCTCTCTCACATGGTAGTGCTATGTTTTCTCTGCACTATTCCAGCTTCTCACACAATGGGGGGATTCCCTGGGAGACAGGCTTCTCCTCTGTTAATAGTTCGTCTAGGTCACAGGGCGCAGTGTCCATGTGGGTATGTGGAGAGCTTTTGATGTTCCAAAGCTCTTCCAGCTCCAGATTCAGAGCCTGAATGTTTCAGCAGTTCTGTTTACTCCTGCAGGGATCCGCCCAGATGGGTGGGGTCAGGGGCGGGGTGAGTTGTGAGAGGTGGCCCAGAGCAATGGCAGCGACCACCACCACAGCTGGTCCTGCTTCCACAGCTCCCTCCCCTTTGCTAGAACTAGTTGGGCTGCGAATCTGTGTCTGTGGTCCACAGTTCTCAGAACAGCAAATATTCTGTTCTTTTGATCTGACACTGCTACTGTTCCGCTTCTAGCACTGGGCAGGTGGGGGCGGAGCGAGCTCTGGGAGGGTAGGGAGGGGGCGGCTAGTCTCAGTGCCTAAGGCTCCGTTCTCTGCTCGGCAGTGAGGGCTTAAACCACTGTTTTCAGTCTTCTTCCCTCAGTCTTTTCTCCGAGGTCTCTGCCGTGAGTGTTGGGTTCAGCCGTGTTATATGCTGCCCCCGCAGCCCTGTGGGCCATAAGCGGAGCCCTAGTGGTCCGAGTTCTTCCCTCTCCCGCAGCTGCGGTAGTTCCGGGAAGCAGCAAGCTCAGAGCACCGAGCTAGGTCTGAATCCTGCACCTGTGGGGCTCTGTCTCCGCACTTCTCCCTTCCCTCCTCCCCCGCTAGCGTGATTCCCCCACCTTTAGGTGAATTCAGTAGTGAGCCTCTTCGTCTTGCCTGTCTGCTGTGCAGGGAGTCCTTTGTGGAGTTATTGTTGTTCGATTAGTTGTAAATTCCAGGGGAGCTTTACAAAGGCTCACCTCACGCCGCCATTTTGATCCGGATCAGTTGAATAATATTTTAAAGACTGAACTTAACAGGCACAGGTGCTAGTGCATGAAAAGTCACGGTAACAAAGAGAATGACCAGCTGCACACAGACTGAAGACTGAGACAGGATGTGGGGTGGGGCAAAGGGCTCTGTTGTCTCATTTGTCTCTTCAGATGAAATTTGAGTGTCTACATAAGGTTAACGAGATCATGACAAAATCAACTTTGTGTCTGCAAAAGATATACATTTTGCCTTTAGTTACTTGGGAAGTAACCTGTCACCTCATTGAGGGAAGGGCTATCTTTCCAGCCCCAGTTCCTGGCTCATAGTAGACGCAACCCTGGTGACTCGTCCTCTTCTTAGAAGGCCATCAGTCCATGGGTGGGGGCCCCACCCTAACAGCCTCATTTAAATGTAATTACCTTTTTATAGACCTGACACAGTTCATCCCATAACAATGACCTAGGCTCAGTGCCACTTCCTCCTCATCCTGTTGACTCATCCACAAGCCCCTCTGATTTGGGCAGTGTGGGAGGTTGGCTAGACAAGGACTCTTACTGGGGGAATGTCAGAGACTTTTCAGCCATGTATTCACACTTCAGTGTTTGAAGCAGTCCAGGGAGAAACTGGTGCGCGCCCTACTGGAAGCTCCAGACACCGTTCAGACACGTCATACAGGTGAATTCCAGTGATGAAAGGAACAGGTGGGGGCCTTTATTTGAGGTATTGGATATAGAGGAGAAATGTAAGAAGGTTCTCGTTTTCATGATGGCAAGATAGGATGTGTGGGTAAAAACAGAAGTAACAGAATAGGTGGCATCTAATGATTCATATTTCTTGGTATAGATCACTGAGTCCTATTTTGTTTTGGAAAAAAGAATATATTTTTTCCCCATTTAGGAAGATCTAATTTTGACATTAAAGATAGGTCCTCATACTCAAACCATGGATATGGATTGCTGGGTGGGTAGTCAGGTTTATTTTGAGAGTCTGGGAGTTTCACGAGAAATACTAGCATGATAATCAGAAATTAAAAAAAACAACAAAAAAAAACTTTTCTGGTGATAATTCACAATTGAAGAACCAAATCTTAGTTTCTGTGGTCAGCATATCTCTAGCCAGGGCTTACAGAGAGATTCTCAGTGGTTTTATTGTTTTTGACAAGGATTGTGTCTTACTCATGGCTGAAAAGCACTTGCACAAATGGTGATTGCAACAGGATTTATGAGGCCTTCATTTTGCTGAGGAGTCAAACTGAGCAGGAAGGTGAGTCTATAAAAGGTTCCTCTGAGCTGCAGGAAAAATTTAAAACAGAAGGTAACGCATCCAGAATATGCTAAGGTGATTTTCTTTCTGAGATTTGCTTCCAATTTCAGAGCTAATGGAGGTGCTGTTTTCACGGGTAGCGATACCTGAAGACACCAGGGGGCTGCCCTTCCTCCCTCTGATCCCAAGAAAGGACAAGACTCAGTCAGTGAAGTGCGAACGGGCTTGTGTATCTCTTGGAAGAGCACTTCTTTTGTTCTTGCAATACCACTATTTGCAAAACACACCGTGTTATATCTTTGTTCTTTTCAAATATCAAAATTTAATGGTGATGATACATTTCATGTGTTAAAATTAAGCAATTTTATTTCACATCTTAAAATTTGATGGAATGGTAGTTTTTGATGGAATGGTTTTAGTAGCTCTAAATCAAAATTGGTCAAGTCAATTTAACTATAATTTAGTAAAATAAAACTTGCACCTTTGGTCTCATGGCTTCCATGAATAATACATCTTTAATAGCTGTCAATTAAGGTAGTTTTCAGAGATTTATGATGGGGTATAAATATCTCCAAAAGGTGATTTATGGCAGAGACACAGAAGATTCTTTGCATACAGCTAGTCTGACAGCATATAAATTACTATATGATGTGGAAAAGAACAGGAAGCCTGTGGAATGTCTCTGTTTGTTGTGTCCTGGTCCTGTTTATTAGATTCTCTCATCCCAAATTCCAATATGCAAATCACGGATTATAGAGGTGAAGGAAGCTAAGAGGTCAGCAAGTCACCTCCTCATTATACAAATTGTATGTTACAATGCATACTTGTGTGTATTATACAAAAGGCCACAGAACCTCAGATGAATCCATGGACGTTGGCACTTGAACCCAGGAAGAACTGCTACAGGAAAATCTTGACAATAATTTCAATGTTCAACTACAGACTGGAAAACTCAGAAAAGATGAGAGTATGACCAGCATGATAAATATCTCTATGGAAAAGACACCGGCTAGCTGAAGCTCTTTGCTGCCTGCCTGCGTGAATCCACCCTTTTGACGTCCCTGGACCAGTTCCTTGCTCAGAACTAGAGGGCTGGGCCTTAGGAACAGAGAGAAGCCATTAACTCTTAGGCCCCTGATCCTGTTTCTTCCTCCCAGTTCATCCAGTCGTGCATACGTGTCCTGAGTATTGTCCATTCCACTGACGTCTTTCTCAGGTCGTGAGAGATAATACAAAGGGTTGTTAGAACTGCTGTTTCTGCAAAAACTCATAGACACAGACAATAGTTTAGTGGTCACCAGCGGGTAAGGGGGAGGGAGGTAGTAGATGAGGGTAAGGGGGATCAAATATATGGTGATGGAAAGAGAACTGACTCTGGGTGAGCACACAATGTGACATATAGATGATATATCACAGAACTGTACACTTGAAACCTATGTAACTTTACTAACCAATGTCACCCCAGTAGATTTAACTTATAAAAACTCTGTTGTTGCTGGGCACCTCTCATTCTTGGTCCACAGGTAGAGATAAAGCACGAGGAATGGTCATGTGATCAACACCCCCTTTCCAGAAACTGATAAAATGAAACCAATGAGGAATTTCAATTTGGAGAAACCTAGGAGAGCACTCCTTTGGGAAGGTCATGTGTGTGCCGTGGAATGCCAGACCCCCTCTGGCCTGACTCAGCGGACTGCGCCAATGTGGAGGCCAGCATGGAGACAGCTTAAAAAGCCAGTGCTGGATGTACAGTCCATCTCGCCAAGTCTTGAGCGTCATGTCCTGCAATCATTCTGTAAATCCTTCTCTTTCACCTTTCTTAGTTACCAGCCCCTTGCCCAGTCGCTCTTCCATCCGTGGGACCCCAGTGAGCCAATGCTCCTGTTTTCTCTTACTGATTTGATGTCAGCCGTGCGCTGCCTCTGACCTGGTGGTCTTCCCTCTGACCCCTTCACAGAAAGCCCTGTGTCAGGGATACCTCTTATGCAGTAGCCATGTGGCCCATGAAAATAGGAAAACATGGGCCACGGTAATGCACAATTATAATCCCAAATACATACCATGTTTCCCCCCAAATAAGACTGGGTTTTATATTAATTTTTGCTCCAAAAGACACACTAGGCTGTATTTTCAGGGGATGTCTTATTTTTTCATGTACAACAATCTACGTTTATTCAAATACAGTCATGTCATCTTCTTCCGGAACATCGTCATAACGTGCTAAATGCATCTGTCTGGCTGATGATCTTAACTGGGGCTTATTTTCAGGGAAACACGGTATCTGAGCTGTGGCGCCCATGACCTGTGCACGGGGACAGTTGGTTTGCCCAGTGGCAGGTGGCCTTCCCTTTTTGAGGCATAAACCATGGTTACGTTCGGGAATTCTTGCTGAGAAGAGACCCAATTCCTTCTTCAGGGGCCAGCGGTTTTCAAACAGTTTTTGCTCATTTTTTTTTTTTTTTACAAAAGGAAGTTTATTTGTACCAATGGTTCTTTTTGGTCTTATCTGAATTCTTATCTTTAAAGTGTTTTTCTCATATTTAGGTTCGTTGCAATTATTTGCTGCATATTGGACTCTTCAGATTGGACAAGCGCTGTCTTAAGACTGTGGAGAAGAGGCAGATTCGTGACTACATTGGCCCAGCTTTGGGCGAGGCGCTGACAACACTCAGGCACCTTGACTGTGAAAATCCGCACCTGGTTGGTAAGTGGAGTGCTTGGGCCGACCAACCACAGTGGTCCATCCACATCCTTGTTTGGTTCCGAAGGACAATGGAAGGGAGAATCAGGCATTAGAAATAATGGAAATGCACAGAAGGTGTGCATTTGCCCCAGAGGTTTGGGCATTCGATGAACATTACTTATGTTCCTCATGAATGTGGTTCTTTAACGACTCTGGCCCCTGGTAGACAAATGGGTGGGACACGTGATCTCCCTCATCTGAAAGTGGAAATAGGAGCACCTTTCCTCTTCACGGTCACCAAGGTCAACTCGAAAAGGGGGTTTCTGGTGTTTGGGTCATTGTTATGCCTCCTTGGCTGGGCTCCTTTGGTCCCAGGACCCTGAGGGATCTGTGTCTGGGCCGCTGGCCTGGGTGCAGCCTGCCTGATGTTAGACGCAGCCCCTACCCTGACACCTGCCATCCATTTCTCTGTCGGACTCCACTGTCCCCCAACACCTGCCTTTTCCTACTACAAGTATATGGAAACATTTGTAATTCTTTCTCATTTGTGCATCTGTTTATTGTTTTTATCTGAATTGTTCCTGTATAACTTTTCCCTTTAGCAGCGGAAAGGGAACCATTAGTAGAGTCTGGAGACTTTTATGGAGGAATCAAATCTTAGCAAGGTGAACTGGAGAAATGCCGGAGGCTGGCTACACACATGCCACTGTCTTGCAGTTATTCACCGGACATAAACTCACTCCTGTTAACAGTTGTGATTACTCATCCTGGATGCTAATTCATCCCTTTCAGATTGTATTCTAATGGAAGTAAGTTGTTGCTTTGGAACCAAAAAGTAGAAAGGAAGACATCGGTGACAACCCAAGAATGAACAGAGAGTCCCAATTAACCATTTACAGGGATCTAACTTGAGCAGATAGGGCGTATGTTTAGTGAGCTCTGTAGCTGGGTTCACTCTCTAATCTCGTGTGTTATGCTGTGAGCTACATAAAGTCACCTCTTAATATTTCTTTTAAGAATTCTGAATTTTAGCACACTCAACTGCTTTACTCTCCTTTCCTTAAAAAGGAACTTTATTTAGTGGATGTGTATTTGATGCATGTGCAAAACTTATTTTCCAATATCTACATAAAATAAAAAAAGGCACCGGATTACTTACGGCTCTGTCCCACGAAGTGTCAGGAAGGAGAAGTCACTCATTTGTAGTGACACAAACCCAGTCAAAATTGCAATTGACACATCGTGTTTATGTTTTTCTGTACAGTAATCCTGGAAAAGATAGAATTCATGTATTTCAGCTCAACCATTAAATGACCTAGGGGCAAAGTTAGCTGGGCTATTTGCCTGATAATTTTGTCTTTAAAGTGACATCTCCTTTTACGTAAGGACTCAGCATATGGAGAGACTTGAGGAGGGAATAAAAGCGGATTTCTCCGCATTCACTTTTACCCTCTGGAAGAGGAATGTGAGGTAAGCTGAATTCTTCCGCCATTGTTGGAGGTAAACGGGCATTTGCTTGTCCCTTCTGGCTGGGTGTGGCTTGCCTTGTGACTCCATTTGCAGCAGCCAAGATTGTCACTAGTGTTGATGACAGCCTGGTCAATGATGCCAGGGCCTGGAGTCCTGGGGCACATTGCTGTGACAGTGACACTCTTCTCTGACCACCCAAAGGGTGGTCGCTGCTGCCAGCTGACCTCTTAATGCCAGCAGCATCTTGCATTCTCAATGGCAAGGTTTTTTTTACGTGCTTCTTAACAACCATAACCAGCCTCTAATGGGATGTAGTTCAGGGTCAAAGTAGTGTCTTTTCCGACACTGGTCCATGACCTTGAACCAAAGGTGGGCCCTGGCCCTGTCTTTGCTCATCAGCACATCCATCCCAGGAGGTCCATCCATCACACACAGAAACAGGGAACTGGACTTGGGGCTGCAGCGCTGGTCATTACTTTACATCTAGATTGTCACAGAAATAGAGCATCAGACTAGCACCAGTCCCCACTGTACTAACAGTGAACTCTGAAAGCCTAGCAAGTTCAATGACTTTAGCGATGCTTAGAACAGATAATATGTACCTGATACACGTGGATGCTTAGAAAAAGATAAACACCTTTTCTGTGCAATTGAAACGGTTGTGAGAGAGGGAGGAGAGAGCAAGTACAGTGGAGATGATTTAGGACAGTCTTGTGCCCTAAGGGGACAAGGGGACGATGACATTGGGAGCTCAGGGGAGGGTGGGAGGTGTGACCGCTGACAGCCGTGGGACCCATGTGATATCCATGTAGGAAAACAGAAATCTGTTGGTTATTTTCTGTTCATCACCCCCCAACAGCACCCCACTTTTACTGGAATGTGAGGCTGTGTATATCTAGCCCATGGATACAATTCTAGCCTTTTCTACAACCACTCAGGGCCTCCAGACTGTGCAAGCTGATTGGATTCCCTCAAACGTGCCAGGACAGGGCGTCCCAGCTTTTGTGCTCCCACAAACACGGTTGTACACATACTTATAAGTCTAAGATATCCCAACATATGTTTACTATTGATCAAAAATCAGTTGGCTAAATACACAAATAACATCAGTAAGGAGTATCCAAAAGCAGTAATAAGCTCTATAGGATAGTAACTATTACAGTAGATGCCACAAGCTCACCAAACCGGGGGAGAACAGCACTGGAAAAGTCATAAATCAAAACCTTGCCAGGTCTGTAGCTGAGAGAAGCTCAGGCATCTCCCACACTGCTGTTTGCTAGGTCCCAAGAATGCTGCTGCTGTTGGCGTTGCTGTTATTGTTAGAAGTCAAGGTGTCTTCTGACACTGCAAGCTGCAAGCTGCATACAAGTTCCCAAAGATGCTAGAATGATGACAATTCACCAACAAAAGAGGTCTCTACTGTCCATTGAGGCAAGTTCCGATCTCTTACTCTGAAACAATCCAATCCTGAAAAGCAGTCCTGAAACAGCAAATCTTCTGAATAGCAATTTCTTGAAACAGCAATCAATCAGTCAATCCACCTGAGGTCTGTCTTACATATCTCTTTAGCTGCACCCCGAGCCAAGTTTCTTGTTCCTGCCTCCCCCTCCTGGAATGGCCAGTTCTGGGAGGGTCTGGCAGTCACTGATATGAATGCTGTCCATCCGGCCAAAGGGCCAATTCATCCAGATAAGCAACATCTACTGTTCCTGCTCGGGACCATCAGCCCAAGGTCTTCCAAAGCCTGGCAACGTGCCTGTCACGTCGTCCTGATATAACGTAGCTACTTCTTCACTTCATCTGCTGATGTGGGTGAAGCAGACAGAACAAAGAGGAAAGTCTTTCAACCCCTGATCATGAATTTCTTTAACCCTAAGCTACCTATCACCTCACAACACGGACAGAACAGCAAACATCATCTCATGTCTCCCCTGCTCGGGAGAGTGAGACCAAAGTGGGAATTTACTCAACCCCTGATCACAGCACAGAAATCACCTCACATACAAGAACAGACAAAAGCTAATAGACAAAAGCTCACTCCAACCAAGGAAGGCAAATTTTCTTCACCATCCTCCCTACAATCTGCTTTTCCATCCTCCAGCACACGTGTCATGGAGTACATGCTCACACATTGTGTTGGGTGAGTGCATTTAAAATGAGAAAACACAGGAAAGTACAGCCAACTTGGTTAATTGCATGCAGCGAGGACTATTTAATAAATATTTGCGGAATGAATAAATCAGTGTTTTCTGACAACTCAAAATACGAACGGTGTAATGCTGAGCGAAATAAGACAGAAAAAGCAGAGAACCATGTGATTTCACTGATATGTGGTATATAAACCAAAAGCAACAAAAGAACAAGACAAACAAATGAGAAACAGAAACTCATAGACACAGACAATGGTTTGGTGGTTGCCAGAGGGTAAGGGGGGTGGGGGGTGGGGGGTGGGAGATGAGGGTAATGGGGATTGAATATATGGTGATGGAAGGAGAACTGACTCTGGGTGATGAACACACAATGGGATTTATAGATGATGTAATACAGAATTGTACACCTGAAATCTATGTAATTTTACTAACAATTGTCACCTCAATAAATTTAATAAAAAAAAAAAGAAACGAACGAAAACCAAGCAAAAACCAAAGCCCTAGTTAGTTGTTTTAAATAAGGTCGTCGATAAATATCGTTGAGTGAATGCATAACAAAGCTCTATGTGCCGATACTGAGGTGATCTCTTAGTTAGCTGGTTTTTGTTTTTCCTGTAATAAAAACGTGTAACATGAGAGCTACCCCTCTAACAAATATCTAAATGTGCAATATTGTATTGTTAACCATGGGTACTACGTTGAATCAGCAGCATATTTCCAGAACTTTCTGTCTTGCATAACTAGTTAATCGTGTTTTAAAAAATGTACCTGGCCGCTTCTATTTTGATGATCACACAAGGTGAAGATGACCTGTGCTGATTTTTTAAATCCCTATTTCAGGATCTTTTATTTTTTGTGTGTGAGTGTGATTGTAGAGTTATGGTTACAAATTCTTGTAATTATTTCTCTACGGGCAATGTTTTCCTATGGGGTCGCAAGGGAAATGCTAAACGCTAATACCCTCGATAGTGGTAAGTCCAAGAATGTCACAGCTGATCAGCACGTATCTGTTTGTGGGGCTCCCTGATACGCCGCCCTCCTCCCACTGCCAACACAGCCAACGCAGCCTGGGCCTCTAGACTCTGGGTTGAATATATTTTATAGGGTTTGACTCTCAGCTCCTCTTGCCCCCAGAATAAACCAGAAGTGTCACCGCAGCAAAAGCAGGACACGAAGCAGGACATCCACATATCTGATGGGAGGAGGGACGAGGACAAGGGTGACCCAGAGGTATTACATGCAGCTATCCGGTGTCCTCCCCGGGCAGTGACAGGTCCGGCAAGGGAGCCCTTGGAACTGTCCGGTGCAGTCCTCACGGCCTGGCCTGTGTAGGTGGGGTAATGTGTCTGGTCTGTTTTGGAGGCCAGAGAGCTGAGGGGTCATTCCTGGAAACAGTGACTACAGTGTGTTTTTAGCAAAAACCTCTGTCTCTGAGTCTGGGCTTTAAAATCCACCTAGATCAGCTCAGGTTAGACAAGGCGCCGGGAAGCAAGTGACCTGAGACCTGTGAGCGTGGAGGCCACGATGGCCTGGATTGGGGTGAACACTGGCGTGGGGACAGAGGGACGGTCCTGAGGTCACACACACTAACCCACTGCTGCTTGCTCCACTTACGCCACATTTCTGTACTTTACCCCGTTTGCCCACTGCTGTTCCTTCACGATACTGTCTTGACTTCTACTTTGACCTTTTCAGGCTTTGTTCTGAAAAAGTAGTCCTCCAGAAACAGCAGGCGTCTCCAGAAGCTCCTCCTAGTGTTTGTGTGTCCCCACCACGGCTTTCATGGGGCTGTCATATCAGGTGGCACGTTTCTCGCTCTCCCTTGACCGTGTGACATCCAATATTGCTGAGTTTTTGTGCCCCTAGACATGGGTGCTGTGACAGCACAGCACCTCTGACTCATAAATTCTGAAGGCCATCGGACGGGTGTCTACGGCCACGAGTCTTCCACATGAGACCTGCACGTATGGGTCACTGGGTGCCACAGGACGGCGGTTAAAGGTGTTAGCAGCCGCTTATCACTCTTTACGTTTTAACACTGAACTTTGACCTCTGCAAACCCCTGTCTCTTTCCAGTTCTCTTTTGCTCCGAGAGGACAAGAGCATGAAACTTTTGGTCCCCAATCTGCATGCAGAGGAGGTCACCTTTGATCCCGAGCCTTTGCCACCTATGTCCCCTGTCCTGCATGTTTTCAAAAGTGGGACTCAGCCTTCCAATTCTCCTGTCTGGAGCCGACACAAAACTCCAGTCAAGTGGCCACACCTGCGGGACTCAGGGCTCTGGGCCGCCAGTGTCCCTCGGTTCTGGATCTGGAATTCTTCCTGTGTTGTCACTTCTGATGCCGTCCAGACTGTGTCAGAGAGGAGCTAGCCCAGCTCTCCTAGCTCCCTCAGCAGGGAGAATGGCTGGCATTTACTGCTTCCAATCATGAGAATTGAAGTCCTGAGTCACGCTGATTTTCCTCGTCCATCAGGAATCCATGTCACTCACCCATGTCCATAACCTGGGTAGCAGGTTACGGCAGGGGATGTCACTGTGTCCTTACTGAATACAACCTTCTGAAGTTGTAAAGAATCTGAGAAATGTGGACACCAAGGAGTTACAGCCTTCACCTTGGTTTCACGTCATGGCTTTTAAATTAATCTTCACTAAGTTCAAATGGTTATAAAAGACAAAAGACAGAAGAATGGATTTTTTAGAATTCTCGTAAAATATTCTGTAGTGAACTGTGCATTGATAACAAGATTAAATCATTTATTAAGCTTCGAGAAACACTTAATGTCAGATCATAAAGAAGAAAATAGCATTTTAATGTGGTGAAATAAAAACAAACATAAAAGAAACAAAATATTTAGGGATTCAGTGGACATGCCCTATTGATGGTCACAGGTACTACATCTTTGGGGGACAGGAAGTGAGTCCACCACGGTCAGAGAAAATGAATATCTGTTATGACCACAGTGAAGGTTTGCTGGTGACCTCAGTGATGAACAGGGGAGATACTGGGACGTGACAAGTGCCATTCAGTGGAAGGAATGCTTCTGAGCCCCAGATCTCGGCTGCAGATGTGAGCCGTAGCAGATCGTCACTCTGGCATCAAGTATCCATAAAGCATTTATGGAGAGGACGTGTGTTGTTTGCAATGAGCACGCAGCCAAATTTCACAGGTGTCGGTTCACTTGGCACCTGGACAAACAATTACCCGGGCCTGCAGATTCATAGCCGCCGCTGTGCTTCGGGAATCAAGGCCAGCACTGCGCCATTGGACCCGGAAGCCATGTCATGACCCTGAACTGGCGCCAAGGACACGTTGTGAATCGGCCACTGCAAAATAAGGAGCTCAAAGTCGATCCAGGCCCAGGTTGGCAGCAGGTAACTCTCCAGGGACTGTCAGCTGAAGGAAAAGGGAATTAGAAAGTGAGCCGACTTTGCTGTCCCGTTTCCCCAACGGGTTCTTCTCCTTCCTGCTACAGAGTTGACAGGGTGCTGGCGAGCGTCCCCCTGGGTATATTGATGGAAGAATACGTGCTGATGGTACGTATTTACTGAGCAGGTGAGCGTATAGGAACGTCCGAGGAGCTAGAGCTTCTCAGTCGTGTCCAGCGGACACTATCTATGAGTAACTGCGATGTAAGGACTGGTCTCTCATCTCCATGGTTCCAAACAGTTCACGGCCATGACAGCATGATATCGGGATGTGTTTAAAGATGGGATGGAATCTGTGACTTAGAATGCAGAGCCATGACAGAGGGGTGCACCTGAACTCTTCACTTAGGTGAAAACAAAACAATACATCTATAAGTGAAGAGGCAGCATGGCGACAGGGAAATACCACAGAGGGGTTTTGTGCAAACCCAAGGTCAAAATGACCCAAATTTCTGACCTGGCCCCACAAAGGGCTGAAAAGATCCCAGGTTCGTTGTCAGAGAGAGACCCACCTTCACAAGATGTGCCGGCAGCACACTGTGTGGGTCAGGGCACAGTTTTGATGTGTGGCATAAAGGAATGCATTCTTAATGGCCGATATGTTTTTATTAGGTTGTTGTCACTGTGAAATTTGGGTTAGTCACGCCTGAAAGGTTTTGTTGTGAGCTCTGCATGCAAAGCAGCCCTGCAGCATGGATGTAAGGATTTCTCTGATCAGCGCTGTGCCCTCCGCAGATGACGGATGGATTGTTGGAGTAGAGACTGAGGTTGCCAGTGTAAAGGGCTCTATTAAAAATTCCACAAAGTCATTTTGGGTTTGGGCTACAGAGTCATCACTTGGCAGGAAAAGGTTGTTATTTACTAAATTTATGGAGAACTATGGCAATAGTGGGTGTAAGATGAGTTCAGAAAACTTAGCTCAGGGCTCATGGGGCATGAGTGGCCCAGGCCGGACAAGGCAGTGTAGGAAATCTGAGGACAAATGGCAGAAGGGGAGAACATTCGGAAACAGCTGGAGAAGCCCCAGTAATGGGAGGTCTGGCTGGACCCTTAGGGTAGGATCGCCGTGCAGCTTACCCTTTTGCGGTGCTCTGTTTGTGTCTTTACAGGAGAACCAAAATAGTTAGAAATATGTCTGCTAGGATCCAGGGAAGCTAACATAAACCTTTAAGTGCATGAATTATTCAGCTCATGGGGTGAAGACCATATTTAAAATCATCTGCTGATTTTATATATTGTCATAAATATAATATATACAGGAGCTATTTGTATCCCACCCCTGTGGATTTATCTCTCTTTTGTTTTTCGTTTCCAAGTAAGTTGATGGATGATGCTTACACAATCAGTCACCTGGTGGCAGATTTTATTATTATTGAAATGCTGCCTATGGATTATTGAAATTGTGCCTGACTCATTTTTCGTGCTGTTGCATAATGACTTTCCTTAACTGAATTCAGTAGCAGAAAAAGCACCACCACTGTGGAATTAAAAAGGTAAATATATAAAATTTGACAATGACCTTACAGCCTGTATTCATCCAAATCATGGTACATGCTATCTTGGGGGTCTGGTCAGTAACCATTCAGACAGAGACCTCGCCTCCGACCCTGTTACTCTGTGAGGGACATGATCAACACAACTAACACTAATTACCTGTCCCCTTGAAAGGAAGTGAGTCTCTTTCCGGTTGGCTTGCTGCACACGAGGCCTCAATAATAAGCCAGAGCTTTAGACGTTGCTAACCACCACTCAGAAACAGTCATAGGCTGATAAGAAAGTTAACGTATTACCAAAATGTCAATCTTCTGTCAAAACAAATAACAGTGTTTTAGGATGGGCCAATTTTAGTCCAAGAATTGAAAGGGACAAGTATTAGTATCACTTAATGTGGATGCACTTTTAGTTTTCAGTTAGTACGTCTCATCTCTCTTAACAAGAATGTACAATATAGGAGAATTACTGACGTTGGAACCAAATTGGAAGACTTTCCAGAAGACAAGTATTTTGCAGTAAATGACAGTAGTGACTCAACAGATATGCTTCCCTTCTTCAAGGAAGTGTCCTCATGAACCCATACCTTCTATAATAAAGTTTGGTTATGATATTTAGATAACAGTGTATTTCAGAGGTTTGAAAGTATGGTCCATGGATCCCTGTTCGTATCCAAGACCTACACATGGTGAAAACTATTTTTATAATAGTAGTAGGATGTTGTTTGTCTTTCTCACTGTGTTGACAATTGCTCCAATTATCCCCAAACAAAGCTGGTGTCAGGACGTATGAGGGCGGCTGTGCCAAGCTGTCCGAGGAGCCATCTGGTTGTCACCATCACACCTTGTACTAAAATTTTAATAGATGGTTGGTTCACTTCAAAATATCTTTGCTGAATACGTGCCTTCTAAATCTTCTACATAATGAAATGTGAAGAACTTAGAAAGCACTCTTGACACATAACAAAATACGGTGCGTGTCTGGAAGAAAAGCTCTTATGTGATTGTGGGTTAGGGAGCTGAGCTGACCGCTTTTTCATCGAAAACCGTTTTTACTTATAAAAGTGCCTGCAGACAACTTCCCATTATTTAGAGAATAAATGTTCGGTCTCTGGAGATTTGTGCTGAGCCTTTCCAGGTGTCAGTGGACACACTGGGCAGCATATATCACCTCAACCACAGTGCGTTTTCACAACTGTTACTTCTCCATCTATCTGCTCAATCTCTCGGAACACTAAAATTTTTCATGGGTCATATAAGGCCTTTTCTGCTCACAGTGGAAATTTATGGGAATGGGTAAAATCTGGTGTCATATCAGTTAATACTTTGAGGAATCAAACCATAGCTTCTTATTTGTGAATATATATTTGAAACTATGCTATAAATATACCAAGCATTGAAAAAGACATACACATTTCACGATGAGCTAATATTTTAAGATGAGCTAATAGTTTAAAAACAACACTAAAATGATAATAGTTTCCTCCACCCCTGGGTTGTGTGCACCTTCATTTAGAGACCAGCAATAGGAATCAAAGTGGGGTCTCTGGACCAGCAACGTCATGTCTTGGAACCACATCCTTCATCCTCGGAACCACCTCTTGGGCAATGTCAGTGGAAAGTGCTAGAGACAGCCAGTCTCTGGCTGTCTCTGGGAGGACGGGGCGTGGTGAACACTGCCCATGAGCAGCGGCCAAGACTGAAATCAATATCCAACAGCAGATAGCATCTCCATACTTCTCTTGACTTGGCTGGAGTCGGAAACATTCTTAGAAGCCACTTCACATCATTTATTCACGGTGAAGTTGAAATTACCTAAAATACACTTCAGAGCCTTTCTCCATGGCTGCTGGTTCCTATGCTTCTATGTCAGAATTCTCTGTACCGTCTGTTTGAGGATGTGAGCACAGAACTTAATGTTGTGTCCCTAGATGCATTTCTCTAATGGTGGTCTCACTGATATGACATTTTCAGTTCTTATTGAATCGGGAATCTGTCATTGCACATATTAATTTCTCTCTTCAACTATATGATGGTTAATTTTACGTGTCAACTTGACTGGGCAAAGGGATGCCCGGAGAGCTGATGAAACCTTATTTCTGCAGGTGTCTCTGAGGGCGTTTGGGGAACGGATCAACACTTGAACCAGTTGACTCAGTGCTGTCATTCTCAATGTGGGTGGGTGTCACAAAATCCCTAGGAACTCTGTACCTAATGCTCAGTGATGCTGTGAACTTAAATAAAACAATAAAAGGTCTAAAATTTAAACTCTTCAGGACAGGACATGTCTGGATAATGCACAACTCAGTCTTTTCATTTATGTTGTTGCTTCAGCCAGAGGCAAGGCTGAGTTGGAAAGCATTCCCCTGCCTATGCTAGTGACAGACGTTATTTAATTCTCTTGCTTTATACACCAACAGTGTCAACATCTGGGAAGCAAGGTGTATATGGGGGTCCTGATTCCAATCTATTGGCCTTCAGCCAGAGTCCAAGTTTCCACTCCATGCCCCAGTGCGTGAGAGTCCATTACATCACGAGTCTAAGGACAGCATCTCAGAGACGCCGAAGGTAACCACGTCCTTCCACAGGTGAACACGTCCTCCTCCAGGTGAACACGTGCTCCTGCAGGTAAACACCTCTTTCTGGGTTGCTTGACCCTGCGTTCTAGTACCCCCTTGTGCTTTTCCTCCAATTATTTCTGGTACTTTTCCTAGCAACTTGACACATTTTTAAAAGATTTGATTATGTTTTTTACGTTTTGTATTAATTCCAGTATTTCTAAGTTTGCATACCACCAGGTTACCTTAATATCGTCTTCTAACATGGTGATAGAAGTAAATTAAATTGCATGTGAAGTCAGCTGGAGGCCTTAAGTAGTTCCAACACACTGCATAATGTAGCCCTTGTTGCAAACACCTAACCTGATCTGTATGTTTTGACTAATTTTAATGGCTTGTGTGCAGTCTTTTAAGGGTTGTTAGTGGCATATATTAATTAAATGTATTATGATTGTAATACAAATTTTATTAATCTGATGATTACCATAACATTTGTATCTTTCACCATAACAGTTTTATCTTCAATTTCATTTAGAATTTAAAGAAAAAAAGAGAAATTTAAAAAAATAGGAGTTGTGGTGGTGAAAGTTCCTTATCCAT
Organism: Rhinolophus sinicus; assembly: GCF_036562045.2. NCBI lineage: Eukaryota > Metazoa > Chordata > Mammalia > Chiroptera > Rhinolophidae > Rhinolophus > Rhinolophus sinicus. Next base: position 1,104,358 of record NC_133754.1, read on the forward strand.
CCAAGTAGCTAACACTTTTTTAAAAAGCCCGATTGATTAATCAAAAAGGAGGTTATTAGTTTTGCTTGTTCTACTTTATTCTTTTTCCTTGGGCCTATCTTTTCACCTAATTGTGGATTTCAAGACGGTGTTTTTGTCATTTTGCGGTGGGTTGTGTCCAGATCTGCATAGTGCATCTGTCAAGGGTGGGGATGAACCAGCTCAGGCTCCATCTCAGAGCGCCGGCAGCAACTCCCGGTGGCAGCAAGTGTGAAGGATTCCTTGCTGGGATCCGGCTGGCAGTCTGAAGGCAGGGCAAGGGGGAACCGAGTTTCTTGAAAAATGAAGTTTGAAAGGCAATGCAAATGCTTGTGCATGTAGCCTCGTAGCTTCATTAAAATTACACTCTAGGATTCATGGGACCCAGGTCAGTGTGATGAGAAAAAAATGGTATTGTATCTGTGAGCTGGTTTGTAAAGTGCTTTCCAGTAAGAGAGCACTTGAAGAGCGACAAAAAGAAATTGACTACCTAGACTGTAATTTGCATTCCTAGCCTGAATTAATTCATACTCCTTTCTTATTAACTGGTTTTGTTGAATGGTTGATAGAAGAGATTCATGGCTTATGAAAAAGAACACTGAACTGTAAATTACAGAATCTGGGTCGTAGCCCCACAGTGCCATTAATAACATGGGTGATTTAGGCAAATGAGTTCAAACATATGGCCTCAATATTCTCCTCGTAATTTCAGAGGGTTGAATGTATTATCCTTAAATCTCTTCCAAACATGACCTTGGATATCAGCAATTTGCACCTCCTTTCCCTCCCTCCATTTGTCTGGTGTGTTCTTGGCTAGCTACCTTACCATTATCATTACATTTTCAAATTATCTAGTGGAAGCAGTTAGCCAACTATATATATATATTCCTATATAGGAAGGCACGTTTTTCTTATGGAAACGGAGACTTTTAATTCAACGCCACAGTACTCCTCTTGGCAGTATACTGTACTCGTTCTTCAAGATAGTGGCAGTTCTAAGGCCTCTGTGCTCTGATAAGTCCTATTTCTGTGCCCAACGTGAGGGCCCCTGATGCTGGTGAGTGAATGTAGGGGGTGCTGTCTCAGGAACAGCTGAGGGCAGGCCTGGTCTCAGCGTCAGAGCTGCGGGCAGGAGGGTCCTGCCTACTCCTCCAAGCAGGCATGGCAAGAACTCTGGCGCTTGCTTGGGTGTTCCAGTCACAGATTTGCTTGTTAACCGTTAAATGAAAATAACCTTTCAGAAACGTTGTACATTTAGAAATTGATAACACCGGCATCGTAACTCAATGATGGCTTATTTTTGCCTTTTTCTCTTCAGCCTTTTTTTTCACAGCTTTAGAAGGTTTGTGACAGTTACAATTATAGTTGACAAACCAAGTGGCATCCTGCTATATTTTAGATGATGTTCTCTTAGAAGCATTTCTCAGTGCTGCATAACCTAAAGAAGGTGTGTTTAAGAGCTTTCCTCATCCCCAATCTGAATGAATGGGTGCAATGTCAGGATGGTGGGAGAGACTGATAAAAAGTGAGGGGTTCGGAAGGCTCCTGTGAGTGTGAAAATGCCCCCTCACTCCACCTGCACAAAGATTTGCAAATTGCACAGACACTTGTATTACTTTAGACAAACCTTGTAAACCATGCAGCACATTGTGATTTTTTTTGCCCTTTTATGGAATTTCTGTAACCAAGGAAAACATTTTTATTACAGAAACCATATATTTAAGACTTTAATTTAGAAAAATGTTTTTAGAATAATATTATTTTATTGTATTTCAGAAGTAAATTGTTTTTATGCTGCACAAAAGTGCTACTCAGTATTCCCCTATAAATATTCAGGTAAATATAAAATTCACATAATATTACACAGACAAGTATATGTACAATGGACACATTCTTTTGAGCTCCTACTGTGTGCCAGAACCTGTTTTAATGTTACATTTATATGATCCTATTTAGTTGAACAGACACGAAACCTATTCATACCAAAACTGGTATTTGGAGTAATATGTTAAAAGACATAAGTTGGTTAATTTTCCATTATTGATTTTTATTACATGATAAGCAACCATTTAACTCATTATTTATATGTCTTCATTATTTAAAAATGGGTTGTGATCGTCTTACTCACCATCCAGCTATCAGACTTAATTTTAAAGGAGAAAGCAATCCAGCTGCAATAGAATTCCTGTTCTTTACCTGTTCTGATGGCCGCACTGATTCCAGAAATAGCTCTGCACTGCGACGAGGGAGACACACATGGATTCTGGTTCTCAGATATAAACAGCTAAGGGGTTTCATGGTGCGATCTGCAGTAATTTTTTAAAATGTCACTTGGTGAAATTTGAAAATGAAGCTATAATTACTGTGACAATGTCAAGAAAAGGAGCCTGAAACGGTCGAGACAATGCAGTAAGCTGTGTGTTGTAAGGGACAAACATGGGGTAGGTCTCAGGCCCGCTGTCACTCCCGCCTGGCTTAAGATGAGTGCAAGGGGGGCAATGGAGGTATATGGCCTTGGCTCAGATTGGACACAGGTGTCCTCCTCCATGGAACTCCACTGTCTCCAGCTCTTTAAAATGCATTTGCACTCCTATCAGATGACACTTTCCATTTACTGTATATTCAGTACCACTGGACAGTAACGTCTGTGCCATGGGGCCACCAAATCAGCAGCAAAGCCATCACTGGCTTCCTGGGAGTGCTAAAATGAACTCAGTTAAGGTAAAACAAAGGGATATTATTCTTGACACATAAATATTTGAAGCAAGCGTTGGTCCCCAAAGCACAAAGAGGAATCATATATGTGATTTTGCACTTGAAATTGCTACCTTATACTGATCTGCTACTAAGTATATTTATAGTGATGTTGATGTCTGCAGGGGACCGCAACATAAAAGGCGAACTTCATGCCAATGTCATTGTTAATAAGAAGAAGCCTTCTAACCAGAACGTTGGAAATTTCCCCAGTAGAGAAAATCAATTAATATTTTAATGAAACCTGAGGATGGTGACATATTTGACAGCAGGTTATAGTCTACGCCCACGTTTTATGATTAGGTTGTAAGATTTGCCATTGCCAAAACCTGACCAAATACTGAAGAATTATCTCTAATAATTGAATTTGACCATTCAAACTCCATTGTTACTTATTGAGAAATTGTTTGAAGTCAGAAACACGGTGGCATGAGGAGTGACTCTTGAAATGTCCTCTGGAAGTTACAACGAATTGAACAGCTATAATTCAACAAAGGATAATCTATGCAACACACAAGCATGTCTGAGAGACGCACACATCGAATCACCTGAAGGTGGGCAAATCAGGTGAGCAGGGGAGGAGGGAAGGGAGAAGTGCAGAGACGTGGGCCCCAGGACACAGCCCAAAGCCCACTGCAGTCTCAGGAAAGGGAAAAATTCACTCACACTTCCTGTGGCCCACAGTCCTGCCTGAGGGATCTGCATATAATATGTCTGAACCCAGTGTTTGGGGCAGAGACCTGGAGCAAAGAGCGAACACAGGAAGGTGAGAACTGTGGTTTAAGGCCTCAGTTCAGAAAATAGAAAACAAAGACATGGGCCTGGCCAACTCCCCCCACCCCCAGAGCTCGCCCCACCCCGACCCTCCCAGTATTAGAAATGGGCTCTAGAAGAAACAGTAGCAGTGTCAGGTTAAAGAACAGATTATCTACAGCTCTGAGACCGGGAGAGACAGTCCTGTAGCCACAGATGCACAGTGTGACTAATTCCAGTGCTAGGGAAGGAGCTGTAGGGGCGAAACAGCTGTGGGCAGATCCCTGGGGGGTGGGCAAACAGAGCCATTGAGACACACAGGCTCTGCATCGGGCTACAGAGGCAGCACTGGGGTTTCAGAGGCTCAGAACCCCATCACCCACCAGATCCTCCCACGGGGGCAATGCCCTGAGACCCAGGAGATCTGCTCATAGAGAGAAGCCCACCTTCTATTGTGTGAGAAGCTAAAACAGCACAAGAGAAGATATAACACTACCATGTGAGAGAAAACCAAAGGCTGCAGCAGGAGAGAAAATAAAAGATTCCAGCAACACCTACTGGAAAGCAAAGGAAAGACCTCTTCACATCAACTTGCAGAAGTCACTCTTGTAGATGCCCAGGAAGAGAAATTCATTAATTGCCATGAATAACCAAGATAACAAGGCAGCTCAGAACGAAAATGAAAAATCTCCAGAAAATGAACTTAAAGACATGGAAATATGTGACTTAAATGACAGAATTCAAGAAAAAATTGAGTGTTTACCATTAAGTTTATGTAAAAGAAAGTTTCATATATACAGCAGTCCTTCTTTAGCATGCTTCTTATCTCCAGGCCCCTTTGCAAATTCAGACCTGCTGCAGCCTTTGGTTTTCTCTCACAAGGTAGTGTTATATCTTGTCTTGTGCTGTTTTAGCTTCTCACACAATAGACCAGTTCTGAAAAAATTCAATGAGATGCAAGAAAACTCAGGCAGTATAATGAATCAGAAATAAAATCAATCAAACAAGCAAAATGAATATTTAGGAAAAAGACTTAAAAAAAAAAAGTAAGAACCAAATAGAAAGTCTGGAGATGAAGAACCCAATATTAGAGACAAAGAATGAATAGTGAGCTTAGGAAATAGAGCTGACCAGATGAGTAAAGAATTAGTGATATTAAATACAGAAATCTGGAAATGACATAGATGGAAGAAGACAGAAACTTGAGAGTTAGAAGAAATGAAACCACTCTACAGGAACTATCTGACTCCATGAGAAAAGGCAATATAAGAATAATGGGCATACCAGAAGGAGAAGAGAGGAAGAAGGGAACAGAGAGTATATTCAAACAAATTGTCAATGAGAACTTCCCAAACGTGTGGAAAGAACTGGATCCTTGAATCCAAGAAGCCAACAGAACACCTAATTACCTCAATCTTAACAGGCCTTCTCCAAGGCACATTATATTGAAGCTGTCAAAAATTAATGATAAAGAAAGAATTCTCAAGGCAGCCAGGGAAAAGAAGACAGTAACCTATAAAGGAAAGTCCATTAGATTATCATCCAATTTTTCAGCAAAACTTTGTAAGTCAGGAGGGAGTGGAATCAAGTATTCAAATTATTTAAAGAGAAATTACCAGCCAAAAATAATATATCCAGCAAAGTTATCCTTTAGATATGAAGGAGGAATAAAGACCTTTCCAGATATATAGAAGCTGAGGAAAATTTCCACCACATGGGCTGCATTACAGGAAATACTGAATGAGGCTATTTAACCTGAAACAAAATGTCAAAAGAATACAAAACCATGAGCAAGATTACAACAGACAGAAGCAGTAAATGGCAACCCCTACACAGAAAAGGCCACTATATATTCAAACATAACATAAAGGGTAAAGAAGATAAAAACATAAGAAAAAGAAAAAGAGAAGAAAAAGACAACTTGTTACTACAACTCAGAAATCAACTCACAGGATAAATAGGTTTAATTTGTGACAATAAAAACATAAAAGGGGGGAAAGGAAAGGTCTGAATTTGCAAAGGGGACTGAAGATAAGAAACATACTAAAGAAGGACTACTGTATATATGAAACTTTCTTTTACATAAACTTAATGGTAACCACTCAAAAAAAAAAATCCAAAACTGAAACACATAACATAATAAAAAGAGCAAACGGGGAAAAATTGTAGAATACCACCAACCTAAAATAAGAGAAACAAAAAGCCAAAGAAACAATGGAGACACCAAGCTAATAGAAGACAAAAGATAAAATGGCTACAGGAAATCCTCATCTATCAATAATCACCCTAAATGTAAATGGATTGAACTCACCAATAAAAAGGCACAGAGCAGCAGATTGGGTCAGAAAACAAAACCCAACCATATGCTGCCTCTACGAGACACATCTCAGCTACAAGGACAAATATAGACTCAAAGTGAAAGGGTAGAAAATGATACTCTAAGCAAATGGAATTCGGAGAAAAGTGGGTGTATCCATACTTGTATCTGACAAAACAGACTTCAGGATAAAAAAGAGACAAAGATGGACATTTCACAGTGATAAAGGGCACAATACAACAAGAAGACATAACACATCAATATATATGAGTTCGGACAATTAAGTTCGTGAACTCATCCTAGAAAAAGTGCTACATCCCTCATTGCTGAATATCACTATGGTCACCTTTGAAGTACTCCCCTTGGGAAGCTATGCACCAACGCTAGTGCCTAGTCCACCCTTCAAAGCAATTTTGGAACTCTTTTTCTGAAATGGCCATCAGAGCTGTCGTCATATTACCTTTGATGTCCTGAATGTCATCAAAATGTCTTCCTTTCAATATTTCCTTTATCTTCAGGTAAAGAAAGAAGTCATTGGTGGCCAGAGAAGGTGAGTAGGGAGGGTGTTCCAATAGTTATTTGTTTACTGGCTAAAAACTCCCTCACAGACAGTGCTGTGTGAGCTGGTGCATTGTCGTGATGCAAGAGCCGTGAATTGTTGGCAAAAAGTTCAGGTCATCTAACTTTTTCACTCAACCTTTTCAGCACTTGCAAATAGTAAACTTGGTTAACTGTTTGTCCAGTTGGTACAAATTCATAATGAATAATCTCTCTGATATCAAAAAAAAGTTAGCAACATTGTTGCAACAAGCTCACGCACTTAATTGTCTGACCTTCATATGCCTCCAATCAGGGAGCACCAAAATATACAAAGCCATTACAAACAGAATTAAAGGGAGAAACTCACAAAAACACAATTATAGTAGGGGACCTAAATACACCATTAATAGCTCCGGATAGATCATCAGGAAATATCAGCCTCAAATAACACACTAGACCAAATGGACATAATTTACAAATGACATTTATAGAGCACTTCATCCTAGAACACCAGACTATACATTTTGTACTGCACATGGAATGTTCTCAAAGATAGACCATATATTGGGACACAAAACTAGCCTCAGAAAATGTAAGAAGATTGAAATCATACCAAGTATATTATCTGAATGCAAGGCTTTGAAATTGGAGATCAACTGCCAAAAGAAGGAAAAACCACAAATATGTGGAGATTACGCAACATGCTATTAAATAATGACTGGATCAATGAAGAAATAAAAGGAGAGATCAAAAGATACATAGAAATAAATGAGAATGAAAACAAATTATATCAAAATTATTGGGATGCAGCAAAAGCAGTATTAAGAGGGAAATTTATATCATTACAGGCCTATCTCAAGAAACAAGAAAAATCCCAAATAAACAACCTAACATTATATCTTAAAGAATTAGAAAAAGAAGAACAAATGCAACCCAAAGTCACCAGAAAAGAGGAAATAATAAAAATTAGAGCAGAACTAAATGAAATAGAGAACAAAATGATACAAAAAATTAATGCAATCAAGAGCTGGTTCTTTGAAAAGATTAATAAAATTGACAAACCCTTGGCTAGACTCACTAAGGTAAAAAGATAAACGACACAAACAAAATCAGAAATGAAAGAGGAGAGGTTGCCACGGATATCACAGAAATGCAAAGGCTTGTATGAGAATACTATGAAGGACTATATGTCACCAAATTCAATAACCTAGAAGAAATGGACAAGTTTTTAGCAACATGTAACCTTCCTAGACTGAATCACAAAGAACTGGAACATCTAAATAGACCTCTCAACAGTAAGGAAATTAAAACAATCATCCAAAACCTTCCCAAAAGCAAAAGTCCAGGACCAGATGGCTTCACTAGTGAATTCTACCAAACATTCAAAGAGTATTTAATACCTGTCCTCCTGAAATTCTTCCAAAAAATTGAAGAAGAGGCAATACTTCCTAATTCATTTTATGAGGCCAAGATTATCCTGATACCAAAACCTGGTAAGGATAACACACAAAAAGAAAACTACAGACCAATATCTCTGAAAAATAATGATTTTAAAAATCCTAAACAAAATTCTAGCAAATCGAATACAACAATGCATTAAAAAGATTATATATCATGACCAAGTGGGGTTCATCCCAGGGGCACAAGGATGGTTCAACATATGCAAATCCATGAATGTGATACAAAACATAAACAAAATAAAGGACAAAAATCATATGATTATATCAATAGATGCAGAAAAAAGCATTTGACAAGATACAACATCCATTTATGATTAAAACACTTAATAAAATAGGTACAGAAGGAAAGTAACTTAACATAATAAAGGCCATATATGATAAACCCTCAGCTAATATCATAATTAACAGTGAAAAACTGAAGCCCTTTGCTCTATGTTCAGGAACATGACAGGGCTGTCCCCTATCACCTTTGCTTTTCAACATAGTGTTGGAAGTCCTCGCCAGAGCAATCAGGTAAGAGAAAGAAATAAAAGACATCTGAAGTGGAACGAAGAAGTTAAATTGATATTTTTTGCAGATATGATTCTTTATATAGAAAACCCTAAAGACTCCACCAAAAAGCTATTAGAAACAATAAACGAATACAGTGAAGTTGCTGGCTACAAAATCAACGTACAAAAGTCCATTGCCTTCCTATATACTAACAATAAAATCTCAGAAAAAGAAAAAAATATTTCTTTTGCAATTGCAACAAAAATAATAAAATATCTAGGAATAAAGTTAACAAAGGATGTGAAGGACCTGTACATTGAAAACTATAACACAGTGTTAAAAGAAATGGAAGAAAACACAAAGAAAAGGAAAGATATTCCATGTTCATGGATTGAAAGAATCAACATAGTTAAAAGTTATTTCACCCAAAGCAATACACAGATTTAATGCAATCTCCATCAAAATCCCAATGGCATTTCAAGATAGAACAAAAAAATCATCAGATTTGTGTGGAATCACAAAGACCCTGAATAGCCAAAGAAATCCTAAGGAAAAAACAAAACAAAACAAAACAAAAACCAAGGCTGGAGGTATCACAGTATCACACTCCCTGACTTCAATTTGTACTACAAAGTGACAATAATCAAAACATAGTATTGGCAGAAAAACAGACACACAATGGAACACACAATGGAACACAACTGAGAACCCAGAAATAAACCCACACATATATGGGCAGATAATTTTTGACGAAGGAGCCAAAAACATACAATGGAGAAAAGAAAGCCTCTTCAATAAACTGTGCTGGGAAAATTGGAAAGCAACGTGCAAAAGAATGAAACTAGACTGTTATCTGTCACTTTGTACCAAAACTAACTCAAAATGGATCAAATACATAAACATAAGACCTGAAATAATAAACTGCATAGAAGAAAGCACAGGTACGAAACTTATGGATCTTGGGTTCAGAGAGGATTTTATGAATTTGACCTCAAAGGCAAGGAAAGTAAAAGCAAAAATGACTGAATGGGAATATATCAAACTAAAAACTTCTGCACAGCAAAAGAAACCATCAACAAAATAAAGAGGCAACCAACCGAATGGGAGAAGATATTCGTTAGCAATGCCTCCAATAAAGAGCTAATATTCAAAATATATAAGGAGCTCATACAATTCAACAACAAAGAAACAAAGAATCTAATTAAAAAATGGGCAGAGGATGTGAAAACTTCTCCCAAGAAGACATACAAAGGGTCTACAGATATATGAAAAGATGTTCAACTTCACTAGCTATTAGGGAAATGCAAATAAAAACCACAATGAGATATCACCTCACCCCAGTCAGAATGGCTATCATCAACAAGACAAATAGTAACAAGTGTTGGAGAGGCTGTGGAGAAAAAGGAACCCTCATACCCTTTTGGTGGGAAAGCAGATTGGTGCAGCTGCTATGGAAAGCAGTGTGGAGGTGCCTCAGAAAATTAAGACTCGAGTTACCATATGACCCAGCAATCCCTCTCCCAGCAATCTCCCGCCAAAAATCTGAAAACCTTTATCTGTAAAGTTTTGTGCCCTGATGTGCTATGATGTTCACTGCAGCTTTATTTACAATGGCCAAGACATGGAAACAACCAGAGTCCTTCAATAGATGATTGGATAAAGAAGATGTGGTACATATACAAACGGAATACTATTCTGCCAAAAGATGAAATACTGCCATTTGCGACAACATGGGTGGATCTTGAGATTATTATGCTAAGTGAAATCAGTCAGAAAGAAAAAGTGGACAACCGTATGACTTCACTCATATGTGGGATATAAAACTGAAAACAACAAAAGAACAAGACAAACAAAGAAAGAAAAACTCATAGACACAGACAAGAGTTTTGTGATTAACAGAGGGTAAGGGGGAGGGAGGAGGTAGAAGAGGGTAAATGGGGTCTAATATATGGTGTGTATTATAGAACTGTATCCCTGAAACCTGTATAATTTTATTAACCAATGTCACCCCAAATAAATGCAATGAAAAAAAGAAAAAATTGTTATTTTCATGAAACCAGCTTTGAAATATAGTTTGTGCCTAATAGGAAGGGTAGGGTAATTTTAAATTATTATGTGTAGGACAGTATTTACATTATTATGGTTAATAAACAGGCATTGAAAATAGATTTTGGTTTAAGTTATAGGCATATAAAATTTGGAAATCGGGAAAAAAAGATTATTTTTCTAGCCTGTTTTCTTAGGAGTGGTTTAATTAGACCTGTAGACAACATTTTCACTATAAACTGTTAATACAGCATCAAAAATTTGAATGATTTAATATAACATCAAATAGCTTGTGTTTTGAGCCCATGGATTACAATTTTAGTTTATTTTTGTTTCATAAACCTGTATGGAGTTTCTGCTCTGTTTTTAGCTCCTGTTGGCGTGAGAGCTCAAAGATGAATAAGCAGTTGCTCTTGACCTCAAATAGCTCGCAGCAGGTGTGGGGGAGGGGCCCAGGACGTGGGGCTGCAGAAAGCCTGGGCTGAGGGCTGGGGTGCCCGTGGCAGGACCCCCAAAACTTACCAAATGGAGTTGACAGCAACACCTGGATGTATGTGACAGCAACGTGGAAAAACAAACAATCATCTTGACACTCATTCATATGTATTCAAACTTTAAAATGTTTACTTTATACATTAGCTGCTGAATGAATGAACCCTGTGACTGGCTGGCTGGGGCCGAGTCTGTTCTGCCACAGAGAGCTGCTGTCTACACCCTGGGAACGGGTAAGTCTAGGGCACCGGGGCACACTCACAGAACGTGATGGTCACATCAGCCTTTGGGATGATTAGCAGAGCGAGAATTACCTGTTCCAGAGATGGCACACGGCGTCTCAGGAGACTGGAGATTGGCCAGAAAGGCCGCACCGCACTTCCATAAACGTCTCTGACCTCCCTCCCTCCCCCTAACCTTCCTGTTTTAGTTCTGAGTCTATTAAGGAAAGCATCATTAAGGGATTACAATCAAATCCTCTCTCCGAGCTCTGCACTGTGTGGGTGGATGAAAGCCATCGCATGGAGAGGTGGCTGAAACAGGAAATCTCACTTTGATTCAACATGGGGCGTTTTTTATTTCCCTCCTGCTTGTCTTCAGTGTTTTGATCTCTAGTGCAACCTAATTGTTGTCTATGTTAATTTCCTCCCAGGAGGCTTTGAGTTCTGGCTGAGCCTGGAGAGTCCTTGGCAAACCACAGCCGGAGGTAGAAACAAATGCCTGCCCCCGGGGCTGGTGACAACCCCGGTGTGCCTGGAAGTGCACCCGTCCATCAGAGAAAACCACAGCCACCTGCTCCTCTGTCCCCATCACAGCCCTCAGCCCCCTGCACTCTGGTGGAAAGTTCTGGAACGCGCAGCCGGGCCAACATCTTCCCCACAGGTGCCCACCAGGCTTCTTCACCTTGGCTGCCCAGCGCCCCCTCCGCCCCAGCGGCTTGCTGTGCGGTGGGTGCACCAGCTCTGCTGGAGCTCAGGGTGGCCAGGGGCCCTCAGGCAAAGGGCAGGTGTGGGGGGCAGATGGGCCAAGCTCAGTCCTGGGGGGTTGCTGTGCGTCCCTGGAGGCCGATGGAGGTTGCAGCCTCTCTCTGCCTGCCTTGGCATGTCACCCCCAGCCCCTGGCTTCTGTGAGCCACGATCACATCCTAACACAGCTGTCTTCACTTTGAGAGAGAGAGGAGAGGGGGAGAGAGGGAGGGAGAGAAAGACTGTTAAATATGGAGTTACATTTAATTAAAATGAGAGCATCTAATTACTATTACTTTCTTTCATCCAAAAAAGAAACATGTATATATATACACACACACACACACACACACACACACATATACATCATATATATTTTCAGAGTCCCCTTAGTCTCACAGGAGGGCATGAAGCTAGCCTGGCCATTTGGTGGAGGGAGCACAGTGGCTAATTTATGGCTAATTTTGTGTCAACTTGACTGGCCATGGGGAACCCAGATTAACCATGATTTCTGGGGGTGTCTGAGGGTGTTTCTGCATGAGTTTAGCATTTGAATCAGTGCGCTCAGGAAAGCAGAGGACGTCCCCCCTCTGCTTTCAGTGGCCATCATTCAATCCCTAGAGGACACAAATAGAACAAGAGGTGGAGGAAGGAGGAATTGGCCCCTTTTCTCCTGCCTCACTGCCTGAGCTGGGACATCTCATCTAGTGCCCTTGGCCTGGCCTTTACACCGTCAGCTCCTGCTTCTCAGGCCCTCGGACTTGGACTGAAGTACACCACTCGCCCTCCTAGGTCTCCAGCTGGCAGATGGCAGAGCTCGGGACTTCTCAGTCTCCGTTGTCAGGTGAGCCTATTTCTCATAGCATAATAAGTCTCCTTCTAGCTATGTACCTATGTATCTATCATCTATCAGTCATCTGTCTTCTTTATTAGTATGTTTAATTATTATAAACACGTTTCATACATATATACATATATATTATATATATATATATTGTCTCTCTTGAATATACACACACATACACACACACACACACACACACACACACACTTGCATACACTTGACCCTTGAAGAATGTAGTTTGAACTTTGTGGGACCACTTCATATGCAGTTTTTTTTCCATAAATACTGTAAATGTATTCTCTCCTCCTTATGATTTTAACATTTTTTCCCCATTAGTTTACCTTATTGTAAGAATATAGTATATAACATATAGAACATAGAAAATACGTTTTATCAGTAAGGCTTCCAGTGAACAGTAGTTACAAGTAGTTAAGATTTTGGGGAGTCATACTTATACATTGATTTCAATTGTGTGAGGGCAGCACTACAACCCCTTTATTGTTCAAGTGTCAACTGTGTATGTATTAATTTATATGTATATATGTATATATATATATATACACTCAGTACACACACATACATCCTTGTTTTAATTTCACTCTAACAGTGTACATTCTACATATATAGTCACTTTGCCAGTTTGTCTAGTGCTCGAATTTACATGCATCTCCTTACTTTTGAATAATTCAACCATATTTATCTTCAAGAATTTAAAAATTCAAAAATGTAATCAATTGACTATTTATTGTTATTTTATTTCCATGGCAATATTTTGCTAAAAGCAATTTAGCTATGCAAATATATGCACACTTGAAGTCTAGAAATTCCATTTAATTTGAATAAGTAAGGTAGTACATGAAAATCACATATTGTTGAATTAAAAGGATTATGAATAAAAAATAAAGCAGTGATTATCTCACTAGAGGAACTTTTATTATTCAATTACTCGATTATGAATTAAAATGAGGATAGTGAAAGAACTGAGCTGATCCAGTCAAATACTCTAGGAGCAAAATCCTTATTATTAATTTGCTAAGAATACCAAAGAAAATTATAGGAAACTACATGCCAAAAATTAACAAAAAATGGCTAAAACAATTACACAATTGTTAAGTCTTTTTAATTTTTATTATAGTTCTATACTGTATTTTTGGAACTTTGACTGACTCACAAAAGACCCTCATTTGCTATTTTTGAAAATAGTATTCAGTACTCATGAAACAATCATTTACTTTAGAGCCTGCAGAATGTAATTCTCCCAACATTTGCAAAATTTAAGTGAAAAAATTTGCAAGAGCTATTCCAGTCTATGAATTTCAACAAGAAAAAACTTGCTGGAGACAGAAGGTAATGATCCCTGGGCCCCAGTGAGGGGGCCGTGCCATGAACGACACTCACGTTATACACAGACCTGTGTCAAGGCCAACAGCTTTCCTGTCCAGCGTCTCCATGAAGCTCAATCTCAGGTCAGGGCGACCACTGCTCGTCCAGACCCAGCTCAGTCTCACTTCCCGACATAATGATATGGGCCAAATTATAAACGAGACTCTCAGGAACTCCAGTGTGTGCCAGGGTTCTGTGGGCTCTGAAAACATAGCCCAGGCCTGAGCTAGGCTGGGTGAAATCAATGTTTTCTGTTTTCTTTATGTTTATCTCACAGGTTGGAAGTCACACTTGTTTCCTATTATGTTTTCCAGCCTGAGCGTTGCTATCTGGTGCATTTTATTTTGTAGGTAAAAGAGTTTGGATTTAATGGTGTGAAGGTGCTGTTTCTTTACTTGTGGCTGTTTTACAAAGATTCTCCATGGCCAACACTGAAGGATAATATGACCGTAATTCCGACGTGTGATGTATTACGAGGTGCATCGTTAGGTTCTGCCGGCTTCTAAGAAGAGGGAAACTGGAGACACGTCAGTGACAAGGCACATCGCAGGCACAGAATTTGGGATCTGTAATCCATGCTGCCTGTAATGCCCATGGTCACCTCTGCAGGACTCACAGTTGGGCAGGTGACACTGGACCTTCCGTGTTGCAGTAGTCACCACAGATTCGACCTGTCCTGTCCCTTTGCCTGGCGTCGGCTCTGTCGGTCTCTGACATCACGGAGCAGGCTGAGATGACACTGGGCAGCAGAGGGCCGAGCCAGGCCCGGGGGCGCCAGACCAGACTGGTCACATCACCGTGGGAACGCACAACTCAGCCATGGCCTCCAGGACTTCTGTCCCCATGCAGAGCACTTTAGCGTTCAGACTTCTGAGACCAGCTGCAGACCCCATACCCTGCCCCCAGACATGTCACTGCAAACTCCTTTTAAGTAACTGAGCCTGGAAAACAGGGGCTCCCACTTACTCCTGATTTTCACAGCCACCCTACGTGAACTTAAGGTGAGCTGTTTCCAGAATGCGCTGCTCCGCAGGGTGGAGGCAGCTCCCTTACGTCAGGCCCATCGGGCAGGAGGCAGGTCAGGCTGAGCTGGGAATGTTGGCCAGGAGGGGACATCTGCGGTGGCCTCTCTGTGTGTGGCACCACGTACCGTGTGTCCCACCCACTGTCTTCCTGTCACTCTCATCATGCAGAGTGGAGTCTAGCCGCCACTAGAGGGATGAAACGAGCCCTGGGCCTGGCACAGCCCTTCCCTTCCAGCTGGAGGAGGCAGACTGACCTGCGAGGTCCGTGCTCAGGCATATTAAGGAGAAAACAGCTGACAACCTCAGTTACAAGTGCAAGGGAAGTAGACATTGTCTCCTTTGCACTGGATCAGAGGCCTGTAGAAAATGGATACATAAAACAGACACAGTTTTCTTTGAAAAACAAAGTTACAAAGGGGCAGAGGGAAGACACCTTTGAGGGGGATATTCAGCGGAGGAGAAGGAGGGTTATGGATATTTTTAGCTAAAAGCTACAGAGCCAAACCCAATAATTTCTAAATTACTTTGGAAGCATTTTTTTTGTAGGTATAGTAATAAAGGAAATGGGGGATTTCTACAATGATCCTGTAATAGAGAGAAGAAATCTCTTGAATAACCCCAAATTACTTTTTTTTTTGTATGCAATTACAAAAACTGAAGAGGCACACGGTAAATTTTCAGTCAATTATTTCACAAATAATTATTGAGTCTTCACCTGGGGTCAGGAATTGTCTCAGAAACAAGAGTTTCAAAGAGAAAACTGTAATAAGAAAGTTTAACTACTTACCATATAGAACTGTGTGTGGAAACTGCTACGAGGCATGCATGGGACAGCCTTAATGTCCTATTAGACAGTTAATTCTTTAAATTAAAAATGTCAGACATTTTATCAATATGTTAACTATTATACCTCAAGCATGTGTATCATGTTATATAAAATATTTTATATTTTAACATAAAAGGTTTCTGAGAGCACAAGCTAATTCCGTGTAACTCGGAACTTCCTTGCACCACTACTCACAAAGCAAGTACATTTGAAGGTTATTTCCTGAACGTTGTACTGACTTCTGAGCACTGTTTTCTATCTGTGTCAAGCTGAACACAACATTTCCACATAATGAGAGGCCCAGAGACTAACCTCGCTTTCCGAACAAGGGTTTCCCATCACACAGAGGTTGAAGGGCATTTCCAAGGACGCTGGTTTGTATTATATAAGAACAAACTCAAACCCATAGATGTTGTCAGGGAAATACAATTAAAAATGAAATTTCCTCCTAACCCAGAAAACTTCTAAATGAAAAACGGAAAGAACATGGTTTTATTATCGGACAGGCCCTAACCCAGAACGATACACATCGCAGGCCAACTGCGGAAGGAAGTGACTGCACACCCAGAAGGAAGCTTCACGTCACTGAGCCAGGCACATGTCACGTTACTCTGGCATCTTCTTAAGACAAACAGCAAGCAGTCCCGGGCGAAGGACTCTACACACCCCACCCCTTGTCACTCATGGTTAACCCTAAGCCCCCTGGTAATGGGGGGCTACAATCTGGGAACTAATTCCTTAATCCAAAGGAAAAATAAACGCACGTCTTTATGACCCTGACACTTTTCCCACTTAGAGCAGAGGCCACAGGCAGACCTGGGCCCCTGGCCTCCCACAGGGTAGGGGAGGGGGCACCATCTTCCTTGATGACCACATTTCAAAGGGATGGTCCCCAGGCCCTGGAGAAAGGCAGTCCTGGGTCTAAAGCTGGCAATGGACTTATTTAGATTTAAGAAGATTGACACGCTTTTCAAAAGACATTAAGTATTGACAAGTTCTCTAAAGTGAGTGCTCCGAGAGGAGGGAGGGGGAAGAAGTAAGCCTCATGTTTAATGTGTATTTCCTCCAAGATGTGTGTCTCCCTGCTCTGTTTGTGAGGTGGCCTGAGGGGGTGTCTTGAGTGGCCTGACGGCCCCCAGGGCCCCCCAAGAGGAAACGTGCCCCCCCCACCTCCAGCTCCTCCCTGCTGTACCTCAGGCACTTTCTTGCTTTGGAAACACAGCTTCTTCGTTGTTTCTATCCCCTAAAAGCACTTGATCAGACAGAAAGCCTTTGTTTGCTTCATCACCTCAGTGTTCGGTGCCCAGCAGGGGGCCCAGGAAGTGATAGCCACTGAAAGTGCTTATTTAGTGAACACGTGAAATGACAGTGCCATACACCTGTAAGTGTGTGTGTGTGTGTGTGTGTGTGTGTGTGTGTGTGTGTGTGTTAGACACTGACCTTTGGAGAAGCGAGTGCTTTCATCGTCTCTGAGAACTGGCTGGATATCACGAGACGTGTGTGTCATAACTGCCTGCTTATAATAGATACTCCCATGACAACAGTGTTTATAATGCAGACGTGGCCCACACTGTTTTGGAGGAAACTGATGGCTCCCATCACTGAGCAGAGTCTGTGTTTATTGGGGGTGAGGGTGTCTGGACCACCCAGCGCTTATGGGCAGGAAGGAGGCCCATGCGTGGGACGGCATACTGTTTCTGACCAGGGTCAAGGAAGCAGGGAAAGGACACACCCGCTTTCCAACAATGATCCCAATGTGGCAATGACTTTGGCTTCCCAAACCCTTAGAACACAGATTTTCATATTTAGGATTCAGCCCTATTTGGGGCTTCCTGGCCTTTCGGTGTTACCATAAGGACGTGGCAGTCCCGAGGAACACCAGGATGCTTTTATACGGAGGGAGGAAAAAGCAGGTGTCAAGGCAATGCAGTCAGACTTCATCCTGCCTTTGTGCTTTGCAGAAAACACAAACGCAGTGAAAATTTGTTGTCATTTGCTTTTCTAGAAGAAATAATTTAAAAGCCAGTATTTACTGCACTGTAGAAATCTTTCATTCCACAATCTTATAAAGCGAAGTATAATGCCAAATTAGAACTAAACTTAGGAATATAATGTGCATTTCTTTTTTTGTGGGAAGGACAGAGGGTGAGAGTGAGCTGTGTCACCACACCAACTTTAACCCCTTAATTTAATCTCAAATAAGATACTGATTGGGGAGGAAAATAAACGTTTTTAGTAAATGCAATTTTGTTTAAGGGAGATGAGAATAGATTCTTTGTAGCCACTAGGATACTGCCCCATACTTCTGTGAAAACCCCAAGTTCATGTCAAAATTTTCCACAACACAAAAATAACTAATATCTTGACCTCAAAAATTTCCAGAAAATAAATTCAGTTCAAATGCTTGGCTGTGAATATCCCCTGGCATTGCTTGGAGAGCAGTAAAATAGGAAACTCTCATTTCTAAATCTTCTTAAATTTGTAAAACTATGTCAGACTACCTTTTATCATTAATTAATTAACCTACAATCTATCTTTTTCATGTCAGAGAAAGAAATGGGAACTATGTGAAATAGAATATAATTTATATAAAATGCCTCAGAACACCTACCTAACATGATTGATTTTATTAATGCACATCAATCGGGGAAAGTTTAGGATCATTTCGTTATGAAAGGTGGGATGCCCTGTTGTGTATGTAGGGTTTCAATTGTTTCATCTTTTACTGGGATTCTAATACTGTCCCTTTTTTGGTGTTGTTAAAAAAAATACCCTCTCCTCCTTAAACAAAAATGGAAAAAATTCTCTGCATTTGCATGATTGTGGATAAGTAACCGTCCATAACATCACTGGCTGGCAGGGTGATGGGGAAGGTGCTTAGGTTCACTGAACTGTAGCTGCCTAGCAGGTAAACCGAGAAGGAAATAGTGCCCAGCACATTGGTTTGTTGTGCAGGCTCAGGGGACACACAGCACCCAGGCCGATGGCACGGCTCAAGCGGGATCGTATTTATAGGTAATGTAACTATATATGCAGTACATATAACTATCTGTGTGTTTGTACATATGTGTATATTCGTGTGTATGCATATGTAACATACCATCATGGGAGTCGAGGGACCTCACTTCTAAGATAACACATAAATAGTAACATATTATTGTGGTTCATTTGAGTGTCATAGAGCTCAACTATTCACTTTGTTTACTGAGACCCAAAATACACCATCCTTTAAGGTAGGCTCTGATCTCCGTCCCGATACAATGTCTCTGACAAATCTTCAGTAAAGGTAAGCACGTGATTAGCACCTACTTTTTTCTGGGAGTTTTTCTCATTTCTGGACAGAGAGTTTGGGCCAGTGCCACCATAAGGCCTACAGCTAGGAGGAAAAAAACACAGGATGACATTTATACGTGTGTGGGGTTGATGTGACCAAAGTGGAAGATTAAGAGGCTTCTCACGGTCCTGAAGGATTGGAAGGACATGAGATGTGATTTGAAGGGTCTCAAAGGCACTGGATCGTTTTCTCCATGTGATATTTGAATTCTGACTTCATGCAGGAGGCTGAGCTGAACACAACTTGCGTGTGCTAGAGCAAAAATGCTGGTAGGCTCACTTTGCTTGAAAGACCTCCTGCGAGAGACCCCTGGGCTCCAAGCCACTAGAGATCAAAGCCGTAGACACAGGATTTAAAACCTTCTCACCCGGTGAACATCTGGTGACTGAGGACCATGTGTGGCCTCAGGCAAGAAAGCAAAACAAACAACCCAACCAACAACCAGCTGCTGGATGAGAAAAACAAAACAAGCCAACAATCAAATCACACAACACCAAACAGAGGCCATCTGAGGTTGCTGAGGGATGGTATGTACGCATGGAAGCCTTGAGTGGAAGTGGCATGTGGCTGTTCCCTGCTCAGGACATTTGACAAATACTAAAGCTACATGAAATAAAAGACTAAAGACATAAGCTTAAAACTGGTAAGAGAAAGAATTATATGTGCCTCAGTTTTGTAGGTAACCAAGCCCTCATTTGGAAATTCTGGAGAGTCATGCCCTACTGTACCAGAAGTAGACTGGCTTTTACCAAGATCAAAACACACTACTAAATTCAAGTCACAAATGCGTTGTGTTGGTCAGTTCCATCCTACCTTTTTACCCATTCTAAGGAATGGGGGAAACTGTACAATAGCCGCTAATATCATTCATAATGTCCATGATCCTTGTAACAATGTCCAGCATATACTAAGAATTACTAGATGTGTGAATTGTCAAGATAATATGACAGAGAAGAAGAAATGCACAAGTAGAAAGTACTTTAAAATTAATGTGATTAAATGTTCCAGAAAATAAAAGGTGGAAAATATACAAAAATAAAGAGACTTTTATCAGCTAATTCTCAGCAGAAATAACGGACACCAGACAGCTTAGAAGTATGTGTTTAAAGAACTAATGAAGAAAGCTACCAATCTAGAATTCTCCTCAAGATAAAAATATTCTTCTAAAATGAAGGGTTTCAGTCTACACAATTATTATTATTTTTTATTATTTTTTTGCCAACAGACATGCACTAGTAAAAGTATTAAAGCAAGTTCTCATAGGAAAAGAGAGATATACAAATGTAAGAGGGCTTAAATATACAAGAAGTTTATATAGGTGGGATAAATATAAATTATTGTTGATGATAAAATAATTCCATTTTATGGTGAAAATTGAAATATTTATTGAACTGATATGCATAACAAAAACAACATAAAAACCATGGAAGAAAATATTATTACACTGATGCAAGGTTCTAAAAGTATTGGCAAAGTGATAAAGTATTGATATGAACTAGAATGTGATGCATTAAGCTTGCGTGGTACAATCACCAAAAGAATATTCAAGGGATGTATAACTAAAAGTAGTAGAAGGAAAAATGGAAAAATTAAAAACGTGATTAAATATAAAAATATCAATAAAGAAAAATAATAAAGCATAAAGCAGGTGGATGAAATAGAAAATGGATGTAAAGATACCATTATGTCAATAATTACATTAAATATAAATTGTTTGGATTGTTCAAAAGGCAAAGATTGTCACATTGCTTGTGGGGGTGTAACCTGAGAGACACATTTTGGATAACTGCTTGGCCTCTGTAGTAGAGTTGAGCACACACACATTGTGTGATCCTGCAATTCTGCTCCTAAAACGTATCCAGAGATGTGTTTACCAAATGTATGCTCCGCCTCCGTTATTCATAGTAGCCTTGTATGTAAGCTACCCAAGTGTCCCTTACCAGGAGAATGGGAACATCAATCCAAGTCTAAATTGTCAGCAAAATTCACAACATGACGCTGTGGGGAAATGGGCAGAGAATTGCTCATGTTATATAATCACAACCATAAGACGTGCCATAGAGGCAACATGATTTATGTGGTGAGGACAGGGTTTGTTTTGGGTGAGGGTTTTGGGAGCAAAGTTGGGAACATGGAGGCTCTGTTCAAGGTGAAATCTGGAGTTTTTCCTGATCACATCATAAGAACCTGTCGATTTTACAACTTCCCGTTTCTCACAAAGAAGAGCACTGTCACATGATGCTTTCTCTCTGTTTCCAAACCATTTTATTGTTTATTTCACTAGCAATTTGAGAATCACTTATCATCAACTTTACTTATTGTGAGTGTCGTTTTGCCATTGGCATGAACAAACTTCATGTGAAATCTTTTTTTTTTCCAGTTTACCAATCAGAAATTGCATGTGATTTTAATGACTAAGCTCACGTAGATTGATATAAAATAGTCAAAATGTAAATAATAGAATACATATATTGTTTCTTTTGTAAACTATAGTCTTAACTATGCAAACAAAGTAAGGGTATATAATGAATTTTCCCAATCTCTGTACAATTTAAATGACTAGTGGCTCAAATTCTTCAGGTATCATTTGGCTTTTTAAATATCTGTACATTATATGCTCAACAATGTCCTCACATGAGACACAATAACGTTTTTCACTGTGGTTATTTTAAGTGCCCATTACTATAAATTGTTGAAATGTCAAAGCACAGTTAACTTTAGAGGAGTCTCGACTATTATGGTCCAATTACGCAGCTTCTGGGTTACCTGGTGTAACTGAAGATAAATTACAGACGATACAGAGAAGTGGTGGCGAGTCAACAGACATGAAAGTATCTGTATCCAAGCACTAGTTCTGGGCAAAGGTTAGTGACCTAACAATCAGCTTACTCATCTGTAAAGGGGATATAATAATCCTTTTCTCATGGTTTGGTAAAACTTTTGAATCAGATAATGAATACAAAGCCCTTAACAAACTTTAAAAATGTTAATTTTTACTATTATGTGGCACAAGGTGAGAACTCACTAAATGGGAGCTATGTTTTCATGTGTTCTGCTCCCCAAAGGGTATTTTAGATATTTGTGAACAGAGACAAGCAGTAGTCTCATTTTTATAACCCATAGCCTAATGTGGACATACTCGTATGATATTTTGTTGCTCTGTGAAAGGTCTGCATGGGCAAATAATATTAATGTGCAAATTTTCATGAAAGCAAATAAAAATAGCTGAAGTTTAAGTTTAGACTGAAGAGTTCTGCCAGGGCAAATGAGCTTTGTAAATTTGTGCCGTGACCTCCAGCTCTCACCTAGCACTTCTTAATAAACACCAAAACATCCCGTTGTGTAAACCCTCTCCAGAGGAAGGCATCCCTTGTTCTGCCCACACCTGGGATTCACAGAGAAAGACTTGAAAACTATGAATTCTAAGCTCTCAGTGAAGAAAATAGCACTAGGATGGATTTCAGAAAATTTGTATTTTCTTTAAATAATAATTACCACAATCATAGGGATGGCTGTATCTCCTACAAAATGTGAGATTCACGGAAACTGTGAACTCTGTAAGATAATTACTGTATGTTCTTCATTTCAGAGATGATGGAAGCAAACAACAGTGAAGGTTGTGTTCCAGGGTGAGGTGATGCACTTGGTTTATATACAGATCTGTGGACCCTGAGACAGAAGGTACACCAAGAACTCCTGGTGGCTCACTGAGCTCAAATTTAAACAAGGCCTGTTCCTGAAGTCTGAGCCAGCCTTAATAAAGGAGTTTCTGGAATAGTATTTCAACCAATCGGACTGAAGCTTTTCCTGTCCAATTGAAGCCTTGCAGTTATAGCCCCATTAGCATCTTCACTGACCAATCAGAGGCGGGGACTTCTCTCTGGCTCAGGGAGCCCACTTTCCCTTCTCACTGAACCCTGGACACTGTGCCCCCCCCCCCCCCAAGGTGAAATACCAAAGATGTGTTGCCAGTGCAGAGCGGGGCAGGGCGGAGCTGACCAGCCATAGAGGGATCTCCCCCAGGGCTGTTTTGTCCGAGGACCGGCCTGGGGCCACCTCACAGCTGTGCTGTCGCCAGCCGTGCTGTATTACAGTTGAGCTCTCTGGATTAAATCGTTTCCTTCCTCATGGCACCCCAACAGGGGCTTCCTGTTGGTGCTGAATTGTTGCTTATGACCATCTTTGACAGATATGAGTGTGCTGACTGTATGACCCTGATGGGATTGAAATGTCTTTATTGTTCAGGACCTTTGTCCACAAGCACCTACAGGGTTTATAAAACAGGCCCCTGGGGATATTGACCTGACTGTAAGTTAATCTATACATCAGTGATCTGATTTTTTAAATTAAATTTTGTTTCAACTTTATTGAGGTGTAGGAATATAAAATTATAAGATATTTAAAGTGTACATTGTGGTACTTTGATACATTGTAAAAGGATTCCCCATGCAGTTAATTAACGCGTCCATCACCTCACACATTTATCTTTTCCTCTTTTTTCTTTTGGTGAGAACACTTAAGTTCTAGCCTCTTATCAGGTTGCAATTACTGAATGCAATGCGGTGTTAGCAACTGCAGCTGCCAGGTTGTGCCCGAGACCCTCAGACCTCACTCATCTAATAACAGAGACCTCACTCATCTAATAAGATGAGACCTCACTCATCTAATAACAGAGTTTATGCCCTGTGACCAGCCTCTGTCCACCCCCCACCCAGCCCCTGGCAACCACTGCTCTACTCTGTTCCTACAAGTCTGACTCTTCAGATTCCACATAAGAGGAGAGGCGTAAACAAGCAATTTTCAGTGGAGTTGAAGCAGTCCCCTTCAGGTGCCTCAGACTCACCTGTGAGACCTTTGAGAGTTCCCCTCACCCTTCCTGCATCCTTGGACTTCACTGCCTTCCCACCACAGCGGACACAGCTTCCCGTGGAGGGGCACTGACGGACGGCACCAATGTTAATTAGACATGATGGTAACAGAGGATATATCCTGTTAACATTTGTTCTAGAACATAGTCCTTGTTGTATTAGCAAAGAAAACAATGCTGAGAGCTACTTTCCTCACAGTTACTATGAATTCAGAAAGCCTTCTTTTTATTCTATTCAAGTTATTATAAGAGCATCTTTCCAGAAATTAGACCCACAGACCTTCCGTTTCCCTACAAAACTTGGGTTCACATCAACCCACAAACCAGCACATGAAGGCTTCAGAGAGCCATGGATGCACACATGAGATCTCCAGAGAGGGCTCATTTCCCCTCCCCTGGGGGTGAGAGCAGGAGGGGTGGGGAGCGAGCTCTTCTCTCAGCCCTGCTGCCCTGGGCCCGGGAGCCCTGTTGCTTCTGATATCCACAGCACATCTCCCAAGACCAACAACCACAGAGCCCACAGCCACAGACCCAAGCTGTCAGCCATGACGTCCGGGCCTCTGCTCATCACCCCAATAACTGTAGGGCCACACCCCCTGCACTGAGAAACCACACAACAACCTACTTGCTTCTCTGCTAGGTTTTTATCCTTGGCCTAACCTCTCTGTCTTAGCGTAACTAGAACAAAAATATGCCAGAGACACCAATGGATGGGAGTCCCCCGGGGAAAGAGGACCTTTAGTGGCTGCCAAACCAATGCTTTCCAGGGCTCCAGCCCAGCCGACCAAACACACCCGCATTAGGGGTTCGGGTGCTTCCTATGAAGTCGCTTCCCACTCAGCCACACTTGTGACTGTCCCCACTGTTTATCTTGGATGTCTCATTAGACTTGTGCGAATACACAGATTTAGGAGGCAAACATTGAAATCTTCACCATTTCTGATTTCAGCTGCAGGAAATGTGAATTTGGTGACATGTAGGAGCTTTTCTTCAAGTCATTGTTTTAGTTTTATCCGTAATTTATGGGGAAATACTGAAAATTTGTTGTTTCTTGGGGGACTTTTGAAAGGAGCAACCAGAGGATGTATGAAAGAGGAATCTCCTAGAGGGTCTGACTTCATGGCAGAAGAAGGGGCACCACGGATGGTACGGAACTGAGGGATGAGCAGGTGCAAGTGTTCACTAATCGCGAGGGTGTTAAGGGACTAGCTCTGTGCATCCCATTTCTGAGGAGAGACGGATTTCATGAGCACGCCATGAGACACTTACGGCCTCAGAGTGCCGCGGCGCCTGTTAGGCTTAGCATTGCTTCCTTCATCGCCGTCAGTGCGATTTGTAGATTCAACGCAGAGGTGACTGACCTTGCAAAAAGGAAGACGACCCACTCACCCTCAGCGTGCAGTGCAGGCAGACACTTGGCCAGCTCCAGTATCTGCAGGAACGCACAAAGGTTTGGTGTACGTCTCCCGTGCAGACTGCTTGATGGAAAAACAGTGCCCTACTCATTTCTGTAATGGTGAAAGGAAAGCCAAATTTCCAAACAATATTACTAAACAACACACTTGGCAAATGAGCAGAGCACTATTGTGAATTGTCTCTGCCAATGTCTTTAATTGATTTTATATTGTCTTCATACCTCATTCTATTAGTAGAAATTGATACTTCTGGCTTTTTTCATGTACAAGTTCCCCGCAGATGGGTTTCTCCACGTGCTGGACTCAGGTTCAGCTGCTGACTCACACCTCAGTCACTCTGGCTGGAGAGCACAAGAGACCCCATCTGTCCTTATCTTTCTCCCTTCTCATCTGCATCTCCAGAGCACAGACGGAACTGAGAGCCGGCTGCAATCTGTCTGTATGAAACGTAAGCCAACAAGTTGTGTCTCTCTGGGTGTCTGTGCCGCGCCTTCTTCAATCTGTGACTCACACATTAAGGACACATTTTAATCACAAAATACTATGGATCCAAACACAAGGAATGGGAATAACATAATAGATGTCCAACTAACCATCACTCAACTTGAAAACTCTCAGTCCACAGCCCGCTTGGGGGTGCTGTCCGTTCTCGTACCTGCTGCATCTGTTAGGACCTGTGGCCCTCTCCTTTCCCAGCCTGCACCCCCAGCACACACACCTCATAACCACAGGAGGCGAGATCGGAGCCGGAGGGCAGGGCAACGGGGGTGTTGGAGGGCAAGGGGGAGGGAGCCCCTGAAGGATGGGGGCGGAATCTGCCTGGTGCTAAAGCACTCCACTTACTGTGACAAAGTAAAGGAGGGGGTGCACAGAGCCTGATTCCAGGAGACAAGTCAGGAGACCATCACCAACACCCCGTGGGGCTTTGCGGTGTGTCACCTGTCCTGCTCCTCCCGGACACCTGGAGGCCCACGCAGCCAGCACGTGAAGCAGACCGGCCTGTCACACGGTGGCTAGGCCAGTGTCCACTCTGAGGGACAGAATGATCGCAACCTGGACACTGGCCCTGAGCCTTCAGGACATTTGGGACCAGAGGTGAATATGCTGTGTCTGTACCCAATACCGACGTACAAAGATGATTCTGATTATAAGCATCTTATTTGTACTGAACATGTGAGGAAAATTGGGAACCTGTAAAATAAAGTAGTACAATTGCATCACTCACAGGCCTGGTTTCCAAATCAGTCCACATTGATAGTTTCGTACTTCTCACTTTTTAATAACATGTGCACACTGACATCGATGCAGCCATTTAAAACAATGCCAGGTAAACAGCATTTCAGGTGTGTACTGTAATACAACGCAGATCAGCTTAAACACCTGTGCTGTTAAGCAGTGTCTTTCATAGAATTCATAATTGAAAGTATGAAAACATGGAGCAGAATGCAAACAGGAAACAAAATAAAAAGTAACTAGGATAGTAAATTGTGAGTTATGAACATTTATAATAAGGGAGATACTGACTATTATTCTAACTTAATTCACTCAGCGTATAACGTCCAGACCAACATAGCATGTGAAGTAAACGTCAGCCTACAACATTCAATCATTTAAAAGCTCCGCGAGTCCTTATTACTGGGTAATTTCACACTGCGAAACATACGCTCTAAAGGAGGAACTGCAGTGAGCAAGAATGATGACAGAAAGGCCCAAGGAAAGTGAAAGAAATTAAAGAAAAACGTCTCCGCCATCCTAGCCACCTGAGTGCAACCTCTCCCATCTGGATAGTTCTGGAGACACACACACACAATCCCCCAAAGACCTCTCCTTGCTAATCACACACTCATACTTTGCTTCAGGGAGAGGCTGTGATGACTTTGATGTGTAGGCAAGTTTAGAGGAAAGATTCTCAAACCTGGAATAAAAAAAACCAACATATCTCAGACTTGTTCCCAGCAGGCTTAAAGGAATCCTTAGCAAAATGTTTATTTCCTACATCAGTTTGAACACCATCGTTTTGTATCTTATAGTTAAGGTTTTGATACTTAAAGTGCACCTCACATACCAGTAAAGTTTTCCTTTTGTTTATTTTTAGCTGACATCCAGTAGCAAAATGTATATGCCTTCCCACAAACGGCGTTCTAAATTCCCCAGGATGGCCTTGAAATGCGGGAGCCAGAGAAATGTCCAACACACGATAAAAAGCCACTTGGTGTTCACAAACCCTACGCCCATGGGGGAGTTTTGCTGACATGTCTCAGAAGATTGGCGTGTGAGGCGTTGTCTTGTTTGCCTCTTTAACTCAATGGTCAAATATCATTTAAATGAAGGTGGAAAGGAACTGCTCCTGCAAAGTCTGCAAATCGAGGCTTGAGTTACAAACACCCTCCATGAGCGTCATCTCACTGTATTTATAAAGTGTGCTAATTTCATGATGTGATTTTCACTCTCTAGGGTCACATGATCTAATTGAAGGTGAAGGGATGTCTTCAGGGTTTTTATGGAATTCATGCCGATTTGGAAAGCAGTGCACAGAACTGAGGAAGAAGAAACTGTGAGAGTCAGGCCGGTGATGGGAACCAGGGTGTCAGGCAGAGCAGAGAGCGCTGTGGGGGCTCCTGTCATCGGCCTGTCTGGATGCTCCCAACAAGGATCCCGGGGCCCAGAGGGAGGAGACTCGTGATTGGCTGCTGGGGGACTGGAACACGAGACAAGTGATGAGTGAACTGCTGAGGAGCGTCAAAGGCACCTTGCGGGGCACATGGACCTCCGTGACGTCACACAGCATGGTTTGCTTCTCACAGACCTGAGCTCAGTGTAGGACTGGGCTGGCTCCTGGGGGGCTGGCTCCTGGGGGGCTGGCTCCTGGGGGGCTGGCTCCTGGGGGCTGGCTCCTGGGGCTGACTCCTGGGGGCTGGCTCCTGGGGGCTGGCTCCTGGGGGCTGGCTCCTGGGGGCTGGCTCCTGGGGGCTGGCTCCTGGGGGCTGGCTCCTGGGGGCTGGCTCCTGGGGGCTGGCTCCTGGGGGCTGGCTCCTGGGGGCTGGCTCCTGGGGGCTGGCTCCTGGGGGCTGGCTCCTGGGGGCGGCTCCTGGGGGCTGGCTCCTGGGGCTGGCTCCTGGGGCTGGCTCCTGGGGGCTGGCTCCTGGGGGGGGCGGCTCCTGGGGGGGCTGGCTCCTGGGGGGCTGGCTCCTGGGGGGCTGGCCAGGAGCTGCCTGTCATGAGACAGGTCAGCAGCCAAGTGTGACCTGGCCCTGCCATCTGTCCCCTGCACCACCAGGTATATGCTGCCTTTGAGGTCCCCAAACAAAGGGCCAAAGGACGCAGCAGCAACAAGCACAGCTTTGCAATGAATTCTGTGACGTGTCCTCAGTCCAAACCGCTCAGCTGCTCATGGCTGATGTCCAGGTCCCATGGGGGACTGCAGTCCTCTGTGTGCCCAGAAACGGAGGAGACGAAGCGTCAGTGAGCAGCATAGCGTCCCAGCACGTGCCGTGCGGGAGGCGGCTCCCTGTTCCACCTGTGAGCGCTCTCCACCTCTGCCTGCTGGTCACCACTGCTCTGTTTGCCTTCACTAAGTTCGCTGCCCTCGCACAGGAGAGGGAGGGGACGGGACCTGTGCATGAAGTCTTAGGGTCACAGGTGCTTTGCTACCCGTCATAGCCCAGGACTCTGCTCGCCCTCCACCACCCAGCGCGGGGCCCTCCCACTGGTCCTGGTGCCATCAGCCCCAGCGTGATGCTGGTTACTTGTGAGAGATGGAAACTGCTTGGCTTGAAAACAGACGTGACACCTCAGGATCTCTGTGGTTTGAATCCAGGAAGGTGAGCTGTATTTTCAAATGCTCCAAGTTGTTACCGGTTTATATTTGTACCGTATGTGTGTGTCGCTGGGGTCTGAGAACAGAGACCCCCAAATTTGGTGTCTGCAGTCCCAGAACCAGCAAGACACTTCAGAAGTCTCCTAAGTGTCCACTGACCCAAATTACGAGCGGTGCCCTGGGAGGGACTGCCTGGCAGGAAGGGACAGATGGATGGGTCATAACTGTCAACCTCGGTGAGAGAGGCACCCGGGGACAGGATTTCATGGGAGTGCCGTGACACCCCTCAGGGCATGACACACTTTGTTTTTGGGTGAGAATTCTCCTGAATGCTGAGCCCAGACTGAGTGTGAACAAGTTTCAGTCCTTTTCTTAAAGCCACAGGCGAGGCTTCCCAGCAGCGCCCAGGCTCTGCTCTGCTTAGCAGTGCCTGCAAACATGGCGGGGCAGGTAAACACAGCATGTCGGGGCCTTTTGGAGATTTCCAAAGTGATGAATTGGACAGAACCCTGGGACACTATCCATAAACTGAAACCGTCCCAGACGAACCAGGATGTGTGGTCACCTAGTCCTTACAGACAAATGTCACTTCCCATGGGAAACCGGGGTGAGCAAGGGCAGGTACACATCAGTGGGCGTGCACGACATCTGGAAGGCCAGCCCTGAGCAGTGTCGTCTACTCCATAGTTCATTTTACGATTAATCGTATGTGTAAGGTTTCTGTTCTGTACAGTTTCAGGCCACTCTCCCAGGCACACTCTCCTCATTTACTTATTCTGAAGACACAAAAGTCAAGAAACCCACCGGAGGACTGGGCACACCCTGCCATTTGGGACAGGTCCATCTTGGGTGAACTTCCTTCACTTCCCAATTCCCAGCATTCTCATGGGGAAGGCGAGGACCTGTTTCTGAAGACAGGTGGGATGTTTGTGATTGGCTTTGTCGTGCGGGGGCGTCCGGCGGGGTCTCTGCTCCCGCTCCTGGTTCTGTCCCCACACTTTATATTTTCTGAAGAAATTTAGTCCAGTAAATGTGCCTACTTCACAAGTTTTCTAATGAATTTGCAATGTCACACTGATGCACAATTTTAAGGATGCGGTTACCAAGTTGTGTTTTGCAAGCTCCTTCTAAACCAGCAGAACAAACAACTTCTCCAGGTTATGAAACACTTGGCTTGAAAGCAGTCTCTATGTTTCAGCTCAAAGGCAGATGAAAGGTGTCTTCTCCACCAGCCAAAGGCCATCTGCTGCTCTCTGAACACTTCCTTCTGAGCAGCTAGCACCAAGGCCGTCTGCGGTCTCCAGGCTGACAGGAGCAAGGCGACACGCTGGCTTCTGTCAGGTTTGCCCACCCAGGCCCCTCTGCAGGATGTGACGAGTACCCAGAGCTGTGCACAGAACCCTGGTGCTTAGCAACATAATGGAAATTCAATCATGGAATGAGCTAGAACGTTACTCAGAACAAATCACGAAAAGCCAGTAATGCAGCCCACTGACGTTGGAGTTCGTCTACACTGAGCAGAAAACCACTTTTAAGGTTGTCATTGAGCAGTTACACGGCACACTAAACTGTAGCACTTCACAGACATTTCGTTTCCTCAGCTTCTTTTTTTGTTTCAGCAGTGACTTGACAAATGAGGAACGCAAGACGGAAATTACACCTGATGTGATGGAGCCAGAAAGAGCTGAGAATGTGTAATATGAGGCCACATGATCCAGAAACGACTTTGCAGTCCATGGAGACACACACTCGAGGTGGGCAGGTTCACTCTGAGTGCCTGCTGTGGGGACATGCACGGATATTGTCCACAGGCTTTAGGCTCTAGAAATTATGTCCTCACCAGTGTAATTTCAGTTCTAAAACCGACATTCCTTTTGTTATAATTGATAAATAATTGAATGTTACATCTGTGTGGGAATCTGTAATTTAAGGTACTTATTATCCTAGATAAATTGAAGACATAATACTCTGTGTGTGTGTGTGTGTGTGTGTGTGTGTCTAGCTAGAATGATGTACCATTTAATTCTGCATATTGCAAAACAAAAAAAAAGTGGAATTTTTAAAAATCAGCAGTGCTTGAACCTAGTAAGATAAAACCCAGTCTATCCAGTGAGCCGGCAGAGACGCTGGGAATACTGCCCTAACAGACCTGGGTCTTGGCTGTCACTTAAAAATCCAGGCTGGCCACTCAGAATGTCCTGTCCACTCAGGGCTTCTATCCATAAATGTGGGTCTTAGAGGACATGTCATCCAAGACGCCTTTAACACTAAAATACAAGTTAACCAATTGACACTCTTATATCAAAGAGTCAATGAAAATTCATATTTACAAATACGTGTAAGTACCTTGTACATCAAAGAAAAAAACGTGTAAACTCCATACAGTTCTACTCAACTATGTCATAATTTATCATTATATTAAAAATTGGTAGCATTTAAAGGAGTAAGATTAACCAATAGTCATAAAACCAGCACAGCACAATCTTAAAAATTATAAGGAAACAGAACTCCTACTATCAACTTCCCCCTTCATTCACTTATCTCATTAAATGGTTCTTTTTTCTTTAAGAAAGTTAAAACTTCCTCCAATTAGAGTTTAGTCTACTTTCTACAGATCTGAGAGGAAGTGGAACACTTTAATCCTTTAAGTACTATCTGTCCTGTTCTTCACAGGGGCATTTAGTGCTGTATTTGATATCTTTAATTAAATAGAATGACCCAAGAAAGAGAAAGGTCAATTACTGAATAATTCTGGATTAGTTACAGGTCCCGGGAACATTGTCAGAAATAACGATTGGGGTAACATTTGCTAATTATTAGAATAAGAAATTCATAGGAACTTATCATTTTTCTTCAGGAATTTTAAAGAAATCAGATAATGGAGGAGCTTTTCCAAATTGAATTTTTTATATATCATACCTCAATATTAACCTTGCCCCTACACACTAGTGAATCTTGTAACGTCCTGAGAGTATAGACCTATATCTGCCCCTTAGACAAAGTCAGTGCTTCTTCTTGCTGAAATTTAAATATAAAAACTGGTTTTTATTTGAGCCCGTTTTTCAAGCAGCTTTAATAAAATTTGGTGTTAAGTCTATTTTTATTATCATGAGAGATTTTCCTGCAGCTCAGGTGATTCTTATCTTTTCAATTTCAGGTTCCAGAGGCAATAAGACACACCAAGGCTCAGTGAGATCGCACAAGTGACCAAACATCCTGAAGGAGAAAAGACCTCCAGAAATCACAGGGGCCCCGGGAGGACCCTGCGCCAGCACTAACGGGGGTCGGCCTCAGAGCCTCACTGTTCTAACAAAGACTGGAGGAGCATGAAAGGGTCTTGAATAATTCCTTTGTAGGAAGAATTCATCCATAGTTCTGAGTTATTTGATACACAGTTGTGAACAATGTATCACATTTACCAACCTAGTTGTTCCAAAAAGCATTCGGATTTGACTACATCATCCTTTAAAAAGCGAATATAATTGATGAGTTATTGCTAAGTTAACAGAATCCATAGAATCTAAGGTGTTGCTTTTCACAATATACCTTTTTTTTTTTGAGCACAAGTAAAGGTGCAAAGCTATGGCAAATTCTCTAAAAAGAGACACATTTCTATCTTCTTGTATTTTCTAAGAACATAGAATGATAGACCTCATTGGCTACCACACTGCCACTGGGGGGTTGGGGGCTCGGTGAGAAGGGTGAAGGCATTAAGAAATACAAACTGCCAGTTACAAAACCAGTCACAGGGATGCAAAGTACAGCACAGGGAATATAGTCAGTAATGTTGTAAAAGCTATGTATGGTGTTAGGGGGCACTAGACTTATCAGGGAGATCATTCCATAAGGTATATAAATGTCTAACCACTATGCTGTATACCTGAAACTAATGTAATGTATGTCAACTGTAATTGAAAAATGAAAAAAATTGCCATTTGTATGTCCTCTTTGGAAAATGTCTCTTCAGGTCAATTGGGTTGTTTGTTTTTTGTTGTTGAGTTGCATGAGTTCCTTGTATATTTTGGATATTAGCCCCTTATCGGAGGCACTGTTTGCAAAAATCTTCTCCCATTCAGTTGGTGGCCTCTTTATTTTGTCGATGGTTTCTTTTGCTATGCAGAAGCTTTTAAGTTTCATATAGTCCCATTCGTTTATTTTAGCTTTTACTTCCATTACCTTTGGAGTCAAATTCATAAAATGCTCTTTGGACCCAAGGTCCATAAGTTTATTACCTATGTTTTCTTCTATGCAGTTTATTGCCAGGTCTTATGCTTAAGTCTTTGATCTATTTTGAATTAATTTTGGTACATGGTGACAGATAGCAGTCCAGTTTCATTCTTTTGTACGTGGCTATCCAATTCTCCCAGCACGATTTATTGAAGAGGCTGTCTTTCCTCCATTCTATGTCTTTAGCTTCTTTGTCAAAAATTATCTGTCCATATTTATGTGGGTTTATTTCTGGGATCTCAATTCTATTCCATTGGTCTATGTGTCTGTTTTTCTGCCAATACCATGCTGTTTTGATTATTGTTGCCCTGTAGTACAAGCCAAAGTCAGGGAGTGTGATACCTCCAGTATTGTTCTTCGTTCTTCAGATTGCTTGGGCTATTCGGGGTCTTTTGTGGTTCCAAACAAATCTGATGATTTTTTGTACTATTTCTTTAAAAAATGCCATTGGGATTTTGATGGGGATTGCATTAAATCTGTATATTGCTTTGGGTAATATGGCCATTTTAACTATGTTGATTCTTCCAATCCATGAGCATGGAATGTCTTTCCATTTCTTTGTATCTGCTTCAATTTCTTTTAAAAATATCTTCAGCATATAGTTTTCAGCATATAGGTCTTTTACATCCTTGGTTAAGTATATTCCTAGGTATTTTATTCTTTTTGTTGCAATTACAAAAGGAATTGTTTGTTTTATTTCTTTTTCTGATATTTCATTGTTAGTATATAGGAATGCAATGGACTTTTGTGTGTTGATTTTGTAGCCAGCAACTTTACTGTATTCGTTTATTGTTTCTAATAGCTTTTTGGTGGAGTCATTAGGGTTTTCTATATATAGCATCATGTCATCTGCAAAGAGTGACAATTTAACTTCTTCATTTCCAGTTTGGATGCCTTTTATTTCTTTCTCTTGCCTGATTGTTCTGGCGAGGACTTCCAACACTATGTTGAAAAGCAGAGGTGATAGGGGACAGCCCTGTCGTGTTCCTGAATGTAGAGCAAAGGGCTTCAGTTTTTCACCGTTAAGTATGATATTAGCAGAGGGCTTGTCATATATGGCCTTTATTACGTTAAGGTATTTTCCTTCTATATCTATTTTATTAGGTGTTTTAATCATAAATGGATGTTGTATCTTGTCAAATGCTTTTTCTGCATCAATTGATATAATATGATTTTTGTCCTTTATTTTGTTTATGTGATGTATCACATTGATGGATTTGTGTATATTGAACCATCCTTGTTCCCCTGGGATAAATCCCACTTGGTCATATGAATAATCTTTTTAATGCATTGTTGTATTCGATTTGCTAGAATTTTATTTAGGATTTTTGCATCTATATTCATCAGACATATGAAAAAATGCTCAACATCACTAATCATCAGAGAAATGCAAATAAAAACCACAATGTGATATCACCTCACCCCAGTCAGAATGGCTATCATCAACAAGACAAATAGTAACAAGTGTTGGAGAGGCTGTGGAGAAAAAATCATACACTGTTGGTGGGAATGCAGATTGGTGCAGCCACTATGGAAGGCAGTGTGGAGGTTCCTGAAAAAATTAAGAATAGAATTATCATATGACCCAGCAATCCCTCTCCTGGGTATCTACCCCCAAAGTTTGAAAACATTTATCCATAAAGACACGTGTGCTCCAATGTTCATTGCAGCTTTATTTACGGTGGTCAAGACATGGAAACAACCAAAATGTCCTTCGATAGATGAATGGATTAAGAAGTTGTGGTATATATACACAATGGAATACTATTTGGTGGTAAGAAAAGATGAAATAAGACCATTTGTGACAACATGGTTGGATCTTGAGATTATAATGCTAAGCAAAATAAGTCAGACAGAAAGAGCAGAGAACCATATGATTTCACTGATATGTGGTATATAAAACTGAAAACAACAAAAGAACAAGACAAATGAAGGAAAAACTCATAGACATAGACAATAGTTTAGGGGTTACCAGAGAGGGGCAGGGGGCTCTAGAAGAGGGTAAATAGGTCTAATACATGGTGATGGAAAGAGAACTGACTGGGTGATGAACACACAATGTGATATGTAGATGATATATTACAGAATTGTACACCTGAAATCCATGTAACTTTACTAACAATTGTCACCCCAATACACATTAATTTAAAAAAAAAAGAAAAGAAAATTTAAAAAAAAATAGTAAACTAAATGTTATGGAAACTGAAAAAAGAGAAAATAGAATAACTTTGTGAATGCTGAAAAATGAAACTGCCTACACAACCTTCATTTGCCACTGTTACTTCCTTATTTCCACTATATAAAAGAGAAAAAATTATCCTAAATATATATTGCCTTGGCTGCATACTATCGAACAGTTGAATTCCTGCAGGTTTGGTGAAAATAATATTTTAATATGCCAACTTCAAAGATTCAACCATGCAACACAAAAGAGGACCAAAGTGTGATACTCATGTCAGAGATAAAAAGGCCATTTTAGGTATTTTTATTAATCAGAGTCTTGGTCTATATCTTTGTATCAATGTATCTATCTACTCATCTATCTACTCATCTATCTATCTATCTATCTATCTATCTATCTATCTATCTATCTATCTAGATTTATTTTAAGAACATGGTTCATGTGATTATGGGCTGGCAAGTCTGAAATCCACAGGGCAGGCTGGCGGTTGGCACTTCTTGTCAGAGCTGATGAGTCTGAAGACAGAATTCCTTCCTCCTCTGGGCCTCACTCTTTGCTCCTAAAGGCCTCAGCTGCTTGGACGAGGCCCTCCGCTCAGTGTCTGCTGATTCAAGGGTTTGTCATATCTGAGAAAATACCTCCATTGCAGCATCCCCACTGGTGTTTGACTGAAATCTCAGTACTGTGGCCCTAGTCAGGCTGGCACCTAAACGACCCATCACAGTGTGTAAACCAGAGAGTTGAGTTACTAATAAAAATTGCACAAAATTCAAAGACATCAGGTGAACGCTTCGCCCACTACTGTGTACCCTGCACCTAAGAGAAAAAGGGCCTTCTGGGAGTCATGGGTGTTGCTTACTTCTACAGAACTCTAAATGTACTGAAATTTAATTGTATCTTTACATTGGCTACGTTTTATGGTATATAAGTTGTAACTCAATAAAGCTGTTAAAAGTTTCCGAACATAGAGGTGTGCAAGTGCGTGCGTGTGTGTGTGTGTTTGTGTGTTTAGATTTACAATATTATACCGGGAACTATGTTGTTAAATAATTCCCCATCACAAGGCTGCCTGGGATAGAAGCATGGAGGCTTTTGTATGCCCAGATTTAAAGTGAGCTGTGCTCCTGACATAATTAACGGGCTTGAATGAATTGAAAGTGAGCAGAACTAGTGGGAAATGGCCTCTTCTGAACACCGATTGGCGACTTCTGAGTGCCACGGGCCACGCAGAGAGGCCAGCTGACACTGAGCGTCTCAGAGACATAGGCAACAATGAGAAGTGCGCGGGTGAGAACTTGAAAGGCCACATGTGTTGCTTTATGTCAGGTGTGAGCCTCGCCTGAGACTAAGAAGCCCATGTTTACAGACAAGGAGACACATTCACAGGGGACCACTGTCCTTGAGAGTCACAGAGTCCAGAGCAGGACCGCAGCAGCCTGCCGCCAAGCGCCCCCAGTGTGGTTTTCCACAGCGTGTAGACCCCATCGCTCTCTACCATTGGCTGAGAACGCTGCCTAAATACCTCCTTTGGGTGGCAGGTGATAAAACACAAATGGGTGAGCTCTGCCACTGGGGCAGCACACAGGCAGTAAAGCCCGGCTGCCACTGACACACCCCTGACCTTGCACAGACGGCGAAGCAGCAGGAAGGAAAGGGCGCTGTCAGAGCCAGACCTCCTGGGCCCCGGGGCCCGGTGCACACACCTTCTCCCTCCTTCTCTGGCCGGAGGCCCTGGCCTGCCGTGAAGTCCCTGGGACCCTCCCGCCCTGCTCCTGACCGCCCCACTTACACGTCTCAGAGCCGCTGCTGACAACCCAATGTTCGCTTCTCAGTGCGTCTGTGTAAGACACAGCCCCTGTCGGTGAGACCTGCCAGACCAAACAGTTCCCTTTGTAAACATGTTACCTAAAACCTGCTTGGTCTTTACATGCCACCTTGTGTGGCTTAGACCCCACACCAAAGATGATCCAGCCCCAATGCTTATCAGTTAATAGCTCCCAGCACTACTGGGTGATTGTGCATTTGATGATAATCAATGCACTCATGCATTAAATATTTATCTTGTTTTTAATACAAACACTGAAGCATATTGGGAAGTGGACACATCAAGGGAAGACAGCAAGTCGTCAACTGAGACTTCAAATTGAGTATGTGTGGTGGGGAGAGAGTGGGGAGAGAAAATGAGGGGATGAGAGAGAGAGAGAGAGAGAGAGAGAGAGATTACGTAACATGTTGGCCTTCCTCGCATCTTTGGGAACCACTGATCTTGCTTACTCATTTCCTCATTTCCTGGGTTGCTATGTTGACCCCGGTGATGAATACGGGAGAAAATAAAGTGAAATACTGCAATCATTAGAATCAGATGTGTCTGCATTTTATTGGAAACACTGAAGAATTATTCATGAAAAGGTGACAGAAGGAGGGAAAAGGGCCCCACAACCATGCCTTGTCTTAGAGAGTTTTCAGGGAAAGAGAAAGATTGTGCTCCGGGCAACTGCCAAGCTACGTCACTCACAGAAAGAGAGACCGCAAAGAGTATTTTGAAAATCTCACTGTGGTTTATGAAGGGAACGCCTCTTTGCAAATTTGCAAGAGTGTGCAGTGAGGACGTGAAGTGAGACTGGTGTTTCCTCTGGATGCAAAACCGCGCTGAGGCAGGTGGTGGGGCCACCTGGCTGTCTGTCCGCCGTGGGTTCCTGGTGTCCTCACCACCACAGTACGTCACAACCTTGTTTGGGAAGGTTGTGGAGGAATCCTAAGGAAAAGGATAAAGGATACACGCTTGGAAGTTCATTTATTTAACTAATTCCTCGTCTGGAAAATATGTACTGAGTGCTTCCACGGATGAGGAGCGGTCCTAGAATTTGGGACAGGTACGTACGTAAGCCTGACAGAGACGCTGCCACCGTGGACATGCATGTTGGTGGGGTGGATAATGACGGCACATGTTTGCCAAAGTACACATGGGTGTCACACGGGTGTCAGAGCTGATGTGCTACAAAAACAAGAGAAGTGACAGCAGCTCCGGGGATCTGATGCAGGTGAGGGAGGGAACACGGGAAGCCATCACTTAAATGGGGTGGCGTCAGGTGCCATGAGGTGCCCAGCAGCACAGCCAGTCAGTGCGTGGCTCTGCCCTGAGGGCATTGGGGAGAAACGCCCCCGACAGGGCCACTCACCACAAAGACTCAGAGTTGGGAGCTTGCTGGTGATCCCAGGCCACTGAGGAAGTCAGTGCAGCTGGAGCCGAAGGAGCTAGAGGAAATAGGGTGACAAGCACATCAGGGATTGATGGGTGGTGGGCTGATCATGGGAGGCTTGCCTGCCCTTTATGCTCTGTGAAGTGGGAAGCTTCTGGAAGGTTCTGAGTGGAGCAGCTGCATGATTAGATCCAGTTTTGAAATGACCACAGGGGGGCCGTGTCTAGAAGAGACTGTCGGGGAGCTACTGTCGTGACCCAGCCTCACACCAGGGTGGGAGCGGGAGTGCCATGAGAAGCATGTCATTCTGCACGGGATACGAAGAAGGGTCTATAGTCAGAGATGGAGCATCATCTAACGTGGGCCATGGCACGGTGACCAAAATTACACAGGGGCCTCGGAAGTCTTCAGCCCCCACCCCCAGGTCAGTACTGGGGTCCGAGGATTGGTGAGCACAAACCCTCAGGACAGCGGCCATAGGTCTGGGGTGGCCCGTTGTCTTTCTCCAGTGAGGTCAGTCTATGGGGAAGCAGGACCTCAGAAGTCAGACACAGCCATGTGGGGAGCTCACTGGAAGTCGCAGTAGTAATGGCAGCTGTATTCTCTAACTTCCGCTCTTGTCACTGAGCTCACATCAGGGTCTCAGATGTCAGATGCTGCTTTCAACACTGTACATACATGATTCAATTTAGGTCTTACTAGTTACAGCATTTTTCAGATGAGAAAGTTGAAGGTTAGAGAGTTGAGGCCATTTGCCCAGCACCATAGGGCTCAGGAGGTGATTTAAATACAGGTAAGTCTGAATGTGGAGTCTGAGACAGCGGCCACCACAGTCTATCCCTGCCGCCGTGAGCCAGACTGTTCTTGGCTGCAAAATGCATTTCAAGCCAGGAAACAGAGAAGAGACTTAGTAAGCTCTGCAGTGCACGGGAGGAAAAGCTGGCTTTGTGTGGTTTCATGCATGGGGCCCGGTCCAGTTCCTTAGATTCTGACTTTAGACACACTGCCTGTTTCCAGAACTAAGGTACGGGGCAGGGACGAACTTCTGTTCTACCAGGATTGGTTCCCGTCACCAAATCGATTGGGCAGAACACAAAATGAGGGTCGTGAACATTTAGGCTCAGGCACTGGGC
The DNA here is from genome assembly GCF_036562045.2 of Rhinolophus sinicus. Lineage (NCBI taxonomy): Eukaryota > Metazoa > Chordata > Mammalia > Chiroptera > Rhinolophidae > Rhinolophus > Rhinolophus sinicus. Next base: position 1,144,448 of record NC_133754.1, read on the forward strand.
AGGCTATGGGAGCACACACAGGCTTGTGGCTAAAAGCATCTGAAAGTCAGCAGTGAGGTGATAGCTGACATGTTACATGAGTTATGAGTCAGAAAAGCACATGGCTTCTCATTAGGAGGGAGAGCTAATAGAAAATTACTAGGGAGCAAATTGCCCGAGTTAGTTCCCATGAGCTCTGATTTTTTTTTTTTAAACTTTGATCCGTATGATGGAAGAAAAGTCCAATAATAGGAAAGTACATATCAATGAATTCTTGTCCTCTTATTAAGAATTGTTCCAAGAATAGCACATTACCACTCTTTGTTTATAAATCAGCCAAATGATCAGATTGTTCCCTTTTAAAAAGGAGGTGACACACTCACGTTCACAGCAGCATTAGTCACAGCAGTCAAGAGCTAAGTGTCCATCTACAGATAAATGGGCAAATAAACATGGTCTATTCATTGAACAGAACATTATTCAGACTCAAAAAGGAAGGAAATCCTCACACCTGCTACAACATGGATGAACCTTGAGGACGTCATGCTGAGTGAAATAAGCCAGTTACAGAAGGACAAACACGGTGTGATCCCACCTAGATGAGGTCCTTAGAGAAATCAGATTCACTGAGACAGGAAGCAGAATGGAGGCTGCTGGGGCTGAGGGTGGGGGAGATGGGAGTTATCATTGAATGGGAACACTTCCAGATTTGCAAGATGAAAAATTCTGGATTTCTGTTTCACAGCAATGGGAATATGCTTCACACTACTGAACTCTACACTTAAAAATGGTTAAGATGGTAATTTTATGTTACGTGTTTTTGCTACTTGAAAAAATGAGATGAGTTCTGCACTAGAAACGAGTTTGGACAGAAAGGAGGTCATAAGTGAGGATGGGGCTCAAGCTGTAAACACCAGGCAGGTTTCAGTGCGGCAGGAGCAAGGCGTCCGAGGTGATTCATGCTAAGACACAATAGGGCACAATGTGTAACAAAGAACAATGTGTTTACAATGTGTCATTTCTAACCTACATATGGCTTTAGGTTCAGTGGGTTTCCTGCATAGACTTGGGTTTGGCTTCCTCATCCAATCTTATAATCCCTCTCTTTTTAAAAAACTGGTGAGTTTAGATATTTGAAATTTAATGTCGTTATTGGTATGTGTGGGTTAAACCTACCATTACCACGGCAGCTGTTCTCTGTTTATCAACTGCTCTTTGTTTTCCCTCCTGTTGTCTTATTTGAGTTGAGCATTTTTTGTTCCATTTTATCTTCTCTAGTGACTTTTTCATACACATATCATAGTCAGCTTTGGCATGTACACCACGTGAAGTGATATTTACATATTTTCATGCCAAATCTTCCAAATGACTTCAAATTTTTCTTGATATAACACAACCTCAATTTACATCTCGAAGCTGTTGGAGAAGCCAGGTGAGTCCCAAAGACACCAGTGCGATTCCCTTGTCTGGGCTGGTGTAGAGCTGCAGCACCATGTCCCTCATCAAGGTGATATGATGCTATTGGTGCAAGCTGCAGGCAATTAGGAACTTCACCCTGTTTAAAGAACAGACTCTCTTTCTGTTTGGGCTTATTTAGAAACTCTACCCTCCTGGAACTGTGGAGATGCTTATATCTGACCCTCTATTTCTACTTTCTTGTTCTTACTGGCAAACGAAGAACTGGCCTTTCAATTAAGCCAGAGGACAGGAGCCAAAGGGCTTGGTGCGAGCGTCTGCCTTGTGTCTGGACTCTCACTCTCTTTTTGAAGGGTTGTGATGGCAACACAGGATCCACGTTATTTCTGTGATCTGCTATCTGTACCCTTCACTGGCTCTGGTTTTTATTATTGGATGATTACTTGTATCTTCAACTCTAATGTTCACAATGTAAGCAAGGGAAAGTCTGTTATTACTGGAAATATCTGCCCAGGGCCATTCAAGTCCCTAGATAAAGATCCTTAGCTGCCTGTCACTTCACCTGCACGGGCGGTGGGGTGTGGTCGTCCACTCACCAGCCAGGACCGAATGACTGGGTCTCAGCGAGCCACGGTCTGTGCTGAGCCGCTCCCATGCGTGGGCATCACGGGTGCTGCTGAAACTCTGCCGAGTTGGGGCACTTGGGAATTATGCTGCTGGAATTTGTATTTACTGTGATCCAAATGGGTCATAAATCTTGTTTGTGCCTCCTCCTCTCTTTCTGGAACACATTTTCTTGACCTGTGCCCCCAAAGACAAACAGACTGCCTTTTGAAATATGAAGGAATGTAGGTGCTGCTCTTCACTTAAAATGATGGCAATTATCTTTAAGTGGGATGACGCCCAGGTGAGCTGGGACAGATTAGACTGAACAGTGGCCTAATTAGTCCATTATTCTATTGTGTCATTATAGCAGTAAGTGCACCGATTTTCATAAAAACATATGCCAATAGAAAAAAATACCCAAAGTAAACACAACTCAGTGTCATGGCCCCATGCATTGGCCTTTCATTGACGATAATGAGTCAGTTACTGCCATGCTTAGGGCCCAGGGTGACGTCCTCCAACTTCAGGCTCATCAATGAGGTATAAAGTTTAAAGCATAACTAATTCAGTTATCATTCCAAATACCAGTACATACCAAGCATATGTATAGACACACACATACACATGTATGCATACATATGTTATTTCCTGTGATAGATATTAAGTAGGAAAGAAATTGAAAAAGCAGTGTTATATTTAAAATATACATATTTATAGGTATTTCCCATATATTGTGACATATATATATATATATATATATATATATATATATATATATATATATGGTCTTTATTGATGACCAACCTTGGCTTATCTAAAATAGGATGCATCAGGCTTTAGGGAATAATTAGAATGTTATTTCCACTAAAAATAAGGGTATATTGCTATTATAGCATTTACTGAATAGTTTTGAAAGCTTCACTTATGAGTTTTTCTATAAGAACATACGTTTTTTTTTTTTTTAAATTAGTTTCAGGTACACAAGACAAAGTAATACTTAGACGTTTATCATTTGTATCCCTCACACTGTGTGAACCCCCTCCCCCATCCACTATCCCTCTGACATCGCACACAGCCATTACATTTCCACTGTCTCTATTCCTAATGCTGTACTCTGCTTCCTATAAGTATATACATACATATATACATATATACATATATATATATATATACATATATGTATATATATATATATATATACACACACATAAAATTATAGTTGACATTCATTATTGTTCAGCTTCAGCTTCAGGTGTACAGTGCAGTGATCAGGCATCTACATCATCCCTGAGGTGGTCTCCCTAACGAGACAAGTGTCCATCTGATACCCTACAAAATCTTTACAACATTATTGATTACATTCCCCAAATTAACTTTCATAACCCCGTGGCAATCTTGTGGTTACTGTCTGCTTTCTAATCCCCTCACCTTCCCCCTTATCCCCACCCACCCACCCATCTAGCAACCCTCAGTTTTTCCTCTATGTCTCCAAAACTGTTTCTGATTAGTTCATTCACTTATTCTTTTCTTTAGATTCCACATATAAGTGAGATCATATGGTATTTGTCTTTCTCTGTCTGACTTATTTCACTTAACATAATGTTCTCTAGGTCCATCCATGTTGTTGCAAATGGTAAGATTTCTTTCTTCTTTATGGCTGTGTAATACTCCATTGTATAAATGTACCACAGTTTCCTAATCCAGTCATCTACCGATGGGCATTTCGGTTGTTTCCATGTCTTGGCTATTGTGTATAGTGCTGCAATAAACATAGGAGTGCATAAAGATTTTTGAATTAGAGTTTTGGATTTCTCTGGATAGATACCTAGGAGTGAAATTGCTGGATCATAAGGTAGTTCCATTTTCAGATTTTTGAGATACCTCCATACTGTTTTCCATAGTGGCTTCACCAGTCTGCAATCCCACCAACAGTGCACAAGGGATCCCTTTTCTCCACATCCGCACCAGCACTTGTTGTTTGTTGATTTATTGATGACAGCCATTTTCACTGGTGTGAGGTGGTATCTCATTGTGGTTTTTATTTGCATTTCTCTGATGGTTAGTGAGGTTGAACATTTCTTCATATGTCTGTTTGCCATCTGTATGTACTTTTTAGAAAAATGTCTCTTCATGTCCTCTGCCCATTTTTTTAATTGGGTTGTTTGTTTTTTTGGAGTGGAGTTGAGTGAGTTTTTTATAAATTTGTGATATTAATCCCTTATCAGGTATATCATTGGCAAATATCTTTTCCCATTCAGTAGGATCCCTTTTTGTTTTATTGATGGTTTCCTTTGCTGTGAAAAAACTTTTTAGTTTGATGTAATCCCACGTTTTTCTCTTACTTCCCTTGTGCGAGGGGATATATCAGTAAAAATCTTACTCCGGGTAATGTCTGTGAAGTTTCTTCCTATATTTTCTTCTAGGAATTTAATGGTTTCAGATCTTACATTTAAGTCTTTAAGCCATTTTGAATTTATTTTTGTATATGGTGTAATGAGGTGGTCCAGCTTCATTTTTTTGCATGTTTCTGTCCAGGTTTCCCAGCACCATTTATTGAATAGACTGTCTTTACCCCACCGTACATTCTTGCTTCCATTGTCGTAGATTAAATGGCCATATAGGCATGGATTTATTTCTGGACTCTCTATTCTGTTCCATTGATCTATGTGTCTGTTTTTATGCCAGTACCATGCTGTTTTGATTACTGTAGCCTTGTAGTATAATTTGATGTCAGGTATTGTTATACCTCCCACTTTGTTCTTATTTCTCAAGATTGCTGAGGCTATCCGGGGTCTTTTATGGTCCCATATAAATTTTAGGATTATATGTTCTATTTCTGTGAAAAATGTCCTTGGTAGGTTTATAGGAATTGAGTTGAATATGTACATTGCCTTAGGCAGTATGGACATTTTAACTATATTAATTCTTCCTATCCATGAACATGGTATGTGTTTCCATCTATTTGTATCTTCTTTCATTTCTTTCTTCAGTGTCTTATAATTTTCTGAGTACAGATCTTTTACTTCTTTGGTTAAATTTATTCCCAGGTATTTTATAGTCTTTGGAGCAATTGTAAATGGGATTGTTTTTTTAATTTCTCCTTCTGATGTTTTATTATTGGTATATACAAATGCAACTGATTTCTGAATATTAATTTTGTATCCTGCTACTTTACTAAATTCATCTATCAGCTCTAATAGTTTCTTGGTGGAATTTTTAGGGTTCTCTATATATAGTATCATGTCATCTGCATATAATGACAATTTTACTTCCTCCTTACCGATTTGGATGCCTTTTATTTCTTTTTCTTTTCTGATTGCTCTGGCTAGAACTTCCAGCACTATATTGAATAGAAGTGGAGAAAGTGAGCAAACTTGTCTTGTTCCTGATCTTAAGGGGAATGGTTTTAGCTTTTCCCCATTGAGTATGATGTTAGCTGTGGGTTTATCATATATGGCCTTTATTATGTTGAGATATGATCCCTCTATTCCCACTTTCTTAGGGGTTATTATCATAAATGGCTGCTGGATTTTAGCAAATGCTTTTTCTGCATCTATTTATATGATCATGGGATTTTTTATTTTTCCTTTTGTTAATGTGGTGTATCACATTAATGGATTTGTGGATGTTGATCCACCCTTGCATACTGGGGATGAATCCCACTTGATCATGGTGTGTGATCTTTTTAATGTATTGCTGAATTCTGTTTGCTAATATTTTGTTGAGGATTTTTGCATCTATATTCATTAGAGATATCGGCTTGTATTTTTTTTGCAGTGTCTTTGTCTGATTTTGGGATCAGGGTGATAGTGGCCTCGTAAAAAGTGTTTGGGAGTCTTCCCTCCTTCTGGATTTTTTGGAAGAGCTTGAGGAGAATGGGTGATAATTATTTTTTGAATGTTTTGTAAAATTCACCTGTAAAGCCATCCGGTCCAGGGCTTTTATTTGTTGGGAGATTGTTGATTACTGATTCAATTTCCTTGGTGGTAATCAGTCTAGTCAGGTTTTCTGTTTCTTCTTGAGTTAGCCTTGGAAAGTTGTATGCCTCTAGAAAATTGTCCATTTCTTCCACATTGTCAAATTTGTTGGCATATAGTTGCTCATAGTAATTTCTTAAAATTTTTTGTATTTCTGTGGTGTCTGTTGTCACTTCTCTTTCATTTCTGATTTTATTAATTTGGGTCCTCTCTCTTTTTTTTAATGAGTCTGGCTAAAGGTTTGTCGATTTTGTTTATCTTCTCTAAGAACCAACTCTTGGATTCATTGATCTTTTGTATTGTTTTTCTGGTTTCTATTTCATTTATTTCCTCTGATCTTTATTATCTCCTTCCTTGTACTCCCGTTGGGCTTATTTTGCTGTTCCTTTTCCAGATCCCTTAAGTGTGAAGATAAACTGTTGAATAGTGATGTTTCTTGTTTCTTTAGGTAGGCCTGCAATGCTATGAATTTCCCTCTTAGGACTGCTTTCGCGGCATCCCATAGATTTTGGGTCGTCATGTTTTCATTTTCGTTTGCTCGAGACATCTTTTGATTTCTTCCTTGATCTCCTGGCTGACCCATTCATTATTTAGTAACATGTTATTCAGCCTCCATGAATTGATGTGTCTTCCAGTTTTTTCCAGTAGTTCATTTCTAATTTCATAGCACAGTGGTCAGAGAAGACAATTGGTATGATTTCAATTTTATTAAATTTATCAAGACTTGTTTTGTGGCCTAACATGTGGTCTATCTTGGAAAATGTTCCATGTGTGCTTGAAAAGAATGTGTATTCTGCAGCTTTGGGGTGAAATGCTTTGAAAATATTGATTAAATCCAAGTGGTCCAATGTGTCATTTAAGTCCATTGTTTCCATATTGATTTTCTGTCTGGAAGACCTGTCCCTTGTTGTCAGAGGTGTGTTGAAGTCCCCTACTATGATAGTGTTACTGTTGATCTCTGTCTTTATGTCAGTCAGTATCTGTTTTATATATTTAGGTGCTCCTATGTTGGGTGCACAGATGTTTACTAGGGTTATGTCTGCTTGTCAGATCGATCCCTTTATTATTACATAGTGCCCATCTTTGTCTTTTAATATGTTCTTCATTTTAAAGTCTATTTTGTCAGATATAAGTATTGCAACTCTAGCTTTTTTCTCATTTCCATTTGCATGAAATCTCTTACTCCAACCCTTCACTTTCAGCCTGTGTGTGTCTTTTGATCTGAGTCTCTTGTATACAGCATATACAAGGGTCTTGCTTTTGTAACCACTCAGGTACCCTATGTCTCTTGATTGGAGCATTTAATCCATTTATATTTAAAGTGATTATTGATAGGTACATAGTTATTGCCATTTTAAAATTTGTAGTTAGATTGTTTTCAGCTTTCTCTGTTTACAGAAGTCCTTTTAGTATTTCTTGCAGTGCTGGCTTGGTGGTAATAAATTCCTTTAGCTTATTCTTTTCTGGGAAGCTCTTTATCTCTCCATCAACTTTAAATGATAGCCTTGCTGGATAAAGCAACCTAGGTTGTAGGCCTTTGTTTTCCATCACTTTGAGTATCTCCTGCCACTCCCTCCTGGCCTTCAATGTTTCTGTAGAAAAGTCATTTGATAGTCTTATGGGAGTTCCCTTGTATGTAACCCTCTGTCTTTCTCTTGCTGCTTTTAGGTTTCTCTCTTTGTCTTTAACCTTTGTTGTTTTAACCTAATGTGTCTTGGTGTGGACCTGTTTGGGTTTATCCTGGTTGGAACTCTCTGCACTTCCTGGGCTTGTATCCTTCATCAGGTTAGGGAAGTTTTGGGACACTATTACTTCAAATATGTTCCCAATCCCTTGTTTCTTCTCTTCACCTTCTGTTATTCCTATGATGCGCATGTTGTTGCACTTGATGTTATCCCAGAGGTCTCTTAAACCATCTTCTTTGTTTTTTATTCTTTTTTCTTTCTGTTGTTCTGTTTGGGTGATCTCTGCTAACTTGTCTTCTAAATCGCTGATTTGGTCCTCTGCTTTATCTAACCTGCTGTTAATTCCTTCAAGTGAGTTCTTTATTTCAGTAATTGTGTTCTTTAGTTCTAACTGGTTGTTCATTATGATTTCTACATCCTTCTTTATGTCGTCTCTAAGCTCCTTAAACATTCTTATCATCAGTGTTCTGAACTCCGTCTCTGATAGGTTGGTTACCTCTGTTTCATTTGGTTCCAATTCTGGAGGTTTCTTCTGTTCTTTTAACTGGGACATGTTTCTTTGTTTCCCCATTCTGGCTGGTTCTGTGTTTGCTTTGATGCATTAGGTAGATCCCCTAGAGATCTTAGTTCTTGCTGGGTTATCTTATGTAGTATGTGTCCTTTATATTTGACTTGCACTATTTCGTTCTTCTCCTCTGCGTGTGTTCCAAAGGTGACACTGGTGTTGTGTATATTGTCCTGTTAAAGAAGATCTTTAATTGCTTTTCACTTGTGAGTAGGTGGGGTTAACTCCTAGGCTAGTTGTGAGACTTGGCTCTGCCCACTGCAGGGTGTTCTGCTGCGTGAGGGTTGACCACTTAAATGTGGTTTGGACTCTATGGGCTCTTGTGCCTGTAGAGAATTCCCTCTGGGTGTGTCACTTGTAGGTCAAACCCAGTAATACTCTGGTTCAGTCTGGAGTTGGCCTCTGGGTATGTTGACTCTTGTGCCTCTTAAGCTGGGCCCTGGTAGGGCAATTTCAGAACAAAGCAAATCACCAAGCACAACAACAACAACAACAACAACAAAGAAAAAATCAAATACCTTCACACGTAAAAACAACTGACAACCTGCACTCAACACAGGCAAAGATATCAAAGATATAAACACAAAACAAAACGAAACAAAACAAAACAAAATGCAGCGCCAGTCTTGGCTTAAGCCCACCAAGTAATCTCCAGGTTGTCCTCTGCTGGACCCAAGAGTCCTCTGTGTATTGTGCAGACAGAGCCGGTCACCTGCTTCCCAGAGTGACGTTGGGACTGCAGATTTAGATGCGTGGGGCTGAGGCGTCTGGATGGTAGTTTCAACAAAGTCAGTGCAGTTTCTGCCGCTTACTGCTGATCCCTGGGAGTGCCTCTGCAGTTGTAATTGCCCTGCCCTAGGCAGGCCAGAAAGGGTGGGGGCTGGCGATGGAGGGGTCTTCTCTCTCCCAGCCCAGCTGTGTCACACTCTTCCCGCAGGCCAGGAAAGGTGGTGGCTGGGGGTGGAGGAGTCTCTTATCTCCTAGCCCAGCAAAATCACACTCTTCCCAGCCTCTTCTGTGGGTCAGAGCCGCCCGCCAGTCTTCTCAGAGCCCGAGCACCAAGGCTCCTCTGCAATCTGACACTACTCCTCAGTTCAGGGGCCAGTTTAAGTCTCTGGAAGGGTGGGGATAGGAGTGGAAGAGCAGGGGGAGGGTTTCAGGTATGGAGTTTGTGTCCTTTGTCTGGCCTAGGGCCCAACTGGAGGTCTCACTGAGGTTATTGCTTCAAATGCTGGATATGTTGCCCCGTTGGTGGGAGAGATCAGCTGTGGGACACAGGGAAAGAGCCCACCTCCTGGCTTTTGTGCTCTCTGTTCCTTCCTGGGATCCCCTGCATCTCTGCAGCTGTGGGTGCGAGCGTGTTTCCACAGCCGCAGATGTGGGCCGCGTCTCCACTCCGCTCCCTTCCCTCTTCCCCTGCTCGCCCAATTTACCCACCTGCACGTAATCCTTGCACGAGTCTCTTAGCTCTTTTGCGAGATGAGCAGAGAGTCCTTTGATGGGTTATAGATGTCCCATTTGTGATAAGATCCGGAGGAGAACTCAAAAAGTGCACCCCGCTGCCGCCATTCCTATGATGTCACGTTTTTAAAAGCAGAGAATTTGTTTTTTGAACATACATGTTTTTTGAAAGCAGAGAATTTGTGTGTGTGCTTAATCTCTGTACCTCTAGGAATATGTGTCACAGATTAGGTGTTTCGAGTATTCAGAATATATGAGGATTTATTTATCTGCATTTAGATATTTAGTTCAGGCATCACAATGTTTGAATGTGGAATTGCTTATCAAATCATAAAATGATGCATTGGGGTGTTGGAAGTTAGGTCATCCATTTCTTTCTGGGAACAGAGAAAACGTGTGACTTAGGACAGGGATGGAACCAGACCAGGTTTTGTGAATACAATTCTGTTAAACACGTGATGTGTTTGGGATTTCAGTGGGAACTATTATATGTGACATGTTTAGGATTTTAGTGGGACCTGTTATTTTGCACCGCAGAGTTCAGGTCCCCTCCAGAAGCCACACTCACCTGAGATACAGTGCACGCCTACATCCCATGCCATTTCTGGTTGGTTCTGAAAGCTCATCTCTGCTGTTTTCCACAAGTTCTAAGCTCCGTTCTACTGCTATTAATTCTCTCCTCCTGGCTCTTACCACCCTCTCCGTCACCCCCGGCTCCTCCTCCCTCCTCCTCGCTCCTTCCCTCTCCTTTTCCCTCTCTTCCTTTCTGTCTCTCTTGAATGTCTCTACCTTTCTCAGTTGAGAAGGTTTCAGAGCCCTGGTACACGGCAGCACTGACTTAGTAACACTTGTGACCTGAGACTGGCCATGTCATGAGTTTTAATCCATTGATCCATTGCATTGATTGATAAGCCAGGACAGCCATGTGCAGTCTGGGGTTAAGCACCTTGGAGTGCTGAAAGGAGACAAGAAATTGGTATCCAGCAGTGTCGTGTTAAAGTATAGGAAGAAACTTCAATTGTCACTTTTACACATGACCCTGAATTATAAAGTATTACCTACAGATTGCAATTATATAATTCTCTGGGGAAAAAATCCAGAGCCTAATGTAAGAAATGATTTTTTTAACATGGATAATTCATCAATTTGGGCAGATTCTTCACTTTTTCCAGTAACTATTGTGTTCACTTCCTTTCCTGTGCTTTCTTTATGTTGGAGTAGAAAGTGATTGGTTGTGCTTGCTTTGTCTTTTTCTTGACTCCATGGGAGACCAGCCAGTTGAGGAGAATTTTATTGCTTATGAGTCCTGACATATTCTCACAATATTTACCAACACAGAGTGTACACAGACACCACCAGCTGTTTGGAGTCACGGGTGAACTGGAAGCTGTTTCCATCCTTGCTGATGACATTCCCTCACAGGGTCCGCTCTGCAAGCTCCCCCACCTGTGCCCATCCTGTCCTCAGCGACTGGCGTCCTCGTCCTCGCTGGAGCCGATATTTGTATTTGTTTGTTTACTTATTTCAGTTGGTGACTTTTTAGGTTATTAACGCTATTGTAATTTCCCCCTACCTTTAACCACATCTACTGCATTAAGTCTTGAAAAATAACAACTGTGAATGTTAGAGACAACTTTCAGTTTCTGATGATTCATCTGATCCCAGAGTTGATAATCCCTAAATCACAATTTGAATTTGAAATGAGTCCATGTTGTTGAGCTGCAAAGTTGCCTTACCAATTACCTTTTATCAACGCTAATATTTACATTGGTTTGCATTCCTTAGGCACACACTAATTAATTCTGGGTTGAGCTCTGTGCATCTGATCAGCAATTTAAAACTGTTGGAAATGATGAAATAGCAAAGCTCCTGCGTTAAGCTGAGTTAAATTTAGTTTTTTGTGCCTTTTAATTCTCTCTCTCTCTAGACTTTTACATCAAGGAAGATTGAGTAGAAACACTTCTCCTGATTCTTCCCTCTAAGTACAACCATGGCTATTAAATAAGAAGCAAATATCAGAAGACCCTGGAAGGTGGAGAGAAGGGAAGTCACACTGCGTCGGTCCTAGCACATGAGGACTACTGAGAGGGTGGTGAGTTTCTGGGGCCTTCTTTCCTCATTTAGTCCTGGACTGGAGCAGAAGTCAACAACCTGGAAACACCACTAGCGGAGAACAAAAGCAGCCCCAACAAAAGGCTACTCGCTGCATCCTGAGAAATGGGAGTGGGCAGCCTAGCAGGACAGAGAACTCTGGGGCTATAACCTCTACGGTCCAGCAAAACACCACAGAAAGATGGTGTCCACAATCCCCCATACACAAAAGGCCAAGCCAGCCCCTAAGGGGCTAATGAGGTGGCCCAAGGCCCCCTAGGGTCATGGTAGGGCACATGGGCACAGTTGGGAGGCACTCCTGAACTACCAGCCAGAGCTTCCTCTGCCACCTGTGGTGAGGGTTAGCCCCCAGCACACACACACACCTGTGTCATCAACGGACGCTGGTGGGGAACTCAGACTTCTGTCCCCACCTGTCAGTGATGAGGCCGTGTCCTGAGAAAGCCAGCCAGATGGAGGGTTTAAAGAAGATCCGAAGTCTCATAATATAACATGAAATTGTCCAGATTTCAGTTGAAAAATCACATCATACAAGAAAGAGAAAGACCTTAAACTGAATGGAAGAGGACAGTCAATAGATGCCAACAGTGAGATGACACGTGTTAGAATTAACCGACACTTTAAAGCACCCATCCTCAAAATGCCTTAGTAGGGAACTACAAATAAATCGAAACAAAAGAAAAAAAAATAGAATGTCTCAGATATAAAAAAGAACCAAATGGACATTTTAGACCTGAAAATAAAAAAAAAAAATAAAAAAATTCAGTGGATGAGTCAATAGAAGAATGGAGGGATAGAGGAAATGATTGGTGAACTTGGGCAGAGACAAGTAGAAAATATCCAATATGAACAACAGAGACCGACAAACAGGTTAATAGAGACTCAGGACCCATGGAACTATGAAAGGTCTGATATTTGAGTCATCTGGTTATATTTTATTGAACATTTCCTAGACATCAGGTGCTGTGCTTTATGTCATGCACAATTTTGTGTTAATAGTTCTCACTGCAGTCATAGTATAACATGACGAAACATGACCTCCCTTGAATCGGGCACTTGCTGTACGCCAGGCACCACAGAAAACACTACACGTGCTACTTCACTTACTCGGGTTCAGTTTCAGGTCTACTGAACACCATCTATGTCCCTGCTTGTCCTGCCCAGTGGTTCCCAACAGACCGACCCCACGTGGTTATCACTGCCGCATGCAGACAAACTGAAATTTCCACTGTAGACACCATTTTACCATCTCTGTGATCTTACAGCCATTGGCATATAATACACTCACTAATCTGGCTTTATGCTGTTGAATCGCTTCAAAGCATATGAATTCAGCCAAACTCCATAATGGTTAGTAAGAACAGCCAAATGTTGTTATGAATGTGGGGTGTATTTACATCTTGTAAATGGAGATATTAAAAGGGCATGGCTGGGCACGTGATTAAAATAGTCACAGTTAATTTTAAAGTCACGCTCACACATAGCGCTCTCCGACCTGGAGCTCACTCAGAGACAAAGGAGTTGGAAAATAATCTCACACCCATGGAAGTCATTTTTCTTCCCAGCATTCCTAACCCAGAAGCAGCCGAATCCAGAGAATGAGGGAGCGGCCCATGAGAATTCAGTGGGACCAGCTGGCTAATAAGAGGCTGGCGTGCTGTCCTACGGGCTGTAGCATCCACTGTGAGCCCCAAACCATTTGTGGGCACCTCCTCCCACAACCAAAATATGAAGGTCCAGTGATCAGGACGTAACAATGGGAATGGCTCCTCATACTAGAAACCTAAGAATCCACATCTTTTATCCTTCAGACCCCCATTATTTGGGCTATTTTTCTGGAAGTCTTGATTTTCAAAGGAAAACCACTCCTGCAGGAAGACACAATAATGCTTCCCACTGAACTTCTAGTTGAGAGGACCACCGAGACGTGCTGTGCCTCTCGGGCCGCTAAACGGTAGGTAACAAAATGTTTACAGACCGAGGTGACCTGGCCCAGAACACCAAGCAGAGCGACTTTTGTTTGACACACTCCAATTACCTCCTTATTTTGTAGAAGGCACAAAAATAGTGAATAACTTAAAATATCCAGCAGAGACTGACCAAAGTAGATTAGGAGTTAACACCAACCAAAGGCAAATGTAGTGCCTATAGTTATTTCTGTTCTTCTGGAGGGAAGGGCATGCAAGAGATCATTGCATAGAATCACACGGAAACATGATACTGATGTTGGTGACATTACATGGCATTTAAATATGGGCTTCCCTGAAGGAGTGGGTTCAGCTGACCGCTGGCCATTGGCTCTCAGCCAGCTCCCTCCTCCAGGTTGGTGCCATGTGTCACAGGGCTGGGACAGCACAGACTGTACCATTCTCACTCCCAGCGGCTGCAGAACCAGCAGTGGGGGCAGTCACAGCCCCGGGCGACAGGGAACGCGACGGCGGTGCTCCTTCTGCCCTCACTCCCTCTCGCTCTCCGCTCTTCTCCTTGTCCCCTTCCCGCATTTCAACCCTTCTAACCAGCTTGCTGTGCTCTGACAGATGCATCCAGAGCTCTCTTTTCTCTTTGGACTGGAGTCTGACTGACTCCTAGAGAGGAGAAAAATATGATATACAAAAAAAATTACCAACCCAAATGGCATCAGGTACGAGGTGTGATCAACAAATATAGTGAATGTTTAAATAAAAAAATTGTATTACAGTGAAAAGCACATTGACATTAACCCCCCTCAAAATACTCCCTTTGTTTTGAACACATTTACCCCTTCATTGTTGCCACGTTCTGAAGCCGTTCTGGACGTCCTCTTTCGTGAGTGTCTTTAGTTGCACTGTCGTGGCTGCCTCGATGTCCTGAATTGATTCAAAATGTTTCCCTTTCATGGTCATGTTGACTTTGGGAAAGAGCCAGAAGTCACATGGTGCCAGATCCAGTGAATAAGTGGATGAGGACACACTGTAATGTTTGTATTTGATAGAAATTGCTGTACCAGAAGTGATGTGTGACATGCAGCATTGTCATGATGGAGGATGAAATAAAGACACTCACGAAAGAGGACTTCCAGAACTGCTTCAGAAAGTGGCAGGAACAATGGGATAAGTGTGTCTGAACTGAGGGGAAGTATTTTGAGGGGGATTAATGACAGTGTGTCTTTTACTATAATAATTGTATTTAAACATTCACTTTATTTTCTGATCACATCTCGTATGTCAGCTGCATCACGAGAAGCTGGAACATAATGGAGAAATGTCATCATGCTTCTAAGGAAACACGATTCTAAAATGCCACTGGTAAGAGGACAAAATGAAGACATTTTCACATATTTTGGGACTAAAAAGTTATACCTCCTTTGTACCTTTCCGCAGGAAGCCACTGTAGGACAATTCTGTTACAGTGCAGGAATAAAGAAAGAAAGAGGATGATATGGCATCTTGGAAAGACGAGTTTTGAGGAATCCATGTGGGAGGCCTTCCAGGGTAATTTAAAAGGCAATTGCAACAACGCAACCTCTGTGTCAGAACCACATTGTGGCCAGGGTAGTTGTAGCAGAAAGCTACAAGAAATATATCCACACGGGGGAGCAAAGAATGATTGCTTTCCTGATATGTGCCTGTGACAAAATCAAGAGAGATTTTATGGTTTTTTTTCCTGCAATTTTTGCCTGAATTAATGATAATCAGATAGGACAGCAATTAAATGTTAAAATGAGGCCATTAACTTTGAGTGAAGAAAATAAGTCATGCACAGAACATTAAGTGTGACTGTCTCCCCTGAATAACTCCCGTTTGGGAATATCCCTGCCATCATCCCCGTAGTGCAGTCACATAATGAAAATGCTGTCCTTGAATCGCTGGGAGGCACTGGCGGGTGTGTGTGCGTGAGCAGCACCTCTCACGTCCACAGTGGAAATCAGTGACATGTCTTTGAACAGTAAAGAACAACCAGGGTCAAAGTGCTATGTTGAAAGTTTAAAAAATAGAAGAGAAACGGCTGAAATAATGGAGACCACTTGCCTCCATGGAAGGGGAGTTGGGGTGGAGAAGGGGAGCAGCACACAGCAGGCGTTCTCACAAGTTTGTGACGCTGTTTGACTTTTTAAAATGTGTACTTGTGTCAGTTAGTCACCCTGACGGGAACTGGGAACAACCTAGGGACCACTTTGGAGGCTAGAAAGGGCTTTGCTCTTCCGTGGAGACTCACTCATAATTTCTCTTCCAGTGCAGCTGCAGAAGTGGTTCGCAGAGCGATGTGTCAGACGAACACACTTCAGAGTGGCCTTGGGAAGAGCTCAACCGAAACCCTTCTGTCTTAGGGTCTGAACACAGAGCCTTGCATGGATTCAATCGTCTTTGAGGCCATCTGTGCTGATCAAGTGCAAGGACAGCTATTCGTGTCTTCTTTCCTCCACCGTGACAGAGGCACACGGACGAGGTGAGCACACCAAGGATTCCTGTTCCCTGTCGCAGCAAGACACACCTCCGTTTGTGCTTCTGCTGTGAGCCTGTGTGACAGGTTGTCCGGGCTACGCACTGTGGTGTGAGCTGTGGGCACAACGACTCTTATTCCTGTCTCCTACTCAGCGCGCACTTGTGGGCATCAGAGCGAGAGGCCCTCAACTGTAAAGTGATGGGTTTTGAATGCAGTTGCAATCTAATAGGAGACTGTGAAACCAACACTTTCTTCCAGATTCAAGGATCAACCTACAGATTTCCCTCCCACCCCAATCTGCCCTTTCCCTAGTTAGCTAAAATAAAGCTGTTTAAAAGAAGCTAAAAACATACAATGGAGCAAAGACAGCCTCTTCAATAAATGGTGCTGGGAGAATTGGATAGCCACGTGCAAAAGAATGAAACTGGACTGCTATTTGTCACCATGTACCAAAGTTAATTCAAAATGGATCAAAGACTTAAGCATAAGACCTGACACAATAAACTGCATAGAAGAAAACATAGGTACTAAACTTATGGACCTTGGATTCAAAGAGCATTTTATGAATTTGACTCCAAAGGCAATGGAAGTAAAAGCTAAAATAAACGAATGGGACTATATGAAACTTAAAAGCTTCTGCACAGCAAAAGAAACCATTGACAAAATAAAGAGGCCACCAACTGAATGGGAGAAGATTTTTGCAAACAGTGCCTCCGATAAGGGGCTAGTATCCAGAATATACAAGGAACTTATGCAACTCAACAACAAAAGAACAAACAACCCAATTGAAAATGGGCAGAGGACTTGAAGAGACATTTCTCCAAAGAGGACATACAAATGGCAAATAGACATATGAAAAATGCTCAACATCACTAATCATCAGAGAAATGCAAATCAAAACCACAATGAGATATCACCTCACCCCAGTCAGAATGGCCAACATCAACAAGACAAATAGTAACAAATGTTGGAGAGGCTGTGGAGAAAAAGGAACCCTCATACACTGTTGGTGGGAATGCAGACTGGTGCAGCCGTTATGGAAGGCGGTGTGGAGGTTCCTCAAAAATTACGAATAGAATTGCCATATGACCCAGCAATCCCTCTCCTGGGTATCTACCCAAAAATCTGAAAACATTTAGAGATAAAGACACGTGTGCTCCAATGTTCATTGCAGCTTTGTTTACAGTGGCCAAGACATGGAAACAACCAAAATGTCCTTCGATAGATGAATGGATGAAGAAGTTGTGGTATATATACACAATGGAATACTATTGCAGTAAGAAAAGATGATATAGGAACATTTGTGACAACATGGATGGATCTTGAGAGTGTAATGCTGAGCGAAATAAGTCAGACAGAAAAGCAGAGAACCATGTGATTTCACTGATATGTGGTATATAAACCAAAACAACAAAAGAACAAGACAAACAAATGAGAAACAGAAACTCATAGACACAGACAATGGTTTGGTGGTTGCCAGAGGGTAAGGGGTGGAGGGTGGGGGTGGGAGATGAGGGTAAGGGGATCGAATATATGGTGATGGAAGGAGAACTGACTCTGGGTGATGAACACACAACGGGATTTATAGATGATGTAATACAGAATTGTACACCTGAAATCTATGTAATTTTACTAACAATTGTCACCTCAATAAATTTAATTAAAAAAAATAAATAAAAATAAAATAAAGCTGTTTAAATAAGTCTGGCCTGACCCCCTGCCAGCTACTCCATTGCAACACTATTACGATAGGGTAGGTATAACGCCAGTGGGCTAGAATGAGTAAAGATTTCTAACTGAAACTTCGTGTAATTAATTATATCATTCCGCACTTTGAAGGTTAACCCCATTATTAATAGAATCTTACCCTAAAACTAGGATATAAATAAGGAATGCCGATTACAGTAAAAACTCAGTGTATAAAACATGCGTACAAATTTGAATCATAGCTAATACTCAGGATCTGACATAAGCATGCATGACCTACGAGTTTATACAGAACGCAGAAGTATGAGCGTTCTTTATCGTATGACTATAGACAGTCTTAGCATCACACTCACTACCACGGACACATTTCTCAAGCCTGTCATACAAGAGTTCACTGGAGAACGGAAAGGTAGAGGTGCCTCTTAGGTCCCCAGGGACAAAGAAGGAAACAGTTTTGTTCAATGCAAGGACATGGGATGAAGGGGAAACAGAGATGGTGCGTGCAGTGGGTCAGCGTCAGTGATCCACCCTCCCGCTTGGGCACTGGAGGTGGGTAGCGTGCATGTGTCTTGAAGGGAGTGTTAGCTGGAAAGGCAACTGTTTCAATGCAGTGGTTTTAGCATAAGTGATGAGAAATGGGGTATCGTGAGGTGATAGGTCACCAAAAAGGAGGACGCTGAAGCCAAATTAAAAATAAAAGTCCAGTCCACTTGGGAAATTTTAAGATCAAGTGAACGGCAGTGGAACCTGAAAATGCTGAATGTAGACTCGCCCAGCGGTGCGTGCAGCTTTTCAATGTCAGCGGTGCTTGCGGCTTTTCAATGTCGCTGTCACTATGAGGCCACACAGGTGTCTTCCCTTCAGATGCCCAGTCTTTCAGCAAACCCTTCGCGAGAACCTCCTGTGTGCTGCTCTTCGTTGGGTCCGATGGCAGGGTGGGGGCAGTCCTCGCAGAGCCAGCTCCAGGAGCGACAGGGACATCAGATAAACACACGTGCGGAAGGAAACGGTGACAGATGCTGAGAGCGCACAGCAAGCCCAGAGGGTGTGACGCCGATAGGCTGGCGGGGTGCATATTTCAGATGTGGAGAGATTTGGGAAGAGGCCCCAGGGAGAGCAGAGACCAAGCAGAAGCAGAAGGTGGGCAGAATGCGTGTGGCCTGGGACTGCAGGATGGCCAGGGCGGACCTCTGACAGTGAAGGTCATGGGAGCCAGGTGACGGGGTCCTCCAGCTCCCAGTGGCCCCAGCAGCACCCTCAGCAGGCAGTGCCAACACTCATCTGCTGGCCGACTGTGTGCTCACTGAGGCCGGACACGAGGACAGAGGCGCCCTACACACAACCCGGCCTAGTGATGTGATGGGTGAAGGGGTGTGACGCCGAGGTCCCTGGGAGGGACCCGTCTGGGGCTCTGGGCAGACCCAGCCAGAGGGCAGCCGATTGCAGGCGCTGGACCAGGCAAAAGTGGCAGCTGCTGTGCAGAGCTGGGCGTCTCCGTGGGCGCACTGCATTCTAGGAGGTTTCGTCCAGCGCTGTTAATCCCAATGCCTCTACGCAAACAATGGTGAAGAGGAGACAAACTCCGAGCCTTTGACCTGCGCCGCTGAATGGACCATAGTTACCCAGGGCCTGCTGGGTATCTGTCTCAGCTGGAGCACCTTGTGGGAGGTGAGGACAGGAGCTGGCCTGCAACGTCCACCATGAGCCCTTTCAGCCCTACTCTGGGTTATTCCAACTAAAAGTACAAAAAGCAACGACCTTTGTACTCTGAAGAGGTAAAAGCAAAACAAAACAAAAACAAAATGAAAAAAAAAATGCAAGTAAGTTGGGAGACTGACCCATGGGGAGGTGAGTGAGCTGTTGGTTGGTTTTCCTTGTTGTTCGTTTTTTCTCCTGTGTCAGGGCACCAAGGTGAGGTCTCTATGACAACAGGTCTGGAGGGCAATGGAAACAAACAGGGGCCTGGCTTCCTGGTCAGAGGAAGCAAGAGAATGGACCTCTGTGCAACAGAAAGTGGGGGTGGGTGATGGGAAGACAGGACCTGAGGGGGCCCCTACATCAGGGGTGAGGACACACGCAGGCCAGCACACACCAGCGCAGCAACGGCTGTGGGAGCTGAGCTGAGAGAGAAACTTCTAGGTGGTTTTCTTTTGAGCAATTGTCTGCTTGTAGTTTCTATAAATAATATGATACTGTCTCATAAATGCTTAGTTAATTTACATTTTTGCATATACTTTTTCAAGAAATCACACTTCTCCAAAGGTGCTGGCTAATGGGAAAATGCCGCTGGCGAGTATCACATGAAGTTTGGCTCCCTGGAAAAGTTCATGGCGATTTGTAGGAGTGGGGGACAGGTCCTGAGCATGGACACCGGCCCTTCCCACGTGCTCGGGGACCATCCCAGAAGTCACTAGGACTCTCCTTGTACCAACTGAATGCTCTTCAGTGTTAAGAACATTATGCTGAGTGAAATAAGTCAGACAGAGAAAGACAAACACCACATAATCCCACTTATGTGTTGAATCTAAAGAACAGAATGGGCAAGCTACACAGAAATAGTCTCAGAGATACAGAGAAAAACTGGTGGTTGCTAGTTGAGAGGGGGGTAAGGATGGAGGAGAAGATAAAGGGATTAGAAAGTACAAATTAGTAGTCACAATACTGCCATGGAGATGTGAAATACAGTGTGGGGAATATAATCAATAATGTAAAGATTATGTGGGGTGTCAGATGGGCACTTGTCTTATTAGGGAGAGAACTTCATGGACGGTGTAGATGCCTGAGCACCGCACTGTACACCTGAAGCTGAAGTAGAATACTAATGACTGTCAATTATAATTAATGACAACACATATATAGTCACGGGATGTGGGGCACAGCACAGGGAACAGAGTCAATGGAATTGTAACAGCCACATACGATGCAAGAGGGGCAGCACCTTGGGGGAGAGGTGATCACATTGTGATGGGTGTAAATGTCTAACTATTACATTGTTTTGTACACCTGAAACTAATGAAAACAAAACAAAACAAACGCATGCAAAAGCTAAGCTACAGTTTGCTCTGCTCCCCGTTATCCAGACTCATGCTTGCTTGGCCTCTCGCATTAAGTTCTGACGAGCACAAGGGCTGAGTGTGAGGCGACTGGTTTGCATTTCATCAGTGGCACTTTGTGAGTGTGACACGGGTCCTGAAGAGGAGGCAAAAGGAGTAGCTCCAGAAAAGTGGGGCAGAGTGCAAGTGTCAAGGTGAAGACTGACGACCGCTATCTAAAATCACAGAAGCCAAAGAGCAGCGCACATACCTTGTGTCATTAAAAAAAATATACTTGATTAAAGGAAAGTCTACATATGTAGATCCATACGAATATTTTTAAAGACATGTAATACAAAGTCCCTCTGAGTTTATCCCTGTGACTTGAAAGAGAAATTGTGCTACAACATTAAAATATGAACATATTACCTTAGAAATACACGGGAGAGTTGCCTGCAGTATGCGATATTTAACTAAGTGGTAGGTGTGCCATCAATGTTGCATTTCCTGGTTAATAGTACGTTACACTTGATTTCTTATATGTCAGAGCACACATCATTGATCCTCTCACACTGGCTTTATATTTGTTATCTCTTAAAATAAATCTCATGCTATGAGGTCAAAATTTTCTGAGATTGAGCACGGCATGACAAACGTCATTAAAGCTCTGTGTCTTTAAAAGAAGAAAACATACACAAGGCTCAAAGAGGCACACAGAATGCTTTCTGGGTTCTCTCCAGTCTTGGTGACAATGCCACGCCCACACTGACCTCCGCCAGTGACCCTGACAAAGCCCACGTTCAGCAGCATCAGCAAGCCGGCTCAGGGGCCTGGGCTTCAGGGTGGCACGCCAGGGCACCCACGGCTCACACGCGTGTCTATGGCGCACCCCAGGGCACCCACGGCTCACACACGTGTCTATGGCGCACCCCAGGGCACCCACGGCTCACACGCGTGTCTATGGCGCACCCCAGGGCACCCACGGCTCACACATACATCGATAGCACACACCGGGGCACATGTGGCTCACACACACGTATCTATGGCGCACACCAGGGTACACACAGCTCACACACACATGTATGGTACACACCGGGGCACATGTGGCTCACTCACACATGTCTATGGCACTGATAGGTGCACCCCGCTCACCACCCCTGCCACCCTGCTCTGTGTCACCATGCAAGCTCCAGTCGGCAACATTTCTGGGTGGAAGTATTTAAATGCGTGGCTTCCTTGCACTTCCGATGGTAGAGGACTTTCCACCAGCCCTCACACAATGGTTTCTGTGACATAGAGGAAACTGACCAAGCAAATGCTCAGGCGGGGGACATGAACGTCACGTGTTAGGTTTGGCTGCTGACTGGGCTTCTCCTGCATTTCAGAGAACAAACAATAAAGCAGGATTTCATTAGGCTAAGTGAGAGCGGATGAAATGGTACCTTCGTATTTCTCTATTTCCTTTCTGGGGGAAGGAAAGCAAGGAAGGGCTCTGGGGTTGGAAACTTTAGAAAGTCAGCCTCCAAAAGGGCCAGGTGGCACCAGGTCACCCAAAATATCAGGTAGTTGTATCTGCCTTTGGGCACCTCTGTTGACAGTGGAAATAAATTTAATATTCTTACAGGTTGTCCTTTGCTGCATTTGCCAAAGGTTTTAGTGTATTATAATTCTATGGGAAGTACCAAATCTAAAGTCAAACTCATAACTAAATAAAAGAATTTTCTAATGACAGTAGGGAAAAATGTAAATTTGAAAGATTTAGCAAATCATATAATCCACTCTAAAATCTATAAATAAAAATCACACTTCAGCATAATACAGAAATTTCAACAGGAAATAAATGATATTGAGACAAGAAAGTGTTATGTGCTATGTACTTCATCCCCTGACATTCAGAATTTACCATTTAACTAAATTAATGCAAAAAACTATTGATTCTTTTGTAAATTTCTCTGTCGTGTTCCAGTTTCCTCTTCTTAAAGGGTCCAGACCTCACGCCGGCACCATGGGACCCAGTGTGTCACGAGCACTGTTGGTGTCCAGCACGGACTGCAGGAAGTTATGGCTAAGGCGTGGGGAGGGGGTGAGTCAGGTGTGTGGAGAAGGCTGCCTCTATGTTATTGGAAATGCCGATAATAAAGAAGTAGAGGCAAAATAAAAATTTGAAGTCAGAAAGATAGTAATTGTGGAATACATATAAATAGAGAATGAAGAACAGGGGTGAGATACATTTTTAAGTTTCAGTAGAGAGTTTTAATCTCCCGTCAATTTCTTCCAACAGTGGCCATTGTTAACTATCATGTAACAGGTTTAACTCACACATATGGGTAAACATGCTCCACGTCACCCTTCCACATAACTCGCCCAACCCCTTCCAACACGACAAAACATAACAAGAAAAGCTGCTCTAAGAGGCTTCTAAAGTAGCAGGGACTTGTCGATGCTGCTGTCAGTGACACTGTTCTGTGACTGGTCCAAACCCATAAAAGCTGTTATAAGCCATCAGAATTAGGGGATGGAAGGAAGGTTTAGAAGATATTGTGCATTCGCTTAAACACTGAAGACATCTATTCAATAAAGATGAATGATATAGAATTACATTATGGAATATGTAAGTGTACATTATATAATAACATAATGTTCTTATAGATCTAATATATAAAATCAGAATGCATTGTTTGGTCTAAATAAGTCCTTTTTTTGCATTTCCAAAGTTCATGATGAAGGAATTAAGCCCAATAAATAAAACAGTTGCTATCTGTGCAAATAACATTCTTGCTATTGAAATGGAAAAATAAAGACATTGCCATAGAAGGAACACGTAGTAAGTGATTTGTCACCAATCTCTTTAATCAGAGATTAATCAGAAGCTAAGTCTTGTCTTCAGGGCTACGTTACCTGAGCTCTAATGTTTCATCCTTTGCAGTATCGTCAAATTCACAGTGCACTTCTTTGAAAATTTAAGATTTCATAAATTTCATTTCTCTCTTCACATGTCTAAGAGACACCTCTACTGTGCACATTTGTTTGCTACAGTCTAACAAGCTAAGTTTCAATTTTCTCTAACTAGAGTTGCACATCTTTAGTAAATACTGATTACATGGGATCAAACCCAAATCTGCATGCTTATCTTTTAACAATATTCTTAAGGCTGTTTCCGGGGGGACAATCCCATGTTACCACTTTTATATTCAAAGCTACATCTGAGTGTACTGGGTGTGCGAGGCAGCAGGATGCCACCGAGCCTGGCAGAGATGTCCAGCCTCCGATCATTTCACGGGAGAATGTTCCCAAACCTCAAACAAGTAGCATTTGCAGTAACTCGACACAATTTCTCCTAGAAATAGTAGAGATGGATGGACAATTCTCCATACATCTTAAGAGGCCAGCATGACCCTGAGACTAAGTAAAGACCATCCCATACAAAGCCCAAAGAACGGCAGCCCAGGGATCACTGAAGTCAGATGGGAGAATCTGCAAGGGACTCGATGCAATGTTACCCCACTAATCATGGGATTCACCCTGGTGCGCAGGCTGCTTCTGTATCTGAAAGTCAACCATCCATGAAAAGGAAACCTTATGATCTTATCGTTAGAAGTCGAAAACGTACTTTCAAAATTCAACACCTGTTCATGATGAAAACTCTCAAGACAGTAAGAATAGAGAGAGATTTTCTGAACTTGATAAAGAGAATCTATGAAAAACCCTACAACCAACATCACATTTAATGGTGAAAGTCTGAATGTGTTCTCCCCCATAAGTAAGAACAAGGCAACGATGTCCTCTCTCAGCACTTTGTGTAACCCAAAGACAGACAGACACGCACGCACGCACACACACACACACACACACACACACACACACATGAACAGACACCCACAAACACACACGGACACATACACACACAGAGACACACACAGAGACACCCACAGACACACACGGACACATACACACACAGAGACACACACAGAGACACCCACAGACACACACGGACACATACACACACAGAGACACCCACAGACATGCACAGACACCCACAAACACACATGGATGCATACACACACGGATACACACACACATAGACACCCACAGACACACATGGACACATACACACACAGAGACACACACAGACACACACGGATACACACGGACACATACACACAGAGACACACACAGACATGCACACACACTACAGACACACATGGATGCATACACACACAGAGACACCCACAGACACACACACACACACATGCACAGACACCCACAAACACACATGGATGCATACACACACAGATACACACACACACAGACACCCACAGACACACACGGACACATACACACACAGAGACACACACAGACATGCACAGACACCCACAAACACACATGGATGCATGCACACATAGAGACACACACATAGACACCCACAGACACACATGGACACACACACACAGACATGCACACACTACAGACACACACAGATACACACACACACAGACACCCACAGACACACATGGACACATACACACACAGAGACACACACAGACACACACGGACACACACGGACACATACACACAGAGACACACACAGACATGCACACACTACAGACACACATTAGAATGAGTGTGAGTGTAACTGGTGAAATGCAGCAAGCTCTGGGGCCGAGACCGTGTCGTCTCCTTGGCTCTGGTTCTTGGGTTCTAAGTGAGAAGTTAGCGCTTAGGTGGAGAGGTGAGCGGTGGGGCACCGGGCAGGCCTGTCCGTTTCTCTGCCACTTCCTACAAACCTATAATGATTTCTAAATTTGAAAATGTGCTAAAAAAGGGAAAGGACCAGAAAAGAAAGGGAGAGAACATTTTAAAGGTGTTTTGCGATAACAGTATAGAAAACATAATTTAATAAATACTTGGGTGAGTCTCTTTATTGTCCTGTTCCCTTATTCATTGCATGATGTTTCCTTTACTATTGTGAGTTTCCAAGACGAATGCTGATGCATCGCAAGTCACATCTATCCATGGCCCTGCCTGGTGTCGCGGTGGTGACATTTCTATCACAGGACTCGGCAGCAGTCTCACTTAAGCAGAGTGACAGCCAGCCAAGCAGCAATCTGCCATCCCTGGACCTGTCTGCCCTTCCTCCCTTCCTCTTCCCAGCACTCCCTGGTCTGCTTCTCTGTGGGGGAAGGATGCAGTCTCCACCTGCCCAGGCCGACCAGGGCCGTCACCGAGCTCACTCCGAGCTCCTCCCACCTGCGGGGTGTGTGGGCGTGGCCACCTCTAAGCACCCACACATTGTAACAGGCAATGGCCTGGACATTGGGAGAAATCCAGCAAACACTGTAGTGTGTGATCTGCTGGGTTGACTAAAACCTGACTATTAGAGGTCCGATAAAAGTAAAACGCACAGTCTGTCTCTAAAATAATTTCACATAAAAAGTCCTATTTCTTTACCTAATTTAAGGTAAATTATACCCAGTTGTATATGTCAGCCGAGGAGGCAAAGCTCAGAAATGAATCATTGTCTCTGCTTTTCATTTGGCTGGAAGTTGTGAGAGGTGGAAAGAAATCCCCAGAACCTGCGGAATATCCCACGGCTCCAGAGGCTTTACTTTGTATGAAGCAATTTCCTACATTCATTTGCGGGTAGTGTTAGGCTGGTCACAACGACTCAAGTCACAGTGTTTTCCAGAGAGATAGTGAGGAAAGCACATTGAACAGTAATGAAGCTGGTGCGCAGAGTTGAGCAGTTAATTACGGTATCTTCCACCGCACAAAGTGCTGACACCTTCAATTGTAGCATACCTAATAATGTTATTTGGAAAAATTGTCTACACCACAGATGTTCTAATTATTACATCACTTTGAGAAAGACCAGCTCGGTTGTTGCATATGCAGAAATTGTTTTCCACAGTTGAATATATTACCAGAAGATAATAAATTTTCTTGAATTGTAATTGAGATATTTTGTTGACCTCAAAACCAAAGCAAAGAAACAGGTTACAAATATAAATAAGCAGATATAAAGGGTTGCATGTGTTTGTAATCTAAGGGTGTGAACTCTATTTAGAAATAGAGGCACTTCGTACAGCTAAGCCTTGAAGGTTCTTGGCAGTGGCTTTGTCTCGGGTTGTCATTCATGGGCCTTGGGTCTCATTGGAAAGGCTTCGCTTTATACTTGCTTATATGTAATGAAAGCCAGGCCAGCATTGATCCTAAGATTATAGGCTGTCAAGCGGAACTGAGAGTGTTCGGGTCCTCATGTCAGTCGCTTGTTACCAGAACTTTCCTGCCTTCCTGTCTGTGGCTCTCCATGGTGATGAAGAAAGGATTCTTTTCAGTATTCAGTCACAATATTCTGGGAATTTCCATATGTCTGGCACATCATACTACGACCGGCAATAATTGTTCTTTAATTGTGACCGACAATCGACGAGACTTCATCCAAGATGGCGTGTTTCACCTGCAGAGTCTATTCACAAGGAGCTCATTGGCGCATCCTTTCTGCACACCAGCATGCGAGTTCCAGAAACAACTTTAAGAGCTGCTTCAGAGCCTGTGGCTGTGGAGGCACCTTTCTTCAGGTCTGACATGCAGACAAACAGATCCTCCCGTCCCTGGGGACACAGGCCTCCAGCCTAGCGATAAGGGATGGCTGATGTCAGGGCAGTTGTCCCCTGCCTCCCCTCCCCTCAACCTTCCAAGTTTATTTTATCTGTTGGGATTATTAGACATGGGGAGCTGAGAACTTCCAACTGACATGCCTTGGGTGGTCACCAGCAGGTCATAACACGGATATCCGCCTATTATGATTAAAATGCGGAAGGAAGGAACAGCCCACTCTCTCCCATGCTGCGAGTTCCCTACCACCAAGCTCTTTGTGCTACTCTTACTATGACATTATTGTCACAATAGCAGTCTGACAAGTGACCATTAATGAGTACCTAGAGGTTTATGATTTTGACTCTTCATAACCTCTGCAGTAACCCACTCAACACAGAGAAATAAACCATCACTTAGAGAAACACAAGCATGCTTTCTAGGCAAACTTTTGTAGTGTCAATACAGTTATTAGGGAAATTTTGTGGTGCTATGTGACATGCTTTTGTCACGTAAATGTACAAATTTGCAAGCAGTCATTAATAACACTACGAAAAGAGCTAAGCGATGCCATTTTGTTATGTGACCACACAAGCTCCTTGTAAGCTCATGAATGCAGTCCTCATTTTACTGCTCTCGTGTCACAGACAAGGGAGCCTGGCGACGCAGGCTGGCAGGTGCAGACAGGGCTCTGCGTGCCACGTCACTCGCGCCTTCCGTGAGGCTCTGCCTTGGACTCAGCAGAGAACTGATTCCACACAACTAAGTTGCGGAAGCCGCAGGCTCCCCAGCCTCCCTGCCCTCTGCGAGCACTTTGCCCGGGGTTTGGCACCACACGACTTATCGGAACCCAAACCCACTGCACGTAGTCCATCTTTCCCAGCGTATTATAGAGTAAGGACGGTGGCCTCTCAGCGGCGTCTCGTTTTCAGCACCTGGACAGTTACTCAGCACGAACTAGGGCTCGACCTCTTACATCGAATTTAACTTACATTCACAATAGAGAAATTCCATTTCTGATCACGACACTAAATTACCTCAAAAAGTAAATCGTGCTCAAAGAACGCAGAGGTTATGAGATGATTGAAGAGAAGGAGGGAGGAAGCGAGGGAAGGAGGGAGGGAGGGGGAAGGAGGGAGGGGGAAGGAGGGAGGGAGGGGGAAGGAGGGAGGGAGGGGGAAGGAGGGAGGGAGGGGGAAGGAGGGAGGGAGGGGGAAGGAGGGAGGGAGGGGGAGATTCTATTTGAATACAGTGGGCCTCATTCATCCAGAAAGATCCAGCTTTTCAGTTTTTATATTTATCTCATGTGCTCCTGTCAAAAGTTAATTCTATCATAACGTGAATGCATTAAAATTCACATGGAGAGATATTTTGATTTAGAAATAATACGGTTTTCAAATAAGCTTAGCATTCTATAAGCATATATTTAATAAAATTGACAAACTAATGCAAATGATCTCATCTATTCATTATAAGAGCTGCCAAGTACACTTAGGAATAACATAATACTGTCCGCTGAGCTAGGAGATTAGTATGACTTTGATTTTTCTTCCATCCTTCATTTGGCCACTGCACCCAATGCAGAGTCAGGTTTGCACAAGCAGCTTCCCACTGCACGCACATGCACGCCTACTGGGTGGCGAAGCAACACGGGAAACCACTCGTCCCTGAACATCTGCCCCTTCCTCACATCTTGCCATTTCACAAACCATTTGTTCCTCACCTGTTGGTGATGAATACGCCAAACATGGAATTTTCATAATTGCATAATCCAGAAGCATCAAGCCCAGTGCAGGGAAGGCTTACAAGTCATGGCACAGCTCAAAAATAAAACTTCTCTAAAACAGCCACTGGCTGATTTACCGTTTCATCCTGGTAGTTGCCTGGGAGGAAGACATATGACGAAGTAAATCAGATGTCTATTTATATTTACATACAAGGAGATTTGAACATTGCATTTCTAGCCAGAGGAAATTTTACATTGTTAATGCTTCAGTTGGAAATTTTATATTGTAACTGATCAAGGTACTTAACACTCTGTGGAAATATCTCTGCCATTTGGGGAAAATACTGCTCTATGTTGAATCCACTTCAATCAGGGAGAGAAATAATGCTTCTGTACTCCTTTCGGTTTCTAAATATTCATGTACCCCTTCCTCCCACGGCCATTTATTTCTAAGGAAAGAAATGGTAACCACGTGTTTTCTTTAAATATTTTGTGGAAATGGGTTAGAAGCTAAAACAGCGACATAAGCACTTCTCAGAGGGTTGCGTGGATTTAATCTCTAACAGTTGTCATTCAAATGGACAAACAAGTAGGTAAAACACTGGACTGAAAAATTCTACTATTGCCTGGTAACCAATACCGTAAAGACAAAACAATATGACCAATGGATTCCCAAGAGTTTTAAAGTGCATGCAAACCATCATTTAGCTGATACTTTGATCTGAAATTTTAAGCTTGTCTGATCATGGCGACGGGCACAGTTGATGTGTCTGGAAGTGGAGAGATGGGTTTCCGGTCTCTGAAACCCTCAGATGTGGTTTGAAGGGCCAGATGTGTTGTCACGCAACGATGACCAGTGGTAGCATTGATCTCTGGCCCCTGCCACCAACTGATGTCCCCATTCCCTGACGTCTTCTCCTTGGAAACCCAGCCCCTCAGGTTTCTGCCTTTGCTTCTCTCTTCCCTCAAATACTTTATGCTCCACTATTCCTTCATTTCCCTGCAGCATGATGACTCACATGGTTTTGTCAGAAATCCTCTCTGGTAAGGACTAGGACCAAAACGACTCGAATACGTAAGCAGCAGTGTTTCGGAAGGGTACCACTGGGAAAGAGGGGTTTCTCGTGCGTTTCCTTAAAAACCATATGTCCTGCTCCTAAGTATTAAGGTGTAAATTGATTACAAACTGGGGCATAGGTCTGTGCAGAGATTTAAAAATTAAACGTGGGAATATTTTATATTGCTCTAAATTGATATGCTTGCTTTCTATGGTACCTCACAGCATGTACCGTCAGCATACAGAGTTCTGCTGCTTGTTCATTAAACTGGTCAGTGCATATTGAATGCAGCCTGTGCCCCAGGCATAGGTACTGGGGGGGGAGAAGGGGGCTTCTGCTGCACCTCAGCTCAAGGCACCTCATCAGGAACACTGCAAGGGCAGGGGCTGTTTCCCAGAAAGCCTCTTAGGACCCAGCTTGGGACGGGGCAGCATCAAGATGGGAAACTGTGGGCAGGCTGGGGGCTGAGGCTGGTTCGTGACTGAGTGCAGAAGGAAGACGCATGGAAGCTTCTAGAAAGCCTGAGCTGCCGTGGACCAGGTCTGATCCACTAGGAGAGCAACGTGGTGTATTAGTTCATCAGACAAATAGCCCATACACACACACACACACACACACACACACACACACACACACAGAGATATTAATTATAGAAATTGGCTCACATGATTGTGAGAGCTAACAATGCAGAAACACGTCGCAGACACCCCCAGAAAATAACGTTTTACCAGCTCCCTGATCATCACTTATCTCCAACAAGTTGACACATAAATTAACCATCACAGTCCCTAACCATCAACATAAAATACTCTTTCCTGTGGGCCATGGATTACAAACTTCAATCCAAATTCCCCAAAGAGGAAAAGAAGAAGGAAATCCTACTCATTCTAAAAATGTCAGTGAAAAGAAACAGCGTATACACAGTGAAAATACAGAAAACAGAATACTAAAAACAAATAAACCAAACGAAAATCAGAGTCCTGGAAACCCAGGATGGAGCTGAATATGCATTAAGCTGTCGTTTTGTTATTACAGCACGAAAGACCTTCCAGTCAAGACTTCACAGCACTGCAGCCGTGGCTGGTGTCTTGGTTACAACCTCTGAGCCCAAACCATCCAACTAAGTCATTTCTGGATTTCAGACCCACAGCAACTGAAAAATAATAAATGTAAGTGACTTTAAGCCACTAATCTTTAATGCAAAAATAGATGAGTAACACAAATGGAAGAGGACAGTAAAATAAGATATATATGTATATACAATATATGAATATGTAGGTATATGCGTATGTAATTTAGAAAATACACACACGTGCACATTAGTTGGGTGTGTGTATGAATTTAAAAAGAAAGAACAAGATGTCATTTTTTTCACAAATAAATGGCAGTCTACACAGATTACTTAATAGGTCACTATATAGATTACTTAACGTATAGACAAAATCAGAAAAAAATAAGTTGTGTAGTAGATTTGCTTAATACAAAATTGATATGAAAAGTAAATGGAGTTTCTATCTATCAACCACAGTTAGACTTTGTAATTTTAAATGGTAGTGTAAATAGAAAAAAAAACCCAAACCATTTACAACAGAATGAATATCTGATACCTATAACTAATATAAAGAGAGATGCATGAAGTTTTTGTTAAATTATAAAAACGTTATTTAAAGACATCAGTGTAAAGCTCATAAAGACATGTATTTCATGCATGCATAGAGAGGCTCAATTTCATAAAGGTGACAGTGATTCTGAAATTGATTGATAGACTAAATTCAATTATTATCAGGAACCATAGAAAGATTAGGTAAATTGGAGTTCTTCCTAAATTTATAGGAAGGAGAAAAAAGCTAATATAATACCAACACAATTCTGAAAATAACACAGTAGAGAACTTACGCTGCCAGAGAGAAAGGTTTCCTAAATAAGACACAACATGGATAAGTCTAGAAAAAAAGATAAATTTATTTTTCCTAAAATTTTAAACTTGTGAGTGATGGTACAAAGTGAAAATACAAGCTACACTGTGAAGAAGATGATTTCTACTCATGTTGTGACCAGGGCTGAGGCTCCAGTCCAGTAAAGGGTCCAAGCAAATCTAAGAACAGCCTAACAAAGACTAATAATGTGATAGGAAAAAATAAGCCAAGGAAATGAAAAGGAAATTCGAAAAGAGGAAATTATGTTCCCGAAATATGATAATCATTGCAACCTTATTAGTATGCAGGGAATAGCAAATTCAAAACAAAGTGAGACAAATGCAACAGCAAACAAATTGCAAATAAAAATAAAAGGTTTGCTAGTGCTAAACTCTTCTACTCGTTTAGATTAAGTCAAATCCTGCTAACAAAAATTTTGGACGAATATTAGCAAGTAGCTGCTGTATTTGAAGATACTCTGTGACACACCTGTCCCCTTGCAGGTGTTGAAACTAGAAAAATGTATGCATACATGCTGTCAAAGACATTTAGTACCTGTGCTCAGAGTTAGAACAGAGAAATATTGGAAAAACGTTTCTATCAACGAAAGAAAGAATCAGTAACAGTACTTTATGTATGGTAGCTCAAACGAACGAGCCTAAAGCATACTATATGACAGCACTAAATGTCAGACGCGTGTTCAGGGAGAGACGCACGTTGCAGAAGTGTTTCAGTCTGTTGGGGTGACGATGAGAGAACACCACACACGGGTGACTCACAAACAACAGGCTTTTATTTCTCACAGTTTGGTGGCTGGGGGTCCATGATCTGCCGAGGTGCTGGCAGATTCAGTTTCTGGGGAAAGTCCTCTTCCTGGCTTTCCGATGGCCATCTTCTCTTTCTGTCCTCATTTGATGGAGAAGGGACTCTAGTGTTTTCCTCTTCTTATCTCTTCATGGGGAATCCACCTCATGACCTCACCTAAACTTAATTACTCCCCAGATGCGCCACCTCCAAATACCATCAACATATGATGGGGGGAACACAAACATTCAGTCTATAGCAAGAGAATACGTCAATGTATCATTTACTGAATATTCTTAAATCAATCATCAGATCCTATGGTTGTGTGTATAAGTAAATTGTTTAAAAATATTCACGGGAAAAGTCACTAGAGTTCAAGATAGGGAGAAAAAAGAAAAGGATGAGGGAGAAATGCACAGACATATCTGTTATGTTGATTTAAAAACAAAAAATCTGAAGCATACAAATACATGGTAAAATAATATTTGCCAAAATATGGGGAATAGGTACACAGCTATTCATTATAACAGCATCTTCGTAGGCCTGAAATGTTTCAGAATGAAAGAGGAGTTCTGTGCAAGTGGACCTATTGTGAAACCTGACGGAACCCTCGGCATGTGGCGTACGGCCCAGTCCTTAACGCAGAACCTTGAGATGAAGGACTGTGGAGCCGAGCTGCCCTTTCATCACGCTGCGACCACAGAGCTGGGAAATCTCGAGTCCTGATGATGGGAGAAGAAGGTGTGGGGGCTCTGCAGGTGTGCACTGGAATCCCACCACGCAGCTGTGGAAGCCCGCCTGCTCTCTGCTGTGACCTCCCTGTGTGCTGAGCCAAGGGGACCCCATTCCTGCTGTGACAGCAGTGTGCACGACCCCCGAGAAGGCTGTTCCAGAACACCTGGTGTTTGCTGTCTGGCCATGGGGTCCTTGTCCGCAAGAAAAGAAGGAATCCATTCATGAGCTCTTCCTCAAGTCTCAAGGGAACGAAAATGTATTATGGAACTGGTATTAATAAGAACTACAGAAGGAACAAAAACCCATAGACACAGACAGGAGTTTAGTGGCTACCAGAGGGTAAGGGATGTGGTGAGGTAGATGAGGGTAAAGGGGGTCAAATATATGGTGACAGAAGGAGAACTGACTCTGGGTGGTGAGCACACAATGTGATATACAGATGATGTAATACAGAATTGTACACCTGAAACCTATGTAACTTTACTAACAATTGTCACCCCAATAAACTTTCATTTTTTAAAAAAAGAATTACATGTGCTCCTTTTTCCATGTTCTGAAAGGCCAGAGATCACCAGGGGTGTATGTCTAAGGTAATTTGATTAGTCAACTCTTGTGATACAGATTTAAAATCTGAGTCAATGCTAATACATAATAATCAAATAAAGATATTTTAATCATGTGTATATGCATGCTGATCAAGCCTGAACTGACTTTTTTCTTTTGGAAGAGAAAGAGAAATAAACTTGGGAGTCATGAATCAAACTGAGCAAAAAGGAGCAGCAAATGTCCTGTTTCCTAATGATGTGATTAGACGACCTTTACACTGGTTTATGAGGCAATAACCCTGTTCCTGGGGGATGAACTATAAGTCTGAAGGCCTAGTTCTGTGTCCTAAGAATAAAAGCAGGATATTTCCTCACAGAATAGTTCCTCAGAACCATTACTGCTGTAATGTTTTCATGGGCAAATCCTTTTGTTCTTTTTCAAAGGCCAAATGAGCTGAATGTCCAGTTTAATGGGTGTACTGTCCCTTGGTGTCCTGTGACTGTGATGAGAGAGGAAACAGGAAGTTTGTGAAGAAGCTG
Organism: Rhinolophus sinicus; assembly: GCF_036562045.2. Classification (NCBI taxonomy): domain Eukaryota; kingdom Metazoa; phylum Chordata; class Mammalia; order Chiroptera; family Rhinolophidae; genus Rhinolophus; species Rhinolophus sinicus. The sequence goes on from NC_133754.1 coordinate 1,179,328, forward strand.
GGCAGTGACTGAAGGCTGTGAAGTCTAGTAAGTGGCCGTCTCTTAACGCCTTATTTTCGTTTTGAGCAGCATATAAAAGCCATACAGAGCCAGTCGGTAGCAGGAATTGCCTTACTAGGGATAAGCAAAGTCGAGGTCTTGGTTTTTAGCTAACCTATATAGTATTTAGTTGTGGCCAAGTCCAGTTTGATATTTCAGTCCAAGGCTTTATGTTACAAAATGATTAAACAGAAAGAAAAATTACATCTTAAAACATGCCATGGAAGACTTGAAATATCTTAATTAATTTACAAACAGTGCAAGCACAGATTTAAATTTCATGTTTTCAGAAAAGGGTGTAAAATGAGTAATGAAAAGATAGTAAATAAAAATGTCTATGAAGTATTGCAGAAACTGCAATAACAGTTTCTCCACTAAGAGTGATGGTGAGGTAATCTGATTATAAACACGGAGGTCAAGAATTTTCATTACACAGGTAGCTGATGAGGGAATCCTGTATCCAGACTTGAGGCAAGCACTTGAACTGATAAAGCTAGTCTGCTTGGAATACTTGATTTTTCATTATAGGCTCAATAATAATGTGATTAAAAAACAAAATTACATTTAAATTGTCATGTTGTGGTCATGTTCTTCATTCCAGGGGGGAATGGAAACTATTGCCATCTCTGAATTCTTATGGATTCCACCCGGCACTACACCTTACCTAAGAAATTGAATTTGTGCCTGAAATAAATGAAATTATTTTGACACACTTATCATAAAAAAGACATAATGGAACCTGATATGTGAAAGGTTATGCTAAAGTAGCATTTTGTGACTCACTGCAAATCCTGCTGACAGAGTCACATTCCACAAAGAGTGTTGACTGATGAGCCATTTAACCCAGGCAGTGCCAATGGGAAAACTCGGAGCACGAAAGGACGGACTCGTTTCTCATGTGCCTTGAGAACTCAGGAAGTGTGCACACATCTCCCTCCCTGGAGCTTTCCCTCTCCCCTGGAAATGAACAAAGATCCATACTGCGTTTTCGTGACAGTGACCCACATCAGCACTGTCAAAACATGCGAGCAATGTGGGAAATGCAAGGGGAAGAGCAAAACTGTCAACAATCTCACCATTTAGAAAAAATACCGCTGTCTCCGGGCACGCCAGCAGAAGCACACAGCCAGAGCAATAGACAGAAAAATAGTGAGGTACTCAGCAGGGTTTAACAAATGTGGGATCATACTCCATACAGGGTGTTTCTAGGATCAACTTTAATTTGAAATTATTACAAGCAAAATAGAAATACAGATAAACGAAACAGTGAAGTTAAGATCCATGTGTTTATTTTAAGGTACACACTTCTAAAAGATATTAAAAAGACAAACTTATTATGAAACTATGAAGAGGGTTGTAATCATTATTTGTAACTACAAATTTCCATTTTCAGGTGAGTGACCACCTGCTATAAAGTCAAAGGATTAAATGCTCATCTCAATTCACTGCTATTGATCAGCTTTGTCCCTGTGGAGGGCAGCGGCCTTGATACTGGAACCATAAAGCTCACACTTGTTTGTCTTAGTTCTGCATCAACACAGACTCGAATGCTCTCCTCCTTGCTGGATCACGCCTCTAGCAGTCTTGCCTTCTTCATTTTGTTTACCTTCACTTGGTTGGCCTTTACGGTCATTATACTTCCATCAAGGTTTGGGCCTGCTTGGTGCTTCGGTTCTTCAGTGAATGTCAGCTCTCTGTTGTCTCCTTCACTTGTTCTCATTCTGTGAGGACAGTTTCCTACTCAGATTTCTTAAACCCCCATGCTCTTTATTTTGGAGACGTATTTCCCAATTTCCCCCACCAGACTTTTACAATTAGGTCTCATTCCTCTCCTGGTCTTATGTGATCAGGATATATTGTTCTCAAGAGTTGAAGAAATCTCCCCTGGATGCCATGTATCCACCTTAACATGTGGCTCATGCTGGATGTGTAAGGAAGAGTTAACAGGCCATGGCTATGCACACCCTGCGTTTTCCTAAGAAAGGCCCGTTTCAGCACCGGTCTGTGGACAGCTCCTGGGAAACAAGTTTTGGAAGGTTCTAGTATTAGATAGAGTTTCTGCAAGCCTGAGGCTTTGAACCTGCTGGGCGAGTCAGTGCAGGTGTTTTATGCTAACAATATGATTGATGGCAAGCACCGGCTGTCCTCCTGGGCCCTGGACCTTCAGTCACAGAGAGCAGTCACAGGGTGCCACACGCCTGTGTGATGGCTCCCCAGTGAAAACCTCAGGCACCGGAGCTCAGGGGCAGCCAGGTCGGCAATAGTGCAAATGCATGTCCTCCCACCACTGGGAAATGAAGTGGGAGGGGGGCGCCTGGACGCTGGAGCCAGGTTTGCTGAGAACTTTGTCCCACGCACCTTCTTCCCCTTTGCTGATTTGCCTCTTGTGTGCTTTGCGGGGAACCAGAACCACGACACGCATGTCTAACAAACGGCAATGCACAATCGTCGTAACTGATGGTATAGCGAGTGCTGATTGGGACTGAAAATAATTCCCAGAGGAATTTGAGGCAGCGCTTCCTGTTTCTCCTAATCTCGGGAGAGAAAGCTGTCGATAGTCTGGGCCATGTAGTTAAACACACAACTATTCTCTCTAGAAAGAATCTGAAACATCTCTTTGTCTTTGACCTTCATTTACTTAGATTATATTTGCACAAATGCCATTATGAAGTCAGGAAGCAGTGACTTAACCGCTGAGACACAGGCTGTTCTCCAGCGGGTCACCTGGACATTTAACAATCTTCAATTTGCTCTTTGTACCTACGTACAATTCTTTGGACTTGTGTCTCTGTAGTCTGCTACACACTGAGTGTTTGCAATCACCCAGAATTCACGTGAGATCCTAACACTCGATGTGACAGTATCGAAGGTGATGACCTCCCCAGCGTCAGAGCCTGGCGCGCAGGGTCGGCCCACAGCATCTTCCTTCCGTCTTCAGACCCGGGCAGCCCCCTCCCAGACACGCAGTTCACAGCTGCTCTCTATACACCCAGACTCACAGGTGACCTTCTGGGTCTCTCCCAGCAAAACGGTTTTGGAGAAAGGAATTGGGGAACAAGTCGGCTCCGATTCTCAGGGTCTCCGCAAATCCCCGGAGGTGTCATGCTCTGTCCCTGTGCTCAGCGACGCGCCTGACCTGTGGTTTGTGTAGTTCCTGACTGTCACCCTCTCTTCTCCCCAGCCGGGCGAGCTTGTCTGTTCCTTGGTTGCCGATACCCATGCTCTTCCCAGCTCCTCTGTTTCAGAACCCCCACCTTTCTCCCGCTATACAGGAGGGAACTCAGTCGCTCCAGCTTGCCGACCCCTCACCCTCCACTCCACACTGTCTGCCTCCATTCTCTCTCTCCTCCCGGGACGTGACTGGGCTGGAATTTGATGCCACCAATGTCACAAAGCATAGTTTCAGTTCCTTTATTTTTTTGCTTTTATTATTATTTGCAAGAGCTCTTCCTTGTTCTCTGTAGACTCCATAGGAAGTTGCTCAAGACCGTTCCATGGAAAGAATGAGCTTCTCCCTGCTGGATCTCTGGCTCAGTCACAGACCTTTGTTATTTTCATGTCCCTGTCCCACATGTCCCCCTAGCTTTTCCATTTCCCAGTCACTCGCTCAACCGTCAGCTGCTCTGACACCCCCAGAATCCTGTCCTGTTCACATCTCATCAGAAGGCCCAGCTCCATTGTTCCTCTTCTTTCTCTGTGGAACCTTCCAGCTAACCCTGCACCTGCTCTTGAACCTTCTAGCTTCCCTTTCATGCTTCTGGTTGTAGGGAAGTTTTCAAGAATAGTCTCACTATTACCATAAAACAACCCTATGCATAATTTCCAGTTCATACAATAAAGCATCTTGCATTTTTCTCTACTTGTAAAATATGTCTACTTTCCACAAATTAGAATCATTACTTTGGAAGGACAAGATATACAGTATAACTTCAAGGAAAGAGCAAGACATTATTTCTGATCATTTGATATAAGTGACAGTTAGTTTTATAGTTAATTTTCCAGACCTCTTACTGCTATTTTTATTAGCCAAAGTATCATCATATTTGAAACACATCATACCTTAAGTCACTAAAGTCCCCAGTTTAAACTGCTAGTGAGTCCCCAATATTATCTGTGAGGTCTGTCTATTCTTCTGCTATGGTCACAGTAAATCCAATCATTGAGCTTTTTCTGTTTCCTTACATTTTAAATCATTGGTTCCTCCCTCAAATATTGACAGATGGCTTTGTCCTGAGGTTGACACAAAGAGAATGACACTGTGTGTGGCCCTGAAGAGGCACTGCTCGTGCAGTGGGAGGGCTGATGGCCAGTGACATGTTACACTGACCTTCATCCTCAGTAAGGATATGGAAAGGCCGTCGAGAGCGTGGTGGGTGTCCATTGCACCTCGGAGTTTCAAATCACTGCATGTCTTGTTTCTTAAACCCTCCAGGCTTCTACAAAGGGCCTCCTGGAGACATCAGCCTTGTTTGGGGTGTCATTTTCAGGAGCACAGCTGAAAGGTTCTCTCCCAGACATTCTAACAATTTCATAGGCATGGAATCCTCTATTCTATTTGTCTGCTTAAAATCACTAAAATTTTGTCACAAATAAACTCTAGCTATCCTGCTTTCTTACTTGCAGTTGCATTTACGAGTATACCTTTATTATTTCCCTAATGCCTGTGTTTTACTCCCACTACAATCCTTAAAGAACAATAAAGAAGTTTTTATAATGCACAGTTGTTGAGTTTTGTCAATGTTTTTATGCATTTATTGAAATGACTATATGACTTTTTTTTTCTTTAGACAATTAACACAGAAAAGTACATTGTCTGACTATCACATGTTAAATTAGTCTTGCATTGATGGATTATTAAACCCACTTGACTATTTTTCTTTTTATTTATGTTGGGAAATACTGGACTCATAAGTCCCCTCCTCTTCCATTTTTCTGGAAGAGAGTCTATCAAATTGCTATTTTGTTCCCCTTAAGTACATGACAGAATTGACTAGCAAAATCATGTTACCTATGGTTTAGTTTTGGAGAAGTTTTTAAATACAAGTCCAATTTCTTTCATAGACATGGGATTATTCAGGTTATCTATTTTTTCCTTGAGTGAGTTTTTTCGTGTCTTTCAAAGAATTGGTCCATTTCATCTAGGACGCTGGCATTGACTATTGATGAATATCGAGTTATTCCTACCTATGCTTAGTCTTAGGTGTTGTAGTGAGGACACCCCCCACCCCTTCATTCCTGAGATTGCTAATTTGTGTCTTCTTTCTTTGTTTCTTGCTTAGTCTGGTTAGAGTTGTATCATTTTTATTGTTCTTTAAAGAACTTTGAGTTTTATTTATTGACTAATTTTTCTGCTTAAATTTCTATTTCTTTAGTGCTCTTAATTTTATTGTTTATGTCCTCCTACTTGCTTTGGATTTAATTTGTTTTTTCCAACTGTGTGTGTGTGTGTGTGTGTGTGTGTGTGTGTGTATGTGTGTGTATTATCAAAACTATTTTCAAATAGGCTTTACCATATTTTGAAACATAATGTTTATGATTTTGATGGTATTAAGTACATTCTCAGATAAAATATATTTATTTATATACATATTTGTAATGTATTTTAATGTTTAAATACTATACACAGACTTTATAAAGAGGTAATGACACTTAAAATACTGTCATTTTCAAACAGTTTTAAAATTTCAAGTATATATATATATATATTTATTTATTCTTATTATTTTTTTTTTAGTTTTCTTGTGGTAAATTTCTAATGCCTGTTAGTTTCCAATAAATGAAAAAGCTAAATACCAAAGCAGAATTCACACTGATCATATGATCAGGTAAAAAGAAAGATGGGTTTTTTAATGAAATCATAAATGTCATCACACCAAGGATAAACATCAATATTCTTTAACAATTAATTAATAATTCAAAAGCATTGTCAAAAATGAAAGCAATGATTACCTGAGATGATAATAAGGGCTTCCTCTAAGTTGATTTATGATACACTCACACACACAAACGCGCACACACACACACACACACACACACACACACACAAAGTACCAAAAATGTATACACATTTTAAGAAAGGAAAACTGTATTAAAATTGTGATACTCAATATATACCAATAACAAAAGATGAATGCAAGTCACGTGTGACTTCTGCAGTTACAAGAGGTGCTCAAAGTGGGTCCCATCAGCGTCCAGACACCTCTGATTATGGTGAACTACTGCTTGAGCATAGATAACATCTCTTAAAAGTGTGTGTACATTCTTTGGCACCCCTGATATATGTGTGTATGTGAAATGTGGACAAAAGAATAAGAATTAAATATTAGAACATGAAACTTATAGAATTATAGTAACTAAAATCAAGAACTAACTGTTCTTAGTACCCCTTTATGACAACTATATTAGGTAGGTACAAAGGTAATTGTGGTTTAAAAGGTTGAAAATAATTGCAAAAACCACAATTACTTTTGCGCCAACCTAATAACTATACCGGAATGAATATCCTTGGCTTCTATACTCAAGAAGATACTTTTTAAAAATGTTGACCAGGGAAAAGTCTTAAGTGATCAAACTGTTCAATCTTGGCACTGTCTTTTCCAATCTATCTACCTCAATTTTATTGACAGAGATGGTTATTAAATCACTAAATTCTGCAGAGAAGCAATAATTGAGTTTCATATAACAAATATGTCACCCAGCAAATGTCTCTCTGTCCAAAATAAGTACAGACATGTGCCAGGCACCATGCCAGACATGACTGATGCTTTATTTTATTTCCATAGGTGCTCATTTTAGCAGAACTGTCGCCCTCTGCATCGTAACATTAAAATTATTGCCCAAACTCCCACTTTTGTGACTGTGTTATAGCAATTTTAGAAGCATTTTAAAAAATTGTAACACATAAGGAATAAGCCATTGAGTACTTAGCCACACTGTAACTAGAGAAGGGATAGTGGTCTCTCTCTAACTGCTGTGTGAGCAGAAAGCGACACCACTTCCAGGCACACATCTTCTGCCCAGTTAACGATGCGAGGAATTCTTAAACCATGGAAAGTATTCTCTGTTGTTTTATGCAGTTAATACTGGGACTGAGGAAGCAAAGCATGCTAGACAACGGGCTGGTGTGGGTTTGCTGATGAGGAGCAGTTGGGGGGTAGTGAATGGAGGTTTGAGTCTTTTTGACTTCAACTACTTTGATTTAAATTGAGGACGTTGGGATGATGGAGTAAGACCCATCAAGGCTGACCCTTCACACAAAACGGGATGAAATCCGAACTAATTATGAGCAGCTTCCTGAGGCCATAGGGGAATGAACAATCAGGTGACTTTGGTGGGGAGTCCACATTTCCAAGAGGAAGTATGAAGTACGTTCTTTTTTAAAGCACATTTAGTCCTGAGACATGCAGAGAGGGGATTGCAGAAGTCTCTTTGCCCATATCTCTCACTGTTCATGGGAAAATACAGGTGTGAAAAAGACACAGTGGGTCCACTAAAGACAAAAGATCTAAAGTGAGACTGGAGCTGCCACCTAGATTTTCAGTTTGCATGAAGCCAAGATAATTACTAGAACAAAAGAATCACCATGCATAAGGGAAAAGTAACAAAGGACAGAGTCTTCACAATTCACCATTCATCATGTTTAAAGTATAATTTTAAAGTATTTGACATATGATGAATTTAGAAAATAGACTATTTTCAATAGAAGGGAAAATGGGCCAACACTTACCTCAAAATAACCCAGATGTTGAAACTAGCAGACAAGGGTATTAAAGAAGCCATTGTATTTATACTCAATGAAGTAAAATAAAATATACTTTCAATGAATGCATAGGAAATCTCAGCTGAGTAATAGAACTGAGAAACTGTAGTATCTAAATTCTTAAAAAACACACAATAGGTGGACTCAGCAGCCAAATGTAGATGACAGAGAAAGGAATAAGTATAAAGACAGATCAATAGAAATGTTCAATGTGAGGGACAGAAAAAAAACAAAGATTGAAATACACATAAATGTGACATGGGAGGCCTAGTAGGTTTCATGAAGTGGTTTGATATTTCTACACATTAGATTAAGAGAGTTTCCTTCCTTCTTACTCCAGCTATTTCTGAAATTAGAAAATATAAGGTATCTTGTTTGCCATTAAAAGCAAGAATGATAGAGATGTGGCTATCTGGCCTGTTTGTGGCATCACTGAAAGGTCAGTGCTATTTCCTCATGGATCAGAGTTAGACAGTTTGATGGATGGAGTGGTGGTTAGGTTGGCAGCTGCATTACTGGGTGGCAGGACACATGTGTGAGTTGTGGACTGGGTATGTCCAGCAGGATGTTCAACGTGATACATTTTGCTGAAGTGAGAAAAGACAATTTGCAAGAAAAGATGGACTGGTGTTCCATTACCATGCACTAGAGTTCATGATTGGTTTATGTGCAATAGCTTAGACAATGTTGTAGTAACAACCACCCTGAAACCCAAGCTTTAATGGTGTAAATAATGGTTTGCCTTGTGACAAGTTTCATTCAGGTAGGACAGCTCCTAGCAATTACTCTCCACATGGTGACTCATGCGATGCCAGGATCTTGAACACATTGCCTCTAAGGTCACCAAAAAATGAAGAGAAAAACAAAAGAAAACAGTTTCTGTTTTTCATAAGGCCAAAGTCCAGAAAGTGCTTCTATCAATTCTGCTTATATCCTTTTGCTCAAAACTCACTCACATGATCCCAACCTAGCTACATGGGAAGCTGGACAGTTCTGTGTCCAGGGCAAGGACAACACATGGAAAACACATAGCACTGTCAGCCAAAATACTGAAAAGAAACTGGAAATGTAGAAAAGGTCAGTCTATGGTGGGTCTCAGGAAGAATTTTAAGAGAGAATATGAAGATCCAGAATCTAGAAATCTGTCCCTATAATATTATCCACATCACCTCATCTTTGGAAACTTCATATCGATTTTAAAATGTTGATGTAGGTCAGGGGTGGGCATCTTATGTCCCAGAGGCCAAATCTTAACTGGCTGGCTCTTGTTCTATGGCCCTTCAGCTAAGAACTGTTTACATATTTAACATATTTTTTACATATTTAAAGAGATATGATATGCAAAAGAAATAATATGCAAACTGCAAAGCCTGAATTATTTACTATCTGGCCCTTTATACAAAAATGCCTTTGATAATAGCAAGCACCTTTTGGTTATAAATTCTGAATTTTTAGAGAATAAACAATTCTGAAGATTATATATCTCTAGCAGATGAATGTTGAAAAGTTACTGTCACAGATGAGAAGATCCAGGTTATAGAGTGAGAGGAAAAGTGAGCTGACAACAGCCCTGAGGCCCATCAATATTCATGGATGAGTTCCTGGAAGACTCTGACACCAAGTGCTAGGAGATAATAGTAAATTGGGGACCACCATAGAATAGAGATAGGCGATTACATGAGAGAAGACACGTTTAATTTTAGCAGGGAGGTGACTCAGTGCATTGTATTACCTTTTTGTCAAATAGATTAAGGTGGGTCATATTTTTAATGATGATTTGAATGTGAATGAAGGAGAAAGTGAATAAGAATATTTTTGATTTGGGGAAATCCAAGACGGCAGAAGAGATCAATGCTGTGCCTGTTTCCATCCATGAACACATGAAAATTACAATTAAATTATAGAACAATCAACATGGAGAACCATCTGAAGTCCAGATGAACAGAAGTTTTATAACTAAGGACATAAAGAAGAAGCCACATTGAGACTGGTAGAAGCAAGGAGATGCGGAATGGGCCCCACACCTGCATGTGGTGAATGAGAAGAGCATTGTCTCGGTCACAGGCATGACCCATGAAGGAGCAATGGACCCCAGCCCCACACTGGCCTCCCCAGCCCAGAGCACTGGTACTGGGAAGAGGAGCCCTCACAATATCTGGCTGTGAAAAACAGTGGGGACTCTGACCACCCAGGTGGGACAGAAGGTGGTGGGAAACCCAGATGTGCTCTTAAAGGGACCATGCATAGACTCACTTGCTCGCAGGCACTCACCTTAGGCTCCAGTGGAGGGATAGTGACTTGGGGTGTATCAGAGGCATACTGGGGTGGGGGGGGCAGGCACACTGAAATAAATGTGTCTTCAAGATGTGGGCTGGAGGACAGTCCTTCTCTCATGCAGCCCTGCAGCCGGCAGGTAGGTACCATGTTTAATGTGTTGTGGCCGCCCCCTCCAACCAAATCTGACTCTGATTGGCCTGGTGAGCTATACAGCTCTGCCCTACTGACTCACTGGGACCCTGCCCCATCCCACTCTCCCAACATCAGAGGCACTTTCTTTTCTAACAGCCAGCTTGCAAAATATGCACTCTTTCTTAGAAAACTATTGGAGTCCACAGGCCCCCGGCAGGTGGCGACTGGCCTCTGTGATTTAAGACTTTTGCTGAGTAGCTTCAGGCTCAGTATTGGCACCAAACCAGGTCTACATTAACCTGGTGACCACAACCCTTCCCACTCTAGTGACTCCCGGAGACCCTGCCTAACTCAACTGCATATGGCACAAGGCTTTAACAGTGGTGAACTTTAAGGGAGCCAGCAGGTGGCAGCAGGCCTCGGGGTGTTCTGGCTTTTTGCAGAGTCACCCCAGGCCTAGTACTGGTGGCAGCCGTCCTTGGTTCGCAGCATGGCCTCTCCCATGCACCTCCAGGGCTAAAACAGGCAGCAAACAACCATGGATCACTTTGTAGCTCCTACCAGGTAACCTCTATCCAGTCACAGGCAGTGGCAGACCTGGCCCTGTACTGGAACCCCTCCCAAGAGGCCCCAGAACCAACATACTTGGAGGTTGGATTCAGACCACAGCAGAGCACCACCCAATTAAACCCACAAATGCCACACACAAACAGCCATCTCAACAAGCATCTGTTGAGTCTGCTGGGTAAATTCTACTCAGTGGGGTAAGCCCCCCACACAGCAACCTGTAAACTGTACATGGCCAAACCCCATAGCCATTCAGCCTGAGGGCCAATCCTACCCACTGATATGCCAACAACAACCAAGGCTCAACTACAACAGGTGGGCACATACAACCCACTCAAGGGACACTCCTGGAGCACCCAGAGCAGGTGACCAGGAAGACTGTGCCACTGGGCCCCACAGGGCACTTACTACATAAGGCCACCCGGCCAAGACTGGAAGACACAGCAGACATAATATGTAGAAACAAATACAGAGAGGCAGCCAAAATGAGGAAATCAAGAAATATGTCCCAAATGAAATAACAGGTGAAAACTCCAGAAAGAGAACTAAACAAAATGGAGGAAAACAGTCTACCAAAGACAGAGTTCAAAACACTTGTTAAAAGCATGCTCAAGGAACTTAGTGAGAACTTCAACAAAGAGATAGCAAGCATAAAAAAAGGACATAGAAACCATAAAAAAGAACCAGTCTGAAGTGAAGAATACAATAACTGAAATGAAGAATGCACTAGAAGGAATCACCAGCAGACTAGATGAAGCAAAGGATCAAATCAGAGATTTGGAAGATGAGGTAACAGAAAACACCCAGTCAGAACAGCAGAAAGAAAAAAGAATCTAAAAAATGAGAAGAGTTTAAGAGACCTCTGGGACAACATCAAGCGTAACAACATTCGCATCACAGGGGTACTAGAAGAATAAGACAGAAAGCAAGGGATTGAGAATAAATAATGGCTGAAAACTTCCCTAACCTGGCTAAAAAAATAGACATACAAGTCCAAAAAGTGCAGAGTCGCACACAAGATGAACCCAAACAGGCCCACACCAAGGCACATTATAATTAGAATGGCAAAGTTTAAAGACAGAGAGAGAATCCTAAAAGTAGCAAAAGAAAAGCAGTTAGTTACCTACAAGTGATCTTCCATAAAATTGTCAGCTGATTTCTCAACAGAAACTTTGCAGGCAGAAGGGATCGGCATTAAATATTCAAAGTGATGAAAAGCAAGAATCTACAACCAAGACTACTCTACCCAGCAAGGCTATCATTTAAAATTGAAGGACAGATAAAGAGTTTTTCAGACAAGAAAAACTAAAGGAGTTCATCACCACCAAACCAGTATTATTATTAAGAATGTTAGAGGGACTTCTTTAAGATGAAAAAAAAATCAAAATTATGAATAATAAAAAGGCAGTAACTACATATCTATCAATGATTGCTTTCAATGCAAATGGATTAAATGTTCCAATCAAAAGACATGGGAGGGCTGAATAGATAAGAAAACAAGACCCTTACACATGCTGCCTACAGGAGACTCACTTCAGATTGAAAGACACACACAGACAGAAAGTAAAGGGATGGAAAAAGTTATTTCATGAAAATGGAAAAGAAAGAAAGAAAAAAAAAAACCCAAGAAGCTGGGGTAGAAATACTTTCATCAAACAAAATAAACTTTAAAACAAAGGTTTAACAGGAGACAAAGAAGGACCCAATGATCCCACTTCTGGGTAATTATCCCAAGAAACCCAGATCGCTGCGTGGAGGGGATGTGTGTATCCATATGTTCACTGCAGCACTGATTACAACGGTCAAGATGTGGAGGCAGCCTGGGTGTCCGCCTGTGTTTGTGAGGAACTGAACAGACGCCGGGGAAGAAGCCACCAGGCCCCCTCAGCGCAGCCCCTCCTGGGGGAATAACCAGTATAAACACTCCTCCGAACCAAGGAGCCACGGGACCGGGGCCCAGGTAAGACAGAGCCCTGTCACGTGTCTCAGGGCTGCTCTGCTGGCGCTGTGTTCCAAACTTTTTGAGCAGCAGTCACTTCTGGCACCAGACGTGGTTAAATTGTGTACTATGTTCACGCAATGACACGTCACAGCGTGTACATTTCCAAAGAAACTGTCCTCGCGGGCGCACAGATAAGCCCTCACTGCCCCCAAACTCAGAGCGGGATGATTTGCGTTTGTCTGTCACTCCTTCACGGTATCTGTGTCCCGGCCCTTGGGAAACAGAAGAGTAGAAGGGGACCTGGGAGGCTGACACATAACCACTGAGAGGAGAAGGGAGAGCAGAGCGCGTGTCCTCAGGAGAGCTGACCAAGGGGGTACAGCGGGGACAAGATGACCAAGGGGGTACAGCGGGGACAAGATGACCAAGGGGGTACAGCGGGGACAAGATGACCAAGGGGGTACAGCGGGGACAAGATGACCAAGGGGGTACAGCGGGGACAAGATGACCAAGGGGGTACAGCGGGGACAAGATGACCAAGGGGGTACAGCGGGGACAAGATGACCAAGGGGGCACAGCGGGGACAAGATGACCAAGGGGGTACAGCGGGGACAAGAGGGGGCGGGGTAGGGGAAGGAGTGCTGATGCCCCCCCTGCGTGCTGGGGGAGCGCCCCGCCTGTGGCCTGCTCAGTCCTGCGGTGACTGGGGACCAGGACAGACGTGTGTGGTACCTTCTGCAGGTGTCAGCAGAGATTTACTTACGCGATTAGCTGTCATTAAGAACCACTGACTTCTTCCGGGGTTAGCAGAGGCCAAAGGGAAATCGATGCAGTGCAGGAGCCCGAGCTCTTGCCACATGTGAGCAGAATGCACACGGCCATGGAAACGAGGCAGGAAAGAATCTGCGGCTAAGATTCCTCTGGGATGGAGGGGGCGGGGCACGATGTGACCCCCCAACGCCGGGTTTAAGGGGCGCAAGGTCCCTGGAAAGTTTCTGCGAGCAGAACTCACACTAACTAACATTCTCAGAACCCACAGAGAGAATCGTGCCTGATTAGCTTATAAACTTTCAAACTTCCCTTAAAAACTAATAATCAGACTTAGAAGGGTTTCCATTTTTTGGCCTGATTATTTCAGGAGTTGCTTAAAAAAAGAAAAGAAGCTTCCAGTTAACTGATTAGGTGTGTATGCCAATCTGTTTGTAATAACCGTATGCTATTTACATCAGATGCACCCATCCTAATGCAGAGAGGGCTGAGCTTCACACACAGGTAGGTACGCAGCACCACCACAGTCCGGACAGAACGCTTGCTACGACCACCGTGCCCCTTTCTCCTCAGCCCCAGGCGGCCGCTGCTCTGCTTTCTGACACTCTACACAATCCTTGCTTTTCCTAGAAGTTCATGCAAGTGGAATCACCCCAGTATGTTGAACAGTCGGGCTTGTTTTGCTCAGCATGAGATTTCGAGATCACCTATGCTGACAGATACCACTTTTTTGGTTATTCTGTGGCAGAGCAGAAATCCAGAGTCCAGATAACCATTTCCACACAGTTCCTTCTGAAGTGCACTGAATTTTACCTGCAGTAGCTGAATGTGCTTCCCTGTTCAGGACCTTTAAAGTAGGCCCCCCAAATGAAAAAATAAAGCACACGTTTTTAACCTTGATCCTCAGTAGGAAATGTGTTTTTAATTGTGATCCCAAACACACACACACACACACACACACACACACACACACACACACTAAACATGTAGTCATAGAAGCATGTGCATAAACACATTGGGTTTAAATAACTGCAAAGTAGTCCTGAGCCACCACAGACCTGTCACTCAGAGCAGGGTGCCTGGGATCTGCTCTGGCCCAGTGTCTGTCACCGTCGCAAGCCACTGTGTGACCTCAGAACCCAGTAACGCTCCAGGATGCATAGTTTGCAAAGCCTGTATTTAGAATTTGTTCAAATCTTTATAACAAACAAGATTGTTGCTGTGTTATATGTGGTCTTCCATTGTGGTTTTGCTGTTGTTGTTGCTGTTGTTTTGTGTGTTTTTTAAATTTCAGCTTTACTGAGGTATAATCGACATGAAGCTGTACATTGTGTAATCGTTTTCAGTGTACATTGTGGTGATTTGATATACATGCACACACATGGAGGGAAGGATTCCTCCATCTAGTTAATTAACCCGTCATCATCGCACATGTTTATCTTTTCTGTTGGTTTTTTGGTGAGAACATTTACGTTCTGCTCTCTCAGCAGATTTCGAGTATACGATGCAGCGTTGTCAGGCACAGTCACTGAGTTGGCATCAGATCCTCAGACCTTATTCATCTTACAGCTGGAAGTCTGTCCCCTTTGCCAACCTCTTCCTGGCTCCCCCAGACCCTGGCGAGCACCTTTCTACGCATGTTGTCACGTGGATACAATCGTGAGCTGCTGATGGTTTGCCCGTGACAAGTGCGCTAGCTCACGTGCTATGAGATGAGTACTTGTCCCTTTTCCTCAGTGTCAGCTAATCCCTTGGGGCCCAGTCAGAAGACTTGTTTTTGCCGATTGCTGCTTCAGCTCAAAGCGTAATCCTTTGAGTGGTCAGTTACACTTTTCTGTTTGGGGAACTTTTTGTGGTTTATGTTCCATCCTGAAACTATGGGCCATGCAGGTAAGGTTGCGGAGTGTGGGAACCCTAGATACATACGAGGCTCATGTATTTTCATTTCCCCGTTCTAAGGAAATAGCAGTGACTGACAAATTAGTCTATGCTTGATGTAATAAATTTTCCAGTTTTTCTCCCTATATAGTTTCACATTTCATGCTTTATGAGCCTATCGGTTTGCTGGAAACTTTGTCCCTGCTTAGACTCCCAAATCTAGTGAAATAAGACAGTGCACTTATTTTTAAAAGATCAATATGAACGTTATGGTATTTCTTTAATAACTATGCATTTATTCTCTCAAGGCAAAGAGCCTGCAGTTTTCATTTATTTTCCCTTGTGAATCTAGGAGAAGGCAAGTTACCTAGTTAATGCTGAATGAATGCATTTAGCAATGCTATTACCTTTTTATTTTCTGTCCACTGAAGCGCACTGAGGAAACAATAGTGCCCAGTGACTTCTTATATAATATAAAGCAGAGTGCAGTGTTATGAGGTCAGTGCTCTGGGGGCATCGCCCTGGCTCCGCTGTGTTCTGGGGGCATCGCCCTGGCTCTGCTGTGCTCTGGGGGCATCGCCCTGGCTCTGCTGTGTGCTGGGGGCATCGCCCTGGCTCTGCTGTGTTCTGGGTGCATTTCCCCAGCTCGTCAGTGTTCTGGGGGCATCACCCCACCTCTGCTGTGTTCTGGGGGTATCACCCTGGCTCATCTGTGTTCTGGGGCATCACCTTGGCTCTGTTGCCTGCCAGCTTTGTGAACTTGGGGAGAATCATGAACGTTTCTGGGTCTTAGTTTTCTCTTCTATATAATGTGGGTAACAGTGGTACTCAACTCAAATGCTGTGATGATCAGATAAGTCGATATGTGTGAAACACCTAAGAGAATGTTTAGTAAGAGAATGTTTAGTAAGTGCCATGTAAGTGGTTTAAGTTTATCATTGTACAAATAACTGCATTGGAACACCCTCCCTAATCACCTGATCTGGCCCCCAATGACTTCTTTCTTTTTGCAAAGATAAAGGAAATATTGAAAGGAAGACATTTTGATGACATTCAGGACTTCAAGGGTAATATCATGACAGCTCTGATGGCCATTCTAGAAAGAGTTCCAAAATTGCTTTGTAGGGTTGACTAGGCACTGGTATCAGTGCATCGCTTCCCAAGGGGAGCACTTCGAAGGTGACCATAGTGATATTCAGCAATGAGGTATGTAGCACTTTTTCTAGGAAGCATCTTTCTCACATCAATTCCTAAGACATGAGCTTGTTTTCAAATTTTAAAAAAGGACCAACAGTGAATGTGATGAATTTGGACACATCAGAACACTAGACTAGGAAAATAAGACACACACCCGGTTCCAGCTCTGCCAGGACACAGCTGCTGTGGTCATTAGCAATTCAGGACCTTTTCTATGGCTCTGTTTTCTTGTGCAGAAAATACAGGATTGATTTTAGCTTTGTTCCCAAATAAAAGTTATCAACATAGGCACATTTCATTTTAAAGATATTCACCATTCTGAAGAGTTCATAACTTAAAATGTTCCTATCTTCTTATCATGGCAAAGAAAAGTCACTGACCAATACATTTTTAAAACACTGTGAACATTCTCTTTCCCGTGACTAGTGTGTCTGCCCACTTACTAGCCAAAACACCACACGAGCCGCGTCCAATAGGGGACAGCAGTACCTGCTTACCGTGTTTCCCTGAAAATAAGACATAGCCGGATCATCAGCTCTAATGCATCTTTTGGTGCAAAAATTAATATAAGACCGGGTCTTATTTTAATATAATATAAGACCAGGTCTTATATAATGTAACATAAGACCCGGTATTATTTTAATATAGTAGTATAATACTGGGTCTTATAATAATTTTAACTCCAAAAGACACAATAGAGCTGATGGTCGGCTAGGTCTTATTTTCGGGGAAACAGGGTAGTCTGCTGGTGCTGACCTTCCGCTCCCACCCCAGTGAGTAATTCACAGAGTGAGTAAACGTAAGAGCCCTCTGTCCTCAGTTATTTTGAAGGGTCCCAGGGAATGCAGCAGTCACACACCATGGAAGTGAATGTATTTCCTGGACTTAGTAAAATCTAAGTGGGTGTATAAGCCCCCAAATGTCACAGGGGAGCACCCACGGCTTTGCATGGTTAGGTCCCTAACGACAAGGCCTAGATGTGGCATGACAGGGTTTGGGTTGAAAAGCTCATGCTCCCAAGGGCCACACTGTTCTAAAAATTTTACTTGTGAGAGCTCATCTTATTGTCACCATGGGAAGGAGTAGAATAGGGGAAAAGTGCTATTTCTATTAAGAATGGGTGAGATAAAGCTAATGTAGACGTAAATGTCCAAAAATTACTTTGATTATCCTGTCAGTATGGTCTAGGACTTCCCAAATGTTCACATGTGAGGACATTAGAATTGAGTCCACGTGAAAACGCAGACATTGTGAACCACCGATATCATCATGGCAACCGCTGTATACGATGACCGACACGCTGGAGGAGTGAAGCACTGAAGTCACATACAGGGCACACTGTGTTTAGAAGAAACCTGTCTTCTCTGTGTGAGAGCTTGTCTCATGCGTGTCCGGTAACAAATAATCCATACTGAAAGATACCACCTCAAGTAAGTAAGGAAGACGTGCCCTCACCAGACTATGGGCCCAACAAGACTGTGTTTCCAATATGCACAGTGAAAATACGAAACAGAGAGCAGGAGGTGTTTTTCCAGACGAGTCAGTTGCTCAGATAAAACAGTATTCACCTCCTTCAGAGAAAAATTTTATCTGTGTCATATTTGATCTGTGTCTTGTGTTTTCTATCTGTTTATCTATGCCTTCCCTCCTACAGCGCTGAGAAACCTGGCTCAGGCCATTTACTTTCCCCATTAAATCCCAGTACATTGATAAAGCAGTGATGACCTTTGAAAATGTGTGTGTGTGCGTGTGTGTGTACCGTGTTATATTTTATTCACTGATTATTAGCTTATTTGTATTTTATACACCTTCTTGAATCAATTTGGAAAATTATATTTTTCTATATTATCTATGGTATCTATCTTTTCACAATTATTTGCAAACTGTTATATATTACATGTGTATATAAATGTGAATTACAAAGGCAATAGTCTTTAAAATATAATTATTCAAATTGATTTAATTGTAGATCTAATATCTAAATAAACTAATAATAATTTAATAAAATGTAAAGGTGGACAAAACATCAAGCACTTATTCAGCTCTCCCTGCCTAGAGTTTTCCATGACTGTGGAAAAAGTTAACATAGAACTAGCAAGTCAAAACAACAGACATTCGTTAGCTCACAGTTCTTTATGTCAGAATCTGGGGGCTTTGGCTCAGTTCCTTGGATGTGTCATTCCCAAGGTCAGCCTGGCTGGGCCCTCACCTGGGTCATGGAGGAAGAGTCCATGTCCACACCCAGGTTGGTGGCAGAACCCAGTCCTGTGGATGTGGGTCTGAGGTTCCCATTCCTTGTTGGCTGCCAGCTGGGGCCACTCTGGGCTCCTGGGAAGGGCCACATTTGTCGTCTCATGGATTCGTCCTCACACCTCAAGTCTTTCGGCTTCCTGTTCTTCCACCTACCAGAAGAAGCGCCTGCTCTTCAAGAGTTTATCTGAATGGGTCGGGACCACATGGGTAATCTCCACCCATTGGGGCACCTGACTTAGGACATTGATTTCATCTGCAAAATCCCTTCCCTTGAGTATGTAGGCTGGTGTCTGACTGAATAATCAGTGAGTGGGATCCCCTGGAAAAAAGGGGGAGAGCCAGAGGAAGATGGAGAGAGAGAGGGGCAGGGAGAACGTGAGCCTTTTTATTGTTGTTCTGTTAGTTGTTTTGGTGAACTTTCTTTTTTTTCAGGCTGGTTGTCCAAATTTCAAGCAATAAATATAAAAAATGAAATAAAATAAAAGAGCAAAAACTTCTCAAATCATTTTTTGAGGTAATTATAATCTTGATACTAAAATTGGACAAGCAAAGAACAGTGAAGGAAATTATAGGCAATTTCCTTTATAGTTGTATTCTTAAGTAGAATACAAATGACATGAATTCAATAGTGCTTAAAATACCATGAAGAAGTAAGGTTTACACCAAGAATGCAGGAATTATTCAACATCAGAGTACCTGTCAACATAATTCACCACATAATTTACTCAATGATGATAGTCATGATCATTTATCTAAAAGCAAAAAGCTCTCAATAATATCAGTCAGTCATGAAAATTAAAAAATATATGTATTCCAGACTAAGAATTCAAAGGAAATTTTTCAATATGATGAAGGAAATAAAAAAATAATCCATTTAGGAAGAAAGGAGGGAGGTCCCTATCACTGCACCTGCTCAGACAGGATGGGAGGTCCTTATTAGTGCATCCACGGGAAAAGGTTTACGGACTGGCAGGGAGCAGTGTTATTATTGGATACACAGAAAGAACAGGAGAACCTGCATTTGAATTTTTGAGTATTCTTGTTCTATTGACATATGTCTGTCAATGAAGATATAAATACACAACGTTTAACAATGAATCCTAGAAAAGTGCTACACACCTCATTGCTGAATATCACTACAGTCTCCTTTGAAGGACTCCCCTTGGGAAGCTATGCACCGACACCAGTGCCTAGTCCACCCTTCAAAGCAATTTGGAACTCTTTTTCTGGAATGGCCATCAGAGCTGTCATCATATTACCCTTGAAGTCCTGAATGTCTTCAAAATGTCTTCCTTTCAATATTTCCTTTATCTTTGAAGCCATTGGGGCCCAGATCAGGTGAGTAGGGAGGGTGTTCCAATACAGTTATTTGTTTACTGGCTAAAAACTCCCTCACAGACAGTGCTGTGTGAGCTGGTGCATTGTCATGATGCAAGAGCCATGAATTGTTGGCAAAAATTTCAGGTCGTCTAACTTTTTCATGCAGCCTTTTCAGCACTTCCAAATAGTAAACTTGGTTAACTGTTTGTACAGTTAGTACAAATTCATAATGAATAATCCCTCTGATATCAAAAAAGGTGAGCAACATCGTTGCAACAAGTTCACAAACTTAATTGTCAGATCTCATATGTGTTATTGTGCTGATGTATATGCTTATTTTCTTTTACATAATACATATTTATCTAGTGCACCTTTTTACTAGGAAAAACATATGCTATCAGTTTTAGAAGGAAAAGATGAGTCAAGGGAACTATGAATGCTGCTGACAGGAATATTTCCAAAAGCTGGAAAAATAATTAGCATCATTGGTCCTACGCAACAACAATGTAGAAAAAGGATTTAAAAGGATCCAACCAAACAGAATCATTTAGTGGGACGCAACATCTTTAAATGATCCTACAAATTAAATTGAAATGCAAATAAAGTGAAAGGAAGAAAAATTACTTGTGAAGGCTTCGTGCCACTGGGTGTGATGGGCACGGAGACTCTAGGAGAGGAGTCGGGGCTGAGCGCGCGGAGAGGAAAGGCGGACGCATCATCTCAGATGTGACCCGGAGTTCCCACAAAGCCGTGGGTTCACAGACTGCTCTGCCGGGTTAAGACAAGACCTCGCCAGTGTGAGAAGCTGGAAAGGGTGCCTGGCACCTGCCTAGCAATGACGCTTGCTGGGCAAGGTGGATGACAGTGCTTGGGATGACAAACAGAATCTGTATTCCAAAGAGGCATATTTACAGTGCGTATTCTGGTCTCCTACAATGTACAATGATAAACTTAAACCACTTACATGGCACTTAGTATTTACTAAACATTCTCTTAGGTGTTTCACACATATCGACTTATCTGATCATCACAGCATTTGAGTTGAGTACCACTGTTACCCACATTTTATAGAAGAGAAAACTAAGACCCAGAAACGTTCATGATTCTCCTCAAGTTCACAAAGCTGGCAGGCAGCAGAGCCAGGGTGATACCCCCAGAGCACAGATGAGCCGGGGAGATGCCCCCAGAACACAGACAAGCCGGGGAGATGCCCCCAGAACACAGCAGAGCCGGGGTGATGCCCCAGAACACAGACGAGCCGGGGAGATGCCCCCAGAACACAGCAGCGCCAGGGCGATGCCCCCAGAACACAGCAGAGCCAGGACGATGCCCCCAGTACACAGCAGAGCCAGGGCGATGCCCCCAGCACACAGCAGAGCCAGGGCGATGCCCCCAGAACACAGCAGCGCCAGGGCGATGCCCCCAGAACACAGCAGAGCCAGGACGATGCCCCCAGTACACAGCAGAGCCAGGGCGATGCCCCCAGCACACAGCAGAGCCAGGGCGATGCCCCCAGAACACAGCAGAGCCAGGGCGATGCCCCCAGCACACAGCAGCGCCAGGGCGATGCCCCCAGAGCACAGCAGAGCCAGGGCGATGCCCCCAGAACACAGCGGAGCCAGGACGATGCCCCCAGTACACAGCAGAGCCAAGAACACAGCAGAGCCAGGGCGATGCCCCCAGCACACAGCAGCGCCAGGGCGATGCCCCCAGAACACAGCAGCGCCAGGGCGATGCCCCCAGAACACAGCAGAGCCAGGACGATGCCCCCAGTACACAGCAGAGCCAGGGCGATGCCCCCAGCACACAGCAGAGCCAGGGCGATGCCCCCAGAACACAGACAAGCCGGGGAGATGCCCCCAGAACACAGCAGAGCCGGGGTGATGCCCCAGAACACAGACGAGCCGGGGAGATGCCCCCAGAACACAGCAGCGCCAGGGCGATGCCCCCAGAACACAGCAGAGCCAGGACGATGCCCCCAGTACACAGCAGAGCCAGGGCGATGCCCCCAGAACACAGCAGAGCCGGGGAGATGCCCCCAGAACACAGACGAGCTGGGGAGATGCCCCCAGAATACAGCAGAGACGAGGTGATGCCCCAGAACACAGACGAGCCTGTCCTCCCCGGGGCTTACCCGAGGGCTGGAACCGAAGGTATCACCCTTATTAAACGGGTTTGCTTTAAAATGTGGACATTATCATTTCAGATGCAGCCACCTCCATATTCAGAATTTCCTTTTACATTAAGAAAAGAACAAAAAAAAGAAAGGAAGAAAGATACCGTATTGATCAGTAGATGGCAAACTTGCTACACCTAAGAGCTGAGTTTGGTTTTCCGTTAGAAGCTTCACATTTTATTCCAAAACACTATTTAAAGCTTCTTGAAATTGGCAGTATATTTAGTTTATTGTAAAATTCACCCCTCGCTCTCATAGTTGATGCGTGCATGTACATAAAAGTTCCAGTCTTTAAGATATATGAAAGGAAAATTGAATTTCCAGTTTATATAAACAAATGCCACTTTTTTAACTGATAAAGTAAATGAGTGTTTTATTCTTATTAAATCTTTCATCTCCTTGCAAAGTATTCTCTCCAACAGTGACGGCACATAACAGTTCCACCTCTAGCAGACACACATGGTGGCCAGAAATGACCCACAGCCCTGCCATGGCTGCCCACTGTCTCCTTAGGCCACTAGCACAGTCTTAGCTACGACTTTCATATGTTGCAACCACACAGCAAGAGAGAATTTACACATTGAGATTATCCACAGAAAAGTAGCAAATAGGAATTCAAGAAACTACAAGCAGAATTAAATTCTTAAAAAGCAAATTAACATGACTGAGGAAATTAAGAGGCAGCCTGAAGACTTATACACTTTAATTGACTGTGATCAGAAATACGTTCTGGGCTTTGAGTTGTTTTCTATTTTTTAAGGCTTTTGACAGTTTGAAGTTTGATCTGAAAAGATATTGTGACTTCTCATTGGCAGTAAATAGCAATTTCCCCTAAATATTTCAGTGGGTCTTTAACACTAAATTTTATACTGAAAGGTCTAAGTCACAGGAGAGCGAGAGGGACTAGTGCTGTGAAGATGAAACGAAAGTCCTCGCTGAGAAATAAGCAATTGTAGTGAAGGGCAAGATAAGTAAATGTTCCCTATTGTGGGATGTAAAGAAACAGTCAGGCGGAAGGGAAGTGTCTGGCTTATGCAGTTTAGAACCACCCCAAGCGAAGAGGCATGAAGCTACAACTGTCTTATTCTGATGTCGGTGGGTCCTGAATGCAGGCAGCACACAACATGGTGGCCGTGCCATCTCCGTGGTAGCTGGGCACCAGGTAAGGACAGAGCGGAGTGGCTCAGTCATGGCAGTGGGCTGGCTGGTCCTTCTGTTTCCCATGTTGTGTCTGTTGATTCTGGGATGCTCAAAATAGCTTCTTTGTGCTTTTGATCGGCATTTTCCTGGTGTTTAGCTTGTGCCCTGCTGGTGGGAACTTAAAAAATGGTGCAGCCACTATGGAAAACAGTATGGCGGTTCCTCTAAAAATTAAAAATAGAATTACCATGTGATCCAGCAGTCCCACTTCTTGGTACTTATCTGAAGGAAATGAAATACGTATTTTGAAGAGACAGCTGTACCCCCATGTTCACTGAGGCATTAATCACAACAGCCAAGATAAACAACCCAAACGTCCATGGACAGACTAACTGATAAAGAAAATGTGTTTTATATATAAAACAGAGTGTTATTCAGCCTTAATAAATAAGGCACGGTAACTCTACTGTGTCTTTTGTGACAACATGGATGGATCTGGAGGACATTCTGCTGAAATAAGCCAGCCATAGAAAGACAGATACTGCTTGATCCCACTTACACGAGGAGTCTAAAATAGTCAGACTCATAGAAGCAGAGAGCAGAGTTATGGTTGCCAGGGGCTGGTGGGAGGGGAAGTA
Source organism: Rhinolophus sinicus (assembly GCF_036562045.2). NCBI lineage: Eukaryota > Metazoa > Chordata > Mammalia > Chiroptera > Rhinolophidae > Rhinolophus > Rhinolophus sinicus. The sequence continues at coordinate 1,203,414 of NC_133754.1, forward strand.
AGGAGCAGTTGTTCACTAGATACAAAGTTTCAGATACACAAGGTAAATGCATTCTACAGACCAGCTGTACAACACAGCACCTACAGGTAACGACATGGCACTGTACACAAAACATCTGTTAGGCAGACAGACCTCATGTCACGTGCTCTTACAACATAAAACAAAACAAAATCCAATAAACGAAGAAGCCCAGGGAAGCTTTTAGAGATGGATATGTCTACTGCCATGACTGTGGTGATGGTTTCACGGGTCTTTGTATGTGTCCAGACCATCAAATGGTATGTATTAAATGTGCACAGCATTTGTGTATCAACTCTACCTCCATAAAACTGCTGGAAAACTGGCTTCTTCACTTTGTGTCTGGGGTCCTCACATGAATCCTTTGCACTTTGTCATAGCATGATGGTTTCTGCATTTGGAATTTACACGGAGCCTGGCTTCACTCAAGCAAACAGTCTAAGGTGCCAAGAGGGAAGGTGTAGGACTTATATGACCTGGTCTGGGAAGTCCCAGGTTGTCCCATCTGCCACCATCAGTTAGCAGAGAAAATCATTAAGGCCAGCCCCAGCTGAAGGACAGGAAAATCAGACCCCTCTTCCCAGTGGGAGATGTAGCAAAGAATTTACAGCCATCTTTAATCTACCAAAATAAGTATGAAAAAGAAAAATCCAGTGAGTGCATAGTGAGATTAGAATTCTGGCGTAGAGAGTTTCAACGCAATGCTTCTGACAATACAATTTGACATGTAAAATGGATAGGTAGGGTTTTCTGCCCTGGAGGAGCTGAAATCATAATGTATTGTAGCCGGTGGGTGGTATTATCAGCACATACCATTATCTCATGTGTATCAAGCATTTGCAGTTTTTAGAACGAGATTTTATCTGCCATGTGCCTGGCAGAAAGCACTCACCTCTTCCGTCTCAGCCTCGTTCAGCTTTCTCACTGATGAGAAAAGAAAAGAACTGTCTAACTCCAGTCATATCCTCTGGATCACATTGACCACAGGTTATGAAAACTTCTGTGCTGGCCTTTTGCAAATTAAATGCATGATTTTCAAGTGCAGTCATACGATGTCATCACACACATATATTTGTTTCTTTTCATTATTTTAATAACACTGCTATTTTTGTTACAATATAGTTTGACTCCACCCATTCTTATTTTAGGAAAAAAGGATCCTTTTGGGTTAGAAATGCCCATCCTTGGCCTCAGCTCAAAGGTCAACTAGACGAAAGTGCACAGACTGGTTGGGAACGTGCTACGCCCTCTGTGATTACAGAGTTTCTTGGCTTGAGCTCCTAACGTGCTGTCAGAGTAGGGGTCCTGCTGAGCTGCCTCCCTGTGTCTTTATCTAGAATGTGACCTGCTCCGAAACAGCAGGCATGGCCTTGAGATGACACTTATAATTTATCCCATCTTTTCCGTCTAAGTGAAGACTTAGCAATATATGTTTCCTATCCAGTAAAATTCATATTCTCATGAGACTGATTTTTCAGGGGGCATTATTCTAAGTGATGTTGCAATCTTACACTTTCTTCTGATCATAAATGAGTGACTGTCCTATGTAGTTTTTTTTTCTTTTAATTTATTGGGGTGACAATTGTTAGTAAAATTACATAGATTTCAGGTGTACAATTCTGTAATACATCATCTATAAATCCCACTGTGTGTTCACCACCCAGAGTCAGTTCTCCTTCCATCACCATATATTCGATCCCCTTTACCCTCATCTCCCACCCCCCAACCCCCAACCCCCCTTACCCTCTGGTAACCACTAAACTATTGTCTGTGTCTATGAGTTTTTGTTTCTCATTTGTTTGTCTTGTTCTTTTGTTGTTTTTGGTTTATATACCACATATCAGTGAAATCACATGATTCTCTGCTTTTTCTTTCTGACTTATTTCGCTCAGCATTACACTCTCAAGATCCATCCATGTTGTCACAAGTGTTCCTATATCATCTTTTCTTACCGCCGAATAGTATTCCATTGTGTATATATACCACAACTTCTTTATCCATTCATCTATCGAAGGACATTTTGGTTGTTTCCATGTCTTGGCCACTGTAAACAAAGCTGAAATGAACATTGGAGCACACGTGTCTTTAGGTAGTTCTTAAGCATTTGGATGGGATGGTCACTTATGGTAAACTGCAGATGAAAGAACACGTCCTTGGGGCGGCCCGGTGACTCAGGTGGTTGGAGCACCGTACTCCTAAGGCAGAGGTTGTCGGTTCGATTCCCACATGGGTCAGTGAGCTGCACGCTCTACAGCTAAGACTGTGAACAATGGCTTGACCTGGTGGTGGGCTGCCGTGAGCTGCCGTGAGTGGCCGGCCGACGACTGACGGCCTCAGTCGAGGGAGCGCAAGGCTCATCATATCAACATGGGCTAGGGAGCTGCATCCTCCACAACTAGACTGAGAAACAACAGCTTGAACCGGAGTGTGTGGGGGGAACACACGGACATGTCCTTTAAGATATATAAAAACACACATTCCTGAGCTCTGGACCTCACTCTAAATTCTGGTGTAATATATTCTGAGACTGAGGCACAGTGTCCATTTAAGTGATTCACGTGAGTTCATCGAGCTCCTGTCAGAATGTGTGTCTAATAGGACCATCTTCTGATGCTGGGCCGATGGGAGTTCTAACACACTCTCTATATCTTTTATAAAAGCATCTCAAACACTTAAGAAGCGATTGTCAGATCAAGCCAAAAATATTAGGAGGTGACCAACCTCTGACAGAAAATTGCAACATTTTGTTTTGAGTCTTGTTTCCTATCCAGTTTAATTTGGGTTCAAAATGTGAGTGCCTTTCAAACCGATAAAGACAAAACCTCAGCTTGTGTGGATTATATATACAGGGGGTACCAAAAAAACATATACGCATTTTAAGAAAGGAAACAACTATGTTAAAATTGTAATACTCAATATATACTTATAACAAAAGATTAATACGAGTCACATTTGACTTCTGCAATTATAAGTGGTGCTCAAAGTAGTTCCCATCAGCGTCCAGACACTTCTGATTACAGCAAACTACTGCTTGAGCAACATTGACCAAAGTGTCCACTTGTGCACATTATTTTGGCTCCCCCGGTATATGCAAGTGCACTACTGGAACTCAAAACACTAATGCTCCAGATTTGAGCGTGCTAACTAGCTTCAGAACCACGTGACTGCAGAAGTCTTTAACTAACCTCTTGCAGTGAAACAATAGCTAATGTCCCCTAAATGCTAAGTGATGTCAGAATGTATCTGGTCAAAGTTAAAGAGCATATTGATCGAAATAGTTAAATATATTTTCCTTGAACTTATTCTTCCTACGCTCCCCAATTTGAAAGTATAATTATAGATATAGGAAAAGTATAAAGGTGGGCATAAAATCAGAGGGAATATTGCGACATTTGCATTGTGGAGCGTTCTAGAAGTTCATTTTATAGAGTACTTTATGTAGGTAATACTCCTTGCACCTGTTCACAGGAAAGCACGCATCATCTCCAGGAAATAAGACAGAGTGGCTGAGGACAGTGAGCTTGGTTGCATTTCCCCACAGCCATTCCTGTCCTGCCTGCTTCCTCGTGACACCATTTCCACCTCTCACGAATCCTCCCCACTCCTCAACGCACAGTCAAATGCCATCCCTCTCTTCCACTCAGATGACGCAGTCCTCCTTTAGGATCCCTGCATGGTCCCTTTCTCTCTGGATGCCGGCGTTACCTGCCTCATCATGGGCCTGAGTTGTTTTCATGCTGGGGTCTTTTCTCCCCCTTAAGGGGAGACTTCAATTTTCACTTTGTGCTTGAAAGATTAAAAGGTAACTATAAATCTGTGACAGATGCCAGCACTTGGAACGTAATGGCCTTTCTCTTCTCCCAGCACCCTCTGTCCCATTCACACCACGCAGGAACAGCGTGAGGTTTCCTGAGACCTTCCTGCCAAGTCATGTTAACTCTTAGCTCACCAGTGACCCCACCCGCTGTTCACACTGTCACAGCGTCTGTCACATCACATTTTAGACATTCATCTGCTTGTCTCCCCAGCAGTTCAATGAGAATGGGGACCTTTAGTTCTGCTACCTTATCAGCACCCAGCATTTTCTCAGCTTCAGAGTTTCGCTCCTAATATTGCTTCAACGTGCAAAAAAATAAGCAATGTGAAGTTGTTTACTGTATTAACTTAGAAATTTAGGATTGATTCTAAGGTCTGTATTTGGCCTGCAGACACCTCTCAGTTTTTTAACAAGGTGAATAATAATGACAGTAGCCAGCATGTCTTAGGCACTTCCTGCCCTCGCTGCCTGCGGCTCAGGGATTTCTGTGTGTCATCTCACTGAATCTGCCTTACAATGTTTTCAGTTCAAAACAGCTGTCAATCTAACTTGGCTGTTGAGGAAACAGATTCACCAGAACCAGAGCTCAGATTTAAACTCTCGGCCTCCAGGATGACTCACCCAACAGTCAGAAGCACCCCTGCTTGCTCCCACAGGCACCTGGAAACCTGAACTCCCGGGTGTCCCTCTCTTTGGAACCAAGTCATTAGAATTCGGCAGGAGAGAGCTGTGGGCTGGGGAAGTAGGGCCCATGACACGTATGCACCCTTCACTGTGTGCGGCACCAGTAGAAACGCTGGTACATCATGTGCCGGCTAATTCTTCCAGTGAAAACTGAACATCTGAAAGCTATTTCTCCATTTGCTTTACTTTTTTTTTTTGATAATTTAAAGGCTCATTTAATTCTAATTTTTTAAACTAGTTTCATTTTCTCCTGCATGATGAAAGCAGGGAAGGAGAAAATTTTAGCTGGAAAGTGTTATTAATTTGGATATGTAAAAATGGAAATATAATATGTATCTTCAACTCTAATATGTCTGATCTATAAATAGTAAAAAAACTATTCGTGTTGCTATAGCAACTAGGAATTTTCTTCAACATCTTGATTTTTTTCCACTGGCTTCAGTTGAGATGAAATTTTGATAGTATGTTTTCCAGCCACAAAGTTACCCCTATAATCCCCCACATGACCAACTTGTACAGCTTCCCTCAAATGTTTGTAGGTGGCACTCGTTGATTTGAAACTTGACAGGACTATTGAAGTATACAAGCAATATACGGCCATAAATGAACCACGTAAAGCACACACAAATTGCTTTGGAGGAGAAAAGAACACAATTAAGTAAAAGGATGCAACATGATGGGTCACTCCAAAGTGAATTTTACCCAATCACATTTAAGGGAATTTTCCAAAAGGCAAATTGAGAGAAACATAAGGAAATTTTGTAGAAAATAAAAAATGTGGAGAATGTCTTCAGACATAAGGAAATCGACACCGTGTGACAGGAACGTCGCTTGGCATTCCTTTGTTCTTTTTCCAATTGTTAAACCTCCTGATGAACATGAGCAGACCTCACTGCCTCGGAGTCCGGGACGGCGGCGGGTCCCTTCCTTCATTGACCAGCAATACTGACTGTCTCCTCAATGCCACGCACGCTGGTAAGTCCCACGGCCTGGCCCTGAGCGCTCCATCTGCCCATCGCTGTCCCCGGCAAACCCTTATCCTCTCCTCGCACCAGCTTCAGGGCTGGGCAGCTGGAGCCTGCGAGGAGGGAGATTTGCTGAAAGTTTCCACAGCGTATCTGACACCTATTGATCTCGAAACAAAGCTGTGATCCTGGTCCAGTTCCAAGTGTTTTCTTAGCGGGACTCATTGTGGGCGACCACTCTGCCCTGGGTCTGCACACTGGCGGCGGTCAGACAGGACAGCTAATGACGGACCCCCTCGGGGTTGCTTCAACCAGCATCGTCCACACAAACCCGGGGAAACCAAACCCGAATTTCACGGAGCTGACGAGCAGATGTTAGCACCCAGGGCGAGGGCACTCCTACGCCCCCAGTTCCCTCTTAAGGAAACACGGCAGATGGCCGCCCCGCTGAGCCCGTGACCCTGTGCCCCTCCTCGGACCCCAGGCTCGGGACAGGCGGCGTCGCCGGTGTTGGCGCTGTGGTTGCCCCCCTAGTTTGGGCTCACACATGATCCGCGCACGTGCTGGGCTGTAGTGACCCCTCAGCGCTGCCGAGAGACACGCCAATAAACGAATACCCCTGGGCGTGGAGAAAACCCGCCCCCCCCCAAGGAGCAGCCCGGGGTGGCCCAACTCCCACTGAGAACCGAGTGGCGTCTGAACCCGGCGCCCACGCCGCTCAGAACACTGACCCGCTGCTTGTCTGAAGGTCTCGTCCCGCTCCAGCAGCGACGTGCACGGTCCGCGCTGCCAGTCGCCCCAGCACCGCCCGTGCTAAGGAGGCGCCTTCTTTGGCACCTGTTCTGAGGGAGGACGTGGCCTCCGAGCCCTACCAGCCACCCGGCCTGCCCTGCCCTGCCGCCCTCCTAGCCAGCCGCCCGCAGCTCCTCCTGCGGGCGCTCCTCCTGCGGGCGCTCCTCCTGCGGGCGCTTCTCCTGCGGGCGCTTCTCCCGCGGGCGCTCCTCCCGCGGGCGCTTCTCCTGCGGGCGCTTCTCCTGCGGGCGCTTCTCCTGCCGGCGCTTATCCTGCCGGGCGCTTCTCCTGCGGGCGCTCCTCCTGCGGGCGCTTCTCCTGCGGGCGCTTCTCCCGCGGGCGCTCCTCCCGCGGGCGCTTCTCCTGCGGGCGCTCCTCCTGCGGGCGCTTCTCCTGCGGGCGCTCCTCCTGCGGGCGCTCCTCCTGCGGGCGCTCCTCCTGCGGGCGCTCCTCCTGTGGGCGCGTCTCCTGCGGGCGCTTCTCCTGCGGGCGCTTCTCCTGCGGGCGCGTCTCCTGCGGGCGCTTCTCCTGCGGGCGCTCCTCCTGCGGGCGCTCCTCCTGCGGGCGCTTCTCCTGCGGGCGCTCCTCCTGCGGGCGCTCCTCCTGCGGGCGCTCCTCCTGCGGGCGCTCCTCCTGCGGGCGCTCCTCCTGCGGGCGCTTCTCCTGCGGGCGCTCCTCCTGCGGGCGCTCCTCCTGCGGGCGCTCCTCCTGCGGGCGCGTCTCCTGCGGGCGCTCCTCCTGCGGGCGCTTCTCCTGCGGGCGCTTCTCCTGCGGGCGCGTCTCCTGCGGGCGCTTCTCCTGCGGGCGCTTCTCCTGCGGGCGCTTCTCCTGCCGGCGCTTATCCTGCCGGGCGCTTCTCCTGCGGGCGCTCCTCCTGCGGGCGCTTCTCCTGCGGGCGCTCCTCCTGCGGGCGCTTCTCCTGCCAGCGCTTCCCCGTGGCCGCATCACTCCCTTCCTCCACGCCCGTGGCTTATCCGACATCAGGACAAATGGCCCTCTCGCCCTATAATTAGGAAATACCCTCTGTCTGCAGCAGACCGTTTATGCATCGCTCCCATTCTACACTCCATTTTATGTGAGCCGTGTGACACGAGAGATACTTCGGCAGTCACTGTGCAGAGGCGCTGGTGTCTGAGGACAACGCTTGAGAGACCGCGGCCCTGGGACTCGGAGTCCCTGACTTAACCCCCAGCAAGCCGCAGCCTGTCTGCTGCGGGAGGGCAGCCTTGTCCCGCAGCCACAGGCAAAGCCTCGTAACCCTGTGGTCCCGCCTGTGAGGTCGCCCAGAGGACGCGGCCCCACAGGCTTTCCTCACTGTTTCCAGCACGCGGAGGACCCCCACGTGGGTGAATCCCCCCCCCCCCACTGGATTCTCCTTGATACCCCATTGCAGGTCCCTTTCAGCTCCCTAACCTACAGAGGCTGCTGGGCTCCCCAGGTGCAGCCTGCGCACCCACCCCAGTTACGTTCACGTTCAAGGACACCACACCACGGCACCCGGCCCCACCTGAGCGTGAGTGTCCAGGGACTCGATCAACACAGACTCGTGCCCACTGCACCTCAGCCCAGACTCCACGTCCAGGAGAAGTGAGGCCTGAGGTGTGGACCCAGCCCAGGTGGGACCTCCCAGAAAATACGGAAGTAAACAAAGAGCACCCCAATCGTAGAGCAACAGTTTCTTCTCAGAGCTTTCGTTTGCGTTCAGCAGACACAGAAAAGAAGGCAGAGGGTGAAACAGCTTCCTAGTGAAAAGGGGACGGCTTAGGCCTGCAGGTCCATGGGCCTGGGGCCTAGGATGGAGAAACTGAACAGGGCGGCCCTGTCATCGGCCTGGTGAATGTGTGAGCCTTTCTCTGAGTGTTCCTGAGTTGTATGTGGAGACAGAAAGGCTGGGAACCTGGCAGTCACAGACCAGGTTCTGAGTCTCGGTTCAGGGCTCGTGTCTGCAGAGGTTTGGGTCAGAGTTTGATTGCCACACACAGTCTGATCATCACCCTTTGTACGTTTTCTCTCTCCATCTCTTCTGAAAACCAACATGGCGGGGTCCTCACCCCAGTGGAGCAGCTGTTGAACCTGAACCTTCCATGTGGGGTTCTCCTCAGGGCACTCGTGGGGCTCACGACCCCATGTCATTCTTGGCACAGCTCAGTTGTCAGCTCCTCAGGGAGGCCTTCTTTCTTTCTGTTTCCCAAAGTATATTCAGCCACAGCACCAATCAGTGCTGGGCACACTGATGTCTGTTTCCAGTCTGTCTTTCTTTGTCAGAGACTCACTGGGTTGTGTCCGCTTGACACCTAACAAGCATCTTAAATTTAATTTGTCCAGAGTTAAACTCCTGACTTCCCTAAACCCTGACAATCAAACCATTTTCTCGCTCACCCTCACCTTCTAACAATTGGCAGCTTTGATTTCCAGTTGTTCAGTCACCAGTCTGAATTTATCTTTACTGAGAGGGAGCTAAGAGCGCTTTACAAATAGTAAACACAGCAGTAAATAAAAAAACAAACAAAGTAAATCTACTCTGTTGTCTGTATGTCCTTGACAGAGTGGAGTAGAGAAATTGCCCTGGGTGTGTGAGCGGCTTCTGTTTAAGTCAGTGATGCTGCAAAGGGCTGCAGTGAGGCAGGACATGGGCTGATTCTCCAGGATGGGAAGCCCGGGGCAGTGACACAGCCACAACTGGTCTGCGTACAGTGCTTGAGTGTCGTCCCCTGTGGACCCCACAGGTCACGGGCCCCTCTGTAAAAAGGAAGAGCTTAGCTCTTTTCTTTCACTCTGGCTGGCGTTTTTTTGCTCTCAATCCTTCCTTCACCTGCTCAGTCTCAGGAAAACCCTGGTTTCTGCCTTCTTCTCTGACCCCACATTCATTTCCTCTGAATCAGGATGGGTTGATGAGGATTGACCCAGCTTCAGGCTGCTGTCAGCACTCCTGTGGTCGCACGTGGACTCCCACAAAAGGCGGTTGATGTGGGCCTCAGAGTGGTGGGTGGGGGAATGGCAGCGGGGACGGTGGGGACCTTCTGGTACAAAGTGGCCCTGACAGACCCCTCAGTGCTTACTCGCTGAGTGGACTTCGGATGGCGGTCTGTTGGGGATGGGATGAGAATCACTACAGACAGCAAATGGTGACAGTGGTGAAGGGATGCCGTCGGCAATGAGTGAAAACCTCTGTTTCCCCAGACAACAGAGTTTTCCTGGATGTGACTCCCTGGCATGTTTTAGATAAAGGCTTGGTGAGAGTGCCACATACAATTGATCAAAGAATTGGAAAGGTGCCCTAAATACTCATTTTGTAGAAGGTAAAATTGAAGAGTATTTTTTAATCTTCATTTTTAAAGGAAATCTCTTTGTCCTTTCATGTGAGAAGGCAATCGGTGCTTTTTCTTTCATCCTACACAGAATTAAATTACCAGTTCCCGATAAAAATATCTACCTTCCAACCTAGGTGAAAACCCCACTTGAAACTCTGAACCTTGCCTGAAATAGATGTTTGGGGAACAATAGAACAGGTATTCTAGAAGAAAACCTAATGACTATTGACTAAAAATTTATTTCAAGCCTCTTTCTGTCTTCGTGTATATTATGTGGTTGTAATGAAGTATGTGAGACAGAAAATATACTTAAAACATTTAGTTTCCCAAGGAATTCATTTTAATTCTTAGCATATATGAGAGACGGGCAATGGCTTTGATTTTTTCTTTATGATTTTTGCTCTCTTGTGTAAGTTTGTTTCTTCCATGTAGTGATTCTTTCCTTCTGATTAACAAAGTCAGAAAAGTCATATTAACTGCCTGGGTCAACTAGAGATGTTTTTCACACAACATATTTACGTATTGAAAAACCTCAAGTTTCTGTCTTTTTTCATCTGAGAGATTTTTTTTCCCTTAACATTTTTAAAACTGTCAGCTAGTGGTGAGCAAAACTGACTGAGAATGGAGAGAGAGAGAGAGAGAGAGAGAGAGAGAAAATGAATGAGAGGGAGAGAAAGAAAGAATGTAAACACTCTTTGCCCTTTACATAAATGGCCAACACTGTGGACCCCGGTTTACAGAAAGAGTTGGAAGAGGGGGAGTGAAGACTCCCCAGAAGCATGGGAGGCTCAAACGATGCAAAAATAGTACCCGATGCCGGTATTCGTCAACCACAAAATCTAAACCCCACCATTAGGGAAACATACATTTGTTTGAAAGCTTGTATTTTCAAGTGCAAACATTTTGGGAAACAAGCTGATAAAGAGACTCAGGATTTAGAACGGGGTTGGATCGTCAGATTCCATTTCCTTTATCAGAGGACAGAGAAGGCAGTTAAGGAACAGGGTGCCTTTGCATGTTCCTTTGTGGTACACGGATGAGGGAGGCAGCATATTTACCGAGGAGATGCCCAGTGGAACTACTGTGCCCAGAAAAGGAGTCACTGCTGGGGTCACAAATCCTGGTGGCATTTGACCCATGGGCTTGGGTAAGATCTCCGAGGACACGAGAATCAGTAGAAGAAGGAACAGTTCTGACGAGGCAACTCTGAGTAAAGCGAATACTAAGAGATGGAGAAAAGGGAGAGTCTAGCGGTGTGGATTCAAAACTGGAGCCAGTGAGCTTCAGGGGAGACCCAGAAAACTTGGGTGTCCAGGGAGCTCAGTGTCCGGATAAAACAGAGCAGTGGGTGGAGATGTAACTCACTGCGAGCGGGTTACCGCCTCCCTGGCTGATAGGACAGTAGCTGCAGGAATACACAGGTGTCCTGGTCACACAAAAGGGAGACCTGACAGCTCAGTAAGTCCTTCAGACCTGCTTATGACAGAGACACAGGTGGGCGACTTCTGAGTGCACGTACTTTTCCCCGTATGACAGACTCATGGCTTTTTCACCTATGAAAGAATCTTACATGGAAGTTGTCATTAACCGGGTCCTGCTATATTGTAATTGTTTCTGTGTCTTATTTCTCCAAATCACATACGTTTCTCAGGGCACTGACTATGTGTGCTTTTTCTTTGCACTCACACTGCGCTGTCCAGCACACAGAGGCGTCTAATGAATGCGTGTGAAATCGATCAATCAACTTCAAAACATTCTCTCTCGATGAGAAAAAGCTTAAAACATTCTGAGATTTGTTTCCAAACATGCAGAGATGAACATGATGGCCCTACTTTTGTGTCATTTATTTTACCAATTTAAGATAAAGAGTGTGCAGAGTTTCAGCATCAATGTTTGTTTTTTGGCTTGAATCTACCTCATATTTCATTTCTAATTGCAAATGCAGACACTTATAATGGCTGACATTTCTCAGAAATTCAGAGTAAGAATGTCTGTTTCAGAGGTAATCCTTTGCAACTGGACAGAGGTAAACCCTTGCAACTGGACACGTGAATAACACGTTAATAATTTCTACAAGAAGTGAATCAGGCCAGCGCCAGGCCTCTCATCACCCCACTTCCTCATGCACCCCATTCGGCTTTCAGAAAATCTTTAACTTATTACAGAAGTCTTAACAGTCTTGGGTTATTTCAATCTTTTAACTCTTTCTGCTACATAGACAGGTAAGACCTCCAAGACGTTCACTTAAGACATTTCCTTTTTTCTGGTGGCCTGGAGAACCCTTTGTTTCTATCTTACATGTCACACAGCAGACCCTGCGTGTTTAGAAGATCTCTGAGTGCCAAGCGTGTCACTGCTGATTGAAAAAGCACCAAGGATTCAAGCACATGGTGTTTCAGATGTCAGGGCTCCATGGCAGCCTTATAACAGAAGCTGCAATTCCAGATGGCAAAGAAATACTGGCACTTTAGTATTTGTACTAAACACAGAGGGTTAAAGGAAAGACTGCATTTCAAACTCTGAGAGTCCTGGCTTCTGACAGTCTTCCCAGTCCTGATAAAGAAATTGCCTGTGCAATCAGAAAAAATGGATGTGTGCTTGAGTATCTTTCTCTTCAGACCCCATGCTGCCTCTGAACAAATGTTCTGATTTCATGTAAATAAACGGAGTAATGGGCTTTACTTTACTCTGCATCATAAATAGAAAGAAATTCAGAGAGTGAAGAAATGCAAGATAGATCATTGAAGGTAGAGTGCAAATCAATATCACATGAGATTTTGCTTGATGCTACTGAATAAACAACAGACAGATGGCACGCCAAGGTAGACATCGCTTAGCTGGTTTTGGGAGAGGAGCCTACAAATATGGCAGATTAATTTTACGAAAAGGACACGTTAAATTAATGTATTAATTCCAATTTACATCAAAAGAAAGCTAGAAAAAATTCTAAAAAAGATATCTAATAGATAAACTCAAAGAATATTATTTTTCATTAAGTAGTGACTGTGTTTTTAATGTTTCATATAAAACATCTTGCATTCAACGCTATTTATGTCTGGATTAAGAGCCCCTCATTGATCCGTCAAGATAACCAATAGGCAATCTACTCCCTTCATTGATTGTCACACTCCATAAAGTTGAACTTTAATAGATTACCTAAACTAGCCTGGTACAAAACCGAGATGGTTAGACCCTGGGAAGTGTGGAGGCTGCATTCATAGATGCTCGGGTTTACACCTTCCTTTCATGCTTCACCTTCATTTTATAAATGATACAATTTAAAATGCACCCGAAGGTTATAGTAACAGTAAAAGAAAATCATATGCCCAAGCTCAGATTCAGACTCACATATTTGCTTGCTTTCCCTCATCCTTCCCTCCCCTCTCTCCACACACACACACACACACACACACACACACACACACACACACATACACACGTGCCTACACACATATGGTGTCAGATAATTAAGTTCACAAACTCATCCTAGAAAAAGTGTTACATACCCCAATGCTGAATATCACTACGGTCACCTTCAAAGTACTCCCCTTGGGAAGCTATGCACCAACACCAGCACCTAGTCCACCCTTCAAAGCAATTTTGGAACTCTTTTTCTGGAATTGCCATCAGAGCTGTCATCATATTACCCTTGATGTCCTGAATGGCATCAAAATATCTTCCTTTCAATATTTCCTTCATCTTCAGGTAAAGAAAGAAGTCATTGGGGGCCAGATCAGGTGAGTAGGGAGGGTGTTCCAATACAGTTATTTGTTTACTGGCTATAAGCTCCCTCACAGACAGTGCCTGTGAGCTGGTGCATTGTCGTGATGCAAGAGCCATGAATTGTTGGCAAAAATTTCTGTTTCATGCAGCTTTTTCAGCACTTCCAAATAGTAAAATTGGTTAACTGTGTGTCCAGTTGTTACAAATTCACAATGAATAATCCCTCTGATATCAAAAAAGGTTGGAAACATTGTTGCAACAAGTTCGCGAACTTAATTGTCTGACCTTGTATGCACATGCACACATACTTTTTCTGAACCATTTGAGGCGACTGGAAATGTCCAATCCTTCTTCACTGGACTTTCCTAAGAACAAGGGTATTGCTTTCCATAACAAAGTAGCTACTATCAGAATAAAGAACGTTAACTTCAATATGATACACTTTACTACCCATGTTCATGTTTTATTCAATAAGAGATTCTGCCTCTATGTCCTAACCTTAGCCCCCTCATCACCAGGCTCAGGATCCAACCTGATGTCTCTTTATTCTCTTTCAATCTAGAAAATATCCTAAGCTTTCTTTGTCTTTGTCACTTTTTATGATGAGCTTTTACAGGAGCATAGATAGTTATTTTGCAGAATGCACCACAACATAGATTTGCCTAAAATTTCCTCAGGTGTAGAGAGAGGTGGTGTATGTTTGACACTTCGAAGGTGGTGTTGAATGCTTCTTAATGCATCCTGTACAAAGGGAGACGGGGTCCTTTTGTCCTAGTATTGGAGACACTAGCGTTGATTTTAGTCATAAAAAATGCAAAGTAACAATGTTTCCCTTTAAAATGAGTAAGTAACTTAAGTAAGTTAGAGATGATGCAGAAATTCTGTTTGTGTTAAACTTTCACCCACGAATTTCAGACTTCATTAACGATTATTCAATCCACCATTCTTTCATATTTATTGGATGACTTTATTAATTTATGTATATCAGTATGGGCTACTGGGTTCATATTTTACTCTACTTCTATTTTACATCTCTTCATCCAACAGGATAAAATTTTACTGTGATTTTTTTTTATGCTCACATGTTCCCATCCTTGGACAGCAGGGACCCCTTCAAGCCAAGGCCTTGTTCTTTCTGGTGTGTCCCCATGGCTGACTGAGATTTCCTTATTTTCTTGGGTAGCAAGATGTTGAAAACACGTCTTCTACTCTTTCCACTCCAGTTCTGCAATCTGGTATCAACCATTTATCCAAGGAACTCTAGCTCCTTTCAATGGAGAAAGCCATTTACCTGTCAAGAGTGTGGGGTTAGGCGGGCGTATGGCTGCTAAGATGCCATTGACTCTCGGCTGCTTCAAGGACAGAGCTAGGATGCATGGATGTGTGCGTGCGTGTGTGTTTTATATCAATGTATATATGTATATCTATCTATCTATCTATCTATCTATCTATCTATCTATCTATCTATCTATCTATCTATCTATCTGTCATCTATCTATCATCATCTATCTACCAATAACACCGGAGTAGGTACTGACATCTGCAATTTGAATTCCATTACAGTCCTGCAGTGTAAATTCTAGGGTTCCCTTTTTCTATATCTATTTCCATCCCCCAACAGGAAAAAAGAAAAAAAATACTGCTTCTAATTATCCTCTTTATTGATGATATTGGACATATCTTTGTCTCAACCCCAGAGTACCAAAAGGTAGTTTAGGAATTGAAAACCCAAATCCCTATCACAGCTCTAGCTGACACTGATTTTGATGAACTTTATTAACTTTTCCCTTTTCTAGTGTGTGATGTGTATCATAACCATGAAGCTGTGGCCAACGACCTTCTTAGCTCACAAATAAGGTGGGAATCTCTGTCCCTTCAAACTTTGAAGGAACAGAGACTTGAAAGTTTCTATTGGGTTTCATTTTTCTTCTGCTGAGAGTGTTTTCTTTAACATATTTTGATTCACTGTCTGTTCATGTCATTTTTCTATTTTCCAATTGGATTGTTTGTATTTTTTTTACTGTTGACTTTGGGAGTTCTTTATATATTTCAGACTCAATGTCTTTGTTGAAAATGTGGCTTGCAAATGTTTTCTCTCAGTCTGTAGTATGTATTTTCAACTTCACAGTCTCATTCATAGAAAAAATTTTTTAATTTTGATAGTCTAATTTATCAATCTTTATGTATATGGATTGTACTTTTGGCATTAAATGCAAAATTTTGTCTATCCTTAGATTCTAAACATTTTCTCCTTTTTAAAAAGTATACTTTACATTTAAGTATGTCATTCATTTTGAGTTAGTTTTTCTATAATATTTGTGCCTGGTAATTTTTGATTGGATGCCAGACATTGTGGATTTTACCTGGCTGGGTGCTGGACATTTTTGTATTTAAAACATTCTTGAGCTATGTTCTAGGATCCCATTAAGTTCCTCATTGATTTTGATCTTTTTGAGTCCAGCTTTGACTTTTGTGTATAGTCTCAGATTAATCTTTCCATCTATTGATGCAAGACCTTCTGTAGCTCTCTAACCAATGCCCCATGAAAAATAACACTTTCTGCTCTGCCTCTTCGCAAGGCATTCATCTGGGCATTATGTGAAATGTAAACACTGTGCCTTTTAATCCTCTCAGGTGGGTCTTTCAATGACCAGCACGTGACTGAATATTTGGGGTGGGGGTGGATGGAAGGGTCTCTGTATCTCCAGAGTTCCCTTTGAAGCCCTGCCCTTTCTAGTACTTTTGCTGAAAACTCTGCTCCTAACTTTCAGCTGCAGCAAATAGAGCGCTCACCTTGCTGGCTTCCTCTCTCTCTTCTGTGGCCTGATGCCCATGCTTTGGGAGCTGTTGTGCCATATATTTTGTCCAGTTGTTAAGTTATTTCTGATGGGAGGGTTAATTTTTCTGTGTTAGTCTATCTGGCCTGGAAACTGAAGTTGGCACTCATATGTCAAACTTCAATTTTTCCACTCTTATATGCACAGATTACCAACTATTTCTAACATCCAAGGCATTCTATGCTTCTTGTGCTTATGCCGTCTCACCTTATGTAAATTATTCCTTCAAAATTGTTGCATACCCCACTCTTCAAATCATGACACATAAGACCTTTAGAACCTACACTTTTACGTCTTCATCTTCTTCCTCAAACCCCTGATTTATCTATCACTTACATAATTTATCTACTTTCTTTCTAGGATATTATTTGATTTTCCCTTGCATGAGTTCACTTCTATATAAATCATCTATACTTCACATGTATACTTGTCTCTGTGTCACTATCTTTCTGTCTATATATCAATCCTACTAATATGTAGGCTTTTCTCCATCACCATCTCCTCCTCTGCCTTCTCTTCTCCTCCTCCTCTTCCTCTACTCATCTTGTTGTGCTATCTCCTTACTTATACCACCACCCTCCCGAGGACATTTATTCGTCCTTGAATATTTTTCTCACCTGGGTCATGTAAGGCGTGATGTGAATGATACCTCGGCTGGGTACATAATTCAGAAATTGCTATTATTTTCTCATACTACCTTGTAGCTTTTAGTCTACCTTTTTCTAGTTCTCAGTGTTTCAGGTCATAGTTTGAATGTCTGTCTGATTATTTCTGTTGCTTGTAAATATTTGTTTTATTTGGAAACATATATACACTCTCCTTTTCCCTTACAGTTCTTAACTCAGAGTAAGTTTTCAGCTGCCAGGAGCAAGCCACCTTTATATCAGGAACTTCTCATTACAACATGTATTGTTCTCTTTTTTCACTATTTTAAAAAATCATTTTAGAACTTTTATTATTTTCATAGTAAACCTTTCTGACCTGTCCTCCACATCTATTTTATTTTCCCTCATGAGCCCCATTATTTTAATTCTATGCTTTGGGTTTTGAGATATTTCTTAATTTTGATAAACATTGTATTTGAACAACTAATTTGGATCTAAACAATGGTTTTTCTATTCTTGCTAATTATAATATATGAGGCAATTAGTTTGGAAATTGTTTGATATTGGTTGAAGAAATTGTTTGTGTGTGCCGTCACTAAATTTCCATACTTTTTTCTTTGTTGATGTTTTTCTCCTTATTTACCATGAGCTTTATTTTATTAAGGATGTCCTAGTCATACATTTTTGTTGTTGTTGCTCTTTCGACCAATAGCTTGTGACCGAGTTCCATCAAAGACCTGTGGTGACTGATTACCTGTAGTCACATTGGTGGAAGAGGTGCCACACATGTGCCAGCAATTTACCAGCTCACTAATGTTAGTCCCTTTTTAACACACAGATCCCATCACTCTGCTCCTGGGCCTGCTTATCTTCTAAAATTTGCACACTCACGGGTTAGCCCCATGTTTATTTCCCAATTGTCCTAGGTCATCATGTGAGCCGCAGGGGCTAACAGCCACCCAGGCCTTTCTCCCTTTGCCCATGGATGTGTAGGTTAAGTGCTTTCCCTAGAATCCTTTCCTGGTGTACCCCATAATAATGCCCCTGATTCCAGTCCAGCTCCATAGGGAAACCATGTTGTACCCACGATTCCATTTGAATGGGACAGGCATTGAACCATAGCTCATACTCTCTAACATTGGCCAAACTGGTGGCTCCAAAGGCACTGGGCACAAAAGAGGAGCCTGGGGGTTTTGGCCTGGGGGACTGAGAATAACATGGGCACATCTGAGTTTTAATCTTCCCAGTTACTTTACTTGTGTCACCTGAATGAAGGTCATAAGAGCCACTTACTGCTGTGGTCCAGAATGTAATTCACTATTCTTAGAAAAATGATATTCTCAAACAGATCAGAGGAAACATTACCCATATACAAAGCATCATAATCTTAGGGGGAAGAAGGAGGAGGTATTCTAACTACACCCACGTGTGTGCATGTGCACACATAGGATTATGATACTGAATATGATTCACTATTGTTAGCCAGTGTTTCTGATGAAATGATCACTCACTTAATGTAGACTAGAGCAGGAAACCTGAATAAAAACACTCAGCAAGACCACAAGTACACAGCACAAATGCAGCATGTTCTTAGAAAACAACACGGTACCTGTTTTTCCATAAGGTCAAAATGATATTGAAACAATTTGCTAAAAGTTCTGAAATGGAGGTTACCTTCTTGAATGGCATTTATGTTAACATATGTGTGTTCTTTAGAGGATGATGTGATGTGCTTGAACAGTAGACTCGTAATCACCAAATTTCAGAAACGAAAGGGATCTTACAAAGCAGACTCATCCTGTGAGATTTCAGCAATTAAGGAAAAGGAGGCTGCTTGTGAGGTGTGACAGCAAAAAGCACTTAGCAGCGGCGCTGGCATTAGTCCAAGTTCTCCTACCTGCAGACTGCACGCTTCGCAATTGGCTGCTTAAAAGAAAATGATGAGAGGAACCACTTCCTCCCTCAAGAAGTATACAGTATAAGGAAACAGTGGAAGGGAGCACAGACAAAATGAAAAACTAGTTCACGTGTGTGTGTACGTGTCCATATTTGTGCAAACACTCACATGCACATGCACAAACACACGCTCATCTACGAGCTGAAGGAAGACATCCCTTGAACCCTAAATCAAGGTAGATACTATTGAACCAAACTTTCTCTATATCCATTTTATGGAAAGAGAGTTAAATAGTATTATCTGGAAAAAAATGTGTGAAATATTCTGCATTAGAAGTAGATTCTATTTTGACATGAACATGAAGAGAAACTGCACCATATGACACGGCCTGATTACAAAACCACACGGTCATTACATGTGTGTCATAGCATCATGCTAATCGAATAATAATTCACAAGATTTGTCCCTAATCCAGCCTGACTGGCATCCTTATATAAGAGATTTGGACACAAAGAGACTCCAGGTGTGGTGAGAGACAGAGGGACGACCACGTGAGGACACGGGAAGAGGGCGACTGCCTGTAAGCCCAGGAGAAACCCCACTGGACACCACACCTGCCCACACCTTGGTCTTGGACTTCTGGCCTCCAGAAGTGTGAGAAAACAAGTGTCTGTTGTTCCAGCCCCCGTCCGTGCTGCTGAAATGGCAGCCCCAGCTCAGGGCACAGCCATGTATTCGTGAGCTCATTCACACATTCCTGTGGCAGGAATGTAAACCATCCACGTCACCCACTCTTCAGAACATAAATGCCACCTCTAACCACATTTGCCTCTGTGTGCTTCCGGCACCAAGAAGGAGAGTAAGCACTGCGTCCTGGAAACCATGCATGCTGCCAAATGTCATCTCCTTTGCTCTTGTCATGTCACTGGAGGCCATTCATTCCTGCTTCAGGAGTCCTCTTTCTTGGCTGTCCTCTACCAGCCTACAGGTTACTTCCTTTACTTGTTAAATACAGGCACAGGGGACACAGCTTCTGTCTTCCCCAAATCGTGTCAGCAGCAGCTGAGCAAGTCAAGGCCCAGAGGCGTGGTCCGCCCTCTAACCCCATCCTCAGAATTCCTGGTTATTTGGCTTCCACATCTCAGCCCTGTGGCCACTGCTCCAACTTCCTCCTGCATATTTTGACGTGCTAGTTTGAAATGTGCCTTCAGGTCAAAATGTTTTTTTTTGTTTTTTATTGTTTTTTTCTTTCTCCAATGAGTTATTTGAAATTGTGTGTGTTCCCACATATTTGAGGATGTTTGGGATACTTAATGTCATTGATTTTTAGTGTAATTCCATTATGCTTTGATGACATATTTGGAATGATTTTTTTCTTTTAAATTTTGTGAGGTTTGTTTCATGGCTCATGATACTTCCCATCCACTTGAACAGTTCCTGCAAACTTGAGAAGAACAGGTATTTCCCAGTGCTGGGTGGAGCGTTGTATGAATGACAATCAAAGATGGCTGCCTGATGAACTATTGAAGATTCTCTCCCCTGGCTGATTTCAGAGCTTGTTGTCCCATCAGTTATTGACACAGGAATACTCAAATGCCAACATGACTTGAATTTGCCTATTTCTCTTTTAAGTCCCCCCATTTCTGCCTCTGTTGCTAGGAGACATAAGTTAAATATTATTATGTGTTCTTGGGAAATTGAGCTTTCTTGTGCCATTCTGACTTTGTTTCTAAGCTCCTTCCTCCGATGCTGTTTTGCCTGATAATCATACAGTTACTCTAGATTTCGCCTGGTTTGTGTGTGCATTTTAGCTTTGCTTCATCCTTTCACTTTGACCCTATCTTTTTACATTTAAAGTTGCTGTCTTGCAACTTTAAATATAAGGCTTTTTAAAGTCCCATCTGACCTTATTTAATGGTGTGTGTGTACCATTCTCGTGTGATGTAGTTGCTCATGTTTGGATTTAAATCTATCATCCCTTAGGCTGGTTTCTGTTGTTGATCCATCTGTTCTTTTCCCTCCTTTTCTCCCTTTTATTATTTTAAGTATTAGTTTTGAATCTATTCTATCCCATTGACTGACCTATTCTTTACACCTCTTATTTTTTTACTATTTCAGTAGAGCCCCTTGGGGTTATAATATACATCTTGAATTAATTGGACTCTTCCATTCTATAGCTAAGACTTTACAACAATATATTGTCAAATTTTCCCTTACATTATTTGAACTATTTTCTCATACCCTCTACTTTTACGCATACCATAAACTCATGAGCTATTATACTATGTTTGGCTTGAGTATCTTATCTCAAACTAAGCAAACTAATACACTTAACCTTTACTTTTATTCATTCCATGCCAGTGCTCCGTATTTCCTAGTATAGATCCAAGTTTCTGTATGATCTATTAATATTATATCAGCCCGAAGAGCTTCCTTTAACATTTTTTACAGCCAAGGTCTCCTGCGAATTAACGCTCTCCTTTCTTACTCTTTTCCTTTTTCTGTCTGACAAAGACTGTATTTCTCAGTCATTGCTCAGTTTTGCTGGGCATAGCATTTGGGGTTGATAGTTTTTATTCTTATAGTACATTAAACATGTAACTTCGCTCTCTTCTGGCTGACAGGGGTTCTGAGGCCAAAATTGCAGAAATCCTTATCCATTTTCTTCTAAATGTGGTATTTCTTTTTTGCTCTGGCTGGTTTCAAGATTTCCATGTCATTTAGTTCCAAAATGTGTGTCATGTCTGAGTCGGCTTTTGACGATTTTTTTGTTGCTCGGTAGTTGGTTGTTTTTCTACCTTTTCATATGCCTCATCATGTTTGTTCAGAGACGTACATGTTGGATAGGACAACAGTGACCCAGGTGAACAGTCTGCATGTCTGGAGATGGCCTTCTTCCCTTTGCTAGGCCTTTAGCGTGTGATTTACATGCATCTGTTTTGGTGTGTGGTTGAGATTTGCCGTTGCTATGGTTACCCTCAGTGCCCCACAGCTTTCTAGGTCCTGTAGAGATGTGTGTCCGGCGGGAGGGGCTGGCCAGAGCACAGTCCTGGGAGACGCTGAGTTTTGTATCTTCACCTTGTGTCGTTCTCTACAGGAGACCCTTTGCCAGCTCCTGTTTCATTCCTGTCCCTCTCCTGGAAGCACACTCTTACCACCAGTTATTCAAACCTGTGTATTAAAAACGAGGCTGAATTCTCCCTGCTGAAAATAAAGGGAGACTTTCCACCACTCCCTTTTTCTCAGATCATTTATTTTAGGAAACTTGTAAGTGAAGTACTTTCTCCTCTCTTTGCTATTGTTTGTTTCACTATAATGTCACATACATGCGTATATACATTAATATGCAGTGATGTCAATTCTGTTGAACGTTGTATAGGAGTCGGCCAGCTGTGTGCCCAGGAATGACTTCATCAAGGACCTGGGAGTCATCTCTTTGACAGGTAACTGACGCAACCTGCATGACAAGAGCTGTGGGAAGTGAGAAGGGCAGCGCAGGTTAAGAAAGACAGTAGTTAAGAATAGGGTGCGAGCGGGGCCCAGGGACTCAAGCCTCAGAATCGGGCCAATGCATAGATTTCATTGGTTAACTTCTGAGGAGGTAAAGACTGTTAATCTCAAGATCTGTGTGATACGTGGCCTGCTGGCTGTCTTTCCGAAAGTCCCCATTGTGCTCCAGC
Source organism: Rhinolophus sinicus (assembly GCF_036562045.2). Classification (NCBI taxonomy): domain Eukaryota; kingdom Metazoa; phylum Chordata; class Mammalia; order Chiroptera; family Rhinolophidae; genus Rhinolophus; species Rhinolophus sinicus. Next base: position 1,225,743 of record NC_133754.1, read on the forward strand.
TTGTACTTTGCCTTCACACACACGCACAATCCCAGGGGATCCATTGAAGGGGAGGGACTGATATTATTCCATCAGGTCTCAGTTTGCTGAGACTTCCCCTCAAGGAAGCTTCTCCGATATCTCTTCATCGGGCCTCCGTTTGATGAGGCACTCTTGTGAAATCCCGGGAAGAGCGCAGGGAACAGCTTGGCAGCTGTGAGGCAACAGGTAACCTCTGGAGAGATGGAGCCTCTTTCCCAGGCTCTGTGGGATCGCAGGAGCCTCACTTGGGTGGGTTTTTGCTCCCACCTGCAAAACTGCCTCCTGTCATAAAAACGTGAGAAGTTTGTTTTTCTTCTAATAAAGCCACTGAGCACCCCACGACGGTCACCCTAATTACCAGGTGACCTAATTGTGACAAGTGGTGCCATCCACACCTCTTCCTTTCCAACCAGCCATTGGTCTTGAGAACATGTGTGAAACGGGTTGCATCTTCCTGGCTATGTAAACATGTGACATTTCTTTCTGTCTTTGCATCCCTCAGTGGATTGCCTGGGACATACAGCCATTCCGGTTTGCTGATGACTCAGCCACACAGCTGTGTTCTTTCTCTTCTCCCCCAGGTTCTCACTAGCCTCTGACCTTGGGCCCTGACGTTGGCACACTTAGTCCAGTTTTAAGAAGAATCCTGCTGAGTCAGCTTAGCAAAAATCCCCCACCCCAGGTATCTGATGAAACCCCTCATCCCCCACCCCACATGTCTGAGCAACTGGCCTGTCTTCAGTAAGCATCCTGTCTGGCGCATTTAGCCAGACCCCCCCCCCCCTGCCCCCGACCTTTCCCCACTTGTCGGGAGTTGAACTCAGCCCCTCTTCCCACTGCAAAGTCCCTGCAGCCACGGTCCCTCTTGAGCAAAGTCTTCCCTGCCATCTTCAACAAGAGTCATGAATAGTTTTTCTCTAACATCATTATGCACTTGGTGTCCTCAGGTTCATCACACTTTCCCTGTCAGCTCTTCCATCTGCACTGTTTGTATTGGTATCTGGTTAATTCTCCCCAGAGGAGCACTTCTCTGAGCAGCTTCCTCCCTGGGGACAACTTTCCCCTTAAAGCTCGAGCTGCTGATTGTGCTGTGCCTTCCGCTCTCCAACTTGCTGGGGAAGGTCATGGATTGGAAGTTCGTCCAGGGCTTTTTTAGGGTAAATATGGTACATGAGCAGTGCTACTTGGAGCTGCCCAATGCTGGGTGTGTCCTGAAAGTGCGATGTTTACTCTGATGAAAAATACTGAATGTTCTAAACAAAGTATTTAGTATCAGCATTAAAAAAAAATCTGACAAAAAAATTAAGAATGATAATTCAGTCCATAGCCATCATCAGAGAAAACAGATGTAATTAATGTTAAACTTAATGATTATGTGTCTTCAAGTTATCATTCTTTGTTCATCCATCATTATTAAAACTCACCTACAAATCATTACATTATTTTCTTAAATACTATAATAGTCTGAGTTTTATTCATATTTTAATTTTCTAAATAGGTGATTGTCATTAGGAAATGTGAGCCTAATTGTGTTTAGCTCTGCAATTTTCTTAACATGAACAGAGTTGTCCATTTCTCCCTTTATTGCTGGAAAACCATGAATAGTTGTCTTAGAAGAAGCAAAGTATGCTCTCTGCCTACACTGGCAGCCTGTCTATTGGGACTTTAACTTCAATAACTCGATTGGAACTTATATTCATGTCAAAAATTTTAGTGTCTGTTGATCATGTCTCCTTCTTTATGTTACAATATCCCTTTTACAATATAATTTCTTTAAACATTTTAAATACCGATATAATATTCAGTATCTGAGGTCCTTTGGATTTTCTGATTACTCTCACACTTGGAGCCTTGTTTCTTAGTTTTAGAATTTTGCTTTGTGAGAGACTTGCAAGCCTGGTGTGAGCATATTATCTATCTGTCAGGGGTCCAAGGATGTCACTCACCTGGGATAACTCCAGGTTTAGGCTTGTTTAGGGTTCCCCAGACCGCGTGGAGTGTGCCGGTCCCAATGACACTGGAGAACAGGACAGTGATGATGGCGCATCCAGGAAGGCTTCTGTGCGACTTGGAGCATGTGCCCAGAGAATGACTTCTTGGTATCCTTCTAGGAGAACAGACTTGCTCTAGAACGTTCTGTCATAGAATACACAGTTCTTTGAAGGCCCAGGCTTTATTCTGGCATCACAATTCCAATTTTCTACCTTGTTATGGCCTCAAGTATCATCCATCATAAAATCAAGCTGTAGTTCCCAGAGGTCAAGCGTGGCTTGAGGGCAATGGCTGCCTAATGTCAGACCCTCTTACAGTTTGGCTAAGATCTCCACATGTGGCTCTTGGAATTTCTTGACTTTTTCTCTTTTTGGAAAATTTTAAAGTCCCATGTCAGCTATTCATTTGATCACAACAATGCTAAAAACTGGACTCCTGGAAGTGATGAATCCCCGTCCTATTACATTATCTTTCACATCGATTCAACTTGGCAGCCCCTGCGGTTGTCTTCAGTTATATCAACCTTACTGATGGAAGTTCTCTTCGGAAACACCTCTGCCTGCTGAATCCGTAGGCCACACGTCAAGAACTTCTGTCTTGCCTCTCAGTCTTTTTTCTCTTCAATGGTTTCTCTTTTACCTCCAACTTCCTAATTATAGACATTCTCCAAAACCTCTCTCCATCTGCCTCTAGATTACTTCTTCTTGAAAGGCCCCTGGTTTCTCTTGATAAACTACTCAAATTGAATGTCACCTCCATGTCCTCTCAGCTGATCCAGCCTCATAATTTCAGTCATATTTGACTTCAGGTATCTAATTTGGACATAGTCACATCTATTTTCGATTTAAAGGGTTTTTTTCTTTTTCTTTATTTTTTACTAATTTCAGGTGTATAGAATATAGTGATTAGACATTTATATAATTCACAAAATGATAACCCCAATAAGTCTAGTACCCATCTGACACTGTACATAGTTATTAGAGTATTATCAACTATATTCCCTATGCTGTACTATATATCCCCGTGACTGTTTTTTTTTTTTAAATTATAGATGACATTCAACATTATATTAATTTCAGGTGTACAATGTAGTGGTTAGCCATTTATATAATTTATGAAGTCATCCCTCTGATAAGTCATCTGACACCAATAGTTTTTGCAATATTATTGACTACATGTAAATGTATTAATTCAGCCTCTCATTTCTTAGTCTCAAAACTCTAGTAATCTAAAATTAGGGTAATTGCCACACTTCTGCAACTCAATCATGTTTGTTCAGTCCTGATAACACTGTAAATTCATTTTCTTTAAACAGTTTTCATTCTTTCCCTACCCTGCCAAATATGATCTAATGATTTACTGTTTAATTATAATTGGAGGTATGCATTCCACTCCTGGATTTTAATCTCCCCCATTCTTTTCCATTTTATGTGTACAATTTAGTATCTAATTTCTTTCCAAAAGACATCTTCTTTTTATTAGGGTTAATTCTTTTCTTGTTCTGGTAATGCATGTGAATTCCTGTTTCCTTTTTCCTGTTCATGTTTCTCCCTTAGGTAGAATGCCATGATCTTTTGAAATTATGCATTCCTCAAACCACACAGTCAGTTGTATGCTTCCCAGAAAGTCTTTGATAATTATTTCACTTTTCATAGAGTTATTTCTACTCTAAATACTCATTAGTCATTATAAACTACATATTTAAAAAATAATTATCATTTTCCGTATACTAGTTCTGTTTTCCCCAAAGGAAATTTTTAAAGTTCCAGAAGGCAAAGCTGTTGATGTGAACTGAATTACTATACATGAATTGAATTTTCTTCCAGGTACTAAAAAAATTGGGGAATGCAATAAGAATGATCTATTATTCTTATTCTTAAGAAACTTGAACTTCTGTATTCTCTACCAATCTGGGTAGTTTAGAATAAATCAAATAATCATTTATAAATGTGGTTGTTAATTGAATAGTTGTATAAATTTGTGTTAATTTTTATAAATTCTGCCCTTAGGCAAAAGTGGGGATGCCTGCTTTGGGTGGGAAATTATATTGGAAATCTTCTAATGACAAAAGGGCTTTACACTGATAGGTTTTTACTCCACGAGCAATGAATTTTTAGTCATCTTTTTGTTATAATTTGCTGGTACAGATAAAACAAGTATACTGACCAAAAATTAATGAAAGTGTTATTCATATATTTCTTGTCATGCAAAATCACCCATGTTATTTATTTGTCACTATGGTAACAATTTTAATGTTTTTTATGAAAACTAAATCATGGATAAATAATCCATAATAATCCATATATGAATCCATATATAATTCCAGATATTCATGCACATAGGGACATATCCCCACACCAACTAAGGAAACGGGCCTGGCTGAGAGGAAGTTGCACTTCCCACTCGTGAAATATTAGGAAAACAGCCAGCAGGGCACAATGACAGCCCCTCACGTCACCATCCCCAAGGGAGGAGGGTATTACCCTCTCCGGGCTACAGGGATTAGCAGAGTGTTTGAAAATCAAGGCTGGAAAGCCCCCAAATTTGATGAAAGACATAAATATTAATATTCAAGAAGATCAACAGATTCCAGTCGGATGAACTCAAAGCCGTCCATTCCAAGACCCATGAAAGAGAAAAGTTAAATTATGAGCCAGTTCATAGCTGAAGTATAGTTTATCTTGTGCCCTACAAAGAGTTCTCTCTCTAATGGCACTGACAAAGCTCTCACTGCCCTATAATCCCTCTACACACTAATCACAGCACAGGGAGGAAAGCACACACATCACAGCAACCATATTAAATCATCATTTACGTGAGAAAAAACCTTCATAACAATCTATTTTCTGCCCTTCCTAGTCCTGTCCAACCAACAAACCCAAAATCATTTTGGGAACTTTGTACTGTAAATATAGTTTAATAAAAACATTAGATTGTAAATCTAATAATAGAAAGTAAAAATTGTGATTTACCAAAAAGGTATGCAAAAACTACTAATTCACACCATCACATATAGTAGTATTCTTTTTCCTAACTTTTAAAGGCTAGGAGCTATCCATTTGTGTCAGCAACTGAAATACTGGTGGAAATCCATACAAAAGTAATAAATCTATTCGTCTCCAGAGGTAATTCACTGCTTATATTAATTCTGCCAATATAACAACCATATATAATATTTATAAAAGCAGGATTATCCACAAGACATAAAAACTGTAATTCATGTGCATTTATCATCACTGTAATCCAAGGAATAATATTTATCCACTTTGCACTTGCTGGATCCTTTACCTGGGATGCAGCTATGAATCCAGATATGAATCCCTTAGACGAAAGCGGGGTGCCTGCTTTGGGTGGGAAATTATATTGGAGATCTTCTAATAATAGCAGGGCTTTATACCAATAGTAGGGTTTCCAGGCAGGAATTCCCGCCCATTCTCAGGAATTTTCTTCGATTTACCATTCCCAAATCCCGAGATATAACCTGTTTTCTGTTCTCCATGATGAATAGTTTCCACAAAGTGACGGCTGATACTACCAACCACTTGGGTTCAAGGAGCCGATTTTCCTGATTTCCTGACCAACTTTTCTCCGGATTCAGGAACAGGAAAGTGAAAAAATTTCCTGAGAATGGGTGGGAATTCCCACCTGGAAACCCTAACTGATAGATTTTATTCCACAAGCAATGAATTTTTAATTTTCTTTGTTATTATAAATATTAAATAGCTGGTACAGATAAAACAAGTGTACTGACCAAAAACTAATGAAATTGTTATTATATATTTCTTGTTATGCAAAATCACCCATTATTTACTTGTCCCAATGGTAGCAATTTCAATGTTTTAATAAAAACTACCATGTTTCCCCCGTAATAAGACCTAGCCGGACAATCAGCTCTAATGTGTCTTTTGGAGCAAAAATTAATATAAGACCTGGTCTTAATATAATATAATATAATATAATATAATATAATATATAATATAATATAATATAATACAGGGTCTTATATTAATTTTTGCTCCAAAAGACGCATTAGAGCTGATTGCCGGCTAGGTTATTTTCGGGGAAACATGGTAAGTAAGTGAAAATTTTCATGACCCTTTATAATTATAACAGGTCTACATTGGTTTTACTTGAAAATTATATACAGGCATATATACACATATACATTCAAACACACACATGATGCACACACATACACATGTGTAAGTATATATGCATATACACACATACATAGTTAAACACTTATGGAATACACACAATTATACACACGTAAACACACATACACACAAATGAATATATTAATAAGTATTTTCTAACAATTAGTATTAATGTCAAGCTCGTTAATTATTTCTTTTATTGACAGTAAAGGCTGCAAGTATTTTCAAGGTAGTTATTTTTCTTTGAGACTTGCTGAAGAAAAAATCACTTTTCTCACATTTCTCACTGGGGTAGTGATTGTGTTTTCTGGATATAGATGATTGTTTGTGTTTCATTTGCACTAATTAGCTGTTCTATTTCTATTTTTCTTTAAAAAGGAGGAAGAAATGGCATGTTTTTTATAGAGACAATCAGTTCATTCCTATAAATGAAAATGAAAATACTATAAAACTACATTTTTCATGCAATTCTATTTAAATGTTTAATTGCTTTTTAAATGATATTTGGCTAAAAATAATGCTAGATAAGCAAAACCCAGAAAGCAGAAGTTATTCATGTGTAGAATAGCAAATAAAATTTAAGACTAAGGAGTAAGAAAAATAGGAGCAAAAAGCAAAACAAAAATCAGGAAACACAGATAAATGCAGTAAAGTCAGAAGCCTCTTAGATACAAGTTAGCCAAGGACATAAATATTGCAGGTGAAATATGATCATAAAACATAAAACACAGCAATAGGAAGAATATGAAAATAGATATTTAACCCAATTAGTAAAATAAATAACCTAGTAAAGAACTCAAGAAATTTTCAAAAATAACATTTTAAAATAGTTATTTGTATATTATTAAAATGGCAAACATAAAATTCCCTTTTTGAGAGAAAAAGTTAGCTGTTTTATTAAAAATATTTCTAAATCAATTAGAAATAAAGCTCACATTTAAAAATTGTTAAATCCATATTTTAAGAATATATTCTTATATTCTCAGTTGTATAGCAAGCTTCAATTGTGTAGCAAGAGTCACCGTTACATTTAAGGAGCAGTTTATTTAACTAGTGAATTTGTTTCTAAAACAGAAATAATTGTTTAGCTGCCTTAGACCCTCTCTGTGTCCTTTTCCTCCATTGTCTGCTTAATCAATTTATAAATGAATGTTTGTCTTAATATCTCAGACTTTACTTCATTTATTTGTGTGTTCATATATTCATTTAAAAATATTTAGTGAGCACATTTTATATATAGAATGCTGTATTAATTTCTGGGGCTGTACAGTAATAATACAAACAACAAACAAAAACGGCTGTATGCTCATTAAATTTATGTTACAATCCTATATTATTCTGGTTTGGGTAAGATATACATCCGTTTTAATCAGATTGTATTGATTGTGGCTATGAAAATGATTAAGCTATTTCTGATTGATATGTCACCAACTGACAATCGGTGTTGTGGTTATGAAATGCCAAGCATTTTTTTCTAGGAAATATATAAATATGTATTTTCTCTAGAAACTATATATGTTTAAAATAATTCAACTACAATATCAATTCGATCATTGCACTTAAAGTAATTTTCAGGTTTGAAATACTGAATAGCTCCTGTCTCTCGTGTCAAAACGTATCCGTCCTTCGCACGACATCGTTCTTACTCCTATCTCCCGCTGACAGCACCATCCGTCACTGTGACCTTTCCACAGGACGATACCCAGCTGCTGGCATCAGCTTCTTTGATGCTGCCGTTGCGCTCCTTTCCGCCCCGACGCCCCGCCCCTCCCTCCAGGTAGCACCTCCCCTCCGTCCATCCTTCACCTCTCAGCTCGGAGAACCCTCTGCCCCACGTGCCCAGGCTGGACCAGCGAAGGTCGGCTCCCGCCTGAGTGTCTGAGGAGCCGCCCTGCGCCCTGGGGCCTCTGCAGCCGTGGGTTCTGCACCTGGACTCGGGTGTCCACGTTCGCACCTGCAGAGCTCAGCACTGGGGCGGGCGCTCGGGGGTCAACCGCGCTGCTGCCCGGACCCCGGACGGCGGGTTCGCAGGGTCCAGCTTGCAGAAGGGCCCGGGGCTTGTCTGAACGGTCTGTTCTCACGGCACTGGGATGCTTTTTTTTTTCTATTTATTTTTTGCTAGGTCTTTATTGTGGTGACATACACATAACATAAAATTTACTACCTTAACCGTTTTCAGGTGTACAGTTCGGTGGCACGAAGTACAATCTCTGACTCTAAAACGCACGGGGTGTAAGCATTGCTGTAGGCGGAGCTAAAGCAGCAGCAGAAGCGCAGAGCAAGTCATCACACGGCGGCCTCAAGGTACTTATTACACACACGCAGCATATTTGAAGTGTTTCCAGTGTAAGCTGAATGTATCAGTACACAGCTTCCAATTCTTGATTTTCTCCATATACTGTGATCAAACTAATAAAGATTTAGAATAATGTTACATGATACACATTTTTCGATAATGAGGATAATGAATCTACAAAAGATTTAAACTCAGTTTCCTTTACATAGAATTAAGGGATAAGAATCATTCTTAACATTTATTAATACTTTCTAACTTTTCTTGAAATGAAGTATTTCTATTGATTAATTATTACTCATAAGATTGTAATGTGAAATTAGAATGTGATATTAGCAATTTATATATGTTGCTCTTTTAAAAACGACCTTCTTTTATCTTAATGCTTTTGTCTTTACAATTATAGCTGCTTTTTTCCTTTCGATTCCCTTCCCACCTGCAATCAAAAGAAAACACAGGAGATACAATGTATGCTATAACTGATGCTATAAACAATGTATGCTATAAGCCATTTCTTCTTTGTGTAACTAATTGCAAACTTAATATGTGAACTGTTTTACTTTTAAGTTAGTATTTTAAAAATACATATTTATTACTTAGATATAAAATTAATTCAGGAGCTGCACTTTATCTTCTTTCGTAAATTATACACACAGCTTGAGAAAGTATCCTTTCTTCTAACTATCTAGAAGACGATTCATTTCTGAGGAACTGACTTACAGGGAACAATGATTGTTCTTTTCCTAATGCAATTCACTCCTGTACCGTTTATCATTAAATCCCCACCCAGAGTGGGTGTGGATTTGAGTAATTCATTAGAAACTTTCTAACTAGGTAACCAAATTTTTATTTAATTTTTAAGTATTTACTGATGGATGGGGAAAAGGAAGGAAAAGACAGCAGTAAATCGGTCATTTGGCTTATAGCATAGAATTGGTCTCCCATAGTTTCTTAGACTTTAGAATTAGTATAGTGTTATTGCTACCTCTGTGTTTTGTGTGTACGCAGGTGTCCTGATGAAGGGAAGCTCAGTAGCCAGCACCGTGGGTCAGGTGGGGGTCCTGCCCTGGGGAAGGGGCTGGCATGGAGTTGGGTGAATTCATGATTCAACTAAAAGACCCCGGAAAACAAAATTAGTTAACGTGATGAGCTAGCTGACTAGTTTTAAAGGCTTGTTTCGTTTTCTTTGACTGAAATCTCTTTTCTAACTCCATTTTATATTCTTGACACATAGGGAACATGATGACTATGTCAGGGCTGCTTGAGTCGAAACCATGTCCACGGGGTTGCCCGATGCCTGTAAGATGCTAACCCAGCCTGACATACTCACCCCCCTCCCGATCCCCATGCCTGTTGAGGACATTGAGAAGTTCCTTGTAGAACTAGAGATTTTGCAGAAGTTGGTGTGAAAATCCTTGATGTCGCTGATAGCCTAATACAGTTCGAATGTACACTATTTTGTATTTACTATTGTTCTTTTCAATTTGCCACTTTTATATAAAATCAAAGAAGCAGCCCCAGATAAAATGTCCTTCTGTGATCATGCCTCAGAAAGGTCATGATCTGGAGGCATGTTGTGCACTTACTATATACCAGGCACTGAACTGACATGATCAGAGGATTCACACACACACGCGCACACACACTGCAAGAACCGGAAGCAAAGAACTTAGTAAGAGGCCAGCTCAGAAGTGTCCCGTGAAAGAGCGCGGGTTGGAGTCACCACTGTGTCACTGTCTGTGCTGCTGTAGCTTCTCCTCCCCCTTTTTCTTTGTCAAGAGCAACATGCTGATTTTCTACATTCACGTAAGGAACTAGAGTAAGATATTTTCATTAAAAGACTTCTTGTGAGTTATGGATAAGGAGACAGACGACATGGATTTGGGTCTTATTCAAATCAGCTTTGTGCCAGCGAGTAAGTCACTGAAACCTTCCACCCCTTCGGTTTCAGACACTGCAAATGGGGACAGCAATGTTACCTATCTCAGACCTCTCGATGAACTCCCTACAACCCTCGTACATGATGTTTCTTATTAAAATGATCCGTTCATGCCATTCTCAACTCTGTAAGGCTTTATATTTATTTTCACTACTAAGTGCTCAACAGCTCCGATGCTTAAGAAGTGTTTACTTATGTGGATATAAAATCTGCTTTTCAGTATCTTTCAGGCCTTTGCTTATTAGACTATTCAGTTAGAAAGAAACCTAAGAAGACCATCCAACTTCTCTTTCGTGCAGATATGTAAAGACGAAAATCGTGTCCGTATCTTAACATTCTACTTTCAGACCACACACTGCTATTTCCTCATTACTTTCTTCTTCATCTATTTTCTATTCTGATGAGGACTTCTGAAATAAAGCCGATAATCTACACAGAATTACTCTAAGTCTCAGGATAATTCTCATATTTTTGTTTTCATCTTTTAGGTGCCTATCGCTCCATCTGTGCACGCTGAGTTCGCCTTAGGTCTTTTGGAAGCAAGACAACACATTTTAGTGCGAGTTAGCTAAAATCTTCAAGTCTTTTCTCAACTAAGCTGTTAGTAAGATACAATTCGCACATCTTTATACCATGAAATACATATATATATGTATATGTGTATATATACATATATATATGTATATATACATATGCATATGTACACACACACACACACACACACACTACATTCAACCTGGATACTTTTCACATGGCTGAGCCATAAATATCATCCCATACTGTGGAAAAAATTTATATACTAAATGGAAACAGATTTGGAAAGGCTCCAAATTAAAAATGTTAATTTCTAGTGCATTTGCCTCCATAAGGATGAGTTAAAAACCGTGAAAATGGAGATGGAAACTAAAACTACCTCTTTAAGACATCTAGGAAAAAGCAAAAGCCACCCACCGTGAACAATGGCTGACTTCCAAGGAAAATGTGAAAAGAAGAAAACCTGTGACATTCACAATTCAGAAAGAAGAGTTCTCCACCACAAGGTGGCATAGTCCTCAGGGCTTAAAAATACCCGGCTTAGAAAATTGTCGTCTCGTGACACAGAATGTACGCTTAAGAAATGTGAATGGAAGGGGACATGAAAGAAGAAGCAAGAGGAAAGGCATTGCAAGAGAATAAGAAATAAGGAGGAGAAATAAGGGAATCCAACGTATGGTTAATTGAAGCCTGGAAAATGGAACTTGATAGAGGACAGTCTACCATACAAAATAAAGAAACATTACTGAAAAGAGGCCATGTATTAGGTATACTGTGACAGGTTGGGCACTCGGCGGGGACAATCCCCAAGTCAGCCTTGGAAATGTGAAGTCCGTGTTGATGAGCCATTCATAAGCCTGTCGCCGACACGATGTCCCTTTCATTCATGGGCCCCTGGGCAAGGATGGCTGTGGTCAGGGAAAGAGCTTAAGTGACATCCACCGGGTGTATCGCCTTCACTCAGTGTGTCCAATAGTTGAACCCATTTGGTGGCCATTTATTTACATGAAAACAAATATGTCTACACTTTCACGTTCATTTGTATAAGTCTCCCCCTGAATCATCTGGTCAAAAACGTCCTCATCTCTGTACCTTAGGTTTCTGAGTGTCCGGCCGTGGCGGGGGCTTCATGCCATGAAGCAGCCAACCACACAGCACACGGCTGGGGGATCTCCCCGAGAAGGATTCCTTCCCCCCACATTTCAGGAGCACCCTTCTTTGTTTGGTGCTAACACGACGTGTGGACTTGTAAGTAAGCCAAGTCTGCATTCTGCTTTTCTCCTTCATTAGGAGTCTCCCATGTCTTCCAAGAAGCCGTAGTGAATGCTGAGGGCCAGGTGGCCCACAGCAGAGGTGGGCGCTACCAGCCTCCGAATGAAATCTCCTCTGAGTGGCTCTGAGCCTCGTGGTGAAGAGCTGTGTCAGAATGCAGACCACAGTGCTGCAGGGAAAAACTGGCCTAAGAGAAACACCAGTTACACTGAGCAGGCTGCTGCGGCCAGGTGTCTCCTTGCACCTGGGAGCCCACCCTCTACACAGGTGAGCACCAGTGACACACACTTCATGGAGCATCAGCAGGACTGAGGACAGATCCACCAACCACTCTGTAAGACTGATCAGATCCACCTGTCACGGCCTCTCGTGTCGTCAGGAACAGCTTGAGCCTGACTGTGTGTATAACACTTGTAGCTGACGACTGAGTACGATTGTGCACCCTCAAGTCCACATCTTGGGAGCTCACACAGCTTCTCGTTTCTCATGGCCATGTCTGGCTGTTGGGCATGGTAACTTGTGGTCGTGTACCGGGGCCCATGGAGGACTGAGAGAATCTGTTCCCCAAAGAGAACAGACATTTGCACAAAAGCGCTCAGAGTTGCTCTGAAACCCGTGGTTCCTCCAACTGGGACCTGCTGTGGCCCCCAGGCGCCTGTGTTTACAACAGATGCGGAGTCCACAGCAGGCTGAGGCGCGAGTCCTCTGCTCCTCCCAGCACTCCATCCCATCGGGAGGCTCCCTCCCGTTCCACCGAGACAGTCATGTTGAGAACGGGTCCCCAGTGTGTCCACGGGACAGTAGGGAACAGCCACGGCAGCATTTAGAGGTGATGACCCTCCCTCAGGGTCTCAGGGTCCTCCAGGCAAAGCCAGGGGACAGCACTGTGGGATGGGGCAGGTGACACACGGCAAGTCTACCCCAGCATTGCTTTCATCCCTTTCCCTGCTGCATACCAAGGGAGATTTGATTTAATTTAACTTAATTTAATGAAGGCCACGTTGAGTACAATTTTTATTCACTTACCAAGTAAATTTTGGAGCCTCAATGAGCAGCTCGAGCTACCACATCAAATTTAGAATCTCTTGCCAGCCTACGCATATAAATACATTTACTTCAATCCAAGATCACTTTTCCTCCCTTATTAATCCCATGTCACCATCCCCACACAGAGCTCCTATTAATGCAAAATGCAAAATTATTGCAATTAGTTTTGGATGCTAGTTACACCTCCTGGTAAGCAATTTTACTTATTACCCTGGAGTCTGGCAGAATGTGAGTCTAGTTCAGAGTCTGGAAACAGATGTAGAGATGGTGGAGGTGGGTTATAGGAGGAAAGTTGGCCCTTTCAAAGTAATTAGTTCCATTCAGATTGGTATGGGGTTGTCAGGCCAGCAAAAGTCTGATCCTCTCAGAATGGGAAGAGCTGCTTCTACAGCAAAAGAGGTTTGATAGCACTCAACGAATGAAACTGTGCTCAATGTATAACTGAAATTTGACTTAATCTTGCCATTCTAATATTCAGGATCCCACTTTTTAACAATGTCATATGTTAGTGTAAGTGACCAAGTGATGTTGAAAATCCTTGTGTTCACCTGAGGGGTCTAGCTTGGAACTTTATATTCAGAAATCTTTATAACATGTTTATAAAAAAATGTTATTTTAACACAATTGTAGAAATGTCTGGTTCTTTATCTATGACTAGAGTTGGGCAAAAAGTGCTTTTTATTTTCTTTTTGCAATTGTTCGTGTAATAAGAAGTACCCAGTATACCCCACAGGGCTTATCCACTGACTTTCTTGTATTATTCTCCATATTAGCAATTAAAAAACCTATTACAATAGCCATTCCGTCTCTCAAAGGTAATTCTTTGAACACATGAATCCAAGTGACGATTTAAATACCTGGTATCACAGTGCAGGCCATAGATCAGCAGAGCCCCATTTCATTTTCCATTGACAATGAAGTCAGTAGCCAATCACATATACTTAGACCAAAAATCCACTCCCAGCCCCCGCCTGTGGTATGCAGAAGGAATGTCCCCCAAAGACGTCCATACCCTAATTTCCAGGCAATGGAATTGTGTTGATGTGATTAAGGTTAAGGACCTTGAGCTGGGGAGACTGTTCTGGATTATCTAGATAGGCCCGATACATTCAAATCAGCCATTTAGGCAGAAGAGTGGGTCAGAGCGAAGAGACAATAAAAATCAGGGGAGACGGAATAAAAACATAGCAACCCCAAGCAGCAACATGGGGTCAAATTCAAGGGTAAAGATTGACCCCATTTTGCTGCTTTGAAGGTGGAAGACCAGGTCACGAGTCAAGAACTGGCCTCAGGAACCTGCAACCAGCCTCCGCTGACAGCCAGCCAGCGAGGAGAGGAGAACGTGAGCGCCGCACCTGCAGGGCCCTAGTCTGCCAGCGAGTCACCTGGTCCGAGCCAGAGCTCCCCAGAGGGTGCGTGAGGAGCAGCACCCTAGACTCCGAGACCGCAGGCTCTTCAGCCCATCAGCCCTCCAGGGCAGCGCGTTTGCATGCTCTAAGCCTCCAAGTTTGCCATGACTTGCTATGGCCATGTTCTATCTCCTCTGTGGGGGTTCTGCTTCCCCCAAAATCCTTCCAGTATCAGCCAATGTCCAATAGGGACCACAGAAGTCAAGCTGTGAGTTTTATTTTACCGAGTCAGAGGTTTCCAAGACCACTAAAGGAGCTGCGGACGTGGTGGCCAAGGCAGCTCTCCCCACTGACCTCTGGCTGAGGCTGATGCAGGGGTCCCGAGAGCTGGCAGGGGGGACAGCGGTGACACGTGCACTCTCTGCAAAGCCCCGACAACTACAGCAACCGCAGCAGCCAGGCGGGGTTCTGTCACCTTACAGGAAAGTCCCTGTGACCCTCTGGCCTGTGAAAGCATCCGGCCACAACTGCCCTAGAGAACGGCCTCTCAGTCCCGTCGGATTCCGATTCTCCCACGAGCGCCTCTCGCGCAGACTCCAACCAGAACCACACAGAGGAACAGACTCTAGGAAATGTGGTTCGTGGCATTTCCATATGCACAGATGAGCTCGCACGGAGGCGGTCACATACCTGATTTGATGGCAGATAAGCGGTGCTCCCCGCTGGAAGTCAGGAAGTACCAAATCCACGAGGTCTCCTGCAAAGAATGCACAGCTTCAGAAATCAAGTAACTCACGGAGGTTTTGAGATGAAAAGTTAATATATATAAAGAACCTTAGAAATATTTTTGAAAATGTAGAGTGCATTATTACATCAAAAACATGAAACCCAACCAATGAAATGAGTTAAGAAACTGCTGTTCAACACTGGAAACCTAAATATAGACTAAAGCTAAACAATTGTGGTAATTATGGTTTATAACAGGAGGGAAAGTCCATAAGCTTTGTCATAATGGAATGGAAACAATCCTATAATTAATAAATATTAATACTAAAAATTGGAAGTGAAAAATCAGAAACAGGAGGAATGAAATATATCAATTTACTTAGGCAAGGAGTCAAAAGGTGCTGTCCAAAATTGTAACAATACTGGCTGGAGTATATTATTAGGAGTTCTAAACGTAAGAAGGAAAAATACGCAAACTAGATTATGAAATTTATAAGCCACATGAAGGAAAACATATCCCCAAACATATATGCAAACTAAAGAAATGGAAACTACATGGCAAAGTCTGTGGGGGGAAAACACAATTAAATTCCACTCATATATATTTACCTGAGAGAAATAAAGACATATCTACAAAAAATGACTTTCACAAGGTCATTCAGAGTGACATTCTTCATAGCATTCAAAAACTAGAAACAGCAAATGTCTATTAACTGGAGAAAGGCTAAACAAAATATGACATATTCATGCAATAAATCACTATTCAGTAAATGGAAAAGAAATAAACTAAGAACACAACATGCTTAGTTCTCACAAATGTCATGTTAGGAAAAGGAATCCAGACAAAGCAGAATTTGTTACATGATTCCATTATAGATGTCTACAACAGGCAGAAGTAACCTCCGGAAAAAATCTAGCAGAGGTTGCCTGTAGGTGCCGGAGCCTGGCTGGGAACAGCCTGAGGGAACTCTTTTTACCACTAGATGTAAGGTCCCTGAGAGTCAGGGTTTCATCTCTTTTTCTCACTGCTGTATACCCAGGCATTTGACAAATATTTGATGAGTCTTCTGCATCTTTGTTGACTTAAGATTTGCTTCAATCTAGTCTCAGAGATGCTATGACTTAAACAGAATGCTCACTTGTCTGTCAGCCCTACATTTCAGAAAATCTTTCCTATCTACCACAAGGTCAGAAATCTACCTTGTTTTTTCTTAAAAAAGAAGAAAAAATAAGGCAGTGTCAATCTGTTGGGGCTGCTATTAACAGGATACCATAGACCAGGGGACTTAAAGAACAGAAATTTATTTCTCACAGTTTCAAGGCTGGGAAATTCAAGGTCAAGGCCAGCACAGTGGTGTTACGGTGAGGGCCCACTTCCTGGTTCATAGATGGCATCTTCTTGTTGTCTTCATGTGGTGAAAAGGAGAGAGAGCTCTGTGGGGTCTCTTTTACAAGGGCACTAACCCATCATGAGGACTCCACCTTCACGATCTAAGCACGTCCTAACACCCCACCTCCTGACACCTTCACATAGGGGGTTAGGTTTCAACATGTGCATTATGCAGGATACAAACATTCAGACCATAACAGGCAGTGGGGCACGGGCTTTATGAGATTATGGTTTATGAGATTATAAATATGGTTGCCTCAAAGAAGGAGAAATTGATTAGCAGGAGTTGGGTGGGGTGAGGAGCAGAGAAAGCACGAGCAAAGGCATGAAGCATAAAAGAGCATCTGTCTGTCCATCCATCCATCCATCCATCCATCCATCCATCCATCATCTATCATCTATCTATCTATCTATCTATCTATCTATCTATCTATCTATCTATCATCATCATCTATCCATCCATCATCTATCATCTATCTATGTATCTATGTGTCTATCTATCTATATCTATCATAGTAGAATGCTATGTAAAATCAATACCAGGAGCTTGGGTTAGAAAAGAAGGCTGCAACCAGTTTCTGAAGAAAACAGTAGACCATGCTTAAGGTGTTTTGGACTCATCTGTAGGTAAGTATGTTTAAAAGTAGACCTTCCAATTATTTCAAATAGTGAGTTAGCCAAGATAGAGGCTGGAACACATACATGCATATGTAGGCATTCCATCGCGTGTGTGTGTTTGTGTGTGTGTGTGTGTGTGTACGTGTGTGTATTATCCTTAATTCTGGCATCCAATGGTTTTCCAGTCGCCAACATTAAGAATTGGTATTACACTTCATTCACATTCTTTCTGGACCTATATTCATACAAAGACAGATACAAACTACCTAGTATTACAAACTATTTCACATGCTGTACGTGCAGCTAGTGAGAACACACAGTAATTCATGGTTGTGCCTGCAACCATATACTGGATAGAAAATGCAGCAAGATAACAAATGCTCATCGAGCTGGTCAGGGAGGCTTCTTTGTTATGTGATTTTGCGTGGCATTCATGCTGTCCCAAAGGGACAATTTACCTTAATTACCCTGCCTTTTCTTGGACTGAAACACTCTCGCTGCTCAGGGCCCTGCACAGCCCAGTGTCCATCTCTGACATGTTCCAGCAAATCCACAAGCCTGCATAGCATTTGGACACGTCCAACTTTCATTTCAAAGACAGAGGGAAAATGATGGGAGAAGGAATTCTTTGATATCTGAAGGGAGTTAGGTCATGAAACTGGGTGTTTCAGGTTCCTGGATGCACCAGGATAGAACCAAGAAACGGGTACTGATGACAGAGTGGTGCACGGCTTCTGTAACGTGTTGTCTGCTGGGGCAAGTGCTGGGGGCTCTGACATACGGTGGGTTCTATGGAAGGAGGCTCAGGGCACTGCTTCCTCTTGTCTGGGATGAAGAGTATTTCCAAAAAGAAACCATCTGCATTCTTATATTCTTTATAGTTGTCCCCCTCTTGGGAAAAAAAACCAAAAAACAAAACTGAAAAAAAATCCCCAAATTCTACCCAAATTTGTATAATTCTGAGATTTTCACAGCTTCTCCCTGAGGAATCTGCAGTGAATTTATCTATTACTTCCCTGGTTTCTCTTTCATAATATACTCCATTATCCATTACGTTAGTCACTCACTAATATATCTAACCTACTTAACACATTCTTTCCCTTCCCAAAGAAACTTAACTCTCAATAAATCAGTGAAAAAGCTACTTCCAAATAAGTGAGCCTGTGCCTGGTTACCAAGAACTGACTACCAAACGCTTCTATGTGGGTGCCTTGAAAATATCCATTGTCTTCAACCTCACTGGGCACAGGAGCAGGATCCGCACCAGAACATGAGCATGCTGGCACCTTGACCTTGAATTTCCAGCCTCCAGAACTGTGAGAAACAGATTTCTGTTGTTCATAAGCCACCAGGTGTGTGGTATTTTGTTATAACCACCTGAACGGGCTAAGACTGTCCCTTTTTATTTTTCTCCTTTCTCCTCGTTGTCACGGTGAGCTGCCACAAGAAGAGGTCTGTGTACACTGTCACATTGCCCAGCCAAGGCTCAAGCACTGCACTCTGGTTTCTACCCCCAAAGTGCTTTTGTTTCCTCTCAACAAAGTCACAGTGATTTCCTTATTCATAGATAGAAATAATTATTTCTCAGTCAGCATCTTAATGACTGTCCCAATTAGTGGAAGTCCCAACAGTACTTAAGTCAGCATCTTAATGACTGTCCCAATTAGTGGAAGTCCCAACATTACTTTGCACTCTGAGAGTGAAACCTTCAGCAACCTTTTTTGTCTGTCATACATTCCCTTAACCCATACTTTTTCTGGGAGCCATATATATGCTGTTGATTCCCAAGCCTGTCTTCATCTCATAGCTCTCTCCTAAGCTTCATGGCTCCATTTCCAACTGCCAGTAGGAATTTAAACTCAGTAATGGAATTTAAAGTCAATAATTTAAACTCAGACCTCTGTCTACAAAATTTTTGACCACATGTACTGTGAATATAATGGAGAAGGCAGAAACAATGGTTGCACTATCATGTTCAAACATTAAATGATTAATACATTGGTTGATTCAAATACTCAAGGAAAAGGGGATCCAAGATGGCAGTGTAGATAAACATTGTGCTTGCCTCATCCTGTGAACACATCAAAATCACAACTAAATTATAGAACACTCCACCTGGAGAGCCATCTGAAGTCCAGCTGAATAAAAGTTTTATAGCTAAGGACATAAAGAAGAAGCCACGTTGAGACTGGGAAGAGGGGCAGAGACTCAGAACAGGCCCCACACGTGTGTGTGGGGAATGAGAATCAAGTGGGATATCTTGGCTGTGGAGGTTCCTCCCAGAGGAGCGATGGACCCCAGCACCCACCAGACTCCCCAGGCCAGTGTACTGGTGCCAGGAAGAGGAGCCCCCACAACACCTGGCTGTGAAAAACAGTGGGGATTCTGACCACCTAGGTGGAATGGAAGGCAACGGGAAACCTAAATGTCCCCTTAAAGGGACTGCACACAGACTCAGTCACTCTCAGGAACTAACTCTGAGCTCCTGTACAGGGACAATGACTGGGGGTGGCATCAGAGACATATGAGGAGAGACTGAGCTATGTGGCTCCAGGGCAAAAGTTGGAGGAGAGTCTGCATTGTGTGGGGTCCTCCTCCTGTACAGTCATGCAGCCAGCAGGCAGGCACCATATTTCCTGTGTTGAGCCCACCCCCATGGCCAAATCTGAATCTGACTGGCCTGGTGAGCACCACAGCTCTGCCCTGGTGACTCACTGGGATCCTGCCCCACCCCACTCCCCAATGCCAGAGGCACTTTCTCCACGAGGAGCCATCCCAGCCCCCATTGGAAAACTATTGAATTCCTGAGCCCCAGGTGGTCATCACTGGCCTTGGTGTGCTCTGAAACTTTTGCTGAGTAGCTCCAGGCTCAGCACTGGCACCAAACTAGAGTCTACATTAACCTGGTGACCACAACTCTTCCCACTCTAGTGACTCCCTGAGACCCTGTCTTACTCAACTCCACACCACACAAGGCTTTATCAGCAGCTGAACCTTAAGGGAGCTGGCAGGTGGCATCAGGCCTCAGAGTGTCCTGGCTTTTTGCGTAGCTACCCCAGGCCTGGTACTGGTGGCATTCATCCTTGGTTCAGTGTGGCCTTTCCTGTGTGTCTCCAGGTTTAGCACAGGCAGATAAACCTGTACTAGATTTGTAGCTTCCAGCTGGTCACAGGCAGTGAGTGACCTGGGCCTGCACTGGAGCTCCTCCCAAGAGCCCCAGAAACAACATATCTGAATTACCCAATTAACCCCACAGGTGGTACACATCAAGGGCATCTCAACAGGCACTAGAGCACACTGGGGCAAATCCCACTCAGTGGGGTAAGCTCCCTACACAGCAGCCTGTAAGCTGTGGACATGGCCAAACCCCACAGCCAATCAGCCTAAGGGCCAATCCCACCCACTGATGTGCCAATAGCAATCAAGTCTCAACTACAACAGGAGGGCACACACAACCCACACAAGGGATATTCCTGGAGCATCCAGCACAGGTGACCAGGGAGACTGTGCCACTGGGTCCCACAGGGTACCTACTAAATAAGATCACCCAGCAAGACTGGGAGACATAGGGATCTACTTAATACATAGCAACTAAAACAGAGAGGGAGCCAAAAGGAGGAAATGAAGAAACATATCCCAAATGAAAGAACAGGAGAAACTCCAGAAAAAGAACTAAACAAAATGGAGGCAAGCAACCTACCAGAAACAGAGTAGAGTTCAAAACAATGGTTATAAGGATGCTCAAGGAACTTAGTGAGAACTTAAACAAAGAGATAGCAAGCACAGAAAGGGACATAGAAACCATAAAAAAGAACAAGTCAGAAGTGAATAAAACAATAACTGAAATGAAGAATGCACTAAAAGGAATCACCAGCAGACTAGATGAAGCAGAGGAGCGAATAGCAAAAGGGAAAAAGAATTAAGAAAAAAAAAAAGAGGCTATTTTGAGAGACCTCTGGGACAATATCAAGCATAACAACATTCACATCATATGGGTACCAGAAGGAGAAGAGAGAAAGCAAAGGATTGAGAACCTACTTGAAGAAATAATGACTAAAAACTTCCCTAACCTGGCTAAAGAAATAGATATAGAAGCCCAAGGAGTACAGAGTCCCAAACAAGATGAACCCAAAGAGGCCCACACCAAGATACATTATAATTAAAATGGCAAAGGTTAAAGACAAAGAGAGAATCCTAAAAGCAGCAAGAGAAAGGCAACTAGCAACTTAGTAACTTATAAGGGAGCTTCCATAAGCTTGTCGGCGGATTTCTCAACAGAAACTTTGCAGGTCAGAAGGGATTGGCACAAAATATTCAATGTGATGAAAAGTAAGGACCTACAACCAAGGATACTCTACCCAGCAAAGCTATCATTTAAAATTGAAGGACAGATAAAGAGCTTCCCAGACAAGAAAAAGCTAAAGGAGTTAATCACCACCAAACCAGTATTACAAGGAATGTTAGAGGAACTTCCTTAAGACAGAAAAAAAAAAAAATCAAAATTATGAATAATAAAATGGCAATAGCTACATATCTATCAACAATTACTTTCAATGTAAATGAATTAAATGCTTTGATCAAAACGTAGGGCTGCTAAATAGATAAGAAAACAAGACCCTCACATATGCTGCATACAAGAGACTCACTTCAGATTGAAAGACACACACAGACTGAGGGTAAAGGGATGGGATAAGATATTTCATGAAAATGGAAGTAAAAAAATAAAAAAAAAGCTGTGGTAACAATATTTATACCAGACAAAATAAACTTTAAAACAAAGGCTATAACAAGAGACAAAAAAGGACCCAGTAATCCCACTTCTGGGTATTTAACTAAAAAAACCCAGGAAGTTTTCTTCATGTTGAGGAGACGTGTGCATCCATATGTTCATTTCAGCACTATTTACAAGGACCAAGATGTGGTGGCAGCCTAGGTGTCTGTCGATGAAAGAATGGATAAAGAGGAGATGGTACATATATACAATGGAATATTGCTCGGCCATGGAAGGGAATGGGTTCTTGCCATCTGTGGCAGCATGGATGGACCTGGAGGGTATTGTGCTGAGTGGAGTACGGTCAGACAGAGAAAGACAGATACAATGTGATTTCTCTTACATGTGGAATCTGAAGAACAAAACTAACAAAATGAAACAAACTCATAGATACAGAGAACATTTTGATGATTGTCAGACAGGAGGTGGTTTGGTGGTAGGTGAAAAGCAGGAAGACATTAGGAAGTAAAAATGGGTTGTTACACAGTAGTCATGGGGATATAGGGCATAGCATAAGGAATATAGTCAATAATACTGTAATAACTATGTATGGGTCAGATAGATACTAGATTTATTGGGGTGCTAGGTGGGAGGGAGGGTTTAGGGACAGGGTGAAAAAGGTAAAGGGATTAAGAAGTACGAACTGGTAGTTACGAAACAGTCATGGGGATGTAAAGTAAAGCATAGGGAATATAGTCAACAATATGGT
This sequence comes from Rhinolophus sinicus, assembly GCF_036562045.2. Classification (NCBI taxonomy): domain Eukaryota; kingdom Metazoa; phylum Chordata; class Mammalia; order Chiroptera; family Rhinolophidae; genus Rhinolophus; species Rhinolophus sinicus. Next base: position 1,248,561 of record NC_133754.1, read on the forward strand.
AATAACTATGTATCGTGTCAGGTGGGTACAAGACTAGTCAGGGGGATTGCTTCTCAAATTATATAAATGTCTAACCACTCTGCTGTTCACCTGAAATTAATATAAAATAATATCGAATGCCAATGGTAATTGAAAATTTAAAAGGGGGGAAAGGTAAAGGGTAAAAAGAGGTTCAAATTTCCAGGTATAAAACAAATAAATCTTGGGGCTATAACGTACAGCATAGGGAATATAATCAATAATAGTGTGATAGTGTGGTACGGTGTCAGATGGTTGCTGGACTTACCATGGTGATCATTTCTTTAGGTCTATAAGTGTTGAACAACTATGGTGTCCACCTGAAACTGATATAATGTATATTAGCTACATTTTTAAAATAAAAATCTTTTTAAAAAGAAAAATACTCAATAAGAAAGATAGTGAAAAATTTAATATTAGTAATCATAGTTACATTATAACTTAGCCTGTTAGAAACTATATATTAAGAAAAAGAACTGATTATGAATAACATTTGGCCACAAAAGTTTTATTCCCAGAAGAAACCAGAAAATCAAACCAATAGTTGATTTCAAATAATTTCATTTAAAAATATTTTGTACTTGATTTTGTGTACACAGTCTCCTCTTAATAAATAAATGCATGTTCATAAATTCAACTTTCCTTTTCAAAAGAGCGGCATGAATAATACATTATCAGTATAACATCCAATTAATACCACTATCGCAACTCAAATTATTATGCTCTGAACTAATGAGGAAATGCCAAGAGTGTAATAGAAAATAAGTTATTTATCTAAAACCTACCACTCAAAATGCTGTAAAAATTACAATAAACATATGTGGAGATAAAAAGCATTAAGATGAATACTAAACATCCTTGCTTACTTATAATCTTGGAGTAAGACATGGTACTTAAGCAAATGAAAGAGCTGACTTATCCATTTCTTGTGATGCAGACCTCACATTGGGTCTGTCTCTCCTTTTGGTGGGTGTGAAACATGATACACTGCCAACAAAGTCAGGCAGAGGGAGGGGCTTTCAGTTTCCACGTATAGTAGAAGAGAGAATAGCAGATGGAAAATGACTCAGATAATGACAAGAGATTTAAAAACAAAACAGAACAAATACATTATGTAGTGCCCTTCTTTGTCTTCTATTATAATGTTTGTTTTAAAGTCTATTTTATCTGATAAAAGTATTTCTACCCCAGATTTTTTCTCATTTCCAACTAATTTGCATGAAATATCTTATTCCACCCCTTTACTTTCAGTCTGTGTGTGTCTTTTGAGCTGAGGTGAGTGTCTTGTAAACAGCCTATGCCTGGGTCTTGTTTCCTTATCCACTCAGCCACCTGTGTCTTTTGATTGGAGCATTTAATCCATTTACATTTAAAGTGATTATTGATAGGGACATAGTTATTGCCATTTTATTATTTGTTTTCTGGTCTTAGTTTGTTTTCACTTTTCTTCTGCTTAAAAGAAGCCGTGTAGATGCCTGACCACTGTGCTATATACCTGAAGCTGAAGCTGAATAATACCGAATGCCAATTATAATTAAATATATATTTAATTATATATAATTTATTTATATATAGTTATATATTTAATTTATATATAATTAAATATATATGTAATATATATAATATATATATATATTATATATTATATATATATATTATATATATATTCATGGGATGTGGAGTACAGCATAGGGAATAGAGTCAATGGAATTGTAACAGCTATTAATATATACGATGTCAGACAGGTAGGAGAATGGGGGGGTTATCACTTTGTGAGGGGTATAAATGTCTATTACATTGTTTTGTACACCTGAAATAATAAAAAAAAACAAATATAAAACAGTGAGCCATAAGAAAGGACTCCACTCAGAAAAGAAAAACATGGAATGCGTCTGACTTGTCATTACCTGTTGTGCAGGACTCTGAAGCCTGGGGCTTTGGAACTGGACTTGAGGCTGACACATGGCCGCTCCTTCCATGCAGACTCATGGAACTTAGAGACACTTTGGATGAGAAGCTGGGCGCACCTTACCTCTTAACACACAGCCCACAGGTAGTGTTTGAGCGGGGTGTGCTCTACTACCCCAGGTAACTAAATGTGCTGGCAGTGATGGGCTGCAGTGCGGAGACAGTCTCCATGGAAACCGCACCATCTTCAGGACCACACCCACACTATAGGGTCTGTAGTGATGTATCTTGTGATTTAACACTTAGTGGTGCGTACACACACAGCAAAGGAATCAGTGACCTTTCAGCTGTATATTTAGAGACTGATTTTAGACACACAACAGATATTAAATGAGACAACTCAAGTCCTCAGTGAATTCTCATGACCTCTTCTACTAACTTATAACCAATTTCCAAAACACCCTTAACATACATCAAAGAATCTAGTAAAGAGTTACAGTCTAGGGGAGCACAACTGAGCTGCAAAAAGCAGTTTAGTTCAACAGTGTAAAAACATTTCTTTAACCATATCCCTGTGTTAGCTTCTCTTCTCTCATTTGGTCAGAGGTTTGGTGGCTGATGCTCTTGAGTATTTTCCTCAGGATCAGCTTGTCCTGACCACCTGTGACCAAATTGCATAGGGAAGTCCCATGTCAAATACGCTTTTATTTTTCAAGATTTCAAGGCACAACTGATAAGAACTGATAAGAAGTGAAGTGTCTGTTACTTTGCTTGTCTTTTAACTTTAAGTGTGTCACTATTCTAACCCATAACTCCAAACTAGTGAGTCATGTATATTAAAGCGTAGCATGACAGACTTCGTGAAAGAACCCAGAAATCAGGCTGCAGAGTGGTATTCTGCCTACTCCCAAACAAACAAAACAAGCAAACACCAGCCAGACACAAGAAGAGCACTCAAGATGTACTAGATGCGGCCAAACTGCGTCTCTGCTGATGAGCATTGTGAGAATATAGTTAGGACAGCCGCGATCTCCAAAGAGCCATAAAGGACGCAAGACGCTGTCAGTGTTGGAGGAACGACGTGGGAGGTCCTGGGACCTGGGCTGGCGGTGGCCTGCATGTGGGTGACGGTGACACAGACTGTACCTGCTCATTTACTTATCAAAGTTCCCAGGTGCACATTGATTCTAGGGAAAAGCTCATTTTGAAATGTCACAGATATTGGCAGAAAAACAGACACATAGACCAATGGAGTAGAACTGAGAACCCAGAAATAAAACCACATAAATATGGACAGATAGTTTTTGACAAAGAAGGTAAAAACACACAATGGAGCAAAGACAGCCTCTTCCATAAATGGTGCTGGGAGAATTGGATAGCCATGTGCAAAAGAATGAAACTGGACTGCTATTTGTCACCATGTACCAAAGTTAATTCAAAATGGATCAAAGACTTAAGCATAAGACCTGACACAATAAACTGCATAGAAGAAAACATAGGTACTAAACTTATGGACCTTGGGTTCAAAGAGCATTTTATGAACTTGACTCCAAAGGCAATGGAAGTAAAAGCTAAAATAAACGAATGGGACTATATGAAACTTAAAAGCTTCTGCACAGCAAAAGAAACCATTGACAAAATAAAGAGGCCACCAACTGAATGGGAGAAGATTTTTGCAAACAGTGCCTCCAATATGGGGCTAGTATCCAGAATATACAAGGAACTCATGCAACTCAACAACAAAAAAACAAACAACCCAATTGAAAAATGGGCAGAGGACTTGAAGAGACATTTCTCCAAAGAGGACATACAAATGGCAAATAGACATATGAAAAAATGCTCAACATCACTAATCATCAGAGAAATGCAAATCAAAACCACAATGAGCTATCACCTCACCCCAGTCAGAATGGCTATCATCAACAAGACAAATAGTAACAAGTGTTGGAGAGGCTGTGGAGAAAAAGGAACCCTCATACACAGTTGGTGGGAATGCAGACTGGTGCAGCCGTTATGGAAGGCAGCGTGGAGGTTCCTCAAAAAATTACCAACAGAATTACCATATGACCCAGCAATCCCTCTCCTGGGTATCTACCCAAATGATCTGAAAACGTTTATACATAAAGACACGTGTGCTCCAATGTTCATTGCAGCTTTGTTTACGGTGGCCAAGATATGGAAACAACCAAAATGTCCTTCGATAGATGAATGGATAAAGAAGTTGTGGTATATATACACAATGGAATACTATTCGGCGGTAAGAAACGATGATATAGAAACATTTGTGACAACATGGATGGATCTTGAGTGTATAATGCTAAGCGAAGTAAGTCAGACAGAAAAAGCAGAGAACCATGTGATTTCACTGATATGTGGTATATATACCAAAAACAACAAAAGAACAAGACAAACAAATGAGAAACAAAAACTCATAGACACAGACAATAGTTTAGTGGTTACCAGAGTGTAAGGGGGGTGGGGGGTGGGAGATGAGGGTAAGGGGGATCAACTATATGGTGATGGAAGGAGAACTGACTCTGGGTAGTGAACACACAATGGGATTTATAGATGATGTAATACAGAATTGTACACCTGAAATCTATGTAATTTTACTAACAATTGTCACCCCAATAAATTTTTAAAAATGCCACAGGTAAGAATGTGGGCACGCCTTGAAGGCACCCAGCGTCCCACCAAAATGACAGCAGACTCCAAAGGTGAGAGAAACAGACCAGAGAAAACACCACACAGAGGTGTCTTAATGCAAAGCCCTGCCATATTGTTAAAACTTATAAAGGTATACTGAAAAGACTTGCCAAAGAGATGATGCTTATAGCATCGAAAGGGCTGGTTAAAGAGGAAGGAGGAATTAACAAATCTACCCTCCAGCTCCACCTATCAGTGTGAAGCTCTGGATGGATGCATGCCTAGACTGGATTTGTTGCCAAGGGCGCTGACGGCGGACAATGGCTTTGTCTGGAATGCCAGAGCAACTGTCCCTCCTCAGCAGGTGGCTCTGGTCTCTGCAGAAGCAGGTGGTCACTCGCAGGTCAGGTATGAAGACTGACAGGAGGGAGACAGGGAGCTACTTCACGGAGCACAGGTGGGTGAGCACCCACACCACCTCGGCCAGGTGAGTGGTGCTATGCTTCTCACGTGTGAGGTAGAAACGTCCTGGCCAGTACCGAGGCTGGTGGACGCCATGGCATGCTGCTCAGTCCTCCCGTCAACTCTTGTCCCGACCTGGCTGTGGGCAGGGCTGCCTCAGAGAGCCTGCCCGGTCGGCCCTTCTCAGAACTGGCCTGACTGAAGACAATCACCTCCTGCAAGGCCACGGCAGCCAGCTCCCTTCCATGGTCAGCACAGGCGTGAGGGCCCCAGCCCCAGCCCAGCCAGGTTCAGGCTCTCAGTGGGTGGCAGAAGCCTGGCTGAGCTGAGGTCACAGCTCCATGTCTCCTGCTGTCACCTGGCTCCCTGGCTGCCTTCGCACAGGTGTGACACAGGAGCACTCACTGACACACCTCCAGCTTGCTAATCTCCACCCTGAGTCCGGGGACACATAAGTGACAGGACTGTTTATTACGTGCACTTAACGACACCTCAGTGGATGCAACTCAGAGCCCCTTGAAAGACTGTGATGAAGAGTGCGAGCTGCGTCACCGCTCATTTTAGCTCTCAGAACCTGAGGGTGATGATATGCTTGAAATCCAGGCTGTGAAAATGAGGAACATACCGCAACTTTCAGGATACACTTATGAAACTCTTTATGTTGGCTTCCTAGTGGCTGTCCTACTTATTGAAACACCAAATTCTTTGGCGCCCCTTTGTTTTCCCTGTTTTGCTTTCCAGTTATGTTTTCATCTCAAATAGAGAACCACTTGCTTCCTAAGCATCCTTTTACCACACGATAATCGTGACACCGTCACCCTCTCAAATGTATGCTTTTGCATTTTCTTTGATCTTTCATATTTCAAAAAGTTGTTGACATATCATCTGTTTCTGCTTAGACCGAAGTCCAGTGAAATATCTTATCTGCATATGATCTTTAGAAATGTATTCAAATCTATTTCTTATGGAGACTTACTTTTAATTACCAATAAATTCTGAAATCAAGTACTAGTGTTTCCTTTAATTCTGTATCATTTGGGGTTTATGTGTAAGTTTTTCTTGTTGTTAAGTCAGTCATTTACCATTTTCACTGGTTAAAATGTGTAGGATATAGTATATAATTAAGTACATAATATAAAACATAATATGATGTATATTTACATTAATCATATGTATATTTACACACATACTTTTCTACATATGTAAGCAGGGTTTTCATTTAGGCTTCTTAGAAAATTACTTCATACCCAGAAGTCATAATTGCCTATTTGATCCCAATATGTAGTATCCACATATTCATAGGTATACAATTGTTATCTTTTAAAAAAATCAGAATCATATTCATTATGTTGTTTTAGTAAAATTGAAATGTGTTGTATATCAATGTGATAAGTATGAAAATGGATTTTCTTACTCTACTCTTCAAAGATACATGTTCTTGAATTATATTTTGGGCCAAAAATATTGGACAGGAACACAAAGCCGACTCGCCACACTATCTTTTTAAACTATTCATCTAGGTTTATACTTTGTCCAGAGTTTTCAATCGGAATCCCTAGAGACAGCACCCGCCATATGCATTTTGATGGTTTCTGAGGTGGTTCTGACACGCCTCCTGGTTAAAGTACCCACTTAAGAAGTTAAATGTTTCTAGTAGATGTAAGAAGGAAATGAACTCAAGGAATGAAACAAAGGGCTTTAGTTCTAACATGAACAGCATTTGAGTTGATAAGAAAATTTAAGAAGGAAGCTATGAGAAACAGTGAAAGATGTGTCACAGTTAATCACCAGGCTCACCATGACAGCCCATAATCCAGTCACATGTCAGTTCCCGGCAGCACTAACATGGTTCCCAGAGTTCTCGCCTCCTCCTCCCCACCTGAGATTTGTTACAGAACCTGTCAACATGTCACGGAAACCAGCTGAAAGAACGGACTTGAGGGTGGCACTGGGAATGCCCGGCGACAGTCAGAAGACATGAATCCTAGAGAATATTTGGCCTTGAATGGTCTGTCACACACTGAGGAGTCTTGGGGCTGAGAAAGCATACAGCCTGAGGGACACTGGACTAGATGGCAAAGAATGCTTAAAAATGGGGCCCACGAACAACATGCCTGTGATTTCCTTCGTCCATCTTTACCCTCAGTTTTCCTTGAGTGTTGGCTCAATTGAGGAGATTGGGATAAATTTGCTGCTTTAACATCAATCGGAAATAGTTATTTTGTGTCTCTGCTGCACATTTGAATTCACTCATGGATCTCATAGAAAATGTTGGTGACTGGTCCTCACATCCCACATTCCAGATTCTGATTTCTTTTATCTATGGAGGAACCCAGGTGACAGTAAGTTTTTTTTAAAGGTTCCCAGATTATTTTAATACTCAGATAGAAGTGGGAACCTCTTCTCGAAGAGGAAAGTGTCTTTTTACCAATATTTTAGAAATATTTGATAAGATTAAAGAACTTAAAAATATACTAAAGTAAATGTAGACCAAATGTGTAGTTTATATATTATGTATCTTTCTCAGGAAAATAATTTCAGTAACAAGAGGTGGGCTATATCCATATTTGAAGGAGAAGAAACTGTCTCATGAAAAAGCGAGGAAAGAATGCTAATTCATAGAGACAACATGTCACATTACAAGACAGAAAGTATAATGTAAAATGAATAGGTCTGACATTTAGAAAAGCAGCTTTGCCAAACCAGAAGGCATGTGTGTTCTGAATAATAATAGGTACTTTTGTGTGAGTGAGAAGAGTACAAAGGCCAATGTGAATAACTCTCTCTCTCTCTCTCTCTCTCTCTCACACACACACACACACACACACACACACACACACACACACACTCTTCTGGCAGGTCCCCAGATCTTGCCTTGATAAGCCCAGGTCTGAGGCACAGCTGGAAGACAATGAATACATTCAGCAACAGGGAGAAAGTCCTCAGTTCCAAGGCACCATAACTGGTCATTTTCTCCCTGTCATTCCTATTTAGGAAAATAATGAGCACATTAATCAGATTTCAAGTATTAAAGCCAAACATCTTTTTCTAGATATAATAATGAGTATTTTTACATTGCTTTAAAGTCTCAAAAATAACATTCACATCTCTCACATCAAGGTGGTCACAGCTGCTGTGGAAAAGAGAGTGTGAACGTGTTTCTCAATCATACCCTGCTGCCTTCTGTGTGATGCTAGCGGGACAGAGGCCATTTTCCCCACTTGACGGAGGAACCAGGTGATGGGAAATGATTTCTTCAAGGTAAGTCATGAGCAGAGTAATATTCGGACAGGTCTCCTTCCGTATATGGCTCTTTCCACAACTATCATTCCCTAACACAAACACTCACACGCAGGTGTATACACACACACACACACACACACACACACACACACACACACACACTTTTAAAGACTTAACGTCTACCTCTGCCTATAATTTTCCCTGTAGCCATACATACAAGTTCACATACTTACACGTGTTTGTCTTCATGTACTTCACCATATCAAAGAAATAAGGAGATTAGAGAACTAACATGAAATGGTATTTTGAATTCACTTGGCTGAATTTATTGGAAGTCATACTGTCACCTACGACATTGTCTCTGTTGAAATTGTCCCAGTAACAGGAAACGTCCATTTCATAGGATGCTTAAAGTTCTCTCAACATAAGAAATGTATTCTTTCCATATTTATCTGAGCCTTTTCTCCCTGAAAAATGCCAATCATTTGGTCTGGTGAACTTCCTGAAGCTGGACAAACGAGACGGCATGTTTTCTCTAACAGGTTTCCTCATGAATGTCTATCTCCATTGGAGCCTATGAAAAAAGAAGTGGTTCTTGTTGGTTACTTGGTATTGGATGAATGACTTCTTTTTGTTACACAATTTTGCGTCAATCAAAATGTCTTCCAAGTTCGGACAACACGTGACAGTTATTTTCATTTTCTGCAGCTCATCTGTATATTCCTTTCACACCTGAAGGTTGAACATTCATTTTTCAGAACAATGCCAAGGTGATGGATATGGTACTGAAATTCTTATTGGCAATTTACTGTTTTGGAGTATTTTCTTGGATCATTGCAATGATAGGGTGATGGGCTCATATACAATTTTAATCCTCTTTATCTAAACATGAGACTTTATTGAATACTCATGCAAATTTACTAGGCATCGGGAATATATTCAAAACAGTAATGTGCTTTAGCTTTTAAAGCATGCACATGAGTTATAAATGAGACGTGTACAGAGGAAAAAACACAATTAAATTGCTCCTGGAAACAGTGAAGAAGAACAAAGATGTAAGGCAGCGTGTTTTGGTCTTGGCCATAGGGCAGAACCCAAGGGCACTGTGGGAGGACAGCATCCAGGAGGCTGATGGGAAGTGCTGGGAATAGGTCAACTCCTTACCCATTCATCCATCAATGGACACTTCAGTTTTTTCCATAGTTTGGTTGTTGTGAATAACGCTGCAGTGAGCATGGGGCTGCAGAGATCTCTTCAGAATAGTGTTTTCGTTTCAGTCGGATAAATATCCAGAAGTGGAATTACCAGGTCATATGGTAGTTCTATTTTTTATTTTTTAGATACTTGCATAATGTACTCCAAAGTGGCTGCACCAATTTACATTCCCACCAAGAGTGCCGAGGGTCCCCTTTTCTCCACATCCTCGCCAACACTTATCTCTTGTATTTTTTGGTAATAGCCATTCTAACAGGTGTGAGGTGACATCTTAGTGGTTTTAATTTGCGTTTCCCTGGTGATTAGTGACGTTGAGCACATGTACCTGTTGGCCATTTGAATATCTTCTTTGGAAAAAAAAATGTTTGTTTATATCTTTTGTCTACTTTTTAATTGGGTTATTTGTGGGTTTTGCTATTGACTTGAGTTTCTTATGTATTTTGAATATTAACCCAGTGGTTTGCAAATACTTTTTCCCATTGCATAGGTTGCCTTTTCATTGTTAACGGTTTTGCTGTGCAGAAGCTCTTTAGTTTGATGAATCAAATCATTATGCTGTATACCTCAAAATTCTACAGCAGGTCCTTGAATAACACCTTTTCTTTCAAGATCATTTTGTTGTAATGATGAGGAATGATGAAGAAAACAAACAAATAAACAAACAAACAAATAAAAATCAATTCCCAGCTGGGGCCACCATCTGTGTGGAGTTTACACATTCTCTCCACGTCTGTGTGGGTTTTCTCCAGGGACTTTCCTCCCACATCACAAAGACTTCACCTTAGGTGAAGTGATGTGTCTAAAAAGTCGCAGTATGAGTGAGTGTGGGAGTGGCTGTGAGTGGTCCTACGACGGGAGGGTGTCCTGTCCAGGTGGGTCCCTCCTGTGCCCTGAGTTGCAGGGAGAGGCTCGGGCCACCTGGAACTGGAATGAGTGGATTGGAAAATAATGATCTTATTTGTTGGTATTAATCTTTCTTAAATGTAAGTATAGCTCACTTTTATTTCACTGTTTATTGATATACATTTTAAAAATGTATATCAATGTGTTTTTCTTTATTTCAGTGTTCCACATTACAAGTGGGCCTTTATTTAGAAGTTGGTGATGTCTTATGACCAGAAATATGCCACAGAAACTTAAGTCTCATATAGCCTATGGTAAAATTGGTTCTGTTATACATTGTTTCACTTGAAGCCGTAGTTTCCAAGAACATATCGATGATGTTAAGTGAGGCCCAACTGTATAATATTATGTCAATTAAATCTTAATAAAACTGGAAAAGAGAGAGAGAAAGAGAATAGAGCAGAAAGCCAGGAAAATGAACTTGGCCAAGGAGGGATGTTCTCAGTCCCCAAAGACAAAGCAGTTTGCGGCAACACTGTTTCTACAGTGACAAGCACAGAGTGTGCCCTCAAACACATTCTGGAGACTGGAAGACCAGGTCCGCATGTGGCCACATGATGTGCCCTGTGTGTCCTGACAGGGCTCAGGGAGCGTCAGTGCCTTCCGAGAGTCCTACCAGAACATGGAGGGTTCTTTTTGTTCCAGAATAGAGAATTAAAATAAATATGCTGGATTAGGAACGATTTTGAAAATATTAGCTCCCTACCCACTATTAAAATATGTTAGACCAATGTATTAATGCAAATGTGAAAGACAATATAACTGCACAGTCTAGGTGCCTTGACCTTTGTTTAATGGTTGACATTTGGTTTAATGGTGGGAAACTTGGGGGCGTTCTCATGCTTTTATTGTTGGCTGTAGGACAACGTTTTGTAGGACATGCAGGTTAGGCTAGAACACGATGCCTCGTGCAGATGATGAGAAGGAAGACTTGTTTTTGGACAGGGTTTAAGTAGGTTTGATTTACCGAGTCAGCAATCAGTAGGAATTTACAGTGACGGAGACAGAAATGAGCCCGCCTGGCCCCCATGCCTGCTCAGACTTCACAAGGGCACACTTGACCTCTTTCGTTCACTGTGGTCCGTGTGGTGGGAGAAACTCCCGGAAAGAAGAGTGGAGCTGGCAGAAACCCAAGGGCTCTGCTTGGTGTACGGACCAGGGAGACACACGTCGGCACTGACGTATGCCTCCTACTGTGTCAGAAAACTCATACTCAGTATTGACACACTGCATGCTTTCCCCTAAGACTGAGTGCAAGCGAAGATGTCCACTTTTACCACGTCTGTTTACTTTGTAATGGAAGTTCTGGCCAGTGCAATTGAGAATAAAAAATAAAGCAGAGATATTGAAAAAAAGAAGTAAAATTCTCTTTATCCACAAATGACATGATTTTATCTGTAGAAAATCATGTGGAATTTCAAAAACAATATACAAGATCATATAAATGAGTTTAGTAAGGCAGAGGATATAAGATTAGTATACGGAAACGCATTGTATCCTAAAACAAACAACCTGAAAACAAAATTAAAATAAAACAATAGCATCACAACAGTATTCTTTTTTAACAGCTTTTATTGAGGTGAGTTGACATACAAAAAAACTGCACAAATGTGATGTGTGTGACTTGATGAGTCTGGACATCCTACACATGTGACACCATCTTTGCAATCAAGGTAACATACACTATAGTCAACACCTCCCATAGTTCCCTCATGTCCCCCCTTTTTATAGAATCCTTATCATAAGATTTACTCTCTTAACAAATCTGTAAGTAACAACGCCACATTCTTAACTGTAGGCGACATGTACAGCAGACTCTTGAGCTTCTTCGTCTTGCATAACTGGACCTGCACATCCTCTGAGTAACAACCCTGCCTTTCCCTCAGCCCCCAGCAGAGCAGCCGCTATCGCAATCTCTGCCTCTTTGAGTTGGACTATTTCAGACACCTCACATAAGTGCAGTCATGCAGTGTTTGCCCTTCTGTGACTGGCTTATCTCACCTAGCATAATTCCTTCCAGTTCACCCATGCTGTGGCAGTTAGCAGGATTTCCTTCTTGTTCAAGGGTGAATGATATCGCACTGTATGTGTACGTCACTTATTCTGTATCCACACATCTGCCCATAGATACTTGGTTTGTTTCCATATCTTGGTTGTTGTCAACAGTGGTGCAACGAGCATGGGGGTGCAGGTCTCTGCCTGAGATTCTGATTTCAACAGTTTTGGACATACCTAGAATTTGGAACGCTGGATCACAGAGTAGTTCTGTTTTCACTTTTTTTGAGGACTCTTCATATAGTTTTTCATAGCTGCCACACCGTTTTACAATCCAACCACAATGTACAAAGTTTCCAATTTCTGCACAATGCTGCCAACACTTTTATCTTTCGTGTTTTCAGTAACAGCCATCCTAACAGGTGTGGGGTTATAGCTCATTATGGTTTTGATTGGCATTTCCCCAATAATTGATGTCGAGCATCTCATCATATACCCATTGGCTATTTATTTGTATGTCTTCTCTGAATAAATGTATGTTCCAATTCTTGGATCATTTTTAAATTGGGTTATTTGGGGTTTCTTTTGTTGTTCATTTTTTTGTTTTGTTATGCATTGTAAGACTTTCTCATATATGTTGGAAATTAACCCCTTATCAGATACATGGTTTGTAAATATCCCCCCATCCCATAGGTTGCCTTCTGTATGTTTGCGTCCCTCCCCTGAAAATTTATATGTGAGATCCTCACCCCCAATGCTGATTATATTACTGGTGGGGCCTTTGGGAAGCGATGAGGGCATGAGGAGGGCACCCTCATGAAGGGGTCAGTGATCTTCTGAAAGAGACCTCACAGAGCTTCCAGGCCTTGCACCACTGAGGACACAGACAGAAGTCTAAGACCAAGAAGGGCACCCTCACCCAGCCACACTGGCACCTTTGTCTCAGACGTCCCATGTCCAGAACTGTGAGATGTGAGTTCCTGTTGTGCATATGCTATCCTGTCTGTAGCATTTGTGACAGCCGTGCAAATGGACTATGACACCCTTCTCTTTTGTTTGTTTGTGTTTTTTTTTTTTTTTTTTCTGTACGGAAGTTCAAAATTGGATGTAGTCCCTCTTGTCTATTTTTCCTTGTGTTGCCTCTAATTTTGGTGTCACATCTAAGAAATCATTGTTAAGACCAATGTTAAGGAGCTTTTTCCCAATGTTTTCTTCTAAAAGTTTAACATTTTTTTTGTTCTTCTGTCCAAGTCTTTCATCCATTGTGAGTTGATTTTAATCTATGGTGTAAGATAAGGATCATATTGCATTGTTTTGCTTGTGGACGTCCAGTTTCCCCAACACCAATGGTAGAAGAGACTATCCTTTCCCCATTGTGTGTTCTTGGCTCCTTTGTCCTAGCTTAGTTGACCTTACATGTATGGTTTCATTTCTGGGGCTTCTATTCTCTTTCATTAGTCTGTCTGTCTGTCATTATGACAATAACATACTGTTTTACTTGATGCAGGTTTGTAATGTAATTTTAAATCAAGAAGTATTGTGCTTTTAACTTTGTTTTTTATTCTTAAGAAAAGTGGGTTTATTCTGGTTCTTTTATGATTCCATATGAATTTTAGTATTATTTTTGTTTCTGTAAAAAAAATACCATTGGGATTTGTATGGAGATAGTGTGAAACCTGTAGATCACTTTGAATAATATGTAGGTTTTAAAAATATTAATTCTTCCAGTCCATGAATATAGGATGTCTTTCTATTTATTGTGTATTCTTTAATTTCTTTCATCAGTGTCTTGGAGTTTCTAGTGCACAGATCTTTCACCACTTGGATATGTTTTTTCCTAAGTATTGTACTCTCTTTAATGCTATTGTAAATGGGATATTTTTCTTAATTTCTTTTTTCACATTTCAATGCGTACATTGATTTGTATCCTGCAACTTTACTGAATCTGTTTATTAGTTCTGCCACTTTTTTTATGACATCTTTAGGGATCTTACATATAAGATCATTTTATCTACACACATAGATAATTTCTCATTTGGATTTCTTTAATATTTTTCTTGATAATTTTTCTGGCTAGCACTTCCACAGTGATGTTGAGTAGGAGTGGCAAGTGTGGGCATCCATGCCTTATTCCTGAACTAGAAGAAAAGATTTCAGCTTTTCACTACTGAGTTTAATGTTAGCTGTGGGCATTTCATGTGTGGCTTTTATGATGCATAGGTATGTTCCTTCTATACCCATTTTGTTGAATATTTTTATCATGAAAGGGTACTGAATTTTGTTACATGCTTTTTCTGCATCTTTTAAGATGATCATATGATTGTCATCCTTCTGTTGGCAAATGTGTTGGAGCACCTTTATTGATTTGCTGATGTCCAGCCATCCTTGATCCCAGAGATAAATCTCACTTGATCATGATGGATGATCCTGTTACTGTGCTGTTGAATTTGATTTGCTAGTGTTTTGTTGAGGATTTTTGCATCAATGTTCATCAGGATCTTGGTCTATAATTTTCATTTCTTGCAGTACCTTGTCTGGTACAAGTACCAAGGTAGTGTTGGACTCATAAAATGAGTTTCCAAGTGTTTCATCTACTTCAATTTTTTGGAATGGTTGGAGATGGATGGGTATTAATTCTTCATTAAATATTTTGTATAATTTACTAGTGATCTGGTCCTGGGTATTTATTTGTATGGAGCTTTTTAATTACTGATTCGATCTCTTTATTCATTACTGGTCTTTTCAGATTTCTTCATTATTCAGTCTTAATAAGTTGTAGGTTTACAGATTTTACCCATTTTTTCTAGGTATCTGTTGGTATGTAATTCTTCATAGTAGTCTTTTATGATTGTCTTTACTTCGGTGGCATAAGTTGCAGTGTCTCCTCTATCATTTCTGATTTTATCAATTTGACTCATCTCAATTCATCTTAGTCTAGTTACTGTTTTGTCGATTTTATTTATCTTTTCAAAAAACAACTCTTCTCATAAGAAAAGACTGTGACTATGTGTGATGATGGATGATAACTAGACTTATTGTGGTGATCATTTTGCAATATATACAAACATTAAAGCATTATGTTTTACACCTGAAACTAATATAATGTTATATGCCAATTATACCTCAATTTAAAAAACTCTTAAATTCTTAGATCTTTTCTATGATTTATCTAGTCTCACTTTTATTTATTTCTTCTCTAATCTTTATTATTTCTTTCCTTTTGCTAACTTTACTTTTAGTTTGTTTCTTCTTTTTCTAGTTCTTAGAGGAATAAAGTTAGGTTCTTTATTTGAGATCTTTATTTTTTTCTTAATGTAGGTGTTTATCGCCATGACCTTCCCTCTTAGTTCTGTTTCTGCTGCATTCCATGAGTTCTGGTATGTTGTATTACCTTTTTTTTTTTAATCTCAAGATATTTTATGGTTTTTCTTCTGAATTTTTCTTCAACCCATTGTTTGGGAGTGTGTTGTTTAATTATCATGCATTTGTGAATTTTCCAATTTTCCTCCTTTTGTTGCTCTCAGTTTCATACCTTTGTTTTGGAAAGGATACTTGGTATACTTTCAGGCATCTTTAATTTGTTAAGATTTATTTTGTAGACTAACGTGTGATCTACCCTGGACACTGGTCTGAGGATGCTTGGGAAAAATGGGTGTTCTCCTGCCCATGTCTAATGGGAATATTTGGTGTACAGCACTGCTCAAGTCTACTGTCTCATTGTCGGTTTCTTTCAGATGCTATATCCATTGTTGAAAATGGAGCATTGATGGGTCCTATTATTATTGTGTTATGGTCTATTTCTCCCTTTATTTCTGTTAATATTATAATTTTTGTTTATATAGTTTGGTATTATGATGTTGGCTGCATATATTTTTATAATTGTTATATCTTCCTGATGAATTGACCATTTTTAATTAATTATATGATGTTCTGTGTCCTCTTGACAGTTTGTGACTTTAATGTCTGCTTTGTCTAAATATATCGACCCCTCTCTCTTTTGTTTACCATTTGCACAAAGTAACTTTTCTATCACTTTCATCAATGGGTGTCCTTACATCTAAAGTATGTCTAGAAGATACTACACCAAGTAAGTTATGCTAATGGGTATCCTAGACATACGAGAGATGCTCAACATCATCAGTCATTAAGAAAATGCAAAATAAAATCATGATATATAATTATACGAGGTGTGATCAAACAATACAGTGAATGTTTAAATAAAAAAGATTTATCATAGTAAAAGACACATTGTCCCCCTGAAAATACTCCCCCTCGCTTCAAACACACTTATGCCATCATTCTTGCCACTTTCTTAAGCAGTTCTGGAAATCCTCTTTCGTGAGTATCTCTATTTGCGCTGTTCTGGCTGCCTCGATGTCCTGAATAATTCTGACTTTGGGGAAGAGCCAGACGTCTCACGGAGCCAGATCTGGTGAGTAAAGTAGATGAGGACACACTGTAATGTTTTTATGTGACAGGAAGTGCCGTACCAGAAGCGATGTGTGACATGGAGTGTTGTCATAATGGAGGATGATTTACGGCACACTTTAAAACACACCTTCTCTCAACCGTAGCTCACACCTGACTGACTGTACTGAACAAGTTGAAACTTGTCACACAGTTACTAAGATTCCATACACCGCTTCCCATATTGAAGCCTTTCCATTGGATGGCTGTCATGCAGGGCAGCCTGTGCGGTCTCTGCTCGCCTTCCCCACATAAGAACGCAGGACATGGTGAGGCCAAAAAGGAACACCCATGGAGCCATAGGTAGGGGAGTCATACCACTATAGTCTCATTGGAGGCTGGATTCACACGACGTGCGACCTGCTGTCTGCTTTTCTGCCAACCAACCGACTCTCCTCGACTCCCCTCGACTCAGTCCCCAGCACAGCCGTGGCAGCTATATTAGTGGCCAATGGCTCAATGGTTACAGCTGACGGCGAACCAACCAGAGCTGACGGCCATGCAATCACAGTTGATGGCCATTTACTACCTGAGCCAGCACCTTTTCACGTGAGGCCGAGAGCCTGGAAACTGTTCTCTGGGGCTCTGACCCCACAGTGACACTCGGCAGCAGCATTCACCGTATGTTGTGATCACAACGGAAAGGCTCCATGTCACACATCACTTCTGGTACATGGCAATTTCTGTCAAATAAAAACATTATGGCGTGTCCTCATCCACCTTATTCACTGGATCTGGCACCTTGCAATTTCTGGCTCTTCCCCAAAGTCAAAATGATTCAGGACATCGAGGCAGCCACTATAGAGCAACTAAAGACACTCATGAAAGAGGACTCAGAAGTGCTTCAGAAAGTGGCAAGAAGGATGGGATGAGTGTGTTCGAAGCAAGGGGGTGTATTCTGAAGTGGATTAATGGCAATGTGTCTTTTACTGTAATATTTTTTTTAATTTAAACATTCACCATATTTTGTGATCACACCTTGTACATTAGTTAGAATGGCTTTAATGAAAAAGATTGATAATACCATGTTGGGAAGAGTGTTAGAAAGCTGGAAATCTTATATAATGTTCATTGGAATATAAGTTAGTAAAGCCGTTTTGTAAAGCATTTTGGAAGATTCTAAATAATGAAAAATATGCTTTCCATATGACCCAGAGTATTAGTCCTATGTATGTATCCAAGAAAAATGAAAATATATTTCCACAAAAAGACCAGCACTGAAATATGTTGAGAAGCTTATTCATAGAAAGCAATAACTGGAAATACCCCAAGCACACATCAAGCGATGAATTGATCAACAAACGGTGACACAATGGGCTATTACTCAGAAGACGGATGAGCACTACTTGATGAGACAACACAGGTGGACCTCATCCACATAACACTAACTAACAGACAAAGAGTATGTGTGGTGTGGCTCTATTTATAAGACGTATCTAGAAAAACAAAATGGCAGAGACAGAAAGCAAGGAAGTCCATGGGATGGAATTGGAATTGACTGCAAAGGGTGAGCGGAAATATCTGTGGGTGATAGAAACATTCTTGAACCGGGTCACTGCGTGGTTGCACAAGTTATATGTTTGCTAAGAATCTTCTTCTCTCCACTACCACCCAATAGCTGGGGGGCCCTGATCAAGTTATCTGACCTCTTCATAAACTGATTCCCTCAAGCCTATGACAGAGATGTGTTTAGGATAAGTTAGAATGATAATGTAAAAGGTCTCTGCAGAGTGTGTCATATATTGTCAGCTAGTAGAATCTGAACCTTCTCTGGACCTTCGTTTATCTGTTCTACTTGCCAAAACAAAATCAACATTTATAGTGCTGCAGGGTTTGTAAGCTGTTCATTTTAATTTGCCAGGCTTTATAGAAATAAACCACACTTTCCAAACTGTATCAAAATTTGATAATAGATGAAGTAAACTTTAGTTATGAATGAGTTTCTATCAGTTGAATAATCATCATTTAAATGCTCAGTGTCATGAATCCATTAGCAAATGTTAATGCTTCTAATGAAATGAAAAGAAGCCAAGAATCTGCCATTAGAATAGGACAGTGTCACTATGTGTTATGATAATGCATGTTTCCAAATACTTAATTTTGGAATGCATTCAGGAACTGCCCTTGAGTTTTCCCGTTTCTTCTTTATGGTTAATATTTGCCAATTTTTTTACTCTAGTATGTACAGCAAAAACAGTTTTCCAATCACATCACATTAGTTCAATCTTTCCTTCTAGAAAAAGTAAGCAAAAAGAGAAACTTACAAACCCCGCAAACTCTGTTTGAATACAGTAGAGGCTCATCAACAGGGAGACTGGCGGCCAGAGTTCCAACGTGTCGTGAGAAGAATGTAACAAGTGGGGAAGGTCTACTCAGCTGTGAGAGATCTCAGAGCGCATTTGACTAAATAGGTTTTAGATATCTTGAGGAAAAGTTCTATGGCTGCACCATAGATGACACGTATAAATGATCTCTAAGTAGAAATGAGTGGTTTTGATATTCTTTTGGTGTGGCAGATTAATTTAGGCCAGGATCCCCAGAAAGTAAAGCCTTGGGGAAGTCATACAGGCTAATGCATTTTGGGGGCAATTCCCAGGACGGAAGGAGTTTGGGAAATTGAGGAGTGAGGAGAGGACTAAAGCTAATCGTAGTATTAAAGCCATGTAGCGAGAACATAGTTGCTGATAAGCATCCATCTGGAGGAGAAAGGGAGGGCCTTTGCTTCCTGATTCTTTGGTTTTCTATATATCAACAGTCCCAGTTCAATCCAAGGGGCATGAAAGCCCATTGGTCTGTAGTGTGCTACCTGGGTGCTCCAGGCCACACTGGGAGGCAGACCCCATATCTGCAGTGCAATTGTTCTGAATTCAGTGGTTTTGTAGGAGCCCCACGTTTCCCCCAGGACTGAGCATGGTCACCAGAATGAATGGCTCACCACTGCCAGACCATGGGAATCTCTACAGGCTCCTCACTCAGAAAAAAGCTGAGAATCCAGCAGTGCTCAGGATGAAATTCTGTGGTCTCTGTCCGAGAGCCTTCTGGGAGGTCAGTGGCTGAGGGGTCAGCAGGTAGGTGGAGGTGACTGAATCTAGGGACAAGCCAGGACTGGGCTTGGTACCCAGGTTCTCTCTTCCAAATGTCAAACACGTCAATTTAGTGATGGGACTTCGATCCAGCGGGAAGAGGAGGCACACTGGTGAGAAAATTAGGTTGAAGGAGGCCTGATGTCTGTGATTTTGTCTATTATCTTCAAGTATTTATTACTGTGGTGTCAGTTTAGTTAGGAAATGACTTCAACTACAGCTTTAAACTCTAACAGTTGTTCCTTTAAAACACAACATACATCTGCCAGGTTCACCTGCAAACTCAGCTCAGCAAACTGATAAAATAGAGGTGATCTCCTTATGGGACAGTATTCATTATTTTTTATTTCAGTGATTTTTAGTTTTTGTGCTTCTACATTTTATAACACATGTCCTTGTGGGAATCTTCATTCAAACTTCAATTTGTGTTTTTGTTTATGAGAAGCAGCAGTACTCACACTAGGGAATCTGACTGTTCATGTCAATTCTTTTTCATTAGCCTCCCCCTAAGAAATCCACCTAAGTTAGTCATATAGAATTAGGATAGGTGACGACCTTGAAATTCTAGATCACTTTTCCCTTTAAGCAAGGACCCAGTCTGGTTTTCCAAAGCAGGCAGCAGCTCTACAGTTTAAACTATAGGGAATCTAGTTTGATATAGACCCATTCATTTATTTTAGCTTTTACTTCTCTTGCCTTTGAGGTCAAATTCATAAATTCCTCTTTGAACTCAGGGTCCATAAGTTTAGTACCTATGTTTCATTCTATGCAGTTTATTGTTTTAGGTCTTATGTTTAGCTCTTTGATCCATTTTGAATTAATTTCGGTACATGGTGACAGATAGCAGTCTAATTTCATTCTTTTGCATGTGGCTTTCCAATTCTCCCAGCACCATTTGTTGAAGAGGCTGTCTTTTCTCCATTGTATGTTTTTAGCTCCTTTGTTGAAAATTATCTGTCCATATACATGTGGGTTTATTGCTGAGCTTTCAATTCTATTCCATTGGTCTGTGTGTCTGTTTTTCTGCCAATACCATTCTTATTGCTGCCCTATAGTACAAGCTGAAGTCAGGGAGTGTGATACCTCCATTATTGTTCTTTTTTCCTCAAGATTGCTTTGGTTATTCAGGGTCTTTTGTAGCTCCCTACAAATCTGATGATTTTTTGTTCTATTTCTTTAAAAAATGTCACTGGGATTTTGATGGGAATTGCATTAAATCTGTATACTACTTTGGGTAATATAATCATTTTAACTATGTTGATTTTTCCAATCCATGAACATGGAATGTCTTTCCATTTCAAGCTAAAAAGTTTCTGCACAGCAAAAGAAACCAACGACAAAACAAAGAGGCAACCAACAAAATGGAAGAAGATATTTGCAAACGATGCCTTTGATAGGGGGCTAATATCCAAAATATATAAAGAACTCATATAACTCAACAACAAAAGACAAACAATCCAATTAAAAAATGGTCAGTGGACCTGAATAGACATTTCTCCAAAGAGGACATTCACATGGTCAATAGACATATGGAAAGATGTTCAACATCACTAATCATCAGAGAAATGCAAATCAAAACCACAATGAGATATCACCTCACCCCAGTTAGAATGGCTATCATCAACAAGACAAATAGTAACAAATGTTGGAGAGGCTGTGGAGAAAAAGGAACCCTCATACACTATTGGTGGGAATGCAGACTGGTGCAGCCGCTATGGAAGGCAGTGTGGAGGGTCCTCAAATAATTACAAATAGAATTACCATATGATCCAGCAATCCCTCTCCTGGGTATATACCAAAAAAATCTGAAAACATTTATCCATAAAGATATATGTGCTCTGATGTTCATTGCAGCTTTATTTATGGTGGCCAAGACATGGAAACAAGCAGAGTGTCCTTCAAAAGATGATTGGATAAAGAAGTTGTGATATATACACACAATGGAATATCACTCTGCCACAAGAAAAGATGAAATAGTGCCATTTGTGACAACATGGATGGATCTTGAGATTATTATGCTAAGCCAAATGTCAGACAGAAAAAGTCAAGAACAATATGACTTCACTTATATGTGGGATATAAAACTGAAAGCAACAAAAGAACAAGACAAACAAAGAAGCAGAAAGTCATAGACACAGACAATAGTTTAGTGGTGACCAGAGGGTAAAGGGGGAGGGAGGTGGTAAATGAGGGTAAACGGAGTCAAATATGTGGTGATGGAAGGAGAACTGACTCTGGGTGGTGAACACACAATGTGAGATACAGATGATGTATTATAGAATTGCACAGTTGAAACCTATGTAATTTCACTAACCATTGTCACCTCCAATAAATTTTAGTTAAAAAAAACTATAGGGAATCTAGAATCAATGGACTAGAGCTAACTGACAGAATCTTGCTAACACAAATGCTGAGGGGAAGAATCATGTTATATTGAACTATGTTCCTATCAAATAATGTTTAGTGTCTAAATCCAGTAATTGAACAACTATGTAAAAATGAATTAATCTTGATTTAAATGCTACAGTACAAAATCCAGTGTTTGCTCATAGTGTTGTCATTGCTATAACCACACACATTCCATGAAATGCCTAAGAGACTAAACACAGAGAATCACAGAAATAGTTTCATTTGTTCTACAAATAAAATAAAGAAATCTCTAATGTCCTATTACTATTATTCACAAATGTGAGAAGAATGGTGACAATTGTTCTAATTTGTTCCTTTTATTAGTTGCACAGAGACATGTATGGTTACATTATGAAGTGTCCTAGTGGTTAATGTGGGTGTTTAATATGATGTGACAATTGCAATAACCTTGAGAAAAAATAATGACTAAAGCAAATTGTATAATTTTCATTTTTATCATTAAGATGCTGTTTTGGGGAAATAATTGCCTAATAATTTCACCACAGGAGCAATCAAGTGATTACACGAGGAATACTAATGCCATGATTAATACAGAACTCTAAATACCTTCGCTGCATGTTGGCCTCACATCCTACACTATTCAGCCAATTATTCTCAAGAAGTGGGCACTGTAATTGTCTACGACACTTAATGGAAGATGGGACAGTGAGAGTAAAAGCAGCACAGAAACTCGCAGAAGAGATCATTCCAGTTTAATGTCTAGTCAGTGAACAAAGGCTGGACCCAATGTCAGAAAACTTTAAGACAAAACCATGTATGCCTTGGGCTAGACAGGAGAGCAATTAAGTCAATTCTTTTTCATACCTATGTGCCCCAATCCTTCTCTACACTGAAGAACGGAAACACCAAGTGTTGGTTTTAAACACACATGCAACTCTTTGACATTTCTTCCACCAAGACAAAGCATCTACACCCTTCCCTTGAACCTGGGAGGGACTTTCTAACTGCCCTGAAGGGTATATTGTGATGAAATGCCCCTGCATGACATCGAAAGTGAGGTGAGCAAAGGCCTTGTAGCTTCTGCACTCTGTTGGGACATGTGGTCTTACAACCCAGTCACCGTGGTGTGAGGACGTCCAGACCACAAGGTGACCACATTGGTATCACAGACAAGAGTCTCAGCTGAGGTCCAGCTGAAAGCCAGACCGCCCAGCCACTTCCTCATTCCAACCACATGAGACACTCGAAGTGAGAACCACCTCACTGAGAAGACTCCGCCTGCAGGACCATGGCACATCATGGAAAAGCATGACTGGTTGTCATGTGCCACTACTTTCGGGGAGGGTTGTTGCACAACAGCTACAGATTATTGGTACAAGTTGCTTTTACCTGCTTGAGTTACAGGAACAAAAGGATAGCGTGGATGACTGGGTTGCATGAATTTCACCGAAATATTTACTGTTGCACTTGGATGGCTTGTTTCTGTATTCTTCAGATAACAGGAGGGAAACATATAGGAGCCATCAGGGAAATCACCAGTAGACATGTCTGGCCCAAGGATGGAAAATGGAGCCTCAGTATTTCTTAGGATTGCTCAGCTCACTCAGATAAGTCAGTTAGAAGCTCCCTGTAAAATGCTTATGGGTTTGGCAATATTTCACTCATTCTACATCTTTCCTGCATTTGTTGTTGATGTAAAAGAAAGTGAATACAAATGACAAGTTGGCATTTTGACAGCAGACACGCATTCATCTTCACAGCATATTGTGATGTGCATGGGTTCACACATCCACCAAAACTTGTAACAAGAGCCGTAAAACTCTGGGGCCACATCCTGTGGCCAGAAGGCAGGAGCTCTTCTATTGAAAAAGGTGGCAGCTGCTGACAGACAGCTATGCGAGAGACACACTTTGGTACAAATTGAGGGTCAGTAGTGGAAATATAGGCTTTAACTGCCTTCTGATTAAACAGAAGCATTTAAGGTAGAATTTGGACTTTTTCTAGCTTTGTAGGTGCAGCACAGACTGAGTCACATCCTGATTTTTGTTTGTTTTGTTTTTTAACTGTTTCCATTTTCCAGAATAGACCAACAATATAGACTGGCACTACAATGAGAAAATTCTTTACCTACTATGAAGAAAAATAAAACTGTAGGTGAAAACCTGAGCAGAAGTTAAATATTGTCTATAAAGCTTCAGTGTCTAGTCCACAGCCTCTGAGATTCATGGTAGAATCTCAGACACCTGCCTTCATATCAGTGGTTCTCTTTTGTTCTTAAATCAATGCGTTTTCTAGAGATATTCTAGGATTTTCCAATGTCAGTATCATAGTAAAACTCTGTCTCTAAAAAAAAAAAAAGACGAGTTTTTGATGGTCAGTATAGAAAAGCACGGCATCTTTAAGAATACTCTACTTTCTGACTTCTTCATTCTTGAATCACTGCCGGACCTTTCAGACAGGGCCAACATTGTAAATTTAATCATTGAGGATGACAGAAAAGAAAATCAAGTTAATCGGAGTAAACTATACAGAGGTCAACTCTCTTGCAACGTGTGAGCAACAGAAATCCAATAAAATCGAAACATATTAAGAATTCTGAATCCCACTCCATAAACTCTGACTAAATGATTGCTGGATGTAGAACACTGAATTTTGGTCCAGTCATTCCAGGATATACACCATTTGCCAGGTAACAAACATATCAATGTCCTCTCACTGTGGGTCAGGGATACATAAATCCCCAACCATGTGACGTACGTTAGAGAAATGGTATGTGTAAAGATGTCACACAATCTGAATCTCAAAAAAGCACTTGATGACTTGAAATTGCTCATGCTTGGGTTAGCTTGATGATGACACAAAATGACAAGAGAATCCTGGAGCAAAGCTACCCAATCACACCCAGTCTTGGTTGGGATCATTCACCACTGTTTACCATTTCACTGACCACAGATCCATGAGTGATCCCAGTTGAAAGGAGCAAAAATGTCTACATTAAAAGCTCACCCTCAGCCAAAACAGAGATCCATGAAAATAAATGATGATTGTTTCACACCACCGAGTTTAGGGTGACTTGTTTTAGCAGCAGTATTAGGTACATAATTAATAAAAAAAGTTGAACGATCAGTTAGTGAATGGCCACTAAGCGGTTCAACTGCTCTGACTGCTGGCTTTTGCCTCACAATTAACCTGAGGAAATGCCAAGCCAAACACCAAGAAAACAGTGGAAATTTCCTGAGTCACCGCGATCAATTTTGGATGATTATGCCAGCGCTGGAGGGTAACTTTGGCATTGAGAAGGCAGGAGCCAGGCAGAGCTGTGGGAGAACACGTACAGGAAATGAGTTGTCAGAGACCCGCTTTGCTTCTGTTCAGCCAGTGTGCGTATCTGCAGAAACTGAGCTTGGATCTCAGATGCAGAAGACTAAAGTGTAGAAACACAGTAGCTTGGAAGCCCTGCGTGGATTATAAGCTGAGGAAAGGAGATGCAGTCAGACTGGTCTGAGGGAGTTTCTTCTCTGAAACTTTCCTTCCAATCTCCCTACTGATTTATTAAAATCTAAGTTGTGTCTCATTCTAATATTACTTCTCCTTATTTAGTTAGTTTGAAGCCATAACAGAATAATTTTCTGGGCCTGGAGTCTCTATAGCACATCTTCTGAAGCAGAGAAGCTTAAGGTCTCCTTCACACACATTACTTCCCGGAACAGCTGAGGGATAACTGACCTCAGAGACCAAAATACATGTGAGATTGTGGAGCACGAGTATTTCAAAGCAACAACACCCAGGGTGAAGACCCCATCTCAGAAAGAGTATTAAAACAAGAACAAAGATTTGAATATATCTTTAATAAACATGCTAATAGGTGCAACAGAATAATAAAACATGAATCAAAAATAGGAAACAAAAATAAAGGTCCATGCATAATATTTAGTTTTAAAGGTATAATGGTAGTTATAAAGTGTAGACTAGATGAGACAACTGGTAACACCGTCACCATAGTCATATAAAAACATCTATGACCCAAAAAGGTAAAATGCATAATGTTTACTCAATCCAAGATGCTCTAGCATGGACCTGGAAATAACACAGATTTAAAAATAGCAGAAAAGTACATTAAATCAGTTACCATAATTTCACCACATAAGTTAAAAAAGTAACATATAGACATGGAATGTGTTTTAAAAAACCTGAATTCCTACAGATAAAAGTACAATATCCAAGATAAAAAATGCACTGGATGAGATGAAGGGCTGTTTAGACAGAGCAGAAGAAAATATTAAAGAAGTTGAAGGCACAGCAATAAAAATTATCCAAAATGAAACACAGAGGAACAAATAATGATGAAAGACTGGAAAACCAATGAGGTATAGAACAATATCGCACGGTCAAGTCTACACATAATTTGAATTCCTTTGACTGGGGGCAGAAAAACATTTGATGAACTGGTTGCTGAATAATTTCCAGATTGGATGAAAACAATAAGCCTGTAAATCCAAGAAGCTTTATAAACACTAAGCACCCAAACCATTCAAACAATACCAGGCATATCTTAATCAAATTGCTCAAAACTGATGATAAATGGAAACTCTTAGAAGTAGTCAGAGGAAACAACAGCGCATTCCGCACAGAGCACCCGGAACAAGGGTTGTGGCAGGTTTCTGCACTGAGACAATCACACATCCCTAAGCCCTGAGGGGACGGCTCTGTCAGCCTAGAACTCTGTACTCCTAGAGTGGACACAGAGGCGTTCTCAGACACACAAAGCTGAACGACTGCGTCCTCAGCACACACACTGTTGGAAACGTTAAGAGAAGCCGTCCATGGAGAGCGGAGATGGATATGCACAAAGAAATGAAAAGCTCTGGAGAGGATAACTACACGGACAAACAGACAAAATCCTGTCTGACTATTTAAATTTATTTTAATGATCATTGACAGGTTAAATACAATAACAGTTAGTGTGAGGTTTATAACATATTTAAAAGAAAATGTATGAAAAAATACCACAAAGATCAGGCAGGGAGAGATAGGATTGACTTTTATATTATGTTTATATTATATTTTATATCACATTTATATTATAAGCTTTTATAAAGTCCTTTACTTATATGTGACGTGATGGGATCGCACGTGAAGATAGTGTGATAAGTCAAAGGTGTATACAATTAATTCCAGGGAAACCATTAAAACACTCAAGTGTGTTATAGCTAAGAAGCCAAAAGACATACAATGTAATTTTACAAAATATTTAAGAAATTTAAAAGAATGCAGGCAAAGGAGGAAAGAAGACCAAAGAACACAGAGGACAAATATAATAAATAAAACAAGACGATAAACATAACCTCATTTGTTAGTAATGAACCTAAATGTAAGTAACATATGTTTTCCCATTAAAACACAGAGATTTTTAGACTGTAAAATCTAATACCCAACTATCTCCTGCCTAAAACAACCCATTTCAATATAAAGACATAAAGTATATTAACAGTAAAAGAATTTACCAATGAGCAATTCCTTTTTACTGTTGAGTACTTTTCCATGGTGTAATGTATCAAAGTTTGTTCAACCATTCACTCACTGAAAGACACCTGCACTGTTCCAGCTTGGGGTTACTATAAATAACGCTTCTATAAATAAATTGCACAGGCTTTTGTGGGAGCACAAGCTTTCACTGACGCATGCACCAACTTGGATGAATCTCTACGGAATCATGCTAACTCAATTCCTAAAAGCTACATCTCTGCGAGTCAATGTATGTAAAATGATTTAAAAGAAAAAATACAGAAATGGTGAACACGTTAGTGGTTCCGGGGTGAGGGATGGAGGCAGAGGTGGGGGATGGAGGTAACTATGCCTTCAAAGAGCAACACAGTGTCCTTGTGACAATAGTGCAAAACACATTTTAAGTTATTTCTTCTGGCTTCAGAGATCCGGAAAAAAACACCCCAATGTTTAGAAAGTGACATCTTGGTACATTTTTTTTTTAAATAAAAGAGAGAACATAAAAGGGGCCAGCTGATAAAGACATATTTAGGAAGTGCACTTGGAATTTCTTTCCTAAGTGAGATATAGAATGATGTTTCATTAAGTTCTTGAACTATACAAAAGAAACTATCATTCATTCTATACTGCTAGTGTTCAATCCTTTCATACAATTATTAACAATTTAATAGTTCTCAATTCTAACTGAAAATATGCAAAGTTTTACCTACGCCATCCCAGACAATTATACTTTCTGTCTTTCAAGCTGCATCTTATTCTCTTTATGTACACACACTGACTCTTGGGAAGAGCTACATTCAACATTCTCACAGTTCTTCCACTTTTTACTTTCTGATGTATTTTATTTATCCGTGTTTTCTATCTTGCATTCATTGCACCATCTTCACCTTAACAAACACTGCTTGTTTTTCCAGAAAGACGTCGAGAATAAACCTTCTCCAGAATTTGCCCCCTGACCTGGGTCCATAACGATCCCTGAGTGCCCGTCTCACGTCACTCACGCTGTACATCGCAGCCTCAGGCTTATTAGTGCATTCGCCTGTGGTGCTGTCCTGAAGCCCTGATGCCCACAGGGGCCCCGCATATATGAGGAATCCAAAATGTGCCTGTTACGTGAAAGGCTAAATAAACTAATGAAGTCAAAGGTTAAGCAATTTATAATAAATATAAAGTTTCTTTTCTGTGAGATCCATGGCCTAAAAAGTATATTTAAGCTCAGGGGGTTTGAAATTGAAACGTTACAAAGGATGACAACTTTGAACTAAAGTTTCTGTATCATAAAAGTATTGAATTTCCAGATCTCTTTATTCTAGTGAGAGGCTGAATGTACACAAAAAGAGCAAACATGCCTTTTCATCTGAGTCACAAAGCAAACAACAATAGAAGAATTGTGCCTCTGAGTTTAAACTTTCAATAATGAGAAACACTGTGCTCCTAATAAGAGCTGAGAATTAATGTTTCTAACCTTAACAAGTCAAAGCTGTTTGCAAAACTTAGTTTTCATGTTGACAATTCAAAACCACCCTACTTATCAGAAGTAAACATGTATTTTTAATGAAGCAATGCTATATTAAGTCACAGTGTATCAGTGTCTCTTGTAATAAATATCATCAATTGCATTAAAATTACAAAAGCAAAACTTACTTGCTGCCTTTCAAGAGACTGAGCTTAACACTGTAAGTTGGTTTCAAACATCTAAGATCAGGAGAATGAAACAAGTTTATTTAATAAACATTATAGTATAAAAATATTTCAAGGGGTTCTTGGTCTAGAATAATATAATTGACTCAATAACTTCAGGTGACTGCCTGTGAAATATTTGCCTTAAAAAATCTCTCTGTAAGACTTTGACTGACTTTTTGAAGGGCTGGAGATGTAAAAAGAGTGCTAATCTCTTTGATGTTTCTGCTAAAATTAATATTTGTTATTTCTTTAAAAGACCATTCATTTTCTCCATGAAAGAAGTCTCCGGAAAAGTCCTCATGCTTATTCTCTAGCACACCACAAAAGTCTAGGGCACAGGCACTCCATTTCAGGGTCCTAGGCTTTAGTGGTGCGTGACTGAAGATGGGTCGCCTGGGTCCCGAGTGGGCTTGGGGTGGGCATCGCAGGTGGAAAGCTCCTGTGTGTTATAAATAGAAGTGCCTACAGCAACCTTACGAGTGGTCAACGTGGATAGCTGGTCAAAAGGGTCAGGAGCGACTACCTAATGATCCTAGGCCGGTAGAGCAAGTAAATACATGGAGAAGAGGTGAATATTTCTTGCCAGAGTTCCAGTGCTTTGTCCTAGTAAATAATCTGAAAGGCACCTAAAAACTACACAGTAAATGACCTGGAATGATCTGAAATAACCACACTTTATTTCTGCCCTTGGGAAAAACAAGAGTGCAGCTATTTAAACTTCCTTCCCAGGCAGTGAGCGTGAGCACTGCGTTTGCAGCTAATTCTCAAAGACCTAAAAACGAACATATCTGGACTATAGGAGTGCATGACAGAGAGACGCCATATTTGAGTCTACAATTAAGAGTGAAGAACATCTGACACACACAGTTATGCAACCACTCAGAGAGTTCATAACCTTATGAAAACTTTTTCTAGAGTGACCAGAAATGCTTACATTGAGATTAGAAATCCTAATTTGGAAGATACCCAGTTTGTACTTACCGCTAAACTTTTATTCTTTTTGAATGGCAATAGCATATGTTTTTGAAAGTGTATTTTTTGTAGGAAAATTCTTTTATTAAATATGCACTTTTGCATGAGTTTAAATCTTTGTCAGCTAGAAATGAGGCTAAATAGTGTGATTAATCCTACTTTCAGAATTTTGACTATGAAAAATTCCCAAAGTACTTGATGAAATTCTACCAAAATTCCATTAGGATTGAGAAATGAATTTACAAAGAATAGAAGAAAGTCACCAAAGAATAAAGTCAAAGGAAAAGAGGTCCTGAAAATAAGCTGGCACTCAAGATGCCCAGGTACCACAAGGTGACTAGATCTCAGGCTAAAGCCACTATTATGAACAGACATGATAAGCAGACTCAAGTCTCTTGAGAACAAACAGCTTTGGATGCAATCTGACACATACAGAAATGTTACAGTCACAACTGTCATTGTATTTGCTAAAAATAAATGAACTTGTTATGTCCAATCAATTGTCAACCAGTAGCTTTTGAGAGCATCAATTGTTATCAATATGCAAATGTTCAAGCATTTAAAATCACGATCAGATTGGCCAACAAAACCAGAAGCCATCTGACCAATGCTCCCTAACTCAGATAAAAAACAAAACAAAACACACATTAATTAACCAAATCATGAACAATTTTAAATTCAGGTGAATACAAAGAGAACTCAGGCACTGAGGTCTTCTTTCAATTGTCATAGAAACTGAGTTAAAAAGTTGTTCTAATAACTTCAGATGCATTTTTACAGAAGTGCTGTTTGCATAGCTACTCCATAGCCTGAGGTATGCTGTACTATTGTAGTCTGTTTAATGCACCGACTTACCTACTGCAGTCTTCATTCTTTAAGGAAAAAGCAATTTGACTTGATTCTGTGTCAGTAAATTTTTAGCTGTTATGATTAATGACAAAAAGCTGTTTGTTCTGTTGTTAGCCTCCATATAAACATATCACTGGCTCAGTCAGAATACGAGGGGACTTATTTGCATTATCTCATTGAACTGTCACAACTCTGCAAAGAACTTATTATTCCTAAAGTCCCAAGGAAGCAATTTTGACCCAAATAAATTGCTCAAGAGACAGCCTGGTGAAAAGCAGTGTGTCCCGAGGTGTTCAGGCATGTTGCTTGTTGGCAATCCCATGAGAATCAGGTCCCCATGTGGAATGATCAGCATTGTGTTTGTCAGCTTTGCTGCAATTCATCTTTGGGTCTCTAGGATGCTAACAGGCAGTGTGGACCAGGAAGATGGAGGTATGAAACCTGTTTTTTCTTGTACCTGTCTGACCCTCATCCCACGCTGTTTTTTGGAATGCGTTGGGGTGGGGGGGACTATTGTTCTGAAGAACACAGTTTGAAAAATGCTCTTGTGGAGATCCAAGATGGAGGAGGGGTAAACAACATGCCTGCATCCTTCTGTGACACATTAAAATTACAACTAAATTACAGAACAATCAACCTGAAGAACCATCTGAAGTCTAGCTGAACAGAAGCTTTACAGCTAAGAACATAAAGAAGAAGCCATGCCCAGACTGGTAGGAGGAGGGGTGGAGGTACAAAACAGGACCACACCAGCGTATGGTGAATGAGAATCGGGTGGGATATCTCAGCTGTGGAGGCTCCCCCTGGAGGAGCGATGGACCCCAGCCCCACACTGGCCTCCCTAGCCCGCAGTACTGGTGCTGGGTGGAGAAGCCCCCTCAACACCGGGCTGTGAAAAGCAGTGGGGATTCCAACCATCCAGGTGGGATGGAAGGTGGTGGGAAACCCAGGCATCCTCTTAAAGGAACTTCACAAAGATTTGCTCACTCACAGGCACTCACCTTGGGCTCTGGGGGAGGGATGGTGATTTAAGGGGTGTCAAAGTCATATGGGGGGCAGACTGAAGGGTGTGGTTTCAGGCAAAGGCTGGAGGACAGTCGGCATTGTGTGGGGTCCTCCTCCTATGCAGCCGGCAGGTAAGCACCATCTTTCCTGTGTTGAGCCCGCCCTCTACGCTTATGGCCAAATCTGAATCTGATTAGTCTGGTGAGCTCTGCTACTCCACCCGGCTGATTCACTGGGATCCTGCCCCACCCAACTGTCCCAACCTGGGAGGCACTTTTTTTGTGACCAGGCAGCCCTGCCCTCATTGCAACCTTTTTTGGAAAACTATCAGAGTCCATGGACCCCAATCAGGCAGTGATTGACCTCAGTGTGTTCTGAGACGTTTGCTGAGTAGCTCCAGGCTCAGCACTGGCACCAAACCAGAGTCTACATTAACCTGGTGACTACAATGCTTCCCACTCTAGTGAACCCATAAAACCCTGCCACATCTAAATCTGTACTCCATGAGACTTTATCAGTGTCTGAACCTTAAGGGAGTCAGCAGGTAGCAGCAGGCCTTGGGGTGTCCTGGCTTTTTGGGGACCTACCCCAGGCTCAGTACTGGTGGCAGCCATCCTCAGTTCACACTGTGGCCTCGCCCACATGTCTTCAACTTTAGCACAAGCAGCAAATAACTGTAGATCACTATGTAGCTCCTACCAAGTAGTCCCTGGCTGGTCACAGGCAGTGACTCACCTGGGCCTGCACTGGGGCCCCTCTCAAGAGGCCCCAGAACCAACATACTTGGAGGCTGTCTTCATACCAAGGCACTGCCCAATTAGCTCCACAAGCAGCACACACAAAGGACGGTTTCAACAGGCACCTTAGCCCACAGTGGTGAATTCCACTGAATGGATTAAGCCCCCTGCACAGCAGCCCCTAAGCTGTAGACATGGGCAAATCCCACAGCCAATCATTCTGAGAGCCAATCCCACCAACTGACATGCCAATAGCAATCAAGGCTCAACCATAACCAGAAGGCACACACAACCCACACAAGGGACACTCCTGGAGCACCCAGTGCTGGTGAGCAGGAAGACTGCCACGGGGCCCCACAGGGCACCTACTACTTAAGGCCACCCGGCAAGATTGGGAGACATAGCAGATCTACTTAATACATAGAAATGGAGAGGCAGCCAAAATGAGTCCAAATGAAAGAACGGAGAAAATTCCAGAAACAGAACTGAACAAAATGAAGGCTGCAATCTACCAGATATAGAGTTCAAAACACTGATTATAAGGATGCTCAAGGAACTTAGTGAGAACTTCAAAAAACAGATAGCAAGCATAAAATAGGACATAGAAACTATAAAAAGAACCAGTCAGAAGTGAAGAATACAATAACTGAAGTGAAGAATGCACTAGAAGGAATTGCAAGAAGACTGGATGAAGCAAAGGATCAAATCAGTGATTTGGAAGACAAGGTAACAGAAAACACCCAATCAAGCCAGTGAAAAAAAATGTTTTTAAATGAGGATAGTTTAAGAGACCTCCAGGACAATATCAAGTATAACAACATTCGCATCATAGGGGTACCAGAAGGAGAAGAGAGAAAGCGAGGGATTGAGAACCTATTTGAAGAAATAATGACCAAAAGCTTTCCTACGTTGGTGAGAAAAATAGACATACAGGCTCAGGAAGCCCAGAGAGTGCCCAACAAGATGAACCCAAACAGGCCCACACCAAGACACATTATAATGACCAAAGTTAAAGACAGAGAGAGAATCCTAGAGGCAGCAAGAGAAAAGCAGTTAGTTACTTACGAGGGAGCTCCCACAAGACTATCAGCTGATTTCTCCACAGAAACTTTGCAGGCCAGAAGGGACTGGCACAAAATATTCAATATGATAAAAAGCAAGGATCTACAACTGTTATTCTACCCAACAAGACTATCATTTAAAATCGAAGGACAGATACAGAGGTTCCCAGACAAGAAAAAGCTAAAGGAGTTCATCACCACCAAACCGGTATTGCAAGGAATGTTAGAGAAACTTCTTTAAGACAGAAAAAAAAAGGTCAAAATTATGAATAATAAAATGGCAATAGCTACACATCTACCGTGTTTCCCCGAAAATAAGACCCAGCCGGACAATCAGCATTAGAGCGTCTTTTGAAGCAAAAATTAATATAAGACCCAGTCTTATTTTACTCTAAGACTGGGTATAATATAATATAATATAATATAATATAATATAATATAATATAATATAATATAATATAATGTAATACTAGGTCTTATTTTAATTTTTGCTCCAAAAGATGCATTAGAGCTGATTATCCTGCTAGGTCTTGTTTTTGGGAAAACACAGTATCAACAATTACTTTCAATGTAAATGAATTAAATGCTCAATTAAAGACATAGGAGGGCTGAATGCATTAAAAGAATCACTTTACAAATTTCAATTGCTGCCTACAAGAGACTCATTTCAGATTGAAAGAAACGTACATCATAGAAAGTAAAGGGATGGGAAAAGTTATTTCACGAAAATGGAAACAAACAAACAAAAAAAGCTGGGGTAGCAATTATACCAGAAAAAACAGACATTAAAACAAAGGCTATAAGAAGAGACAGCGAAGAACTCAGTAATCCCACTTCAGGGTATTTATCTAAAGAAACCCAAAATGCTACTTCGAGGGGATGTGTGCATGCATATTTCATTGTAACATTGTTTGCAATGGCCAAGATGTGGAGGGAGCCTGGGTGTCCATTGATGGATGAGGGATAAAGAGGAGGTACATATACCAGGGGTGCCAAAAAAATGTATACACATGACTTGCACTCATCTTTTCTTTTGTTATCAGTATATATTGAATGTTACAATTTTAATACAGTTTTTTCCTGTCTTAAAATGTATATACATTTTTTTGGCACTATCTGTATACAATGGAATATT
Source organism: Rhinolophus sinicus (assembly GCF_036562045.2). Lineage (NCBI taxonomy): Eukaryota > Metazoa > Chordata > Mammalia > Chiroptera > Rhinolophidae > Rhinolophus > Rhinolophus sinicus. Next base: position 1,283,818 of record NC_133754.1, read on the forward strand.
GCTCGGCCAGGGACGGGAATGGGTTCTTGCCATGTGTGGGGACATGGATGGACCCGGAGGGCACTGTGCTGAGTGGAGTATGTCAGACAGCAAAAGACAGAGGCAATGAGATTTCACATGTATGTGGAATCTAAGAATAAAATTAACAAACAAAACAGAAACAAACTCATAGATACAGAGAACATTTTGATGGTTGTCAAATGGGAGGGGAGTAAGGTGTGGATGAAAAAGCAGAAGAGATTAAGAAGTACAAATTGGTTATTACGAAGTAGTCATGGGGATATAGGGCACAGCATAAGGAATATAGTCAATAATATTGTAATAACCAGATATGGTGTCAGATGGGGACTAGATATATTGGCTGGTGATAAATGGGAGGGAGGTTGGGGGGCAGGGTGAAAAAGGTGAAGGGATTAAGAATTACAAATTGGTAGTTACAAAATAGTCATGGGGTGTAAAGTAAAGCATAGGGAAGATAGTCAATGATACGGTAATAATTATGTATAAAGCCAGGTGGGTGCTAGGCTAGTCGGGGGGATCACTTCTTAAATTATATAAATGTCTAACCACTATGCTGTACACTAAAATTAATATAAAATAATATTGAATGTCAACTGCAACTGAATAATTTAAAAAATGGGTGAAAGGGGAAGGGGAATAAGAAGTCCAAATTCCAGGTAGAAAACAAATAAGTCATGGTGATATAATGTACAGCATGGGGAACATAGTAATATTGTGATGGCACAGTACGGTGTCAGATGGTGGTTGGACTTATCATGGTGGCCACCTCTTTAGGTGTATAAATGTTGAATAACTATGGTGTACACCTGAAACTGATATAATGTTGTATGTTAGCTATATTTTTATTATAAATCTGAAATAAAAAGAAAAAAAAGAAAAAGAGGGTGGTAGATAAGGGTAAACATGATCAAATATATGGTGATGGAAGGAGAACTGACTCTGGGTGGTGAACACACAATGGGATTTATAGATGATGTAATATAGAACTGTACACCTGAAATCTATGTAACTTTACTAACCATGGTCACCCCAACAAGCTTTAATTAAAAAAAAAAAAAGAAAGAAATGCTCTTGTGCAGAAAAGAACATGGGCTTTTTAATCAGCTCTGAATTCAAACCCAGCATCTAACCATTATGACGTACTGGATGGTCAGCAAATCATTTCACCCCTACATATGTCAGTTTCTTCATCTGGAATATGGGCATAATGCCATTTTTGCTGAGTTCTGGTTAAGATTAATTTTGAAAAAGTGTAAAAACTGCACATTACGGTGCCAGGCAGGACAGCTTTCAATGTTACATTTATTGTAATTATTGATGTATCTGTCTTCAAGTCTTCAAATTTACTATTTGTTTTCTATTTTATCACCTGGTCATCATTTTTTTTCTTTCCTCCTTTTGCACTAATGTGTTATAGTTTTTTTATCCTCCCCATCTATTACCTTTAAAATAATATATTTTGCTTAGAATTGTTAATATCTATATTTGAGATTAAAAACACATTCTTAATTTATCAAAATCTAGTGTAAAGTCACTAGTTTACTATTCCTGGGACACTGAGAAATCCTGAACCCCCAAGGCCGGAAGGGCCTGCATTTAAAATTCTGTTTGGAGTTATACGAGCACTGTTCAAAGACAAGCTGGGTTCCCAGTGCCGCGATCCCCCTGATGCTGAATGCTTTTTGTCCCGCCAGTTCTCCGTCTGACATCAGAAGAGGGTTCTAGCATTCTGCATGCTCCCTTTTCTTCAAGGGCAGCCACTGGAAAATCAGATTCTCGGGTTAGTCACATAAGCGGTGGCAGTCCCTGCCTTTTTACAGAACTCCAGAGCCCATCACCAGGCCGCTCACTCTTCCTGAACTGCCCCCCAAAAGCTCCTAATTGCAAAAACGTGGTGCTTTTTCTGCTCCTTCCTATTCCAACAACCGGCAGAGCAGCGCAGCAGGTGGGGTTAAGAGCGCGTGGCACAAATTCTAGCGCAACCCTTGGCCCCTGGTCCTGAGGTCTGTGAGCGGGAGGGATCTGGCCCCGCTTTCTCGTGGCCTGTTCTGATCATCGTCAGGTAAGGGTCTTTCTAGGGCCGTGCGTCCTGCGAAGCCCTGTCTCCCACAGTCCTGCCCACCCCGCACCTAATGAGCACAACGTATCAATTCAGAGCAGTGTGTTTAGTATATTAATAAGTCTGCCCTGACGCCTGCCTTTGCTTAAATCCTGTTTGTTGCAAGAAAGGAAAACGGAGTTGATGTTAGAGAAGAATCAACGTGACTGACTCTGGCTAACACAGCGTGGGTCCCAGATCAGGGAACTAACTGCTGTCCCCTCCTTAGTCTTCTTTTCCAAAACTCATAAACACAACTGTTAATTCTCTGGGAACAGCTCCTGGAGAAGACAGAGACCCAGCTCTGACCTGGGCCTCAGTGAGGCGGGCGGGACAGAGTGCTCCCCTGTTTGTCACTGAAATGCCACCGAGGACCCAGCACTTCCAAAATGCTAAATGAACGCTGAATACTCAAAATAGGAACATTCAAATGAAAATTTAAAGTTGAACCTAAGCATTTCTTCACACTTTATGTTGTAAGTACAAGTAAAACACTGACCAAACACTTCTACAAGTCGCAGTTATTTGTTAGCATGTCCTGTTTTTACACAGGGCTGAATCGATGTCTGCTGGTCTGTCATGCTGGTCCTGTAATGAGTGAGCAGAAGCAGCCATGTGGCCTCTGTGATTTGGACCCCACAGGACAAAAATAATACAGCGAATGCTGGCTACTTGTCATTTATTCTCCAAATGACAAGACTTTTAGTTTTTTATTACAAGCCACTTCTCTGAAAGGACTTCAGAATGTAACACCATGAAAATAACATTCCGCCCAGAACTGAGAGCCTCACTAACTGGGACAGCAGGGACAGAGGCTGGCATGCGTGTGGAAGAGAAACAATGACAGGATGGAGACTTTGTCCAAGACGACGGAGAATGGGTTTAGGATTCTCTCCTCCCAGGAATCCATCATAGCGGACGATAAGGACCAACATGCTCATTGAATATCGCTGACCTGGACCCAGGCCAGTCGCTGTCTAAGATAAGCATCGTTTCAACCCCAAGCGATGGGTCAACTCCATCGTATGGATGAGAAGGCATCATCTTGGACACATAACTAGGGTCACCTTGAATGGCTGCAAACTCTGACTGCTGAGCAATGAGAAATTCGAGGCATGACCTTATGATAATGGTTGGTTTTAAGGTTGCAGTATTTTTCCCTTTTTTAAGATTCATATTGTTAATTCCAGAAGTCATTTTCAGGTCACTCATAGTTACTCAATGAGGACCGGCTGATCTCTGTCCAAAATGCCTGGCAAGAAAGGGTGGTCTGTTCAGCACGTAACCGCCCCGTCCTAGGGAGAGCCCCTGAAAAAAACGCATGGAAAGTGTTTGGGAAATGAATGTGGTCATGTCGATTACGGAAGCCTACCTGCACACAGTTGTGTGTGGAGCTGCGTTATCTCAGGAGTCTATCAACCTACACATTTGCCTAACTTTATGTTTTTCATTGACATTCTGCTTTGTAATAAGCCAACTGTTAATTTTTCCATTATTTCTAGTTATTTTCATTAGTTTCAACATGAGTTTTTTAAAATAAGCGTATTTTTTCTCTCCAAGATATTAGCTTCTCAAGGAACATGGTAGGATTTTTAGTAAATGTTTGATGAATGAATGAACAAGTGAATGAAATACACTTATTGTTTGTTCACAGAGCATTTTTATCCTACTTTGTATTAGCTCTGTAACCATGCTCCTAGGATTCAACACTGAGTTATCACAAAGCCTCATTTTCCATGCAAGTATTTATGGTTAATTTAGTGCTTTTTCTGTATTCAGGCAAGATTTTGGAATCTATTTTAAAATAATTCTTGAAATCCTAAAATAGAGAAGTAGAAAGAGAAATTTACAGTCTCATTTATTATTCTATTATTTCTAGAATGTTTTCTGATCCGTCAGTTTGCAGTGTCCCAGTCTGGATCCACCTCTGCTACCTGAAGTCATCGACCCTTCTGACAAGTCATGGCTAAGTGGGAAGGTGGGACAGTGACGCAGAGCAAAGGGTGGTACAGTCTGAAAGCTCCCAGGAGACTCATCTGTCCCGGCCCAGAACCCACTGGCAAATGTACACTGGCAGGGGTCAGACTTCAGCCTGGACAGACACCCAGCCCCACGCTGTCCACCGAGGCCTGTGGCCACATCCCTGTGGTGTGAATGCAGGTCAACCTGTCGCTCATGAGGCTGTTTCTGTGTCTCCCTCAGTCAATCATCTCTGCACTTGGGAGCTCGCACAGATGGTGGCACTGACCCTGAATAACAGAAGTGATTCTGTCCAGGGGTGTCCCCCTAACATGGGTGTGACGTGCAGTGTCTCTGTTCTCCTCCTCAGGGACTGGCATAGCCCCACCTTTGCATGGCTTTCCCATGATTTCTGTGCTGTTTGTTTTCCTTAGGACATGATTGTAAAAGGCAAATAAGAAAATTAGCAGTTGTTTCCCTGCCCTCTCTCATCTGCACACCAAAAGCTACAGAAGGGCCCACCATGACATGAGAGGTCTCTGTGAGCCACTCGCGGTCATCAAAGGTCACAACTGAACCAAAATTGGTTGGCACTGACTTGTATTTGCTTATATTTTAAAGAGTTAACACTTAAAAAAGAAAAAAGAAAAACAATTTAAAGTAACACTGTTGTGGTTGGTGGCTTGCAAACAATTTTTTTAAATGACTAAAAGAGAGATATAAAACTGACTTTGAAATATTGAATACTCTCCGAGGGGCCTCTTGAATAATCTCCCTCGTAAGCCTCTCCCTTTGGGGATGAACATATGAAACTGCAGCATGTCTGCAATCTTCTTAGCATTCTATATGAATATGTATACCACACTAATTTAAGCATCTGAGTTCCAAACTATTCAATGCAGTCATTTGTTAATTCATCAAACATTCTCTGAGAACAAATATTCTAGTTGAGAGTTGGGTCTTGGCGGAACAAAAGTCAATTAAGTTCAATTCCTTATTTGTAAGGAACACACAGATTAATGAAGAGGGTAGTTTTATAAACAGATAACTATGAACAAAATTTGACACCAAGAAAATTTGATGTAAGGAAAGGGAGCTGACTGATAGAGACCACTGCTCTGCAGAGGTGGCTGGGGAGTGACTATTGAAAAAAATTTACGAGGCACAAGCAGTTCTATTTCTTTCCTTTGAATACATTTTCTTTCTCTTCTTTTTATGACTAGAAAATCTAGTGTTGATTTTCTTTCTTTGACTTTCTCATCAATCACGAACCTTTAGGCAGAGATTAAGCACAGACATTATTATTATGCTTTGCTTTGCCAATTTGCTTGTACGCACGTGAATCTCTCAGCCACAGAGAAGACGCCTAAGATTAATGTGTTGTCTTTTTATATCATGTGTCCTACATATTAATATCGAGCATGTAACTAAATCATGGGAGTTCATATACAGAAATGGGAGTTTCTATATAGAAAAACCAGAAAAGGATGGGCCAGGTACAGAAAAGAATAAAGCCACACATTTCTAGATCTAAAACCAGATTTTATAAACACAGTCTTCCAATGTGTTGGAGAAAAGACCCACCTAAAACCCAAGACAGATGTGTCCTAATGAATTCTTGTAAGGCCCATCACAGTAAAATGGAACATTTTAGTACCAGGCGCTGTGTTTTCTTATTGATGTCTGCCTCTTTTACAATACAGTTGGAGAAGGCATACAAAACCTGGCGTGAGCAAATCATATAACCACTGAAATTAGGGTGAAATGTCAACAATAAATATCGCTTCCCAAGTTCAACAGAGGCTGCCCGGTGTCCACAGTAACAGATGTCAGCAGTAGGGTGAGGTCCCGGTGCCTGGGAAGCAGTCTCACTACTGGGGAGTGAGCGCTGTGATTGAGCCAAACTGGACGAGGGTTTGGAGCCCACCTTCCGCTACACGTGCTCACTGGAGCGTATAGTGTAAGTTCAACAAGGTTCTCTGGAACTCTGTGCCCCTGCCCAGGACTCTGGGTATCTGCTGTTCTGCTGTTGCCATTCAAAACCAAGAGGGCTGTGCTACCGCAATTACTGTCATCTCCATAAAATGAGACAGGAAAGGGAAGCTGAAATGCAGTTTGAGCGACAGACACACGAGCCCCGAGGCCCCGTTTCAAGTCATGGCTCTGCCCTTTATTAGCCATCTGGCCTGGGAAAACCACCCCTTTGAGTTGGTTTTATTTTCTTCAACAATAAAATGCCGAAGTATCTAGGTGTTGAGGTAATTGCTAAGTGTCACTGAGTTGCAATGAACCACATAGAGGGCTGCTTTCGCCCTCCTCTCCTGCTCACGACAGCTAAGACACAACACAGCCACTTTCCAGTTATGCTGCTCTGTCTATAAATGATTGATTATAAATTACTGCCTCTCACCTCTAATCGCACCAGGTTAGACGGTCTCAATTTAGTTAAGTGCTCCCATTGGGCCAATAATGGAAATGTCGGTCTCTCTTCCGCACACATACTGGGCACGCACACTTCACGTTCCTGAGACATTGGTTCAATCCAAACAGACAGACAGACAGACAGACAGACAGACAGACTTTTGCATTGTTATGGAGATCAACATGCACTTTCAAATACAAATGCAAAGACAGCAGCTCCTAGGGTGTCCACTCTGCCACTTGCCCCGCTCACAGGAAACGTGGGTCAGACGGGGTGGGCACTTCCCACAGTGTAAAAGGCCTCAGATATCCTCTGCCATGGCACCCGCAATAGTTCTGAGTTCTCTATTGCTTACCTGTGAGTGTGCATTATGGTTGTGTACAGTCATGAACACATTTTTCTACTTCTTAGTTCAAGCAAATGGAATGTTTTTCAAGGCTGAACCACACAGAAAGCACCAGAGGTTAAGAAGGCAGGACACTCCCAGGATCCATAGCCACAGACAGACTTTGCATATCAGATAGAAAGTCCGTTTCCATAGAAACGAATGGCTTAAAGTTCACTAAATTAATTACAGAATGCAGGAGGGACTGAAAAATAAGGACCCTGAGCCTGAAAACACAGGTCTGCACAGGCCAGGTCAGGTAGCAGGGCAGGACGGCACACACCCTGGCAATGCCAGCGGGGACAGGACCCGGTGATCCCTTAGTCACGTGCAGGAAGAGGGAAGGCCGGTTGCAGGAAGAAGGAAGTCTGCAGACAGCTGTTTTGATTTAATTGATAGGCTTTAGATGAACTGATTTCATTGTATTTTTTGGTATACCTACAAGTAAAATCACTGTATACAATCCTAATTACAAAATATACAAGTTCAGTCTTTCACAACAATCTCCCCTACCTGAAGTCCAAATCGCCACATTCTAGGTATGGTATAGCTATGCAAATCCAGAAAATGCTCAACTCTACTTCCTCTGTGGTTAAAATGCTCATACAGTACGTAAAATGGGTTAAGATAACAGGGAAAAGTAAACTCCCCTGATTCCCCTCATTCTGCATCCAAGTATTATTTCGTAAGAATTCTCACTTTCAAAATCTGTGTACTTTCAATTCTGACCTGAGAGCAAGTCTGATTTCCACAAACACTCGCTCCCGCGGGGCCTTCTGAGTGGTCACTGGCTGCCGCTGGACACTGCTGAATGTTTCTCTGTGACAGGACAGGGTGTGAAGAGTGGACCTGGAAGGGGAGCTACCACTAGGGACGGTGATGGGAGCCACTGGCACAACCATAGGGAACATGCAGTTTTTGAGCTTGAAACGAAGTGCCCCGGCTGTGACTGTATGTCCCCCAGATACAGACATAGGACAAGGAGCGTGGGTCCTCACGCAGCTCGCTCCCGTCACAGCGAGCAGCGTGAGGCCTGCAGCAGACTTGCTTACGTGAGAATGCACGCAGTTGTGCCCTCTCCTAAAGACTTAGTTCTTTGCTGCTACTCATGTATTTCATTCCTTACGGCCCACGGCAAGCAGCGTTGAGCCTGAGGCTAACAGGATAGTGTAGTTCTCTGATTTATTAAAGGACTGGAACAGAAAACATTCTAAGGAAAGAATAAGATGAGAAAACGGGGGGGGGGGGGGTGTTTAGATCTGAGGGCAGTAGAGGAGACAGTGAGCTTTTCACTAGTTTCAAATATCAGACCGTCTATTACATAGCAGGGGCTAACCCATGGTTCACTGTCCCGCTCTGAGGAATAGAAAAGAAAGATGAGACTTTGCATCAAGAAGAAGGAAAAACATCTTTAAAATATAAGGTTATTATGCTGAGCAAAATAAGTCAGGCAGAAAAAGCTGAGAACCATATGATTTCACTGATATGTGGGATGTAAAACTGAAAACAACAAAGGAACAAGACAAACAAACAAAGAAACAAAAAGCCATAGACACAGACAGTAGTTTAGTAGTTACCAGAGGGTGGGTGGGGAGGGAGATGAGGGTAAAGGGGGATCAAATATATGGTGATGGAAGGAGAACTGACTCTGGGTGGTGAACACACAATGGGATTTATAGATGATGTGATACAGAATTGTACACCTGAAATTTATGTAACTTTACTAACACTTGTCACCCCAATAAACTTTAGGTAAATATATATATGCTATTAAAAACAGGAAAAAGGTTATCCAAGGAACTCATAAGTACTCCTCAAGGGGTATTTTGTAATTAAATAGTGTTTCATTTATCTAACATTTCTGTAAGTGATCCAAGCTGTGTGACATGCATGAACATATAACACACAACATAGTTTAGTGAACAATGTTGGGCAAAAACATGAAGAAGTCAGTAGCTTGAAAATGTACCACATTTGAATGATGTGCCTTTAATTGTCGCTACATACATGTGGACGTGCGGCCCCCAACAATCTCTGCAATGTCAAGTTCCTGCAGTGTTAGTTCTTGTTCGATTTGATACCTTGTATTTACAATTTGTGACAAATACAAACACTGTTTCATGACATGTTTGATTTAGAGCCATTATTTAACTTACGCCACATTAGCATTTTACCCTGAGTTAGAATGACGTCATGAGTGCATCACTCTCCACTTAAACAAGCCACCTTGGTCTGTTCGTCAGTTTGATCATCAGCTAATGAAAGGCAAGTTGGCGTAGCAGGTTCCTTTATTAAGTCATGGTGCTTAATTTCTGTAGCTAGAAACAGGCATAGGATTTGTACGTGCTTTTCTCACTTCCATTAAAAAAATCCCAGTGAGAGACCAAGTGGTCAGCATTCAATTCACAATTAGCCCATTTTTCAGAAGTCGAGTCTCTTTTCCCCCAAAACTGACTTATTTTCCATCTGACTTACTTCATGTAGCCTCATACTCTCAAGATCCATTCATGCTGCTGCAAAATCAACAAATGAACAAAGAAAACAACCCAAGTGAGGGCTGGGCACTGAGTCCAGTAGCAGATGTGTGTGCGATGTGCCCCCCGCCCCCCCAAGTCCCTGTAGCCTGCAGGACAGCTGTGGTGCTCTCAGCTGCTTCGTTTGTATGTATAATTATTTCATATAAAAGAAAATGTAAATGTTTTATGGCCTATTGGATAATGTTTAATAAGACAAGCGCTATCAAATCATTACTAAGTCATTTTAGCTGTAACCCATGAGATGAAGTCATAAAACAGCTTTATTTTGCCTCTTTCTTCCTCTTTCAAATGGTTCTGGGAACTCCTGTTCCGTAAAGGTTCTGATCATGTCCGTATAACACATACGTATGGGGTCAGGTTTTACTGTGCCCAGGGCAGCGTAATAATGAAAACATCCAACGATGAAACTGGATTCACGATTTTGGCGATAGCATGTGAGCTGCACAGCAGGGACGTGGGTGTCCTCTCTGTCCCCCGCACCCCTGCCTGCAGTGGGTTTGGGGGTGTCTTCTCTGTCCCCCGCACCCCTGCCTGCAGTGGGTTTGGGGGGGTCCTCTCTGTCCCCCTCACTCCTCCCTGCAGTGGGTTTGGGGGTGTGCTCTGTGTCTCCTGCACCCCTGCCTGCAGTGGGTTTGGGGGTGTGCTCTGTGTCCCCCGCACCCCTTTCTGCAGCAGGTTTGACTCTGCCATGCCCTTGGAAGGAGGACCGGATACCCCAGACGCATCAGCGCGGTCTGGTTCTTCAGAGATCACGCCTGCTCTGTCCCCCCTCCCCATTACCGGGGTCCCCTCGAATTGACCTGTTGCAGGTGTTTCAGGCTCCAGGGTTCACAATGCCCCCGCTTGTCCCTTTTCCCTCCCCCTGCAAGCCTCCCCCCCCCCCCCCAGGTCAGGATGGCCTGCAAATAGCAGTGCCTTTGAGGCTCCATCAGAGCCTGAGCAGGTCACTCACTCGCTGGGAGGTCGCCGGGGTGGCTGCCGCCAAGGTGTTACTTTCACTTCCAGAAGTTGCATATTCACACGGAGAGATGCTTAGGCAAAAACGTTCCTTGTATGTGCGCGGTGATCCCACGGTTGCCCGCTTCCTGACACTGGGGGGAGGCGGGTGGGAAGCGAGCTCACGTCTCAGCAGGTAGTGCCCGGTGGTCTCACCCCTTAGCTCTTAGCTCTTCGCTGAAACAGGAGCTACACTACTTCCGTTTAGCATCACAGTACATGTAACACGTGTTGGTGACTTCTGAGTACAGACGGAGGAAATCAGTCCTTTCCCTGAGCTATGATACATGTTTCCTAACTATCATCTAGTTGGGGGATAAAAGGGAAGACTGCTTCAATGAACCATTTCTTTCCTTTTTAAAAAATTAAATTTATTTGGGGAACATTGGTTAATGACGTTATATAAACTTCAGGTGCACAACTTTATAACAGGACATCTGTGTGCTCCATCATCGCGCTCACCACTGAAGTCCCGTCTCCTTCTGTCACCACATTATTGACCCCTTTACCCTCTTCGTCCTCTCCCTACCCCCCTTCCCCTCTGTAACCCCCATTCTGTTGTCTGTGTCTATGAGTTCGTTTTTGGTCGTTCGTTTGTTGATTTTGCGATGTGGACAGATCTTGAGAGTATGAGGCTAAGTGAAATAAGTCAGATGAAAAAGGACAAAACTAGGATTTCACTTATTGTGGGATATAAATGAAAAGTAACGCACTATTTCTAAAAGATGCTTAATAGACAGGCGACTTAAAATCAGTATATATTATCATTGCATTGTTATGATGGAACAGAATTCAGGATCATTTGCTTCCCTTCCTTTTCTAAAATACCTGTGTATCAAGTATTGTATTCCCAAATACAGAAGTGTCAGCATAAGAAACGTCCAAACCTGTAGAGAAGTTTAATGCATTTATTTGAGCCAAACTGACAATTGCTGGGAAGCAAAATCTCAGTGGATTGAGAAAATGCTCCAGAAAATGGCAGTTTTCCAACTTATTTTATACATTAGAATCAAAGGAAGAAGGTTACATGAAATTCATTTGCTGTAGATTAAAGGGGTGGGAGAAAGCAATGCAGGGAAACCTCGGGAATTGGTTAAAAGTAAATTGGAGAGACATGTACTTCTTTTATCCTGTTTTCCCAATAATTAGACCTAGCCAGACAATCAGTTCTAATGCGTCTTTAGGAGCAAAAAATAATATAAGACCCGGTCTTATAATGTATTGTATAAGTAAAATAAGACCGGGTCTTACATTAATTTTTCTCCGAAAGACGCATTAGAGCTGATTGTCCGGCGAGGTCTTACTATCTGGGAAACACGGTATATAGGTGGGCACAGGATAGTTAACAGTTAACATTTTGCAGCACAGAGAGCTGGTAATCAGGGGACAAGAAGAACAATGAGGGATTCTGTAGTTTCCTGCTCTGGGTTGCTGGGTTGTGCTCTGGGAGGTCCGGAAAAAGGGATTACTCTGATACTCCAAGGGCATGTTATCTTAGCTGCGAAAGGACCACCCACTCATTTCAGGTAAAGACTGACCTTTGTCAAGGAGGCCACAAGCCAAGGACGTGGCTGCCCTCCAGGGCCTGTTTGTAGTTAGGGGTTTTTATGTGCAGACCGTCCTGCATGGTTAGTTTTGGTGTCTGAGTGTGTGCTGGCCTTGCTGCTGGCGTCCCCTGAGCTGCTGGGCAGGTTTCGTGTGTGGCCCCTTCTTCATCCACGGAAGTAAGTTACAGAAACACAGCTATCTGTCTGTATATCTACACACAAACCTATATCTACAAAGATAAGTCTATAAATATTTATACCTAGGTATAGATACCTGTATATCTGTATATGTAGATCTCTATATATCTGTTTAGCTTGATCTATAGATCTCTCTCTTTACATTTACTCACACATGCATACATAATGTATCTATCTATCTGATATCTATGAGTAGAAAGATAGGTAAGTAAGCCATCCGTTCAGAGCTACAGAGAAACCAAAATACCAGTTCAGAGGGAAATTAGATTTTCTACATAGAGGAACCAATAAAACAGTGGGTATTAGGTGCAGAAATGCTGGAAGAGAGAGTGGTAGAATTTCTTGCTGTTGTACTGCTGACACCTTGATGTTTTCAGTTTCTTGACCCCTCAGCTGCCAAACAGTTCCAGGTGACAGACAATAGACACCTCACCACATGCATTTAAAACACAGACCTATTGCCGTGGGCGGAGACAATGTATAATTACTCTCTGAGTAGGTCAAGCTGAGACCCTGAATAAATTCGAACAGCATTCTTCTTCACCAATGCAAGCTACGAATATGCCAGTGGCAAAAGGAGCAAAACAGACAAACAGGAAACACCTTAGAGAAGAAATCCAAGTGGCAAAACAATGTAGTAAGCCGTCTTAAAATAAGAAGCTGGGGGAAGATTCTGTCTGATTGGCAAATAAGTCTGAAAGTTTCAAATTTTGTTTAAGACGAAATGCAGCTGGTGAGAAAATGCACATTGCTGTGAGGGAGGGAGTGAGTGTAAGTGCATTTGTGAGAGTGATTTGGGCACCTTTACCTTAAAAATGTGCATTTTCTGTGACCCAGAAATGTTTTCTTTGTGTGTGCCAAGCAGTATTAAGTATATAATAAAGTATTACGCATTTTCAGACATAAACACACACTAATAATTACTACATAGAAGCAGGAATCAGGTTTATAAGTACCCAATTCAGAACACTGTTAGCTCTGAGAATGGGCGACACGGTCGATGAATGAATTGCAGGCATTGCGATAATATTCCAAAGTTTCAGGGCTTTTCTAAATAGAAACAATGGACAAGGAGAAAGAGGAGGGTGTCTTTGGGAGGAGGAGTCACAGAACAAAAGCATCACATGACATCTTATTAGAATATGTTCTATTAGGAAACATGGACTCTGCAAAGCTGGGTGAGGGTCCGTACGTGCTCACTGTATTACTGCTTCTGGGATTTCAGTTTTGAAATTTTGAAATCTTTTTTTAAAGGCTTTAATTGCGTCAAATAGAATGATAGTTACACAGTTACGCATGAGACCTGCTGCCTGTATAATGCTGGAGTCCTGGTGTTCCCAGTTTCCTGCACGCTGACCCCTCAAAGAAAAGTGGTCTTTGCATGGCTGTACTGACCTCAAACACCTGCTTCACTAATTATTTTATACTTCACGTGCTCTCTTTGTTTAATAAATATAAAAGAGAAGTCCTTTTTCACACATACCGCCCTCATTAGTTTTTCTCTCATACAACCTGCTATAAACCAAGTGTGAGTGCTCCTGCCCTGTCCCCACCCACGGCTTGGAGGAGAAATAAAACAACTACTCTTCACACGACATTCTGAAACCTGCACGCTTCTTATATCCTTTATCATCCTGTTAGCAAGTATATATCCCACTGAAGGTGGATGCCATGCGCAGGTTAGGGTGTCTGGAGGCGGAGAATGAGGTAGGAGACGCTAATTAGGGGCCACCACAGATACAGGAAGTGGGGAGACTCAGGATGGAGCCCCCACACAGCGGAGCTTTGCAGAAGCCCCAAGGAATGGTCAGCCGAGGGACGATGCGGTGGCACCCTCACTCAGACAGCCCCTCCACAGGGCACTGAAGCAGGCTCCCGCGGGACAGCTGCCAGAGTACAAAGTGGACACTGTCCCGACTTCAGACAGTAAGGGTGAGCCTATCCTTATTTTCCTTTCAGAAATCCACTCCCCCCCCAAATGTTAATGAGAACTGGAAATGCAAATTCCATCTAAGGAAAATTTAAAAAGCTGTAATTCCAAATTACAATGTAACACACGAACTCATAGATGTTTTGAGCTTCAAATAAGAGCACAAAAATGCCAGTGCAAAAAGAAAACAAAAAAATCAAACAAAGGAGAAAAACCTATGCTACAGATCTCAAGGTCTCAATAAATGTCTGAATACATTTCTCCAAATTAAAAAGGTCATAGGCATAAAACCAATAATTCTTTGGAATAAGAGCGCAGGATGAAGGCCTGGCTAGTTTGGGGAGGTAAATAGCAATACAAATAAGTCTTCTTATATCCTGATATACAGACATCTTCAAAACCTTACTAATTGGAAAACCCAGGGGGAAGAAAAGAACACAATGTCCGACATGCTGCAGTTGATATCAAACAGAGGACAGTAATATTATAGCCGGAACTACATGAGCGTTTGTTTTCACTTGAATGAAGGCATGGTAGGACTGCATTACACAACCAACGAAAGGACAGCACTCACCCAGGCTGGAGGGAGTGGTGCTGGCCTGACCGGCGTTGGAGTTACACACAGACTGCGTAACAGAGGGACAGTTGCGTGGTATCCCCTGCAGCTAGTCATGCCCGAGTTTTATCACACAGACGGGGAACCTTATTTTACACTTTTGGCATTTACTGAGACGATTCTAGCTTTTCTTTATTTTTTCAGGATGGCACATGATGTTGATGGATTTCTGAACATGGAATGTGTCTTTTTCCCATTATCAACTGAACTTGGTCATGATATTGTACCTTCTTTATGTATCACTACATTTGATTTGCTAATAATTTGTTGAAAACATCTGCATTTATGTCTGTGGGGCATATTTATCTATATTTGATCCATGTATCTTCTTTTGTCTTTGTCAGGTTTTGATATCATAGTAATTCTGGGCTCATAAACGAGTTGAGAAGGTATCGATTCTTTCCCTGAATTGATTATATTTACAATAATTACAAACGGTAGAAGTCCAGGTATTAAGTGTAAAGTCCAATGACTTCTGACAAAACCGAGGGCACTGACCCTCCATAGAAGTTATAGAACATTCCTATCATCCCAGCTAGTCTCTTCACAGGGCTTCACCTCAGAGCTATCCACTTTTCTGAATTTCTAATATCTCCAATTTGTTGTGGCCATTCTGGAACTTCATATGAAGAGTATATATGATACACTCCTGTCTGGCTTTTTTCACTAAACATAGTATTTTTCAGAGGTAGCCATTACTTTATACATTATAATGTTAGGGTTTGAAAATATTGGAATACATCATAATACCAAATATTGAAATAACATGCCTTGTTTCCCTGAAAATAAGACTGGGTCCTATATTAATTTTTGCTCCAAAAGACGCATTAGGGCTTACGTTCTGGAGATGTCATCCTGAAAAATCATGCTAGGGCTTATTTTCTGGTTAGGTCTTATTTTCAGGGAAACACGGTACCAAATGAAAACCTTCCAGAATTTAAAAAAGACAAAGAAATGCAAGAAATGTTTTGTGCCTGGAAGAATGGTCACTGCTCAAACGACACAGTCACACATCTGAGCCATTTTATAAGACTTTTAAATTGAAACAAGATCTTTCATGCAAAACTGGAAAATAGTGTACATCTAAAACGCCCTTACACAACAAAAGCATGACCCAAGAATCTTCCATCTAATTTGCTCTTTGAGTATGAAGAGCCAAGACTTTCTGAATGCGCCAGGATGTGAGTCATAGTGTCCTCACCACTACTCATTGGGGAAATAAAACTATTGAAAGATAAGCCAATCCACATATGAATGGCAGAATGTCTGCGAAAGGATCAGTGATGAATACTGAATCTGTTCTCCAGTAGGAACAAGAAAAACTTATGTGCTCAACAAATGTAAACATTTTACAATTTTGACAATATCGAATAAATATAACTAACATATTTGGAAGAAAAGTTACAGCCAGGTGTCAAAAGCTACATTGGAAGCTGAAACTTCAAGTAGTCCAGGGTATGCTTTCTAGTTATATACATGTGAATAATAATAAAAATAATATCATAAACTAAATATTTGTTGTGGAGAGAAGGAAGAGAAAGATTGGAAAGGGGAAATTAGACATATATACTAATTTGCTTATTGCTCATTATAGATAGTCTATATATGTCATATACAAAAAATTAAACATATACAAGTGTACATTTGTAAATATAAACAAATTATTACCTCAAATTTACTATAAGAAATACAAGGAATGAAGCAAATAAAACAAATAGAATACAGAGAAAAGTTAAAAAACTCAGTAAGAATGTAAAGCACAATATAACATTATAACTGAACAAAAGAAAGATGTACTTATCATGTCAATGAATATAAATCAACTAATTAAGCTATTCTTTAAAAATGACTCAGGTTAGGTCACAAAGCACCCCCCTCCCTCACACACTCAGTCTTCACAGCTCCGCCCAGAATCACCTCCTGTTCCGTCTGCACTGAGTCACTGTTAGTGTACCCTGTCCTCTGCATGTTGGGGGCGAAAACACAGGTCTGTTTTCTCTTTGTTTATAAACTGTCAGTTTTAATCCATTCTATTCTATATTGTGTTTCCCCAAAAATAAGACTTAGCCAGACAATCAACTTTAATGTGTTTTTTGAAGCAAAAATTAATATAAGACCAGGTATAATATAATAGAATGGAACGGAACGGAACGGAATGGGACGGAACAGAATAGAATAGAATAGAATACCGGATCTTATATTAATTTTTTCTCCAAAAGACGCATTAGAGCTGATGATCTGGCTAGGTCTCATTTTCAGGGAAGCACGGTAATAGTGTAGTATAATGAATACTTTGGTTTGCAACTGTTATTCAAAATATTTTAAGAAAGACTTACTTTACCAGGGAACTAAGATATAAGTAAGATCTATTGGAATTTAAGTCAGCTATCATAGAGGGAAAAGAAGCCATCGGCCCTGGTAGGTACCTACAGAATTTGTGTTTTTACAATAAGAGATGGCACGAGGTCCTAAATAAATAAACAAAACTCGTTATTTCTCTGCTCCAGTTGGCTCTTCCTCCTAATTTCAGTTTCTGTACGGCAGCCCCCTCACTCACTGCACCTGCACCCTCCTTCTGCCCCCACAAAGCGCTTCTTCATGGCCCCATTCCCCCGGTCAGCAAGCTGAGCAGCCTCCACGGGTCAGTCCATCCTGCCCTCCCAGTCGGGAGGCAAGGCCACCTGGCACCTGGAAAAGCTCTGTGCCGTTGGCCAGTCTTCCCTCCAGGCTCCCGAGACTTAGCTCCGTCCTAGCAGACTACTCGCTTTCAAATCAGTTTTCCTATACACACTTGTTATAATGTCATCTCCTGTTGTACACCCATTAACAGTTCTCTCCGACTCTTACCCATGAAAAATGGTCTCCATGATCTTCCTCCAATTTTGTTGTCAGCAGCTCTGCTCCTCTCCCTCCTCCAGGCAGTGGTCACCAAAGGCAACCATGCTGTATGCATTTTACTAGAAGTGTCCAACCTTAGCCAATCAGTGCAAACAAACAAACAAACAAACAAACAACTATGGAGTGGGCCTACCTGTGATTCCTACCCGTATCCCAAACCTACCGAATCACCTGGTCTGTCTTCAAGGTCAGATTCAAATACCACCTCTTGCCTGAGCCTTTCATCAACCCACATAGCTCCCCAGTCAGGGCTGATGGTTCAGGTCTGTGTTCCACGGGGGTTGTTTCATTTTTGTTTTGTTTTTTTTCCACTCCTGTTCAAACTCATTAGTACATACTATATGTATCGGTTTTCCCATTTACTAGATAACAAATTGAACAGTAGCTGCTAAATAAATATTTTTGGACCAAATGTGCTGTTTATCTGTAATGGTCCATGTAACAAAAGCACATTTTGGGATACAAGTGTTTTGAGAAAAATCTAACAAAATGTATCAGCTTCCATTAGTCACCTGCTTCATAGGAAGCTAGTTTTATAGTACCAGTCCTACGGGATCCTGCTTCTACTCAAACAGGAAAAGGAGACCCACTTAGTGTTTAGAAATGTTTTCTTTCAAATATTTAAACTTGGAAGCAGGCAAAGCTGTCACCGATGCTCCTGCAGTCACTGCGGACGGTCCAGCCTGCGGCGGCCTCTCCGGACGCACCCTGCGCGGCCTCATTCACGTTGCACGAGCGCACAGCGGGAATCGCTTTGCTGTTTAATAGCCGCGACGGCCCCACCCGGCGGCGTTCATCCTGCTCCCACGGTGGCTGTGCTTTCAGAGAGCTCTGCACACGGCCCCCACTTCGGAGTCCACTCTTCCAAACGCAGCTTTCAAAACACCTTTGGCTGGAAGCCTCCTAATTTGCAGGGCGCTGTGAAAGCTGGGCCCGGGTTCAGCGCCAGGTTTAATGATTTGGGGCTGTTCCTGTGGGCGCTCCAGTGGGAGACGTGCCCGCGGGCTCGCCGGCTCCCCACGCGGCTGGGGACAGGGTCTTTGCAATTCGACCTATGACCAAAACACCTCTGTGCGCTGCCCCTCTATTCTAGAAGCACCACCGTCTGTGCCCTGTAGCAATGGGAGGCAGGAAAGCCGAGAAGGCGGCAGCCGGGCGGGGTCCCCGACTGCACGGACCACACGCTTGTTTCTAGGCTGGCGTCCCCTGGTGAGGAGCATTTTGCATGGGGTTAGTGTTGTCATCAGACTTCACAAACCTGCAGCGGGATTAGTCATTTACTGGGCAACCCCCGCAGCTTCTGCTCCCCTGTTGTTTTAGGGGTTTCCATGGGTTTCAGGCCCCTTCCATCCCAGGGAAGGGGTTCGGCTTCTCTGGGGCGATTCAGGTTGGAACTGTCCCCCCATCCCAGCAGCTCAGGCTTGCCACAGCCCCCGCCTTGGGCTCTGCTTGTCCAGGTGCATCTGTGAACAGCTGCGCGTGGGTCTGCAGCTGTGAAGCCCTGAGCAGCCGGGATGTCCCGCCCTGGGCATGTTCATGCTGCAGGAACAAAAGCTGCTTCTTAGGTTCGAAGGGCTGTTCAGCTGGCCTGTTTCAAAGGAAGCTCTGCTAAAATAAATTAACCCCCTGAATAATAATAATAACCCCCAAATAATTTTTGAGGTTAAAATGCATTTTGCATAGTCGAGAAGAATAAACAATAACTCTCCTGAGTTGTAGTGCCGTTGACGTGAAAATTCAGACACATTTTTTTTATCATCTGTCATTCGGATATTTTGGTCTTAAGTTCTCCTTTCTTTGCTACCTGGAAAGTAGGTAAAGTGCTGCCATAAAGGCTTTACATACCTTTAAAAGGTGAAATGTAGTGAAAACATAGGATCTAGGTAGTGAGATGTAGACAATACAGTTACTTATAAAACAAACTCAGTTATGCTTTTCATGGTTGACAGGAACTTCGTTTTGTTAGCTCTGAGGAGAGTTTCTTTCTTCCTTACAGCTGGCATTCGTTTGCTTTTTATCAGTTGTAGAATGCTGCACTCAAAGATGTGAGATGTTTTCCTAAATCTAGTTTGAGCATCGAAATGCCATTCATAGGTTGCCTCTGCCTTATGCACATGTCCGTTCCCACGCCTGTTCCTTAATCGTCCCTCTCAGTTTAAATGACTGATATAAAAAAACCAAAACTTTATTTAGTGGTGGTTAAATGTTCACTATGGATAAAACTGGAAGTAGCTAAGACAAAAACGGTATGCATTTAAGGCACACCACGTGCTCCGATATGTGTGTACACTGTGAAATGATCACCACATGAGCTAATTAAAATTTTTATCACCATAGTTATGACATTCTGTGTGTGTGGTGAGAACAGTTAACACCCTGTCTGCTTGTGAGTGCATTGAATGCTTTTGTAAATCCTTTTGATTTACCTATAGCATTTTTGAGAGGATCTTTGGGTATCTTTTTCTGTGGCTGGTCCAGGTATTTCATTACAGGTCCATAACTTATTAATGATTACTGGTGTTGACATTTTATCATTTTGAATGAACTATAGAAACCTTATCTCCCTCATCACCTTGGCCTCCCCAGTGTATAATACAAATGTCCTAAGTAAATTCTCTTAGTTTTTCTTTTCCAAGAATGTCTTGATTTCCTCTTCATTTGTAAAGGATATTTTTCCTGCATATAAAATTCTGGTTGACAGTTCTCTTCTTGGAACCCTTGAAACACGAGGTGCCCCTTTCTTCTGGCCTCCATGGCTTCTCATGAGAAACCTGTTGTCATTTAAATGATTCCCCCCAAGGGGTAAGGTGTTACCTTTCACTGATGTCAGGATTATTTTCTGTCTAGTTTTCAGAAGTTTGATGGTCATATATTTTGTCTTGAATTGACAGTGTTTTCATATGTGCACTTTGCTTAGATTTTCAAATCTGCAGATGTTGCCTTTTGCCAAATTTGGGGAAATTTCAGCCATTCTTTCTTTGAATACTTTTTCAGATCCACCCTCTTTCCTTTCTCTTTCTGGTACTTCACTAATAAGAGATTTAGATATTTTGTTAAAATCTGACAGGAGTCTGAGTCTGTTCATTTTTTTAATTCTATTTTCTCTATGTTCTTCAGATTGGATTATTTCTATCCTTTTATCTCAAGCTCACTAGTTCATTAGTCCATTCTAACCTGCTGTTGCATCTATCCCATTGAGTTTTGCTTTTTCTCATACTTTTACGTTCTAAGATTTCCCTTTAGTCCTCCTTTGCATCTTGCTCTTCGTTGAGGTTCTCTGTGTCTCCACTGAGACTCTGATTTCTGGCTGCAACGTGCTTGTGACCAGTCAGTGGAGAAGCCTCATCGCGGCAGACGTCATGTGCTTTTCAAATAATTCTAACATCTCTGTGCTTTCAGTGTCAGCATCTTCTGATTGGTTTTTGATTCCATGAGTTTTGGGTAATTTGGATGACTTGGACATTCTGGGCACTGCTATCTGACTTTGCATCTTATCTAAATGGGCTGTTTTAGCTGGTCCACTCTGACACTGCTCTACAGAGACTCAGGTCTTATTCCTGTAAGGTGGGCATCAATTTCCTGACACCCAAGGTAAAGAGGGCACTCATTATTGCTGAGCATGGGTGGATTTCCAGAAATGGAAAACTCCTTAAACTTTTATTTTTAATAGTATAATTTATAGTTTAAAACCCTCCCACTAAAAAGGAAAAAAAAACAAAAAAAAAAAACCCTCCAGGAACGTGTGGCTTCATTAGCTAATTCCTAATCAATTAAGAAGTAATACCAGTTATAAACAAGCTCTTCCATAAATAAAAGAGGGAACAATTACTCTCTTTATGAAACTAGAATTTCAGATATATTTGATGAACTACCAATATCCTTATGAAAACTGATTTGCCCATATTTTACAAAATATTAGTAAACTGGGTACTTCAACATATGAAAAAGATAATACATCACGACTGACTGTGTTTACTACCAGTAATACACTATTTGAAATTCAAGCAATTTCATTCACCACCAAGAACTGAAGTATATGATCATCTTAATAGATGCACAAAAATTATTTGAAAAATTCAAAATAAGCCACTTCAAAATCAGAAGCACTGCTCAAAACCAGTCTCACCTAAGATTTTCACAATCCTGTTTTTCAACTCAAGACAAGAAAGTGTTTGCTGTTTTCTGCAGTTCGTCTGTAGTTAATATCTTTTTCAAAGGATTATTATAAAAATTAAATGATATAATTTATGCTAAATAATTAACATATAAATAAATTGTCCTTAAAATGTTGCTATTTTGTTGTTGCAATTAGTATTAGAATTTTATTTTATTATAGTTAATAGAGTAAGATTAAGAATGACTTCTTCTTCATTACTTAGGTAGAAAAAAATAATAGCATAAATGTTTCAAACATTTTAAAATATGGCTTTACAAAATAACCAAGATATTCATTTTTAAAAAATTCTTGTTAAAAGTAAAGACAAAGTAATTTACATATTAACTGTGCATTCAAGCAAGAGCATATACTTTTTAAATGCCTATTTACCACAGTTATTCAGAAAAGTTCAAGAGGATAAACAGTAGATAGAGCTTTAAAGTAGTTGTATGACTTAAATACAGTACTTTAGACAAAAGTCCACGATAAATAATCCTTTTTTCTTTTTACTCGAGGGAGCCCAACCTTTTTGAAGTATTTTACGGATCATGGCTTTAATATTTTTGTTATTATTTGTAGTCCACTATCATTCCATTGTTTTTCTGTCTTGGAGTTCTTAGAACCACTCTTTTAAGAGAATATCCTTCTTGAAAAATGGTGAAAAGCAGTATAAAATTCACTATATGTCCTTGGTAAATGCATTGCAAAATGAATAATAACTGAGTTGCATTGACCTAGTCTTTGGAGAGACAATATGTGGAATTGTAAATGAAATAAATGTTGCAGTGTTAATAAAAATAATACACAGGTTATTTGCTACATGTATTTACTAATGCACACTTCAGTAATTTTGGAGAGATTGTAGATGTACGCATATACCTCTGTCTTATGTATTGAGCGCATGTATATTTAACATTAGAAAGCTATTGAATTTATAAATAATCAGTCGATTTTCTGTTATCAATATGAAAAATTAAAGTATCTATATAATGGCCAAAATAGCCATTTGTTTCTTCTCAGGAAAAAAAGTGCATTTCTGTTGTTTCCATGTCTTGGCTATTGTGTATAGTGCTGCAATAAACATAGGGGTGCATACATTTTTTTGAATTAGAGTTTTGGATTTCTCCGGATAGAGAAAATAATAAATGAATGAACTAATCAGAAACAGTTTCAGAGACAGAGGAAAAACTGAGGGTTGCTAGATGGGGGGGGGGGGATAAGGGGAAAGGTGAGGGGATTAGAAAGCACAGTCAGTAACCACAAGATTGCCACGGGGAGACAAAAGTTAATTTGAGGAATGTAATCAATAATGTTGTAAAGATTTTGTAGGGTATCCGATGGACACTTGTCTCGTTAGGGAGACCACCTCAGGGATGATGTAGATGCCTGATCACAGCATTGTACACCTGAAGCTGAACAATAATGAATGTCAACTACAAGTTTGTGTGTGTGTGTGTGTGTGTGTGTGTGTGTGTGTGTGTACTTACAAGAAGCGGAGTACAGCATTAGGAATAGAGACAGTGGAAATGTAATGGCTCTGTGCGATGTCAGAGGGATAGTGGATGGGGGGAGGGGAGTTGACATAGTATAGCTTCCAGAACTGTGGTAACATAAGTTTCTATTGTTTGAAGCCACTCAGTTTGTGAGAGTTCATTTTGGCAGCCCTGGGAGCATAGGGTCAGAGGGCAGATTTCTTAAATTTGCTCATAGTCGTGGCTCGAGAAGCAACCAGATTCAAAGACCACGGTGAGCTCTCAGCTTGTTTGCACCTGCGAGGCTAAAGCTGAACATACATTTTATTCACGTGATGGATAAAGGCCATTGGCAGCTTCACACCCAGGCTCCCAGCTGAGCAGCGAGGCGCCAGCAGCACCATCTCTGACAATGTTGGCAGAACTGGTCCAGCAGGCAGAAGCCGTTAGTTAATCATGCGGAGGGAGGACTCCTGAACCCTCCACCAAATGGGGCTTTGGGTCTACGTTGGTCACGGTGGCTTCAGGGAGGGGTGGGGTGGCCCTCACACAGTTCATGGTCCTGCTAGAGGTCAAACACGTGACTGTATGTATATTAAAACTGATGGTGGCAAAAATATGGCAAATTTCAAACCTGTAGTTTAAGACCAGTGCATGAGTCAGTTCAATGACACTCCACAACTGCACTTGAATATGTGTCACCGTGTTCGCGTCTCATGACGGTTTTGTAAAAGAGAAGTGATTCTAATCTCTGTTTTACAATGAAGTTGTATGACAGGTTAAGAAGCTAATATCCGCACAGGGATAAACAGCTATTGCAACAGCAATTAAGACTTTTAATATGTATCTTAGTGTTATCGATGCGATAACATGCTGAACTATCAAAACATTGTTTTCCCAAAGCCTGCTACAACCTTTAAAGTTTAATCAACTTATCCAAATGATTCCCCTCAAATAAAAATCATATATGCATAAAAATATACACACACACAAACATATGTGATTTGAAGAATCTACATAAAGTCTGTGCAAGTTGATTATCACATACTCGTATATATATTTTGACATTTGGGTTCAGAGTAAAGTCCCATTGAATATGCTATTGCTAATGTCATCCATTGGCATTTCTCTGGGGACAACACCATAGCTTCCCTTGGAGTCTACTGATATCTCTGATGTGTAGTAATGTGGTCATGTTTGCAACATTCTACTGACAATTTCATTTTTATTTTTACTCGCTGGCACTGGAGACCAGTAGTCTCTGTTCGCACACAGTTTAGTGTGAACGGGCTCGCTGAAGCCTGGGACTGCAGCACTGAGCGGCTTCTGCTCAGTCCCCACAGCACCCACCATTTGTTGTCCCCAGGTGGCCGGCGGCTGCCTCGTGTCATATTCTCGCTTCCTTTATTACCTCCCCAGCGCCCCCCCACCACACCCCCACTCATGGGCAGTGCAGCTCAGTTCTCACTGTAGGTCCCCAGACGCCTTCTAAGTAGAATATTTCCAGAGAGCTTTATTTTTAACCCCACACATTTCCACCTTCAATTATTACAAATTTGCTCATGATCAAATCTGGATGATGCTAAAAGCTTGATCTTATATTGGGTAAGTTATTTATAAAGAGGGTCTTGATAATTTGGTTAGGATATCCAAAGTTTCCCCAAGAATCAGAAAAGACATGTTTTTTCACATATGTAGTCAGTCATAAGCCACATAACAATGGTTTCGTCAATGACGGACCACGTACACGTACACAATGGCGGTATACCTTACGTCCAGGTGTGCAGGCCAGGTGTACCTTCTAGGATGGTGTAAGTGCCTCTGTGGTGTTTGCACAATCACCAAATTGCCTCAGGACACACTTCTCAGAATGCATCCCTGTCATTAGTGGCACGTGACTGTATGAATATTAATTCTAACATGTATTTAAGAATCAATGCCAATCCTTCTCCAACCACTCCAAAATCATCGAAGAGAGTGAACACTTGCAAAGTCATTTTATGAGGTGTTAGCCTTATACCAAAGCTGCACAAAGACACCACAAGAAAACTATGACCAACATCCCTGATGATCATAGATCCATGTGACCTCAACAGAATATAAAAAAAAGAATTCAACACCATTGGCAGGATCATACGCCGTGGCCAAGGGGAGTTTATTTCTGAGTCCAAGGAGGTTTCAACACCATCAACGTCAGTTAATGTGATCCATTACATTAGAGAATGGAAGGGAAAGTCACGGAAGTACCTCAATAGACACAGAAAAAGCACCTAATAAAATTCAACATCCTTTCATGATAATAACTCTCAAGAAAGTAGGAATAGAACATAATTACTTCAATGTAACATAGGCCATATATGAAAACACAGATAATATCCTATTCCACACTGAAAATGGAACGCTTTCCACCAAGATCAGGGAAAAGGCAAGGATGCTGATTCTCACCATTTGTGTTGGGCAGCACTGGGGGTCCCAGCTTGAACAATGAGGCAAGGGAGAGAAGTGAAAAGCATCCAAATAGAAAAGGAAGAAGTAAAATTGTATTTTTATAGATGATAATATATAGCTAAAATCCTAAAAAATGCCACAAAAAAACTGTTAGGACTAGTAAACAAATTTACTAAACTTACAGTATACAAAATCACTATACAAAAATCAGTTCCATTTCTATACACTAATAGTAAAATATCTGAAAAGAAAATTAGGAAAACTATTAATTTACAATAGCAGTAAAATAATAAAATACTTAGGCGTAAACTTAACTAAGGGAGTGAAAGCTTGTACACAGATATCTATGACTTTGATGAAAAAATTTAGACACAAACAAATGGAAAGATATTCTTTGTTCATGGATTGGAACCCTTAATTTTTTAAGATATGTACACCTTAAGTGATAAATAGATTCAGTACAATCCCTCTCAAAAACCTAATAGCATCTCTTACAAAGATAGAAAATAATTCTGAAATACATATTAAACTACAAAAGACCCTAAATTGCCAAAACGATCTTTAGAAAGAATGAAACTGGAAGCATTATACTTTCTGTTTTCCAAACGTACTATAAAGCTACAGTAATTAAGACTATGATACTGGCATAAAGACAGACATATACCAGTGGGACAGAATAGGCGACTCAGAAATAAACCCACACGTATATGCTCAACTGATCTTTGACAAAGGTGCTAAGAACACACAGCAGGGAAAGGATGGTCTTTCATCAGTCTTCCAAATGGGGCTGGAAAACCCCATGTAAAAGAATGTACGTTGATCCTTAACTTACACCACACACAAATATCAACCCAGAATGGCTTCAACATTTAAACATGTGGAACAAGTCTTGTGACACTGATGTTGGCAAAAATCTCGTGGCTATGAAACTAGAACAGGCAACAAAAGCACAAATAAACAAGCGGGACTACAAGAAACTTGAAAGTTTTCTTTCTAAACATAAAATAGCAGGGGAAAAACCAATCAACATTGTCAAAAGCCAACCTATAAGAATGAAGAAAATATCTGCAAACCATGTACATGATAAAAGGTTAGTTCCCAAGATAAAGAAGGAACTTGTGTAACTCAAGAGCAACAAAGCTCAGAGCCAAATTAAGAAAAACCTAAAAAATTGAATAAACATTTCTCCAAAGAATACATACAAATGACTAACAGTTACATGACAAAGTACTCAGTGTCACTAATTATCAGGGAAGTGCATATAAAAACCACAATGACATTGTCACCTCACACCTATTAGGATGGCTGTTATCAAAAAAGAAAAAGAATAACAAAGGCAACATGTGTTGGCGAGGACATGAAGAAATTGGAATCTGGTGCACTGTTAGTGGGAATGCAAAATGGTGCAGCCACTGTGGAAATCAGTATGGAGCTTCCTCAGAAAGTTACACACAGAAAGACCACGTGATCCAGCAATTCCACTTGTGGGTATTTATTCAAAATAACTGAAATCAAGAGCGTGAAGTGATATTAGCACTCCCATGTTCATTGCAGCAATCTTTACAAGAGCCAAGATGTGGTGACAACCTAAATGACTACGGAAGGATAAATGGATAAGAAAATGTGATATACACATACAGTGGAATATTATTCAGCCTTAAAAATAAGGACGTCCTTCTAACTGCCACAACACAGGTGGAACTTAAGGACGTGACACTGAGTGAAATAAGCCAGTCTCTGAAGAACAAATACTGATGGTCCCTCTTGGGTGCGGTGCATAAAATAGTCCAACCCAGAGAAGCGGGGAGCAGAACTGTGGTTCCCAGGGGGTGTGGGGAGGGAGGCGGAGTGTTAATAATCAAAGGTACACATTTTCAGTGATGCAAGATGAGTGTTCAGAGATGTGGTGTGCAGCGTTGTCTGTGCTGTTCTGTCTGCTTAGCAACACTGTCCTGTCCACCCAATAATACCGTCCTGTCCACCCAATAATACTGTACTGTCCGCCCAACAACACTGTCCTGTCCACCCAATAATACTGTCCTGTCCACCCAATAACACTGTACTGTCCACCCAATAATACTGTTCTGTCCGCTTAGCAACACTGTCCTGTCCACCCAATAATACTGTTCTGTCCGCTTAGCAACACTGTCCTGTCCACCCAATAATACTGTTCTGTCCGCTTAGCAACACTGTCCTGTCCACCCAATAACACTGTCCTGTCCACCCAATAGTACTGTACCAGCCACTCAGCAATACCGTACTGTCCACTCAACAGTCCTGTAGTGTCCACTTAAAAGTCTGTTAAGAGGGTGGCACTCATGTTAGGTATTCTTACCACAATATATTTTTTAATATAAAAAAGAATCATAACATTTTATTTACATTCTTTGTTGCATTCCTGGAAACACTCTGGTTGTCCACCAAGATGGAGCAAGGCAAGAAGACAGAGCGCCACCCTCCACAGAGATTTGCCCTGCGCTGCGGCTGCCACTGTAAACTCACGGCAGGTGTCAAAAGCCTGCGGAGTCTGGAGACCACGTTTGAATTCGCCAGAGCAGTAAAGCGTTTATGGCCCTGGTGTCAGAGACTGCTCGCTCCAACAATGGGAGTTTAGAGACGGCGGGAGGTCGTACTCGGCATCGGTGTCATGGTACATATTTTACAGGCGGAGTGATAGATTGGAAGCCTGCGCCATAAACACACAGCGAGGTTTCAAAAACGGGAAAAAAATGACAAATTGTTTAAATTCATTTTCCCAGCCATCGAAAAAAGTCCCAAAGCTGTATGAAAAAAATGTGTGGAATGGAGGCAGCGCTGCCAACAGCAATAGAGCGTTTTTCTTTGAGAAGTTAATGTCAGGTCCCCAGGAGAAAGGCCGTAATACTGCGCTCACCTGTCGGCGTGTGGTTTTTTCCTAGGTGCTGTGAGAAAACCCTCCTGAGAGGCCCGGGCTCTTGTGTTTACTGACACCTGGGTCCTCGCTGCGCCTCACCCTTCAACTCCCAGGTCGCGCTTGTCACCCCCCACACACTTGGCAGACCTTCCGCAGTGTAACCCGTCCGCCGGGGACTCATACCTGGACCCTGTTCCTTCCACGCGCCAACACCTCTCCTTTCCCTTCCCCTCCAAGACGCATCTCTCATGTTCACCGCGTCCGCCATAAACTCCCTTAGTTCCAAACCGCTCCTGCTCCCAGGAGTTGCCGAGGTCTCCAGGGGTCCCCACAGGTGCATGGCCTGCAGGCGCTTTTACAGAAGCTGAGACATCAAACAAGGAAGCATAGAGGCCGGTGTATCGCCTGCATGACAGACGTGTCCTGGTTACTGTCAGAAAGAAGGCCGCGCGGATACCAAATGCGCCAAGTACCACACTTGGGTGAGCTGTCTGGGGAAGCTGGCAGCCAGTCCGGAAGCAAGCAGAGCCTTCTGAGGACAGGCCAGTCCCCGCAGACGGAGGTCTGCAGCCTGCTCAGTGATTCTCACCCAAAAGGTCCTGTTATCTCAATGTTTTGGAAGTGCGTGCACGCGCACACACTCATACCGTTCTTTTATGGTGGCTTGCAAATGGATACCCCAAAATTACAAACAGCACCCACTAACCTGCTTCTACACTCGAGTTGGGATTGCTGTTAAGCGTTAGTGGAAAGCGAGTAAAAGACCTTACTTCTAAATCAATTTCAGAACTCTGGACCTACGGAAAGCTAGTATTACTCCCAGAATTGCTTCGACTCATTTCAATTCTGTATCTATATTTATAACGATTATTGGTCTGTTATTTTCTTTTCTTGAAATGCCTCTTTTTACATTTCAATACGAATTAGGCAAAGGTCCTAGAATGAGTTTCTACTCTTTGGAAGAATTTGTGTAGGGTTGGCATTATTATTCCATTCTTAATGTTAGGTAGGTTTCAATAGTCTGACTCTTTCGATGGGAAGATTTGTTAACTACAAAATCTGTGTCTTCAATAGACACGATTACTCAGGTTATGCATATGTTTTCTTCGTTCATGTGGGTGTTTTTCATGATTTTAAAAATTTTACCTTTTTATCTAATTTACTGGCATAACCCTTTTTATGATATCTTTTTTCTATCTGTACAATCAGTAGGGATGTAGTATCATTCATTCTTGCTGTTGGTAACTTGTGTCTTCTCATTTCATTCTCAATCATTCTGATTAGAAGTTTATACTTCTTATTAATCTTTTCAGAAAATCAGATTTTGACATCATTGGCTTCCCTCAGTGATGTTGTTTTCATTTTCATTGATTCCAGGTATTATATTTATCATTTTTTTCTGCTACGTTTGGCTTAATATGCTATTTGTTTCTTAGATTGTCGCACAGGAGGCTTAGCTCATTTATGTGGGACCTTCTTTTCTGACAAAAAACAAACAAAACTCAAAGTTATACATTTCCTTCTGAGCACTGTTTTAAATGCTTCCCACACATTTTGATATATTATCGTTCATTTCTATTTAGTTCAAAATATATTCTAATTTATCTTGTTATTTCTTTTGATCCAGGCATTGTTGAGGAGTTTGTTGTGTAATGTCACAATTTGGGGTATTTTCCACATTCCTGGATATCTGACTTAATTCTGCTGTAATAAGGAAACATAATTAGTGTGGCACAAATCCTTTACATTGAATGAAATGTACCGTGTGGCCTGTGGTCTGAGGCACCACAGTCAGCCTTCCAAGTGCTCTTGAAAAAGTTTGTGTAACTGTTGGTTGGAGTGTTCAGTCGCTTAAAACACGTTTCCCTTCGCAAAACAAAATACAGACGGCAAAGTGACATATCAGAAAATCAGCAATAAAATAATGAGAAGACGCCACAGGGAAAGAGAATGTATTGGGAGAGTAAATCATGAACGCGTGCTTCCAAGCTCAAAGGGGGAACCAGCCTACGCCGGGGGGCAGCCCGGCAGATGTCAGGCTGCTGGCCAGTAGCACAAGCAGAGAACAGCCACTCACAAAGCTTTGCACAAAGGAAAAACGGAAGTTCCAGTTCTCATGTTTTATTAAATTATGCAATGAGAAGTGGTAGTTTTTTCCTATATTTCTCCTTCCTCCATGACTTTTAGATTTGGAACCTCTCAGAGAAATCTGTTACATGCAATACCAGTGTGAACCAAAAAGGATGCTATGAAGAGTAAACAAAAGAAACTTTGTTTCCCAGTTTGGGGCAGCACAGACACTCAGTACGTATTATTCTGACTTTTCAGCAAAGAGGACATGGGTCTGAGCATATATGGGCCTTTGAAATTGGTTTGGTTGTTGTAATTGCTGTTGTTTATTCTGAAAGGGTCCTAGGAATTTATGCTGATGACATGGGTATGCTGCTGTATCGGGGTGGACAAATGTCAGTGACGTCATGCCACCCTCAGTCCTCGTCAGACTGCACTGAAGGAGAGCATGGCGCTGACGGTAATCAGGGCGAGTGCTGTGCAAGTCAGACTTTATGATCAAAGGGAGGTCAGAGCTGGCTGACTGACCAGGGTTCATGGGTGGCAGACGTGACAGACGCCATTAGAAGGAGAAAGTTCACCACCAACCAGAGGGGGTGAACCTTGTCCTAAAGTAACTGGAGTAGAAATACGAATATAGTAATTTATTATTCCACTCATTTCTATTATTTTATAATATTCTTATATTTTCCTGATTAGAGTGTATGAAACCATCCAAATTCAATCATCACAAAATCCTAATATGAATTACATAAAAGTGAAAGTTTCCAAATTGTTACAGCAGCAGAGAAATTACTATTATTTAGCGATCTGAATATTGCTTTAATGTTTTCCTTATAAGTGTATTTTCTTAATAAAAATGGATTGCACCTTATACAAAATGTCATTTTGTTTTAGCTGTTCAAAACTATTTGCCTCGTGTGGCCAAATGTCGCTTGCTTTGGCCATTCTGCTTGTACCCTAGGAAATGTTAGGAAATGCAGCTGTCCATCAATCTTTTGGCAGCACACAGTAGTTTCTTATAAGGATACGCTACAATTTATTATATTTTGTTACACTCTTTCTGATGAATATTTGAGTTATTTCTAACATGTCACCAAAATAAACAGGGCTGCCTTCCTGTACATAGCTTTTCAAACTCGAAGAAATATTTCTAGAAGACAAATTGCTGGAAACAGAAATGCCACGTTATAAAAGAGACATTTTTATTATTTCACTAGACATTACCAAAATGCTTTCTAAAATGTAGTATCAATTTATACTGCCACTGAGATTGCAGAAGAGTGACCGTTTCCCCACAGCTTTCCAGTAAGGATCTTCGCTTTTCATAGTTAAAAACATTAATAGCCTGGGGTGACATTTTATTTTTGTTTGAAGTTATCCATTCTGTGAAACTTAGTAAGGTTGGAGATACATTAATAGGTTAATTAGGCCACATTCTTTTTCAGTGAATTGCCCATTCATATCTTTAGCAATTTACTATGCTATTGCAGCCAAAGCTGTGTATGCGATTTATTAACAGGATTTTACAGGCAGTAAAATGAACCTTCTAGGTGTCCCCCAAATCCATACATACAACATTTGACCTGCAAAAACTGTGCTCAGTACTTGTTGGTCCAATTACTGTAAATGGGGCGCGGATATTTTTCTAATGTTCTTTCTAATTTCCCTTGCATTAACTACATTTTTAAAAAGCATCAACTATGAGAATTAGGCCGACATTTATTCCCAGAAGAAACGTGTTTGTTCTGTCAAAGCTGTTCTCCTACATGAATAATACATCCAGATGTTGACAACCAGTGTCTCAGGTACACATGCACTTATACTTGGAGTCACTGCTTCCCCCAGCAACTGTCTGCGGTTTGCAGAGTACTACATAGTTCTTAGGAATTGGCGTATCATTCCAACATGAGTCACAGTTGACCATTACCTAGGACAATTCTCTCCCATGCCCAGAAAGATATTTCCTAAAGCATAACATCTAGTACAATTCCAGTCTTGGTCATATTTCCTCCTGGGCCATCCTTGTATTATTGTTCAAGTCCGTTCTTTATGCTTCTTTTCATGCCTCTTAATATTCTGTTATTCTCAAAATGACTGTTTGACACACAAAGTAGTTCTATCTTTAATAAACTGATTCTCCTCCATTTTGTATAAACACGTAGCAACTGACCTGTCCCCGAGCCCGCAGCTGCTGTGTCTCACCATGCACAGGGCGCTGCACCCAGCTGTCAGTTCCAAGGTGCACGTGTGTGGATGGGGCTGCGCTCGGGGACATTTCGGGTGCAGGCAGTACAAGCAGTGCGACTGGCCTGCCGAGACCCATTTCATCGATATCATACAAGACTCCTTAAAGCACAGAACTTTTCATTTTCTTTCATAATTTCCATGACATATTGAGTTAAAACAAACAAACAAACAAACAAACAAACAAAAAAAACACACACACTATGTTGGCTTCCTAAACCCTACAGCTAATGTAAAATCTTTCTAGAAATCAATATTGTTCACAAATATTTTTCAAAGCTGTATTTCCTCCATTTCTAGGGCTTCAGTTTTGTGCAGGAATTTTGGGGGCGGGGGGCATTGATGGTCACGCACTGCTGGGTCCCTGCATGGCGGAAGAGTTTAGTGGTGAAAACCACACGTTCTGAGAATCGCAACAGTGACATCCACACACAAGTAGAAGAGCAGAGTGGGGTCGAGCCTCACAGACATTTACATTTGTAAGATATAATAGCCACGACTGAAGGAAAGGTAACTCCAGAAGGTAAGCTGGCCGTTTCCAAATATTGGAAGGGCGGCGTTCCTGGACAGGGTTTCCTGTATCATAATCAGTCAGTCAAATCCAGCACAAGCGACAGTCCCACGGCAGATCTGAGCTCACTCTAAGGAGGAATTTGACGGTGGTGATTGCAAAGGTGGACTTGCTGCGTCAGGAGGTCGTCCATCCTTGTCTCTGATCTCAGGCTGAACGGCCCCAGGCAGCCAATGAGTGGCTCGACCAGCAAGTGCTCACTCGCTAAGGGAAGGGTAGGCAGTGGCGTGGGTGAGGACCAGATGTATGGTGCTCAATCGTAAGCGTCGCCTTGACTGGTCAGCAGGTGCCCAGATAAAACATGACTTCTAGGGATGACTGAGGGTGTTTGTGGATGAGCTCTTCTCCTTGTCAGTGGCCTGGCAAAGCCCCAGGTGTGCAACACGATTACCAGCTGCCTTATCCAACCACCAGTCAAACCACATCTGCTCCCAGAGACGGCCTGTCTTTCTTTCTCCTTCAAATCAAAACATAGTAACGGAGCTATCCTTGGCCTCTGTTTTTCATATTCTCTTTTCAACTCACACAGTCTGGCTTCGCTTCTCACCATCCCACAGAGACTAAACCTCTCGAGGTCCCAGGCACCCCTTCTGTGTTCAAATCAAAGGAACACGTATGTCTCTGCGTTTGCACAGGGTGACCTCTCTGCCTTTTGAATGCGTTCCTTTCCCTCTCCATTTCCTTTCAGAGCTCTGCCTGGCAGCATGTAACTGAATATTATAGTACTCCCAGGAGCCTCTGTGGGGTCCTTTCCCCTTCTCACTTATATATTATCCGCAATTGAGCTGCACATTTTAACAATTTTAAATACCACGTATATGTTAATGACTCCCTCAAGTTCAGATGTAACATGTCCTCATGCTGGTCTAATGGAAATTGCAACATTATGAGCTCAAAACAAAGTGTTAATTCCCACCCACTGTGCCTACTATACCATTTCCATTCTGCTCCAGATCTGTAAATGCCACCGTTAGCAAT
Organism: Rhinolophus sinicus; assembly: GCF_036562045.2. Lineage (NCBI taxonomy): Eukaryota > Metazoa > Chordata > Mammalia > Chiroptera > Rhinolophidae > Rhinolophus > Rhinolophus sinicus. Next base: position 1,318,260 of record NC_133754.1, read on the forward strand.
TCAATTGCTTAAGCCAAAGATTTTAGTTATCTTTGATTTTCTCTCTATTTCCTCATATCCAATTCATTGATTTCTGTCCATTCTCTCTGCAAAATGCACTCAGATATGTCTACTTCCTGAAGTCCTCCCTGCTCCAAACCTTTATAATCCTTGAATTAATATAACATGTCTGCCTTATCCTCTTTAAAACCCTTCCTCCACACAAGGAGCCAGAGTGATCGTCTGAAAAACATTTCAAAGCAACAGTGTCACCAGCCTGCTTAAAATACTCCAAATGCTTAAAATACAAGTCAACTCTGCTGGCCTGGCTTACAAAAGTGAAAACAATAAAGATGAATCAATAACATCTGCCTGGATCCTGAACCTCCATTGCCCAGTGCACTCCCGACAGGGAAGCTGCTTCTTCTGTGAACAGTGAGCGTGATCCCACCCTCCCGGGTTCACAGCTCCTCCCTCTGCCCGGAGGCTTGTTTCCCTCCAGGAAGGTGCATTCTCTCCATCAGGCAGGCACTGCTAACACTCTCTGACTTTCCAACCTGGAGATAACCACTCACTCGTTCTTTATTATATCATCTCTCATATTCTCATCCTGGTAGAAAAGGACATTCCATTTAGATTATAATTGAAGAACTCTCTCCATATGCATTGACATTAAATTACTAACAGCAATGAATAACTCAAGAAGGAAACTGTTATATACTCACAGAAATAATTTAATCTACCTGGGAAAGAAAGAATTCAATAAGTTTTCTTCCCTTTGCATGCCCAATGGATATCCACTATCAAATATTCCATTCCATTCCCTTTTCAGGTAAATGATCAAACATTCCATTCCCTTTTCAGATGAAAGCCTCCATTCCTTCAAATATTTAAAAATAAATTTTAGACTGCATATTTATTATGAACTAAGCACCTGTGTGAGTAAAAAAACAAAAAAAGGCAAGGGTTGTATCCTCATGGATTTTATATGCAAGTCAGAGAGGCAGACAATAAGCAAAAGGAATGTTTAATTTTATATCATAAAAAAATACCCTGAAGGATCACTCATTCTATGATATGCATAGTCATAGTAATTGACAAGCTGCCTGCAGGATATGTTTAATCCAGTTGGGTAAGACAAGAAAATTATTATTCTCCATATGAAGCTAAGAAGATCCACATTTGTTTTTATTTTTTTATTTTCGTGATGTAAAACAGTAGCCCAATTAAATAGCTAACTCCCAAAGCACACTTCTCATCACCAATGCCTTAAACAACAAAGTCAAGAATCCATTTTATGTACAATTTCTTCTAGGTCTAGAACACATTTTAGAATGCCTTTATGAGGCAGTATTTTACTTTTCTGAAACAATTACACTCTCTCAGGCACTGGATTGATAAACTACTTTTAGCCTACTAAAAGGAAACGTAATGTCTATCAGTCCTAGACAGATCAAATAAATAAAGAAAGTAGGACATAGAAGACCTAAACAGCATAATCAGTAAGGAGGAAATGACTGTTAAATGACTTTCTTAGGCTGAAGGACTCAGTTCTTATACTGGAGAAGTGAGCAAAGGAAAACGTTTTTATTCTGCTTTTCAATAGGAATACTATTTCAAAATCAAATAGCCCATTTTCATGCTAGAAAGCTCTTCCTTAGAAAAGAGCACCAGCTAATAAATGTGGAGAAAAACTGATATAATTTGAGAATCATCATTTAGCATAACTTTTAAAAAATGATAGATTCAGAGAAGCATTGTCTGTGGATAATCGAACTATTATGAAAATGTAAGGTGCCTAACACCTGTGGTTATTCACTGTATGATTCATCACCAGGTATTTTGAAAACAAATGAAAAAAAAAAGGAATTTATCATGTGTTATTGAACCAGTAGTGTCAAGAATGCCTGTAAATTTTTGTGACACATAGAAGTTGAATGTTCTGACTTGTTCTACCACACAGGAAAAAAATGGGAAGAGTAGTTGAAAACCAGCCCAATAAAACAACTAAAGACTTGAATATAATTAAATGAAAACATGGCTAAAGAAAAGTGAAACAGGGTAGGAAAATAAAGTGTGATAAACTAAAATGTCCTTACAATTTAGAATTAGCACAACTGTAAATGAAACAAAGTGTTAGAGAGAAAGGACAGGGAAGAAATAGGATTTTTTAAGGGATAATAGATGGGAGTAAAAAATTAAATTTAATAAATAAGTTAGGAAGCTTTTTGTGTATTTGCAAGATGGTGGATTAGGTAAATGCTATACCTACTGCATCCCAGGATCACACCAAAATTACAAATAAATTACAGATAAATAAACCTCAAGAATCATCTGAAGACTAGTTGAACAGAACGCCTATAACTAAAAATATAAGAAAGAGGCTGGCCCGGTGGCTCAGACGGTGGGAGCTCCGCGCTCCTAACTCCGAAGTCTGCTGGTTTGATTCCCACATGGGCCAGTGGGCTCTCAACCACAACGTTGCTGGTTCAATTCCTCGAGTGCTGCAAGGGATGGTGAGCAGCGCCCCCTGCAACTAAGATTGAACACGGCACCTTGAGCTGAGCTGCCACTGAGCTCCCGGATGGCTGTTGGTTGGAGCACGTCCTCTCAACCATAAGGTTGCTGGTTCAATTCCTCGAGTCCCACAAGGGATGGTGGGCTGCGCCTCCTGCAACTAGGAATGGCAAATGGACCTGGAGCTGAGCTGTGCCCTCCACAACTAAGACTGAAAGGACAACAACTTGAAGCTGAATGGCACCCTCCACAACTAAGATTGAAAGAACAATAACTTGACTTGGATAAAAGTCCTGGAAGTACACACTGTTCCCCAATAAAGTCCTGTTCCTCTTCCCCAATTAAAACACACACACAAGAAAATAAGAAAAAAAATGTATATAAGAAAGAGGCCACATGGAGACTTATAGGAGGGAAGGAGACACAAACGAGCTTATACCAAAGCCCCAGGTAGTGGCTGAACACAAGGAGGGACACCTGGGTGGTGTAGGTACTCCCAGAGGAGAGAGGGCTCCTGTGCTGGGAAGGGGTGTTCCCACAATACCTGGCAGTGAAAATCAGTGAGGACTCTGTCTGTTTATTCCGGTGAGACAGAAGGCAGCTGGAAACTCAGTTGGCCTCTTAAAGGGCCCACACATAGAGTCACCCTCTTGCAAACACTCACTTGGTCTCCTGTGGAGGGGCAGCAACTACAGAGGCACCAGAGACATACAGAGAAAAACTGAGTTGTGTGGTTTCAGGCCAAGGGCTGGAAGGACAGCAGTCATTATCCCTGTGTGGAGCCTGCCTCGTGTAGCCTACAGGAGGGTGCTATCTTTTCTATGTTATGTTGAACCCTCCCCCAAAGGGCAAATTTTGAGACCGCATTGGTACCACCTTGGTGAATCCCTGGGTCCTCGCCCCACCCAGCTAGTACTGCATTGCCCAGGGCATGTCTGGATCCTGGGCCCATAGAAACCATAAGAAAGAACCAGTCAGAAATAAAGAATACAATAACTGAAATGAAGGATACATTAGAGGGAATCAACAGCAGATTAGATGAAGCAGAGGACTGAATCAGTGATTTGGAAGACAAGGTAGTAGAAAACAACCAATTGGAACAACATAAAGAAAAAAAGAATAATAAAAAAAACAAAACAAAGGTAGTTTAAAGGGCCTTTGGGAGAACACCATGCGTAACAATATTCTCATCATAGGGGTACCAGAAGGACAAGAGGGAGCAAGGGATTGAGAACCTGTTTGAAGAAATAATGACGGAAAACTTCCCTAACCTGCTGAAAGAAATAGACATACAAGCCCAGGAAGTGCAGAGTCACAAACAAGATGAATCCAAACAGGCCCACACCAAGGCACATCATAGTTAAAATGGCAAAGATTAAAGACAGAGAGAATCCTAAAAACAGCAAGAGAAAAGCAGTTAGTTACCTACAAGGGAGTTCCCATAAGACTGTCAGATTTCTGAACAGAAACTTTGCAGGCCAGAAGTTAGTGGCAGGAAATAGTCAAAGTGATGAAAAACAAAGGCCTACAACCAAGATTACTCTACTCAGCAAGGCTGTCATTTATATTTGAAGGACAGATGAAGAGCTTCCCAGACAAGAAAAAGCTAAAGGAGTTCATCACACCCAAACCAGTATTACAAGAAATGTAATTACTTTAAGCAGAAGAAGAAAACAAACAAATGAAGGTAAAAAGTATAAATAATAAAATGGCAATAACTATGACCCTATCAATAATCACTTTAAATGTAAATGGATTAAATGCTCCAATCAAAAGATGTAGGATGGCTGAGTGGATAAGAAAACAAGACTCAGGCATAGGCTGTTTACAAGACATTCACCTCACCCTGAAGGACACACACAGACTGAAAGTAAAGGGATGGAAGAAGATATTTTATGCAAACGGAAATTAGAAAAAAGATGGCATACCAATACTTACATCTGACAAAATACACTTTAAAATGAAGACTATAATAAAGATATAAAGAAGGACATTATATAATAATAAAGGTATCAATCCAACAAGAGGACATAACCCTAGTAAACATTTATGCACACAACATAGCAGCACCTAAATACAGAAAACAAATATTGACTGACATAAAGGCAGTGATTGACAGTAACACAATCATAGTAGGGGATTTTAACACACCACTGACATCAATGGACAGATTCTCCAGATAGAAGATCAACACGGAGAAAACAGCCTTAAATGACACACTCGACCAGATGGATTTAATTAATATTTTTAGAGCATTTTACCCCAAAGCAGCAGAATATACATTCTTTCCAAGTGCACATGAACATTTTTCCAAGACAGACCACATGGTAGGCCACAAAATAAGTCTCAATAAATTTACGAAGACTGAAATCATATCAAGCATCTTCTCTGACCACAATGGTATTAAACCTGAAATTCATTATAAACAAAAAACCTGAAAACACATGGAGGCTAAATAACACGCTACTAAACAATGAGTGGGTCAACAATGAGATCAAGAAATAAATCAAAAGATACCTCGAGACAAATGAAAATGAAAACACAATGACCCCAAATCTATGGGAGACAGTGAAAACAGTCCTAAGAAGGAAATTCATAGCAATGAAACCTAAAGAAACAAAAAATTCTCAAATTCACAGTCTAACTTTACACAGAAGGGAACTGGGAAAAGAACAGCAAATAAAGCCCAAATTGAAGGAAATGATAAAGATCAGAATAGATATAAGTGAAATAGAGACTGAAAACAACAATACAATAGATCAATGAAACCAAGAGGTGTTTTTTTTTTTGAAAAGATAAACAAAACTGACAAACATTTAACCACACTCACCAAGAAAAAAAGAGGACCCAAATAAATAAAATCAGAAATGAAAGAAAAGTGATAACAGACACCACAGAAATAAAATAAAAAATTTAAGAAAATACTATGAGCAATAATATGCCAACAAATTAGACAATTTGGAAGAAACAGATAGATAAATTTCTAGAAGTATACAGTCTTCCAAGGCTCAATCAAGAAGATATAGAAAATCTGTACTGACCTATTACTACCAATGAAATAAAATCAGTAATCAACAAGCTCCCAACAAACAAAAGTCCTGGACCAGGTGGCTTCACAGGTGAACTTTACCAAACATTCAAAAAATAGAAATAAAATAAAAAATAAAAATTAACACCTATTCTCAAATTATTACAAAAAATCGAGAAGGAGGGAAGATTCCCAGGCCCATTTTACAAGGCCACCTTTACCCAGATCCCCAAACCAGACAAAGATATTACAAAAAAAGAAAACTATAGGCCAATATCCCTAATGAACATAGATGCAAAAATCTTCAACAGAATATTAGCAAAGCGAATTCAGCGATACCTGAAAAAGTTCATACACCAAGATCAAGTGGGATTCATTCCTGGTATGCAAGGTTGTTTCAATAACTGGAAATCAATGAATGTGATACACCACGTAAATAAAATAAAAAATAAAAACCATATGGTCATATCAATAGATGCAGAAAAAGCATTTGACAACATCCAGCATCCATTTAAGATAAAAACTCAGCAAAGTGGGAATAGAAGGAACTTATCTCAACACAATAAAGGCCATACATGACAAACCCACAGCTAACATCACACTCAGTGGTGAAAAGCTAAAAGCATTCTCCTTAAGATCAGGAACAAGAGAAGGACGCCCACTTTGACCACTTTTATTCAACATAGTACAATTTAGACACAGCAACCAGGCAAGAAAAATGGGAAAGGAAGTAAAACTGTCATTATTTGCAGACAACATGGTACTACATATAGAGAACCCCAAAGATTCTACCAAAAATGTATTAGAACTGATAAATGAATTTAGTAAAGTAGCAGGATACAAAATTAATATTCAGAAATTGGTATTGGCACAAAAACACATAGATCAATGTAACAGAATAGAGAGCACAGAAATAAATCCATGCCTATATGGTCATTTAATCTATGACAAAGGAAGAAAGAATTTACATTGGGGTAAAGACAGTCTATTTGCTGGGAAAACTGGACAGATACATGAAAAGAATGAAACTGGACCATCATCTTGCGCCATATACCAGGACAAACTCAAAATGGATTAAAGAGTTAAATGTAAGACCTGAAACCATAAAACTCCTAGAAGAAAACATAGGCAGTAAACATTTGACATTTACCCTTAGTAATATTGTACTGACATATCCTCTCAGGCAAGGGAAACAAAAGAAAAAGTAAGTAAATGGGCCTACATCAAACCAAAAAATTTTTCACAGCAAAGGAAACTATCAACAAAATGAATAGACATCTTACTAAATGGGAGAAGATATTTGCCAATGATACATCTTATAAGGGGTTAATATCCAAAATTTAAGAAACACTCATACAAGTCAACATAAAACAAAACAAAAAATACTCCAATTAAAAAACAGAGAAGAGGACATGAATAGACATTTCTACAAAGAGGAAATACAGTTCGCCAATAGACATATGAAAAGATGCTCAATGTCACTAATCATCAGAGAAATGCAAGTTAAAAACCACCATGAAATATCACCGCACTCCTGTCAGAATGGCCATCATCAATAAAACAAGCAACAAGTGCTAGTGAGGATGTGGAGAAAAGGGATCCCTCGTGCACTGTTGGTGGGATTGCAAATTGGTGCAGCCACTACGGAAAATAGATTGGAGGTTCCTTAAACATTAAAAATAGAACTACCTGGGGCAGCCTGGTGGCTCAGGCAGTTAGAGCTCCATGCTCCTAACTCCACAGGCTGACGGTTCGATTCCCACATGGGCCAGTGGGCTCTCAACCACAAGGTTGCCTGTTCAGCTCCTCGAGTCCCACAAGGGATGGTGGGCTCTGACTCCTGCAACTAAGATTGAACACGGCACCTTGAGCTGAGCTGCTGCTGAGCTCCCGGATGGCTCAGTTGGTTGGAATGCGTCCTCTCAACCACAAGATTGCCAGTTCGACTCCCCAAGGGATGGTGGGCTGTGCCCCCTGCAACTAGAAAATGGCAACTGGACCTGGAGCTGAGCTGCGCCCTCCACAACTAAGACTGAAAGGACAACTTGACTTGGAAAAAAGGCCTGGAAGTACACACTGTTCCTCAATAAAGTCCTGTTTCCCTTCCCAAATTAAAAAAAAAAAAATAGAACTACCTATGACCCAGTAATTCCACTCCTGGGTATTTATCCAAAGAAATCCAAAACAATAATTTGAAAAAATATATGCACCCCTATGTTTACTGCAGTGCTATTCACAATAGCCAAGATATGGAAACAACCAAAATGCCCATCAATAGATGATTAGATAAAGAAGAGATGGTACAATTTGTACAATAGAGTATTACTCAGACATAAAAAAGAATGAAATCTTACCATTTGCAACAACATGGATGGACCTAAAAAATATTAAGCTGAGTGAAATAAATCACACAGAGAAAGACAAATACCATATGATCTCACTTATATGTGGAATCTAAAGAACAGAATAAACAAGCAAACAAAAGTAAAACAGACTCATCGATATAGAGAACAAACTGATGGTTGCTAGATGGGAGGAGGGTTGGGGGGGATGGGTGAGAAAGGTGAAGGGATGAAGAAGTACAAATTAGTAGTTACAGAATAGTCATGGGGACATGAAATACAGTGTGGGGAATACAGTCAACAATGTTGTAAAACCTATGCATGGTGTCTGATGGGTACTGAACTTATTGGGGGAATCACTTTATAAATTATATAAATGCCTAACCACTGCACTGTACACCTGAAAGTAACATAAAATATTGAATGGCAACTAAAATACACACACACACACACTCACACTCATATATATATACGGGGGGTCAGAAAATGTATATACATGACTTGTATTCAACGTCTGTTATTGACATACATTGACTGTCAAAATTTTAATACAATTTTTTCCTTTCTTAAAATATGTATCCATTTTTTTGCACCCTCTGTATTTAAGAAAGGAAAAACCTGTACTAAAATTGTAATACTCAATATATACTGATAACAAAAGATGAATGCAAGTCACGTGTGACTTCTGCAATTACAAGATGTGCTCAAAGTGGTTCCCATCAGCGTCCAGACACTTCTGATTACGGCGAACTACTGCTTGAGCCACGTTGACCAAAGTGTCTACTTGTATACATGTTTTTGGCACCCGCACATATACATGCATATATACATATATGAGTGGTGTGTGTGTGTGTGTGTGTGTGTGTGTGTGTGTGTGTATTCACAGGATGTAAAGTACAGCATAGGGAATATAGTGAATGGTATTGGAATCGCTATGTACAATGTCGACTTGGTGGGGTTATCACTTTGTAAGGGGCGTAAATGTCTAATTACTATGTTGATTGTACACCTGAAACTAATAAAAATGAAGTCTTGAACATGTAGCACAATCAGAGCTCTGACACACTGTTATTGGGGGTGAAGACTGATACATCCCCTTGGAAAATAATGTGAATTGACACACATCTTGAGCTTCAGCAATTCCATATTTACATAAAAGATCCTAGAGAGACTTGCATTGAACACTTGCATTGGGAAATATTTAACAAGAATATTCAAAGCAATATTGTCTGTGATTGCAAAAATAAAACCAGAAAACAATCCAAAGGTGCATGGCAGGAAAATGGATAAATTATGGTAACTCAAAGTTTTGAAAGTAACAGAAGTACACATAACAAGTATGGTTCTTAGAAACAATACTGAGTGAAAGAAACACCTCACAGAAGACTATATAAGATATAATACCATTGTATAAGGCTCATAAGCAAGGGGAAATAAACATTATATTGTTTACAACATTAAATAAATAAGTTAGGAGAAAATTAAGGAAGAAACAAATGAGACTGAGAACATTATAAACTTATAAAAATACCCGTAAAAACAAAATAAAAACATTCCATTTTGTTTTGGTTCCCCATTGCTCCGTAAGAACCCACCTCCCATGGCTGTGATTTACTGCATGTACTTTATTTGATGAAAATGGTTACGGGCTCAGCTGTCTTTCGGGGGGAAGGACTGCAAACTCTAGTTCGTGCTGTGAGGACCGCTCTTTCACGAACAGGGCACGATGGCAGGGAGGCTGCGTTTGGACATATCTGACCACTCAAGACAGCAAATGAATCCAAATAAGGGAGCAAAGGCACAGACCACACAGAGATACAAACAAAGTATAACCTAACAGACAGCAAATAAACACTAACAATGGTAACACTATCCAATCACAAAGAAACAAGCAGACAACTAGACAAATCCAGCTCTGACACAGGCCAAATGATAACTGGCAGGCTTACTGCTTCCTAACCATGATACCTATAAATAAAATGCAAAACGAGGAACATCTCATGCAAGGACTAAGTTATTCAGTCCAAAAAACAGAGAAATATTGAAAAACAGAAAACAGAACAGAGTCTCGGAAACCAATGAAACAGTGTTAAGGCCCCCATTGAAAGTGGAACAGGAGCCCCAGAAGAAGAGAGTGAAAAGGAGCAGAAAAAAATTTTGAAGAATGGCTAAAATCTCAAATTAAATTTAAAAAATTAATGTAAAGATCAAAGAGCAAATGAAATGCCAGTACTATACACACAACCCTCAGACATACTGTCAACTATTGTGAAGTTTCAAAGATTTTACCCTAATCGCAAGCTAACAAGTAAGCTGACAGTTTTATGGATTCTGGGAAAAGATAAGAGACTGGAGCCAGGGGCCTCAGGGTCATAGCTGCATTGTTTCCCATCTGCCCTCACGTCTTCGGGGGCAGGGATGAGTGTCCCATTCTACCCTGGGAGGAGCCAGCATGCCCATGTTTTCAAGGGCATACTCCATAGAGCAGTCTCCCCTCACCTGTGGTTTTCCTTTCCTCAGTTACCTGTGGTCAACTGTGGTCCAAAAATATTAAGTGAAAAATGCCTTCATGTCTTAACCAGGGTGCTGTTCTGAGTAACATGACGCAATCTCATGCCGTCCCACTGTCACCTGCCTGGAACCCGAATCACCCATTTGTCCAGCACATTCACCCTGTGTGCTCACCGCCTGTCAGTCACGTCGTAGCCGGCTTCTTATCAGATTGAGGGTCCAAGTAGCACAGGCCTGTGTTCAATTCTCCCTATTGTAGCCTAACTCTACGTCACGATGCCTGTGCCAGTCACCTCACTTCCTCTCGTCACGAGGCACTGTCATCTGATGTCACAAGAAGGGTGAGCACAGTGCAGCAAGATAATTTGAAAGAGAGACCAGATTCACATAACTTTTATTACAGTGTAATGTCCTAATTGTTCTATTTCATTATTAGTTATTCATCTCTCACTTATAAGTTACATTTTATCATAGGTATGAATGAATAGGAAATAACAGAGTATATACAGGGTTTGGTACTGTCCATGGTTTCTAGAATCCACTGGAGGACTTAGATCGTATCTCCTGCAGGTGAGGGGGGAGCACTATGTAACTGTCCTCAGAAAACAGTGTAGAACAAAGGCAGTCAGTACTTCTGCTCACAAGATGTGCAGAAATGCAAGACACCCATGGCACATTGATTTCTTACAGAAACATAGGACTTTATATTTTAAGCATATGGCTGAAGCTATAAATCCTCATTACCTAGCTGATCTGTCACTTACTCTAGGCCAATGTAACTAACTTGTTTTTGATGATAAAAATAAAATTTAGCAAGATCGCCTTTTCTCTAAGACAGAAAAGAACGGTGATTTATAAAGTAGGAAGGACACAGTTGGAAACGTAATGGCTTTTCTAGTCAGATAGCATGGTCTAGTTCAATTGAAGTTCCCTTTGCTCAAAATTTACCATAGCCACATGCGGATAACATCACTGAAACAAAAAAAAAGCTGAGCCTGTATTGACTATCCTGTGTATACACTAATACTCCCAATGTCAACTTTAAAACGTAGTTTTCTAGTTCTGCGTTTTAGATTCTGCAGCTGTAGTCAGAGGGGTGTGAGTGGGTATGAGGGCCTTCCCAATACACTTCCACCCACTTCTTAAAAGTTATCTGCAATGACACGTCGTCTGCATGAAATACAATGGCCTCACTGGGGAAAAGGGGCTGAGACGCATCCCTTGACCCCTATATTCCAACTGGACTGCCAAGCCTAAACCCCTGCACATAGAAATGTTGGCACCACCACCAGCTGGTGGTGCCGTCTCAGCTGATGCATTAAGAAGTCTCCGCCTCCTGTCTGCAGCCTCCTCCAAGCAGCCCCAGAGGTCGTTCTCTGCTATTTGGAGGAGGTATTGGGTGGTGAGGCCCTTCGCCAGGTGGGCTTTTGTTCTTTAATATCACTACGGGCAAGGGCTAGCAGGTATGGAGAGCACATGATTACAAGACACGAGGGAGTGTGGGGTGCGTTGGAGACAAGAGAAGCCTCAGGCATCAGATGCCGATGTAGAGCAGGCACATGTGGTCGCGCAACAGCCAATTCTGTGCCAATTAGATAAAAAGGACAGACGGACTTGGCTCCTTAAAGAGGAAAAGACCCTGATGGAGGACCCAGGGATCATCAGTGTAGGCATTCCTACAGGAAACCACCCGTTATTTACAGCGCATGTGCAGAGAGTAAACTGCAACTCGCAAGCCTGCCTGCCTCCCAGGAGCACCTCCCTTGCTCCACATCACAACCCCTGAGCAATTCCCTGGCTCCACATCACGACCCCTGAGCAATTCCCTGGCTCCACATCACGACCCCTGTTTGATTCTGGGAGAGGTGGTTTTGCAAAAGGAACCAATGAGCCTGGTAGAAACTAGCAATGTTGAGCATTTTTTTTTCATATGTCTATTTGCCATTTGTATGTCCTCTTTGGAGAAATGTCTCTTCAAGTCCTCTGCCCATTTTTCAATTGGGTTGTTTGTTTTTTTGTTGTTCAGTTGCATGAGTTCCTTGTATATTCTGGATACTAGCCCCTTATCGGAGGCACTGTTTGCAAAAATCTTCTCCCATTTAGTTGGTGGCCTCTTTATTTTGTCAATGGTTTCTTTTGCTGTGCAGAAGCTTTTAAGTTTCATATAGTCCCATTCGTTTATTTTAGCTTTTACTTCCATTGCCTTTGGAGTCAAGTTCATAAAATGCTCTTTGAACCCAAGGTCCATAAGTTTAGTACCTATGTTTTCTTCTATGCAGTTTATTGTGTCAGGTCTTATGCTTAAGTCTTTGATCCATTTTGAATTAACTTTGGTACATGGTGACAAATAGCAGTCCAGTTTCATTCTTTTGCACGTGGCTATCCAATTCTCCCAGCACCATTTATTGAAGAGGCTGTCTTTGCTCCATTGTATGTTTTTAGCTTCTTTGTCAAACTCAACAACAAAAAAACAAACAACCCAATTGAAAAATGGGCAGAGGACTTGAAGAGACATTTCTCCAAAGAGGACATACAAATGGCAAATAGACATATGAAAAAATGCTCAACATCACTAATCATCAGAGAAATGCAAATCAAAACCACAATGAGATATCACCTCACCCCAGTCAGAATGGCTATCATCAACAAGACAAATAATAACAAATGTTGGAGAGGCTGTGGAGAAAAAGGAACCCTCATACACTGTTGGTGGGAATGCAGACTGGTACAGCCGTTATGGAAGGCAGTGTGGAGGTTCCTCAAAAAATTACAAATAGAATTACCATATGACCCAGCAATCCCTCTTCTGGGTATCTACCCAAAAAATCTGAAAACATTTAGAGATAAAGACACGTGTGCTCCAATGTTCATTGCAGCTTTGTTTACGGTGGCCAAGACATGGAAACAACCAAAATGTCCTTCGATAGATGAATGGATAAAGAAGTTGTGGTATATATACACAATGGAATACTATTCAAGTAAGAAAAGATGATATAGGAACATTTGTGACAACATGGATGGATCTTGAGAGAGTAATGCTGAGCGAAACAAGTCAGACAGAAAAGCAGAGAACCATGTGATTTCACTGATATGTGGTATATAAACCAAAAACAACAAAAGAACAAGACAAACAAATGAGAAACAGAAACTCATAGACACAGACAATAGTTTAGTGGTTGCCAGAGGGTAACGGGGGCGGGGGGTGGGGGGTGGGAGATGAGGGTAAGGGGGATCGAATATATGGTGATGGAAGGAGAACTGATTCTGGGTGATGAACACACAATGGGATTTATAGATGATGTAATACAGAATTGTACACCTGAAATCTATGTAATTTTACTAACAATTGTCACCCCAATAAATTTAATAAAATAAAATTTAAAAAAAAAAAAAAAAAAAAAAAAGAAACTAGCAACAGCGAGTCTCTTTTGTTTGAAGTGCTATGTGGGACTCTCAATTTCTATATTACAGAATTCGATTATATTTTCATTTTATAATAAGCATGGATGCTTTGACAAACACTCCAAACTGCAAAGGCATGAAATATGAAAAGCTGCTCTCATCAGAGCTTGGCCACGATGGACACAAGTTACTTCCTGTTGTTTGGATTATCAAACTGGTTTTCATTAATATTTTGTTAAAGTTTATCCCTAGGATTTAGAACTGGAATATCCCATACAATTGACATCTACTGATGGTAGAGGGTTCAGTGGTGAAGGAAACACCCATGAACCTTCTCCTTTACAAATCACCCTGCATGGGCGTGAGTGGGTATGGAGGCCTCCCCACTACACGGCAGATCCCACTATTTTGCAGTGAGAATTTATTTCACTTGCTTAGTTCTCTTTCAGTTAACTTTGTTTCTTGTTTCTTATCCTATTAACGTATTATCTTTGCGTCCACGCCTGAAAACTTTCAAAGGATCTGAGAATCTCCATAGTCAATCCACTGTTACTACAACATGGCGCTATCTTATATTCACAATAATTTAAATTCAACTGAATATATGGGATTTAATTACTAAAGGCTCCAGGTATTGACTTGCTAGCACAATATAGTTTATAAAAATTTTATGACACCAAATATTTTAAAACAAGTTGGAATCTAGAATAACCCATTTCATTCATAACATTGATTTTTTTTTTTTTTAGCCTCGGTCAGTAGTAGAGTTAAAAACAAAAACAAAACAAACAAAAACACCCTGTTCAAAATGTTTCTATCTTCTGACTTTCATATTTATAATAAGTAAAAAACAGCATTGAAATTCAACTAACTTTGTTTGTTACAATAGTGACAAACAATTAACACGAGTGAATTAAAAATCTTTGTTCTCTGATAGTGAGACTGACTAGTCCCTGCCTGTTCACGTGACAAAACCCTGATATGGACGAGCAAACAGGAAATATGGCCGTAAACACAAACCAGCCACAGTGAGTGCTCATTAATGTCAGACTCCCCAGCTGTGAATCTGCCTACTTGAAAATTGATCTGTGACCCAAAACTCAACACTCACGGTGCTTTTGCTGCTGCCCTGGACATGCGCAGAGTGAGGAAAACTTTGAGTCACCGGGTCACTGAGGTTCCAGCTGAGGCTGAGAAGGCGACCCGCCCTGCCTTCTTGTTTCAGCTCATACTGTACACACGCGTCCTTTTGTGGTCTGCTTAGTGTCACTTTTTCATTTTTGGTTGAAAATGGCCTCCAAGCAAAGTGCTGAAGTGCTGTCTCATATCCTTAAACGCAAGAAGGCTACGCAGCTCCTTATCGAGAAAATGTGTGTTAGATAAGCTTCATTCAGCCATGAGTTCTAGAGCCGGTGGCTGCATGTGAGTTCAGCGGCAGTCAATCAGCGGCAGTCAATCAACAGCACAGGTGGTATCAGTTGTCTTTGAACAGAAACACTCCTAAGACGAGGTTATGGGTTGGTCCACTGGGAAACTGCTCTTACCAGAGTGTTGTGAGAACATGGCCCTGGATTTACCCTCATGGTCCAGGTCTTCCGTGACTTCCTAGAGCATACTTACCACAAATAACAAGCATCACTGGACATCACAGTTTACCAGAAGTGCGTATTTTGTTAAGAGGACCAGTGACAAAGACCAACAAGACATTCATTGCATGTATGTAGCTCACTTCACATAGAAAGCCTCCTCGGAAATTCAGCCACCTGTCCCACCTTGCTGACCTCCAGGGTAGGCACAGGACACACAGCGCTCTCTCCATTTCTGCAGCTGTCCTTGGGCTGCACATGGTCGGCATGGTGGTCCAGGACTGGTTTTGCAATTCTGTACGTACTTCCTGCTGACACCAACCCAAGTACCATATTTCCCTGAAAATAAAACCTAACTGGAAAATAAGCCCTAGCATCATTTTTCAGGATGACATCCCCTGAACATAAGCCCCAATGCGTCTTTTGGAGCAAAACTTAATATAAGACTCGGTCTTATTTTTGGGGAAACACAGTACCACTTTGTGTTTAGGGGCAAATAGATATTTAGGTAAGCAATTATTATAAAATTATGTTAATACCTTGTATTTACCTTCAAGCATTATTCCTCTAACTTAATTCACTCTCAACACTCAACTGTGTGACCTGAATTATTTACTGTGCCTTTTTAGAACGAGACTTGGAATGTTTGAAAAACAAATAATGTACATATCAGAACTAATAGCTGTGGCTATCTGATGGAGCCACATCATTTATGACAGCTAACATGAGTGGTGCTTTCTAGAAATCAGAGTAATTGAGTGCGAGGCGTGGAAAGCCGGATAATTGGTTACCAAGAGCAAGTGTCCCAGGGTCATAGGCTCAGGAAAAACAGAACGACATTCCCAAAGAGTTATCTTACATTTACTTTGCCCTTAACGCTCTACAGAAACTGACTATGTTTCTACTATGTGTGGAGAATGTTTGAGTACTTGGGGGTGGGACAGGCAGAGGAGAACTTGCTTTCAAAATGGGGGTTTTAGAAGTAATCTAGACTTTTCTTAAATATCAAGAGAGAGATGAATTCTGAACATCATGAAGGCTTCTAGAAGGGCATGGGGCAGGGAGTGGGAGAAAGTGCTGATGGGGAAGCGAGAAATGATTTAGCTCCTGAGTCCAACGTATTTTGAAAACCTAATCAGAAAAAGCCTCAGACACCTTGCCAACAAGCACAAAATTCATTCCATGGGTTAGGGAGCACAGGTTTCCAGAAAAGAAAAGAGGGGGCAGGTATGAGACTCTCTGAAGTCAGCCTTGAACGCTGACACTCACAGGTACCGAACAGCTTCCTTTTGAAGCCACTAAGGATGCATTACAAGTAACTTTCACTTTCTCTAGGTGACAAACGGCCAGTTCTCCTGTGTGAGGCAGAATCTTCCATCCACTTAAATTTCAGTCACTAAAATTCCCCAAAGGATCATTCTAAAAACAAATAGGAATCATTCCCGTTGCAATTCTTAAGAACAAAGATGGAGGCTGAAGGACGTTGGTGGGATTACCTGGAAATTCCAAGCATATTAAACTGGAAGAGGGCCAACTTGCCCAGAACTCAAAGGAACGCTTTTCCTCAGTCACAGGTGCAGGATACTTAAATGCATGAGAAACACTTCCAACATTTATTCTGAGAGATGCTGCCCAAATGTATCCCTCATTAAAGGAGAGATACTTCAGAGAATGAGTGACATGTCATCTGTATCCTCAGGAAAGCATGGAAGGGAACATATAGGTCAGCAGTCCAGTGTTAAAAAGGATCTTAAATCATTTAATCAAACTCAGGGTCTTTAAGCACACATTTGTATACCATATAATTTTAAATTATTGAGAAATGATTAAATGATTCTTGTGATAACCCATTTGAGCAACTGGCATGGTCCCGATCTGATTTCCAATGAAATTATTCTAATTATATGAGAAACTGTAACATTTTCTTATAACTATGTCTTCCAAAGTAAACTTCCACTTCAGTAAGTTGAAACACGTTACAGTAGTTTTAGAATATTAAATCACAATGTATTCGTGTAGCATAACACTATTGGACAGCAGTTAGTTTATACATACCCTGTTTCCCCGAAAATAAGACCTAGCCAGACCATCAGCTCTAATGTGTCTTTTGGAGCAAAAATTAATATAAGACCCAATATATTATATTATATTATATTATATTATATTATATTATATTATATTATATTATATCATATCATATCATATCATATCATATCATATCATATTATAAGACCCGGTCTTATATTATAGTAAAATAAGACTGGATCTTATATTAATTTTTGCTCCAAAAGACACACTAGAGCTGATGGTCTGGCTAGGGCTTATTTTCACAGAAACAAGGTAGTACCCACCATGTGGTAGGCTGAATAATGGCCCCTAAAGACACCAACCTCCATTTCCTGGAAACTGTGACTACATTATGTCACACCATCAAAAGGCACTGGCCCATGTCATGAAGCATAGGATCCTGACTCTCTAGCTTGGGATGGGAGAATGTCCTGGATTATCCGGGTAGATCCAGCATAATCGCAAAGGTCCTTCTAGGGTAGGAGACGTGACTGCAGGGGAGAATCCGAGCCCAGTGCTGTGGGCAAGATTCCAGCAGCCTCTGTGACTGTGAAGATGGGCCAGGCCCACGAGACAAGGAATTCTCCGGCTCCTGGAGCTGGGAAAGGCCAGGAGACGGAGTCTCGCTGGAACTTCCAGGGAGCAAACCCTGCCAACACCTCGATTTCAGGTTTCTAAATTCTGGAACTGTAAGATAATAAATTGTGCTGTTTGAAGCCACTAAGTGTGTGGTCGTTTGTCACAGAAACAATAGGAGGTTAATACACAAGATGAAGCAATTGGAACTCTTCAGAAACATAAAACACAATATGAAGGCTTTCAAATGTCTATTAACCAATTATTTACTGTGTTTGATAATAGTCTCTGGGCTGAGCTATGTGCCCCTAAAGTTCAGATGTGGAAGCCCCAATGCCCAATACAATTTTTTTTTTTTTTTTGGAGATGGGGCTTTTAGGACGTAACTAAGGTTCAATGAAGTCACAAGGGTGGGGCCCTAATTCCATAGGATGGGTGACCTATTGAGAAGAGACAGTTCTCTCTCCATATGGGGGGTAGGGAGGCCCCAGCACACAGGGAGGAGGCCCCCTCTACAAGCCAGGCTGGGGACCCACACCAAGAACACCCCTGGCGGGCTCCTTGATCTTGGACTTCCAGCCTCCAGAACTGGGGGAAACAGTGCCTGCTCTTTGTGCCGGGTAGTCAGTCCGTGGTGTGGTTGGGCAGCCGAGCTGACCAATGCGTTATGATAGGAATGCCGGCCTACCCACTGAGCAGTTGACATTTGTGCACCCCTCTGGGGGCGCAGGGTAACTCAGCAATTATGTCTGAGGTTGACCTTGTATCCAAGAGTTCCTATTTCCTTGAGTGACCAACAGACAAGAGTCTGAACTTTGCTTCAGTTTCCAGGCCTGTAAAATCGCATGAATGAAGTTCCCAGTTCCCTTCAAGATGGCGCAGAGGGACCCCAAACTGAGCGCATGAGGTCTGGTCAGCACCTAGGTGCAGGCTGGCTGGAAGCCAGACCCTCAGGCAGCAGCGTCAGAAGAACACAAATGCACAGGCCTGTGGGACCTCGAGCCAGGCAACCCACAGGTGTCCCCTGCGGAGATGCAACCCCGGGCTCCTGCAGTAAGAGCGGTCTGGGATGCTGGAGCCACTTCTCCGAGGAAACCTCACCACCAGCTGAGGACACCCGCCATCAGGGAAGGAGAGCAGGCCACGTGGAGGTGGCAGAGGGGCGGGACATCCCAGTCCCCATGGCCCCACGGTCCGCAGGGATCTCAAAACCGGGTGCTCCCTGATAAGAAGGTTTGAACCCCTGTCAGGCTCCTGAGAGAAGAGGGCCCCAAACACCTGGCTTTGAAACCCGAGACCCACTGGAACAGGCCTTTAATTGGCTAGTGGTCTCACCTGTGGGCCCTGCGATCACTGTCCCCAGAGGGGTGGCCTTGGGGTGGGGAGGCCGCCCGATCATGGACATCACGTGCGGGCCTGGTGTCCTGTGTGACACACTCCAGGGCGGGGTCCTCTCTGGGATGGCTCTGCCTCCACCCTCACTGTCGCCCTCCGGCCCCCAGCCCGGTGCCTCCGCGGGGTGCTATCCAGCGTCCCAGACCGCTCTTACTGCAGGAGCCCAGGGTTGCGACTCCGCAGGGGACACCTGTGGATTGCCTGGCTCGAGGTCCCACAGGCCTGTGCATTTGTGTTCTTCTGACTCTGCTGCCTGAGGGTCTGGCTTCCAGGCAGCATG
Organism: Rhinolophus sinicus; assembly: GCF_036562045.2. NCBI lineage: Eukaryota > Metazoa > Chordata > Mammalia > Chiroptera > Rhinolophidae > Rhinolophus > Rhinolophus sinicus. Next base: position 1,337,943 of record NC_133754.1, read on the forward strand.
CACCTGACGGTGACACTCCCTATGGGGACACTAACCAGTTTAGCACACTGCCAATGAAAACACCAACTCAAGAGGGGTCTGCACCCCAAGTTCACTGCAGCATTGTTCACAACAGCCAGACATGGGGATGAACCAGTGTCATAATTTACAAAAGGGATGGAAATCTTGCCATTTGTGACAATGCAGGTGAACCTAGAAGGCATTATGCTGAGTGAGATCAGTCAGACAAAGACACCTACTGTGTGATCTCAATAATATGTGGGGTCTAAAAAACAAAGGAAAAATATGAGACAAAAAAAACAAGCTCCTAGACAGAGAACAGACTGGTGGTTGTCAGAGGTGGAGAATGGTGGTTGGGCAAAACCAGTGAAGGGATCAAACCCTACAAACATGCAGTTACGACGTAAGTAAGTCCTCGGTTGTAATGGTGACTATAGTTCACAACACGTATTGTGTCATTGAAAGTTGCACAGACAATAGTTCAGTGGTTACCAGAGGATAAGGGGGCAGGGGGGAGAGGGTAAAGGGGGTCAAATATATGGTGATGCAAGAATTGACTCTGGGTGGTGAACATATACAGATGATGTATTACAGAATTGTGATATACAGATGATGTATTACATAATTGTACACTTGAAACCCATGTAATTTTACTAACCATTATCACCCCAATAAATTTCATTTAAAAACAAAAGAGGCCGGCCTGGTGGCTCAGGTGGTTAGAGCTCCATGCTCCTAACTCCGAAGGCTGCCGGTTCGATTCCCACATGGGCCAGTTGGCTCTCAACCACAAGGCTGCCAGTTCAATTCCTCGACTCCCACAGGGATGGTGGGCTCTGACCCCTGCAACTAAGATTGAACATGGCACCTTGAGCTGAGCTGCCACTGAGCTCCCGAATGGCTCAGTTGGTTGGAGCGCATTCTCTCAACCACAGGGTTGCTGGTTCGACTCCCACAAGGGATGGTGGGCTGTGCCCCCTGCAACTAGAAATGGCAACTGGACTTGGAGCTGAGCTGCGCCCTCCACAACTAAGACTGAAAGGACAACAACTTGACTTGGAAAAAAGGCCTGGAAGTACACACTGTTCCCCAATAAAGTCCTGTTCCCCTTCCCCAATAAAATCTTTTAAAAAGAACTTTCAGGATAAGATTCTGTAAAAAAAAATAGTTTAGCAGATAAAAGTACATTATAGCCTTAAACAAATTAACATTCACATAATTTTCTTGTAGTGAGTAGACTTTCAGGGATTGACCTGATACATTTTAAGTCCAGAAAAAGGTATGGAACAAAATTAATATTAGGAATTAAAACTCATAAGAATCAAATTTGGGATTGCTTTAAAAACAAAAGAAAGTTGCTAAGTGAGTGGATCTTTATAGTTCTCATCATAAGAAAAAAATTTGTAGCAATGAACGGTGATGGATGTTAACTAGACTTACCATGGTAATCATTTTGCAATGTATACAAATGTCAAATGATTATGTTGTACCCCTGAAACTAACATAATCTTGTACGTCAATTATACCTCAATTTTTAAAAAAAGAAAAAAAAATAGCAGTTCCTACTGTGTAGGGAATTTGTGATTATCAAAACAAACAATACTGTAGCTAAGTACTGGGAACAATATCTAGCCTGTTCTGAAAAGGTTCCTATTGTTTTAACATTTTATTTCATTAAAGCAATCACTTGAATGAACACATTTTTAAATAAAATAATGTAGCACAGTTCAAATAGCAAAGGAGCAAGGGACAGAAAACTGAATTCAAATTTCTTTTTGGTGATTTTGAGTAAACCACAGCCTCTCTTTTCCTCATCAGATGAGGACACTGAGATTTAAATCTCACAAGTTCATGATGAAGCTAAAAGTGAAAGGACATATGTGAATGAATCTAGAACTAAGAGACATACAGAGGTATTATTTATAGGTATAAGTCACTGACTATTATTTTATTATTATTACATCCCAGGAAACAGAAACTACAAACCTAGGAGACTTTTCACGTTTATTAGCCTTTGAAAAAATCCCCCTATGGCAGTTTTTTACTAGGTTTTTTCCTGCTTTGTGCTGCTCTGTCCTGGCTCGCTGTCACCTGGCAATGGGCTCCCTGAGGCAGAAGGAGATAAGAAGGAATCACAGTGTTTTTCTCTGGTTATCACAGTAAAGCACTGAGCTGTGGAGACAGGAGGAGACCAGAAGCGAAAAGTATGCTGGTCTCTCCTGCGGGGATTCGTGGATGACCAGGCTGCATGGGAAGGGGCTGCCAGGAGCAGAGCCCAGTCTCCTGACAGGGGTGCCGTCACCACCTTGGTGTGCAGACCTCGGGCTGAAAATGAAAGCTAAGGAGTGACAGCCACCTGGACACTGGACTTCCCAGATTGTAACGAATCCATGCACTCTTCTTCAATACACCCTCACTCATTCTTCCTACCTCGTGCCCAGTGCCTTCATTTCATCCTGGAAGAAAACACTCTTAATACCACTGGTATTTTCCAAATAGGGAGGCCACAGCTGAGCTTAAAGGTATGGGGAATTGTCCTGTGGGGCGGCCTGCGGAGCCTCTGGTCCCACTCCCCACATAAGAACGCAGGACACGGTGAGGCCAAAAAGGAACACCCATGGAGCCATAGACAGGGGAGTCACACCACTATATTCTCTCTGGCAGCTGGGCGAGACACACGCAGTAGTAGACACATGATCTGCAGTCTGCCATTCACTTCTCTGCCTGCCAACCAACCAATCAATGCAGCCCTGCAGTTACATCAGTAGCCAATTGGCTAACCGGTTACAGCTGATGGCCAACCAATCACAGTTGATGGTCATTCACTACCAGAGCCAGCACCTCCCCACATGAGGCCGAAAGCCTAGAAACTGCTCTCTGGGACTCTGTCCCCACAGGAATGATGGCACAGAGAGTGTGTGATGGAGCCGGAATATGACCCTCAATGGGTGGACTCATTTCATTTATATTTTACCACTAGTTGCTAGGTCTTGCTAACATTTTTAATTTTAATGTGGTTCAACTTAAATCTACACTGAAAAATCCAGTAGATTGTCATGAGATGGCTCAGAATGAACAGGTTTGGATATTTTGCGCGCATCTTGTGTCTTTATTGATGTTCTTATATTAGTGGTAATTTATCTTGTTCTTAACCCTAACACTAATCAATATTTACAAAGAAAGAAAGGGAAGGGAGGGGAGGGGAGGGGAGGGAGGGAGGGAGGGAGGGAGGGAGGGAGGGAGGGAGGGAGGGAGGAGGAGGGAGGGAGGGAGGGAGGGAGGAGGAGGAGGGAGGAGGAGGGAGGAGGAAGAAAAGTCCTCAGTCACTCCAGGGCTTAACTGCAGTTATGATGTCAGCCCTGGGAACTGGGTGTGGCAGGTTGAATCAGGCACCAAATTAAGGGGTATACCAAAAAAATTCAGTAATCAAGATAAGTAATATTTAATGTAACATTTTAAAAACTTAAAATCAATGCAAAATGCATCATGAGCAAGATATTAAGATTTTAAATGAAGATAAGTTTTCTACCAGATGGATGGACACAGTACCACACCTATCAATCCATGCAATTTCCAGGCACAGTGAATTTAGCAAATTCTTACGGGACACAAAAACTAGTTTACTAACTCTTAGAGTGTAGAATTTGTAACTTGAAATTTATTGGCTTTGTTGAAAAATTTTGTAACACAAAATGAACTACCACTTACTAGGTTTGAACTAACAAATTTGTTGATGATTTGATTTCTCAAGAAAAAATACTGGAGGTGCCAAAAACATTATACAAGTGGACTCTTTAGTCAACGTTGCTCAAGCAGTAGTTCGCCGCAATGGAAGTATCTGGGTGCTGATGGTAACCACTTTGAACACCTCTTGTAATTGCAGAAGTCAAATGTGACTTGTTTTCACCTTTTGTTATCAGTATATATTGAGTATTACAATTTTAATAGTTTTTTCCTTTCTTAAAATGTGTGTACATTTTTTGGCGCCCCCTGTATAGTAGTTAGGTTTAGGAGCTCATGGACACCTCCGTCCTGTTAATCAGCAAGTCACTTGTTTTCCCAGAGGGCAGCAGGCTCTCACAGAAGAGATGGCACCATCTTTACAAGATTGACGTCTACAGAGATTTATGGATTGTAAAATATGGAAGAGTGATCTCAGTACCATGTTCCTCACATACGTGTGAAAGGTGTGTGTATGTGTGTGCGTGCGCGCACTAGAGACTGAGAAGAGGAAGAGGAGATGATAGAGTGATAGGTCATAGATGGATGGATAGATAAATAGGTGCACATGCAGATAAACTGGTAAAGAGCTGAAAACTGTCAGGGTATGCTACAGAGTGGTGAATCAGACTAAATATTTCCTTTCACTAAATCAGGAGCAAGTCTCCTACCTTCCAGCTAACAGTCAGTATAAAAGGAAAATGTAAGAAAATACCAAATTCACGGAGTTGAGTACCTATCCGAAGCGGAGCAGGGAAATTCCCGCTGTTACAGGAAACGGGTATCCTTCATGGAACAGGCACCTGGAGTCTCTGACTACGCAACACATCGTCTTCCCCTCCACGTGCCCAGGCTCCGGGTCTCCGAGTGGAGAGGCAGGGAGGCCTCAGATGCTTACTGTAGACAGTGAGCCTTGTGATACCAGCACAGCCTGGTGCGCTACTTAATACGTTGCCATTTTTACACCATCATTGTAAGAGAAGCAAAGGCTGAGAGAAAGGCGACATCCAATTGTGAGGAACGACTAAGCCTACAGACACAGCCAATCCATTTTCATCCCCATTCGTATTTAAATGATTCGATTACAAACGATCAAACTCTTCATTGGACTTTCAGAATAATAATTAAGTAAAACTGATTTTCATTCCTGGAATGGAACAAGAATAAGACATTGACGAGCAGTCTCTGAACCGGGAGAGCCGGGCTGTGCTGAGCGCCATGGAGAGACCAGGGCAGGCTGCCTCTGGAGTGTCCTCAGCGTGCTGTGGGCGCCTAGGCGACAGCCTTTGAGGGAGGTGGTCAAGTGCAAGAGGGTGTGGGACGTGAGGTGACCGTCTTTCTTCAGAGCACTTACTGTTAATGACACATTTCTGTTCCTGTATTATTATCAGTGTTTGATGGAGAGGCCCTTCCCTCTGTTTCCTTCATATAAAACCACTTCATACTATAAAAGTTGTTTCAAGATTATTGTGTCTGAAACTCTACTCCCCTCCCACTTAACCAGGTGGGCTTTCTTCCTCTACTTCTCACCTGTCAGTTAATGTTCATCCACAGTCTAGAGGCTGCCCACTGCCCCTAAGAGATCACGGTCACGCCGAGGATAGGAGCCATTTCCTCCTTGTTCCAAATACCTAGGAGCCTCCACGGGTACTTTAAATTCAATGAACAAAATTATGAATTCACTTCATCATTTTGAAAGTTTTTCTCTTTGCCATAGCATTCCACACACAAAAAATAGAAAGCCAAGTTTTTAAGATTTAAAATAGAACTAATTTTTCTAAATTGATGTTCAATGTACCGATGGGCCCATGGCTTGCATGCGTAATTAACCAGGACAAGCTTTCGGTTACCCAGAATTCAGATGGTAGACTTCCTTGGAGGTAAACTTGTACGGTGAAAAGGGAAGCACTCTGTGACTTTCAAACACATAATGCATTTGCTCCCCATTTTGGTCAATAAATTACTATAGGATTCCTTTTAGAGAACAGACAACAGATGACACAGCCAGTGGGAATTTAAGAAATAGTATATGCCATAAAATTTCACTGTATTTTTCATTGCAATAGATAAAAATTAAAGTTAACAATAAGAAATATGCTTTTGACTCTTTTAAAGAATATCCTAGAATATGTAGGTACAGTCAATATTTATCTAATTATCTGTTTCTGTATTTCACCTATTCCACAGAGGATTTGAGCTTTGCTGGTTGGGGAAATATGAGTAGAAGCCAAATCTCCTCTCAATCCAGGAAAACTCTCCATAAAAGACAAAGAGAAAGAAAACAGGTTTTTATCAAATAAGCATTAAACCAGAATATTATTTACATCCCAGGCAATGCCCTGGAAGATTGCAAAGACAGAGGGAGTGTCTCCCTTTTACAGGCCATGCGGATGCAACACACGTTCTCAGCACGAACACTAACCAGTCCTCAGATGAAGGGACCCAACAGCACCACTTACTACACACAGTAACTAGGGGTGACCACCTGCAGTAGCTAAGTGGCTCTATCCAGAGGTGAAAAATCAAACCTCTCATAATTTAAAACGGGGTGATAGCTTGGGACAGGTCCCCTAGGAGTTCTGCTCCCAGCCTCCCGGAGAGACCGGGAGATGGAGCTCCATCTTCCTTGATGATGACATTTCAAAGAGATGGTCCCCAGGTCCTGAGAAAGACAGTACTGGGTCCTAAGGCTGAGAAAAGACCTATCCAGCAAAAAAGAGAAGAGAGTACATCTCAGAGAGAGAAAAAGGTACTTACAAGTTTCCTGAAATAAACGGTCTGAGAAAAAGGGAGGGATGGAACTCTCTTCCATTATTTTCAACAGGGAGAATGAGACATCTCGATTGTATTTGTATTTGTCCTCAGAGATTGAAGGTATTGCACAATTTCACGAAAATACAAAGTTTAAATCAGAAGAGTAGTGGAAGTTTTATTCTGCTCCTTGGTAAGAATTTTGGATGACCACAGGCATTTTTTTGCCTGTTTTACTGTTAAAAAAAAAAAAGTACACAATGAACTAGGCCAATCTTGGAAAACCATATTTCCAATGAACGCTTTTTGCCTATAAAAAAGTCTGACTCAGAAATGCATGTTCATAAAGATCCCAATGGAGAAACGTGGAGGTCTCTAAATGCTCTCGTCAGATGACCTCACACCCCAAGCATCCTTACATCCACAAAGGTAAGACAGGTAAGAGGGACCTGGGCCGGTCACCAGATACCTATCCTCTCGGGAAACAAGAAAAGCAAACTGAAAAGGCTGAAGAGGTGTCTGAGCAGAGGACACACTGAACCGGAACAATAAACGGGCAGAGTGAGATCACCGTTAACAGAAAATCACCTTGGAAACCCAGGCCAATTGATTTACACAGACCACCAGTTAGTTTATGGCTTCCATCCGTACTTCAGCCCGCCTTGCTTTTCTCAGTTGGCTCTAGCTTCCTTTTTCCTTTTATTGGCCCAGAAAAGAATTCCGCCGTGCTGCTAGTAGGTAACTTAGAAATTACCTATTAGTAATTGTAAGCGCCAGTATAGTGTTTTTGACCACAGAATAAGTGAAAAGCACACCTGGAAAAATATCCTCCTTGCAACTGAATGTGACTGGCTATTGTAAACACTAAATGACTGTGAAACAAATTAGGAGGGCAGGCCATTCTTGTCACTGCTAAATTAGGTTCTTTTAAAAAAAGAGGGGTGGTAATCAATCCGCCCTGGAAACTGTTGAATAAGTTCAATTTATTCAAATTATAATGCCTTAATTAATTGCATCCAGGCTACAAAGGAAAGGGAAAGCAAAATCTACTCTCCAAGGGAAGGATTAGGCAAATTCAGTGACATTCGTGCATTTGGAAAATATTAGTTATGGATGTGATTTATTAGCAAACTAAACTTTTATGCTGAAACCATTTTTAAGGGCTGAAAACAAACTACATAAAAAAGCTCTTTTTTGGGTCCGGCCCGGTGGCTCAGGCAGTTAGAGCTCCATGCTCCTAACTCCGAAGGCTGCCGGTTCGATTCCCACATGAGCCAGTGGGCTCTCAACCACAGGTTGCCAGTTCAATTCCTCGACTCCCGCAAGGGATGGTGGGCTGTGCCCCCTGCAACTAGCAACGGCAACTGGACCTGGAGCTGAGCTGTGCCCTCCACAACTAAGACTGAAAGAACAACAACTTGAAGCTGAACGGCACCCTCTACAACTAAGATTGAAAGGACAACAACTTGACTTGGAAAACAGGCCTGGAAGTACACACTGTTCCTCAATAAAAGAAAAAAAAGAAGCTCTTTTTCACAGAAAAAAATACATACATGCATACATAATTAATATTAATGTGCATACATACATACCATAATTAACCCAACGTTTTATAGCCTGTAGGTTGTCTAAGCTTATGCTTGTACAGGGCTGTGTGACTAAATTATTGTCTAAATTTTTGATGCATTCATTTTCAACTCAAATTTTTGAGAAAAGTGTTAACGGGGAAAGTGTGTGGTTTGCCGTGCCTCATGCATTAAGCAGTCTGGAGGCATTATGTGAGGTACCTGGTGACAGTGACAACTGAATGACACCCACAGACCATGCAAAGGCATGGATTAGTCTGTTTTAGCATGGAGTGTTTTATTCTTCTCTTCCCAGAGCATCTTCCAATAAGAGAAATACATTTGTACTTCACTATTCATACCTCACCTGCTAATAATGAGTTAATGTCAGGTGAAATAGCTTGGAGGTAAGGAGCTGCAGGGAGGAACGAAGAGAGTCTGATGGTTTCAACTATAACTCAATTGACCATAGGCAGGTGTTTCCATCTACACACTAGATGTAATGTACAAGCCACCTGTCTATCTAAACCAGTGTAGCTACAGACATACCTATATTCCTTGGATTTGAATCAGGTCTCTAGGACAGAGTTTTCCTTTTGCATCCCTAGAATTGCAGAATTACTAAGCCTGGCATGAAACTAAGGCTTTTCTCCTGTGGTGGAGAGGACAGCGTTGCTAGGCAGCAGACACTGTCCTGTCTTCCACCCTTTCCAGGAGCAGTCACTCCAGCACACTTCAGTCCGCTTCTGGGCACCAGATGGGTGTCTGCAAGTGACGCATTCTCTCAAGAACATTCCCTTCTAGTATTTTTAAGACAGTTGAAATCAGGACACATAGAATAAGTCTTAATAAGCCTGAAAGTATAAATATAGCTTTGTGCAGTGCAGAGCTTGGCAAAATTAGATAATGAGACTGGAGAAAAGAATTAAATATAGACAAGGAGAAGGTAACTAATGCTAGTGGAACAAGTCATTTCAACTATAATTTTAAGATAATAGGTTTTGAAATATGGATGGTCCTTGTGGAAAAGCTTGAGGAAGAGTTTATGTAACTCTAAGGCAGAAGAATAATGTTTAAGAGAAAAGAAATATGCTTTAATTAATACAGTAACTCAAAATACAAAACGCTTTGGTGGGTCTTTTCTTATTCAATTACGCATCTTGATTTAAGCTGTCATGTTTAACTTTGCTAATTTCATATGATGATTGTATGTCAAAATTTTTAAAAATTCTGGCATATCAAGGAAGAAAACAAGCTGGCTAAATGTTTCATATTAAAAGAAAGCAGGGATAGAAAGTCAGGATAATTAAAACCATGCAGCAATTTGATTACTGTCAAAATGTATATCTTAAGAAGGAACTCATATTTCTTTCTGTCCATTTAACACAAATAAAGATTAGAAACACATTTATTACATTCAATGGTTTATATAAGAAATTTATTTTTAACCTGCAGAAACGTCTAGGGCAAATGACGTATAAATTAACTTTTTCTGTTTCTGTTTTTAGGATTAAGACTCATTGCTATTTTGGGTTGAACTGTGCTGTCCCCACCACCCCACAAAAAAAGTTCATTGGAACCCTCACCCCCAGCCCCCCCCAAAGCGACCTTATGGGAACAGACACCGTTCAGAGAGAATCACATGACAAATGCGGCTGTTAGGGTGGACCCTAGTTCAATGTGACTGAGCCTTGTGAAAGGGGACATTACGCACCGACACGCCCAGGAGGAAGACTCCACGGAGACAGACGAGCCTCCCGGGTGGAGACCCAGAGACGCTGCCGGAGGCGGGGGAGGCGCGGGTGCCGGGAGCTGGCCGCGGCCAGGAGGCGCCGGCCCCCAAATCTCGGGGAGCAAGGCCCTGCCCTCCCGCCGATTTCAGGCTTCTGCCTCAGGTCCCATTCACGTGCGGTAGTTTGTTACGGTCGCTTAGGAAACTCACACAATTGCGCTTGTGATTACATAGAAATCCATCCTCGTTACGGAAACAACCTCCTGCAGCGTAAGTGACCACAGGGACACAGACGGTGTAGCTAAGCACCCCTGGCCCCACTACAACACGTGGGGCTCGGAGCCCCGCTGGTGGCCTAGGGCAGACTTCCGCCCAGTGCGATGTCAGAAGCACACCTGGCTCTGACAGCCAGCCCGCAGTGTCACAGGTGGGACCGCCCTGCAAAAGGCTCGACTCCAGTGGCAGCCGGACTCGGGGCATCTGCAGTCCCAAAGCTGCCTGTTTGCTTCAGGGTGTTTCTGCCAGACCCCCACCAGCCTGTCATGCAGCAGCCTTCCTCAGTCTGTTCCCTCTGGACGCAAATGATTTCCCTCTGAAGGTTTCTCTTTCTCCTCCCAGAGTTCAGCAGGCCACGCAAACACTTCGGACTTCCACACACTAGGTTCATGACCCAGTTTCTGTCTCAACAGAGTCGCTGTTTGGTTTTTCACACGTGAGGTTTCAAGGTTGATTCTTGCTGTATCATTTGTGATATTCCTCATAACTACATATAACAGGGGCTGGAAGGTGTGATGTGAGCCATTGGTAGGCCTGACGGGTTAATACTACAGAGATGTACCGTGAATTTCCAGCCTCACGGAGACAAATCGTTTTCCTGACCACACCAACTAAGACTTCACAGCAACTGAATAACTTACAACAGCATTCTGAAGTATTAAACAAGTGATTCTGAAAGATTCTGACTGTAGCCATGTTTAAGCTCACGTATTTCTTCTTTTAATAATTTATTTTTATTCCTTGTCTTATTCTCATATCACAACTGCACAATTATTTGTGAACAGAAGAGAGATCATTAACTTCCAAAATATTTCCAAATAGTTTTAGAACAAGGGTGAGATTTTTCTTTTTCTCACATTTTGACAGAATGTGAAGAATTTATATATTTTGCATAACCCCATGACCCTGGTTTCTTAGATTGTTATTTATCCGAGTTACTCAGATAGCTGATTTAAAATAGTGTAGTATTCAAGTGTAAATAATTACATTAAAAGTAAATGAGATTTTATTCTAAAAAATTATTAAATAATGTGACAAACAACATCCTAAAATAATCCTCCCAGGAATGTAAAGCTTCTACCTGAGAATATCTGATTGCCATGAGAGAAACTCTAATGTAATCTTCAATAGATAAAACAGCCGAGAAGTGAAAAAAACACACAAAAAAACAAAACACTCATTCAACAAAAAAAAATGCATAATCAACATTGTTCTTGGTACTGGAGATACAGTAAGTTAAAAAAACTGGAAAGACATCCAAGATGGAAGAGTAGATAAACACTGCCTGCATCCTTCCATGACTACATTAGAATTACAACTAAATTATACAACAATCAACCTGGAAAACCATCTGAAGTCTAGCTGAACACAAGCTTTATAACTAAGGATATAAAAAGAAGCCACAGTGAGACTGGGAAGAAGGGCAGAGACTCAGAACAGGCCCAACACCTGTGTGTGGTGAATGAGAATCAGGTGGGATATCTCGGCTGTGGAGGTTCTCCCTGAGGGAAGCTACGGGCCCGTCCCCACCAAGCTCCCCAGCCCGGAGCACTGGTGCTGGGAAGAAAAGCCCTGACAACATCTGGCTGTGAAAAACAGTGGGGATTCTGACCATCTGGGTGGGACGGAATGCAGTGGGAAACCCAGCCATCCTCTTAAACAGTCAGCACACACACTCATTTGCTCGCTCGCAGGCACTCACCTTGGGCTCCAGCGGAGGGATGGTAGCTCGAGGGGCATCAGAGACATGCAGGGGGCACACTGAACTGTGTGGCTTCAGAAGCAGGGCTGGAGGACAGTTGGAGTTCTTCTGATGTCCTCCTCATATGCAGCAGTGCAGCCGACAGGCAGACGCCATCTTTCCTGTGTTAAGCCCGCCTCCTACACTTCGGGCCAAATCTGAATCTGATTGGCCTGGTGAGCACTACTGCTCCATCCTGCTGACTTACTGGGACCCCGCCCCACCCAACTTCCCTAACACCTAAGGCACTTTCTCCTGAGCAGCCAGCCACACCCACATTCCACTCTTTCTTGGAAAATTATTGGAGACCCTGGCCCCAGGTAGGTGGCAACTGGCCTCCTTGTGCTCTGAGACTTTTGCTGAGTAGCTCCAGGGTCAGCACTGGAACCAAACCAGAGTCTACATTAACCTGGTGACCACAACTATTTCCACTCTAGTGACTCACTGAGATCCTTCCTCACCCAACTTGTGAACTGCATGAGGCTTTATCAGCGGCAGAACCTTAAGGGAGCAGGTAGGTGGCAGCAGACCTTGGAGTGCCCTGGCTTTTTGCGGAGCTACCCCAGGCCTGGTATTTGTGGCAGCCATCCTCACTTTGCAGCATGGCCTCTCCTACACCTCTCCAATTTTAGCACAAGCAGTGAACAACTGTGGATTGCTTTGTAGCTCCTACCAGGCAGTTTCTGGCCAGTCACAAGTAGTGGGTGACCTGGGCCTGCACTGGAGCCCCTTCCAAGAGGCATCAGAACCAACATACTTGGAGGATGGCTTCAGACCACCACCCAATTAACCCTACTAGTAGCTCACCCAAATGGTGGTCTCAAAAGGCACCAAAGCCCAGCTGGGGCAAATCCCTCTCAGTGGGATTTGCCCTCAGCAAGCAGCCAGTAAGCTGTGGATATGGCCAAACCCTACAGCCAATCAATAAAGCACAGGGATTATAGTCAATAATATGGTAATAACTATGTATAGTGACAGGTGGGTACTAGATTAATCAGAGTGATCACTTCTTAAATTATGTAAATGTCTAACCACTATGCTATACACCTGAAATTAAAATAAAATAATATCAAATGTCAACTCTAATTGAAAAATTTAAAAAGTGAAAACAAGGGGAAGGGGAATAAGAGGCCCAAATTTCCAGGCATAAAACAAATAAGTCATGGGGATGTGACGTACAGCATGGGGAATATAGTCAATAATATTGTGAGAGCAGGTACCATGTCCGATGGTTGCTGGACTTATCATGGTGATCACTTCTTTAGGTATATAAATGTTGAACTATGGTGTACCCCTGAAACTAATATATTATGTGGTAGCAATATTTTATAAAATTAAAGAAAAAACCCTGCCTTCATTGAACTTCCATTCTAATGACCTGATAGATCACCAGCTCCCCGCTGTTCCTGGCTGCTACAGGTGCTATGGGATGAGGTACTGTCCTGTGAAGTGTGATTAAAAAAAAAAATACGGTTAGTATTTAAAGTAAAAAAAATATATTATAGTAAAAGACACATTGCCATTAATACCCTCAAAATTCTCCCCCTCCCTCCAAACACACTTATGCCATGATTCTTTCTGAAGCAGTTCTGAGTCTTCTTTCGTGAGCATCTTTCGTTGCGCTGTCCTGGCTGCCTCAATGTCCTGAATCGATTCAAAACATTACCTTTCATGGTCATTTTGACTTTGGGGAAGAGTCAGAGTTGTACGATACCAGATCCAGTCAATAAGGTGGATGAGGACACACTGTAATGTTTTTATTGGACAGAAATTGATGTGTGACAGGGAAGTTTTCTGTTGTGATCACAAAGTACAGTGAATGCTGTTGCTGAGTGTCATGCAACGGAAAGACAGTGATCTTCAATACGGGAAGTGGCACATTGAACCTTAATAACAGTGGGTGACAAGTTTCAACTTGTTTGGTGCAGTCAGTCTGGTGTGAGCTATGGTTGAGAGATGCTTCAACATGTACCATAAATCATCCTCCATCATGACAATGCTCCGTGTCACACATTGCTTCTGGTATGGGAATTTCTGTCAAATGAAACATTACTTATTCACTGGATCTAGCATCGTGAGACTTCTGGCTCTTTCCTCAAATCAAAATGATTCAGGACATCGAGGCAGCCATGACAGCACAACTAAAGACACTCATGAAAGAGGACTTCCAGAACTGCTTCAGAAAGTGGCAAGAACAATGGGGTTAGTGTGTTTGAAGTGAGAGGGAGTATACTGAGGGGGATTAATGGCAATGTGGCTTTTACTGTAATTTTTTTTTTATTTAAACATTCACCGTATTGTTTGATCACACCTTGTATATATGAGTGTCACTTAATCCTTGCCATGCTTTCCAGATAGCTATTGTCAAGGGGGTTAGAACATGGAAACACTGAGGAGAAAGGTGAGTAAATCTGCCTAAGCCTGTGTGCCAGTAAAGGAGAGTCCTGATTCAGACTCAGACAATGCTTTTTCCACTCTATTTGGGCCTTGTCTGACCTGTGTCCTCCTTTGTTCTGGGCGACCCAGGAACCACGCTGCAGCCTCAGTCCATCCATAGCACAACGGCCTCACTGGGTGAAGTGTCAGCGTTGGGGCCTGACAGGGAGGGTTCATGGGCAACCACATTAGTGGCATAATTACTCTTATGAATGCTCAAAATGGTGCTGTCCAGGATGGTGACACTCGGGTGGAGAGACCTTTGAGGGTCGAGGAACAGAGGCAGAGCAGCATGACCCAGGGTTTGTGTGTGAGTACACACATTTTTCAAGACAAGTGGGGGATGACTTCATAACTGGTGGAGAAAAGTTGGAAGATCAGAAATCATCAAGCTTTTTTCTACCAGTTAAATTTGATTGAATTATAGACAAGACTACTGTCTTTTTTGGAATTGATACACATTTTACAAATGATGTTATTGGTCTGTATACTTTGACTTTCCCATGTGGACTTATCAGTTGAAGGTGTCCTAAGCTAACATGTTCAGTTTCTTGAGGTAGAACCAATTCAAATGTAGTCATTAAGAATACGGCTCTCAGGCTAAGACAGTATGTGAGTACATTTCATAAACTTTCTTAAATCTGATAGCCTTATCATTGAAAGGATGGTACATTTTATTTAATAGTGTTGCAACACGGTTTAATTAAGATAATATATCCAAAGTTGTCAGGAGAGAATCTGGCAAACGAGAACGTCACAGAATTCATCTTTGCCTCTCAGACTAAATTCTTCCCTTTTCCTCTGTCTCTCACTGACTAATAAGAACAGAAAAAAAAAAAAAAAAAAAAGACTGGATTAGCTCATCTTTGAAAGACAGATTCAAGTTTTAAAATACATATTTTAATATGAAATATATCCTTCTTCATGTTATTTTGCAATGTGTACCTCTGTAAAACTGGAACAACATGGAAAAGTAAGCAAGAATGACATGTTAAATTATTCCTGGCTTTATGTAATGTTCAAAACTCCTGGCATCAAAATACGTCAAGTACAGTATGCGAAGAAATATTTTTACGAGGCATTTTTTTTCTCTCTCTAAGAACGTGTCTAAGAAGTACTATTTTAAGCAGGGTAGAAAGAGTCTGACAAAACATCTTTTATAACATTTTATACCCTTAAGATGTGCTCACTCACTGAGGCATACATTTGTTATGTTGCATGTGTCATTTATACTCTGGTATTCCTGCCCTTTGAATGACTGATCTTGTGCTCTGGATAATATTTATGATAATCAGGATTTGTCTTTTTCATTGACTGAGGAGTGACTATATAAGTGAAATACATTCAGTTATGCTGGTCACTTTTACAGTGACTTTGTCTTTTGAGACCTCTACATACCTATGTCACAGTGAATTTCAGAAGAGGCTGTGGACGCTGAGGCTGCACAGTAGGATGGCCTCAGTCCATCAGTCCTTCACAGCCTGGGTGCATGTCTTTGAAAGCACTGTTCTTTTACTTTTTTTTCTTTTGAAGTTAATTTTTATTTTTATTACAGTTACATATGGTTTTAAAAGTCAAATAGTGGTGAAAAGTTCAGGACCAATGGGCTCCCACATTGCCCTCCCAGCACCCACTCCTGTCCCACGTCATGTCTTCACAAGGGGCCACATCTATGTGAGTTGTCTCTCCCAGTATTTACTTCTGTTCACAGCTGGAAAAGACTGTGTAGCTACAGCAAGAACAAATCTATGACCAAGGGAATGAACTAAAATCTCAATGATGTGCACATTTCCTTGGTCGTCCTAATTTTTTAATGGAACACGGTGCCAAAAGGGCAGTAACCGTGGGGATTAGGAAGCAAACTAAGCCTTCCATAATGGCAGTGCTCCAGCAGTGAAGCCCAGACCTCAGAGCCTCAGACCTGGGCTTGCATGTGATCTTAGCCCTTTTATGGACAAGTCACCCCCTCTCTGCCTGAGAGGCTGTCCCCACATTTATAAATATGTAAATACAGAGTGACTATATATACTTTATACTTATAGATAGAATGAAGGCAGTCATGCCCATGTCATCAGGTACTCAGGATGGTTGGTGGCATATGGGACATATAACACTCAGCTCAGCGTTTGCCCACCAGCAGCCACTCCACCCCCCCCCCAAACCCACACAAACAATGTGGGGTCGGTAAAGTGAAATGCTACTGGACCCTGAAGAACGAAGTGGGCACGCATAGGGAAAAGGTGGTTGGGCGGTGGGGGAAGGCGAGGGGGGGCAGGGAGGAAGGCCTTGTCTGTCACACAGACTGCTCTACCTGGTGGGCAAGGTGGAGCACTGAAAAGCACCTCGGGTCACACACAAATTCCGCAGGCCTTCTGGTTGTTAAAACTACGACTTGGCTCAAGACAGTAAGTTCTAATGAGACAGGGTAATCCTGTAATGTCTCTGAACCCTTACAAATTAACTCTTCATCTCAACTCCAGACTTCATTCTTTCCCCTGTTCTCTACTTCATGTTTTGACTGAAGATGGGTGAGTTAGTCAGAAGGACCCCCAGTGGGTTTCCTGTGACCAAGAGTGATGCCGTGCCTCCAGAATCCTCTTCAGAGAAGCAAATCTGTTAGGTCTTGGGGTTATGGAATTCCCCCAATTTCTGTGGAAAATGCTGTCTTAGGGAATGAGGAAGTTCAAGGTATATTTTTTAAATAGGCCTTAAATTGAGTCTTGATAATCATGGGCAAGCTAAAAATATTTTCCTTATGATGGTGTGAATTAGCAAAAAGATAATCTGTGTTCAGTATTTCCCCCATCCTCACCCAACTGCTTATGAATCAACTAAGAAAAAAGCAAAAATAAAAGTGGTAAGTTTTATTCACTGCTAACTGTGTATACAAGGTTGGACAATGAAGTTCACGAAATCATCCTAGAAAAAGTGCTACATACCTCATTGCCGAATATCACTATGATCACCTTTGAAGGACTCCCCTTGGGAAGCTATGCACCAATGCCAGCACCTAGTCCACTCTTCAAAGCAATTCTGGAACTTTTTCTGAAATGGCCATCAGAGCTGTTGTCGTACCACACTTGATGCCCTGAAAGTCATCAAAATGTCTTCCTTTCAATGTTTCCTTTATCTTCGGGTAAAGAAAGAAGTCATTGGGGGCCAGATCAGGTGAGTAGGGAGGTTGTCCAATACAGTTATTTGTTTACTGGCTAAAAACTCCCTCACAGACAGTGCCCTGTGAGGTGGTGCATTGTCGTGATGCAAGAGCTGTGAATTGTTGGCGAAAAGTTCAGGTCGTCTAACTTTTTCACGCAGCTTTTTCAGCACTTCCAAATAGTAAAGTTGGTAAATTGTTTGTCCAGTTGTTACAAATTCATAATGAATAATCCCTCTAATTTAAAAAAAAGATTAGTAACATTGTTGCAGCAAGTTTGGGAACTTAATTGTCAGAACTTCTATGTTGGACACGTGATGTGGGTTACCTTTTAATTCCCACTATCCCATGACACAATTATTGTTGTCTGTCCTTTACATGAAGCAGCCAAGGCTAACTGCAAACCCCACACACTATGAGGTGGCAAACCAACATGACACTCAGCCTACCCAGCCATGCAAACTGGGCTTGTTCTAATATGCCATACTAGCTCTGTCAGCAATATTTACCAATTATTTTCAATCCTACATATATTTTTTTCATTTACTAGATTTACATGCATCTTTTCAAAACAAATATTAAATGTGCTGGTTAACTGGGCACAGTAAACAAGAATACATAAGAAAACTTCATTTGACAAGCATTCCAGTTACTCCAGGCTCTACCATTTCTAAAACAGAGTTTCTACTAATACTTTCGTGATGCTATGCACTATTCTTTTTAAATTAATGGTGCACAATTGCAATTTAAAACAGGATATTCACAAAAGGAATCATGGTTGAACAGATCGACCTCTTTCTGTCTGGAGAAAACACTGACCTACAAACAATGGCCTAATTTTTATATGATACCCTTGAAACACTGCAAATTCAATTTGCATTGCAATTCTGCAAAACATACTGTTAGATGTTGAGTCTTGTTTTTATCCGTGTCTGCCCAATAGTTGAAAACATACTTTTTTCAGCTCTTCCCTGGAAGCCCTCTGCTCTGGTTATGCTTTGAGCTGAGGTGAACATGTCTCACATACGGTCTGTAGTTCCGGCGCACTTGGATGTAAAGCTTCCATTCCCAAGGCCTGATCCTTAGAAATATGACCAGACTCCTGGCCTCCCAATGCCCTTAAGAGGCTGCTCTGAGCAACCACATCATGCTCGATGTTACCAGGCCGCTGCGGCCAGGATTTACTGGGATCCGCCAGATTCAAACAACAAGCAACCCTACGTCACTGCCCTGTCCCAAGGGTCCTAGTTCCTGAGTTCATTTCCATTACAGTTACTACACCAAAAAGGGCCCAGTCAGGATAAGGGGTACCACTCTAGGTTTCAAAGAGAGGACATTTAATGTAGGTTCTCGTTGACCAAGTTGTAAGGACTAGAAAACTGAAGGGTGAAAGATGGACTTTAAGGAGAGAAATAAATACCGAAAAAAAATTAGTTATTTGAGGTATACAGGGAAGATAAAAGATCTCAGAACTGAAGGGACAAGACTTGGAAAGAAACAAAAAATAGAGTATAGTCCCAGCTCTCCATTGGCTTTTAAAAGAGATCTTGCTTTAGCAAACACTGAGACTGAGACTGGCATGCAACCTAAGAAAAGTCCCAATAAGCATGGAGAAGATTGGGGCTGTAAAGAGCCAGAAATGTAGGGAGAGGGAGTCTGTGACTTGTGACCGACAGAAAAGTGTAGCTGATGAACTACTGTGTTTCCTGGGTGGAGATGGAGGGCAGCGTATGTTCTCTCTCTCTCAACCTCTCTGTCTAGTTCTATATCTTTCTGTGAACCATTAAGCAGACATAACATTTTCTCAAGTGTATACTAGTCTCTGTAAAAAAAAAAAATATATTTTTTTCTCACAATAACTGTACCTATGAATGCAATTTTATTAAAATGTATTCAAATGTTTGAATTATGAAGGCTTTCCCCCAAACCCTGGTATTTATAATTGATGTGTTGGCTTAAGTCATTTTGTAGGTCACAGAAGTTGCAGACTTAACTTTATAATATTTACTGCTCTGATAGTAGATAAGCTCAGTTTGAACTATTTTAAACTAAAATTGAATTTTATCAACTAATTCCTGAGATTTTAATCTCGCCTATACATTTTTCACGTCCCAACAAGTATCAGCCATAAAAATATGTAAAAAGAAAATGAAGAAAATGATTTAGTGGCAACACCAGTTAATTTGGCAATTATCACATGGCGATAGGAAATAACGTATTTTATTAAAATGTATTAGGTGTTTATTATTTCTTGTGGACAGAAGATATTTTGCTTTGAAATAAATCACATTGGGAATTGTATGAAATTTACAAGAGTAAACCATTTTCAGTGATATGTATCATGTATAAATATTACATATATGTAATTTATATATCAAATCCAATTCCTAGAAAAGCAAAAGAAGGACTTTTTAAGAGAATTTTCAGATATGCTAACTCTTGTGTTAACCAGAGGAAAAACCTTATTTTAAGAGGATTCATTTTCTAAGGTTACTTCAAAGTGTGCTACTTATTTGCTAACCTGATTTCCAGTTATATTTTAAGCTATTGAGAGGGTTTTACTGTATTTGCAAATACTGTTTTCTCTATACCTGCTGGTTTTTGGCATAATTGTATGACTTATTTATGCAAAATAAATTCACATCAGTTCAAAAGATAGATAAATAGGGCCATATTAAGTCAAGTGACCAAGATTTAAGGGACTAAAATAATAACATAAGAGGAAAGGTCTAAACTAGAGCAGATTCAAAGGATGATAAAACAGTCTATTGAAAAAAGAACCCAATTTCTGCAGGTATTTGAGGGGCTATGAAGTAAAAGCGAACTGATCTCTACACTTTATGATACACATGGGGTAATATGTGGAGGTGACATGGGCTTAGATTTAGAATCAGTATAAGAACCAATTAGTAAGAGTACAGATCAAGAGGGAAGGACTCTTCTGAAATGGCAGACAGAGACTATAATGAATCCTTCCTCCATTTCTTTCACTAACATCCAAAAATTGCCAATGCTTGATAATATAGAATAAAAATGTACTGTAAGGACATCTTGCCAAATGCCCAGGGATACGGGTAGAAAAGAAATCACGGTTGATAGCTTGGGTTCCATGTTTCTTCCATGAACTGCTGAAACCCTGCAGAGGCAAAGGGGGCGCTTCTGTGCAGGAATGCTGCCAAAGCCCATCCCAGAGCTTCCAGGACCCATCCCTGGTCTTCCAGGGCTGCTGGTGCAGAAAGGGTGCCTGTCCCAGGTCAACATCGATGCAAGACAGAAACCCCCATGAGGAAAGCAAAAATAGGATCGTCCCCAAGAAATAAAAAACTTATGAATGAGAAATCAAAATGAGCATCTTCAAAAGTTCAAATAGCTTTAAAGCACAAAAAAACAAACACAAGATCAAAGTAGTTTAAGAATTAAGAGGGGCCTGGTGGCTCAGGTGGTTGGAGCGCCGTGCTCCTAAGAGCGAGGTCACCGGTTGGATTCCCACATGGGCCAGTGAGATGCACCCTTTAGAGCTAAGATTGTGAACAACAGCTCTCCCTGGAGCTGGGCTGCTGTGAGCAGCTGGAGGTTGGCGTGAGCTGCGGGCTGCCGTGTGCACCCAGGGGCTGCTGTGAGCCACCTACTGACCTACAACTGGTGACGGACTGCCTCAGCCGGGGGAGGAGGGCAAAGCTCATAACACCAGCATGGCTCAGGGAGCTGTGTCCTACACAACTAGACTGAGAAACAATGGCTTGAACCTGAGTGGGGGAGGAAGCAGAAGAAAGGGGGGAAAAAAGAATTAAGTGGAAAATATAAAAACTGCTTTGGAGATGAGAAATGAAATCATTGAAATTAACAACTCAACAAATGGTTTAAAGTGTGGACCAAAAATTGCTATCAGAAAGCATCAGCAATTTGTAAGATAGTGAAGAATGAATAAATAAATAAATAAGTAAATAAATAAGTGTATGTGGATGATGGAAATACAGAAAATAGGGAATTTATATAAAGGCATAGCAAGGATAAAACAAGAAATCTCATATATGTTTTATGAGAACTCTAGACTATTTGAGGAAAGGTAATATTAAAAAATACACTATATGGTAATTGTTCAGAAATGGAGAAAGTTCTCATATTGAAAGTTCTACAGAGTCCAAAATAGGATACACAAGCAAAAAAAAAAAAAAAAATCCACTTTGAGAATCATTTTACTGATATTACTGAATACCAAAGACAAGGGTGAAAAAATCCCCATACATACACACATACATACACACACACAAACACACTGTAAGCATCTAACACACATACAAAAATTAGACTAACACTAGACTTCTCATCCAAGCATTATGTAACAATACAAAGGAAAAATGTGACAGACTCCATTATTTGCTAACCATCCCTTTCCAAATTCTTTGGGAAGAATTCATTTCTTATCCTAAACTAGACACATAAGAACTAAAAAAATATTATGTACAAATGCCATTTGAAGGCTAATAAATGATCAACTTTAACTACAAGGAAATCAAACCCAGAAGGAAGTAGTATAAAAAGTACTTTTGAGCAAAGAAATAAAGAAATTAATAAAAGTGTTTATTAAATTTATCTAGTGTATACTTTTTTAAAAGGTGCAAAAGAGAGATATTTAAAAAGATTTATGCAATGTTATATGTCAATTATATCTTAATAAACCTAGAAAAAATACAAATAAAACAAAATCAAGATAAAACTATAACGCCAGAAAAATATGGTTGATGACAGTAAGGAGATAAAGTATTAACGCATTTTTAATTTCTTGTATTGCTGGAAGAAGAGGAATTAGGTTAAGTGTGACGTATACAGGATGCTGAAAGTATACAGGATGTCATTGAACAGAAATGGATGCATTATTCTAGAGGACACTTAGAACACTGATTAAAGTTGACAATAGAGGCCACAGTAGAAGTCTCGATATATTCAAAGTAATCAATGCAATATGGATAAAATTCTCCGATTACAATTCAGTTACATTTTAAGTGAACAATTAATATACAATTGAAAGCCACATTACTATTAGGAACTGAAAAATAGACTTGTAAACATACCAGGGGTTATTGTAATAAAGTGTGAGATTCCATTTTTCATTTTGACGGCTGATCGATCGCTGGTCATCCACACCCCTGCCTCTGACCTGGCCCCACACGGAGTAGCTGCCCTACTTCCACTCAGGCGGGAGGTCCAATCTACGCCAGCTCTCCCCATTCCTGGGAACCTAACACTGCTCTACAAAACAAAGTCTATTTGAAAAACAAGTCATGTTATGAGAGATACATAGGCATAAACACTGGAAGGCATAAAACCAAGAAGTAGAATTACATTAAAACTAAGATATTGGTGACGTACGTAGGGGAACTGAAGCATTTGGGAGGTTTGCACGATGCTGTTTGTGTTCTCTGTCTTGATCTGACGGGTCTGCGTATTTATTTTGCAATTCATTAAGCTACAGGTTTTATAATCCATTCATCTTCACATTTAGATTTAGTATGTTCTATATGTTTATTATATATTATATGGATATTAAAAGTCTGCATGCAAACACATGTGAGTCATCAATCAAGTGTTTAGTCACACTTGCCTCAACAAAATAATTTGATTTATTCTAACGTAGGCATCCTCTTCCAGAGAACAGTCCTATATTTAACATTGGGCGAGACCCAATTTGTATTCTAAAGTGGACGTAGCTCTGTTTGAAATTAAAAGCCAAGTGTTAAACAATGAATTACTACCAAAACTAAACTGAAAAACATCAACTATAGAGAACTTAGAACATGAATTTTATATGTTTACAATTACAGTAATTTGAGCTTCAAATGTAAAGTTAAAGTCTTCATCTTAAAGGAAGTGTGACATATTCATTGTGTCATTTTTAAAAGAAAAATATTACAAAATTTCTGTTTTGTCATTGTGTACTGTGTTGCCTTCACCCAAACACATGAATACACAGAGGCATTCAAATACTGTGTTATGTCGCACACAGTAGGTGGTAAATAAGTGTTCGCTATGCTTGTCATAGTGCCCTTAGGTCACAGGACTTTACTCACATGCCACACAGTCCCTTTGAAATTCGTTTTGTTGATGCATACAAACAACTGTTTCTTTGTTCAAAAAAATAATCTTTTTGAGTTAAGAAAAAAGGAACAAAGGAACAATTTTTGCTATCATTAATTTGAAGAACTCATTGCTACTTTTTCCAGACATACTCAGGTGTCCGTTGAAAATGAGATGCGATTCCTTTATAAACTCATGCGTTTGATCTATGAAACTCTAACATGACAATTGAATTTTCATTGTTCTAATTGTCTCGATTTTAATGCAAATGTGGAGATTTTTGAGGAGTGACGTGTTGCCCAGGTGAGGCTTACAGAAAACTTGCCTGCAGCACTCAGATCCTGACCCGAAGGCCTCCTTTGCCAGCTTCCTGACTGAAGACTGATTTGCAGCCTCAGTCAGCGCTGTCTCAGGAAGGATGTGTAGAGTGTGTTACCGTGTTACTCACAAATCCTGAAATCTCCAACTTTTAAAATACATTTATGATGAATCTCGTTTTATTCTACTTTTAAACCCTCGTAAACCTCATTTATTTTTTGGTTTTTTGAATTTTTAATTAGGGAATAAATGTACAAATAACAATTTTAAAGGTAAATTCTGTCATATAATGATAGCTATTAAAAGCAGCAAAATTCTCCAAATGTGCTTTTCCCCCCTTATAATAATCTTTTAAAGCAGTTACACGACACATTCCGAATTCCTCAAGATCCCTTTGCCAAATACTTGCGCCTTTGAATGTGAGAACAGCGAGGTAATTGTAAGATGAAACGGATCTGTAATTTGGGGTTCAAATGTGATATTGGTTTCTCAGTTTTGTGATTATTCTCATTTAAGTTCTGCTGGTATTGTTGCGGTGTCTTCTGCGCCCATTGTGTCTTCCAAACAAGGAAGCATTCCTGCTGTAACAGCAAACACTCAGACGCTGGACGCAAAACAGCATTAGGTGCCCCTCCCCCCCAAGAAGGAACGAAACGTATGATGTCACTGCTCTGGAATAAGTCATTTTAAGCTGTATGAGCCTTGCTATTGGCTCCTGTATTTTAGGAATTCAGATACACACAGGCATGCATAAAACTGATTTTTCTGCATATATGTAAAAGCTGTATAGGAATGCTTCTGTGTATCTGTAGCATGTCATCGTAATGGGCCAATAATTTAATAACTAGGTCAACATTTGGGATTTATACTGTAATGGGAAATACAATTTAGTGTCATGTGAAAATCCAAGTGACATTTTCAAAGAGAAAGCCATTTGTATTTTTCATAACTGGGAAAATATGAAATAATTTTAAGTAGTCACTCCTGATGCTGAGTGAAGAATATATGTATATTTAATTATATATAAATTAACAATATATAAAGATATTTAGTTATTGAATTTTATTGTGATTTTTTTTTTGCTAATCAACTATTTTATACAATATTTGATAGATTCCCATTATGAAAAGACCCTGTGAAGGTAGTAAATTAAAGAAAAATATTTTTCCATTTATAAAGTAGCCTAATCTGGCATTTATTTTTTCTTCATCTTGGAAATTAAGGCACTTGCCGATTTGTTTGTGATCTATGAGTTTTCTGATACCTAAAGAATTCAATTAGAGATAGACGTGGCTGGGACTTTTGGTTTCTGAGTGACGACAGTTCCCTCAGCTGAGCTGAGCTTTCCCAGTTGGAAGTGTGTCCTAGGGCCTAGGAGTCCCCCTGGAGGGACCCCATCCTCAGGGCCTGTTATTGAAGGGACGCCAGGGACCAGCCAGAGCTGAGCCTTTCAAGGAGCCCCCACCCCCACTGCATCCTCAGAGAAGGAAGTGGGGAGGCCAGAATCACAGAGACGCAAGGGTGAGCTCCTTGGCCATACAGTCAAGGCAGTTAGGAAACACTGTGTTTGCTTGTATGTCAAAGAGAAGAATGCTAAAATCCCAGGAAATACACCCTAACAAATGCCTGTGATCCTCTCAGGACTGGTGCCCGCTGGTAAGGACCCAGCGAGTGGACTTGCCATCATCGGATGTAGTTTGGAGCATAACCTAGGAAGATAAACCAGGCAGCAGTGTCCCTAAGCCAGCTCTGATATGCTGAGGCTCACCGACAGTGGAATGTGGCATTTGTGTAACGCGCTGTAATCACGTAGGTGCTAATAGCAAATTTACTGTTTTATTTATACATTGTTCCATCCATCCATCCATCCATCCATCCATCCATCCATCCATCCATCCATCCATCCATCCATCCATCTGCCCACCATCCATTTATGGTGATAATGAAATCGTGGGGATTTGGCCTTGAGGAGGCGGTTGAGGATTTCATGTCCGAATGCGGAAATAGTGCCAACTCGTGGTCACTGAAAGTGCAGCGCGCGCCCCTGACCACTGAGAGGCAGTGGCCGGTCAATTCTATTAAGGAATAGAGTGGCTCACAAACAGTCATCCGATGCGTGTTGGGGAAAATTGACCTCAAACAACCCCCTCCCTGGGCGTAGTGGTTTTCCGTCAGGAACTGGCAGTCTGGGTCCACTTGACACAACGCTCCAAGAGCTGGAACAGAGACCGCAACGGTCAACGTCAGGGAGACTATTTCAGGGCGTTTCACCAGGAATTCCGTTCTTTTTGGAGGCCTAAGAAGGCATCACTCTGGCGTCTCCAACCAGCTTGGCGCTCACCATTGTCCCCACGGAGCTATCCACGACACACACCACTGTGAGCGTGCACGTCCTGCGCACATGTCCCTCCTGGCGTGTCCAGGTGTCTCTTCCGAGACGCACTCAGTGCTGCACTCAGTTGTCACCCGCGCCAGCGCACGTCCTTACAGGGCTGCCACCGCTCACACTGACCCTGGCGACCAGGTCCCGCCCGAGACTGGAGCCCGTGAGACTGGAGCCCGTTGGCGCCCAGGTTCCGGAAAGCCAGGGGACACACTGCCACCCTCCTCTGCTTCTCCCCAACTGCCCAGACGTGCACATGCACTGGCCGCAAATCCCCAACAGACGTGTTCATCTAAGTGACTATGACAGGATGAGAGTTCTGAGGCTCTTAGCCTAAAACGTATTTGCATTACCTGCAGAGGGAACCCCCTTTAATTTGGCTGACACTGACTTGACTCCACTAGAAAATAACCTTTTGTCTCCGTAATTGAGTTATCGCTACAGTGGACAGGTCGATAGAACAAATATTGCTAAGAAATGTAACTTTCCATTGATTCGTTCGTGAGTAGACTCAACAAGTATGTACATAAACCTGGCAAAAATCCATTCTTCGCTTTCTGAATCAAAACATGTTATTGGAATAGGGCAGGATTAATCCTTAGTTTTTGCATTAGGCACAGGAACCTGCTAAAAAGAGAAATATAACTTAAAGAGTAACTTTACATAAAGAAGTTTGAAAAGAAAATCAATGACAGACAAATCAGTGAGGTTAATAATAGCAACTATTTTAATGGAATTTCTTTAATTTCCCACCAGTATTATACTTCGTCTATCATGTTATCAACATTTAATTTTCTTGATGCATTGGTTTTTTTCTACATACTCTTCAAATCATTCAACAGACATTGATGGAACACCTCCTAGGCATTAAGCAATATCATAAGCACCAATCAACTGTATTTTTATTGACCTCATTTCTCATTTTCTCCAGAACCCAAGCACCTTTCTTATTTAAAC
The DNA here is from genome assembly GCF_036562045.2 of Rhinolophus sinicus. NCBI lineage: Eukaryota > Metazoa > Chordata > Mammalia > Chiroptera > Rhinolophidae > Rhinolophus > Rhinolophus sinicus. The sequence continues at coordinate 1,365,051 of NC_133754.1, forward strand.
TTTTCTGCTTCAAATGTGAAATAACCATGAATGAGTTTTTCAGTCCCCAAAATGACTGAAATGCCTACAACAATGTATTTATGGAGTCAATAATCTTGAATTTTTAACCAAAAAAATTTTAATGCCACTATGAAATATAGTTCTAAATGTTACACAAGGTAAATAAGCTATTACACAACCAGATTTTCTCACATTTGACCTAGTGGCTTTATTACACTGTATTCTGAGTCCACACAACTAACACATTCTTCGCTGTATTTACTGCACCAAGGTAAAATTGAGCTTATGTTAAAAAACAAAAAGATATCACATAAAAGTAAAGAAGAGAGAGATCTGCACATTTGGAGATTAACCAAAATAACCACTGAATCCGTTATTTTAGAGAAGAGCACGTATGTAATCTGAAGTGCTCTGCCAGTTACGAGCTATGTTACTTCAAGTCATTCCCCCCTTGGTTCAGTTTCCTTGTGTGCAAAATAAAGACATTATTCCTACTTCCAGGTTTAGCTCATGATTATATAAATGCATTAAATTGAAATTATTGTATGAGATATGACCAAAAAATATGGCAATATTTAAACTAGAAAAACATTACACTAAAAGCCACATTGCCATTAATCCCCCTCAGAACACTCCCCCTTGCTTCAGACACATTTATCCCATCATTCTTGCCACTTCCTAAAGCAATTCTGGAAGTCCTCTTTCCTGACTGTCTTTAATTGTGCTGTCATGGCTGCTTCGATGTCCTGAATCGATTCAAAACATTTACCCTTCATGGCCATTTTGACTTTGGGGAGGAGCCAAAAGTCTCACGGTGCCAGATCCGGTGAATAAGGTGCATGAGGACACACTGTAATGCTTTTATTTGACAGAAATTGCCATAGCAGAAGCGATGTGTGGCATGGCACGTTGTCTATGATGGAGAATGAATCTATTTGCCCATTTCATGGTAACGTAATGTTCGTGATGCATGATTTACAGCACACTTTAAAACACCCCGTCTCTCAACTGTAGCTCACACCCAATTGACTGCACTGAACAAGTTGAAACTTGTCACACACTGTTATTAAGGTTCGATGTGCCACTTCCTGTATTGAAGATCCTGCCTTTCTGTTGAATGGCACTCGGCAGCAGCATTCACTGTATGTTTTGATCACAGCTCGTGTGTCAAGGACTATCTTAAAATATTTTGATGCTGTTTTGTTATAAAATACCTTACTGAAAATCATAAATCCTTAAGAATTCTCAGTGGAGAAAATGATCTATTAATTTTACTTTGAATGGTATTACTATTATTCCAATGGATGAAAACAACTCTTGGGCATTTTTTATCACACCACCTCCATGGAGCCACCAGGGGTCTCTTGATGTTAGAAATTATACCAACGGTCAAAATCCTGGTGCCTGTAAGTGCTGGGAACTGAAGAATATCGGCACTGACTAGTCTCATGAAAACCAAGTGTGGGCTCTGGGAACAAGTGGTCCAACATCGGCCGACAGTGGCTCACCCACAGTGGTTGCTTGATGTGCAGACCACAGCAGCCACGATGGTGAAGCTACGTGAGAGCAGTGTGTGTTCCTCCTGTCATCTCCTCAACAGTGGAAACTAGTCATTACCAGCCCTGCGCTGAGAAACGGTACTTGACTTTAAGACAGAAATCCTGAAACAGTTTTATTTGACATGGGGTTGAGTCATCGTAGATAATTTTATTTTCCTTTGAAAATGCCATTTTCCTATGTATTGAATGTTATATTACATTCATTTCAAATTGAGAGTTGTATTTCTGTGTATTTGTGATGAGTTTTCTGAAAGATGTAATGACCAAAGCACATTTTATGATAGTATTAAAATTACTAGATCAGGTTTTAAATATGACCTGGACTTAAAGAAGTGTACTTATTTTGAAAAATTGCTGAATACACCAGCTCTGAAAGTATTTGATGCTTAAATCTCATAGCTTTCTTCATAGATCAGCACAATTGCCACTTTTCCAACTATGGGTCCCTAACGACTCAAATAAATCTTGTACTCTTCCTTTTATTAATTCATACATTTTTAAAAAACAGGGCTTTAATGGGTGACAAGTATTTGTTTTGGAAGAGAGGAGAATTTGTATAGCACAGGATAAGTAACGCGAGTTAAATCTGTACATCATACGTATAATTGGAAGCACAAGGAAATGCTTAAAATGATGCTGGAGAGAGGTGGGAAGGGAAAGAGCTGACTGCTAATTTCAGTGTTGCTCCTAGTAGAGAGCTGTAAACATCAACAACAGTAATAAGAGCAATAATAAACCAAAGCAGAGGGCATTATGTGTAACATATAAAGGTATTAGTGTAAGAGTAACTAGTGGAACAAAAACACATAGATTATGTTTAGGATGCGTGAAATAAATGACAGCAATGATACAAAGACAGGAAGGAGGAAATAAGAATATCTCATTATTATAGGGTATGTGCACTACCTATGGAGTAGCATAGTGTTATTCAGATTGGACCTGTATTAGTGTAAATGTATAGGGTACTACTAAAAAAGTGAAAATAGAAGCAGAATTGATATACTAAAAAAGTAGAGAAAGTGAAATCAAATTTGACTGGCTCAATTAAAACCACAAAAGGCAGAACAAGTGTGGAGACAAAAACAGAAACAAACAGCAAGGGCAACGAATAGAAAAGAAGCAATTTATAGATGTGAACCCAGGTATGTCAGTCATGACTTTGAACATTGTGCCCGGGTAGGTCAGTCTCCCTCGGTCTACGGAGATGATGTGGTCACACTGCAAAGGCGGTCCTCCTCGGGACCCACACCCACCACCTCCCCTCAAGAGACGTGACTAGACTCAAGTCCTAACAGGCACCAGAAGATGAAATCCAAGGTGTGACCTGTGACGAGGTCACAAAATTTTCTTGATTTTGACAGAAACCTGGAGAACACATGTAACAATGGATCTTAAGTGTAAAATATTAGGGCCGAAGGAATATAAAGTTGGACCAGGCAATGTTTTTTGATATTGGCCCATTAAGCAAATGTTGATTTAACGTGTTGAGCGGTTAGGAAAAGCTATGACTGTTTTGCTGGCTGGCTAAAATATACACACAAAGTTGGCCTGTGTCAAACAAAATTTGAAAAGCTAGAATCACCCGGATATAACTTGAAGGCATGACCATGTTGCAGGAACAAAGACCGTGATACAAAACGTGAGTGTGGATTATACCTGTGTTTGCAAGTGGCATTATTAGTTTTCTATTACTGTGTAATTGATTGCCACACACCTAAATGGCTTAGGACAACAGACACGCGTGCTCACCAGTCCTACAGGTGGGCACGCCACGTGGCATGGCTGGGTTCTCTGCTTCCTGATTAAATCCTGACAGTCACGGGGACTCAGATGTGGCCCTCCATAGCCATCTTACTGGTGCACGTACTGCCGGTAAAGTCCTTAAGAACAGCCAGAAGGTGACAGAAAATGACAGGGACACCAGACAGAAGATAATCAGTAATAGAGAACCACCTAGAGATAAAACCCCAGAGTTCATTTACTAACTGGCGTTGACTTGTGGTCTTGGGAAGACCGTGGGACTCAGTAAACTCAGGTCCTTTACGTATTAAAAGAGAAGTGATATTAATGTCTCCTTGCATCGTAGAATTTTTGTTTGTATGATTTACGATTTGAAAACATTTTTCAAATGCTCATGATTTATGGATGTGACTTATTATTTAAAACTGCAAACTCTGGATGTCAGAGATGTTTGTGAACATTCTGATTCACGCATTTCTCAAGAAGTTATCTTAGCAGTGCCATGTGAATATTTTACATATGCAAATATATGTGTTGCATTTAACCATTTTAAGTTTCAATGCTAACTTGCTATGTAAGTATGCTCATGGGGACATACAGAGAATTAAAGCGACGGATTTTTCCCTCATCTACACTGTCCTCCTTTTCCTCCTCCATCTTCTTCTCCCCTAGAAGAAAATGTCCATTCTCTCTAACATCAGTAAGATTTGACAGAGTTTTTATTAAAACAGTCCAAAACTATTGGGGAAGATTGTGTGAAATCAGAATTCGGGCAGTTTCCCGTGCACATAAGACAGTTTCCCACCTGGGGTGCCCTTGCTTTTCCAGGGAGCATCTGACGATGTCTGGAGGCATTTCTGGTTGTCCCCATGGGGTGGGTGACTAGTGGCCTCCAGGGACAATGAAGCACAGGCAACTCCTCAGGACAAAGAATTCTCTGGCCCAAGACTTCAGTATTCCTGAGACTAAGATTGAGAAATGCTGTGATATGATTCAGTAAATGTGGATTATAATAAGCAAGATTGAAAATACTAGATCTAATCCATAACAGTGATATAATTTCAACTAAACCACATGATATTGATCAAAGAATAAGAATGGAAAACTACCAAAGCTGCGGACATTGAGCCAAACAAGGTGGCTGCGATGGCCAAGGGTGGCAAATGCTCCCCAGCCTTGTTACAGCAGCAAGTATTCGTGGTAGTTAGAACTCAGGCTACTTAAAATTGCAGTGATCATCATCCTGGTGACAAGGACGAAAGGAAATGCCCCTCCCATTCAGGGTTTACTGTGTCTGAGCATTCCAGTTTGGGAAAGAGCTCTGCTGACTCCCATTCACCTTAACTCCTCCTTAAGAAGCACGTCACATTGCTGCACGTTAAGCCCCAAGCTGATGGCAGACGTGAGAGTGTTATTAGAAAATGCACTCCACTGGGGCAATCGCCATATGCATTAATTCAGGGCATGGAGATTCAAAAACAGTGAGGGGTGTGTGGTTGATAGCTGCCTGCCCAGAAGGACTGAATAAATTATAAGTCATTACATAAATCCGAGAGTGTGTTCTGGAGCCACCCAGGTGACTTGATTTCAACAATACAGAGCTCCTTTATCATGGTAAATATTTCCATATCCTAATTCAGTGTGCATGTTTCAAGAAAAATGACAGAATGCTAAGCATCAAAGGAAGCTTTTAGGTCATATGAACCACCTCTTTTCCTTAGAAAGTAAAGACTCCCAAGGCCAAGAGAGAATAAATGACTTGTTCAAAGTGAGAGCTATTTGGTGGCTGATAAGTCAGCCAGAGCTGCTTGCCACAAATTCTCTAGCCATATCCTGTTCAGTAGCTGACTCCCCCACCACCCTGACCGCTGTTAGCTGCCCCCTGCAGGAGTATAGAGCTCTGCCTCCAGCCATCGCTCCTTTTGGGGAGGGGGAATGGCTCAAGGTTCTGCCTGCGAGGATGACTCCCCTTCCTCTGTTTTCAGGGCTTTCCATTTGCTCCTTCTCAGGAAATGCCAGCTGTCACACGGAGCTCTCTTTAAAATAAAACAGAAAAGACCTAAATTTGTTCTCTCCAGTGTTTTTAACTTCTTGTAAGGTCAAAGATAGGATATGAATTGAGAAAAGGGAGCTAAATTGTCAGAAATAAGAGCAAAGGACATCTGGAGACTTGCTCACAGAGCTTCCTGTGCCTTCAGAGGCTGCCGAAACCTGACCTGGCCTACGGCACTTCAGTAGACACACACTGTGTGTTTAAAGCACAGATGGACCCAGCGTTGCAGTGGTGTTGTACTTTCTTTCCTTTCTCTGTACCACTCATGGCAAACTTCTTTAAACTGCCTCAAATGTGGCTTGAATTCCCTCGTCTTCAGAACTTTAACCATATTCCGCTCCTTGAAACATGCTTCTCTTCCCAGTCCTCCAGCAGTACCTGCTCAGGTGGGCGTGGTGTGCTCGGGTGGGCGTGGTGTACTTGGGTGGGCGTGGTGTGCTCTGGTGGGCGTGGTGTGCTAGGGTGGGCGTGGTGTGCTCGAGTGGGCGTGGTGTGCTCGGGTGGGCGTGGTATAACCACCAAAGCTAGTCGTGTGTTGCTCTGTGATTTCACAGAATTGGGTGTTTACTCCTTGATATATCACACTTATAGTTATGTTTTCAAATTTTTATACCTCCTCAAAGAGATGGTAACTTCTTAAGAGCTGAGATGGTAGTTGTTTTTTTCTTATGTCTGCATACACTTGGCACACTATCATATGATATATATCATAGTATATAGATGGTGGAAATGAAGTAGTTGAATGAATAATTGGATAATTAAAAATCTCTTAAAACTTATTTGATTGAGATACTTTCCTGAAGCCTTTTCAAAACCAGAGACATGCCCAAAATTCCTATATGCCCAGACACAGGAGGAAATTTATGGAATAATCCACATAGAAGCTATTTTAAGTAAGCATTTCTTTGCAACACAATCAAAACCTTTACTCCTCAATCATTTGTTTAAATCAATGAAGTGGCAAATTTAAAAGAAAGTCTCTAAAACCATATCATTGCTGGTGAAGAAACTCTACAAATTTAAAGCTGCAAAGTCTGTAATTTGGAGACTAAACTTTGAAATATTATGAAGAGTCTCATGACTCCGTGGAATTGTTATGGACAAGTCAAATAGGAACTGACCAGGAGTCAATTGGCGTAAGACCTGAAGGAAGGAGAAGAAAATTTGAATCTAAAGAATAGAGGTTCCCTAACAAGAGGATCTGTGCAGCATGATACAGTGGACAAAAGGATGGACTAGTTTTCAATCTATGTTCAAACAGTTTACCAGTTACTATGTGACAAGCTATATAATCTCTTTAAGATGAGATATTCTCATTGATAAATTTGAGACAATGATACGTATGGCTAAGATTGTTTAGAAGACACAATAAACTTACCTCTATACACTGTATGGTACGTGGTAGACAGCCAGTAATGGAAGCTCCCTGCCTCCTATGCCTTCCCCACTGAATAGTTCACTAATAACAGTGCAGAAAGACTGCTAGTTAACTTTGGGCATACTCTAATTATAAATCTACATTTCTGTTTTTACGTATACATGTTTAATATTTGTATAATTAACTATATGATTGTTAGCTCAGTGCTTCTCAACTAACCCTTGTATATCATTGTAAAGTACATTGACAATAGAATAAAAACGTCTGGTTACCTAAATAGGTGGTTTCAACCGTAATTTGCGGTCACCCTTTATGGAATGGCCTCAACTTGTTCTTGCTATGATGCACGATCTCTTGAAGTTTTTCTTGTTTGTTTTTCCCCCCAAGGGTATTGTAACAGTTATATAAGATGTCGGAGGAGTAGTGGCTTGGGGGGAAGGGGGGTTATCACTTTGCGAGGGGTGTAACTGTCCAACGATTATGTTGCTTTGTACACCTGAAACTAATAAAAAAAATTGGTTGTTTGTTTTTGAGGTATCAAATAAAATAGTGTTCCTCAGTGGCAAAAAACATATGAAGCCACCTTAATTAAAACAATGTATCCCCTTGACTAAGTAAGTGGCAAATAAAATATATTTACTGCAAAGAATCATGTTTTACAAGTTTAACTTTCACATAGCATCTACATGAAATAAGTTGTATTTTGGAAAACCTACCATATTCTAAACAACAGACCATTATTCCTGAAAACAAGGAAATTTTTGTCATAAAAACTCAGAGTCAAGTAAAATATATTTGAAATGACTCATACACATAACAGGAATCTTTCCACTTAGAAATACTAGCATTAAGTAATCTTCACAAGCTATTTCTGATCTAAAATAAATAAATTAAAAGAAACTTTTTAGAAATAAATTACCCAGAGTCTCCTTCTACCCAGTTCTCCTTCTATCACCATATATTTGATCCATTTTACCAGAGGACTGACTCTGGGTGGTGAACAAACAATGTGATATATAGATCATGTATCACAGAATTGTACACTGATACCTATGTAACTTTACTAACTAATGTCACCCAACAACTTTAATTAAAATAAGAAAGAAGAAATTATCCAGTTGGACTCATAGTGAGATAAACTGGATTTTTAAATAAGAAATTGATTTTTAAGGTAATATTCCAGAATTATTTATTATTTTAGTGGTGACAGAAATCGCATAGTTCTATTTAAAACCAGTTATTAAAATCACACAAGCAGAATTAGAATAAAGATATCTTGATATCTACTATCACATAACAAGGAGTTTCTCTGCTCAATGTGAGAAAACTCTGTCTTCATTGTAAAAGGCAGGTGTAGGTCAGGGAAATAAAGCAAGTGTATGTTATAACATTTCTAAAGACAGTCTTGGGTTATTGTCTTGCCCCAGACAAGCTGCAACAAACAACTGTTATCATAATCATTCTGATGGAGATTCTACACATAGAACACAAAATAAGGAGCTCCAAACTCCTCAGGGCTTATACAGTTCAACCCTGGGAGAGGGTGTCCCAACTATCATGGAATTACCAGTTTTCTAAATGGACTCAACGTTTGTTCCCATGGCAGTTCTTCTTTGACAAAATGCAATTCATACAGTTTTGGCTTTTCTCTCTGTATTGGTTCCTTTATCTGAAAGAGCACCTTCCTGATGCCTGGGACAGAGAAGACAGTGAAGAAATCATAGTCTCCTTGTCTCTCTGAGATGGTGTCATGAACTAATTGGTGGCCCTAGATTTGTGCAAAGACAACATAAACTCCAAAATCGTCTTTGATAGTGAAATGTCGTCGTAAGAACCAGGTGTTCTCGTCTGCTGGGTAGAGAATATTGTAGTTTTGGAAATATATATACAATTTTACCAAGAGAATATTGTGATATAAGCATTCATTCATCCAATAAATATCTATTGAGCAATACTGCCAATTTGACATTATGCCAATGGCTTGGGAACAAAAGGCAATAAGACTTCATCTTGCCATTGGGAGTCTTACACAATGTGGAGAATGACTAGGAAAGTGAGTCTCATTTCAGATTCTCGGTATTAATCAATAGCAAGGCATATTTACTGAGGTCATGATGACCAAGAACACAGAGGGAAGAGCCTCAGGCCTCGATGATTATGGGGAGACCTATACAAGATGCGTTTTCACATACGAAATTTGTTTTTTTTCTATTAAGCACCAGGAAAAATCATAGTAAAAATAAAATCATGGGGTACTGGAAAAGCAGAGCCACTACTATTATCCCCAAGATGGCATGCCCGGTAGTGCCCTGTAATCCAGCCTTCCTGACTCCATCCTTACCCACTTCCCACCCCCACCGACTGCCCCCAGGACCACCTCCAAACTCAACTGCTGGTGTTCAGTTCTTAGTCTGGAGAACCCCGAACCAGGCAGACTCAAGGGTGAACCTCAGTGTTAAAAGGGCGGATCCATAAAAAAAAAAAAAGAGAAAAAGACAGAAACGATCCAAGATGGCAGAATAAATAAAAGCTGTGCTTGCCTCATCCCATGAACATATCAAAATTACAACTAAATTACAGAACAACCAAAATGGAGAACCATCTGAAGTCTAGCTGAGAAGTTTTATTACTAAGGATATAAAGAAGCCACATTGAGGCTGCTGGGGGGGTGGAGATGCAGAATGGGCCCCACGCCTGTGTGGTGAATGAGAATCAGGTGGGGTATCTCAGCCACAGAGGTTCCCCCCAGAGGAGCGATAGACCCCAGCCCCCACCAGGCTCCCCAACCCAGAGTACTGGTGCTGGAAGAGGAGCCCCCACAACACCTGGCTGTGAAAAACAGTGGGGATTCCCACTGTCTGGGTGGGAAGGAAGGTGGCAGGAAACCCAGACGTCCTCTTAAAGGGCCCGCGCACAGATTCACTCTCTGGCAGACACTCACCTTGCGCTCCAGTGGAGGGATGGTGAGTTGGGCATGTCAGAGGCGTATGGTGGGCAGATTGAGGTGTGTACCTTCTGGGCAAGGCTGGAGGACAGTTGGTATTTCTCTGTGTGGGGTCCTGCTCCCATGTAGCTGTGAAACCTGCAGGTGGGCGCCATCTTTAATATGTTGATCCCACCCCCACATGGCCAAATCTGGATCTGATTGGCCTGGTGAGCTCTGCCACTCTGCCCTGCTAACTCACGGGACCCTGCCCCACCCAACTCCCCCAGGCACTTTCTGGGTGATTAGCCAGCCCCACCCAGATTGCAACCTTTCTTAGAAAACTAATGGAGTCTGAAAGCCCCAGACAGGCAGCAACTGGCCTCAGTGTGTCCTGAGACTTTTGCTGAGTAGCTCCAGGCCCAGCACTGGCACCAAACCAGAATCTACATTAACCTGGTGATCACAACTCTTCCCACGCTAGTGACTCCCTGAGACCCTGCCTCACCCAACTCCATACCACCCGAGGTTTTATCAGTGGCTGAACAGTAAGGGAGCCGGCAGGTGGCAGCAGGCCTCTGGGTGTCCTGGCTTTTGTGGAGCTACCCAAGGACCAGTACTGGTGGCAGCCGTCCTCGGTTCACAGTGTGGCCTCTCCCACGTACCTCCAGGTCCAGCATAGGCAGCGAACAACCACGGATCACTTTGTATCTCCTATCAGGTAGTCCCCAGCTGGTCACAGGCAGTGGGTGACCTGAGCCTGCACCAAAGCCCCTCCCAAGAGGCCCCAGAACCAACATACTTGGAGGTTGGCTTTAGACAAGAGCACAGCACCCCCCAATTAGCCCCACAATAGCATTCACAAAGGGTGGTCTCAACAGGCACCACAGCCCCGTAGGGCAATTCCTGCACAGTGGGTTAAGCCCCTGCAAGCTGTGGACGTGGCCAAACCCCACAGCAATCAGCCTGCGGGCCAAACCCACCCATGAGGTGCCAACAGCAATCAAGTCTCAACTACAACAGGAGGAAACACACAACTCACACAAAATAGTCACAGGGATGTAAAGTACAGCACAGGGAATATAGTCAATAATATGGTAATAACTATGTATAGTGCAGGTGGGTACTAGACTAGTCAGGGGATCACTATTTAAGTTATGCAAATGTCTAACCACTATGCTGTATGCCTGAAATCAATATTAAATAATATTGAATGTCAATCGTAACTGAAAAATTTTTAAAAAGGGGAAAATGTGAAGGGGAATAAGACGTTCAAATCTCCAGGTATCACAGATAAGTCACGAGATGTAATGTACAGCGCAGGGAACCTAGTCAGTAATATTATGATAGCGTGATACCGCGTCAGATGGTTGCTGGTCTTACAGTGATCACTTCTTTAGGTAAATAAATGTTGAATAACTGTTGTATACACCTGAAACTGATACAATGTTGTATGTTAGCTACATTTTTAAATAAAAATCTTAAAAAAAAGGGCGGGTCCGTTTACTCAGAGTACGTGGGAGGCACCAGGACCTGTGCCCTGTTGTCACCATGTTTCTTGGGATCTCTGCCCTCTGTCCTTGCTAGGAGTGCAGGGCGTGTTGTGAGCAGGGGACGTTCTCAGGGTGCTCCGTTCTGCCTTCTTCATGTCCCCAGCCCTCCTCCGTGCTGCAGGGTTCTCCTTCTCCCTCTGACCTTGCCTTCACCTGCGTCAAAGACCAGCAATGGCGGATGCTCTGAGAGGGAAGGGCAGTTTGAGGCAGTGATGGCCATTGCAGTAGGGGAGTCCAGACAACTGAACTCAGCTGGATTTGTGCAGAGGCCACAGAGCGTTTTCAAGAGAGAATGAGGGGTGAAGAGGTGGGGAGAGTGTGCTCAGTAGTCAGGGAGTGAACGAGTGAGGGGAGGCTGGTCCCTGGGGACCCGTCTGGGTTTGGAAGTTGGGCCCCCACCACCCACAGAGGCTGTGAGACTGGCCTTGTCCTCGTGTGTGGCTGGGACACACAGTGAATCCCCAGGCAGCCTGAGCTTGTCAGTGTCATCGGGACGCGGCCATGAGCTGCTTGAAACCATGTCAGTGTCTGTTCAAGCCCCCAGGCTGGCATCACCTGTGAGGCAGCTGCAATTCAAAGGCCTGTCTCCTCTCTTTCCACTTTCCTGACTCTTTTCTGTTTATCCCGCAGTTTCTACAAACCTGTAGAATATGGCCCTGGGCAAATGTTTGTGGGAAACTTTGTTTTGGAGTCACATAAGCTTGGGGACAGGATCACACCGTCTTCGACTTTTACCAGCGATGGAGAAGACAGGCTTGGTGTTGGGAGCGCTCCCAGGGGACACTGGAAACCGGTCCACCATCAGTGTCCAGCAGGATGTGTCGCCGTCTCCACCGTCAGCGCTGTGTTTCTGTCTGAGTACATCAGAGTTTGCACTTGTGTGGCCGTGCGGACTCCAGGATGCTGTTCGCAAACTGCAGCATCAGTCAACACCTTTTCACATCATCAGACAAGTGTCCTCATCGTGTCGGACATTTCGGTCCAAGGAACTTTAGGAGCGTATAGGTTTTAAGCAGAGACAACAAGGAGACGTTTTTCTGTTTGAAGCCTATTTGCACCAATCTGGGCCATAAACCACAGCGCTGGGTACAGGCACCGCGGATATTACTGATGCCACTTCCTTTTAAGCTGTGGCTGTCGTTCGGTGTGGTGCAAGCTGATGTAGAAGGAAGATTAGCTTTTGCGATAATCAAAACCTCCAGAAGGTTTAAGCAGTGCTATTGGAAAATCATCGAATCCAATAACCTAATTTTGCATATCCAGGCAGGGAAAGAGAAGTTTCTCTCAAAGGTGCTGTGTAAATCCAAGTCAACGTGCTCGACGTCAGTGTGAAGTATAGACGAGACTGCCGATAGTTCCATCGTGCTTTCAACAGATAGTGATAGTTCTCACTGGGATCATTTGACAAAGAAATGGATTTTCTTATTATTGACAAGACAGGAGGGAATTTGACTTTTTAAAAAAAAATGCAACTCTGGCAATGAAACATAATTTAAAGCATTCAAAAGTCCCCATTTGACAAATTGCATTTTAATGGGAGACAGCATATGAGAAAAACAGGTTGATAATGAGTTTTGATCATAAGCTACCCAGTGGGGAACATCTGGAAATCCTCCCCGCACATCACTCAGCTGTTCACGGAGATCCCGGGGTTTCTGCCACGTGCTTTGAACTGTATTGCAGGGTTCTGTTGTTGTTCTAGGGCAGATTTTCATTTTTATGGTTTTCAGTGAAAACAGCAAATGAGCCACTGGCTTTAAATTCCATCTGTATTACCAGTATGGTCATTATCTAGTGTTTTATTTATAATAGTCCATTTTAAATAATTTAGTTTTTCATCAGAAATACCCAAGAAATAAGACCCTCCTCCAAAACAAAACAATACAGAACAAAACTGACCAAGTAATTATGATCAGTTCAAATGCATAGATTCACTCTACTGAGGCATTTTCCGTTCCTCCCAGTTGTTGAATGTTGATAAAAGTCGTCTGCGTTGGAGTTGTTGTTATCTTTACCTGTCAGATGCTGGGCTCAGAACATACTTCTTCTCTTGACATCTTTATTAGGGTACTACTGATACACTAAAACAGCGCACGTGTTTAATTCATGCGGTTTGATGAGTTGGGCTGAGCATCTCCACCGGTGACTCCATCAGCACCATCAAGGCGATAGACCCATTCATCACCTCCAAAAATTGCCTCCTGCCTTTTTTTTTAAAGACTCTTGGTTGCCTAGCTTCAAGGGCAGGGCAAGGACTTTCCAGCTTTGCAAGTGGCAACATCAGGACAAGTGAGAGGCTCCTGCATGTATGTTATGTTCTCGCTGGCTGTTCTCCTGCCTTTCCTGTGTGCCCACTGGACCGGATCTCAGATGCCATGCAGACTTTGCCCCTTGGAGGTGCCATCTCTCTTCCATCCCCTCCTTGAACTGGGCTCTGGAGTCACCTGTGCCCTCTCCTGCCCCAAGGTGCAGAGCCATTGCTTACAGGACCCTGGCCCGCTGCCTGACAAACCCTCCATTTTTCCCTTCACGTTTTGTTAAATTTTGATCCCTCCTTTCATCAAAGTCGCTGTCTCCAAGAACCTTTTCCTAATTATTGTGGACATAGTTTGATCTCTGCTTGGCTAAACCAGAAAATATTTATTGTACATTCATATTATGAACTATTTTATAAATATGTAATTTTGAGTGTGTGTGTCTGTGTGTGTGTGTGTGTGTGTGTGTGTGTGTGTAGTGGTGTGAGATAAAGTAATGATAGTAAAATTCCTGTAGACCAGAAACCAGATTACAAAATACAATATTACAAAAGAGAATACTACCAATACTTTAAGAATCCTAAGTCCATGCTGCTTACGCTGTTTATTCCTTTTAAAATATATGTGGGCCATGAGATTGTAAATACTTACAGGTCATAAAAATCTTCAGCCCAGAATGCCTAGTATGTACCGGTCCCTCAGAAAAATACTTGCTGGTTTATTTATATGACTTACGCACTCACCGTATTTACACATCTTTGTCTAGAATTACTTGGTTTAGTCTTGCCTAAAATTTCAGTTTACCTTGACCTCAACCCTCTATTTTATGTTAATAACTGCTTCCCAAGGTCACCGTTGCTTTAGAAAAGCAAACACAGCCATGTCCAACTCTTCTATTAAAAACTCTCCACATTACTGTCCCCAAATTTCTGACCCCAACCTTCCCTTCTGAGCAGACCCTACCCTCCCTGCCATTGGCTGAGCCCTCTGTCTCTGTCTCCCCATCATCAGGCAAACATTCCTAGAGCACATTTCCTTCCTGGACCCAGCCCTCCTGCCCTGGCTGAGGTTGCCTGCCCCCCCCTTACAGGAGGCCATCTTGATCACTCTACTAACAGGAAACCCACTTGTAATGCACCCTGTGCCGCTCCCCACCCTCCTCCCTCCTCTTCTTCCTCTACTTTTACATGTAGCATTTATCATCATGCAACATTCTAAAACATGCACAATTTCCTAATTTATTTTTTTATTTCCTATCTCCCCCAAAAGAATGAAATTTTCTGTTTTACTTACTGCTCTATTCCCAGATCTAAAAAAGTACCTGGCACGTGATAGCACAAAATCAATTATTTTTGAATTAATTGTCTAAATACCAAAATGTGACTAGACAATTTAAGAATCTCATTAATTAAGTGCCTTTCCTCTTACAGCACAAACAGCTTGCATTGGCTGGCTGATAGGCAATATGCAGTTTAGCGACTTGTCCCAGCTGTTCTAATTATTGTATTAAGTAGTTATCCCAAAGGGTATAATAAATTGTTAATACTTAGTTTTCCTATGAATACACTCTAAAATAATAGTTTTGTTTTGTATGTAAGGAAATTCAAAAATATTCAGCCTATTTACAGACTTTGATATGTTTTGTGTATGTGGTTGGAAGAGTGACTTATCCCCAGTACTGAAAGAATTTTGATGTGAACAGCACATAATGAACATTAATACAAATGAAAGAAACAAAAGGCTGTTAAATATTAGACCTTGCTGACTGCTTCTCGGTCTCTCTTACACGATTCGGTGAATCCATAGTCACTTCCTCACTCTGCCATCCACACTCATAGGACAAAAGGGAAGAAGACATGTGGTTGTGTCCTGACTACGCAGTGCAGGCGGAAGGCAAAGGTATGCAGCTCTAGCTCTGTGCTCTGTTTACCAGAGCAGTTTGATGAAACAAGGAGAGATTGAGCAAATCATGACTGGGGGCAGGAGCCAGACCGGCTTTCTCTGGAGACCTGGAACGTGCACTGTGTGTCCTGGGAGGGAGCTGCTCCAAACAGGGAGCAGAGCTGAGAAATGGCACTGAGACAACAGAATCTCTTCCAGGGGAGGGAAAGGGGTCGTGGGGACAGCTGGACCAGAGCCAAAGCTCTTTTGTGGATGTGGAGGGCAAGGGGACCCAGAGGAAGGGCAGAGTGAGTAAGAGAGATATTTTGTTGGACTAAAGTCATTACTTAATTAAGCAATGTTCTTTCAGATAATAATGTCTCCTTATTATTTCTATTCAATTAGTGAGGTAAACAACATGATTTACATGGCCGTTCCCAACAGTTAAAAATGATAGGCAGATGACAGATGATTACACACAGATGCATAGACACACAGGTATACATAGATAAATACATTGAACATATTATATACATAAAATATGGAAACTGTCATGATTGGACAGTAAGATTTTGTTGAAAGTACAATGTTGCTCTTGGTTCCTTTTCAACTTTGTTAAAATTAATGAAGGAAGGTAAGCTGGACAAGGGTTTAATAAATAAAGGAGGTTTAAGAAGTAATTCCCCACCCCCCAAAAAAACCCCACCACCAACAAAAAAACAGGTTCAGTTGCTTGCACAGGCAATTTCAGAGGCAAAAAAATCAGAAGTTGAGTTAATTTTAAAGAAAATTATACGGCTACACCTAGCAGGCTTGGTATGCAAAGCCCGGGGGCAGACAAGGGCGTGGGGGGAAACGCTGAAAAGTCCTGCGGCCCACAAGGCTGCTCCCACCCCCACCCACTGTCGGGGGCTAGAAAGGAAAACAGATACAAGCATGGACTCCACCGCGGTGAAGGGGATTCCTCCCGGAAGGAAGAACGCGGTAACTTCCCCTGTCCAGCCCGGGGCTCAGAATCTCCACCAGCCCTCAGCAGCACCGATGGCTGCATCCTACCCCCACCCTTCTCTCAGGATTTGTTTTTAGTTGACATTATCCACATTCCATTCCACCACTGTCTAGTCGGCGCTTAGGTGGACAGACTGCTGTGCAGAGGGTGCTTGAGCAGACCACAGGCCATGAAACTGGCCAGAGGCTTTGGACTCTGGGTTCTGCGACAGGACGGGTTTGGGAACAGTCCCCAGAGAGGGTGTGGGTGTGTGTGTGAGTGTGTGTGAGTGTGTGCGTGTGTGAGTGCGTGAGTGTGTGAATGTGTGAGTGTGGGAGTGTGGGAATGTATGCGTGTGTGAGTGTGTGAGTGTGGGAGTGTGTTCTGCTTGCTATCCACAGGGGGCCAGCGCCCCAGGGGCAGACAGCTGCGGAAGACTACTTGTTCCTCACCCATTCTCCCCTGGAAAGGCTGTCATGTACTTTCAGATGGCCGCATGATCACCCTGCTGGTGGTTATGTCCCCAATCCCCTTTGCAGGTCAGTGATGTGACATGGGAGGCATGGCCAACAGGAAGGAGAGGTGCTCCCTCCAGGTGATGTCTCCGACGTTGGCTGTGTGTTCCTCCATCCTTTTTTTTCTCTCTTTCCCACATTCAGGAGGAGATAAGGTGGAAGCAAATTGGCTGTGAGCCTGGCAACAGGGATAACACTCAATGGATGACAGAGCTGCATGTGGCAAGAATTCTGCGTTACATGAAATTGAACTTCTCAGATCTCCCCACTGGCAACTGCAAACGACTTAGGGAAAAAACCATTAGATACTGCCTCCTTCATTTTTTTTTTCCTGTGGAAAGCTACGTTAGCACACCTAATGACTAAAATCTGTTTGCTTTCGTAAAGCCTTGCAATTAGTGAGTTGAAAGCTGACTTCCTGCAGTGTGGCCAGTGACATCAATGACACAACAGCAGCTTTCATACCACTGCTGACAAACGTGTTTACCTCCTCTGGTGACTTGCAATAGAGATTTCCTAATAAGCGATTTGAAATAAGATCGAAACCAGAGGAATTAATAGAAATTTCTCACATACTCATTTCCCTTCGCTCGTGTAGAAATGACCTCCAAATAAATAATTGTGTGTCTTTTATTTCAGCACTCCCCTCACATTGCATTTTTTTCCCCACAGAGAATTGATCTGGTCATTGAAAAGGTTAGCTAACCCTTGGAAGAAATTCCATGGTTCGTTATTAATTCATGCAAAAGTGGGCCGAGGGGCCCCTCAGACTAGACAAGATCTCGCTAAGGAGGGTGCTGACCTGACCCTTGTTAACTAGACTTTTCATTTCCTCCCCTTTTCTCCTCACACTTAGAAGGACTCTTCTGTTACTTTTGTTACTCATTGTCCCGTATATTCCTTTATGCTGGAAAGGTGTAATTTTGTTTTGCTTTGGTAACGGTCAACATAATAAAAAATATTTATATAAGGAATTTAAGGTCATTCTCACAGTTCTTGAGAAGTTGGGACAAGTGAAAATTGAAAATATTTTTTCCACTGTTCATAGAACCTATTAAGAAAATGAAACAAATGTTTATTTGCATCCATCATAACCAATCAGTCCAACAAAAGGGCATGTCTGTGGAGGGCTGTGTTCAGGCCAAATGAAATTCTATTAAACCGGGGCTTAAATTAGGTTTGTTGTGTTTGCTTCCTTTTTCCTGATTCTGCTGGAGGTGTGGGCTGGACAGGTGCTGGTTTTGGGACAAGGACAAGGGGCTCTGAGTCCCTCTGGCCTCCATGGGACACCCCTCACATCAGTGCTCCCTGCAGGAGGAAAGATGTGTTTGGGGGAGCTATTTCTAAGAAAGATTTGTCTGAGCCTTTTATAACATTGTGGCACCTGCACAGAGTAAAATCCTAAGAACTGACTCTTTAATGAAGTAACCTGGCCACAATTCAGCTTAAACGCCTTTATAATAGCTAAGTTCTTGATAATTTCCCATAATTCCCTATCAGGTTACTCTCAAGTCATCTCAAAGGTTGGTGATCTTATCTAACAACCCATCCCTTCATTACATACACCAAATCAACTGAGAGTCAATTCATTTTATTGCTGCGGCTGTCATCACCATCATTATCGTCTGGCTTACTGTCACTCAGGGCCAGTGGACCCTCCACCAGCCGTGTGGCTTGCTGTGCCCACAGTGCTGCCCCTCTAACCACGGCCAGTTCTGCTGACCGTGTAGTAGCTCACTCCTTCTGTGCTCACCGTGGGGCTGCGGCAACACAGACTCCGCACCCTACCTGGTGATCGCATTTTAAACAGAGACCTCAGGTGTCTGAGGTCAGGTTCAAACTCCTTTTAAACTGAGAATTCCTGGATTATCAAGTTCTAGGTCATCTCAGACAGCAGTACAGCAAGACTGACTTCATTCCATGAGGTCGAAGAATAAATCATTAGAATTACCTGGTCGGAAGGAGGCAGTGGTAAACAGGGGCCATCGCATGTGCGGTGTGTGTGTGGTTTTCACCCAGTGTCAACGCAGAACTCTGGGCACGGAGAAAACGGGTCATGCAGCAACTGGGGCCCTTAGATGTGGACGGCGAGTGGGGGGGTCCTACTGCTGCAGCCTGGAAAGATCTGTAGGCATTCTCTCAAATAAGCGAGGCTCCTGGAAAGTGGGTCAGGAAGACCTGGGTCCTGTGAATGCTCCTTCGTGCCCTCGCACAGAATGCCTACATTGAGAAGTACCGTTCTTACCCAAACCTCACACGTTCTCTTGGTGTTATTCACACAGTGATTGGCCTAATGATACCGACCCATCGGCTCTAACTCTCCCCACAGAAGCCCTGCAGCTGTGAAGCATGAGGAACAGAAGCGGCACAGCTGGCCCAGAGCTGGACCTGAGACAGTGTCTTCTTGTTTCTGTTGCTGCTGTTAGCATTGCCTTCAGGTCAGAAAATGCTCACAAAAGGGAAACGCTAGGAAAACAGGACGGAGACCCACTAGATGTAGGTTCTGGTCCAAATTCAGTCACAAATTATTAAATCCCCTCATTGTGCCTCAATTTCCCCACTCCTTGGACACGATTGTAATGGTGCACACTTCTGTGGTGCAGAATCTCTGATTCTTACGAAGGAAAACTCTTTTAGAAAGAAATACAATAAAATTACAATTGACCAGGGTACACATTTGTTTGCGGCGGCTGCTGTAATGAGGGACCAACTGAGTGGCTCAAACAGCAGAACTTTATTTTCTCAGGATTTTGGATGTCGGAAGTCTGACACCCAGGTGTCACTGGCTGATTCCTTCTGAGGCCGTGAGGGGGTGAGGGGTGTGCTCCAGGCCCCTCCCGCTCCCGGTCGTCCGCTGGCACCTGTAGCGTTCCTTGGCTTGGAGAATCATCACCCCAGCTCTACCTTGTCTTTGCATGGCGTTGTCGCTGTGTGTCGGGGCCCAGACCTCCTTTCACAAAAGAACACTAGTTACATTTCATGGCTCCACCACGACCACATCCTAACTGACTTCACCTACAGCGACCTCGTTTCCAAATAAGGCCCGTCCTCAGGTGCTGGGGGTAAGCGCTTCAGCACATGGATTTTAAGGGACCATTTTCAACCCCTCACAACCACATAAGTTAAAGTTTTTAAACTTTTCTGTTTTTGTTTGTTCATTTGTTTCTAGTATAGGGATCATTACATTTTTTGAACATGATTTTACTTAAACAAAACGAGTATTCTTCTAATGAAAATTAATTTTCTTCCAGTGAAAATTAATTCCCCTTATTTCTCAAAAGCAACTTTTTGTGGATGATCAAAAACTCTTTTCCTCATTCATTTATAGTTTAATACCACATTTCCCCGAAAATAAGACCTAGCCAGACCATCAGCTCTAATGCGTCTTTTGGAGCAAACATTAATATAAGACCTGGTCTTATTTTAATATAATATAAGACCAGGTCTTAAATAATATAACATAAAACCCGGTCTTATTTTAATATAATATAAGACCGGGTCTTATATTAATTTTTGCTCCAAAAGATGCATTAGAGCTGATGGTCTGGCCAGGTCTTATTTTCAGAGAAACATGGTATAATTTCCAAAGATTTTGAAAAATGTAATGTTT
Source organism: Rhinolophus sinicus (assembly GCF_036562045.2). NCBI lineage: Eukaryota > Metazoa > Chordata > Mammalia > Chiroptera > Rhinolophidae > Rhinolophus > Rhinolophus sinicus. The sequence continues at coordinate 1,385,506 of NC_133754.1, forward strand.
GTTTTTCACAGCAAGGTGAAAAATAGACCTTTGACAGATTTCACCAGGTTTCACCTGCAGGCCATGTATGCTTTAATGATTACAGCTCTGGGTTGTTTTGCTCTGCACTCAGAGTGAAACCTTGGAGGAGAATGCAGACATAACGAGGGCACATCGATTGAATAGATTTGGTTCATGAAACTATTTCGTTATGAACCATGATTTTTAATAACATATATATTCACTGTACAGCTTCTTTCAGAAAACAAAGGCACTAAATATGTGTATTTTCTGTTTGTTAAATTAGGGAATGGAAGGAATGACTCACCTGGAATAGCTAAAATCATCTGCAAGTATCTAGAAACAGTGTGATTTTTTTACACCTGCATGAAAGGAGGGAAGTTTAGCTCCCACCCTCTCCATGATATCTTTCCCAGACCATGTAAACTGGACAGCTCTACCTTCTCACAAATTAGGTGTTCAATAAATATTTCTACCTGTAATTAACTATTTACATTTTTATAATTTTAATTCTAGGTAGAAAACTATTCTTGGGATATTTCTTTGACCAAATGTTATTTAAAAACTACATTCATGAAGAGATTTTAATTAATTATATGAATGAACACTTACATAACACTGAAGGAGGGAAGAAAACATATCGTTGTAGTAAGGTTATAACCACTTAAAGAGACTGAATTTTACTTTATAGGGAAGCCTGCCAGACAGCTCTCAAACAGCAGCTACCTATCAAATTATTAACAGTGATTGACTCCAGATTGTGGTACCATAGAAATGTTTTGTTTGATTCATTACGTTTTTATTTCTTTGCAAATGTTCTTCCATATACTGTGTTCTATAAATTATATTATATTACATAGAGGCAAAATACTGTTTTAAAGGATAAAACAGAAAACAATCAGAAAAAGAAGGGCAGGCTGGAAAATTCTGCAGTGTCCTCTTCATTTACGTTAAGTGAGCAGGACAGTGCTAAAAAAAAAGGTTTGCAGGATGTGACACCGACCACATGAGTCAGAGAAGGAAGTGGTCGATTATGGTTTCTGGGGATGGTTAAAGCATCTCCCATCTCCCAAGGTCCTTCACAGTGACCTCGGGACTCCTCCAGTCAAGAAGTGAGGGCTGCATCTCTTCCCTTGGATGTGGGAGAGAGGGCTGGTGGATCTTGTGAAGGGATGAAGGTGACAGTGCAGGAATCTTGAACCTGTGAAGGGACAGGTGATACAACTTCCACCTGTTTCCTGGAATGCCAGAACTTGGGCTGAAAGCCAGCATGTAAGACAGACAACTGTTCTGAGACCACCAGTTTGAGGAAGCTGAGGCACGTGTAAAGGCAGGCAGGCTGTTCTGGAGCCCCCCTGACCCTGTGCCTGTGGATGAGTGCAGCTCCCAGCCTTGGGTCTTCTTGGGTCTGAGCCCCTATGCGATGTGAAACTGGAATGAGCCACCCCATTGTGACCTTGGACTGACACACAGGACCATGAGCATGGTCAGTAGCTGCTGTTTTATTCCAGTAATTTGGGGGTGTTGCCTTACACAGAAATATTACCAGAACATAAAGTTCAAGATGGATTAGGAAAAGGGAATTCATTAGTTGATACAACTCACGTATCTTGAAGCTCAATTTCAGTGTGTCCTTTCCATAGCCAAACTCCAGAGCTTCCCTCTCAATCCATGTCTTCTGTCTTTTCTTCTATTGAGACACTTCCACACAGACCAGCTACTGGTCATCAGACGTGACAAACCGTTCTCTATGAAGCTCACACAATACCCAGTAAATTACAAATGGCTCTCGATTTTATCTTCGAACTTTCTAATGGACTCTATTCTCTCCATTTCCACAGACTAGTCAACAAACTGTTAACAACATTCGTCTCTGCACGGCTATTCCACAACCCCTAACTTGGATTACTCTTTCCTCTTGCCATCCTCCACATCAAAATGAAAAACTTAGCATTTTATGTTCTCTGTTCTCCTCCTACCACTCTGATGGGTCACCAAGTTCAGACTAAAATCTTCAGCAAGTCCCGCAAACTCAAAGCGCCCCGCCAGCCTCACCCCTCCTACTGCGTCTCCTGGCTCGGCCCACTACGGTGCTCCTCTCTGCTTCCTGCACCGGTCACAACATTTCCTACCCTAGGGTCTTGCACGAGCTGTTGTTTTTTTTTTTCTGGAATGTTCACCCCCCCCCACAGTCTACTCTTTGACCTACAGAGGTAGAACCAATCTTTCACATCTCAAGTTCTATCAGTTGCTTTGAGAAGACTGAAAACATCTCACTGAGCTTAAATGAGAACAAAGTAATGCCTCATTTACAGAAGCCAAAATTTAATGAAACATGATAAATATACCTTCTTCTACAAAAGATGACTTTTCTTATGAAAAAGAAAAGGTGTATTGACATATACATTGAACCCACAAAAGAATGCAGTTATTTTAGAGTCAATCAGATAACAAGGAGTGACAAGTCTGATTGGCTTGCACAAGGAGAAGCATCTTTCATAAATATTTAATATCCATGTGGACCAGACCCTTTTCTTTGAGTCGCATAAGTGCTGTGATGGAAGTCACCGAGATGACCTTCTAATGTTGAAAGAGGGACATGCGAATTTCCTACGTGACAACACCTTCTTTCTGGAGGCTGCCTACTTCCCCAGTGACTTTCACATCTGCCAGCTTCTTCTTGTTCACAAAGAGCTGAAGGGTTTTAGTATGAGAAACAGAAGCAAACCCTGGTGCACAGTGAGAGTTCTACCGGAGTCGACTGGTGACAGAGCAGAAGGTAGACGTCCGCACCATCGCACCTGCCGTGTAATGTCAGATTCTACGGGCTTTCGTGTGCAAAATGACCTGTTTGTGCACAAAGCGGGGTTGGTATTTTTATAGACGCTATGTCATTTCATTATCACAGAGCCGGCGACACTGGTGGTGTAAAGCCTACGTGTGGGCTCCATTCTGTTATTTGGTGCATGCTTGTCAGTCTCTTCCTGAGTGGGATGTGCAGTCCAGGAGACACAACGGGAAATTATTTCTTCACTGAACTTAAGGTCGGACAACATCGAGGCATATCCATCAAAACAAGCATGCTAAGGACTAGAACACAGGGTCTAGAGTGTAATTATTAACTACGGCTTCACAGGTTTCTGATATCAGTCACCACGCCAAGGAAAGTGTGGACGTGGGGAAAGCCTTAGACAACGCTGTAACCAACCTGACTGGCCTCGGCGGAGCGCGCGTCTTCTTTCCTTCTTTCCACCTTGGGCTCTGGCCCTCCGTGCCTCATGCAGCCCTCGTTCTGCCCAGGTCTCTATGCGGGGGCACGTCCTCCACCGGGGCGCTGTGACAACGTGCAGGATCATTTCAGCTCACGGTCACGATCGCAGGTATGTTTTCACTGTGTTATTTAAAAAGGCTTTGCTTACTTATGTACACAGGGGTATGTTGACTGCCTATTTTACCTACTTCTCACACAGAGAGGGACACACATGCAGCATGTACTCCTTCTGCTTTGGTTTTCACTTCTGCTTACATCCAGGGCGTCCTTTTTCTGCTCACCTGAGGTGAGGAAAGTGACCACGTGGCACTGCACAGCACTGGGAACGGTCACGTGCAGCCTGGCCTGGTTCCACAACTACCACCAGCGGTGGTCACCTCACCCGACAGCAGCAGAAGTGTCGCTGTTTATCGGGACTACCGAGGAGCACAATTGCACACACTACAACTTGTTACACGACAGTGCATGATTCCCCTTGAAGATGGTCACGCGTGCGATGCCCCTAACGTGGGCATGTTCCCCAATATTTATCACCTTGTACTGCTTCTCTGTTTGATGGTCCACAGAAGTTCACAGAGGGGAGCCTGACCTTTCTGAGAACTCAGGTACACTGAACTCTCGTCCCTTTTAATCAGCGCACCCAACGCATAGCTACCAAGTTCTAGCCTCACCTGTGCTCCTCTGATGATGTTCTTCCCATTCCAACCAGCCTGAGCACCTGCAATTAGTTATCCCTCTGAGTTAGACAAGAATGCAAATTATATTTTTGTATATTTACTGTTTTGTTTCATTTAATCATTTTATTTAATAAACATTTATTTATGTTTTCTGTGTGTGAAAAGCTTTTTGCTGAATGCCGTGGGAGATCAGCGGTAGCAATGACAACATTTTACCCTTCCATTAGAAGACTTTTCTGTGTAGAGACATGTTTACTTTTATCCTTGTGTGCAAAACATACAAGTTAGTTTAAAAGTGAATGAATGATTCAATGTGGATACACCTGGAAGTCATTATGCTGAGTGAAAAACAGCCAGACATGAAAGGATACATACTGTATGACTTTGCTTATGTGAGGTTCCCAGAATGATCAGCTACGTAGAGATGCAAAGTAGAGTAGAACTTTCTAGAAGCTGGGGGAGGGGAGGTAGGTAGTTACTATTTAGTGGGTATGGCACTTCTGTTAATGGATAGTGGTGATAATTGCATGACATTTGAATGTACTCATATCACTCAATAATATACCTAAAATGGTTAGATGACAAATTTCATGTTCTATATATTTTATTAAATATAAAAATTCCCTCCCAAAATGATGCAGGGGGTAAAATGAGGGAAAAAGTAACTGTACTTCAGCCAGCCCCTCGAACACGTGCTGTTCCGTATGTGTCAGTAACGAGTTTAGGCCCCACAGAGTCTTTTTCCCCCCATTAGATAATGGACATGAAAAGAAAAGAAAACAAAACAAAAACAAAGAAAAAAGATCCACAGTGTTCCAAAAGCTTTCTTATAATGAGAAAGTTTTTGTGGGAAGTAGACTCACCCTTTGAGATTTTATTTCCTTTGTGTTAACAGATTTATAATAGATCGCTCTGGGGTTATTGTTTTGCTTATATAATAAAGATGCTTGTCTTATGTGATGAACTGGTGTTTCTCTTGAGGTGACAATTCCCTTTATTTGTAGCAGAGAAATACATGTTTGTAGAAGGGAGACATTTTGCGGGAATTGAGTTAAAACTAGTCCAAAGCTCAAGTCTTCGAATACTGACCTGTTATGACAAAGTCTGAGGAAATCCACCCCAAGCATCATTTCTGCCTTTCTCATTAGACCCAGAGGAAACAAGGCTTATTTATCTACTGAAACACTGAGCGACACTGACTGCTGAGAACTTTGAAATGTAAGGAGTAGATAACACGCTACAATTTTACATACTTTGAAATAGTCCTTCAACTAACTTAAAAGAGGGTTACGAATACTGAGGGTGAGGAGTTTCTTACCCTGATAAGCATTATAAGGTCTTATAAACATTAGCAGTCCATGCCATAGGGGCGGGGGGGGGGGGGGATGTGAGCAAGACCATTGGATCATGGAGGCCAGCCATTTCCTGACAATGTTATGGTTGTTCTCCGATAAAACACCCAGGTATTAGTTTCCAATCAGTAGAAGCCCCAAGAACACTTGGCTAAAGGAGGGGCAGACACAAGTAAATCTGTGTCACATGCTTTATGTGTTTCATTCTTTGTGGTCCTCGCAGTCACTTTCCAAGGTGGGTGGTTACCGCTCCTTACTGAAAGAGAAACGGGTTCCCTTACCTGTGGATGAAGACATGGAGGTCCTCCTTCTGGTATCGACCTGAGAGGTCAGCATCCGGCTCTGGTGCCTTTCCACCTTCTGAACAGAGACTGAAGACAGGAAAGGAATCACCCAGCTGGCTCTCCCTAGGGGTGTGTGTGTGTGTTGTGTGCGCGCGCGTTACCTACAGTAGAAGTCAGAGACTGGATTAGAGAGATGGTCTCATCACCTTAGCCAACGGTAATAGCAAGATCTAGGGACAGTATAAATGTGACAATATTTAATCACTAAAGAAAACTTTTCAACATGAATAGTTGCTATTTTGTGTTGTTTCCATTTCAACTCCATGCTTATACTTTGGAATATTTTTAGCTGACATTTTACCCCCCCCCCCCCCATTTTTGTGGAACTGTCTAGCTAAGTTTGTGATAAGACTTAGGGTGAAACTGAGTTCTCCAGGATGTCCCCTTATGAAGTGAAATCATTTTAAGAAGGTAGATGTTTGGAAAAGATAAACAATCTATCCTGAGCATATGTGTGACTACCAGGAGTGTATTTAAGAGGCACAGCACACCTCCAGATGTTTGTGTAAACTCAACAAGGCAAGCAGTGAGCTGCCTTGGGTAGAAGCTTATCTGACCTCTGGGAATCAATAGGTCAATAGAACAGTCTTTAGGGCTTGGATACAAACAGGATTGTCCTGTAAGAAACAGCGCCGTTCTCTCGGAAGGCTTCCTGGGCCATACCTCACCATAATCCTCTTCATTCTTAGTCCATCACTGAGCAGTACACCTGGGAGTTACTTTCCTCTTACACATCAGTCGTCTTAGAAATGGATGTACCAGACTTTGAAAGGTCTATAGAAAAAGACAAATCTTTCCATTTGTTAAACTTTTCCACCCACCATCAAGTGTTATAAATTCCAAAAAAGTAGAATTTATTATTAGGTACGGCCTTGCCACAATTACAAGAAATTTATTCTGTAAATTATGAGAATTGCCAAAAGTTTGTTAGTTTTGTTTTGCTTTTGCTATTTTCTGAACCTACACAATGGAACATTACAACATTTCATCAAGTAAACTGTAACTTAATCTAAAACCTTAACATTCTTATATTCTCTCATATTCTGACAAGATGGGGAAAGAGAGCTTTTAAAATACTAATTTTCAGATGTGAAGTACATTGAACGGCTGGGACTCACAGAGGAAGACATATTTACAGCCCACAATTTTGACAGGAAGCAGTGTTTGCTCATTTGGTTCCCATAGTATCGTTGCGTTACAAATGACATGGCGATAATGAATCCTATCGTTTGCACTGTAATGATGGGACGTGGCGAATAATGAGAAGGCAGCTTCTCTACTGAATGAGGACGTGTTACGGCTTAGCTGTGGCTGGAGAGAGCAGTCAGCAATTGCTGGCTGTAGATGTCCAACAAGCAGGCTGGGAATCGGGTTGTAGAGGTTAGACCCCGGCTTACAAGGCCGTGTCTCCCACTCCTTACATAGCGTTGACATTGTGAAACAAAGACAATTTAAACATAGATAGAAAATAAGTCAAAAGCTCAATGACACCCTGAACTAGATGCTGTGTCTTCATTAACATGGATGCCCACGTTGCCTAATTATGCCCGTGAAGCGGGAAACGTGTGTAATTATCACAAGCACTCAGAGCTTTCCCTTCGGTGGTTGATTTACAGGGCATTCACTCAGAAAATGAGTGAGCACCTGTTGGGGCAGCACTGTGCCTGCCACTGGGAATAGCCAAGTGCACGGGACAAGTTTCCCCCTCCAAGAAGTCACTGGAAGGAGAGGAGCTAGAGAAGTAGATGGTCATTTTAGTATTCGGTTGGTGCAAAAGTAATTGCGGCTTTTGCAACTGTTTTCAACCTTTCAAACTGTACTTACGTGTGCACCACCCCAATAGAGTGAGATGATGAGATGAGTACCTGATAAACGTTAGCCAAGGCCCGCTGACCGTGTGCGCACTGGCTGCAGGGGAAGTGATGCTGGGTCAACGTAACGACCACGAAGGACGGGCTTCGGCACCACGCAGCAGCTTGAACCCACTTCTGAAAACTCTGCGGAGCAAGAAGTGAAACTGTCAACCTTGTGAACATCAGAATCATTATCTGGAGCGCGCGTCATGGGCAAATTACAGATTACAAGGTAGTCTTCATGTGAACAATCTATTCTGAATGAAATCCCAGCAAAAACAAAAGACGGTGGATAATCTGAAGAGCAGAAATCAGTGTGATGGTCAAGTGTGAAGTCTAAGTTACTAGTTAGGAGAGCTGGGGCGATGCGAAACGGGAACAGTGAACAGAGTAACAAGCGAGAGATACTAAAGTTCCAGTGAACACAGTCTCAAGAAGAGGAAGTCAGGGGAACTTTCCGAGACGAAGGCTGATAGGAACCACCAAAGCATGTGCAGGACCTGGGTCAGAGGAGAACACGGATAGGAACTGTCCTGAGATGGAGTTTGTTTGAGCCTATATCCTTCTGGGAGACATGGCATCTCTTTTTACAGGTGTGCCTACCACTATTTTAAAGATAGGATTGAGTGACATGATAAGATTATATAAACTGTTTATGATCAAGGTATATCCATACATCATAGTGAAAAGCGAACTTTAAGACATCAAGTCCACTTTTAGATGAAGGATGTTAAAATGCATGCAGTAAAGGCTCATTGTATGTAGGACAGAGCTAGCTGTGAATGCATCTAACATTTTATTCTGATAGATTCTCGTTCTTAAAAACCCAGAAGCTTTTTCTTCCTTTTTAGAAGAGTTTAATTATGCAAAGAATCCTTAAACAATTACATAGAGTTGTTTTCTCACTCTATGTTGACTTGGCCGGTGTCTCTACTGTGTGGTAATAGTATTTTGTCTGCCTCTGTGATGCAGTCCTAGTTCTTCCTGCTTTAACATTTGGTCTTGCAGACCGTGTGCTGGAGATGCAGTGATGGGGGTCGGGTCCAGGCGGGGAGAGGTGGAACACGGGGGCGGAGACAGGATTCTCACTCATGGAGAAACTGTGGTGGGTGACCAACACCTGATGCTCATTGAACTCCCGGGGATATTTGTATATCCCACCCCACTGCCTAACTACTTCAGAGTCAAATACATGTATAATCTTTTGTGCGAGTGGTTGATGGTCGGATTCTCTTCCTACTGCCACCATCTTCGGCCCAGTATTTAAAACAAAAATACATAAACAAGCATCAGATGTTTCAATTTTCCTAAAATATATTACTTTTAACACTAGAATATTAGACTCTATGATGAATGTACATTTTTTCCAGCTTTATTTAAACATAATTGACATATAACACTGTGCAAGTTTAAGGTGTGTGATACAACCATTTGAAACACGGATCTATTCTAAAACGATTCTCACAGGAAGGTTGGCTAGCACACCCTCCCCCTCACATGATTCCCATTTTGTTGTTCTGGTGAGAATATTAAAGGTTTACTCTCGTGGCACCTTTCAGGTGTACAATATAATATGTCAACTATTGTCCCCATGTTGTGCCTTAGGTCCCTGGAACTCATTATGAACTGGAACTTGTACCCTTTGACCAGCATCTCCCCATTTCCCTCCCTCAGCCTCTGGCAGCCACCATTCTACTCTCTGCGTCCATGAGTTCAGTTTTGGTTTTTTCAGATTCCATATAAAAAAGTGAGTGAGATAATACAGTGTTCGTTTCACTCTGTCTGACCGATCTCACTCGCCTTAATGTCTTTCTAAATCCATCCATGTTGCCACAAATGGCAATATTTTTTTCTTCTTATGGCTGAATAATATTCCGTGTGTACCACATTTTCTTTATCCATCCATCTGCGGCAGCTGCTAGGCGGCTTCCATGCCTTGGCTATTGTGGATAACACTGCAGGGAGGATGGGTGCAGCCAGGAGCTCCTGTGCTCGGGGCCCTTCCAGACCTCCCCCTGTCCACCTCTTCTTCTGGCCGTTCATCTGTGTCTTCTGCTATCCTTTCTAATAAACCAGTGAGTGTTTTCCTGAGTTCTGTGACCCATTCCAGCAAACCATGGGACCTGAGGAAGTAGTTATGGAACGCTGATTTACAGTCACCAGAAAGTCAGGTGGCATTCTGGACGGACGATTGGCACCTGAAATGAGAGTTTCGTGGGACTGAGCCCTTGACCTGTGGTTTCTGATGCTAAGTCCCAGTAGATGGTGTCAGAACTGAAAGGAATTGTAGGTCAAGGACACCCAGCTGGTGTCTGGGAATTGCTTGGTATGTAAAAAAACGCTGCTATGTTTGTTGACCAGAAGTGAGGCAGTGCACATACAGAGTATTCTGTGAGTAAAGAAGAAACAGGGCGTTTTTCCAAGACAGTGATATTTACAGAAAATATTAAAATGCAGTCACCAGAAATTTAGAAACTTGACATTTCAAAAACCAAATGCTACAGCAAACCAAATTTGAAAGACATGAAAAGACAACATAAATGTAAGCTTGGGATGAAAGGTACATTCTTTGATTTTGAAACATACCAAATATAGAGGCTGGATATTGCTTGGATGCTGTCCAAGACCTGACACAAATGGAGAAGAAGAGAGCCCTGGCTCACAGACTCTTACTTTACGGAAAAAGCATCCTTGTCTAATCATTACAATCATCCATAAAGCGAGAGCATGGTTTTACTCTTTTCCTGTTTGCTGACAAAACAGAAGGCGTTCTATTGTATCTGGAGCTATTATTGGCAGTGATAAATTGAAAATTAATCCAAAACATGACTCTGTTTAAATTTACAATGGCCCCAGAAGTTCGTATACTTGGGAGATGACCACACAGATCTCCAGACACCTAGTGTTTTCATCTTGTCCCACATCAAACCTCAATAACATAAATTACAGAGTTGTCAAAGCTAGAAGAAGAAAAAAAGATTAAGTACGTTTTACATTCCATATTCAATTATGTAAAACAAAGAGGCCCAGCATCCTTTGAGATCTTCTTGAATGTTTAATGAAAAGTAAGTTTATTTTTACAAGACAGAAACATCTTACTTTCAGCATAAAAATTCATGATTTAGACAGACAGGAGTGAGGAAATCGTGTCATGAATATTCATTGTAACATTAATGTTTGCAAAAACTATTCATAAATTGGAAAATGGTCGTAATTCAAAATTAAAGTGCTGCATTAGGGTATAAGATACACCGTGAAATATACAGCCTCAAATTCACAGATTTTGCCTGAGTCATAGAAGCTGAATATTTGTATATGATTTAATTTTTAAAGTTGTTCCTTAAAGTTACATAAAATGTAGCCCCATATCCACCCAAACCCACCCAAAGCCTTTCTTTTTTTTCAACCTAAACTCAAGTTGAATCCCATATATTGTATTGTTTATAATAGGGATCTTATAACATTATAAGGTTATCATAGCATTTATAAATTTATTTCGAAATATGTTTTGAAAAAAAAAAACACCTACAAAATAGAAACAAACAAACAAAAATGCATGAAAGTGTTTCGAGGGCAAGCCCTCTCTCCAGTGGCTGGTGTCACACTGAGGAGAGAGAGAGAAGGCAAGACAGGAGCACGTGTTCTCCTGCAGGGGGCGAGATGACACACCAGACATGAGGACAGCTTGATACGAAACAAAAACTTGGGGGAAAAGAGTCAAAGATACATTGATTCATAGAAAAATAATGAATAACTTAAAACTTCAAAGCCTCTCACCTAAAGAATATGATAAAGAGGAAGATTTCCAATTGCAGCCAAATGGAGTAAAAGGCAGCACCTTCCACAACTAGGAAGTGAACACTCTATGACATGTCTTTGCAAACCATGGACAGCAGACAGACAGCTCAGGCCTCTGACCCCTGACAGTGACGTGAGCCTAAGTCACCCTGGCTTTCTGCCAGGCAGCACATGCCAAACTGTGGAAGACACAGGTGGGTGGCAAAGTGGGGAAAGCACGTCACTGAATTTAGGGGACAGTTGAGTCGCAGAGACTGATGTAGCTGGTGGTTGCTGAGCAGAGTTCCGGAGGGACAGTAACTCCTAGAGCTTCAGGGTCTGTATGAGGCCTCACTGAGTGTTTGCTGAATGTAAGATACACGTGTGGAGAGTGACGCTCATGAGTGTGCAGGCCGCTGGGGGGCTGTGTGAGGAACAGTTCTCACAGTTCACCCAAGCCTGGGGATCACTTGAGTGTGCACCAGCCAGGATGCAGAACTGCACTGAAATGTCCCTGTCACCTCCTGGCCCCAGAACTTCGGATCCATGTAAGCAGACCCTCTGGACCTGGCTCTCTGATTTCAGGGTGGTGTTTTCTGTGTGACCTCAGTTCTCTGACAGGTGTAAGAAAATACATTGATTTTCAGTTTGCCCAGCTTTTTCTTGTTGCAACCTCCAAGCTTTTTCTTGTTGCAACCTCCAAGCTTTCAACACAGATGAGCTAAATCTAAAAGTCCTTAATCACTTTTTGATTTTAAAAAAAGTCTGAAAAATACTATTCTCTGAAAATTTGTTTGACTCTGTCCTGTTGCTTACTACAAAATCAATGTGTCTTTTTTTTTTTTTAGTCCTTTCAATTATTTTTCTCTGATTGCTTCTAGGATCTTCTTGTCCGTGTTCATTTGCAGTTGAACGGCGATTTATCATCTGAAGGCAGATTTCCAAATCAAGAAAATCATGCTGAGAATTACCAAAGGAATGACTATAGGATTTTATTTGCTTTGCTTTTGATGGAAATTTTAATAGTTCCAAGCTTTACAGGAAGACTTTGCCAGTCATTAGGAATAATGACATTTTAATGGTGGTCATTTCATGTCATTTCCTGGCATCCAGGTCTCATCCTTCTGATCATAGTAATTTAGTGTGACGTGAGGGAGTCTTCTCTGCCTCCTGGCATGCAGTCCTGTTAGAGTACCTTGGCAGTACCTGGAAAGACGCTGGCACCTGGCTCAGACAATGACCATCTCTCCCTGGCATTTCACTGCAGAACCAAGTGCCATTATAGCCTAAACCTGTGTGTCGCCAAGTGGTCCCCACGGGACTGCCCTGTGGGAAGGTTCATTAGCTTTTCCTCTCTGGGCTCGAGAGCTGTTTGTTTCCTGAGCTGCCTGGAACCTACAGGTCCTGCACTGTTGTTGTTCTTGCTGTTTCTGTGATCTCTCCATCCAATAAATTACTCGACCAATGTGTTACCTCCTAGTGCAGCCTGATGTTTGACATCTGTCATCTAAAGCCTAACACCTGCTGGTGGTGCCGTGAGCATCGCCCCAGGACCACTGACGTTCGCAGCTGGGGTCTCAGGAGGGCACTTGTGTTTTCACTCCCTCAGCCTGCTGGAGCACCTAGCCGTGTCTCTCCTGCGTTGCCCTCTTACCAATGCAGGAGCCTAAAAACACCCCTCCCCAGTTCTTCAGGGGTTCATTTTCCACTGAGCTCATAAACACTCACATGAGCCTTCAGACACTGACTTTACTCTTCAAACTATCCAAGCAAAACTGAAAACCTGCTAAAACACTAACTGAAAAACTGAAACACACACTCATCCTCCTCAATTTGTTTGCTTCTGCTGAGTCTTTGTTATGCGACGTTTTAGATAAGCCACTTGAGTTCCTTAGTCTTAAGTTTCTGAAAATGTTTGGTCCATTTTGTTCCCAGCTCCACACTGGACACTTGTCCCTAACACAACTGCCCTTCACAAGCAAACAGCATATTGAGGGTTAAGAAAAGCCACCCCACAAACTCCATCAGCCACAAAACTGGCTCAGATGCTCCTCCAGGCGTCCTCTGGCCACCATTTTGGATTTTACAACGTTTCAGTGTTGGTGATTACTTTACTTTGATTACTGCACAAGAGCTTTGCGTCTTGCTTGCTCTCCTTCCTTCTATAATTGAGCTTAGGAACCCCAGATCTCTTCACTGTAAGACTGATGTAGGCCACTATATCTGATAACTGCCCCAGATGCTCGTGGCACCCGTGTGGGCCTTTCCTGGGCGCACAGTGGGGCCTGGGCCATTGAAAGCCTGAATGCAGCCCCACCCCACTCTACCTGTAGTGGAATCAGACAGTTACCTCTTCTGTTCAAATAGAAATCATACCACCTGACCTCCCTCCTTTTACTGAGGACTAATAGTCATCCTAACATTGAAAACACTTTGAAAAATGAAAAGATTGGATCATATGTAAAACTATAATTATCATACCATTAATGAAATAGAAGCAAAATTTAAAGTTTTAACATAAAATGTAACATGGCATTCTCTAGGATCTGTGACTAAATTACTTTGTCAATAGATAAGTGAGCCACCACTATAAGCCAGCCATGCAGATAGGCTCAGGATATAGAGCGATAAAGAAAATAAGCGTTTACTCTTGAGAAATCCACAGTCTCCTGGTAGAGGAGAAGAGGAATTTTCAAAGACAAAAAAGTCATAGTCTATAATATTCAAACTTAGAAAGAAAAACACACCCTGAAATTCCACATCATCAACATAAACCTTTAAAAATATCCATGAAAAATGTAAACTTTGAAAACAAAAGAATTTCCAGAAATGGTAATAGCTCCTTAAAACAATACATTATCATGATGAGACTAGATACTTACTAAAAGGTAGCCTTGAAAGAAAAAGGCTTCTATTTGAACACACACAGACGCGCGCGCGCGCGCGCACACACACACACACACACACACACACACACACAGAGTGGTGTAATTATCCTACTTCATATAGAATTACATTAAACCATTTTGATGTGTCTAATCATAGCAAACACTTATTGATAAGCAAAATCAAGTTGGGATTTTTTTTCTTTAAATTTAGCTGAAGTTTTTGTTTTTGTAAGTCCTTAAGAATCTAAATTTACGTTGCTGTGGGTATTGAAGCTGCTTTCAATAAATCATAATAGTGAAAAAATTGATCGCACCAGAGATTGATTTTGTGGGCAACTTCCATTTTTCTCTCAGACATGTTATTTTGAGGGCCAGTACATTTTACCGTACACAAATATGTGGTAGTTTTAAACTCTATGAGTCAAAATGGATTTTTATCAACCTTGTCAATATCATTTCTGTCATAAGTACATTTTGAACAACAAAGTACAAAACACTTTGAATAGATATGGTTAAAACAAAAATAGCTTATTCTAACTGCAAGTATGTAAAAGTCTAATATATTTACTTTAACCAATAACTATAGAGTAATTTTTTACTTTTATACATTAACAATATTTAGGGAAAAATTTAATTCCCTGGAAATATATGAATTGTAAATACACTTAGAAAAGTGCTGAATTAAATGATCTATTTAGCTAGCATACTATTTTTAACATGGTTTTTCTTTACATTCTTTTAGCGGTTCAATTTATGCAAACAGATTTGCTTCACTTATGTCTATGCCTAATCCTTTATTTCAGTATTATTATAAATTAATAGAATTCTATAAATATGCTATGTAGGTGACCATAAGTTAATATATGTTGGAGAACACTGAATATAGGACAAGCAAGCATATTGAAAGGAGACTATCCAACAAAATTTAGAGGCAATAAAGGAGTAGTATTTAGGTTCAACAGGCTCCAGAATCCACTGTCGATTCAAAACCCAGCTATATAATGTAGGGCCAAGTAAGTAATCCCTTTATATCTCAGTTCATTCGTTTGTAAGATGTACAACTAATGGTCTACAGTCATGCATCAATTAATGATGTTCTGGCCAATGACGGAGTTCATGTATGATGGTGGTCCTAGAAGGTTATAGTGGAACTGAAAAATTCCTATCACCTGGTGACATCACAGAAGTGGCAGTGGAAGACAGTGCTGGTGACAACCCTGAGCCTGTGGAGGCCAAGGCAAATGTGTGTGTTTGTGTCTTAGTTTTTAACAAAAAGTTTAAAAAGTAAAAATAGTTAAAAGTTTTTAAAATAGAAAAAAGCTTATAGAATAAGGACATGAAGAAAACATTTTTGTACAGCTGTAAAATGTGTGTATTTTAAGCTAAGTGTTATTACAAAAGAGTCAAAACTTTCAAATATTCAAAAGTGTGTAAAGTAAAAATGAACAGTAGGCTAAGGTTAATTATTGAAAAAATAAATAAATGTTTTTATACATTTAGTGCAGCCTGAGTGTGCAGTGTGTGTGACGTCTGCAGTCGTGCCCAGCCACGTCCTATGCCGTCACCTCCAGTCACTCACTGACTCACCCAGAGCAGCGTCCGATCCTGCCGGCTCCGCTCATGGTGGGGGCCCTGTGCAGCTGTACCGTTTTTATCTACTATACTGCATTTTACTGTGCCTTTTCTATGCCTTTTATATTTAGACACAGAAACACTCACCACAGTGTTACAGTTGCTACAGTATGCAGTCCAGTGACATGCTGTACAGGCGTGTCACACGCCCAGGAGCAGAGGCTGTGCCACAGCCTGGGTGTGCAGAAAGTGATGCCAGGGAGGTTTGTGTAAGTGCCGTCGTGCAGCCCTTAACAGTTGGGGACACGTCCTGAGAAATGCGTCATCCTGTGACTGTGTCACGGTGCGGTGATCACAGAGGCACTTCCACGGTGAACACGACACGCAGGAGGGTGTTGCCAGCACGACAGGGACACTGTCCCACCGCAAACACATTTGTAAGTAAAACGAGCACCCTCTGAGCGATAAACGCGTAAGACAGCTGACCCTGGAACAACACCCGTCTGAATGGTGCGGTTCCACTTACGCGTGGCCCTTTCTCAGCACACAGTCAGCCCTCCGCATCCCCAGGCTCAGCGTCCTCGGATTCCACCCGGAGGCAGGTTGCAACCAGCACCTGACCTGCCGCTGGAAATCCGCGCCGTGTGCGCGCGTGGGGAGGGGGGGCGACTGCACGCATGGATCTCGCCGTTTTGCACAAGGGACTGGAGCGGCCGGCCTTCTGGTGTCTGAGGGGACCCGGAACCAATCCCCCCAGATACCCAGGGGCAGCGGTCGTAGACCTTTCGGGGAGTCAAAAGTTGTACGTAAATTTTCCACCATGTGGGGGCCAGCGCCCCGACTCTGACATTGTGCGACAGTCGATGTAAATAGACACGTGCACCGGTGACATAGTGTCACCATTTTGACTGTTCCGTACCGTACGTGTGTACGCGTCAGACTCTCAGGCGACAGGCAGCACAGCAGGTTGGTTGACACCAGCGTCACCACAGACGTGAGCAATGCGCTGCTCTGCCACGTTATCGCGGCTGCGACGGCGGGAGGCGACGGGAATTTTGAGGTCCAGGACACTGTCATGGGACCACCGTCACATACGCGGTCTACCATTGACCGAAACGTCCTTAGGCAGCGTATCACCGCATTTAACCAGAAAATCATAATTTCAGAAAGATTCTTTGAAATAATTTAAATATTTTATTTTAATATTTCTTTTATACAGATTATTCAAAATATGAAAATAAGTCCTATTTAGTACCTAGAGCACGGAAATATAATAGAGTTCAAAAGGCACTGCAAACACACCGCCACCCCCAGCGCTCACCCCTGCGCCGACCGGCCTGCTGCACCGCGGAGGAAACAGTGAGACGATTACAGAGCAGCAGCCCTCGGAGGAAGAAGCCCCGCCGTCAGCGGGCCTGCAGGGAGGGGGATGGGAAAGGCGAATGCAGGGAGGGGTGCCCGGCTGCGGCTGCGGCTGCGTGGGGTGCAGCCCTGGTGTAAGCGGCACCCTGTGCTCTTGACGAACCCCAGGCAGGAGCAGGAGGTCACTGGGCAAGCAGTCCTGGAATCATGCCAATCAGCGGTCAGCTGCCACGGGCGGCCGGTGGACTCGGAACCAAAAGCTTAGACTAGGCCTTCCCAGGCCAGTGCAACGTCAGGGCTCAGCCACCAAACTCACTGCAGGTGAAGTTAGGGAGGGGGTGTCTGGGATAAAGAACACGTTCAAGGGCGTGGGTCTGGAAAGCGCAGGACAGAGAGGTGTTTGAAAGGTCACCTGACATCAGTCCCCCTGGTGCCCAATGAAGGCTAAAGAAACACTTTCATTTTTTTTTTCACAGAAGACATGAAAAAAGAACGATTTTTCAGGTATTAAGTATTATACTTCTTTCTATTCAGAAAACAGACTTTTGGGTAAGAAAAGATGTCTAATTATGGTCTGATCAATAACAACACATTTTAGAAGTCTTTGTAAAGGTGAAGCACTCTTACGCATTTTGCAAACCTTTTTTCATTTATTCCTCCCAACAAGCCTATTAAAAAGCAGCTACTGTTATTCCAGTTTTTGTTTAAGACTGTGTTTTGCCAGGTCTCTGGTCCCACTCCCCACATAAGAACGCAGGACATGGTGAGGCCAGAAAGGAACACCCACGGAGCCATGGATGGCGGGTTCATACCACTATATTCTCACTGGCGGCTGGGTTGGAGACACAGGAAGCAGGAGCCAGAGGATCCGCAATCCACCTTCCGCTTCTCTGCTAACCAACCAACCCCTTTGCCAGCATAGCCATGGCAGTTATATTAGTGACTAATGGCTAACTGGTTACAGCGGATGGGCATCTGATTGCAGCTGACAGCCATCTACTACCCAAGCCAGCACCTTTCCACCTGAGGCCGAGAGCCTGGAAACTGCTCTCTGGGATTCTGCAGTATATGGTGAGGGGCTGTGTTTACATTCCCAACGACAGACATTTTTGTTGAAAAGGAGACCATAATCCCACTACAATAAAATTTAATTCTTCTAAAATGTATTTAGATTGTTAATGTTTCTGAGTTATTTCTAAACATGACTTACAGTCAGGCATGTCGTGCAGAGTGTCATGCGTGGTCTCTGGTCCTGCTTCCCACATAAGAACTCAGGACATGGTGTGGCCAAAAAGGACCGCCCACGGAGCCATAGATAGGGGAGTCATACTGCTATAGTCTCACTGGCGGCTGGGTTGGAGACACAGGAAGCAGGAGCCACACTATCCGCAACCTGCTGTCCACTTCTCTCTGCCAACCAACCTCACTTGCTGACTGCAATCCGCTCTTGCTAGCTCAGCCACCATCTTCTTGCTAGCCCCCATTTTTCTGCTAGCATAGCCACGGCAGTTATATTAGTGGCCAATGGCTCACTGGTTACAGCTGACAGCCAACTAGCCACAGCTGATGGCCATCCAATCACAGTTGATGGCCATTTACTACCTGAGCCAGCACCTTTCTATGTGAGGCCGAGAGCCTAGAAACTGCACTCCTGGCTCTGTCCCCACAAGGAGCCACATATCTTTATGCATATTTATTAAATATAATTTTGAGCAAAACGTTTTGATTTGAAAATAAAATCTTAACATGAAAAATATACTTTATAAATGTATTCTATAAAATAAAAATCAAATGAATAAATATGCTAAATTTTAAAAAGGATATTTTTAATAGGCAAAAGCAAGAAAAAGCAAATCAAGGAGAAACAGAACTCCATAATAATGGAGATTGATGGTTGGCAAAAAGCAAGCCGTCACTGGCAATACCCACTGTTTATGACAGTTATGAATAAGGACAGTCACGGTGTTTCGGTGGGAGTTTAAATTGTTGCTAAAGCACAGCGTGACAGTACCTTTTGTCCTAATTAAGCTTTTCATTTCAAGATAATTGTATAATCACATTCAGTTGAAAGAATTAATATGTAGAGATTTTGTGTTCTTTACCCATTTCCCCCCCAATAGTAACATCTTGCAAATCTTTAGAACAATAGCACTGGGTTATTAATGACACAGTCTGAAAACAACATTTTCATGACCAACTTCTCTCCCCCCACCACCTACTCCTTAAACCCTGGCAGGGGCTCAATCTGCTCTCCATTTGCATAATGTTGTCATTCAAGGATGTTAATAGGATCAGAAGGCCTGTGCCATTTTGGGATTTTTGTTTGTTTATTTGTTTGGGTTTTTTTCCTTTATATCACTAAGCAGTATTTCATAAAATAGATATACAAACGTTTGTTTAACCATTTGTCATTGAAAGACAATTGGGTTGTTTCCAGTTTTTGGCTATTGTGAACAAAGCTT
Organism: Rhinolophus sinicus; assembly: GCF_036562045.2. Taxonomy (NCBI): domain Eukaryota; kingdom Metazoa; phylum Chordata; class Mammalia; order Chiroptera; family Rhinolophidae; genus Rhinolophus; species Rhinolophus sinicus. Next base: position 1,405,064 of record NC_133754.1, read on the forward strand.
CCATAAATATTTGTGCAGAGTTTTTGTGTATCAGTCCTCAATTCTCTGAGGGGAAAAAACATAGGTAGATATGTTGGGTCATATGACAATTGCACAATGTGTTTGTTTGTTTTTAAATGGCCACACTTTCCACAGTGTCTGTGTCATTTTTGATCCCCAGTGTTTCTGAGATCCATTGTCTGCACATTGACCAGCATTTGGTGTTGTCACTATTTTTTATTTCAGCCATTCTGACAGGTGTGTAGTAATTTCCTATGATGTTTTTAGTTTGTATTCCCTAATGATTGATGAGATTGAACACATTTTCTTGTACTTATTTATCATTTGGGTAAAATGTCTCTTTATGTCTCTTACCTATTTCCTAATTGAATTTTTTTTTTCTGTTGAGTTTTGAGATTTTTCATATACACTAGCTGTTAGGCCTGTGTCAGACATATGGTTTGCAAATAATTTGTCCCACCTCTCCCCTAGATTCCAAATATTTTCTTTTTTTTCTAAAAGTTGTATATTTTCTAAAAGTTGTTCATTTAAGACTGTGTCCATTTTGAGTTATGGGGAAGGGATTAAGAAATACAAGTTGGAGCTCAGCGGCAGCTCAGCTCAAGGTGCTGTGTGCAATTTTAGTTGCAGGGGGCGCTGCCTACCACCTCTTGCGGGACTCGAGGAATTGAACAGCACCCTCCACAACTAAGATTGAAAGGACAACAACTTGACTTGGAAAAAAGTCCTGGAAGTACACACTGTTCCCCAATAAAAAGTCCTGTTCCCCTTCCCCAATAAAATCTTAAAAAAAAAAAAAAAAAAAGAAGTACAAGTTGGTCGTTACAAAGTAGTCATGGGGATGTAGGGTATAGCATAAGGAATATAGTCAATAATATTGTAATAAATATGTATGACAATAAACTTATTATATTGTGAGATGGGTACTGGATTCGTTGGGGTGATCGATGGGAGGGAGTTGGGGGCAGGGTGAAAAGGTGAAGGGATTTTTCACACACACATTCAGGGCCCCTCCCAACTGGCAACCATCAATATGTTCTCTATTTATGAGTGTGTTTCTGTTTTGTTTGTTTGTTAGTTTTGTTCTTTAGATTCCACATATAAGCGAAATCACATTGCATCTGTCTTTCTCTGTCTGACATACTCCACTCAGCACAATAGCCTCCAGGTCCATCCATGCCGCCGCAGATGGCAGAACCCATTCCCTTCCCTGGCTGAGCAATATTCCATTGTATATATGTACCATCTCCTCTTATCCATTGCTCCATCGACGGACACGCCGGCTGCCTCCACATCTTGACCATTGTAATCAGTGCTGCAATGAACATATGGAGGCACATGTCCCCTCAAAGCAGTGTTTTGGGTTTCTTCATATAAATACCCAGAAGTGGGATTATTGGGTCCTTCTTTGTCTCCTGTTAAACCTTTGTTTTAAAGTCTATTTTATCTGGTGTAAGTATTGCTAGCCCAGCTTATTTTTGTTTGCTTTTTTATTTCCATTTTCGTGAAATAACATTTTCCATCCCTTTACTTTCAGTCTGTGCGTCCCTTTTGATCTGAGGTGAGTATCTGGTAGGCATCATATGTGAAGTTTCTACTCCACTTGGCCCTCCTGTGTCTTTTGATCTGTTATAGTTGAGCTTTGATTGCTATTGGCATATCACTTGGTGGGGATGACCCTCACACTGATTGGCTGTGGGGTTTGGCCATGTCCACAGCTTACAGGCTGCTGAGTGGAGGGCTTGCTCCACTGAGTGGGAGTGGCCGCAGCAAGCTCTGGTGACTGTTGAGATCACCATTTGTGTATGGCGCTTTTGGGGCTAATTGGGTGGTGTTCTGTTATGCTGTGAAGCCAACCTCCAAGAATGTTAGTTCTGGGGCCTCTTGAGAGGGGCTCTGGTGCAGACCCAGGTCTGCCACTTCCTGTGACTGGCCAGAGACTACCTGGTAGGAGCTACAAAATGATTGGCAATTGTTCGCTGCCTGTGCTAAACCTGGAGGCATGTGGGAGAGGCCACGCTGCAAACAGAGGACAGCTGCCACCAGTACTGAGCCTGGGGTAGCTCCGCAAAATGCCAGGACTTGCAGAGGCCTGCTGCTACCTACTGGCTCCGTTAAGGTTCAGCCACTGATAAAACCTCCTGCGATATGGAGTTGGGTGAGGCAGGGTCTCAGCGAGTCACTAGAGTGGGAATAGTTGTGGTCACCAGGTTATGTAGATTCTGGTTTGGTGCCAGTGCTGAGCCTGGAGCTACTCAACAATTTCAGAGCACATTGAGGCCAATCACTGCCTGGCTGGGGCTTACAGACTCTCATAGTTTTCCAAGTAAGGTTGCAATGAGGACAGGGCTGGCTGCTCACAGAGAAAGTGCCTCTGGCATTGGGGAGTTAGGTGGAGCAGGTCCCAGTGAGTCAGCTGGGTGGACCTGTGGAGCTCACCAGGCCAATCAGATTCAGATTTGGCCATAAGCGTAGGGGGCGGGCTCAACACAGGAAAGATGGCGCCTGACTGCCGACTGCAGGGCTGCATGGGAGAAGGACCCCACACAATACCGAGTCTCCTCCAGCTTTTGCCCTGAAGCCACACACCTCAGTCTCTCCTCGTATGTCTCCTACAGTTCCCGGAGGCACTGTGTCTTCGCTGGAGCCCAAGGTGAGTACTTGCGAACGAGCAAATCTGTGTGCAGTTCCTTTAAGAGGACACCTAGGTGTCCTGCCGCCTTCCGTCCCACCAAGAGGGTGAGAATCCCCACTGTTTTTCACAGCCAGATGTTTTTAGGGCTCCTCTTCCCAGCACCAGTGCTCCGGGCTGGGGAGGCCAGTGTGAGTCTGGGGCCCGTCTCCCCCAGGGGGAAGCTCTGTGGCCGAGATATCCCACCTGATTCTCCCTCACCACACACAGGTGTGCGGCCCGGTGCGCATCTCTGCCCTCATACCAGCCTCATCGAGGCTGCTGCTTTATATCCTTAGGTATAAAACTTCTGTTCATCTAGACGTCAGATGGTTCTCCAGGTTGATTCTTCTATAATTTAGTTGTAATTTTGATGCATTCATGGATGGAAGCAGGCGCAGTGTTTATCTACTCTGCCATCTCGGATCTGCTCTTCTGCAGCCTTACTGAACTCACTTATTAACCCTCGGAGATTTTGTTCTTGTTTTCGTTTGTATATTTCTCAGGAACACTGGGGCTGCCAAAAAATGTACACAAGTGGACCCATTAGTCATGTTGCTCAAGCAGTAGTTTGCCATAATCAGAAGTGTCTGGACACTGATGGGAACCACTTTGAGCACCTCTTGTAATTGCAGAAGTCAAACGTGACTTGGATTCATCTTTTGTTCTCAGTATATATTGAGTATTACAATTAATAGTTTTTTCCTTTCTTAAAATGTGTGTACATGTTTTGCACCTTCTGTATATGTAGACAGTCTTCTATGTAAACACAATTGAAAATTTTCTACTTCTATTTTCTATTAGGATTTTTTTATTCCTATTTTTATTGGAGTTTTCTATGTAGACGTATTTGCAAATAGTGCTGATTTTAATTGCTTCCTTCCTGATATGTAATTAATTTATTTCCTTTTCTTGCCTTGTTGAACTGGCTAGAACTTCCAAGACTAAGCAAAATAACAGTTGAGAGTTGATACCCTTGCCTGGTCCCTAACCTGAAGTGGAAAGCATTTACTCTCCCACATTTGAGTATAAGTTAGCTGTAGGTTTTGTAGAGGCTCTTTTTCAAGTTAAAGAAACTTCCCTCTTAATATTTTTTTCTGAGAATTTTTATCATAAATGAGTGTTGGCATTCATCAAATGCCTTTTCTGCATTAATTGATACGATCATGTGACTTTTCTTTTTTAGCCTGTTTAGTGAATTACATTGAATGCTTTAACCTTGCATCTCTGGAATAAACCACACTTGGTTATGGTGTTCTTTTCATATATTCCTGAATTTTGATTGTTAATATTAAAAATATTTTGCATATATATTCATGAGGGATATTACACTGTAGTTTTACTTTTCATACTTTGGTTTTGGTGTCTGGGTAACTTTAACTCCATAACATGAAATGAGAAATGTTCTGGCCTCTTCTATTATATAGAAGAGATTGTATAGAATTACTATTAATCTTTCATTAAATTTTTGGTAGTATTTTCCATTGAAATTATCTGGGCCTGAAGATTTCTCTTATTGTAGTTTTTAAATTACAAATCAATTTAAAAAAAAAAATTATAGGGCTACTTATATTATCTACTTCATATTAGATGAATTGGGATAAAATTCGTGTTTCGCAAGAAATTAGTCCATTTCATCTAAGTTGGCAAATGTATTTGTTCAGAGTTGATCATAGAATATACTCCATTATTATCCTTTTGAATTCCTTGTAGTAGTAACTTGTTTCTTCTCTTCCTTTCATTTTATGTCTAGAGTTTTGTTCCATTTATTGATCTTACCAAAGAAGAAACTATTTTATTTTTCTCTATCATTTTCTGTTATCAATTTCATTGATTTGCTTTTTTGCTTTTTGTTTTCCAATTACGGCTTCTTTGTGTTTCTTTTGCACTTCCAGATTCTTGAAGTGATATGACTGATTTCAGACTTTTCCTCTTCTAATGTCTGCATTCAATGCTACATGTAGTGCCTTACGTTTTCCTTTTGGGACTGCTTTCTCTGTGTTCCACAAGTTTTAATACTTTGTATTTTCACTTTTCATTTAGTTCAGTGCATTTTTAAATTTACCTTGAGATTTCCTCTTTAACCTATGGATTATTTAGATTCTGGTAAGGAATCTATTGTCATTTGAATTGTTTTTCACCTATAGAAAAAATAAAGTGATTTTCTCTGGTTGCTTTCAAGATTTTTTCATTTTTCTTTGGTTTTCAAAAATCTCATTATGATGTCTTGGTGTGGATTTCTTTGGCTTTATCATGTTTGAGGTTTGCTCAGCTTTTGAATCTGTATGCTTATATAGCTCATCAAATTTGGGAAGTTTTCAGCCATTATTGTTTCAAGTACTTTTTAGGTGCACCGTCTGTTTCTCTTCTTCTTGGACTTCTATGGTACACATTTTACACCTTTCTAAATAGTCTCACGTGTTCCTGTTTTCTCTCTGTTGTTCAAATTAGGTTACGTGTGTTGTTCTATGTTCCAGTTCACTGATTCTTTCCTCTGTCCCTTCATTTCTGATTTTGAGCTCATCCACTGAGCTTTAATTTTGATTATTCTGTTTTCCACGTCTAATTTTTCCATTGGTTCTTTATGTTTCTTTGCTGAGACAATTTCGTTGTTCAAGTTTTCTATTTTTCATTTGTTAGAAGTGTATTTTTTGTAATAACTAGTTGAAGCATTTTTTTCATGACTATTTTAAAGTCTCTGTTAGATAATTCCAACATCTCTGTCATCATGATATCATCATATATTAATTGTGCTTTTTTTTAACTCAGTTTCAGATCTTCCTGGTTCTTTATATAAAGATTTTAATTGAATCTTGGACACGTTAAAATGTTTTCAGGAGGTCTGTAGCTTATTAAAGTCTCCTGTTTTAGCTGGCTTCTCTGACTCTGTCCTTGTGGGTGTGGACAGCCCACCTCTTTACTGTTCAGTAGACGTGGAAGACCAGGTTCCACACTGAGTTTCCATTGGCATCTACCGTGTTTTCCTGAAAATAAGACCGGGTTTTATATTAATTTTTGCTCCAAAAGACACATTAGGGCGTATTTTCAGGGGATATCTTATTTTTTATGTACAACAATTTACATTTATTCAAATACACTCATGTCATCTTCTTCTGGAACATCGTCATAGCGTACTAAATGCGTCCATCTGACTGATGATCTTAACTGGGGTTTATTTTCGGGGTAGGACTTATTCTTGGGGAAACACAGTCAGACATGCATACCTCATGCCTGCTGTGGGGCTGGGCATGGCAGCTGCCAACGTGGTCTCGACTGGCACTGATGGGAGCTGTCTTGTGATTGCTGGGTCATTCTGAAAGTCCTGTGTCTCCAGCGCCATTCCAGTGGGAAGGGGGAAGCTTCCTGTTACTGCCAGGTGGGCTAGGAGTCCAGTTGCTCCATCTGCTCTCCACTGCCTCCATGGGGTGTGGGGTCATTTCCAGCTGGTGGAGTGAAAGCTGCAGCTCCCACTGGCATGCTACGACATGGCTCTCCCTGCGTGTGGGGCTCCTCATTGCAGCTCCCCAGGTAGGGCTGCAGGTGTTCCGTGTGGGCTTGGCTGTCTGTTTGGCCTGGGGCACAGAGATTGCTCTGCAGTGTTCGCTGGAGTAGGGCCATTGTTATGTAAATGTTTCCTATTTTTCTAAAATGCTCTTTTCATTTTCCTTTGGCTAGAGAGGTGGGGCTCTGGTTGGGACATGTTTCCTGTACTTCTCAGCACTTCTGGGCTGATGGCTTCTTCACCTCCAAGTATTGGATGTAAGAGGCAAAAAGAAAACCCAGGGAACTCACTACCATTCGTTGCTTGGGTCCTGAGATTCATAGGTGGTCTGCCTTCTCTTCAGCTTTCAGAGTCTTCTTATGTTTGTTTATATATAATGTACAGGGTTTTCAGTTGTACCTTGTAGAAAAACTAGAGAAAAGTACAGCTACTCCATCTTCCTGAAAGTGGAAGTAGAGAGTATTTACTTGCAAACAAAAGTATCCACATATTTTTGGCCCCCAAACTCCATTTCCTGAAATATAATGTGAGAAAAAAATATGATATATGCACAGAATGTTCACAGATGGTTCATTATTTTAATAATGGGACAAGTTAAAAATAAACAAGTAGCAATAGTAACAGATGGGTTACATATACATATAGCAGAATTCAACGCAACTGTGTAAAACGATGCTGTAATTCTGTGTTTTTCACGTCATATAGAAACATATTCAGAATATATTATTGAGTGACTAATAAGCCGATTACAAACGATGCACAGAATGGGCTCCGTTATAGAAAATCACGTGAGATGTATGTGAATAAGCGTGCAAATAATTTTGCATTATTTATGTGTGGAGATCTTCCTTAATGAAGTTCTCTGTCTGCTCTGCAGCTACACCTGAACAGGAGCTAAACTTGGCTGCAGAGAAAGGACGAGATTTTCTGTACCTTGTGCATCTGGAACTCCACGCACCTCATGTCGGCTCCCAGCCCTGCCTGGCACTCGCGTTACCATCACCTACTCACTTTATGCTCATCCTCACGTTAATTTATGCATTTTTCAATGACGGTGTTTACCTCTGTTTTCTCTCTTCATTCTCAGCTGTTGGCTTTGCTTCTGAGTTCTCTCTGAAAAGGAACAAACTTTCTTCAGTTCTCATCATCAGGTCTCCCAGTGTGCCCACACGGCCTCCCCCGTCACGATGACTGCTAGTGTTCCGCAATCATTTTCTCCACAGAAGCCTGTGTTCTTTCATCTGTTCCAGAAATTGCTCGTTTTCCTTTTGTTTCCCTATCTCTGTTGGAACAATTCCTTCCATAACTGATTGTCCTGATTTCAAAAATCTTCATTCTGCCCAAGTCCTCAAGAGTTATGTACCACAGTCTCCACGTGTTCACTTTTCATTTTCTCCTGACCTTTGCCAGTCACACTTTCATACCCACAGCCACTAGCAAACATTTTCAGCCAACAATCTGAACAATCTCTGCACATCTGGTCATCAGAGTGCAAATGGCCAGTGTCCTTTCTTCTCGGGAACTGTGCGTCCACGTTACATCAGAGCTTGACTGGCTCCAAAGCTCCCCTCTTGTTCTCCTTCTAAACTTGGCTTTCCAGAGGGTCCACATGCCTGGTTTTCTTCTTCCCGCACTGGTTGTCTTTCTCAGTGGGTTTTCATGGACTCAACTCCTTTTCTCAGTTTCTAGATGGTGACGTTTCCCAGGGACCACGCTTCAGAAGTCCTCTGCTCTCTGTCTCGGCTCAGTTTCTAGAAGAGCTTATCTGGGCCTGGAGTCTTTCTTCTGGATCCATGGCCCCAGACTTTCAGTGATGAAATTATGCAGGTGCCGGCAAAGCTCAGAGTTGTCTAGTGTGATCAGAGATAGCTGGTTTGTGACATCAGTGTCACCTGAAACAAGCAGACTTGAGTACATTTCCTCTCCTCCCACAATTCTTCCGTCAGTGAAGATGGCCCCTTCCTTGATCTCAGCAGGGCTGCAGACAGTTAAAACAATGAGCTCATGCCTGATCCCCAAACAAACCCTTCTGTGCCATCAGAAGTTAGAGTTTTTCCATGAACTACTCAGCTAGCAAGCCCACGCATGGCGTACCGTCTTATTTCAGACAGTAGCATTGGCTGCAATAAAAATCCGCTTCTCAGTAAATAGAACTTCTTTTTGTTTTTTCCTTTCAAATATTTAATCATCATGAATCAAACTGAATTATTCATAATTCTTAAAACAACATAATGTTGGGGCATGTGTGTTATAACTTAAAGCAGCAATTTAGATGGAAAGAAAATGCTTTTCTTTATTCTTCATTTTAGCATGTAAGTGAGCAATTAATCTCCGTTTGAGTTTATATGACTGTTTAGCAGTAATGCTTTTCCATCCACTTACAATTTAATTCAACGTGCATTCTGTAATGTTTATTTTTACTTTTTTTTTTTCCATTAGAAATGTAGCCCCTGGGTAAAATAAAGGAAGTGATCACTTTTGTCAAAATGTGGCAAGACTGTAGCTCAGGGCTTTTGAAGGAGGTTTCGTCAGGTCTATGTGTCTTCTACCCCAACCATTCCTTTGCCTACCCCGACTCACTGTTAGGCTTCTAACATTAACAGGTTTCGGAGACATGGTGCTATAAATGAGATGCATTACTGGAAAAATATGCACAAGTGAAAAGCTCATAAATGTCCCCTTTGCCACACCGCCATTTATGACAGTGCAAAGGGATGGTGGTCATGCACATCTGGCCATTAGTCACAGGCCCTCTTAACTCAGCATAACGGGAATCCCAGCTTTGATGGCAGGCGCTTTCTGTGGGGGCGCCATGCACAGCAGACATGTCTACCTACTGTCACCGCCGTGTCCACCCCCATCCTCAAACCCCTTTAGGAAGGGCTCCAGGACGCTCATGCATTTAGATTGCTTTGTGGATAAACTGCGTGTGAGGGAGAGCATCTGGGTTTCCCATTTTTGCCATTTATGAGAGTTGAAAAGTGAGTTTGTGACTACAGACGTGTGGACAAATAATTTCATAATGAGTTTTTCATAGTGTGACTTAGCATGTATTTATATTGTCCTACAAGTTACCTGGCCCCTATGCAAATGTGATTCGGATCTCAAATGAATGAACTATGAAGCTTTTCTATAAAGAAGGACACGAGAACAATAAAAAGTAATATATTACTACTATCAATATTAATGTTGACTAAGATTCCACCTTGGTAAAGATAATGCGTGAACCTCACTGACTGGGTTGAAATAGGCTAAGGTGTGAAATAGGAAAGTGTATGTAACTATTTTCTGTTGTGCTGCTAGAATCTTCCTACCTTATTTGGAACCCATCATCTTCACTAGTAAAAAAAAGAAACACATTGTTGTCCTGTGTCGGAGTTTGAAGTCCCAGAAATCAGTTTGTGACATGGAGGTTATTGTGCAAAGGGGTATTAGTCTGTGCTTTTGGTAAGCGGTGCCCATGACAGCCTTCATTCTCATCACCACGCTCTTGTCATGTGACCATCATGGCAGGTCAGGCAGCCAATGAGAAAGATTGGGTGCTGTCAGGTGACCAACGCATCGTGTCCCTCATTGTCTGGTGATTCTCCTGGGTGGGAGCTTTCTGTGGGGGCACATGCAATGCCGAGATTGCTACCGTCGTGTCTGCTTCCGTATGTGCACCCTCATGCCCACACCGAGACTTCCTGTCCCCAACCTTCCCATCAGCCTCCTTGCCAGTCCTCTGACCACCAGCCAAGCCACTCAGTGCTGTTTGTGTTTATGTTAATGTCTTGCCAAGTCATGTAGCTAAGTTAGTGTAGATCACAGAATACATTTGAGAAAAACTTGGTATCTTAAGAGCTTAAGACGTCATTGCGATGCTTTTAACTAGGTTGTCAATTTGAAAGACACAAATAGTTTGCAAAATAATATAATAAATGCTTAAAAACATCATGAAATATATAAATATTTAAGATTAAAGCATTCATGTAAGGCAAGATATTCATTCTCATTAGGAAGAAACGCATTGAAATCTCTTTTCTCTGAATTTCCCAATGATGGGAAAAGAATTCCTCAGATATGTGGTTCATCAGCATTAATTTCTCTAGAAAATCCTTGTGAACAGCATGCAATTCTGAACCTGTAAACATATGCGTATCATTTTTTCCATAAATTAGTAGACATAGCCCCTAAGAAATGAATTTTTTTAAATGTAAACTACTCATGTATTCCTATTGGAAAAACAACAGGGATGGGCGTGTGGAACCCCTTATTCCAAAAAGACGCCTTCAAACTACATTTCAAAAACCAAATAAGCCAGTAAAGCCTGGGGAGGTTTTATTTACCACTGTTTTGGGAAGAGAGTTTGTGATTTTCAGTACAACACCTGACAAATGCTCTCCAGGTTGCGGTTGTGGCCCTGCGTCAGGCTTCATGGTGGTTTCCACAGCAGGGCCACTGTTTACGTTAGAACAAGAACTTCTGCTTTATCGCTTTTCCTGGTAGCGATAAAGAAACACGTTATTTTATGAAATAAATTTATAATTCAGCAATATTCAATGGAAGGAGTTTACATAAAGACACTCAAAATAATATTTCTTTTGCTCAATGTTTAGAATGTAAATAATCAAGAATCCTTGTGGTACTAAAATATTCTCACATATACAAGAAATCGCAGCTTTTCTTGGAAACACCTGCCGTCTCATTGGACACCTCTGGTTATTTCGTTAGAAATAGTGGAGCAAGTCTGGTCCATCCAGGTCTTTGTTCTGCTGAGTGACTTTACAAACAAGACAGTCCTTTGTATGGATTCCAGACGTATACCTCAATGCTTTCTTTCAAGAATACCAGACCCTGATAATAACCTTAATGGACATTATAAGTTTTCCTTTGGATATAGAGTGGATAGCAGGCAGCTTTGTAGAGAGGGAGTGGAGACAATATTTTTAACCTTAAATTTTCTAGTTTTTCTTGAATGTGGTTCCCAAAGGGAAACATACATATCACAACAAAGCAGGCGAAAACAAACAAACAAACAAACAAACAAAAAATTCACACACAGAAAGATTTAATTGCAGGGTATTCACCACTGCCTCCAGGTATGTTTGCAATAGAGTATTAATGATTGGGTAAGAGACATGGGCAAGAAATACTCACTGTTGCCTAAGGAGCAATAAAGGTCATGGAAACCTGCCTTTATCCAGCTGGGGGAATCACCAGTGGGTGCGTTTTTATGCACTTGCATCCATCTTTACGCATTGCTATGTAGACATGTATTACAAGATCGCAGAAATGATATAGTGCAGGAGAGGTGAGACCTTGGAACCAGAAGAATGGACGTTAGGGTCTCAGGGCCCTGAATGGACTGAAGTCCAGTTTTCTGCTAGTTTTGGGCGTTTCCTGGGATGCGATTTGTGCTGTTACTGACACACACACCCTGTGCTTCAGGACGCTGTTTTCTTCATCTAAAACTCGAGACATACTCTGCGTTAATAGATATAATCCTCTGCTGTATGACTGATCTTCAGACTTTAGAACCTGACTCACAAATGTTTCTTTCTCCTTCCTCACTGTATGGCGGAAGCCAAATATCTGTAAGTCCTTAAACCATTCTTCAAAGGACAGGACGTAGTACAAGCTGCAACATTGGGTCTGATTCCTCGTCCCCAGGGACTTGGTGCCCAGTGCTGGGGGTACTGGCAGCTTTGACCTCTCAGCCCCTGCAGAGTTTGCTGTAACTCCCAAGATGAGGCCTGTTCCCAAAGCAGTTCACGTCTGCTCTGCCTCAATGTGGAAACAGAGGCGTGGCTATCCTGCCCCGTGGGGGGATTTCAAAAGGCTGTTATAGTTCCAGAATTTCCCATGGGGCTGCTCACAGTTATTGGACCTGAATCCTAGCTTGACTTCTGCTGCTGCCTCCAGGGTACCTGAACCCCAGAGAGTTACAGCTGTGGTTAATAAGTGTGGTGCCCCTACGTGCCAAAGAGATGGGCCACAGCTTGGGTGATGTTACATTTTTAGCCAACATCGGTACATTATTATTATTTGAGTAGAAGGAGTGGTGACATAGGCTCAGATCTTAGTTTGGCCACATTCTAGGTGCCATTACTGTTAAGTAATGATTATGATTAGTAATGCCTGTCATTTACAAGGATGTTCACTCTTGGGGTTGTACATTCTGTAGGTTTGGACAAATGTAACATGGCATATGTTGCCATATAGTATCTACAGAGTTCTTTCACTGCCCTGAAAATCCTTGCAATTTCCCTGTTCATCCCTTCCCTGTGCCTTCAAACTCCTGGCAACCATTGATCTGTTTACTGTCCCCATAGTTGTGCCTTTCCCAGAATGTCACAGATTTGGAATCATACAGTACACAGCCTTTTCAGATTGGCTTCCCTCACTCAGTCATATGCATTTCAGGTTCCTGCTCCTTTCCTGTCTTGATAGCTCATTTTTTTAGCATTGAAAAATATTTTATTGTCTGGATGTTTATCTTTAAATGGTGTGGCACATGTGAAATAATGATATAATTAAAAGGTAATAAAGGATCCTAGCAAAACCCAGAAAATCCACTCTTAACAAAAACATAACCCATGAGGGGAAAAAAAAAAAAATTAAACCTCTCTGATTGATTTATTCTAGAGATTAAGTTTAAATAATTTCATTTAATAAAACAGGAACTACAAAGATGAGAAAACACAACTACTGAAATCAGAGAACACAAAGCTAAGGAAACAAGATCAAAGCAGCATCATTATAGAACTCGTAAGTCAATTAATTAGAAAAAACAGACCGCGTAATATATGCAGCTGATGATTGAATTATTAATAAATGGGAAAAGTTTGGGGCCATCACGGTGAATGCAGAGAAAAAGCCAAATAAATCAGAGCATGGATAGGAAAGGTCGAGGGTTGACTTGTAGAAGAGTGTAAAATTATTTTCCTAAAATAAAGAACCAAATAAATATTTCAGTTTGGTTATGCAAAGATTAACATTGAAGGAAAACCATGGTTATGAAAATTCCATACAGAATTACAAACTCCAAAACATATCTCAGTATTTCGAGAATAAAAATATATCAGGCCTCCCTGATATGTGCCCACATTTGGGGAGGGAGGAATCAGCTGGGGCTCAGACTGCTACCGTGTTGCTTTCAATGTGATTAAAAGTTGAAATTTGGCAAGTTCTGGGAAGTGTTTTTGAAGTGAGCGGCCTGCCCGCCGCTCCCCTCCCCACCCCACCGCTGGGGCACCCCGAGCAGGGCATCCTGATCGGGGACGGACGCCGCGGGTGGGGACCGCGCCTGTGGGTGCAGTGAAGCAGCGGTTCAGCCCCGACAGGCGAGGTGTGGTACCTGCCCGCCCCACCCCAGTCGGAACAACTTAACTCTTGTAAATCACAATAAAGAGCGCGATAAGCGGAAGGTGAATGTGAGCCTCCCGCAGGACAGTGACACAGAGCCGTGTTCAGACGCCCGCGCGAGACTCGCGGGGCTGCGTTGGAAGGAGCTGCGCTGACAGGTGGAAAGGGGGCCAGAGACCCGAGCCGTAAGCTAGTCAAGGACCGGGGGCAGGAACTAGGAGACGGAGGTGGGTGCGAGAAGTGGGTTAATCCAGGAGGTTCTTGGAGCTGATGCGAAAAGAGTCTTGATGATTAATGGCTCAGGTGTGTGGAAGGAGAGAGGGAATAGAATAGTCCCCAAGATGTTAGCATAGATCACCGGGCAGTGAGGTGGTTATGAAACTTGTTAGTATGGTTGGCAACAGTGGATCAGGTTTGGAAAGGAGACAACACAGACTATTGCGCAACTTCAGTCTGAGACGCGCGAGCCTGTGTGATCGGCAGGTGGACGGGGACGTGCGGCCCGGGAGAGACCGGAGCTGTGCACGGGGCGCAGCGACCGCCTTGTGCACACGCAGCGCGGAGGCTGCGAGGGAGCGGGCGGTTCGGGGCGTGATGTATGTCTGGTGTGTACACACATACATATGTAAATATAAATAGAAATATGGTGCCAAAAATGTACACACGTTTTAAGAAAGGAAAAAACTGTATTAAAATTGCAATACAGTGAATGACACTAGCATTCATTCATTAACACCATCTTTTGAGTGACGTCATACTACACATTGCTACCGTAATTCAATTCAACTTTGAAAAGTAATGCATAGATCACACCTCTTAAAATGTGTACATTTTTTTGGCACTATATATATATATATATGTGTGTGTGTGTGTGTGTGTGTGAGTGAGTGTGTACATATATATGTATATGTATATATGGAGAGAGAGAGAGAGAGAGACAGACAGACAAACTGGGGCATAAGTCTGGTGACTGTAAATTCTTGACACACAGTTGGCAGAAGAGAGTCCCACAAGGTAAATGAAGGACGCAGGCCTGGCGAAGCTGGAGGCAGCCAGGCTGTTGGTTGTCCTGGAAGCCGAGGGAGAGAATGGCTTTGAACGTTGGAGCAATTAAGAGAGCTCAGTGATGATCCCGGTGAGAGCAATTTCTGCGAAATGGTGGAGACAGAGCCAGGCTGCAGTTGGTTCATAACTGTGTGAAATGAACACGAAGACACTGAATGTTAACAATATTTAAGGAGTTTGGTTTTAGAGATAAAAGTAAAGACAGCTTTTGGAGTAGGAGCGGGAACTGAATGTAGTTCAGAAAAGGGTTTTCTTTTTTTTTTCTCTCTCTCTGTTCTTTTCTTTCAAGAAGAGATACAATGGAGTTGGTTTAAAACTCGATTGAAAGGATCCATACAAAGGGAGAGGGAAGAAATGGAAATTAAAGAGAATAGGGTATAATAAATTATCGTCTGCCATAAAACACTGTATCCTACTTTCAACTAGTATGATTGGAACTACATCTTACATAGTTGGCAAATATAGGATTCCTATAAGAAAAGCTGAACAATTAAATGTATTAATGTTTTTTTAAATCCCATAGAAATATTCTAAGGCATGAGAGTCCATTTTTTTAATATGTGCAATCACATGACATAGAAATAGGAAATAAATTGTAAAACGACAATGGTAAAGAATTATGTTACATTGTTGGTCTTCAAGGTAATAGCATTGAAAAATGATATAGTTTTAGGTTGTAATTACAATTTCATTACAGTTGTAATTATAACAGTCCCCAGTTGGGACTGAAACAACTAAGACATTGGATAGTTTTTTTTTGTTGTTTTTTTTTTTTAAGTCTGAAACCTCCCAGGTATCGTTTAAATTTCCAAAAGAGATAGACTGTTTCTCAGCCAGGGAATATAAGTTTCAGCAGGAGCACTCGGACGAGTCTGCAGCTTGCTGATAAGAAGTTCCACAGGGCAGCACACTGCAAGTGGTTCCAGGGAATGTGAATGGCTTAAACGGAACACAATATCGAATCTCGAGATATGTCAGCACAGCATAAGAAAATTATTTTAGAATGTATATGCAGAGGGTTTTAGGAACTCAGGTTGGTGTAATAGGGGAACTAACAAAATTCGGGAATGTAGGATAAGGTTCAAGTATCTTAAAGTGGTTCCTCTATTGTCCAAATATTACCATTGTTGTAAAATAACTTGAAGCAGTAACGTGACTGTGAAATTGAAAGTGAAATCTAGTCTTTCCTTTTTATAAAGTAAATATATTCAGTAAGGTCTATTTAACAACGTGAGGAGTGAGTTCTTGGGGAAAGGAAGATGTTTGGGTTACAGAGAAGATGGTGTTATTGAAACCATTCTAGTTTTAAATTGCAATTACTCAACTGGCACATGTAATCTACATTTGTTCATGGCTTCCTGGGTGGACGTGTAAACAACACTTGAGTAGAATGCAGTCTTGACCTATTTAAATGTCCGGGATGACTAATAGTTGAGAGATGCTTCAACTAAGTCTCAGGAATTTACTCTGGATACTAAGCTGCTGAAATGTAGACGGGTCTAGAAATAGTAGCTTTGTGAAGGAAGGTGGCTGATTATTAGTTATTATCAGGGTAAAATCTATCTCACTTTCCCATTCTTCACATTTATATCCAAGTGTATATACCTACATGAAAAGATATTCTATGTTATTTCTGAAAATGCTAGTTTTAAGACCTAATTTGTGAACACAGACATACAAATTTTACTTGTTAAATGACGTCATCGGGAATGGGGGAGTACGGGCCTGTGAAAATTCTCTCCTTCGTAAAAGGCTTGAGGACACTGGCAAAGGCTGACAGAACTATTTCAGATATCTGAAAATTGAGCAAAAGCTTGCTGTATGTGGGGAATTTTTGTTTTTCGAAAAGAACACATGAATTTCTGTAAAAACTGAGTTTTACAGCATTTTAACTTGATTTATTCCCACTCCCCACCCCCAGCAAAGGTTCTGCAATTATAATGAAATTCAGGAAACTGCCTGAAGGCTCCCTTGAAAACTCTCTGTCCAGGTGTCAATCATTTGACCTGACAGCTTCCCCCAGTGTGAAGAGCCTTTCCTTCAAGAGCATTGTTCCAGACAAGTAACAGCAATGGTTCAACACTGCAGCTGCCTGACCCTAAGGTAACAGCTGGGAGCACAGACAAAGCCAACGTAGAACTTAAAAGGAAACGCTAAGGGATGGGATGTCAGTGGGTATTTGGAAAGTTCTGGCACCTACCTGGGAATCTGCGGCCATGTGCACGCTCAAGGCTGTGCACTTCCTCAGGGGTGACCTGAGAGTACCCCGACCTCTCATCTCTGGCTGAACTTGAGGGCTGCACAAGTGGCGGGTGATGGCCAAGGGCACAGACTAGATTGGAAGACAAAGCTGATAGACAGACCAAATGGAAGTTTTATAATGATAGAAGGCTCAATCATTCACATAGATATAACAAACATATGTGCAGCACTGAGAGGGAAATGTATCGTTACAAACAACTCTACTACAAATAAGGAAGAGCTCAAATCAATAAGAGAACCTTCCATCTTAAGAAACTAGAAAAGAAGAACCACCAAAAACCAAAACAAGTAGAAGGAGGGTTAGAAGTGCAAATTCTGAGGCCGCACCCCAGACCGCTGACCTCAGCCTCTCAGGTTGGGGGTGGGCTCAGCAACTTGTGTGTTAGCAAGCCCTCCTGGTGACGCTGTCACCTACACATGAGAAGCCTATTCTAAAGGGACAATGTCAGTTGTTTTAGCAGACTTAACTCATTCCACCCTTAGCATAGCACTGTGAATGGGGCAACAGGTGTTTTAGAGTTTTCAATATGTAAATGAGGAACTGAGCTCTGTGTCTTGGTGATGTGCCCAGATGGACGGGCTGGGATTTGGGCTGAAACTGTATCTCCTGGGCGGTTGTCCTCTGGTTGTGAATCAAGGGCTTCTAGGCAGATGCTGCACAACTCTCACTGACCGTGGCACAGTCCCTTCATCACCCAGTGTCCCACATGTCCTGGGTCATTCTGTAAATTCTTTTTTTTTTTTTTTTCATTCTGTAAATTCTGGATGCATGAGTTTTAGTCTAATAAGTTTGTTTCCTCGGGAAAGGAACTGATACATGGCAGATTCATAGATACCTGTAAGATATTAAATTACTACATTGGAGATATTGAATTTTGATTAGAAACTGCAAACCTTCCTAAATAAGTTCCTATTATTACTTTTCCTTGTGATTGCATGTATTAGCATAGCAGTTTTAAACAAACTCAACACTCAGTTGCTTAAAAAACACAGATCTTTTTCTTTTACTCTCAAGGCAGGGTCCAGAAGAAGGTATTCAGGCTATAGATTTACTCTCTGGGTTCAATGCAGTTTCTCTAAAAACTCTCAGCAACTTCCAGCCAGTAGAAGGAGGAAGAGGCAGGTCACATATGTACATTCCTTTATTATTATTCTGTTTCAATTCCATTGTCACATGGCCACACCCAGTTGCCACACAGACCAGGAAAATGTGGGTATGTCTTTAGCTCAAACTGAGAGGGGTGGATGCTAGTGGAAATGCAGCAGTAGAAACACACAGCTTGTATTTCTAGTTTAAATTAATTGTCTCACTGCAATTCCATACCTGCCTCTTTTCCCCCCATGCCAATAGAAGTCAGTGTTATGCTTGTGTACTGCCTCACAGCTCCCTTCCCAGGATTCAAGGGACTGAAAAAAATCATAAGTTCCGACTTGCAAAGAAGAACAGAAATTCTTTAATCCATCTGCCTCATCATAGGTGAAAATACTCACTGACAAGCGGGAGGGGACATGGATGAAGTTTAGTCAGTTGACAGCAGAGGTGGGTTCACGTCTCTGTCACCTGCCTTCCAGGACTGTGTTTTTTTCTGCTGCCCATGACGCCATTTCAGAAATAAGGCTTTCAGAATGTTCAAAAATGTTCTATGGAGTCTTTGTGTGTGTGTGTGTGTGATGAGAGCAGATAAGGGAAGTAATTGTAAAACATAGTGTATAAGGGGATTAAAGGCCATCGATTTCAGAAAATAAAGCAGAGCGCGTGGTTTAATATACTCTGCAGTTCATGTGGAAGCCCTTGGAAGCGATTCTCCGTCCCACTACATCTTCAGGGAAAAGTTCACAGTGCCTGTTGAAAAGGTCACTTGTACAATTGTTGCACTGTTTTGGCTGAATCGAGAAGACATTTTTAGCAGTGACACTGCACCTCACAGTTTCATGTGCTCACACAATTAGATGGTAATTAACGTAAATTATAATTTCTGTGTTGGTTTTTCTCTTTGCCTAAAATGCTCCTTTTTGTAGCAGAAACATTGCCATCTAGTCCAAAGCTCCACAATCTTTCTATTGGATTTTAGCAGTTGTTCCCTCACTGGTCTTGCTTTTCCTTGGCTTTTCATGGTCTGTTCTCCCAGGTTATCTGTCATGATTGTATAAACAAGGAAATCACAGGATGTACTCGTATATGCCCCCTTTGCTGGAAATCCTCCAGCACCTTTTCCTCTATCTGGGAAAGGAAGGAGACTTATCCCACATTGTGACCTTAGTTTTCCACCCACGATAACTGAAGTGTATCCACACAAAGACAGGTATGTGAATGTTCACAGCAACCTTAGGATTAAAGCTCCCAAATGGATACAACGCAAACATCCATCAACTAGTGAAAAGAAACATTATGGCCTATTCATAAAGCGTAATGTTACTCAGCAATAAAAATAAACTATGATTCGTGCTATAGCTAAGATGTATCTCAAACACCTCTTGGCAGGTGAAAGAAACCAGACACAGCATATGATTCAAGTTACAGGAAGTTCTGAAAAGGCGAAGCTATAATGACAGAGAGCAGATAAGAGGTTTCAAGGGGGCCGGTGTGGGGGCGGGGCTAATGGAAGAGGCACAGGGAGGAACTTTTTGGGGTCATGGAAATCTTCTAAGACACTATTTTAGCGGTGGTGACATACCCGCATACGTTTACAAACTCACTGAAATGTACACTTCAAATGGTTAATTTTGTTGTACTCTACGTCACTGAATCTGATGAAAGGGGAGCCCTCCCTCCCCTGCCAGCACTTCTCCTACCTGGTGCTGGACCCTCTGCACGGCACCTGCGCTGAGACCCCGGCTCTCACCATCTCAGTTTCTCCTGTGGAAACAGCCTGTTCTCTGCGCGTCTGGGCAGACTTCAGCTGTCTCCTCAATTCTCTTCACTCCTTCTAGTCTCAGCACTGAGCAGAAACTGCTGTCCCTGTTTGACTTCACGTACACAGCTTGTCTTTGGGCCACACGCGTTACACTGCGAGCGTCCAGGCAACAGGGTGGCTGAATCTCCCTTATCCTCAGTAAAGAAGCCAGACACAGAGGACCTGTATGGGGAGCCTTACGTTGGTGGCATTCTGGACAAGACAAAGTACAGGGATGGCAACCAGACCAGGGCCTGCCAGGGGCTGGGATGAAGGGAGAGGAGGGCTGCACGCACGAGGGGACTTTTGTGTGTTGGTAGTTCCGTGACTACTTGTATTTGTCAAAACTCATCAAGATTTACCGCTGAATTTTATTTCATGTACAATAAATGGTGATTTTTTTTTTAATGTAAGTGCTCAGTGAGTACTTTTTAAAGTAGGGCTTAATGAGCCTTACTTACATGTGTAGCTTTGTAACCATTCTTAAAATGTACGACTTTGAAATGACCTTCACCTGCATGCATTTTCAGATGATTTAAGACGGTCACTATCACAAAGGTCACTTACCGTCGGCTTAGAAAATGATGGTGGTGCCAGAGCCAGGTTCTGCCAAAGAGGCACCATCTGTGCACGAGTGTCCTCCGTCCTGTGCTCTGAAGCACTGTCCTCACAGTGGTCGCTTCAGGCTGCCGGCATCACAGAAAATGGGGCAGATCACTTAAAAATCCGCGTTCTCAGGCTGTTGCTCAGCGATAAAACCCCAGTCGCTGATGGGCTCTAGATCTCTGCATGTTAAACGAGCATCCCCAGTTCCCTGAGGATCATGAACGTTTGAAAACCACTGGGCTGGGCAAAGTCTGTAAGTAGTAGTCTAGTTACTAAAGTTACGCTTTAGTGGCCACACGACGTAGATCCTGGTAGGAAGAGAGAATGGAAGGGACACCTACGAGTCAGGTTCTCTGCGCCCTGTGGGCCGGCTCTGCTCTGGCACCAGTTAGCTATGTGACCTCAGTGAACTGACTTATCGTCTCTGTACGGCATCGTGGCCACTTCTGAGGATCAAAGCCGAGTTCTGTGAACATCTCTAATCGCCTTTGTGACTATTATTTTCACACTCGTAGGTCAAAAACTGTCTACCAACTCTGAAAGCTAAGTCACACAAGTATTTTACTATGATTTTCTGTAGTAAATGAAAAATAACATAAACTGTCATTATATCAATACTTTGAGGCAATGTTGAAATAATAACAGTAACCTCAGTCCTCTTTAAACTCTAAGTTTTGGGGGTTTGTTTGTTTTTCGTTTAAATCATCTCAATCATTATTGCCACTCTTGTTAAAAATTGTTCTTAGGGATAATCAAATAATCTTAATTTGAATTTATTTTAAAAATTTTGTTCTGGAAGGTGACATTTCAGAGGGGCGATACATTGATACATCTGGAAATTATTTAAATGTGCTCTAGAAGTGTGTTACAGGTTAACTTGAAGTAGTGACATCTAGTGTCCACTTGGCTAAAATGCAGAAGAACTGCAGGAAAAAAACAGCAATCTAGACAAGAGCTATTTTACCGTGGAATCATAATACAATTTTGAGGAGAAATCAAGTTCTTCATATTGTTTCTTTTGGGATATAATTTGTCTGTTGTATTTTGCAATTGAATAAAAAAGTTACACTCAGTTTACTTTATCCCTTATATTTCATATTGAAATTCCAACATTTGTTTCCTACAAAATTTAACGGGCTCGGTCATTCAAAATTTTGTTTTATTCTGTTCCATCCAGTTCACCCCCTCCCTACTGATCAGAATGAACTTCCCAGAACGTTTATTCTATTTGCTCATCTATGAACGGCCTGTGTACTCACCTGGCACATGTGGTGAGCATCACAGACCCTTCCCAGCAGTCGTCTGCTTTCCCGCCCCACCCCTTCTGTCTGCAGACCTAGGAGAAGTAGAACTGAACCCAATATGTCCTGTTTGGATATTTGTTTCCAACTCTGGCTTTGAGCAGGTCCTGTTAGTGCCCACATGGATATTTTGTTTAACCCGTACAAGGGACACACCTGAAATTATTAACCCCCATTCTGTTTCTCTCACAAAAGATAGTATCTCATCTTTGCATTAAAATATGCAGGTGTATTCCTGCTTTTTGAAAGCTCATGTAACATGACTTCATTTTGACCTTGGTTGGGAATACAGGGATGTGGAGAGCCAACTTAGGTTATATGTGGATTTGTGAGTGTGTGTGGGAGGGGTGGGGTGGGAGACGGTCAGTGTCCCTAACTCCTGAGTTGTTCAAGGGTCAAATACATTTCAAAAACCTGAAAGAGGTGTACCGTCTTTCATCTAGCAAACAACTTGAAAGATTTTATTATGGAGAGAAAAAATAAACATATATGTATTCTTATTATTTGTGGTTATGTTCTATAAAGTTGTCACAAACACAGAATGAGTGAGTGTGAACTGATGCTCCTAGGGGAAATCTGGGGTTTAGTTCCTACGAGCCTCTGCTCCCAGCATTTTCATCACATAATATATGATTTTGCTTTATGTGTGTTTCCATCATTTAATATGTATTGTTGATTTATTAACATTGAACTCATAGCTAATACCCTGCAATTCACGTCTGAACACAGCTTACGTATCATGTACTTTCTCTGTGAGGATGTCACAGCCCCTTGCAATTAGGGTCACCAGGCAGCACATCAAATAGGCTTAGGGTCATTTGAAACAGTGAAATTGCCAAGAAACAGCACAAAATTGAGAAAAAAAAACTTAGAGAATTTGTTGACCCAATAAAACCATAAAACTAGCTTCTTTTCCTAGGAGATCTCATTTATTCTTCCCTCTCTGACACTCAGAGAGATTACAAACATTGTGCAAACAGCCAAATAGCAGAGCCAGCAGCAATCCAGGACATCTGGCTCTGAAGCATAGATCCACCTTGGAATCTTGGGACAAGTAGAAACTTGACAGACATGCAGAAGAAAACACAAATGAATTAACCTCATTTGCTAAAAGGAGATTACATGAAATGCTGTATAGAATACCAGCATATTTGTACCTGAAACATATTGGCAAGAAAACTGTTACATCTGTCTAAATGTTTCAATCTTTGATGTGTTCTACATTGAAACAATTTCATCCACAATTTTTTATACTCCGAAAATTTACCTAAGAGATTGGTGATCTGTTTGGATTAGCATGTGCTCAGTTCTCTAGGATATTGCAGGGTCCGTAGATATGTATTTCATTCATTGTCCCTTCTCCGATGTGACAAACTGACTGCCATCGTATTGATTAGAATATCTCCGTCCCTGGAATCTCCTTCAGAGATTCCATCCTCTTATATTCTTTAAAGTCCCTTAATGTCCACAGAATGACATCGCTTGTACTCAGTGCCATCTGGCCCGGGAGACAGGGAAGCGTGTGACACCGGCCGCGGGCAGGTAGCACACACATCCTTCCAGACTGTGAGGTAGGAGAATGCCTCCCCAGCGCAGTCGTGTTACAGGTGACTCCCACACTTTTTCCCTTAGTAGGACATCTATCAAGTTCATTAACGTGTGTGCATTTCTCCTCTTATATAGAAAATGTGAATTTGTTTAAACACTGAACTGTTTAAGTGGTAACAAATCAAAACAGTGAATTCAGCACATCAAGATGTAAAATGAGAAAGTTCAGGTCAGAAAACCGCAGGAGGATGCGGGTAGGTGCTGCCAATCCTTTCAGGAATCAGGAAAGTCACTCGCTGACCCTGCACTGTTTTCCCTTCATAAACCTGCTGACTTGGCTTTTTGTTGAGTCTTTCTTCTCTGGCTGCAAACCCAACCTTGGTTTGGAAACAGAAGTGCTGTTGAGACAGCTCGTATCAGGAGAGTGCGGCGGCTGTTCTCCCCACGCGCTGACTGACCTCCCTCCCGGCACGGATGGGCCTGTGACCCGCGGCTGCAAGTGCCCTCCGGCTGCTGCCCCCTCGTAAGCGCCATCAAATGGCAGAAGAAGCCAACCGCTGGCCTGTCGGTTATTCCGCTGCAGTTTCCTCTGAGTCTGATGCTCAGCCAGTTTCTTCTGCAAGTAGTGATGTGAGGAACGCACATGAGTAATTCTGTCTGGAGGCGGAAACAATGAGGACGGCTTTTTACTCTTTGCCTCTACTTGGTCAGAGGTGAGTTTCTCTGAGACTTTTCCCGAGGAGCCGGTGTGGCGCAGCTGTGATGGTCCAGACTGTGTCACCCGCTCTGGGGTGTAAACGAGGCCGGGCTGCCTCGTCCCCGTATTTGGAAACTGTCACTTCAAGTGTGCCATGAAGCCTGGCAGCAGCTTAATGTGCGGAGGCCTCAGGTTTCCAGGTACTGGGGGCACGTCTTCCTGGTGCCGTTGAAAGGACCCCCTTTCATAAAACCGGCATCTTACCAACGTGCTTGGGGACTGTTTCTCCTACTCCTGTTTATGGGTTGATTCCTTAGTTACACACTTCCATAGGTTTTAGCTCAGAACTTGGTGACCTTTGCTCCAAGGTCATAGCCAGCCCTTGGGAGGGCGCCAGAGGAAGTCAGGTCACCGGGCACATGTCTCTCCCCGTAGCCCTCGCGGGGCTCACACAGCTCGGCCAAGAGGCTGGGCGGTTCCACTGTGTGCCTTGGGGACGGTGCAGAATGGAGAGGGTGGACAGGCCTGCAGCTGGAGGGGCTCCTGGAAGGGACCCAGTCCTTGGGAAGAATACTCGGAACCCAAACAGGGAGGAATACAGGTCACCAAGTCTGGGCAGCACGTGACAGCTGATATTCTCCCAGAGGGCGTTTTCCCCTTCAGTCATGGAAAAGCCCTGGAAAGCAGGACGGGTGTCTGCCAACAGGAAAGGCGGGGCCTCTGGTCTGTGAGTGTAGGTCCACGGGGCCCTGCGAGGAGGCCCAGTAGCTTTTACGGTTCATCTGTCACTGCATTTGGCCTGTTCAGACTAAAATCCCTTCCTTTCTTCTTGTGCTGTCACTCCTTTGCTTAAAAGCCCAGGCGGTGGGGGCTGACCCCGCCGCCCCCAGCGGAATTCACAAAGGTTTGGGGAACCTGGGTTGAGACATAGGCTGCTCAAGCATTGCTTGTTCCCAAATATAATGACTAAATTAGGCACCGCCCTAATGAATAAAGGAAATTCTCCTGGGAATTAGGGATACCCCCAACCCCATCATTAACCTTGTATGATTTTAGACAAAACAGTTAACCTCTGTTGTCTCAGACTTAGAAACACATGATGTGGAAGATCCAGTCCAAAGAGAATAGGACAACTCATTCTTGTAAAATACAAAAACATAAAATTTCACCTTTAAATAATACAACTTACTGTTCTGAATAAGTGGCCTCACTTTGCCCAAACTCCGTGCCATCCTCTAAGAATTTTGGAAAGATTATCCGGTCCTCTTTCTCCAAAGCCAGGAGCCCTGGGAAGTTGTTGCGCCCGGTTGCAGGCGCCTGTCCTGGGAGCAGCCGCAGCTTTGCACACGCACAGCAGCAAGCTGTGTGGGCTCCAGGGCGTAAGGGACTTAATGAGGTCTACACCTAGGGTGCCCGCTTCTCTGGAAAGCCTCACGTCTCGGCTGCTCCTTCTGGGCATGGAGCCCTTAGTTAGGAGTTGGATGTGGCGCGTGGCTAAGCGCTTTACCTGTGACCGCCTCCCAGTCTTCCCTGCGAGGCCCACGGCACCAGTGGCGTCATAACACCTCCTTCTGCTCTTTACTTTTCCCTGTTTCTTTCTTCGCATCTGAACAGGAAATAAAACTGTAGCACAAAAAATCAATCAAATATTATTTGCATTCTGGGATCCTCATTACCAGCACCAACTCATTGCTTCCTTCACAAGAGTGCGTCCCTGCCCCCCACTTTCCCCATCAGATTTATCAGGCCATTGTTATGTCATAATTTCTGGACCTTTGGACAGTCAAGTTGAAAAAAATTGTTCTTTCCTTCCCATCTGCATGGCACTGTGTTCTTATGTCTTTGTGCCTTGGGTTCTGAATCTGCATGAGACAGTTTCTTAAGGGTGTATTTGATTCACTTATCTTGATAGTTCACTTCCCTGGACACTGAAGATTAATACAGGCACAAAAATCTTAATTTTTTGTTTTTATTTTTATTTGTAATGAGAGTTCAAAATTGTGGATCAATACCATGTTTCTCTGAAAATAAAACCTAGCCAAACCATCAGCTCTAATGTGTCATTTGGAGCAAAAAATAATATCAGACCCAGTCTTATTTTAATAAAATAAGCTTATATTATTAAAATAAGCTTTAATATAATATGCTTATATTAAAATAAGACTGGGTCTTATATAATATGAGATGATATAATATGCTATGATATGATACCAGGTCTTGCATAATTTTATATAAGACCACGTCTTATATTACTTTTTGCTTTAAAAGATGCATTAGAGCTGATGGTCTGGCTAGGTCTTATTTTCGGGGAAACACAGTAGGAACATAGAAACAAGACGAGGGTTTAGTACGTAAGGAGTACACCAGTAGACTGGAGGTGAGAATTCATGTAGGTAGGGAATTAAATTGTATTTGGGTCTACAAATTAGGGTTTTAAATGTCAAAATAAAGACTTTTTAAGCCAGTGCACTAATCTCTAGAATTTATACTATTGCAGGCAACTCAACAAATTACAAATAATTGTTTTGCTGCAGTGAATAAAAAAGTAATAACATGGTCCTCCAAGTAATTTAGTAATTACTTCACATTTATTTTTGGTGTAGATGAAATAATTATGGAACATTGGGAAGACAAGCTGTGATTTAATTTTTTGCATCTATTTTCTTACAGTGTTTTAATGTTAGATTGTTGTAGGTGTTACTGACATGCTTGGAAAGGTTTGCACTCAGGGGAGTTTTGGTGTGTGTGTATGGAGGCATGACCATCACTTTAATCCAGACCTAGAATATGTCCATCCCTTCAAGAAATTCTCGTATACCTCCTGCGATGTATCCCCTCTCTGCACCCCAGGCCCTTGCAACAACTAATCTGATCCCTGTCCTTACAGCTGTGCCTTATCAGGACGTGACATATGGAATCTGACAGACATATGCCATCTTCCCCTTAGCAGGCGTCTGCGGCCAGTCCGTGCTGTACTCTCTACTGCTGACCAATTCCCTGCACAGTGGGCCTCAACCTGCTAATACACTCCAGAGTCTGTACATTCAATTTTTTTCCCTCCATATTTCACGAGTGAGAATAAAATAGTATAAATATGGGCATACAAATCGCTGTGGACCATGTTTTTATTTCCCTTGGGTAAATGTCCAGGAGGAGAATTGCTAATTTCATCAAGAGCTGCCAGACTGTTTTCCAGCATGGCAACCATTTGCATCTCACCAGGAATGGATGAGAGTTCCAGTTCCTCCAAGTCTAACGTGTGTGTATATATATATATATATATATATATATATACACACACACATATATATATGTATGTATGTATATGTATGTATGTATATGTATATATGTATATATACACACACACATGTATGTATATGTATATATGCATGTAGTGATCAAAAAATATGGTGAATGTTTAAATAAAAAAATTATTGCAGTAAAAGACACATTGCCATTAATCCCCCTCAGAATGCTCCCCCTCACTTCGAACACACTTATCACATCGTTCTTGCCACTTTCTGAAGCAGTTCTGGATGTTCTCTTTCGTGAGTGTCTGCTTCATCCTCCATCATGACAATGCTCCGTGTCACACATTGCTTCTGGTACATGGCAATTTCTGTCAAATAACAACATTACAGTGTGTCCTCATCCACCTTATTCACTGGATCTGGTGCTATGTGACTTCTGGCTCTTTCCCAAAGTCAACATGACCATGAAAGGAAAATGTTTTAAATCAATTCAGGACATTGATGCAGCCATGACAGTGCAACTAAAGATACTAAAGAAGACTTCCAGCACTGCTTCAGAAAGTGGCAAGAACTATGGGATATATAGATATAAAGATACAGATATATAGATATATAGATATCTTTACGTATATCTATACACAGATATAGATACAGGTGCATATATATAGATGTAGACATACAGATGGATATATAGATGTATATATATGGATATACATGGATATACGATACAGATAGCTATAGATACAAAAATAACAGTATCTGTCCAGCACCAACACCACATTGTCTCAGTTAGGATATTGTTATTATTATATTACATCTTAAAATGGGGCTATCTTGGCTATTTCAGAGTGTTTACTTTTCCATATAAGTTTTACAATGTGCTTGTCATTTGCTCAAAATGTCTGCTGAACAGTTGATTAGGATTGGGGAAGCATGGACCAACTTGGGGGTCATTGCATTGTGAGCAGAGTCTTCAAATCCATGAAGAAAGTGTATTCTGAATTTATTTCTACCTTATTTAATGTCTCATCAATATTTTGTGATGTTCAGCAGATGACCCTCATATATGCTTATTTACATTTATCTCTATGCACTTCATGTTTTTTGATTATATGGTGTGCATTATTTTTTAGATTCAATATCAAAATGTTTATTACCAGTATATACATAGAACGTGCTCTTTGTTTAAAATCCTGCAACCTCACTAAACTCATTGATTAATTCTAGCACATGTTTTGCAGATCCCTTGGGATTTTCTATATTAAGACAAATAGGTTATTTCTGAATAAAGTCTATTTTATGTATCCTTTTATAACTCAAATACTTTTGTCTGTTTTTCTTTATTTTATTGGCTGAAACATCTGATACAATGTTCAATGGATGTGGTGAGAGTAAACATCCTTGAGACTCCCAGTCTCAGGGGAAACCTTTCAGTCCTTCACTGTTGAATATGATACTAGTGTGGATTTTGTGTGGATACATTGAACAATTTGGGCTCATTTCCTAAGACTTTTATATGAGTGGGTATTGGTTTTATTAAGAACTTTTCAGGATCTATTGAGATGATTATATATATAATAAACTTATGTTGAATTTGTTAATGTGGTGGGAAATATCAGTTAGTTTTTGAATGTTGAAAAAAAGGTCACCCTTCTGGAATAAACTTCCAACTCATCATGATTTAATATCTAGTTTATATATTGCAGGATTTGATTTGGTAATCTTAAGGATTTTGCATATATTCATGAGGGAAATTAACTGAAGTATTTGTTCCTTGTAATATCTTGGTCTGGTTTTGATATAAGTGTAATTCTGGCCTCACAAAATTAGTTGCAAAATGTTCCCTCTACTCCTGTTTTTCTGGAAAAGTTTCTGTAGAATTGGTATTATTTACCCCTAAGTCATTGGTATTAATCACCAGCTAAGCCATCTCTCTAGAGTTTACTTTGAAAGAAGGTTTTTCACTAAAAGTTTTTGGATTTGATAAATACAGGATTATTTGGGTTATTCCTTCTTGAACGAGCTTGGGTAGATTGTGTCTTTACAGGAATTTGTTCATTTGCTTACAATATTCTATTACCGTTTTAATGTCTATAGGGAGCCAAGTCCGACTTACCTTTGAAGCTGATATTGGTAATTTGCATCTCCTACCTTTTTTCCTATTAGACTAACCAGCTTTTGTTTTTATTGACTTCCCTATGGTTTTTCTCATTTGATTTCATTGATTTCTGCTCTTCTTGGCTTTTCTATATCTAGTTTCACAATATAGGAGGTTACACTATCGAGTCAGATTTTCCTTCTTTGTAATTGTGATGTTTAATTTTGTATGTCAGTTTGACTAGCTCCCAGGTGCGCAGGTGTCTGGATAACCATGATTTCTGGGTGTCTGTGAGGGTGTCTCTGGATGCAATCAGCATTTGAATCAGTGTACTCGAAAGTGCTTTGCCCTCTCTGCTGGGGGTGGGCATCCTCAAATTCTGTGAGGTTTGAATAGAACAAAGACACAGGAAGGAAGGAGGCAGGCCTCCTTGCCTGGCTTCCTGACTGGGCCTTGAGCAACTCTTGCCGCCTTCTCCTGGTTCTCAGGCCTTCGGTCCTAGACTGGGTCCCACCTCCAGCTCTCCGTGGCCTGCAGTTCGCAGACGGCAGACCTGGGACTTCTCAGCCTCTGTAGTATGTGAGCCAATTATTTATATGAAGTCTCTTCATACGTTTCTCCCATTGGTTCCATTTATCTAGAGAATGCTGACTAATAATCACACAAGCACTTAATGTTGTAAATTTCCCTCTATGCACTGCATTGTGTACCTAAAAATTGATAATTTGTGTTTTAATTTTTATTCAATTTTATTCAACTCAAAATATTTTCTAGCATACTTTGTGCTGTTTAATTTACAAATAGTTGGTGATATTCCAGATATCTTCCTGTAACTGACTCCTAATTTCATTCTTTTTGGACAAAGACTGTACATGACATATTTCATTTTTCCTATTGTGGTAAAAGGTCAATACACCCTTAAAACAAAGTGTGTGCCCTGCTCTTGTTCAGTAATCATTTCTGAGGGTCAATTAGGAGAAGTGCATTAATGAAATTATTCAGACTGATCTTCTATCTGTTTGTCTGTTAATTACTGAGAGCAGTCTGTTTTCCCCAATTATAATTATAGATCTATCCCTCTCGATTTCTGTTCTATTAGTTTTTGCTTTGATTATTTAAGGCTGTGTTTAGTGCTTTCCATTTAGAATTGCTGTCTTCTCGGTCCTGTTGTCTCCATCCTGACAGAGTACACTCCACACCCCTGACGCGGCCTGTTCTGTTTTGTCTCCTGTTAGTACAGCCACCCCCGCTTTCTTTTGATTAGTGTTCACATGCAGTATTTTTTGTACATTTATTTCTCACATGTCTACATATTTACTATAATGTGAATCTCACACAGGCAGCAAATAATTAGATACCACATTTTCACTCAAACTGACAATCTCTGCCTTTTAACTGATATGCTTTGGCCATTTAAAATTAATGTAATTATTGATATAGTTGGATATAAATCTACTACCTTGCTTGCTGCTTTCAATTCTTCCCATCTCTCTCTTTTTTTAATCCTTTTTTCCCTTTTCCCTGACTTCTGCATATGTACACATTTTTTCATAATTTTATTTTATCTCCTTAACCTCCAAAGTTAAAGGCTGAGGATGATAGACAGACAAAAACTCATCAGGGGAAAGAGGTTGCTATTGGGAGTAAGCGTTATGTCACAGCCTGTCATGACACCATGCAGAAATCCTGATCAGGATATGGGACTTTGCATAATTTATAATAAGTAACCACAGCTGCCAGTCACACCCAATGCTTAGTGAGTGTGATATGTGGCTGACAAGTGAAATTCAACAAACCCTCTGGACCTCATTCTGTTAGAACAGAGTCATAGCTAAGTGAGATGTTAGGAACCAGCTCAAGTCCCAACGCCTATATGAAGCTTTCCCAGATTCTGCTGTGAACACTGACTTTTCTCTACTCTGCGTCTGGAAGTCCAGGCTGTCCATCTGGCCTTGGCACCACCTCTGCTTCTGTCAAGGTGCTTTTGCAGAAGTTACATCGCAACTCACCTACTGCATTGCAGGTACACACACATTCAGTCAAGCATTCTTTTAATTTAATTTATTTTTAATAAAAGCAAGTTCCATGTGGACTTACTGGCCAAAACAAACAAACAAAAAAAAGTGTAGTGATCTTTTCTTTAAACTTTACCTAAATGCTCATGCAATGGGATTTGAGGTGTTTATTGAATGAACAGTTTTATGCATTCAGCAGACACAGGTCCTATACTAGACAAAGAGAAGAATTAAATGGATTACATAACTTCAAGGGATATTTAATCTTTTTGTCTTTCTCCTCTCTCTCTCTGGACAGACAGACAGCCAGACAGGCAGGCAGACAGATGGCAGGTACATAGGTAGGTAGATAGGTAGATAGATAGGTAGATAGTTAATAGATAACTTGAAATCACCAAATGACCGCGAGCTTTTTAGTAGAGGATCACAACATTCCATCAGGGTTGCATCAGTGCTCCTTTAACGTAGTCAGTTTCTCAAATCGTGACACTGTAGGTGCAGATCTCGACTAGAGAACCTGATGAGTGTGTGCACGTGTCAGAGTATCCAGCACATATGTGCAGAGTATTCAGATGAGTCACTGTGCTTCCTCATGTCACATAGTAAAGGAGTGGACAGATGCGAAGTACTAATTCAATGCATCAGATCCTTTTTGATTAGTGCCTCTATGCTGAAGTCAATCATAATACTATATTAAATTAGGTAGGGAAACCTAATGTGTATTATTACATTTCACCATCAAGAAATAGTATGAAAAAGCGAATACTACACAGAAAAAAAGAGGAAAATGTTGTAAAAGTGTTTCCTAACACACTCTTTCTTAGCATTTATACATGAGACAAAATGGAATCTGGAAATAAACATCCCCTATTTCTGGCAATGGGTCTGAAAACCATACGAGAAATATTAAGAGATGTAATTGATGAAATACGAGTGAGGAAAACCTAATCTAACTGGATGTGATAGATATACACACACATTTGCCCTTAACATCCTTCACCTGGTGTGCTTGGTGTTATAAAATTTTTCCTATTAATACATCATGGAGATGAAATATGTGATGGTATGGCTACTATATTTCAACTGAAATGAGAGTTTTAATAAGGATGTAAGACTTGCTTCAATTTTTCAGAGACGTCAGTGGTAATGGTATCTTTTCTCTGCAGAACTCAATATTTTTAATACCTAAGCTCAATATTTTAAAGGCATTTCTCAAATGGATTAAAGTGAAAAGAACACGTAAACATAACTTGACAACTAGAATAAAAACCTAATTTCACAAAAAATAAATTAAAATTTAGAGACTTGATTGGCCCAAAGACACCAAACTACTTATTGTCAGAGCTAAAGAACCACACTGCAAATATAAAGCAGCACAGAATTTAGAGGATGCAAGAGACCATTCTCATGTGTGGTGCAAACAAGTATTTATTGGGGTAGTAAACCTCATGGTTATAAGTGGGCTTTAAAAAAAATCTGCTGTGTAAAGGATTTTCACACAAGTGCTTGATCTACTGGAAATTACTAAAATCCTCTGCCAGTAAACGGACACAAATAGAGCCTTGTCTTTGTTTGCACAATGCAGGGATCAGTACTGCGTCTCAGACTGAGTTTTGCCCGAGGACACCTGCGGAGTAATTGCTTATCCTGGACCTTCTTAAAAACTGGCAGTCTGTGTTGATGATCAGCTGCCATTCTAATGTGGTAGAGATTGTCACCCGCAATTCGTGAAGTGCAGGAAAGTGTCGTTCAGCTTGGAGGAAATATTGCAGCAGGCTCCCCGACACTAGATTCTCATTAACTTTCTCAACTAGCAAGTGCACAGATGTCTGCAGGTTTCTCTCCCATCCTCACTAACAAGTCTTCCTAAGCCCTCTACGAAATGTGCCCATTCCTGGTGCTCAGGCCCGCTCCATCTGCGATCTGTAATGGGCAGTATCAAAGGCGTCCTGTAAGGCGTAAAGATGATCAAATTCCTGCGCTCTAGGTTAGAAGTCAGCAAATTACCAGGCAGTCTTGCTTCCTTTTTTTGTAAATACAGTTTTATTAGAGCACAGCTGAACGCACTCATTGCCTATGGCTGTTTTGTAGCTATAACAACAGAGTTGACTAGTGGGGACAGAGGTGGCCTGGATGCAGAGCTAAACTCCAGGTAATCCGATGCCCTGACGAGGAGTCCATGGACGGCCCACCTGGACAGTGACGTGGAGCAGAAGCATGGCACCGCCCTGGGCACAACAGGGCGGTGCTCCCTTGTCTGGGGACTACCCGAAGACTCTGCCTGGTGGTGCTTGCAGAGTTGTCCAGAGGCAAAGAGCGGCCTTTGTCACAGTGGAGACTCCATGCCAAGTGCCAGGAGCTGTGCTGATTTGCTTCAGTAACGTTCTCTGATGGAATGTTTTGCAGCTGAAGTTGAAACAGTGGCCATTTAAGCTTCCAGTAGCTCACGGTCGTCTCCGTACCTAACGACCTTCTGCCCTAGCCTACGAGGTGGAGAGGCAGAGAGGCCCCCGCACTGCGTTTACTAAATACTGAGGCTGGCGCCCATCTCCACAGGTCCCCAAGGATGAGACGTTCAATCAGCTTGCACTTAGCTTTCCTCTCTCGTAGCCATCACTCCGTGACCGTGACCAAGGCCAGCGCTCTGCCTGCGATGGGTCAAACACTGTGGAAATTACACATGAGGGTCTTCACAGCTGCTCGGAGCCCTGGGGCGTGACCTTGGGCCCAATTCCCGTTTACTGCGTAACCCCTTCAGCTGGAGTCCTCAGTTTGACTTTGAAACCCTGGAACCATGGCATGAATTATACTCACTTCAAGTCCCCAGAGAAACCTACATCCGTGACTAGGGTAACTGCACAGGGTGGAAGAAGATGTGCCTGGGCCTTTCAGGGACACTAGGTACAGTGGTACCTCGGTTTTCTAACGTAATCCGTTCCTGAAGACCATTCAAGTTCTGAAACGTTCGAAAACAGCCGACAGCGAGGCCTCGGGATCTTGAACTCAGCGGAAGCCGTGTGACATGTTTGACTTCTGAGTTGTGTTGGAAAACCGAAGCATTTTCTTCCGGGTTTACAGTGTTTGTAAATCGAAATGTTCGCCAATGGAGATGTTCGAAAACTGAGGTACCACTGTATTTGAAACAAGTTGATATTTATTTCAAACTAGGGAATAACAGCAGTCAGAGCTAAATGGAAAGCTGCCCTAAGTCTATGATCGCAGTGGTCCCAGCAGGATGAAGAAGCATTATGTCCCAGTCACCGCAGGCCTATCGGCGAGGCCACCCCACGCTGTGGGCTACCTGAGTTCCATTGCGCAGCAGGAGGCAGCTCTAACACTCGCTGAGGACCATGAACCTAATGGGGACAACCCCAGAATCCCATCTTTTAACCTGTTTCCTTCCTAGCACAACTCCTGGCACCCGTGCTGTGTTGGTGTTCAGTTACGAAAATGGAGAATACATGAAATCATTCAAACGCAGGGAATTAATACAAGGACTTGTTTCGAGAGGTGTTAGAAAGTGAAAAGGCCTGAAAAAGGGAATCACTGAGATAACCCAAAACAATAACTGCTGGACGTAGCTATCATGGCTAATGTTTAAGGGGAACGTTGGGGCTCCGGAAACCTGAGTGCAAAGGAGAGGCTCGTGCAGACTTGCTGTTCACCCTCCTGTGGGGCGTGGGATGACCCAGTTCTTCCTGCAGCTCCAAGAACATGAAGGAGAAGCCATGATACGGACAGGCAGGTGTCTGGGCTGAGCCCTGAGACCTCCACGGGGTCTCGGACCTGTAAGCTGACCGATTCCAGGATGGTCCAAAGGAGCTGCGTTCCGAAAACAGCTGCTACCATTGGTGCCTGTGGCTCCTCGTGGGACCAGGGTACAGAAACAGGGCTGTGAGAAAGATGGCATCTCCTTCCCTCTGCCTGCCACGTCCTTCCTGTGACAGAACCTAGCAAGGAGCCATCTGAGGAAGTCACGAGGAGATGCGGTTTGCAGCATTCATGCGGCAGCAGCACCTGGAACTCTTGGAGCCCCTCTCCATGGGCACCCAAGTCATGGTTTAGAAGCTGCTCTGGCTGTTTCATGGAGAAAGACCAGGCCACTGAGGGCAACATGGAAGAAAGGAGACCACTCCTGCAACTGCTGCAGTTAGGACTCAGGCGATTTAAGGGAGAAAGCTGGTGGAGAAGGCTGAAACTTTGGAATGTGTTTTATAAAATCATGTAGACAAATGGCCAGCAAGGTTCTAAAACAGAAGCTAAGCTCTGGTCAGCACCCTGCCAACCACCAGACGTGAGAGTGAGGACATCCTAGACCAACTGCCATCAGACACCTCACCGGCTGACCACACTTATGAGCAAACCCACAAGAGATCGGCCCAGCCTTTGCAGACCAGAAGAAGCATCTGATCAACCCACAGAACATACTGATAACTGATACACTGTCTCCATTCAAGACCATGGACCAGAATCCAGGGGTGTGTGTGTGTGTCGTGGGGGTGGAGCAAAGGATTCTGATTAAAGTGCCATTAGATTTACCCAAATTAACAAATGACTGGAGGAGGTTAAAACAAAAAAAGGAAGAGACATCCAATGACCAATATATTTGTGGAGAAAAATTCAGCACCACTCTATAGTAACTAATTGCAGTGAGACGCTGTGTGAGGCTGAAGGGGCGTGGGACATTTACGTTTGCTGAAAGGAATATGCATTCACATAACCTGGTGTGCATTTTGGAAACATACATCAAGGTCTTAAGAAAAATGTAATTTGCACATCTAGGAGCCTATGCTAAGGAAAGAAGCAATGGAATTTCCAAGAGTATAATTACAAGGAGTTCATTCATGTGTTTCTCCATTAGGGAAGTGTCGGAAATGAAATGAAGGCTAGCCAGGAAAGGACAGATTAAATAAAACTTGCCAAATCTACACAACAGAATGCTATTCAATCATTACAATCTTTTTGTTGTAGGAAGTACTTAATAAAATATAAATATGCTTGAGATATATTAAATAAAACAGAGGTTTAAAATAAAACACTGTGCTCAAATGTCAGATGTGTATTATTGCCCCAAATTACCATTCAGAGAGTTGTCTGTCGATTCCATTTAAAAACTCCTCATGTGTGTGCTGCTCTGCCAGTCACGTCAACATTTTCAAGTACCATCTGGGAAAAATGCATTATTATGAACAGTGCAGATTTAGGTGTTTCTGGAGGTTAGGGGACAGAAACACACACACACACACACACACACACAGTGAAAACAAATGTAACAGATTTGTAAGTATTCCTGGTTGTATGACCTCTCATTAAATAGCACTCAATGTCATTGTAAACAAGCCTTTAAAGCCCTCCTTCACAGGCAGAATGGCAGTTGATTGCCCTGAAGAGGTCGTGAGGCCATGAGTGTGTCTACAGTGGAGTGATAGCAAGTAGGTGCTAATGCTACATGAGTGGGTCCTTTTGAGTTCAGATAAAATTTCCAGTGACAGCATCTTATGCATTCAAAAGTTTTATATTTTAACATTTTAATAGGTATGAAGATGATGTATTCTGGAAGACCAAGTTAGGTGACTCAAAAACTATATGTCAAGGTGATGAATGCACAAATGTCAAAAATGCATAAGGAGATATTGAATAAATTGTCTCATGAAACCTCAAGGGTGGAAACATTTAATTTTTATACATTTTTTATTTCATATAATGTGACTTAATTTATGTATGGGTAACTATATTAAACGTTAAATACTGTAAGTAGACACTTGACTATGTCTGCTGTGTGTACATGTTTATGTATTTAAGTTGCCCATCATACTGGTAGTTTTGGATATATTCTTTGGAGGAGGTGGAAGAGGTTGAAAACCAGTGTGTGAGTGGAGATGTGATGGCAGCATCAGGCCCAACATTAGAGGAAGCACGCCTTACTATCTCTCTGGCTGGCTGTATGAGCCAGGGTTCTCTGGAGAAACGGAACCAATAGGGTTTGTACATTTAGAGACACATTTATTTTAATGAATTGGTTCACAGGGTTGTGTAAGTACAAGTCTGCAACCTGCAGAACAGGCTGCAGTCAGACACCCAAGGAAGACTTGAAGCTCAAGTCCGAAGCCAGTCTACTGGCAGCGTTTCTTCTTGCTCCAGATCTGTCTTTTTGTTCTAGTGAGGTCTTCAACGGATTGGATGAGGCCCACCCACATTAGAAAGAGCAATCTGCTTTACTCCTAACCAATACATTTCAATGTTAATCTCATCCAAAGCACCCTCACAGAAACACCCAGAATGTTTGACCAAATATCCAGGTATCATGGCTTAGCCATGTGGACACATAAAGTTAACCATCACATTATCACAATAGGATCTATTATAACTCTCAAAACTCAACAGGAAAAAGCAAACAACCCAATAAAAAAAATAGCAAAATATATGGACAGAAATTTCACTGAAGCATATGTACAAGTGACAAATAAGCACGTGGAAACATATGTGACCTATTGGGGAAATGTAAACTAGAACCTCCAATGAGCATCATTACATATATATCATGCTAGTTGAAAAAAAAAAAAAAAGAAAAAGAAAGAGTTGGTACTCTAAATGTTGTCAAGCACGCTGTAAAACTGGAAAATGGATCACTCATACATTGCTGGTGTAAATATAAAGTGAAATAGCCACTCCGGAAACAGTTGGCAGTTTTTCTTTATAAACTAAACATGAAGCTATCATATGACCCAGCAGTCATATTGTTGGACATTAATGCTAAATAAATAAAAACTTACATTCATTACAACTCAATAGAAAAAAGCCCAAATTCTGGTTTAAAAATGGGCAGAGGATCTAAAGAGACATTTTCCCTAAGAAGCCCTACATATGACCCATCAGGGAAATGCAAATTGAAATCACAGTGAGATCGTTCCTCATACTTGGCAGAATGGCTGTAATCAAACAGACAAGAATTAAGTGTTCTAAAAGATACTATGCAGTGTAATGTCAAATGGTCTACTACCTAAGCTTTCTTATAGGATTCTTATGGTTTCAGGTCTTACATTTAAATCTTTAATCTAAGTTTATGTTTGTATATGGTGTAAGAGAGTGAAGTTTCTTTTTTTTCTCATGGATCTGTCCTGCTTTCCCAACACCACTTGTTGAAGGAGAGGCTGTCTTTACCCCACTGTATATTCTTGCCTCCTTTTTCATAGGTTAATTGATCATATAGGCATGCGTTTGTTTCTGGAGTCTCTATTCTGTAAAGATGATGTGGTACATTTATACAATGGAATGTTACTCACCTGGAAAAAAGAATGAAATCTTGCCATTTACAACAACATGGATGGATCTATAGGGTGTTACGCTGAGTGGAGTAAGTCAGACAGAAAAAAACAAATACCATATGATTTCACTTATATGTGAAATCTAAAAAAAAACAAAACAAAATAAATGAACCATCAAAACAAAACAAACTCATAGATACAGGAAAAAAATGCGTAATTGCCAGATGGAAGAGGGGTTGGGGGATGGGTGGAAAAGGTGAAGGGATTAAGAAGCACAAATTGCCAGTTATAAAACTAGTCATGGGCTGTAAAGTACAGCATAGGGAATATAGTCGGTAGTATTGTAATAACTATGAATGGTGCCAGGTGGGCAGCTGACCTATTGGGGTGATCACTTCATAAGGTATGTAAATGTCTAATCACTATTTTGTACACCTGAAACTTGTATAATAGTGTATGTCGACTGTAATTGAAAACTTAAAAAAAATCAAAGTAACCATTGGAAAAAAGTAACCTTCCTAAATACCAAAAGAAAAAACATGACCAAACAGACAAAAATGGTGGCTCATGTGAAATATAAGAAATGACAAGGTGAAAATAATATAGAAATTTGAGATCAGACGGATCACTTTGTAAGTGTTGCAGGCTGCTCTTCATGAAATGGAAGTGGTTTATTAGGGAAATGCTCCCCGTCCACACCATTTAGGAAAGAAGACAAGCAAGAAAGAGGACAAAAGGTCATGAAAGGTATAAAGTTAAATCCAAGCAGAGTGAAAGCGACCCAAGTAGGCCAGAGAGAGCCCTCCACTACAGACCTTGGAGCGAGCTTTTGGGGGTCAACCATGTGGAATCCAAGGGCATGGCAAACCCAGTCCCTACGGAGGAACGGGGTTGAGTTCCTCTGATGCTCTACGCATGTGTGGACAGTTAGCACAAGAACCCACCTCCTTGTGAAGAAATCACGTATCACCTCCAAGTAGAAGTCGAACTTTCTCCTGGATGCTTCCAAATTGTATTAAATGTGTGAATAAATTTCACCATATCTGTATATTTCAAGAGATAAAAACATATGCGTATCTCCATAGGTGATAAAATCAACTTCCTCAATCCCAACACTTAATTTGCTTAAAATGTTCAATGAAATAAAAATTGAAGAATACTGTCATTACACATTAATAGAAATTTATCTCAGTCTTAAAGCACGAGTCTTACTCAGTGGGACTAGAGCCATTCCTAAAAACAAAAGGAAAAGAAAAAAGAAAAACAATGCAAAGATACCTACCCTCACTCCTGTTTAACATATAGGAAGTATTAAAATGGTGGGATGCGTTTTGTGAATGCACTTAAAAAGAAGGTTAACAGATAGAAAGTCCAATAATAGGCCACGTGCCTTGCTGACAAGCACTTGAAATCAAAGAGCAAAGTACCTAAAAAAAAAAAAAAAAAGGTAAATTCAGATGTGTTTAAAAATTGAGACTGTATAAAATACAATAAGAAAAACAATAAGTATAACTTGAATGAAAAATATGCTGAGAGAACTCAAAATAAAAATTGAAAATGGATAGAAAATGTTTTCAAAATTTAATACTTTCTAATTCCTTGTATTTTAGTACTTTTAAAAAACACTTTCCTTATGAAGTACTACACAAAATGCAACAAAAGGTGGGCAATATAATAAATTACAGGCAGCAAATACACTAGCGTAATCACCATCTAGGGAAGAAACGAAGTTGCCAGCAACACATACGACCATCGTGTTTCCTCCTTGAACCACTGCCTTCTCATATTCCCTTAAAAGAACTATGGTTTTAAAAGTATTTACTTGCATTTTCATTTTTCTTTCTAAACTCAAAGCCCTAAACATGATAGATTTGTTGTCTATTTTAAATTTTGTCCTTATCTGAAGGGAATTATGCAGATTGTATTTATTCATGCCTGGTTTCTCTTGTGGAGCACTGTATGAGTTTAGGTTCAAACATGTTATTGCACGTACCCCAATTAATCTATGTCACTGTACACATTCCATTGTGTGAATGTACAACAAATCATTTTTCCACTCTACCATTGATGGCCATTTGTCCCTTCTCTTAGACAACAGTTCTGCATATCACACCTCCACACCTTATCTCCTACACCTTGGCTGTTTTTTCCATCCTTCTGTGTCTCCACGTGTGATGCTGGGTATTTCCTTCTCACCAACCTCCAGTTCAGTAATTCTCTCCCAGCAGTATCTAATCTACTACGAAACCCTCACTGAGATCGTATTTTTAAGTTATTGTTTTTCAGTGTTAGAATTTCTATTTGGTTCTCTCTTTTTGTCAGTTAATTCTGAGTTAAATTTTGTCTTTCATTTCTTTGAACATATTAAGCATATTCGTGGGTATAATGAAGTCTGTCCAAGAAATTCATGATTTGGGTTGCCTGTCAGTTTATTGTTATTGTGTTATCATTTTAGTTATTTATTTTTTTGAAATTTCAATCAGATCACAGTTCCTGAGTGTCTGGTTATTTTTTAATTGAGAGCACTTCGTTGTGTATAAAATTTTTAGTGATAAATTGAGGTATAGGGAAATATTATCCTTCTCAAAGAAGGATAAAATTGTGACTCTCTGAAACACAAGGATAAGAGGTGGGGCCCATCACGATTAGGGACCACAGTGGGGAGGGACACTGGAAGGAGCCAATTCAACAGTGAATTAACCTATCTCTCCACCTCTCTTCGTTTCTCTGCTATTGTCTGTCATTAAAAGAAGGCTTAGAGAGCTCAGATAATTATCACCAATTATTTTAATAAACAATGACAGAATGACATATTGTGTTGCATGTGTGTAAGTCAGAGGCTAACTCCCAATGTAACCATGTGGGACATGCATGTAAATAATGAATGCATTTTGATTACTTATAATTTTATAATTTTATATTAAAAGTCACTCATGCATTTGAAGTAACCTTAAAAGAATATTTTCAATTAAATTAGGAAATATTTTCACATTTGTTATTGTGTAATTTGCTATTGAATTTATCTCATAATATAATATATCCTATTAGCTATTACTCAAACATAAATTGTGACTACGTGATTTTAGAATGCTGTTAAAAGGACAAGTGGTTGTTTCCATGCCTTGGCTACTATAAATGAAGCTACAACGAACATTGGAGCACATATATCTTTATGGATAAATGTTTTCAGATATTTTGGGTAGATACCCACGAGAGGGATTGCTGGGTCATATGGTAATTTCATTCTTAATTTTTTGAGGAACCTGCACACTGCCTTCCATAGCAGCTGCACCAGTCTGCATTCCCACCAACAGTGTATGAGGGTTCCTTTTTCTCCACACTTGTAACTATTTGTCTTGTTGATGATAGCCATTCTGACTGGGGTGAGGTGATATCTCATTGTGGTTTTAATTTGCATCTCTCTGATGATTAGTGATGTTGAGCATTTTTTCATATGTCTATTTGCCATTTGTATGTCCTCTTTGGAAAAATGTCTCTTCAGGTCCTCTGCCCATTTTTTAATTGGATTGTTTGTCTTTTTGTTGTTGAGTTGTATGCGTTCCTTATATGCTTTGGATATTAGTCCCTTATCAGAGGTGTTTGCAAATATCTTCTCCCATTCGGTTGGTTGCCTCTTTGTTTTGTCAATGGTTCCTTTTGCTGTGCAGAATCTTTTTAGTTTGATATAGTCCCATTCATTTATTTCAGCTTTTACTTCCCTTGCCTTTGAAGTCAAATTCATAAAATGCTCTTTGAACCTAAGGTCCCTAAGTTTAGTACCTATGTTTTCTCTTATGCAGTTTATTGTTTCAGGTCTTATGTTTAGGTCTTCAATCCATTTTGAGTTAATTTTGGTACATGGTGACAGATAGCAGTCCAGTTTCATTCTTTTGCAACATGTCCTCTGATAGATGATTGGATAAAGAAGATGTGGTATATATACACAATGGAATACTATTCTGCCATAAAAAAGATGAAATAGTGCCATTTATTATTACATGGATGGATCTTGAGATTTTTATGCTAAGCGAAATAAGTCAGACAGAAAAAGTCGAGAACCATGTGATTTAACTAATATGTGGTATATAAAACTGAAAACAAAGGAACAAGACAAACAAATGAAGAAACAAAAACTCATAGACACACACATTAGTTTAGTGGTTACCAGAGGGTAAAGGGGGTGTGGTGTGGTAGATGAGGGTAAGGGAGATTGAATATATGGTGATGGAAGGAGAACTGACTCTGGGTGGTGAACAC
Organism: Rhinolophus sinicus; assembly: GCF_036562045.2. NCBI lineage: Eukaryota > Metazoa > Chordata > Mammalia > Chiroptera > Rhinolophidae > Rhinolophus > Rhinolophus sinicus. The sequence continues at coordinate 1,447,843 of NC_133754.1, forward strand.
ACAGTTTGATGTATATAGATGATGTATTACAGAATTGTACACCTGAAATCTATGTAACTTTACTAACAATTAAAGTCACCCCGGTAAACTTTAATTAAAAAAAAAAAGACAGGTTGTTCATTGCCATTTAGTTGCTGATTGACATATATGCTTAAGCTCTAAAGTCAGTCACAACATTTTTTAGCAGTTTTAGTGACCTTAGCATTTAATCATATTCAGAATTTCTCTATCCCATTCCAAACAGATAACAGAAAGCTTTTGAACTTATGTAGTAATTATAAGCTGGGGGTTATCTCGTGATATGAAAGTAGTCATCACAGTTTATGTAAAACTCAGCATCTTTAAATAATGCTTCTGCATTCCCATGCATTTCCAAACTTCAACCAGATGTGGTGGTTACTTTGTGTTGATCTTTGACCAGATTGACCTGTAGACACTGGAGGAAAGAGAGTAGAAAAGGAGATATTTGAAGAGTATGTAATTATAAATTTAGCCCAGGGCACACAGCTCCTCCTGGGTGAAGCAGAGGGACCGAGTGTCTTCCTGTAATGTAGGTTCCTGTCATTCAGCCTTGGAGACACGAGCTCCAAGGCTTCTCCCTGCCCAACCCCTTGTTTGGAGGCACTTCTGCTTTCCAGCCCTGGTCAGTGTTTGGTTTTGTTGTTAGATACATACAGCTGAGAACTCATCAGGATCTGGAGATGGGTTTGCTCCTGGAGAATGGCCACAAAGCCCTCACGTTCTTCATTGATCTGTCCTTGTTCACACACAAGCCGGTATCACAGGGACTGTCCCCGCAGCTCCTTGCTGGCATCTCTTCCAGCTCTCCGTGTGGTGTGACCTAAGAGTTTCCTCTGTCCCTTAGCAGCCGACCAGCTGCCGGAGAAGGCAAAAAAATGAGATTGCTTGGCCCTTGGTCAGTCGATTAAGAAGTTTTATATTGAGCTCTTCGCACAGTATCAGTAAAACAAAAATGTAGAACCAGAGTTCTAATTAAATTTGTCCTGTTACAGAATTTGGAGACCTGCCAGTCTGCTAAATCCTTCCCTGAACGTTTATTTGCTAAATAGAATGTAGCAGGCATGGTGAGTGGCTTCCTGCTGCCTGAGAAAGGGACCAAAATGGTCCATTCACTTATTATTAGACTGATGGGGAGTCTTTACTACTGGTAAACAGTGAACGGGAGTTGGCAGAGGAGAGTATCTGCAGAATGGGCTTTGTTTGAATTGATTTATGTGGCAATGACATAAACAGATGCAGGCAGTTCAGCCGAGAACATAAATCCTTCAGCGCACGCCATGAAGCAGCAGTGCACTTGGTTGTAATTATGGCTGCCTGAAATAAATTTAGATAGAGATTATGGCTTAGATGGCTGGAACCATCTCCCGTGCCACCACAAGACAGCATCATCTAGGAATGAGACAGTGTCCCCATACAGCGCTTATTTACGAAATTAAAATACTTGTATCTTTGTAGTGATTGATAATAAAAAGTGAGTTTCACCATTGCCCCACCTCCCATTACTGGACCCCTGAGATGTCAGACAGAAAAAAAATTATTTGAACTCAATACAACAGCTTTTGAGCATCTCAAGTTGGTATCCATAGTTTACTTTTAACATTGAGTAAGCATTGAGTAATTAATACCTTCATGACTCTGTGTGTGTGTGCGTGTGTGTCACAGAAGAAGGCTGACGTTTGCTGGGTCACTGACACGTTTTAATGCTAGCTGGTGTAACATATCGCTCCAGAATCTCAGCACCTTACAGCAGTGGGAGTTTATTTCCCACACCTGTTATTTAAGGGGGAAATATTAAATGTACGTCACCTGAAGAAGGCTGCAGGTGAATTGGAGGTAAAATAAAGTTAAAAAGAGTTGTTGACATGCATTCAATGCCAGCAAAAATCTTATCATAATTGTCAAAATTATCGCAAGGCTGCATTTTGAACAAGAGGAAAGTGTACTCTCTCCGGTTGGGTCCTCTTCCCAAATGTAAGGTGAAAGGCCATTCCAGGTCTGAAGCTGGAGAAGTTTCTCCTGAAGACTCCAGAAGACGAGCGGGGTGACCTCTTTTCACTTTCAGTGTCAATATACAATGGACACCTGAAAACTGGACTGATAAGCCATCTTTGCTGCTACCTCATCAGCACACGCTCAGGCAATCTACCATTTATTTTTCAGTCCTACAGAACAATATTTCTTCTCAGTATAGATGTGGTTGAAAGTGCTACTTGTACCTTTCACACCTTTTCCCATGTTCTTGGAATTCTGAATCGTCTCCTGCAGGAGAACAACCCTCCATGTATTGCCCTCCAGCTTGTGAATCCTACGTGGGCAACATCAAGTGCTGTGAGTCTTTCTGAACAAGTTGAGCAAGAACGTTTGCAGAGAAAATTGTTCTTGTCAGAGTCATCTCTGCCGTACATTGCTATATTCTGCTGAATAATTGCTTAAATCTGCAGGAAGAACCACCAGCTCTGAAAAAGTGTCCTTTCAATATCTTTCAAAATGTAGGATTTTTTTGGTTGTAAGTCACAAGAAACGTAACTGGTATCAGCTTAAATGAAAGAGTTGTTTAGAGTAAGGCTACGAAACACTAACAGCTGCCAGGAAGCCGGGTCCTGCCTGGTTCCCAGAAGCCTGACTTCCTTCTCTGCGCATTTTCATTCATCTGAATTGTTGATCTCTTGCACTGGCCAGTTTCTTTTCTAGTTTCCTACACATGGGGAGTGTCGTGCGGGAGACCCTGCTCACTGCGCCATTTGTCGTGCGGAGCGGCCTGCGGGGTCTCTGCTCCCGCTCCCCACACAAGAACGCAGGATATGGTGAGGCCAAAAAGGAACACCCACGGAGCCATAGGTAGGGTAGTCATACCGCTATGGTCTCACTGGAGGCTGGGTTCACTGGACGTGCGACCTGCTGTCTGTTTTTCTGCTAACCGACCGACGACTCTCCTCCACTCTCCTCGGCTGTCCTCAGCTCTCCTCGGCTCTCCTCCGTAGCTGCAGCAGTTACACCAGTGGCCAACGGCTCAATGGCCACAGCTGATGGCCAACCAGCCACAGCCGACGGCCATCTACCACCCGAGCCAGCACCTTTCCACATGAGGCCGAGAGCCTGCAAACCGCTCTTTGGGGCTCTGTCCCCACAGGGTGGGAAATAATTGGTGTTAGGAATTCCTCACAAGTTCTGTGATCTAATCACTAAAGAGAAAAGAGAATAAAGCATCTCAGACCTAGTCACCCAGATGTGGACTAATCAACCGAAGCAAGGAATGGGTTTTCTTATAGGAACATGACTGTTCCAGCTATGGCTGTTGAATGGATACTGGGAGAAACACCTGCTGAGAAGTGAGGGCCAGGAAAGCGAGTCCTTAGTTTCAGCACAACTCCAAACTTCTGAACATGGATATCGAACTACACACATATATACATACAGAGGGTGCCAAAACATGTACACACATTTTAAGAGGGGAAAAAACTGTGTTAAAATTGTAATACTCAATATACACCAATAACAAATGATGAATACACATCACGTTTGAGTTCTGCAATTACAAGAGCTGCTCAATGTGGTTACATCAGCATAATTGTAGTACAGTTTTTTCCTTTCTTAAAATGTGTGTACATTTTTTTTGGCACCCTTTGTATGTAAAGTTTTTTTCTGGTGCTAATTGAAAGGGGCAGATTGTCCCTTTCTCAACAAACCATGGGACTGTCGCTAGCAGGACCTGGGCAGATGAAGGGTCCTCCTCTAGGAAAGCAGGGTTTCTTTCATGTTGCCCAGGGGAGGGGAGTTGGCTGAGGCACCAGAGTCCTACCTGGGATTCTGTGCACACATGGCCGCTCGTGACTACACATCTGCCTCAGCTCCAGCTTCCAACTTTGTTAATTATAGCAGAGGATTAATCCGTGGTGATCCACTTCCATCTGCTACTCATGGCTATTTCTGAGAAAAACTATAACAAGTCAATTTTAGGGAAGGTTAATTGTTTATTCAGCATCTCCATATTTGTCCCATCCTCTTTATTTTTGCGCAATATTTTTCCTCTGTCATTTGGTCCAATTCTATGAGGTTGCCAGTGTGTATAAAATGCCATGATAATGGACTGTTTAGTATTCTGGCATGAAAAGAGTACAATACCTGTCACCAATGAATTTAAAGGCACTTAGTTTAATTATGAGGTAGACTGTAATATTAAAATCTGATATACATAGATTTAAAGTTATGAAATGTGATTAAAGCAAAGGAATTCTTAGTAAGAAGGTCTATCAAGAAGGATATTGCCTGCTGGAATGGATAGGATTTTGTAGAAATGATGTAAGGAAAGATTTGTTGGAATTGGCCAACTAAAGACATTTTAGGTGGTAATCTCTCATGACTAAATTATAAAGCAGACTTCATAAAAGCCTCTGTTAATGTAAGGGAATTGCAAAACATAAAAGTGAATAGACAGGTAAGGCAAAATTATAGCGTACACTGAATGTACGATCTTTATTCTTTGGGCTATAGGAATCCCTTGAAGTTTTATAGGCATAGAAATGTAGTATTACTAAGGGTTTGCTGCTTCTAAAACATCTTCAAAATATCAATTCACTAGAAAATGTTTATTTTATTAATGGAGTGATGCAACTCCTGGGCTGGCCTTGATCTAAGCTTGGCTCCAGAAATTGAAGTGGATTCACTTATGTGAAGGACTAGCAGCTCCCTGCCTTTTTGATGGGGGGGATCCAAAGCACAGGAAAGGTGAGAAAGTATACAATACCTCTTCAGACCGTGGCTTAAAACTGGCATGTGGGACTTCTGTCCAATTCCATTGGCCAAAGCAAGTAACGTGCCCAAGGCCAACGTGAATGGAGCAAGCAACGTGCCCAAGGCCAACGTGAATGGAGCAAGCAACGTGCCCAAGGCCAACGTGAATGGAGCAAGCAACGTGCCCAAGGCCAACGTGAATGGAGCAAGCAACGTGCCCAAGGCCAACGTGAATGGAGCAAGCAACGTGCCCAAGGCCAACGTGAATGGAGCAAGCAACGTGCCCAAGGCCAACGTGAATGGAGCAAGTAACTTGCCCAAGGCCAATGTGAATGCAATGGGAAATATGCTCTACTCCAGTGGGACAGGCTGCAGTCACATGAGAAAGGACACGCACATAGGGTGAGCGTGAGGAACTGGGAACAATGACCCAAACTACCACAAGGATGATGAACAGAGCAAAGCCTTAGAAACATTTCTCTGACAGCAACATAGTTAATCTGTTGCAGGTGAGAAGTTACATTTTTGGAAGAATCTTTGCAATTTATTTCAAAGTTCTTGGACTGTACAGGTTTTCTTATACCTAGTTAGTCAATGCCTTATCAAGAACCATGGAAAGCCTGAGAATTTACCTTGCTAAGAAGTCAGCACGCCAGTTTTCTGGATGCTGAGAGAAGCCACGAGACTCCTGCAACAGAGACAAATAACTTTATCACTCACAGCCCAGCAGAAATGTCAGTTTCAGTGTGTTGTGTATATGCAGTGGGTGCCAAAAAGGTGTACACGAGTGGACACTTTGGTCAACGTGGCTCAAGCAGTAGTTCGCCGTAATCAGAAGTGTCTGGACGCTGATGGGAACCACTTTGAGCACCTCTTGTCATTGCAGAAGCCACACGTGACTTGTATTCATCTTTTGTATCAGTACATGTTGAGTATTACAATTAATACAGTTTTCTCCTTTCTTAAAATGTGTATACATTTTTTGGCACCCCCTGTATAGTTACTGGTATAGTTGGTTTCTACTTATGATCTTAGTTCGTAATTTTTCTATTTGTCACACTTATTTGAAATTCATTTCTCTGTCCTTTCTTCCTTTGCATCAGTTAATTTTAAATTTTTCCCCGTTTTCCCTTTTCTAACTTGTTAGTGATGCAAACACTGTGTATCATTCGGTAAAACCCTAAGGAGAGAATGCTGGTACTACTTTGTGTCATCAATAGTCACTGGTACAGTTTCCTCCACGTTTACCCTTTCTGGCAATCGCGCTTTCTTATATTTCTGGATTCTTCCTGAGAACGTGCCGTGCCCCATAGCAGCCGCGTCCTTCCTGGTCCCTGAACTCACACACAGGCCCCTCAGCTTGTGAGGAGAGCAGCTCTGTTCTGGTCGTCCCAGCTCGGGGCAGCTCACATTCAGCGGGAGTCAGCCCCTGCCCTGCCCCTGCCCTGCTCACCGGGTGGCGCCCGCTACGTTCTGGCTGCCTCAGGAGTCCCACACTCCAACTTCATATCTGCGGACATTATTTACCTCTTAGAAGCCTCTCTACACAGAGTCATGAGGCTGCAAGAGGCCAGATGGGAAAAGCAGGTTTATCGTACAGACTCACCTTGGTGGAGTTCTCTTTGCTTTTATGGTTTTGGCCCTGGACACTTAGTTGTCCTGAAAGATTTCATTGCCTGTGAAGAGATGTTTTATTTTTACAAATGATCTGGCTTTTCTACCTGCTCTCAGCAGGCATGTTTCCCACAAGCCAGGACTCGTGTGCATGCATGGTGATTGCTCTGTAAGAGGAAGCTTGGAAACGGCTATCAAACCCTGACCATCTGACTTCATGGCGATCTGAGTGAACATACAGACATTAGATTTTTAAAAATTATCTTGAGGAAAAAAAACAATTGGAAAAGTTTTATAAAATGTCTTTATTTGTAGCCATAATGGTTTAATAACAGCATTACAAAGAGCAGAGATTCTTTGTAAGCTGCAATTAGATCAGGTAATACCGATTTGTAACACTCTGCGTATTTGTGTATGTGTAAAGACGACAGAAAAAAACAAATGTGTGAATACTTACCCAGGAATGTCACAGAAAGGAAAGGGGCACGTGGTGAGTTTCCTGTGCTGGTGTCACAGGCCTGGTGGCGCTCGCTGCACCTGACGGACACCTCCCGACCTCCATCTCCGCTCCCATATTTACCTTCCCCACTCGGGGATGGAGGGTGGTTCTGCCGTGTGTCAGGTTCCCTCTCACCCCTTCTCTCCCTCTGCAGTGGGCGAGCACCTTCCGGGCCCGTCTTCCTCCCTCAGTGTCGCCTCTCAGGACGCACATATGCTCAGAGCCGCACACATGGCAGTCTTGCCCGTTCTGCAGCCTGGTTTTGTTGCTGCTTTGTGTGTCCATCCTCGGTGATTTCACAGCCTACGACATGTTACATCAGGATGAATTCCAAACATTCAGTTCACAAGGTCCCTTTCGCTGTGGTTCTTGCAACACACATATACACATGCATACATTATAATTGTACTTAAAAGCAACAGTGAATACGTAGGCAGGACGCTGTGAGAGTTCAGAATGGGTGTATGTGGGAGCTGTTAACACATGTTCCTTGAATCCTAACATTTACTCCAATAATAGTGTATCATGCGCTTGGAAGATGCCACACATCACCACTTTTATGATGGAGAGAATCACAATTAAATAATAACAGTAACAGTCATAGTAAAATTAGAAGTGTCTGGGTTCTTTGCATAAGGTTTATGGAATCCTGTATTAGCAAGAAAGCAATAATGTAACCACGTAACCACATACCCCGCTCGCTCGGAGCCTGCGGCCACACTGAGCTGTTTAGGAGCAGGGGCCCTTTCAGTTAGGTTCCATTCCCACGTTTGCTCCTCTAACCAGAAGCAAGTTGTGTGCTCAGCGAAACTCTCATTTGGTTCCCGCTGACTGCGAGGCCACTTCTGAAACAGACACGGAGAATGGTCCCCTCACATGTTGTGCGCCCTACTGCTTTCGCCTGGACATTTCTGAGGGTTCTAGCCTATTTGAGTAATTCCGGGAACTAGCCAGTGACTTAGGAAAGTCCGGTCCTGCCAGCTGCTCTTTAGGCTCAGCTCCGAGGCCCGGGCTTGGTCAGGTGAGGGCACGTGGGGCTGCCCCACAGCTTCCCTCCACCGGGCGCCTTCTGTCTGGGTGTGTTTCCCAGACGGAAGTGCTTCCCGTGGTTTCAGCAGCGCCAGTGGTGCAGCGAGGGTTCTCCTGGGGTCGGGGTGGCTGGGGGAAGATGTCGCTGTTTACACGCTGCTGGCATCAGGTTTCTGGTCATAGGCGAGGATGGGGCTGGAGATTTTCCAGCTGTGAAAACATATGATTTTAATACATATGTGTCAAAAGAGATTGGAGATTGATGAAGACTTTCTCAATATTCAGATAAGTGTGTGTCCAGCTCTTGCAAATGCCTCTTATATCTAAATGAAAAATAACTGCTGAAAAAACCGAAAAGCGTAAGCCTATTACCTTTCCTTCTGGTAGTATTTGGAAACTAAAATAAAAACAAATATGTATTCCTAAGTTCCCACAGTTTAAACCAATTCAGATGTGCAAAGAAATAAATAATTGAAATGATTCCTTCATAATTTTAAGTGAACAACAACAACAAAAGAAAACAAAAAGGATAATGACAAATGTTATGAATGTTATGTGGTTGCTGCTCATAAAAAATTATATAAAGTGTTTATTATGTCAATAGCAAGTTTCAAACACCCACTTCAAGCAATGCTGTTTGGTACTATTTTATTGTTACATAATAAGTCGTATCATACTTGTCAATTTGTCTTTGTGATCACTAAAATATCAGAACATATTTTTGCTGAAAATTATAGTATTTTTAAGTCTTTTTTGTTTGTTTTTGGTGTATGTTTTTCTTGAGAGAAATGTTTGAAGGAGCTTTGGTTGTTTACCAAAAGACAGTATATATATTTTTTAATCATCCTTATTTGAATGAGCTATATATCACAGCAAGTCTTACCTCATATGAATTACATTATAACTCTTCTGTTTCCTTGGAATGAATTTTCCGATCTGATTTGCGATAAATATGAAGAACAGCTTTGGAGGGAACACTGGATGTCAACTTCGTGAATATTTCCTCCCAATGCAGATTTTTAGAACGAAGAATCGAGAGTCAGTTTTCCTGGCTTCAAACCCAAGACCCACCACTCCTAGCTGTGTGGCCAGAGGCAAGTTACACAGCCTGTCTGTGCCCACGTGAGGGTTCAGTTAACAACAGTGTGTACTTCACAGGGTCTGCACTGGGAAAGGAGATAGGGGTGCACGTGGGGCACTCAGAATGGTGCTTGAGGCAGACAGGATGGATCTCAGCATTTGTTTATTGTTTGCACCTTGCCAGGCTGACATGTCGAGGCACATGGGGAGGGTTAGGGTGACATGTGACTACATCAGTGCACATCCTGGAAGGTGTGGACAGACCTGCAGGCCTCCCCTCGCTGTTTGCAGGGAGGAGAGAGTAACATGTTTTATAACTTCGTTAACGACAGCCCCATGGGTGTAGCAGGTACAACCGTGTCTTTCTCCATTGTGACAGCTGGAGAGCTGTGTCACTTTGGGGTGGGTTGTCCCTTTGCTGTGGACAAACCTGTGGGGCGGTGGCACTTCTAGCATTGCTCATGTGTGAGTACTGAGTCCAGAATGTCCTGTCTCAGCGTCCAAGCATCACATCGACATGTTACAGGTGATCACATAAACCAAGTTTTGCCTTTAAAAACAAGCCTGTCACTCCTGACTTTTGTAGTTTCTTTAGGAGACAGTATTGTTTTGGTTCGGACTCAGGCTGTTATGTGCCTCTAGATACTGTTTGCTCAGGGGAGATGTCTCTAATTTTGTTTGAGCATTTGACCACTGGAGATTAGGAACAGAAGTGACAGCATTATAAGAGAGAGATACAGGTCTAATCTCTTCACCTCAGGCCAAGGGAAAACCAGCAGGCCCTGTGTTAGTTTTTAGTCTTGACTCAGCGCAGACCCCTCTGGTCCACTTCTGCACTACTGGGATGACAGGGCAGTGATGAACTCAAACCACGGGAGGAGAACCCTGCTGAGTCCCGCGACCTGATGCCTTAGAGGCCCAAGGGTAAGGGAGCATGTCTGTGTATGAGGTGGGTTGGCTTCCTTCCTAAAAGCCATTGATATATTTATTATGACTTCTGAGAAGAGGTCAATCCTGGGGCGAGGAAAATGAAGGAACTGAAAGACAGGAATTATATAGGGATATGGAAAAACTATCTCCTATTCAGAAGCCTTGTGGTATTTTCTTCTAGGATCCGAAAATCTCTGGAGAGCCTCAGGGTGATGGTGGAGCACATGCACCACCGTCACCTTGGTGGAGGGTCTGGCGTAAGCAAGCTAGTGGCCCAGGAAAGGACTTGGAGTGAACTATGCAGATCAGGATTTTTCAAAACTGTTGCTCTATGCCAATGTTTATGTGGTTCCACCCTTCTTTCATTTTGAAACTTTCTGAGGTTCGCTTGAGTATCAGAGCCTGTTTACATTTGTCCTGAACATTTAGCAAATGGCTCTTCTGTACTTCAGCTATGGTAGCTAACAAAGGCGTGGATTTGTCTTTCCTTAAGTTGATGTGTGGACACTTTATTTTTGCTCCTGATGTGACCGTTGTGAAGACCAAACTAAATACCATACGCAAAATGCCACGCACAGAACGAACAGACAAATGATGAGATTCCTTGCCCCTTTATAACACACTCACTATTTATGGAATGCCAGCTAACTAAAGGGCTTGGGTGCCAAGCTGCGTGGGACGCTAGGAAGGACAGCCAGAGTGTGAGACAGGTGATAAGACGGAGAAGCCCATCAGGTTCCAGTGCTGGCCAATGTAGGAGAGGTCATTTGCATCAGGATAAACCATCATGTTTTACTAATATGATTGTACGTCCTGTTTTTATGTTCGTACAAAAATGACTTCTCCTCGTGAGAAAATAGTGTGTGTGTTACAGCTGTAACAATTTTGTTACAACAATTCTTTCAGTGGATTAAGGTAAGAGAATAGATTAAAAACTGGCTATGTGGTATAATAACTTGGTTTTTGAGAGCGAGAGAGAAGCCTGCAGAGATATATTTTACACTTTTAAGGATTTGTTATCTGTGAGGGCTGTTAATGTGGGTTGTGATCGTCCCAGAATTCCTCCTGCACTTAAAATGCTACTATTGAAATAAAAATAAGAATTATTTAGTAGTCTCTGTATTCGCTCTTAAAAACCATTCCTTTAATTGCTGCCCCTCATACGTCGAAAAGCTCTTCACCTTAGCATTCATCACTATTTTGCATGTAATTAGTCTGAGAATGTATTCATCCATTGATTTATTCAAACCATTTTCATTCATTGTCCTTTGTGTTGTGGCCCATAAGACAGAATAGGGTATCACGTACCATGTCTCATGATCGAGACTCGAGATTCAGTGAAGCATCCATACTTTATGTAAGGGAGACAGCTAAGTGTGCAGGTGACTCTGTGATGTCACGGGGTGGAGGGGTGGGTCAGTGCCAGGAGGGAAGAGCCTTCCAGAGGGGGACAGTCAGACTATCAGCAGTCAAGTGTAATCTGTGAAAGGCTCAAAACACAGATCTGGCAGTGAAAATAAATCAGAATAGGGAGCTATCTAGAAACAGTGGAGGTAGCATAGGAAGGCTGTAGTTGAGAACTGTAGGTTGGTTGTTGTTTTCCTAAAAATGGACAAAACCCTGAACTGAGCATGTGTGAGTGTTAGGCGTACTCAGTACATTGACTTATTGTGACATCTTTGCTGAGCGATCTCCTGAAAGGATGGAAATGTCAAGTGTCCCCATGTGTTATCCCCATTTGTTGTCGACAGGTTCAATGTCTGTAAGTTAGACAGTGTTCGTTACTCTAGAAACTGAGAAAGTTGATAAGATATCTACTTCTCTTTAAGAGGTTCCTTGAAGAGTATTCTCATATAACTCAATATATAGTTGGATATGTATATTTTTAGGCAGGATCTTTTCAAGGTCTCCTAACAGAGGTGTCAGCCAGCCACTTTAGAACCCTGGCTGTCACAGGTGGAACATGACAGGAAGAACCTCTCTTTGACAAGCTGCCAGTCTCTCTTTTCCCTTTCATCCCAGTCACACTGCAACAGCTTTCCCTAAAGGGGGCACTTAACAGTCACATGTAACTTCTAACCCACGCATAGGAGCTGAGAGTAGGTATTCAAATCACAGGAAAAGTAAACATTGGGTTACCAATTGTGACTAAACTCAATGACCACATTGTTCCCTGATGGGCTGCGGGGTTTCTGTAAGCTTCTCATCAGGTCTCTGAAACAATTCCTTGGCAAGCAATTTTTCACTTTAGTGTTCTCTGGTTTACAAAGAAAAAGGATCTTTCATCAATACTGCTAAGTTTCTGCTTGTGTAAGACAGTGGCATTACCAACTGATTGCTCACGGGGATTCTGTGTGTGTCCCGAGGGAGTTGTTCTGTTCGGTGCTGATCAGCCAAGGGTGTTTACTGGCTACTTCCTGTGAGCAAGACATTGCTGCTGGGGGAGCTGGAAAGGAAACGGGGAGGCACATGACATGCTATTTGACCTTAAAAAGCTTGCAAAAATTGTGCAGCTGCAAGTCACAAACCACACAGCCATAAACAAAGCTAAAAAGCAAAACACACAAATGGAGGGGCAATGAAAGCAGGATCGTATACGCCAGTTATATTGACCAAAGTTACACAAGGACAGTATCAAGCTCAGAAGTCAGGACAGCAGAAAATGTGACTGCAGTGCAGACCACGAGTGTCCCCCAGGGTCTGAGGGGATGTGGCCAACCTGATGGTTCTCCCCACACTCAAGGTCCCTGTGCCCTTCTGACCCCGTCATGAAAATAACAACTAACCTTCATTCAATGCTAACTTGGTTCAAAATACCACGGTATGTACTTTGCAGGTATTAATGTACCCCTTGCAGCTACTATTTCCATTTTACACATGCGTTAACAGACCCAGATATATTAAGGGACTTGCCCGCAATCACCAGCGAGGACAGACAGCTGGATTTCCAGCCCGTCCATCCGCATCCAGAGTCCTCTTTCAACCACAACCAGCCTCTCTCTGCTGTGGCCCCATTCGGCCTGAGAGCAGGGTTTCTTTTTGTGTTTCTACTCCTCTCTTAGCTGGTAAGTCTTTGGATCAACTTGAGATCGCAAAATTCTTAATGTGAGAGACTGGCCTCCATTCTTCATCCTTAAATCTTCAATGCCTACCTCGAGCCTGGCATGAAAACAAAACAAAGAAAAGCAGAACAGCAGCAACACAGATCGACACACGCAATGACGCTCAATGGGCGAGTCCAAAATGAAATCCCGCGCCTTTCCCCTCACACGTGTTCTCACATCCCCGGCAGTGACACCGCTGTCCATGGTGCTGCCTGAATGTCCTCGCAGAGCGTGGCCTGCTCACACCCTCCATTTCAGATCCATCGCTACCCTGTTTCTCTTTCTGTTCTCCACTCGGTTCTCTGCCCTCCCTCACGACTGCCACCGAAGCAGCCTGTCGCAGCGCCCCTGGAGAAGTCGCCACGTTGGGACTCCCACCTTTGCCTGCGTGCCATCCACGTTCCACCAGCTGCCAGAATGTCCTTTGAAGAGGACGTTTTATAGCACAGTTGGATAATATCACACCTGTGCTTAAATCGGCCATGATTCATTTCATTTTCATACAGTGCAAGCCCCTCAACATATACCATGGGTGTCACGCGACCTGACTTCCACCCACCCCTCTGAGGACAGACTGCCTCATTCCCTTCCATGCTTGCCCATCGAGACCATTTGCCAGCTTCTGAATGGCATCCAGTTCTTTCCCGCCTCAGATTGCCTGCACCGTCTGATTCCTCTGCATGGAGCGTTCCCCACACTCAGTGTGGCTGCACACCTGCGTTCAGTGCTACTCCTCAGGTGTCATCTCCCCTTCCTGCATCAAAACTGTCATTTCCTCACTGCGTCCTCTCAGCATCTTGTTCTTTCTTTCATAGATGTTACAGCATTTTGTCAACTTGTGCGTATTTTTCCTCCATCAAATGAAACGTTCCACGAAGAAAGAGGTCATTTCTGTCACATACTGTTTTACCCCTGGTGCCTGGACACATGCCTGACATATTGCAGGCACCAATTTATATTATTGAACGAGAAAATGAGTGAAAAAGTTTCCCCAAAAATGGAGATGGATGTTCAAATGAAAATCACTTTCCTTGAATCAACTTTCACCTGAAAGAACATGGACAGATGAGGAGGGCAGGACGCGGCTTACTCTTCTCACAGCGACAAGCGTCCTGGTGGTCAGCTGGAGCCGGCTGCATTTCAACACAAAGGATCTGACAGGCCAGTAAGTACGGGGCATGACACACTTCCGACTTCCTTATTTACGAGTCAGGAGAAGGGAGCGGTAGTTCACCTGGTAATAACCATCAGAGTCCTGTGGCTTTGACCTACTGTCCCATCGTCCTTCTAACACGCCACACGCCACTGCTCTGTGCACAGGGCACTTCTGAGCACTCTCCTCAAAAGGGGGCGTTTCTGGGGGGGACACCTGGACACAGGCATGTGCTAAAGTTGAGGTCCTTTTTTTAATGTCCTGGAGACCTTGAAAAGTCTATATTCTGTGAGCTGATATCCAGTATGGAAATACATATAATGAAAGATGTGGTAAGCTCGACTCATATGGCTTCTGGAGGATGCATAAATATGAAATAAGCGATACTTGGGGGACAAATGGCTTTCAAGAGCGTTAGCGTCTGCCATGACATGCCAAATAGAGACATTTGCCTGAAGGTCTCCCACTTGCAAATGTTCTCTGTGTGAATCCAAGGATTAGTTAGCTAGTAATTAGCACAGAAACCCCGAGTTAAGTCTTCACTGGATTCAATGATTGATTATATCCATCACTGATGATCTAGAAGAGTCCTTGGAAGAATGGATAGCAATGGAACAGATATCAAAATTAAACAGGGGAAACCTGGAGAGTGAGTGCCTGGGGCAACTCCCCCCGCTGAGGGCAGGTCTCGTGGACAGTGGGAGGACAGACCGAGGACTCGGACGCTGATGCTCCAGGAGACGTTCTGGTTGTGCCCGGGGCCACCTCGCTCCCGCGCCCGCCTCGTAACAAACAGTAGACACGGCCCCTGCGCGCTGGGCGCGTATCAGACCGGGCCTCGCGCTTGTTTCCGAGCCCCGCGCGGAGGTGGCTGAGCGCAGAGTCGGGGCCGCCCCAGACCCTGCACCACACTGGTCCGCGAGAGAGAGCGTTCGCAAGCGGGGCCGCCCTCCTGCGGTGGCTTCCCAGGGTCAAAGGCGAAACGCCGTGTGGGAATCACTGCACGTGCCTATGCCATGGTTACCGTTTGACATAACAGTCACTGAAACCAGGTGTAGTTCAAAGCCCTGCTTACGCCTTGGCCAGTGTAACGAGCAGACAGAGGCACGTTCTCAGGTCCGCGTGATGATGACCTTGAGTGCTTCCTGAAAGAAAGGCCGGCATGTGTATCAAAGGTATGAGAAACCATAGCAAAGACATTTCCATATGGGGAGAAAAAAAAGAATATGAGCTAAAGGGCAACAGACATGATGAAACTCAAACCGTGTTATTTTTGAAATTACCATCCAACGTGGCAGAAGTGGTGCCGGCGGGGCAGCGGTGCGGACCGAGGCTTTCACCCCAAGACCGCCAATTCCAGTCCCCCTGTGGTCAGAACGATTGAAGGTCATTCCCCCAACTGGCACCTGGGAGCTTGCGGCCTCCTGGTCCATCGCGCATGTGGACGCATGTGCTCCGGCCACAGCCCACACGGTCCAGCTCAGACGCCCTCCGCCCCACCCCCTCCCCCCCGTTAGGGGAGACTGGGCGGCGAAAACCTGTGCTTTGCAGGTTTTCTCTGCTGGAAATAAACGTAGACGCTTTTGTACATGGATTTTGTGGCAATGCTATTAAAGTCTTGAAAACGCAGTACTAAGATGTACTGCTTTTCCATTGTTCTTCATTACTTTCCTGCCAGGTCGCGCTGGAATGCGTGACTAGGTGCGGCTGCTAGAATGCGTGACTAGACGCTGCTGAAAGGTACGAAAACCTTGTCACAAGTGGTCAGTCAGTAAAGAAAGACCTCTCAAAGCGAGAACGGTGGATTTGTGCCCTTGGTTCATTCATGCTATAATTTGCTTAAAAATAAAAATGTTGTCTGAGTGTGGGGTACTAGTCATGTCATTGGTTAATTATGATTACATGCAATTTGTAGGACTTAAATATTAATATATTTCTAGAATTAGTTCCCAAAATTAAAAGACTACTTTTAAAAGCAAAAGACAAAATGTAATCAAAATAATAATGAGTTAGCTTTTTCTTGAGAAATTGTATATATCAGGTAGGCACCCTTGAAAATTCCTAGTTTTACTAATACCAGTAAAGTACTAGCAGTACTTTTGGAGACTGACCCACAACCTGCAGCCCAGAAACCACCAGCTCAAGAAACCAACGGTTATCTGTAAGTCACCAGCCCGGGACACCAGCCTGGCACCCACAGTCGCCCGCCCAGGGAGCCAGCCAGCTGGAAGTCAGACCTCTGTCTGTAGCAACAACAATCCAGGAAGCCAAACAATAACCCCTGTGACGATGGACCCAAATGACCAGGACTTGATCAGGAGCTGCCAGCTTCCCAAATGCTGCCCCTGCTTCCAACTTTGGACCAGCCGGAAGCCAAACGAGCACCGTCTGCAGCGTGAGGACGCCCCTTGCAGGAAGCCCCCTACAGCGGCCACAGGCAGCAGCCTCCATCAGGGCCACCCTGCGATAGCGGGACATCCCTTCCTGTGGGTCCCGGCCCTCTGCCTGCCTTGGCATCTCTGCTGAATACAGGTGAGGGTGGTGGCCGTGGCAGCCTGTGGCGGGCTCTGGGTACACAGCAGGCTTGTTCCCCTCAGGTTGGTGTCGGCTTCATTCACAGTGTAGCTCTGCCAGGTGACGTCTTCTTCCTCGGTGTTAACAGTCCCCAAAGGGTGTTTTATCTCTTCTGATCACCAGGTTCTGCAGTGGTTCCAATGCCTCTGCTGCATGCCCACGGCAACGTGGGCTGTGGAGGGCAGAGTCTGCAGGGTGTCGCTGCGGGAGGGAGGCCCCAGCTGGCGGTGTCCTCTCTGTCAGGCTGCCCTGGGCGGGGAAGAGGCTGCAGCTCACGGCGCGGCCTCACGACATGAGCTTCTGATGCAAGGGTAGGCGCTGAGCACGTCAGGGTCGCAGTGGGCACCTCCCTGGGGAGCATCGGTCACTCTGCAAGTTCCTGGGAAAGCTCGGGTGACTGACTGTGTGTGGAGACAGGAGTAAGTAGACTCTGCTGTTTGGGTGACTTAAAAGAAAAGCCGCCCCACAGTGGGTGCTGATGACTGTCCCAAAGGGAACAGTTAATGTGGGACTTGGATTGACTAGATTAGCGCAAAACCATTAGATTCACAAGGAGACAGTGCTGGGTTACGACCTGGCCCAACATGCTGGTCTAGGAAATTAAAGAACTAATCAAAGCACTTCTGTGGATTTGGGGTCCCACGTCGGGTGTATGCTTGGCCATGCTCACGATTAAGAGAGCGGCATCACATGCTTTGAAGATCCATTTCATAGCCCATGTTAAGAACTGGGACAAAGAAATCCGCAGAGCCCTGAAGGACATTCTCCATTTAAACAGCGGCACCTGGTGGCAGCATGAGAAACAGCACCCACAGACCGCGGACACCGCCCTGTGTGGGGTCCAGGGACAATTTAAGGGGGAGATAAATCCTGGAGACACTAATAATTAAGTAGAAACGTTGTCCACGTTTCATAATGAGTTTTGGGAACAGTTTATCCCAGACCTTGCATTCAAATTCTCCTTCGAGAAGTATTTCTCCAATGAATTACTAGCACTTCATAATTTCTTTCTGCGCAGGCTTCTCTAACTATGCATATAATTTGACAACAAGTTAGTGAGTTTCAAAAGTAAGACAGAAGGCATCCGACTGAATGACTTGATCAATAAAACCAGATAGAAATATTTCCAATTTATTTCATAATCAAGTTTAATTGGGGTCCAATAATTACACTTAGAAGCTAAATTATCCTTGTATTAAGACCAAAATGTTTCCTAAGCATTTTGGACAAGCTTTCAGAGGAAAAATGTTTAAAACACTCAGGATAAAAATTTGCAAGCAAAAATCTAAAAAAGATTTGCTCATTTTCACATAAATATGGTTTAAGTTTTAAATCGAGCATAGCAAAAAAGTACACTTACTCAATTGCTAAAATACATTTGGGTTTCTGTTCATTCTTGATAGTGACATGTGACAAAAATTTAAAATTTACCTGGAAAATTGAAGAGGAAATTTTTTTAAAAAAATTGTAAAGATCTTTTAAACAATGTAACACCTAACAATTGCAAACTACACCAGGACGCAAAAAGTCAATAACACGACCCTAAATTTCATGGTGTTTGCAGGTTCTTCAAAGACGTAAAATAAACCAATTCACTGCTAGATAGTAAAACATTGAAAAAAATATTTTTCAAAAAGTGTGGTACAAGTAACTTTTTAAAAAGAAATAGAGTAGTCCTGAAACAGACCCCACAATACAATAATTTAATATCTATCAAAAACTTGCCATCACAAATAAGTGAGACAGAAAATTTTACTTGAGAAATAGTATTAGAGTAATTGCTTACAAATAGAAGGGGAAATCTGTTTGTCTTTCTTTCTTAATCACAGCTTTCCCTGTAGATGAATTAAAAAGTTAAATGTTAAAAGTCGGTTTTTACATCTGGAGTGCATTGGGGTCAGGGTTAATGATTTATTCCATACTGATAGCATGTAGTCTGGCACCATTTGTTTAAAAACCTGGCTGTTTCCATTGAATTACCTTGGCACTTACGGCAAAAATCAGGTGACCACACACACGTGTGGTTCTGTGTCTAGATCCATTGCTCTGTCTTACTGAGCCTTTCTTCCCAGTATGAAAATGTCTCTCTTCATTTATTTAGGTCTTTTAATTTTTCTTAGCAATTATT
The DNA here is from genome assembly GCF_036562045.2 of Rhinolophus sinicus. Classification (NCBI taxonomy): domain Eukaryota; kingdom Metazoa; phylum Chordata; class Mammalia; order Chiroptera; family Rhinolophidae; genus Rhinolophus; species Rhinolophus sinicus. The sequence goes on from NC_133754.1 coordinate 1,466,706, forward strand.
GAGATTCATTTCCAGTTATTCAGTTTTATACCAGAGAAAATGATATTTTAAAAAAGTATACTTTCCAAATATTTGCTAGTATATAGAAATATAATTGATTTTTACTAACTGACTCTGTATTCTATGATGTCACTGAATTAATTTATGAGTTTCTGTAGTTTATTTTTACTAAATCAGGAGCGATTTCTCCATACACAATGATGTGGCCCCTGAAGAATGACAGCTGTACTTATTTTCCAGGGAAGTTTTTTCCAGTGTGAACAGCAACTGAGCAGGTGCCATCTGTGTGCCTGGTGACAGTCCTCCCAAGTTAAAAGCCACTTTGAACAACTAGCACATTTCCGTGTCCCTGTCCCTCTGTAACAGTAAGCATAGATATCTTTGTTCCAAATGTGAGGTCCGGCTGCCCTCAGGGACAACCTGCCGTTAATTTTACTAAACACTGGATGTCAGTGTTGCAGTTGTATAATAATAGAAAAAAACATATGGAAAAGAAGAGCTTCCTAATCAATATTCTCAGAATAGCGAAAGGAATGCATTTGTGTTTATATTTTTCATTAAACAGAGAGCGGTAGCCCCTTCAGAAAGTCTGGTTTCTCTGTGGGACTTAGTGTTTTTAAACAGAGCAAACCAATGCACACCAGGTTGTCTGGCCCCGTCTGTGGCTCAGAAGTACATTTTCAGTTCTGAAGGCCGGCTGGCCGTAAGGGACCTGTGTGACTGCAGAAAGCCTGTGATGAAGAGGCAGGGCTGCCTGCGAAACCAGAAACCCTGCCTGTAACGCCCTTTTCCTGGCTGAGCTGGAGTCACTCGTCTGGTCATCATTACGTGCATCCAAGTCACAGTGGATAGTCCGCCCCCGTGTCTCTGTAGTGACTGATGTGAGATAATTGCCTGTCACCTCATCCCAGCCAGAGAGTAAGTTTGTGTCACGTTACTACAGTGACAGAAACTGAGCCAGCTGATCTATGCACAACTCAGATGGCTTCCTCAGGTTTGGACGGTGCAGGGATGTGTGGTAAAGACTCGACTGTCACCATGTGTCGGTTCCCTGCTATTTGCTGTTTGTTGATTTGCTTGTACATTGCAGAGTGTGTTTGTGAAACAGCCCATGGTCACCTGGTACTAACCTGCGACAGAGACTTTAGATTTTTAATGTATGGCTTTCATGAAAGGCAATTTTCTAACCAAATTCAGTGAAAGCAGTGCATGTTAGCAAGACATATCAACACAGTTGGCATTTTGGTAAGTGTAACTTTATCAATATTTATTATGTAAACTACCAGATTCGTTTTAAATATAATGCTACAACATACATATAATTAAAACTGCATTGAGTTACGTGTAGCCATTCTTTTATAATTGAGAAAACAGTCCAATGTCGTTTGGTATCTGAGGTTCCAGCTACCAGCATCACATACTGTGAAGGAGACATGCGGGCCCTCCCGTGTAACTGACCTCGCTCTTCCCTGAAGCCCCGCATACCTGCCCCAAGTGCACAGGCCAGCCAGTGTCCCTCTCTCACTTACTCTGAGGAAGGTAAGAAACGCACGCAGAAAGGACTCCGGTACAAAGCTGTGCATGGGTGAGGACGACGTTTAGTACCAAAGCCCTCTAAATAGTTTAAAACAACAAGTGCAGTTCGGTTAGTCTTCAAAAAAGAGTGGCTTTGGTCCCAACTTTGTTGGATAATAGATAGATCTTCACAAAAATATAAAAAACAGTAGCAGTAAAAGTGTAGGGACAAGAAGTTGTAAGTTGTGTGGGGCTGCAGGAAGTGATTTTGTCTCAGGTACACAGTACACGTAGGAAAACACTGAAGATGAGAAACAAGAAGCGACTTGGAGGTATCCAGTGGGACACGCTGGGTTCTGGACAACTCTTGAATGCTTTAATATTTTTTTTTAATTAAAAAAATTTTTTTTATTGGTTTCAGGTGTACAATCAACATAATGATTAGACATTTACACCCCTCACAAAGTGATGACCCCCCTCCCCAAGTCTACTACCCCTCTGACATCGTATGTAGCTGTTACAATACCATTGACTCTGTTCCCTATGCTGTGCTCCACATCCCGTGACTATGTATGTATTTTAGTTGACATTCAATATTATTTTATATTACTTTGTACAGCTCAGTGGTTAGGCATGTATATAATCTATGAAGTGATCCCCCCAATAAGTCCAGTACCCATCTGGCACCCTACATAATTTTACGGCATTATTGATTATATTCCCCATACTGTATTTCACATCCCCATGACTATTTTGTGACTACCAATTTGTACTTTCTAATCCCTTCATCTTTCTCACCCATCCCCCCAACCCCCGTCCCATCTAGCAATTAGTTTGTTCTCTGTATCTCTATTTCTGTTTTGTTTGTTTGTTCTGTTCTTTAGATTCCACATATAAGTGAGATCATATGTTATTTGTGTTTCTCAGCCTGAGTTATTTCACTGAGCATAATATGCTCTAGGTCCATCCATATGGTTGCAAATGGCAAGATTTCATTCTTCTTTATGGTTGAGTAATACTCCATTGTGTATATGTGCCACCTCTTCTTTATCCAATCGTCTACTGATGAGCATTTTGGTTGTTTCCATATCTTGGCAATTGTGAATAGCACTGCAGTAAACATAAGGGTGCATATATTTTTTCAAGTTAGTGTTTTGGATTTCTTTGGATAAATACTCAGGAGTGGAATTGCTGGGTCATAAGTTAGTTCTATTTTTAATTTTTTGAGGAAACTCCATGCTGTTTTCCATAGTGTCTGCACCAATCTGCAACCCCACTAACAGTGCATGAGGGTTCTCTTTTCTCCACATCCTCAATAGCACTTGTTTGTTGATTTATTGATGATGGCCATTCTGACAGGAGTGAGGTGGTATCTCATTGTGGTTTTTATTTGCATTTCTCTGACGATTGGTGACGTTGAGTATCTTTTCATATGTCTGTTGACTATCTGTATGTCCTGAATGCTTTAATTTTTAAAATCTTTATTTCTACTTTTGTATTTCTCTTATCATAGGCATATATGTGAGTTATATATATTTGTAACATTAACATATGAGTACATGAATGGCTAAATACTTCTCTTTCCTTTCCTAGAAGTGAATTATGCATTTTTCATGCCCAAATCTGAGAACAATTCTGTCCTGATGTCTGATAAAAATAAGGTGGTGATTGATAGGAGATGACGATTAACTAAGATGCTTAGTTCTTTATCATCAGCAATTACGAATTAGTACCTGCTGACTATATAAGCCTGCAGAATATAAAAATAGAAGACTTAGTTCACAGTAAAGAGCCAATAATTTCATTTGGATTCACAAATAAGAAAAATGAAAAAAATTAAATTTTTAAAAAAATGTATCTACTTGTGATTAATAACCCCCACAAATGTTTTCATTATGGAAAATGGAGTTCAATTACAAACTTTTCTGTTACTTCCCTAAACACCAACACAGGTGAATCTTTTAAAATAATAGGTTTGAACTTAAAATAATGCAAAAGCAGTAGTCCTATTAAAATTTAATATGAGTTTTCTTTCATAATAAATGGATATACTTCACAATATGGCAAGTACCAATTGTTAAGAGAATAGAGCAGTCCTAATTAAGGGAAGTATTTTGCATCTATAAGTATGTAAATGAATCATGCATATTTCATTGAGTGTGGCTTAAGTGCACATTACACTAGGTCAAGCTGTAAACTTATCATTTAAAATATTAATTTATTTTAATAAATTCTTAAAATTTCCACATTCGGAAGTAAAAAATCTTTCTGTTTTTGTTTTAGCCAATTTTATATTTTAAGTACCTAAGACAATGAGGTATTCTGTACCTATAATATGAAAAGTAAATTTTTTCCTCCCTACTGTGCTTCTTCACTCCATTCTTATGAAAACAGCATGGAAACCAACATATAATCCAAACACCTGCTTCAGTTCTCAAAACTGATTATTTTTTAAATTGAGCAGGTTATGTTTTCATTCATAAAACACGGCTATGTTTACTTTGTTATTTCTCATTCAAAAGCTAAAACTGTGTGCACTAAACTGCCAAGAGCTTGTCTTCGGGATGTGAGAGCTCTGGGACTTGAGTGTGATGGAGGAGACTGTGACCTGATCCTGTGTCTCTAGAAACTGGCAGAACAATGGTAGATGCCGCCATTTTGAGTGTGAAATGTCTAAGGGCCTATCAGTCAACAAATATAAATTCCTTTTTCTTTTCACACTGAGTGACTATGTCTGGCTAAGCATATCTAGGACATGTGGAGAGCTGTTCAACTACGATTCCTTCTGCTGATATTCACATAGTCATTGATTCCCCAAATAAAATGACTGCCAAACACCTGCTTTCCTGACACCACTTGGGGCGGCTTTCCTCAGTCTGCCCTCAGTAACCTGTCAAGGATGGAGGGCGTGTGTCTGTGTGCAGCACACAAGCATAGGGACACTTCCGGGCACGTCTCACATGAGACAGAGAGGGCTGGGGGGGGGATTTCTATGGGAGTCGGTGCTGGTCATGACACCCAGCCAGGGACAGAAACACAGAATCAAACCCTTTCCCCAGAACCTCATGGAAAAGGGCTGGGCAGCAGGTCTATCTTCCTTCCATTTCATTAATCTCTTCCAAAGTGAATCAAATGAAAATAGGAGTTAAAATTCTGCCCTCAGGTATTACTTACCCCACGATTCACACACCACTCAGAACCTTTGGGGTAAACTCTGAAATCTAACAATGTGGGCTGACACTGCGGTCATGTAAGCATGAGGTCCTCATGTTGACCCACAGAAGAACTACACATCTTCAGCGTTTCCTTCCGGGACGTGGGTTCTTCCTTTGAATTTATGTAACAGGGTCTAACGTTATTGTGTCAGCGGGAATCTGGGATGTATTTTTCTCTGAATTGACTCACTTTATACTTCCTCATTTGATGGGGACTGTAAAATGGAGGCTTGGAAGTCCTGGAAAGAGCTGAAATAAGTTTTTAAAAATGAGACAATTCCGACGGGCAATGGGATTCTTAGGCAGAAGGCGGCAGGACTGACCCATCTGTCTCTTCTGTAGGACATGGGACCACTCGGGGGACAGATACTGTGAAGCAGGGCTGGATGGGAAGCACCATGTGGGCAGGTGAGAGGTGCAGGAGGGAAGGCTGGGCCACAGCACAGTAAGGGGACACATGGGAGCACTGCCTGCAGATTGTCGCGGGCTCACACGCACCACCAAGGGTGCACGGCTGCAGCTGCATCTGCGGTGACTCCAGGCTGTGGTCGTCACTGTGTTGGTCAGCTCCCACTGGTCCCCCAAATCCTGCTGGAGCCACAGTTCCATGCCAAGCTCAGCATGAAGAAGACAGATGGCGTGACCCAGGATCAGTGCCTCAGCAGGCGGCAGGAGAAGGACGGAACACAGAGGAGGTGAGTCGGGGGGGACACGAGTGTGGGTGCACAGGCCCGGAGTGGGGACACGGTCTACGGCCCAGGCTGCAGCTGCGGTGCCACAGGCTGTGTGGCCGCGCCCCGCCGACAAGCTCAGCAGTGGGAACTGGAATGGTGCCAAGCGGATGGTTCAAGTGAAACTATAACATGGAAAGAGTTAAGGCCAAGAGTCCTGATCTGGGGACATCAGTAAGGTGGAAAATGCCCTTCAGTGTCCCTCTCCATGGAAAGTGACATTACATTAACAGCCAAAAGCAGACCTCGGAAAGGGAAGAGAGGGTTTTGAAGGCTGGCGGTGGAGAGGGTGGGCTGAGGCATGAGTGGATGCTCTTGCTGTCAAGGGAAGCACACCTGGTGAGGGGGGTGCACTCCTGTGCCCCTGTGGGAGCAGCAACCCGGGATGGGAGCAGGTAGTGGCAGACACCGAGTGGGCAGTCAGATGCTGGCTCACTCCTTCTAAAATGACAGTGTGTCCACTGCTCTGTGCATCACCCATTGAACACACTGAAGTCCTCTCCTTAGAGGGAACTCCAGCCGCCAGCCAGTGTCGGGGACGAACTGTTCATCACCTATCTTTGAGTCACACTGAGCAATATTTTGAGGTGAATAGATAGTGTTTATCGGTTCCCAGGGCTGTTGGCTCAAGGATGTTGCCTCTGGTCCCTCCTGTAAGTCGTCTGTGACAGCTGGCCGGTCCCCTGTGAGTATGACAAACGTGTTAGTTACCTGACTCACATTTCTCGGGACCGCAGATAGACATGCCTTGCCTTGCTTGGATATGGAAGTAAACAACAGAAAAAAATCAAAAAGGTCTCAAGGGAAATAAATATCCAAAGAGAGATAGAAAAAACAGAATATTCTTTACCCAAAGGAAACAACTTTTAGCTCTTGGATTTGTTGTGTGAAATCTCTCTGCTAGTACAATAACAGAATATCAGCAAACTCAGTTTGGGTGATTCATGAATGTTGGCTGAAGTGATAAACCCATCCAGACGTATCCATTCGTGGCAGGATTTCAAGGATAGCCAGAGAAAGGCTTCTTCCTGTCAGGTGTTCCCAGGTTCCAGGCACTTCCCTCAAGTTTAGTTCCAAAGCCTCCATCTAAGTCTAATCAGGAACCAGGGCAGACACCTCGATGGGGTCTGGGACGGCAGAGGTGAGGTGGGAAGGCGGACAAGGGTGGCTTTGAGCGGCGTACACCCCAAAGGGGAGGAGAGGACAGTTATAATTTGCTGAACACACTGCTTACTGAAACACGATTTTTATTTATCTGAACTTATGCCTCTCAAAAGTCCATACATGTGGGCAACCCTTGCCCATTTTATAGATTACACAGCTGAGGCTTATGGGACTCTGGACTGAAAGAGAAACGGCTTCAAAGCTCAGGCTTTCCCTTCTCTAAACTGCTCCGATCTGGACTATTGGGGGAAATCAAGTGCGAGAGGGGGAAGTCCCAGCCCCGCTCCTCCAGACCTGCTGTGTTTTATGGAACCCAGAGATTTCGTACCTCACCAGGGCGGGGGTTCAGGAAGGTCTTTTGGGGGAAGTAAATGTTGACCTTGAAACCTCAGGGTGAAGAGTTCTACAGGCACTTTCAGGAGATAGTGGGAAAGGAAGAGTGACAATGCTTTGAATTGAGTAACTATATTAAGTACCAATGTGCAAATAAGAGAATGGAAGGCATATTGAAATAATTTACAAAGTTAAATATATCTGAAAGGAATAGTGTGAGGAAAATGAGGGGTTTTTTGGTTTGTTTCCTAACCCAAACTGCATTAAATAATCTTAAGCGAGTGGTCCCAGGCTTATCATCTTTACTCTTTAATATAGTTTTAGGCAAGTACCTTAATTTCTTCAAGCTGTTGTCCTCATCAATGAAATGGTGGTGAATAGGACAAAATGCAGGACATAATCAATAACCAGAACCTCACTTTGCTATTGAGTGTGAAGATGTTTTGTAAGCTAGGCTCAAACATTAGTTGTTTTCCTTGATAATCTTTCTGGTTGTAGGACACTACAGAAAAGTTTTAAGAAGCAGAAATGAAAAAGGATTGGAAACCTCAGTCTTTGATATGTTGAGACTATAGGGAAGGAAACGAAGGCAGCAGATAAGATGTTTCCCATATGAAGATGAGGAAGAAAATTCAGAATGACCCTGAACAATCTTCTCAAAGGGCCTTCACAAGGCGTAGCCCATGTGTTCAGGTACATGAAATTATCTCAGGACTAATCGTGTTTCTTGTGCTATTTGTGAGGTGGTGTCCGTAGCAGGAAGTGTTGTAAGTCTCAGCAGGGGCATTTTTGTTGCCATTCTTCTTCGTCTCCAATCCTACAAGTATTGATCTCATTATGTCACAAGATGTATTTCAATGGCAAGGAAAATGTCTTTTTTTTCTTTCTTCATCTTAAAATGAAATTCCATTCTTTACTTAAATATATTTCATGTCAATGCTTCTTTCTAGCTGGCTTCCTGTTCTTTTAATATTTGGAAATTCAATCCCATCTCCTGAAAAATTCTATTTTCATGAAATGCTGTATGTAAGTCAGTCATTTTGCATCCATTTCTTTTCAACAATGCTATTTTGACTACAAATCATCATCCATAACATTATTTTGCAGGGAAATAGAGCGTTTCTGTTTTCTTTTTTCAGCATAAAGGAGTAGATGACTTCTTAAGGTCTCATGAAAGAATCCCATAACATATTTGTCAAATGACCAAAAGCAGGTGATAGCTGAAAGTGACTCAATGAGTTTTTAGCTCCTTCAAAACAAACATTTTCTCCAATAGATTTGTGTGTGGGGTGTCTGTGATTATTTTGCTGAAACGTGAGCTGCTAAGTGAACATTTCAAAAGAATGGCTGAGAATTCAATGTGAAATTGAGGAGAGTGGTATATGCGTCTGGACCAGATCAGCAGGTCTTACCAAAAACCCCAAAACTGGGGGTCGCCGAGAGAGGCAGTGTGGAGAGAGGAAATAGAAAACATTCCCTCTGTCCAGCTGCTACACATGGTTATGTGTGACTGACTGTCTGTCATTTGTGTCTCTGTGCAGTGCTCTCGGGTGCGGAAATATCACTGTTAATTTATCCATTTTGTTATTGGTAGAAATTTTGATCTGTCACCGTGTGGTTCAAACATGATGCTGCACTAAACATCCTTTCTCCTGAGCCTGGTACACACATGCATGTAGTATGTGCAGGTACCCAGAGCACACGTGTACTCATTCACGGCATGTGAGCTGGGTCCCAGGGTGTAAACACTGAGTAACTTCAAGAAGCAGGTACAGATTATGTTCCTGCAACTATGAAACCCACAAAGAAGGTACAAAAACAGTTATTTTCATGAAAGCTGGGGTTAATTTGCAGCAAAATTAACTGAGGGCTCTTTGTGGCTTAGCTGTATCCCACTTAATATGAGCGTTTGTATGTTTTACCAGAAAAATAGAAACACGTCTGATCGGGGGTGGCTTTCTAGATTTCATAGTCCTTAATATATGGCACACTATGTTACTAAATTATGTACTGTATGTCATGTTATTATATCATGTGTTGTTACATTACGAATGGAGGTTTATATGCAGCCGTCCTGTGAAAGGCTTCTTAAGTCCGTTGTCTTAGATGTCCCATGCATGCACTCAGGTCATGTGAGAGTAGCACTGCTGTTGTCCTCTTAAGCTGTGTGCTTTGCTCTGCCTGCACACTGGCCAGAAATTCAGCATCGTTTTCAGAACACTGGTGACCGGGCTGTCTCACCTGTACTGCTTTTAGAGGAAATGATTTATTATTATTATTATTATTATTTATTATTTTATTAGTTTCAGGTGTACAAAGCAATATAATAGTTAAACATTTACACCCCTCACAAAGTGATACCCCTCTCCAAGCTCTACCCCTCTGACATCATATATAGCTTTTGCAATACCATTGACTGTCTTCCTTATGCTGTGCTCCACATCCTGTGACTATATATATATATGTAATTGTAGTTGACGTACAATATTATTCTACTTCAGCTTCAGGTGCGCAGTGCAGTGGTCAGGCATCTACACCGTCTATGACGTGATCCCCCGATAAGTCCAGTGCCCATGTGGCACCGTATGGGGAACATAATCAGAGGGACTGATTTTGATGTTCACCACTGACATTGGCTGTCAGATGTCTCAGATGGCCCTCCTTGGCATATGAAGGGGATTCTGTTCCATTCATCCTCATTCAGTTACAAGTATTTTCTAGAGTCAACTATATGGATTTGATAATTGGAATATATTCAGAAGCATATTTTTTATAATTTCAGAACATGTGGGACTTCTTCAGGATTTTAAAATTATTCCTTTTCTAGTTGAATTGCTGAGAATTGAGACAATGAATTCTTTCCTTTGTTTGAGTTAACTCTTTTGCAGGAGGCCTGAGCAAAGAAAAGTAGGTGGAATTATGGAAAAGGAGTTGGTACCTAAGTTCCTAAAATATCGTCCCTGAGCTAGAAAGTAACAGGGCATGCATCATTTCCCTCCTGGTTTGCGTTGTGTTTCTTGTCATTCTTCTAGATCTACGTGTGGGTCACTTCGATGCGTTCTGCATTCCCAGTGTGTACGGAGGAAAGCTGAGAGCCTTCAGTCAGGTTAGGAGGAACCTGAAATAGTCTTTCATAATGGTTGAAGATTATCCTACGTTCAATTCTTTTTATTTTGTAGCCAAATATTTAGCTACGCTAAATGCCAACAACATGAAATGCTTCTTAGCCCCAACAACCATGTTCTTTCAAAAGATCGTTTCATAGAAATGAATGAACAGGGAAAAGAGATTTAAGAGCTTCTATTAATATAGTCTTCTAATTATTTTTGTAAACTGTTTTAAAACAAGATGAGTTTCACTAAACTATTATTCCTATAAAAATAGTTAAAATGAATATTTTTATTATTTAGCTACTTTATTCTTTTCCTGTGTTTTTTGTGATACATTGAGAATACCATTTAACTATTTTAAATAAGTAAGAGTGTCATTCTCCTCAATACATGTTGAATAAAGGAAAACAAAAAGGGAAATCAGAAATACTTACCAACCTGCAAGCAAACTCAATAATGATATGAAGCTAATGTCATGGAAAGATTAAAATCAGGACTGAAATGAAGTAAGATGTACATTCTATAAAAAAATATGGTTTCTAAGAAAATTTCAAAGGTGCTAAATAACTTGAGTACTCTCTCTATTTTTAAAGAATAATGCTTTCCCGGGGTCCCTAGTAAACTCTGATTTCCCCAGACGAGATAATGTTCCTTGTTCTGGAAAATACACATTATTTTTAGGTTAAAAGTAATGAATAGTATTTTCTCTAAGGCTATCCATGCACTCTTCAGGCTGCTACAAAAACAGAGGAAAAGGAAAAATCAAAATTGGAATTCCAGCAGACATATTTTTTAAAACTGAAAACTGATGTTTCCTAAAATTCAACTTGGTGAAAAGATTTTCAGTTCTTTGAACTTTTTCATCTGAAATCTATGATTTAAGTAGTCAAATGTTTTTAAATACCCAGTGCCAGTCTTCTCTTTCAAACACAAGGGACATCACTAAGTTTTGGGAAAGATGAACCTTCTCAGCTTTGTCCATCTGTCACCATCAGCACTGACCCACTCTCCTGAGAGATCATTCTCTTAGCAGAAGGCGTGATTGTTGATGGCATTCTCTGGAAAATGATGGAAGGAAGAAATAACCCTGCTATCAAAACGGGAAGGGAACACAGTACATTGATTTAAATATTAGTATATTGATTTCAGTTACTCTCAGGACCTATGCATGCTCTACCTGAGATGTAAAAATCTGTAGGCATCAGTTTCTGTCATAATGAAGAGGCTGCTTGCAGCACTGGTAGCTTGCCTCTCACTCGGATTTTTTCTCCTAAACATTAACACTACTTCTCTTTGTTCTGGTACCACCTTCCAGCCATCTCTATCTTCATAGGATTAGTAGAGACTTGGTTTATCTCACAGTCCTGACCTGATTACAGACTGGTTTCTCCCTTTCTGGAACACACCGGCACATAGCGGCGTCTTCATAAACACATCTTTTATGTGCTCAGAAGATACCAGGTTTTACTGACGTTTGGTCCTTGCGACAGTCGTGCTCAGGAACACACCTGCATACATGTCGTGGGCTTTCATTTCCACACTTCTCTTAGATTTCCTGCTGTGAACATTGGGATAGTCTTCGCAAGAATCAATAAAAGTTCTCAAAAAGAAACTGGCTAGAAAAGCCAAGACGTAAATTGCAATACCAGAAGTGGTGCCTGCATTACAGCAAGGTGTGCCTGGCGGCGCTCTGCTTCCCACGGGGAATCCGGAGTGAGCCTGAAACGAAATGCTTCTACTGACTTCAAATGAGGACAATGGCATTTTCCCAGCTGTGCAACAACCCACTGCTCATGAAGCAGCTCTGATTTCCGTTCCTCGGCTACGCAACCCTCAATCCATCAGACTACAGAGTTAGAATCTGGAAGGCACTTTAGAGATCATGCAGAGTGATAAGGTCACTGGGTTATTTAAATAATGGCTCAGCAGCACTTTGTACAATGTAATGGCCATAGAAAAGTAAACATAGGTGAGAAGTATCAAAGCTCTTCATTAACATGTCTGTTGAGTCATCACTCAGAAACTTGTGGTTTCTGAAAACAATACTGTTTTTACACAGTCAATTTTTCTGTGTTTTGACAGACAGAATCAATTGCTACCAACTGTTCAGCGAGCCCCAAACCACCAAACGACCAGCTCTCAAAAACAGACCCTCTTGGTTCAGCATAATGTTTTTAGCCCCATGTGTTATGAATTCCTACTCTACACTTTGTCCCCATAGTAACCGATATGCAGCACAGACTGGACTCTGCCTGGGACTGGGATCTCCACAGAAGAAGCTGCCATGTTTCCCAGCTGGGATGGTCTACGATGATTCTGATTCCGTAACATGAATCCTTAAAAACTGATGGTTAATTACACTGGTATAATTGTCAGAATTTTAGCTTAAAAAATTCACCTTGTTTATATCGCTTAAAATCATCCTTGAAAGAAGTTAGAATACTTCATTCATTTTCTTAGTGCTTCCAAAACTATGCCAAGAATATTATGCTATTATTTAGGAAAATAATGTTATGTGTAATTATATATAATGAATCTATACAAAAAAGAATATGTTAATGTACATATGAATCTATACAAAAGTTATTTAGAGTCACAGCTTAAACATGGTATTTTTATAGACTCATGTCCTGTGATTTGAGTATAATGCAAATTATAGGTCTACGCACATCACCCTGGTCAATTTTACTTCTGAGTTTTCCAGAGGTTAATAGATTTTGCCTAGAACTATAAGATTACCTTGCTGATTTTTATATTTCATTTAGAGATTGAACAATAACCATAGTTCTCAAAAAGAAACTGGCTAGAAGCACATTAATTTCTAAGGAAATTTTAAAAACTACTTTCTGTTTTTTAAAATAAATTTGCATTCATTATTAATTACGTTAGCAAAAAAATGACCATTATTAAAAATGACTATAATATACAAAGAACACTTACACTTTAAAAAAATTACTTATTTTTATTAGTTTCAGGTATACACAGCAGCATAATAGTTAGACATTTAAGCCCCCCATAAAGTGATAACCCTCCTCCCCCAAGCTACTACCCCTCTGACATCTTATTTATCTGTTACAGTACTATCGACAGTCTTCCCTGTGTTGTACTCCACATCCTGTGACTATATATAACTATATATTTAGTTAGAGTTGACATTCAATATTATTCTACTTCAGCTTCAAGTGTATAGTGCATTGGTCAGGCATCTACAGTCTATGACGTGATCCCCCTGGTAAGTCCAGTGCCCATCTGGCACCTTACATGATCTTTACAACATTGTTGATTATATCCCCCATACTGTATTAACTCTCAATTTATATTTCTTAATACCTTCACCTTTTTCATCCTGCCCCCAACCCCATTCCCAACTATCATCCTGATAGATCTAGTACCTATCTGGCCCCCTACCTTGTTATTACAATACTACTGACTATATTCCTTATGCTATACCTTACATCCCCATGACTACTGTATAACAGCCAATTTGTACTTTTTAGTCCCTTCCCCTTTCACTCATCCTTAACCCCCCTCCCATCTTAAAGAAGTCCCTTTGAGATTCCTTGTAATACTGGTTGGGTGGTGATGAACTCCTTCAGCTTTTTCTTGTCTGGGAAACTCCTTATCTGTCCTTCTAGCTTAAATGACAGCCTTGCTGGGTAGAGCAATCTTGGTTGTACATCATTGCTTTACATCACTTGGAGTATTTCCTGCCACTCCCTTCTGGTCTGCACAGTTTCTGTTGAGAAATCAGCTGACAGTCTTATGGGGCTCCCTTGAGGGTAACACTGCTGCTTTTAAGATTCTCTCTTTGTCTTCAACCTTTGGCATTTTATTTATGATGTGTCTTGGTGTGGGCCTCTTGGGTTCATCTTGTTTGGGACTCTGTGCTTCCTGGGCTTGCATGTCCATTTCCTTCACCAGGTTAAGGAAGTTTTCTGTCATTATTTCTTCAAATAGATTTTCAGTTCTTTGCTCTCTCTCTTCTCCTTCTGGTACTCCTATAATGCAAATGTTGGTACACTTGATATTGTCTCGGAGGCCCCTTAAACTCTCTTCAATTTTTTGGATTCATTTTTCTTTTTGCTGTTCTGGTTGGATGTTTTCTGCTACCTTTTCTTCTACATCGCTGGTTGGATCCTCTGCTTCATCTAATCTGTTGATTCCCTGTAATATACTCTTTGTTTCCATTATTGTATCCTTTATTTCTGACTGGTTCTTTTTATGGTTTCCATCTCCATTTTTTTGCTTCCTATCTCTCTGTTGAAGTTGTCCTGGAGATCATTCTTATAACCAGTGTTTGGAACTCTGCGTCTGGGAGATTTCTTGTCTCCATTTCACTTAGTTCTTTTTCTAGAGCTTTGTTCTGTTCTTTCATTTGGGACATATGTGTTTCTCTTCCCATTTTGGCTGCCTCCCTGTGTTTGTGTCTATGTATTAGGTAGGGCTGCTATGTCTTCCAGTCTTAGTAGGATGGCCTTGTGTAGTAGGTGTGCCTGTGGGGCTCAGTGCCACAGTCTTTCTGGTTACCATACACTCCAGGTGCTCCAGGTGTGTCCCTTGTGTGGGTTGTGTGTGCCCTCCTCTTGTAGTTGAGCCTTGGTTGATAATTGCACATCAATGGGAGGGACTGACCCTTGGGTGCACTGGTTGTGAGGACTGGCCTTGATTACAGTGGAAGAATTGTTGTGCAGGGGCTGAGCCTACAGAGCAGGATCTGCCTCAGCAGGACTCTGGTGCCTGCCCAATCTGCCCGTTGGGTGTGTTGTACTTGGAGGCAGCTGGGTGATGCTCCAGTTCATTTTGAAGCTGGCACTGGGGGCTCGGCCGTAGGACCACCTTGGAGGGGATCCACTGTAGGTCAAGTTCAGCCACAGCCTGTGCCCCACCCTGGGCCACCCAGCAGGAGCCAGAAAGAAATCCGAAGATGTTTGCCACCATGCTGTGCTTGGAGGTGCCTTGAGAGTCCAGGCCGCGAACCAAGGCCGGCTGCCACTAGTGCTGGTTTAGGGCTACTCAGCCTGAGGTACAGGATACGCTCAAACCAGATGCTGCTTGTCTGGGTTCTGCAAACCTTTGAGGGATCGTAGGAAAGTCTGCAGCTTGAGCCAAGGAAGGAGGTCTGCATGAGAAAGCCACATAAAGCAGCTTGGGTGTGCCCGAAAGTTGGGTGGGGCCAGGTCTCAAATCTCCAGGGTGGGGTGAATGAACATCAGAGACTCAGAAATAGTGGCTGCCTGTGTTTGCACCCAGCAAGGGGGAGGGCTCAGCAAAGAAACAATGGCTTCAGCCAGCTCTCCCAGCCAGGTGAAAGCTCAGTCTCACTCAGTCACAATCTACGCTGCTTTTCACAATCAGAAATTACGGAGACCTCTCTCTCCAGCACTGGATCTCTGGGCTGGGGTGGGGATCCCTCACTCCTTTACGGGATGGGGAGATCCCCACAGCCAAAATAGCCCTCCCAGTCTTTAATAGTCACATGCTGGTGTGGGACCAGCCCATTCCGTGTCTCTGACCTTCCTACCAGTCTGGAGGTGGCTTCTTCTGCAAGTTCTTAGTTGAAAGGCTTCAGTTAAGCTTGATTTTAGGTGATTCTTAATAATGGTGGTTTTGTAGATTAGTTGTAATTTTGATGTGGTTTTAGAAAGGTAAACACAGAGTTTATCTATTGCAGCATCTTGGTTCAGGATCCTCAACACTTATGTTTTTTATCACAATTAATTTTTAGCTTCTTTTCAAAGCACCTAAATGTTAGAAGTGTCTGAGAGGACAAGCTGATTTTGAGTCAGTATTAAATTTAATCTCTCCTTGCTTTGACTGAACATCTCCTCTTTATACATACTTGTATGTAATATGATGTTTCCACAAATATTATAATGTATTATAACAGCAAATTTCTTGTCCCATTTTCTCTCCTATTTCAGTCGTGTCTGACAAAGTTAGCCTTAGCAAACCTCACATATCTGGAATCAGTTCTAGGATTTCTGGGTAAAACAATGTGACATATAGATAATGTGTCACAGAATTGTACACCTGAAACCTATGTAACTCTACTAATCATTGTCACCCCAATACACTTTAATTAAAAACAAACAAACAAACAACAACAACAACAACAAAGAAGACCTCAGAATGTGGCCAAGGTCATTGGAGCCATGAGTAGGTTAAAACAATACCAGCATAGAACTCCATCCACTGATTTGCTAAGACCCAGTGATTCATCCCAATCTCTCGGTGATTTTTCTCTTGTCAACAAGGGAGTTCCACATGTGTCCAGGACACTTTTGGAGTCATTGTCATTATGGAATTGAAGATGGTACTCACCAGCTGCCCAGTGAACAGTAGCTTCTACTCCAGTGATTGTGAGCGATTTGGACCCAGCATCATATTTATAGCCTTCATATGCATTTGACTGCAAAAAGAAGTCTTTGCATCAGAATTCTCCTTCCCTGAAAGAAGCAAGAGATGATATTTTAAAGTTTTTTTCTATTAATATTTCACTCTATATTTTATCCACAAGACCTTATAAAATATAATGTATTATAATCTGTCTGAATCAATGCAAATCATGAACACTGCATATGTCAAATTAGACTTTGAAATATCCTATACTCAATCAACTAAGAGTATTTCTTACTTACAGTACTCTTTGAAGAATTCTCTTGGCATAATCAACCTGCTGTTTGGAAGACCTTTTACTGTGACAAAAAAATATATTAAATGTATGAAACAAAGCTCCAAATTTAGCATTATTTGCAGGCGGTCCATTATGAAACGGCTTTTTTCCCCTGATAATGAAAACCTTTTAAAGATGAAAAAAATGTGAAGTCCTGCATCCACACTATAATTGTATTGTTCAATGAAAATGCTTTTTTGAAAAATTGCTGGTATGTAATGTAACCACCTAATTAGCACTTTCCTCTGAACAACTTTCTAATCAGTAAGCACCACATGACATGAACAGTTTTCTTGTACATAAAACTTCAAAAATGGTACTTCCTGTACAAGATTTTAAATTTATAATTCCCTAGTGAAAAACATGACTTCTTTAAAAATATGTATTTTTTTGTTGTGATGTGTAATCTCTTTCCACCCACACTTTGTGCTCTGACAACATTTATGTTCTAAGATATAGGGTGGGGACTAACCTGTGTAAAACCCCAAATGTCAGTCCTGGTGAGGAATTCTACAACTAGGAAAAGATATTAGTAGTACTAACTAGCAGAGACATCTCCGCGTTCTCAGAAGATTTTTGAAAAATTCATACCACAAGAAAGTAAGGAGTCCGATAGGGATACTACTGAATAAAAATGTTGTCTAGTCACAGGCATCAACCTTAAAATGGTCTTCCTATCACCCGTAAAAATGTCCAGGATTTTGACCACACTTCTGAGTCTCCCTTGTGTCTATTCTCGTACTCTGTGTCTAGAAGAAAAAAGGAAACTCTCAGGAAGACCCAGGAGAGACAGGCTTTGTGGAATGATGATCGTGTAGCAGAGAGAGAGTAAGAGAATGGCTTCCTTGGGCAATTTCTTACCTCCCAAGAAAACTCAGTCTGCATATCTGTATCTCTGTTTTCTTTCATTTTTCTTTTGCTTTTATGATGTCCCAGCCGACTCCTAAGGGCTGAAGTCATCAAGTTTCTAAGAGCGTGGTTTCTCCCTGAACTGGGTAGGGTCGGAACTGAGTCTGAGTGTGTTTGCTACCTGCATGCAATGGGAAATTTCTTTACTCCCAGTCATTCTTTCCTCGTTTATAGGATGGGATAATGCTACCAACATTCCAGGAACTGAAAGAGAGAGTTTACCTACTAAATAGGAAAGTGCTTTACAAAGATGGCAGAGGTCTGTTAATTCAGCAATGAGGAAGAGTGTGAGAGGTTATCCTACTCACCATGATGGATAGGCAGGAAGGCAGATGATGGATAGATGACAGATAGATAGATAGATAGATAGATGATAGATAGATAGATGGATGGATGGATGGATGGATGGATGGATGGACGGATGGGTGGATGGTATGTAAACAATAGATGTTAGATGGATAGATGATCGATGATATGTAGATAGATAGATAGATAGATAGATAGATAGATAGATAGATAGATAGATAGATAGATAGATAGATAGATAGATAGATAGATAGATAGATTGAGGGATAGAGACAAACACAGAGATAGAGATAGGCATAGGCATAGATAGGTATCCAGAATGCCCAGCACCTGGGTCAGAGTTTAGACTTTATTTCGCGACAACCAGAATAACATTGTAAAGTCAGCCGCTCCTCCCAGAACTAAGACAGCGCGGACGTGCATGTTAAGATCAGAATGTGTTACATCCAAACCCATAAGAAGGGCTCAGCGTGAAAGGAACCAACAAACCAAAACAAAGTTTTCAAATTGGAGAAAGTATTGGCATGTTGGAAACTACTAGAAAGTATTGGAAAAGCGTGGAGAGACTGGAACTTGCATGCATTGCTGGTGAGAGGACAGCCTGATATGCCAGGCAGGTAACTGCTAGGCAGTAAGTACTGAGCTGAAAGGAGGTCTGAGCCCTGGCCCATCGGCTACACCCCTGCTTGTGGACTCAAGATCGTGACGTCTCCCAAGCACACATACAGGAAGCTTTACAGAGCTTTATTCACAATACACAACACAACAATAAGGATTCCCATCAAAGGAGAATACAGAATTAAATTTTGGCTTATCCATACACATTGGAAAGCTACAGCTAAGGATTAAATACTGATACACAAAGGAATTCTGAGATGTCACGTCAATCAAAGTATCATACAGTGTGAATGAGAATATGTTCTATGATATAATTTTTATAGAGAACAGAAACAGGCAAAACCAGTTAACTGAGTGTTAGAGGTAAATAGTAATTAAGTCTCCTGGGGTGGGGATGTTACTGACTGAGAAATGGCGACAGAGCCCGAAGTGTCCTATTACAGCAGCTCCCACAGATACAGCCGTGTGCAAACCTTCATCAGGCTGCACACTTACGATAGGCACCCCTTACACATTTTACTGCATACGGGACCTCAGTTAAAAACAGTAAGCGCAGTCTCTAGCCTTTCATCTGGTGAGATGTTCGGTGAGATACTCCCTTCACCCCAATGCTTTTGTCCCTGTAACATTGTTGGGTAGCCTTGTACTCCTCCAGTGCCTTTTCAGAGAACCACGTTAAAGATGGCTCGCCCTCACATAGGCTCTGGCCTCTAGGTCATTTGGAATGATGTGTCCTAGTTGTAGACAGTAAATTTTTTCCTGTTTTGTTCTAATTACTTGCTTGCACAAAAGCATAGCCTCCATTCTGGCTCAGAGCTATGCCCCTATATTCTTGTTTTGAGTCCGTCTCATTTGAGGCTGAATGCCTCCTAGGTCTGAGTTTTGTCTGCCAGCTTTCTAATCATGTGAACCTGCATCTTTGGGATTCCCAGCTGTCACCCACCTGGGTGGTTAGTGATCTGCGTGCTAAGTCTACTGGACTATAAACACATAGTCACCCAGCACTATTAGCCAACTCCTACCATGTTTCCCCCAAAATAAGACCTAACCGGAAAATAAGTCCTAGCATGATTTTTCAGGATGACATCCCCTGAACATAAGCCCTAATGAGCCTTTGGAGCAAAAATTAACATAAGACCTGGTCTTATTTTCAGGGAAACACGGTTTACTCAGTTCTGAATTCTTCCTGCTTTACTTAGGAATTTCTACTCACTTCTGGCTAATGCCTCCGTTTCTAATTCCATATTTCTGAGGACAGTTGCGATGTCATGCCTGGATTAGCTGAAGCTCTGGTAGTCATTCTGTCATGCGACACGCATTTACGTAGCACCGAACAGGATGAAACAGGATATGAAGAAATAAAACACACTTCCTATCCTGGTGATCTTGACAGAGGGTAGTCAAATCACATTCCTCAAAATAATGTGAAATACAGATAAAGCCTCGAATTATACGTTATTCTTTCTCTGACAACAGTATCCTAAAAAAGCTTTTATTCACGACTTTAATACTAAACAACAGACCGTAAGATATTCAGGATCCTAAAATGGTAATTTGTGCCACGCTCATCTTTAGCTTCTGTTATGATCAACCTCATTTATATCCATGAGGTATTTCAGCCAGTCAGATTAAAGTTGGAATTTGACCTTTGAAATTTACTGTGCTACTCATAAACTTTATATGAACAAAACACAGTCTCTTGCTTTCCAGCTTTGAAGTTGAGTGAGGAACAGAAAAATACATGAAATGAGGTTGTATAAACTTGTTTAATAGATCCTCCTGATTTCTATGATACATAACTTTGCAGAATTTTGGAATAAGCATCAAGCCCCGTCGCCTAAAAGATGAGAATCTAACTGAGGAGATAGGGTGCAGACACACAGATGGGATCCCCAGCAGTGCCGTGCACAGTAACTGGCCAAATGGCACAAATATTTAGGACTATGAGTTGATTTCCTGTGGAAATAAGCATGGCTGGTGACGTCGGGAAAGGCTTCAAGGAGGCAGTAATCGTGGCCATGATTTTAGGTCAAGAGAAAGCAAAGGAGACATTTCAGGTGTGGACCATACACATTTTCATGATCACTGGTGCTGTGATAGGAATAAATAGTGAGTTTCACAAACAAAGAGCACAGTTTTATTAGAAAAGCTGAAGTCAGGAGGAATAGAGAAGAAGAGACATTTTGGAGGCAAGGTGAAAGTTCGTTATGGAAACATTTGAAAACTACAGAATAAGTTTCTCATTTAGCAAACGGGGAGTCATCCAATTTATTTAGCAAGAGGTCAACATTATGAAAACATTATTGTGTTAGGGCAACTCTACTTCCAACTTTTGGATATTAAATATACATCCAAGAGAAATTACAGTGGAAAGGGAGCAGCTATAAACTGGCTGCCTTCACATTATGTGGTAGCAAACTGCTCATGTGGTGATAAGGGTCTGGCTTAAGATGGTGACATTGGAATCAAAAAAGGCTTGTATTCCAAAAATACTTGAAAAGGAAGTTTAGTAGCACTTGGGAAATCTTTGCATAAAGTGGGGGGGCAGCGGGGGGAGAATTACTGCTTGAGCCAGAAACTACAGGAAATGAAGGTAAATAGAGTGGAGGCCAGGTGATAAGTGGGATCCTGGTCTGAGTGTGCGTCTCAGCGGCATTTCCCTGGTCCGTGAACACCTGATGAAATGGACACACAAAGCACCTGGGTCTGGAAAGACTCATGCCTTCAGTAAAGGACAAATTGTTGCCCCTTGCAGCCCGTTTCTGCATCTTATAGGCAGCACACATCACAGATGACATTTCTACTCGGACTCACCTGTCAGTTACCTGGGAAGGCTGACATCTTTGAAAGGGGCTCAGTAAGAGCATCTCTACAGCAAGTCCCGGCTCTGACGGCAGATGCCCCAATCAGTCCCTATGAAGTTCACCAGATCCAGTATTTCTAGAGGTATCAAGGTACATGGGGACCCTGTGTGCCATCTCTGGAGAGCCCCCATGAGGACAGCAGCATGCACTCTCAGAGTTCTGAAAAGTAGCCCTGATCTGCGAGGGGTCCAGAGCCTGAGTAGCTGGGAGCGACTCTGCCCACACAGCTGCCCCGTGGACGAGACTCTGTCAGGCGCACGGTTTTAATCAGGGGAGCAGAGCAGCGTCGTGTTGGAAATGCTACCTGGGATCAGGTGCTAATAGTCACATGAACAGGTGTTCAGAACGCTGTGGCTTCTTTTTTCTTTTTATTAGTTTCAGGTACAAAACAACGTACTAATTAGACATTTACACCCCTCACAAAGTGATACCCCCCTCAATCTACTACCCGGCTCACATCGTACATAACTGTTACAATTCCACCGACTATCTGCCCTATGCTGTACTCCACCTTCCGTGACTCTCTCTATTTAATTATAGTTGACATACAATATTATTCAGCTTCAGATGTACAGCACAGTGGTCAGGCATCTACACAGTCTCTGAAGCGATCTCCCAATAAGTCCAGTGCCCATCTGGCACCCTACATAATTTTACAACATTGATTATATTCCCCACGCTGTATTTCATCTTGCCTGTTGTTCTGACTCCTCACTCAGCTCACACCTAAAACTTCATGGAGGTTGGTTCTTAGGGACTAAATGTTTGTGTCTCCCTGGAATTCAGGTGTTGAAACCCTAACCTCCAGTGCGATGGCATTAGGAGGTGGGGCCTTTGGGAGGAGAGGAGTTTGATGAGGGCCTCATAGTGGAGCCCGTGATGGGATTGGTGTCCTGATGAGAAGAGGAAGAGACCAGAGCTCTCCCTCCACCATGTGAAGACGTAGCAGGAAGGCAGCCATGCCCAGGCCAGGAAGAGGGCTCTCAACAAAACCGGGCAGACCATGCTGGCACCCTGAGCTTGAACTTCCCAGCCTCTGGAACGAGAATTGTGAGACATGAGATTCTGGGAAGTCCCCCAGCCAGTGCTATTCTGTTACAGCATCCCCAGCTAAGTCATCTGCTGATGACCAGGTGACAGAGATAAAATAATAAGCCTGGGTATGATGATGGTTTAGCAAAGAAAGGACTGATATCAAACTCAGTCCCACTTGGGACCGGGCTCAAGTGGTGAAGCTGATTTCTTCCAGCATACAGACTTGTGAAAGAACACGGGTTTTCCTCTTCCCATGCAGGAAGGCGTAGCCAGGGACAGCGAGGAAGTCTCTGATGCCGGCTTTGCTGGTGGGTCAGGAGCCTGAGGACGCAAGGTCAGGAGAGCAGAGATAAGGTGCTGAGGAAAAGGCTGATGGGTGAGCCTGTGGGCGTGCACCCAAAGTGTGTGGGACTTTGGGTGTTGGATTCAAGTCTGAGATGGCACACGCCACAAGGAGGAGGGCTGACAGCTCATTAACAGGAAGACAACAGAGTGAAAATTGGCAAAAATATTTGACTGTGCACTTTACAGCTGAGATTTCAGAGTGACCCATCAGCACATGAAGAGATCTGGATTGGTCCTAATCATTAGAGATGAGAGGATGTAAATTGAAGTTGCAATGACAAATCTACCTACTCATTAGGATGACTACCAGTCAAAAACACTGACAGCAGCAGGTGTTGGAAACTGAAAGTTAGAAACACCTGAGATTTTGGAAATAAGACATCATGGGCGAGTCCTACAAGCTCCCAATCTTCATGTGACGGGGTGCTGTGTTAACTCTTCCAGTTCCCCAGAGAAGTGAGAAAACCAGTTCTGCTTGAGGAAACCTGCCTGGGGAAACTGCATGGCTGTCGCCCACATTTTCACACAGATCACCAAGCAGTGGGTGGGGGGATGCTGGTCCTCAGCTCTAACCATTAATTTAGAGAAACGGTGGCTGAAAAACCCCTTTGACTTTGGTTAGTTTTGCATCTTGTCTAAAACTTTCTCTAAATTTCTTGAGAACAAAAATACAAGCATTCAGCCCTAAATGAATGAACTTGGAACCATTAAACATCAACTTAAACATATGTTACCGGTTTCAGGGGTTAGCTCATATGTGTTTTCCCAATGAAATGGGGCAGACTTGCTTAGTCTTGGTCTCAGCAGTGGACATCATGTCTGGGACTTCCTTCCAAAATGACCGCGGGAGATAATCCACTGCCTAATACGGATGTGGGGACTTACGTTTTATTTTACTCTACTTGTGAGTTTTTTGCTTACAACTACCTATTTAGTAAAATGTATTCTAGATGAGTCTGGAGGAACTATTACCGAGGTGCCAGATGGAGCAGTTCTGGGGGGCATTCTAATAGAACTGTACCCCTTCATTTGTGAAAGTGTGCTTTTCCTGGGCAGACTGGGCATTGTGGCTGCTCTGCTTGTCACCACAGCAAAGCACGAGGTTGTGTGCCACTGCTTTGTCTTTTTCATGGCTGCCCATCCCCCCACCCCCACAACTGAGGACATTCAGGAATGAGGATTCTGAACAGCCACTTTCACTTACTTTGAACAGAGAGAATTCTTTATGATATGTCAGGAGGGATAGTTCACCAGGGTTTTGTTTATTTGCTTTGAATATACTTTCTTTATAAAAATTGAAATAAGAAAGAAGTACGCAGAACAAAAGCGCAACTGTCATAACTTCCTAAGAACCCCCTTGAGGGTGATTGAGGTTCTTCCTGAGCAAAATTGTAGGTATTTTCCATGTACTTTCTGCCTAAAAGTTACAGTGATACATCCTTTGACATGCTCCTGACCAACATATTAATTTGGTTTTATAAGTTGTTACTTATCTTTGCCTAGAACTGCTAACATTATTTGCCACTTTTCCCCCTCGAATCATGATATTTTGAAAGATTCAAATCTACTAAAGTGTGAACCAGGCACAAGTCGCTGACACGTTTCTTCAGTGTCCTTAGCCATGGTTTTTCCCTCTTTAAAATGGGCATGGTGAAAATATACGAGATTGCTGGGAAGGACCAAGGAAGTAATAGATTTAAACGCTCATCATTATGAATAAATATTCATAAAAATGCATGTAATTTTCATGGATAAACTGGGGAATTCCCATTTAGGAATGAGCTGAGTGGCAGGACGTGGTAATGATTGTAAGACAGTCTATTGCACAACAGAGTTCTTCAAGTAACCAAACTATAATCCACGATCTCCTCAGAGATGTCAATTATTTATGCCAGAGTCAGAAAGATGCTAGTAATTCATCAAAGGAAAATGGAATAAAAAGTAGAGGAATTAACACTGACTCAATTCAAAGGGGGAGAGCATCATCTTCCATCCAACTCATGTAGTGGCAATGACTCTTTAGTGGAAAAAGAGTTACGTCGTCTACCTCTGAACTTTTTTTCTTTAATTAAAATTTATTGGGTGACTTTGCTTAGTAAAATTATATAGGTTTCAGGTGTGCAATTCTGTAATACATCATCTATATATCACATTGTGTGTTGACCACCCAGAGTCAGTTCTCCATCCATCACCATATATTTGACCCCGTTTACCCTCATCTGCCATTCCCATCCCCCCTTTACCCTCTGGTAACCACTGAACTGTTGTCTGTGTCTATGAGTTTTTGTTTCTTTATTTGTCTTGTTCCTTTGTTGTTTTCAGTTTTATATCCCATATAGTAGTGAAATCATATGGTTCTCCACTTTTTCTGTCTGACATATTTTGTGAAATAAGTCACCTCTGAACTTTTGAGTAAGTGCTTAAAAGCTTTCTGATGAAGTGTCTTTGTTGATGGCCCCCCTGAGGGATGGTGCCCTTTTCCACCACTGAGCCTTTCTCCCATCCTCTAATCTCCCTGGTTTAGGCTGTGCTTTTGGTATCATGCAGACTGCATCCCACAAAAGGTTATCAGTTCCTGGTTGCTTTACTTCCTAGGTAAACATGTTCATGGAAGTAACTGAATTTTTTCTTCTCTGAATCATGTTAACATTATGTGAGCACACAGCCCAGAGCTTGAAAACATTTTCTTTTCCTGCATCCATTAACTGGTCCATTCAAACGAACCTCTTTTGGCAAACCAGAATTCAAATTTCTGCCTCACTGATCTCATAACGTACTGAAACGTCATGAAAATATCAGGTTTTCAGCACACCCACTACATATGCTTGAGGAATCTTCTCTTCTGAGTCACTGCTCTGATTGTCTAGTTCATATTGGGATTCAGAGAATAGGACGTTTTTGACCAAGTGTGATTCAGGATTTCTTTTTAGGAAATGGAATAAATGCTATGTGATACATACATCTAGCCCATCTGTGGGTAATTAAAAATCATTGTTTTACCCCCAAATTCTTAATACTATCTTTGTGGAGCCCATGTCATAATGCATTTGCTCACACACGGTGGCCATCAGGTAATAAAAGTCACTCAGCATCTTGAAAAGGTCCCCTTTTCAGCAGTGTCCCCACGTCCACCCCATGTCCCTCCCACCCACCTCTGCCCTGTGATTTCACACAGCGAATGTGGCAGTGCTGCTCGAGCATCTGGCCTGGACGAAGGCAGAGATGCCCACTGTTTCCCTGTTCCCTAAATGGGTCTGCCACCCCACTTTGAAGTAGTTATGCCAAAAATGAGGCTGGCCTAGGAGAAGGCACGACTCCGGAGCAAAGAACGTTAGCACTGGGGTGACGCAGGGCACATTTGCATCAACAGTGGTGGTGCTGTGCATTTTACCATGGACTTTGGTGCCTCTGCTGTAATGAAGGCTGTCTCCCTCTCCACCAGACCCTCTGCTTCAGGTGCTTCTCCTCCAGCTCGCCTCAGCTGAACATGCTAACAGCTCCCAGTGCTGGGCTGCGTTGCGAGAGTTACGAGTTCTCTCTGCTTCTCCTTGTGTGTGTACCTCCCTGACACATGGAGTCGCTAAGAGAGCACCCGTGCAAATCCACAGCAACTTGAAGGTTAGGAACGAAAGCCTGTCCGGTAGTAACAAGTGTCGTCATTCTTTTTCCTTTTCGGGAACCTTAGGCGCTGCAGCATTATTTGAAAAATGGGTAATTACCGAACGTAGAACTCTGTGTGATCACCCAGCCTACTCAGAGGAAAAGCCTCTTTCTCGTGGAATAAAAATATAACTTGTGGTGAACCAGAAAAGGACATGCAAGGTTTCAGTTTTTTTCTTTTTTTTAATGGGTAGTATCACGTCTACTTGCTGAAAATTTTAACATGCAGGTGTTTACATCAGGGAGCCTCTCTGTAAACACTGTCAGTGGTTGGCTTCCTACATTGTGTGACTTCGCATGGAATTGGCACCAACATCCCTTCTGCTGGAAGGGACGTTCGCTGTGTGTCAGTGATGTGTGTCAGTGATACTGGGCTGTGTGTCAGTGATGTGTGTCAGTGATACTGGGCTGTGTGTCAGTGATGTGTGTCAGTGATACTGGGCTGTGTGTCAGTGATGTGTGTCAGTGATACGGGGCTGTGTGTCAGTGATGTGTGTCAGTGATGTGTGTCAGTGATACTGGGCTGTGTGTCAGTGATGTGTGGCTGCTGATTTAGCGAAAACAACAACAAAGCCTATGAGTGCTGGTTCGGAGGGGCCCCACTCTTATCCCCCAATAACCAACCTGCACGTCCCCACTAGCTACAACCGAATCACCACTCACTCTCTCAATAAGTACCTATTGAGAACCTACCATTTCTACTTGTCAGGACGTAGGAATGAAAGAAAAGCAGTGTCTGTCATCATGGAGACAGCGTCCTGTGACATACTGTCACCCGACCAGAGAAGGAAAGGTAGAAGAAGTAACACAATGTCTTTAATTGGGTAGATTTTGTTGCACATAAAAAGAATCCTATAATGTCTCTAGCATGTTTCCCTGAAAATAAGACCTAGCTGGACCATTAGTTCTAATGCATCTTTTGGAGTAAAAATTAATATAAGACCCGGACTTAATATAATATAAGACTGGGTCTTACGTAATGTAATCCAACATACGACTGGGTATAATATAATATAACATAATATCCACTCTTATATAATATGATATAATATAATACTTGGTCTTATATTAATTTTTGCTCCAAAAGATGCGTTAGAGCTGATGGTCCGGCTAGGTCTTAT
This sequence comes from Rhinolophus sinicus, assembly GCF_036562045.2. Lineage (NCBI taxonomy): Eukaryota > Metazoa > Chordata > Mammalia > Chiroptera > Rhinolophidae > Rhinolophus > Rhinolophus sinicus. Next base: position 1,494,305 of record NC_133754.1, read on the forward strand.
TTTCGGGGAAACATGGTATGTTTGTCATTTCACTTCTTACAGTGCTTTGGAGAACAGGCTACAGCCCATAGGCAGCTGTTGGTGAAACCCTTCCTACACGGCCGCCACAGGCTCAGAACCGACACTGCCGGATGCGATGTCAGGTCCTTGCGAGGGAAACGACTTGTGGTTACTCTTACTAGTGAACTTCAAGGTTCATACATGCATCTTACGCTCTTTATGACTATGTATCTTTTACTATGTATCGTTCACAAGTTCCATGTCTGCCTCTACAATTTCACTGTCCTTACCATCTTTTCCTGGTCTGCATTTATGTTTTTCTTCACATTCGAGGTATTACATCTAACATGAATTATCTGGACATAGGCTTCTCAGACTAGAGAGAATGGAGCTGCTGTGTATGTTTCTTGAGGCTGGTTACTGGGTAGAGCAACTTCTCTATGAAATACATCGGAAATCCATTTTAGTGATAAAAGTTTTCAATTTATGCTTTTCAGATAAAATGCAGTTCTTACAAGCAACCAACATTGGATTTTGCTTAGTTTTATCCTGTAAGTTTGTATTTGTAGAGCTGAAAAACAGATGCCCAAAAATGGGGTTTCCTGTGACCATCTCTAGGAGAAAATCCATTGAGAAAAAAATATTCAGACAGAAGACCTTGCTCTGGGACTGATTTCAAGCCAGCTCTGAGCCAGGGTTTTGTGAGACCCCTTTCCTCTTTTGAACCACTATCAATGTGGCTTCAAGGGCATATGCAATTTTTCAGTATTCACGGAGGTGAGAAATGCTAGTAAGGATTAGCAGAAAGAAAGCAACCCACTCAGATTTAACATAATGTTTATGAGCTTGAAGCCTGAACCTATGTTTCCAACTAGAAAAGAGAAAATTGGAGAGTAAATTGGAAAACAACCAAAATTGGGTATAAATACAAATCACGTTAGTACATTTTCAAAGAAGGGCATATGAAAAATCCTACTTTCTGGGGGTCGTAGATTGTCTTTTCTCCATGCCTCTAGTCCAACAACTGCTTTAGTTAATTTTAGTGTCATTTTAGTGCCAAACTGGCAAATGGAAGAGGGAATTCATTTTGTTCAGAGAATTTTGCCCATGATTAGTTGGATAGTTTAAAAACTAACCAACTGTTTGTGTGTGTGTGTGTGTGTAAATTTAAGCTTAATCTTTTCAGTGAGATTCCAAACACATCTTTAAAATATCTGTAATTTTACTCAGTGTTTAAAAACAACAAATTCACCAACAGCATACCGACCCGCTCTGGACTCAGCCTGCCCAGTGTCACAGAGACAGCAGTGAGCCCGGTGAAGGCAGACTGGCCTGTGTGTCTCACATTCCATGGGGAGAGCTGGTGATTAAACAAATAATTAGGCATGGCTTGCTTCCTACTATGTAACACTTTACTGTGCACACATTCCAAGCCATGCATGTTATATGTGCCGTATATAAACTCAGGATAACAGGAGGCCGTGACAGTCCCCCAGCCCTGAGACTCACAGACACATAACGGGCATCTAGGGTGTCACTGCAGGATGCTGGGAGAGCCTACTTGTAACCGGAAGATGGAGGGAGGCACGCCCAACCCTCTCTAATTTTAATGCAGATTTATTTGCCTTCAGATTTTGTTTTGTTCCAAGACCTCTATTTTCTTTTACACTTGCAATAAATAATATCAAATGTAACGATTCCAAGCATTTTTTGAGATGGAATCCAGTATGGAACCTGTTTTGTTAAATGCACGACATTTTTGGAACGAGTCTTGCAGAATGGAACCTGGTTAGAAATCGGATTTTCAATACTTGCTGGATTCAAAACACCAGTATGTCGTGTGTGTGTGTGTGTGTGTGTGTGTGTGTGTGTGTGTGTGCAGGACGGAGTCCTTAACTGTCTGGTTAAAAATGTGTTTATCATTTATTCTGCTAAACAATGAAAAACAGAGAATAGAGGTGTCAGTAGAAATCAATAGCTTTTTGAGAAGTGTCAGGGGGATTTATCTGTCCTTGAGTCTGCGGGTAGCGTTCCTGTGCATGTGAACCATTCATGACTGTGAAGTCAAACAAAACAAAACAAAACAAAAAACATTAATAGGCATTTGTTGTAAATCATCTTTATCCAACAGTAAGAAAATAGCGAGTTAAATAGTGTGAATATGATTTAGATTACTTAGGATAATAGTTAAAAGAATTAACAGAGCCGTTTACTTTCTAGTTGTTCAATGGCAATTTGGTTTAGAGGAAAGATATAGAATCCCAAATTTAGAGTAACCTAAAATTTAGACAGCCATCGAGCAGGTTGGATCAGGAGGACCAAACAGAAAGTGATGCTGGAATATTTAGATTGACAGTGTTTCCACTCGGGCTTCTAGAACAGAACACCATAGACGGGGGTTTAAACAGCAGACATTTATTTATCGAGGAGGGTGGAAGTCTGAGATGGAGGCACCAGCATGGTTCTCGGCAAATCTCTTCCTGGTTGACAGAGGACTGTCTTCCTGCAGGATCTTCGCGTGGTGGAGAGAAAGCTTGTGCGATCTCTGGCCTCTCCTTACAGGGCACTAATCCCATCACGTGGGCCCCACCCTCATGACCTCATCACTGCCCAGAAGTCGTGTCTACTGACACCCCTGTCACACTGAGGGTAGCTTTCAACATGTGACTTTTGGGGGCCCCAAACCTTCGGTCCATTTCACACAGTCAGAGCAGGACATCTAGATTTTATGCTAGCAAGCGTTTCCTCAAACTGAAACCCAAAATATGAAGAAAATTAGCATTTTTAATATCTATTTGGCCTGAAGATCTGTAGTCTCTGGAAACTGTTTCTTGACGTCAACAGTGTTTAATAAGTGTCTTTCTACTCAGACAGTCAATTGATAAATAGATTAATATGTGAGTTAGTCCAGAAATGGATGGATTTTATATAAATTATAGAATGATTCTTATACGATTTTATTAATAGTTGTAATAGAGTTCCTTGGATCACATGAAGTCAATGTTGGAAGGAATAAGAATGACAAGGGTGTCTGTATCCCAATAGAGTAATAAGGAAGAATCATCAGTTGAAATAGTAATCGCTTCTCTGAATGTGAATCAGATGTGACTGTTTACTATGTGAAAATTAGTGTGGTGTACTGTTGCCTGTGTCTATGTTTGTATGTGTGTTTTTGAGAGAGCTAGAGAGAGACACAGACAGAGACAGAAATGAAGAGAGAGAAGACAAGCAAATCCGTAAATCACAACGCCCCCAAATCTTAGTGCTCTTTTCTATGAGCACAAAGTCCTTGGTAAAAAGTTGTTGCAGACTCATGCTGACAACCAGCCCTCAGAAACCAAATACCAATATTTAAATGTAAATAACAAGAGCAGTTAGAATATTAAGGCTTTCTAAAAAACCAGAAATGAACAGCATTTATAGACATGAAAAGCAAGAACAATGAAAAGCAAGCCTTTAAAACCACCGAGAGAAAATGGTGTTGAACATATTCATAAGTGTCAAACTTTCAAAACATTGCATGGTTTTGGATAATGGGAAAAAATTGACGGTCATTTTCTGGAAAGTAGCAAAAGAAGGTCATGTGCAATTTCATTTATCATATTTTCCCAGCATCCAGCATGTCACTTAGATCAGGTTTTTCCCTGAAATATATTGAAATGAATAAATAAATCTATCATTATTACTGTGATAGTTACACACCCTCCCTCTTTAGAATTTTTCACTATAGAATTACCTCCTTACAGAAGCACTTAGCAAACTACTGTGTTTCCGTTGAGAAAGAAGTCCTCTTGTAATGGGCTGCAAATGGACTCTGGCATGCAGAACTGTCCTGACATGATTTCCCTCCTCATTGGATTAGCTTTTCACCCAGGAGATAAGAGGAATGGCTTTCCCTAGGCCTGGCCAATTGTAATCACACATCCCCTGAGTACATTGTGCTTCCCACACTGAGATTACATCCTAAGCAGGGCATATCTCTGAACATATGGACAGCGGGAAAATGAGCACATTTCCTGTGACACCACTAGGCAGAATGACAGAGATCTGTATCCATATATTATGTGGAAACTGAACTGAATTAAGAGAGAGTCAGTTAAACACACACAAATAAGAAGAAATGAGATATGGAGAGAGAGAAGCAGAGAGAGAGAGAGAGTGAGATCCTGAGAACACTGGGTGATTTTCTTGATCAGCAAGCAAGGTCTGCCTCCAGAATCACTCCATATATCCCAGTTATAGAAACCAGTAAGCTCCAGTCTTGCTCTCTCCTCCTTGAGCTGTATTTCTGTTGTTTGCCATCTCAAGGGTCCTACCTGCTGGGAGACAATTCCCCAGGGCTTTCTTATACTCTGTACCATGCAACATGAGACACTGACATCTCTCACTTCTGGATTATCATTTCAAGGATGTGGTTTAGTGAAGAGCTTTGGAAGATGTCGCATCTAACTCCGGAGCAAAGAACAGGCATGCTTCATGTTCTACATTATAAAGACCGTGTCTCCCTCAGGAGCAAAACGCAGGCATGCTCACTGCTCATTATAAAAGATTCGGGTTCCCTCATGTCACGGCTCCTCTCCTACGATGCACCCCACTGTACGTGTAGGTGTCACTGAGTCGACTTTTTCTCCCTGTGGGAATTGGGGCTTCGGGAGACCACACACAAATATACCCTGTCAAATTCTATTGCTCTGAACTATACAGGATTGTTTGTCTGGACCCCAAAGTTTTATGTCTTCTACCAGTGTCCATGAAACTGAGACAAGATAACTTGTTTGACCAACTTGAAAGTTAGGAAAACCTGCAGGCCAGTCACAGTTCTTGACCCTGATATATTCTCCTAGGTGGCAAGTAGGATCTTAATACAAAGAGGAAAGGATCAGATGCAATTTGGAAAAGTGAAATGAATATTTATGTAATTTTAATTTGGAATGAAGATTGTGATTTATTTATTTATTTTAATTTATTTTTAAAATTTATTGGGGTGACAATATGATTTCTAACACAAATGATAAATATATCATCAGCTGCTAAATAAAGATTTTAAAATAGTGGCACCGAGGTTTATGAGAAAACCTCTTAATGACACTTAATGACACTTAATTTTCAGGCCAAGACTTGAGATGCTTAAAGCGTATCAAAAGGATACAAGTTTTAAAATTTTTGAGATAGGGACACTTGGGTCTTGCAGAAATGAAGTTTGGAAGTGATAAATTGGTTAGTGATTAGAACTTCATGTTCCTTGAGCTATAGTAAATGTCTAAATTTGATTAAAATGTGTTTGATTCAGTCAACTTACATCACCCATTTTAATCACTTATTTAGCAAAGATTAATTGCACTCAACCAGTGTAGGCAGTGCTATTCTAGGCAATAAGGGGATCGATAAAATGACAGACAACGTTCTTCCCAGTAGTGTGGCAACAGGCGTTTAATAACTGGCTCCTGGGGAAAATGCATGTTATAGATACATACACATATACGGGGTTGGGGGGGGGGGGGGGAGAGAGAGAGAGAGAGAGAGAGAGAGAGAGAGAGAGAGAGAGAATGATTTGGCTGAGTTTTGCCAAAATTTTACATCCATAGTCAATCTGGTTGCAGCTGACAAAGGAGTGTACTTTTGACACAAATAGTGACTAACATGTTTTCTTATGTTAAAGAATAAGATAAAATTGAAATAATGACGACTCATGTCAGAACTTTTTCAATGACATAGCAACTTCTTGGTTATATCGCATAATAATCTTTGAAGACTGGGAGAACATTGCCATGCTTGTTTGTGTTTTTCTCTATGTAGCATTGAGACATGGCACAGTTAATCTCCATCATTAACATTTTCCCAATTCTGGTCAAACACCAAAACAAATAAAGCCCTGAGTGTAGTGTTTGCTGGTTCCTGTGATGCTGATAGTCCCACTGTGACCACCTTCCAGCTATGAGTGTGACAGTGTGACCACAGAGAGGGAGCCGGTGCCGTGCCACACCACTGGGCAGTTGTCCCACTGGAGACACCATCACCATCAGGGGTCCCTGGAAGTAATTAGCAAGAGGTGCGTTCTGGGCGTTTATTACTCTTGTTTTCATTTTCCACTTAAATGACATACCTTTTAACAACCACTATGCTGAATGCCTGGCCCATGGAATTCCTGGTAGTTTACCCATCAGCCAGCTGGTCTGAGCTGGTTTCAGCATGTCGCTGCCTTCGGGAGCTTTAATTCTCCTGGGAAGAGAGAGGAACAGACAATAATCAGGTGGATTACAAATTTTGTATTTTTAGATATGATGCAAAGGAGAGAAACAGCATGGGGATGACTGGGTCTCCATCCTGTGGTGACCAGGGAAAGCCTCCCCGATGAGAGGGTGTTTAAGCCCATTTCTGAAGAAAGAGGTCTTGGGCTATAAAAGTAGCTGAAGGAAGAATGTTCCCACGGAGAAGCAATAAAAAGTGAAAACTACCGAACATGCTTGGCTAATTTGAAGAGTCACGTTGAAGATAGTCAGCGTGGTGCACATGTGTGAGCGAGAAGAGGTGTGCGATGGGGCAGGTGTGAGAGCAAGGCGGGGGGGAAGGGCCCTCGGGGAAACTGAACTGACTGTGCAAAGCACTCATACTTCCAGCTTTCTGAACTCAAGCCACCGTTCTAACTCTGTGCACGTGGAGTAGCTCGTTTACTGACCACAGTCATCTCATGAGACTGGTGTCGCCAACTGGGTGATACAAATGGGGATTTGGAAGCCCAGTGATCTCAGCTGCTTTCCCCACAGCGCCGCAGCTGCTGTGGGTGCGGTGCTTAAAGCTGGGTGGTTCCCGATGCCCACTTGTCGGTGGCCCATCTGCTTTGCCGCATCAGGAGTGGGCGATGGTTCTAGGTGCAGCGAGGGCCTGTGGCAGAGATCTGAGCAGAACGATGTCCTGACACATGTTTACAGAGGGCAACAGTGAGTGTGGACAGCGACTGGGCAGAGTGGACGGAGATGAACGGTCAGAGGGAGCCGCGAGGAAATGCGGCCTCGACAGGTCGGTGCTCTTGACCAGGTGGTGTGTTGACAAGGGTAAAACCGTCTAAGCTGTATCTTTTGGAAGATCAGCCTGAACTTGAAGGATTAGAAGGGGGGGAGAGTTAAAGGGAAACTGCTCTTAGTTACTCTAGGCTGATGGCTATAATATATATATATATATTTTATACACACACACACACACACACACATAATGTGTCAAACACACAAGTGTTTCACTCAATGGTTACTTCTTCCCATTTTCATTTTCTAAATCAGTCTCATGTAAGAGCCTGGGGCGCATGTAGGAAACCCAGCTTCAGAGGAGGCCAGGGGAGTGAGTCCTTGCTGAGACAGGACCTGTGGTCAGAAAATGTCCTAAATATATGAGAACTCTCCAATAAAACACATACTCGTATCTAGAAGTAGCAGAACTTAAGAGCAGTATGTGTTTGCCTGGAGGAAATGGGTTGGACATTCCAGGCACAAGACAAAGCTCTGCAAAAAGGTGGAACTGGGAAAAGAGCTTCATGTTTTGAGGCTACTCATGAGAGTTGGCTCTGGCTCAAGTCCGAGCGGAAAGAGATGTTCTTAGAGACGTAGATGGAGGCGGAGGATGGGGGCTTTTTTGTCCTGCCTGATAGTGTTGTTCCACTTTAATCCTGAAGGTGATTAGGGCCATCGTCACTGTTAAGCGAGGAGTGGAACAGCTGAGTTTCCATGTTTCACATTGGGTGTGAGACGGGCTAAGTGTTAGGAGACCTTTCAAGGGGACATGCTACATCCAGGAAGCAAGTCCCTACCTGGCACTTACTCAGGCAGGGGTCCTGGGGACAGAGGAAGGTGCAGGAGACATGTGGACGGCAGCCTTAATGAGGACAGGTGGACACAGCCTGTGAAGGATGGGGGAGGCTGGGAGTGAAACACGTGTTTTGTTTGGGAGACTGTGAGAGTAGTACGTTAACAAAAACAGGGCCGAAAGAGGACCAGTTGTGGGAAGAAGAGGATGGACTGTGCTTGGGGTACTCCGGATACCCAGGTGGAGCTGCTCATTTGAAATCTCGGGGTTGGAAGCACAGATTCCATAGTCTTGTGTTCATGGAGGGCATGGGAGGAGATTAAGTCATTCTCAGATAACAGAGTTGTAAGATTTAGCAAATGAAAATACCAGACACCCAGCTAAATGAAGATTTCAGATAAGAAAAGGAATACTTTTTTAGTATCTGCATGTCCCATGACATAGTTGTAAAATACTTACACTGGAAACGCATTTGGCATTTATCTGAACTTGCTGTTTAAGGGGATCCTTTATTTAACCTCACAGCCCTGTTAGATGAAGGGTATCAAAGGGAGCCCACAAGGAGTGGGAAAGAAAGGAGCTAGGGAACGTGGAAAAGAGAGGAGGAAAAAGGAAAGCATTGGGAAGAAATGGGGTGAGAGAAAGTTACTGCATGGGTTCTAAAACGACAGCCACATCAAAAAATTAAGAAATGTCAATGAAGGAAACTGAAGCGGGACAGGAGGAGAGAATGGACAGAGATCACGGTGTCATGGAAACTCAGAGTGTGGACATACTGAAAGACGATCTGGGCAGCAGCAGAGATCAAATCAGAAAAAGTCCGAAAGGGCAATTTAAGACTTGGAGGGGGGGCCCTGTCATCATCCTCTGTAGAGAGCTCGTGTGGGTGGATGTCATGGGTTGAGGAAAGAATCTAAGAGCAGCAAGTAATTTCATGAGCTTGTGGCTGGTCTTTCAAGAAGCCGGTGTGCAGGCAGGGGCACGCAGGTCCAGGTCCAGGTGAGATTGTCAGAAGGTGGGAGGTGTTTTGTCATTGCCTTTGATTTGGGAGGAAGTCAACTGAGGTCCAGATGAGAGTAGAGTTGGCAGGACGTTTGGAAGGAGGAAATTGGCAACGTGTAAGTAGCCATGGGAATACTGATTCATGCTGTGTCTTCACTGGGGGCACGTGGTAGTTCTGTAATAAAAGAGGTGGGCATCTCCTTTCATCAGTTCAATCATTCATTTGAGAAAAAAAAAAGTCTCAAGCAAATGTGTAGAGCGACCTAAAGAGATTTTCTTTCTGGTGTGGCTAAAATTCCTAGTGAATTTCTCTTTTTAAAAAAATTCAATGAAAGAAATTGTGAATAATAATAAATCATTCAAAGCAAGACTGAACCAAATTAACCTTGTTCTTAGCCTTAGTCTCTCTTCAGAGATGTTAACTTTTTCAGTCTTTTTTTATTGAAAAAACAGGAACCTTCAATAGATACGATCTTTTAGAAAAACTCATTGAAAAGTGAATTTATAACAATGCAAATGCTTGGAAGTTTTACATCTGAAGAAGTTCTTTATTTCTGGTGTGCAGGTTTGATACGATGAATGGTCTTAAAAGGTTAAACCCAGCAATCGACAGTGGTTTTAATCTGCAAATTAGATCGGTAAATTGACTGTCTTCTCCTAGCTCTGTGCTCCTACAGAATTTGTGTTAAGAAATGGACCGTCCAGGATTCTGCCCTACTTCAGGGACTAAAACATCCCAAAGGGCTGGCAGGTGCATGGTTTCAAAGAAACCAGTTGTATCTACTGGTTCCAAATGCAATACCCCTCTGGTAGCTGCAGCTGCTGACTCAGGGGGTACTGCACTGGGGTGCCCCGGCCCTGGCACCCCGGGAGCTCATTCCTGCACTGAGCCTGCATTCCCATGGTCACGGCAGGGTGGGGAACACTGGGTGGCTCTCATTCCACAGACAGGACAGGCGGAAATACAAGGCTTGGAATAGGCTGACCTTAACTTTACATCTTTCCACGTGCCACACGCTTATGATGGGACTTCACAAATTATGTTTTCTTCCTATTATTGAGTTTGCTTTTGTATTTAAATGGGGGTATAACGTCTTTGTTTTTTTTATTTGTATATATATATATTTTTTTTGTGAGGGTTAAAGGAGCTGGTTTGTCTGATAGTGAGGACACTTTGATTCAGAAGACACAAAATAATGACCAAACACTGTTATTTGAAGAAGTCAATTTGTCAGTTGATTTAACTGCAAGATTCAGAGAAAGGCTAAACGTTGAAATGGATGAATCTAGAGAAAAAGTGATCTTGACAGGTCTGCGACTTGTTTGTTTAGTTTCTTGATCTCCTGAAGTCGTGCTTCTCCAACTTCAGTGAGCTGGTGAATTACCTGGAGGTCTTGGTGACGTGCGGCTGACATGTTAGGTGTGGGGACCCGGAGTCTGCATCTCCACGAGCCAGGGGTCTGCTTTGGTGCAGCAGAGCCCTCGTGTAAGGAGGAGGGAACACACTTCCAGGTTACACTGAACTTTCAGCCCATCGTCAACCCCAACGGAAGTGCAGGACAGGTGGACAGGAACGTCTCCGGAAGACGAGGGGCGGATTCTCACCTCATTTCCATCTTGTGGTCTCTGGGGACCAGTGCCGGCCATCAGGCAGTGACAGTCAGCTGATGGTGCTGGAAATGTATGTCACAGGCATAGGACAAACTGAGAACGTCTGCCCCATTGGCAGGCCACGCACCCCAGCTCAATGCAGTGTCCTCGCTGTTGACGTACATTTTTTCCTTTTTAATCATTAGAGAGCCTTTGTCAGAAAAATCACCTGGTACTTGACAAAGGCAGTATTGGGCTTGAAACTTTGATTGCTTCTTTTTATTATTATTGAATGGGCTGTTATATAACGTTGTGAGAACAGAGGTGAACTTATAAAGTTTCTTTCTTCTGATAGAAATACAAATAATTTCCAATCAATGGAAAAGATAACTGGAAGGTGATATTTGATTGTCCCATTTCTCATTGAGCAGTTTTGTATTTAATACAAAAATCCCAGTATTCAGTGGTCAAATCCCACTGTTTCCCTCATTAATTCAACAGTAGAATAAAATTTTTGGCATGGGTTCATTTTATATTTGTATGAAGTTTGATTCTAATAATTAAAAAAATAAATGAAACAATGTCTCTTTATCAAATTGATTTTAAAAAAATCAGCATTTCAAAAAATCTTGTACCAGTGGTCTAGAGCCTGTGTGTCGTCCGGTCAAGCGGGGCGTATACCTGACGCCAGCATGGCCTTCCTCACTGCAGGTACAAGCAGATTGCTCGGGACTGTATCTCAGGAATGGTTCGGAGTCGCTTCATTGCTAAGAAGATGATGCTCTCGCTGCCCCGAGGCTAAGAACGCAGAACAGGAAAGCTCTAGGGTATAACTGATACTGGGGTTGGATCGATTTGGCACATCAGCAAATGAATGGATCCTGTTGTAAAAAGTGACAGAGTCATTCAGTCACCTGAGGGGTTTGGATTGCACCCCACTAACTTTACCCATGGCCCCCATTCGGCCCGGATACAAAAAATATAAGCAAATCAGTGGATTTTGCAACTTAACAAAGTGAGCATTTCTGAAGGGTAGAGTAATGATTCTGAGAAGAACTTAGCAAAGAAAGAAAACCTTTGTAAATATCCTCTCTGCTGGGGAGAAATTACAAGGTAAAGGACTCGTGGAGCCAGAGTCTAGATTAAAAGATTAGGAATTAGCTATTGTTTAAAGGCAATGACAAATGATTACTAAGTACGCAAGTTAATCAAAATGCAAATATTATGCTCTGTTCTGTATTAATAAGTAACAAGGAATTTAGGAAGACATACAAGGAATTAAAACGTGATTATATATTTTAATTAAGTATGAATTCATGGCCGAATGTTAATGGGGATTACATGAAAGCATCTGGGGAAAAGTCAATCACTGGTGATGGATTAAAAGCTAAGACTGAAATTCTACAAACGAGTGTTCTTTTAAAATATTGCTGAAAGTATTTTAATGTCAGAGTGTTAGAGTCCATGAAGCGATCCTAGCCCTTGGTAACTAGGATCTCTGTGCCCCACGTCCACTGTGTGAAGTGCGTCCCCTTTTCTGATTCGTGGGGTCGCAGGACTTTGCAGTTAGGAGGCGCTGAAGCCATAGCTGACCAAGAAAGGGTGTGCGAGGAGCCCGTCCTCAGCTCACAGGGAGGGACCCGGCCTGCCACGTACACTGCTCTGTCCTGGGGTCCATACTCTTATGCACTGGGACACATTCACAGTTTGTGCCGTGTCTTTCTGTTAGCCTGCTGGACCTACTGTCCACTGTCACCCCGCACGGGGCCCATAGCTGTTTCCGGCTCTGTGTCACGTGGCTGCATTGTCCTCTGGTGTGGCTAATGACCAGGTGACAAGAGGCACTGACAGTCCAGAGTGGCAAGGCCGTGGGCAGGGGCCTCATCTCCCGGCAATCGGTGGCCACAGCTCATCTTCCTGGCTCCAGTACCGGCTCCTTTCCTGGCCCTGCCCCACTGAGGAGGAAGGGACAAACGGTGCTTGACCGTTTCTGGGGCAGTGCCTTTATCAAGCTCTCCTCAATCACTCTGTTTCCTTCTGGAATTCTTGCTTATTATTCCTGCCAGGTCTTCACACAGTTTTGATTTTGCTCTCTCCGTCTACCAACCCTCCATTACATAACCTGCTCTCCTGGCCTTTCACCTTTCATAGCGTAACTTCACCAAACACCTCTTTTAACGGGATCGCTGTGTGTCGTAGGGTTGAGGGTGGCTGCTCATTTTACAGATTTAAGTTTGCAATGCCCAGGCGTAGGCGGGGGGCGCTTTGCTGTTCTCTCACACACTTGTGTTTGGAGTTATACTTCACATATGAAGGAGTGAGCGTCCACCGTGTTTCCCCCAAAATAAGAGCTAGCCAGACAGTCAGCTCTAATGCGTCTTTGGGAGCAAATATTAATATAAGACCCTGTCTTATTCTACTATACTATAAGACCGGGTCTATAATATAATATAATATAATATAATATAATATAATATAATATAATATAATATAATATAAATAATATAATACTGGGTCTTATATTAATTTTTGCTCCAAAAGACGCATTAGAGCTGATTGTCCGGTTAGGTCTTTTTTTCAGGGAAACAGGGTAATAACCTACCCTCCTTCATTTAACAACTATAAACTCTGCACAAAAAATCCAAAAACAAATGGAAAAAATAAACTCTCGCCCCAGATTCTGTCTTCAGCCCAAATGTCCTTCATTTGTCCTTGTGGGAAAAGGCCTTCCTGACATTACAGGGTGGGTGTCACTGCCAGTCCCGGCCACTCACTGCCCAGAGCCAGCTCCCTGGTGGCCGTGGCCTGGACATTGAGCAGATTCACTTGGTCAGGATTCTGCTGCATTCTTGTGGGAACATCGTGCTGTCAACCAGGAAATGTTGGGGACCTCGGGAGACCTTCCCACCCAGCTCTGGAGTCTACATTTTCCAACATGTCTAAGAGTCACGTCTGAGCTGAGGGGCAGCATGGGTTGTGGCTTTGCTGTTTCATCCGCTTCTTTTGCCAGGTTTAGCTGCGTCAGCAGATGCGGTTGTGGGAAGGTCAGTCCCCACCCCCAAAGCCCCATCTTAGAATAAAAGAGTCTACCACCAACGTAGCAGCAAACTGGATTTCAAAGGTTTCATACTTTGGAGGCTTTGCATTCAGTTGAAGCTACAATTGAATCTGTCTTATGAGCTCGCACTCAGAAGATATGGCCCTCACTCTGGGGCATTCGTATATAATCCGCATGGCCCTGCAGTGGATTATGTTTCCTGATTTACCTGAACAATAGTTAGAGAAGAAATGGAAGGTTTGGAGTTGGGGAAAAGACACCTGGGTTGCTAACGTAGGATCCTCAGAGGAGAGCGCGTATGTGACCGGCTCCTGCGAACAGAAAGCCGGGCCACGTTTAGAGCAGATGCTGCAGCCCGGCCACTTGTTACGTGGCGGCTGGTCTCCATCAGCAGGGGGATCTCCCTGCTTCTCTGGCACCAGGGGCTCTGACGCTCCGTTCCAGTGCAGAGCGCAGGATGGCAGCAGCTGCTGGCAGGTGGATGCTGCCTGTGACGAGGACCTGCTGTCTGAAACACTGCCAGCCCCCCAGGAGTGTGCTGACTGTGGTCCCAAACCAGTCAGAGCTGAAATGCCTGCCCCATCTCCAAAAGTGAAACGGTCCTAACGAACTCCACAAACAAGTTCCGCTTTTAAATTCTGGACTCTGGAAATTTCACCGAAGGACCACAGTTTGAAGGCAGTTTAGGCTTATTGCTATGTGTTACTTCCATGGATGTCACCTCCAGAATGAGACCCCATCTGGAAGCCTGAAATAGGATTGTAAGCCATGCCTGGGGTTATGTTCTGACCCCATACATTTTGAGGACTGGAGAGTGGCTGTGTGGCCCCAACACCAGGCTTCCCATCAGCCCCTCTGTGTTTCCCTATCGTGTTTCTACTGCTATTGGTTTGCTAACTGGGCTCCATCAATTTTTTCAAGCTCTTCCATACGATGTAAATACCCCCGGAAAGTACTAAGGCCACCTGTTAAATTTCTGTAGTGATAGCATATATTAAAGGTGAAACAGTAGGATAATACCCTGATGGGAGGGAAGCATGTGGAGAGGGAGGGTGGTAACTATTTCCAGCCCTTCTCCTGGCCGAGCCCAACACTGGCTCATTTCACTTCAGGTTACCTTACGTAATACAACGCTTGTTGGGTGACAATCAACACAACCCTACGAGACATGAGATTAGATGAGCTGATAAAAACTCCCAAAGACACAGCTGTTACATTACCACTGGTATTTCAACTCAGAATTGTTTCAGCACTGAGAGCAGAAGGGGAGGCCGACAAATAAAGGTGGGTCCTCAAATTACCAATTTTGTAATAATTACAATTCAGGTTTCTGTCTCCCTAACATTAGTAGTAAAAATGCAGTACATATATTTTGCAAGAGTGGGCTTTATTACAGTAGGTAGGTGCATAAAGCCTAAAATGCAATAATTAGGATACCACAATATTCCTGTTATTTCTTGATTGGTTTGTTAAAGATGTGTGAGAGCAACCAGAAGTTATTAGAAGAATTGAAAGCGGTTGCCTCCAGTGTGAAGAGCTGATTGCAGGAGTCTGAAACCTTACGTATGCTTGGATAGCGTGAGGAAATTATTTTAAAGGAGAGAGAAAGCACTGATTATTTGCTTGATATTGATTTTAAAATGTGCATTTGTAATCAAGACTAATGTTCAGAGTGAAATGTCAGGAGGAAAACAAATTTAAGAAAAAAAGTCCTTTAAAGAAAATTGCCCCTTTTAAGTAATACTTTTTCCCCCCCAAGAAACATTCCCCCCAAAGTGAGCTTCAAATGCTGTAGCTACCAAAACATATTTATTTTTACAATAAACCTATAATAAAATAAGTTTCCCAAGATATATACACAGGCTTATTGTTTCATACTTGTGGATGCTGTGCGTGTTTTTTCATTAAGGCATTTAGAAATAAAATAAAAACATAATTGGTACAAACTGCAATTTCTGAAAATCATAAGGGAAAATAACAGCTTTTCCTGGTTATTATAATTCTTTGTCAAAAATATATTATTGCACAGCTCTTTTGAGGTTGAATATATTAGGTACGTGAGCGACTGAATAATTTTTGAAGGAGCTGATCTTTTAACCTGGAGACAAAGAAAACAACCCAAACACAGATGAGTTCAAGTTTAACTATTTTAAACAGGGGTGCAGTTCAGTGTGGGAGGGGCCTGATGTGAGCCTGACAGATGGTGTAGAGGTCTGCTAGAAAGTGACACCCATATACTGTTTCTTTATCCCTCAGGTGGTATTAAAACCGGCCCTGTGCTGGCCACCCTGCTAACTTTAGGGAATAGAATTGTGACAAGCATGTAGCCAGGCCATCTACTTACTAACCTTGTAACTTAGAGAATTCAAAATACAGAAATAAAAGGGTTCTACATAAAAATGCTCTAATCTGCCTAGGCAGAGGGAATCACACAGAAGGTCATTTTAGAGCTCAGAACATGCTTTCATTTTTTTTCTTAAATAACAAAATATTTTGTTAATTTTTTATTCATTCTTACTTTTTTTAAATTAAAGTTTATTGGGGTGACAATCATTAGTAAAGTCACATAGATTTCAGGTGTACAATTCTGTATTACATCATCTATAAATCCCATTGTGTGTTCATCACCCAGAGTCAGTTCTCCTTCCATCACCATATATTTGATCCCTTTACCCTCATCTCCCACCCCCCACCCCCCTTACCTTCTGGTAACCACTAAACTATTGTCTGTGTCTATGAGTTTTTGTTTCTCATTTGTTTGTCTTGTTCTTTTGTTGTTTTTGGTTCATATGCCACATATCGGTGAAATCATATGGTTCTCTGCTTTTTCTGTCTGACTTATTTTGCTTAGCATTATAATCTCAAGATCCATCCATGTTGTCACAAATGTTCCTATATCATCTTTTCTTACCGCCGAATAGTATTCCATTGTGTATATATACCACAACTTCTTCATCCATTCATCTATCAAAGGACATTTTGGTTGTTTCCATGTCTTGGCCACCGTAAACAAAGCTGCAATGAACATTGGAGCACACGTGTCTTTATCTCTAAATGTTTTCAGATTTTTTGGGTAGATACCCAGGAGAGGGATTGCTGGGTCATATGGTAATTCTATTTGTAGTTTTTTGAGGAACCTCCACACTGCCTTCCATAACGGCTGCACAAGTCTGCATTCCCACCAACAGTGTATGAGGGTTCCTTTTTCTCCACAGCCTCTCAAACATTTGTTACTATTTGTCTTGTTGATGATAGCCATTCTGACTGGGGTGAGGTGATATCTCATTGTGGTTTTTATTTGCATCTCTCTGATGATTAGTGATGTTGATCATTTTTTCATATGTCTATTTGCCATTTGTATGTCCTCTTTGGAGAAAGGTCTCTTCAGGTCGTCTGCCCATTTTTCAATTGGGTTGTTTGTTTGTTTTTTTGTTGAGTTGCATGAGTTCCTTGTGTATTTTGGATATTAGCCCCTTATCGGAGGCACTGTTTGCAAAAATCTTCTCCCATTCAGTTGGTTGCCTCTTTATTTTGTCAATGGTTTCTTTTGCTGTGCAGAAGCTTTTAAGTTTGATATAGTCCCATTCACTTATTTTAGCTTTTACTTCCCTTGCCTTTGGAGTCAAATTCATGAAATGCTCTTTCTTAAAAAAAGATCTTCTCTCAACTAAGTCCCAAATGAGGATTAGGAGTTCCTCTGGTCAAGAGGCGGGAAAGCGCTTCCAACCGGAATCCAACATACACAATGGCTAGAAGGCAGTACAAGTTCTCGTGGGAACAACAAAGAGCGACTTAGCGATAGCTCTGCATGAGTTCTGTACGTGTACAAAAAGCATGCATTCGGTTGTTAAGAAGAATAGCCATTGCATGAAGGAATGGGTCAGAATGGGTGGGAGAATAATATTGCGGTGGAAATGGAGAAAAATTAGGAAAAATGAGTGTGACAGATAAGATGATTGCATGCCACGCACTACAAATCTGACCCTCTCAAAAAAGAAAAAAAATATTTCCACATTTTTATTAGTGGATTACTAAGACTTAAAATGAGTAACACACTTTACAAAAATTTGAAGGGACTGACATTGTAAAAGGTTAATATCAAATTAAAGAATCCCAATTTATTTTCTAGTATAATTATAAAAGTGAACCAATTTCAAAATAATACCGTAATGAATATGGAGGTCTGGAATGACTTCTTTGACACTATTTTGATGAGTTATTATAACCGGGTTAAACTTCTTTATGGAGAACATAGATAATTGAATTTTAAGAGGTCATGTTTCTTTATTAAAATGTGTCTGGACATTCTCCTTCTTTAGTCAGTGTGATTCTATTAACCTCGAGTTTGAGCCTTTGGAAGATGAAGACAATTATAATTGACATCCCCGTCTGTGTTCAGGCAGGCTGCGACCCGACCCGCACATCTTGCTTACCAAAGGGAATTCAAAACGTTTAGTTGAGTGAGGGTGAATTCAAAGTGTTGCTCTTCGTTCTTTGAATGGCATTTTTACGTCTCTGTGGGAAAGGATATGGAGTCTATTGACTTATTGGAAGCAAATCTAGTTGACCGTTAAGACTGGGTAAAATATGACTTTTATTGGTGAACATCATCTGATATGTAAACCATTGACTAATTGTTCCCATTAGTTCATAAAGATAAGGTACTTAAAATGTTGATTGTTCCATTAAAAAATGCAATGATTGTTAAATATTTCTCATGTTCTACTATTTTAATTACTCAGAAAAAAATTTCATTTTGGATAAAAAAAATAACTTTATTTTCAAAAACTCTTTACACATATATTTAGATACAGAACCCATAGACACAAGTTGCTCTTTTTTACTCACTAAATATAGATGGCCATATAATAGATGATGGATAGATAGATAGATAATAGATGATAGTACAATAGATCATTTCATGTGCTAGGTGCTATCTTAATTAAGGTTATGCAAAGTTAGAAACATACTATTCCCTTCTCTCAAAGCATAGATTATGGGAGGAAATGACAGAGACAGATCACTTTAAGCCACGTGCTTTTTCCTGTATTAAATTAACATACAAAGTCAAGAAGAGAAACGTTTCAATTGGCCCAAATAGCACAATAAGATGTAGAATGTGTGAATGAAGAGGTGATACGAATGGTTAAGGGAACATACTCAGGAAATGGAATGTCAAGGTGAAAAGTTCGGTTCTGCTTCTCTTATGTGAGGGCGACAAGACCCTCAGAATTTGCATGTCAGTTTCCTCACAGGGACAGAGGAGAGGACAGTGCTACTTCATCGGGTTTGTCTGGAGAGGAAGTGAGTGTCACCTACGAAAGCCCGCAAACACACAGCGCACACACGATCTCATGGCTACTGCTGCCTCATGGCACACACGTCATGCTGCTGTCTTGGTTGTCAGACGTCTCAAACTCCTACGACATCACTTAAATATTAATCAATGGCCGGAAAAGCCACACCGAGGAAGCACTGCCATTAGGGCAGAAAACAGTCCCATGTTTTCCCATCTCGTTGATTCCTGCTCTTATTGTTATTTTCTTCATTATTCATACTTTATGTTTTGTTTGCTGCTTTTTTTCTAGGGTCTTGAGATAGAAAGTGAGACATTTCACTTTAGTGTCCTTTTTTTCTAATATATTTATTGTTATAAATTTCCCTTGGAACATTACTTTATTTTTATCCACATGCATTGATGTTTTGAAAGTTCATTGTGATTTATGTAAGATATTTTTCTAGATTTTGCTTTGCATTTTTAATTAGAGTTTATTTTGAAATGTATTGCTTACTTTCTAATCTGTGGGTGAGTTTCTGCTAATCTGTCTGTTATTGACTTCTGGTTTAATCCACACTAGTCAAAGATCGTGGTCTGAATGAGTTCAACCCTTTGAAATTCATTGAGGGTTGTTTTATGAATCAGCACAGGGAAAATATTAGTAACTGCTCTATGAGCATTTGAAGAGAATTTGAATTCTATCATTCTGGAGTCTGGCATATATAATACATATGTGTGTGTGTTTGCATAGATGCATCATGTCATATCAGCAGGCTGGTGGTTAGTAGTGTTGTTCAGATCTATATAGTTGTAGATCTTTATCTACCTGTTCTACTCATAATTTTGTGGGGCTTGTTTTAAAATTCCCACTCTAGGCATGGATTTCTCTGTGTTATTAGTGCCATCAGTAGTTACCAAGTATATTCTCAGAAAACCCCACAATTTTTCTGCCACTGAATGCACACCAGCCGCAGGGTCTCATCAGCATACCATGGCTTCTAGAATGTCACTGTCCCCTGGGAGCTGTCCCCCAGGTCTGCCAGGGTCTCGCCCTCTGTGCGTGTGAACAGGAATCAGTCAAAGGTTGAAGAATCTCCATGTAGACTTTTGTCACCTCCTCATCTTGAACCCCCTTTTCCAGTACTCTTCCCCCCAAATCCCAACTGTGTTAGAACCTCAGGTTTCTGGTCTCTGTCACCATCACCCAGTGACACGGCTGCTTTCGCCATTGTCTCCCCCTTCCAGCTTCATGGCTTAGAGATGTCGCCAGAGCAGTCCGTGTGGGCTGACCAAGCCTCCGCTCAGCATTTGCAGGCTGCACAGCTGTTGTCCATCACCTGTACACAATTACTCTGTGTACTTTGTCCAGACTCCATGATCATTTACTTTGAGAGGCTGAGTCAGGGACTGGCTACCTCACTGCGGCCGGAAAGAAGACGTGTGGTTCCCTTTTATTCATTTATTTAACATTTACATTTCTTGTATTTAAACCCATCGCTTAAGAGGTGGAAACTTAAGTCCAGTGGTCACTTTGCTCCAATTCAGAGCTTTCACCTCCTGAGCCCACCTCCGGCTGTAAGTCTCTACGGTTTTAGCCCATCCTTCCACGGCTGTTATTTTTTATCGCAGATCCCAGAGAAATCGATACTTTTCTATCTTGGAGGTTTTTCTTGTCCCACACCTGGGAGACTGTTTCCTAGAGACTTACAAAGATAAGAGTTATTACTGTTGAAAAGGTTCACTAAGTTCTTAATACTCGTCCTTGGTCAAAGATTCCCTGTCACTTGACAAGGTCACCAAATGTGCCTCCTGCTCAGACTGCGAGTCAGGTTCCCGAGAAGTGCAAGCTCACAGACACACTGAAAGAAAATAGACTCATTTCCATTTCCTAGTCGATAATTTGCATTTTTTAATTCCTAAGGCTTCTGTCCAGCATAAGAATGAGGCCCTCAGCAATGTAATAAAGTGCTCATTTGCAAATACTTTGAGCTGCTTTACGGAATTTCATAATCACTTGGCACAAGCCGAGCCGCTGGATGCTGGGTTCCTTTAAAGGAAGGACTGATTCTTCTTCAGGTTGACCTCATAGCCTCTCATGTTGCACATGCCCCTAACAGCACATGGCAAATACAAGCACGGGTACGCATCTGGTGATTGACACAGGTACATCGGTGTTTATAGGAAGGGCCTCTTAAATTGGGAGAGAACTTAGAGAATTTTAAATAACTATAACATTTCCATGAACAGAGAGGCAGAAAAATAAAGGAAACCCACTTAAGAGTTCTGAAAAAGATTACTTCCGTAAATTATTTTTTAATAATCTAAACCAAATGTTCCAAAACCCTAATGTCTGCTCTTCTTATAAGAATACAAAGAGAGTTAAGTTTGAAAGTTGTTTTCTTCATATAATTCCTGAAGACAATTCATGTAGTTCCACGGAAAATCTGTCTGCCCATTTTCCGCCAAGCCTCAGATAAGGTGTCAGGAAACTTGAGCAAAAATGAAGGATTTAAAAGTCAAAAAAAGGGCCTCTGACCATCCTACTCCATTGCAATATTCTCTTCCGTCTGCCCATACTTGAAAATGCAAATCAGATTTAAAAGTGAAATGGTCTGAATTATGCCAGCGTTACAGGCACTCTAACAGATGACAACACTGTGTATGTAGAAAAACAGGCTTGGGGATTTCAGGAAACAGGTTTTGAGAATCACAAATTCACAATGCCCTAACCATGCAGAAATAGATCTGCCAGGTAGTGTCATAATAATAACTTTGTTTTCTACAGTTTCCAGTACTTTGTCTTGAACACAGTGACACCCGCTTAGTGTAAATGGGATAGGATAGGAGAGGATAGAGTAGGGTAGGGTAGGTAGCGTAGGATAGGGTAAGTTAGGGTGGGATACGGTAGGACGTAATGGAGTAGAGCAGAATAGAACAGAATTGAGTAAAATAAAATTATACAGTCACCCCTCCATATTTGTCGGTTCCACATCACAGATTCAACTAACCGTGGATCAAAAACATTAACAAAAAAGTTACAGAAAGTTGATCCCTAAGCAATACAGTCTGACAACTATTTACATAGCATTTCCATGGTATTAGGCATAGATGACTTAGAATGTACTGCAGAATGTGCAAATACTATGCCACTTTATATACGGGAGTCTGGCATCCAGATTTTAGTATTTGCGGGGGTCCTGGGACAAGTCTCCTGTGGATATGAAAGGATAACAGTATTAGTTTAATTGAACTAGATGGCATGTATGGGCAATTTCAAACTTGACAAGTATATAATGAAAGTCAGCTGCAAAATATCCCACATTAAACAAGATTCCTTGCTTTAAGTTGCAAGGTTTGGACCACTTCATGCTGTTCCTGGTCTAATTTCCCATTTTGCTTCATGCCATGTATGTGGCCCATTTAATGGAGATGAGACTTCAGAACTGCAGTTCAGTCTTAGGGACGAGGAGCATACTGTGTGTTGTAAAACTTCTTTGAACTTACTTGAGAAGAATTCAAATAACACTGAACAGAGGAAATTTTAGAAACATCTGCTAAAATGGATACCCAGGTCTAACGCCATGCATTTTAAGGAGGTTAGTCTATGAATCTTCAGATGAAAGACTTCGCTCAGGGTCTTAGAAATATAAATAGGGGGTGAAAAGTGAGAAAAGAGAAAGGAAAAACTTTGAGTTAATCCAATTTCCAGTAGAGATGAAAAAGGCTCCACTGGGTCAAACGACCCATTTCTATCAAATGTGCTTTGGCAATCGTGCTGTAACTTGTTTTAATAAAAGGACACTTACGTTTTCCCTAGGAGACAAGGGCCTTTCATGGCAGTGAGATGTGTCACAGCGTGATTGTATACCACTCACTTCAAAGTCAGCAGCAGGGAAAACAGATCTATTTTCTAAACATTGTGTGGTATGCTGAACACACTGATTTCTCCTTCCTGCAAAACTAAAGTCAAATTCATCTGCCTCGTGGATAATGGGAGTTAAACGCACGCTTCTGACCTCGGTGCTGCCATTGCTGGTGCAGGCAGGACCGCTGTGATTCTTCCCAAGAATGAGTTCTACAAGTTTCCATGTGAATATGCTTCCAGTGTGGCCTGTGTGAAGCCTGTCTTGTTATAGTTCTTAAGAAAACATAGAAAACAAGAGCCCCAGCTGGGGGCTCTTCTGGAAATTGATATTCCTGCAAAACAAGAAGGAAAAGCAATATATTTTTGAACCAATGGGTTGGGTCTTAAGAAATGTGTGTACACTTCAGATTTTGCCAAAACAAAGAAACAATTATTTAATTAGAATAGGAGACAACCAAAAAAATCAAGTAACAAATTTCAAACACTGGAGAAAGCTAATTTAGAAACCTTTAAAGTGATGTCACACAGTCCCAAATACTAATACTGGGGTGCCAAAAAATGGCTACAAGTGGACACTTTGGTCAGTGTTGCTCAAGCAGTAGTTCATCATAAACAGAAGTGTCTGGATGCTGATGGGAACCACTTTGAGCACCTCGTGTAATTGCAGAAGTCAAACGTCACTTGCATTCATCTTTTGTTATCTCTATATATTAAGTATTATAATGTTAATACAGTTTTCCTTTCTGAAAATGTGTGTACATTTTTTTGGCATCCTCTGTATGTGTTATTTTACTAGATATGGGACTTCATCTTCGGTTTTCATACTGTTCTGAGTTTTGTTTCTTCTACCTCCTGTTCAGAAACTGGTGGTAATAGATATATTCTACAACCAGGCAGCCGAGCTCCTAATCCAACCCCATTCTCAAGAGCAAATTTGCAAATCGATGTTCGGAGAACAACAGTGCCTTTTGGGAGCAGACAGGGTTCTTCTGCGTTAGAACCAAAGAAAGGAGGTCCTCTTCTCCCCAGAATCACACACTCTCGGTCACAGGTCAGACACCCCTCGAATTTTCTGGTTCCGGAAACAACAGCGTCTACCACAGTTCTGTTTTCATTTTGTTTTAGATTTATGAAAAGGAAACTAGAAACTCCATCGTAGCTATCATCCCCCCTTCTGAGACACAATAATGCCACAAAAAGGAGAACTGAAAAATAGAAGTTGTTGTTTTTATTGTCAGTGTCCTAGCTTTCTTTGGGGACCTCCCCCTGCCAGGCCCTCAGGAACACCTTCTGCTGTCTCACCTTCCGACCTGAACACCAAGCTGTTCAATTAAACTGGTTAAACCTGGGAACCTCACTACCCCTTTTTGTGGCTGTTTCTATGATAAATTGCCTCTAGTTTATGTCTCATTTTTTCAAATTGGAAAGCCACCCATTTTAGACGACAGAGTCTTTATACTGAAAATAATGGGAGTTGATTCTAATGTCTAAAATGAAAAGGTTATTTTAATCTTTAAGGCACGCTTGCATGAAATCTATCGTTAACCAAACACTGATTTATAATACATGCTGATAAAGACTTTGTTTTTCTATTGTTTATTCAATACTTATGGAGCTTTGTTACAAGCAAAGCGTGGAGTTACAGATAATAAAATCACAGAGGTAAATAAAACCAAAGCCCTCTCTTTAAAGCAACAGAGACCCTATGAGACGGCGTTCGAATGAGCTTGTGCATACAGACGTCCCCAGGATGGGAAGGAGGAGCCTGGGAAAGGGTGGGACACAGAAGCGGCCAGCCGGTGGGGTCCACGCAGGACTCCCGATATCGGAGTCCTTCCTGGGACTGTCGGTGAGACTCCACTTCCAGGAACTGTGTACAACTGCTGTGAGGGGATAGATTGAATGTAGTGAGCACGATGCTTGCACGATTCCTGGGGAGACCAGTCTAGAAGGCTGGGCTTGGGGTGGCCCTCAGAGCACCAGTGAACATGACACTTCCACAACACACCCACGTGTGACAGGAGCCCTGTGCCAGGTTGAGGCCTGAATGAAATCACACGCTGTTAGGGGCTGAATCGCACCCCCACACTCAAATCCCTATGTGGAAGCCCTGAACCCCAGGACTTCAGAATGTGACTGGATTTGGGGACAGGGCCTTCAAAGAGGTGATTCAGGTTGAATGAGGCCCTAAGGGTGAGGCCCTCCTCCAACAGGACCGCTGTCCTTTAAAGAAAAGGATGAGACAGGATACTGTCCGTGTACAGAGGACACACCATGTGAGGACACAGTGAGAAGGTGGCCGTCTGCCAGCCAGGAAGACAAAGCAACCCTGCCAACACCTTGACCTTGGACTTGCAATCTCCAGAACTGGGAGATGGTAAGTTTCTGTTGTTGAAGTCCCCAGGGCTGTGGCTTTTTGTCGTGGCACCCCTAGCAGGATGACGTAACCATAGTCACGTCTGAGCACACACTGACTGGTCACGTTCCCTGAGCCATGGGGGTGGTAGGAGGGCAGGTAGGGTGATTAGATGGCCAAGGGAAGGCCCTCTAAGGCCGTGAAAAAACCCCAGACGGGCCCTTCATGCAAGGAGCCAGGACAAAGCTGTGAGCCCCCCAGGGCTGGTCAGGCCCCCCAGGTAACGGGCTGTCTGTCTTCTCCTCCAGGAAGTCTCTCAGTAGAAGCTTGCTCCTAGCACTTTTGCTGCTTCCACAAAATGTAATTTTTCTGCCAACGACATTCCCAGAGATGAGCAATCACCTTTTTCACTTTGAAGAGGAAAATGCAGATTTCAAATATTTCACAGGCAAATGCAATATGGATACTAACTTCATAAAATATTTGGATATGTTAATTTTATTTTGGTTTTTTTTTTAAATCTACTGCCACTCTAGTTCACTTAGAATAAGAATACTTTAATTATGCCAGGAACTTGAGGCTTTAAAAGACAAATGTGTAGATCCCATCAATGCCTCTCTCAGTGCGAGTAGCATGTTTCAAAGATTAAGGAAAGGTACCTTCATGCTCACTCGTCAGATTGTTTCTGAACAAATTGTAGCATTTATTCAGTATTTTCCCCATTTTGATTGTCTGCCTACTATATTGAAGAAGTCTCCAAATTTATTTCAATTAGCATTTTCACTACCTTCCGTCTGACCTCAGTTCTACACTGACTCTAAATACAAAGCACTGAAATAAAACATTTAAGCGTGCCTGTCAATCAAACAATATTCTGTGTGCTGTGTCTCCCTGGAACGTCATTACTCTTCACTCCCAGCTTTGAATGCCTCTAATTTCAGCTTAGTTTTGGTCAATTCATAAGCACATGGAAAACATTAGTGAGGCTTTAGGAGTAGCCAAGTTTTATCGTTTTCTAAAAGATTGACTAAATTTTAGGGAGGAAAGAATTGACAATTTTGTGTATTGCTGACGATGTTGGTTCCAATTTTAAGGATGACAGTGTGTCTTGGGGATGTGTTCACATGAATAAAAAGAGAGCTAATCATACATACTTGATTGTTTTGGAATGCCTTCTAGAGATAATTCAAATTGTATCTTAAAATGCAAGAAATGGAATCAAAATTAAATACTGTAGAGATCACTGGATTTACTCCTGACATTTCGGAAAATAATACCTGAATGTGATGACATTTGAATAAGGCATTTCATTAATATGCCTTCTTAAAAAAATAACATTCTTGTGAGATAAATGTTTACTCAGATCTTAATTTAAGGAGTCAGAAATATCGTGAAGCTAAATCTCCCTATCATGTATGTGAACCCACAGATGCACAGAGTACCCCAATTCATCAAGTGAACAGAGGCTTACTGCCTCCCTTTCATGGGCCAGCAGCTGTGCTGTGTGCCCTCTGAGGTGGCAGGAAGGGGGCCCCACTAGCTGGGGGGTGCCTAAAGGAAAGCAAGTTTAGTCTTATCAACTGTACAGGCAGCTGTCAGGTCAAAGCACCCTTGGTGGAAAAAGAAGGGTCATCTCACAATAGCTGCCAACAAAGGAGTGGAAAGAGCTGACATGGGAAGTGAAATGATAAACTCGATAGTATATGAGTACGAGGTCTGACAATTAAGTTTGCGAACTTGTTGCAACAATGTTGCTCACCTTTCTTGATATCAGAGAGATTATTCATTGTGAATTTGTACCAACTGGACACACAGTTAACCAAATTTTCTATTTAGAAGTGCTGAAAAGGCTGCGTGAAAAAGTTAGACGAACTGAACTTTTCGCCAACAATTCATGGCTCTTACATCATGAGAATGCACCAGCTCACAGGGAAGGAGCTGGTCTGTGAAGGAGTTTTTAGCCAGTAAACAAATAACTGTATTGGAACAGCCTCCCTACTCACCTGATCTGGACACCAAATGACTTTTTTCTTTACCCGAAGATAAAGGAAATACTGAAAGGAAGACATTTGGATGACATTCAGGACATCAAGGGTAATACGACAACAGCTCTGATGGTCATTCCAGAATTGCTTTGAAGTGTGGACTAGGCACTGGCGTCGGTGCATAGCTTCCCAAGGGGAGGACTTGGAAGGTGACCATAGTGATATTCAGCAATGAGGGATGCAGCACTTTTTCTAGGATGAGTTCGTGAACGTAAGTGTCAGACTTCATATGTCAAATTCCACTATTCTTTTATAGCCATTGTTAGGAATACACTAAAAATATCAAAAAGAAAGAAAGAAGGAAAGTGAAGGGAAGGGAAGAGAAGGGAAAAGAAGGGAAGGAAAGAGAAGAGAAGGGAAGGGAAGGGAAGGAAAGGGAAAAAGAAAGGGAAAGGGAAAGAAAAGAGAAGAGAAAAGAAAAGAAAAGAAAAGAAAAGAAAAAAGAAAAGAAAAGCAAAAAGGATCAAAGGAAGGACAGAAGAAGGGGAGGAGGACAGACTGGGAAGGAGGAGTGGGAGAAAGGACGGAAGAACCCCGGGAAGTTTGCGTCCCTCTCGCGTGGACTCATCTGAGGAACTTGTCAACATTTGCTTTCAGCCTGACTTGCCAACTTGGCTTTCATTTCTCTTCCTGTTTCTCAAATATGGGTACTTTCCCTTACTTTGGATTTGGGAATATATATTTTAAAACATCATCCAGCATCTCTGCTTTTAGTCAGAATTTCCTGTCTGCAGTACCTGTCTTCCAGGTCATCAGTGGTACTGTCACTGCCAAGCGGCTTCCATGAAACTGGCTAAGTTTATTCTTGGAAATATCTTTGCTGTTAGTGCTGTGAGTAGGACAGCACTATTTGTTATATTTTACTTGACTGGTTTGGCTATATTTCAATTTATTGAACCTATTTCTCTATAATTACATTTTATGCCTATGTAAATCTAGTTTTAGGTCATCTCCCTATTACTATAGACAATGCAAATTATTTTAACATATTGATGTATTTTAATATTAAACTTAGATTTAATGACAAGTATTTGTTTCAACCTTTTAGCTTGCCCATTGCACTGTTAAAGAGAAAACCACAGGCCCATAATGTCATCACTTGTGCTAAAAGCCCACAACACCACACCTAGACTGAATACCTGACCTAACTGCAGTTTCAGCCTTTCCAGAAACATCATCTTAAGCAGTCCGGAATTTTCTGGTCAACACCAATGAGGGCAACCCTCACTTGGGCCCTCTCCTTCCCTCATGGAAAGAAGAAGCGATCTATATAAAAATAAAACAAAACACTTGCCATTCCCTTCCCCTCCTCAAAATGATGGCTTGGTGTAAAAATAACATTTTTTAAATTAAAGTGTATTAGGGTGACAATGGTTAGTAAAGAAACATAGGTTTCAAGTGTGCAATTCTATAATACATCACCTGTATATCACATAGTGTGTTCACCACCTAGAGTCAGTTCTCCTTCCATCACCATATATTTGATCCCATTTACCCTCATCTACCACCCCCCAACCCCTTAACCTCTGGTAACCACTAAACTATTGTCTGTGTCTATGAGTTTTTGTTTCTTCGTTTGTCTTGTTCCTTTGTTTTCAGTTTTATATTCTACATATCAATGATATCATATGGTTCTTGACTTTTTCTGTCTGACTTACTTCACTTAGCATAATGATCTCAAGATCCATTCATGTTGTCACAATTGGCACTATTTTATCTTTTCTTGTGGCAGAGTAGTATTCCACTGTGTATTTGTTTTCTTAACAGCACTTAAAATAACTGAGTTCTACTTCACTGAAATTTTTGATCCAGAAGACATTGTTATTCAACATCATGATTCTTTATTTTTATAACCCATTTTGTTATTTTTATTGAAGTATAATTGGCATATCATGTTATATTAGTTTCAGGGTACAGCATAATGATACATTGCAAAATGATCACCACAGTAAGTCTAGTCAACGTCCATCACCATACACTTACACATTTTTAAATTGCGTTTGTGTATGTTGGGGATACTTACATATTATATTTGTGTTTATTTGTGTACATGAGCAACATTTCCTCTCAAACTCACTTAAGCCACTGTATGGAAACTCAGTGTTTTTTATTGCAGCTTGCTTTCTCTTTTCATGTTTTGGCCAAACATGGTTATATTGTACAGAAATCAAAATAAAGGAAAATGTATAGTGACATAGCAAATCATTATCTCCTATTTGTTACTTTCTTTCATCATTTTCTATAGGCATATTTATAATTTACTACTTTCTATAATTCCAGTTTCCGTAACAAGAGGAAGTAGTGCTTATGTTGTAAAATATATAAACTTTTATCTTTTTTCCATAGTGATCTGTTTAGTAGGAGCCACACTATGGTTAAAATAATAATAGGTTACAACTTAAGACGGTGACAATGTAAACAAGAAGTTAAAACTAAGATTGGCCTAAGTTAATTGATCATTAGAAAACAAAAATCTAGTTGTGTTTTGCTTCTTGTTTAGAAATAAACATGCTAGAAATATGATGTATATATTCCCCCAAATATGTTTTCCAGTGTGTCGACTTTTTTTTTTTTAATTTTATTGGGGAATATTGAGGAACAGTGTGTTTATCCAGGGCCCATCAGCTCCAAGTCGTTGACCTTCAATCTAGTTGTGGAGGGCGCAGCTCAGCTCCAAGTCCAGTCGCTGTTTACAATCTTTAATTGCAGGGGAACAGCCCACCATTCCATGTGGGAATTGAACCAGCAACCTTGTTGTTGAGAGCTCGCGCTCTAACCAACTGAGCCATCCAGCTGCCCCTCCGGAGGCTCAGCTAAAGCTCGTTGTCTTCAATCTAGTTGTGGAGGGTGCAGCTCACTGGCCCATGTGGGAATCAAACTAGCAACCCTGTTGTTCAGAGCTCGCACCATTTAGCCGCCTCGTATGTTGACTTTTTATTGCCTTATATCTCACAGAACTAAAAATCAACATGATAGCAAATAAGGAGATTATTGGCAGAATTAACTATAAAATAAATTAAATTATTTGAAGGAAAATAAGCATCATTAATGAAAAAAAACGCATTTTCCACAAAATCAGAATATTGGTTAATAAAATTGACTGTACTGCACCCAAATCTATTCAAATTCACAAAGAACAGAAATAAAAAAAAAAGTAAAAAAGTAAAAAACTTCTGCCCCAGATAATTACTTTCATCTATAATTCTAAGAATTGTATAATAGCATAATAGATACCTCATAAATCTCCTGTAAAATTGTGCATTTGGTTCAATGAGTCATTGAAGCTGTTCATTAGAAAATGTGCCAGTGGCATCTTATTTTCACATTTCACCACACTTATCAGTAACCCGATTCTGCTTATCAGTCATCTGATCTCTTCCAAACTGTGTTCAGAAGAAAAGAAAGAGCCCCTTTTTCTTCTACTAACTCACGTGGCCCTGGCTTCTGACCTGGGTCTATTGGTTCGAAATTCCAAACTTCTGCATTTCTGGGGTCAGTCACAAACCTGTGACTAAAGTCCAGACACAGCCTCATATCACTCTTAACAAATGTCACAAGTCAATCAGTCAAAGTTCACGCAAAGATACATGTATATGTATATTTTTTGCTACCATTGGTGAGAATGGTGGGTGAGCAGACTTAGGTTTTTGTTGTATATCTCCAGCAGCTGACAACTATTAATGAGAAATTCTGTGTTGAATATTGCGAAAGAATGCCTTTGTCACAGACAAACGAAAACAGGGGAGAGTAGATGAGTAAGAAAGGGGAGCATCGAGGGCTTGACCTTGAGGCTCCCAGTGGTTACAAAAGTTGCCCCGGAACCTTACAGGTGAGGGCCCGTTGGCAGGAGGGAAGCTGAGGATGTGCAGGGTGAGTAGGTCATAGAGCAGCCTATGGTGAGGTAACGTTTCCTGCTCTCCTTCCCATAGGTGTGGCTCTAACCCGGGACATCCATAGGCAGATGATGAGTGTGTCAGCCCTGTTTGTCCCATTGGATTCCATCCTGTTCTGTCTGCATCAGGCAATGACAGGGAATGGCCGTCAATTCCTACATATCCTTGTACTAGAATTTTGAGAGTTACATAATGAACTCTCCATCCTAAGCACAAAAGACAGAGTCTGCACAATCCCTAGGGCTAAAGATGCTCCTGGCATATTAAACACTATCAGGACAATAAAGGGGGTCTTTAAATAATAGCAGTGATGGTGACGAAGGATCTGAGAGTCAAGTGAGTAAGAAAAAGCAGTGAGAGAGCCTTCTCTAGACTTGGGGAAGGGCCACTCCATATCCTATGAGGTCTGGCCAGCTTCTCTACTGGAAGCAGATGTGAGACATAGGAAGCCGGGGGGTGTGTGGTGAGACACAGGCAGAAGATTATTAGTGGTGTGAAGGGGCCCAAGGCTGCTGGACGTCTAGGCCCCCGGTGCCTGCTGCACTGCCAGGGTCTGTAACTGTTCTGTCCAGGGTGTGTCCATTATTCCTAATCAACACTCTTAAATACCATTCACTTCATTACTGAAAGAACTCCAGCAACCTTTATGGCAGTAAGGACACCTCAGGTGCTAAGTGACCGACCTTTACGGTATATTATTGCTCTGAACATACCTTATGTGGTACCTACCCACTTTGGGATCCAGGATTTCAGTTCAGCTTTTGGAATGCTATTTAAACCCCTAGGGTGTTAACTTGGACACATGATCACACTGCTTGCACTGAGGAATTTAAAGTTAGTTACCAAACACCACAACTTCTAGAAAAAGGGAAATTCAGTGACTCAGGGACACAGCCCTCCATGGGCACTTCCCAGCACCTGTAGCACAATGAGCTGCATTTGAACGGAAGACTCTGGAGCCCTATGAGAGTCACATGTCTTCTGAATTATCAACTCGCTAATGCTCTGCTTTTGAGTCATAGATGTTTCTAGAACGCGATTATTTTAAAGATTGCTCAATTATACAGTGTGTTTCTAGAATCTTCATCACTATCCCCAAACCACCTTCTCCCGACATTCATGTGTAACTAGCAGCGTCACCAATTCCACATTTATGCAGACTCGAGATGTGAATCATTACAGATATTGTTCTTTCTCCCATCTAACACTTTCCCAAAGCTAGTCACTTACATGCTTTCTATTTCCCTCCCTTCCTCCTACCCCCTTCTTTCCTTTTAAAAATTTCTTCCATCCTCTGTCTCATTCTTTGCCTCCATAATCTGTCTATTCTCCCTTCCCTAGAAAACCCAGTTCCTTCTTTTCAAGTCTACTTCTAGCCTCCTAATTCAAAGAACGAGAGCTAAACCTTATTGATCACTCATTATGTGCTAAGGAACTCATGCAGGTTCACATTGCAAATGGAGGACAGCTGCTGCCAGTACTTGTCCTGGGGTAGCTCCTCCGCAAAATGCCAGGACACATGGAGGCCTGCTGCCACCTGCTGGTTCCCTTACGGTTCAGCCACTGATAAAGCCTTGTGCAGTACCTCAGTTGGGTGAGGCAGGGTCTCAGGGAGTCACTAGAATGGGAAAGTTGTGGTCACCAGATTAATGTAGACTCTGGTTTGGTGCCAGTGCTGAGCCTGGGGTGACTCAGCAAAAGTCTCAGAACACACTGAGGACAGTCACCACCTGCCTGGTTTTCCAAGAAACAGTGCAATATGGGTGGGGCTGGCTAATCACCAAGAAAGTACCTCCGGTGTTGGGGGAGTTGTGTAGGGTGGGGTCCCAATGAGTCAACAGGACAAAGCAGCAGAGCTCACCAGGCCAATCAGATTCAGATTTGGCCGTAAGTGTAGGGGGCGGGCTCAGCACAGGAAGATGGCGCCTGCCTGCCGGCTGCAGGGCTGCAGGGCTGCATGGGAGGAGGACCCTACACAATGCCCACTGTCCTCCAGCCCTGGTCCTGAAGCCACACACCCCAGTCTGCATCCTGCACGCCTCTGATGTTCCCTGAATCACTATCTCTCCGCTGGAGCCCAAGGTGAGTGTCTGCGTGTGAGTCTGTGTGCAGTTCCTTTAAGAGGATGCCTGGGTTTCCCGCTGCCTTCCGTCCCATCCACATGGTCAGAATCCCCATGGTTTTTCACAGCCAGGTGTTGAGGGGGCTCCTCTTCCCAGTACCAGGACTCTGGGCTGGGGAGCTGTGTGGGGCTGGGGTCCTTGCTCCTCCAGGAGGAACTTCTGTGGCCGAGAGATCCCACCTGATTCTCATTCACCACATACATGAGTGGGGCCTCTCTTGTATCTCTGCCCTCCTACCGATCTCACCGTGGCGTCTTCTTTATGTCCTTAGTTATAAAGCTTCTATTCAGCTGGACTCCAGGTTGATTGCTCTATAATTTAGTTGTAATTTTGATGTGCTCATGGAAGGAAGCAGGCACAGTGTTTTTCTATTCTGTCACCTTGGTTCTCCCACAATATTGTTTTATGATTGGGATTACAAGTGTGATAATGTAAAATGATTGATCTGATGCTTGTTTATTTTATGAAATCATTTATATAATATTTTTAAAAGAATGAAGATATGCAGGACATTTCTAAGTGGTAAGGAGTTACATTATGATTCTACAATTATGCTATCTTGTACTTGTTAGCAGAATAGAATTCTATTGACATGCCACAAACATGACAGTTGTGCTGCATGTTTTAAGTGTGGATGACATGGTGCTGCGATTCTTGTCACCAGTACCTAAACATCGGTCTCACCGTGGAGTGTCTCAGCAGGCACTCACACACTTTACACTTATTTGACCTAAACCATTGAGCTATAAATGCCCCCGGCACTGTGTGGTTAGGAAGTCCTGTTCGGAACCACAGGGGTCAGGTCGTAGGAGCATGTTACTTTCCAGGGTCTTTTCTCTGTTTTGTAAAGGGCTTTGTAAAAAGAAAATTCTATCATAGCACAGGAGGAGAAAACCAGACTACTGACACAGAGAAATAAGAAAGATTTGAGGGTTGTTTTTTAATTTTAATGTTGTTTACAGTGATGGTGCCTGTTCCATTTGGTAAATGGAAGTAGGGCAACTTTCCTGATTCTGCTTACCGTGGCTTAGACATAGCAAAGGCTGAAAGTGCTTGCGGATGCTAAGGGTAACTCGAGGAAACCCTGGGGGTGGCTGTAAACTTTCTGAACTTCAGTTTCTTTTTCATGCCTTTTAAAAATTTATCACTTTGCTTGCAAATTGTGTGTGTGTGTGTGTGTGTGTGTGTGTGTGTGTGTGTGTCTGTGTGTGTCTGTGTCTGTGTCTGTGTCTGTGTGTCTGTGTCTTTGTGTAAATGATTAGCATGGTAAAGGCCTCATGTTCTAAAAACGAGGTCTGGGTCCTTTGCACTATTTGCTAAAAGGGAAGCATATCTGCTTCTCATTCTTAGTGTATCTACGATTAACTTCCTAGTCCTGAAAAAGCTCCCAGCACATTTTTCTTGCATAACTTCTGTGATTGTATTTTGGTGAGTGTGAAGTAGAAACTAGAAGGGAGTCTTGGGAGCAGAGAAGCTGAAGTGTGGACCCTCCTTCCCCAGCTTCTCTCCTGCTGATAGAATCAGGACCAGCTTCACCTCACACAGAAGCTTTGGAGGGTCTGCTGAGAGCAGGCAACATATAATAGTGATGATGCTTATGTGTACATTTTGAACAGAAGTTGTTTCTGTGTGTGTGTGTGTGTGTGTGTGTGTGTGTGTGTGTGTAATTCTTCTAAAAATATTATTCTTGGAATCAAGATGGTAAAATAAAAGCTGGTTTTACCTTTTCCATCATAAAGGCTTAAACTGAGCCTAGAAATATTAGCTTAGAGAACGAATGGGAGGTGATACCCAGTGTGATTGGCTGGGCTCACGGAGTCTCAGGGACACCAGGAAACAAGCAAGTGCCCTTGGTCCCCAGGACTGGGGCAGGGTCCCCAACACTCGCAGGGATGAACAATGTACACATTTCAGACAACCAGTGACTAGGTCAGGTAACGGGGATTTTCAGATCCTGTTTTTATTCTGAGGAACATACCTGGGGGAGGCTTAGTTCTGTGCATTAGAAAATCCGTCCTGACCTCTTCAGTGGTCAGTTGAGGACACAGTGGCAGCCATGGGCTGCTCCCCACCCACCAGGCCTTACAGGTGCAGGAAGGCAGCCATTTCTGTGGGATGACGCCTTCCTCTGTCCATCTTCAAGTCTGAATTTGTCATTGTAAAATGAAGTTCTTCCAGCGCCTGAGCTGGCGAGGAAGGCAGAGCTCGAGGTGCTTCTGCCCTGAGAAATGTCCCAGGAGGAGCTTCTGGTGGGTTTCTGCTCTCTCCGGGCCGGGCCTGGATGGGACAGGCTTGCTGTGCAGGGCGCACCCACTGCACCCGCCAAAGGCCGCACGCTTTGCTTGTCCCTCGCAGCCCCCAGAGGGCCCCCTGCGCCGCCTGAGTCCCACCCGCTCGCCAGTGGGCCATCACTGCTCTGCACCTCTGGGGCTCCAGCACTGGGCTCCCCACTGCAGGACACGGCCCCACCACGATGTCCGCCATCAGAAATGGGTCTTAGAGAAAACCACACACATGGGTCGTGTTCAGTAACCCAACGGGTATGAAGCGAGCACCTGTGAGGCTTCTGCGGGGCTCAGCCTCCAGCCTGACAGCGGCTGCTTCCTAACAGTGTGTAACGTGCTGTGGTACTATCAGCAGTGATACAGCACCTAACAGTGAGGTAATAACATCTACCAGGAGTGTAATATCTAACAGTGACGTAGCATCTAACGTATATAATAATATCTACCAGGAATATAATATCTAACAGTGATACAGCATCTAACAATGATGTAATACTATCTACCAGGAATATAATATCTAACAATAATATAGCATCTAACAATGATGTAATGTCTAACAGTAATATAATATCTAACAATAATATAATATCTAACGATAATATAATATCTAACAATATAATATAATGATATCTAATAGTTATATAATTTAATATCTAACAGTAATATAGCATCTAACAGTGATATAATACTATCTAATATCTAACAGATATTATAATATCTGGCAGAGATTATAATATCAGGCAGCAGAGGACTCCTGTGAGGCCGAGACCGCCGGGCTGTGCTCGCGTTGTTTTCTGAAGACACCACGAGCTTACAGAGCTGACTGTGCAGAAAGCTACCGGGTGCTCTGTAATGAGCCAGTAAAGGGCCGTCAGGTCCTAGATGGGCATCTCTGCAGTCCTTAGGAAGGCTGGGCCCCCAACAGCACTAGCATCCATGGCCAGAAGAGGGACCTGGATTCCAAATGACCCAGTCTACACTAGGGCCAGGTGAATGTGGTCCCTTCAGGAAAGGGCATTCCTATCACCTGCATCTTGGGGTTCACATGGGGGCTCCAGGCTCCATGGGCTGACACCCTGCACAGCTGAGGAAGGAAGCCACGTGACCTGCACTAGTTCCCACTGAAAGTCAGCATGAGCTGCCTGACAAGCCGCAATGTGAAATGCAGGTATTTCATTAGATCAACTGGAGTTGTGAACGTTGGCTGTTCACTTCTGTAAACGTGCAGTTTTCTGGTTTTCCTTTTCCAGTTGGGGTGTTGGTAAGACGAGTGTTTCCAGACTGTTCTGTTGAGCATTAGAGTCCACAAAAGACCTGGGGCCTTCCCTCGGGTGAGGGCAGTTTCTGAGAAGGACTCCAACTCCTGTTATCTGTCTCTCCTATGCACAGAACAGCTGAGTTTTTATCAATTTTTTATATGAGATTTTCCCATATAGCCTGAGTATGGCTGCCTCAGCCTCCCCATCTGAAAGGGCCTGTTTTAACCAAATTCACAGGCAGTGGGATGCTTTATCTTGTTGCCTTTCTGTGGTGTTCTGTTTTCTACAGGACTATGAACGATTGCCTGCCCTGCTACTGCTGTCGTGTCATGGGATTCTGAGTTTCAGTCTATCAAAGAGTCCCGTGCATCTTGATTCCCAATCAAATTGGGTACAAAAGGCATTTCCCCTAACATTTTGGATTTTTTTTCTTAGTTTTGCCAAATGCAGGACACATGATTCCTAACTTAAGGGTCAACCAACCTCAAAAAGTGACTACACTATAGGAGAAATGAAGTTTATATTCCCATCACCTCATCCTTTCCCTCAGGGAGTCTGTATTGTCTTCTGTACGAGGCTGTCTCACTCCTGCATCTCTTCCTTCATCGAGCAAAGACAAGCTGTACCCTTAGCCTCAGCCATATAAGCATCTCGGTCTTCCACAAATTCTGCAGACTTTTAGTTGAGAATAAAAGTGTCTTCTTTCACTTGGGGGAAGAAAGTGGGCATTTCATTCTAATTCTGTTTTCCCCTCATAGGAATTGTGGAACTCTTGCTTCTTGTTCTGGGTCTACACGTCACCCACAGAAACTCAACTCAAATAAGCTTGAGCTAGAGAAAAGAAAAGAAAAAGTCAATTCCTAAGAATTGATTGAATTTGACACAACACAGGACTCTGTCTTCTTGTCTTTATCTCTTTCCCTTCCTGTGTGGGTCTGACTGATGTTTGCCAGCTTCTTCAAGTAGAAGGTGCTGACCTCACAGCCCTGGAATTCGTGACCCAAAGGTGGCTATGAGCCCCAATTTTCCTTTACGCCAAGTCCTGTAAAAATGGCAGCTGAGTCCTCATCTACTTGGTCTGGGTGCCGGTCCTACCTCTGAGCTTAGGGTTGATACAGGGGTAGAACGCAAAACCCTCAGACAGCCATGAGGAGGGCCTCCTCTCAATGACATGGGGAAGGGCAAGAAGTGTAGAGGGTGGTAGAAACAGAAACGCAACAGGTGCTCATGAAACTGGCTGTCAGTTCAGTAGCAATAAAACTCGAGATGTTTCATTTGGTTGCAGAAAACCAACAAAATCCATATTGGAGAATATTTTCCCTATTAGCATGTATTGTATTGCTTCTCTAGATACCATCACATGGTCTTAAGGAAACTGTATTCATTCTTTCTCAACCAGGAAGAGGTCTGCTACTGTCGATATTGGCCTATTGCTGGGTTGGATGGCATCCCATTTTCCTTTTAGATATGACTCTTTTGTTCAATAATTTTCAAAATAAAGTGATACTCATTAATATTGATAATACTTTATTTGATTATAAAACTTCTGAGATTCATCACATTAACCGACTCATTAGATGCCAATGATAGTCAAGTTACAGTTAAATGTCCTTATGATTCATCTCCTTGCTTCCCTCAGGAATGCGGGATGACAGGGGCATCATTTGCATGTATAAATGCCTTTCCTCTACAGAAAAGTGATATAACATGGAGTTTAAAATATTAAAGATTCATAGGGAAGAGATTGACTCTCTGCATATCTAGTGGGTAGAGGGCCACATGCCATGGCATTTACTGTGAAAAGATTTCCATTTTCATCGGATTTAGCATGCATAACAAGTAGACAAGCAGCTGATTGAAATCAGGAAATGTCAAAGATGTATTTAGAAAATTGAGCTAGATTATTTCTTTTACACCAGTATTAAATCCAGAAAAACACCACAGATAAAATGGAATGATAGTATGTCTTTTACATCTGATTTGAAATTTTACATATGGTAACAACTACTGTTAAATAATCCATAGCTAATTGGTCTTAAATTGAAATAGACAATTGAGCCTGTTCTGGACTATTAACTAGTTCATAGTTTAGGTATTTGCCTAATTGGACATTTCTAAAACTATTCATTTGCATTGGTTAATTTTTCTATGGCATTCTAGTGTGAATTTTAAACTATTGTTTTATGTTTATCCCTTTGAAGTTGTTTCCAAAAAGACATTGAAAACACATAATGTACTATCATTATTGCTGTGGACTTTTTCTCTCACCCCATAAGAAATTATTATATCATACAGTAATAGGAATTTCAACTTCTTGGAGCACATTGAATGCTTTGATACACACACACACACACACACACACACACACACACACAATTTTTAAAGGGAAGATTATAACTTTAGTCTGGTTACATAGAAATATAAATGTAGAATTTAAAATAATTTAAGCTTCACATTTTTACTTATAAGAAACATGACTATTGGAATCAGGGTCATTTAATTCTCAGTGTTTATATTTCTGGTTTTGCAAAAGTATATAGGAATATATTAAAACATGGTGCTAATAAAGTGCAGTAAACATGTATGTCAAAATAAGCATTTGTCCTAGTCAGATTTTTCAAGTCATTAATTTTATTTTTCTAACAAACATCATAGATAAAGTTTTTCTGAGTGATGTACATACCCCTCTTTGACGCTCTGCGTGGGTGGATCTTTCTCATCTCATCTTAAAGATCATTGACTCAAAGGTATAGTTTTTTTGTTCACTGTATGACTGGTACCTGAGTACCAACAGCAGGAAGGATATTCCATTCCTGAGAGACACTGCACGGCTTGGAGGTGCTGACAAGGGATTCCTGCCTCAACAAGTTCCAACTGCAAGTCTATGTCTTGTAAAACCATCCTTTAGAAATGAAGTGAACACGAAGACGTTACCGGACAAAAGAAAAACAAAGGTGTGTTGCTAACAGACATACCTATAGAGAATGACTAACGTTAAGTTCTTCAAACAGAAAGGAGATGATAAAAGAAGAATCTTGGAGCATCGAGAAAGAAGAATGAACAACAGAAAGGCCTATTGTGAGGTCTTTGATATATGAGCACATGCAATAGACTGTCTTCTAATGAGTCTTATGATCATGTCTGATGATTAAAATAAAAAATATGCAAGACCATCCTAGACATAAGACCGTGGTATTTACAAGTGGGGAAGGTAAAGTCATCTCAATGAAAATAAGGCCTCCCCACTTTACTAGAGGTAGTAAAATATTAATATTAGCAGAGTGTGATAAAAAGCACATATATATTGTGAAACCCAGAACAGCCACCATAAAAAGGGATATACTCATTAAACAAATAATAAAACAAAAGACAAAGTCTAATATGTCAACGATTAGCTTAAATGTAAATAGTCCATGCCGATTAAAACGTAGAGATTGGCAAGTGGATTTAAAAAAAAAATCCAACTATATGCTGTTTATAAGAAACTCACTTCAAATTCAATGCCATTCGTAAGGTTAAAGTGAAAGGATGGGGGGAAATACCATGCAGACATTAATTTAAAAAGAGATGTGACTATATGCACTCATATCGATATCAGAGAAAGTAAACTTCAGAGCAAAGAAAATTACTAGAGGCACGGGGGACATTACCTAATGATAAAGAGATCGATCCACCGGGAAGACGTAATGGTCCTAAATGTTTGTGCACCAAACAGCAGAGCCTGCAATGTAGGAAGTAAAACTGATAGAGATAAAAGGAGAAATAGACAAACTGAGAATTACAGTTGAGAATTGAAGCATCTTCCTCTCAATAATTGATAGAACTAGGAGACAGAAAACGACCACCTTATACTGTACAAGATTTGCACAAGATAAACAACCAATAGGATCTGAAAGTAAGGATTTCCTAAGCAACAGACTTAATAAGTCACTTTACTAAAAAGACTAGTAAAAGTATCATTCATGTGATAATGTTTACAGTTTCATTAGTTTATACAGAAAATGGGGTCTTTTTTTTTTAATGTATTAAACATACTGTGTTTACATTAAGGAAAATGCATAGGAATGCCATAACCTGCAAACATGGTGAAGTTTTGACAATTGTATGTCATTGTACACAAGTGTCAAGATTTTTCACCACACAGGGCTCTTGTTCTGATATGGCCTCTGTCACCAGTACCAATAAATTAACACACATTTTAAAAAAAAATTTGATTTTTCTCAGCAGACACCTGAGGTTCTTTGATGGTTTTTTACCCCAAATCTTTTAGGAAATGGAAAACCAAAGTGCAAAAGTGGAAATGGAAAACCAATGTGCAGGAAGGGTCTTGAGTGAGGAGCTCATTATGCATGTGGGTTAAGACAGACAGTGGGGAGAGGGCAGGTACAGCGGTGAGCAGGAGAATTCTCAGGTAAGGAGGGCCAGGCTGGGCCTGGGAGTAAAACAGGAAACGTTTCAGCCCGGCCCATGGTGTGGGCTGATGGGAGAACTGCACGCAGCCACACCTGCTTCCAGGGTCCAAAACACTTAGTGGTCCAGTTGGGCCCGAACTCAGGCTCCGGCACCGTTAGGTGGTGGTCTGGCCAGAGGGACAGAAAGCTGAGGACTGGATTACAGCACCCGTGAGCTGCAGAGGCACTGCCCAAGGAAAGGATGGGGATGTAAGTACATGTGCAGAAACAAGAAGGAGAAGAGTGATCTTGGCAGCCTAGAATCAGCAGGGCTGGGCACCAAGTCAGGGAAGGACTCGTAGCCTCCGGGACTTGATGTTGAACCGATTGAAAACTGAAGCAGCACTCCTGAGATCAGCCCCAGATCAGAGGGGCAGGTCCAGAAGCAGCAGCTGTAAGAAAGGACTACACACAGGTCATTACCGGGCACCTGACAGATGCAAGGTCAGTCAGAAGCAGACGGACAAACACGAGCAAAGGAACCTGACATGTAAGTTACTATCTAGCAGGTGTGCGAGATGGGGCATAACGTGGACCGCGCAGGACCTCGCGTGTTTTCACTTTATGTAACTCGGTCTGCAGACGCATTGTCCCCATTCCTCCCCAACGAGTACAGGTCCCATCAGTTCAGGAGCAGACAGACTGCCGGGCTCCAGGCTGCTCAGAACAGCAGGCGTCCATAAAGGGATTGGTGTCCATCCAGTGAACCTCAGAAAACCCACGGTGCCGTCAATAGGATGCTAAGTATTTTTAGGGCGGAGAGGGGAAGAAATTAGAATCTTCAAAGCAATGCCGTTGTTCGGAACATGGAAAGTAGTTTTGTGATGTATAAGGCTTGGCTGTGAATTGTACTCACGTTCTTGTAATTAGCATTAGTCTGCACAAGATTATAGGAAAAGAAGGGAAGGAGAAATGGAAAATATTTTGGGGAAGGGGTGAAAGTGAGCTAAATTTCCATCTTCTAGACTCAAATTAAAACACATGTTGTCACAAAATGAAAATCAATAATTAACAATTAAAAGGCAATATTTGCACTTACAGAGGTAAATACAAAAAGTTAATTAAAATAATTGAAGCTTACTTTTGCACCAACCTACCTTGAACCAAATTGAAGGTAGTCGTCTGCAGGAAGGAGAGCCGGGGACTGCTGCACCCTGCCAAACGCATTGACGCTTTAAATTAGGGGCAAGCGTAATTCTAAAGCTAAAGGCCAAGTTAAAGATGAAACGATAAGGAAGGAATACAATGATATCCTAATGGCTATAAAGAGTCCACATATTTCCTAAAACTCCGATTTATTTCTGTGTGAGTAGGGGAGCTAGCCGTGGCTTTTGATCAAAGAGACAAAACAGTCTACCAAGTTTTGTAATATTTCCTGAAATATAGTGAGAGCATCTGAAGACAGAATCTGAAGGCAAACTACACAGAGTGAACATACGTTTAATTAATAGGTTGATATGATTGAGTGACCAGCACAGGTCTGAATCTTAATTTATTAGGTTGGTGCAAAAGTGATTGCGGTGTTTTCAATTGACTGTAACTGCAAAAGCCACAATTACTTCTGTACTAACCTAATACAATTCCTTCAATGCATCTGAGGTCCTGAGCCTCTTTAGGAGTAAAATGCACACAGTGTGTGAAATATGCTTTTTTATTTAGCGTACAACATAGCAACACCACATAATGATCACAATTTGTTCCTACTGATTGATAGAGCCATGTGGATACCCTTACCGCCATCAACTGGAGTTTTATGCATAATTAAATTGTACAGCTAATGAGCGCACAATGACATAAAAAGGTCAGCTGATGAATAATGGAAATTCTCCACTTGAATAGCAAACTACCATTTTGAAGGCAGTGACTGCTATGCAATGTCGTTTAACCCACCGAGCTACCACCATGAGTCATTTCATTCCAGGCCTGGAAATTTTCATTTATTTTTAATTAGCTCACTAGATTGTAGATTTGTGAGAAAATGAACAAAGGAGTGATTTATTTACACGCCGAGGATCCTCCATCATAGGTTAATCCGCATAAGCAGCTTAAACAGTTCATGACACAACATAAACGCTCCACACACGTTGTCTGTTAGAATCATTATTCCAAACCAAAGGGGTGTCACTAGCTATTTGTCAGTAGGTTTACACAAATAAACTCATGTTCTGTATAGTCACACAGACTAGTTTGTTCTGTGTTTCTACACTAGTTTTATAGGAATTTGATTCTTGAAGTAAAGAAGTGCGCCGTTCCCAT
Organism: Rhinolophus sinicus; assembly: GCF_036562045.2. Lineage (NCBI taxonomy): Eukaryota > Metazoa > Chordata > Mammalia > Chiroptera > Rhinolophidae > Rhinolophus > Rhinolophus sinicus. The sequence goes on from NC_133754.1 coordinate 1,537,560, forward strand.
TACGTGGGAGAATACATCACCATTTCCTTTTTGGTGATCAAGGGTGTGGCAGTTACAGGGTCACAGTACTGAGTGTGGTGTCTGTGCTCTGCACGTTGAGGTTTCCCTTTTTTTCGTTCATTCATTCATCTGTGACATGACTGTAGTATGTCCCTGGACAGTTCTCTGTGCTAGCATTCCTAGCACACTTGTGACTCATTACATCTCATAGTTATTACATTTTCAGCATGATCAAACTACAAAAATAAAATGTGCCTGATTTATATATTATTTTAAATATTAATTCAAAAACGTAATAGAATATGTAAAATTTAATATAAAATTCAAAACATACAAAGGGTACAAAATGAATAGAATTTCACAGGTTCTACATGCGCTTTTTTTTTTTTTTTTAACATTTTAACATGTCTGAAGTTGAGGATATCTGTCACCACTCGGACTAGAAGTCCCTGAACTAATACTTAAATTTTTAAATAATATTTACTGAACACTTGCCACCTTCCCGAGCAGAGACCTACGTATAAATGAAGATATAAGAATTGTTCAGTGAACTTATGAATTCTCGGCAGAAACATACATAGCCTCATATAAGTAGCATGCAAGCTAGTGAGTGCTGTGAACGAACACTGCACTTCCTGCTGATCTGTGAGAGGAGAGTTAAATCTAGATGGGCTCTGCCATGGCGTGGAGCCTAGAAAAGGCGCTACTTAAGCTGATTCTTGAAGGGCCAGGAGCGATTCTGAAATTAGGTCAGATTATTCCCAGCACAGGTACAATTGAACAGAGGATCTGAACACCCCAGAAAGGGTAGAAAATCTAGAAGTGGCAGGGACACATGTGTGGTTGAGGTGCTGTGCTGTTTTCCTCCACAGCTTCGATTACCACTTGTAAGCTGGTCTCTCCAATCCCATATTTCAGCCTGTCTGGCCATCCTGAGTTCCACCTTACAACCACCTCTTTAGGAGGTTGCTTTTCTCTCTCTTTTTAAAGGAGATTGGTTTTTACGTTTTATTTTTCTCTTGCTTATCTAAAATTGAAGTGAAATTTCATAGTGCCAAAAACAGACTCAGACCTTGTTTCTCCTCTCTCTATGAATCACACTGATTGTCGTTCAGTTGCTCAAGACCCTGGCTCTGAGACTGTATGTCCCACCTCTTTTTCATTCACTCCACAAGATCTATCAATCAAAAAACGTCATGTTGCTTCTACCTCTGAAGTCTCTCTGGTCTCTGTTCCTTTCCTTCCCCCACTGTTACAGCCAAACACCATGATCTCTGGCCTGATCTAAGTGACCTCTCGAAAGCTACTAATGTTCCCATCTAATAAATTCTTCCTAAAGGAGATGACCATTATTTAAAAACCCAACCGGGTCATTTCATTGTCCTGGTTAAAATAATCCACAAATAATAATAATTCTTTAATGACAAGTGTGGCTTCCAGTTCCTTCCATGTTCTCTCTGGGCCAAAACAAAGGAATTCACCATGAGACATATAATTACAGTTCCCAGACTCTTCGTGGTGGTCAGTGCCCGCCCTGCCTCATATTTCTTCAAGCCACGCACCCTCTCAGAAGAAGTAAGGCTAGAGTATAAGAGGTGAGATGACGCGGATCTCCCACTGCTTGCTGTCCTCACGTCTGTTGTAGCTAAAGGAGCAACAAGCATCCCGGACTCGGAAACTCTTGAAACTTTCAGACTCTTCGACATTTAAAAATATTTCAAATCCTTGCTCTCGTCCCCTATTCTCACATATGTGGCAAAATCTTTCTTCAATTTTTTTTCCAAGAGAAAATCAGCTAGAATAATCCTTGCTCTAAAGATGATTGACCTTTACTAAATTTGTGTGTGTTTATCTGAATCATATTTTCATGACTTTGAGGTCCCGTGAACAGGGCAACAGAAAATGGGCGTGTGTGGCTGGGCCTTTTATAAAGTGTCACAAAGACGCGTCATCCAGGTCAGTCAGGAGACCACACCACACAGCAGTGCCAAGCTTTGTTTTGTCTCTTTGATCAGAAGCCACGGCTAGCTCCCCTACTCACACAGAAATAAATCGGAGTTTTAGGAAATATGTGGACTCTTTATAGCCATTAGGATATCATTGCATTCCTTCCTTATTGCTTCATCTTTAATTTGGCCTTTAGCTTTAGAATTACGCTTGCCCATAATTTAAAGCGTCAATGCGTTTGGCAGGGTGCAGCAGTCCCCAGCTCTCCTTCCTGCAGACGACTACCTTCAATTTGGTTCAAGGTAGGTTGGTGCAAAAGTAAGCTTCAATTATTTTAATTAACTTTTTGTATTTACCTCTATAAGTATAAATATTGCCTTTTAATTGTTAACTATTGATTTTCATTTTGTGACAACACGTATTGAATTTTGATTCTAGAAGATGGAGATTTAGTTCACTTTCACCCCTTCCCCAGAATATTTTCCATTTCTCCTTCCCTTTTTCCCCCTATAATTTTGCTTAGACTAATGCTAATTACAACAATGCGAATACAATTCACAGCCAAGCCTCATACATCACAAAACTACTTTCCATGTTCCGAACAACGGCATTGCTTTGAAGATTCTAATTTCTTCCACTCTCCGCCCTAAATATACTCAGGATCCTATTGCCAGAGCATGATGGGTTTTCTTTCAACCTGGCCTCCTGCCAGTTGCCTTTTGTGCGATGAATACTGCCCAGAGATTTCTGACCTGTTTCCATTCGGCTGCTGTCCCTGGAGGCCTGCTGCTCAGAGGCTGGCCTGGGTCTCTTCACCATCATTCTGAGGGTTACGTCCCCTCTTTCCTTTGTCGGATGCCCAGCCTGCCTCAGTTCCAGTCCTCTTCCTTTTTGGCTGTTCTGCTTGTTTTGGAGTGCATGTCTCCCACTGCTTCCCAAGAATGAGCATCAGAGTTGCATTTTGAGAGCTCAACTCTTTGTCCCAAATTGTCTTTAATATATTAGTATACTTACTCAATGGCTTCATGATTGAATGTCATTTAGAAATATGGTTTTCTTCAAGCTGTGAAGGCGTTGTTCCATTTTTCTGGGCTAAAACTGTGCACAAGGAGCAGAAGAACTTCTGTTTCTCCCGGAGCCCCAGTCGAGCAGGAAGTGAGAAGGGAGCATCTGCCCAATAGTCCACGAGTATGGATGTCACACAGGAGAAGTACAGGTTCTTAGGCCATGGACAGCCACGGAGGGATTTTGAACTGAGTGACAAGGCCAGGTTTGAAGGAGAAAATTTTCAATGGCATCAGTGGAGGAGCTCTGAGAGGGGATGACATCTGTCTAGAGAAGAGTGAGGCTATTGCGACGGTCTAGCTGGGAGATAGCACGGTGGCCTGAGCTAGGCCAACAGTGATAGGAATGACAGGGACTTGGAGAAAGATGTGAAGAAGGAGGCTTTCCTTGGGCAACACAATGGCGGACAGGGCACATGCCCATGGCAGGTCTGGGCTGGCATCCAGGCTAGGTGGGCACGGGGGTGCTCACTAACATTTTACAACAACTGTTAGACTACAGGTTGGCTCTCCCATCACCGGCACCTCCCAGGTTAACCAGTAAGAAAATATCGCCCGGTCCATTAGTATATTACATGTGTGGTTCCGTCACTTCAGCCACACGTAGCGTAGAGAAAATGATTCCGTCAGCAGTGGTGGTTTGGAGCAGCAACCACATGATGTATGGTGACATTTTATTTCACTACCCCAACAAGGACCTTTTCTTTAGCAAGAGATTTATTGGACCACTAGGTGTGGACCATTTGCCAAGCTCCCCAGATAGTGAAGTCAGTGTCATGTTTTGCTGGAGATGACCAGCACACACGTCTTGAAGCTCTTCATCTCCCAGTGAGATGCACAGTGGCCGCGGCACTTCCTGTGTCTTCTCACCTACAGCCTCTGTGTGGCCACTGCTGCCTTCAGTAGAGATTCATGATCCGGGAGAGAGAGCTTACGGAATCTGCCTTCCCAGAACGCTCCTATTTAGGTTGCTTTCTATCAATTGGTGAGGAATCATTCTTTGCTGAAAACATCACTTTCAGGAAAGTTGAAATTTAAGTGAATGTTGAACATCCACACAGATTTTCTAAGGCTGAAATAAATAGGGGTCAGCACTATAGTTTTTAGTGTTATTTCCAAGAAAATTCATCCTTTTACATCAAGGCCAGAGTACTCAGGCCACCAGAACCTAACTGAAGGTGTAACTTAGCAAGAACCCTGACAACACCCCCAGGGGCTGCCAAACAGCTACTCTCCACATGTTTTTCTGTACTCACATCTAATTTTCAAGTTTCCTGCAATATTTAACAATTTATGCAACGATGGCAGAGCTGTACATGACAAGGAAATAAGGCAGGGAAATTTCAAATTATTTGCAGTTGGTATCAATGAGGAATCTTATGTCGAGCAATAGGAAATACCAACCCACATGACTTGGCAGCTCGTAGGGCTGCACTGGACTAAATTGATCTATACTTCTTGACCAAAAAAAAAAAAAAAAAGTGTCAAATTTTTTTTTAAATGCCAGAGTAAAACAGCCACCAAGTATAGAAAACTTTTACCTGTGAATTTAGAAAACCTTAAATACATTTTAGGGTCCTATGTCTGCTGAGACAAATTCCTACAAACTTCTACCACAGAACTTGTTGGTTGGCAGTGCTGGGGTGACAAGTCTGCAGCAATTCTCCCTGGGCCGGAATGAGTCCCTGCAAGGTCACATCTTCCTGGGGGCTCTTGGACGTGTTTGTTTCCTGCCTTTGCAGCTTCCAGAGGCATCTGGAAGCTGCCATAACCCTCCCGTGGCCCCTTCTTCGTCTTCAAAGCCAGTGACATTGGGCCAGGCCTTTCTCACACTGCCCTCCTTTGCTTCTCTCTTCCAGTTTTCTCTTCCACCTTCCAGGATCCTATGACATGGGGACAATCTCCTGCATGATTCAGGACAATGTCCCTGTTTTACAGAGAGCTGGTTATTAACGTTGATTCCATCTAAATCCTTCATTCCCTTTGCCATGTAACCTAACACATTCACAGGTTCAGGGGCTCTGTCCTTTCTACCATAGAAAAGATATTCCAAAATTAGGGAAAGTCTTACAGAAAATGGGAGAGGGCATTTACCCTGAAGTTGCGCGGCTGGAAAATCTGAGATGGTGGAACCAGAGAATAGCAAGTGAAGAAAACATCAAGGGGCTAATATTTTATAAACACAGATGTAAAAATAATGTAACTATATATATGCATATATATATATATATATTTCCTTTATGTGTGATACTTATATCATACATTGACAGTTCGTATTGAAATATTTAATGTAGCATTAAAGACAAAATTAACATTAAGTGTATATTGAATTGAACAAGGAAAGGAAAACTAATGATGGCCATAGTGGACACACGGGTCGTGGGCACGATGTGGTTTGTAGGGCTGGGCCGTCTGCCCGCCACTCTGTTCTAATGGGCAGTCTTTGCTCTGGATTCCCCACTGGACTGGCCAAACATTGTCAGGTCTACCCATGGTCTGGGGCTATCCCCGGTGCATGCTGATGTTTCTCCTCTTTCCTTTCACACTTGGCGTCTCTGCATCTGGTCTGCGGGTTTTCCCGCACAGTCTTGCATTTTATCATTTACAGGCCTTACTCCTCCCTCCCCAGTAACCTCTAGTGTTTCAGTGTCCATCTCAGTGTGTTTCCTGGGGACCCATTCAGCGCTTGTATCCTGCTTTCTGAACAAGGGGCCCGGCACTGCCATTTTTACTGGGCCCCACAAATGAGGTTGCCGGCCCTGTGGAGGCTTATGTGACATGGCCCAGGCCTCCCACTGGGCTGTCGGTGAATACTAGCAGTGCTGGGGATGGCGGTAAGCTTTTAGAACACAGACCCAAATATATTATTTTTATTTGAATGGTAAGCTTTCTCATAGTTCATATTTTTTAAAATAATCTGCCCATGCCCTCCCTAATTTACATTCAGGATTACTCTTTGGGGCATTTCTATAGGTAGCTACCTTTATTAAGAAATCTAGAACCTTCAAACTTTAATTAGAAGGAAACTTGAGCTTGGCCGGAAGCATCTTGTTAAGTGTTCTTATCACCAGAGGAATGTCAGATGCAGTGTCGCCAGTCAGGAGGGCTCAAAGACACCTCGGGGTCACAGGAGAGACAGGGTGTGACGTGCCAGTGCCCACTGGGTCCTGAAGGGTAGGGACTTTGCACCAAGTGAGAGGATGCTTGAACAGCAAGGAAGGGTGATATTTCATCACATTCTCATGCTCCTCCAAGTCACAAGAAGGATTTTTGGTTTCCGTCACAGGGTTCCCTGTGTCTTACTTGCTTCTTTCATTTCCTCCTTCTAATCAGTCGTAACATGCTAGGGCCTGCTGGTAGGCACAGATTGCACTTTCATGAACAACAGCAGTTACCAGCACCGGCAGTGGCTACTAGATACTGATCACTGGGTGTTAGAGGTCTGGCTATGTCCCCAAGACACTCACACACCTGGCAGCTTCAACTTGATTCAGATGCCCGGGGCTGACTGAAGACTGTCTTAGTTCTAGTGGTAGAGGCAGTGGGAAAGCTGTCTGCCTGGTTTGGGAGAAAGATTTGTTAATAAATAAAAGATATGGGGAGATATGGTAGAAAAAAATGAAGGGCAGAAGTGGTTTGGGGAAACATTATATGTTTTTCCTCTTGCTTTGCTAAAAATAAACACGTCTCTGGGCACTTTATCTAGAAGAAGGGAGCAAGAAATCAGCACCCATGAGGACTACATTTTTCCATGACTACTTTTTGCATGCTCGCAGCTTGAAAAATATGTTTGCTTTGCAATATCCTTACGATGGGAAAAAAATATATATTTGTATGTGATGGAGCTTTTGTTTTAATTTAGCCAACATGAATTTCAGCTCCTCTGCGCAGACTGCTTTATGTAACCCTCAGGTTGTTATGTAAGCTGTTTTTCTTTAAGACTCCTGCACCTGTGGGTATTCTGGTTACTGCACCATTTCTGGACCGCGGTCTTGCTTTCAGGGCAATAAGCGGCATTGCCAAGCAGACGTTGTGCTGTGAGAAGAGCCCTTAGGCAGGAGAAGGGGTCCTGTGTCGTTCTTAAGTGGCGGTGTTTTCAATGTCCTCAGAGAGCCAGCAGGCTAGCAGCCTTTCTCAGAACATACTCCCTTGCTAATATCCACAGCTATGTTTCTTTGCCTTCCTCTATTTAGTTAGTTATTTTGGGGGTTTTGGGGTACTTCCTGTTTTCCACAAGAACCACGTATTATATTCAATTGTTTTTCATTTGATCCATTTCAATGCTGAGAACTTGCCTTGTGTTCAAGGGCAGGCAGAACTGCGTGTTTTCTAAGTAACCACAAGAGTCCTGACATTTTCAGTGAAGTGTGTGAAACTAGGGGAGGGCTGCACCGTACATCTTTCTTCACTGGGGGCCAAGTATGGTTGACAAGCACGGTCTGCGGCTCTCGCACTGGCGTGAACACCAGGTGTTTGTCCCCCTGCTGTGACATCAGGGTCCTGCAGTGAGGCAGGCACCGGCGGCGTGTCAGGAAGGAGGTGGGGCTGACTGGCTGCGTGGACAGCACACATGCCTCTGATGACCGGCTCACACATGCCTCTGATGACCGGCTCCGTCAACTACCTACAGTCGTCCTTTAGGCACTGACTTCATTCGTAAAGATCCGACCCTGGGCCACTTGCTCTGACTGGGTGGGTGTTTCCTCCCGGGGTCCCTCACAGGCACTAAGGGTCCCCTCAGGTGCCTAGTGACCTCGCCCTGTCACAGATGGTGTTGGTTCAGGAGGAAGAAGGGGAAGAAACTTTTGCTAAATCCTAAGGCTTGGCCACCAGCACCAGCCCGTGACCCCTCCTTGGCCCCATCGCCCCTTCATTACCTGCCCTGGAGCCGGCGAGGTCTTTGGAAGACGCAAGACCGATCACAGCATCCCTCGCTTTAATCTGAGCCAGCTTCTGACTCCTGTGGGGAGGCGGCCATGTGGCCCCCGTCCCGCGCCTGGCGCCCACCTGTCCCCGCAGTCCCGCCGCGGTGCCAGCTCCCGCCAAGCGCGCCCCAGCTCAGGGCCTCTTCTGTCCCCGGGGCCTGGCTTCCTGGTCGGTGACGGTCCCAGCCCGTGTGCCTCGCTGCCAGCCATGCCGTCCAGGACCAGATGAAGTGCACGCTCCCGGCCCTGCACCGCGACGGTCTCCGCCCGCGGCCCCTTCTGTCCTTCCCAGCACAGCGCATCCCAAGGGCCGCGTTTAAAGGTCGCCCTGTCCAGCTGCTCGGAACGCCCGCCGCTCATTGCTGACGCCACGCGGTCCCTCAGCCTCCTCAGCTTTCATCCCCTGATGGGCAGCGAGCGACACCAATGCTTTCAATCAGCATTTCATCCATTGCTAGTTCAGTTAAGCAGGTTATATGTTTGCTGATTACTCAGTTTTCCCTTCCAGAAATGGCTGATGTAGAGTGTTTTTCTATTGTATTTGCACCTACATATAATTTTGAAAAATGGTGTATATGCAAAATATTTTCTCCCAATTTTATTTTTATTTTCTTTGTGTTTTTTTTAATAAGCCATTTCTCTTAATCAAAATGGTGCATTTCCTACCCAAGTCTTCTGGCGCTTTCATTTTGCTTGGGAAGTCTTTGCCTAGACCAACGTTTTTACAAATATTCTGTTGTATTTTCTTCAACTGTCATACTGATATTTCCTGCATAGTTTTCAATTGATCTAAACTTTTGCAATTGAAATCTACTATATTTTTACTTTTTTTCTAAGTGCTCTGTTGTGTTCTTTTAAAAGATCTTTTAAACATATATTTCTTATTCTGAATAGGAAATGAATTCACGTGGTCCCGTAATCAGACAAATACAATTAGGCCCACTGAGCAATCTCCCACCTCACTCCCTTCTAACGTTTTCTCTCATGGCCTGTAGTAACCACTTTTATTCATTAGCAAGTGTCTTTAATGTTGATCAATGCAGATCCCAATACAAATGTCTGTTCTGTTTCCGGTGCTCCTCCTTCGTCCCTGGAAGCTGTATTTGTCACACAAGACAGTGAACACCCTACCTGGCAGCCTCCTGGGATTGGTTCGTGTCTCCTGACCATGTCCTCTTTTGGACCTCTGGTGACTCTTTATACATTGGGGAAACCAGACCTAGTGTGTGACATGACTTACAACTACTTCTATTTGTCATTTGTCTTTTGGTTCTCACGTGTTTTCATATGGAAGATTTTTAATTCCTCTAGAGCTTAAATTGCTGACCTTTTATGGCACCTGCATATTGAATCATTGTAAAAAATGTGTTCCTTTACCCACATGAAGTTTTTGTTTTTTGTTTATTTGTTTCTTTAAATCTCATTGTTTCTATTAGTGCTGTTCTGGTTTTGTGTTCACTTTGAAATGTCTGATCCATTTGGAGTTTAGTTGGTGTGAGGAAAAGATCAGATGCCATCTTGGTCTGGGCTGCTATCCTCTTGCCCAGTACAGTTTATTAAAGTGTTGACCCTTAAGCTCCACATGACTGTAGGCCCTTTTTCCTGTACTAATTCCACTGTGTGTTATTCCTGGTTTCTCTCATTGGTCTCGAGTGTTCAAATGACACGACTACAGTCAGTGCATATAGGGGTTTATCATAGGGGTTCAGAGTGCGTTTTAAAATTTGGTCGGGCCAGTTGTCACTCAGATTAAGATTCATTTTATGATTTTTGTGCACTATTATTGCTTGTTTACTTTTTACATGTTTCTAAGCTCACACAAAAGAGTTTATTTATATGTTCACTGGGTTCATGATAAATTGACATATAGGGAGTTTTGAAATTTTCATGACAGTGAATTTACCACCCAGAAGTCGGTCTGTCATCTTGCTCGTTCAGGCCTGCTCTTGGGCACATTTACTGAATTCCCAATTTATTGCTTCTCAATTAAGTTTCCAGGAATATGCGTATTCCCTCTGTTTTCTTCACTTCTTCCTTTAAAACTTTGTCTCCATCATGACTTTCCTCTCGTCTGGTTGCACTGGTAATGTCCCCATTACGACAGTTGGTGGGATGGAGGTGGTAGCCCGTCTTTGTGCGTTCCTGTTGTCTCATATAGGCTGACGTCGGCTGAGACCCCTCCCTTTGGATGTGGTGTTGGCCATGTGACCTGTGAGCACACAGCAAGTCTGAGGACATAAAGGAGGGATTCTTGGGAGGACAGTCCAGACCCCGGGGGCCTGCTGGGTGCCAGGACAAGGTACATCCAGCCGGGCAGCCCCTGTGTCCTGGAGGCTGTGTCGTCATGCGACGTACTTCTTTCATTTAACACTGAGGGTGTGAGAGGGGAGGGAGACAAGCTCCTGTTCATGAGCGAGCTCCCCTTTCAGGAGCCGTGAACCGTCAGTGAGGACTGACGCTTCACAAGAGTGCCCGCTCTGATCTGGGGACTTACCCCTGCGACCGAGCCTGAGGAGGTCAGGCAGGTCTGCAGGGCGAGGGCGAGCTAGTCTGTTCCTGCCACATCCTCAGGCTAGACCCCCAGGGACACACACTGTGGTCCATATATCACGGACCTGGAGGCAGGTGCTTGCTACCTTGGGGCCTGCATGGAGACACACACCATGTATGATGATTTCTAGTCACTTGCTTAAATAACTACAGCATCGCACTAGGTGTGAGATAAACTGACTCCTATAACCAAAGTTAACCTCATGGTTTCCACATTTCCTTTCTGAAGTGGATGTGGCGGGAGGAAATTCTTTGTCTAGCTTGTTTTAAAGACAACGGCACTCCTAGAAAGTTTCCCAAGGGGGGCGGACTCCTGGATACATTTGTGTGTAATTACCTTTCCATTTCAGTTATAAAATCAATAGGAGATAAAATGATTTCTGGATGGTTGCTGTGGCGTTGATATACTGCATTGCTTCCAATATTTGAATTAGATGTCAAACGTCAGTGTCAATACATTCTTATAAATCATACTTATGTGTTGGGCAATTTAAATATTTCCATGGTAGGGGAAAAAAGACTAAATTGCTAATCCTGCTGAGTGAAGGCAAGGGGCTGTGTGGCTGACAGATAATAATACTGAAAAAAATGAAGCTGCCAGATGAGTGTCACACACCAGAGGGACTCTGTGCGGTCAGCACTGGCCAGTTTGTACAAACCCATTTCGTTTGGTGGGATTCCGTGCTCGTCTTCAGGAACCATGTAACTTTGTAATCTGCCACCCTGAGATTTAAAAGGGGAACTGAGAGGACAGAGCCTTCTGACTGCCATTATACTGCAGATTAAATTCTCTCCCCTTGAAACTCACAGGTGCTTTATATTTACAATACACTGCAGAGAGGGGACTGCCATCGGTTCACATTTGGCATGTCCATTTGTCAGTGTCATGCGCCGTATGCTCAATCGATTCAAATATGGGCTTATTTCCAGGATTGTAATAAATCAAGTTCAGTACACACGCACTTCAATGGTGAAACCATTACAGGGGTTTTCTTGCTTCCCTGTGTGCAAATTGCAATGGCAGCACGCTTTGGTAACTGCAAATACTCCCTCTGCTGTGACCTCCAATCAAAAGGGATCATCTCATCAGCTCGAGGACTCTCAGAATTGCTGTTTCCTGTAGTCCTGTATTGACAGTGCCCCTAAAATTCCTTAAGAAAGCCTTTGGAATTTGAATGGGTGTGGGGTCCAACAAGAGAGGTTGGATATTGCAGAGCATCTGGAAGGAAGACCCTGGAGCTTTTTGTTCTTCTCTGGAGGGGGCCCAGGCTGATCTCCATTCTGGGGAGGGCTCCATAAAACACAGGCCCAGCACAAACTCAGGGTGATGCCATGGGAGAAGCCCCTTCCAGGCTGGGTACAGAAGAGCTCATACCTAAGATTTCTGATTGTTTGCCTGGAAGGTTTTTCTTGGCCTTGATCCCAGAAATGTTAACAGTTGTCGTTGACAGTTGGCCATGGATTTTGCCAAGGCAGACGCAGTCGTGATGGCTGCTGAGAAATTCACCATTTCTCATGGCATCGGTACGTTTTGGAATGTTATTAATTCAGTTCTACCGAGCAGGCAAATTGGGAGATTGGGGTGCTGATTTTCCAAAACCCATTTGTCAGAACTGGGCGTGTAGACTCTGCGTAGCCACGTGGAAGGAGTAGGTTGTTGACAACTCATCTTCCAGCTCATTAGGCAAAATCCTCTAACCATTTCTTCTGTCCCAAACTTGCTCCGTTATAAACTGTTCCAATTTTAGGATTTGAGCCATTTAAGGGACTTTGCTGCTGTTCTTTGTTTTTCATTTCTATTTGTTTGGCATATCAGTGAGAAGATAATCCTCTGAAAATTAGGGCTATCTGATGTGGATTTAGAAAAATACATGAAGACTCTCTTTTAAACTGCCCCATCCCTTCCTTTGTCATTTTCTGAGGATGAGCTATTGTCCTACATGTTGAATTGGTCCAGGTAATGTTTGCGGTTAGAGAAATAATGTAATTTCCCCCAAATCATGAATCTAGTATGTGGCACAGCTAGGATTTAAATCCAAACGTGTGTGGACTACAAACAGCATTTCTGTACCCCAAAACAGGACCCATTTTAGAGAATAATGGGGAGATATGCTATAAGGACAATAATGAGATCAAGCTGTGAGGACTCTTACAACAAGAAAGAGAATATAGAGGTGATTCTGTGAGTAATGGTGTGTGTGTACGTGTGTAAAGGAAATGACAAAGTGAATTACCTCAAATGGTGTGTACTGGAGGTGGCAAAGTCAGTAAGAGCATTTTATAAACTATTGTCATATTCCACGATTAATTTATTTTACATGAAATAGTGGCCAAACATAAATATTAAATTGGGAGAACATATCATTATATAAAAATTGTTTAGAGCTGAAAAATTACCAAGACTATAATAATAATAATAACAGCTATACAATATGGAGTGACTCTGAGGCTTCATTCAAAAAGCAGAAACCGTAATCTGGTGGGTGGAGACTGACATTTTGGTCTGAATAAGCAGCGGGAAGGTGCAACCTCACAAAGGTCTCCCATTTAAGGAGGAATACATCCCACACATCAGCAAGTCTAATAAAGAGAAGGCCCATCCAAAGTCAGTGGCTTCAAAGAAAAGTTCTCTGATCATGTGGTTTTATAGTACCAGTGCTGTTCCTTTTCTCAGTTGGTAAGAACAGCCAAAAGGTGGTGAAATTCAGAAAATTTAAAGCCACAGAAAAGGGAACACAATCCTTTATTTTATTTATTTACTTATTTATTTATTTGCAGAAATAGTCAAAGACATCTTAAAGGAAGAGCAAAGGACCAAAGCCTAGGCCAATGATTTTACAAAAAACCCCGAAGCATTTCTTCCACTTGAAAGCCTCTTCCACAAGCCACCCTATTTCTCATTTTCTGAAATATACCATTCCAAACGGAAGAAAACAACAACAAAATATCAGCACAAGTCTTCTTATCACCTCCTCAGTCTTTTAATTTTCGTTCAGAGCATCAGTTTTCCATAATAGACACACCTCAGTGTAGGTTGTCTATCTTTGGACCATTTAATACAAGAAATATTCAAGAAGAAAACTTCACAGAGCGCACCCTGGACTGTCCTGATCGACTGAAGCTTGTTCGTGTCCCAGTTACTGGGGGGACCCTTACACCCATTTGTGATGTGTCTCTGGGATCTGCACAGGAGGAGACACCCCACCAGGAGCCACATCCCTGGCTGCTCCTTCTCGTCATCGGGGGCAACGGGAGCGCTCAGAAACCAACCGTCACCGAATGACAGCGACGGGACCCGTGTCAACAGCTCCTAGTGAAAACCAGCTATCTGTCACTCGGCTGTTAGGTCAGAGAGGCTGGAACCTGAGAAATGCCGCCTTTCACCAAGACTATGGCTGCAGGTTCAGTGGGAGGTGCTCCCAGTGCTGAGTCTCTTCCCCGTGTGAGAGGGTTAGAAATTCTATAGACAAACTGAAGCGAGTTGACACTTAGCTAAGTCATCATTTGATGTGGCTTCTGAATGTCACACATTTAGTTAAAGGATCCCTGACCCTCAGGCCAAACAAACCGTTGTATGTTTTATTCTGCAGCTGAATCTTGGTACCCCGCCACAGTAAGAGGATGTCTGCCATCTACATTCCTTCACACCTTAACTTCTGACTGCCATCACCTCTCACACACAAAAGTCAACCCAGGGCAGATCCTAAGAAAGTAAATAAAATGGTTCATCTGAGTTTTTACAAAAGCTTCATTAGGGTCTAACTTACATGCTATTAAGTGAAATTCATCTGAATTTTTTAAAGGCCTATGTTAAAGTATAATTTATATTCTATTCAATTAACCTAAATGTATAACTTAATGCACTTTAGTAAATTTGTACAATAAATTTGGGCACCCATTCCCACAGTTCATTTGTAGAAGACGTCCATCAGCCAGGCAGAATGGCAAGTGTAGCAAAATTCCACATAAATGGGAACCTACAATTCGGGGTCTTTTGTGTTTGGCTTTTATCACCGAGCATCCCTATTATTCCTGAGGTTCACGTAAAGCTGCATGCTCTCAGTATCTGTTCCTTTTTATTTGTATGAGTGTACCATATTTTATTTATCCATCCACCATCGACACTTGCATCCTTCCCAGTTTGGGGCTATGAAAAATGCCACTGTGATCATTCATGTACCACACGTTGGGCGGACATGTGTTTACATTTCTCTGGGGTCTGGAATCACTGATAAAATGTGTGTATAACTTTTTATTAAACTGTCAAACTGTTTTCCAAACCGACTGCACCGTTTTAAATTCTCCCCAGTGATGTATGCAGGTTCTAGTTTCTCCACATTATCCTGACAGTTCACAGTGCCAATCAGTCCATCCGAATTTCAGCTCCAAAGACTTTTAAATAAAAAAGATGTGCATTTTGCCATTATTTCTGTTGCCTGAGGAACGAGGACAGTGAGTGAGTCTTTGACAAGAAACCAAATTTTCAGTTGTTATAAGTATATTTGGGGTTTGGGAAAGATGATCATTTTACTCTTTTTAAATGGTTTTTCTAAATTTTATGTTCCTATTTTTATTGTGAAACCATTACAGCAAACCCTGTAAAATATTAAAGAAGGAAATAAAAGCATCCATTTCTGCTACCCTCCAATCAAGCCAGCGGCGTTGCCTGGTCCGAGCTTCGCTCTGTGCCATGGCGGGTCACCGTCTTCCACTTGTTTGCCTTGTGAATCAATCTGATGTTTCCAGCGCCCCCTGACTGCAGTCCATGGCCACAGGCCTTCATAGTTAACACTTTAATGGCGGCACAGCATTTATTTCTCCAATTTTAAGTCATGTGACATTTTTCTACTCGCAAACATTTACTTCATTTATTTTTCCTAGTTAGCCATAAATCAATATATCTCTGTGTATCGATTACCTATCTAGTATACAGGTGTGTGCGTCGTTCTCCTTCAGATTTATTTTTTAGGACTTATTTTCATCTGTAATGTGAACAGGTCAAGTGGTATTTGACATGATTGTGATGATTGACACACGTTGTGAACTACATCCGCAACTGCATAACGTGTCGGCTGCATTCCAGCCTCACCAGCTTGGGAAACAGGCTGATTATTTTAAATTCACTGGGTTTACGACAGCACTTCAGTGTACCAACTGGCAATTATTTTACTGCCACATTGTTCCTGTCACATGCTGTTTAGGACAATAAATTCCTTCTCTTCTGTGGTTAGTATTTAATCAAATGAATTTCATGAATAGTAGATGATTCTCTATATAATCAATTGTAATTTTAGAGACAACTCCACCTAAATATTGTTTGAATGTAGATAATGCATAA
The DNA here is from genome assembly GCF_036562045.2 of Rhinolophus sinicus. Taxonomy (NCBI): domain Eukaryota; kingdom Metazoa; phylum Chordata; class Mammalia; order Chiroptera; family Rhinolophidae; genus Rhinolophus; species Rhinolophus sinicus. Next base: position 1,553,384 of record NC_133754.1, read on the forward strand.
AAACATAAGTACATGTCTGATTACACTTTTTGGAAAAAATGTCAATGTGCATTTGAATAAAATTAATACAAATCTCTAAAGTTCAGGTCTTAGTTATCTTGTTTCAGATTTGTCACTGGAAGCTATGACTCAAATACAGTAGTGAGAGAAAGAGTCCTTTTTCCCACTTGTAACTCAAAACAAATATGTAGGAAGGTACAATAACTGCTTCCGAAACTGACATCAAGACAGCGATAATCTATAACAACACGTTTGATTTTTCCATAAGCCGTTAAATTGCTCTCTTAGTAATAAAAGCCATATGTCAACACTTCTCAATGTTCACATAGGCATTCTCTGTTTTTTTATGCTTCTCCCCTTCTTTTTCAAAACATCTGCTTGGGTCTTTACAACACACACACACACACACACACACACACACACACAGCATTTCCTCAGAACAATAAGATGAAGGTGATCTCAGTGTAAATTATTTTTCCCAGTACAAGCTGACTTATGTGTATTTCTGTCTCGTGGTAGGACACACCTGAATTGCTACTACCCTGCTGGAAAGAAAAGTAACTCAATTAGTAACCACATGCATTCATAAACTTATTTTTTCCTATGTGCCCTTTTGTCTTAAAGCCTCAAATTAGTGAAAAAAGTGTGTGTGTGTGGGGGGAGTGAGCAAAATGTGTAATGAGCTCTGAAGTGATGCAAAGTTGCTGTGAGCCTGAGAAGCGAGCCACATGGCTGAGAGTCAGAGGGTCTCGTTTCTGTTTAGAGGGTTGAACATATGCGACCATTTATTCTCAAAGGGAAAAAGTGTTTTAAGCAATTCGTCTCTCTTGTTGCCATCAAAACACATATTGTAACTGTGTGTTTCTGAGCTATCCCCAGGTGATGAAGTATGATATTGAAAATCACCATTTTGTATACTTCCAGCTTCCTGTGTACGTGAGTGGCTTGTGGCCAGATTCAGTGAGAGAAACGAAAGTACCCTGGAGGTTGTGGGGGGAGATAGAAAGCTTTTGTGAAATTTTTGGCTTTCTGGATACAAAAGACTGTGGCTGTTGTTAGCTTTCCCCTACTTCACACACTGGGATTTTCTGCCTTAATGTGGTTGTGATGACTCGAGCAGTGGCAGCCAGTCTGCAGTCACGAGGGCAAGCGTGGACATGCTGAGATAGTCCTTCCTTGCCCAGACCTTTAATGGCTTGTCTGAGTAAAAACAATTCGTCAATGAAAGACAGTTTCCAGAAGCATCAAGAAACATCACAGGACATGTGAAATGTATGATCTTGGAAGCACATGTCCAGTAACCTCTACGGATGCTCGAAATGGCTAGTGTCTATGGTTTTCAGTAATAACGAGCTGCAAACGTGCAGGAGGGAGCCACTGAGCCAATAGAATTGGAATGATGATGTTAATGTGACTTGAGTTTTATTCACGTGCTAGGGCAGCCTAGAGACATTAGGGCTAAAAGTCGTGCTCCGTAAACACTTGGCAGCTCCTTCAAAAGGTTTTCTTAAGCCTCTCTCCACCTGTTCTGCCCCCAAAGATGCTGCCCATCTGTGCAAATACAGAAAAATGCGTTTGCTGCACTTCACTGTAACTATTTGTGCATTTGACTCTCTACTTGGACCGTGATTTTCCAGGGAGCCTGGACTCTGCTTCATTGATTTTGAACTCTCTGAATCTAACCTCAGTTTTGATATTTAGTAAATACTCTCCAAATACCTGCAAAGTGAGTTGATTTGGTAGCCTTCATAAGTATGAAGAAACCTGCTCAAGGTTAGTTATGGCTAGCCTGGAAAGTTCTGCAGGGTAAGATGCAGCCATATCCAACAGAGCACAAACACTGAATGTTATTAGAAGCAGCATCCTGCTTTGAATAACTGTAGTTGACTATCTTTTAAAAAAAAAAAAAAATACTTCCAGGCCTGTCTTTAATTTTGCAACATATATATCCTGTCAAGCAGAAAAATTATGTACGTTTGCTTGACTTTTCCCATGACCATGAAATTGTAGGAAGAATGGAGGAGAAAGGGACACTGACATGGAGAGTATGGAAACCCTTAAATGGGTCCCGGCCCTCCCGACCTCAGGGCTGAATGGCTTGGGACTGTTTGTCCCTCACAATCTAATCCTGTTCGGCTAGTTTCTGGCAGCAAAAACTGAAAAAGAGACACCCTTTTTTTTTTTAAGTGGTAATACATGCACTTTTTAGGTTATAAAACTTTTCGTAGTAAAATACAAGTCTTTTTGTAACTCTTCCTTCATTCTTTCAGATTCCCTCAGCACAGACAACCACTGCTACCGTTTCTTACATTTTCTTCCTGGTAACATATGGGCACTAAGAATGTATGTGCATATCGCCCTTTGCTTGCACACAGCCAAGCATGTCACAAACAGCTCTGTCTGATGCCTTTCCACATTAAATAAATCTGGTACATTGCCAGATATTGGCACACCTAAACTGCCATATCTTTTCCTAATTGCATTCGATTCCATGACTTAACTGTACCCTATTGATTTAATTTCTCCCTTGCCAATGACCTTTTCCCCTGTGTCCAATGTTTTACTCCCAGAAACAGTGCTGGAGAGTATACATCCTTCAATGTCCTTAGGCATTCTTCTTAGGACACGAGCGCATGTTGTTACCTGATACGTCACTTACCGTGGAATTGCTGAGGCAAGGGGAAATTTTTCCTTAGCTCATTAAAAGACAGCTGACACATAACATCGTATCAGTTTAGGGTGTACCATCCGTGGGTTCCATACACTTACATACTGCAAAAGCATCAGCACCATAGCTAGCTCAGCCTCCATCCTGACACATAATTTCCATTTCTTATCTGAGGGGAGAACATTTAAGATCTACTCTTTCCCCAGTTGGTCTCCATAAGATCTCCATTTAACTTCCCCCCAACAATGTGTGAAGGAAACCATCGCCCATGCACACCTTCTCCGACACCTGGTATTTTCAAACTCTTTATTTTTCCCCACCCAGTAAAAAATACGACAAAACTAATATTTTTAGTTTCCACTTGTTTGACATGTTTTTAAAAACCATTACTCCCCAGAGTCTTAGAAAAACAGCATTTATTAATGCTTCAAAGATGCCGGTCTCTTGTCAGCAGCTGCGTGTGTACAGGACCCAGTTTTCGGGGGGGCATTTGGTCCCTTCCTAGGGCATGGGGTGGGCTACCTACAGCACTGGTGGAGGTGTCCCACCGTGGGCCTCGATCACACAGGGACGAGGAGAGGAAGGGCAGACACAGCCCCTGGTGACACCCTGACGGCTGTCAAGGATGAGGCAGCTGGAGGCCACCATCAATCACCTCAGGTGCAAAACGCTCTGTCAGCCTCACAGGGCCATTGAGCTTTCAAAGGTGTCTATTGGCTCAAAATTGGCCATTTTTACTAAATCTATACAAACTAATAACATCGCTTAGCTCTGTGTTGCTTATCAAAATGTATGATTGAATATGGCTTTCTTCTGGGACAGAACAGAGAAAGCTATGGCCTAATCCATTTAAAGAGATTCCCGAATTCTGACCAACACATCCTAACACGAGAGTTTATGGATCTCTAGCGTGAATTGTGGCTTTGCTCAGTCCATTCCCAGTGTCTGGATATCGGACCCATTCTAAGCTCTCCCTTCTTATAACTGACAGTAGGAGGACAGTGTCACCCTCAGGGGAACACAGGGGCTGGGGAGGGGAGGGGCACAAGGCCTCAGCTCCACTAGCTGACCACCAGGCCCATTGTTTAAGATGTGAAGTGCGAGGCTTTTGAGCCAGAATTAGGTGGAAAGTATATAAATCAACAGGTAGGGACTTTTTAACTGTGTACCCCTTTACATTTGTAGTTTCTGCCACACACATTAGAGACCGTCAGCTTAGGGCCAGTGTTTCATGGTTGCAAGGACTGCATCCTTAGAGGTTATGTCAGCCACGGTGCCGGTGGCGACCCTTGTAAAGCCGTAACTGTGATTCCTTAATTGTTAGCCACAGTACCTGAGTCTGGACAACTGAAGGAACACGCCACCAGGAATGCTATGGAAAGGCACAGGGCAGCCAGGTCAGGAAGGAGCAGCCCAGTGCGACACCCTGGGAACGAGGGCCGGGTGGAAAGACAGGGCTGGGGCTGGTCTCCGGGTGGAATGGGGTGGGGTCTGTGCGAATTTGGCCACACTTGTCCAATGCGTGTCACCCCGCCCAAGGCTCCCATTCCCAGGAGAGATGTTCGCCCTGGCTTGGGGACGGGCGCAAAATCAGGGTTGGCATCTGACCCAAAGTGACTGTCATGGGGGGAGTGGCTTCCCAGGGGCAACTGGGCGCTGTGGCCACGAGAAAAGGGGAGACATGCCAGGTTTCGTAAGCAACCCTGTCAGAGATGTTGGGGCTTCTGTTCTCGGTGCATGTGCCTCCTTACTGCGCTGAAAAGCCTAGAGTGCTGTGGAAGCCACTCCTGCAGGGCAAAGGGCAGGTCAGTCTGCGTTTGCTCTCGTGTTGAGCCGTCGCTACCCTACCCCCGAGTCACTACAGGGCTCAGTGACAGTGTGAGGCTCAGGGTCCCCCAGGGTCGGGCAGTGTGGGTGACAGCCCTGTACCCTCGGTTCCCACTCAGCTGCTATTTGAAGACCTACTCTGTGCGGGTCGCTCTGCCACATGCTAACCACTGGACGTGGGACACATGTTCAGACCAAGTGTCAAATCAACTTTCCAGATGCCCAGGTGGAAGGTCATTGAAGAGCGAAGCCCTCTTTATCTTCAGTGAATTGGACAAAGAGCCAGACGGAAATTGCAGTTACAAGTTCCAACGTAATTTGTTAAGTACTTCTTGAGACCCTATCATGTATCAGCCATTTGGGAGGACATTAAAACTATAGTATGCAGTATGGATTTCTCCTGCCATCCTTAACTGTAGCAATTGTTAACCAAATGACGCACAAAAAGTATGTATAGTTAGAATGACAGGAAAATTTCAATCGCAGAAAAAGGGCGTGTCAGTGAATTTAACCGTGCCATTGTCTTAGTGAAAGAGAGTGTTGACGAGGAGACTGACCTCTGTCAGCACTGCCTTGCTCTGAATTCCTGCTTCATCATCTGTAACATGCACAGTCAAACGTGCAAGGCCAGGTAATGAGGCTCCCCTGAATGCATGCCAGCCATCGGGAACGGCATCTGGTGCACAGCAGGTCCTCAATCCACGGAGGCTGAACACATTTGCTGATGTGTGGAGATAGTCTCTAAGTTGGATGTCAAAACTTTGAAGCCACTGTGGGGCCTTTTTAAATCACTGGTATTGGTTGTTTTTCATTTTGTAATGACTCTCAGGAAAACTAGTATGTCACTCTGTTTAACTGCAAGACACTCAGCTTGTTGGGCCACGAAGGACTCGTAAAGCCCTCTACTTTCTCTCAGCCCAGAAGTGGAGGGAGGGCCGCTGCTGTGGGTTTTAAAGGCTACCTGCGAGGTGTTTCTGTGATGTTTGGAACGTCCATTAAATCTGTCAGCACTCTTCTTATGGGTCATTTTTCAGTGTTGTGAAAGTTTATAGAAAGAACTTCAAAACAATTTTTTTAAGCATAGAAATAAAAGCTTGATTTTGGTTTGGAGGGAACCGGGTTCTCATTGATTTTAAGGCAAACCAGCAAGAAACCTGTCAGTTTCAACACTGCGGTGTGCGGTGTCACAGCTCTTCCCGTCTGCTTTTTGTGAAGCATGACGGTGATGTAACATCTCAAGAAAATGGGGTGCTTCCCTCGAAATACAGGAAAACCTCATTTCCAACACTCCTGGTCTCTTTTCTTCCACCAGACTCACATATGCAGGCAAGGTCAAATAACTTCACACCGAAAATGGAAATCTAAAATTAAATATTTAATTAGAACTCTGATTTGCTTTAAAGATAGGTGGCATTGCACAGGCTATATTACACTCTCTTTATATTTTTTTTTTGACAAAAAAGATACTGTTCATTTTAACAGGCCACTTTAATATTAATACATGTGTAATAGGATTGGAACTGAAAATCAGCTAGAGGTGGTACAATGTACATTATTGGGAAAATTACAGTTTTGTATTGTAAAAACATTTATTTTTTTTAACAATTTACCTACATTAATCAAAAAATTACAGCATATTTAATAATTTTACAAATTCTTCATAAAAAATATATCTCTGTACAAAAAGGTCTTTTGCACCTACTCGTGTCAGCAGCATGTGGTGGGGTGGTGAGACAGGGTGGGGTGACGATGGGTGTCCTGATCAGAATGCCAGCCTTCTTTTTCCCCTTTTTTTATAATAGCTTTTTTGTTGTTGTTTACAAACTATTTTACAGAAGAAAAAAATTATTGCAGCTAGCCTGAAGAAAGGCAAGATGTGTGACAAGCAGCACTTTAAACAGCTTTGAAGCGTGACCTGCATTTGCGGGGCGCGCCCCCGCGTGTCCCCTTCTGTCGGGAAAGAGTCTTGTAAGCTGCCCCGCCCCCAGCAGACCCGCTCAGCCCTGCACACGCCCTCGGGGGACCCAGGCAAGTTCCTGCGGGAGAATTCCATGAAGTGTCCTGGTTTAAATAACATGCTCCAATCTGACAACCAAAGGATGTCTGACTTTGCGCACAAAGGAAAGGAACAGCTGATCTGATATGTGGTTTCCTGGGCAGATGTCCTGTCGCTTCAGGGTGCAGGAAGGTCATTGACCAGCCAGCAGGTCGGCGACATGGGGCGAGAGACATGGATTGAGACTCGGGAGTCAGCGCTTGGCATCTTGTTTGAGTGACTCAAACTCAGATATGTACAGTCTATTTATATGTATGTATATATATATATACATATATGTATATATATACACTCAATATAGACATAATTACCCTGTTCTCCCTGCACAGAGCCTCCCTCCCTCACAGTTCCCTGCGTCCCGGTTCCACCTGTGGCCAGTGTCTGGCTCGGGCTGACCTCATCTAGTCTAAAGAGAGGTAACCGGAGGGCTCTAGGTTGCAAAGCCAGCCTCTGGGTCAGGTAGGCCAGAGAAAAGCGTGCAGAGAATCCAGCATAATACTGTGGGATTCAAAAGGCAAAGAAGGAACTAGAAGAGGTCAGCCTTCCCGACAGCATGCGCCCTTCACACGCATGAGGCCCAAACAATGGGTGCCCAGTGGGAAGATGGACTAACATGTTCAAAGCACAATGCACAACGCTGAAAGGAGTGGACACCTTGACAGTGGTGATTTTTTTTTTTTCATTTCTCACTTTTGATGTCCTGCATTTAAACATGCAGCAGACAAACAAGTCTAGAAGTCTGAAGCTAGGTGTGCACATGTTCACTACAATGGAGGGAATGGAACACCCGGACACGTCTGTGGGGCCAGCCAGACTGCAAGAAAGGGAAACACTCCATAGGTGGGCAGGTACTTCAAACCCAAGTAAGAAAATATGTTTTTCAGAATGTTTTTACCGAACAGTTATACATAAAAATAAACAGAATGCCCCCTTTGAGCTTGTGACCTCAGACATTCTCACTGCTGCATCTTCTACATCAGGTTTTGATTTTGTCCACATTGGGGATCACACTTACTTTAGACCGTAATTTATAATGTACCAGGAATGAATTCTAAACTTGAAAGATCACTGACATTTTCTTTCCATTTGCGATTATAAAGAATGAAACGAAAAACAAGCTAACCTATAAACTATGTTGTCAGGAAGGAAGAGTGTGGTAATTTCTCCTCACCTCCAAAGAAACACTTGCTATTTTGATCCTTCTGATCCTGAATAATTTCCACCAAGTTCAAGCTGCGCCTGTGGTATGTTATCTTTCAATGGGACACCAGAGAGGGAAGGACAAACACAACGCCAAAGGGAAGGCTGCTAAAACCCACAAGGTCATGAGCTATCGAAAATAAATTACTATTCACATTTTTACACAACAGATAGAAATTGCTGCAGACCTCCCGCTATGAAGCCGTAAAATACTGACAATGATGGGATGAAGATGGGACTAAAGAGGAGAAAACATGTGGGAAAGAAAAGGCCTCTTTTTGTTCTCGCTGGACATCTTCAACGAATCCAACACACATATGCAGCTAAAAGAGTGACCGATAACAGAGCGAGTCTCTCCAACACCAGATTCCCTTTACAAAGCTGTGCCACGGCTGGGACTTTCTCTTCTCCTAGCACGTCAACTGCACGGAAGGTGGAATGTTTCGCGTGAGACTGTGAGCGGATGCTTACAATACAATGGGTTAGTGGATAGAAACCCTGTGTAGTTAATTTTTATCAGAATCTTACTCGTCATTCATCACACACTAGTGCAAAAAATTGTGCATCAGAAATTCTGCAATAGAACGGCTGACTGGGAAGCTTGCACATGGCCCCAGAAATGGATGCCGAGGCGGCTGCGAGTCCTCAAAGCTTGTCAGGTGTCAGGAAGGGCAGTGACACGTGTGCCAGGTGTGCGTCCACCCCAAGGTGTCTTCTCATGAGTTTTTTTTTTTTTCCAGAGTGCTTGCATTCATGGGGGTTACAAAAAAGAAAAAAACGACAACGTATTGTGGTGCTACCATTTTGTTACTGCCCCCGAGGGCCGTATCCATGTGCCCAGGAAGTTGCACTGAAAGGCGCGCCAGCCACACAGAAGTCGGAGGTCGGAGCCTTTGGGGATGGATGGCACGCTGGCGACACGTTGGTGTGCCTAGACCTCTGGATGCGGCCTAGACCCACGGGCGCGGCCTAGACCCACGGGCGCGGCCTAGACCCACGGGCGCGGCCTGGACCCACGGGCGCGGCCTGGACCCACGGGCCGGCCTGGACCCGGCGCGGCCTAGACCCACAGACGCGGCCTAGACTCACGGGCGCGGCCTAGACCCACGGGCGCGGCCTAGACCTCTGGATGCGGCCTAGACCCACGGGCGCGGCCTAGACCTCTGGACGCGGCCTAGACCCACGGGCGCGGCCTAGACTCACGGGCGCGGCCTTGACTCCTGGACGTGGCCTATTCCCCGGGTGGGCACGGCCGGCGTTTGGAATCCACTCCCAGAATGAAGACATGGGTGCAATTCGGGCCCCGAAGACTCGGCACGTGGGACCTGATGCTCCCGCCGCGTGGGTGCCGGGAGAAGCCGTGACGTTCGCTGCAGCAAAGCCGAGAGGAGAAGGAGGGTGGGCTATGGCACCAGAGGAATGGCTGCTTGTCCATCCGAGGTATGGCTATGGGTCAGTCAGGCCTGCGGGCACTGAGGGCTATACCACTGTGCACACTGTGTTCAGAGTCGTGTCAAACCGCACAGCCTTGGCCTCTGTGGGCTTTAAGTTTGTATCATACATGGGGTTTTCAAACGAAGCTTGTCCGTTGCTATTTTCATGTCCAGCATAGCCGTTGTATTGGACTTTTGGTCTTGTTCTAAAGGGAAGAGAGGGACATACCGTTAGGGCCCTGGTTTCAAGGGAGAAAAGCAAGTCAGCTGGGACCGTGTGCGTGAAATGACTCCTTAGCCCGCAGGGAATGTGCAGAAAAGGGGCCAGCAAGCGGCTGGGCCACACACCCTCACACAGCGGAGTACGCTGTTGGTACTTGGTGGCTGATCATTATGGAGAGGGCTTTAAAAATAGAAGTGGTTTCTAAGAATTAGCTTATTCCGACTAGGACTAGGCCACGTGGTAAGAGCACAGCTTTAATGTAAATAACCACACTAGTAAAAATATCACTTGACATGGGTGTAAAGAAACTTCTGTTTTAGTGATTACTAGTGGATTTCCTTAAGTTACCGTATGTTCATTAAGGAAATGGGAACTAAAAAGTGTGTGACTCTCAGAGAACCAGCTTCTGTCAGCAGAAGAGCCATCTGCAACTGTTCTGGGAGCTGGAGACAACCGACCTGAAAATGCTCTAATAGCAAAAGTGGGTAAACAAATTCAGCCAAATGTTAATGGAGCTCCGTCCTGGCTGAAATTGTCCTTTCCTCTCCCAAGTCACGCGTCACCACCATCCCCTTGTTGCCAAGGAAATGTGACCGAGTTGGATCAGACTCAGGGACCCTGGAGAAGTCATGTGGACATGGTGAGTGAGGAACCTGGGACTCCAAGCACAGCAGTAAAGAGAGAAGCTCCACAAGGAGCGGAGACAAGGTTTCATCTGAAGAAGTACGGTGCCAACTCGTGAAAGCATTTTTAGATGTGTAGAGGGGCAGAATGAGTGGAGAAACGGCTAATGGATTGGTGTGTTCCCTGGGCAGGTGGCAAGAGCTCAGGAGAAATGGACATGTGAAGTGGTGGGGTGACCGGGCAGGGCTTGCTGCTGCTGCACACCCCCCGCATTCCTCAGCCGGCACCAAAACAGAGAACTACAAGACCCCATGGGTTTAGAAGTCTCGGGCTTAAGAGCTGCTCTCCTGTAGCCATGAGATCAGAGCCGTCCTTCGTCTTCCAGACACAGTGCAGCCTCTCGGGTGTCTCGCTGAAAACTCACAGCAAATAAAGAAAACAACAAAACTTTCCCATATGGGCATCCTTAATGGACGAGAGACGATCACTTAGCAACAGAAGATACGTGTGTGAGTGTGAGGGTGCACACCCACTACACCAATACTTTACAATCACAGTGCAAACAAATGGTGTTTCTACGGTACCTGTGTTTGTAGAGGTAAAATGCAAACCCTGATAAAATTAGGGCGAGGAACGGGACCAGGATGGCAGCTGCGACGGACCCACTGCTGGTGCCCTGGTAATGCTGTGAAGCGTCTCGGTCAGAGCTTAGGGGGTCTGGAAAACAAAAGGACTATTCAGTTTGCAGTAACTGACCTTGTGCTTAAACAGATGCATTTATGCTACACTTTATAAATGGATATAAATTCTACACGACGCAGGAGATGCAATTCCATAGGGAACCAACTGATACTCTTTTTCCCAAAGATATTAATATCCATCTTAACGACCACGACACAAAAACCTGATTAATCCTTGGTGGGACTATGAAAGTCTGCCGCTCCCCAGGTAAGGAAGACGAAAGGGGTGTTGCACCTTCTGACTTCTGCATAGTTACAGATATTTGCATGTGAATAAAAACTAACTGAAAAGCATCCATATGCCTTTATCTAGATAGAGAGATGGGTACAATTTGCTGTTTTCTCCTTTCCTAAGGCACAGGCTCAGCAAAATATGTCACGGAACTTGTTGCATAGTTCATGTCTATGTAAATGACATCACACTCTCTATATGTGAATGTGTTGCCTAATCTGTTCTTTTAGGTAGATTGCAAAAGTCATTACAGAGTATAGAAATACTCAAAGAATGCAGCTCAATGTTGTTTCTATGAGAACCCAAAAGGATGAGAAAATGCGGTTTCCACACATCAGAAGGGAAGGCGGGTGTCAGCTTCTCTAACATTGTGAGGTGACCACTGACGCTGCAGTCACATCTCCACAGTGACATACACACATGGCACTGTGAGCCATGCAAACATCGAACATTCAAATCATAAAATGATTATTAAGTGATTATTGCCAAACGAGGAAGTTTGTTCTGAAGAGTTCACTATTTATAAAGTACGATTTTGAAATGTATTTGGCTTAATCACACAGACTTTCCAATGCACGTGTGTAGGGAATTATGATTGCGTCACCTGAACCTAGCAGAGTTGTTAAAAAGAAGCTGGCCTGGTATTAGCAGTTCATGTGCAGAATTTACAGGGTAGTAAATAGAAAGAGAAGCTTTGGTTCATTTGTTTTTATAAACCATGGATGCAAAGTAACAATCAAATGCTAAAAAGATTTTTTAATAGCTTTTAAATAAAAATCCTTGGCTTTTCACGTAAAAACTTAGAAATAACAGTCTTCATAAGCGTCAATAAATGCAGATTGTGCTACTCCCCCATCCTATGGCCTGGTAGGTTTATGTGGTCATTGCTGTTGGCTCTTTGTCACCTAAGCGTATCTTCTGGAGACCCTTTCGTATTAGTACGTACGAATCAGATTTAATTTTTCCTTTTCAGGTGTACCCGGGACCTACAGGTGAGGCTAAAGGGCCAGATGCTTAGCTCTGCCATCTCAGCATCCAGCGTCCAGGTGACGGCACGTGAGCAGAGCGAAGCCAGCTGCGGCCTCCCATCTGGACACTGGATTTGGAGTGAGTGATGCACAGCACGCTGGGGTGGTTTAGAATTGATTCCTATGGCTGTCAGGGCTAGAGCCTTGGGGAGAGTATTGTCAGATGTCCCCAGGGGTGATGCTAGCAGCAGCCCTCAGAGTCCAGAGGCAGAAGTGCAGCTGTCATACCGTGCCACCAGAGCTGGCACTGTCCCACAGGGACACCCCGGGTACATTGCTCCAAGGGCCTGTTATGATGATGACGTGTCAGGACACCTCAGCTCCTCAGAGCGATGCCTGGCACCTAGTGACACTTCCCTGGGACCCACGGTACTGGAAGGAAGGTCAGCTCCGGATGCTGGGCTGGCTTGGCCAGCTCTGCTCTGGAACCCGTGCTGACAGCGGAAGCTAAAACACAGCAGGGCTCAGCACTTGGCGAGATGGAAACCAGTGCTGCTGGTCAAGTTTGAGATCCCACTGGTTTCCATGACGAGGCCTCATTCTCCAGGTTTCTGTAACTGTTTCCTCGCCTCGTTCTCACCCATCTGCGTTCTGCTTAAATTCACCAAAGGTATTTTCTGCAAACCAGACCCAATAGTTTTGGCCGTCACGGAGCTCACAGTCCCTGTCAGGACTGGAGACCTGCACGACACAGGCCCTTCACATCCTGACAGCCACACAAGAGAAGGACTCGTGAATTCCACACTGGCCTTCCTCCGAAATCATTAGCCTGTCTGGAGACCCCGGTGAGTTCCAGTTATTGACACTTGTTTGAATAATGTAAAGGGTAATGTATGTACATGATACTAATTAAAGTGGCATACAAATACATGAAAATTAATAATAGGAAAGGGAAGCGGAAATAAAGGGTCACTTCTTGCCCATTATGCTAACAGGTTTTGTTTTATTTTTAGTGCCCTGCCAGCAACATACTGTTAGTACTTACGACTGTCTCTCTTAATATTTCTCTAAAAGCTGGGCACACTAGTTACATTTTCTGCATTTGGCTTTCTCAACTTAACCATATAGTACTGAGGTTCTTCCATCAGCACATATGAATTAGACGGAACTTTGTTATCTGTACAGTATTCTGCTAACTGGACATGCGGGATTTATTTAGTCAGGCTAGTTTTAAAGGACATTTAGGCCACTTCATTCAGTGTTTTCCTACGATGATGCCACGAAATCCTTTTTCTATCACTATACATCCGCAGGAGTCTACATTTACAGAATGTGTTGTAAGAAGTCAAATCCTTGCCTAACTGAATTTGAAATGTTTGGTGTTGCTATACCTAATTTGCCCTCCAAAGGTGCCCCCATCTCATCTCAACCGTTATGTTATGAGGGTCACTACGAGAACACGAGGAAAGCTGTGTGATGTCCACCGCTTACCCTCCCCTCCCTCTCCCTCGCTCTCCCACCCTGCTTTGTATTGTTACTACTTCTGCTGCTACTGCTACTCTGACGAATCAAGTAGTTATTTTCTCACTTGCATTTCTTTATTTCAGAATGAGGGTGAGCATGTTTTCACATGTTATAAGCTAGGTCATTCCATTACTTTTTTTTTTTCATTCCATTTTTTAAAGAGCATTATTTGAAGAAATTCTCATACTATGGCATTCACCCACTTAGAGCACACATACAATTAATTCAAGGGTTTTCAGTATGTTCACAGTGTTGCAATCATCACCACCATCTAGTTCTAGAACAGTTTTCTCCCCCAAAATAAACCCAGTACCCTGTAGCAGTCATTCTTCACCACCTCCTACCCCAACCTCCAGCCCCTGGCAACCACTGACACACTTTCTGTCAAACATTTGCCAGTTCTGACATTTCACGGAAATGGAGTCACTAAATCTGCATTTTTAAAAATAATTTTTTATTAGTTTCAGATGTACAATCAACATAATGGTTAGACATTTACACCCCTCACAAAGTGATAACCCCCACCTCCCCCACCTACTACCCCTCTGACATCGTATGTAGCTGTTACAATCTCATTGACTCTGTTCCCTATGCTGTGCTCCACATCCCGTGACTATGTATGTATTTTAGATGACATTCAGCATTATTTTATATTAGTTTCAGGTGTACAGCGCAGTGGTCAGGCATTTACATAATCTATGACGTGATCCCCCGAGAAGTCCAGTGCCCATCTGGCACCCTACATAGTCTTTACATGATTGATTATATTCCCCACACTGTATTTCCCATCCCTGTGACTATTTTGTAACTACTAATTTGTACTTTCTAATCTCTTCACCTTCTCCCCCACCCCCAACCCCCGTCCCATCTAGGAACTAGTTTGTTCTCTGTATCTCTGTTTCTGTTTTGTTTATTTGTTTGTTTGTTCTGTTCTTTAGAATCCACATATAAGTGAGATCATATGGTATTTGTCTTTCTCTGTCTGACTTATTTCACTTAGCATAATATTCTCTAGGTCCATCCATGTTGTTGCAAATGATAAGATTTCATTCTTTTTTATGGCTGAGTAATACTCTACTGTATAAATGTACCACGATTTCTTTATCCAATCGTCTATTGATGGGCATTTTGGTTTCCATATCTTGGCTATTGTGAATGGTGCTGCAGTAAAGATAGAGGTGCATATATTTTTTCGAATTAGTGTTTTGGATTTCTTTGGATAGATACCCAGGAGTGGAACTGCTGGGTAATAAGGTAGTTCTATTTTAAATTTTTTTAGGAACCTCCATACTGTTTTCCGTAGTGACTGAAACAATCCACAATGCCACCAACAGTGCACAAGGGTTTCCTTTTCTCCACATCCTCGCCAACACTTGTTGTTTGTTGATTTATTGATGATAGCCATTTTGACTGGGGTGAGGTGATATCTCATGGAGGTTTTTATTTGCATTTCTCTGATGATTGGTGACACTGAGCATCTTTTCATATGTCTATTGGCCATCTGTATGTCCTCTTTGGAGAAATCTCTCTTGATCTCCTCTGCCCATTTTTCAATTGGATTGTTTGTTTATTTGGTGTTGAGTTGTATGAGTATTTTATAAATTTTGTATATTAACCCTTTATCATTGGCAAATATCTTCTCCCATTCAGTAGGATGTCTATTGGTTTTGTTGATGGTTTCCTTTTGCGTGAAAAAACTTCTTAGTTTGATATAGTCCCATTTGTTTATTTGTTTCTTTTGTTTCCCTTTCCTGAGTGGATGTTTCACTAAAAATATTACTAAGGGTAATGTCTGAGAGTTTACTTCCTATATTTTCTTCTAGAAGTTTTATGGTTTTGGGTCTTACATTTAAGTCTTTAATCCATTTTGAGTTTATTCTTGTAAATGGCATAAGGTGATCCATTTTCATTTTTTTTGCATGTATCTGTCCAATTTCCCCAGCACCATTCATTAAATAGACTATCTTTACCCTGATGTAACTTCTTGCTTCCATTGTTGTAGATTAAATGACTATATAGGCATAGATTTATTTCTGGGCTCTCTGTTCTGTTCCATTGATCTATCTGTCTGTTTTTATGCTAGTACCATGCTGTTTGGATTACTATAGCCTTGTAGTATGATTTTATATCAGGTAATGTGATACCTCCAACTTTGTTCTTATTTCTCAGAATTGCCGGGGCTGTTTGGGGTCTTTTATAGTTCGATATAAATTTTAGAATTTTTTGTTCTAGTTCTGTGAAAACTGTCATTGGTGTTTTGATAGGGACTGCATCGAATTTATATATGGCTTTGGATAGAATGGACATTTTAACTATTAGGTTGGTGCAAAAGTAATTGCAGTTTTTGCAATTATTTTTAACCTTTTAAACTGCAATTACTTTTGTGTCAACCTAATATGTTAATTCTTCCTATCCATGAACATGGTATGTGTTTCCTATACCATGATATTTGTATCTTCTTTAACTTATCTCGCCAATGTCTTATAATTTTCTGAGTACAGGTCTTTTACTTTCTTGGTTAAATTTATTCCTAGGTATTTTTTTTTTGATGCATTTATAAATGGGATTGTTTTCTTAATTTCTCCTTCTGATAGTTTGTTAGTGGTGTATAAAAATGCAACCAATTTCTGAATATTAATTTTGTATCCTGCTACTTTACTAAATTAATTTATCAGTTGAAACAGTTTTCTTGTGGAATCTTTGGGGTTCTCTCTATATAGTATCATGCCATATGCAAATAATGACAATTTTACTTCCTCCTTTCCAATTTGGATGCTTTTTATTTCTTTTTTTTGGTCTGACTGCTCTGGCTAGAACTTCCAGTACTATGTTGAATAAAAATGGTGAAAGTGGGCATCCTTGTCTTGTTCCTGATCTTAAGGATAATGCTTTTAGCTTTTCCCCATTGAATATGATGTTAGCTTTGGGTTTGCCATATCTGGTGTTTATTATGTTGAGGTACATTCCCTCTATTCCCACTTTGCTGAGAGTTTTTATGATAAATGGATGTTGGATTTTGTCAAATGCTTTTTCTTATCTATTGATATGACCATATGATTTATATTTTTCATTTTCTTTATGTGTATATCCCGTTAACTGATTTGCATATATTGAACCAACCTTGCATACCAGGAATGAATCCTTCTTGACTTTGGTGTGTGAACTTTTTAATATACTGCTAAATACAGTTTGCTAATATTTTGTTGAGGATTTTTGCAACTATTTATTAGGGATATTGGCCTATAGTTTTCTTTTTTTGTATTGTCTTTGTCTGGTTGGGATCAGGGTAATAGTGGCCTTATAAAATGAGCTTGGTAGCCTTCCCTGCTCCTGAATTTTTTGGAACAGTTTGAAGAGAATAGGTGTTAATTCTTTTTTGAATGTTTGGTAAAATTCACCCATGAAGCTGTCTAGTTAAGGAATTTTGTTTGTTGGGAGCTTGATGATTACTGATTCAATTTTGTTGGTAGTAATCAGTCTGTTCAGATTTTCTGTTTCTTCTGGATTCAGCCTTGGAAGATTGTATGCTTCTAGGAATTTATCCATTTCTTTCAAATTGTCAAATTTGTTGGCATATAGTTGCTCATCATATTTTCTTAATTATTATTATTATTATTATTATTATTATTATTTTGTATTTCTGTGGTATTGGTTATAACTTCTCTTTTTTTCTGATTTTATTTATTTGGGTCCTCTCCCTTTTTTTCTTGATGAATCTGGTTAAAGGTTTTTCAATTTTGTTTATCTTTTCTGAAAAACAGCTCTTGGTTTCAATGATCTTCTGCATTGTTTTTTTGGTTTCTATTTCATTTATTTCTACTCTGGTCTTTATTATTTCCTTCCTTGCAGTCACTTTGGGCTTATTTTGGTGATCTTTTTCCAGTTCCCTTTGATGTAAAGATAGACTGTCGATTTGAGATATTTCTTGTTTCTTTAGGTAGGCTTTCATTGCTATGAATTTCCCTCTTAGTACTGCTTTCACTGTGTCCCATAGATTTGGGGTCATTGTGCTTTCATTTTTGTTTCTCTCAAAGTATCTTTTGATTTCTTCCTTGATCTCATTGTTGACCTATTCATTATTTACTAGCATGTTATTTGTTTTTCATAAGTTTGTGTGTTTTACAGTTTTTTTTTCTTGTAGTTGATTTCTCATTTCACACCTCTGTGGTTAGAGAAGATGCTTGATGTGATTTCAATCTTCTTAAATTTATTAAGACTTCTTTTGTGGTCTAACATGTGGTCTATCTTCCATGTGCACTTAAAAAGAATGTATGTTCTGCTGCTTTGGGGTGACATGCTCTTAAAATATCAATTAAATTAACCTGGTTTAGTGTGTCATTTAAGGCTGCTGTTTCTGTGTTGATTTTCTGGTTAGAGGACCTGTCCATTGGTGTCAGTAGGGTGTTCAAGTCCTCTATTATGACTGTATAAATCTGCATTTTTTGAATGACATTTTCCTCAGCACGGTGTTTTCAAGATAATATTCCACTGTATGGAGCTGTTAGGAATAATGCTGCTATACGCATCTGTGTACACATTTTTCTATGAACATACATTTTCAGTTCTGTTGGCTGTACATTAGGAGTGAAATTGCTGGGTTTGTGGCAACTCTATGCTTAACTATTTGATGAACTGCCAGACTGTTTTCCATAGGAGCTGTGCCATCTTTATATCCCATCAGCCAACAGGAGTTCCCATTTCTGTACATCATTGTTGTCCTTTTGATCATAGCCATCCAAGGGATGTGAAGTGGGAACTCACGGTGGTTTTGGTTTGCATTTTCCTGATGGTAATGATGGTGGGCATCCTTCTGTGTGCTTATTGGCCACTTGTGTATCTTTGGAGAACAGTCCATTCAAATCCTTTGCCCATTTTTTAGTTAGGTTACTTGCCTCAACTAGTGAGCCATAAAAGTCTTTATAAGTTTTAGATACAAGCCTTATCAGATACATGATTTGCACGTATTTTCTCCCATTCTGTTTGTTGTGTGTGTGTGTGTGGGGGGGGGCTATTTAATTTTAATGGGAAAATCAACCTATTGGTCACTTTCTTACACACGCTTCCGCATTAGAGTTGTCTTTCACACTAAGTTGGTTTAGTATCTGTTTAATGATAAGCATTTTTTTCCAGTTTATCTACTGACTGGAGACAATTAAGAGGTTATTTTTATCCATAAAAATGGGGTTTAGCCATAACTCTTACATGAATGGTGGTTTTGAAGCATTACTCAAACATAGATTTTTCTAATTATTTAAATGGAAGATTTGCTTGTGATTCAAATTATTTTGTGAGCCAAATTGTTTTTCCTGACAATAAGCTCATCCTCACATAAGAATAAAGATTACTTGTTAAAGCAAGCTGGAATTTTGTTAGATTAAAAAGAAATGGGATAATGCAAAGAAAATTTGCAATAACAAAGTGACAGATCTTGTCAGGTTCACTGGATAAGCTTAGCTATCTTCAGAGACTCCTGTACAGCTTGTTGCAGTATCCTTAGTTACCAGAGAGAGAAAGCAGCAAATAACTACAGAACTTGGTTTACAGTAAGAGGAAACTTTACCCATCATGAGTGTTGATCTAATGCATTTACTCTACTTCATTTCTGCAAAATAATATAATCCAATTTAAAAGATCATCTCAGCCATTGCTGCCATTATAGTTTAAAGTGCTTCTATTTAAGTATACTGAGTTTGGAATGGTAGAATTAGAGTATTATATGATTAATTACCCTTTTTGATCAAGTTTTTTGAAGTATGATAATATACAGGTTGGTACACATTTCCTTTGGGATATTTCATCATGTAAAATCCTCTTTCCACAGTGGCATGCAGTCCTTATTCCTTTCATGAACTGCTGTACTGACTGGACGTATTTTCTATCTGATTTAACACACAGCGTAACATAACATATTTATTTATGCAGTTCCTTTAGGATACATGTGTGGGACGTAGAGATTGTTTCTCATTTCAACTATTCAAAACAGTCCTCTTTTAGACATACCTGCATATGCAAAGCACAATGTTCATACTTATCTGATTAAAAATTCTAGAGATACACTTGCTGGATGAAAGAGTATTGCCAAGTTGTACGTCTCTCTCATACAACTACCAAAATTGAACACCCAAGTGCCTATTTCTACTATCTACCAAAGCTGTTTTTTAAAACCTTCGAATTTTGATAACTAAAACAATGATCTATCTTTGTGTCCACAGTACATAGTTTTGAAATTGAATCTCTTCTCAATGCTTATTGGTCACTTATAATTATTCTCACTTACACTTTTCTTAGTTAATGTGGTCAGCTTAACTCTTTATTTGAGTTGTATGTTTCTGTCCCCTCCTAATTTTAATATCTCTTTATCAATTAAGGATATTAGTTCCACATCTGGCATATTTTCTTGCATTTTTCCATCTTTGTATTATTGTCTATTTTGCTATTCAAAGGAAGTTTTTTGTTTGTTTTTTCATTCAGTTGTAACACGTTAGTCTCTCCCATTATTTTTGTTTGTTTCTTTGACAGTCCTGGCCTCTCCCATTACTTCTCCACAGAATCATTTGAAGCCCAACATGATATTTGCTTTAAACATAACATTAGTGCAGTTTACCTTGCCTTTCGAGCTTGAATTTCCCAAAGTCTTTTCCATGTATATCACCTTGGAAAGTAAATCCTCCTCTTTCAAGTCCTGATGAGACCTGAGAGGCATGGAAAGGAAGAAACTAGTGCATAACAAGGTAACACTATTCTCTTATCAAACCGTATCTGTTATTTTCCTATTTAGATATTACAAGTTAAATATTTTATTTTTGCCATTTCTTTCAGTGACACATTTATAGTTAAAAATTGAAATATACAGATGTGAATTTCAACTGACATAAATTTTCACTCTCTCATTTTGATCTTAAAAATACTAGTAAGTTCACAACATATTCATAGTTTAACTCTCCTTTGTAAAGGGGGAGAAACAGGTGAGTTCAGATGTGACCTACATGAGGTAAAACTCACTCTGTGTGACAACTAGTGGCCGCTGCGTGCCATGTGCGGCTGTGTCCCCTTGAGTCAGTCAGTGAATTAGAGCAGAAGTAAACGGTCAAGTTGCAAAGAAGGGTATTAAGAGGGTATCTGAAATCCCTCTGTTGACCTGGGAATGAAGTTTTTAGAACTTTCAGAGTGGTTGCCAGCGGCCCGGGGAGATTTTGGTCCCCACTGTTATGGCGGGAGGTGGTGGCAGCAAGCACTGAGCCTGGGCCTAAGTTCTCGTTTTGTCTCCTGGAGCAGCCCATTTGCTCTGGGACAGATTTTGTCTTATGTCAGGACCAGGTTTCATCCATCGCAAAACGAAGGGGTCCAGCGACCCTGCCATTAGCGGGAGGGGCTGCTGAGTTCTGAAGCGCCAATAAGCGCTGCTCCTCCCAGAATTGTCCCTTTCTGCCCCACCCCTGTGCCGACAGTAACTCCCAGCCAATCTGTGCTTTGTTACAACCCTCACGTGAGATACTTACGTAACCATCCAGTCCCCAGTTGTCATTTTCAAACTTGCTTACAAAAATGTCTACCGGACCTTTAACTTGAAAAGACTTCAGAAGCAAATGGGCCTCTTCCTTCTTGTAAATTCCTATGAGAAGATCAAAGCCAGTTATTCATGTACCATAGGGATTCCCGAGAGCTAATGACACAGGCTTTCAGCCCGTTTGATAGGGAACATGGTACAGACATGGTAATATCACAGATAAGACAAACTTATTGTTTTTTTTAAATTTTAGCTTCAGCATTTCTTTTTCCTTAGAAGCACTTATTAAAGTCTGTCTATCTTGAGTGGGTATAATCCACTGCACTTTGGTGAATTACATCAACATCTTTATCCCATAAAGTAATATGTGTTCAATTACATTAACTTTTATTTATATTCCACTCACTTCTGAGGACATGAGTATGTAGAAAAAAAAGCTCATAATCCCACATGTAGCTACTTATAAAGATGAATTTCACTTTGAAAATGATGTGGACAGCACGGTGAACAAAGTTTGATGACCACGGCTGCATAGCCATAGCTATTGGGCCTCAGGTGAGTAAACAGTGTCGCCTCCCAGCCACTCAGGAGGGGGTGGAAGACTGCTTAGTGCTCTTGCCCAGAGATGCCATGGGTGGTACAGAAGGCAAACTGTTTGCAGCTACAGCCAGTTCCCTCTCCACAGGAGGAAACAAACATATATAAACAAATAATAATAAAGCCAGTGTCTTCTGTGCAGAGGGGACAAGTTCAAGGGACAATTACATTGTTAGTTTCAGAGAACACCAGAGAAATACCCCCTAACTCAGATTAGAGAAGCACGTTTCTAATACCCAGGATTCGTCTCCATGGGCCAGGCACACAGGACGGAGGGGAAGCCATCGTCCACGACAGCTGACAGCAAGGGCTGGCCACGTGAAGGCTTTAATGTGGGCTGGTGTCCATTTACACTACCAGCCGCTCTGTGTTTTTGGTATCTGATTTAACTTCTAAAATTTGGAACCCCAGTTCTACAAGCTAGAGGTAGAGGTGACAAAATCTATACTTATAAGTTTTTCTTTTTATGCTGATGACATAGTAGCAGCCAAGGGGACAGCAGTGTCCTGGGTGGCACTCCGTAAAACTTAGTTTCCTTTCTTGCTCCACTCTCATTCTTAATCAGAATTCGAGTGCCAGGAAGTGTCTGTACCATGGGCCCTCAGGTGGAACAACTTTTCACCCACACACTTTCCTGAGTCTGGATCAGAGATCTCCCAAACTGATCCATGGAGATTAGATGCATCAAAATCACATCAGAACATTTTCTTTTGAAAATAAAAATTCCAAATGCCACAAAGATAAATATTAGCCAATGCAGTGGGGTGAGACTAAGGAATCTGAACATTTAAAAAATTCTGACTCTATCTGCTGAGATCCGAGCACCTGGTCTAAATCATGGATCCAGTCACAGGGTCGAGAATGTGGCCCTGAGATCAAACAGTTACCTGTTAAAAATCCACGAGTGTGAATGGTTTTGCTTTTCCTAAATCCAGGGTTTGTATACTGTTTTTAGACGTTTTCCCATCCAAGGAGGCATAAAAGTGAGGTGTGAGGAATGGGGAAATATTTGACCTGCTATCATATTTTCTAAAGATTCATCATGTGAAAGCGTAGATGCCCTTTTGGGGTCCTTGGATTTCAGAACCAGGGGCTTGTGGGTAACTTAGGAGTGAGCCTATACATGGTTGTAAGTAGTGACATAAATTTACATTAAAAAGACAACTAGATTTAGTCATGAAGGTGAATCTGACCTTACTGGGCGAGAGGGAGACTCTTTCTGATCACTAAGTTCAAATGCCACCTCTGCCCTATCGCCTTAGGACGGCCACTTCGTTTTCCTGGGTTCCCCCCTCTCTCTTTTAATTGGTACAAAATTCTGTTTAATAAAAATGCTTACATCACAGGATTGATGTAAGAAGGAAGAAGACAAAATACATAAAGTCCTTAAAATAGCATCAGGCCTATACACCAGAGCTGCTGTGATTTTACTAACTGTGGGATGACCGAAAAAACTCACCAGGAGCAAATGAGTTTTCTAAAAATGAGAACACCCTAGGCTTAGGGTTAGAGTTAAAAAAAGGAAGAAAAAGAATGTCAGAGAATGAATGCTGGCGCATGCCTACCTGGACGTCAGCCTCACGTCTCTGCCATGGTCTGTTACAAGCATGACCTTGAGCAGACGTTCCCTGTTCCTACACTGGTGTCGCGATGCTGACAAAGAGCAAATTGCAACGCCCTAGCATGGGCACTGAGAGGCCACGAGGGGCACACAGGCAAAGCCAGCGGAACGGGACCCGTGCTCACACAGGTGGGCCCTGCCCCATGCCGAGGGCGCTGCCACACTGACAAGTGTAGGTCTGTGCTCGGCGCCTACCTGTCAACTTCAGCTCTACTCGCGAGGCTTCGGTAAAGGTGGCATTCACCTTGCTACTCGTCGCATTGAACCAGTCAACAGTCAGAGTCACCGGCTGTCTTTTCCCTAAATATTCATAATATCCCTTCCACACCGAATTGACGAAAAACACATCCGACGGAACTGTGCAGGAGGAAAAACAGACAATCGTTAGCATGCACAGAGACAACAAACTTAGGTCTTTAAAACAGCGAGTGTTTAAATGTAGGGACTTAAATCACAGAAGGCAGACTTGTTGAAGGGACACTGCGAGTCATGACGAGGATGAGCACGAGGATGACCCCTGGCATGGGCCCTGCGCAGCACGTGTGTGCAAGAGTCAACTGAGCCAGGAGGGAGGTTCCTGTGAGATGCAAACACACGTCTGTCACTTTGTTGGGGGCATCTGAGATGCCAGCGCAGACCTCTTGTCACAAACCTGCCAAGAGTGGAGTATACGCTGAACTGCGTTAGTGTTTATTGCACTTCATAGGAAATACGGTGAAAGGACCCAGAAAATGACAGCTGGTGCTTCATTCACATCCAGCTGAAGGACTTAGATGGCTCAGAGCACGGACACTCGTCATGTACGTCTCAGCACCACTCCAGCCAGACGTACCGGCTCAGGAGTCACACGTGTTATTTCTCGAGGTCTTCACTCTATCAGTAGAGCCAGTCTCTCTCTCTCTCCCTTGCTCTTCCATTCTACTTTAATCTCCTCATAAGCAGTTTTCCAGTATTGGTAAGAAAGTTATATTAAGTACCATTATATATATTTCAAAAATAAAAGACTAGAAGTCTTTTTTTTTTTTTTTTTAATTTTTTTTTTTTCAAATTTATTATTTTTTTTTAAATTAGTTTCAGGTGCACAAGACAAAGCAAAACTTAGACGTTTATCATTTATATCCCTCACTAATTAGAAGTCTTTTAAAACATTAAAATTCATCCAGGACGAAAGTACTTGCAAAGATTTTTGAGGCATTTCCTCTTGTTTTCACTGGTTATGAAAAAATTAAACTTTTTTCACATTTCTTCTAACAAACGGGTATGAAATCCTGCCATTTTCACAATCCTAGTATAAAGTTTGGCAGCTGCATCAGTGTTTACACTGTTTCTCTCTGCTTCCTGCCTCAGGGGGGACCTACGCTGCAGGTATGGTTGGTCAGAACACAGTTTGACTTGGCACACAGAAGGAAAGTGCATGTCTCCCTAAAAGTATTTTTTAGCAAATCCACTTCTGGCAACAAATGATGAGGACACGAAGATCGAACCTGTGCTTTTGCTTCTCTTCCATTGTCCGTGGGCCTTTCCTGCCTGTCAGACAGGCTAACTCTGTAAGACACATCCTAGCCATAGACTTACACAAGCACAGGATGTCATCGCTTCCTATGGCTGTGACTGGACCCGACTTTCCAACAATAATAATTTTTAAAAGTTAATAAGATCAACATGGAGATACCAACAGAGGCATCTAATGCGTTTGCTTCTTGGTAACTGACTTGGAAACATTCTGCGGTCCATCAGCAGCATCGCAGAGGCCCGGTTTTAATCAGCAAGCCCCAGATGACTCATTTTAAAATTAATAGCCTTTAAAATGATATCATTTATACAAGATTGTTTCCCCTAATTAGAATTGATACAGTCAGCCGAAGCTTTTCTTGTACTTATTCCAGCCATTCACTCAAGTTACTATTGGTACACCAGAGCCCGGGTCCGAGAAGTGGCTTCTTTGCATCCAAATGTGACCAGCGGCGATGTGGCGAGATGACCATTGTGGGTCCTTGTCACCTGACTTGTTGCCGGTAATTTGCAGCGTAAGGGCAACGACCAACGTGAGGTGTGTCAGAGGGGTCCCCTTGACGAAGAACCGCATGGAATGAACACTTCCCTTCAGCGAGAATGACAGCAGGTATAGTGGGGATAGTCCATGCACCCGCAAAAAAGAAATGCGGATAATTCAGTGTCTTAAACAAAAGAGAAGAGAACAAAAGCAAACAAACCACCACCACCACCACCACTGTGTTTCCTGCCACTGAACACAGTGTTGCCTGGGTGACGAGTATTGATTTCTGGATTTGATTTATAAATAGCATCTGGATAGAATAGTCCAGAAAGAGTTAAAAGAAAAGCAGTGTTCACACTTCGTGGTGCACATTGGAGAAACACCTTTACTCATGTGACTTTTGCCTCCTCTCCGAATTAAATGTGTCACACAGCATGTGACTTAACAAGAGCATCTCACAGACTTTCCACATTTGATCCAGAATGGAGTTTTTGTCTAAGAAACCAGTGTTAAAACATGAATAAAGAAAGCTCTAGGAACATGGCCTTATATATTTACAAAGATTTTCTATTTTTATTAAAAACAAAAAAGCTTGACTTAACATACTTTGGGGACATGCTGTATTATTCAGATATTGTCTAAATTTACAACACACGTATGGTGGGCGGGATGCTCTGGAGTAACGAGCGCCTTCCTTCGGGCCAGGACTGCATCGTTGTGCTAGATCATGCATTTCACAAGGTACCACGTGCAACAAATGGTGGTAATTCACATGTTCGGAGGCAGGAGATGCCTGAATGATGGAGACACTTGAAAAAAAAATGGAGCTCCACGTGTGATCTGCTCACGTAACAGTACACTGTCACAATGCCTCATTCACTATGGATTCCTCAGTTAGAGGAAAGAGTCACACCCTCTTTATAAGGCTCTCCATTATATCACATTCTGTTATCAATATTGTATGTGTCCTTCTGCCTGCAAAACGCCTGAGGCGACTTTGAATGAAACAGTGCGTGATTACACCCAGGGTTTTCCTTTTGAACATTGTTATTCCGTAAACAAACCACTGTTATGGAAGAGAGAGAATTCCACATAGGCTTGGTGTTTTCATTAATTGAAATAGTCACTTGTTCATGGACTAATGGAATCAGAAATGTGCATGTCAAAATTGGTTTCACTGTACAGGGTATAGCAGAGAACAAATCACTGTATTTGATTTAAATCTGTAACTGTTCTGGTATACAAACCTGGAGTTTTAGTAATTGTTTCATTAACTTCTCTCACTCCTTTACCTACAAGTAAAAAGACAAATTATCATTTTCAAAAACATTTCTTTTTGAAGAAGTTTGAAAAAAATGTCAAATTGAAAGCAGTTTGCTTTCTCCAGATTTCTTGAATGTACAAAACATGAATATCTGACATCGCCATGTAAACCCATGTGTTCACAGAGAATATCCGTTGTGTCTATGGGAAAAGTGAGTGTCACAGAGACAGTTGGAGCGGCTCTAATGTGTGTATTTCCATTTCGTGTGCTACAACAGAGAGCCTTGCAAAGGAGGGTGATTTTGTCCATTTTCTGACTCCGCTTTGTGATATGCTGCCCCCAAATGATACAGAATAACTAAGATTTCATAGTCTTCTTCATTCTCTAAGTCCCAGGCACATCAATGAACTTACAAATTAATACTGGATAACATCACATTATTTCCCTTGCAGAACGTTTAATTTGCTCTATCAAGTTAGATTTAACTCGTCATCTCTTAGCTTTTCTAGGTTTGTATCAAACTACAAATTACCCTGTTTAAAAAATTCTGTTTACTTGTATTTCTGAGAGAGAAGGCAAGGGAACTGTGTCTTAAGAAGTCCTACCTTAAGAACTGTACACTATAAGGTCCAGAAAATAAAAACTAAAGTCGTGCATTTTATCACGCTCCGTAATCCTTACTTATGGTGGTTAGTATCAGTTTGTATGTAATCCCTGTTGATGGGGAACCTGAAAGCTGAGCTACCATAAAAAACTCAGAGTTATTACTGTCATTTGTAAACACACTAATTTGTGAGTAATTAATGCATTGTTTCCATGTTAATTGTTTTTGTAATTTTAAAAAGTAGAACCAACGGCAAGAACACATAAACCTATTCCACCACCAAACAGCTTGTGGTCTTAAAAACAACAGGGTTTAATTTAATATGTACTGATACTTGGTGATATTTGCCCATTTTCATTAAAAATGCATTTTCCAAAAATATAATGAATATTATTTTTCTTTTTACTCATAATGCTTTTCTTCAACCAAAGAGCTTTTCTCCTTGGCTGAAAATGACTAGCAAATAATCAAATCTATGCATCTCCTTAGCCAGTGCCTCCACTGGATCCAACACTCACTGCACACACATTTGCACACACACTCACACACACTGAGCACAGAGCGAGTGGGGTGACTGACATCACTTCCATGAAGGTACTGACTTATGGCTCTTAAACCTCCAACTAGCCTGGTGGGCAGCTGTGTTCGTCTCTGCTCTGCAGGACTGTATTTCCAGTGCCTGGTCAGTGACTTACTTTTACAGACAGGTGATTTTCCTGTCCATTTCATATCTGCTTTACACGTCCTGTGCTCGGATCCACCCGCCAGGAAGAATCCAGGATGGCAGGTGTACACCAAGGTGTAACCAAAGGCAGGAAGGTCGATCGCTCTCACATCCGCATGGGCTGGCGTTTCTGGTTGTCTGCAGGCGTGAGCTGAAACGGTATTTATTCCAGTAGGAAACACTGAAACTTTCTTCATTAGAAACTTAACATATGTGTCTAAAGAACTGTGGCAAAAATTTGGAAATGGCTATAAAGTTACTTTACAATTTAAAATTGTGAACACAATAGATTTAAATATCTCCAATATTCCAGCCTCTGCAACTTTCAACACAATGCAGGCCGGTATCTGTCAGCTCTCCCTCTCCCTCTCCCTCCCTCGCTCTCTCCTCTCCTCCTCTCTCTCTCTCTCTCCCTCTCTCTCCCTCTCCCTCTCTCTCTGTCTTCCTCTGTCCATAATTCATATATAGACATATATGTGTATGTATGATTAATTATGTGTAGAAATTTAGAATAGAAACCATAGCTTTGAAATAAATGGATTACTTCTGATATATTATTAAGTTAAACAATATGTTAAATTTCCTTAAAAGACCAGTCCTATAAAATAAACACATACATATTGACACATATTTAGAAGTGTGCCTTGATTTTTCTCTGATGGCAACTAGCAAATTTACTGTTCTGTTAAATGAATAATTCATTTTGGTAAAAATTTGATGTATGTTTAGTAATTGAATTACAGGTTCTTATTTCCTTTAAAAATGTAATTTAGGAGTAAATAAGATTGTAATGTTTAGATCTCAAATAACTTCTCATTCTTTATAAAGCTCACATATGTGTGTCAAGTAAAGGATTTGGCAGATTATTATAAAATAAGTTTACAATATTAAAATTGTGAATGCAATCATTTTAAGTATCATAATATTTTGTATTTCACCAACTTTCAACATAATGAAGACCTGATATTAGCAAGCTGCACATGTGCACACACACACACATGCACGCATGCATGCATGTATATAATATGACACATAATTTCAGTAGAAATACAGAGATGATAGTTTTGAAATAAGTATATACCTCATAATACTGATAAATACACAAAAGATCACATCTTATATATTATTAAAATAATTTTTCATTCCATTCTACTGGTTTTATGTTTACCATAGTGAGAGCAAGATATGAAATTGATAGAGGATGAAAAATTGACTAATCATCCAACTTTTCTTCTAAGTCTCATGATTAAGTCACAAAATAAAGTTAGCTCCTAAGGAACTACTTGAATAATCAATTGACAGAGCCTTCAGAAACCTCCTTTTAAGCATTTCTCTTAGTTCTCTGACGTAGGCTGTGACCCATGTCACCCCGTCCTCAGTGATCCGGTGTGAACACACTGGCACTGGAGCGGTGGCCAGCGAGTTTTCCCTCTGTGGACGCTGACTCTCCTGTCATCCATTACCTTTGCTTGAGGGCACTTCTCACACTTGAGCGTGCCTGGGGCCACCTGGAGGCCCCGGGAAACAGCCGCTGCCCCTCCTGTGCCCCCGGGGCTTTCGGTCCAGCGGGGCAGGGGCTGGAGAATTCGCGTCCTACCCAACTCCTGGGAGACGCTCACGCTGCTGGTTCTAGGGAATCAAACTTCCAGAAACACTGGTTCCAGGAATTTAAAAACCATTAAACAAACATATAAGACAGTTCCTCGTCATTTCCTTTGGAGGTAAACACTGCGTGGGCCTTGGAGAGTGGACAGGTTGTTGCTGACCGACCGCGGCGGAGGAATCACACTTACGGACACACTCGGTCTGGATCCCGCTCCACGTCAAATTCGCGAGGCAGGTGCGCGTGGTAGAGCCCTGGACGTGGTATCCTTTCCTGCACCTGAAGTACACGGCGCTCCCGACCTGGAGAGGAAGGCAGGTGAGCTCGGAGGGAGGCCAGCTGGGGGCACGCGTGTGCAGGAGGCGCCGAGACCTCGTCCTGCGTCCCACGTCACTGCCAGGGCCCTTTGCACCCACACGCACGTCTGACCTGTGCCAGGCGCCGCACTGCGCACCTGCCCAGGGCGCACGTGGGACCTCGGGTTCAGGGAACTGCGGTCATCGGGGCAGTCTGGTCGGGTGAAGAGAGGGTCCTCTTCTCTCTCATTTCAGCCTTACTCTCTTTAGTTTGTAATAATGATTTCTTCTCCTTTCCCACTTCTCCCCCTGCTTCTCCTAATTTAAGCAACGGGTGTTGATTAGCAAATTACTTTCATTAAGGCTCTGGGAACTGGTCGACTCCCGCGCTATCACGGAATCCTTCCAAACGCGACCTGTCCTCTGCCGCGTCCATATCCCCACGACTTAGGCTAACTGAGCGCGGGGACCTCTTCCCTGCAGGCCTCCGCCAAGCTGCCCATCTCATGCCCAATGCTCCGCTGAGTTTCGCTCCCTCTGCACACTTTCCCCACCGTGCAAGAAGGCGGCACACATGCCTTTCTGCGTTTCCCCAGCCTCACTCACTCCAGTGCACCAGCAGTGCCTGCGTGTTTATGGATTTTCCCAACGCGCCTGGAGGCGCCTGAGTGGGGGTGCCCAGGGGGTCAGTAAGCATGTTTTTAGAGATGAGCTACGGTCACCTGTGCAGAGTACCAGAGCCCTCTGTGGTCACCTATATCGGGAACACGAGCCCAGGGCCTGGGGGACAGGAAGGACACAGGACCGGCTCAGGCACCACCCTGGGCCTGGGGGCGGCTCCCCGTGTCGCGGGGGCCACGCTGTTTCCCGAGGCGCTCATCCTGCCGCAGCCCTGTGCGGTGCTGCGCTGAGAACTGGAACTCCTTAGTCTAAGATTCTTCACTCCTCTGGAGGTGTTTCCCGCCGGGGTCAGGCCACATGACCCTCATGGGGATTCTGGGAAGAATAACTATGAGTAACACGTTGCTACGCTGAACAATTGCGGGAAATACCAGGAAAAGAAATAAACGGTGCTTCTCAGCACTGACACCTCAAGAAGTAGGGCTTTATCATTTTTTAAAAAATCATATTTGTCTAAACTTCCAATGAATAACTGGTCTGAGACTCAAAGATGGGAAAGGGTCAACTCGACGTGCCCCTCCCTGTCAGGGACCATAGTCAGACTTCCCTGTGGGCTGGTCCCTGAGCCCAGTCAGATCTGGCAAACACGCGGGTGGTACTGACCAGCCCCAAGCTGATGGAGAGCCTTCCGCGTTTACTGGCAGAAGAAAGTACCACGTACTTTCAAGAACAGTATCTGGCCACTCGAGATGGATTATCGGAAACCAAGCTGCAGTTTATGGGACATGGCTGGCAGGCAATTGGGAGCTGGTCAGCTAAAGTGCATAGTTAACGTCGTAGGACACGAGAAGGTCCCCAGACTGACATGGCTCACTTTAGTGAGCAATATGTCAGCAAGAGAGCTGAAGAAAACAACATGAATCTAATCTGTTTGTGCCCTGATGCACGAGTCTTTGGGGTGAGTTCCCTGAAGGTCACAGACATCTCTTTAAAAGACGGTGTCTGTGTCTTTAAATTCTTAGTAAATCTTGCTCTGGCCACAACCTATTACTTGTGAGGGTCACTTTACGTTGTCACAGAGGAGTGAGGGATCTGTGCATCCCTATTAGCTCAGGACACTCAAGGAACGATGACCCCAGTGCATACACTCTCCGGGGCTGAATGCCGGCAACTTACAAATCTCTGAAAACAATGTGAATCAAAACTTGGATTTTCCACAGTGAGTCTAGTGAGAGCAATAACCACTGAGCATTTCCCAGTATTCCTATACATTGGGTATTACCTAGCCACATGCCAGAAAGCGTGTCCCTGAGGCTTACAGCCACCTTTGAGACCTAATATAAAATGTGCTCAATTTAACCTACCGGGGACCTGTGAGAATTTCCTGTGCCGAGTGTCTCAATGCTGTCAGGAGGCAGCCAGTGTGTGTCACAGCCAATCAAACACGAATATTTTAGGTATCAGGAGAGATAGGGAGAAGTGGCTGAAGAAAAAGACTTTTATGCTAAATGAATAGTCTCTAGCTTGGGCGGTGCACACATTTAACTGGCTTCCAAAGCCCTTCAATCAGACAGCTCTGCAGCCAGCTGGGCACTTGAGAAGGTTGAAACAGTTTATTTCAAGCTTCATTACCTTCTGTTTTTAGTGATTCCTCCATTATTTCCTGAAGCGTTAATGTAATGACTTTTATTTTAAAAAGTCAAATGAATATTCAAAAGTGATACTGAGTATGCTAATAATGCATATAATTTTAAGAGATCGTACGGAGAAGAGGTATCACAAAGTATCTTAGTCTGAGAGCCTTGAATGTATTTTCCGCTTCTGTTTTTGTCTCTGGAATTTAATATTATGTGCCCATGATATCAGGTCACTAAATGGGGTCTTTTTATGTATAGCTATTCAGTGGCAAGTCACCCCAATTTGAGAATTGCCATGTCAGTTCATAAAAAAAAAATTCAAAATTATGCATGCTTTCATGTAGCAATTAATATAGCGATTACTCCATGTGAGTTAAGATACTGCGATCACCTCCGTTTTGACAGTGAAAACACCTTGCAGAAATCCTCCCTGAATGAACTTCCTTGGGGCAACTATGACATGAGTCTGACATGGCACATAAAAATATTCACATATGTTTAAGGATCAATTACATTTTATACTTACAGAAAAAAACGTAATCCAATAAAAATGAAATACCTCATATCCTTTTGAGCTGTTTTGTATTCCAAAGGGTGGAGTGCCAGGGTCGGGGCAGGTGTTATGAGCAGGATCTGAAAGTCACAATTAAAAAAAACACAGAGTACCAGATATGGTTATTACAGGAATTCTAACATTTTTACTAAAAGCTCTTCATAACTGAGAGAATTGTATTTTGACAAATGTGCAAGATGCTTTGCAAGCAAGTTAAAAATTAAAGAAAATTGTTATTTTCATCTTTTCAGAAATTTTTTTTAGATATTAATCTTTAGGGTGTATCACATTCTAAATTGCTGTATAAGAGTATATTACTTTCTATCTTTCCATTCTCTGGTTTAATTTTTCTCTACTGACGTCTTATGTTGGTTGATTAATAATATGCTAGCTTCAATAATCATCTATGATCCTTTGGTTTTCTTAAGGATTCAATTAATGACCATCTCCTTTGGTCATACATTACATTGTTCAATTTTCTTGAATTAATTGTCCTCGAAACTGAGGAAGTATGTTTAATGCTTCAGAATTGAAGTATAGTAGAACAACAGCGATATTTTGCCCCCAAATGTAGGACTTGAATTATCAAGAAGCACTGCAGCTTTGTTATTTAATTCTCTTCAGCTGCTGTGGGAAAACAAAATAGATAACTTAAAATAAATTATTTTCAAGAGAAACTAACCTAATGGGGGAAGGAGGAGACAAATGTTTTTAGTGTAGAGATAGTTACCACACAGCACAAGTTTAAATCAAATGGCAGTGAACATTTCTATCACTAGAAAAGGCCATGCTTCCATGAAATTATTTGCAACAGTGTCTTTATTTTTAACTAGGCATCACCCAGTTTCTTAGAAAACAACTGATGCTATAAATGATTCGTGTTTGCTGCACACACGCAGAATGCCCACCCTCCTGCTCAGCTCTGCTGGGTGAAGAAGCCAACGGGCCAGGACATTTTAGTCCAAAGCACAGGAGTCAGATCACTGTGAGTGGAGAATTCAGGGCTCTGGCTCCTGTGCTGTTAATGCTGCTGACATATGGAACTTCTATTGGAACCCTCTCTAGGAGATGGAGATTTAATCTAAAAAATGAGGGGCTGGGGTCATGTAGAAAGTCTCTTCCTACTTGTGTTTCATTCCCGCGCTCTAGGGTCATGAGCGTGTGAGTGCCTGATGTGACTTTCTACCAGGCTCTCAGCACAGCCGGTTCCATGGGGACTCCACTAGTGAGTGAGACGGTGTTGGAGGGGGTGGGCAATGAGCCACTGGCTTGGCTGTCTTTCTGGGGGTGGCTGTTTCGGAGAATGGCAGTAATGACATCTCCAGCAAAGTTGCCTTTCCCCTAGAGAATGCAGCTGTCAGAACCACAGGAGAAGCCGACATTGAGGCAAGAGAACAAAGTCTTGGGGCCATTTGAGCAGATGTTCAACTTGACCTTCCAACTCGCACCATTTAAGAGGTGGCACGTCTGCTCAGCTGAGCGGCACTTACATACACAGTAACCTACAAGAACACTGTCTGTGACCCCAGTGGTCCGTGTTAGGGTGAGGTGTCCTCGTCCCAGGCGTCCCCGGCTGCCCTGCTGTGATTACCGATGCAGGTGGGCTGTATGCCGCTCCACGTGCCGTCAGCTTGGCAGGTTCTTCTGGAAGATCCCACCAGTATGAAGGGAGGTTTGCACTGGAAGGAGACTTCAGATCTGTAGGTGAAACTTTGGCCACTGAGATGGCCGTCCGCAGGGGTGCCGGGGTCTCCACAGAACACGGCTAAAGGGAACCACAGAGAAGTCAGCAGCTCAGGCCCAGGGCCAGGTGAGCCTAACGGCCTCGCTGACCTAATTCTGGTCAGTGTCCAGGCAGAACTCTTAAACTAAGAAGTGGCAGAAAGGACAGACTCTGCCCTTGGGCAGTGCCGTCTCAAATTGGACATTTTACACACTGTAACATGGCCATAAGTGACACTGGCTCTTTCCCTCAAATTGTAGCCCGAGGCCACTCACGTTGGTGCCGCTGCCAGCGGGACCCGAGGAACACGCTGCAGGGAGGACTTACGCAGGCACTGGGGCACGTCCCCCTTCCACAGCCCCGGCCCCTCGCAGGACAGGATGGCGGGCTGAGAGAGCTGGTAGCCGTCCACACAGCTGTAGCTGACGCTGGCGCCCCAGCGGAAATCTGCTCCCTCCACTCTGCCGTTGTGCACGTGAGGAGGCCGACTGCACAGGACAGCTGCCCAGAGAGCAAACGAGAGCGAATGTTCTAGAGCTTCCCCACAACCGCGATGCTCAAGTGAGCCAGCTTCCATCTCACCCGAACCACAATGGCATCTACCAGGGCTGTTCTCTTTAACAAAATAATGATTGAGGAAGACACTGAACCAACATACTAACACTTTTGCCTAATGTTTCTTCATTAACGGACACTGAGTACATGAAAGCAAACCAGTCACAACATGTCACACTGTAAAGGAAAGTGGGATGGAATGTGACCTTCTTCACACGTATAGGGCCACGGAGGGAAGTCCTCCGTCCATTCTCTCCTGTCATGGTTGCCAAGGACAAAGCAAACCAGGGCCTGGTCCCATGGCCTGAGTACAACCTCAGATTCCCATATATAGATGGTTAGAACTTGTCTTGCTATCTGTAATTTCTCTGTATTGAAATATAGTATATAATTTCCAAAAGACATAGACTCTTGGTCCATTTGCTGAATAATTTAAAAAAACAAATGCTTGAATGATTCAAGAAGATTTTGTACCACAACACTTGTGTGTTTTATATCAGTCTTAGGGCCTGGTATGTACTTTGTGTGGGGCCGGCGGGCAGGAAGCCAACTCTCAGGGATGGCGTGCCAGGCGGTGCAGCCTCACCTGCCTCCTGCTCGCGTGGGCATCACGCTAAGATGCACAGGGTGGGGCCGCTATGGAAAAGTCTTCCCTGAAGATCCAGGAGCTTCCTGGGTTTTCACACTGGAGGAGGTTGGCCAGCAACAGCTGAGGCAGCAGGAGAGGAGACGCGCCTGCAGTTTCTCACCTGTGTTTTCTTATGAGCTCATGTGACAAGACACACAGTCACACATGCACACCTGGCACTGGAAGTGGGCCCTGCTCTGGCCATTCAACCTTCTACCCATCTCTCTGTTTGTTCAATAGCTACTTCTTAGCATCCGTAGGTGAGGGCTGGGGGATTACTCTAGATGGAGGGAATGGGACGTGAAAAGGCCCAGGTGGGCACAGCGATGAGGTGGTCAGCAGAGGGGATGTGGAGGGCGACTGGGAGGGAAACGTCAGGGGACAGTGAGCGGTCTCATCTGGGAGGCCACGGGATGGGTTATTCATTATTACCGCAGTGGATATAGAGAGAGGGACAAAGGTCCACGAAAGCAGAGATAAGTCCCAGGGCCCAGGCCACTTGACTGAATTGTTGTCAACGTGCTCATGTGAGCAGCCGCTGCCCACGCAACAGCATGTTTCATCAAGTGTCTAGGTAACGCCAGCTGCGGGGCAGGTACAGTAGCCGTGACCGTGGACAGCAGGAACAGAAGGCCCTGTGGTCCTCTCTCTAGTCGGGGGTGAAGGCGAGGTTCCAGAGCGCGCTCCTCTCAGACGGGGCCTCACGGCGAGCTGGGGTGTCGTCAGCCCTCAAACAGGCTGTGTCGACATGAGACCCACTGGACATGGCACCTCGCCCAGCAAGGCCTCCCGGGTCCCAGCTGGCGACTCTCACAGCACCTCCCCTGTTCCCGGCCTTATGGTTACGGCAGCACATTTCCATGTTCACTCACCGACACAACCAAGCCCCACCTGTCCCCAGCCCCTGCTGCCCCAGTCTGGGCCTGCACAGAAAGCCTGCATGGGCCATCTTGGGAGCTGGTGCACCCCGTCTTGTGCAGTGTTCACCCAGCCCCGCTCCCTTGTCACCCTGCCCTGCTCTAGCCACTCAGCTGGCCTCAGCCCGCTCTGCTCTTCCTGGAAAGTCCAATAGCACAGCCAGACGCCTTTTCACTCCGTGTCCATCAGCATCCGAATCCCACGAAACATCACGGCGCCACGAGCATTCCCTGCTGTTCTCTGCTGACCAGCTTCTCCCTCTGACCTAACTGTAACTTCCTGCAATCACGCACATCACACACACCACTAGCCCTGGTGCAGCCGGGGTTGACATGTTCACCAAGACGGAGCAGAGCACCGGGATCCCAGCACAGCCTTACAGGACTGTCCTTTGAAGCCTGCGCTCTCCAGCTCCTGATCTGACCCCAAACCATTTACGAAGGCTCCCTGTTAACCCGTTTTCGCATCTGGAAAACTGAGATAAAGGGAGTAAGAAAATGAAGTGACTCAGCGTTTACGAGAATCCCTAGCACACAGCACCACACAAATGCTTGCAAAGTGAAACAGAACGCAATTCAATAGACTTGTGTGTGTATGGAAGAACCCCAGACGAGGGGCCACCCACCTTTGCAGATGGGCTTGCTGTGGTTCCACGTGCTGTCCTTGGTACAGCGGATAGTGGGGGACGTGGCAGGGTCCATGACATAGCCAGGGTCACACTGATAGCTCACAGTCTGATTGAAGGTGAAGTCGGTCCCAAACTGGATGCCGTTGGCCAGTGTGCCTGGATCGCCACAGCTTATCACTAATGAGCGGGAAACAAAACATGCGAGAAGTGCAAAATTGTCATGAAATGAATTAGTCATGGCGTCTGTTCAACTTACTCCCCTCAATTCCAAGTGACTAATCCCTGAATTATTACAGCGGTATGGTTCCCAGAGAGTTTTCCTGCCCAGCTGTCAGGATGCTGTGTGTGTGGAATTGCTTATTTCTATCCTGTTGGCAGGTGCCTGTGTGGGCGCTGCTGCCGTACTCCTCTAGTCCCTAAGGCCTGGTGTGTCACCACAGCACAAAGTTCAGGACAGAGACACAGGCTGCAGTCAGAGACCAAAACACCTTTCCTACCTCCTTGCAGACTAAGTGGTCTACAGAGAGGACAAACTCTGACTTTTGTTGGCCTCGGTTTTACAATGTCTGGCCCAACTGGCCATTTATAGTATTTTCAGCTGTATAAATAAGACAGTGCAGAAAAATCTAAAAGTACCTAATAAACCGAGCCAGAACATCAAACATATGCCTGTCTTTTTTTTCTCTAGGTGTTAACAAATCTAGGTATTAACATGTAAGGAATGACTTTCTGTATCTCAGCCCCGTCGCTGTCCTGGGGACGCCCTGAACTGACACGGTGGTGAGTGACTGACCTGTGCAGTCAGGGGCTGTACCCGTCCAGGTGCCGTTGGCTGTGCAGTGCCGAGTTGTCAGCCCCGACGTCCTGTAGCCTTCCCAGCAGGCGTAGATGACCGAGCTGGAGAACAAAATGCCATCGCTACTGACGATCATGCCATTGGTGGGTGTGCCTGGATTTCCACAGGACACGGCTGTGAGGGACCCAAAACAATAACACACAGGGAATGAGCCATTACTAAAACTGTAAATACAAGAGAGCAAAGGTCATCGATGCCATTGAGGACATATTTATTTAAAAAGTACACGGGATACATCACTGTGCTTGATGTTTACTATACATATTGAAGTAATGACTCACACCATTATTTTACTGATGAGTTATACATGTGAAGATTGTATATTCGTATAATTCTTTGTAAAAGCCATCGCTTTCCAACAAATTAAAAGAGGGCTTAAAGCGCTGGAAATGCAGAGTCCTACTACTGTGAGATTTAACAGGTTTTTAATACAAAAATACAGTTAGGATTTTTAAACACTCTATATGATATTAGCAACTGAGAATTGTCACCTGTCCTGCAACAGCTGAATTTTACATCCTCAGGATAATTCATTTTAGAAAAGAAAGGATGTCTGAGGAATCGGAATGACCACACGTACACTGTCCTATGAAAGGTCTCCTCAGGGCGCCCAAACCTAAGGACGGCGGTGCTAACTGGCTTTGGCCTGGCTGCACATGTCGCTTCTCTCAAGATGGTTGCAATGTCACATGTAGGCACTGAGATGTCAGCTAACGACGGACAGTGCAACGGTCTGCACTCATGTGTCTGTCTCATGTGCTCCTTATGCATCAGACAGCTCAGCGGCTGCTGGTCTGTCCAGGTGGTGATTTTATCTGTAACAGGTCTTTTTGTTGTTGTTGTTGCCTTTTTTGGTCGAGGCTATTTACCACAAAGGCTATTATTTTTCCTCCTTAGGCCTCTGACAAGAATGTACAATAGTCAGCATAAAACGAATGAGACCCTGAGCTGCATTGTAGTAAGAAGATGTATCATGAGACCATGACTGAGAATGACCAAAATATCTGAAAGTACTCTAGCCTGCTTAGTTGCTCCACTTTCAAATCTAGCCTCGAGAACAAAGATACTTAGTTCTTAAAATACAGACGAAAACAGACCACAAAATGTACATGGCATATAAAAGGCACTCTAATGGAATTTAGAGAATTTCCTATGAGATTATCTTGAAAACTATACTTAATCCCAGGTTGGACTAGATCTCGTTTGACAAACAGCACACATTCTGATGCTTCCACAGCTATGCCCATGACAGACATAACTAATCAATCATAACCCTCTTCCCTGATGAATCTGGGTTTGAACTTAGTCTTTTCTAAAATAGAACTTTCAGCAGTTTCTTCACTGGCATTTGAGATGAGACATGTTTATTAATACTGAAGCAGATGATATCTAACATTCTCTAAAGCTCAAAAGTTTTACGGTGGCTGAGATATATATTAAATTTTCATATCACAGAAAAACAAGATATTGGGCTATTCAAGACAATTACTCATTCATTCAAATAAAACACTGATTCATCATTTATATAACAGGTATTGCGTAGATGTACTAATGGAAAGCCTGAAATAGAAAAAAAAATACTGACCCAATTTATAATTTAGCAAACCAACAGAGACACCTATGGTCCCGATGTTACTACATTTTATTCTAATCACATCTGCTATTAGAAACTATGTAGCAATTTTCCAAAGTCACCTGTGAAGCACAAATGCTAAAATGAAACAAGTTATTGGTGAAACATACTGAAGTTTATAGTCAACCATATAATCAGTGAAAGGACACCCATCACGGTACCACCACTCTAATGATCAGAAAGTCCCCTCAGTGCTGTGTTCTGTAAGGTCAAATTCATGGTATGAGCACTTTCACTGTTGGTTATGTCTATGAAAATAAAGATTAGAAGACAGCATCAACATCTGTTTTATACTCATGCCACAGCCTCAGAAGATATAAGAGGGCTGACACTAAAGCAAAACCAGACATCACATTTAGAGTCACTAGAAGGGAATCAACATTTTTTAAACTTGCAAGTTATTCTTTTTAAATACATCTTTTCTTTTTAAGTACATCTGGTTAATGTGACTCCTTTTGGGGAAAAATCATTGTTTTACTTGATTCATAATAAAATAGCTTTCTGCTTATTTGGAACACACTTTATTGTTTACAGTGCTGTTCACTCAGCTTGCTGTATTGGAAAGACTGCTGTTAAATGCAGTTAAGTAGTTTTGGGTCTGACTCTGCTCACACAACTAAGTAAGTGAGCCCTCAGGGCGCGCCCTCCGTGTGTGGAACTCTTACTGAACGACGGGCGTAATGAAGAGAATTGCTCCCAGCTGTGGTGAGATGAAACGTACTCTGTGCAAAACGCCCAGTAAGCAATCTGGCCTCTTAGCAACAGCAAAGACAAACAGACATGGTGGCTGATGTGCTGTTAGTTTCATTATCATCCTCACCGTCACATGTCCATTACCTGGATAGGGGAGTCATCATCATCGTCATGTCGTGGGGAAGAGGGTTAAGAGCTGCCTAATGGAACTGGAAGCAACGATGTAGCTACACCTAAGCAACTTCATAAGATACACTCATCTGAGAAGTGAAGGTGATGAGCCTGTGATTAAAAGACTAGGCAGCTAACAAAAGAAAACGAGATTTACAAGTAATGGAAATAGAAATACATGTCCTTTGAAGTTTAAGAATTTTAAAAAGATTTTTCTTTTGTGATTCATGAACAACTCTTTCTTTTTACAATTTACTGAAATGTCCCATCAGGATCTAATGTTTTTTAAAAGATTCAGAGAAGGTAATTTCATCAGGTGGGAGATGATCTTGGTTGGGGTATTGAATATATGGTCATGGCAACCTTTTGTGGAAATGACAAAAGTCACTGGTAACCCCCTTTTTCTATAGAGAATTATATGTACCCTCAAAGATTTGTATCTATGATATCAAGTGAGGGAGAAATAGAAAGCTACAGATTGTCCAGAAAGTTTCAAGTGTGTGTGTGTGTGTGTGTGTGTGTGTGTTTAGTCACGTATTGCCATCCATCATTTGTTGTTTTATAGAGTGTAATACACACTATTTTTCGGCTTACTCAACTTCCCATGATTTCTGTTCAATTAATTTTTGGAAACAGTCAGTTTTGGGGGGCCTGGCATGTTTGAAAAATATTTTCTGATTTGAAATGTTTTAGTCACTGATGTTCTTTCTGAATACAGCTTTATTGTACACTATCCAACAACGTTTTGCTTATTCTGAGCTGGGCACAGTATGCAGTGAAATCCAATTAAGCACTCCTAATCAAATCCATGAATTCACTTATGCCTTGC
This sequence comes from Rhinolophus sinicus, assembly GCF_036562045.2. Classification (NCBI taxonomy): domain Eukaryota; kingdom Metazoa; phylum Chordata; class Mammalia; order Chiroptera; family Rhinolophidae; genus Rhinolophus; species Rhinolophus sinicus. The sequence continues at coordinate 1,594,536 of NC_133754.1, forward strand.
TGAAATAGAACTCAGTGTTATGTCACAGCTCCAACATGAGATTTCTGTGGAACAACCTCACTCGCACTCAACTGTTTTAATTTTTTCACCTTTTAAATTTGTAAAACCAAAGTTTTTGACGTAAGCCCAGTATAGATCATGTAGTCCTAGTGAATGGCTGTCCTTAACAGAGTCTGAATGCATCTAAGGCGGCTTGTGCAGCTCTTGGGACCTGTGTTTCCCCACTACATTTTGTTAACTTTTCACTAATCATTTTTCTAATACTCGTCTGCCTCACGCTCACTCTCCTTTTTCCTCTAGAACTCCAGTTACAAGCATGTTAAACTGCTTGATATTATCCTATATTTGACATATATTTGACTCTTTTATTATTTTCATTTCTCTGTTGAGATTCCCTGTTTATGACTCTAACTTACTTTAAGTCATTTTAATAGCTTCTTTCAGTCCTTGTGTGTTATTTATAATATTTAGGTCATCTCAAGGTCAATTTTTATTATTTGGTATTTTGTGTGTTTGCTTGTTTGTTCTGAATTGTGCCTATTTAGTGATATTTTATCATATGCTGGAGATTGTGGAGGAAGTGTTTTATGGATTATGTGATTTCTTTAAAAGTGCGGGGTTTTGTTCTGGTGGGCTTTTAAATTAGTTGGAGATCTTCTGGGTCTCGTCATCAGTTTCATTCTTTGTTAGAGGAGATCTATTTAGTTTTAGTCCTAACAGTTTTGCTCTCAGTTCTCGCATGTTTTCCGTATTTAGGGAGTGGTACTTGTTCAGAACGATGGGCTTCTGGGGCTCCATGAAACGCCCCATGTGCACAGTGGGAGCTGTGACTGGCCAGCTCTCCTGTGTTTCTCAGCGTAGTACGATTTCTAACATCAGAGTCTACCACCAACTGCAGCAGAAGATCTTTACGTCACTGAGTCACATCACTGAGACTCTGCCTAGCCTTCAGCTGAGGTACCCAGACTTCCAGGCTCTTCCATATGCAGCCCCTCCTTCTCGCTTTCTCTATGCTGCGAATTCCGTTTCAGTATCCCAGAGCACGGTGCACTTCATCACCTCACCAAACCACTGTGCCACCTGGGTTCTGTTTCCCTGCTTCACAGTATGAAAAATATACACAATTCTGGGGTGGGGGTAGGGGGCCGGGTATGGAGCTCACCTCATTAAGTTGCTTCTCCTAAGAAGCAAAGTCACATACTATCCGTTGTTTAATAACCAAGATAATTGCCTCCTATATTTTGTAAAGTTTCATAGTTGTTTTCAGTAAGAAGGCTAACCTAGTACCATTTAATATGTCATGAAGTGGAGTCCTATTCAATTTTTATGATGTTCAAATATATTCTGAACTAACAATTCGCAGGTGTAGTCTAGAGGGAAGAAGTAAGGCTGGACGCAGTGGTAGATTGTAAAAGCCACATACAACACTTGAGTCACGACATTGTAGACTGAGAGCATTCTGGTCTCGGGGAGAAAGAGATGGTATTGTGCACATTTTAGTATTTAAATCTGTGCAAGAGGGGAGGGAAGTGAGAAAACTGTGTCTGAATAAAATGAAAACTATACTAACTTACAGTCAATGAAAAATCATAATCCTGAAATTCACAGCTGCAGGTGACATTTTCCCACAAGTATTTGGTCACATTTAATTTAAGTCAACTTCTATGGACCTCACGTTAAGTTTATACTAACCTGATTGTCAAGAGGCAATTGGAAGTAAAATCTTTTCTTGGGTTATCATATATATATATATATATATATATATATATATATGTATATGTATATGTATATGTATATATATATACATCTATATTTATACCTATAAAAATAGATATATAGATACCTACAAGATTATATTTGACTCTGAATGAGAATATATATACACACATATATAGAATTTTCTTACTTATACATATACAATTTTATATTATGTAAATTATATATAATATAGTTAGGTTGTATACAATATAGTTAGATTAGATACATACATTATTTTCTATTTTTATCCATATAACATGTATAATGAAATAAGAGGTACAAGGAGAGATGGCATAATAGAGTAGAAAAGTGAAGATTAAGAAAACTTGATTTATATTTCTGGCATTGATTTTTGTATGAGCTTATTCCAGTTGATCAAATTATATAAAAATGTTTCATGCATATAAAAATAGATATTTAATTAATGTATATAACCATCGTAGTCTCAAAAAATTAAGCAAGAGAAGGCTGCATGCACACGGTTTCTATCATTTAGAGTCTTATCTGTCTGAATTGTAAACTAGTGATTTTATGGACTGGGAACAAACTCATGCCGTCTCAGCTCACTTTGCAAAGGCGGCATGGCCAGCACGTGACCCGGCCTCTATAAGGCATCCATGGCGCTTTCACGCTTATCACTGGGGTATCCCACCATTTCCTACTATGCCTCTCCCGTATTAAATCAGAGGACTTTCACTCCACAATATTACACACAAAATCACCCTGGATTCTTCTGTGACGCCTTGCTCTGGACAAGGCACCGGTGGATTGGAATGCCAGGTGGGCTGAAAGCTAATTCAGCTGCAGAAACTTTGTCCGTGACTCGCACACTCTTTAGCTCAGTGATTCACCAAGACAACCACAGAACGGTGCAAAGTCACGTGCGGTCGTCACCAGGACAAGCAGAAACCCCCGAGGTTGGGAGCTTCCGGAGGTCAGAACGGCTGTCACGGGGTCGACAGTCAGGCACCTCCATGTAGCCAGTTACGCCTTTTCATGATTCTCTTAGATGGTTCCTTTTTTTTTTTTTTTTTTTTTTTGGCGAGGGGTGGGGGATAGCTCCCTTGTACAAATAGTCCAAATCTCTAGGATTTCTGTGGGCTATTACCGGTCATTTTAGAATGAATTACATAGTTCCAACTTTCAAGGCTGCCTTTCAGGCTGGGACCGACTCACCCTCACACACAGGCTGCACACCTGACCAGGACCCGTTGAGCAGACACGTCCGCTCAGGAGAGCCCCTGAGCTGGTAGCCCATTTCACAGGAGAAGCGCAGAAGGCTCTTTGCTTTGAATTCCTGTCCAAGCCGTGAGCCATGTGCTGGGGTCCCTGGGTCACCGCAAAATCCAGGATGATTTCCTATTGAACATAAACACACGGCATTGTGGTCATACCTGTTTGCAGCAGAGCTGTGAAGTGCTCACTGGAAGCGTCGTGGGGATAGTTAAAGGGAGACAGGGGCCAAGTGCATTGGGGACACACAAAAAAAGTCCAATGAGAGATTTGATTCCTCTCAATTATGTCCAGAGTTGCCGATTCACTCAGCTTGGCTGATTGAAGAAACAGTCAGGGAAGAATTGCGACGACCAAGTTTTTCAAGGGAGATCAATGTAATGACTTATGACAGAGACAGGAGAAACGTGGGAGAATTGAGAGGAAGTACAGACAAGGAATAAAGAGCAAACAGGGACACACTGAGCCAAAGCCTGGGTGACAGAAAGTCCTGGGCTCCTGCAGGAGGCAGTGGGAAGTGGCAGGCAGTTAATGGTGATGATGATGGCATATAAGAGCCTATTTGGCTGGGAAGTAATAACAGTGATTTCAAAATAACTGTACTACTACACAGCATTTCTGATGATGAGGGCATCATGCCGAGCTCACCTGCACAGTGGGGCAGGGCCCCGCTCCAGTGGCTGTCCTCTTGGCAGACCCTGGTGCTGTTGCCTACGAGCCTGTGGGTCCCTTTGCAGGAGTAGTGGGCCGTGGCCCCGTAGGTAAACAGCTCCCCAGTGAGGACGGCGTTGGCAGGGACCCCTGGGTGCCCACAGGATATCGCTTAAGAAAAAAGTAAAACCGATGAGTACATTATCCCTGTGAAACTGCTCTGCATGTGTAAGTCTCCCCCAGAGAAGCCCAACAGATGCCACCTATTCATAAAAAAACACCTGCCTATCCCAGCACATCCCTGTAGTTCCCTAGACACATGAAATACCAGTTTCCTGCTGATGCCTCCTCCACCTGAATATTTATATATGAAGACAAGGAGAGGCTAGTCAACGAAGACTTCTCTTTCAATTTTAAATTAAGGTAGCTTTGGGTAAGGGGCACATTTTTTATTTAGGCTTTCAAAGAGAAAGTCAGTCTGGGTCAAGCTTTTGCGTCTGCCCTTAACTGTCTCCCAAATAAGCAGTATTATTCAAAGAGCCATCAAAACTGTTTGCACTATTTCTTCAGTTAATGTGACAATCCTAGATTTTGGGGGAAAACAAAACTAAACAAAATTATTTCTTACTCTTCTAGTTCCCGTATCCAGGAAGACAATTCTAACAATTTTTCTTTGAACAGCTGGCAGTCTAAAGTGTTTAAGTAACTGCTACTACAAGTGATAATAAATGACCAACTGATTTGCTCCTCAAGTTGTTCTGTAAAATAATCCCAGTTTTCCTGTTCATTTTCTTACCATTATACCACATCAGGCCCATAATTCATTTATAAACGATCCCTCCAAAGACATATTCTGAAATACAGAATAATATAAGATAAGGAAGATTTCTTCTCCCTTTCTACAAAGATCCCAATTAGGGTTGACAAAGGGCAAAGTTTATGCTACATGCAAACAGCTAACTGGGCTCAAGTTACCAACCAGTCACTCAAAGTTCCCTCGCTCCCCAATCTAGAGTAATAGCATTTTGTCTCTGGCGGCTCCAATGTGGTATCAACCAGAAACCTGGCTTGCAAAGACTGCAAGGCGTCCCCCAAACCATGTTAGCCCTTATAGTGATGCTGTCTTCGTTCATTGGCCATCGAGACAGCCATTCACTGGAGAACATGATCTGATCCAGAATAGAGCCCTACAAGGAAGCCAATTCGAGCCGACTCAGTGAAATGGTGAGTAAATGACCGGTTCCAGGTAAAACAAAGGAGAGAAAAAAATCAGTGAAACAATGTAACAGCAAAACCAGAGATGAGGCTTAGCTGCCACAGGGCCTGCTCCTCTGGGGACGTGTATCCCCACATCCGTGAGAACTGCAATTGCTAATGACAACACATGGTGGGAACCAGCCTCCTAGGAAAACGAGAGTCAGTGAAAGCCTAGTTCCTGGAGGTCTGGCGCACACTGGCATCGTTACAAAAGCTAATGCAAATCTAGCACTGGCCAGGGAAGCCTGCAAAGAGATGTCTGGGGAGAAAAAGAAAAACAAATAAATAAACTATTATCTTTGAAAAAATCCCATGTGTGAAGGCAGAGAAAACCTGAAAGCAGATAAAATGTGAGAGAGATCATAGTACATTTACAGATGCATTTTTTTTTTTTTTTTTTTTTTGTCATATGAGGCTGTGCATTTGTTTTTGAAAACTGTTGCTCTTTTCTCCATGGAAATCGACTGTGTCGTTACATTTAGAATTAGAGGTGAGTTTCCATGCAGACTGGAAGGGGTTAAAGGACACTGACAGTCAGGAAAAAAGTCTCTGGAACCAACCCATCCTGCAAATGAAGGGAAATGCTGTCATTTCAAGTGGTGAAAAGGACTAGCACTTTTTTTCTTTCAGCAAATGCAATTCACAATGCAATCGTCATTTCCCACTCTCCTCATGCACACAGAACTAATACTAAGAAGACGGGATTTTTATTTTAAGGATTGTATTGTTTCTGACTGATTTTTAAAAGGTCAAGGAAAGTAACCCCTTTTGCTAAGTTTCAGACTGTTTTAACAGGATGATTGTCTTTGAGCTCGAGGACAATATATGTTTCCAGTGAAGGAAAATAAGACTAGAGCTCTTTGGGGAAAATAAAAGTGTTCTGGTTAATCTCCATGGTCTAAAATGATAATGTTTTAGGGGGGCCCTAGTGGGGACACATGATTTTGTCCCCTAGAAAAGCACCTCCACTCTTCAGGGCAATATGCCTTCTCCTGATTTGAACTTACGGGGCAGGAGGAAGTTACTATCAAGGTCCCATCTTTTTTATTGTATTCGCTATTGACGAACCAGCAGGGCTCATGAGACTCAAATTAGGTCCCTCAAAGTATTCCACCCTTCTGGCCACAGACAAGAGGTGCACAGGTGGGTACCCCACACCAGGGCTTTGGCCAATATTCCTGTCCCTGGGGCGAGGCAGAGAGAAGCTGCCAGGTGCGTGGTGCTGAGCCTCCATGTGTGACCTGGGCAGACGGAGCCCATCTCTGGGCTGCAGCAGAAGACAAGCAGTGATCAGTAGAGACCATGACAGAAGGCGTCCCAGGTGTCCCATAAGCTGGGGCCCTTTGTCTCTGGGGCCAGGTGCGTGAGCATGCCAGGGCTCCCACCGATGTCCCCCTTAAAGCGTTTGTTCTACTTTGTGATTTCTGGCCAATGTAGAAAGATGTCATGATAACTAATGCCTTCTGTGATTGTGGGTGTTGGGGGCAGACCTGTTTCAATACTTGGAAAAACCCACACTGTTCTGTGGGTGTTCTTGCAGGGCTCTGTGTCCCAAGCATCCACAGTACCCGTCACTTACCAAGACACTGGGGCAAAGAGCGGTCCCACAGGCCGCTGGCCGTGCAGGTGAGGGCGGAGGAGCCCAGCAGGTAGAAGCCCTTCTTGCAGTGATACATGACGCTCCTCCCGTAGGCAAAGCTCTCGGGGAAGCTCTGCTGCCCGTGACGCACGGCGTTGTCCACGAAGCCTGGATCCGAGCAGTTGACCACTGGGAACGAGAGCAAGGACACAGAATTTAGGCAGAGCCGCACACTTGTGAACAAGACACATGGCAAGAGAAGGGAGGCCTCCTCGTCTTAGGAAGTTTGTAACACGGCAACATCACAGCCAAGGCTGACAAATTCCACTCCCTTGACGGACGAAATCTCCTTACTGCTTCCGGCCATGATGCTTCAAAAAATATCAAGGGATACATCAGCCGCTGTAGCAGGTTTAAACAACGTGAGGCTAATCTCCTTTAACTATTTCCTAGTAATAGGCTGCTTCGATGCAAAGTCTAAAATTAGTTTTCTGGGTGCAGTTTTTGTTACGGAAACATAAAGCTAGAACCTGTTGAAGTCAGCGTTGTTTACATGTTTTGACTCAAGTGTGACATTTTAGGACAGCCTGAAACACAGGAATCGATGCCCCTTACTGGCCGCCATTAATGCTTCCACTTGTGTGCTTGTCATGTCTGCTATATATCTAGTGCAATGAAACCCAGCAATTCTTCCATCCACACCTCATAAAAATGTAAATCGAGCCGCTTCTGATGTAAGGACCCCCTCCCCTCCTTCTGAAGGAGCCACAGTACAGGGAGCAGAGGGGGCAGAGGGGGCAGACTCAGGAGCCGGAGCGCTCCTGGCATGGAGGGTGCGGGGGGGTCATTAGCAGCTGGGTGCTGTGCAGGTGCAAAGGAAAATAAGCAGCTCTTGATTGTCTGCTGCTTTCACTCCCCCACCCACCCATCAGTGAGGCAGCTGCTGGCAAGCTGCACCTTCCAGATATTTCTGGGCCAGAAAGCAAGCGGCTGTGCCCCTAAGTGTCTGGCAGGCAGTCCCTGGGTGGCTGGGTCCTGGCAGAGGAAGGTGTGGGCAGAAGAGAGGGTTTTAAAGACCCATTTGAGTGCCTTGGAACAATATTCTATGCTTTTTGAAACAATCCCGAGTTTAGAGAAGAAAGATTCAAATTATTTTGGTAAAAACAAACAAACAAACAACAAAAAAAACATTTATGAAGCACAGGCAGATATTTTTAAGGCTCCATAGCTCTTTGCATCCACAGTAAGACTGCAGCCAAACCCACTGAAATGACAGGAAATACTGCACAGAGAAAGTCTAATAAACTTGAAGGATTAATTATTCATATGACCCGGAGAACATGCATGGGTCCCTCCAGCCCTGGGAGCTGCAGGTCAGACCAGGACGCAGCAGTAGGTTCCTGGTGTGTTACCTGTATGAGCAGCAATGCCAGAGACTGTTGTGTTCACGTGGGGCTTATGCTCCTGCCGGGACAAAGGCCTCTCCTGGTCGTGAGAGCAGAAGCGCCCACTAGGGATGTGAGAGGCAGGCCTGGGGCCGTTATTGAGCACAGGGCTGGAAGCCCAGAAGATCGGAAGTAAAAGAGAAAGGCGTCGTTGGCAGAGAAGCCCTTACTGTTGGTGTAATGACACCCTTCCCTTCACAGGCCCAGAAATGGAATGATCTCTGAGCTTCCACAGCCGGAGGGGGAGGAGCTCAAATCCAGGAGTGTCGTACCCAAATGCTCTGAAACGGGGGACCACCGCTTCCCTTGATGGCCCCTCTCATCCCCGGGTGAGGACAGGATATAGAGACACAGATGTAGCTGTCAGTTTGGAAATAAAAGGAAACAGAGCCATAAAGAGGAATTGAAAACATCAGCAGAAGGACGTAGAAGATGATCTGGAGATTCAAATCCACTCGCACCCTTAGGACAGCACTTGTCAGCCATCCCTTCCCGTTCACCACATGTGGTTGAAAGAGCATCTTTTAAAATGACGTGCAGAATTAAAAGTTCTGCTCTGTAAGAGCATCGTCGAGACAATGAAAACACAAGCCACAGACAGGGAGAAAATGAAGGACACATCTGATAAGGGCTTGTACCCCAAGTCTACACAGAGCTCTCAATACTCAACAACAAGGAAACAAGCAACCCATCTAAAAATGAGCCAAAGACCTTAAGAGACATCTCAGCAAAGAAGATACAGATAAGCACATGAGAAGATGGTTCCCATCACCCGTCATCAGGGAAATGCCAATTAAAATGACCAGGAGGTACCGCGGTCCTGTGATGGGAGAGGCCTCGGCCCCGAGCACTGACAGCTGCGAGGACGCGGAGCCACAGGACCTCACCCATGGTGCGGGGACATACAGGGTGCAGCCGCTGTGGAGGGCGGGTGGCGGGGGTCCTGCTCCACCACAGTACCCATCACGCTCCCTGACATAGGGAACCCCCGCTTTTGAAAGTCCGCGATCCAGCACTTGGCTTTTACAAAGGACCTACCTTAGTGCCTGTTCCAGCTAACCAAGAGGAAGCAAGAGGATTTTTCACTTTTATGAAATAAAGGTGAAAAGCTAAAACAGGGTTCAGCCGTTACAAAGGCAGTGGTGCCCCAGCAGTAAGAGGCGCCCCACAGGCTCCTTCCTGGAACCCCACTCAGCTTCGGGCATCCAGCCCCCAGAGCTCTGAGCGGCGTTGGGCACCTGCGCTTCGTCTCGACTTACTCAATGCGTCCCTCAGCAAGGTGCGCGTCCTGAGGTCACTGCTTCTTCCCTGCCCGCCATTCCCGCTCATGCGACTCTGCATAGGAACACCCTCCGTTCAGGTAGTGGGGGCCTCCATTCACCCAAAGGAGGTGAAAATGACGTCCACATAGAAACCTGCTCACACATTACGGCAGCTTTAGCCATAACAGCTGGAACTTGGAAGAACCGAGACGCCCTTCAGCAGGAGATGGATAAACAGTGGTCCGTCCAGACAGTGGAGTATTGTTCAGCTAGAAGAAAATGAGCACTCAAGGTATGAAGACACATGGAGGGACCTGAAATGCTTATTAATAAGTGAAAGAAGCCAGTCTGCACAGGCTGCACACTGTGTGATTCCAACTCTCTGACGTTCTGGAAAAGGCACAACTATGGGGACAGTTAAAGGGCCAGTGGTTGCTGGGGTTGGGTCGGGGGGATGAACAGACAGAACACAGGGGATTTTCAGGGCAGTGAGACTCCTCTGTGTGACACTGTGATGGTGGGTACAGGTCACGTTACATTTGTCTGAACCCACAGAAGGTGCCGTGACGAATTCAGAGGAGTCTGGCTAAGGTAGAACCAGTTACACTGTTGTACAGTCTCACAGACTGTAACATATTTCTTTAAAAAACAACCAAGAATTCAAAATATTTTTAGAAGTCATTATTCAAAATTGCCATTTCTTTTGGCATAACAATTTTTGAAGGTATAAATTATAATTAATCAATTGTTAATAAAAACATACTCCTTTTTAAAAAAAGCAAAGATGTGATACAGGTACAAGCCATTAGAATATGAGAATACTTGGAAAATGGAGGGTGTTCAGGAAAAGAGTGTGTGTTTATCCAGATAAGCCGTGTTCTCCCCTGTGCTATATTTCCCATCTGAGGTTTCAGTAGTAACAAAAAGTCACAGAGAGAGAAGGGCACTGGTCTTCTGATTGAGTCCTGCCTACTACAAAGAGGCAGTAGGTACACATGCCACAGGACATGCCATTTTAGCAGAAACTGACGCAGATGAAAACCTGAGGCGATTTCTATTCTTGTCAAGTGCAAAAGCTGGAAAAATGAGTTTTCATACTTCGTTCGTAAGTGAGCTTCAGAAACATCAGTGTCCAAGCACCAACAGTGCTTACTTTACACTTAAACACCAATCAGTTCACGCATCTCAATGAATGTAACTAATCCTGACATTACACAGAAGAAACAACCAGTTTGTCCACATTTTAGTATTACGTGTGTAGCCATCACTTCAACAGTTATCTTAATTATGTTCATGGGATTTTAAATTACCTCTTTTTTAAAAAACAACAAGCATGCACGTAGACTGGCTTTCACATACACACGCATGCACACACATCTAAGGAGCTTAGGGATTTAGTCCACGCATGTGGGTCATGAGCTGGAACTGATGACCCGGGAAGTGAGTGGTGACGGGCTTGTCCAATATCATGCTGTGAAGACCCCACTCTAGTCGTCCCGAGTCCCAGAGCAGAGTCCTTTGCTCACAGACAAGTTCACGTACTTCTGTGAACTTCATGTGGGAACAAGCCAGGCCGCCTGCAGTCAGGGCACAGCTCTCCAAAGCCTGGAGTAACCAAAGGGCAGGTGGACCACGTCCTCCCTCCAGGGCAGACTAGGATTAGATGTACCTCCTTTCACGCATTAATGACCAAATGTCAACCTCAGCAGCAGGGCACTTGCTGACACTCAGCACACGTCACTTTTAGATTTCTGCTTAAAAAGTGGGAGTTTCCCTTCCAGAGGGACCCACTACGGAAAGGGAACTGAGGCAGATGAAGTGACGGGCCCAGGTCTCAGGGTCTCCCGAACGCCTATGACACATGCATTTTTAGGGGGTCTGCTTCTATTTCTTTCTTTCTTTTTTTTTTTTTACAAGAAGGACATATCTTTTAACATTAAAAGCACGTGTGAAACTGAATTCTCATTAAACTGAATGGAGCATTTACAAGTGTCTTTGGACTACACAGATCATATCCTGTGTTTTAAATACAAAGAGGAAATGTTGGTTTTGTTTTTAGTGCTGTGACGACAAGCACCCCTGGAGTTTTCTTGTGTGGACCGAGTGAATGTATGTAGCTGGGAAGGACCCCGCCCCAGCCACGGTCGTCCAACCCCAATGCTGGCCTGAGCCACTGCATCTCATTGAGGAAGGCAGACAAACTAAGATACTGTCAGCTGTGCTGGGAAAGCAAGAAAACAATATCTGCAGAACAGCCTAAAAAATGGCATAAACCATTGATCTGACGTTTATAATTAACATCCATAAATCATAATTTTGCATCATTCTGCTACATCGAAAACCAATACCAAGTGTAACGTAGCACCTCACAGTTTTTCTGACCGACACTGAGATGTGCTGAAGGGAAGCGAGGACTGAGAAGCACTGTTTTCAGAGCAGGGGTTAAGTTCCTCCCCCCACAGAGCTTTCCTGCTGCAGCTGTGGCTTCAGTGCTGAGGCCCCCACAGCCCCCGGTGGACCCTGCACGCTATACTGCGGACATTTTATAGTGAACACGAATGCTCTGTGACAAAATGTGTTTGTGAAAAATAACTTACATGTGGGAAATACAGAAATTTTTCTCATCACGGTCTATCTTTACATGAAAAGTGGGTCAGTCACATGTAAACACAGCAAGATTTTTATAGGGTCAAATGATTAAAAGTGTCAAATTTAGAATACTAGTTACAGACTAAGTTTCATTCTAATATTTTACTTTCTCATATCAGGTTAGAAATATAGGAGCAATTCTGGACAATATTTCTCTTTAATTTTTTGAAAAATTTTAGGACAATTTTAAGCATCTTGAAAGATATTCAAGGTACACACTTTATTTTATTTCAGAGTGTTGAGGTTTTTCCTGCAGGCCCCCCTAAGAGCTTAATCTCCCCCTTATTGGAGCTGTCCCCGGCAAGCTCCCCCTGAGAGCTCTGCCCCCTCCTCCCACACCTTATCAGAGATGACTCCTGCAGGCGCCATAGTTAGAGGCCTCCCTGTCAAAACAAAGTTGAGGGATCACAGCTGCTAGGGACGGATCTCCCTGGCACCCCGGCCAGATTTCCCCCCAACCCAGAGGCCTGACCCCATAAAGTAAAGCCCCTGACCCCAGTCAGTGCTCAGTCCTTTGGGAAATACCCCCCGGCCCACTAGTGTAATAAAGCTGAGTTCTCCTTGCCCTCTGGGTGCCGTTTGTGTCTCTCGGTCCACACTGATATTCTGCAACAAGAGCAAAAGAAGAGCCTTTTCAACTAATGGTGCCTGAGCAACTGAACAGCCATAGATCAATTAAAAAAAAAGAAAGAAAAGAAAAGCTTGATCTAAATCTCATACTTTATACAAAAACTGATATTAAATGGAGTACCAACTTAAAACATATAAAAAGGAGAAGTCTAACACTTTAAAAAGATGTAGGAACATATCTTGAAGACCTGGGTTTAGGCCAAGAGTTCTTGGACTTGACATCGAAACCACGAGGAAAAGATGACAAATGCACAGCTTTTGCAGCTCGAAGGACCTCATGAAGAGGATGCAAAGACAAGCTACAGACTGGTGGCACGTATCTGTCAATCACAAGTCTGACCAATGACTAGCAAAAAGAATACTCAAAGAATTCTTAAATTCAACACTAAAAACCGAACAAACAAAACCCAAGCCATCTCATTAGAACATAGGCAAAGGACATGAACGGACATGTCACCGAGAGAAGGTGCAGGTGGCACGGAAGCTCGTGGAAAGACGTCCAGCACCTTAGGCATCAGGAGAGTGACCGTCACGCACGAGGAGGCGTCCCTGCACACCTATCGGAATGGCTGAAATCAACACACAGCGGCAACGCCACACGGGGGCTGGGGTGGGAGTCAGGGAACAACTGGGAATGGGAAACATTCTGTCCGCTTCTCACACAACTAAACATGCAAATACCACATGAACCAGCAGGTACACTCTGGGGCATGTCTTCCCAGATAAATGAATACTTATGATTGCACGAACACGCACATGGGTGTTCATAGCAGCATTGTCTGAACAGCAAAAAGTAGAAGCAGCCAGAGGCCCTTCCCGGGAGAGGGGCTATAGCGCACTGTGGTACAGCCAGGCCAGGGGACACCCGTCAGCAGGAAAACGCAACCAAAAGATCGCCAAACCCGAGTACTGCTGCACAACAACTTAGGTGACTCCACAGAGACTCGCACTGGGTGGAAAAGCCTGAACCCCAAGGTTACAAAGCGCGTGACCCTATTTACTTACATAACATCCTTCAAGTGAGACGAGGGTAGAGACGGTCCCCAGATGGGGCTTCCAGGGGTGAACAGCAGGGAAGGGAGGTGGGTGTGGTCATGGGCGGGAAGGGGTCCGAGGTGCTGGCGTCCTCTGCCCACACCCATGTCACCACCCTGGCTGTGACATGTGCTCCAGTTTCCTAAGACGTCACCATCGGGGGACGTGCGTGAAGGGTACACGGGGCCTCCGTGTTATTTCTACTGCACGTCAATCTATAATTTTGTTTAATTACAAAATTATTTACCCACTGAACAGGAAGTGAGGGGAAAAACCAGACTTGATGGCATTTTATCTTGAGGAAAATACTACACAAAACGTATCGCTCATTTTCTACGTTCCGTATGAACATCTGGTCTATTGACTAAATTTAAGTGTAATCTTAGAATGTCTGAACTCAGACGTAAAGAATGCGAGGTTATGAGTTAAATGAACTCCACAGCCGGCTTATGCTGGGAAAACGCTGTTGTTAAAGGAAGGAATTGAGGGAACGGTATGCGTGACCCCCAGGCCTCTCAGACTCCGACTTCTGAGGACTGGCAGCCACTGAGGAGCGGCAGGCGCCCAGCCCGTCCTGGTGTCCCCTCAGGCCACAGCTGGGCCGATCCACTCTGCTCGCCGAGCTCAGAGCGCAGAGCCCAAGCCAGGTCGGCCGACTTCCAAAGCCCCTGTGTCCAGTCACTGACCTTCTGCTCATCAAAACGGACCCAGATATTGTCACTGGTAAACGTTCACCTGGGAAATCTGCTGAATTGTGCTCTAGCGGAGTGTTTCATAATATATTTCCTCTAATTCTCGCTGTGATGGCAACGCCTATGTGGAAGCAGTGTCAGCCCCAGCTCAGCCCGTCAGACACTTTCCCCTTAATTCTGAGCATAAGTGGGGGCGGGGAGGAAGTAACGGAGGAAGAAGAAAGTTTAAGTGGAGAACGTAACTGTCCTCCCCCCTTTTTAAAGCCACGTTTAGCTAAAATGGAAGCTGCTCCCCTTCGGCTTCTGGCACTGAGGCAGCCAGGGGACACGTGTCCCTGTGCAGCTGTAGGTCTGGCTGTGGCCCCGACTCTGCCCAGTCACCCCCAGACTGTCCCTTCTGCCCTGTGCTACCTTTGGGTGCATGAGGTGGGTTTGAGTGGGGCCTTTGTGCAGCCCCGAACGTCAGACCCTGACAGTAGTGCTTCACAGGAAGTGGGGTAGGGGTTTGACCTCGTCTTTGCGCAGAAACCACACCCTCCAGTGCACAGCTGAGCCGTCACCCTATGGTTTGGCAGCCAAGTTGCACACAAATCCTGTTAAAATAAAACCGCTCAGTTCCCATTCTGCTGTTGTCATGTGGAAACAGCCCCCTTGGGGCACAGTGGGGAGTGGGTGGCTGTCAGAGCAGGCAGTCACCTGTCTGGCTTCACCGCCACATCTCCACCACAAGTGTCACTTCACCTTCACACCAACGTCTGACTCACCTTCCGTCAGGGTGTTTTAATGGAAAGTAATTGAAGTGAAACCTTTAATATTATGAGCGCGAACGTCTGGAAATACAGAAACTACAAAACAGCACCTTCTTGGAAATCCAGAATTTAGCCCATGTGACAATTTTTAAAGAAATGAGTGAAAAACTGGAGATTTAAAAGCAATTAGAACTTCTTCAAAGCCTCCTAAGTCTAAAAGCGGAAGGGCCAAAGATGCTGAATTGATACATAGGAGTGAACGAGTGAATGGAGGAGTGAAAAGAGAAACGGAAGGTGCGCTGCCTTGAACGCAGAGAATCCTAGAGTTTTTTTTGTTGTTTTTTTTTGTTTTTGCTTGACTGTCCAATAACAGGACAAAGGGCATGGAGAGACCTGTGCATTGCTCTCAGAAACGCGTTCACAGCGCACTGGGAAGCGTTAGGAGTCCTGTACCCCGTGGTAGTGTCGCCCTGTACTCAGCAGACGGGTCTGACTTTATCAGCCCGCTCCCCGCTCAGCCAAGGGCGCACCCGGGCGCTTCTCATACCTCGACAGGTGGGCAGAGGGCTGCTCCACTGGCTGCTGCTCCTGCACTGGGCTCGGGGCGCCCCCTGCAGCACGTAGCCGGTGTTGCAGGTGAAGTTCACCACGTCGTTCAGGTTGAACTCACTGCCATTGGTGAGCCCGTGGGCCGGGTTCCCAGGGTGACCACATGTGATGGCTGTGGAGGAAGACAGGTTGGTGTCATGGTCAGGAAACAGGCAAGTCATCGCTCCCACTGGGAGTTCCTTAGTAATAAATATGCAGGTAAGTCGAATGCATGGACCAAGGGGTTTACAACTAAGCAGACATGGTACAGATCAGATTTAGAAGGGGATGTTGGGAAAAAGAACCATGCACTGAGCCCACAGGTTTTTGTTATAATTGTGGAAAATAATCTACACCTGGGAAGTGTGCTTACTGCGTCATAATAATTATTGTTTGTTACTCACGTTATGACAGAATGTCAAGTAAGTCTCAAACAAAGCAGTGAAAAACAAGAGATGCTAAAATTCTTGTATTAATTATGAGTTTTGTATATTTTCCCCTTCGTACAACAACAGCTAATTTGGTGGCACTCTCATTTGAAAATGTTATAGGGAGTTGGCTGATAATTTAAATTGTGCATGTATGAATTATCCCCAAATCAATTCAAGCATCATTAAATAAGCAAAAAAAAAAAAAAAAAAAAAAAAAAAGTGTGCAAGCTCAGTAGTGTTTTCCCTAACAATCCTTATTGTATGAGCTTTTGCAATGAAGCACACTGGCATTGTGTCATGCCCAAAATAAGAGCAACACAGAGCACCAACATATCCGTATTGGCCCTTTCAAAAGAAATACTTTACAGTCATAAAACTTGTGTTTTTCTCCTCATTTATCTTGTCACCAATTTTTTCTTCTAAGTGAAGTTTTCACCCCTGAACCTTATACATCAGCCACTACACTGTCACAGAAAATCCCTGTCACCGTGCTATAGTTACATCAACATTCCCTTTGTTTAATTCACAGGGAAATAAAGAGCACGTTAGGAAGAAAACAATTTGTTTAAAACAAATTTTGTACTAGAGGGTGCGGCATCCTCTAAGAATACTAGTCAGTACTTATTTTTGAAGTTATAAAGTTCGAGGGTGATCATTACACACAGTCTCACCTCTTTCTACTGAAGGAAGGGCTGCTCATAAAACAGGGTGCTTGATGCATCAGCTAGAGAAATACCAGCCACACAGAAGAGAGGGGTGTGGCTATTTGGGGGACTCTGCAAAGGCAGTCTGCAGAGTCAGATGGCATCTTCACCAGCCCATAATTAGCTCCTGTTTCCCTGTGATGAGTCAGGGAAATGAATGCAGCCATCATCCTCCTGGGACCCACTGGAGATGAGTTAATGAGCAAATGAAGTGTGGGCAGGAGACCAGAGGAGGCAGTGGAGGAAGCAGAATGGGAGGGGGGTGTCCCCAAGACACAGGGGGGACCCCAAGACATGTGGAAGCGTGCCCACACTGTCTTTTGCAGGAGAGCTCTCTGTTCTGTTTTACTGTGAAGATGAAACATGTCTGTGTTCTGGCTTAGAAATAGAGAACATGTGACCTAGCCAAGTGTACTCACCAACACACACTGGAGTTTGTCCAGACCACTTGTGGTCTTGCAAACATATCCGAACAGAGGTTCCCACGAGCCGGAAGCCAGGACTGCACTGATACACCACCGTGTCCCGGTAGCTGAAGCCGTCTCCACTGATGTGACCGTTCACGATTGGGTCTGGGGAGCCGCAGTGGCCAGCTAAACACATAAATAAACCCAACAAGAACATTTTGGAGAATCTGTCTTTTATAAACGTACTGGAGTCAAAATTTGTTGACCTTTATCGTCAAGTGAATAACAGCATTGGATGCATAATTTATTAGAATTTTTCCTACTTATATTATTTATTTGGTATCGTTTTTCTTTTTAACTTGTTCATTTTTCTCAAGAACGTAAGTTATCCTTCAAATATGAACTGTGGTTCCCCATTTACTCCTTTTATTATTCTTCTTGGAACTGTATGTTACTTACCTTGTTATTCTATATCCAAATAAAAGCCAAAAGAAAGGAAGAAAATTTTGGGATGGAGATGAATAGGGTTTTGTAACCTACTGAATATGGATAGTAAACAGAAGGCTGACAAGAATTTCTGGTGTGAGGGATTCCTGTGGATTAAACTATTTGCAAAATTCCAACGGAAGGGCCATTGTCAGGAATCAGTTCCATTTCAAGCATGTACACTGGACTTGTGTTTGGACCAGTGCAGGTACCGCCGGCCTGCTGTCGGCCGAAGACGCGCTCAGAGGAGGGCGCCCTGAAGACAGGACAGACCTTGGAGACACGAGACTGCAGGTGTCCCCCTCAGGGTGGCTGAGCATCTGCTGAAAAGGATGCTCGGCTGGGATAGAAGACGGCAAAGGATGAAGTTGGGGTGAAGACCGCTAGTCACGGGGCGGTAAAAAGTACCGAGCGAGGATCTGCAATGTGAGGTGATTGGTAGACGCGGTGTCCAATAAGCTCCACGGGCAGCAGCTGACCAGTGAGGAGGACCTTTCATGAGTTGCGGGATGGAGTACGTAGTGACAGAGGTTCTTTGCTTGACAACCGTTATTAGGCTCCGGAAACTTCTCCTAAGCCATCTGTGCACTTCCTTGTAAAATTCAGTTTTAGCAAGAAGCCCGCCCAGTCTGTTTGGCAGGAACCCCCACCCTCAACATCTGACGATGTTTCTCCTCCCCCAGCGCCCCCAGGTGAGGTCTGACCACCTGGCCTGCCTCCAGCGAGAACCCATATTTCCTGTTAGTAACTTCACCCACCGACCCCACCTTCTCCTTGGTGTGACCCCACCGGCCCAGGCTGCTTTCCCACTGTGGTGGTCCTTAGACCCATGTGACGGTCCTCAATAGTCTGCCCCACTCACGTTGACACATGTCAGGCACACCTGACGTTCTCTTGCACAGCAGCCAGGTGCTGTGTGGTAGGGAGGAGACCTGCCAGGCAGGCCTCAGTCCTGCTCTGTCTGTCTCTGAGCCTCCCTTCACTCTCCATCTCTTCCCCTTCCCTCCGTTCTGTCACCTCCCTCTCTCCCTCCCCCCTCACCTCTCCTGCCTCTTTTTCTCTTCCTCATGGTGACGGGAGCACATCTTATAAAATCAACAGAATAGAAAGTCCTAGGAGGGACCCACACGGGAGCATCTGTGTTGGGTTTGGAAGGACAAGGCACCACTGTGGGTTCCGACAATCTCCACCCAGAACCGGAAGCTTCCCCGGAGTCTGGATTCCGGCTGCAGTGGATGCAGAGGCTCTGGCCATCACTTCCGGAAGACAGCACGTGGCTGCCAGTGCTTCGCACAAAGTAGAGAAACTGTGCACTCACTGCCCACAACACTGGGGCTTAACGTCACCGTTCTGGAAGAATTTAGAAGGATTCTCTCTATTTCTGCGGACGACGGCATTCAGCAGCGCTGTGTTCCCCTGGCTGTGCACTGAATCTATTGTCAGCAAGCTGACTTTGCAGAGCAGGGAGGGAGAACCTGAGCTCTGCGGCCAGGTATCCTGTTTGACCAAAATCCCTGCCTCAAGGTTCCTAAGAGGGCAGGGCAGGAAAGTCATGCCAGACTTGGCTGGTTTTTGTTGCCTTGGCAGTTTTTCCAGACAGCTACATCAGTTAAGCTGATTGTGACCGAAGGTCAGCTCGCCTTCCCACTCCTGACCTGGCACAGGCACAGACGCAGGGGCTGGCTGTCCTCAGGGCTGTGGAGGGTGCCTCAGACCCGTGAGTGTCATCAGAGAACATAGCACACACACAGCTAGAGCTCTGCTGCTCCCGACCCCTGTGCTTTGTGCACTGCGCAGCCATAGGAGACGGCCCAGCTCCAATCTCAGTGCCAGCGACCAGTAGGGAGCCTGAGGGGCCACACACAAGCTTGCCACAGAGATCCCGCCCCTTCTGAGGTGAGCGGTAGAAGATGTACGTTCCAGAAACGTGCACACAATAACAAAACCCCATCTTCAAGAAGAGGGGGCCACCTGGCTCTAGACGCCATCAGGCCCTTCTGGGGTTGTTCTGCAGCCTGTCACCGCTCTGAAAGAAGGGGCTTCGCGCCCAGGACAAGAGATGCTGCCGCGGCTGCCCTGCGACGTCACTGTATGGGATCCGTTCTGTCTCACTGTGGATTTGGACAAACACCACTGGTGAGACTCACTTTTGAGCCTTAATACATCTTTTTTCATTTGAGTTTTCAGTGAGACATCTCATTTGAGGTTGTACCCTCTGCTGAAAGCCTGGCAAAGAAGTGCTCTTACTGGTTGAGGAGATAACTGTACACATCAGAAACCAGATGCAAAGACTGGCAGGCATGTGTGGGAATAAAGATTTCTAACAGCGAATCTTCCCTGACACCTGGTCGTTCCAGTTCTCTGAGGAACTGGCCCTAGAGTCCTAACGAAAGCAGAGGATGACTTTCCAGAGGGCGTCACCTCAGCCCAGGCCCAACAGAAGGAAGCATCAGCAGCAGCCTGTGGTACTTTCCTAATTTGAATACGTATAGACATGATGATTTCCGAATTTGAAGCTCATGGAGAGCAATCCATTTCTCACTTGTATAACTTTTCAGCAAATGCATACTCATGTAAGAAATTATTTTCAAAACATTCAAAGTCTTAGACCAATTATAGGCTGTTCACCATATATGAGTAGAATATTCACTCAATTTCACTTAGAGCCTTTAACCCAAATCTCAAGAGTAATATGTCAGAACGTGGAAGGAAAAAGAGCGTTAAGTACAATTTGAACTCCACGTCCGATTTCAAGTTTCAGGTTCTGTTTTTCCTGTGACCCTATTGCGCTATATCCTCTGCATGGAGGTATTTACACGGTTACTCAAGCCTGGGTTTTGTTACATACACACCGTGTAGAAAGCTGTCCTGTACGTGACCACAGAATGCTAGGTAACCACCTCCATGCTTCTGTAGTGTCTCATCTCAGACGTATCCATCACTCACCGAACACTATGCACATGAGTAGAACTAAAGCAATCTCACATAGCAGTATTTCCCGCTGTATTTTCAAAGTATTTCCAAATCCGTTATCTCTGAGATGGTTTTATTTCTTTGACTATAATTTAATGATGATTTGCTCCAGGCCAGCAATGATCTTGGGGCTGAGATTAAATGGAGAATAAAGAGTAGAAGAGAGGCAGGGTCTCCTACAGGAAAAACCCTGAAGGTCTATGCACTCAGAGAGATGAGGAGCGGGGAGTTATTATTATTCCGCTGAGTATAAGCAGTGGCAAGGGAGGATAAGAAAATCTGCCGACTGCAAAATGAACAAAGACATTGGGAGGAGGGCAGCCCCGCACACTTCAAAACAAAATAGAGACTGATTAAAATAACATTATTATCCAGCGGACCCTACACCAGGATGCCAGGCCCAAAGGCTCTGTGGTTTTCTTTGTGCTGGTTTGCTTGGTTGCTAATGTTTGGCTTCAGCTGAAACCAATATCCCTACATGGTTTTCAGGGGCAATTCTGTAGCCCGTGATCTCACCTAGGAAATGAAGGAAGTGCCAGTCAGAGCTCGTTCTGTTCAAGTCTGGAGAGAAAACCGCGGAGGGTACACATGCGGCCTGGTTTAGTTTCTACCAATCAGTCCTACTTGTGCATTTCATAATCTGCCATTAAGCTGGACCCAAGAGTGCCAATTAGCAAAGAGTGAAAGAATTAGGGAGAAAGCTATAAATTGTAAATCATATAATTTTAATCAGGTGGGCAGAGGGAGAGGGAGAGAGAGAGAGAGAAAGAGAGAGAGATCCTGAAGCCATCGCTCCATTGTCTTTTAGTTCGAGTATGAGCTGCCAATACTGTCACTCTCACATTTGCAGAACTTGACATTTTCACCCCCGTTTTCCCACGGTGAGGACAGGTACTACTGCGGAATAGGTAATTCACCAACTGCTTCAAGTTGTTTCTGAGAGACTCAGTAGCAGAATCAAAAAACCAGTGCAGGCTGAGTGTTCCCCAGCTCTGCTCTCTATGTCACACATTCTACCATAAAAGAGTGTTACTCAAATTGGCCTGCGAGACGAGCTGAACGGTGGAATAGGAATCCTGTAAACTCCCAGGACCGCGGTGCTTTCACCCTCCTGCAGCACAGGACGCTGGGTCTGGAGATCACACCTCGTTTGCAAAATGAGTGCTTTGCATCAGGAGCTTTGAAAACCACTGGCTTATAACCTGATGGTGTCCCACCTGTAATGGAAGCTGTATTATCATTTTTATGTACAAACTGTTACTGTATTTTGGTTAGAATGGCCCACATAGGGAATCTCTTTTAACAGTCTTCTCCAGCTTCGGGTTAGAAGGAGTAAAATCTGCCAAACAAATGCGGCTAAAACACAGGAGCTGTAGCAAGGCCGCCTGAGTGTCCAGTGCACTGAGTGTCACAGCAGAGGTCGCATCTCAGGGGTGACAAGAGCCAGGCGCCCGGAAGTGGCCTCTAGGTCAGAATCTCCTACTAACAGCCCCTCCAGTGAGATCTCAGGACAGAAAGTGCCCAATGTCCGTTGTGAGCTCAGCTGATGGTCTGAAGTCCCCCGGGGGTGAGGGAAGTGTGAGTTTCCCACCACACTGTCACACATGCATGGCAGCGTGCTGGCCAGGCGAGTCCCCACAGTTTATCCCACTGCAGGGTCATAGCAGGACCAGCCTCTCCATGCAGCTGTTTCTAGAAGGTTTCTAAGTGCTATGCACAGATGGCCTGGTCTGTGTTGTAAAACAGTTCTGAGAGCACAAAGTGTGCTCCATGGGTTTGTTTCTAGTAGAGGGCATAACCTGAACCCAGCTGCTGAATGACTGGGTTTCCTTCAGTCCCACAGCTGTTACTGCTGCTAACACTTCTGCTTGTCCTTTCTGGGATGCAGTTATGTGAAGTTACATTTCAGTCATGGAATCTTATCCGTAGGTAGGGTTTTGCCAAAGTTTAGATGAGCCTTCCGAATCTCGCCTCACTGTGGATTTGTCTCTGACACTGCAACAAGCCAGGTGGACTGAAATCTAAGAAAACCATCCTGGTTTTTAGTGGTGACTTTTCTGACTGGGTGACATAGGTGATAGATGTCAGCAGATTCACCTAATCATCACAACAAATGGAGAGGTTGAACATTTCTAACTTTCAAGTATGTTCAACTCACGTGGGTTAGAACTTCCTACAATTACGCAGACCTGTGCAATTTTAGAAATGGATTCTGTGATTTGGAAATTTAATAAAGGTCCATTTTCTTGCTTATTCCGTAGAAATGCACTGTGCCAGTGGAAACGTCAAACTCCGCATCCCCCAGGTTGCCGCATGCTGGACACACCTGGAGCAGTGTGGGTAGGTTTGGGACCAGTGCCATCAGTGGAAGCTGTGTAACGATATCTCCTGCCATAAGGTCACACATGCACGCATGCACACGTTCCCCCCTTGGAGGTCCCTGTTTTAAGGTCACCTTTTCACGGTGCCAGTTTGTATCGGTACTAAATATTGATCTGAGGATTAGAACCGAACAAATTTCTACATTTTTACAAAATCTACAAACCACATATTCAAACTTCATATTTGCTTTCTGATTATTGGCACTTATTGCTGAAAATAAAATGAGACGGGTAAACACCCTGAGCCGTAAGAGATTTAGAAATACGGTCTGCTTTTACTTTGGGCTAAAATCAGGGGTATTTGGCAGTGAATTCTAAAAGTTTCTTGAGTATTAACAAATGGTCACAAAATGTCAGATGGATCAGACCCACTTGAATGCCGGGGAAACTCCTATTAGTATTAAGCGGCAGTGGATGTAAGTGTCCAGATCTGTGCATATTAAAGGAACATATTTGAATATTGACAGACGGGATTTGCTTTCTCTGAGTGCAATTTCTAGGGGGGCTGAACTCACAGACAACGCAATGTCACAGAAAGCAAGTGACTCTTTGCAAGGAAGTGCCAGTGGGGGCTCGGGAGCCAGATAGCTGACCATGCTCGTAGCAACAGCATCCAGGGACGCTGCATCCTGGGATGCAAAACAAGTCTGCATCCCGTCTATTTGACACACCTTAGTCGGGCCCACTGTTTTAATCCACACTGGATAGAAAGAAAGCTTCAGGCCAGGATGATGATTTGAGGTCCCCAAGGCTTTCAGAATCTTTCACGTGTCACTTTAGATGACGTCCCCAAACACAACAAGCTTTCCACCTCCATCCTTTGCATGGGGCCCCCTTTGCTGCAGTTTCCTTCCCAGGCTTGTGTGCCAGAGTGAGTAGCCTTCCCCAAACCTGACGGGAATTACCGCCCTGTGTACAAAGCTCAAAGCTGCCCCTCATTACAGGTTTGCCTGCAATCGGAGGCTCTCCCTGGTACCAGCTGTTGAGAATACCCGGATGTCTAGATGTATTGCTGTTTTGTTCTGTTTTGAATTGAGCAGATAAAAATAGAATCTTTCTTGCCTATTGATCTCCAGTATTGGGCTGTGAGTTCTAAGAACAGTGTCATATCCTATACACCAGCTTGTAGCCTGTTCCTGCCCGAGAGGAGATGCTGGGAAAGCAGATGAGTTCCTTTCCACTGTCACATGGGCCCATGGGTCCAGGCCATCATTACCACATGGATACAAAGAGTCCTTGGTCCCAGGACACGCTGCCTTCAGGTTGCTCAGCCTCCTGAGGCACCAAGACCACTGCCCTAATCCGTGTCTCTGCGGCAGCCAGTTCCTGTGGCTCAGTGTCGGGGTGAATTTATTCCACGTTTGTTTGTTGATCAAGGTGGCTTCCTCTATGTCACCTCCTCTTTCAGAGGCTGGCTCCCTGCCCAGTTTCTGAAGCACTTTGTTTGAACCTCTCTTTTGTCGTTCATGCATCCCAACTCATTATTAAAGGCATTCATTGTTTCTCCTATTTATCCTTAGACTTTAAGTTGCTTCCAAAGGAGAACCCCAGTGTATTAACCTTCTCATCCTATGCAGTATTTCTTGAGGAACTAAATGACTATCATTAGATAATATACAGAAGTACAGACAGATGCACTCGTGGCTGGGAAGGGTATTATGACACTGACCTCCAGTCCCTGGTAACGTGTGTGGAAAGTGTGAACATTAGCACAGGCTGCTTCCAAATGTCACCTCCCCTGAGTACCCGACAGCCTGAATTCTACACTGAAGACTGGAGAGCAGAGAGCAGGGCCCGGTCAGTCTTGCTGCTCCAACACTGTCTTTCCACTGCACTAAGCATTATCGTACTAAGCTGTTTTATTCATTTTGTACATGGATCTATGAGAAAAATCAAGGCATTGGTACAGTACTTTCCAATTTTGCTTTCTAAGAACTGTGAAAACATATGGTCCAAGCATATTATTTTGAATGATGTCACCTAGCTACTTTAGCCATATGAACAAAATATAAAATTCTATTTATCGAGACATTCACTCCTCAAAGGTCATTACAGTGCAGCAAATGCAAACTTATTTAAATAACAGCAAAACCGTCTAGTAAAACAAAGACACTGTTCTTTAAGTCTCCCTCTGTCATGACCTCTTGAGTACGACAGACTAAAGAGGGAACCGAGTGGCAGTGAATGCGTTACTGTGTGCTGAGAACTCGGAATGACACACATGGAGTCAGAGATGAGTGCGGGTTTCTACAACAGGAGGCCTGGATTAAAGTGTCAGCCGCATGGAGCCCAGGTGTGTGGGGTCCCAGGCACTGCCACAGGGGAGATAAACAGGGGAATCAGTGAAGGAGCCTGTGGCTCACAAAACTCCCCTGATGAATGAATTATCAGCTTCCTGGAGGGCAGCTGTGGGCTGTGTTCTCAGCCCTCAGGTCTCCAGCCTAGAAGGCACTGCAGGGCACTGATGAATTAAGCAAGTACGGCCATGGTAATTCATAGAACTCATGCGAGAACCATAGTACTGCTGAAGCAAGGGATGAACTTTCAACAATATGTACTCGTGAGCATATGCATGGCTTTGCCTGATGGTCAGCTACAGTGGCGTTTGCACACAGGGTTGTCTGGCTTTCCTTTCTCCATCCTGTCTCGCGGGTTCCGCCTTAGAATTCAGGCAGGGGATCTCAAACACAGCACAGCTTTAGTTCTGGAATGTTCGGCACAGAAAACCACTCTGCATCTCCTTAAACACAGCTCTGCTACAGTGAGCAGCCACGAGACTGACACGGTGACAGGCGATTGCGTTGTGTACTGAGTCCTTCCTGCCTCACGGCCTAGGAATCTGGCATTTTCTTCCCAGCTGGACATCACTGGGAATCACCACAGTACTACAACTAGAAACACGACCATATTCCCCATGAAATAGAAGCGGCATCTCAGGCAACAGCATTGTTTTTGTTGCCCTAAAATACACAGAAGCCCTCCGCCACAGCTTTCAAACAGGCTTTGTCAGAGTGTTTCGCATCATGATGGGAAGAATGTTGGAAGGAGGCTCAGGAAGCTGAGGCCAACAGAACTACACGAACCCTACCTTCCAGCAACTGCCTCTGGCAGGAAGTCTATGTGACATTTGGAGATCTAACATGTTAAAAACAAACAGAAAAACAAGTAAGGAGGTATTTCTTATATTAAGTCTGAAAACTTTTCTGTGCATGGTGATGGCTATTCCACACCAATAAATGGAAATATGCACACAGATGTCACCAGAAGCCCTGGTCCTTGCCCTTGGCAGATGTCATTACTTTTATTTTTTACTTCTTCTTTTCCCCACCAACTGAGCTCTGATTAAGATGGACTGGCCTCAGCACAGGTCTTCATGGTTGGCACGACCCATTAGTTGGGGCCGGCACTTGGATGGAAAACAATTTACCACAACTGGCTTATTCCATCTTTTACCTAATAGCATTCTAAACATCTGAAAACAGCTACTAAATTACTTCCTAACTTTTCTCTCAGCCACACTGGTGAGCACATGTTTTTCAAACATTCCTCATCTGTCATGGTTACCTGATCCCTCACCACAGATACGTGCTAATTCCTCCACAGCCCACGGAAACAACTTCCCAGGACTGACACGGTCCTTCAGGGTAGACGTCCATGGCAGAGAATGGAAGGGGTCCCACACAGCCAGCCTGGACAAGGCCACATCAAAACCACCAAGTCCTTCTGCGTGTTATGGTTTCATAATTTCCTCAACATGCACATTTGAACTTATTTTATTTTTCATTTCGAGGAAAATTTTACATTAATTCCATTATGTTCTCATTTGGTCTATCACTCAAATCAAAGAGTTTCTGAATCTGTCATCAAATATTTATTTTCACTCCTGTAGCTAGTATTATTATGCCCTCCTCCAAGATATGAACAAAAGTATTGGAAAGGTCTAGAATGGGGGGAGGGAAACATACAGCTGGGTACTTCCTTTCCAAAACACACCAATCCAATAGTCAACGCCATTTGTGTCGAGTCCCTCAAGCAATTCATAAAAGACCTAATGAACATCCAGCTTATATTCTACATGCCTGACTGTAAGAGTGATCATGGAAAATCTTGATACACATCTCGCTGAAAAGTCAGAAACACATTTCTAAAGACTACTTCTAAACACCCACCTAAGAATAGGCTCAAACAAACAAAGACGGGTCGAGACTTGCACGGTGTCTCCTGAAACTACATTCGCTCTTCACAACCACGTGTCACCAAAGATCTTACAAGTAATACACTTGACGATCAGCTCTGTATAGCATGTAAGTAACAACTCCACAGTTTCTGAGAACTAACTTCCTTCCTTTCTGTGTGAGAAACCACCCCGATATGTGTCTAACTCCAGGGTACTTCCTTTTAACAGTGCCCCCCAGAAGCATTACCAGTGACAGCAGGCGCTTTCGAGTCCCCTCAGCCAGCTCGGATGCAAA
The DNA here is from genome assembly GCF_036562045.2 of Rhinolophus sinicus. Classification (NCBI taxonomy): domain Eukaryota; kingdom Metazoa; phylum Chordata; class Mammalia; order Chiroptera; family Rhinolophidae; genus Rhinolophus; species Rhinolophus sinicus. Next base: position 1,621,918 of record NC_133754.1, read on the forward strand.
CCTCTGGGGAAGGATACTCACCCCCACTTGAGAGACTCATCTTTCTTGGGGTTCCAGCTTCTAAGATAAGAGTATGTTCTAACCTCTGTATCGTTATAATTCTTCTCGATAGAAAAGACAAAATGAAGAGGAACAAGCTCTCTGCTTTATTTCTGTCCCCCGTATTTTAATATCAACTCCAAAGAGTAAAATTGCTTCTTATTTCAAACGTGACCTCCACACGGTCCTTCCGTTTCCATGGTGTTGACTACTCTTCATTGTCCCCAGCTGGTGGTGGCTCTGCCCTTCACGGTACTGGTCTTTAATGGTACTTCATTCTCTTAAATACTTGCTAGGGTAGTTGCTTTGCTTGCAAATTGAATTTACTGCAGACCATCTGGTGTAAGTGTCTCTGTTTCTTTCGGTGACATCCCATTCCCTCCTCACTGGATAATTTGTTTCTGAGTTTCAGAGCTGTGTGGTTTTGCTCAGGGGCAGTCTTTTAGAGCTGAAGCTGTGGGGTTATCGCGACGGTTTTCTGCACTTTCTGAAAACATCCTCACTGACTTCCTTCATTGTATTATCAGTCATTTTCCCTCCATGACTGTCTAGTTTGCCATCATAGGGTCCAAATGAGCCTGAAGGTCACCCAAAGTCATTTAGCATGACAGAAACCGGAGTGACTTCCTAGAGATACATAACCATGGAAATGGATAAAGGAACAATTCAAATGACAAGAAACCAAAGGAAATAATAGCGAAATTGCTAAGTAAGTGGCCTGGGAGTAGGGGGATTACGGACATAGTTAACCAGGCAGAATGGCGGAGCACAGAGTCCCCTCTGACACGAGCCTCGGGTCGGGTGGACTCTAGTCCTGGGGCCCGGTTCACTTCCAGTTAGGCAGCAAACCACACGCTCGTCCGAACGGCCCAGCAGTACTCAGCTCCCTCCATCCCACCTCCTTCTGAGAAACAGCATTACTGGAGAGGCAGCACAGAATTGGCTGAGATCAACCGGTTCTGCCCCCGAAGCCAAACGTCTGTGTCCTGCGCATAAACTGCCGAGGTTTAAATGCTGGTTTTGATATTTGTTGGCTTCACAATGTTGGGTAAATTATTCATTGCTCTAAGTTTTTCCTTATCTGTAAATAGAAGCAATGAGCCCTTTTCATATGTTCTAATGAAGATTCGATAAGATAAAATTTTAAAAAGTCTTGTTCCTCTTTAGTCGTCAATAAATAACATCATTCAAAATCACTGTGTCTAAATCAGGCACACGGCTAGCTCTCGGGTTCTGGGGTGTCCCTTACCTGCTCTATCAGATACCTGTCCAGATTCAGGATTGGCATCTCCACACCCCTTATGTTCTGAGTGTGTTAGAATCTTCTCCAGCACCAAGCTCACCCCTTCTCCGGCCTGCTGACCATCTCACCCAGCTTCCCTGTGCTGGGTGCAGTGGACATGGATTCTTGCTGGTGAGACTGTGGTGTCTCCCCATCAGCAGCCTGTGATTCAGAAGAGATGCCCTTCCACATCCCACACACTGTGAACCTTCAGCCTTCAAGTCTCAGCGGCAGCTGGTACACTATACTTACTAACTTTTGAAATATTTTAAAATACTGATACCAAATTTATTACCCAATCTTTACTCTTTGGTTTATAAACACGGGACTATATGTTATTTGTAATTCTTTTCTAATTGTTATTTTTTCTTTTAAAAACAATTTTTTTTATTATTCCTGATATGCTAATGATTATACATTGTAATCTGGACATTTTTCTTCCTCTTTATTATCAGTTTAAATTCCTTCTGAACACCCCTTCTTCCAAAGCTTCTAAGACACAGCAGGGCCCACTGAGGACAGGCCTTGGGGCATCTCCGCTCAATAGCTATTCAATATGATCCTCATCGTTTCTAGTTCAAAGTCCTGACCTGCAGTCAGATACCACAGCAAGGTACAGGTGTATTTGCCATCAGGAAGACTCAGGTAGTACCCGTGTCACGACAGTTACAGAAACCACACGTACCCCGTCCAGTCCCTGAGGCTATACCTGCATCCCACACTCACTGCAAGGACCAGTGAGCTATTGTGTTTTGGAAACAGGATGGCCCTGATCAAATTTAATTTGCATTTCTTCCCATTATTACAATGAGTAGCAGAGATGTCAATTTCTCAGACTACCTGGCCCCTTCTACAGTGACAAGTCTTGCTGAGGTTAGCAGACAAGAACTACTGCAAACCACAGCTGCCCAAAGAGGGCGCCCATGGCCAGCTTCCTAAGAGCCCCGGAAAGCATAGAACAGCCAGATGCATGGTGATGTCCTCCTGTAGCACAACACACCCCGGGATGAGTTGTCCTTTACTGGAAACTCCACGTTTGTGTCTAGCACACAGGTTTCAGGAGCACTCATCTGTCTGCAGTAACATGAAAGAAAGGGTGTCAGTGCATGGACGAGGGTGAGAACCTCTGTCTTTCTCTGGGATCACTATTGACTTTCACCCTCTTCCTTCAAATTCCCTTGAGTGCACAGAGCACATTCTTACTGTTCAGATGCCCCGGGCCTGCTCTGTTCCCAACGTGGTCCCTGAAACTCAGACTGTCCATCTTCTGGGGCTTCCAGCGATTACATGTTGAGATCACAGAGAGGTTTTGAAAGGACTAAAGGCAGTTGATGATTTTACAAACTACTTGGAGACCTAACAGGAGTGTTAGAAATCAGTGTACTTTTACCTGCTTATTCAACAATTTTCATACATTTATACAGAAGAGTTTTCAGTGGAAAGGTTTTCAACTCAGTTTTTTAAAATTATCATGCAAACAATTTTAATCTTTGGGAAAATGAAGACCAAGTCACTGCACACACATGCCATTTTAAAAATTCATTGTGCTTCCATTGCTTGATATTAACGTCCCTTTAACTTGTTGATGTAACATATAATTTTTAAAAGATAAAATGTATAATATTTTTGAAACTCATTTTCGTGTGTCCTAAAATTGTAAGTATAGTTATGGCCTCAGCTCTCCAAAAAAGTCTTTTTGTCCCTTGAGGCACTATGTGACCTGCATTTTTCATTTGGAGGAAAAACAAATCCTTTTAGGTATTTAAGGAAGTCCTGTAACAAAGTGCAGCCCAGGTGGGGGTCAGTTACACCCCATCTAAGCATTTGGAGCGAGAAGTCTGACTCTGCCCAATCAAACGTGACTTTTACGTTTACTGAATTAAATGAGTGCAGGCTCCACTTACCCAGGCAGCGCGTTTCAGCTCCACTCCAAAGCCCGTTGGCCAGGCACTCTCGCACGTGGGAACCCACAAGTGTGTAGCCTGTGTTACAGGTGAATATGGCTGTGGCTCCATAAACCGTCAGTGTCCCAATCTTGTTGCCGTTGGGGGGAAAGGCCAGGCTCCCACACGAGATAACTAGGAGAAAAGCAGTAACAAGGTGAGTATGGTCGCAGGCCTGGGATTATTGCTGTCTTAACAATAAGAAAATCTGCCTCGATGTCCATCCAGAGCATAGGGCAGGATGTCTGCTCAGGGGCAGGCAGAGACACCGTGGGAAGCTGGATTTTCCTTCTCTTACATCCCTGCAATGAGAACTTTAACGTTTCAGTGGATTCCCAAATCTTCTAGGTCCCTCCAGTTATACACTGTTCTTGCTTTCATCCTTACGGGTACCTTTCTTGGAAAACTACCCAGCACACAAGCATACGAGGTCTGACAAGTACTAAGTTTGTGAACTTGTTGCAACAATGCTGCTAACCTTTTTTGTTATCAGAGGGATTATTCATTATGAATTTGTACCAACTGGATACACAGTTAACCAAGTTTACTATTTGGAAGTGCTGAAAAGGCTGCATGAAAATGTTAGACGACCTGAACTTTTCGCCAACAATTCATGGCTCTTGCATCATGACAATGCACCAGCTCACACAAAACTGTCTGTGAGGGAGTTTTAACCAGTAAACAAATAACTATATCGGAACACCCTCCCTACTCACCTGATCTGGCCCCCAATGACTTCTTTCTTTACCTGAAGGTAAAGGAAATATTGAAAGGAAGACATTTTGATGACATTCAGGACATCAAGGGTAATATGATGACAGCTCTGATGACCATTCCAGAAAAAGAGTTCCAAAATTGGTTTGAAGGGTGGACTAGGTGCTGGCGTTGGTGCATAGCTTCCCAAGGGGGAGTACTTGGAAGGTGACTGTAGTGATATTCAGTAATGGGGTATGTAGCACTTTTTCTAGGATGAGTTCGCGAACTTAATTGTCCCACGTATTTACACAGAAGGAAATGTCCCAAACAATTTGGCATCCTGTCCACTTCTGTCCACATCAGTCACAGGAATCGTGTAACAGTTACTGGTCTCCTCTGTGTGCCCAGCGGGAATGAACAAGCGTGGATGGACTTTCCCAAAGCCAACAAGCTGGTACAGATGAGTGTGGAATTAAAACCTAGGATGTCCCCCTGAAATAATAGGAGTGTCTTTTTCTTTCATTTACTTGCATAATTTTGGGGGATCATAATTTCCATAACAATGCTGACTAGACAGGGCAGGTGGAGCCTTTCTAAAAACTAAAAAAAAATCTAAAATCTCAACGCTAAGTGGTTGGAGATGTCGTAACCGACGCCCCAGTTTATAGTTGCTGTCCCAGCATAACCTTTGAGAGTGTCCACTTTCACCCACGAGTACTGCTGTTTGGGAGCTAAATTAAAAGGTCACTTTCATTATAGAGTCTTACTGCACTACCCGCTCCCCAGCACTGCAAATGCATAAATGCTTGAGCACAGAACTCGTAGAATCTCAGGGGTGGAAGAAATCATACAGGCACCAAGGCCAACTGCTCATGAGAGGCTGCAACGCGTCTTCTTACACAGGTAAGAATGAGAGTGTTTGAAAAGCTGCTCTAAGAGGACTGCTAAGAATTCCTGCTGCACAAAATTAGTTATTATGTGTAAAGGGCTGAGGGCAGAGCTGGCTAGGAGCTAAAAATGACCGAGTCCTTTTCATAGTAAAGCAGTGAGAGGCAGCAAACATGGTGACTAGAACCCTGCTCCTGGTGGCAGGGACCCGGGTTCAACCCCAGCTCTGCCAATTTCTAGTGAGGTGACCCTGGCCAGTTTGCTCAGAGTCCGTGGGCCCTCAATGGTTTACCTGTAAGGGCTGACACTGTAGCGGAAGAAAAGTAATTTCCCTCCACTCTTCAAGGTTCTTGGCTGAGTCCCCTGTAACAAAGAGCAGCTTAACAGGAGAAAACACACGGGAGGTTCTAAACACGTGTGGCTCCTGTGTACCTGAGACAGACCCAGGAGAACCAGGGAGCTCTCCGAAAGGGCCCAAGCCAGCACCCTGTACCACCTCCAGCTAAAGACAGAAGAAGACGCTGGGGCTGGGAAGTCACATGGGAGGTGACCAGGCAGAGCTCAGCGAAGGCATGGCTGCTAAGTCCCGCTCCACTCATGCTAATTTCTAGAGACGCAGTCATGCTTCCTTCCTGGTACGGAGGGAGAGACACCTCACCACTGGAGAGTCTCCTCATTAGTGTAAGTGGGAGACTCCTACCACACCTGCCACATGGCTGAGCGCTGTGTTCACAGATAGGACAATGTAAGCACTTAGACCAATGTCGGCATGGGACCACGGCTCAGTCAGACTCACCACCAGTGAAGTGATAACCAAGGGTTTACTCAGCAAACTGAACCAAACATGCAGAAACCTTTACTGATAGTTCAAGCCGAGACAAACCGTATGCATGTGCCACTTAGGCCAGCCTTGGGGTTAAGCTGACTTTCTCCAAGATACGATACCCCCAAGTGCATTTCAAACGGACAGAGACATGCACAGAGCCAGGTTCCATGCGTTCTGCAGGGGGCTGCTCACCAGAAATCCGGAGCGTCCTCTGCAGGGCGCGCCCGGATCAGACGGACTGTAGTTGAGAGCCTCCGTGACTTACTAGCACCTGGGGCTGCTAAGCTCTTACAGGCTCAGGTCGTGTGCATTTATTAATAAGGCTAACGTCCAAATGTCAGTGGAGTCGAGCAGGCTTTGGATTGTACAATTTGTCATGAACTTTTCACGAAGTCTTTTCCAAACAGAGCATGGACTTCACCTCGAGCCGTGATATTTAAAGATCCATTTGCAGCCATTCAGGATAATTGGACCATGTCCTGGAGCTGCAGTCCAGGCAGAAACGTGAGACAGCGGTGAGGCCTGGGCACCTCCCTGAGAGGCCTGAGCCCACCTTCACAGGCAGATCACAGGGGCTCAGCCTGTCCCAGCGTCCGGTCCACTCCTCTGGCCTCTGTCACACATGCTCTGGGGACGAGACTTGCTTTGGTTTGTTCTCTACTAAGGTTTGCTAGATTGTTCGGAGGAACTAATGGAGCGAAACTCTAGCTTTCAGCAGCTGGGCGACGGCTCTCAGATGGAGTTTCTGTCGGATCTAAACCCAGCACTTTAAAGCGAGGATAGCGGCACCAATTGGAAAAGCTGGCACAACTGAACAGGAGAGCCCCCAGCAGGAAGTACAAACAAAACAAAACAAAACAACAGAATAAAACTCTGTCAAACATCCAAGGGAAAGCCTAGTTCCATGGTGTTTTCCCCACTCAGGTTTTCAAAGTGAAGTGTGCTGCCTGCCCCCCGCCCCCCAGTTAACAAGGCATCACACACAGTCTAAGCACCCCTCTGACTTCCTGGGAGGTCTGCTGCATGCACAGGACGCGCCCCTGGAGGCGTCCACATGTCCCCACCTCTGCCCTGCTTTGCCAGTGACACGGCTGTTGCTCACTCTGACTGTGGGTGACAAGCCATTTTTCTCCTGGCCCCAGGAAGCCACTCTGCTCTTCCCTTCAATTCTATGGTTAGATTCACGTTGACATCTTGTACTCTGAAAAAAGTCATATTGCGACTTCATTTCTTGTACCACCTGTCAGGTGGGCACTCCTGTGTGGGATGTGGACACTGTGTGTGATTGTGACAAACAGACATAAGTTGCAGAGTAGGTCCTGCCAAACGTGTTCTAGCTGCAAAAGCCTAATGCACATGCAGACGGCAGGAGCAGTAACACAGCACAGGGCGTGCATGTGATTGGACAGCGCTCATTACCATGAAGAAAAGCTTCAGAGGACACGCAATGTGGGTTTCAGGCAAGTGATGCGTGCGTGTACAGAGACTGGACCTGCCTTAGTGGCTGGAGAGACTCGGTCTAAGTCAGAAAGAAGCCCTCTCTCAAAGAGAAAGTGTTCACACATGAACTCAGCTGTCCCTGGGGTAACGAGTGTCACCAGTTACTTAATGCAGGTTGGACAGGTACTTGTGAGTAAATTACCGAGCAAATTCAACCTGAGCTTGTTCTGAGCGACGGCCGTTACCCACTGAAGCATGGGATAAGATAAGAACGCACATTCTCTGGTCCCCTGTGATGTGGGGGGAATGTGCAGGCTGATGGAAAAGGGCCCCCGTGCGAATGAGTTTGGGTCAAGAATCAGGAGAGCCTGGGTTCTGTAAACATCCTTAAATGGGAAGGTCTCCCTGTAAACGTCAGTTCTTCTGGAATGCAATTTGTGCCTTTAATGAAACAAGACTTTGGTGACGCACGCCCCACCCGGCACCGCCCTCCCTGGGCAGGGCTCACAGCCCCGGGGCCTCCCCGGGCAGGTAGAGCCCAGAAAGTGCTAGCCTGGGACCATGGCGTCCACAGAAGCCCTGAGGGCACAAATGCCCCCAAGTAGCGGTGGCTTGCCTGTTCTCAAGACCCTGATTCGGTTTGAAACTGACAGAAAGGACGCTGGCGGGAAGAGTCCCAGGTGGGCCAAAGGAAAGGACCCCGAATTCTTTCTCCTCCACTCTCCTGGGGCCCTGAAAACTGAGTCTCCAAACCCACAGACTGAGTGTCACGGCAGGTACACATGACAATGGCTGGCAGGGATGTGAGGAGGATTCACTAATCCAGATGACAACAGAGGACACTCAGTCTGGATGCAGTGACCAGTCAAACCAGGACACTTTTGAGAGTGACCAGGGACCATGAATAAGTAGCCTGGAAACCAGGCTCAGGCAGAGCTGTCAGGACACGGCCGCTCACTTTGCTCGAGGACTGAGGGGTCAGCATCCCCTCCTAATAACCCCGATCCCCGGGAGGCACTTCACAGAAGGTTTATTAGCATGTGTTCTATTGAAAGCTGATTGGAATGATTAGGAAACACAGCAAAGTATTAATTCTTTTGTCCTTTTTCCTTTTATTCTGGTTTATTCTTACTAAGCTGTGTGTTTAGAAACTTGACACTGGTCTAAAGTCTTGTCTGTGCATAATAATTTCCTGTGAACAAGCAACTCAGGATTGTGTATTAAATATGTCTGAATCAAATCGTGCTCTGAACAATACTAATAGTGTTTTATTTTTCTATTTATTCATATTTATTATGAAACCTACTCAGAGGCTTAACTGCTTACCTTGTACCTCCGAGAATAATAATCTCCCTTTTCAAGACAGTCATTATTGGAGAACACGTACCTTCAGCAGAAATACTATATCCCAGGACCCTAATTAGAAGGTTTGAATAGTCAGGACGTGGAGTAAGTGCCATCTTCTCAAACGCAGGCCTGGATTTGTTTTTGAGCTGATTTGAAATATTTGAGTATTGTAACATCTAGTTTGTAAGCTATGACCATTAACAAGGAAAAGCCAGCACTGGGCTTTGAATCCAGCAGTCATATATTTTAAGTACGTCACTTAACACACACCTTACTTGGGCACCTGAGGGGGGCCGTGCTTGCAAGGCGGGCGCCACCAACCCGCTCCGTGTGGCCGCTGAGCCGGGCGCAGCCCGCACTCACCTCTGCACCTGGGCCTGCTGTCTCCCGCGCTCCACGTCCCGTTCGCCTGGCACTGCACGAGCCTTCTGCCCTCCAGGTAGTAGCCGGGGCTGCAGCTCAGCACCACCTGAGCGCCGTACTCGTTCAGAGACCCGGAAACCAGCCTCCAGGTGACGTGCTCCGCGAGCTGGGCTTCGATGCCGGGACAAACCACCGCTGGAAAAGAAACACGCGAGCATCAGTGGTTTTCTCTCGGGGACCCGGCCCTGCTCGCTGTGAGCGGTGAAGGAAGGTCGTGTGCTCAGCACCGACTCGCTGCGCACAGTCCAGGCCTCGAGCCGGGATTCCAGCTTCTCTCTGCCCCTCGGTCACAGCGGATGGTCCCGCGTGTGAAACACGGTCCCTGGCCTCGCTGCCCCGTGAAGAATACGTTGCTTAACGAGGCTGCACAATTCACTCGCGGCTGCAAAGCCCGGGCAAAGGGCATGCGCATAAAATACCTTTCCCGTAATCAGTCTCCACATCCTTCAAGAAACCGGCAGTTCAGCGAGCGGGCCTGGGAGGAAGTGGGACACGGCAGGAACACCGGCGCACCTCAGCAGTGACCCAGCTGGGTGGCAGGCGGTGAACTTAGGAACCGAAGCCGATCTCACGTGTGAACTTAGGAACCGGAAGCCGATCTCCGTGTGAACTTAGGAACCGGAAGTCGTATCTCTACGTGTGAACTTAGGAACCGGAAGCCCTATCTCTACGTGTGAACTTAGGAACCGGAAGCCGTATCTCTACGTGTGAACTTAGGAACCGGAAGTCCGGATCTCTACGTGTGAACTTAGGAACCGGAAGCCGTATCTCACGTGTGAACTTAGGAACCGGAAGCCGTATCTCTACGTGTGAACTTAGGAACCGGAAGTCCGTATCTCTACGTGTGAACTTAGGAACCGGAAGCCGTATCTCTACGTGAGAACTTAGGAACCGGAAGCCGTATCTCTACGTGTGAACTTAGGAACCGGAAGCCGTATCTCTACGTGTGAACTTAGGAACCGGAAGCCGTATCTCTACGTGTGAACTTAGGAACCGGAAGCCGTATCTCTACGTGTGAACTTAGGAACCGGAAGCCGTATCTCTACGTGTGAACTTAGGAACCGGAAGCCGTATCTCTACGTGTGAACTTAGGAACCGGAAGCCGTATCTCTACGTGTGAACTTAGGAACCGGAAGCCGTATCTCTACGTGTGAACTTAGGAACCGGAAGTCCGTATCTCTACTATGAACTTAGGAACCGGAAGCCCGTATCTCTACGTGTGAACTTAGGAACCGGAAGTCCGTATCTTTAAGTGTGAACTTAGGAACGGGAAGTCCGTATCTCTACTATGAACTTAGGAACCGGAAGCCGTATCTTTAAGTGTGAACTTAGGAACCGAAAGTCCGTATCTCTAAGTATGAAGCCACATGTGTGAACACCATCAGTCAACTGCCCACAAAATTGACCTGATTAATTTACTGAGCTTGAAACAATTCGCTAGAGAAACCATAGTTTTTTTCAGAATGACATTAATAATTTTACTTTTAAATTCTGTACATTCATTAAAATTGAATGAGATATACCTAAAATAGTACAACAATCTCATTCAATCTTCTCTCAGTAATTTAGGTGCAAATAAACTAGAAAAATAGGTATTTTGGTATTGTTATAATAATGTGAAAAGGAATTGCAAATTTAAAAGTAATCCAAAATATTTTCCTTGTGTTTTTTCAGATAAAGCAATTACCCTAAATTTAGATGGATAGTCAATTGTTTTACTTAATGATGTAAATATTAAATTTTTTTCTCTAACCTGAATACATTTAGAATTTCAGGCACAGCTGCCATTTCTGAAACGTCTCCAATGCCTCTAACTCAATCTCAATCTCAATGCATATTTCAAGTAAAATTCATTTTATCTTCCTGCGTGTATTTCTAGAATTAACAAGATGCTGCAAATTGCCTGAATTCTCTTCTAAAACCTGTTTCTGCCAGGAAGGGCTGCGCGTCCTCCGCTCACCCGCACGATCAGTCTTCCTGGAGCTCCCATCACTCACCCTGCTGCCTCCTCAGTGCTTCCTGGTTACCCCTTTCTTCATGAAAACAGCATTCGGTTTGCTTAGCAAGATCGTTCTGATTGTTCGCTTTCATCTCTTTCTCCCGACATGGCCCTCACCTTTTCATTGGAAACACTATTGTATTTTCACAATTTTTCTTGCATATAAACAGCGTCTGACTTAAAGCAGGTGATGATGACCTATATTTGTAAATGTGGTGAGTGTAAGAGTGTGTGTATGACTGTGTGTGCACGCTGCTGAGTATATGCTTTCCATAATGACATGCCAAGAAAATGTTGTGGCAGCAAAAAAATCAAAACAAAACAAAACAAAGGAACTGAGGCAATGAAAGCATCTGGGTGGAAACTGACAGTTAAAAGGAAAGTGAGAACGGAAATATTTAAAGCCCATCTTGGCCTCTATTTACTACGGAAGAGAGGGAAAGGATAAAGGTACCCAGAAAGTCCTGGAGATGTGATTTTGTTTAATATTTTCAAAGGCACTCTGAGGGACAGCGTGTAAAATATGTGAGTGTGAACAATGTCTGACCTTATTTGGGTGGTGAAATCTCGAGGAACAGAAACCAAGATGATGTGAAAAGACTGTTTCCTCCAAGAAGTGGTGAAAAAGGTCTACTCTTAGAAGGTTTCATCTACATGCATGTCAGCATTTGTAAACACACACACACACACACACACACACACACACACACCACAACCAAACCACCAAAAACAAACAAAAGATAATGTGAACAGTTCCCATAAAATGATCAGCCCTGATGTGTTGCTGCCAATAGGTTGTCACACAGAAGACCCCCTGCTGCTTTGCCCCAGAAGACAACAGAGACATAATGCTCCACCAGAATGGTGAGCCTGGTGGGAGGAAATGAACCAGAACACAACCCAAACGTTCTGCAAGCTGCCAGTATCTGCTGTGTCCCTGATTCCCATTTTGGTGAACTGTCCTGCTCATGTGAGTCAAAATCCAAAACCTGTTTCCCAGCTTCCGGTCACCCCCTCACCCAGCAGGTGACCAGGTCCAGCCCACACCCACTGAGACATGGCACCTTCTCCTCTTTCCCACAGGCTCACCCACCACTGTACCCATCATTCAAAAGTCAGACCCTTCACTCTGGTGATAAACTCCACTTACACACCCTTAAAGGAACTGTAAACCATATTTATCTCCTTGCAATTCTTCATTAAAAATCTGAAAGTTTTCTTCATAAATTTAAATAATGGATCATATATGACATATAAAGTATGGTCAATATTTATACTGTAAATAAGAAAATCACTTTTACTCAGATCCAAGAGAATAATACCACAGGGATTTGGTGCTTCCAAATATTTATTTTTTATAAATACATGACTACCCTCCAAAATTTATTTCATTCTTTATTCTCCTTAAACTGTTATGCTGTTCTACAATCCTCAGAAAGACTCATTCTAATGTTTTTATGCTTGAAAGTCCTTTATGAATGCTCCTATTATGTTCATAGGTAGCAACGTTTTTTCATCTTATTATAACTGATTAAATTTACAATATATTAACTTTTATAATCTGCTTTATACACAAAAGTAGTGTTTCATTGGCAATATGCTATTTGATATACATTAATGATATAGATACAGCTTTTTTATTATCATACCTTACTGATTGTTAGAAAGGGACAAGACTTGGTATCAAATTTCTTGCTTTTTTTTTTTTTTACTCTTTATAGTTGTTTTAGTATAAATATTTTATTTGTGATAAGAAAAAATAAATAAGCAGAAGGTAAAGGAAACAGTTTTGTTACAGTGATATTTCTCGATTTTTGGCCCTCATCCTTGGTTATTCACCAAACATTTCCATCAGCAAAAACTGGTTGATAGAAACTCCTTAAATTGTATTGAAAGCCAAGTGGTAGAATCCACTGGCTTCCTCTACACCTGCTCCAACATTTGGGTTCCTTCCTCTTTGGTGCTCGGGAGGTTTCTGCTGTGTTTGGGGGATGGTCGAGCATGTGAAGTGAAGCTAAGCTAAGGGCTGAGCGAAAACATGCATATGGGAGACAGGCCTCATGGGAGAAAGACCAGGAGGGTGAGCCCAGGACTGAGGAAGTGTCTATGTGCCTGGTCCCCACTCCACCCGCTGGCCCCGCCGTTCCGAAGCCAGCTGGAATGGCCTCTCCCCTAAACTAACAGAGACGACACTGAATTACAGTCAGGAGGCAGCAAAAAGCAGCACTAGTGCCACTGTGCTGACTTGTTTAAAGCAGACACTTCACTCTCCCTAACAGAAATATCTCAGACCCGAACTCACCAGGTTCTCTGTGAGCCCGCCAGCCCTGCCTGGTACCTGAAGTCACAGGCCACCAAGACAGACGTTTGCTTCTGCAGACTGGCACTGGTTTAGTGTGTCCCCCAAAAGGTCCTCTTCACACACTAGATATAAATGCACTGACAATTTGCCATGAAGTTGATCCTCTAGCAACACTGAGACAGGGAAATGGGTGTTGCTATCATTTGCATTTTGAGGATGAGCAAGTCAGCTCAGGCTTGGCCCAAACAGGCTACCATCCCATGTGTCCCTCGGACCCTGTCATTCCTCCCCCACTAGAAGCAACATGAGAAAACTGTTATTTATTCTACAAATGACTAAATCGAGTGACATTGGCCACGGTTTTCGGAATGAAGTCCATGAAGACGCCCGACCCACAATGTACGAATATCGCTTAAATGACATAATTTTAAATGAATGTTTTAAAATGTTTGTCCACCTGGAAAATGTAGCAAAAGAAAACATTGTTTACATCAATGTTTTAAATCACTATTTATGACAGTTATAAATGAATGAATTGCCAGGTCATGAATAGTGAAATTGTTTTAAAAAACATGCAGGCGTTGCTGGCTTGACAGAAAGTGCTCAATCTGCGAATTTATTTTATATCCCATCCCTCTTTTTAAGGAAATACAGATTGTCTTCTGTTACCTTAAAGCAAACAACTCGTATGGATTTGCTTTCTCCTGTTTCAGCAAGTTCAAGAGAATGTGAGCCCTCACCATCGCCACGTGTCTGCCCCGGCTCACAGTCCCGAGCATGGACACAGCCGACAGCCCTGCTGCAACGCCCTAAATAACACTTCTCAAATCAGATGAGTCGAGAGCACAGATGAGGTTTCTTTGCACAGAAGACACATTTTCTTTATCTTGTAAATGTCTCATTCACAACACACAGTATTTTGCATTTTACTTGAGAAATAAATCTTTCTTTTACTTTTACCATGAGTGGTTCTGATTTATCACAGATTCCTTCAGCCAGCGGCCGGCCAACCGGGCAAGGGGGCAGGTGATCTTCTGAAGACAGGCAGACCCGACAGCACGGCCTCCATGATTACAGACTCTCGCTAAGTCTGCTGTGGCACAGAACCCACCCCAGACACGGAGGTGAGTGCCGTTCACGGATCCTCCATCACATTCAACGTGGGCAGGTACTGCTTCTCACCAAGTTAGGTTCCAGCACATTTCATTAGACTTACATCTATATGACTTGGTGCCACTGGATGAAAATGACTTCATCAGCCTCATAACTGTTCTCAGAACGAAAGTCTAGCATTCGGCAGACCACAAGGACCCACGTTCACTGGTTGGGGTCGGGCACTGGTTTCAGTTCTGCTACATCGGAAGCTGAAGACCAAGGCTGCTTTACACAGGTAAACGTGAATGTAAAATCTTTGGTGAGTCCAGGGCACTGAGGTGATTTAAATGCATTTCATGCCCTCCGACTTCACCACTGCTCTATGAAGAAACCCATCCTGAAGAGCGCACTGATGTCATGGGACCCATACGGACAAAATCTGGTTTGAGATTTCTGTTCTAACCTCAGAGCTTAACCCAATGATTAGTGTGTGTGTTGTTTAGAAGAGCAGGTGCGTTAATTACAGGCAAATTCATGGAGTTTTGAAGTCAACTTAGGACACAGTTACGGGCTTACTTGAGAGTCAGTCAGTTTCCAGAGGTGTCAAACAGGTCCAAAACCTTGGAAGCTCAGTTCCTTCAGCAAGATTCCTGCTCAAATCCAGACACACAACACACATATTCTCAGGTCCTGGAATTGCCAGGTTTCTACTCATTCCGGTGATCACTGTCTTTTCCATTTGTGAAGTTTCCAAGACCCTCGTGCAATCAGACATTTTTTTCTGCCCCAGGCCTCTTGTCATTTGTGGCTACGGTCAGCCTCAATAAAGCTATTTTAGCAGAGTCAGACCCTGAACAGTCAGACAAACGGTAGCTCTGTCCAATAATGAACACACCCACTCGAGCCGTAGCAGACACTGCCTGTGAAGTCTGATTTGTACAACAAAACAAGACCAGTATTGAATTAACCTCATCCACTTAGGATTCTGGCAAAATTTGTTCAGATTTTTTTTTGCAATTCTGTAATCTAAGTTTGATACCACAGCTATTTTTAAAATTACAGACAAATCTCTCAAGTTCGTGAGTCACTCTGGTTACATCTCAACAGCTTACTGTTTGTGTAAGAAAATAGTTTCCTTAAATGTTTTTGACAGGGGCTATGCTATTCATTCATTCATTCATTCTACAAATATTTATAAAGATACAGGTGTGAGCCCAATGGACAGACACACGTGCCCTTGCAGAGGTTATGTTTCTTAGAGCTTAAACAATAATAATTTATATATTCCAGTACTTAGTGGCCATAAGTGGCCTAAGTGAAACAAAACTTGTGCTTACTGTCCTTTAAGCATTTAAATGCAAACTTGACTCTCATATTTATCAGCGAGCCAAGTGGAACCTTAGGTCACAACTGTAACTTAAATACAAAAAGCTGGACTAAGGCGTGGTCAGTCTTTGGAATGAAATGAAATAAAAGAGACAGAAAAATAACCTAAAGTAGAACACAGCTGGCCCTGAAAGTGAAGGGCTGAATCTAATCCAAAATGACAGGATGTGGATGGTTTAAATATATTAACTGCAAAAGAACACCTCGACTCCAAAGGCATTTAGATTAGAACGTCAGGTTAACTCAGCTGTAGTACAGACTGAAACACTGTATCCCTGTAGAACACACAGCAGCTGAGCAGTGTCACCATTTGACCGCTCCCAGAAAGAGAACTTGGTGGGTGGGCACTGACACCTTCCCCATGTGCAGAACTGCACAAGCCCATCTGCAAGTGACCTGCGTTTAGCGAACGATCAACACTGTCACGCCGGCCCCCAGCACAGTAGCGCCCATGAATCCCTCCCACAGGGTGGGTGGGTGTCCACCTGCCCACTCTGCCCCCGCCCCCTCAGGTCTGC
Source organism: Rhinolophus sinicus (assembly GCF_036562045.2). Classification (NCBI taxonomy): domain Eukaryota; kingdom Metazoa; phylum Chordata; class Mammalia; order Chiroptera; family Rhinolophidae; genus Rhinolophus; species Rhinolophus sinicus. The sequence continues at coordinate 1,638,102 of NC_133754.1, forward strand.
TCCAGGCACAGGGGAGGCACAGCGCTGGGTGACATTTCCCCAGGGGTCTCCTGCCTGTCTTGCCAGCTGAGGCACTAAACTGACCTTTGGGTCAGGAGGCTCTTTCAAAAGCGTGTAGCTTTGGAAGATACAGACAGGTGCCTTCTCTCTCACACATAGATAAGTCCCTCATTTTTCTGTTTTCCTGTGTACTTTAAAAATTTGTTTGTAATTTGCACACGATGACTGTACATTTAGACCGAGTCTTTCTTCATTAGCGTTGCAAACATTTAACTGAAATCCCTATAAATGCTTGGCACAGGCAAGATAAGCCCGGCACAGCAGCCGCGCATGCACAGCACGGGGCGCGCAAGGCTGCGAAGGCCGGACTCTGCCCGGACCCAGCGAGCACAGGCTTCCTTCTCCCGGTCCCCGCTTCCCATGTGTGATAGGATAACGACAGCCCTTCCTATTTGTTAGGACTTAAACTCTGAATGTGTGTAAAATGCTTACGACAGGGCCTGGCACACAGTGGGGCCTCAGTGATGTCAGACCTACGTTTGGCTCCAGGACACAATGGTTCAGAGACACGATTTATGATACAACGATCTTTGTCAGGGTATTAAATGAAAAGTATAATCTGTGCTCCACCCTGGAGATAGGGATAATTAAGGAAGACAACAACACAAGCACTTTTAAGGTCATTTTCTAGGGGAATAAGGAGACAAATATATATCCTCAGTTTATATATAGTCTATATATAGACACATAAAATACATATGCATATTTGCTGGTATGTATATGCGCACATGTATATGTATATTATATGTGCCTATCTGTATAATGTTTTACATTTAAGATGAATGCACGGACACGTATATCTAGATAGATAATTTATATATCAGCTTATTTTTCTATGAATGGCTATTTATAGGTCACATAAAGCTGTCTGGTGTGACTTCGCTTGCTCTCCCTTTCCTGAACTGTTTACGTTGCATTAAATCATGCAAAGTGCTCATGATGCCTGGCACACAGTAGGTCCTCGCTAAACTATTAATGATGAAATTGCTTCACTTGCTTTACAGCTTTAATTGAAAGGAAAACGTGCCTGCAGATTGGGATCACAACTTTGACTTCATGTTACTAGAAGGTAATTGTAATGGTTTCTTTCTCCTAAATGTTAAGCACAAAAGGCGTATCTATTCATCATTCTGTCAAACCATTACACCCCACACATTAATACCAATAGTGAGCTCTTGTTCTATTGTGTCACTGGCGTGAATCATTATCTTCAATGGTCCAAATCCAGTCTCAGTAAATCATTACAACAAAAATAAATTAGCCACACACATCGACCTCAGAGATTTGTAGGACTGCAGAAAGTATGTAAACAGACAATTATTTATTACAACCTGCATTTCAGTAAACCTGAGGGTGAAAGAGGCTCATTTTATTTACCATTTACATTTACTATTTATCAAAACTGAAGTGTTTCTTATCTCTTGAGATTCAGTGTACTGATCTACATCATACTGTAGTTCGTAAAGAAACGTATAAAACTGTGTTCTATGCACATAGTACACCAAGGAATGGCCTTGGGGAAATACGCACTTCGGAGTTTAATAGTATCCACATTTTCTGGGCTAAAGTTTTATGCTTACTCTGCTCAATTTCCTTCATTTAAATTAAGTGAAGGAAACACCCTCCACAAAATGAAATCCATTTGCCAGACTTTGACTACCAAGGAATTTTAATGAAATGTCCATTTCTCCCCTTTATAAAGTCTAATAAAAAACAGAGAAGGAAGAAATACTTGAAAGTTGAGACGATACTTAGAAAATTTAAGGTTGAATTCCCTTTTATTATAAATGTTATATTTATTTCCCTGTGTTACTGAACAAATAATCGTCAGTATTAAAAAAGGCTTTAAAATGCAAACTGACCTTTCCCAGTTAATAATAATTTAACTGAACACATTACGATTTCCTTCCATTGGGAACCTCATTTATATGTAAGAAGCAATTTTGTTGTAAGATTCTTTCATTATAACTTTAAAGCAATTGTACATCTAGATATGTATTTTAAAACAGAAAATTCAAACGTATGTATAAATTAAGCCACTTATGTGCTGTAGTACAGCGCTCTGCCTAAGTACAAAACAGTTCTCTTAACTGATGTAACATTTGCCTTGGAACTGCCAAAGGCCTCTCATTCCTGATTTTCCTAGAAAATTTTATCCACAAATATACGTTGTCCTTGAAATCATTTGGCTCTAGTACATATTTTCAAACTAAAGGTGCCTCCCTCTCGTGCTATCACGATTTAACACTTTTCAGGCTGAGTTACATGCTAAACTGGACCTTTTCTCCTGTCTGTGTTCTCCGTTTTAGAACACATACGACTTGGCAGTAGCCAGTGACCAATTCCTAGGTGTCACCTGGCACAGACTGGGATCAGGGCTGCATGTCTTCTCAGGTCTCCTGGAAACAAACCTTGACTTGGCCACTTTCTATCTCTGTGACCCTGGCCAGCTTACCCCACCCATCCTGCCCCAGGCTCTCATCCATAAGATGGGATAAGAAGTCCCAGACCTCTTAAGAATTGAATGAGTTAACCTGTGTAAAGCTGTGGGAATCGGCAGGGCGTCCAGCACAGGTTTTAAAGGACACATTGCAGTACGGTGGTAACACCTTAACAGCATATCCCAAATCATGTAAAAGCTGGCTGGTCCTCAGCTGTCTCCTCCACAGTATCTACTTTGCTTCTCTTTGGACAAGTGAGTTCAAAATAAAGAGACTCCATGAGTTTTACTCTATTTGCCATGAGAACTCTCAGGAGAATTTAATATGCCACATTTTGACTTCTATATGCTTAAAAGATCTGTCTGGCTGCTTTGTAAGAGGAGACTGCAGGTGAGGGGCTGTTTTGGGGGTACAGATGAGTGAGGGGCCATTTTGGGGGTGCAGGTGTCGACAGCAGCTTGGCCTGGTGTGGAAGTGCTGGTAAGTGGGCAGATGTGCTTTGTGGGGACTTGCTGGGGTGAATATGGGACATGAGGAAGGAAGGAACTGAGGAAGGACTGAAGTAGGAAGCCCCGATCTGAAGTCCCTTCAGCAGACTGGGCCGCCAGGAGCATTCTCAGACTCGGGGCCTGGCTTCTGGGGCACACAGAGCCATGTACCCCAAGGCAGATCTTAGGAACATTACATAATCGCTGTGTCTTCATGACCGAAGAGCAATCGTATCAAATGCTATGATCACCAGGGGCAGCAGGGGACATCCCATGGGACAGGGTCACTACAACAAAACACTTTCCCACATGGTTTGGTGATGACCAATCAAACTGTTTAGCCAAACTGCAAATTTTGGATACCTCAGTTATCCTCTCACTAAATCCGTAAGATAGAGAAAACAGTACCTTCTCCACAGGACAGCCATCTAGGTGAAGGATGTAACATAACGTTTGATGCAGTGCAATGTCTATTGTTCCCATTTCATAAAGCCATTTGGTTATTACTATGATTTTGCCAGACAGGCCAGGCCAAGCTCCAGTCCCAGCCTGAGAGCCATCGCATCTGTGAAGACCAGGCTCTGAGGGCAGGGGCAGGGGCCATGGCTCACTAAGCTTCCAATGCCAGCAGCTGCAAGCCAGGTGTCCTGCAAAGCACACACTCAGCCGTGCTGGGTGAGCAACTGGGGCTCCACAGCACCTTTCTTTGGCTCCCTCTGCCCACAGGAGTTATCCCACATGTGTTCTCCATGGAATCCAAGGCATTTTGTCTATTTCACTCTTTTTGAAACACTCTGCTTCTGTCTTTCTCTACCCCAACTAAGGATTGAAAAAGCTCTACTGTGCTTTTCCTTATACCTCTCCAATAGTTGGCTCTTTACAGAGTTACACGATGCCGACCCATTTATTGGAAGATATAAACCATTTGACTGGCATTCTGGGGACCAAGCTGCAAGTAGAGCTAAGCATTGGGGTGAGCAGAAGTGCTTCGCCCAATTAAGTGTGGTCTAGACACACATATATGGCTCATATATCCATAAAAATAGTTTGTGTTCATACTGTGAAGGCATTCTGTCTTGCACATCTTCAGGAAGAAACAACTCAACTTTATACCAATGAACTGAGGGTTCTTTGTCATTTCATCAACCTGAGAAATAAGAGGCACATATGTGAGCTATCCTTCAATTAATCTGAAGATAATGCTTCACTGGATAAAATGAAATGCCATGGAGACTATGTGTCTGTTATGCCCACAAAGCAGGTCTACCTTCAGGCAGAAAGATTTCCATGTAGCTTTAAAGATAATGGCTCTATCCATGCCCATCAGGCATTTTTACTAAAATTAAGTCCCTAGAAATATTTACCACTAAAAATGAGATTGATATTGTAGAAAATTATACATATTTTTAAATTAAGTTCCCAAATCGTTGAATTCATAGCAAATACATTTTTTCTAAAGTGTCATTTTTATCATATTATGTTTCAGTCAAATAAAAACAGAAGTGAGAAGACTGTGTGTCAATGACAAAAGAATAGACACATTAGTCAATGTAACAGAGCAGAGAATCCTGAAACAGACCCCCTTTTATATAGTCAGCTGATCTTTGACAAAGGAGTGAAAACGACACAAATGGAGAAGATACGTTTTTCAACAAATGGTACTAGAACAACTGAACAGCCACATGCAAAAATGAATATAGACACAGACCTTACACCCGTCACAAATAAACTTGAAATAAAGAAAAATAAAAAGAAATAAATAATTATTTTGAAATGGATCATACACTCAATGTAAAGCATAAAACTCCTAGAAGAATACATAGGAGAACAATCTAAGTGACCTTGGGTTTTGGGGATAACTTTTTAGATACAACATCAAAGGCACGTTTCCTGAAAGAAAGAATTATTTAGTTTTACTCCATTACAATGAAAAACTTCTGCTCTGCAAAAAAAACAGTGTCAAGAGAATGAGAAGACAAGCCACAGATTAAGGAAAATATTTGCAAAAGACATATCTCATGGAAATCTGTTATCCAAAATACACAAAGAAGTTTTAAAACTCAACAGTAACAAAACAACCTGATTAAAAATGGGCAAAAGACCTGGATAGACTCCTGGTTAAAGAAGGTAGACAACTGGCTAAAAAAGATGGCAAATAAGCATATAAAAAGATGGTCCACATCATATGTCATCAGGGAGCTGCAATTTAAAACAGAAAGGAGACACCAGTACAGACCTAATAGAATGGACAGACTCTGGAACACGGACAACATCAAATGCCGGTGAAGATGTGAAGCAACAGGAACACTCACTCACTGCTGGTGGAGATGCAAAATGATGCAGCCACTTTGGAGGACAGTTTGATGGTTTCTCACAAAAGGTAAAATCCTCTTATCATACTTTCCAGAAATTGCATTTCTTGGTATTTACCGAAAATAAACTGAAAACTTACATCCATACAAAAACCTACACATATATGTTCATAGCATCTTTATTCATAATTACCCAAACTTGGAAGCAAGCAAGATGTCTTTCAGTAGGTGATGGATAAATAAACTGCGGTCCATCCACACAGTGGAATACTATTCATTGCTAAAAAGAAATGAGCTCAAGCCATGAAAACACATGGAGGAACATTAAAATCATGTGACTAAGTGAAGTAAACCAATCAGAACAGACTACATATTGTAGGATTCCAACTTTATGACATTCTGGAAAAGGCAAAACTATGAGACAGTGAAGAGATCAGTGGTTGCCAGGATACTGAAGGATTTGTAGGGTAGTGACAATACTCTGTATGGTGACTAATAATGGATACCTATCATTATAAATTTGTTTAAATTCATAGAAGGCACAACACCAAGAGTGAACCCTCATATAAACTATGGACTTTGAGTGATGATGACGTGTCAGTACAGGTTCATTTGTTGTCACAAATGTCCCATCTGAGGGAGAGGCGGTGTATGGGAAATCTTTGTGCTTTCCCCTCAATATTGCTGGGAACCTAAAGTTGTTCTAAAAACTAAATCATTAAAAAAATATAAGACTAAAATTACATTTATATAATTACCTTGCCATTTATCAATTCTTTCTCAGATAGTATATAAATTTCAAATGGCTTTTCCTTTAAAACATAGCACTTACTTGCCATTTGAAGCATAGCACCGATACACAATATACTGATGCATGCTTTCCACCCAAGACTAATTAAGTCATAATTGCTGAGGGTCAAACCTGAACATTAATATTTTTTAAAGCTCTGTAGATGACTTTAATGCATAACCAGAGTGGAGCACCACTGGGAAAATGAAAAGAACGGAGGATTTAGAACTAGAAAAAGTTGAAATCAAGCCCACGTTTTGCAAATTAGTAGCTTTTACTTCATTTGTAAGGTCATCTGTGTCCTACATTTTCAGGGTTATTATGATATTTATAGATAAAGTATTTAAAACACCTAGTAGACACTTTAAAATGACAGGCATTACCACTAATGGTCTCCAAGCTATTTTCCAAGAAAGCAGTGCCGTAAGTGCCCAGGGCATTGCTCTTATTATAACCAACAAAAACACACATCTGTGATTGCCATCTGTGGGGTCACGCCCTTATTTTGAGAGAATAATTTTAATTAGGATTGAAGTTAAAAATATACCAATGTATCTTGTTATCCTAGCTTCCTGTACTAGTACAAAATTATAATAAACAGTACTTTATTAAATAGAAAATAACTAAGAATTATGAATGTTGCCTTAATGGTACCTAGCTGATTCTCAGGAAATGTAACAATTATTAGCAAAAAAAAAAAGATGAAATTGACAGCAAGGAAATTAAAAACTATGGGGGGAAGTCATCTATTTTCCATAAACATTTACATATTCATATCTAAGTAGCTTAAATATTTTTAAGATGACCAAAATACCATATACAAAAGAGGCTAATAAACTAATTTCACAATTAAAGTCTGTGTGGATTCATTTTGCTAATATTATAAGAGTGAAATATCATTGTCTATGTAGAAACACTACCTGATCTTCAATGTTACAAACCAGGTATAGATGATTTCCAATTTGAGGTTAGTTTTAATACAAGTACAACTGCAGTGAAAATCTTGGTGCCAATTGTGTGTGTGTGCGTGCATGTGTGAATTTGTATTGTATTCGGCTTTGCACTATGGACTTGATTATGGTGTTTTAAGACTAGAGGTCCTAGAATGGACCCAGACTTTGGACCCTTGCAAGCACATTGTTATACAAAGCACGTCCTCACGTACCCTTGTGCATAGGTTCTTGGAAACCGTGACATTGAGCCAAACCACAGATAAGGAAACCAATTTTGCTACAGGCTCATGGACAGAACAAGAGTTGAGTTCCTAGAGCCTATTTCTGCTCACAAAGACAGCACCAAACTTCTAAATAAAGACCCAAGACACTTCTGATGTTAAGCTTGGAAATAAATATGAGTTATACATACATTTAAGAAAGATTAATGAAAACAAGAAAGATCATTATTTTTCAACCCACTCATTCCAGTTCCAGGTGGCAGGTGGCGGGAACCTCTCCCTGAAACTCAGGGCACAGGAGGAATCCACCTGGACAGGACGCCTCCCATCGCAGGACCACCCACACCCACACCCACATTCACTCATACAGGGACAGTGTAGACATGCCACTCACCCCATGTGCACATCTTTGGGATGTGGGTGTAAAACAGAGTCCCTGAGAAAACCCACAGACATGGGGAGAATGTGCACACTCCACATGCATGGTGGTTCCAGCTGGGGACGGATCTTTTTTTCACCAACATTATAATGAAACGACGTTGAAGAGAACTACGTTAGTGGAAGACCTGCTGTACTGCAAATAGCTTTTCAGAAAACTTACCCCACTTTACAAACCGTGAGTGACTTTTCTATGGAGTGTCAATGTGTTGCACCCAGTAAATGACATGCAAACACACTAGGCACTGCCTTTGACCTCAAGGAACTTAAAATTAGTCAGGAGAGGAAGAGGAAAGTAGAGTTTGCCAGGTTAATGTCTCAATACTCGTGATTTCATCTCTCTAAAATGAAAATGGCAGCTTGGTCAGGATTTGCTATATAACCCCACAGTCTAGGTACTGATGGAATCAAACAGGATTCTATCTGACCAACTTTTGAGCATGTGTGGCTCATTTTAATTGGCTAGAGCATTTTATATGGAGTCAATTGGTTCTAATATCGCCATGCAAGAGACAGAGCCCTCATGCTGTGAAAGAGGGGCTCTGCACTGCGGCATCCAGAATTCTCACCAGTAAGTCCCATCCCTAATTAAATCTGCAAAGAAGGGCGAGCGCATTTGAACACTTACGTTTACAGGTAGGGGGCTTGCCTCTGTGGCTCCATGATCCATCTTCCTGACACACTGCTGTGGCTTGTTGACTAGCTTCAAGCTCAAAGCCCTCGTTACATTCATATATCACTTTACTATCCAAAGTGAACTCATTACCCGTAAACGAACCATTTCCTGGGGACTCTGGGACTCCACAGGACACAGCTGGAAAACAAAAACAAAAACAACAAAGGAAACAAACACAGGGTTACTCTTTTGTGATTTTATGAAATTCTGTGTTTTGTTTTTTTTTCTACTTTTCACTTCAAATACACATAAAAACTGTTCGGTACTTGACTTTCTAATATGTTGCATAACTATACCCATTTTCAAAGTTTTAAGGATCTCCAGAGTTAATGAGAAACAATGGGAAATGGGTCCGCATAAAAACATTTTTATGATTAGTATTCCGGAAGGTAAGCCTGACGGCTGTCTCACAGCTTATCACCTTGACACGTCTTATCAGGTGGCGCTGGGCCAGAGAACACAGTGTAACACACTCTACTTTATTTAATATTGGAAAGGAAGGAGAAGATAACATCTATACCATCACAGAAGCCATCACAATGTTGACTCCTTGGATTAAACAGCCACCCACCTTGGGTCTCGAAGATCCCCCCTCTTCTTCCCCCCAGCCAGTAACTTATTTTCCTCAAAGCACCCAGAAGTTCTGTTAAAAGGAAAATGGCTAAGGTCATCCATGCATGTATGATCATCACATTGATTATTTATAAATGACCTGGCAGAGAACAGGACCTAAGGGACCAAGACACAGGAGGAGTTTCCGGAAGACCTCCAGACTGGAAGGCTGGGTCCCCGAGGGCAAGGCATGCCAGCTTTTCTGTGAAAGGTGGGGCACGAATGTGCTAGGGATGAAGAAGACAGCTTTTAAATCACGGAAATGGGGACGGAATTAAGCATCAACACGTCCTTGAATTTACTAGCTCTGATCCAGACTTATCTACGATGAGGCAAAATTCTCAACTTAAATGTCTCCAAGTTACAATAAGGAACAAAGAAAAAAGCAGGGGAGGGGATCCATTCCCAGCAGCACATACCCAGGTCCGCTGCATTGCCAAAGACATTTGCGATAACTAAACTAAGGGCCTTTTGTTAATCAATACTTAAGGTATTATTCACATCGTGCATTTTTTAATTTAGATCATTTAAAATTTTTCCCACATTGATTCCCATGGGAACACACATGTAATGTTAGAGCTGCAAAGATTGGATGGAAGAGTTTATATAAACGTACACTTTCACAGATAAAGAAAACAGGCTCAGAAAGATCACATGGCCTGCCTAGGAGACTGCAGTGAGTTTGTGCCAAACAAGCACACAGCAGACCTGTGGCCCTGCCGTGGGGCCACCTTCTGTTCTACAAGAACCCCAGCCATTCTGTGGTTTAGTTTGTGTTGTTTGGTTTTGTTCTTTTTCTTTATCAATATATTTAATAAATGTAGTGGGAAATTGTCAGAAGTAAAAGAAAATATTGTGCTGATAAAAATCAAACCCTTGGAAAATCCAAGTTCTAAAATTTGTCTTGTACTTAATTTATGATCAGCTATTTCAACCATCTGATTTATATATATATACACACACATATGTATATAAATTTCCATTATTGGTGTATACAAATGCAACTGATGTCTCAATATTAATTTTGTTTCCTGCTACTTTACTAAATTAATTTATCAGTTCCAATAGTTTTTTGGTGGAATCTTTGGGGTCTCTCTATATAGCATCATGTCACCTGCAAATAATGACATATATATATATATACATATATATATATATATATATATATATATATATATATATATATATATATTTCCTTTTAAATAGATATAAAACAGAAGTGGCCAATCTGTCAGACATGGAATTCTAACACTTCTGGTTCAATTAAGAAGAGACGGAATAATTCATACTGATTTGTAAATTTAGGCTTACAGGATAAAGGCTATTTCCTTCCAAATTCTGATATTTGTTCCTCTATTCATATATACATTTGAAGCAGACCACAATAAAAATTTTCAGTAGTTGTGTACCAAAAACATAGACATAAAGATATGATTTTGGACAGAATATTTAAAATCATAAGCTTTGGATGTGCGAAGCCATTGCTTGTGGACGCAATGGATGGAGGGGCAGAGTGCTAAGCATTTGCAAAACGTTCTCCTGAATTTACTGAATGCAGTGGATGTCCTTTATGAGTGTGATCTCACAGGGTCACCAGTGTCTTATTCCTCACATTTTCTCCAATAATCACTCAATCACGCTCACACACCACACTTTCTCGTTCACTCACTGAGCGTGCCCAGTGTCCAGCGTCCCTGTTATTCTCATTTGGGGTGAGCAACAAATGAAACGACATTTCTCTGGCAGGTTAAATGGGAAAGGTGACATTCTATACACGCATATGAATGCACCTTAAAAGGATTCATACCCAGGAGGCCGACACCCAGGAGAAAAGCTTTGTAACTACTTCTGTGAAATCTGGACTTGAGAAGACCCCCTTTCTGTCTCTGATCAATGACTAGGGATCTTTTTCTGGCCTTGAGCTGTGGGTTTTGGCCACTTGACTGTCTCAACCGCAGGCTATTTGGCAGAGCTTTAAATAGAAGTTGTCAACCTATCAAAAATAGAATTCTAACACTTCTGATTTGATGCAGACGGATGGCATGATTCTTACAGACTTAGAAATTCAGTCTCAGGGATAAAGGCCGTTTCCTGCTCATGTGCAGGCTCGGTGCACATTTTCGTTCATCCCAAATCATGTGACAGACATTCTATAGATCACTTTTTAAAAATGTCAATTAGCTACATATATGCAACTCTCAAAATATGGAGAATTTCCTCAGTTTTGGAGTATCTAAAGGGAATACAATGTCTTAGTTTTAGTTTGGTTTTTGAAAATCGTATTAATATAGCATTATATTTCCCAGCAGCCTCAGTGAAAGACCGCATACTCACTCTGTAAAATTCTCTTCTGTTCCAGAGCACAGACTTTACAATCAGACTTCTGAATTAGTTCTTGTCTCTGACATTTGCCAGCTGTGTGACTTGAGTTACTTAACGAACCTTGTCTCATTACGCCCAGGCTAACTATACCCATCTCAAAGGTAATTATGAGGCGTAAATGAAATGACGTACACAAATCTGTGCTGACACAATGTAGGTGATGCAATAAGTGACAAAATGTTACCATCATTATTTACACAAACACTCACCATGTATACATTTCTGGAAATAAGATGTGAAGTACACGGATAATCTCCTTGCCATGTGCTCATTATAGAGAGCAAAAAATAAATCTGCAGTAAACCAGATTATTTCTATTACATCTCTCATGAGAGATTTAACGTTTTGGTTTCAAACAAATCAACGGTGGAGACACTCCAGTGCCCAGAGTTGTGTTCTCTTTAATCCTATGCCCCCTGTGGGGTTCTTTCTTCTCATATTTAAACCCATACAAACAGCAGTCATTCTTGTCTCTGCAGGTTTAAAAACACTTCTGTTTCACATTATTGGTATATACAAATGCAACTGATGTCTCAATATTAATTTTGTTTCCTGCTACTTTACTAAATTCATTTATCAGTTCCAATAGTTTTTTGGTGGAATCTTTGGGGGTCCTTTATGTAGCATAATATCACCTACAAATAATGACAATTTTACTTCCTCCTTTCCAATTTGGATGCCTTTTATTTTTCTTGTCTGATTGCTGTGGCTAGAACTTCCAGTACTATGTTGAATAGAAGTGGAGAAAGTGGGCATCCTTGGGCTTGTTCCTGATCTTAAGGGGAATGCATTTAGCTTTTCCCCATTGAGCATGATGGCATACATATGTGGGGGGTGCCAAAAAATATATACAAGTGGACACTTTGGTCAACGTGGCTCAATCAGTAGTTCGCCATAATAAGAAGTGTCTGGACACTGATGGGAACCACTTTGAGCACCTCTTGTAATTGCAGAAGTCAAATGTGACTTGAATTCATCTTTTGTTATTGGTATGTATTGAGTATTACAATTTTAATAGTTTTTCCTTTCTTAAAATATGTATGCTTCTCTCTCTCTCTCTCTCTCTCTCTATATATATATATATATATATATATATATATATATGGTCACGGATGTAAAGTACAGCGCACAGGGAATACAGTCAATGGTATTGTAACAGCTGTATACCATGTCAGAGGGGAGTACACTTAGGTCATTATCACTTGGTGAAGGGTGTAAATGTCTAATCATTATGTTTTGTTAAACCTAAAACTAATATAAAAAATAAATTAATTAAAACAAAACAAAACAAAACAAAAAACCTTCTGCTTCCTACTTCTTTCAAGTGACTGTTCTCTGTAACTTACAATGGCCCCTTTTCTTTCTGCTGCCTCTTAGGTTTCCATACTTTACACACTCACCTTGCATTTCTTTTCCCTTCAAAAATCTCAGTGATTCTTGGGGCTTTGCCTATTACCCTGGGATGGTGACTCTCACATCTGGATATCCATCCACTTGATCTGCTTCCTGTACCACTAGCTGCATCTCCACTCACATCTGTGCACGTGTTGGGCTGTTACCTGCCCCTCATCCCAGCCGCCCGCCATGCTTTCTCCCAGTAAGAACAGCTAGGTTCTTTGATTCACTTCTCTTTCTGCTGCTCTGATGTGGTTGGTTTTGCCAATGATCATCTGCTAAGGGAAGAAAATCTGTCTCGTACTCTGTCTCCTCATTTCCTCCTACTGATACCATATTCATGTCCCCATTATCTCAAAGTGAATGTCTATCTTCTCTCTCCGGACCCCGCTCACAGGGCGAAGGCAAAGCCCAGGGAGCCCCGGGGTCTGACGCACGGGGAGAAGCCTACCCCGCAGAAGGGCTCCCTACAGCCTGGCAAGCGAGGCACGTTTAAACCATAAGGTCTGAGACCGGACATCCAGGAGGCAGTCTCACAGGTAGGACAGACCAAATTGAACATCACAAACGCAGGAGCACGATGAGATCAAGAGCCAGGCCGGGATGGCAGGGAACACACCGTGGGGAGGGGAGGTGGGGAGTGGTGTGGAGCAGGCTCTGAACCGCAGGAGGACATTCTGCTTGAGGTGTGACGACAGGACAGTGACACCCCCGGTGTCTCCAGCGGGGACTGTGGGTTCTCAGTAGTTTACGTACATGGTGTCAGCATGTAAGGATTTCCGATTATGTACGTGTAGAAATCTAACTTCATATATACAGAAGGCACCAAAAAACGCATACACAATTTAAGAAAGGAAAACTGTATTAAAATTGTAATAATATATACCGATAACAAAAGATGAATGCAGGTCACATTTTACTTCTGCAACGACAAGAGGTGCTCAAAGTGGTTCCCATCAGTGTCCAGACACTTCTGATTATGGCAAACTACTGCTTGAGCAACATTGACCAAAGTGTCCACTTGTATACATTTTTTAGGCACCCCTCATGTGTGTGCACATATAAATAGTAACCAAAAATTACAATACAAGAACATTCTAGATTGTGTGGACTACTGTCTATAATTGGGTTCTATTAGATAATATTAGTGCCTGCATTGGCTTTTGTATTTATAATCAGGTTGGGTCAAGTAATTAAATAAGAGTCAATTTTTTACAGTCTAATAAGAAAAGTGTCAGAGGCAGATAATACAGAAGTCATGGGCTTCCTTCAAGGGAAAGCCAAGTGATTTTATAGGAAGTACTAAAAATATAAGCTACATAGTTGCTCATATGGAGAAAACAATAAAAGGACTGATTATACATATATATGCATGCATGTGTGTGTCTGTCTGTCTACGCATGTATGTGCATGTATATGCATGTATGTGTATGTATGTCTGTGTATGCATGTATGTGTATACATGTATGTGTGTGTGCATGCATGTGTGTATGTATGTCTGTGTATGCACACATGCACACACACACACACACACACACACACACACACGGCAGTACCTATGAGTAACCAATGACTTGCAAGTGATAACTGAGTTTCTCTGGAGAACCCTGACTAATAGCTGCTAAGGAAAGTGAGGATTAGAAACGTCAAGCAAAGGGCCCAGATTCCTCTACGTAGTAAGAAGGCTTGTGTTGCTGGGATCGCAGAGAAGTGGACCCCATGCCGGCCTCACGGTTAGTCCCGTGTAGTCTCAAGGACCCACCTGCTATATTTCACCACATTCATAGTTTCTAATTTCTGATGTCCAATCGCCAGCAGTAAATAAATAGATGTATAAATAAGTAGGTTAGAAATAGGTTTCCAGATTATAATTCTGAAAATATAAGGCCACATTGAATTTGAGCATTCATGGTAATATGTCTGGACCCTTTTTCTTCTCTTTAGTTTTATTTATTCCCGTCTTCTCCGACTTCCCAAGGACAACCAGATTCTAAGCAATGCCTCCCTTGATGCTTAGGCAGCATGTGAATGCAGGGGTGAGGCTGAGACAGAAAACAGCAGGGAAGGGGGGGTCGTGCATGACTAACCCGGAGGCTGAGGGGACCTGACAGGTCACAGTGCGTTTATCCCTTTGTGGGGACAGGTGTGATGTCAGACCCTTACAAAGAGCGCATACTAGCATCAGAAACACCCTTCATTTGTTTGGGGGAGGAAGAGGAGTGCTTCTAAAAATGAGGCCAGACAGAGGGAGGCAATGGCTTACCCTGCAGATGCTAAAGCAAGCAGACGTACAACCAGACACAGGCGGCCCTGAAATGGGAAGCGCAGGGTCACGGGCCTTAGCTGAGGATTTCTTTCGCTGCTCTAAACCTCCCGGAAATATTTAGCACTGGATAACCCGAGGAAGGAAAAACAAAGTACGTATTAATTGGAAACAAACCAAAGAGCATGGAGAGGACGGGGAGCCAGTTGGTAGGCACACGAGGCTAATCCAGCCCAGGGACCTTACTGGGTCCTGAGGAGAACCTGCTGCTACAGTGGGGCCGTGGCACGTGACTGACTCCCCATGTGCTGTTACAGGCCCAGGGAGGCACAGGTGTGCGCATTAGAATAAAGAGCCATTTCTTAGGAATAGAAGACAAAGTTTCACTCAGTAAAAAGCAAGTGTCTCGAGAAGGAAAGCTGGAGGAAAAAGCAAGCGGCATTAGGTGAGCTATACACCAGCTGTGCTCCAGTCACCACCCTGACCCTCTCAGGTTTGGAAGTGACCTGAGAGCGTTCTGTCTGGAACCACAGGACTCACAGAGGCCGCCACTTCACTCGCGGCTGGTGTTCATGGGAACCTGCATTTTGGGGCAGATCTTTATCTAATGCTGTGGGTGTCATGATAGGATGGCACAGCTAATCACACATGTACATGCTGGCTCTGATGATGGGCGGTTCACTCACTCTCTTTCAGCCTCAGTTTTACCACCTGCAAAATAGGGATAATCACACCTATTGTACGTGGTAACCTGGCCATCCTGGGATGCGGTGTTTTAACACCGTAGTCAGTCAACACACCAATTTTCCTCTTTGTTTTACAAGTGAACAAACAGAATAGCCAAGATCAACTTGCCTAATGAACAACAGGAACTACAAAACAGGTTTTTAACAGAATGAACTTTGTGGGTCTCAGAAATTCTCAAAACAACTGACTTGAAATGTTGGCAAAATTCTGCCCCCCCAAAAAAAATCATACGCAGAAAATAAAGAAGAAATAAGACTGTGATCCAAATACAGGTTGTTAGAAACGGTGACAGAACTGAGAAAAAGAGGGAAGAGGGGCTCAGAACGAAAACGTCACCCTTGTTCTCTCACAGTTGGCAATTAAAACATGTCGTATTTTTCCAAAAAAAAGGAAAGAAAAGCTTTGTTAGTTCTTCCAGAAAATGTAATTATGATTTTTTAGAAATACTCCACATGAATTTAAGCAACTGCCAACTTAAAATCTCAATAAAGTGAGTGCCGAAGACAGATTAGCGTATGAGCTTCAGAATCAAGGGTCAGAAACTCGTTTTTCCCTTTTCCTTTTCCACCCAGGATATAAGCACGTGAATAAGGAGAGAATGAGAGAACAAAACCGCACAAACCCAAAACAACTGTGTCTACACTAGGAAACATTACTATAGGAATCTGCTACACTTCTCCAATGAATCACGTAACATTTTAGTCAATGGAAAAAGTATGTGAATAAATGTGAGTGGGGCTAGAAACATGCTCCCCAGGACATCTAGAGGCCACAGACTTGGAATTTCTCAGTTCATGAACCAAACAAATAACGGTGTCTACTATTAAATAGAAAAAATGAAAACGAAAAACCTAAATAGATAGATACAGGTGTAGATGCAGACACAGAGCTTGAGACCATGCGTAGAAATGGAGACAGAAAGAGAGCGGGCACGCCTACAAAATATCCCATAAGAGTTTTCTCAAAATATGAAAGAAAGCCACACTGATGAATCAGAAGCAGTGATACAGCTGAGAAGCCAGGTTCCTTGGTAACAGCAGGAAACTAGTAAAAATGATCAAGCTGGAGTGTGAGGGCCATCATAGGAGAATGCAAGCGAAGATGACTGAGAGTTGCTAGAATTTCAGAGGCTATCACCCACTAGGGTGGTCAATTGTTTCTCTGAAAATTAAATAAACTACGTGAACACGGGCAAGTGAGTCTTCAGCAATGAGAATTAAGTTAATAGTCACGTGCAGACTTGCCCTCCACATTCTGATGGCTGATTACGAAAGGCAAAGCAGAGGGAGTCGGGTGCGAGAGAACAGCCTCTCTGCCCAAGGGCTTCTGTTCCAGCTCTCCACACAATGACGCTGGTGCTACACTTCATTCCCGTTAACTAAACTACCACAAGCGGTTCAATATTCGACACCTTGCAATTAATTTCAAATTGGACTTGAATATATTCAAATGAACGACTCCATGAAAATCCCAGATTTGGTCGGACAAAGCCTGAGGAGACAGACAAGAGATAATATAGTAAGCCAGGGACACAAACTAAAAATAGAGTTCAGTTTTCGCCAACTTTTCTATTCTGCATCTGAACAAACTAGGCAGCTGGTGAAAATTATTTCTGAAAGCAGGTGGTAGAAATGAATCAACTACATTTATTACGAAATGGCATCTGGGGGTATGCTGACCCTTGACCAGTCATGGGTCCCTCGCGTTCTTTTGTCCTCACGCCTGGACAAATTCAAATACAAATATCCATGACAATAAAAGCGTGAGTCACCAGTTTTCAGAAACAGGACATAGGGACAGCTGTCAAACAGTGCTGCAGACTGCCTGTGGAGGGAAATCTGATTGAAATTCTAGCAAAGTCCTCTGACATCAGTTTAAAGGGTAATGGGTGGGTATCATCAACTCTGGTAATTGCACGGGAATGGAAGCTCCAGAGACCAGGAAGCCAGTGGTAATCTCTGGCCTCCCAGACACGGGGTGAGTCAGTGAGAGTTAAGGTGAATTAGTGCTTTGAATTACTGTCGTCAGCCTCAGGAGGAGATCAGGTCAGGTCAAGGTGAGGGTGTGATGGAGTCATTACAAAGAGGGACAGCCCAACGAAAGTCCACCGGAATTTTCGGAGCTGGCTGAATTACCCAGTCTCCTCCAAGCCCATCTCTCTGGTTCGCCATGTGGGGCCTGCCGGGCTCAGAACCAGACTCGGGATTGAAGGGTTGTGCCCTTCTTCACCTGTACAGGTCTCAGTCATCGGGAGCCATCAATAAACAGGGCAGACAGGGAGTTTCTCCTCCCTCACACGTGTGCACACACGAGCCTTTCTGCGATCTCCGAGTTTTTCCAAGTCACTGCCGGGTGCTCTGGGCCCCTCTGCCCTCTCAGTGCCCACCTCCCACGCCTGGTGTCCAAGCGGCCAGCAGTGCTTCTTCCTGGGCTCACGGGTCTTTCCAGGTGAGGGAGACCATGCAGGTCAGCAAAGCAGCTCATTTTTCAAGGGAAGAGTCAAAGCCAAGAGACACTGAATGGCTTTTTTCCAGATTGACACAAATATTTAAGAGCAAAGTGAGGATCAGAATTTAAATCTCAAGACACCTAATTTAAAATTAGTCCAACTATCTTTCTCATTATAGTAATGTTAATATAATAATGTTAATTAACATTATCACTATATATTAAAATTAAATTAATTCAATAA
This sequence comes from Rhinolophus sinicus, assembly GCF_036562045.2. Lineage (NCBI taxonomy): Eukaryota > Metazoa > Chordata > Mammalia > Chiroptera > Rhinolophidae > Rhinolophus > Rhinolophus sinicus. The sequence continues at coordinate 1,656,572 of NC_133754.1, forward strand.
ACATATGCTATATAAATATACTATACTGAGCATGTTAATTCAATAATTATATTCATCTTCTAGCAAATATTAACGTATAATAGTACAAGAATTTACAGATGCACCTCAGTCTATGCACCGTAAAACACACATTGTCTCACTGCTTCCTCTCACTAACAAGCGGAGTCCGTGTGATTATCTTCATGTTAAGTGTTGATTCCAGAAATATGAAACCATTTACCCAAAAGCCAGGAAAGGGTCGAGCTGGCCTCCAGCCAAACGCCCAAGTCTGAAGCTCATGCCCCTTCCACCACACGACAACGATTCTTCACTGCAATAAGTACCTTAAAATATTTTGCAATTTCCCTTTTCCCTTGTGTTTCCACCCAGAAAGTCAATTTCACTACCTCACGCCACTAATACCTCCAGCTTTTCACGATTTGCAGCAAGATTCAAACAACACTACAAGTTACCCCATTTTTGTCCTGCTGTGCCCCAGTTACTGTCCATTGTCAATATGGGGAAAGTCTTCTCGGCTGATTTTTTCCTGTTTTGTTTTCTATGATTTTGATTCCATGGGTTTCAGAAATCCCTCACTTTGCTGCCTAACATAATGCTTACTCGCTTTTTATAGAAAACCCGGGGGCCCTTATAGACCTGTCAAGACTTTCAGGACCAGCACAAGAATTCCCACTGCTGGTATCATTCCCAGTAGCTGAAGGTTCAGGGCAGCCTGTCACATTGGGAGACCCACTGATGACAAACAGTACTGATTCATAAAGATGTGTGTGTGTGTGTGTGTGTGTGTGTGTGTGTGTGTGTGTGTGTGTATACAATAACTGTTTAAAGGTCATTAAAATATATTTCTAACATAAATTTCTAAAAAATAAAACCTCAGGCCATATGTACAACAGTAATCTTCAACCTGAAATTGTATTATTTGTCCAATAATTCAAATCAAGAAAAATTTATAAATGACTGCAATGACCATTGCCTGTCTGAGTAGCTGCATCTTCCCGGAAAACAAATGCACACACGCTACCCTCTGCCAATGGTGTGACAGACACACAACAGTTGACATCACAACAACCTACATGTAGACATTTTCTCCCAACTCGCCTGCATAGAGTGTGGTGCAAGTATGTCACTTCATGATTTGGCCTGTGGTAGCCAAGGCGCCCGAGAGTGGAGTCAGCCCCTAACTCCAAACCGTGTGCACGTGCCCCAATTGGAACTTCCCGTCGTCCCCTCAGGGGGACCCCACTGTTGCCTCCACGTGACATCTGGGAGGAACTAACCACAGATGGAATGCCTGTGGACACTCTCCTGCTCTGGTACCAGAAAGGGGCACGTCAGAGTGTTCCCAGCATGGTACGGCCTGGACCCCACGCTCTGATACATTACTTTTAAAGAAAAGAATCACAGAGGCACCTTGCAGAGGCTGCAGGGATGAGGTGAAGTCACAGAGTCCTAGTTTTTCCCGAGTCTGTGTCAGTGCAAATCCAGACTAGTAGAATTAGCTGTTTCTAAGCTTTTCTATGGGAGGACCCAGTTTAACGACGTTCTCTATTAATTTGACCAAAGGAGGAATATGCAACCAAGGACTACATGAAACGAACCCACAACACAAACACCCAGCAGGGAAATCAACAAAGGATGCTGACAGTTAATTATCAGTATCTGAAGAGCAGAGCTAAGAAGGAGCTTCCACATTCAAACATCGGCCACAGGACAAATTGATATGCCTGCACTGGGTTCTTTTAAGCAAAATGCACATCAAAGCGACCAGGAAATGGTCACTGAACTTCCTTTCTCCGGGTGAAAACGCCTGCCCGTGAACAGCACGGTTCTCGGGGTGCACATGTGCCCTGGGCTTTCGGCAGAGCGGAAAACCTGCTGGGACGTCAGCTTTCCACCGGGGCCTCCTCCTAACATCAGCTTGATTCTAACTGTGGCCAGAAAGGCCGCGGGCCACCGGACGGGTCAGACGTGAGTGTGAGCCTCACATGTGCCGGGTGGGGCTGAAAGCCGAGGCGCTTCGGTTTTAGCCCCAGGAGCACACTGGTCAGTGAGCCTGCTGACCAGTCGTGTTTCCCTGTCCGCTGCTTCCTATTTGTTACATTAAAAAAACCCTTCAGAGAGGGACATCCCCAAGATGGTGACATAGGTCATGTCTGACTTCCATCCCCCTCAACAGGGAAACAGTGAGCGGCTCTTCATGGACAGACACCCCTGGGAGGAGTCCAGACATGGGGGGGCCAGGGGGGGCTGGGCTCGGTCCCCTGCGCTGGGGACCACAGGTGACAGGGCTCGGAAGGCTGAGATCGTGCAGCTCCGGGTGCTGGGCCCACCTGGGCCATGCTGCCAGGGAAGGGGTGAGGGGGCGGGACTCATAGGGCCGGTTACTGGGGAAACTGTGGGACTAGGAGGTGCTGAGGTGAGAGCAGAGGACTGGGCCAGGTTGCGTGCAGGGCGGCCACATGGCTTGCTGCACTCGGCAGCATGACAGGGCACCACACACTCGGGGCTTAGGCAACAGAAACATGACTGCGTACGCCGGGGACATGAGAGCCAGGACCCAGGGGTCCGCAGGGTCGGCTCCTGATAGCCACCAGCAATGACTTTCCCAGCCTCTCTCCTTGCTTGTGGAAGGCCCTCGGTCACCACTTGCCTCACGTGGTCTCCTCTGTGTCCCCACGCCCTCTTCTTACCAGGACAACAGTCACACTGGCGTAGGGCCCACCTGAAAAACCTCATTTCAACTTGTTACCTCTGTGAAGACCATCTCCAAATAGTCAATTCTGAGTTCCTGCGGTCAGGAATCCAGCTAACCTCTCCGGGGGGCAAAATTCAGCCCATCAGGCCACATGCTGGTCAGAAGGGGCCTGAATTTCACACTGTCCAGTGCCACACCCCAACCACGTGGTTCTGTAGTCTACGCCATGCCCGGGGAGGTTCTGATTTCTGCAAGCTCTTCCTGTGACGTTGTTTTTAAAAGCTGCTGATGATATCACCAGTGACCTAATTACAAACTGTGCTTTTTCCAACAACACTGCTTATGTCAGGACTCGTATTATGGAAGGTGATGGGAAAGACAGTGGAGCCGTGGGTTTGTTCATAAATTTTCATCGATGACTTTTATGGCTCAGCCATTGGGAAGAAGGTGGAGACACCATCTCTGCCTGTAAGACGGGGAAGTATCCCCCATATTCCTTATGCACCTGCTCTACCTGCAAAGCACACGACCCAGGCCCCTGGCATCTGCTGCATGAGAATGTGGGTGGGGGGCTCCTTTCACAATTCTCCAGACGACTCTTTGGACTTTGAAAGTGGAGAACCACTGGTCTAGGACAAGCAATCTGCAGGTACACGGGACAAGACGAAGCTGCGAGTGCTGAGACACTGGCAGAGAAGGGCACGAGGGGACCCCAGGTGGGGCGGCTACGTCCCCTGGGGACACAGGGCAGATGCCTGCAGGCATCGAAGGGGAGCCACAGTGGAGAACGCCGCTCGTGCAGAAGCGCAGGTTTCCTGCTGGACGTTTCCACACCGCGTGACCCCCCCCCGTCCCCCACCTCAGCCTCAGCACATCCCTGCTTCTCCCTGACCCAGTGAGCACTCAGGCATCCTGTCTGTGTCTCACTCTAGCTCTCCGGCACTCATCAATGCTTTTCTTGGAACAGTTCACTTCTTTTGACTTTTCAGCTGCCTCTACTTCCCAAGCGCGAGGAAGTTGTTGCCTCTGTCACCTGTGTGCCCTGGGGACGTCCACCCGATGCCCTGGTGGGCTGGCCCCTCCACTGCCACTCAGGCGCAGCTGCTCCCTCTGCCTGACTGACGTGTTCAGTGTGCGCACGGCAGGAAAGCTCGCCGGGCGGCCCTTCAGCGAAAGACCACAACCTCGTCTTCAGTGTTGGTCGGCATCTTAAACTGCACACAGGGCAGTTGACTGTGTGTCCTCCTCTGCCTGTCACCGAATGAGGGCCACCGTTTCCAGGCTGATGGAAAAGTGGGTGCTGATGGCCCTTTACCGCCCCCCCCCCCCGAGGAATGCAGGAAACGCACAGTCCCCCGTTTGTTTTGGGAAATACTTTGAGTGTCAGGTCAGGCTCAGGGCTCAAAGTGAGGCAGGAGCACGTCACAGGGACTTCCTCGAATGGGACATTCACGGCTGAGCTCTACTGCTGCTCTTACAGACAGGACTCTCCTGGAAAACAACTACTTTGCATGTGTGCTACGGTTCCTTGCGCAGGAAGCTCAAGGGCTTCCCATCACCACTGCTCTTACGCACAACTGCCCTGTAGGCACGTTTCCACTCACTCCTGATTTTTTACTATTAACCACATTCCAGACACAGACCAAAACATGGATACACAGGGTGGACAGAGAAAATGCATCATTCAACGCTGGACTGCAGCACATGACAGAGGACATCACTCCTCTTCCATGAAAAGTGTCAGATAGAATTTACAAGCTACAGAAGGTTACTGGCACTGGCTGAGTTACACTCTGCGTTACGGCCCGATCCTCGCACCTCACTCAGGTCAGAGGCCAGCAGACAACAACAACCTGTGGGGCAGAGCCAGCTTGTGGCCTGTTTTTGCACAGCTCGCCAGCTAATAACGGCTTTTTCATGTTAACCAAACCGTGAAAAGTTTAGAAACAAACAGTATGTCCGCAGACCATATTTGATTCACGAAGACTAAAACACCTCCTACCCAGCCCTTTGCAGAACATGTGCTATTGCTTTGTTTTCATTACGGTGAGAAACGAGTTACTTACATATTGTTGACCTTGATTAGATATTTGGGGAGCTTGTGCTTGGATGAAAGTCAACACGTACCTACTGGAAACACAGAAGAAAATGTTTCTGTCGTGTAAGCGGCCCTTTTCTATTGGTGCCTGTTAGTACCTGACAATGCGGTTAAGGTTTCACATCACCTTTTACACTGAAACCTTCAAAGAAGCCAGGAGGGAGCTGGCTCTTGATCCTGTTACACAGGAAGACGCCAGCCCTCTGTGACATCAGGACACATGGTCACCAATGTGGGGATGCCAGGGATACAGGGCCAGATATTGGGGGTCTGACTGTGGATTCTCCAAGGTCCAATCAGTCAAGCGAAGGCCCCTAAGATCAGAAGTGGGATAAACCCGTTTACAATACGCTTAGTTGGATTCAGCAGGTTTGGGCTTGAACCGTGTGGACTCAGGACCTAATAAATTAGATGCATACTTGTATGTATACATATTTTCTTATATATCTTAACATGTGATTTGATATTTTAAAAACATATTGTACTGAAGTTTCAAGAAATACTGCAGTATTATCATAACACATAGGCACTCGATCGTTTCACAGAAGCCAATAAACGTGTATGAAAAAAATCGAGACGAGATTCGTAATTTCCTAAGCATTTTACACCCATAGGGAAAGTTTTTAAGATTTACAAAATAACTCAATCCATCTATGTCGGGGCACCACGCCCATCCTCCTAATGTTGCATCACGATGCTATGTTTAAAAGTAAACATCCAAATGGTTTCCTTCTGAAAGGTGCCGTGGTGTCTGCAGGGTCACAGGGATGCAGAGGCAGACGCACAGCTTGATGCTGCTTCAGCTGCCCCCACGCCGTCTCTCGTCCCACACACACCGTGTGCATGGGCGAACTCAGCGCCCATTAGCAGCACGCAGGCTTCGATGGGTCCGTCCTCATCCTACTTCAGGAACAGAAGTGTAACCACGTAATTTATGAGAGACATCACCTTCCCTGACTTCCTTGCCGGCAAATGGCAAATAAAGCCATTTGAACACTACACACTGTCCACTGGGAGGCAAAGCCCTGGCCGGCAACAGACTCTGGAGAAGCCCAGCTTTAAAGGGAACAGCTGCTCAGGAACTGCTCTCTCTCTCTAACACAGGACACTTGAAAGTGGGGCCCTGGATCTCTGAGATAACACCGAAAATTTCAGTTCTGAATGAGGCTTCTCTTCAAGATGAATAAGATTAGTGTGTTGATAATGGAAACAGCTGCTTGGCAGACTTTCTTGCTGTGAAGCAGGAAATGAAGCCCAAAGGACAGAAGATATGCCCAGCTTTATCGAGGAACAGAAAACCAACACAGGGTTTCTGAGAGAAATACTTTAAAAGGTCAAGCAAAGGGAGAAAAAGGACTTGGAGTTCGCTGAAACGGATAGAGCACATCTCGCCGGCCCTGTTTTCCTCTCTCAGATGATCAGCCGTGGACCCTCCTGCTCGGTTAATCCTGTCCAGAATTTTCTAAGTGCCTATTACAAACCCTCCGGTTATCTTGGCAACTGCGGAGCTCTGGGAGACGGTGGCCCGGGGCTGTGACCTTGGCTCTGCCACTTCCGAACCACGGGTCCCTGGGGAAGCCTGGAGAAGGTGCCCCACAAATCCCCTTCCAGATCCAATCATAGAAATCACTACCACGAAGGTAAAACTCGAACGTTTATGCCAAGTTACTTCTTTAATCCTCTCAATAGTCCCGAGAACCAGATAGCAAACTTCCTGTTTTCCACGGCAGGAAACAGGGAAACAGGCTTAGGGAGACTAGGACACCTGACCCTCACATGACTATTCTCTCCAAACCCCACGCTTCTCAGATGCCACTGGCAAACAGTCAATGAAAATGAGAGAACAAAACACTCTGACACAAGATAAATCATCTTTAAAGGAAACAAAAATCATTCTCAAAAACATCTTAGAATGTCACAGAAATACAATTTTTTTCCCCTTTCAAAACAGTTACCGGGTGCCACAAGGGACAGTGTTTCCTAGGTGTCCTGGGGACACAGCACAGTCACTATCACGTGATCAGTAGCTGGAGCCCAAAAGGCAAAGACCTGAACCCTCAGGGGACGCACGTTACTCATTGACTAAAAGGCAAGTGTTGTATTTTATAGTCAACATTTCAAAATATTATTCTAGACAAAATTCTAAAAAAGAAAAACCAACATCATAATTCCATTAGAAAATGTGTAAGTTGGATTTATTCTTCAGTTAAGATTAACAGAAAAGCTGTTCAAATCATTGAGGAAAATTTACAGTATTACCTCACTAAGGTAATGTTACCTTATTAAGGTAACCTCACTAATGAAATACTAAATAATAAATTGAAATAGTACATATATATTAAATGTATAAATATATTAAATAAATATTAAACATTAGGCTCCTGGTGCCACAAGAGATGCTTGTTATTTATTCGATCCATTTTCAGTTTTCAAGTACCCTATTTTCAACTAAAAATGATTAAAGTAAGTATGGTGACCTTTGAGTTTTGGAAAAGTGTTAAAATGTTTCAATGTTTGCATGTAGTAATTAAATTCCCAGTTATCTCAATAGGATGGATTGCAGGATTTGTAGCTGTTTGTGATCAAATGTGATCTGCTGTCAAAATGTCTCAGATATTTTTCTTTTGTGGTAGAGCTATTTAGTTTAAAATTTATGGCAGCATTTTTTTAATTACCATTTGATTTATTTGATTTGGCCCTTAGAGAACCTACAATGTAAAGTCTCCTCTCCTGAAAAGCAAACAATGATGAGGCTCTTGAGCTAATTCCACCAGGTCTCCGACCGGCCGCTTCTGTCTTCTCTGGGCAGCGGGTTCCCGGACACAGCGCTGCCACGGCTCCTGCAAGGCCGTGAGCGTGCCCACACTGAGCCATCGGCCCTGCTGTTCTCGCTGAGTCCACGTTTCAGTGAGTGGAGCCAGTGCTGCCAGCGATGGAAACCCAAAAACTGTGTCTTTCCTGGTTTCTTTCTTCCTAACCCTTTACACGCTCTCACAAGGGCTTGCTGACTCTATTCCTCAATACTTCCAGTACTGTTGTCTTACAAACCTGTTTTGTCTGTATTTGTGAAGGTCATCGCTGCTCCAACACACATTCCTATGGCCTCTATGAACCCGTGTTCCAGACAGGAGCCCATAACTGACCCATCATGTCGCTTAGAGACGAAGCTTTCGACCGTGCAGAGAGGACTGTATCTTGTTTGCTCTTTACAGGTTGGAGCCCAGCACAGGGCAGAACGTAAAGCCACATAAACATGTGTTAAGGTCCCGTGGGCAACCCCGGCCTGGGTCCCCCTTTTCCATCACGCACCCCTTCACGTCCCCACCCTGCTGGCCCAATGGAGGGCACACCCCTGACCTCTTGTGCTATTTCCCGTCCATGGGCATCTCCTCTTGCTTAATGTCATGCTGAATGGAAAACACGGATTCATAAATCCATTTCTCCCCTGGACCGTAGGAGCTTTAAGAGCTGGGACTCTGTCTTATTCGGCACTTAATTCAGAGATAAGTTTGAATTGAAATGGAAATCGGCGTCTCTTCCATGAGGTTACAAAGCCATGACGTCAGCCCTAATCTCCCAGCGCGCACACAGACACATGACTAACCTCACTTTATACAAAAACCAACGTGTCGACTTCCAGAGTGTACCCTCACCATAAACACAGACCTGTATCGACTTCAACGTATGGAATACAGACACTCCCTACCTTGCGATGGTTCAACTGACGATTGTTTTGACTTTACGATGGTGTGACAGGGGTGTGCACAATAACTTACAGAGTATTGAACACTTGACTATCAAAGAGGCTGCTGTAGGCAATGTTGCCCAGCGGCAGTTGCTAATGCGAGTGTTCTGAGCCCATGTGAGATGGGCGAGGCTAAGCTGCGGGTTCGGTAGGTTAGGTGTATTAGGGAGCATGTTCAACTTGTGATATTTTTAGCTTACGATGGGGTTATGCGACATAACCCCATCGTAAGCCAAGAAGCATCTGAAGTGTGTCTGAAGTCTGTAGGTTTCAGAGGTAGAAACTTGTACCTTCATCCCCATAAATGCTACATGGCAATCTCATTCCCCAGTTTCATATGTAATGTAAATGTTGTATCTGGGGGAACAATAACATCATGAGAGACTTCTGTTCTGACTTGAGTGGGAACAGTGCGATATCATATGTATTTAGCTGATGTTGTTGCAAAAAGCTTTTCCCTTATAGAGTTCAAAGCATTTTAAGGAAAAGTTCACCGGATCTTTCATTTCATAGCATATAATTATGAACAGTTAGTTTAGGATCACTCGATAGTAATAATCCATCTCTATATATTAACTCTCTTTGGATAAAATACCAGGTTAAAAGAACTTGAAATTACTCTCAATTATCTTAAAACTGAAAACAAAAATTTCTTAAAATACAATGGAAATTAAAATTATAAAGACACCAACAACAAAATAGGAACTATTTGTCCCTGAATATCTGACGAATAAATCTATGATGATCACACTGCCTTCTTATTTTTAAAGGGTTTTCAAATTTAGTCTAAAACACTTTTTGAAATTATCAACCAAATACAGGTTTAGGCTGCAATGAAGAATGAAAGCCGGGACACAGAGTCAGATAAAAACTGCTCAGGAGAACAAGGAAAGGCAGGTGTCCCCAGGACACAGTCAGGTAAAAACTGCTCAGGAGAACAAGGAAAGGCAGTGTCCCCAGGAACAGCCCTAAGAGTAATTAACCCTCATGCAGATGAGGATGCTGCGTTTGAATATGCAAACGAGGGGCAGGACCTAGGAGGAGGCGGCCAAGTCCTGACATGTGTCTGTGTGTGTCTGGCTGCCTAGCGTGGCTGCTCCAGGCCGTGATGGCTCAGTTGGGCCTGGAGCCGAGTTAGCAAGTTAAGGGCAGCCCTGGGGACCCGGCACAGAACGGGCAGGGTCCCACCTCCCTAACAGCCGCCGACTCTGAAGTGATTCTCGTAGCGATGCTGTTCCATTTTAATTATTTCCATTTCAAAATTATACCATTTAAAAATTTTTTACTGATCATATATTTTAGAGGCATTCATCTGAATAAAGGTGTACTTTCACCTGAAGGAGGATGTCGTTTAGTTAATCGTATACGGCCTAGTGTATAACTACATATTCTAGGTCATAAAGGCAGCTGCCATCATTTGTAATTATTTTTTTCATGTTTAGAGTCTGAATCCCTTGAAGGAAGAAACAAGTCTGGTCTGTTTTGTCCCTCACAGCCCAGCACATGCAAACACCTGACACGTCCAGGAACTCACAGGAGGCCCTGCCGGTGCAACATGATGCAGAGCAGACAGCTGGTGTGGAGAGAGACCGGGAGTCCACCAGCCTCCTGAGCGTATCCACAGGCCAGTGGTTCCTAGGAGTCAGGTGTGTATTTACCTGATGTAAAAGCTCTGCATGCTAAGTAACCAAAGGAAAGCGAATAATTAAAACCAAACACATCCAATTTCTCTTGATTAAAAAGTGCAACGACCACACATTTATGTTTTATATTACATTCAGTTAAATCAACTCTAATGACTCTATTGTCATTAGTAAAAGACTGCTGGGGTATAAATTGCCAATCTGTGGCATATCAGCATATTCTATGTAAATTTGTATGGTCTTTCTCAACGGCTGTCACTTATTCATCATTTTTACAATTTATTTTAAAAGATTTAGTTTGACTTAAAAAATGGTAAATATGCTTATAGAATTGTACCACGTAATTTAGATAGTTCAAAAGCCTACTTTCTACCATGTTTCTATTTTTAAACATTACAGCCTCACATCTGATGGAAATATTTTGTATATTATTATAATTAAAAGGCTACTTTACACAATTTATAAACACCTAAGGGAGGACTGAAGGAACTCTTCCACAGTAAATTAATATACGTTATTTAACACACAAAGTACTCCCAGCATTGGTATCTGTACGGTTTTAAGTCGAATTTCTTTTGGCAACGAACAATTTGATTAAACACTGAAGAGGGAGGCAGAAAGTCTGGATTGCAGACCAACATTTTTATGGTTCTTAATTAGTCACTTCACTTTACGTGCCTTAGTTTCGAATACATGAAAATAAGTCAATTAAACTAGGTTATTCTAAACGGCCCTCCATGTTTTACAAGTCATAGGTTATGAAGAAAGAGCACACTCATTGACTGCCATTACCAGACGGTTAACAGAAAGTGTAGAACGGTGGATTTGTTGTTGAAAATGAGACCTCTGAGCTATGTTATCATTTGAGGACAATCACACAGGTCGTACAAGAAGAAACCTGAGGGAACATGTTCCGAATCTCCCTCTAGAAGGTGCTGCATGAGTCGAGCCTGCCATGTCCCCGAAGCCCCTGCTTTTGGGTCCTAGTCAACACAAAGAAGAGCTACACCCATCACCTTCCTCAGATTCCTTAGCCTGAACCGCAGAACTTCCGGAAGGACCTGGCTTTTCACGCATGCTTTCTGTTTTTGAGTCATCTAATCCAGCATTAACTAGTTCTGCTGGGGAGGAATTGGGAGCAGGGGAGGCAGGTCAAGAGTTGTCAGCAAAACATGTCCCAGGCACCCCTCGACTTCTCCTCACGTGTCCCTTGAAGCGCCCTCTCCCCCTGGGCCCACACTTTCTCAGGCGCCTGCACAGGAGGGTCTCCTTCCCGCGTCTCTGTGGGCTTGTCCCTGACCACGTCCCACTCGGGCTCTGCTGGAGCCTGGAGACACTCGCCTCAGGGAGCAGCTGCCAGTCCTGCTCTCATCCCTGTGCCTGTGCGGCTGCTTATTAGGCTATTGCTTCGTCAGTAGCATTCTGTCCCCAGTGCCCAGGACTCAGCCCCCGGGGCTGCTCGCAGCAACGGATTCTATGTCCCAGACAGAGGAACAGAATGTTTAAAGAAAACAGGAAGCAGTTTTTCTTTAGAAAGAAAAAGTACTTTTGTTTTTAAAGGAAAAAGAAAATCCTTCCTAATGAAACAAGCTTATCGAATCTTTATGCTTATCTTCCATTGAAGAAGAATGTCTCAGGTAAGACACAAATAATGCGAGGAAGTGTCTGTTTAACTCCCGTGGTGAAAGTCACACAAGATAAGTGTGATGAATACCTATTATTATCGCATGGAACAACACCAGAAAATCTAATATCTAATGGAAAAGAAGAAAAAAGGAAAGCAATATGCAGTTTCATTTATAAATCATAATTAACTTTCAAAGAGCAATAGATTTCATTACGAATATAAATCTCAGTAAGACAAAACTCTGAAAATTTCATGACTTCAAAGTCTTCAATTAAAAATTAAAATGCCATATTTGAAAATCTGATATTTATGCATGACAGATAAAACGCAAAAACACTCTTTGACATACTGAAATCAACTTTAACAAGTCCTAGATTTAAAAGACCAAAATAAAATGAAATATACAGCATATGGCTCAAAGAGTTTTTAAACTAAAACAAGGAAAATAAGTTTTAGTAATAGATATTTTAAATTAATACAACTGTAAAGAAAAAGTATTTTGTATCTAAATTAGATAATGCGTTTGTTTTTTGTTTTTTGTTTTTTTACCTCAAATCGAAAGGCAAGTATGAGAGTAACCCTACGCAGCATGTAACGGCTGTCTAACCACCCTCTGAATCCAGGCTGTAAAGCTAAATCAAGCCACGTGTAAATGTCAGAATTGTTTGCGTGGTCAGTGGAAAGTTTAATTTGTACTTTTATAAACCCACATCCAATTTCTCCTTACCTTTTATCCACAGTCACTGCTTCAGTCATTTTCAGAACATGATTAAAATAAGGACAATACATCGAACTCAAGTGTGAGGATGAAAAGGCGCATTTCTTACTCACCCTGGCACAGCGGAGGGAGGGCGTCCCACTGGTACATGCCCGCTGGGGCCCGTCTACAGGTTGCATTGCTGGGACCGATCATTCGGTAGCCGGGCTTGCAAAAGTAATGCACTTGATTCCCAAGGGCCCCCGCAGTCCCATTTAAAATGCCGCCGTTCTTCAGCGTGTGGGTCAAGCTGCAGTACGGTGCTACGGACACAAACACACACATGAATAAACGAACAAACAAACGATGACTGGATGATGCACGTCCCTTGGGAAGACTGATATAAACGCAATATCTCTAGGGTTGAAATGGTGGGAAATCAGTAACAATATGTAAACTTGTTCTCAAAAGCATCCCTAAACACCAGCGCAGGTGAAGACGGGGAGCAGGAACTGTCACTCACTGCTGGTGGGGACGCTCATGCTGCAGCCACTTTGGGGGACGGTGGGCAGTTTCTTACAAGACTAAACATCCTCCCACCACATGACCCATTAATCACGCTACTTGGTGTGCACCCAAAGGAACTGGAAACAATGTCCATATAAACACCTGCCCACGATGTTCATAGCAGCTTCGGTCATAATCGCGAAACTTGGGGGCCACCAAGATAGCCTTTAATGGGTGACAGGTAAGTAAACTGTGGTCCATCCAGACAGTGGAGTAGTACTCAGTGTTTTAAAGAACTGAGCTGTCAAGCCATGAAGGACATGGAGGGACCTTACATGCATATGACTGAGTGACAGAAGCCAGTCTGCACAGGCTGCACACTGTGTGATCCCAACTCTGTGACATGCTGGGAAAGGCACAACTTTGGGGACAGTGACAGATAAGTTATTTACAGCGGTCGGGGGAGGGGTGACCAGGGGAGCACAGGGGACATTTAAGGCAGTGAGACTCCTCTGTGTGACGCTGTGATGGTGGGTACGTGTCATTATCCATGTCTGGGAAATCTTTGTATCTTTCTCTCAGTTTTGCTGTGAACCTTAAACTTCTCTGAAAAAAAAAAAATGTTTTAAAAAAAATCCAAAATATGTAGAGCCAAGGGTCCAGTGTCATGTCTGTAAGTTTCCGTTACCTGCAACTACTAATCAGTATGCAGGGGGACCCCTGACTTTCTGAGTGAAATACAGAGCAGCCCACGGGAGGCTCACCCAGACCCCCACTCCCTCCCTGAGCTTGGCTGCCCGCTGAAACACGTTTACTGGTCCCCAGAATAAGGAACGATGACCTGCCGCTCTGGGGCCCATCTCTGAAACAAAATGATTCTCAACACTAAAAAATCGTATCATCAAATGGAGAAAATAGAAGAACATAACATTTCGCGATCAGTGCCATTAACTTCTTCCCTCTCCTGGATGCTAAGAGGCCTTGTAATTTCTACAAAGAGGTACACATCGAACTTCTTTTTAACATACGGGATTCGAACAAAATCTCTGAAGAAAGAGCACTCCTTCAGGTCAGGGAAAGACTGACACTAGCTTTAATCAGCTCCTTTGTAGGGAGACTTTTAAAATTAGAGCCGGGGCATTTGCTAGAATAACAGTCTTACACAGAATGTAACATTTCGATGGCTAAAGGCTCTGCATCTCATTTACACATTTAGAGAAAGGAAGTCCCTTTATTCTTACAAGACCAGCTCCACTGCTGCACGTGAGCTCCCTTCAGATGAACTGAAACAGGAAAATAAAGGAGTTGTGAATCATTGGGAATTCCTGCTTCCTTTGGAAGGAAGAGGCTTTCAAGACACTACCCACTGTGGGGGTTCTGGACACAAAGCACACACAGGAAGGTCTGAGTGCTTCAGGTAGAACCTTTGCTGAGAAATCAACGCAGAAGGAAATTTCTGGAGGTTTCCTGTTATTGCACTGCCCAGAAGCCATGTCTGTGTGTGGCCCTGTCATCAACCACAGTCCTAAGAAAAGCATCCTCAGAGGATATGCTCAGCTGGACGACCATCTGAGGTACCATTTCATTAAAAGGGGGTGAGGGGCTATGTGGTTTTAATTATGTTAAAATCCACTAACTGTTGTAAGAAGCTGCTGACGCACTGCCCCACTGGCCATGCCATTTTCTATGCCCAGTTATTCCAGACTAAACTTTGTAAGTTTGAATGAATCAAAATATTTAGTTTAGGGCAGGCTTGAGCATCATCAGCTGCCATGGCTACCAGCTGTCAGGGTCACTGTGGCTGGAGAGGAAACAAAAGAAGACCGAGCGGAAAGGAGAGGTGCGGAAGCACAGTGCTTTGGTGTCACCTGAGATTTCTGTCACATTCATCTGTTAAGAAACATTGTCTAACTCCATGGAGTCCAATAACTGTCTATTTTCTTTCCTATCTACCATATTTCGTCTCTCACCAAGGTCTGAAGATACCTATTATTTCCTGACTCACCTAGAGCAAGCTATAGAAGAGCTCAGAATGGGAAATGGCACTGACAAGAAATGGGGAGATTAGAACGTGGGGGTCTGTCTGCCTGCTGGATTCCTGGCCATGCAGGGTGATGGAAAGAGACCTGACTCTGGGTAGTGAACACACAATGTGTTCATACAGATGATATATTGTATTATAGAACTATACGCCTGAAACCTAGGTAACTTTACTAATACCACCCTGATAAATTTAATTAAAAAATACCTTTTATAAAAGAAAAAGAATGAAGACCAGTGCCCAAGCCCTGCAGGCTATTGGGGTGCCTTGGAAAGGCAGGACGCAGGACAGCAGCCCACAAGCAGGCACGTACGGTGGCAGAGATGGGCAGGGTTAGCGGTCCAGGCACTTCTGGCCGCATGCAGACCAGGCTGCATTTACAACTCTGCCAACGCTGCAGCTTCAGCTAGTTCATTTCCTACCAAAGCGGCGTTCTAACCCAGCATTCACTTAGCACAGACCGCACTGGATGGGCACTTGCTTTGCCCTTTCCATTCTCGTTTGTCAACTGTGGTGACCAATGACATTGCTCTGAAGTCGGAATAGCCCATAATTCACAGAGTAAAGCTAAGCTTTGGGGTGCAGCACGTATTCATGTTATGGGGTAAAGCGCCTTTGCTCGTACCATTTATTTCAGGAATATCTTCATTTACTCATTGCTCTGAAATCACTAGTGATGAGCTCCCAGCAAAAGTCACTGAATCACTGAATTTAACGTGAAAATTTGTTATAAGACATATCTACCTATTTATAGATAGATAGGTATGTCCCCTGACAAACATAACAAGCTGCAGACTTTTCTGAAACTCTCCATGTTCCTCTGCCTACACGGTTTAACACCTTCTTGTTCTATGATGAACAAAAATAGCCTTTGAGAGACAGAATTTGAGGTGTAATCATACCTCCCGGCGACTAAGTAATTTGCCACAGATAAGACAGGACAAATTACATTCACCACGATTTCCCCTGCGCTGTCCATCTTCGCACATTGGAAAGAAATTCACGCAATTCTAAAGTCTGATTATTTCTTGGAAAAGGAACTTGATGAACTCAAAGCCAATCCTGCCCTATGCTCTTCCTCATTCATTTTAATAAAAGCACACTCAGCTGCAAACTGTCTGTTGAGAAGCTTTTTGTAGGGCTACCTTGAGGGAACAGGGACAAACAAAGGTCTGGGTACACTTGATTAAACCTTAGGAAGGAAGAGGTGAATTCCATGCCCATTGTCCTCACAGCAGGAGCCTTTTCAAAACCTTGCTGCTTTTCACTATTTCCTGAGGGTACCCCTGGGAGAGCGCTGAAATCTATTTTCAAAAGGACTTTTTCCTGTCTCTCCCTCAGAAGGTCCTTTGTCACTGGTGAAGCGAAACAGGAGCACAGGGGTAGGCAGCTGGTGAGACGTGTTTCCCTTAAATGTTCACAGTGGGCAGCGAGCGTCCTTGGGAACATTTATCTCAGTTGTTACCACTGGATGTTGCGAGTGGGATGCTGGGAAAGTTTCGACTTTTTGCTTCGTAATGAAAATATCTCAGAAATTGACGCTGCCCATCTGCGGCTCTTGCAGGGCAGTAATAAACAGCAGGTGCATGAGGATGACAAGTGTACAAAGGATCTACTACGTCACACGTCAGAAACAGCGTCTGCACATCTAACGGTGAGACACATACAGACCAACACAGACACAGCACCACTGGCGAGCGATCGGCACTTCTGAAATTAGCAGCATTCTGGTCATCTCTTCCTGCTTGTTCCCTAGCATTTAAACATTTAGTGTGTATAACGTTAATTTGCATAACTTTATCTTTTGGGAAATGCCTTTGCTGCCATGAGATACAATGCAGTGGCTGCTGATGTGAGCAATACATTTTTAAAATATCACTCTACAAACAGTTATTTTACCTAAGGTGGGTTAGAGATGTCACTCGGAGTCTTCCCATCATATTATTTCTATGCAGGTAGATAATTCGTCTTCGAAAATGAGGCTTACATTACGGATCGCTACCTAATTTTGGGATTCAATGCAGACCACTTATGTTCAAAGCACCTTTGTTCCTAAAACCAGAACTCGCTCACTCACCTGCATAACGGATCCTGAAACCTTTCTTGCTGGTTGCGTGATCGGTGGACCAGCGCAGGTACAACTGAGGGCCCCTGCTTGTGAAGTTGGATTGCTGCGTGTGGTTCCCACTTAACACCGCCAGCACGGGGCTCTGACCAGAGGGACCTGAGTCACAGGGGAAACAGGGAAGTTCAGCTGTGAGAGCACCCACCACACGCAAACTACTTCCAGCTCTTATTTCACTGGAGTCCAAAGGTACAATATGGACAGATTTATTTCCATGGCGGACAAAAGAACCCTAAGGAACACAGCACCAAATGTGTGCCCTGATGAATATAAATGAATAACCAACCCAAGTAATTTCCGGTGTACATGCTATTAACAGAACACTTACCTCAAATGAATCTTACCTATAAAACAGCGGTAATTGAAGAAAACAATGGGAGCCATTTTTCCTATCTTTAGTATGTCTGCATTGCATGGCTATGAAAAAAGGGGAGCCCCTGAGGCAATCCTGGGGGACCAATGCATTAGCACCTCACTTTGGGGAGCAGTTTGGTAATATCCAAGAACACTGAATGTTTAATTACATTTGTATAAACTCCAGGACACATGCCAAGGTGTTATTTATATAGCAAAAGGTGTATTCCAGTCTTGTTTTTTATGGCAAAATTTAGATCCTAACTAGTAGTTTCAAGCTAAAAAAAAAAATTTGAAAGTGCCATTAAAAGGAATTCTATGCAGCATTTAAAAATCATGAAAGGGATAAATGTGTCTCAGCATAGGTCATCCTTAAAATAGCATAGTGACAACTGAAGTGCAGTTGCAGACAAATATGATAGCCGCTGTGAAAAAATTAAAAGTCTGCACTATATCAACATATAAGTGATGTGTTTGAGTGTGTGTTTGTGTGTTTGTACATAAAGGATGATGACAGAAGACAGACTGATCATAGGTGTGGAGGGAGAGTGGGAAGGAGAGAGGGAGGGAGGGAGAGAGAGAGAGAGGGAGGGAGGGAGAGAGAGAGAGAGAGAGAGAGAGAGAGAGAGAGAGAGAGAGAATCACAGAACAGCAGAAAGCATACCGCACCCAGCTTCCACCTCACAATACTAATTTCCTCCTGGAGGGGTACAAGGGAAATTGGATCTGGGAGGAGCCCCTAAGTTTATTTGTACTCCTTGCAGAGAGAGAGAGAGAGAGAGAGAGAGAGAGAGAGAGAGAGAGAGAGAGACTAAGTAAAGCAAATTTAATAAAATCTTAGAATTCATTACGTCAAGTAATGAGTCCCTATCTATATTTTCTACTTTTTCACCTCTGTGTACATTTGAAACTTTAGAAATGTAAAAAGCAAAGTTAGTGTCTAATGCACAGTGAATACAAGCACGTGGGGCACAGATCCAGCTAACATCCCACCCTCATCACCATAAGGTCATGTCAGGCATTGAGAGACGTCCTCTCGGGGATATGGGGCCGCAGTCCCACTGCCGGGGCGGGTCCACGACATTGACCGCGACCTCAGCACCTTCTCAGGGTCCAACGCCTTCATGGCTTTTCTCCATGACACATTCCACTCCCGGGAAACACAACACGGGAGCAGAAAGTGGCCTCACTGCTGGACGGAGTACAAACTCTGTCAGGTTAAGGGACACCTATCTTTGAGGATTGTGCGTACAATTTTTGCTCCTGCAAAGAGGTTGAGAAAATACAACTCCATTCATTGTGTAACTCCCAATCAGGGCAGTTGTGGGGATTTTTCCAAATAAAGCTGTCATGGGCTGACTGTCTGCTCACCCCCACTGGACACTTTATATGTTGCGGTCCTAACTCTTAGGACCTCAGAATATGAAGACATTAGAAGACGGGGTCTTTAAGAAGATAATCACGGTTAGATGAGGTAACAGGGTCCTACGCCAGTCTGACTGGGTCCTCGTGAGTAGAGGACGTCAGGACACAGACACACAGAGCGACGACGTGTGAGGACACAGTCGTCTCCACGCCCAGGAGAGCAACCCAGAGACACTGAGATCGCACACTTCTAACTTCAGAGAGGTGAGAGGCCATTGTTTGTGTTTCCTGTTTAAGCTGCCAGCTGTGATCTGGTCATGGCAGCCCTTACTGGTTCATTAACGATGACTCAGGCAGCTCCGTGCAGTGGGAGTGGAGGACAGTCAGGAGACGGGCTCCTCGCTGTGAAACTGTCCTGGGGTCAGCATTCTAGAAAATTCTAGGAATAAGGAGTTTCCCTTATTCCTCATTGACATAAGAAGCCCATTTTTGCACCTGGCCCTGTGTTTTATAATCGAAGGAGACAGGAATGTGTTTTGTGTGCTCATCTTCTTGTTATTGCTGTCGGAAGAGATAACGCACATTTCAAAACAAAATGTCACTGGGAAATTAATTAACCTGAATTTATGAAATTTAAAAATGTCAGTTTTCATGACAGAACTCAATAGTAAAGTTTCAGGTACTGTTAATCCAACACCTAATTCTTCATTGTTTTCCATCTGTTTTCTTTGCCTGTCATGTAACAAACTTTCTAAAGGACTGTATTTAAAAATACACATCAACCTAGGCACGTGACGACAAGTGACAGGGACACAAGTGGAGTACTGCTGCTTGTTCTAAGATGGAAACTATTATGGATTTTACAAGTAAACACCCCGATCTTCATAATGACACTTTTCTTGGTTGAGTTCTGTAATGATTAAAACTTATTATTATTATTTCTGTTGTTAATTTGAAATAACTACTATTGGAGCTGTAGAAAGAAATATACTCCTGGGCTAATAAAGTTTAAAATCAATGTTTTCAACATGTTCTTTGCTCAACTCATGAGCTATAAAAGAGCCATTGTATTACAAAAAATGCAAAAAAAAAGTGAGATGCGATGAACATGACATTTACTGCAACAAAAATGCCAATGCTTGACAAAGGTATTCACATAAAACTCTGACCTTTCATTTTATAGAAAAATCTTTGAGACTAGGGCCAACCTAGTCACAGACCTCTGACAATTTTGACAGCAACTGCTGTGACGTTGGCTCTGCTACCTGCTTTGCTGGTGGCTGTCAATGGGGGGTCTGTCCACATTTGGGAAGATCAGGTTGTAAGCATGTAGGGCATACGACATTGCAATAGGAACACACACACACACACCCTGAGGTGGGCTGCTTGCCTCTTTTATTTTTTTATGACACCCAACTGGCCTCAGAATAGAGTTTCCCTTATTCCTCATTGACATAAGAAGCCCATTTTTGCACCTGGCTAATTACTTCTCTCCATGCTGATGATTAAAGGAAAGTCTTTAATAGTATGTGTCTGTTTTAACAAACAGCCACCCCCCCTTATCCAGTGGGGACATATTCTAAGACCCCCAGTGGATGCCTGAAATGGTGGAGGTACTGAACCTGTATATCCTGTGTGTTACCCCCCACCCCACACACACACACACACACACCACTTCACTTAAGGGAAGCACTTTCTGGCTTCTCTTGGGCATATCTACATCACCAGCATTGCTACTCTTGTGTTTGGGGCCTTACTCAGAGAAGTCTGGTGACTTGAACACAGCATTGTGACACTGTGACACTCGATCTGATGACTGAGAGGGCTACTAAGTGACTCCGGGTGGGAACGCCTCAGTGTGGAGACACTGGACAAAGGGATGGGTCACGTCCTGGGCAGACTCAGTGGGACTGTGTGTGATTTCATCACACTACTCAGAACAGCCTGCAATTTAAGACTTACAAATTGTTTATGTCTGGACTTTTCCATTTAATATGTTTGGACTGCAGTTGTCTGCAAGTAACTGAAAAGGCAAATAAGGGGGAACTACTGTACGCTTGGGAAAAAAAAAAAAAAAAAGCTCTGAAAATGAAAACACTGTGCTTCTGTCCTCTATGTACATAACTATAATTTTCTTCCGATTTAGCAGTTCATCTCTGCAAATACATAAGTTGATTTGTGTGGTGTCTGTCCACATGAGCAATTTGGCTGTGAAGGACTCACCAGTCAGTAAAAGGCGCACCAGCACACGCAGAACTGATTACAGAAGGTATTTGTTTTCACTGAATTAATTGTTACTTATCTGAGCTCAGTGACAAATCTGCCCAAGCACGTGAAAACCCTGTGATTACACGCAGCCACCATTGTATCTTGGTCTAATGTCCTGGGCTATGATAAAGTACAATATTAACATCGGTTCCATTTCAAATTGACAATTCAACCACACTCTACGTTTAAGCATAGCACTGTTATATTAAAAAAAGTTTATTAGAATTGATACAAATGTATAAGACTGTTTTTTTAATTGTTCATTAAAGACTCATAGCATTTATCATTTAGGAATCTCTGTGAGCCATTAAATGTATGTATTTCTACTAAAAGAATCATTTAGCTTGGTTAAATCACCTTTAGGCCTTTATTTTCTAAATCTTAAATTTCCCAAAGTACCTTCTGAATCAATAGAATACTTAGAGAGGAAAGAAGAGCTGTGTGATAGCATCTAACACTATAAATCTCAACATTAAAGAATTAAAGAATGCCTAATGAATAGTCAGTACGTTTGCAGAGTGTATCAGAAGTATTCTAATTGTTTAGAAGGTGTAACATTAACAAAAGCATGTTAATGTTTTCCAGACCACTTGATTTCTGAGATTGTACCAGTTTAAGGTCAAGGGTAACTCATTTTCTGTTTGGGGGATATAATATAACTCAAAAATATATTCACGCTCCTGTGTTACAAAAACATTGTGAGGGTGTTTGTACCCCTTCCTCATCGCTCACTGGTGTGTAAGCAGAGATGAAGGACACTCACCATCAAACACTTCCAGGGCATCAAACTGCTTCTCGCTTTGAAATGAGTCCACAAAGAGGGTGATGTTATAGTCCGGTTCCACCCTGATGCTCCAGGAGCACGTCTGGGAGTTCAAATAGTTGCCCGGATAACCTGGACTGAGGATCACTCCAGAAGATTCTGTCCGGACTTCGTTCGCGGGGCATTGTGCTAACGAGAAAAGGACCAGTGAGTTTTCCTTAACGACATGAACTGAGCTTCCAAAGGATAGTTTCTACCTCTGTATACACAAGCCGATGGAAAGAAACTGCTGAGCTATGGCTGAATTGAACACAGGAGACGAACACAGCAGGAGACCGACACTGGATAACAGTGATATCTCAATATCACCGTATAATTTAAAAGACAATTGTACATATATTACATAACACATATGTTGATATACAGGGCGATTAGTTAGGTGACATGGATAGATGATAGATCAACGATGGATGGATAGACAGACGGGCAGGAACGCAGACAGATGGATCCTATTTAACTTTAGGGTCAAAGAGATTAAGTCTTCAACCCAGTCCCAGGGCAGCCGAATGTGAGGTGGTTGCACATGGACCATAAATAATGCCCCTGGAACTGGTCTTTACCTGGACGAGACGGTGAAGCATAAGACCGGCTCCTGCCGCCCGGCCCTTTGTGTGTGAAGCGGGACTGACTCGATGCGTGGGATGCGTGGCCTTACTTTAACTGCTCCCACACCACCTGGGGCTGAACTGCCCGCCCCTTAATTTAGGGCAGGTGCCCGGGGGATTCCACCCAGGGCCCCAGGTTCTCCCAGCTCAACTAAAAAGTAAGACCTCGCCTCTTCAATGTAGCATTGCAAAAATATTATGAAATCTTATGCAATTAACAGGAAGTTTGTACTTATTTCTGCCTTGGAGTTTACTTTTCATTATATTTATAACACAAATTTTAAATTTGTTGGGATTGCTTGAGACTCTGGTAAGTCAGAGATGCCTGGGCTCAGAGCCACATTGGGCCCCTCTGTCTCTCTTTGTAAAGACTAAGGAGTGGCTTCAGCAGAGGAGTTTATCCTGATGGGTCATCAAGATAGTGCAGACACACTGACACTCTTAGCCCCTCCTGCTTTTTCTTGTTTGTTTACTTGTTGTTTTGTTATCCAATTGCTTCCAGGTTAATCAAAATAAAACGAATCTGCACAGGTGTGAACTGGCAGAAAAATCACCAGAGTCAGTAATTTCTTTCATTGCTACATTAAATTATCTTCCAGAAATGGTTTATTTATAGAACTATCAGGATAAAATTATTTCTATTATTGGTAATGTTTCAAAAATAAACAGCGATGGCCAAACTATTTACAACATGTTTAAAAAGTTAAATGATCATCTTTCCTTAATGAAAAATATCTTTTGTCAACGAAAATGTCTTTTTCTTAAAAAAAACAAATACACATTTCAAAATAAAGACATTCCCCAAACAGATGAGCAGAGCTTATGGAGTATGTTTTGATTCAAATAATGGTCTGTTAAAAATAACTTTTTCTTATTTCGTATCATTTACTTTAGTATTTTAATTGAGATGTATCTTAAAATTTAGAAAATTTTAGGCATAAATTCACCAAAGATGAAAAATTTCATAGAACATTTTTAATAAATATGTATTTTAGGTGGATTTTAAGACTATTTACAATGTTAATTAATGGAAAGTGATAATGAAAAATAATTCAAATCAAAACACACAGACTATAACAACTTAGTTAAAAAGTATTTTCTCCTGTGCTGGTGGTAAAATCACTCTGTAAAAATATTACATCCTTTCAAACATGACATGTTGCTATTTTTTAAAGAACGAGAAAATCAGTCGTAAGCCTCGGTGCGGGTCTGGAGTTCCAGAATCTCCCAGACCAGGCTTGACTGCTACGAGCCCGAGGGCAGAGGGGCTCTGCAGCCCCTTGGGGTTCTAATTAATTCCCACACATGCACGTGCCTTTCCTCAGTCTAAAGCACGATGTGGGCCAAGGTGTCCCAACAGCAGGGTACTCAGGCCATGTGCCACCTCAGCACACTCCCCCTGGGGGTTACACAGGAGAGGCTTTTGCCTGTCGCTCCTGGGAGTTCATCACTGCGGCTACCCTCTCAGAGGACTCGGGAGCTTCCACACCAAGCTGCTGAGCTCCACCTGGGCCTCTCGCTCAGCCCAGGGCTGGGGGCGGGGCAGGATCTTAGGCACAGCTGTTCTCAGCCCTGCCATTTATAAAAAAGTTTCTGTTTTGCAGAGAAGACAAAATGAAACTATAAGTGGAATCATCGCACCATTTTCCTTGCCACACTTGACGTTTCCCTCCCCTAAGTCACCTTTGTTTTAAACATGCGCCTGGCTGTGTCTCCCAGGGAGACCCCATTTCTCTTGCTGCCCCCGCCCCGCCTTTGCTGCTGTAATGTGCTGCT
This sequence comes from Rhinolophus sinicus, assembly GCF_036562045.2. Taxonomy (NCBI): domain Eukaryota; kingdom Metazoa; phylum Chordata; class Mammalia; order Chiroptera; family Rhinolophidae; genus Rhinolophus; species Rhinolophus sinicus. Next base: position 1,680,941 of record NC_133754.1, read on the forward strand.
GGGAGCTGCACCAGCCTACAGACTGCAACTTCCGGGAACTTGCTGCATCCCTGGCAGCACCCACAGGGGCAAACGCTGGGTCCCCGCAGGGGGACACCCACACCTCCCCCCAGGGAAGCCTCTGCATGAGTCACCGCTTCAGCTAATTTGTAAAGAACACCCTACCCCGTCCTGCATCCTACAGGCCTCTTCAGGAGCCCTGGAGGGAAACACTAGGCTCTAGGACACGGAGATTATTCCTGAAGCACTGTGAGCATGAGAGAGTCCTGCAAACAGAACTGAAACCAGCAGGGAGGCTGTCACCGGGCCTGTGACATGCATGTTGCCAGCTGTGCTGCCCAAGGAATGGTCATTACCTGAAGATGCCAACTGTCTTTAATGTTCACTGAGACATGTATGCTTCTGTTTTTTAATGAACATTCAGAAAACTACTGGTGGATTCCCACTGTCTATAGGATAAAGCCACCTGACACTGAAGATCTTTTAAAACTGGGCCTTTGTCAGGTTTCCAGACACTTACGACCACCTCCCCGAACACAGCCTGGCTAAGTCGCAGGGGCTTCCTCCTCTTTCCTGGCCTCTGTGCTCGTCCATTTTTTCCAAAGCCTTGTTATTAGCTCCCTTCACATTTTCAAAGGCTTCTCTTTACTTCACATGAGTGACGTCACTTTTGTGATACCCACTGCGGTAACCAGATTTGGTCCTCGTCCCAGGTTGCTGGCACGTGGCTCCTAAATCCCTTGGCATGTCCTTAGGAGGACACGTGCCATTCATACAGAGCCCCTTTGGATCACATCTGAGTTTATGCTAATGAGGTGGCTTCGGGTGGGGCCCTAGGTGACCTTAGGGTGGCACTGGTCACCAGGAGCCCAGTGGTCAGCGGGCAGGAGCTTTCAGCCCCACTCGCGGCCCTCTGGTGAATTAGGGAGCTGGGGAGATGGAGGTTCTATCAAAACTCTTGAAAAACAAGATTCCATGAGCTTCTGGGTTGGTGACGGCAGCTGCACGCCGGCACGGGATGGAAGCTCCCGTGCTAGGGCCCCCTCGGCCTTGCCCTGCGTGCCTCTTCTGGCGGGCCATCTGCAACCTGCATTACGTACTTTATTATAAACTGGTAAACGTAAGACAACACTTTCTGAGTTCTCTGAGCTCTTCTAAGGAATGAGTGAACCTGAGGAAGGGGCACGGGGACCTGTGTTTTACGCAGCCAGTCAGAAGCACAGAGGACAACCTGAGGCTGGCGTCTCAATGGGGGCTCCTGTGGGGCTGAGCCCTGAACCTGTGGGATCTGGTGCCGTGTCCAGGTGGGTGGGGTCAGAACAGGGTCCCACCGTAAAACACTAGCTGGTGTCACAGAGAACGGCAGGGTTGCCTGGTGTGGTGGGGAAACCCCCCACACGCTCATTCAGTTGTTTTCTAAATTGACATAAGTGTCCAACAAGGTAACAGTTATCTGCATATGCCACTAGCTTTCAAGGATCAATTTACTGCCACTGTCCTCAAGGAACAGTCAGTCACCCTATAAGTGGTGACCATTTTCAGAGTAGACCTTCTGAAAGTGGGTGTGGGGTCCGAAGGAGCAGGCTCACAGCTAACGCAAGTTTTCATCAAGAACGTATTGGGGGATTGGCCCCCAACTGGACGCCAATTAAATCAATCAAATAATAGAAAAGTACTGAAAGAAAGATTACAATATACTGCGTAAGTGTTTGATAAAAGCATCTGAGTCCCTGTTTCCTTTGTTAAATAATGAGGTGTTCAGGGAACCACACCTAAGATAACTCTCAGGTGGCTTTAAACAAATTTAGTCCTGAATTGAGACAGGAGAGCTAGGTTACCGTGTGTGGTGATGCTACCAGTTCAGGAGGGCGGGGGAAGGGGTGCTCCCTGCAAACACGGTGAGAGCAAAGCGACCTAGAAAATGACAGTCCCCGTGTGTGGCTTTACTCTGGTTCTGGATCCTCATGAATTGACGTCATTTAAATATAAACCAGGTTAATCTCTGGGGAGGCGATATGATAAAGGCACTTTCTGTTTTGGAAGCAGTAGCCTCAGTACATATCGATGCCTTCTCTCATCAACTAAGACTGCTTTGCTTCAGGTCACACCAGCTAGATGAACAGATGGACAGCAAGGTAATGGGCAGACAGGTGACAAAGGACGCACAGTAAACAGTAACGGTGGAATCTAGGTGGTGGGAATTCCGGTATTATTTTCTAACTATTTCAACCTTGCCAAATACGTCTGAAAAGTGTCCTGATGAAGTGTTGGCACAGAAGCGAGCCTTCTCAGCAGAGGTGGTTTTAATGTCTAAGATGTATCTGTTAGCAGGTGATTTAAGCTACAGTGCGTCACAGCCCCGAGCACCAGTCAGTCCAGAGCGCGGCCGTGAGTCCGTGCAGGGAGGGCAGGGCACGTACCTTCGCACACGGGCACAGCCCCTTCGAACCGCAGCTGGGCACCGAGCTTGCAGGTGAGCGTGTCGGCTCCAGATAGCGTGTACCCAGGCTGGCACTGGTATCTCACAAAGTCTCCTGAAAGAGGCCACACAAAATGCTTGGAAATCTGTTTGAAACAGCTGACTACCTAACGGGTGAAGTCAACGTGCACGCCCTTTCCAAACCAACGTCCACATTCATTTTTAGACTGTTTGACAAAATAGTACCCTTTCAGTTCTTCACTTATAAATAGGCCATCTTAAACTTAACCAATAATGGTACAGAAGTTATGTGGCGGTCATGCATCTATGCTCGTTCTTCCTTGAGGATTACAGAAGGAAAAAAAAAGTGAAATGGATGCTTGGGGTTTCAGGTTGTGAAACTGAGTGGCTGTAATGCAGCCGAAGAGGGCCAAGCCACGAGCTGGGCCTGACTAGGACAACCCCCCCCCCTTTACATCAGCCTTTAACTGTGTAGCAGCAACTGGGTCCCGTGGTCTGAAACATGCTGTGACAATAGGACGGCCATTTGTAACTAAGGCTGAGAAATCCTGGTCACAACAATTATAGTACAATACTCCAATGGCTGATTAATTAATAAAATAGATCATTAATGTAAAGTGACAAAGCATAATTTCTAAATAGTATCATTAAACATATTCACCAATTATATATCAGTGTCAATGACAAGCCAATGTCATGCTAATCATTCTTTAAGCAACAAATGATTAAGTTCTTCAGTTGTATGAACATGTGTCCCTAACAAAACACAAATCCCTGAAAACTTGAGTCCAAAGAAAAACATCGACTAGTAAATGCTCCAGCGGGAAATGTGCTCAAACTGACAACAGCAACTTCAAATGGCAAGAACCCCAAATCATGGAAACGAAGAAAGAAAACGTGGCCTGTCGACAACTGACCTCCATGTGTGACCTCCCGGCGACACTTAAAGCACATGTCTGGTGGAGATGCACTTCCTCATGTGAGAACTACCGCAGGTGGGGCGGGTGTGAAAAGGTCGTATGAGGCTGAGGGCTCTCTATGAAGAAAACCTTACCTATTTCAAAATCATCGTCCTCCGTGAGCATTTCTGCATGTGGAACTGCAGGGGGAGGTGGACATTTCTTGTGCTGAAATGCTAAATGGTTTATGGGAAAAAACAAACAAACTGCAATTACATTTGCTGAATAAACAATTATTCAAAATGCATTCCTCTCACATTATTATAATGTTTAGGTACGCTAACATGTCTATATTCGTAAATCATTGTTTTATAAAATCCTCAGGCTTTCAGGGCTCACAGGATTGTTTCACACCGAGTAATATGTAAAGAAGGGAAAACATCCCTGCTTGGGTTTCTAGAAGAGACATGGTTCACGCGGGGCCTGTTCCATGCCCACGCTCAGGTGGCACGAGGCCTCTGGCTCTTCTCTGAGGACTTCCGTGGGTGACAGTTCTCATGAGAGACGAGGGACCTCAGACTTTCCCCGCGATCATTTAACGTTCATTCTCTAAACCCACAGAGGCTGGCTCTCGGCCATCCGTAAGCACCTGGCATTTTCTAGTGAGCCTCGGCAGGAGAGAGGGAGGAGGGGGACATCTATGACAAGCCCCAATGTACTTCAATGGCTTCCATTTTCGAGTTTCATTTCCCATACACTTGGAGTGAATCCCAGTTTACTGCGAAACATGGCCTAATAAAATGTGAACTGGTAAAGGTGTCATTAAGCAAAAGGGCCACAGGAACACTGGCGTCAAATGGAAGAGGCTCTGATCAGGCAGGCTCTCGAGACGCGCGGGCGTTCACCTGGAAGCAGGCAACGTCAACGGCAGGAGGACACCACAGGGAAATGTCTGCCCTCCCCCGGGGTGACAAGGCACTGACCGTGGAAATTGAGGACGAAGAAGCCGCCATTGGAAAAGTCGCTGTGAAACTTGAGCAGGACCTGATTGGTGGAACTGTACGCAGACTCCAGGGCTGTGTTTCCACTGAAAACTCCAAGCTGAGGCGAATTCTGATCGGGACCATCCCTGAGAAAGAGGAGAGACAGTGTGAACAAAAGGGCCTCGCGACAGCTTCAACCCACGGTCGGCTTTCTTCCCAGTCGGGCTGTCTCTTGGGAAAAGCAGGGTGATCTGAGCCCGGACCCCAGACGACAGGCTGGCCACACGGTCACATTTATTCCAGTGACTGCAGTACCATCCATCAGCTTCTTTTCAAAAGCCTGCATTTTACAGTCCAAACTCAATGGTGTCTCTAATTATGGGTGAGATTTATGGAGGTCTTCCCACTGAATTAAAATATTGAAAAAAACTGAATGAAGTATTACCCTCTTCTGGATACTGTGTTTAGAAATAGCAAGATGTTTCACATCCCCAAAGTTACTGCACTGTCCAGTGTCCTCCACTGGCGAGCTGACAATACGGACTCACCCACTTTTCCTAATTATAAAGACCGTGGCTTCCACCTTCCAAAGCTGTAGGCTAATCTGGGGGAAATTGCTGATGTTATCGTGTTGTCAGTTTTTGTTGTTGTCTGTTTTGCATTTGAGACAGCAGCTTCACCTGGTGAACCTAATACTTCAAGTTCTCCCTTTCTCCTCTGCCCACACGGTGGGGGCATTACCATCTCCCTTAAGAGTGATTTCTACAGCCACAAACTCCAGCCTCTCTCTTTCCCTCAGACGCTGTGTGTCCCACAAAGCGAGACTGGCTATTCTGCAGCCAGGACCTCATCTCAGAATCCTTAAACCTGAGGCGAGTCCTCCGTGCTCCTAGAACGAAGCTCCAAGCCTCTGCCTGACTCCCAGGCCCTGCGCTGCCTGCCCTGCTGACCCTGCCAGCCCACCTTTCTCTGGGAGCCTCACGAGACCTCAGCCATGTTACACATGAGGCCCAGTGCCTGGAACTGATGTGCTCGTGCCTCACAGCCCTCCCAGGAATGAGAACAAGACCAGCTTCACAACAACTTCACTGACACGTGCTCACACATGCACACACGTGCACACTGCGTTGCTAAGTGCAATCACTCCTTCACTTTCCATGGCTGTTTAGTCCAAAAGCACGGCCGGGCTCTTACAAGCTAGGCCACGTCCCGCCTCGTGCCCCGATGGTCCGCTCCACTTCTCTGAGTGTCCCAGGATCACAGAGTCATTGTCATTTCCCGGTTCCCCCACAAATCTCACCTCCAAAAGTGAAGGTGGGGAGAGTCATCCCCATAGATACACAAATTTAGTCAAGGGGAGTCTCAGAAACTTAGGGAGGCCATGTAAGTCACCAGGAAGGGAGCCAGAGCCGGAGTCCCACCCCGGTGCCTGGTTCAGTGTCTCCCACATGGCCTGTGGAGGGCTGTCTGCAGTGTTTACAAGGATGGAAGGCAGGCTGTGTGTGAACAGTTCTTCAATCGTTCTAGAAACACAACAGACTCATGGTGGTAAAGGATCCTACATGCTTTCCTTTAACAAAAAAGCCACTTAAATATGCAAAATAAATAATCTCGGGAGGGTCTCCTAAATGCAGGGTAATCCTGGATTTATCCACCATGCAACAAAGCTCCAATCTGTTACATGATGTTTATTCTCTACATTTCTAAATTTAGTCGGTCGATTTCCTTTTCAAGGTCCACGTAAGGACTTCATTTCTAAACATATCTGAAAGATAAGTGACCTCGGAGCGTGGTTTATCACAACCACAGACTGGCTCTTGCAGGAGCGGGTCTCGTACCAGACGGCGATGTAGTCATTGACGGCTTCGGTCTGCAGCAACGTGAAGTTGATGTAGACCCCGTGACCAGGAGGCACGGTGATCAGCCACACGCAGTCCTTCAGAATCGGGTACTCGTCTGGAAATCCAGGGGAATAAATGGTGCCATTCGGAGACATTATATTATATCCACAAGGAGCTGAAAAGGAAGTAAAGAAAACTCCAGCCCAAAAGTGCAGTCAACTTTAGAAAGGACACAGTTAAATATTTCTGTCCCGAAAGGCCCTTCACCAACATTTTCCCTCATAAGAAATAATCGTGAGATACTTCTCATGAACTACTTTGTCAAATAATTCCCCTAAAGTCTTAAAACCATAGAAGAATTACACTCCTAAGCCATCCGTTTCATTTATTACATTCAAAATATCTTCAGGATAAAGTCATTCCCATATAATTAAAAAGAAAAAAACCCTTAGTCCGTTGTCTCCTGTACTGTGGTGATAATCCATTGGACTATCCCATCAAGCGATTGTGTGGAAAGTATGCATAAATATAGGACTTAACTTTTTTCTTTTGTTCTACGTGAGATCTCGAAAGCCTATTTAAACTGTTCAAGAGAGTGGCATTTATGTCTATTTGCCTTGAAACAAAGACATTATCAATTCTTCGCAGATCTATACCTGGAGAAAGGAGATAAAATTCTGTGAGTGGTATTTTTTTCAACCACTTCCATATCTCACCAGCTTTCAACTATGGGAAGAATCATAATACCCAATCAGTCCATTTTTGTTTTACTTCAGAAATTGATATTCACTGTTGCCATGGCAAAAGCTTTATTTATGGAAGAATAAAGAGGCCAGAGGTCAGCAGAATAATCTGAGATGTATTCTTTAATTCATACAGTGGTATAATACATCGAAATCATGGGCATGCGGACTGTTTAATCAAACCAAAAGCCAACAGATGTGCTATGAGTATCTGTCACCAGCACGAATCTTGTGTGGCTTTTAATGACTTGCCACAAAAAGAATTTGAGTGGAATGAATAGGTCAAAATCCATGGAAAAAATCAAAAGAAAAGTTCAATGATTCAAAACAAAGAGTGATGAAGTAGCATACTGCAGGATACAACTGTACAGGTCCATGCTGATTTCAAAGGAGGTAGAAATGAACCCTGTAAAACTGACTGAATCTGGCTGGAATTGGGATACATTCGAAGAGGCTGTGGCGAACACTCTGCAAGTTTTATAGTGTAATTATCCATCAGTGGGCTTTGGAGTCGATACACCTCGATTTATAAGCTAGCAAAGGGGCCACATACTTACAACCTGTGACAATCGGCCCCAAGCCACCCTGCAGGCACCACAAGCCACTTGGTGGCCCGGGACAGGTGACACTTGTTCTCCCTTCCAAGCTTCATCACGGCATGAAAAGCTCACATGCTTTCCTCAGGGCGAATCGGTCTCTTCCTTCAAACCTCACTCAAATGGCAGCCCCCGTAAAGCCTCTCCTGCTTGCCTGGGGCTCCACTCACGGATCATGTGGCTGTAATTAGCTGCCAGCTGTTCTTCACTGTCCGAATGTCAGTGGCTGCCAGCCAGGGACCCTGTGTGCCCTTCGACCCATATGTAACTTCCTTGCATTCACCGCCATTGCCTAGCTCAGATCCCGAATGATAATAGACAACAAAGAATGGATGGACTGAAGATGAGTGAGACAATAAACAGAAAACACTTTACTAATAAATGCATCGCATCCGCATGCTGACATACCTACCTTATATGTGATTTGAGATTAATCGTTTGGTACGGATTTGTAACTCTAAGTTTCCCTGCGGCATTTGACTTTTTAAGTTAAATCTTATAGTTGTACAACCACATTATATATGGTAGCTACCTTCCCATTGGGGAAACAAAACAAAATGAAACAAACAACCCCAAAATAGGGCAAAAGAAATGGGGACACGCCATTTCTTTATCTGGGGCCAGGCATGGGAAACTCAGGGGGCAATGGGACATCTCTTTATCGGGTTATATTTTTCTCACTTAAACCAGTCCGATGTGGCTTTCTCTGAATAGAGATGGATAAAAAGACAGAGCATATCAAGTGATATTAAAACAACGATTACATTTTAAAAAGCCTACATATCCACTAAGGGTTACAGACCATTTATAGACGGTTTTCTCCAGGATTATATTAAGATTTCTGACTAAACTTGGAGTGTGGGGAAAACATTTGCAGTACTACACAACCAACACACGTTTGGCATGAATTCCTATGAAATGTAAACTCTTAACTATTACCATAATCAGGTCCTGAACGCTTAATGCCAGAGTGGGTGGCGCACCACACCTGTTTCTGACCCATTGTTTTCCTTCACTTACTCTGATTTCCTTAAAGTGGTTTTCAGATAGAAAGATAAAGTACACTGTATCTTAGGAATTACTGTTAGATAATGTCTATTTAAAAAGTAATATTTATGAATACAAGTTAAACAAGAGAGTTGCATTTTCTATAGTGTCATTTTTATTCTGAAATCTTGGGAATAATTACTCTGTATTTATCAATCAACTTGGTAAACCCTAATTTTAAAAATATGTGCATAATAATATAATTTTGGCTGGTTGGATTGCTCATGTCAATTATGCAACAGATTGTTTTCTGCTTACAAAACCTGTCAGTCTAAAAGAAACTGCTAACACACTTCTGGCAACATAACAGGTTGTCCTAATAATTACCTCTGTCCACAGAGCTCCCCGCCATATGTACTAATGCATTTTAAAGTGAGGTATCTGATGACAGTGTTTAAATTTAAAAGAAAACTTAAAAGACTATCTACATAAATATTTCAGTGAGAAAGGATTAATTGGGTCAATAAAATATTAAAAATTTTTAACTATACTTGTAAGTACAGATGCAGATTTAATTATCAAATTACATTTTGTAAATTAATAAATCACGGTCTACTTAACCGTATTTTAACAATTATAACCCACTTTTAAAAAACTGAGACTTCTGTATGAGTTACTGGCAAAATTAATAATGTCTTGAATTTCTCAAGTCACTTTCAGGCATATTCTTTCATTTATATATTTTAAGAATATCATACTTTTAGTCCAGATTCTTTTCAAATAAGTTCGGAATATATTAATGTTACATAATAGGTTCTTATGTAAATTAACTTACTAATATTTTTTCAGCATATTTATACAAACTAGTTTGATATATACCATGAAGATTGATGCCTTAAGATTTAGAATTCTTGAATCTTAATTGTCTGAATTGCTCAATTTTTAATAAAGATGTTCAGAAGTTGTTCAAAACACTGATGTTTTTTTTTTTTTGAGATTCTTCTGAAGGCTACAGGGCTGGACCTTTGAAGGTGGTTTTTCAGTATACTTGCCTTGGATGCCAACCATAAATCTGAAACCACAGACCACTCTGGGTTCATACAAGACATCTCAGGGCAGGACACTGGACTATCCAGTGTTCTGTGTCCTGTGAGGGCTTAAGTGTCGTCTCCGTGAACATGAATAGCCATCGGAACAGACCGTCATCCTCAGGAGAAAAGAACTCCTTTTATTACATCTCTTTGGAAATACAACCTTTTATGATAAAATAATTTTTATTTTAAAATAAAACCCTCTGCTTATTTTTTAATTTAATCCAATATGGAGAATATTTAAACATACATTGGATGGTGCTTAGAAAATTTACATTATGATATGATTTTGCATGAATCTTACATTTTGCTTTTTTATTCTATGAAATTATAGATACGAAGAGAGATATAAAAATATCTGTGTAGTAAATAATTTGACCTTGCCAAAAGGTCTGACATTTGGCCTGGGTTCTGGGAGGGAATTTATAGTAATTTATAGCATACTTGATAGGATTGTCTTTGTTTCATGTGGGGGCTGTCCACCCCCGGTGGTCCCTGCACACGTCTGGACGCCCCCTGTGGTCTCAGCACAGGGCTGGCCGCCCCATTGGTCCCAGCATGGGACTGGCTGCCCCAGAATTCAGCCCCATGATTTAGGATGTGCCTTTGGGTTGTCACAGGGTATCAGTCGGTCTAGAAGCTGATAACAACCACTGGACAATCCAGCCGTCATGCCCACGTAGCGGAACCCCAGTAAAGCGCCGAGGTGATTCTCCCAGGAGGGCAGTGCTCAGTGCAAATTGTCACATGTCACTTCTGAGAGCCACGCATCTTCCCAGACACCTCCACCCATGTTTCACCTTGGGTGATTTTAACACGTCCTTTCCCTGTTATAAACCACAGCCTTGAGTGTAACAGCTTAGTGAGTTCCCTGAGTCCGTGCAGTGATGTGTCCCACCTCAAGGGAGTTCTGGGCGGGCCGTCCCCAAACTTTCACATCATGCAGGGAGCCTGGGAACCTGAGCCGGGTAGTTTGGCCAATTCTGGGTAGTGTCATGGGGTAGTTACAAAAGATAGCCTCGCCTTTAAGCTCCATCAGAAAAGATGTATTTTGTTATCTTCATACTGACAAAATAATTCTAAGCCACCAGTTATTTCCACGTTGGAAAACTGGACTTGAAAAAGCAATGAAATCTAATCAAATAAGTGATTCCACTTTTTTATATTAAGCCAAGAAGTCTGCCATTTATATATGAATACAAAGGATTCAGGCAAAATTACAAATAAAGAAAGGTTTTAATCCTGACAATTCAAAGTAATTTATACATGTAAATGTATGAATTTTTAATGAACAATAGTGTATGAAAGGTTTTTTTAAGTGTTTTAATAAAATATACCTGATACGCAACTTTTAGTCTTAGTTTTATAAAATAATTTTAAAATGTTGTTTTAAATTTGTATTACACTGTTATTAATTTTAAATTATTAAATTTGTATTAGACTAAGATATTTTTTAATGTAGGAAAGTTTTTCTATAGTTATTTTTATGATAATACAGAACAGAAAATACAGGTTAAAGATATGATTTAAGAAATCCATCTTTTTCTTCTTTTTTTATTTTTTTGTTTTACTTCTTCAGTAGGAATTCAAACACATATAGACACCATTTCCTTTTTCTCCCTGGGACAGAGGTACTTAACATTTTCAAACATCCACTAGTTGGTAATTTCATTATTTTTTCATTCAAAGCTACTGTAAAAAGAATGGTAAAATATTGGGTTTGCAGTAATGATCTGTTTCATATGCATTCTTCATAAACAGAGTACTTTGTCTATATATTTTAACTTGACATTGCAAAAATTTCAAAGTTATCATAAATATCAAGTAGCCAGACGGAAGCTTTAAATAAATGACCCCTGATCAGAATGGGGGCATTCCATGAACCCTGATTGCCCAGCCACCTCTGCCCAATTCCAATGTCTCCCAGGAAAGCCATCACCTACTGAACTTCACTACCTCATTCTACCTAAGACGGTCCCTACTATGTCTTTGCTTATCCCATCTCTTCTACCTGGGGGGTCTGTACGTTGGAGTAGCAAACGATATGCATGCTACAAGGCCCACTACAAAAATGAAATCAGTTTTCTGAAATACAAAAGCAATATACAATCGACTATTGTAAAAGGTAGGCAATAAAAATATCTGGGCTAAAATTAATAAGCATCCTTTTCCCCTCGACCCTCACAATGCGATGGCCCCAATGTAAAGATAAATACTGCTCCCGTCATGAAGATTTCCCCAATCACCGTCCAAGGAAATACCATCTTCTGTACCTGCAACTCATTAAAACCACCTGCTTGCATCTGATTTTGCTTAATAAATATTTGGGTTTATTATTTTGTTACTCTTGTAATTTTTTTGAGGGCAAGACCTATTTGTTCATTTTTTAAAACTTGCTGGCATATGATATATTCCTGACTACTAAGTAGAATGAATTTAACATAATATATTCCAATAAATACTTGTTGAACAAATTAATGAATTCTCGAATACGTTTATATTTAATGCACCATTATATACATGAAAAAAGAAATCGCTCCCAAGGAGAACGATTAACCTACCATCACATCTTGGGAAAGGGTGGTTCCAGTTCCTGTTGATCCCATGCTGACAGGTGAGGACTGGGTGGCCAATTAAAACGTACCCAGGAGAACACTCGAAAGATATCGATTGCCCCACACTGTAATCGGAGTTGATCATGTACCCGTTCTGGAAAGGCGGTGGGTCTGGGCAGTTCTGTAGTTCATAGGCTAAAATAAACAGACAGAGTCAAGCTCACAGATAAGAAGTTCATCTGCAATTTAGAGGAGGAATATAGTCACATACGGCTTCTTACGAGGAATTTTCTCAATATAAGTGTGGACTAAAAGGTGCTGTAATAAATTATCAGTTCCTAACTGGGCAGGTCAGGCCCAGGAAAAAAACAACTATCAAAAATGTATTGCCAGTGTCCGTGGAGAAGCAGCAATCACACCACGTCCCAAGTCACCTCTTCGTCCTTTGCAGACTCCTTCCGCTCATGGTTTAGCTGTGTTTCTGGGTATCAGTACAATCAATGAAGCATCAACTATCACAGTGCATTCTAAACAAGGTCAGGGAAACAGGTCCTGAGAAGCATCACGTGAGACAGCCTTTAACCGGTACACACACACAGGCACACACACACAAAGGCACACACACAGACCTCACTCACACACACACAGGCACACACACAGACCTCACTCACACACACACACACGTGACTCACTGCCTTGTTGCAGGGAGAAGAGGCTGCAGTTTGCATCAATGTCTACACTGAGCACAACTTGTAAGCCCCCCTCAAGCACTTACAAAATCAATGTGGGGTCCTAGGAGCCTATGCTAGTCCTCAGTTAGACACGCCAGGTGGCTGGTTTCCCAGATTGGACCTTTCATTTTACTGACTAGGACGCTCACCACCTTTCTTGGTAACAGGGATGACCCTGGTCCGCACTGTGAAGGTAGGTGGTCTGCCTAAGGGTTCGCCATGGGTTATGTGCACTCCGTGATCCGAGAGCTACTGCTGCCTCACCTGGTGTGACTGCTGAGCTTGCAGCCGATGGCATGTTTTGTGGGCTCCCCGAAGTCTCTGCTGGGGGTGGTCGGCCAAACTGCTTGCTCATAATTGCAGCTACAATTGTGCCCTGTGCTTGGACCAACCAACGATTAAAGTGCCCGTCGTCCTTTTGTACGGGAGCTTTTATATCTTGAAGAAACTTTGATTTAGACCCAACAGTTAGACTCACTGAGACGGCGTACTCCCACGTCAGACTCAGAACCTGCTTCCTTCAGGACTGAGCAAGAAGCAAGCAGCCGCTCTAAACGGGACATCTGGAGGCACTGTCACCCCAGAGACATATCAGCTGACATGTATTGTCTAGGCTTTGGGTTCAGAGAAATAGGTCTCTGAACTTTCAGCAACCCCATAAAGGAAAAGCAAACTCACATCATCTGCAGGGAGGAAACTGGCCACCATTTAGGATTTGGACCCTGGTCTCTAAGAGTCTAGACCATGAACAGCCAGTATAGGCACTTCCTCCATCTCAAAAAACGTTCCCTAAGTGGGACAGGAATCAATAGGACTGTTTGCTGTCCATGGTTTCAAGCATTTTCATGTGCAACAGGCTTCTTTACAGAGCCTCATGTTGAGGGCTTGATCCATGGCCGCAGACAGGTGGGGAAGGACGGAGTGAGGCTCTGCCCTGTTCTTCCAGTCAGCTCGGAATACCACGTGGAAAGGAGAAAGAGAGACTGTTTCAGAAGCTCATCAATTTCCTGCACACATTATGTCCGAGTCTATAAGGGCCAGTGAGTGTGCTTACACAATCAGTTAGGAGGAATTCTTCAGTTGCTCATTGCACAGAGAAGGCGGTTTAATTCCTTCTTGGTCTAAAGGGAAAACACTGGCCTACCGACCGGAGCCTATTTTCTCATAGACCCAATTCACTAAAAATGCAACAGTTTTCTGATTGCATGAATGAATAAGCAGATTTCACAGATTTTATTAGGTTTTTGTTTTGTTTTGTTTTGTTTTTGTGTGTGTGTGTATGTGTTTTAAATGGTACCTCACACACATAGCAAAAGGAAAGCCACAATGGGAATGTTGAAAAAAAGGAAGACACTTTTACTTCCTATAGTTGAAGCACTTAAAATTATTAAATTTTTCAGCATTGAACAATTAAGCTTTATAATGTAAGAAAGAGGGAAGGAGGGAGAAAGAGAGGAAGGAAGACAAATATCCAATTTCTCCAAATGTCAAACTACAAAAATCAAAAGGAAAAGAAAGTCACTAAAATTCTTAATCTGCCAAAATTTCTATGAAAAATACTATGAGAAAAATCTAATACTAATACAAATACTATGGAAAAATCTAAGTACAAATAAGCCCATATCAATATCACAAGAGTAGGGTAGCACACAGAATTTTATCTTTTACAAGGGAATCCTTTGTTTGTCTCTAGGAAGATACCTGTTATTCACATCTATCAACCTCAAGTGATATTTGCATCAAGCGTTTAAATTATAGGTGTTGATGTGACAGCCAATGGAGCCATGTAGTCATCTTTCTAATATCCATTATATTTCTGACTAACTGGTATCTAATTAGTTGATAAATATCTTCATACCTCCATCCATTTTCTAGTTCTTGACTTAGAAATGAGGTACATGAACTTGATTTTACTCAACACAGTTCTTCATCTTCCATTTCTCCAGTTCTGCATAAGTCATTTAACTTCAAGACAGCTGCATCTACTAGTAATGTTTTTGACCTTCATGTGGCCATAAATAAATGACAAGGTTTAAGAATAAGAGGTGCAACACAGACATCCCTGAGAATGACAAGAATTTTCTGCATGATTTATGCACCTTCTTATGAGTTATTAATTATAAGCTTAACTTATAAATCTCAAGTGGAACCTAGGAATTTTGATGTGACATACAAATCAGAGTTGTGTCATTTTGCCAATTTATAAATTTTGTAAAATGACAAACACTGAGAAACTATCTAATTAAGTACCATCTGTGTCAGAACTGATATCCTGAACACTAAAACTCAGGTTATTGTTCTTTTTTTATTTCATTTATTTTTATATCTCTCAATGATAGCAAATTAATTGCTTATAACAAAAAACATTGTTTAGGGATTTTTTTTTAACGTGAATACTTAGACTCAGGAGTCAAGTAAATAAAACATTCACTGAACCAACCAGATGGTTGGCCTAAATGAGGGCTCCCAAGTCCAAATGCCTATGCAGCATCCATGACCACAGCTGGCAGGGAGCTGAAGGGAACTTTGGAAGTCAATGCCTTCCAATTCCGAAAGGTGCTGTCACTCTGACACTTCAGGGGACTGTCCCCAAGGTGAATGCAGGCCAAATGTTTCCAGATTCTGTCAATGCAAGAGAACAAAAGGAAAGTGGATGTATGGGTATTTCATATGAAATCTAATTCCAAAAATTGACAATTTCAAAAAGGTTAGTATTTTGCAAGCCAACCACAGTAACTTTATGACCTGTGGTCCAGATGATTCCTACATAAATTGTTTGTGTTTTTCCTTTTTTTTTTTTTTTGGATTGAACTACTCAGTAACTCTTGGAACTATGTACATGTGGCCTTAATATGCCTATCTGGGCAATATCAAGAGAAGTAAAACAAAATAAATTTGAATTATGGAGGTGAGAAGTCATGTAAGATAAAATACAGTTTCAAAACTGCAGGGCTGAAGATCATGGGTGCCAGATGGTCACTGTACTTATCAGGGGATCACGTCATAGACTGTGTAGATGCCTGACCACTGCGCTGTACACCTGAAGCTGAAGTAGAATAATATTGAATGTCAATTATAATTATTAAATATATACCGGGGGTGCGGAAAAATGTATATACATGACTTGTCATCACCTTTTGTTATTGGTATATATTACAACTTTAATAGTTTTTTCCTTTCTTCAAATGTGTGTACGGGATGTGGAGCACAGCATAGGGAATAGAGTCAATGGAATTCTAACAGCTACATAGGATGTCAGAGGGGTAGTGGATGGGGGAGGGGGGTTATCACTTTGTGAGGGGTGTAAATGTCTAAGTAGTACGTTGCTTTGTACACCTGAAACTAATAATAATAAACCTGCAAGGCAAAACATCAACAACAACAAAAATACATGGCAAACAATACTCTCATGGGAATATTTTTTTAACCTCATATTGTTATTGAGATGTATTATAGTCTTAAAAATTATAAACTCTTTTTAAAAATAATTTATTTTCCAATTACAGTTTTAGTATAATATTATATTCATTTCAGGTGTACGGCACGGTGATTAGACATTTAGATACCTTACAATGTGATCGCCTGATGGGGATTTTTGACTTTTGCAATGTCAAGAAGAAAAAAAGGTCAAATTTTGAATACAGTATTAAGATATTCAAAATGGGGCCACCCTGGTGGCTCAGGCAGTTAGAGCTCCATGCTCCTAACTCCGAAGGCTGCGGTTCGATTCCCACATGGGCCAGTGGGCTCTCAACCACAAGGTTGCCAGTTCAATTCCTCAACTCCCGCAAGAGATGGTGGGCAGCGCCCCCTGCAACTAAGATTGAACATGGCACCTTGAGCTGAGCTGCCGCTGAGCTCCCAGATGTCTCAGTTGGTTGTAATGTGTCCTCTCAACCACAAGGTTGCCGGTTCAACTCCCGCAGGGGATGGTGGGCTGCGCCCCACCCAACTAGCAATGGCGACTGGACCTGGAGCTGAGCTGCGCCCTCCACAACTAAGACAGAAAGGACAACAACTTGACTTGGAAAAAAGTCCTGGAAGTGTACACACTGTTCCCCAATAAAGTCCTATTCCCCTTCCCCAATAAAAGCTTAAAAAAAAAAAAAAAAAAAAGATATTCAAAATGAGGGCGACTTCAATGCTCTCAGAGTCAGCTGAGACAGACCACTTACTTGGCAGTTTATGGTCTGAGATGTATAATTATGTATGTTTTTTATTGAGTCTGATACTGAGATTATGCCAATTAAACTATGGAGCATACAATAGATAAACTAAGTCTAAAATGGTGATCTGAGTAAAATGTTCATACTTTAAGAAACACACTTCAGTAAGAATAGGGAAGGGGTGGGAACCAGGTTACAGAAATATAAAAGAGAAGCATAGAATTTAGAAAAAAATATTATTCAAATTTTAAGTTGAACACACAGTCAGATGGTGACAAAATATTAGGTTGGTGCAAAAGTAATTACAGTTTAAAAGGTTAAATAAAAAAGAAAATTGTAAAAACCACAATTACTTTTGCACCAACCTAATAAAAGAAGGGTGTGTTCGAATCATAAGCTGATTTGACTCTAAACCATATCTCTTGGTAGTTTGAACTTATCAGACCTAGACAGTTACTTGAGAGATGTAGCATTTCAGCAAATAATCCTTCCTATGTATACATATTATAAATGTACCACGGCAAAACAAGCAACAGGAGTGACTGAAGTTCCACAATGAAAAGAAAGCACCCAAAATATTGTAGTTTTTTGTTGTTGTTGTTGTTGAGACATATTTCATATCAGAACTATGATTACTAGGAGTTTGTTTTCCCACATGTAAAACTCTGTGGTTTTATGTCTATTTTTAAAGGGTTTCAGAACGAGTCTCCCCAGAATGTGCCACTCTGGTGTGTGGACTATTTTGAGCAGAAGTCAATCAAGACCCAGTAGTCTCAAGGAAAAATTTTACCTCTCCTTTACCTACCTAAACAAATTTAGTTGGAGGGCCTGGCCCAGAAAGAGAGCTACTGCCAGAGATGAGTTTTTGTCTGAATGACCTACCTGTATGGGGCACAAATGTCTAATTAATCACCAAACACCTGCTCTTCTTATGGTTTTGTGAATTCAATCCCCCCTCTAGAAGCCCCTTCTCCTTAGCTC
Source organism: Rhinolophus sinicus (assembly GCF_036562045.2). Lineage (NCBI taxonomy): Eukaryota > Metazoa > Chordata > Mammalia > Chiroptera > Rhinolophidae > Rhinolophus > Rhinolophus sinicus. Next base: position 1,698,954 of record NC_133754.1, read on the forward strand.
AGGTGGCACATAAGCCTCAACTGCCTGACGCCTGTGGTCTTATATGCTTATGGGGCCCTGTACATCCATAATTAAATTTATTTTTCTCCCGTTAATCTCCCTTATGTTAATTTATTAACAAACCAGCCAAAAGAACCTACAAGGGTAGAGGAAAAATTTTCCTCCCCTACACGACTTTTCAAATGAATTGGGAATCTTTCCCTTTGAAATATTCCAAGTATCTGGAATTGATTTCAAATTGAATCCAGAAGTCTGAAATGTGACTGAGTTCTTTGTCTTATCAGCTGACAATGTCTACTAGGAAAGACTTCAGATGTAAAATTGGCCTTCAGAGGATAGGTGGAATAGGAACGTGGAGCACAGGACAGTTTGCATCGTTCCTGCACACTGCTACTCAGAGTGCCCTTCCTTCATCCTCAGGAACAGAGCCCGAGCCCTCATTTCCTTTGGGAGACGAGTGTGCCCTGATTGAAAACGAATTACATTTCCTAGATGGTTTCAGCCAAGGGTGGTTACTGAGTGGGTTTCTTCCGCTCTGCATGGATGGAGCTCCAGAGGAAGCTCTCCCCTCTCCCACTTGTAGTCTGATTGCAGACCTGACAGTGCAGGTGTGACAGACGTCCTTGGACCACCTGGTGACAAGAGTGTGGAGGAGAAAGGGGCCACGTACTACACCTGGCGAGCTCAGGGGTGGCTAGCACAAACCCAGACGCTGAAAGTAACCACACAGGATGGTCTGAACGTTAAAACCCCTAACTAGTAGCGGGTCACGGCGGGCAGTCACATCCTTGGCCTGCGGCTTCCCTGACGAAGGTCAGTCTTTACCTGAAGTGAAGTCTGTCTATTGACCTTTTGCAGCTAAGATAAGAATAACATACCTTTGAAATGTCAGAGTAATTCTCTTTTCCAGTCCCCTCAGGGCACACCCACCACACCAGAGCACAGACAGCAGAACCCCTCATGGTTATCTTGTCCCCAAATACCATCTCTGTGCTGTGATAATTATTAACTATCCTGTACCCACCAATGTAAAAGTATGTGTCTCTCCATGTTACTTTTTATCCAATCACAGATATTTCCCCGCTTTGCTCTCTCCCACCCCTTCATTTACCACCAATGGATTTGAAGTTTCCCTCCTTACGTCTCCTTCTTTGATTCTAATGCATACAATTAACTGCAAAACTGCTCTTCTCCAGAGCATTTTCTCAATCTATTGAGATTTTGCTTCCCGGCAACTGTCATCAGTTTGGCTCAAATCAACTCTTAGAATTCTCTACAGGTTTGGATGTTTCTTATGTCAACAAGAGGAAAAGGCAAAAGGAGTCACAAAATGGTTGGCTTTGCCATCACCTGGCCAGTACCCAGTGCTGGCAAAAGTCACCCCTGGACCTCTCCTGATGACTGAGGTTTATGAGCAAAACAGTCCGGCCAGGCTGCCTCCAGACTCTGAGCTGCTCACTGCCCTTTTCTTAGAGCATTTATCTTAGAAAACTCGTCCTTGTCAATTTTTTCTCTGACCCTTTGAGATGTAAATCTTTTAAAAAGGCTCTTGCCAGTTTTACAGCCCAGGATTGTCTTTCTGAAGGACCTGGGAGCCATCTCTCTGAAATGCAGTCATCAGGATAGAATGTTCCGACCCACAGGTCCTGTGGGGGGGCAGGAGTTGGGCTTTAATGGACTCCAACTGGGAAATCTACTTCCCTCTTTTCCTGGAGATGAGAGGCTCTCTAGCTTTGTAGACTCAGACTCTGTCCCTTACCCTGACCCCAGCTCTTAAAAACCCTCCAGCCCTTAGCTTGTATTCATTTTCAAAACCTGAATTTGAATAAACACCTTAAGGAAGATTTACATATTTAAACAACACCCTCTGGGAACACAACTGATCCTGTGTAAAGCTAGATGCAGGTGCAAAAAAATCCAGAAAATCTTCAGTCCTACAATCTGTGCAGAATCCTCTTCCCCCTTCTCAGGCAATCAGGCCCAAACCATTCCCCAATGGGGAGAGCCGACCTGGCCGGGGCAGTCAGAGAATAGACAGGATACCTCAGACAAATGGCGTCCTAAGTGATTAACTGAGTGACTAACGGTAAGTGTTCTCAGTGAGGCAGACGCATAACCCAGAGACCCTGTTGTTCCAAAGCCAAGGCGAAAGGTTGTCGAGCCAGAAGGAGCGACAGTGGTCCTGAAAGCTACGAAGACACATGAGACGTGGAGCTGGCCCAGGGCATTCAGTGACATGACAGACTCTGAAATGGAGACTGTGTCCACTGAAGGGTGTGCCACAGCTACGAGTGGGGAATGGCAGTGAGGGAGGGGGCAGCAACTGAGACTGTCGGGGGAGATAATTCCTCCACAATGTTTCTTATAAAGTGGAAGCTGAAGAAAGATAAGGGTCAAAGGTACATTAAACTTGCATATAAATAGCAGTGTGTGTGTGTGTGTGTGTGTGTGTGTGTGTGTGTGTGAGAGAGAGAGAGAGAGAGAGAGAGAGAGAGAGATTTCTGTATATGACTTGAAACACTACGTGGTAAGGTCTAGTAGAGAAGTAGCAGCTGGAGATGCAACAAAGAGAAGGCAGTTCCCACCACGATGCCTGACTGAGTGGAAAGAAACGTCCCCAGAGCCTAGAGCACGGATTGGAATGGCTTTCAGCAGAGGACGCAACCTTCCATTCTGAAAGGAGAAAAGGCTGGAAGGCCCAGGCTGACCCCTGTGCAGACAGATGTGTCGGGGAAGCTGTCCCTGGGTGTACTTGTCTGTGTGTGAACGGAGTGCCTTTCAGGGAGGAAGTGACACTGTTTGCTGAGAGGGAGGGGCAGGGGATGTGAGGAATGAAAGACACAGTGTGCGCAGAGAGAAATTCTGGCAACGTCTCCTGTCACGTCACCACTGGGCCAGCCTTTATGTCCCTCTCTTTTCCCTCCTATCTGAATTCCTATTTTAAGAGACCCAAATTCTGAAAATCTAAATTTATAGTAACAATGTAGGTAACAATGTCTAGAAGTTCAACTCAAAATACTATGCTCTTCCACTAATTACATATTAAAGCTCTACATTTGAAAGCAGACTATGAATTGAAAGAAAACAAACGATTTAGCCATGGTAAAAAAAATAAGGCCTTACCTTTGACATTTTAAGTTTGATTTAACAATACTGAAGAAAAGACCAGCTAAATTATTTGTTTTACAAATGAAAATTTTGAACTTTTTTACATGTCGAAAACATTATGATAATGGTTGAGTTAAACTTTTCCTAGAGATCTGTTGATGGTTTAAAAAAGGATGAAGTTCATTCACTGAATTACTTTTCTGGCATAATTTGAACATGACTTGAAGAGTCCCTATCGCCACTGTTTTAGGCTGAGACAAGGCCTAAGTACACAAGCAACACTGCCAGACCCACTTCCATTAGGAGCGGACTCCCTACACTGTGGTACCAAAGGAACCTCCTACAAGTGCCTCAGAAGACACAGTGACAAATGAGGGTCTATAAGATGATGAAGCCAGGTGGCTTGGAAGGCACATGGTAATAGCCACCAGGGAGCATGAGAGAGGAAGGGCCAGGACCCTTGGGAGCAGGGGAGAGGGGAGCGGAGGTGGGGAGGGCGGGGGAGCAGTGGCGCTGACTACGCCCTGTGTATCCGCACTCCCTGGAAAAGGAAAGGGGGGGCTGCACTTCTAATCAGCAAACAGAATTCCACCAGAGTTATTCCCACTGCAGAAGGTTTCAGCCAATTAGGGAGGTTCACATCTCGATACAATTTAAACGTAATTCCTTACCTTGGTAAGCAAGCTTAAATCCTTGCCGGTTTTGCGAATGGTCGCTGTAAAAGTGGATGCGGGTTTCGTGCGTTGTGCTCAGCAATGCGGATGGGACATCGCTGCCACTAAACTGCCCGATCATAGGGCTGGTGTGGTGAGGTCCGTTCTGGATTTCCAGGTAGTCATGATTAGCTTCAGTAGAAAAATTCAGAAATTGAATATGTGCACCTATGAAAAAATATGGCAAAGAAATGAAAGTTAATATCAAAATTTATAAAATCAACGTTTATCAAAAGTGATTATAATTTGGTGAGTCTCCCCAGATAATCTCTCTCTAGGAGGCAGAACAGTCATTGTGCAGGAGAACACACATTTTGGGTTACAACAGACCTGGGTTCAGTTTCACCTCTGCCTACAAGCTCTGTGGCCTTTATCCATGTAATTAATGTTCCCGAGTCAACTTGTAAAGTGTGAATATTACCAGCGTTGTATTACAGCGACATACAGGTATGATTCTTAGAATGTTGACTGGTACTGACACATGTGGCCATGATTTTGTCCAGCTGCTGTTACAATTATTACAACTATAAACACAAGGTTGTACATAATTGTATGTCAAATCATCCATAAGTTAAATTACAGCTTTATCAAGGGAGGAGCCAACAGATGTCCAAACGTAAATGGAACAAACTTGAAACGTGGCTGTTAAATGGTCAGACCACTGCCCAGAGATCTGTTAGTTTAGCAAGTGATTCTTTTGATTGTATTCTGCATAGAAAGCGAGTCGCTGATGTTTGCAAGAAACCCCAAGATAAGTCTCATAATTCAGTTTAAGAGCCCGGCACAGGCCAACATGCCAAACGACTGTCCAAACGGTGATGTCAGTGGTGTCACGTTGATGTGGGTAAGATAAGCCCCAGCTGGTCATTTAGCAGAAAGGCACAGTCTGAGTCATGCAGGCCTCTGCTGTAGCACTGCTGCATGTTTGAAAATTTATTTAACTACTGTGCCTGATATATTTTATTCACTTCAATGGCTTAGATAGAATTCCAAAGGCATCCGCATTCGCATAAATCCGTGCAATTAATTTGGTTTTGTAAAGTCTAAAGTGAGAATTTTAATAGCTGTTACAGATTATTCTCCCAGCATAGCAGAGAAGCTTGACTTTGTGCTCTTGACAGATAGGAAGAGCTTATTTTTACTTTCCATCTAATCTATTTGATACATATTTCCTAGGTTTGGGAAACTAACGATAATGCTTAATGGGTTACTTTACTGAAGTATAAATGCAGAGAAAATGTAAAGCAAACATATCTACTTAGGTTTTGATGGAAAACCGAATTATGAAAAGCCAAGGGAAAAAAGGAAGAAGAAAACCTCATGTACAGGGTTGTAGGGAAAACAGAAAAACTAAAGGTACTCCATAAAATTTCAACTCATCTGAAACAACTAATTTCATCAATGATGGAGAACATTCTGTGAGGAGGAGCAGGAGAGTAAATGACGCCCTCTGTAGGTGGGCATTGTGTGAGGCCAACTGCCAAGCTGGGATCCAACTTACCAACCAACCTGCTTCTCCCAATTCCCTAGCAAGGTCATTATCGTCATCGTCATGTTCAGGAGAGGAAACTGGTGCTCAGAAATGCTGGGTGTTATGGCCCCTGCAGCAAGGGAGGGCCAGTCATGTTTCCACCAACCTCTGATGGGCAAAGCCTTCCCTTTTTGTGGCTTAGCATGTAAATGTGCTAGACCAGAGCGGGCAATCTCATGACGGGAACAATACTCCAATTCTTCCGGGAGAAAACTGCCTGGTATTAAGTTTGTTCAGCCCAGGTTTGAAGAAGAATGGAAGGAAGTTGAACGTGGGAGCCTCTAGCAAGTGGCCGGGGAAGCAAAGAGCAGAAGAAACAGCTGGTGCTGAAAGACCTTTAACAAGTCAGCCAACATCGAGACTCATTGTAGGATGAGTAATGAAATCCACGCACGTCATCCACACGTGTGCACTGTGGCACGGCAGCAGCCACGGATGGCATGTCCCAGTCTGAGGCAGTCTTGGCCATTCCAACATCAGGTACAATATACGACCAATATGGAGCAAGTCTGTCAACATCTAAAATGTCAAATACTTCTCTTCATTGAAGGACCATCAATGACTTACTGATCTTCCTCTAAAGTGCAGTGAATATGTGTGGTCAGAGGAAACGTGGAAGCAGGAGGGAGGGACGGAAGGAGGGAGGGGGAGGGGGGGAGAGAGAGAGAGAGAGAGAGAGAGAGAGAGGAGGGAAGGAGGAAAAGAGGGAAGAAAGGAGAAAGGAAGGGCAGCCTAGTGGCTCTCTTTGTCCCTCAGTTCTGAACTGTCCCCTCCACACTGAGGTGACAGTGAGCTACTCCACCATTTGGAAAGCTACACAGCAGTATCGATTTATTTCCTCACCAATGGCTGAATTAAAAATAGTTTTATTTTTGTAGCATGGTCTACAAATCTAATTTAAAAGGTTCTGTTACTAATTAACTGTACTAACAAATCTTGTGTGAGTTTGTGTGTCAGTGTGTCAGTGCACTAAACCCCCGGGGTCAGCAGTTTCCTGAATACCCCTCACACTTGTCCCCATGGGGTAGAACGCAGAGCGGACGTGAAAACAACCAAAACAGCTACTGAATTACTGACATTTTTACTTATGTCCAAAAAGTACCAGATAGAATGTGACACTAGGACAAGGTCAGATCACTTAAAACATTTTTCACTTTTGGGGTATAAAGTCAAACAGCAGGGAAAGAGCTTAAGTGCTCATTTCCTACTGGTCTGCAGACCTCAGACGTATTTATTCAGATTACACTTTGAAATGCAGAGAATGACACATTCCAGAAAGGAATGAAAGACAGAAAGGAGATCAAAAAAAAAGAAAAAGAAAAAAGAAAGAAAGATGGCAAAATCTCAAAAGTAGGGGCTTTTCACTGATTTGGAATTAAACTTGAAATGGGAATGGAATTATGTCAAGTGAAATATTATGAACAAAATTAGCATTTTAAGCAGGATAAAGTATCCGGCCACATATCAAACATCCTCATACACATCAGGAGATAGAATAGAGCCGGACTCTAATCTGCTTTAAGATGGAATTATTTAGCTATCGAATTTTCCACGAATTCTGTCCAATTTGACATCTTCAAGCCAAAATGAGGGGATTAAAATAATGAGCATAACCGAGTTATCCTTTTATTATCTCATGGGATACTGCAGAAAATGGGTTTTTACAACAAGAAAACTAATCTGAACACCCATCTTTGGAGGAATTGACACAGTATATACATTCTCATCCAACTGTCATTACACATCGAAAAGTGTCAGTAAAAGGATTTTTGACTTTGGACTTGGACAAAACTTTGAATAGTAATAAGACCGTGACTTCAGAGAGTTAAATCCTCGTTTTTTGGGTGACAGAACTTGTGAGTGGTAATTGCTCTATTTTGCATCTTCCGTGTATAAAAATAACATATGGCAAAAGAGATAATAGTTTTAGAATTCAGGCAATATTCTAAAGAATCTCTTATACCCTCTGTAGCTTCTAGCTGGTCCTAAGGCAAGGTCATTTAGGACAGCTGGTGTGCAACACTAGTGCAGAGGTTTGTAAATATAAAAGGTAATTGGTAAAGCAGGAAAAACTCGGTTGAATATCTGTCTATTAACTAGGCCGTTAGAAATTTTCAAAACAATAGAGACAAATTCTGAGCTAATTGGGCTCACGCCAAAACAACACACAAGAAACAGCAACTCAACTGTGTGGAAAGGAAAGAGAACAGCATAACATCATCAGTGAGTGTGGTTCAGCTACTGAAAGCTGTTAACAGTCAACAATGCCTTCTCCGTGTCAGGCATTTGCATTAATTCAGAAGAGCCCGGGAGAAGGATATTCTACTGTATTTATTTTAAAGATAAGGAAGTGGAGTTTTAAGTACGTTTTAGTAACTGGTGCAAATTCACACCAGCGGTAACTGAGAGAGCAGCTCCACTCACAGCTGAGACAAGAGCAGCCCCCACCTTCCCCCACAAGCACTTACAGTCAGCAGTCCTGGGGTCACTTCATGAGACAAGCCGACTTCTGTCACTGGAAGTGACACGGGAGAGGCCCTCACTATAAAAGTTTTAAGTCCCCTCACTATAGAAATTTTAAGTCTCCTTTTCCCTAGTTTCTTAGCCCCTGGTTTTAATCACTCTTCTAATCAGTTTCTAAACCCTAAACGAAAGATGACTCCTAGCCTGAATCACAGAATGTCTCTCATCCCTGCTTCTGATGAAAGCCTGAGACTTAGTATGTTAATTGTAATCATTGTAGCCCAACATTCCCCAGGCCATTCCAGACCTAACTGTTGGATAAACAAACGCCATCCCAGAGACCAAAAGGTTTTTAACATTCCCCCAGGCAGTCCATACCTAACCCCTGGGTAAAGTTAAGATAGTTGGGCTTTGAGTCCTGTTTTGGAGCCAGCGCTTTAATTTATTAACTAGCGTCTGTTTTTCCTCATTAGGGGCTGTCAGTATACGAGTTATGTCCCAGCCAGGCTCCCAGTGCACCCCGAACAAGGCAGATGAGACCCCCTCTTTTTATTTAAGAACAGATAGGGTGAGAGTTTCTGGAATCCCCATTATGTAGGGACAGCTCTGCCCCCTTCTCAGCTTGAAGCAGATACAGAAGAGACCGCCTATCCCTCAACGTGGGGATCACGTCTCTCAGGAGAAACAAGGCAGGCAGTTAGAAACAGGTAATTAGGTCTCTGCATTCCCTGCACGGCCAACACAATTAATGGGAGCACCGCCTGGAGACCTCCCGAATTCTTCCCTTCTCTGCCCTCAGCATTAACCACTGTAGAGCCCACCACGACCTCCATCTCTCCCTAGCCTCATTATATTGTCATTATAATGTCATACATATGCCCAGAAGTTCATTAATCTCATTATAACAGACTGAACTCTGGGAAGGGACACGGGCGTCTAAGAGGGTGAGGTAATAGCCCCTTATCAGTCACAGGTGTCAATCAAGGGGTCCAGCCTGAGAGGAACAGCCCATCCCAGAGAAAAGAGAGAAAACTCAGAGGCTTCTGTGAGCCGCTGCCCCTGGAGCCTTGATCCTTGAGCCCCCTCCTGAGCCTTGCCTTTGTTCGGGGCAGCTCCAAACCCTTGGGAGTGTGCTTTCTCTCCTAATAATACTGCCACCTTGAGCCCTGAGCCTCGAGCCACTTTTCTCAGTGCTCGGCCAGCTGCTAATTCTTTGGAGTGACTATCTGTTCTCATAAACTTTCTTCTCACCACTTTGTCTGTGCCTCCTTCAATTCTTTGTTCGACAGGCCAAGAACCTGGACACCGCGCCAAAGAGGGCCCAACCCCCAGGAACTTAGCGGCTGGGATTCCCAATTTTCCTCCCCGCGGAGTTTCAAACCTGGGTGTGGGAAGCTAGGGGACTCCACCGAGTTCGATCCCCGGATTGAGAGCCAAGCCCAGGTATCTCACCGAGAAGCGCCCCCCCCTCTGGTAACAGAAGGATATGGGAAATAGTTATCACCAGAATGAATGATTCCAGAAACAGTAAAGGTGGCTTCCACATGATGCCAAAGCAGCCAATCACTTTTGCCTATTTAACTACCTTAGTGATTGACGCATGGACGTGGGAGGGGTGTAACATTGATCAAAACAATTATCTGACTGAGCCAGCAGCCGCTCACTAACAGACTGGCTAAGCTATCAGGTGTGCTTGCACATCCAGCAGCATGGGGAGCCTCAAACACCCCGGTCACATTCTCCATGAACGAAAAACATCGAATATGTTTTTCCTGGAGAAGAGGCCAAGGCGTCTCATTCTGGGTATGTGTGTCACTCGGGGCAGCTGGAGAAGCTGGAGGCATCCATCACTATCAGTACAATGACCATTAACGTTCGGTGGGGTGACCAAAACCCCAAACTGACCATCAAGGAAACAAGAATGTATGTTGTTGATGAAAGGAAGGAACTCACTCCGAAAATATCGAAATAGAACCCATTTTGAAGAAAACTCTGACAGAAGAGTAGCAATATCTTTTGTAATTCACTTTAAAGATGATTCATCGAGCCGCCGTATAGTAAACAATATTCTCTTCTACTCCCAACTTGTCCAAACCCTATGATTTCTGCATTTTTTCAGCTAAGCAATTCATATTAAGTAAATAATACCATGCACATTTCCTAGGAAGAGCTGGCGAATTCTGCCATGTTGGTTAATGTGCCCTACCCATCACATCATGCCTTCTCCCAGCACGAAGCAGAAAGTGTCTTGTTACTGTCTTCCAACTTGGTTACCAAGATCATCCCAACACCAGTTTCCCAGGTAAAACATCAAGTGTGACCTCAGTGAAAATATATCTTCCCAACCTTCCTACTGGTCCCACTAGGGAACCAGGAGCCTTTTCCTGGGTTGTAATTACGGAAATGTTCCAGAGACACCCTAAGGCTTGGCACTAATAGGAGGCAATACAGAAGATCAAACCAGGGAGGAAGGATAATACAAAGGTACGGTGGTCACCTTTGCTCTATTCCTTTTTTTTGTAAGGAACTTCTGGAGGACTTGACTTAAAAATGAAGATTCCTGCATTTCAAACCCAAACTTACTTTGTCAAATTTTCCAGGGGTGTAATCTGATGTTTGCCTCTGATTTGGGAGATTCTTGTGAGAACCAAGTGCTGGAAACAAGGTAAAGCTCAGGGGAGGGAAAGCACCCGGGATTATGGTCGTGACGTGGGCACTGATAGGACCAGCTACGCTGGACCAGACTGAGCACAGGGAAAGAAGAAAGTAATAGCTGTGACTCTGAATTGAGTCGGAGACACCTTCCTTCCCCAGCTGCAACTATGTCACATGCAGCTGAACACGTGATCGGCCATTTGAGAGCAGGAAGGGGGAAGGTGTTCTGAGCTACATACGTGGAAGGGAGATTGGAGCAATCAGGGGACCGATATTACAGGGGAGAAGTGGCAGAGACTAAAGAAGACTAGGAACAGATTTAGAGCCAATTTACTGAAGAGTTTTCACAAACCTGGTGTGGGGTTGAAAGCTAGGCAGTCAAGTTTTTCCAGAGTCTGCAAAATGCCTATAATCATTAAGCCCCAGAAATCATTGCCAGCAGGGACAGAAAAATTCTAAACAATCACATGTCGGGGGAACCTACCACCACTTACTTGCCTCTTCCCTAAATTTATAACTTCATGTTCTATCCTTTAGAAGGATATTGTAACTCCACATTTAGAAGGCAAACCTCGTGCCTTAATTGAATCTAATCTTACACAAATTATTCTGAAGCATAACTACATCTATTCAAAGACCTAGTAATAGTCATGCTATTTTCATGTATTTAGAACTTAAGACACAAGGTTTCTTTTCGCCTTTTCTTCCAGATGCTTTTGATTTCTTTTTGAAACCAGGCTATCTTTATCTTTTACTTTTTCTATTAAAATATAATCGACATACAATATTATGTGAGTTTCGGGTGTATGGTGCATGATTCAACACTTCTATACCTTATGAAGGAATCTCCGCAATCCAGGAGCCCCCTGTCACCATAAAAGTTGTTAGGCTACTGTGGACTACATTCCCAGCGCTGGACTTTCCATCGCTGGGACTTAAGTATTTATAACTAGCAGTTGGCACCTCGAGATCGGCGTCCCCTTTCCCCCATCACCCTCCGTCTGGCAACCATCACTGTTCTCTGTGTGTCTGAGTCTGCTGTCTTGTCTGTTCATGGAGACTCACTCACTGTCATAGCCGCCCCTCCAGGGCCAGAGCCCCAGGGTCCTCAGTCATGGGACTCTCTGCTCCCAACCACTATGGTCCTTTGCGTAATTAGCATGTGGCCTCCTAGAGCCTGTTGGACTATGCGGGGTGTGTGTGTATCTCCCATTCAGCCCCTAACGCCTGGCTCGGACGACTGCGCCCATCGCGTCCACGTTTTCAGATCCCACCCCACCTTTGAGAATCGCTGACCCCATGCTGGGCAGAGCCATTCCAAGGCCTTTGCTTCATTTAGCACAGAACAGAATTACTGCCTCAAAAGCAAAACTGAACGAAAAAACGGGGGAGAAACAGAGACTCTGTTTTCCTTTTGTGAACACTCTCCCCCTGCTCACCCCACATGCCCTGTGGGTGGTGCCTTGTGAAACCAGTGCACGTGACCCTCACACGTGGGGCTGCCCCTCCATGCCGCCCTCCTTCCCTGCTGTGATGTGCCCCGTCTGTCCGTAGCGTATAAGTGTACACACACGTGACCAAGGTGGGCTGGGCCTGCAGGGACGGTTTCCTCGTGGCTGCTTGCGCTGAGCAGCTGGCGCCCCTTCCCTGGCACATGCCATGCTGCTGCTGCCATCCTGGGCCCGGGTCCTTAAGGCAAACGCTTTGAAAACTTTAAAAAATATGACCTCCTCTAGGGCAGTGGTGTCCACTGTGTTCATTCACCTTTCTCAACCTTTTATTAACCAAATAATTATTTAGTTCATAAGTTGTCCATTATTATGTCATGGACACTGAATTTCTAACGTGGCACACCTATCACAGCTGCTCTGGAGAAAATCAACAGGGGAAACCGGAATTAACCACGTAAAGGACAAAGGAAACCATGAGGCAGACAGTGCAAGGCCTGACAGGGAGTCAAAATGCCACAAACACCGCGCTTTTCTGAAAGAGGCCGGGATGAGATGTTAGCACACGAAACAATTCATATTATGAATTATTCAAAATGAATAACCTGAAAGTTGAAAACTAAATGTTATAAAAAGCCATTTTCATAAAGCTAAATCAATACAATACATAATTACAAACATTGATAAAAACACCACCAAAATATGTCACAACCTTAAAAAGCCTGAACATTATTTAAAACAATTAGCAGCCGATACCGAATTCCATGGGGAGATTCCAGAAGGCAGATCATAGCCAGACTGACAGCGGAATGAGGAGGCACTCGTGGGCCTCGCACGTCATCACCCAGCTAATTGAATTTGCCTTTAAAAGACTTGCAGGGCTGAACTGAGTTTTCAAATAACTTTCTGTTCTTGAAGTCATTCTACCCAGGCTTTATTCAAATCTGTAAGCCACTTTCCATCAAAGACACAGTTATGTCAACAGAATAAGGCACATTTCTCATTCAGCTGGATTTTTCCCCGAGACAGAAGCTAAAAGGTGACTTTTCAGGGATGCAGAAATGTCTCCACTTACCGTACCCGGTGGGCAGGGTGATGGTCCAGGTGCAGTCCAGGTTGTTGGGGTAAGCGCCAGGGAAGCCCGGACTCAGGACCACGCCCGCCATGGCGGTCAGCGCGCCCCCGCAGGTTGCTGTGAAGTGGACAGAGGGGGTTAGCTCGGTGGGTCACCGCTCCCTACAAGGAGGCCTCGTTCACCTGCTCTCTCCTCCACGCTTTGGAAGAGCATATCCCCAGAAGCACATTTCGTCCCGATTACAGCACATACAGCACACGTGGCACTTCACTTATTGATGGAGAAGCTCTCCCCTGAGTGTCAACTGCTGAAGGACTGTGTTTTCTTCTGTTTTTAAAATGTAATACACTCATGCTTGCTATAAATGGTGTTCTGATTATGTGCATACTAACTAATTCAATCCAGGCACCTAGTAGGCCTTTGATAAATGGTACGTAGCTGCTGTATATAGGAAAGCCTAGTTTGGTCAACACGATTTCTAACAAGAGGCAAGCGTTTCTTTAATTTACAACAAGCTTCATGGAAGGTCCAGAAATGCCTCCTGCATGGTCCAAGAAGGATGAATTCTATTCAATGTCCAGTCCAATTCGAGTGGTTAGCACAATTTGTGCCTTGGAACGGCTGAGAAAGGGGGGGATGAAGAGCGTCTACTGAGAGATTATTTAGTATTCAGATCAGTCTTTCCCCCCTTTACTTGTAATGTTCTTTTCTTTCTTTTTTAAATTGAGATACAATTGACATATGACTTTCTAATAGTTTCAACATAATGATATTTTATACACTTTGCTAAATGATCACCACAGTAAGTCCAGTTAGCATCACCATACACAGCTGCAGGGATTTTTCCTTGTGAGGAGAACTATAAACACGCAATACAGTGTCGTTAGCCGTATCATCACGGTACATTCCATCCCACGACTCACTGATTTGGTAACTGGAGGTTTGCGCCATTGGTCCCTTCACCCACTTTGGCCCCTTGTACTGGGGCACAGAGACCCCAGGACAGGCTACTCAATTCATTGCATTTTAGTTGGGCATCAATCGACTTCCAGGACAGCAGCCACTGTTCGCTGAGGGGTGGGATGAGTTACTACTCGTTGCTGCTAACCGTGTGCCACCTACTGGACTGGGGAAACACACTGCATCACTACTGTCACGACAACACTGAAAGGTTGGTATTATTATTACCCCATTTTACAGACAAGGAAACTAAGACTGAGGGGTTAAGAAATTTACCGAAAGTAACTCACCTGGCAAGGAGCCCAACCAGAGTATTATTTCCACTCTCTAGTTTCAGAACTCAAGTTTGAACCAGGATGTGTAACCTTCAGAATTCTTTCCAATTTTAGAATGTCCCAAACTATAACTATAACTTTCTCCTCAGAAGTCCCCACATCTGAACTTACCTCATTATTCAAACTTTCTGCTATGAAAGCTGAGCTTTGATTACAAAGAAACATGGCTGATTCATACCAAACATGCCAAGAAGTAAGGTGGAACCAGATGATACTCTAATATTAGACCAATGTGACCTACTAAAATGGCAATCTCTTAAGTAAAAGAGGCTATAACCAAGCTCTCAGTCAGCAAAATCATTTTAGAAGCCTTTCAGAGATCTCCCAGAATCTGCAGTGGTTTCTCTCTTTCTTTTTCCTTTTCTTTTTTCATTGAGGAAGAAAAGCATTATCTGTGGAGGGTAAATGTATTACGAGGAAAAATCTGTCTTATAAACTCAAGTCTAGTGAATACAGTAATTGGTTAAGCTAGGTGTCGTGTGGGGGACCCTGCTCGCTGCGCCATTTGTCGTGCAGGGAGGCCTGCGGGGTCTCTGCTCCCGCTCCCCATACAAGAACGCAGGATATGGTGAGGCCAAAAAGGAACACCCACGGAGCCATAGATGGGGGAGTCACACCACTATAGTCTCACTGGAGGCTGGATTCACACTGTCCACAAACCGCCATCCACGCTTGCCAGCCCAGCCGCCATCTTCTTGCTAGCCCCCTTCTTCCTCCTCTTTTCTCTCTCCTCGGCTCCCCTCCGTAGCCGCAGCAGTTATATTAGTGGCCAATGGCTAACTGGCTACAGCTGACGGCCAATCAGCCACAGCTGACGGCCATCTACTACCCGAGCCAGCACTCCTCCACGTGAGGCCGAGAGCCTGGAAACTACTTTCTGGGGCTCTGTCCCCACACTAGGGGATCGCAGTCTGGGTTTCAACACTGTGTTTAAGAATGTAAGTTTAAAAAAATCAAGGACTATATTTCTGTGGGAGGAGGGACTCTCTCCAAGGCCTCGACAGCACCTTGTTATTCAGAATCAGGGCCTAATCTCTCAGGTGACCTCGCTGTGGGAGATGCCACGTGTCTGGGCACACAGTCCACCCGCCTCTTCGAAGGATTTCACATCTGTGGATTCGACCAACCACAGACCCAAAGTACTTAGGAAGTTGCACAAAGCAAAGCGTGAATGTCAGGCACCGGCACTGGATCGGCGAGGACGAGGGCGTGAGGGCACGCCCTGCTGTAGCTGTGTGCAGGGGTGGGCTGGTGCAAACACTCCGCCACGTACACAGCAAGGCGCTCGGGCAGCCTCGTGTTTTGGTGCCTGTGGGGCTCCTGGGACCAGTGCCCCGAGGGAAGCAGGGAAGACTGTGGGTTCCAGCTGGCATTTTATCCCTGAGTCTACCGGATTTGTTGAAGATACACTGGTGGGCTGAGTGGCAGACCTGAATGTATTCAGCAGTAAGCTCTGCCCCCTTAGGGCTCCTATAACCTGCGATCACAATAAGTGTGTACGTCCACTACAGTGCAGACAGGCGGGAAAATGCCACATCAGTGACAGAAACAGGGAAGGAAACATGAGATGAAGGTGATTTTTTACAAGCCCCTCTTATTCTGAGAATAATATTTATCAAAAAAAGACAAAAGATTGGAATTATACATATAAGCTTCCATGTACAAATTCACTTTAGGTCTGAGCAGTGTCCCATGAGTAGCTACCCAGGGCCTGCGTGACAGAAGTCACCACTGCTAGTTCCGTCTTTGTTCACCACAGGCCACCATTAGCGGTCGTGGGAGGTGGGTGTGCGGGCGCAGGTACTGGATGTACTTCCTGTCAAGCACACAGTGATAACCTAATTCTCTGAGTACTTAGGTACCATGCAATCCTTCTTTTGTTTGTTTGAAAAACAAGAATCATTGGATGGGCGTACAAACAGAGCTCCCAGAAAATGTGCATCCATCTTTTTTCCTTTGTGGCAGTTTAAAAACTCCATCAGTGGACTTGTTTTACTTAACATTTGCTCACTGTCACCGCCCTGCCCCCTCGGGTTCAGCCTTCTTCCCAGGGCAGGCCTGCTCACCACCACCACGTGGTAGACTGACTTCCTACCTGTAACTGGAGAAATGAAACGCCCTAGAGCCAGACCTTTTGCTAGTTAAATAGCATATTAACTGAGTTATTGGTCAATGAGCGATCTCTAGAGGACAGATGTTATTTTTATAACACATCTGGGGATCTTACACTTTCCTGGACTCATGTATCTTATTTTGTGCTGATTCCTATTTTATTGCTCTGAATACCTAGGAGTTTGACTCCATGGCACAGGAGGGACCCCTGCTGGACAGACCACACATACAGAGAACGCCCCTGGGCCCTGGGCTGGCCAAAGGCTCGGCCCCTCAGGGCCTGGCTGTGGTGCTCAAAATAGCTAATATCGGTGAAACTCTGAGGGCACTTGACCCCCAGAATCCTGTTGGGCACTGTTTTGATATGAGTTGTCTTCATTAGTACTATTATTTTTAAAAAGTTAGGACTTGAGTTTCAAGAGCTAATAAGTAAAATATCATCTCTCTATGGATGTCTAGTCCTAAAGTCTCCCAGGTCGGATTCATCTCAAGCAACCAGCTGAGAAACACAAATGTGTCTCAGATCAGTCACCAGTCCTGGGGGTTTACTGTAGGCCGCTTGTGAGTTTTCCAGTGAAAAACCTTGTTGCTCAACCTCGTGCAGAATTAGAAGCAAGCGGCTGTGAGGGCAGCTGACGTAGCATCAACATTAGCTAACATACCAGACAAGTTAAGTGAAAGAGAAGTCTTTATATTTGGCAGAGCCAGGTAAACTGCTGCAACAGGTCACCCCCACATGGCGTAAAGTGCCAGCAACGGCAGGCTGTCTGAGTGCACACCTGCTGTGAGTTGATTTTATTTCCAAGTTTAAAATATGAAATCCCCAAGTTTAAGGGAAAGTTCTGTTTCAGAATAAACAAGAGGGTGATGTTCTGTGGAAGGAGAGGCAGGGAGGGAGGAGGCAGGGCTCCAGCCCCGGGACCCTTCCATGCTCTCCCTTCTCCCAACTAAACTACACCTGCGATTTTAAATCTCATACAAATCATTTCAAATGTCAAGGTGACATGGTCATCTAGGCTTCATTTTTACCAGGAAATCACTTCCATGGGAAAACACAAGTGCTGGTCGCTGGGTGACACTGCTCCCTGCACACAAGCATGGCACCGCGGCCATGCACATAGGCTCTGCCCGGGACCAGACTCACGGGGGCGGAAGTCTGGGCTGTGACACCGCTTTGGCTCAGTTTGATTTTCCTCTGTACACAGCCCCATCTGCTTCCCGCTCAAGGTACTTAGGTCATGTACCACTGGTAAGCATTTAATGCCCAGCATGTGTGCGCCATGTGGAGCCATGAGGCTCTGGGAACATGTAACAGAGAGAAGTCACCTCGCCTGGCCTGTGGGGACCCCAATAGCAGTATGCTGTCACCTCCCTCTGCAGAATGGGTCATAAACAGTGTGTGAGTAGCTCAGGGGACACGTTTAAGGAGGGATGGTGGCCTTAAACCTGCCTGCATTTGCTCATGCAGAGGTGAACTCTCTCTGGGAACACTACCTGCAGTGTGACCATGCCTGAGAGTGACATTCTGAGGACCCGGGGGCTCGGAGGGCCCCCCCTCCCCGCAGCTGCATCCAGGGGCTGGAAGCAGGAGGGGCCAGGAAGAAGTGAGCAGGTAACCATTACTACGACCCATGCTGGCGGCAGTCAGGCTTTTACTGGTCATTCGGTAGTCAAATCACTGACAGCCTACTATGTGCTAACAGGACAGCGGTGAGCGAAGGGGGCACTGTCTTCAAGGTCCTTGGGATTGAGGGAGGGGCATTAAATTACACAAAATCACATTAGGGATCCACGGGAGGAGGGGCGTCATCCACGTGGTAGAAATGACTTCCGGTCAGTGTACTTGTACCGCTGGAGACGGACCCTGTCCTGAAGTGAGGGCAAGGTGAGAGGCACTTCCCTCAAGGGCGAATTTTGAGGCTGCCTGCACCTCATGGATATGTTGGTGTGATATTTGGGAAAATCAAAATACCAAATATTTGATGAACAAAACATCAGTGTTTTAAACAAAGACGGGGTCAGTATCGCTGATGTTTTTTTCTCTTGCCTGAGGCCCTAGTGGGACAGGTGCTGTGGGAATGCGGATCCCTGGGGTCACTGAAGGGCACAGGGAACCTGGGGTCCAGGGCCCAGGCCTGCAGTCCGCACAGGACACCTGCGGAAGCTGGGACACTCAAGGCGACCCCCACCCGACTCCACCGTCACAGAGACCGTGCAGGCGCACAGAGAGCCATCCT
This sequence comes from Rhinolophus sinicus, assembly GCF_036562045.2. NCBI lineage: Eukaryota > Metazoa > Chordata > Mammalia > Chiroptera > Rhinolophidae > Rhinolophus > Rhinolophus sinicus. The sequence goes on from NC_133754.1 coordinate 1,717,591, forward strand.
GTCACAGCTGGTGCTTCCTTACCCACGCAGACCGGAGACGGGTAATTCCAGCGGCGCACAGTCCCCGGCATACAGGAGATGTGGGAGCGGCCCTGGTGGAGAGGAAACACAACTCGCGTAACTGAAAATGGAGTCATTAGGAGTAAATGTTTGTGACAATATCTGTATTTTGTCTGCATGTGATTGTAAGAGTGAGAACAGTTTCAGAAATGTTGAAATCTATTGCTACTACTGTTTGTTAATGAATCACATATTTGAATCAAAGTAAAAAAAAAATCCACTGTTTAGTTTTTCTCTCTGAAAACCTTGCAATGTGCCTTTCAACAGTCTGTATTTCTGCCGGGCTCCTTTCCTAACGCTTAAAGATGAATTGTACAAAGTATGTTTTATTTTGTTTTTTATCATCAGAACTTACAGTTTTTGTTCTGAGAGGCTGAAAGTGATCAGGAAATATTAGGTATTGATTTGAAGGGTGAAATGTCAGAAACACAGTATCTGCTTAGGAAAAAGTAACTTTTCTGATTGTCTGTGGTTCACGTACATAATGTACCACCATCACTGCTCAGCAAAACACTGGGTCAGCTCCTCTTTCATCAAAAAAGGGAACAAAATATTCATTTTATTATGAGACAGCCTCACAAGCTGCCAAATTCATGAAATTAATCCTTATCACTTGGATCTCTTTATCCTTTAAATACAGGGGGTGCCCAAAAAATGTATACACTTTTTTAAGAAAGGAAAACTGTATTAAAATTGTAATTCTCAATATATACCGATAACAAAAGATGAATATAAGTCACGTTTGACTTCTGCAATTACAAGAGATGCTCAAAGTGGTTTCCATCAGTGTTTAGATACTTCTGATTACAGCGAACTACTGCTTGAGCAACATTGACCAAAGTGTCCACTTGTATACATTTTTTTGGGCACCCCCGGTATATAAAGTTTTCAACTTTCAATCTCCAAAAGCTCTGTTCCATTATTCCTCTCTTAAAAATCAAAGAACAGAAGGTTAAATTCTGAAATGTTTTGGGGTGAAATCTTTCTTACCGTGAATGAGAAGGTAGTCAATCCCTGTGTGTGCAGACTATTAATTTTATTTTCCCCTCATTGTTACGTGCTGCTTTTAGCTGCCATGTGTACTTATCTTGTGCCTTTGCATTTGCAACCCACAGTTGGCATAGAGGCACTTGAAAACCAGATCTTTAGTTTGTGCTAACATTCCATCCTTGCTGGGAACACATCAGACAAGTATTTGCACTAATGCAGTTATAGATGACAAACCGATTCCCTAAGCTGAGAAACATTTCATATGCAATTCATTTGCCATAGGCTTGCTTTCTCATGCTTCCTGGTATTTTGCAAAGTCATTACAGTACAGGACTATATTTATTTGTAAAGAAGACATTCTGGACAGCACTTTTCCTGCTGAAGTGCATGCTCTGTGTCCATGCATTCTCTGACGCATTCAAGTATCTTTGATAAAGGTGCTTCTGAATTATGGATAAACATAAGTGCAAAGCCTTAAAGATATCTATTGATGATAAAACAGTCATTTATTACCAATCTAGGTCATATTCAGCTATTGATTTTGGCACAGATATTTCATATTAATGATTCCAGATAATGGATGCAAAACAAGGCCAGACCCTGTGTATTTACTTAATAGCTTAAAATGGGCATTTTTTTTCATATTTTAAAAGAACAGCAAAGCAAGTCTAGGGAAGATGGGAATCATAACTCATTCCAATATTGAAGATTTTCTTCCCCTGTGTCAAGTCCCAGCACCTCTTTGCCATGTCACTAGGAACGTGTTTATAGACATTTGTGTGTAATCTGTGCAAACAGTGATGATTCTCATGAATTGCATGTAATTTATACATGCTGTTATTCCAAATATGTTAATGGGTTACCACAATTGTCATTTATTAGCAATTTAGAAGATGCAGAATGTTTTACTCATGTGCATGACAAACAGCAGCTTATGAGCTCAAAGCTTGATGCTGTCTGTAATGAAAAAACAAACAAAAATAAACCTAGTTTGCATTTGAAACACAGAGCTAGTAAGTGGTCTGATTTGGCTCTGCAGATGTGTCCGGGGGCCTTACTCTAAGCAGCATATTAAAATCAGCCATGAAGAAAGGTCCTCACAAAATAATTCTTTCTGCTTCCTTCTCTGAGGGCTGTAGAAGTTTCACTTATAAAAAAGACACTCAAGTACTTGCAAAGGGGCATCATAAACACATAGAAAGGAAATGGACCAGAGCAGCTATTAGCGCATGGGCACTGGGAGAGAAGACCACAACATAATATCTACATGGTTTAAGTCAATTTCCATGGAAGCAAAAAAAAAAAACAATAGAAAGAAAAAAGCAAAAAGCATACAAATGCATGTCAGAGTTCCCTGGAATGAAATCCCTGGGATGTGCCTCATAATTCTTCATACTGGAACCTGTGAAACAGGAAAGCTTTGTCTAAGGAGCCGACTGTGCTGGGTGAAACTTGCTTCAAGGGCAGCACTTTTAGCAAAGCTTCCTGAGTCAGCACCTACTGGTCTACGGACGCGGGTCTGCACATCGCTTTGTGAAGTCAACACAACTATCAGGGCGCCCACCAAGCTCTACAGAATGTCGGGGTAGGTTGTTTTCATGACGGTGCCTTTACATATCCACGTTGTTGGTAACAGTATCCATAATGGTTTTCATTTGCTGACCTGTGTTAGGTATTTTACTTGTATTTTCTCTACACAACCTGGGCTAATCCCCGCCCCCTGCCCCTCTCCGTGGTCCCATGAGATCCCCCAATGCCCACTTAGCAGCCCCTCTGCTCCCTCCCTCTCTCATACATTCCCTCAGCTTCCATTTCCTTGTCAGCAAAAGGCATGGCCGCTGGTACCCACACCCTGTGGCTGGTGTAGAATCACAGGGGGTTTTGTAGGTGGGGTGCTGGTGGGCCCCCACTGGCATGGGTGTTTGTTAGCTGCTGCTGTTGTCACTTCTCTCCGCTCTGCCAGGCACTTGCTCTGGCCCCATGCACTAACTGAGTTACGCACAGGGGTGCCATTTCTGATGCTTATGCAAACTTGTCTCCTATCACCTGAGTTAACTGGCGATTAGAAACACGAGTAGGGTTAAATATTTCTTTTGGATTTTGGACTGTATATGTTTGGATTATCACTATCTGTGGTTGGCAGGGAGAATTATATAAGAAGCGTGCTTAGCAAAGGACAGAAACTATTCTGGGAGTCAACTTAGTTATGGCTCAGCCAGAAAAGAAATAACAGAAAAGTGACATTACCACACATTGGTTTCTAAAAAGTTTACTAAAACTTTTGTATAAAAGACTTTTTACATAAAAACTAGGAAAACTTCTACTTGATGTTTTTGGAAAATTATTTACACCTATTATTTGAGTGTCTTTTGCCTGGCAGAGGATTGGCTGGACTGACCCATGAGAGCCGTGTGCAACGCAGGACAGACAGGTGACTCGGGCAGAGCCAATCACGGGGACATTGGCGCAGGCCCGCTAAAGGGACTGTGTCACTTAGAATTTTATCTGCGTAGTTACTGGGAGAACATACATTTCAGAAGGAAATAATGATGAAAAGGAAGGGCTCAACTCTGCGGGAAGGCCGCGCCCTTTACAAGCTACTTCCACCTTAGAACTAACATCACCATCACGCACGAATCATCAGTTCGCTGCTCGACTGACCAACCCCGTGCGAGAACCACGTCACCGTCCGGGTGCAAAGGTAGGGCTGTGGCCGCCGTGAGCGGCGAGGGTCACCTGGCGGACCCCGTACCACCCAGAACCCCCTCCGGAGCCTACCTGCAGTGTGTACCCGGGCTCGCACCGGAAGGACAGCACGTCGTTCACCAGGTACCGGTCGCCTGTCTTGATGCCATTGCTGGGAAGGACGGGCTCCGGGCACGCAGCGAGACCTACCGCTGTGCAAAGACAGACGCAGCTCAGAAACCTGCAGGCGAAGCCACTCTCTTGGGGGAGTAACAAAATGCACTTTCCTATTGCCCTCCTCCGGTCTTAGGATCAAATCCTTTAGCTCTTTCTCTCTCCTCCTGCCAGAAAGACTTCAAGTAACTTTAAGTCAGATGTGAGCGAATTCTTTAACGTTAACTTATTTCATTGTAATATGAATTCACTTCATTTTTAAATTTCATTTCATTCCATTTTTAAATATTAATTTCTTTAAATAAAACGTTACTTCCAGTTTAGTGGTTACCAGAGGGTAAGGGGGTGGGGGGTGGGAGATGAGGGTAAAGGGGATCGAATATATGGTGATGGAAGGAGAACTGACTCTGGGTGGTGAACACACAATGGGATTTATAGATGATGTAATACAGAATTGTACACCTGAAATCTATATAATTTTACTAACAATTGTCACCCCAATAAATTTAAAAAATAAATTAAAAAAAACAACATTTCAATTCTAACACATACACAATTTGATACCTGAAGAATTGTTTCTTATTATATCCAAAACCCCATGATATTGTTCTCTTAATTTTTTGTTTTGTTTTGTTTTTCAAACATACTTAGCAGTCCTTATGAAAAATGTTAAGTGTGAATCTGGAAATTCTCTTTCAGAAAAACATAATATGAAAAAATATATTTCACATTCAACTTCTCTCTGTCTCTTTCTCTCTCTGTCTCTCTCATTTAAAGATAACAAAAACAGTGTCCTAAGTAGTCCATTCTCAGGTAAACAGGGCCGATATTTACAGACCTGAAAGCTGAATCAGGCACTGTTGTTGGGTGGAACTGCCTTTGGCTAAGGCACTAACAATTTTTAAAACAATGTATCAGAATATTGAAATTTAGCCTAAAATATCAGGTAAATTAATTCTAAATATCATTTAACAGTGATACCTACACACATAACCCGTTATCACACCAGTAAAGAAAACGTGCAGTAACGGTGTTTTATAGTCAAAAAAGCACTTGAAATGGTGCTAAAGCTTTGGTGACTGCAGGTAACCTCTTCCGTCATCCCACTGCGTCTTCTGCTCACATGCGGGACAGAAAGTACGAGTGGGTTGTGCAGGGGCGCGTGGAGGGGACGGACGCACGGCTCCGCGTGGACCGGCTGCGCGCCCTGCAGGGAGCCTGGGACGTGCCCTGAGCTCCGCTCCTCAGCACGGACACTGCACTGACGAATCGTTGCCTGAGCTCAGCGGCTGCCTGGGGCTCCAGTCGGAGCTGGGCCGGGACGGGGCGTGGCCTCAGCGCATCCAGAGGCAACGACTAGCGGAGCGTGGGAACGGGCGCGTGCACGGCCGCCAGCCACACACCGCGGTCCCCGTGCAAAGCGGGGCCTGCACTGCCTGCCTCGCCGTCGGCCGGGGCACAGTGGGCGCTGCGGCCGGCACACGTGCTGCTGACACGCGTGCTGCACTGTCCCGTGGGCCTTCACTCACAAACTCACACAAGGCAGCGGTGAAACTACCCAGAATGTTAAGATGGGGGACACCAGCGTGGCGGGCGTCTGACAGCGGCGGGGCAGCCCCGGGTCCCCTCCCACAGCAGGCTCAGGGCCCAGGCTGTGGAAGGCGGCAGGCGCGCGTGGAGCCACCAGGCAGGGATGGTGACGGTGCGCCAGGCACTAGCCGCTGTGCTGCGACCCTCCCAGGAGCTCAGACAGGCCCTGGCGTCCGACAGTAACGGAAGGGCGGGATCCGCCAGGGTGCACGGCCACGCTTTCCAGCTGCAGGCCTGTGGAGCCCCTCGACACGGGTGACTGGCTACTGCCCTCTGCCTCCTGGCTTCTCCCTGCCGGGGCCTGGAAGAGATGCCCTCCCGAGCTCCTGAATCAGGCTCCGCATGGCACGCCATCCCTGGCGATTCTTGCACATGAACACTGAGAAGCACCACTTTGCCTCACTTTCCCCCAACCTCGGAGGACGAGACACACAGAGAAGTGTCCACTTCCCATGGGGATTGTTCATTTGAGATCACGTGGCATCGTAACAGGCACCACTGGCCATGAACCCGCCTGCTGAGGAGCCCTGGGCACGGGCGCTGTCTGGGAGCGGCAGGCATGGGCTATCGCAGAGCTTTCCTAACTCCACACTCATCTCTCCCTAAATGGCTGCACTTAAAAAGCATAAAACACCACATACGTTAAGTGGCAATATTTTTTTATTCCTAGCACAGAATTTCAAGCCACTTGGGGCTTTTCATAGATGATAAAATTGCTAATTATGAAAAAAAAAGTACAGATAAGCACTTAGATCTTTAAGTTGTTTTATTGGTATAAGTAATTTATGTCTATGTTTTTAACTTTAGAATATAGATCGCAGCTATATTTAAATTTCACCCATTTTTTCCTATCACAGATTGGCAAGATGACCTACCATATATCACTTAATTTCTTTTTTTATTTGACCCTGAAAAAAGGTACTTAAAATAGTCTTGGTATAAAATTTCTAACTACAATTAGGAATACTGAAAAGCTAGTTTATGTCGCTACTTCAGCATTTTGGAATATTTCAAGTACACACCAGACATGACAGAGACCAGAGAACATCAGTAACCCCAAAATGCTCAAAATGAACAGAAAAAATATTTTGAAATTCAAAGAAATATGGTAAGTAATTCAAAATTAAATACAGCTACTAAGTGCCCTTTCCTTTACACATAATGAGTTTTTATTTATGTACTATATTTGTCTATTACATGCTGATTTAAATGCATTTATTGCATATAAATTTAGTTTCATTTTCTCCTTCTTTGAATTCCATGTGTAAATCCAATTCATCCTGTGAAAATAGTAACTTGCATTTGTATCTATACTTGCAGGAATTATAATAAAATTGCAGAATAAATGAAAAACATACAAAAATCATTTTCATCAGTGTTTGATGTGATAAGACACAGGAAGCAGTCATATGCAGACCTTGGCATTTGAGATGCAGGCAGTAACATTTCTTTCCCTTCTTTTTCTACTGCCACTACGTACCCAGGACAACACTACGATATTTGGTATTTGTAGCAACATGTCCTAGTAATATCACTCACACACACGCAAACACACACACAGAAATTAAGTCGCAAAGTAGAGAAACAATTCATACAATCATCTTCAAATATTTCTTGAACTACTGAACTATCCTGGACCAGAGTCCCAGGGTTTTCCAAACACTGCGTTTGTCCCCCAAGATGCAATGATCTGCCTGCAACACCAAGAGTGATTCAAGGGGCACTGAGAGTGGATTTGGATCGCGAGTAGGGGATTTTTACTTTCGGGGCTAGAAAACCATGACTCTGGCACAGGACAGATCCAGACACAGCTGGGCTTGCAGCACAGCCAGATTAAAGCACTGCAGAGCCATCTCCTGTGCTTAAGGGAGCGGGAAAAGCATTTCAGAGAAAGATCAACCATGTCCACTGCTGGCCCAAAATACAAATACCACAGAGCAGGCCCGGCAGTGCTAGAAATACTAGCAACGGTGGGACTTAGCAAAGCCATAGGAACTTAGAAGCCAAAACAGTGAACTTTCTGACTGTTAGGGACAGCACGAGGTGTGCTGAAGAACTCGGGGTGAAAGGACAGGATGAGCCCAGTTATTTGCATTTAATCATCATGCTCATCAAAGCGTGGAACAAGGGGGACGTGCCGAGAACAGGCAGGGTGGCGTACGACACTGAATGTGAACAAGACAGAAGGGCCGTGCAAGTCCGTGAGTGTGTACGTCATTCTTTAAAGAGTCTGAAAGGAGCACGTTCTTTACCATATCCTCCTTTTGGGTGGACTTTTAGAAGAATGGTGTTTCAGCGGAGGAAACACTTCATGTTGTTAAATCGTGCTGGCAGTATCACAAAAGTGACAGACAAAATTTTAAAACCACTCAATGAAAAGGTATTCATTTAGACACAAAAGTAGACATGTGGAAAGATACATACACATATAAGAAATGTTCTAAAGACTTCCTAAAATGCAATTATAAAACACAACCCTCTGATAGGTAAATTCAAAATTAATTTTTCAGAAGCAGTGACACCTCAGAGAGCAATGCTCACATTGGAAGCATTTTTTAAAGAAAAATTATAGAAAGGATTTCTTGTTTTTTCTAAGCATAGCACTTATCATCCACACCATAAATGGTAAGACAGCAAATGCTGTAAGTGATGTTTCTTTAAAAGAGGGGTTCACAACACCCCCGATTCTGTATCATGAGCTGTCCTGATGACAGGGGAACACAATGAGAAGGTAATCACTGTGCATTCTAAGGGATTAGACCTACTGCTCTGAAGAAACAAGAAAACAGGGAGAAACACTTCATATATCATGGAGTCTACTCGGTATTATCCACAGAAGTATATTCTGATTGTTTCATACGTAAAACTTGGGACATGTAGAAATGTGCTAATTTATAAAATTGTGATTCGATTTAGAAGGTAGCAAAAAATGTTTTTTTCTCCATGCATCTAGCGTTTGGAAGTCGTAAAACCAAGTTAGTAAAAAGACCAGTGTCCTAATTGACCAAATGCATAGTGTAATGGCTTTGCCTACCACTGACTGTCAAATGTGAAAGTTATGAATGATGATACAACAATTTACCCCACTGGGTCTCGGAAATTCACTATAGCCATTATTGTAAATCCATTAAGCAAATTCAGAGAAGGGTTTGCTTAAATCTCCAAAACGAAATGATTTTGAAGCATGTAATAAACATGCAATTTTGGTCAAATGTTTACAGCAGGAAAAAAGAGACCTTTGGAGACACAGCTGAACTGACTTTGAGCACTTTTTCTCAACTTAGCATTGTCTTCATTTTGACTGGCACTAGCTATGGTTTTCAAACTTCATAGCTAAAAAACAAAACAAAACAAAACAAAAAACAATCTGTCATACTGACTGGAGAGCGCAAAACAGTACTGAAGATAATAACCAAAGGGAGAGGGAAGCAGACCTGAGACCTGATGGAGAGAGTAATGGAGCTGGATTACAGGCAGGAGCAGATGCGGGAGAACAAACATGGAGATACGTGAGCATTCAGCGCATAGGTAGGTTATCGCGACACTACAGAAAATATATAGGGCAGCCCTTTGTTTTGTAAAGGAAAAAATTGTTGAGCACATTGTTTAGTGTACTTAATTAAATAATAATGGTTCCTTTGCATAAAACTAGTAGGTAAAAATCTTTATATGCATGTAGATGTGATACACCCTAAGACAGAAGTGTTGTTGATAATCTCTGTAAACCCATAAATCAGAAGTTGCATTAAAGGTCAGACAATGTGTCGGAAACCAGGTGAATAAAGAAGTCACAACTTCATGTAGGGAGACATCATAGGAAGTTGACAGTAGATGAAATATATGACAAATGTCATGATCAAAAAGATAAAAACTTATACGTGTCACCCTGTACACTCAGACTTTTCTAACAGGGCTCAATGAATCAACATGTCTTTATGGCAGCAAATAACACTTCCAGAGACAAGTCCTTTAATTAATAAAATAGTATCCTAAGAATAGAAACTACCTTTTTTTCATTGTCTAAGATGCTCAGCATACACGCACAGCTGAAACATTTTTTTCTTATTTGTAAACTGTTGGCAGGTTCAGTGCACATAATAAATGCGATTTCTATTCCTGCTATAGTTAAACCTTATACTTCAACTTGGCCTCAATTACATAAAAATAAATCCAATAGCACATGCATTTCTTGTCATCTCCAGGGTTTCTGAGTAAAAGACTCATTGTATGTTTAAAATGATGACAATGGCAGTAATTTATAAAGTCTTCTCAGACTGTTTAATTTATGTATCAGATAGACCAATGGGAATCATTATCAAATAAAATATGGACATTTAATGTGTGGCTGTATGTACACATGTAAATGCTTCACACACATGCTTTTACATTCATATCTCTAAGAACTAGCAGAGTCTTGCTAAATATAATTGTTTTAGAAATCCAGGGATCATATGCGTCTATAGAAAACAAAGATCAAAAACTGCTCACATTAAAATAGTAAATTATGTAAGTTTTCATTTAAAATGAGGCATCAAAAACAAGATATGATCACAGATTTATCCTAATCTCTTTAAAGTACTATTTCCCTAATTGGAAATTATCACCTAATAATTAAATCATCTGAAAACAAACACATTAAGTCAACACAATTATATTGAGTCCTGTAGCAAGATTAAAGAAAGATGGTGATGGAAGAAGGTTAATATTTTCTATGATCCCAAAGAACTAACAATCTAATTGTGTTTAAAAGATATAAAGAATAAACTAATAATACAAAGAGAAAAGGTGTTATAATTGAAGCACATGGATAATAAATGCTACTAAAAACAGGTCAAAGAGAGGAGTGGGGCGGACACACAGAAGGTGCAGGCCGCATGGAACTGGAGGTGAGTGGGGGGTCTGGGGAAGGCCAGAGGAGAGGAGAAGGGGGGGCATTCAGTGAAAGTGACAGTTTGAAGTCTGACCCAGGGAAACGGCTTTGGGAAGACAATGGGCCATACTCCTGTTGGCACGTCCTGTAGACACACCAAGGTCAGGAGGTTACTGGAGGTTGAGTCACCAGACGATTTTTAGCAGGAGGAGGAAGGTTCTGATCAGAGTCATTTGGGGTGAAATTTGAATGCGGAATTGTGTTAACGAGGGCAGAGACAGAAAGACCAGTGGACAGTTATGGCCAGAGTTTGTGAGAAGGACGAGATTTAGGGGACTAGATACTTACAAATGAAATACAAATGAGGGACCTGATGAGAGGGTTAGAAAGGTTTTCTTGCTAAGTGCGTATCTGTTATACGTATTGCGTGATCATGGTAAACTGGGATGAAAGCCCTGTAGGAAGGCAGGTTTTCGCTGTTACACAGGGCAGGAAGAATCCACAGTTCTGACGAGGGAGGAGGAGAGAACCCAGCAGCATGGAGAGTGGGAAATAGCCCTGTCTCACTTCTCCTTCCAAACTGCATCATGTTTTCACACCCAAAAATTTCCTCACCATCCACTTCAATCCATTCCCTGTTTTTAGAGCATTGATCCAAAGTCTAATAGAACTGAAGTACTTAGAAGTGATGAGTTGGTGGCTGGCTAAGTCACAGATACCCTAGTCATTTCTTATGCCACTTCTAGCATCTTTATTCCCTAATTTACTTACCATGAAAAATTTGCAAGACTGGCTATCGACCAGAGAATGCCTTCAAGTTTTAACATCCAAGAGATGAATCTGATAGAATAACATCATGACTTTTAAGCTAGTAAGGTGATCCTGAAACCATAGGTATAATTAAGAAGAGAATAATCATAATTTTCAAGTGACCATAACTTGTTAATAAAGTAATAGGCTTTTGCACGTGGGACTGTATTGAAACATGTTTTCTATAAGGACAAATACTCTAGATTTACCCATTGTTGGTCACAGAGAGTTTATATGTGTATAGATAATGCCAGTGTAATATCTATAAATAATTTCCATATAATTTTTCTACATTTAGGCTCAGAAACCCACTGTGACCCAATAGCTTTGCTATTCCATAACACTCATAGGCTAGCATCACCGAAACAATTTCAATATTTAATGAAAGCAAATGCACGCAAACACTAAAGAACACCATACAGCATAGCATTATAAGTAAATCTGGTCCCTCACCATGCTCAGAAATACGCAGATTCACACAGCACTCCAGAACAAATATTTCAATCAGGTTTTACCACAGTTTATGCTCATCGCAATGGTCAATGATAAATTTAGAAACGCAATATAAAATGGTAGGGACAACATGTGCAACAGATGTTGAGGTAAGAAAATCAATACCCTCCACATTGAGGGGGAAAGAAGGAGTTAAGAATACCTATATGACTTTCACTAGCAAACTTTATGCACTCCACAATTTTAAATCTTTTAATCATAAAATCATAGTAAAAGTCAAACGCTAAGGCTGGAAGAGAACAGAGCAACCGGCCTCCAGCGTGAGCTCAGCACAGAGTTACATGCAGCAGCCTAGTCCTGGGGGAGGGGCAGGAGTTAGAGGGAGATCACCTCTTCTGAAAAGGTGTTTAGGGTGACTAAAGCCGATGGTGGAGAGCTAACACTGAGAAAAAGCCCTCAAACTAAGCACGTAGCGGGACAGCTTCCCAGTAGAAGAATCTGAAGCACTGAAAGTAACCATAGCAACAGAGCACTCAAACCCAGCTCACTGGCTGGAGGGACCAGACTCCACAGCCCAGCGGAGGACGATTCCCAGGCACGGACACTTGTCAGCAGCAGGAGTCTTGTTCCCAGGCATCATCATTAACAGCAGTCTCTACGGTTCTACTCATGGTGTCCAGCTTCAATAAAAAAGACCAGACACACCCGAAAGCAAGCAAAGCAACCCTCTGCCAGACTCAGAGCACACACGTATAACGGAAATGTTAAACAGAGATATTAAAATAACTATGAGAAATATGCTAAAGGATCTAGCAAGACTGCCAGCATGCATGAAGAGAGGGAGTAATTATTGTGAAGAGACAGTAATTATGAGAAAGAGTCAAATGGAAATATCAGAGACAAAGCTTTATTTTAATGAGCTCATTAGTAGACTTGACACTGGGGTTTTCTGAAGAAAGAATCAGCAAATTTGAAGAAAGGTTAATAGCAATTACACAAACTGGAACACAAAGAGAAACTAGTGAATAAAACAGAACTGAGTAAACAGGAATTATGAAATAATATCAAATGGTCTAACAGACGTGTAATTGGAGTCCCAGAAGAAGTAGGAAGAAATGGGGCAAAAGGAATATTTGGGATGATAATGGCCAAGGATTTTTCATAACTAATAATAGATATCAAACTACAGACACAAGAATGTTAGAATACCAAGCAGGGTGAATAATAAGTGTGTGTGTTACACCCACGCATGCACACACACATGCACGCATACACACACCTAGACACATCCTACTCCACCTGATGAAATACAAGATTAAAACAAAACAAAACACAAAATCTTAAAGGAAGTCAGAGAACAGGGTCACATACATACAGACAAACAAAAATGCAGCTGACTTCTCATCATAAACTAAGAAATGCGAAGATAATGCAGTGACATCTTCAATATATTGAAAATAGAAACTTTCAACCCATACTTCTATGCCCAACAAATATATCTTCCAAAATTGAAGGTGAAATGATGACTTCTTCAGAGAAACAAAGCTGAGAGAATTCATCGTCAGCAGATCGACATGACAAAACATGGTAAAGGAAGTTCTTTAGACAGGAAAAGTTTAGACAGAAACTTGTATCTACCCAAAGAAATAAAAAGCTGTAAAGATGGAAACATAAAGGTAAATATAAAATACTTTTCCCTATGTTTGATCACTTGAAAATAATATTGACTATTGTAAAGCAAAAATAGTAAAAAATATTCTGTGGGATTTAGAACATGTAAAAAACAAAATGTAAAACAATTTAATAGCAAAAAAAAGATGAAAAGAATAAATTAAAAATATATGCTTGTAAGGTTCTGAGACTATGCATAAAGTGACATCATTGGAAGGTAAGCTGTGCTACATTAAAGATTAATATTTTAAACTTTAGGGAGATGATTAAAATTTTAAGTTTTATCCAATGAGGCCATTGTGGAATGACACTGGAGCAATAACTCAACTCCATTAAACCAAAGCTGGCAGGAAAGAGGTAAAAAATTGAACAAAGTAAAAATAGAAACAATTTAACAGAGCCCATATGTTTAATCTGATTAGCTTTCTTTCCACCAAATCCTACTGAAATCAATGAAATCTTGTCTACTGATATATACATATGATAAGTCATATGTGATATGTACTAAATATTGTAAGAATACAATTTTTATATGTAAGTATACGTATCAATAAATATGCTACATATTCACAAATGATATATAAAATAGTTTTTCATGTCAAGTTCAAGGGCAGTCACTGCAAACTGCTCCCCAGAGTGGGTCCCATGTCACACACCTTTAGTTCAGATTTCATATTTTCCAGGATAAATCAATAGCATCATTGTTTACATATATAGAATCTAAAGTTCCCCAGTATTTTGTTCTTTTGTTTGGTTGTTTTTCTAAAGAAAAGAGCCCCAGAGTAAGAGTGACATTTGTGTCCTTTCTGCTATATAATTTGTCACATTTCCAATCAGGTCAAATGCTGCCAAAGAAGGGTAGATGGCCGCATGGATATAGTAAGCATTCGAAGAGTTGGCCTCCTAATCTTGTCCCTGGATTATACAAATTCACAGAAAACCTACCTCACACATATCGGGTTGGACCCCCTAGAATCACTTTGCTATCATTAATGTTTTACAAACCCTGTCTGCTGTTTGCAGAGAAACCCTCCAGTGTGCCTTTGGGATGGTGAGCTGTTAGTGACAGGCCTCGCCTCCAGTTCCATATGAGAAAACTGGGAGTCATCAGAAGGAAGCAGGTGTGGCCTCCCTGTAAGAGCTCAGGTGTTGGGGCCTGACCCGCTGGTTCTCCAGCAGACTCACAGGCTCTGGAACCTTCTCCAGGCACTCAACTACTGGGACACCTGGTCGTTGCCGGTGAACCCAGCCTGGTGGGTATGCGCTCAGCTCAGGTACGTGTTCAGGAACTGGACACCACTCACCAAGTACACCTGTGTCTCTGTGCAGGCTGTCCGTCACCTGCAGTGGGACCTACATCTGGGCAGACTGACAACGCTCCGCAGCCTGTGTTTTCTCCTTTACAAACTGAGCACACCTGAGAAGTGGTGTTCTCCTGAGGACGGATGAGGGAAAGTGCGGAGCGGGACAGACATGGCAACACAGCAGGGAGTGCCTGCTGGCTGTTGTTTGCATTATTTCATGGACGCAAATTTGAGCGACAAAATGGACTTTAGATACTGGCTGACTGGCACTCATACTTTGAGGCAGATGCAAAACTATGTCAACAGGTGAAAAATATTAGACCATCTTTTGGCAGCTTACTTCCACAGTCCTCATACTGTTTGGTATCGACTTTAATAAGATTACTTCTACATATACTTTATATAATCCGTATTTTAAGATCTGGCACAATAAGTCAGACAGAAAAAGCAGAGAACCATGTGATTTCACTGATATGTGGTATATAAACCAAAAACAACAAAAGAACAAGACAAACAAATGAGAAACAGAAACTCATAGACACAGACAATGGTTTGGTGGTTGCCAGAGGGTAAGGGGGGTGGGGGGTGGGGGGTGGGAGATGAGGGTAAAGGGATCAAATATATGGTGATGGAAGGAGAACTGACTCTGGGTGATGAACACACAATGGGATTTATAGATGATGTAATACAGAATTGTACACCTGAAACCTATGTAATTTTACTAACAATTGTCACCCCAATAAATTTAATAAAAAAAAAAAAAAGATCTGGCACAAAGAATTACAACAGAGAAATGACTGCCTCTAAATACAGGGCAGGGAAGGGATGACACGGACCATCAGGATGGCGTTAGCCTCCAAAACAATCTCTCAAAAAATGGGAACAACTCAAAACGCAGCATTATGCTCATCCAAATAAAAAAAAATGCATTAAAAAATAAAACAACACCTTAAATTCTTGAATAAGACTCACATCGGTGAGATGTATCTTAATCTGTCTCTCTTAGTGGAGTGCGTTGGCTGGGAGTCAAGTAGAACGTAGATAATTACATTTTAGAGCTCGAAGTACATGGGTCATTGTACACAGTATTAATTGTAGACTGATTATTTTACTAGCATCTCTTTCCATAGTGAGTGAAACGCCAAAAGACACAAGATAACGTTGAGAGGAAAAGATATGAACATTTATCGATTCTAACACTGCTAAAAATATTAGTGAATTTATCACCACTCTCATAAATAAGGTTTACAGTTTCCTATCCACAGATGTTCACAAAATGTATCAAAGGAGCAGATTTTTTCCAGACAGATTCTACATAAATAACATCCACAGTATCATTTTACACTGTCAACAAAGTAGTCTTATTCAAATCAATTGGAATAAACTTGCATACGAATGCCTGCAAATAAGTAGGGGGATTTGGCTGGAATGGAAAACAGCCCTGTGGTTCCGGCCTGGCTCAGAATACTTATCATCAGCTGGAAATCTGGCCTTTCAAACACATGCATACATTTACATCTCAGCACATTGTTTATCTCCATTGGAAAGATCACTTATTAAAGCTTATCCACGTATTTGCTTATTTGCAACTGCTTATTAAAGGAGATGGATATCAACATTAAGCATTTTTAGTGCTTGAAAACATGTCCTAAAATAAACCTCACTCTCATTGGAAATTCTCATTTCACTTTTACACGGTTTACCTGCATAATCAAACACCAAAGAAGATTTGTGAATTTGACCTTTGTCATCCATTTATCAGACTATTAACTCAGTCTCACATCCATTTTTAAAAGGTTAGCGGCTCCTTCGTGATACCTTCCTCCAATTAAAATGAAATATACACAAATGCAGACAGCGAAGGGGCTGCTTCGAGCTGGGCCTCATTCTAACAGCCTTGAGACTAGAAACTGAAAGCGCAGACGGCCATCATCTATTTGGAAATTACAACTGTCCATGGTTTTTGGATGCTAATATGAGTACTTGCCACCACCAGAAAACTAGCAGTGTTACAAATGGTTCCTTCTGTGCATTTTAACACAAACAACCTGAAGTTATAGCAGTTGCTTTATCTCGTCATCCCAGATACGAATTTCCTCATTTCCCCCTAACTTTGTCTTTCATAACAGATATTTCAGAGAGAGAGATTCTGTATGACCCCATTTGGTGCAACTTTTAAACACAGTTGTAGTATCAGATTTCACTGTGTAACAAGGGGGTGGATTTATTTTTCCTTTAAGGAAAGTCCCGAACATAACAGTGAGAGTCTGACGCAGAAACAGCTGACCTTACTTTTGTACTCCAGGTGGAAACCGGCTGCAGCCACACTGATGTCTGACTGGAAATGCAGGTACAGCTGGTTGGACGTGCTGTTCAGCAGGGCAGGCACTGTGGTCCCTGAGGAAGGTGCAGACCAACGGTTAGCATCACAGAGCACATCCCCGCTCCTGAATGTAGAGCAGGCCGGGTATGGGCTCAGACTGGCCACCTCCACAGCCTGTCAGATGTCACACATTCTGTCTGATCCTTACACTTTGAGTTCCTCTCTCTTTCTAGGAACAGGAAAAGCGTACACATTTTCTGTGCTATCCTCAAGCAGATGTGACATGTTTCTAGCACATCAGTGGAAGAACACAAATTCTTATACTTTACTGTGTTTGGTTTTTCACATGGCTTCCTTTGAACAGTGTAATCATTTGCCTTTTTTTGGACTGGAACAAAGAAGAGACAAAACCTAAACATGCAAGTCTGAGTAGATTTGATCCAATATATTATTCATAAGACGTTGCTTTTGACTATGTATATTCTTTTCTATCCCTGTGTGATTCATACTGAACAACATTCCTGCTGAGATATGGCAGTGATTTCCACTAAACATGTGTGAAAAGAATATATAGTCTTATTTTATATAATCCTTCTTTTGCTTCAGCTGTTCTAGCCTGCTTAATAGTAAGCGACAAATCAGGACACACACAGAGGGACAGAAGAGTGACAGAGCAGCTGTAACACTGGAAGGTGCCGAGCTAACGACAAATGTTCATCTCTCAGAATTTAAGACATTTGGGTGGAATGTATTAGCCTGTGACAATGAGCAGCAAGTTTACACCCCCTTTTCCTAAAGCATGTATGCTCGATACTTACTGTATTGTACTCAAATCTTACTCTAAATACGTAAACACATACGTATTTAGAAATACGTAAATATGTAAATCATCATGGTGCAGGCAGGTGACTAGAACACACTGCACTGAACGTAACGCTAATGTGTGAGGAGATAAATGTGAAAATAACAAAACAAGGACATAAGTTGGTAATTGTCTGAGACAGATGGACGTTATTGAAAAGATAAGATCTTCTATCATCCTTCACTCTGTGCTTAAACTGTTCCATCCCCTCTAACAGCTTCAGGTAAACCGATGACTCCAGGCGAGGACTCCAGGTGTGTGTCACATGGCTCCGTGGTCCTGCGATGTGTGCACAGCTGGACTCATACACACCCCGGACCTGGCCGAACTCCCACGTCCGCGTGTCCACACGTGTCCTCCCGTCAGAGCCCCTCCCTCCCCGTGACCATGTGGCCCAGCAGTCTGTGTCAGGCCCGAACGAGGCGGCCTCCTGACCCCTCTCGGTGGCCCTCCCTCCACCTCCCTGCTGTCACCACCGGTTCTGGGAAACAGACCTGCGTGGCAATCTGCTCACGTGTCTTCTGAACCTACGGGGGCCTTCCTCCCACTCATCCTCTCTATTCAGGCGTTAGACAGCTCTTTGGAAAAATGGACATAAGACTGTCATGTTCAAATTCTGACAGATTCCTGATTATCTTAGGAGGAATTGCAGCCTCTTGTTTGGCCTAAAGTCACTGCATGATCCAGCCGCTGCCTGCATTTCTAGATAGTTCTCACCACTCTCTTTTGCACAACTCATTTTTCCTGTTCTAGGCGTTCCCATAATCACAGTCCTGGAATGTTTCTTTTCTTCTCTTCTGAACCATTTTGGTATTTTCATACCTTCTCATTCAAAACTCTCTTCTCATTCCCCAGACTAAGCCACTCACTTATTCATTCAATAAATATGGGCTTACCAGCCCAAGACTACTAACTAACTAATCACCTCTCAGTTGTTTTCTGACTTGGTACAAAGCAGAGCTTTTGCTGTTCAGACAGAGCCAAAGCCAGAGCTATCAAGTAACTTAAGGGCAGATGTAATAATACAAAGTGTGGGACCAAGAGATTTATCAGCCCCTGCTCTGTCTCTACTGCCAACACCACTTCTGGCTCCAGCCTAGACTAGTGGAATGGCCTCCGACTGATCTGCAAAATCCTATTTTCATTCTTGCTGTGCAGTCCTTATTCTGCACACAAAACGATATTTTTACAAATGTACAATGCCTGTCAATTTTATTTCTACACAAGGGTGGAAAGTACGCACTGTACTAAAATTTTCAGTCAACTTCAATGTACTGTGAAGACTCGCCCCGCAGAGCTGGGGACACAGCCCCCACCGTTCCCGGGATGCCTCCCCTGCACAGGGCGGTAGGACGGGTTACTTCAGACGTGCTCACTGCCCACACTCACGGGGCCTCTGACGGATGTCCTTGACCTTCATACGCTCCTCTGGCTCCCACTTCCTTTCTGAGGACCTGCCACGCCCATGTGCTGCTCCCAAGAATTCAGTGGCAACTTAGGCGCCTGGAGAGACCCGGGTTGGGGGGCTCTCTGCCCTCCCTTCCTGTGGGTCATGCCCTCCTCCTCAACATCAAGCCTTCACCCCCCCTCTGCTGTCCAAAGCTGACGTTTTGGAAGAGCACAGGTAGGAGGGGCCGACGCTCCGGTGTGGACGCCCGCTGCTTCCAGGCCAGTGCAGAGGCCTGGCCCTGCCCCCAATGAGACTGGGGAAAAGAGCAGTGGATGCGATGCAAACCACATCCCAATAAAATATCCTGCCTCAAATGCAAATGTTTTCACTGTTTCCACTCGGAATGTGCAGTAAGGAGGCCTCCCTGACCTGGGGTCAGCATGGGGAGTCTCTCAGAGACTCTGTCTGGGTTTCCAAGGGTCACCATCAGTCTGAGCATGCACCTTAACTATAAGTGACTGTGGCATCATGGGCCAGGCAGCATCCAAACCGTCAGTGGACTGTGTTGGAAGAGGCACAGCGAGAAATGGAGGAAAGAAAACACCACGTCCATTCCTTAGTGGTGGGTGTGTGTGTGTGTGTGTGTGTGTGATATTCTGGAAGTTGGATCCTCTGATAAATGTGGGGTCTATGCCTCGATCCATATCCCCTGGCTGCCAAGGGGAAGGTTGGCTCTGGGGTGGGGTCTTTTCAGGCCTGAACCATTAGTGCACAAGTCACAAGGACAGAGTGTGCGCAGAATGACAGACACTTAAAAAATGTTTGCAGATCTAAACCCTTTGTTTATGACCTTGGATAAATAGATAGATATGGATTCTTTTTAATTGACCAATTGTGGCACGGGTGCTGTAAACTCATCTGCACTGGTCGACAGAACCAATACAAAACCACGAGGAACAGAGGACCTGGAGAGACTGCGCTCCATCCCTGAGAGTCTGCTCTCAGACATTCATGTTCGCTTCCCCTTAATACTGATTGTCGGCTACAAATTGGCAAGAATTTTGTTCTATTTTATTCATTCATAATTTATAACCTGCCTCCTTCTAAAAACGATTTTAAATGGCTTAAATATAAGTCCTACATACATACAGCTGTCCAAATGGAAAAAAATCAAAACACTGAGTTAATTCAGAAGTCAGCCAATCGTTTTCCTGAGATACAGACTTCTAACAACTTCTAGATGTACTTGTTTGCATTCTGCAAGGAAAGCTTTCTCTTTCATTCATGTTGTTCATGCATGTGTCTGTTTGTATCAGTATGGATTCATACAAAACAGCTCATCGTGCATATTTTTTCCTGCCAAAGCCTTGGAGCCAGCATTTCTCCAAGAAGGTTTGGTTCCTTTCAGGGGAGAGTGGTACTTAGAGTGGTCCCTCGAGACCCAGAATGCTCCTGGGGCACTGCTGTTTCACACCTCTCAAAGGACAGAGGCAGACAGTACACTGTGTGTGCACACACACGCGCACACACTGTCTTACACTTTATCTACGCCTACAGTTACCCACAATGACAGGCGCTCACACCAGCGTCTCTAACACACACTCAGCACTGCCAGGCCCACACCGGCCGTTCTCACTACCGTCTTCCTCACTCCCTTCCAGGCCTCTGAGAAGCCTGCTTCCCATTACCCTCCACATTCACTGTGTCCTCGGTGCCAACGTGTGTTCCCACACTGCCAACTGTACCGGCCACCACCCTGTTCCACAGCTGCCTTGGTTGGTCCTAACTGTGCCAACCCCCTCCAACGGGTATATGGGAGGAGAGTTGGCCAATACAGAATCTTAAAATTCATTCTATCCTGCCCAAACTGAACGCCCACCGTGAAAGCTTCCTGCTGTGCCCACAGGCACCCAATGGCCCAGGCTGCACAGCTGCGGGCGTGTGACTGCCAGCGGCACCCACAGTCACATCAGCCTCTCGCTCACTAGGGACAGTGCTGGCCTCTCCCCTCTGGTGGGTACCCTCACTCTAAGACTGGGTCGCGAGGGGAACCACTGTGCACATGGAAGGGTTTGGGAGGGAAACATGTCTATGGAACATTCTGCTGTGGTTTGTGTGGTTGGCGTCTGATGGCCTGACTCACAAAGGCAAGGGGACAGGTGGCATCTGACCTGAGAAACTCCCCAGTCGGGGGGCCATCCTGTCTCCGCCATCATAAATCTCCAGGGAGTCCCAGTTCTGCTCGGTGGCAAAGCTGATGACCTGAATCTACCAAACAAGAATATTACGTTAGTGTTGATTTTTGGTTTAAAAAACTCAGCCTACTCACATGAGGCTGTCATGAAATTATATACACAGGTAAGAGGAGGCAACACCAAGAAAAATAAACCATGGAAAGGGTAGCCAACAATTTCTGCAAATGGCACTTTTAATAGATTTTATTCTAAAAATATTTATTTTAATTTCAAATCTAGAAACGTGATTAGCGACATTTCAGAGAAACAGGTTATGGTTTATGCATTTAAAATAAACAACACACAAACAGGAAAAGAAAGGAAGAAAACAAACCATGGAGCTAGTTGACTCCTGCTTATCTGCAGCACCAGCTCGAAGGACTCACCTGAATTCCTGAGCCCTCCGTCACGATGATTTTCCAGATACAGTTTAAGTTGTTACCATATGGTTCCGGGTACCCAGGGGACAAAATTGTGCCTCTCCGCTGAGTGA
Source organism: Rhinolophus sinicus (assembly GCF_036562045.2). Classification (NCBI taxonomy): domain Eukaryota; kingdom Metazoa; phylum Chordata; class Mammalia; order Chiroptera; family Rhinolophidae; genus Rhinolophus; species Rhinolophus sinicus. The sequence goes on from NC_133754.1 coordinate 1,739,500, forward strand.
AATTGCCACTGCAGGGGACTGAAAGACAAAGCCAAATTTGGTGAAAATAGAGGACAGTGAAGGACCACAGTGATGTGGTGCTCAGCGTTCTTTTACTGTGTGATCAGATATTAAGAGAAATTTAACACAGACTATGATATTTTAAATGGCATTTTTAGCCAAGGTCAAATGCAGCCTGTTCTCTTTTCAATGAGCAATACCACGGATTATTAGTTATGAGGCTGCTAAGTTACGATCTTGTGTCTACAAAGAAATCTCTTCAATGCTCTGCGAAGGCACTGTACGTAACATTGGTGTCCGGCGTGCATCTGTTTAGGATAATTTATCGACTACAGTTTGAGGAGTTGTGCAGAGTTCTCTCCCATGTGCAGACCTGTAACTAACCCCAAATGATATTAATGGGGTTTGTGAGCACATCCAGAGGAGACACTCAAAATGCACAAATGAATTCAAGTGTGAACTGTGATTGCACTAGATGTTCGTACACAAATGAAGAAACTATCGCTGACACTGTTGTTGTCATTCAGGCTTCACTAACCTGTCACATTTCCAACCCCCATCAGGACACATTTATTAAAAGGGCTTTACACAAATAATACAGCAAATCAACATTAGAATGATTTCTCCCCAAATGAGATTATGCCGTACAAGGGTGGCTTGGAAGTTGATCGAAATAAGGACTAAGGAAAAGATGTTTCCTACTTGTTCATCTGATCAGTTTCATGAAATACAGTGGTTTTGAGGGTCTGGTGCTGCTCAACGGTTTTTGATACAGTAGGTCGCTCTGTAAGTTGGTCAGGAGCGTGATCTGCTTACGCAGACAGCACGGAAGCACTGGACGCAGCACTTCACTGCGGCGTGCAGGGGACCACGCCCTTCGGCCTCCACTTACCCACACAGCTCGGGATCGTGTCATTCCACTGCGCTAGAGCGTTCGGCACCGACTGACAGCGGACAGCTGTGGAACCTTGCAGGAGGTATCCCGGGTTACACTCAAATCGCACAATCGAACCTGCTGAGAACTCAGAACCGATTCTCCTTCCATATCTGGGCTCGGGGACAGAGCTGCACTGGGTATCACTGGTACGAGGGACAGCTGGAGGTGAAACACACAGCACAGACATCGGCACGTGCAGCTGGAAAGGTGTACGATGAAGCCAGTTTACGTTACTACAGAAGTCAAGACTGCCTTCCACAGTCTCCGAGGAGATGCCGGGGGAACACTTTCACATCTCCATCTCACCCCCACGCTCTCATGTCACACGTGGAAACCGTGGCTGACGGAGACTCAGTATGCCTGAGGACTGAGTGACACTCACGCAATTAAATTCATGAAGCACTCACCTCATTGTGCTGGTGGCAATGAGATCACTAAGAACCCCTCATCGTCAAGGATGTAGAGAGAAAGGTCTAGTGAGAAAGGCCGCTATATAACGATTATTTATAATATGGCCATTGTGGTTTAAGAACAAAACGAAAACCAGAAGTGCTGCATGACCCAGCAACCCCACTTTGGGTCCTCATCCACAGCAACTGAAAGCAGGCTCTCACGGAGATCTCTGCACCCCCATATCCACTGCAGCATCATTCACAACAGCCAAGTTGTGCAAACAACCTAGGAGTCCGTCAGTGCACGCGTGGATAAAGAATGTAGTATATACTTCAAACGGCGCATTGCTCAGCCTTAAAAAGGAAGGAGATCTTGCCATTTGCAACAACTTGATGGCCCTGGAGGACACTACGCTGAGTGGAAGCCAGTCACAGGAGGACAAATACTGCATGACTGCACTTATATGAAGCAACTAACACAGTCAAACTTACAGACTAGTGAGTGGAATGGTGGCTGGCAGGGGAAACGGGTTGCTCTTCAATGAGTATAAAGTATAAGCTTGTTAACTGTTAACAGTGATTCAAATAATGTAACATGAGAGGCTAAATCTTCTGTTACCACAATAAAATAAACATGCGCTATGGGAAAACACACACTTGAAGTCTCTACATGAAAACACCTGGAGAGAGTCAGAAGGGAGAGGCAGTTTGGAAGTCACTGCGGGAAGCAGGCCTGGTAATAAAACCCAGCTGACCGTCTCATTCCCAGAGGTCGTCCCATTGGACCAGCAGTTCTGGAGGGTGATGGGAGACGGGCGCAGAGTGGGGGCTGGGGAAGGTAGCCCACCTCCCTATGTGGCATCCAACATTTCATGAGAAGATGCACGTTTCAAGGAATCATGTCTAACATTATAATAATAAGCTTGGGAACGACAAGAAAGGACTAAGCAGCAAAGAGCAACATAAACAAAATAATCCAGCTTGTGAGGGCATCAGCTGGCCTGAAGCAGTGAGGAGCACACGGAGCAGCTGTGCCACCTGCCACCTGGCACTGCGCGGCCCTGGGAGCGGGGCCCTGCTGTCTTCCTGACAACCACACGGGCTTTGTGACCACTGTGAGCTTATGCCGGACCACGAGCAATATCCGGCACCCTGAGTAAGTCACACTGAGAAGGACCAGAGGGCCCCTCTCCCGTTCATGGGAGCGCTCGCCTTTACTGATTACAGCTGGAGTGGACTCTGCCACCTCCTACCTGCAGGGACAAAGGAGGACTTCAACACCGCCGTGACCCCAGCCTCACCGCCTCCAATGTGACACCACACTGCCCCAGACCAGCCCCTCCAGAACCGCTGCTGAGACACCCCAGGCTCCTCACGCTGTGAGGTCCTCACTGATGCAGCGAGTGAAGCTCACGCTGTGTGACTGCGAGTCTTCTGTGGTCACTGCATGGAGGGTGGTGGCAGGTGAGCCTCACGGCAACGTGGGGCCTGACAGACCTACCTCGGCTGCACGTCAGAACTTACCAGCCATGAGAGGGTGGTCTGTTTATCAAAAAGGGTTTGGGGTACAGTTTGAAAAACACTTCAGTTGGCAAAGAGCTCTGTCACACCTAACCGTCTCCTTGAGAGTCAGACCCACGAGGTATGCAGTTTGGAATTAGCAAAATTTGCTTTCGTCCTCTGCAGTGAGAATCGGTCTGTGTTACAGCCTCTGGGGCCAGCTCCTCTCAGCCCTGTACTTCTTCGTTCAAGAGCGCAGCCCTCCAGAGAGTGTGTTTATAGACTCATTTTCCTTAAAAACAATCCTGTTGTCTTCACACTGCTTTTCCTAACACACTGCATCGTGCTGTAAATTAAACCTGGACTATCACAGACACCGCTTAAGTCACTTCTGGTAAGGAAGAGATTCAACGAGAATGAAAGTCCGATTACTTTGATTAAACTACATTTCCATTCAGTGTTGAAATATTTTCTCTCAGAAGGCAAAAGTTAATAAGATTGTATATCATCTAATAAGTACAGTTTAAAAAATTAATGATACATCAGAATTACTTTTTTCTATAACTAAAAGCAGAATGCAGAAAACTGTAACATTCTATTCTAAGAAAATATTGCTTATAACTTATATTTTGCATATTTGTATGTCTGGGTATTTTGTTACAGCTGAACAGTAGCATGAGAGCAGCAAATAAATAAATGAATGACACCCATGGCGGCTTTCACGATCAATTCTCAAGGATTTGCTAGAAAAATGAAGAAATGTCTCAAATGGTAATTTTTCTACTTGTCGTGATGACTTAGAAAGAATGCACTATTTGTGCCAAAGGTGTCACTGTCACTCCAGGGTCCCAGGGCTGAGGAGAAACACACCACCAAGGATCACGTGGACACATGTCACAATTAAACCTTTTTTCATGAACTTCATATTGTCTGTTCTCAAGATAAATTGCAATAAATGAATAACAGCTACATTTGGATGAAAACTGTGGAGGAAGAAGATTTTCAGAGGAAGAAGGCTGCAAAGAGAGAAGACCGATTTTGCGTCTCTGAGCGTGGGACAGAGGAAAGCTATGAAGCGAGACCTCAAACCTCCAGGTAATGTCTGGGGCAAATCACAGAATGTTCAGCAACTTTTCCTCCCAGCCTGTGCCGGGCCCCTGCCCTTTGCCTGATGTGGCCGCGTCACAGAGAAGTTCCATTCTCGGCAGCAATTATTTTCTGGCTCTGCGCAGATGGATCACACAGCCGTGAAAACTGAGCAGCCCAGTGCCCACTGACCAGGGAGCGAGGCCCCAGGAGCAGGTGCTGTACAGGCCTGGGGACGGCGCTGGTTCAGAGGCTGGGCTTTGCCTTCCGGGAATGGCCGGTTCTGTGGATGTGCACACAGCGGGCAGGGGCGGGAGGGCAACACAGGGACAGAATTGCCTGCCACACCTCATGAGCACAGGTGCTCTAAGCCCAGGTATGTGCATGCACCTCTTGTAGAATCTCTGTAGTAAAAGCAACAAGAGTAATAACAGCAACCTCAACCTGAATGCAGTGGGGAGCCTGCAACGGCTAAGCGAGGCAGGGTTTCCTGTTTCATTTAGTGACTGGGGCACGTTTTCTATTCCTCCATATTCTGTCCAAGGCGCTGAAAATGTGATTTGAGCAGCCATTATTACTCAGTGGAGTCAAACGGAGATCACCCAGTTACGGACACATCTCCGGCCCATTCTTCCTTCTTAAATGCACGCATTGTATAAGCTCTTCATACAAAAGGTGAGTTTCTTAGACGTGGAAACCAAGTAAGCCTAATGACATATGCCATGGAAAGGGCATGAGGCTAGGGGAAAACCAACCCAAACACATCTTTACTTGCCTGGAAGGACTCTAGGCAAAGAAAACCTGAGTGTCAATTCTTCCAGCTCTGTTTATTTTATGTGTGCGTTTTAATACTAAGGAGAGTGAGTCTCGCCGACAGGAAGATCCTGGTAGAGGCTCATGAATCTGGGAGCCTGGGCAGCCAGAAGGAGGTGAGGTTCTGGTTAGGAGCTGAAGACACAGCAAACTTAACTTGGAAAGACAGAGATGCGGCCAGTCGTAAGGATGCTTTCATATAAAAACATGGCGTCCTTTTCCCCTTGAAATACTCAGTAAGCCCTGCGTGGTGTACTAGTTTTGATGTGAGTGAATTATCGAGAAGGAACTAAAAGGGATATTGAATTCTACGTTGCACGCACACACAAAACGAGACTATATGTGGACACAGACAAACACAAATGTAAGAAAGTTAAAACCGGTCGCATATTGATGAGCTGCTGTCCAGCACCAGGCAGGTAGAGAGAGGGAGGCAGAGGGCGGTGTCTGCGTTTCCACTCCCCTGCCGTGGATCAGCACGTGCCCGGGAAGAGGGAAGAAGGTTTGCTCTGTCTCAGTGGTCTCTGTGGCCACATGAACTGGGTCTTGTGTGGGCTCCTGTATCGCCAAGTTGATTCTGGTATTAAAAGGTGTGTATTTTCTGCCCTCCCCCCACCCCCAGTCTCTAAATGAAATGTAACTCCTTCATCGGCTACAAGCAAAGGTCTATTCAGTACTGGAAGAAACAGACTGTGCTAAGAAATAGCGAGTCTCCACAAGGTGGGTTTCTGAGGACTGTGAGGTTTGGTTTTTGCGTTGACCTAAGGACTCACTGATGGCAGGTGCACGGCGCTTCCTGGGGAACGGCAAGGGCCACGGAAACCTGTAGAACCAAATTAGTGAGAGCAGGTCCGCTGGTCTGCAGGGCCAGGGGCTCAGGAAGTGGATGGAAGGCTATGGGCGCCCTGTGTGAATATTCGAGGATTCCTGCGAGCTCAGGGAGGGGTGGGGAAACCCTCCCATTGGGTGTCTGACAAGAAACCTCAAAAGCCGTTGGAATGTGCTCATATTTAAAAGGAAGGGCTGCATTCCTCTTATGTCTTCTGGGAAGTCCGTCTGTGCAGGAACAGGTTATGGTGGACCCGCACTGTGGTGTTAGGATTGCAGAGACTCGCACTTCAGCAGGAGAGTAGGTAGGTGTTTTTTTTTTTTTTTTTAGAAGTTAGGGTTTTTTCATGTTAGGTTCGCACCATATTTTTTGCTTCTGGACTCCATTTGACTGTCACATAGCTGAGGTGAGTGGTACAGTTGGCCTAAGAGGGCTGGTGCCTGAGCCACACGTGTAAAAGGTGACCAGCTGTCACTGACATACTTTGGCAACCTAAGATGTCCTCTCATCCATATGTCATCCATATTGCCCTCGGCACGTAAGTAGTGTTCTGTGCGTTATGTCGCTCCTTCCCCTCAGAGACGAAAATGTTTCTGGGGGGGTATTTATTATATCACACCAAACAGCCAATCAGAGTTCCTCCCAGGTGCTGAGCCATCACGGTAAATTGATACTCAAAAGCTATATAAAGCATTACATTGTGAGGGGTCACCCCCATTAGCCTTCCTTGGGGTCTCTGTGCATCTTAACTCACCCTCTTTCCCCTTCACACTTTTCAAATGTGCCCTTCTACTCCCAAGTCATGTGGAAAGCAAAAAAAAAACAAAAAAAAACAAGCAGAGACGTGAGTGAATGAGTGAATAAGGACACGTTGTTTAAAAGCCTCTGTCCCTGCATTTCTTCAGGACTAGATCGGAAAGACCCAGTGCCCACATTACCAATGTGCCCACAGTATTCGCCAGGGTGACGTGGAGGGGCCGGTGCAGAGGCGGGAGACGTGACCTTGGCACACCAGGGTCTCGTGGAGGTTTTCTGCATCCTGACACCACTACACGTATTACTCACTGACGTCTCTAGCAGTTCTTCATAGCGGAAGTGTCTGCTAACAAGGGTTAGACGTCCTGGGACCAGGAAAGTCCTAAAGTCCCTGTGCAACTTTAAGCTTCAGTAACGGGAAGAACCAAGCTGTAGTGGTGCACGAGAGCCCCATTCAGAACGATTTCTATAAAATGGAGTCCAAATGGTTTCCAGGCTTCCACACAAATACTGTCTTTCAGAAGGCTATGTTCAATTTCACTATTCTGAGGAATTGAAAACTTTCCCAGGTGCTCTTGAGTGGTTAATAAATCACATTCATGGCCCTGGGTCTTGAACAGCAAAGGGTTTGGCTTTAATACAAAGACATCAATTTTTGCATCAACTCACTATAGGAACAGAGCAAGGAAAGGGGGTCTGACACAATTTAATGATAATATGTCACTTGTACAGGCAACACGATTTTAAAAATCATGACTTCTGAGGATACCATTTGAAAATAGGATAGATATTGGGTCGTTTGACTCGGATATTTCATCTGATGATCGGATTGGTAGTCTAATCTTTATCAAAACACCAAAGTAGCCTCCTGTCAGGGCAGACAATGCCAGTAACTGGCATTTTTCCAGGATGAAAACGTACTGGGCCAAGTGATGCAGGCTCTGTATGTGCCACAGCAACTCAGTTTTGTAAATCTGCTTTTGCAAAAATTGATACAGAATTTATCTTACAAAAATTAGGAGTGGGTAAGGTAAGCTGCCTAAACTGGGACTCTCCAATAAAGACTATTTTAAAAATACTGCTTTAATTATGTACCTTTTAACAGAAGGCATAACTTAGAACAATGTGGCTAATTTTAACTCACTAGCACCATCATTCAAGCAATTGCTACTTAATCGGGACTGGAGCTCTGTTTCCTCCTCCTGGCCTATCAGACGTCATCCTCACTCTTCCACTACTTTCTATTTCATCTCTTTGCCGAACATGGCAGGGTGTTCAGTGGATTTTACAGTGTGAGGTTACTAGACATAGAAATGATACGACAGAGTGATATTCTCCCTAACTTCCTGAAAACCATGATGTGGGCTGGTGTTTTCTGGAGCAGAAGCTGTGAAAGGCAAGACACTATTGCTAGACATGAGCACCCTCTACTACTGAGGAAGGTGTTTCTGAGCAGCAAGCAAAGCTGAGACCCAGCAAAGGGAACTAACGACTGCTTCTTGTTCTGAGCACACAGTTGATGTCCGGACGGGATCATCTGCTTTGCGTCTCAGTCTGTAGGGCAGCCACACTGGGGCCAAAGCCTCAGCTCTGAGCTTCTGAAAGCGCCTGCTTCAAGCGCATACAATGAATATGCAAAATAAAGGGGAACCGTCAAAAGGGGGAAAAACCTCATTTTACAGAAACTTTGAGTCATCTCCAACACTTTGAAGAAGCTCTAAATTCAAAATAAATATAAATGTGTCAAAAGGCCAAAAGTGAACAGAACGCAAACAAAATAAAACAGGTATTCAGAGAGATGGACACGTGGATGATATTTTAGGTTTGGTTAAATTGTGTTTTCCATTAGCTTTTGCAATAAGATTTGGAATGTATAATTTATATTACATGCCTTTCATCAAAACAGTTACTAAAATCTAAACTGTTATGAAGTATTTTACTTAATTATATAAAATATTACATATCTGAAAACATTTTGCAAAATGTGCAGTGCTCTGCAAAAGTAATTTGATCAGTGTTTGTTTCCTGCATATGTCAGATACATGAAGCATTATGGTATCTCTGTAGTAGGAATATATTTAATTGTCAAACCAAAAATTGTAATATTTTTGTTAAATAATTTTATAAATACCTATATGAATACGCTCAGTTTCTTAAATATCAAACACTGCAGCTCAAATATTTTCAGTGCGTTACCTGCAAATGGAGGTCTGTGGGGTGTACGAGGCTGTGACACTCACCTTGGTAAACGAAGTGGAAGCCCCGGGCAGACCCACCGCTCTTCGCGCTGAATCGTAGCAGAATTTGATTCCCAGTCGCCAAGGGCAGGGTTTCACCTGGGGATTGAAAGAGAGGGTACATGGGATCCACAGAACACACACTGCTGTGGTGGACAGTGATATTTTGAAAATGATTACTTACTTGGAATTTCCCAGGTAATTTTTGAATTTTTATAAAACTTGGCTTGGCTGTTTAGGACCCAAACACACCGTTTCTATAAAACTTTTAGAACTCTGTTTTTGCCTATACTTTCTATTAAAACTATATTTTAATCATTATCTCATTTATGCTTCTTTTGAAGAAAGCAGTGATAACAGGCCTATTAACCAATAATGGGGAAACATCTAAGAGCTGGGTGGATCATTGACTCAGAATCAACTTTATTTGATACTTAGTGGCTAATTACTTTACTTAAAATTAAGAAAATGTCTCTGAATCCAAAGCTGATTTACTAATAAAAAGAAAGAATTTAGGAAAAAACTTGTGAAACATATTTTTCACGTTTTCAAGTACAGGAGGGTGTCTCTCAGGTACTGGGAGGGGCGTGGGGATGGAGCTGACTTTGTCGGGATGCGTGCATATTTAAATGTGCAGCATCTGATGCACTTCTAGACATCCCATCACTGGACGTTGGTAGGAAATAAGACAAGGTTTAGGACCTTTGCTTAAAAGTAGCGCAAGACCAGAAATAGCCAGACTGTCCCCAATTGGCCAAAGCCGGTGATGCCCAGAGATGACGTCACTGTGCTGGGCACCACAGACGAGGGCTCTGTCACCAGGGAAGGCGGCACCTCAGTCGTGCTGCACCCGTCCACGCGGACACCACTCAGGGCTAATGACATGCTGTGTGTATATGTATGATAGGGAAATGCCTCTGCATGTCACCGTAGCGACAATAGGGGACAAAAAGCAAGTGGCAAAATGACAGCCTATGTTTTCTGAAGTCCAAAATATGTTTGAATGCATGTGTGTGAGCATATGCATTGTATGCACGTGTGTGAGCGTATGCACTGAATGTACACATGTGAGGATATGCACAGTACACACATGTTAGCGCATGCACGTGTGAGCATATGCACTATATACACATGTGTGAGCAGATGCACATGTGTGAGCGTATGCACTGAATGTACACATGTGAGGATATGCACAGTACACACATGTGAGCATATGCACGTGTGAGCGTATGCACTGTATACACACGTGAGCAGATGCACTTTGTGCATGTGTGTGAGCGTATGCAATGCATGCCTGTGTGAGCTTAGGTAGTATATACACATGTGTGAGTTTATACACTGTATACACGTGTGAGTGAATGCCCTGTGTACACATTGGCTGTAGTGTTTGCTACACGTACATATTTAAAGGCTTGAAATAATTTAGAACAAAATGGTAAAAGTGTTTATCTCCAGAAAGACACAATACATACCACAGAAAATAAAACACACAGAGTTGTTATTCCTTTTGTTCTGATATTTCCCTGTTTTTCTGAGATGGATGCTATATTTTTCATAATCTTAATGAGTGAAGTGTTAAAACCAAGTATTTTTATATATGGGATAAGAGTACATTTGACATTTTCTATCAAAGATAAGATTTCACTAAACAAATGAGCACATTCCAAGATTATTAAATTTCTCCTACATCCCCGTCCCCGCCACACACAAAAGACAAGTTTAAAATTAATAACCCTGGCTGCCTAATTCTTTGGAAGTTTACCTGAGTGAGACCCAGAGAGCGAGCTGAGAAGTCTGGTCTGTGGGTGTGTCCCATCAAACAATTCTGCTAAATCGTTCAGGGCCGTCTGAAAATAGGCAAACTGTCCAAACACCACTGTAAAATAAAGGGGGTGGGTTGGCATGATACGCTTAAACAAAGAAATGGATATTTTGGTGTTCTACCGTGTTTCCCTGAAAATAAGACATGCCCTGAAAATAAGCCCCAGTTAAGTCATCAGCCAGACGGGCGCACTTAGTACATTATGACGACGTTCCAGAAAAGATGACATGACTGTATTTCAGTAAATGTAGATTGTTGCACACGAAAAACAAGACATCCCCTGAAAATATGCCCTAATGCATCTTTTGGAACAAAAATTAATATAAGACCCGGTCTTATTTCCGGGGAAACACGGTATATATTTACTGGTTCTTCGAAGAACTCCTGACCCTAAGAATCCCGTAAAAAATCATTAACTTCTTTTCTCTGGTTTCCAAAAGCTTTCAGTTGCTAAGACAATTTTATTTTACCCCTTGATCTTTGGGACTTAATAAAAGGAAGACAATTTCTGTTTTCTGTAGAGTCTGAACATTAAGGAAGATTGTTTTTTGTTACTACTTTAGGGTGATGGGAGAGTAGCCACAAAGCCACCCTGTTTGTTTAGCAGTGTAAGCAATGAGCACAGGCCGCAGGCACCTGCTGGTTTTTAACGCATGCTAATTTGGGGAGGCATTTAAAATTCTTAAGCTGCGGTGAGTAAAATGGCGAATCCATGTGATCTCACTGCAATTTAACACACGTGTGTCAGCAGCACAGCACAGCCTGTCCTTGTCACCCCATCCCCCGTGTCACTGTGGGAGAGCCCTGTGGCATTTCCTCATCACCCAACTCCCCATGTCACCGTCAGAGAGCCCTGTGAGGTGCAGCTGTGTACCTGTTCCATGTGCCACCCAGCTGTGTATTTCAATATTTAGAATTTCATCATTTTTGTCCTCGAACTGTTGTATGTGGAGTCTTCACAATGCTTAGGAAAACTCATGACTTAGTCTCAATTTACAAAGAATGAGCAACTAATTCTTATTTACATGTATGTGTAAAGGTTCAGCTGAAATCATTCTCAATCATTCAGAGTGAGAAATGGGGGCATGGGTACCAATTGTACACGTCAGAATTAGAACGCAAGAATTTATGCAAGTGGCAAAACAGAGGCACATCTGACTCTCACAGCTCGTGTGTGCGTGTGTGTGTGTGTGTGCATTCAGTTATGTGTGTGACATGTATTCTAGGGCATATATGTCTTCCATGTACCCCATATACACATATGTGCACATGTAATATGTATTACGCATATTTGTATGGTACATTTATGTCATTAAACCTCTCATATTGGGAAATTTGATCAACATTTAGGATGGGTGTGTGTGTGACATTTTTTCTGCTGAAAAATCATAATTGTGTTGTGATAACTCAAAAAAATTTGTAATAAACTAAAATCAGAGAATATGAATAATAGATAACGGAAGTTTATGGAAATGTTTTGTCTCCCACAAGCAAGTTTCTTCTTGTCATAGAATTGTACCTTTGAAAGGTTTTTCCCTCAAATGGAGTCGGACATTAGAATTTTTATATGCTTTATTTCTGTGAGGAGGTGGCTGCCATTTTGAGTGTGATGAAAAAAGCCTGACTCTGTAGGTTTTTAGATTTACTATTGAAAAAGGAACTATTTCATAAAATTATAAAAGGTATTATGTGGTGGACTTCAGAAAAGAATCCAACACAAAAGAAATGATCCTGCTCAAGAGTGAACCAGGGGTGGGGCTACGAGGGGAGGCCCTTCTAGAAATGAAGCCGTTCTGGAAATCCGCGCAGAAGGGACGCGAGCCTAGAAGGGAGACTCAGGAACTGAGCCCTTCAGCGGAAAGGTTTACATCTGCTTTTCATCTCCAGTCACTCAAAGGTGTAGTCACTGATCCAGTGACACCCGTCATAATCACATGAGTAAATGCATGCGCCAAATATGCACAATTGATACGTTGCTTTGCGGCTGTCCTGACACATGGAAACCACCAACTGAAAAAAATGCTGACAAAAACAAGCACAAAGCCAACCTATTGTCTCCGATTGTTTTGGATCAGAATACTAGATGGGAACTTAAGCATTTTACATCACACTGATGAGAGAATGGTAGTGGATATCGTGTAAGATATACCTGGAAAACATGCTGCTTTAATACAACTTATCTTCCTTTGTGTTATTTTATTATATCAAGAACTGAAATGTTTGTTTGTAAAATGACAGAAAAAAATCACACCAAAGGGGATACAACAGTGAATTAAACATTAGAGGACATTCTCACCAAATTCCTTCGGCACCGTGATGGAATACAGGCATACTTGGCCAGCTGTGTAGTTACGAGGGAAGTTCGGTGACAAGACCACCCCTTCCGACCCAGCGTACTGGCCTCCGCAGGGAGCTGAAAGTGAAATCAAGGTTCTGTGCTGAGCGACAACGTGGCATGTGACAGCTGGGACAATGACGAGAAGCACTAAGAAAATGCACAGCATGCCAGGTTTACTTCAAAACATAACCAAATATTGAAGTTAAAAGCTATCTTACACTGCTATCAAAAGTAAAAGAAAAAGAAAAAGAAAGATTTACCAGGTTAGACTAAAAGTAATTTAATTTAGCAGGAAGACAAAATACGAAGTCCTCAATCAGACATGAAAAAATAATAATGAAAACAAATATAATAACAGGTTTTATAAAGACAAATTATTAAGTTAATTAAATCTCACCGAAAATTTCGGGTTGATATCAATCATTATATTAAGAGATAAAGATTATTTCAGTTTCCAATTTTTTAAAAATTTATTGGCGTTACAATTGTTAGTAAAATTACATAGATTTCAGGTGTACAATTCTGTATCACATCATCTATAAATCCCATTGTGTGTTCACCACCCAGACTCAGTTCTCCTTCCATCACCATATATTTGATCCCCCTTACACGCATCTCCCACCCTCCGCCCCCCTTACCCTCTGGTAACCACTAAACCATTGTCTGTGTCTATGAGTTTTTGTTTCTCATTTGTTTGTCTTGTTCTTTTGTTGTTTTTGGTTTATATACCACATATCAGTGAAATCATATGGTTCTCTGCTTTTTCTGTCTGACTTATTTCGCTCAGCATTACACTCTCAAGATCCATCCATGTTGTCACAAGTGTTCCTATATCATCTTTTCTTACCACCGAATAGTATTCCATTGTGTATATATACCACAACTTCTTCATCCATTCATCTATCGAAGGACATTTTGGTTGTTTCCATGTCTTGGCCACCATAAACAAAGCTGCAATGAACACTGGAGCACACGTGTCTTTATGTATAAATGTTTTCAGATTTTTTTGGATAGATACCCAGGAGAGGGATTGCTGGGTCATATGACAATTGTATTTGTAATTGTTTGAGGAACCCCCACACTGCCTTCCATAACGGCTGCACCAGTCTGCATTCCCACCAACAGTGTATGAGGGTTCCTTTTTCTCCACAGCCTCTCCAACACTTGTTACTATTTGTCTTGTTGATGATAGCCATTCTGACTGGGGTGAGGTGATATCTCATTGTGGTTTTTATTTGCATTTCTCTGATGATTAGTGATGTTGAGCATCTTTTCATATGTCTATTTGCCATTTGTATGTCCTCTTTGGAGAAATGTCTCTTCAAGTCCTCTGCCCATTTTTCAATTGGGTTGTTTGTTTTTTTGTTGTTGAGTTTCATGAGTTCCTTGTATATTCTGGATACTAGCCCCTTATCGGAGGCACTGTTTGCAAAAATCTTCTCCCATTAAGTTGGTGGCCTCTTTATTTTGTCGATGGTTTCTTTTGCTGTGCAGAAGCTTTTAAGTTTCATATAGTCCCATTCATTTATTTTAGCTTTTACTTCCCTTGCCTTTGGAGTCAAATTCATAAAATGCTCTTTGAACCCAAGGTCCATAAGTTTAGTACCTATGTTTTCTTCTATGCAGTTTATTGTGTCAGGTCTTATGCTTCAGTCTTTGAACCTATTGTTTTTACGATACCATGGGAGTTAAAGAAAGGATGTTTTCTTTTTAGTTTTTCTGTTGTTTTAACTTTTCATCTCATGGATTCAGTTCAAGAATAACGTGTATAGTAACTAATCTGTATGGGTCTCTTCCTGAAAGTTTGATTTAAACCTGAAGGAACCCAAACTAGAAAGGGCAGATATGATGGTGGGGTATTTGTATGGACGGTGTGTGTGCGTGTGTGTGTGTGAGTGTGTGTATGTGTTGGGGCTTTATTTTCCCTCTTGTTTCAGTTATGAATAAACCCAGAAAAGAAGGACTCTACGACTTGTATGTTTTATAAATCTCCCAAAGCAGCGAATAGAACGTAAATATGTAGTTGTTCAGAATTTTCAATTAAATGGATCAACAGAAGGCACCGCTCCATAAAGTGGCATCACAATCATGGTTTAAACACAGAAATAAAACACTGTCTACATGTAGCTGACAAGTTCACTAAATTTCTCATAAATTTACTTTTTATATATGCATGCTAGTCTTTATATATGTATGTATTTATACATAATATGCATATATTTACTATATATTTAAAGATATAATACATGTTTATTTCCCTTTTTATGTGTGTATATGTGTGTGTGTATATAGAGAGTAATTTACATACACAAAACATGATTTTCAAAACTTCAAATGTAAAAAATAAGAATAAATAGAGAAACAGGAGTTTTATATGACTTTTTTAATAATCTGAGATCAATAACGTTTTTTAAGCCCTTCCCAGTCTATGAGATTATTGGGCATTAATAAAGGGCATTAGTATTTTAAATATAACTACTATATGATGCAGTTCACATTAAATTTCTACACAATTGAATAGATGCGTGTGCGAGTGTATTTTCAGGTGTACCGTGTACGTCTAAACTGTGACGTGCTCATTGTGACAAGCCCTGTGGAGGGCACCAGGCACACACTGTCATTCTTCCTGCACACAGCACATGGAGGCCCCTGGGCCCCAGGCCAGTTTTCTGCTTTTACACATCTAGTTAATAGCTGACCGGGAGCTGGTAACGAGACACCCACAGGATGGAACATGACTCTGAATAATGGGATTTTTAAGCTGAAGTAACGGATTTTAGGACAGTCTCTGAGCCTCTGCAGAAGAGGATTCTGATGATTCTGACTCCGACCTACTGACACCTTTGACGTTCATAAAACCATGGACACATCATACAGGTGGGGCCACAGCACATGCCCTTCCCGCTCTCAGCCTCCTTCTGTTTGTACAAACCCTCTGACATTCTTAGTATTCAGGGTCAAATACGTAAGACTAGGGAAACCTTGGCTGCAGAGTTTTTCATTGCAAGTTACTTTAACCATTCCCTGATTTCCTCACTTCCCCTAGAAGCCACCTGGAGTTCTACCTGTGCCAGCAACTCTGACAGGTCCTGGCAAGACAGGGCTGCTTGGCTGAGAACCCCTCAGGGTCCTAAGACAAACTCAGAAACACAGAAGGAGCAGGTCTCCAAGGGCACTGGGTTTGCTCATCCGTTTTGTTGCTTCATGGGCTGGTTTTTAAAGCTCCTGTTTGTTCAGAAGGTACCAGTAGCAACGTGAGCTGTCCCGAGGGAAAGTGCGTTCATTCTGCAAGCTCAGTGTCTCTATACCCAGCCTTAAGTTCATCCTAAAATAACCTTGGCAGCAACTTTTCTGCCACACACCGTGGGGTGTTACCATCTTCTTTTTAATGTGTAGCCTTCACAGAGTAAACGGTACAAGTCCTGCGTCCACAGCTGGAGGAGCTTTGGCTATGGAGACGCCCAGGAACCGGCCGACTGATTACAGCCGAGGACCCAGCAATGTCCCCTGTGCCTTCCCGTCACTGCACCTCCCAAGGGCAACTGTGACCCGACTCTTGTCACTATTGGTTGAGTTCTGTCAGTTCTTGAAGGTTCATCTTACCTTTAATAGGTGATTTTATTAATTTAACATCTATATAAAGAATGACAAACTATTCATATGTGGGGGAAAATGATACATTCATTTTAATATATGTGTACATATGAGATATATATGTATGTGATATATAATACATGTATATCTATGAATATGTGTGTATATTAACATGTATTAATATATATTTATATATGTATCTATATAATATACATATATCTATCTATATCTATCTATCTATATCTATCTATCAATCAGTCAACATATGTATATATATAGAGAGAGAAAGGAGGGACAGACAGAGAGACAGACAGACACAGAGAGTACACTGAGAGATTGTCAACTAGTACCTCTTATATAGACCAGGCCTAAAACACACAAAAACAGAAGTTAAAAATGCCCAGCTCTCTAAGTGAGAGGACACAGGAGAGAATGGCTAAGACCCTAGACAGGTGAAGATGGAGGAAAGTGCAAAGCCGGTCCCAGCTTAGCTCTCTGAGCGATCCCAGCCACTGTCTGGAGCAACCTAGTGCTGAAGTGGGAAATGGTTTTGAAAGTGTGAACTCGCGTCCCAAAGGCAAGACCCCACAGAAGGAAGGGAGCTGTTGGCACACATACCGCTGCACGAGGGCAAGTCGCGGTTCCAGGCGGGCTTTCCATCGGCGCCAATCACACATGTGATGGATGAGGGCTCCACAATCTTGTAGCCAGAGTCACACTGGTAAGTAACAGTGGAGCCAAGTTTGAAATCTGTCCCAATTCTTGTCCCGTTCATAATATTTCCAGGGTCAAAACATGCTTCTCGCGGTTTCTCTGTAGAAGAAATGAGTGCAAACTCCATGAGGGCAGGGATCTTAATTTGTTTGTTTGTTTGTTTGTTTGCTTATTATTTGAATGCCTAGAACATGGCCAGACATATGAGAAATGCTCACAATACATTTATTGATTGATTAATGACTAAGTTGCTAATTATCAAGTCAACAACTACGTGTACTAGAAATAATTATCACATTAATAATTATAAAATTAATAATTAAGTATAGAAAAGCAGGAAAATTTTAAATAATAAAGTTGTATTTCTTAGTTTTCAAACCACATTTTACTACAGAATTGATGTTGAATTACTTTTATCTTGGTAACAAAATTGCAGCATTATATTGTTATACATCTACCTTTTTTTCACTTTGGATTTTAGCATTGAACCAAAGAAACTGACTATGGGAACCCTGAGGTTCATTTTCTGACTTTTGTCCTTAAACCACAGTGATGTGGATGCCGACGCTTAGGGAGACCTGGCCGAGTCTGACTTCCCCAGAGGAGACTGGTTTCATCTGCTTCATTCATGTCAGACAAGCACTTTCTTGTGTAGTAATAACAGATGGTTTGAAAAGGTGCTATGGGGAGAAGGTCTGACTTCCACTCCCCTCACCGAGGCCCAGCGAACACGAAACTCTGCAGAAAACGAGCATTTACTGGTCAATGAGAGTCCAACACCACATCTGGAATGTACTGATTACCCAGCAATTCTGTCTTCATTGTAACAGCTGCTCAGTGAATTGCGGGCCTATTGTGTGTCAGGCACACTGTGTGCTTCATTGTAATCACTACACCTCAGCCAGGCAAGCATGGCATCCAGCCCATGTTAACGCTGAGACGCTGAAAACCAGAGAAGTTAAATAACTCAGAGAAAACACACTGCAGAGACCTTCCCTACTGTGCGGTCACTAACTGCGTATTTCCCTGAATACAAGTACAAAATTACCTTTGCTTCCTCTCAGTCTTGTTGCTATGTAGTTAATTTTAGTCTCTTTACTATTATAAATGTCCTATATCAACAGCCCTTTGGAAACACAGCTAAATGAATGTACACATATTTATGCTACCGTGTTTCCCCGAAAATAAGACCTAGCAGAACCATCAGCTCTAACGTGTCTTTTGGAGCAAAAATTAATATAAGACCTGGTATTATATTATATTATATTATGTAATATTATACCCGATCTTACTAAAATATTAAATATTAAAATAAGACCTGGTTTTATATTAATTTTTGCTCCAAAAGAGCATTAGAGCTGATGGTCCGGCTAGGTCTTATTTTCGGGAAACATGGTATTTGCATTTCCCTCACTGGCTTGCTCTTTATGCTTTGCCATGTCCCTCACTCCATCACGGTTCCTTGTCACATCAGAAGCCTCTGGGGCCGAATGTACAGATCTGCACGTGATCAGTGCAGAAGCTGTCGGAAATGTCCGTCTTCATTTCTGAGTTTAAAATTCTGAAACCACTACTTGGCGTGCATGCGTGCGTGTAAGTTATGTTATTAATGCCAACACAGACTCAAGGATAACCTGAGCAGATCAAATAAACACATTTCAGCTCTTTTTCTTCGGGTCTGACAATCTTACCCCGACGAAAGTTCACTCACGCCAACTCTTCCATCGGTTGTAGAAAACCCAGTGTTACTCAGGTGCATAAGTATCTCTGGAAAGGCCGAGTGGAAGACTGAACGTCACTTTATTTTTTGGTCGTGGTCCCTGTTTACTCTCCTTCCTGCCTGATGGGGACTGTCCAGCATGGGAGGGGACTCTCCTGGTTGACGGCAGCAGGCAGACAGAGAGCATAAGGAGCAAATGCGCCCTGGAAACCCTTCTCCACACACTCCGTCCCCCTAGGAGTGGGAATGCAGGTAGGAGAGGACAGAAGCACGAGCTGTGTGGGCCCCGCAGGAAGGAAAAGGGGCCTAGCTTGCTGCGGTTACTCTCTCTGTTCCACTATGTCTTTAGTGATCTATGTATCCGCATTAGCCAGAGACCTCTTGCATTTTCGTTGACTTACTCTATCACAATAACCTTATACTATGTGTTTTACATACTTGGGTTAAAATGCAACAGATGTAAGTAAATATCACATATTATATATGGATACATGCTCCATTTTAACCCATTTATAGAAATGTATGCAAATGGTATACACGTTTATGTATAGTAACATGTGCATATCATATAGTACAGTTATGCAAAATTATAATATAGAGAATTATGCACAGCAATATTTTTATGTAAAACCTCTTTGCAGGCTCTCTATCTGACTATGGTTAGTCTCTCAGCAGGACTCGTGTGTTATGTTGGGCCCAGGACTCACTAATAGCTCTACTGAAAACCTGTTTGGATATTTCAAAGGGTAGGTGACATTCTGAAAGTTCTTTGTAGGCGCCTTAAAGCCCACCCAGAGCATGCGACATCTGTTTTAGGCAAATCAGGAACACACACACACAACTGCCGGCCCCAGAGGTTGTGCCAAGCTGTGCCCTCCTCTGTCACCAGCAGAATGCACTGAGCATCTCATGACAGAAGCGCCAGGCTGGGCACATTTTTCCTTTTATAAAATCATGAGCAACTCGCCAGGCTGTGCCTGTGGTACTGCCTACTGCCTCGTCGGCCTTGCGATCATTTTTTGTTATAAGTCTCTTTCGCTTCATTTACTGTTGGGTTGAATGTCACCTACGTGATCTTCTGCTCTGTCGCTCATCTTGATTTCCGATAGCGAGACTGTGAAATCCCTCCCAATGAACTGCATCTAATCTTCTGTTCCATTCAGCCAGCTATCACTCCAGGATGTGTGGTGATAAATCACCGGTACGTTTGTGCATGTAATTTGTCACGTGCTAATGAGAGGACTTCATAACATGCTGCTCGTGTCCACCCCACTTGATTGTAGCTCAGTATCTGTGCTGGAGGCCGGGGGTTGACCGCCAGGCCTGAGATCCGCACCCGGGAGGACTGCTGGCCCCTCCGCCTTCCGTGCTGGGCCAGGGCTGGCTCTGTGCCGCCTGCTGGTGGAGCAGCCTGGGCTCGTGGGTACAAGGCGCCACGACTGTGGTCTCTCCCTGCCCGCTGCTGGTGTTACTCATTCACAGACTCCACGGGAGAGCTTTTCCAACATTAAGACCTGTAGACCCCATGTATGTGGCTTTCTGGCTCCCAAAGAACCCGGTAGAAAGAGGCCGCTCTCCTTTCCCATCACCAGCCGGGCACAGCGGGCTGTTGACTCACTCAACCAGCGACTCACTTTCTCTGAAAGGTTCTGGAGAGCGCAGGGCTAGCAGGCAATGGTCAGGCCATTCCTACCTTCAGTAAGGTGTGCTCTGTCTTTTGGGGGTTTCTGACTCACTATGGAGTGCGCCCCGCCACGGGGACGTGCACCTCGGGGAGGCCTTCCTGAGACACGCGACGGCGTGGGAAGCGCCCCACGGGCTCACGTTAGTTATTGCTGATCAGGGCAGCCCCGCCGGGAGGCACCGGGGCGTCCACGTCGGAGCTGTCTCACGTCGTGTATTTTAATAGCGGTCAATCCATCTCGGGATTCAGCTGTTGGGGGGAAACAGGCTAATTTTCTTCTTAAAACCATATGAAGAGGTACAGGTCTGTTAAAGAGCTCACAGAGATGAAACATATTTTACTTTATAATTCCAATAACTAATAACTAATTCAAAGTTTAAATAAAAAGATATACATATTCTCATTATTTTTTAGAAAGTGTTCACTGCTGTGCATTGGTATTTTGTTCGGTCCCTTTCTCTGATTCTTTGTAAATTATTTTGCCTTTTCTTTGTTCACATGAGAAATGGATTTGAAAAATAATTATTTGCTCTCATGGACCCACCAGCAAAATGCTTACTTAGGTGTTTTTTGGTTTGTGTTTGTTTTCTCTGGATGGTAGTCACAGGGGACTCCTGAATGGAGTGGGTGACACGGGTCTGGGGACCCAGCTCCTAATCCAGCTGACGCCTGGGGGGAGGGGACAGGAGGGGACAGCAACAGACGTTTTACATTTGAAAATACTGAGGTGAAAACTCAGCTGTTTGGATATACTTAACTGTAGTCACCCTGCAGGAACAGACTAGATGATACTGAAACACATCGTAAAGCAACTCTTACACGTTTCACACCCATCACTGCACAAATCCTAATTTAGTTTAAATGGCCACTTTTTTTTCTCTCAGCAGAAGTGGGTCTGGACCCGTGTCCACTGGACAGACCGGCTCCCTTCCCCAGACCGAACGGCCACGGCCGCACTGCTTGTGTCACACACACAGGCGCGACTTCACGAGGCCGCGCTCACGGGCACCACCCATCTCCACACGGACTCGCGGTCACAGTACCTTTAAACTCGATGGCGAAGCCGGACAAGCCCACGGAGGCATCGCTCCGAAACGCCAGGAAAAGGCTGTTGCCGCTGCTCTCGAGTCTCTCCGGGGCCTGGGAGCCCTGGAAACTGCCAATCAGGGGGCTGTTGGAGCCGTCGCCCTCATAGACGTGCAGGAAGTCATAGCTGGGCTCCATGTGGAAGCTGAGAGAAAAGGACACGGGTGTCAGCACCTCGCGGGCAGTCCTCGCACCTCACGACTGGGAAGCGTCGGCGCGTGGAGATTTCACTGCTTTTGTTTGATTTTTTAAAGTTAGAACCATTCAAATGCTGAATGTAATATAATCAAAATGTCCCCCTGGCAGTGCTTGTAACAAATGCTGCTTCTGTTCTGCGTAATGGCTGTCACCTTCCCTCCAGTCGGCAGCATGTTTGGGTGACAGGATGGAGAGTCAGGAGCTTTTACATCTGTGAGCATGTGCTGTTGCTTAAGTGGCTGCCGTGTGTCTGGAAACTGGAGTGATGAGACGTGAACAGAGGTCGCTCCCTACATCGCCCAGCATTCTGAAGCAGACAGCACGTGGGGACCCTTGAGGACCCCCATTAGTGCACCCCTGGCACTGCACCAGGCCACCCTGGGTTATGTCAAGGCCGCACTCACCACTGTGAGGTCCCTGAATGCAGCTGTCCTCACTTATCCATGAGGGACATGTTCCACAACCCCCGTGGATTCCCGAAACCAAGATTAGTACTGAACCCTATATAGACTGTTTTTCCTATATATATGTACCCAGGAGCAAGCTTAAGAGAATAGCAATAACCACAAATAATGGAAAAGAACAACTTTAACACTACACTGTAATAAACGTTATGGGAATGGGGTATCTCTGTAAGAACCAATCCGATCACCAAGACGGCTACTGTGTGACTCACAGGCAGGGGTGGTCTACAGTGTGGTGACACTGGACAAAGGGACAAGTCACGTCCTGGGCAGGTGGGATGGGCCAGGGCAAGAAGCTTCACTACACTACTCAGAGAGATGAGCAACTTAAACCTTATGAATTGTTTACTTCTGGAATTTTCCATTTAATTTTGTACACCTGTTTACTGAAACTGCAGAAACCCAAACCTCGGGTAAGAGGCACTGCTGCATATTTACTGAAGGGAGCCCTGGAGGGGTTCTTAGTCTGTTTATCTGAGAAGTTTCCTGAAGTTAGAAACGAAGGAGTCACAGACTGAAGTGACTAAGTATAAAGCACCAACAGGAATTGTAAGAGCAAACAGAGTTTGGTTGGAACAGTAATTTTATCTGTAATCCTTTGCAGGGATCTTACGACATCTGGTCATGCTGTGCCCGGGTAACTGGCAGAGCCACGGACGTATTGCTATAGATTATTACTGAACACTAGAAATACACTGAAAATAAAAAAAAGCACATGTTCTGACTGTCCCAGGATAACCCCTCCCTGACCCGGCAAACAAAAGTTGCCCATGTCTTAGAAGAAGCGACAGGTGTGTGATTTTCCTGTGACACTATGTCAGCTAATGATTCGTAAAATCTAAGAGTGGAATGAAACGTAAAGGTTTTCTAGTTCAACCTTTTTCCAGAGACACTTACAAAATGAAGTGGAAAATATTTATGCAAACGCCCTTCTATACGACAGGATGTACTTTGGGAGCCTTGATTCCAAGTCATTGAGACACAGTGGAGGGTCAGGAACCCCAACCACAAGGCTCCACGTTCCCTAAAAGGCTTTCACTGTCCATTTACCTTTAATCTCCTGGTTTTAAGGAAAACACTGCTAGAAATGAGCATTAACAAAAACCACAAAGATATCCCAAAACATGGCCAGCAGTTCACCGGCTTTCTGTAATAGCTGAGGGCGTAATAAAATGTTCATCACTTGGTAAATTTATAGCAGTTTGAGTAAATTCAGGAAATGATGGCTGATCAGACTGCTTAAAATTCGGAATCATAGACGTTTAAAATGATACTGACTCAGGTCTCATCAGGAGGAGGAAGTGAAAGGAGGGCCTGGCAACCAGGCCTGGGACACTGATGGAAACATTTCAAGAAAAGGAAACTTGTTCAGCTGGCAGATAAATAAATGTAACTAGGCCGCAGTCCTGGGTCGTCCATACACCCACTTTTCTATCACTTCAAGTAGTTCAAACATCAGAATATTAAATAGGAAAAGACCTTGGAGTACTAAAAAACAATTATCATATGCCAGATTTTCATAATATGATAGTTCTGTAGAATTTATTTCTATAAAAAAATCATAATATTTGAACTTTCCTCACTGCAAAAAGAAAGCAGCAAAAACCACAAACATGCGGAGATTAAACAACATGCTTTTAAAGAATGACTGGGTCAAAGAAGAAATATTTGAACTTGTCTCATCTAGCTTGGCAAAAAGGAGACAGCAAATTTTTAAAGACAAATGTCTAGTCATTCAGACTTTAGCAACCCAGTGTGGGGGAGCTTCCACTTCCAAAGTTCTGACGAGTCACGCCCGTGTTAATGATAACAAGTGCAGCCTCTGGGAACGTCGGACAAGATGCACTGTGGAAATGAATTACTATCACACAGTTAGAGAAATATGACACACTGATGAGAAATCACAGTGAGGAAATCTGTGTCACTTTTGATTACTGTTTAAATAGTCTGTAAATTAAGCTTTCTCCTGGGGACACAGTGAGTACAACACAGTATTTAGAGGAAATCCCGCCCCATCACGTGCATCCTCACACAGGGAGAAAGCTCCCAGCAGAAGATGGTCTTTCCATCCTGTCATTTTGCAGCCTGATGCAACCTCTGTCACACACAGAGCGAGGCTTCGCGAGACGTAACACGGGAGACGCTAGGGAGGGCTAAGGTGTAATTGTTAGGGTGATGCTTACATGCTACTAAAAGGGGGTGCTCGACAAGAGGTGGTACCTTTTGAACATCAAGGCGATCACGAAGTCGGGGTTCACTTTTATTCTCCAGTCGCACTCCTTCCCGGGGGGGTACGGCTGTGGGTAGTTAGGCGACAAAATGACTCCGGCGGGGCCCGTCAGGTTTCCTCCACAGGCAGCTGTCACAGGGGAGGGACGTTTAGGGAGAGAAGGGTGCCGGTCAGTGTGGAAGGATTCTGATTAGTCCCCAGAATCCACCAAAGGGACTACGCGCTGGGTTATGAAACAATGATCCAGGAGACGTTTTAAGACCCTGTATAGTTTTCATATAACTGTTACACATTTTCTGTAATGCCCCACCCCTTGTAGGGAGGATTTTCAAACTGCTGACAAATGAAATTTACTTCCTATAATTTTTATATTTTGCTCTGTTAAAGTGTGCAGATGACCTTAAACCCCCACATTCCTGTAATACACACGATACATATCCAAATACAAAACTTGGGCTGGAAAACAAATCCCCGTCAGCATGATCTTACAGCCCTGTTTATTCTTTTCTTATTTCTTATGGTTCTCAGGGTCTTTGCTTGCTAATTCCAGGAAGCATGCTTCACGCTTACAGTGGTCACCCACGTGTGGCTCACTGTCACATGTCGAAGGCCCAGCTTTGGTCATAGTAAGTGTTCAGGAAGGGTTTGCTGAAAATAAATCCATGTCATTGCATGCACTCCTCACCACCCTCGACAGATGCAGGTCTTGGAATACATTCCCCACATTTCCCCACGAAATGCTGAAACTTGCACCACGTCTGAGTGACAGCCCAGCTCCACAGCCAAAGACAGGCCGAGCTGGATCACTGACCTCTAACACTGTGCTTTGATCACAGTGCTCAGCACACATGTATCAGAAAGCAGCATTTTAGAGGCTGATGAGAAGGTGAGTTTGGTTTTGCAGGCATCGCACTTTCACAAAATGTGTTTCCATTTATATTAGTGCCATCATGATTATGTACTTCAGCGTCCTTAACAGGCAAGCCATGCGTGTTCTTGAACCCGAAACTGTTTAGGGTTGTTTCATGCACTACATTTCTGTTCAAGCTTCCGTCACCTGGGAAGTGCTACGACCCTACGAGATTCGTAAGTATGCACCTTCTGGACACACTCATAAGTATGCACCTTCTGGACACACGTGTGAGTACAGCAGGCTGGGCGTTCCTCACATCAAATGCTATGGCTTGTCGCCAAGTTGTTTTTAAACCATCACCCCAATTAGATTATACTAGTCTCTCAAACTATGTAGCTTCTTTCATATGATTGATCACATATACATTTAGGAAAAAATATAAGTAGAAAAGGAAATACACTAATGGGTCATCTTCTTCCACACACACACACAATGACTTTTTTGTAAATGCTTCACAATTTTCTGTGCTGGACATATATTTGAATACTTACTTAACCTTCCTGAAAAGTTAATTTTCGTAAGAAGAACTATAACAAATTCTAGCAGTTTCTGTCATAATCAGTCTCATCAAAGGAAAACTCTGAATAATATCATAGGAAATCTTTATAATAAATTCTCCAGGTATACGCTCGAGAGTAAGATGATGCAACTTTCACAAAAAATGACTAAAACCCCATGTCCCCTAGGACGCAGTTTAATTTTCATAACTAGGTGGAAAGGACAGTCTAGTGGGCCCTCACAGGACGCCGCCTGTCCCAGAAGCCACCCCCAACTGGGTGAGGCAGCTGGTGCCCAGGCGGGGAAAGAAGGTGCCCAAGGCTCTGAGGAGCTCTACTCCGTGCAGGTTTAGAAAGATGAAAAATGACAGATTCGGGGCACTGGCTGCAGGGTGCTACCAGCAGGAAGAGTTCAAGGATGAGACTCAATATTGATTTAAATGAAACAAAGAAGAGATCTTGTCTATTCGCCCAGATCCCAGGAGGCATTTTCCAATGAGGCTGTTGAAAAGCTTCAAGTGGAATTCAGCAGCCATGTCTTGCTGGCTTTGTTCTCTCTGTTGGTCGTCTACTCTTCATTTTAACTTCATTAGGTTTTAATTGCAGAGCTTGCAAAATATTTTGGATAGGATTAGAACTTAGTATAAAATTCAAGTCAGACACTCTGGAAAATTCTCCAGAGGGAATGGACATAGAGATGCAATTCATATCAACCCACCATCCCTCATTCGAAATGCGTGGGGTCCTTTCCTGATATGTACGCTAAGACTTTCATCAAGTTGGAGGTGCTACTCTGTAATGAAGCACATCAGTGTTTCTGCATCCAAACCTTTCAAATTTCACACCATTAAATGGGAACAATAGTCTGGAAAGAGCCACCCTGTAGGTCAGGGCAGGATGTTGCCACCAAATGAAGATTAATTTTTGCTTTTCAGAGCTTTTTAGAGTCTGGACTTGCAGAAAGGGGACTGCAGGTTACATGAGAAAATTAAAACTCTGCAGATTTTTGAGGGACACTTTACTCAGAATTAGAAGGTAGTGAGTGTCCTCTGGTCTGGAGAATCGCTCTTCTCAGACTCAGCTAAAAATGCCCAAAGAGGGTGCCTCCATCCTCGGAGTCCTTTGGGAAGTGAAAAAAGTGAAAAAAGTGAGGTGTCCAAGCAAACAAGAAAAATGAGCAAATGACAAGTTGCTGAAAATATAAGTGACATACAAACAGGTCAGAGAGAGGTTAAGAGATTTTATAAAAAGGTGAGGGAGAGAGAGAACCGCAAATAAGAGGGAAAACTTCATTAATAATGAAAGGGAAAAAAGAAGTTAGCAGGCCACCAATCAGGAAAGAACAAATTCAAAATGCCAAAAAGAATATTAAATTAATAAGAGTTGGAACTCACTATTAACTTAAAATGACAAATAAAACACCAAGGAATCATGGATTTCTGCCCATATTAAATTATGATATTAAGAAATGTCATCTGTATGTGTTTTCTCTTGGTTGGGGGAATAAACACACATGCTGATGGAAATGTCAGTGGGTGCAACCTTTCGGAAAGAGTTTAGCAAATGTTTTTAAAGTCCTAGAAATACATAAGTTTGTAGAAATATGCCATTCACAAGTCACGGATGTGTTTTGCAACAAGAGCGTTCGCTGCCCCAATCTCCTAAAGGGAAATGGTTGGCACAACCTAATTGTACGACAAGAAGGGGTCAGTGGACTCGACGTACGTCCATCCAAACAGAGAGACTGTGCAGGCAGGACACCCACTGGTGTTAGGTTGGTGCAAAAGTAATTGAGGTTTTTGCCATTATTTTTAACTTTTTAGGCCGCAATTACTTTTGCACCCATCTAACAGAAATCACATAAAAACACAGAAAGATACTCACCCTGCACTGAGAAGGAAACAGTGCTGTTTACAAAATAATAAGCAGGATGCTACATTTTAAAACATTTACATAAAGTAATTCCGAAGTTTACTCCTGCATGTTTATGTTAATAATAATTGCCTCCAGGTAAAAAGATGTCAGTGTTTATCTCCTCTTTTTATAAAAGTTCTGCAGTAAACACGTATTTTTTTTTTAATAAGGAAAAAGCTGAAAAAAACATTAAATTACATGTGTCCCCAGTAAGCAGAATAGAATTTATGTGAGTGCTGAGTCATGAGCAGCTGATGCCCTAAAGGCCACAGGGGCCCTGAGGTTCATTTCTGGGGGTTGGGGGGGATATGTATGTATATGTGTAGTCATATTGACAATACAATGAAAAGATAATGTTCACTTATTCCCAAATATCCCACTTTTTCTCTGATATGATACTTCTGTGTGTTGGTCTGGTTGCCAACACAGCTGATATACTTAACTGCCTGCAAATCATGTCCGCTTGTTCTTGCTGCTGATACTCAAGGCACATGAAGTTTTACCCTCTTTGCTGAGGACGAGATTCCCAAGTCACTGGTTAAAATTAGGTGACCAAGAGATGAACCAGAAAAAGACTACAGATTCATTGAAAAGCTGGTCCAATTTTACGATTAAGTATTTAAATTAACGTCAACTGAGAATTTTTAAGAGATTGACTGCGAGTTGCATTGCTTTTGAATGTACTTCCCCATGCGCTTACAATCATGCAACACGGAGAATAAATAGTGCCTTTCCTACTTTAAAAACAGGCCAATGGTTTTAAATGATTAGTGCATTGAAAGGTAATTACTCCACTTTAAAAAAGAAACATGTAGAAATCTGTGGCGTCACCTGATGACTCAGCCTGAAATAAAATGCATGACCTGCTCACACCAGTTAGGAAATGCAAACGCAGCAGAAAGCACTGAAGAAACCCTGGCAGCTCAGCAGCCAGCGCTCACACCCATCCATCTCCAGAATGCAGTAAGGCTCTATGAGGACATGGGAGCTGGACAGAACCACGGCACCCTCCACTGCACTTACGTGACAACCACAGTCATTTAAAGTCACAAATCCCCGTCAAGGTCGCCCTATGCAAAATGGCCCATTACTGCATAGCATTTCGTTACCACTTTCTCTCTTCACAGACTAATTACATTTTATATTTTTTCAAACAGATTATAAAGAGCTACAAATGGAACTGTGACAGTTGATTAAAATAATAAAGTTTAGTAGAGTTTCTTTTAAAAATTAAGATGAAATACTTTAAGTAGGTATTTATGGTAAAATATTTAATTGAATGCACAGTCTGCATGTAATTCCTCTTTTATATAAAACATGCATTCCCCTAAAACCATGTTTGTGATAGAGTACCTTGGATGGTTATTCAAACTAAAGTCTGCAAAACCAATTGTCATCCTTTTAATAAGGTCAAACTATACAACTTCTCGTGAATTTCAGGAACAACTTTCTCCTTTTATCTTCATTTTGACAAAAGCAGTATAATTTCTAGTTTTCAGAATTCTATTAAAATGTAGGGATATTATAGAAAAACCATCTCAAAAGAGAAAGTACTTTTTACTGAGTAGGTTATGCCTAAGGGCAAGTTTCCATATTAAAAATGAGAATAGCACTGGTAATATTATGCATTTTCAGCCACCTAGAATTTTAAATTACAGTGATTTGATGGATCCATATTGTTACAAGATTGGAACTGTTAGATAAATGTCAATTACTGTATGTTAAGTAAACTATTTCTTTTATTTTATCTAATAAAATGAAGTTTACAATAACATTTCAATAGAGCCTCAGAGAACCAGAGGGCATGTAGGAAATCCTTAAGAACTATTCTTGAAGAAATAGAGCATTTACAGAGCGATTTTAATGACAACATGCATTCGTCCCTAAATGTGAACTTTCTATTTTCTGTTGCACATTACCTATGCAGGTAGGCGGGTCTGGTTGCCAGAAGAATCGGTTATTCAGTTGCACACATGTGATTTTAGCTTGTCCTTGGAGCTGATACCCAGGGTCACACTGGAAGGTGACAGTATCTCCAGGCTCTCTACTGTCACCGTAGCGCGTGCCATTCTGAGGCATGCCTGGGTCATTGCAGGTGGATGCGACTGATGCTGCAAAGACAAGAGGCCAGCAGGTCATGTGATGGGAACCACGGCAGAACACTCACCTGGCTGCAGGTGCTCACATATGTTCACATATGAACACATGAAGAGACTGTTTTCCTGAGGACACACTAGGTAATAGGCACCTTGATTACGCTTACCTGGAACAGATTCTAGCAAAACCTTGGTGAAAATGCAACCAATCATGGAATGTATTAAGAAGCTGCATCGTGCTAAAGTTAGTACACGCATGTGCGCACACACACACACACACACACACACACACTTTCCCATCTGATTTTCTCGTTATCAACATTTTAATGAAAACACACACCACAATTTGAATGACTTAACTGCAGTGCATCCATCTCAATGAGGCAGGACATGTTCCTTAAGGGCTGTGTCTTCACAGGCGCCGACCAGCTGAGCTGACCAGTTGTCTTGATGATGTAGTGATGCAAGCCAGACGGCAGAGGCTATAGGTCAGTGCTAATGGGACGCCATAGGTCCCACGGCCTTTGCAAAAGTATGAATAACCCGTCACTCTAAAAAGAGGTCTCACTTGGAAATAAATCATATGGTCACCCGAATGTTAACAGAAGCTCTGGAAATGGTGCCTTCGTTGTCAACAAAAGTATGAGGAATTTCAAGTCAAGTTAATAGAGGCCAGCGTCCCCAAATGAGCTGGTTAGAGCGCTTCTGGGGGACAACAGGCCATTGGAACTTGAGGCTGCAGCCATCATGTGGAAAGCATTATGCACCTAAAATCAGGTCACACAGGCAGGTGCCAACCCTGTGTGCGTCGCCAGATTTTGTACCAGAATTCTGAGTCCCACCGTCACACTGAAACGTCATGGCCGGACAAGTAGCGGTGCTTCCCTCCAATTCCTGTAACGGCCACATATCACACTGTGTGATGCTAAACGTTAGGAAGATACACAGGGGAGTCCAAAGCTGAGACATCTGTTTTGTGTTTTTCCATGTCCCTTTCAACTAGAAGAGTGAGCGCTCCCTTCCTCTTCGCTGCCGAAGGGACTGTGAGGGAAAGTTCACTTTCTCTGTGCAGAGTGCTTGGGGCAGAAATGCCGATACACGAGAGAGAGGAAAAGGGGTTGGTGCCTTACCCCCAGGTGCCATCACGTTGTCTGTCTTAATATCGACAGACTTACAGTTATGTGCGGGCTTTGCTTTTTGTGTTTTCAGTTTTCTGCTTTGCTTGGGAAATTCGGGGGCAATGTTATGTGTTTGCGAGATAGGAGAAATTTGTTTATATGAAAAGTTAGGAGGCACAAACAAAGAACAAGACCCGCTCTGAGCTCTGAAGGGATTTTTACCTAATAGGGGAGGCGGTGGACAAAGTATACAGGGCAACGGGAAGTGTGAGACTTGCAGATTAGTGAGTGGATCAACATCCTAAGAGAAAGCTCTCACCGCACCCACAACTTGGATCCTGTTGGCTGGTCGGACCTGCTGCAAATCCCAGCCCAGACCAACTGGCCTCCGGTCACTCACTTTCACTGCCCATCAGCCCACCCATCAGTACAAATGAAAACGTTTTCTGGTTCATTATGACTGTTGTGAAAATGCTGTGTGAGCACCTGCCAGCCCGTCTCTCCCCCTCCTTGTCTCTAAGCTGACTGACGGCAGAGGCTGCCTTCACCACACACTCTTTTCCTCCAATTGGTTTTTATTATATATTGAAATATATACCCATGTATACCGATGGCACAATAAAAGCAATAAAACAAATATCTGTGACATTGCTCAGACTGGAAAACAATATTATAACTACGGCAATGTTATCAATACAGTGCACCCCTCCCTCCACTCAGGAAGAAATCACTGCTGAGAATTTCATGTTTACCCTTCCCTTGCTTTTCTCAATGGTAACCGTAAGTGGATGCATTCCATCAGCAGCCACATGTCGCCCCCCATTTTGAATTTCTATAAATGGACTCATGTATCACAGATTCTTCTGTGACTGTTTTTCCTCAGTATTATGTTTCTGAGTCATCCACATTTAGACATGATGTCTGGTCCGTTCATTTTCAGTGCTGTATAGTTTTCCACTGCATGAATGTACCATGATTTATCCACTCTCCTCCTGGTGGGTACTTGGGTCATTTTCACCTTCTGCTCTTACATAGAATGCTCCTACGAAAATCCCTGTACGTTTTGCAGGCATACATTTGCTCTATCTGTGCTCAGATACTTTAGGAATATCACTGCTAAACAGCATGTAGTTGGATTTTTTTCTTAATTCAATCAAAGAATCTTTTAATTGGATGATTTAGTCTCCTTATATGTTTCTATCTCCTTTATATTTTTTTCTCCTTATATTTATTGTGGGTTTTTTTTTTTTGCTGCATTTCAATTTATTGTGGCCACCTTATCTTGTGCTTTCTGTGAGTCTCCTTTTTTCCTACCTTTGTTGCCTGCATTTGTATGGATGCACTTAATTTTCTCATTCTCTTAGTGTGTACTTAGTATATTCTTACACTACTCTCCAAACCTTAACACTTTGATTTTGATCATTCTTTCCCTACTTACGTGCTATTGCTGTCAAGTATCTTAGCTGATTTTTTAAAATCTTAAAATAGACGTTGCCATCATTACTTAGTTTTTAAACCCTATAAATATTGTTATAGCTTTATACAGCTGATTACTACTTATATTTTCTATATATTTACCAATGTGTTTGCTTACTATTCTTTTTTCATCTCAGACCTTTCATCTGGTCTAATTCTCCTACTTCTTAAACATACATACTTTTACAAATTGCCTTCAGTGGAGATGGAGATGTGTGATGGTTCGGATTCTCATTTAGAAAATACTCATCCCCACCTCTTCGTCCTATGGATGGAAGGTGCCTCTGGTTGACGTGGGCTTGGTCCATGAATTCCTTGGCTCAGGGATATCCCAGCAGATGCAACCAGGCACAGGCTGGTGGTTCCCAGGGTGACCTGCTTCCCTTTCTGCTCTAACCGTGGAGATACACCGCTGTCTTAGAACAACGAAGGGATCATGTGCCCGTCAGCCTGCACACTGGAATCCTAAGCGGGGCTACTCCATAATTTAAAACCAGGTCAGGTGCAGACATGCAGCCTGAAGTTTGAGTTGCTCCCGCTGACACACAGGCGTTGAAGTGTTGGGGTTTGTTATGCAGTGGCAGCTGACTGATACAAGGCCCGTGGTGGTCAACTGTCCCACGCTATAAGCTTTGTCCAAAAATACCTTCAGTCTTTAAAATATTTTCAGTTCTCCCTTAATTACACAAGATATTTGTACTGAGCTCAAAGGTCAGGGTCACTATCCATCGTTGTTTTCCTGTCAATGCCATTAAGAAATTTGTCCAGTTCTTCTGGCTTCCAGTTGTCTTCCTTCATCTCACAGTCAGAACCTGCTGTAAGATCCTCATTCTGTCTTTGGTTGCCTGAAGTTCCACAACATAATGCCAATGTATGCATTCCCCTTTATCCCTAAAGGAAATCAAAGTCCCACAATAATGTATCTATGTTTGCATTTCCTTTCATTAACTCTGCTTGAGACTCAGTAAACTTCTGAATCGAGGATGAGCCATTATCTTAGTGAATATCTCTTCCCTCCTACCCTGTTTCCCCGAAAATAAGACCTGGCCAGACCATCAGCTCTAATGCGTCCTTTGGAGCAAAAATTAATATAAGACCCGGTATTATATATTATATTATATATATTATATTATATTATATTATATTATATTATATTATATTATATTATACCGGATCTTATAGTAAAATAAGACCGGGTCTTATATTAATTTTTGCTCCAAAAGACTCATTAGAGCTGATGGTCCGGCTAGGTCTTATTTTCGGGGAAACACGATATTAATTATGCTCTCTCCTCTGGAGCTAAAATTTGATAAATGTGTGTCCTCCATGTCTCTTAACAGTTCGTTCATTTCTTAAGGTTTTGCTTTTCACTTTGTTCTGGCTTCTGGGTACATTTCTAGACTGTCCTTCTTTCTTAGTCTGTCTTTGTCTGGATCTAATTATTGTTTTAACACGTCATTGAGTTTTAAATGTCTCGTCACTGTGCCTGTCTGTTTGGCATTGCTTTGTTCCCATAATCAGCCATTGATACCGTATACTATTACCTACTCATATTTATATGCTCTTTTATTTTTTAAATTCTTACAGTCTGATCTGACACTATTAGGTTGGTACAAAAGTAATTGCGGTTTTTCCAATTATTTTTAACCTTTTAAGCTGCAATTACTTTTGCACCAACCTAATAGATCTAATATCTCATGGAAACGGAGGTATTTCGAGTCTCGAATCTGCACATCTGCTCTTGGAACTTCACCTGTAGAAATTCTCTGCAATTGGCTTTGAAGGTGTATTCATCCAGAGGGGTCACATATGACTTCACCATGTGCCTGAGACACTGGAAAGCTTCTACCTCCTTAAAATAAATTCTCAGCTTGAGGCATTTGGGAACACACAGACGGCGTGTGGTTGCGAGTTCTATATGCCTATATTTATATCTATGTCTATATGTATATATTTCTATTTATATCTGTGACTATATCTATATCACATTTCTATCTCTAATCTATCTCTATCTCTATATCATCTATAGCTATATCTATTTTATAGCTATGCCTCTCCCTATCTTTGCTTATCTATCTATCTATCTATCTATCTATCTATCTATCTATCTATCCGCCCTCATACTGAGTGTAGAACCCCCTTTGGAGTTCTGGCTGTGAACGAGGGTATCCAACCATATTTCCAATAGTGGGAAGGTCTCAGATGTTGCCTCTTATCCCTCAGTCCATGTGACTCTCAAAGTGGAAGCTCAGTGTCACCAGGGATCAACCAGCCAGATGCTTTCAGGACAAAGACAATTTCTGAGCTTTACGACATTTTCACATTATTTGGCTACTCTGAGGATTCCTCATTTTCTTGCAGACTCAGTGATACATTTTAAAAGGCTAAAACCAGTTTTGTCCAGTACTTTTAACATATTTTCAGTGGTTAGGTTTTCAAAGTACTTCCCTTCCTGTAACACTGAACACTGAAGCCCCTCGACTACCATATATTTTAACAGCCAGCTGTCTGGCATGTCACACCTGTCATCGCCATCTCGTATGATTACTATTAGTGCTTTGAGGAGGGGGGTTACTTGAAATCAGTTCTCAGTACACATCAAGAAGAAAGGGAGAGTTTGGGCTTCAGAGTAGGATTTTCAATGGGGGAAGAGCAGGAACGGCCATATCAGAGTCATGGAAGGAGATCTTTCTAGTTTCCTGTTTCCCTCCCATCAGTTGCAAAAATCAGAAGACAGGCCAGAAAGTGAGCACATCGCCCCAAAAGAAGACGGGTGGAGCGGTGGGATGAGGGATGAAGGGCAGACTTGAGGACGCAAAGCTGACAGTTAGGAGTCAGAGGTGTCGCCGGCACAGGAAGGCGCACCTTCTTATAACGCAGAACAGCAGCTAAGAATTCAGGCAGCAGACTCGCAACCACAGCGGCCGTCATCCAGGCACCGCAATGGCACTCGTCCTGAACTCGTATCTTACAAGCAACCCTGAGTTAACTTTTTGAGTCATGTCCCTAAGAATTTAAGATCCACCTCTGCTCTACCTTCACTGAGATTTCTCTGAGCTTCAGACAAAAATCATACGCAAATCCTATCATGCATTTGTAATCTTGTCCATCGGACTGAATTTCACATCCTCAAAAGAAATGTCATCCTTTCCTCAAACGAGAGTGCACACTTGTGGATACACACTCACTTCCAAGTGATTGTTTCTGCCACAGTTTAAATCACATTAAAATAAGTTTCAAATAAATATATAGTATTAAAACAGTAAGTTAATTGTGCAATTATTTAGTGATTATATAGTAATACTCATAGTAAATATTCATAGCAATACTCCAACAATAAAATAAGTATATAGTTTTAACTTAACGAAAATTTAGAAGAAAAGCCAAGGAGATCGGGGATGAGAGTCTCATTATAAATTTTAAAACAAGAAATGTTTTTATTATTTCTCTTTCCAAATTTTTATTCAACATTCATTAGAAGCAGACACATTACCCAGTAAAGGAGCAGCATGCAAAGGTGCACTGATTCTGTGCAGACTTCCAACAGGCATACCAGCCTTACAAAAACGGGTGTCTTACAGAGGATTTCTGAGACCTATTAGTTGGTGTCCAGCCAGACAAAATACCATATACTCCAGCTCTCGCTTACAGATTCCCCTGGCACATTAGGGACAAAAGACTCAGAGAAGTCCCACAATAAAAATAATACCTCCCTTTCTTAAAATAGTTTAATCTAGCGTATCCTAAATTTATACAATCATAAGAGCACATTTTTCCCAATAAATCTCTGAAACTTTTTCCACACAAAGACCTACAGACTGTCAGTACATGAAACGCTGACCAGTTCTGGTGGTGATATGTCCTTTCATCGTATGTGATTTTGTTGGTTTGTTTGTTTTGGATGGTCTGATTTTTGAAAGTCCATTTTTACTTTGAGACCAAACTTTCATTTGGCATATCTGTAACGATAACAGCATTCAAACATCACGCACACATGAAGCCCACTCTGTGTAACAGAAATACTGCGTCGTCGTAGTCAGCTAAGCGGCCGACAAAAACTTGCACTGTGATAAAATCGTCCTCTGTACGTGCTCAGAGAGGGTGTACGTATTTGCTTGAGTTGAGTATCATCAAAGATTATGTGAAAGTACAAGTAAATCAACACTGAGGCTTAGTCGAATTGAAATGAACCCCCAACTCTTACTCTTTCCTTTTAGAATTACAACAGTGAAATAAAAAGCACCTAGGGTTATCTAGATTACTTTTAAAAAGCCATAAGAAGACTTGAGGGGAAAACACCAATTTTAAACAATGCAGTGGGAAATCCATCCATGGGTCTTCGAAATAAACGTCATTTTATTTCCCTCTGGTTATGACTTGTAGAGACGAGTTTCCTGGGAAAGGCAGTAAAGCTTATCAGAGACTGATATCAAAGCCCCCAAGTGAAGACAGCACGGTTGGCGGCAGAAATTGCTTTTGCACCTTCAGGGCCATCCAGAGTTGTTAGTAAAGCTTGTGCTCCCTTTTTTTTTATGATTGTATTCCTTTATGTGCCACAAGGTACCTTTACTCATTTGTCTCTTAAATATTTTTTCTCCAAATGGCATTTTGGTGACTCTGAAACTTTCTAGTTTCTTGCCATAAAGAAAACAAAAAACAAAAACAACAATATTTTGAGTTGTGGCAGTTTTATCCCTCTATGAGGTCAAACAATTAAGTTCGCGAAATCATCCTAGAAAAAGTACTACACACCTCATTGCTGAGTATCACTGTGGTCACCTTCGAAGTACTCCCCTTGGGAAGCTATGCACTGATGCCAGCGCCTAGTCCACCCTTCAAAGCAATTCTGGAACTCTTTTTCTGGAATGACCATCAGAGCTGTCATTGTACTACCCTTGGTGCCCTGAATGTCATCAAAATGTCTTCCTTTCAATATTTCCTTTATCTTCAGGTAAAGAAAGAAGTCACTGGGGGCCAGATCAGGTGAGTAGGGAGGGTGTTCCAATACAGTCATTTGTTTACTGGCTCAAAACTCCCTCACAGACAGAGCCGTGTGAGCTGGTGCATTGTCGTGATGCAGGAGCCATGAATTGTTGGCGAAAAGTTCAGGTCGTCTAACTTTTTCACTCAGCCTTTTCAGCACTTCCACATAGTAAACTTGGTTACCTGTTTGTCCAGTTGGTACAAATTCACAATGAATAATCCCTCTGATATCAAAATGTTTAGCAACATCATTGCAACAAGTTCGCGAACTTAATTGTCAGACCCTATAATACCTTAGAAAAAGGGGCTGGTCCCTAGGTGATGAATTGTGTGTTTTCAATTTCCCACAGGGGGTCCCTGGATATTTCAAGTAATAAAGACACTTTCCAGAAGCTCAAGGGGACCTAAACTTGTCTTTAGTCCTTGTCTACCTGAGCCCAGAACCCGTGCAGTCAGATGGAACCTTCCAGAACCCGTGCTCCACTGAACGCATGAGCAGCGGACCTGGCTTTCGTGTCACAGGGGCCATGGCCACACAGGACGACTGTGCGGTGAGGACCTGCAATGGACGGATTTCTTTCCAATTAGATTAAGTCATTGGTGACACTGCAGACCCTATGGAATATACACATTTAAATTAGATATCAAGTTGTGTTCTTTTTACATTCCGCAATAACAAAAGCTGCCAATTTGGACCATATCCTATTAAGTACATAAAGTCCTCCCTACTTTTCCTGCAGCATCATTTAAGAATATATTTATTGACGGAGTTGTTAGTTCATAGAAGGAAAGGTCTGCTTATGTCCATTTATTACTGGGAAGTGTCCCTGTGCAGCACGGCTCCGTAGATGAAACGCTTCGCCTGCACACAGAAAACACACCGCGCAGCACCGGTGCAGGCCACAGAGAGAAGCGACCCTTCTAACTCTCGGATCATAACCCACACTTAAAGCAGAACCTTCACCGTCCCACACCTTACAGGAAGCTCTGACGTGGGAAATGGCGTCTAGAACAGGGAATGAGCTACTTGTCACGCGGGCCTATGAGGGGTGCCTGCTGATACTTCTTTGTTTTGTCAGCCTGTTTGCTTTTTCCTTCAGTTTGCTGGTGTCAGCTGGTACAACCTTAGAATCCAGGAAAGTCACTTGAGTTGTTGTCTCAGTGGTGCAAACGCTGGGTGGGTCCTCCTGCACTTCCCTGGGGCAGGGCCAGCTTGGCTGTGACAGACACAAGCCTTCCCGATGGCCTACAGGTCTGCCCAGGGGCGGGGGGTGGGTTTGCCTGAGCGCCCTGTGTGTGTGTGTAGGGGGCAGGGCAAAGTTCTAGGCCATGCAGAGCAGGAGATCCCACAGTCGGGGCTATGCTGGGTCCCTCGTGACCTGGGGCTGCTGCTCCTCAAAGGGGAAGCCGCAGGGGCAGACGGAAGCAGTGGGGGGGGGCAGGGAGAGGCAGGGAGAGCCTTAGTGGGCGGGAGGTGGGTGGTGCTGTGGAGGGCAGAGAGAGAGGCCCTCACCCTGACATGTCTTAGCGGGGGATCCTATGAGGTTTGGCGTGGACTGCATGTAGGAAATAAGAGAGAAAGAGGGGCAGAGGAAGAACCCAGGATTTCCTCCATCAAGTCTCACAACCTTGCTCAAAAATGGAATAAAAATCAGTAAAGCTAACCGACAACTTTCAGAGAGTAAGGAAAGGTCACACGCAGAAACAATGCCAGACCCACTCTGACAGGCATTTCTAATGAAGGAAGAGGGGTCCTGTGTATGATGGAAACATGCAGGTTCTGGTCAGGGGTGGGGGTCTCAGCCAGCCCCACCCTGACCAGCTCGGAAGCCGCAGGAATCCAGAGGGACGGGCACTCACGCAGGGAGCGCACATGCTAATTACGCTTTGGGGAGAGATGAGCTCTCGGTCTGGGGATGAGCCACACTCAGAGGCAAGACAAACGCTGATACTGCAGGTATTTGCTGGAGCACCAAAAGAATGTGAGCTACCGATTAGTTTTAATCACTTCACGGCAGCATGGAGGACACGGGGAGTTTATGAGTACTTTTGAGAGCTCACAGATTTTTAGCTGGAATGTGAGCTCCGTAAAGAAGGTTTTCGTGCCGTGGACTCCATCATACCAACTCATGGAACACTGCGTGGCAAATTACGGACACTCAGCAACGCTGACTGATGACTGAGCCCATAGCGGCACGTACGCAGTTTGCATGTATTTGGAGGGACTGCACTTCTCAGTATGACATTAGGTTTGCTTTGCCTGTAACAGATGGTTATTTAGTTTACGATGAGTTTGCACATCAATTACGGTGATGAGTTGCATTTTTTTCCTCACTGGTCATCACAAAAGCCTATTTAAAACTCACCTGGAGTTACTGTTCCATCCTGAAATTTACTGAGCGGATGAGTCTAATGCCAACACAAGGCCTAACGGACTGATTTCACTGTAAATGGTCCGAAACGCGAGTTGATACACTTGTGCCTGTGGACCACATCCGGCCCAAACTGTCGCCATCGGGATCGCCAGCTAAAAGTGCTTTTTATCTTTGTGAACGGTTGAAAACTATCAGGAGAAGAACACTACTTCATGGCACGTGGGACTGAAACCTCAGGGCTCATGAATTATCAGGATGCAGCCAGGCCACTCACTCACGTGCTGCTTGGGGCTTCTGCGTGTCCACGTGGCGCTCAGTGATGGTCGTGTGGGTACAGGTGGCCTGCAAAGCCCAACACACTTACTGCCTGTCTGCCTCTGCAGACAACGTTTGCTGGCATCTGGTACAGACGACGATGACGTAATAACCGCATTTCTGTAGCCTTTGCATTGCACTGGCCATTAAGCATGTAAAAGCCATGGCCTCATTAACCGTCACATTCTCGAGGTAAGGGAATTGAATCACTCTTTACACATCTGGTCACACGGTCACTGCTCTTTGGGGTTAGAGCCCAATACCAAATTGGAGACTCGCCCCCAAGGGTCACTGACTGTATTTTACAGGGTGGACACGAACCGGCACTCAGGACTCTGTTCTGTGTGCGTTAGTGCTTCGGTGGCTGAGGCAGCTTCAGAAAACAGAGGGAAAGAGAAGCCCCAACTTGTGTGTCGCGAGCATCCACTCAAGCCTGGGCTCTCAACTGAAGACACTGGGTCTGAGTTCCACTGAGTTCACCGAATCCAGGCTGCGCACCCCTGTCATCCCTGAAAATGTCAGTGTTCCAATACCAGAAACGTCGCATGCACGGGGCCTGACCCCTTGCAAGCGCAGAGCTTCCCGCAGAGCTCGCTTTGCGTCTCAGGAGCAACACATGGGGCAGGGGCATCCGACAGCGGGAATAAGGGGAAAATGGTGCCTGGACCCACGTCTCACCACGTCTTATACAGAAATCAATTCACAGGCGATCGTGGCTCTAAATATGAAAGGGAAACGTGTGAAACTTTCAGAAAAACATACAGAAGAAAATCATTGGTATTTAGGGTGAAGCTAGGAGTTCTTGGGCATGACAACAAAAGCACAATCCATAAAAGCAAAAATTCAGTAATTAGACCTCATCAAAATGTACAAATTTGGGTCCATGAAAGGCTTTTTTAAGATGCTGAATAGATAAGATACAGACGGGGAGAAAACGTCGAAAGACACACATCTGACAAAGGACTCGTAGTATGTGAAATACATAAAGAAGGCTCAAGATGCCACAAACAAAACAAAAAAAATCATCCAACCAGAAAATGTTCAAAGGCATGAGGAAACATTTTACTGAAGAGAACATTCAGATAGCAAATGAGCACATGAAAACATGTGCAGTCATTAGCTATCAGGAAAGTGAGCAGAGACGTCACTCCACATCTATCAGCACAGCTAATCGTGTTACATACATTGATGACATCAGGTTACGGACAGAGACAGGATGGAGAGGAAGTGCGTCGCTTACACACTATTGGTGGAAATGAGAAGTGGTACAGCCACGCTGTACATCTTTTGGACATTAAAATCTAAACATTCGATTGCCATTTGGCCGAGAAATTACACTTTTGGCATTTATCCCAGAAAAATGAAAACTTATGTTCACACGTGAATGTCTATAGCAGCTTTGGTCATCCTGGTCCCCACTGGAAATAACTAGATGTCCCCCAATGGGTGGAGGGGGGGGCCAGCTGGTCCGGCCACTCTATGACCACTAACCACTCAGCAACGTCAGGGCGTGCACTGTGGGCGCAGGTGACACCCCTGTGAATCTCCACGGAACCGTGCACGGGAAACCTCAGCCCCAGGACACTGCACACCGCCCAGTTCGGGCCACACAACACTGCAGAAATGACAGTCAGGGAGAGAGCACAGATCGGTGGTCCGGGGTTCAGGACGGGGTTGCCTGCGAGGGGTTGGGGGTGGCTGTGCAGGGATGACCCCACCAGGGATGGACGGGTGCACACGGATTGCATCAGGTCCACGTCCCTGTGGGCTCTCGTTTTGCAAGGTGTTACCATTGGGGGCAGTGCTTAGAGGACACACGGGGTCTCTGTTTCATTTCTTACAACTATATGTCAATGTACAGCACCACTAACGAAAAAGTTCAGTTACGAAAAGGTTGCATGTATACATACACATGATTTGGAGCAGCCTTGAATTATATATAAGTGCAAACCATTTTATATTTAAAATTATTTTATTGTATGAATGTATGTATACACACATATTTAATTTTAAAACTCAAAAGGATTAAAAATTATCGGAATTGATACAGAAATCGTGTATTTCTGCAGGCTCCTTCATGACAGAAGCAAGATGGGTTTCACGCGTGTAAAATTCATGGTGGATACGGGCAAGTTTGGAGACGCACACTATATACTGCCACTTTCATCCATTCCTGGGCATACCGACCATTGCTCTTGGAATAAAAACAAGTCTGTACCACACTAAATAAGAAGTTCTTTGCAGTTAACACAATTACTGATTATCAAGAGACCCTATTAATGGTGTCACTGTGAGCAGCCAGTAGGGAAGAAAAAAGGACTCCTTGGATAGATATGTTAAAACTTCTGAAAGCATGAAAGGGTTCAGTCTGTCAGTGGAAGCAGAGGTATTAAAACAGCTATGGAGACAGAGTGACATCATTATTAAAAACAACATTAAATACCCTTTATGATCTGCCACTCAAGAGTTCTCTGTAACAATGTTTCAAAGGGGAAACATTTGCTTTCATGATCTTTATGCTTAACAAGAATTTAATAGCTATGAAAACATGCCATAAAGTATACTGTCAAACATAAGTGTAAACCGAATTCTACAATTAAAAAAG
Source organism: Rhinolophus sinicus (assembly GCF_036562045.2). Lineage (NCBI taxonomy): Eukaryota > Metazoa > Chordata > Mammalia > Chiroptera > Rhinolophidae > Rhinolophus > Rhinolophus sinicus. The sequence continues at coordinate 1,782,192 of NC_133754.1, forward strand.
ACTTCAACATGCAACAGAAATAAATGAATCACTTTGATTTTGCACAATGCAGGATGTGAGTTTCACTAAAGCATAAAAGTCTGAATTCCATGGGAATGTTTCATGCTAATTAAGTCTGTAATAACTCAAGAACTGTTATTGATATTGTAACTATTAAGCCAGGCAATAAACCCCCACACCACACATTTTCATTTTTGAATCCAGGTGTCGCTTACTTTTAGCAACTGTCCTTATGCTTTTTCTGCTGCTTAATTAAGTTTTATAGCCGGATTCTGATCCCCTATTTACATAACATTGGATATTTGTCTTAAATTAACTTGTTTAAATTGTTCTATTAACTCTTTAAATTAACTCAAAGAGCCTCGAAATCGATCATTGTAAAGAGGTCTATAATAAATGTCCAATTAGACAATATCTACAGGTCAAAATATATTTTTTATTTCTTGAAAATAAACGTTCTAATATTTATTACTTATGAAACTACATGTTTGAGATGTGGGTACCGCATTGTTGTAAAACGTGGGTCATGTGAAAGGATGCACTTCGAAGTGTTGAAAGAGACTTCAGATCACAGCTAAGCAGTGTTCACACGGCACTGGAGTCGCTCGTGGCCTGGCTGAGTCCCTACGGCTCCACTTTCTTACCAACCTCCTCTTTCAGAAAGGGCCTGGGATGCACAGAGACAGAACCCTAACTAGGGCTGTGCTTTCATCACATCAGACATAGCCACCCGTGGGAAGCCACTGTGTTTGTTGTTGGAGGTTTAAAAATATTACACTCATGAGATTTATTTTACAAGCACTGTACGGTAACCCAAATCCTTCAACTCTGCATGTGCTGTAGAATTCTGACTCTCTGTGTCCTCATAACGCTGAAGGGTGAGCCTTCATTCAGTTATTCAAAGAGATTTTAGTTTCTTTATATCTAAAGTCAAAATCAAATTAAAAACTTCAGCCGTCACCCTCCAAAGATCCTTTTTTAAACATCTATGCATATGAGCAATCACAATTAAATTGGTTCTCTGCTTCTGACAGGTCTGAACAATAAAAATCTGTGTGTTGGCACAAGACAGACTTAACTAGAGAAAGTCACTACTCTTAGAGTTTTCATTAAGTGTTCCTCAAATTCACCCCTTCTTACTGATAATAGATGCGCGAGTCACAGTTTCAGTGTCATAGAAACTGCAGGTGCCTCAGTGATGCCAGAACAGGCACCATATTGCTAGTGGTTCCAGGAGTGTTTACCTGTTCACTCCCTTTCTCTGTTTCTGAGCCAAAACAACACCATCCTTGCACCTTCCTGCCAAGCACCTGTCGGGAGACGCTTCCTGGTGTCGGTTCGAACAGAGTGGTGGGAAGCAGGAGGCCTTGGAAGGGGAGATGCAATGTGAGGGTGAGTCACTTATCACATACACTTCCCGTGAGTCACCGTCTCTAGGACAGAGAATAATGATACCAGCCCCTTACACGTGGGGAACTTGAGGAATCCAAGTGCTTCTGGGTTCCTTAGCTTTGAGAACGACCCTCATCAAAACTGTGTGGTGGAAAAGAGACGGTTACAGCCTCATTCAAGCTGCTTCACAGGGAAGTGCTGCTGACGGAGTGTCACGTGCCTGCCTCAGTTCACACGGCGGGTGCAGACGGTGGTCAGCCCCAGGCCACGTGTTGTCATGCAGACAGGACCAGTGGCTCTGGGATGCCAATTCTGAAGTTACATGATATGACATATATGTGTATGTGTGTGTGTGCTTTTGAGATTTTTGTTATAGGATTATACAGTTTGTCATGGTTCAAATGAGTCTATAATGCTGAAGGTTGTGTGTGTCAACCTAACATTAGGTGTCAGATGTCAGACAGAATAAGATGGCAATTAGAGCAAAATATTGACGACTTGGGAAGACGAGGCTACTCAGTAACAATCAGAAAGTCATAAAAGTAACTGGTGCTGATACTGTGAACGGGGGAATGTGACAGTGGGTTCCTGCACCGTCTTTGGACTCAGAAGTCTCCTGACAGCAGGGCTGCTTAACAGCCACTTGTAAAATGAGCCCAAGTAGCCGGATGACCCAAACAGGGAGGGGGGGGTTCTAGGCCATGGGGAGACTGCAGAGGAAGGCTCAGGAGCAACAGAAACAAGTCAGGGAGAAACAAGGAGTGGACGAAACACGTGAGGACGGAGGTCAGGCTGGAGCCAGACGCGGGCCGGTCTGAGGTCCCTGAACAGAGTTAGCATTTTCCTCTAACGCGAGTGAGGCCCGGGAGGGACTCCCACTGGACTAGATTTGCTCCCTGCCAAGGGGGCTTTTCCTAGACACGAGTCCCATAGTCCCACAGACGGAGCCATGGGTGGGGATGCGGCTGACAGGTGACCTAGTGACGAGGGGAGGCGCTGGGTCCGACAGCCCCCACTCCTGTTGGAGGTGGTGCCCAGTCTGTGCGATGGGACCCGTTTGACACATGCTGTTTCTGAGATGTCTGCACGGGGTCCAAGTGAGCTGATCTCGCTGGCCTCTTAGTGGTTTGCAAACAGGTGTGAGTTAGAAAGAGCAACTGTTGGGGTCATCACCTCTGGATCATGGTCCAAGCATGGGGAGCAGAGAAGACTGCTCGGGGGGAGAATGTGCCGAGAAGATCGCATGTTCCAGGACCTGTCCCGAGGGGACCCACCTGTGACGCTGCAGAGAGAGGAAGGTGAGGATGGAGTGGTCGGCGCGGCCACACAGAGCTGAGGGGGGTGGTGACCACCTGCAGGGAAGTGTGTGTCCACGAGGTGGACAGTCGTCGCTCACCTGTGCTGCGTGTGTGCGAGGCCCTGCTGAGAACCACGGCACGGGGAGCTGATGAGAACGGAACCAGAGCGAGGGGGGCCGAGGGGGACGCGGAGGTCAGGAGAGGCTCACGCCGAGCACAGAGCACCCCACGCAGTAGCTTCTGGGGGAAGAGAAGTGATGGTACTCACAAGGGAAAATGGTGGTTTTGTGCATTTACTTGAATGTTTGAACACTAGCAGGAGGAGCCAGAGAGGGGAGGGTGAAAGCAAGCAAAGGAAGAGGTTACACCCAGCGAAGGGCCCGGGGCAGCTGCGGGGACATCAGCGGGGACATCAGTGCCCGGCTGGGCCTTTGGGGGCAAAGGAGCCACGGTCACTGGCGTGAAGAAACAAAACGGATGGCAGGACTGGATGTCTGTGGGGGGGAATCGGAGGGAATTCCTTCCGAGGGCTTTGCCTCGGTGAAGTAAGACTCACGACCATCCACAGTGTGATAAGGGTTATGAAGCGTTTCGTGATTTGAGCAAAGTGACAAAGATGTGAAAACGCTAAGGTGACTGGGAGCATGAGGTCCCAGGAAAGTATGTCACTGCAGCTGAGCCCTGGTGGCTTGGCGGCCCTGCATCTATAGAGGGACAAAGCTGTGGGTCTGTGTGCTTTTCTTCCAAAGCTCTCCCAGCCTGGAAAGGGAATGTGGGCAGGTGATGACCCAGAAGGTCACAGGCAAGGGCGTCTGGCCTGTTGATTCAGAGCAGAGAGATCGCCACTGACAGGGTCCAGTGGGTTTAAAAGGAACCCACAGGAGGTAGAGAAGAAACAGCCCAGACGTCCAGGGAAGGCCAAGAACCCACGGAGAGTGGGACGCAGAGATGGAGAGACGGCACAAGCACAAGAGTGCATGCCTGAATGAACTCTCCGGGGTTTTCTCAGGGCCCAGGGCACAGCCCTCACAGTGGCTGGTGGGAGAGGAGTGGAGATGGTCAAAGGGCGTGAGGCAGGAGCTGAGGACCTCAGGGGTCGACGGGTCCCCCACGGGGAGCTGAAGGGCAGCCACAGGTGCCACAGGGAACCAGCCCATGTCCTTCCTACATGGGGCTGGGAACAGCGGGACACACTTGTTTCCAGGGAGCCATGGTCTTGTGCCCTGTGGAAAACAGTTGTCCACTTGTCTGCCTGTCCTGTAACTTTTATGAAGACTGGGCCATTTCTGTCTTTTTTAGCACTGGATCTCCAATACCAGCAATGCGTTGGAAACACAACTGAAAGGGGTTAAATATATCTCAGTGAATAAACAAAAATCAATGCATGAATGAATGTCATTAATTCCAAATTGTGAGACCAATGCGACCACACACGTTCTGAGGCCGAGGGTGAGCTATGGCCTGCACAGGCTGTGGTTAGAGAGTTAATGTCAGTATTTGTCACCCTGACTGGCATTTTCTATGCTCTCACTACTGACTCAACTTATATTTGAATGACACGTTTTTAAAGACATTGTGATAATTTAGCCTGTTAAATCTGGGAGCATTTCCTTCTCTTTAAAATAAGGTTGCACAGCTCTGCTTACCACATCATGCATTGACTTAGACTTTGAGACTTGTGGGAAATTTTACATGCAACGCCTTGGGGGAAGGGGGGCAGGTTGTGACTGCCACCAGAAGTCACTGCTTCCTGGGGTGTGACCCATGAGGTTTCCACATAAGTAGAATTTGTATTTGCAGAAAGGGAGGTATAGGTGATATTGCAGTAGCGATTTTATAGAAGAATGTTGGTATTCTCTTTTATAATAAGTATTAAAGATACATCCTCGAGAAAAGGGAACTCTTGTGCTTTGTTGCTGGGAATGTAAGTTGGTGCAGCCACTGTGAAAAACAGTATGGAGGCTCCTCAAAAAAATATAAAAAATAGAACCACCTTATGACCCAGCAGTTCCACTTGTGGCTACTTATCTGGATCAGAATCGCTGATACAGAATCACTAACCTGAAGGGATGTCTGCACCCCGTGTTCACAGCAGCGAGGACGTGACACAACCCGGTGCCTACAGACTGGTGCCTGGATAAGAAGGTGTGGCGTGTGCCAGGCAGCATGCCACAGCCACAAGGAGGAACTGCAGCCACTTGTGACCACATGGATGGACCCTGAGGGCAGTATGCTGAGTGGACACAGCCGTCACAGAAGGACAGATCCTGTTTGTTCTCACTTAGACGCAGCATCTAACAAAGCCGTGGAACCATAGACACAGAGAGCAGAATGGTGTCTTCAGGGGCTGGGGGCGGGGGACGTGGGAGGTGTCGGTCAAAGGATCCACATTTTCAGTTAAAAGACAGATAAGCTGGGGGTCTAATGTACAGCATGGTGATTATAGTTAATACTTTTATATACTTCAAGGTTGTTAAGAAAGTGAGTCTTCAATGTTCTCCCCACAAAAAGGAAACAGCAGTTCTGTGACATGACAGAGGTTAGCTAGCTATGGTGGTGATCGCTTTGCAACATATAAATGCATCAGATCAACACATATACACCTCAAATTTACATTGTTACATAGTACTTAGGTCTCAATAAAGCTGGGGGTGGTGGGAAGAAGCTATATCCCCAGCTGGAGAGAAAGTATCATTTACATGTCCAGTTTCCTTTTCTTCTGTTACCAATCTTGTTAGTATTAGACATGGCTAATTACAGCTCAGAATCAGAGCATTTCCACCGATACTGGACTTAGAGCTTCAACTAAGCCAGTGTCTCAGTATCCGGCAGTTCAATACACATCTTTGTATCGCTGCCATGGGCGAGGTGCTGGTAATCAGAACTGAATGAAACGTCTCTGGCCTTGAGCTGCCCACAATCTATGTGTAAGTGGTTAACAATTAAGCTGACGGCCAGTTCTCTCCTAGTCCCGAGAAAGTTCTGGGGGAGCAGTGAGGGCCATGGGTCTGTCTGCTGCTGCTTAGAAACCTGGCGCCAAGCCCAGGGTGGGTGGCTGCCGCCGTTCCTTATTTCGTTCAGCAATTTACAACCCCAAAGGCCTGTCTCCTTGGAAACAAGAAATGATTTTTTTTTAAGTGGAAATGTCCATATTAAATTATCTTTCCATAAAGTAAATTGGGAGCGATGTCATGTGGCCACTAAGCTATGACCGTTATTTATGGGGAAATCAACTTCATAAAATCTGAGAAGGCAAGAATCACTGGGTTGTATGTTCCCCTGCCTGTGGGGAGGTGACAATGCAGCCGGCTGTGAGCTCAGGTGAGGTTTATTCAACCCCCTGAGCCACGGTGCCTTCTGCATGCTGAACCCTTTTTCTTGCGCTTCACACATGATGAAATGGTATTACAATGAAGCTGTGATGGATGCGTCAGGCTGCCCCCAGTCAGCACAATGGTGTCAGCTCATGCTGCCACGTGTTACACGCGGAGTGGAGCGGCAGGGCAGTGGGCCTTTACTGGGTTGGGACATCCTGCGAGCATTAGCGGTTCCTTTCCTAGTGGAGAGACATCGTCTCGGCGTGATGTGAAGTTCGACTCACACACCGGGACGTGTGCTATGCTCCACCAGGGGACGTGTCACACCAGTGACACAGACGCAAAGAGAGCGCTCACTTCCCCACATGCTCAGTGTGGCTGCTCCTGGCTCAAGATTTCATTAATGCAGGAAAACGGTCATTTCATAATGAAATGGGAGACGTACCATGTGACAGACTAAACCACGCTCATTTTAAAAGTGTGTATTCAACTGTATAAGAAAACAACAAATCTGTTTGGTCTTCAACTAGTATCAAAGTATCAAGTTATCAAGATAAATACACGTATAAAGAATTATAAAACTTAAATGGTCAACAGAGATGCATAAATCATTCCATCTGTACAGTATGTTCTTTACTAGTCAAAAACACAGTCTGTAGTAGCCACTACTTTGATAATAAACTCAAAAAGACCTATTATCTTACTACCAACACTGGATAGAAACAACTCAGAAGTGAAAAATCTTTATATTAAAATTAGCATTAAATATTGATTGCTAGCGGCTATTTTATTAAAATTTTTGAATGAAGCTAAAATCAGTAACCAAACAATTTTTGGTAGATGGTGTCTGTCACACAATCAAAATCATACAGGTACTAATATTTTCAACATTCCCACGACTGGAAAGTTTTCAAGCACATTCAGCTACATAAGACTGTTCCACCATTGATTACACGCCACGCTCTAGAAACGCAAAGTCATTCTGCCTCCAGGAACTTAGTCTAGCAGATTGCAAATAAATGCTCACACACGATGGGGAAAGCGCTACACCAAACTACAAGCACTGACTTTGGGGACTGCAAGTGACAACGTGACTGATTCTGAAGGGGTCTCAGAAGGTGGCCTGGCCACACTGGGGTCCATCTGCAGCAGAGAAAAGGGCGTGCGCAGTACGTGAGGCGGACACGCACCAAACATGTGAGCATGTGTGTGTGTGAAGGGTCCTGCGGGCGTGTAAGTTACATGGGCTTTGAAGGGCTGGGGGCCGTGCCTGGGGGTGTGAGACGTGGATTAGGGCGCGTTTGCCAGGAGGCTCCTGTAGCCCTTAAACTGGGCAACGGGGAGAATCAGATGTCCTGGCTGCGATGGGAAGATGGTGAGGAGCTCTGAGCAGAAGGAGGCGCCATCTGAGTGGCCTCCTGAAGTCATCGTGGTTCCTCTCTTGGCTCAGGTGACAATAAACGGGCCCCGGCAGGAGAGGGACCCAGCTGGTGGCCACCCTGAAATGACTGAGCCTGAGGTGGGGGCTCAGGAGATGGAACTGGTTGGATTTGGGGTCTGTTTTGAGTGTGCACCCTACTGAACTTGTTGCTGAATTCCATGCGGGGTGTGAGTCGTCAAAGGCGTTCTCCTCCTGGGCAGCTGACATTTACCAAGACGGCAAAGACTTGAGAAAAGCAGGACTGGGAAAGGGCGGGTTAGAAGAATGGTCGAGTTTTGTGTGTTAAGGCGCCTGATGTGTTTGTCCACCTCCAAACAGAGAGTTCTCCAACAGGCCGCCGGTCTCGGGAGGTTGACGGTAAAACCGAGGGCATCCGGGCAGAGACACAAGGACCAGCCCTTGTGGCTGCGACCTTCACCTCAGGGGGAACGGATGAGGAGCAGCGAAAGGGACGGAAACAGAGAGGTCGTTGGAACAAGCAGGACCAGAGAGACTGGCAAGATGGAAAGCAGGAGCAGAATTTGCTCGAAGACCAGAGAAACCATCAATAAAATGAAACAGTCCTGAGCTAATAAGGGGATTGGTCCTGCGGCTGAGAGTGAGCCACATGGATGTTAAGTTCTCAAACTTTAAACTGATTGAGAAAAATCTGATAATTCAAAGGTCTATAAGAAAACAAACGTTCCCATAAGAATTTCTCCTCCAAGAATTGCTTAGCTCACACATTATTGGCAGGCGACCACGTTACCAAGAAAACTCTCACTTGATACTATTGACTAAATGTCATTTCTGCTTGGCAACAGTGATCTTACTTGAAGTATCAATTGCATGAAAAAAACGTTTCCTTTAAGTCCCATTATTTAAAATCTTATTTTGAAACCACAGAATCTGTTAACATTACCTTGGGTTATGAGCGCACGCAGTGCAATCTAACTTGTACATAAAATGCCTCTTTTTCTGTCCCGGGACCATACAGACACGGGAGCGGCCCTTTTCCTCCTCACACCCAGGAGAGCAGCGAGCCTTCCTGACCTGCAGGGACAGGCGTCTGCCCTCTTGGACCAGGGGTCCCTGAGGAGGGGACAGCTCTGAGACTGCAGGCGTGGAGAGTGCCACGCTGGCCACGTGTAGGTGGGCGCCCAAGCCTCCCAGCTCACTGGCGCTGAACAGGGCTTCCTGGGACATACTGTGTTCCTTACAGAATCAGGATTGAGGGATTTCAGGAAACTTCTCTGCTAAAATCAGAGACGTCCTGGGATAACTCTGACAGGTTAGACACCTAGATGGAAGGATCCCATTTGTGACAGGGACTTGTGTCCCCTCCCAAGGGGGCCCCAGGAGTAGCAGAGCTCACTGTGTTGCCCCTAAAGGGTCTTGGCCTTGGGCGTAGCAGGGAAGCCTAGTGTCCAGGCGGGCGGGCCTTACAGACAACCAGGGCCCTGAGTCTCCGTGGCCGCCCAGGCCATGGCCGCCGAGCTGGGGAGTAGCATGTGGGGAGGCCGGGAGGGAAGACCACGAGGGACGCAAAGCAGGGGCAGGTCCGTCCCTCTGCTCCCCACAGAACCCAAATGGGCGGGGCTTCAAAAAACAGCTGGTGAGGCCTCCATGTCTGCTTGACACACGGGAGCAGCGACCGGGCAGGATCTCACGTAGGAAAATGGGGAGGATTTGCTTTAAATACCTGAGAGTGGAGCCCATTCTTGACCATTGCATGTGTGTGCCTATGTGTGCCCGTGTGTGTGTGTGTGTGTGTAAAACTGCATTATTTAGAACCCAACAGGAAACTGATGGCACAGTCCCAGCAGGATTATTTGAGAGGGTGTCTTCACAAAGCCAGGGTTTGGAGAGTCCTGTGGTTACAGAGTTGTTACAGGAAGCTGGAAAGGGACATGTAGGGACATCACCTCTTGAGAAAAGCAGCGGGTTTTGCCAGAGGGACCCAGCCAACCCAGGGAAGCCGACATCAGTGCCCTGACCCCATGCTCCCCCTGAGCCCCTCATCTCCTTTCGAGCTCCCCACTGGATGAACCCACCTTGGGGGCTGAGGACACAGTCCACACAGGTCCACCAGTGGGGCCACAGGGAAGCTTAAGGGAAGGAGGAGAGGAGCCCTAAAAGTGCAAAGGGAAAACAGGAGACAGAGTGTGGAATTTTGCAAATGGAAAGGTCCTTAGAAATTGGGGCAGTGTCTTCAACTCACAAAGAAAGCAATAAGGACAGAGGTAGAAGGTCAGTCTCAAATCTTTAGAGGTCAAGAGAGAAACCCAAATTTCGTGATCACAGTCCAGGCCAACAACATTTTCTATATTACTCAAGCAAAATTTATATATATATATATATATATATGCTTTTTAAAAAGAATTTTAAAGACAACCTTGTAAACAAACACCTGGAATCAGCATATTTTCACCCCTAAAGTTACATTTCATATGGTTCACTCTAGAACACTTGAAAAAACCAGTTAAAAGATTATGCACGTTTCTGTAGGGAAATGAATGGGTGTGTTCATGTTTATTACTTTCTAACATTGATAGAATAATTAATTATATGAAGAGGATAAAATGTCTGTTCTCAAATACCCATAATAAAGTCCTTAAATCCAAACTAGGAAGATGGTTTCCAAAGGAGAGAATCACGATGGAACACAGACAAACAAGGGCTTGCTGTTTTCCACAAGGATTTGAAAATGGGAACGTTTTAAAAAAGGCAGGAACAAAAGTGAACATCCTCTTAATACAGACCCGGTGATCACGCTCCTTGGTGTTCACCCAGAGGGGCTGAAACAACGTCACACACAGACCTGCCCTCGATGTTACAGCAGCTTTGGTCATAAAGGCCAGAACTCGGGGGCCACCAGGACGGCCTTCAGAGGGGACGGATAAACACACTGTGGTCCATCCAGACAGTGGAGGATTATTCAGCTAAAAGGAAATGAGCCATCAGGCCATGACAAGACATGGAGGGACCGGAAATGCATATGACTGAGTGACAGAAGCCAGTCTGCACAGGCTGCACACTGTGTGATCCTAACTCTGTGACATGCTGGGAAAGGCACAACTATGGGGACAGTAAAATATCAGTTATTGCCAGGGGTTGGGGGAGGGGTGAACAGGGGAGCACAGGGGACGTTTAGGGCAGTGAGACTCCTCTGTGTGACGCTGTGATGGTGGATACAGGTCATTACACATCTGTCCAAACCCACAGAAAGAGCGACACCAAGAGTGACCTGATGTGAGCTGTGGACTCTGGGTGATGACGTGTCAGTGCAGGCTCATCAGGTGTCACAACTGTCCCATCTGGGGGGCTGTTGATGGCAGGGAGGCCCTGGGAGTGAGGGTGGGGGTGGGGGCAGGGGATCTATGGGAAATCTCTGTACCTGCCTCTCAGTTTTGCTCCGAACCTAAAACTGCTCTAAGAAAATAAAGCTTAATTTTAAAAAAGGCCAGGAGAGCACAGAGCAGGAGGGAGCAGGAATGCACACGTCTTCATAACGTTCCCAACTTGTTTGTTTTCTCAAGTGAGGGAGCTCATCCACATCGATCCTCACCGTTTCCGAAGACAGAGGACATTGTTCTCTCACAAAAAAGATACAATCGTGGAACAAAGGACATTTTCCCCCGCGGCGGGATAGCTGGGGCACACCCACCTTGCTGGTTTTGCTGTAGACCAGGGAACATTTTACCCTCACAGGATACGATTCCACGAGCACATTTGCAAACTGCTGCTCCAGCCGCAGTGAAAGCAGCGGCGAGAAATTGTGCAGACCGTGACCTCAGTTTTATTAGCAGCCTTTCCAAACATTCACCTGACCTAAGCTCATTTTCTTGTGTAAATCCTAAATGTGGCTCACCAGGGACCTGCCAGCAGATAAATACCGTCGGAATGTGTTTACGTGCAAATTCCACTTGTTTTACACTCCCAAATCATGTGACACATCTAGATGGTGCAAACGGAAGTGCAATCAACGTCTGGATGCCTGGAATATCTCCACTCCCCCCTTCCCGGGAGCCATGCATTGGACACGGGCAGCACCGCCAAGGTGGGAAGGATCCCCAGGACATGACATGTGCCCGTGTGGTGCCCCCCCCCCACGTGACCCTGCGGCGCTCACTACGTCACACTGAGTCCTGGAAACCCTGGCCCCAAGGAGGGAGAGCGCCGACCCTTCCAAGCAGGCGGCGCCATGGAGGGAGCTTAGCAGCTGGCAGCACCCTGTCCACCCTGGTCAGACCAGGGGCCTGCAGAGCCCGGTGGGTGCCAGGTTTGGGGGAGCGCCCAAGATAAACTGCTGCTCGGCCAGAGACCCACATCTGACCAAGGCTTAAGTGCAGTGGATTAATTTACACCTGTACAGGGGTATTTTTTCACGTAACTAAGGCGGCCCGTGGCCCATCGCTACTCAGGGAAACAATGTCCAGTGACAAAACGGCCCATTCATAGGCTCCCCGACGTCACCTGCTGCTGACACAGGTGACACCCCTGCGGGGGAGGCCGAGCGCAGCACCGGTGCGGGGGCAGGATCGCGGCCCCACGGACGCGCGCGGCACTTACTTGAGAACTGGATGGAGAAGCCCGACTTGCTGATGAAAAAGTCGCTGTCGAACTGCAGCGTGAGCGAGCTGAACGTGCTGTGGATGTCGCCGGGCAGCGCCGAGCCGCTCCACTCCCTGAGCAGCACGTCGCTGTCCGCGGGTCCGTCCCACACCTTCAGGATGTCGTGAGCCAGCTCCGTGTCAAACACGATGAAGTGGAGGCTGCCGAGACAGAGCACAGCCCGTGGGACCGCGTGGCGACAGCCCGTTCGCGAGGTCCCCGCGCACAGGTAGCGCACAGGGCGCGGCGCCCCAACGTGCCCGGGGGCTGACAAGCGGGGGGGACACGGCCCCTGGCCCCAAGCCCACGGTGCCCCTGGGACGTGAGCTCAGGCTCGGCGGCCGTGGGGAGGGCCCGCGGGACCACAGAGCTGCAGGCCGAGCTGCTGCCTAAGACGGGGCAGTTCCTAGGCAGACGGCCAGCCCTTCTGTCACCCAGTGTTGTCCCGGGCCCACTAATCAATGACAGCTTTGTGTCAAGCCAGTGGGTGTCAGATCTTTCACGAAGGAGGTGCCGGTGTCGTTCTCGAAATGCCCACGTGGTGGCAGCACCCAAGCTGGAGGAAACCGCTTGCCAACGTGGGACCTTTACCCCAGGAGGATGCGGGCCACCCATCTGAGTGAGCTGACCTTGTGGTGTGTGTGTTCCTACAAGTGCTATTTGCAGAAAAAGGCATTATTTGAAACACCAACCCAAAGGCAGAAAGGCATATTATAAAGCCCTTTATAAAATTTAAAATGTTTCTACTGGATTTATAGGTATTTTCCAGAACAACTTAGAAGTCTCCACGTCCGTGTAGCTACTGACAGAGGCAGCAGGAGAATTCTAGCCGCATTGACAATTCAAACAGATCAAAGGGGAGCTAAACTACCGACAAAAACCTGCCTTTCTTGTTGGTTTATAGTTTACTACCTAAAGCACAAAACTGTGAACATCAGTAGATGACACGAAAAACTAGACACACACCCTAAGTATGGATTTTGTGCATATTACACCTGCAAACAGATCTATGGCATCCTGCTCACAGCACAAAACGTACACTATGTTTCTAAATGTTGAACGGAGAGCACGTTTCCTACAGAGAACAGAGCGGCGGGCAGCACACACTGGGCGGCCCATCGTCCCGGGTGTTAACACTCGGCTGACCTGCTTCGGACCTTTTTAAAACACACCTTCCAGATACAGTCACTCCCCCCGCCCCACTTACTCTTTTGTTCTTGCTCTCACCCCACGCTCTGAAATTGCAGCGCACTGTTTCCATTTATACTTTTACAATTTTCCCATGCGTGGCTGTGCATGTGTCTCTTCAAACAATATACAGTATTTTGTGTGTTTAACAAAACGACGTAACCGATGTCATTTTGCCCTGCACGTGCTTGTGTCATTTTCAAGTTACTTTTTGTATTTAGCATCATGCAGAACTCCTCATACTGAAGACATGGGCTTTGTTAATTCACTTGAGAAGCGTGAGTCAGCGCTTCAGTTTCTGGTCCTCTGCTAAGAGCCACTTCCTACGCTCAGGATGACACATGGAGCTGCAGGAGACACCTCGGTGGGCTCATCCTAGGGTCTCTAGGCTCCAAGAGAGAAACGGCTGAGCTGGTCTCCCAGGTGACTCTGACTACTCACCATGTCACAACAGCACAGAAAAGTGCCTTTGTTTCGTCAGTTATCTACCAGTATCCGATAGTGCCACAGTTCAGTCGTCGTGAGAAGAGAAAAATGGTGTGGAATGGTACATTGTTTAAATTGCATTTTCCTATTTGTGAGGTCGGACATCTTTTTACATCTCTGAGGCATCCACCCCTTCAGAATAGTTCAACAGTCCAACAAATATTTACAAGCACTGACTGTGTGACAGGCCTGCTGGGGGCCTTTGGGTCCATCAGTGAACTAAGCAAAGAACCTGTGATCAGGGAGCTCACGTGGCAATGGGAGGACACAGCATGAGCCACCAGCATAATAACCAACTAGACGACGTATGCGAGTAGGAGGGAAATGCAACTGAAGAAAAGAAGCAGCAGAGTAGAATAGAGCACAGGCCGGGCCGAGACTGGGGTGGGGGGAGATTTAAGTATCAGATGGGTGGTGAGGCCTAACCATGTGGACAAGGGGAGGTCTGACAGACTTGAGGAGGTGGCAAGTTTGTTACACTCCGTCAGGACCAGTGTACCTGGGGCAGAGGGGGTGGCACGGAGACCTCAGAGCTGAGATCCAAGAACTAAAGGGTGACGGGGGTGGGTGCCTGGGGAGGAGGAGAAACACACTTTGAAGGAGATTTTAAAGATGGCTTTAGGCTGGGTGATATACGAATGTGTCATTTTTAGTGAAGCAGTTATCTCACCGACTATTTAAAAACAAGCAAACGACCCTGCTTTTTGCGCTGAGAACAGACCACAGAGGGGAATGTGGGATCGGGAATTGCTGCTTGAGTGACGCAGGCGGGAGATGGGCAGAAACACGCTGGGCCGGTCCTGAAGGCAGAGAAAGCCGGACTGGGGGAGGGCCTGCGAGAGAGAGGACGGAAGGTACTTGGCAGTTTTTGCCTAAGAAATTGGGAAGGTGTGGTTGTCATCAGCTGAGTGACAAAGGTGCTGGTGAAAATGTCTGACACGGGAAGACCGAAGCTTGTTTGGGACCCATGGAGTGAAGACTTCCACACTGGACATTGAGCAGAGGCAGGTGCTCACGCAGATGGAGGATTCTGAAGAGAAGTCTGGGTGGAAATAAGCAACGTGAGTGTCTTCGGCAAAGAAATGGTTTTTAAACTCCTGGACTCGATGAGCCATTCAATGTTTGGGTGGCAAAGAGCAGAGGACCACGGACTCTGAACGACCTGATCACCTACGTCTGCCGGCTTTGGACTGAGCTGATCATCTTTCATTATTGATTTCAGTTTATACTTTAGTCTCGCTGAAAGAGTCTGTTGCACAACCATTATCATTTTAAGAAAAATCTGCTACTTACTATGCCAGGAGGGTTTCTGTTGTACTATATTGTTGATCAGGAAATATATTAAATTCTATTGTTATTTTTTTCTCTATTTTGATGATCATGTTGTTACTTTTTTCTTAATATATAAATGGGATGAATCACAGAGTTCAGCTCTTAATTTTGATTTCTTAAACTTTACTTATCTTTTGACAAGTAATTTCAGCCTCATTTAACGAATTAGACCATTTTCTTATGTTTTTCTTAGGACTGGAAGATTTTTTCCAACATATTCGTATAATATATTATTTAATATAATATTGCATTACAATTATATTATAATATACATTGTATTATATTATTTTCAATTTTCTATGAAAAAGACAATCTATTGTATGGATGTATCTCTATTTTCTTTTCTAATATCAATTATTTGAGCCACCCATATTTTATCTTAATAAATCATGTCAGTTATCTGTCAACTCAATGATATTTCTTTTAAGAATCAGCCTGTGGATTTTTCAGTTGTCTGTGCTGTTTCTTTCACTTAATTTTGTTTTTTTTTACTATATGTGTTGTTTTTCTACTTCTACTTCTTCTAATTTACTCTGATACTATTTTTCAAACCCCATTAGGTGGAAGCTCCACTTGTTGATTTTCCAGTTATCTTCTTTTTCTAATACGTGTATTTATGGTTATAAATTTCCTATTAAGCTATGAATCCTGTCTTTTTTATTTTCAAACTGGAGGAGGTGTTTGTTACTGTCTAGCTGTAGGTTTCCATTTCTGTTCCATTGGGTCACGATACAGAGTATAAAAGACAGCGATTGAATTCATTGACAGTCCTGGCACGTGGTCATGTTAGTACATTAATCTTTACTTGATCAGAATGTGCAGATTCTAACTGGAGGTTGTGTATCTCTTTTAAATAAGCTTAATGACTGCATGGTTCAAATCTTCTATGGACTTACTAACTTCTTATCTGTTTAATCTACGCATCATCAAAGTTGTAAGAAGTATGCTGTGCCATTTCCGATGTCTCTATATAATTTAGTCAGTTTTGCTTGTCTGTATTAAATATGTTGTTAGCTGGATACAAGCTACTATCGGTTGCATATTCCTGGTGGATACATACCCCTGAACAACATGTAGTAGTAGAGTTGTGTATGAGTAATAATTGCTAGTTGGTCCCCTGATACGGCATGATGGGTTGTTTGACTAGAACACTCCCGGTTGTTAGTGACTCTAGCACTTCCAAGATTCTTCCCTTTCAGTCGGTATTGTCAAGAAGTGTTCTGTCAGGCTAAGTGTTACAGGCTGTATTTTAATACAGGGGCTTCCTTTTGGGGGGCTGTTTGCCTGATGTTCCTCTCAGGCTTTAGTGTCCTTTAGTTTTGTAGAACGTGCCAGAGAATGCACACTGACTTTTACTAATGCTACTCGAGACACACTAGGTCTGTTACATGCAAAATCCACGTTATCGATTCTCTACATTAGAATTAGAGGGAGGGGACACTTCTTGTAACCATTACTGTAGAATTATTTCACTTTTATACTGTGTGTATGAAGTGCTTTGATAAAAATATAAACTAATGAATAAAGAAAGAAAAAGAGAAATTAAGTAATTATCATGTATAAATTAGTGGTGATATACTTTAAATAACATATAAAATGGTTTTCTAGAAAATAAAAACTACCAAAATTGACAAGGAGATCAATATAGACTAATACACAGAAAAGTACATCTTACATTTATCAAAATATTTCAAAATTGGTGAAAAATTAAAAAACAAAATAAATGTTCAACAGCAGAGAAATGAAAAGCTCAGTAAATACTGATGATAAGAGATGTCTACAAGTATTACTAAGTGAAGAAAACAATTAGAAAACACTATGTTTTTTATTAGGTTGGTGCAAAAGTAACTGCAGTTGAAAAGGTTAAAAATAATTGCAAAAATCGCCATTACTTTTGCACCAACCTAATATTTACCTCATATAAAGATTTTAATTTACTAATTCCAATAATTTTCCTATAATTTTTTTGGAATTTTTATAAATTAAAATGGTAAAATTATTTTTTTCCTATAATTAAACTATATTTATTGAAATAAAAATATTTACAAGTTTAGTTTCTTTGATTGCAAATGAGACAATGAGGCCTGTGATCACCACTTACAATAATTATTATCCTGGAGGTCATTGCCACTGTAACAATACAAGAGAAAGCCTTAAGCTTTGGAAAGAAAGGAAGTAAATCTCTTATTCTAGTCAACATTATTGTACACATAGAAATAAATTAAAAATGTACAAACTCTTAGAATTAATAGCTATTTATTTATAGAAGATAAATATAAACTACAATTCATTTTCAGAGCTACAAATAGAAAATGAAATAAAAAAATATCTACATCAGCATCAAAATGCATGTTATAGCTAGAAATAATTCTAAGCTAGGAAAGACTTCTTCCCAGAAAACTATAATTTATTACTGATTATATAGCAGCTAAATGAATGGAACACTGTACTGTGCCGGGATCAGGAAATGCATTGTAAATGATGTCAGTTTTCCCTAAATTGATCTATTGATATAATGTGATTCCCACAGAAGTCCTAGCAATTCATTTTGTAGAAAGTAGCCAGTGTTTGTAAAATTCATGTGGAAATGCAAAAGGTCAAGCATAGTCATGGCAATCATTAGAAAAAAAGAACAAAGCTAGAGAATTATTACATCATATATCGAGACTTAAAAAGTAATTAAGGTGGAAAGGTACTGCACTGAATAGACAAACACATCAATGGAATTAAGTTCAGGAACAGACTGACATATACGATTACCGGGTTTATGACAGAGGTCGCACTGCAGAACAATGAAGAAAGACTGACTTTTTAAGAAATGGCCAATTGAATGTCACTGGGGCCAGGAAACTACTTGAATCTTCCTCATACCGTACACAACAATTAATTCCAGATGGACTGGAGACACGAATGTGGAAGGCAAAAATAAATCTTCTATAAGAAAACCTAAGAGAATAGTTTCAAAGTGTTGGGGAGACAGGGTTACTTAATCTGGACACAGAAACAATAAGAGTGATCCCAACACAACATTTGATAAAACAGAATTTAAATGCAGATAAGAAACCCACTAACCATAAAAGGAAAATGAGTCTAAATGAATTCAACTCACTGAAATTAAGAATCTGTGCTTATCAAAAGACATCATTATGAAACGAAAAAGACTGACCATAGAGTATAAGAATATAATCAACAAAATGTTGCATTCAGGGAGCATAAAAGACAGACATTCCAGTACAGAAAGAAAGGGGGGGGGGCAAAAGTCTTCAACTGTCAGATCATGAAAGCGTGCAGGCCCAAGGCCAATAAACATACACAAAAGTGATGGCCTTGACCAGTCATCAGGTAAATTCAAATTAAAACTACTATAATCCCACTAGAATGGCTAAAATGGAAAAGAAAGTTAATGCCAAGTGTAATTGGAAGGGAGAGTACCTGGAAATCAACTACCTGTAATGGGAATGGAGCCATTAATAGATATTGTCACTTTGGAAAACTGTTTGACAGTATCTAACAGAGTTGAATGTAGAATTCACCATTACCCAGCAATTCTAGTCCTAGGTATAAAACCTAGGAAAACCACACATACATTCACCAAATACTACATGAAAGCATATCCAACACACCACCATTTGCGGTAACCCCCACTGGATTTAAAAAGTCCACATGCCCATCAACACCCAGAAATGGAAAAATATTCCATGTTCATTAATTGGAAGAATCAACATAGTTAAAATGGCCATATTACCCAAAGCAATATACAGAGTCAATGCAATCCCCATCAAAATGCAAAAGAATGAAACTGGACTGTTACCTGTCACCATGTACCAAAATTAACTCAAAATGAATCAAAGACCTAAACATAAGACCTGAAACAATAAACTGCATAGAAGAAAGCATAGGTACTAAAGTTATGGACCTTGGGTTCAAAGAGCATTTTATGAATTTGATCTCAAAAGCAAAGGAAGTAAAAGCAAAAATAAATGAATGGGACTATATCAAACTAAAAAGCTTCTGCACAGCCAAAGAAACTATTGACCAAAAAAAGAGGCAACAAACTAAATGGGAGAAGATATTTGTAAACAATGCCTCCAATAAGGGACTAATATCCAAAATATAAAAGATACTCATATAACTCAACAACAAAAAAACAAACAATCCAATTAAAAAATGGACAGAGGACCTCAACAGATGTGTCTCTCAAGAAGACATACATATAGGCCACCAAACTCTGTAACCTAGAAGAAATGGACAAGTTCTTAGAAACATACAGCCTTCCTAGGCTGAATCATGAAGAACTGGAAAATCTAAATAGACCGATCACCAGTAAGGAAATTGAATCAGTCATCTAAAACCTTCCCAAAAGCAAAAGTCCAGGAGCAGATGGCTTCACTACTGAATTCTACCAAACCTTCAAAGAGGATCTAATACCTGTCCTACTCAAAGTCTTCCAAAAAATTGAAGAAGAGACAATACTGCGCAATTCATTTTATGAGGCCAACATTACCCTGACACCAAAACCTGGTAAGAATAACACAAAAAGAGAAAACTACAGACGAATATCTCTGATGAATACAGATGCAAAAATCCTAAACAAAACTCTAGCAAATTGAATGCAACAATACATTAAAAGATTATTCATCACGACCAAGTGGGGTTCATCCCCGGGGCACAAGGATAGTTCAACATACACAAATCCATCAATGTGATACATCACATAAACAAAATAAAGGACAAAAATCATATGATTATATCAATTGATGCAGAAAAAGAGTTTGACAAGACACAACATCCATTTATGAATAAAACACCTAATAAAATGGGTATAGAAGGAAAATACCTTAACATAATAAAGGCCATATATGACAAGCCCTCTGCTAATCTCATAATTAATGGTGAAAAGCCGAAGCCCTTTGCTTTACATCCAGGAACACGACAGGACTGTCCCCTGTCACCTCTGCTTTTCAACATAGTGTTGGAAGTCCTCACCAGAGCACTCAGGCAAGAGAAAGAAATAAAAGGCATCCAAATTGGGAATAAAGTAGTTAAACTGTCACTCTTTGCAGATGACCTGATGCCATATATAGAAAACCCTAAAGACTCCACCAAAAAGCTATTAGAAACAATAAACAAATACAGTAAAGTTCCTGGCTACAAAATCAACGTACAAAAGTCCACTGCATTCCTATATACTAACAATGAAATCCTAGAAAAAGAAATCAAAAAAAAAACAAAGAAAACAATTCCTTTTGCAATTGCAACAAAAAGAATAAAATACCTAGGAATAAACTTAACCAAGGATGTGAAAGACCTATATGCTGAAAACTATAACACATTTTTAAAACAATTTGAAGAAGACACAAAGAAATGGAAAGACATTCCATCTTCATGGATTGGAAGAATCAACATAGTTAAAATGGCCATATTACCCAGAGCAATATACAGATTTAATGCAATCCCCATCAAAATCCCAATGGCATTTTTTAAAGAAATAGAACAAAAATTATCAGATTTGTTTGGAACCACAAAAGACCCCGAATAGCCAAAGCAATCTTAAGAAAAAAGAACAATACTGGAGGTATCACACTCCCTGACTTTAGCTTGTACTACAGGGCTACAATAATCAAAACAGCATGGTATTGGCAGAAAAACAGACACATAGACCAATGGAATAGAATTGAGAACCCAGAAATAAAACCACATAAATATGGACAGATAATTTTTGACAAAAAAGCAAAAAACATACAATGGAGAAAAGACAGCCTCTTCAATACATGGTGCTGGGAGAATTGGATAGCCACGTGC
Organism: Rhinolophus sinicus; assembly: GCF_036562045.2. Classification (NCBI taxonomy): domain Eukaryota; kingdom Metazoa; phylum Chordata; class Mammalia; order Chiroptera; family Rhinolophidae; genus Rhinolophus; species Rhinolophus sinicus. The sequence continues at coordinate 1,803,041 of NC_133754.1, forward strand.
AAAAGAATGAAACTGGACTGCTATCTGTCACCATGTACCAAAATTAATTCAAAATAGATCAAAGACCTAAGCATAAGACCTGAAACAATAAACTGCATAGAAGAAAACATAGGTACTAAACTTATGAACCTTGGGTTCAAAGAGCATTTTATGAATTTGACTCCAAAGGTAATGGAAGTAAAAGCTAAAATAAATGAGTGAGACTATATCAAACTTAAAAGCTTCTGCACAGCAAAAGAAACCATCGACAAAATAAAGAGTCAACCAACTGAATGGGAAAAGATTTTTGCAAATAGTGCCTCTGATAAGGGCCTAATATCCAAATATACAAGGAACTCACACAACTGAACAACAAAAAAAACACACAACCCAATTGAAAAATGGGCAGAGGACCTGAAGAGACATTTCTCCACAGAGGACAAACAATTGGCAAATAGACATATGAAAAAATGCTCAACATCACTAATCATCAGAGAAATGCAAATAAAAACCACAATGAGATATCACCTCACCCCAGTCAGAATGGCTATCATCAACAAGACAAATAGTAACAAGTGTTGGAGAGGCTGTGGAGAAAAAGGAACCCTCATACACTGTTGGTGGGAATGCTGACTGGTGCAGCCGTTATGGAAGGCAGTGTGGAGGTGCCTCAGAAAATTAAGACTCGAGTTACCATATGACCCAGCAATCCCTCTCCTGGGTATCTACCCAAAAAATCTGAAAACATTTATCCATAAAGACACGTGTGCTCCAATGTTCATTGCAGCTTTGTTTACGGTGGCCAAGACATGGAAACAACCATAATGTCCTTCGATAGATGAATGGATAAAGAAGTTGTGGTACATATACACAATGGAATACTATTCGGCGGTAAGAAAAGATGATATAGGAACATTTGTGACAACATGGATGGATCTTGAGAGTATGATGCTGAGCGAAATAAGTCAGACAGAAAAAGCAGAGAACCATATGATTTCACTGATATGTGGTATATAAACCAAAAACAACAAAAGAACAAGACAAACAAATGAAGGAAAAAAAACTCATAGACACAGACAACAGTTTAGTGGTTACCAGAGGGTAAGGGGGGAGGGAGGTTCTAGAAGAGGGTAAACGGGGTCTAATATATGGTGATGGAAGGAGCACTGACTCTGGGTGGTGAACACACAATGTGAGATACAGATAATATATTACAGAATTGTACACCTGAAATCTATGTAATTTTACTAACCAATGTCACCCAATAAATTTAATATAACTAAATGAAAAGAACCCCAAATTTCAAGCTCTCATATTTTCTTCTTTAATTCAACAGACAGTAAATAAGCAAATTCACTTCTCTTCCAAGAAATACCTTTTTAAGATGTCTACATATGCATTCATTTTATAGCCATATAAAATTAGTATTTTTAATGAAGACAACTGAGCCTGCTCCCTGGAGTGTGGGGGTCAGATGGAAGGCCTAGTGAACACCATGGAGGGACAGGGGGTCGCAGGTGCTACGTGGAGCTGCAGAGGTTCAGGTCACCGACGGGAAGGTCCCATGAGTGTGGGAGGGACAGCAGCTGAGGGTGCTAAGAGGTTTGCCCGGATCTCCGATCAGGTGGTGACATCACACAGGTAATCACTATAGAAGGAAGGCAGCTGTAGGATGGAAACATTGAGTCCGGAAAGTAAAACAGGTCATTTTTAGACGGGATAATAAGAATGACATTTTTGTTGAGGGGCTGACATTTTAACTGAGTCCTAGTGGATGTGAGGCCACACACAGAAATGGGTGAGCCCAGGTCGAGAGAGAGACAGCTGGGACGACAGGTCAGGACCGGAGATGACCAGCACCTTGTTTGTGCTGACACAGACACCCACGGGAGAGGCTGAAGACAGGTGTGCCAGAGAGCACCGCGAGCCAGGTCACCAGGGGCTTCAGGGCCGGCTACGGGGCTGCCGTTCGCCCCCAGTGGGGGTCTGCCGAGCCTGAGGAAGGCCAAGGATGGATCTGGAAAGGTCTGCTGGAGAAGATTAAAGTAAGAGGAGCGTGACGTGAAGTGAGACTGGGAATGGCAGATGAGAAGAGAGGAGAGAGAAACGAGTGGAGGAGGCCTGGGATTTACACACAACCGGCTTTTTCTCAGTGCCTATTACACAGAAATTGAATGCAATCAACCATAAGAATACTGTGAGATGTGGCATAATGCCTTGATTCTTTCTCTTTAATTAGGGAAACTACTGGGTATTGGGGAAGGAGAAATGGGAAGATCTAATACTGCAAGTTAAAACCTCCAGCCACCCGGAGAAACGGACATTAGCAGAAACAGGGAGGGAGGGAGGAGGAACAGGACGGGCAGGACGACAGCAGTGACAGTGATGAAGCCGAGCTGTCTGGGGCATGTGTGAGGAGTCTGTGTGCGTGGGACACACGTGTGCCCGCGTCCCCACTCTCAGCTGTGTCCCCTGTAATTCCACGTATGCACCGTTCAATCTTTCTTCCAGTGTTATCACTTTTCATTCTTATTCTGTGTTCATCTTTGTGGCTGATTCCCTTTCCGATCTTCCACTTTTGTAAAAGGTCAACTAGGTTCACCCCCGGGAGACAAGGAGACACACAGCGCCTCACTTTGCTGGCTGTGCAGGAACTAGGGGCGGGGCCCAGTGACCCGTGACCCACAGGCTGTAGGAACCCACACGTGACCAGTTCCTGACCCATGTGCATGTGTGATTGGTGCAGTGACTTGGGAACTGAAGAGCAAAGAGAGGTCTGTCCTTCCTGCGGCTCCTCAGTTAATCTGCATGGTCACGGGGGCACCGGTGTTATTCACTAAAACCACGGAGACTGACACTGTGTGGACCAGCGTCTCGCGGAGTGAGGGGCGCCCGCAGCTTCGGTCCCCGCACTTGTCCTCAGGGGCTGGCAAGGGGCACTAGAGCGAGTGGCGGTGCCCAGGGCCCTGCAGGGCAGCCGTGCACAGCGGGCACATGCACGTGCAGCAGCTCCTGTCCCCTGACGGCAGACACGTTCTTGACCTGTTTTTCGTCATCTCACCTACAAGAAGGCAGGAGGTACCCGCTTTGGTCTTTACAGGAGAGGACGAAGGTGAGCTGCTGGGACACCTGGCCCACGCCCTCCTGCGATGCCAGCCGACGGCTCCCGGCCCTGCTCCCGCTCAGCACGCTCACCACGGCTCCACACAGGGCCGGAGACCAGTGTCCCGCGAAGGAAGGTCGCCTGCCTCTCGTTTTCCTCTGAGTCTGTTTCTTACAGGGATCTTGACGTCGGGCCAAGAAGAAATGAAAACATTCCTAGATCTCCAAGCCCGATCCCACCTTAGTCTCTCTACAGCCCAGCGCAGCTGGAAAACAAATTCCGAGGGAGCGGAGCACCAGTAGTAAACGTGTCGCCAAGTCTGCGAGGGGCAGTTGTGAACATCTCGGTAATTTTTCACACGCCTCTCATGTTTTTAATACAGCACGAGCTCTTCTAAAAGAATCCACCTCAACCATATCTGCAAATGCAATTTCCTGACAACAATTAGAACAGAAATACTTTCCAAGTACGTTTTCCAGACAACTGCACTTGTAGAAAAGCAATTGAAACCGAGGTCCAGCACACACGTGCGATATGCACCACGCACCCTTACTGCTGCGGCTGAGGATGTTCACACGCCCTCACCTTTATGACGTGAACACAGCTGTGCTCAGTCCTGAGCTACACTGCGTCTCGCAGAGAAATGCTGACGTGTGACTCTTAAGTGGCTGCATTTATGGCATCAGACTTTTAATTAAGTTCTGCTCAGGTCTATAGGGTAACATTACAAACCTCTCCCAGACCCCCGTGCGCTCCAACAACAACGGCTTGGGGTCTGCTCCTGCCCCCAGCGAAAAGTTACAATGGGCCGCGAGGAGAAATGGGCCCCAGTGAAATCCGCCCGCCCGTGACCGTGACCACTTGTGTTGAAAGCATCCCCTTCGCAGTTTCCGAGGCCCTGTGCTCATTCATCTTTCCTGAGTAAAAACCATTTACAGTAAAACATGATCATACGAATGGATGATAATGAATTCTGTTTATGTGAAGTTTTAATACTCGCATTAATCCCCGGACTCACCATCACATGGCTGACGTGCCGCATTTCCAAGTGAACAGTGTAGAGACCCTACTAACTGCTACCAATGAATAGCCAAGGTTCAGTCAACTCGCCGACAAAGAGCAAAGCTAAGAGCAGACCCTATTTTTCAGACGACTAGTACCATCTTAAGCCTAAAATTACGTATTTTGTGCTTTTAAGTATGTTATTTTCCAAACTGCTACACCAAAAAATAGTGTACGTTTTCTTACTGAGGAGAAATCACCAGAAACATTTTGAGGTGAAGCTGAACAACAATTGAGAAAATTAGTCATCACACTGATGAGTTCCTTAACTTTCACACCAGAAAGGACTTGACGTCTTACATAGAAAGGCCTGTTGACCAATTTGGTCAGGGAAATTCTCATTTGAAAGACATGTAAGAGAAGCAGAAAACTCCAGAGCAGGAAATTGGGGTGCGTGCAATGTCCCTTCTTCCTAGGATGTTAATGGTTAAATAGCAGTCAGTTCACGACAAAAGTTATGCGTTTTTATGACTTCCACACATTCTTTGTTAATCTCTTTTCTTACTGGAATGTCAGTTAGTACTGGTTTCACCTGCAAAGAAGGCCTCTCACCGGGTCTGGTCTGCACTTAGGACACTGCTCATTCTAATTCTCAGGAAACAAATCACAAGGGGACTTGGGAGAGATACAAAAATTTGAAATCCTCCCGAAAGAAAACAGATCCTGTTTCATGAATCCTAGATGCTTCTTAGGATTTTTCAAAATCAGAACCAGTGTAATAATGGCTTTCCTATGATTCAGATCAGCCTTCAAAGTTAAGAACTAATATTCTTTTCATTTAGTTCAATGGAAAAGTGCTGCACTGATTTTCACAAAGAATGCAGAATCCTAAGTTTTGTTACATGAATATGCCTTAGTTTTCTCCCAATAGATCACTAATTATCTAACTGATGTTTATCTTGACGGATGTCACACAATTGACCTGAGACAGCAGGTGACGTCACAGGAGGACCAGAGCACCTCCTGTCACTCCACCATCCCACTGTATTTACTAAGTTATAAGATTGCAGTGTGATGAGTCCGTATCTGTTTAACAAAGGCCCTAAGTTCCCTTTGTGCATAAAGACAAAAATCACCACTTTATGGACATGCCATCCACCCACTCGCCCCAGGAAGAGGCTTTCACCTCTCGCTCTCTTTCAACTTCAGGCATTTAAAGGAGCTGGTGGACAGATTCATTCAGTCTCCCGTGGGCACAATCACACACGGGGTGGAGAGAAGGGTCCCAGACACGTGGATTAAGGCTGCTGGGGGGATGGGAAGGATTTAAAAAAATGAATTTTTATGATAGATTGAAGAACTACTACAATGAAAGACAAAAGTTGTTAGGAGAAAAGGGACTTTAAGAAGTGTTTCTGGGAACTGTATGTTCTCTTCCTGCTGATCAAGAACTCTAATTAAAGAAAAAGTTACTCTGAAATTTTGTTTTGCTTTGTGTGCTGTGCTTTTGGACACAGCCTTCCAGTCAGAACATGGAGAACTGACTTGAAAAACATTACTTTTTGTTGGTTTACTCACTGACTTAACAAACTTACCACAACCACTTAGAACTATTAATTGGAAAAGAACACTTTCTCTTAAAATGTGTGCACAACTTTCTGCAATTTTTAAAGATTTCCTTTTGAATGTGTGACTTTAGATTAGAATACGATCTTGGTCTGCCACACTTACTTTGGTGTTTTACGGACTGACCAGGTGGCCCTCCCCTCCCTGCACGGAAGCCTGTGGGCTGTGACTTCCCGCCTCTTCCCATTAAGGAGTAGAGTGTATTTCTGCAAACCTTACCTAGCCCAGGAGCATTGCTGTGGCATACAGCACATTCACAAGTGTAACGCAAGCAGGAAGTCTGGAAAGCTTGTCATGCCTCACTGCTAGGAATATTCCCCCATGACCCGGCTGCAGAAGGAACTGAACCCTGGTGGAGAGGCCCCTGCGGAGCTCGCACACACACCTGAGGGAGGCCCGCCTGGACGCCCCGCCTCCTCGCCCACACACCTGAGGGAGGCCCGCCTGGACGCCCCGCCTTCCCACCCACACACCTGAGGGAGGCCGACCTAGACCGCCCCTCTGAGCTCGCAGGGATCACAAATGCCCAGGGAACCCACAAAGTCGTAAGCGCAGAAATAATCATCTTTAAGCAACCAAGTTTGGGAGGCCCGTTTGTTAGGCACAAAAGCTAACTGGGACACCTTCTTTCTTTCCCTTTCTTATCAATGGCTTGACACAGGTGGTCAGAGGCATAGAAAAGCAGGCAGGTGAGGCAGCGGCAAAGGGGCCCACACCGGCACAGTGTCCTCTGAAGCTCAGCTCAGCAAGTACAATGTGAGCACAGATCATGAGAGACGACCACTACGGCCGCAACAACAGCAGACGTGCCCGTCTGCACCCAAATAAAACCAGTACCTGATGGTCTTCCCTGGGTCGGCCTCTATGATCCAGGTGCAGTGCAGGTTGTTGTCGTAGGGAGCGGGGTAGCCAGGGGACAAGAGGCGCCCTGAGGTGGCTGCGTGGATCTGACCCCCACACTCCGCTGTAAGACACACAGAAACACGGGGTCACTCGAGCGGTCACAGGCTGTCATCTGGCCACACTTAAAAACGAGTCCCGTCATATCTGCGCCCTGTGCACAGGAAAAAGATCATATTCATCCCTCCGCCTTGGCCCTTTTCTCTCCTTTCCTTGTCCGAGCATGACTCTGATGGAAAAGCACTGTCCTCCATGTAATGGAGGTTGAGAGGACACAGCAAGGAAACACTCGTGTTATAATTCTGGTAACTCTCTGGGAATACTCGCAACACACCAGCCTGGGAAATCCGCCCTCACGCCTACGACGACCCACACGGAGGTGGGCAGTAGCAGCTGACCTGTGCCCGCACTGGAAGCACAGGGAAGAACCCTCGGGGCTCACGGGCCAGGCGCTGAGCCGAGGGACGCGCCCCCACTCACCCACGCAGGACGGCACGGGCTTGTCCCACACTCTGCGGTCCCCACTGAGGCACGTCAGGATGCTGCTGCCGTGCATGCTGTAGCCAGGGTTGCAGCTGTACAGGACCGTCGTGTCAGTGAAGTGGCCTCCGTCTCGGACCCTGTAGCCATAGCTGGGGATGCCCGGGTCCTCGCATTTCACTAGGTCAAAACCTGTGAGAAGGAGGGGACAGCAGGAGTACAGGTGAAAGCAGAATGGATTCTGGGGTGCAAATACAGGGAAAGAGCCTGGATTGTCGTGTCTCCCCTGCTGTGTGGAAAGGATACAAAACAGGGGAGTAAGTGTGGGTCTTGATCACCAGATTTTGTTAACCATTTGGTGTTTCTTGAGGTCTGGTCACTTTAGTTGTTCCTCTCATATTTATTTACTTATCAGGACAACATTTTTCCAGAGTGCCAAGGTATCATCTACTCCCTGTGCCTCCAGCCGGCATGCTGGATTCTCTAGAAAGCCTCAGAGCCTTCTCTGAGTGGGACTGTCAGCCTTTGCAGCGTCCACGTCTCCTGTCACATCCAGAACCTTCCAGAAGGAGGGGGCACCCATCCCGGCCACCACGGTGCCTTCCAGGGTCATTACTGACAGTGTTCACTGCAGGCCATCCTCAAGAGCCACCTGCTTCCCCAGAAACACCAAGATCTTCAGCTAGTCGGGGAATCAGAAAGTCGCTGCTGCTCCCAGGGGACAGGCCGCAGCCCACGGCCAGGAGCTGGCGAGGGGCTCCACGCAGCACCACTGCCCAGAAAGTGGCAGGACAGTGGCTTCATCATACCCAGGACTTACAGGCAAAGCAGTAGATGACAGTGCTGAGAGCTGAGTGCTGCTTCCACGGGAGGTGGTGCTTCGGGGCCGTCTGCGAAGACACCCCACAGTGACAAGTTGCTCTCCTGGTCACCACGCAAACTGACCGTTTTCACAATAGAGTTGGCACCTGAGGTACTACATGGGCTGTCTGCATTTATTTCCACCTAACTTCATCCTTTTCTCAATATGAAATTAAGAAAGAATGTATGGTGCTTGCTAAGTCTGCTGGTCAAACTTGCAATTTGAGATGCCTTCCATTGAGGGAAATATATCCTTAAATTCTGAATAGCATTGTACCCTGACGGTCTCTATCTCCTCACCACTGAGTTTTACAGCTTTGCACAGGACAGAGGAGTTCAAAAAAGGAGTCAACGTCTGATAACTTCCACACAGAGGCAAAGAAATTTTCCTTCTTTGGAGTTTTTATTTTTTTTATTTTTTTCCTATACAGTGACTGTGTTTACCGACTGCGCCTTTATGATGACTGACTTATTTAAGAAACACAAAGAATTGTAATTCAGGGTACCAGCAGGGAGAGCGGAAGAGTGTGTCGATTCTGGGGCAAACCAAAGGCCCACTTCCAATCCTCGCGCGGGAGATTAAGGCGAAGGGTCCCGGACACAGAGGGTCTTGGGCTCACGCAGACCCTGACCCTCTAGCAGTTCTCCGTGAGAGGTAACAACGTCAAACGCTAATGGGGTCACATGTGCCCCCAGATGACAAGCCAGGCCACTGCCTGATGGAGGACAGGGACCAGGGACAGACACACTGACCAGCACCCATGGGCAGTCACAGCCGCTGTCCTGCTGGGAGTCACCCCCTGTGTGACCCGAGCTTCTGAGTTTTCAAGAAGCATCAGAAATCTGGATGTTTTGCGTTCACAAAAATGCTTATTGAATGAATAAATATTCTGAAAGGGGAGGTGTCGACAGCCTGAGGTGAGATCAATCCTTATGTATAAATAGCATTAAAAGAACAAGGTGTAGGGGATGCAGCCTTGATCAAGACTCAGAATGCGAAAGGCTGGCATATTTCATCTTCTGCTTTACAGGAAGCTGTGAAAACCACACACCTGCTGGGCCGGACAAAGAGCTCGTCAAGCTGACTTGTCCTAGACTTTCCATTCTGACAACAAATTCTTGCCCGGTTCTACAGAAGGGTTTTGTTATAAAAGATTTCCCTCGATGGAGAGTTACTCCTCTGCTGATCTTCCTGTGTGGCTTCTGCACGGTTTCATTAGCCTGCAGTCCTGAGCCCCACAGACGGCTTAGACATGAATGCTGTTATGTTATTCAGCAGATCCCCACCTCGGTGGCTTTTCAAGACGTCAGTCAAATCAGTTACCGAGATTTTAACATTCCCAAATTTACTGCTATTAAAGTTAATAGAAGGCACCACGAAAGAAAAAGGACAGATGGAAGTGGAAAGGGTAACTACTTGTCATAAATAACTTGCCTTAACTTGTCTGCAGGTCAAGATGTGGTTTAAAAAAAACAACTTTTGAGATTAAGTGATAGAAAAAGCAATAAAGCAGATTTTTCTCTAACACATTCAACCCAAATGAAGTTCAGTAGACATTTTTATTGATACATCTTTGCTTGCTCCCCCCTACCTTCCTCCAAAAAGATTTTAATGCAAGTTTGGGGGCAGAGAAAAATGTTTCTTCTAGGTAACTTTAACATGAAATGTACTGTTTTGTAAAAAGTCCCACATTTCATTCCTACATGCCTGAATCCTCTGGCCACCAATGTCATTACATGAAATACATTCTTCTTCCTTGATTGAAAGTTGAAAAGTATTTGCCTTTTGCAGAATTTTGTTTTCCAATTTTCAGTCCACTGACGAAAGCTTTGTCTGTGCAAAGCTCTCCCATGATTTAATAATCCATGCATCGTTACAGGTGGAATTACAGACATTTCTTCCTGGAGGAAGCAGTGAGAAAAACAAGGATCACTGCCATGAAAAGACGAGAGAAAGTTCTGCACAGCCCAGCATTTGTCCCCCGTTGCGCTCTGGGACACCCAGTCGATCCACACGCACAGAAGAAGCCCTGCTCCACGGACTGGGTGAGACTCATTTCAGCTGCGCTCACGGCGCTATGTCATTAAGGAGTAATGTGATCACTGTCTCCCCCAAATTTCAGCACTGCTTTTAAACACGGGTACAATAAGTTGCACTGATGTCTAGTAGCAGAATTCTGACATGACAATATGGAATTCTGTGATGCTGATTCAATGTCCATTTCAGGAAAGGACCCTCCTGGGGTTTACTAACAATATTTTCTTAAGATTTACATTTAAATCTACAGAGATATCCCTCTAAAGGAGAGGTATTTCCATTTTAATATGAATCTAAAAGACTTCAGAGTGATCAGTCTTAAGATTGCTAACGAGTAATGACTTTAAAACTATAGAGAAAATATCTGTTCTTGTGTCAAAGCCATGGGCCTGCAGAAAATCAGTGTACAGATATTGATTCTGTATTTTCTTCATGCCCTAGGACCTTTAAAAAGATTAGGTCGAGTTATTTTGGGTCAAAACATTATTAAGAGTTGCAATTGTTGCTTGACCGTGTTCAGTAACTCTATTTCTTTCTGTTTTTCAGTGATTTCTTAAGTTATATCAGCAGCACAGATGCTCTGAACAGTACGTCCTAGTCAAAACAAGCCGCAAACACCAGGTAGATGAAAATCACCGCTCCTTATCGTCTGCAGTAAGTGCCCATTGCAATATTTTTAAGAATTAAGTCCTGGACCTCTTCAAAGTCGAACAAAATATTAGTGTTATAAGAGGCTTCCACTAAGTCTCCAGTACTGGATTCATTCTTATCTCCCGAATAAAGCACTTGTGTGTAAAAAGGAAGCTGCTCTGCACTGAGCCCTTCCTACACACCTGCGCCTGGAAACAGTCACGGGGGGGATTCCTCCATCTAACGACTCACCACGAGGGACGTTCCTGCTCAGGCCAGCTTTGGGGAGACGCTGGCAAAAGCCTGCCTGTCATTTATGAATCTCTGATCTCTTCTATGAACAACAGAACAAACTGCAAACATTCATACAAACCTATTATCTCATAACTTTACCTAAACTTACTTCAATTTGGAGAATGTACTTTTTTGGTAAACATCTCTTTAGAATCTAAGAAAGGTTGTTGAGTGCATAACAAACTATAAAATAACAGGCTTTCACATGTGCATTCAGCCAACAGAACCGTGACTACGTACATATTCTTTGTTAACTGCCTCCGTCTGCCGTCATTTGGAGAGAAACGCAGGCCGAGAGGAGGGCCCTGCTTACACTCGCTGTGTTACACATGAGAATCGAGTTCTCTCACAGTGAATCCCCTGAAATGTTTGACTGATTGATTCATGTTGTTAAACACAACTCTCATTATCAAGAATGAAATTCTGGGTGAAGTGTGGGTACGTGTTTCATTTTTAATCATTTCTTAAATTATATATCTATGTTTACTACCTATAGCTGTCATTAGTTTCAAATTAATTTTTTGCAGCTACCTTTTCTTATTTAATCCATTTCTTTTTTCATATGTTGTTTTATAATTGCTGCCACTATTTGATGATTATGTGAGCAGCCCCCGTGGAAATACGAGGTCTGACAAGTTTGCGAACTCATCCTAGAAAAAGTGCTACATACCTCATTGCTGAATATCACTATAGTCTCCATCAAACTATTCCCCTTGGGAAGCTATGCACCAATGCCAGCTCCTAGTCCACCCTTCAAAGCAGTTTTGGAGCTATTTTTCTGGAACAGCCATCAGAGGTGTCATTGTATTACTTTGAAATCCTGAATGTCATCAAAATGTCTTCCTTTCAATATTTCCTTTATCTTTGGGTAAAGAAAGAAGCCATTGGGGTCCAGATCAGGTGAGTAGGGAGGGTGTTCCAATACAGTTATTTGTTTACTGGCTAAAAACTCCCTCACAGACAGTGCCCTGTGAGCTGGTGCATTGTCGTGATGCAAGAGCCATGAATTGTTGGCAGAAAATTCAGCTCGTCTAACTTTTTCATGCAGCCTTTTCAGAACTTCCAAATAGTAAACTTGGTTAACTGTGTGTCCAGTTGGTACAAATTCATAATGAATAATCCCTCTGATATCAAAAAAGGATAGCAACATCGTTGCAACAAGTTCACGAACTTAATTGTCACACCTCCTATTCAATTTCCCAGAAATAGCATTACCAACTGGACGATAACAATGTTTAAACAGAAAAAGGAGTTTCTGAGTTCCAGAGTGAAACATCAAAAGCCTGTAAAAGTCCAGAATGAAGGTCAGGTAACCAAGAAGCCTAGTTGGGCTTCTACCAAAGCCTAGTTAGCTACATGGATAAGATAATATGTGTTTTTAAAAGAATATGACAAATGCTACAGGATGGGTTCCTCTGCATGTTGAGAGAGGCGGAAACAGAAGCGGGCTTTGCGGAGGGGCACACTTGCAGCTGGTCTGGGGGACAGCAGGCATTGGGGAGTCATGAAATCTGAGGGAGAACATCCGAGATACAGTCTTTCCCGATGGGCGGAAATTTGGAAGATGTGGAAGCACCCAGAGTGTCTCCAGGAGCACTGTGTGTGCTGGAGCTCGGCTCCGGCATGTGGACACTGCAGTGGATGGGGCAGGGGTCGAAGACGACAGGAAGGTCACGGGCAGGGCAGAAGGGCCAGCCTGCAGCCCCCGCGCATCGCGTGGAGACCCACAGGGAGGAACCCAGGTGTCTATACAAGGCAATGACACAAACTTACTTGTATTTCAGAGCGCTAACCATTAAGTGGCGACATGGAGTATGGATGGAGTGAGGGAGCACATGAGGAAAAGGGGTCTGCAAAGACATTTACTTAGTGCTGAAAGGTGTGTGCAGCCGCGGGACACGGGCAAGTGGGTGAGGAAGGACCGTGGGTGCAGCACAGAGACACTTCCTCATGCACGTGGGCGCTGAGATGCGTGGAGCAGGAGGAAGGCAGGAAGAGGAGCGAAGACAAGAGAAGGAACGGAGCTGGACTTTGAGAAGCACGAGAGAGAAAGGAGAGCGTCAGCATCATCAGGACATAACACTAATGTCGGCTACAGATCCAGGGCATTGATCCAGAAAAGGAGAAAATCCTTCATGGGCACCTTCTACTATGAAGTAATTAAAGATACACATGCTTGGAACATTCAGGGGTACAGAACACGAAAGCATCAGCCTTACGGACCTTCCTGTGCAGCAGAGAAATCAGACATGGTAACAGTTTGTAACGGCATCAAGGCAATGGAAATAAAAAAAGCATCAATAGCCACACAGTCACAACCAGTGCACGTTTCTTTTCTCCATTGGTCTTGGTTCATTTTCTATTAGCTTTTCCATTTTTTGTGTCAATCATTTCTATGTTTTGTTGTATTCACTTTTTTTTTATTTGGGAGGTAAATACAGAGGAGGAGGGTACAGGATATTTTTAATAGGAACTTCTATATATTTTTATAAATACAGCTTCTTCTACATGTAGAATGAGCCAACGGTTATCTGGCCAATATTAATATTTGTCTGGCAATAGTGCTGTATATGCTTAGGTTGGTATCTAAACATAGATACTAAGATGTATCTATGTCTTTTATATATTTTAGTTTTAAGCAAAAGTATTGATGTAAAAAACTGCTACTCTAATTGTAAAGGTAAGCTATTAATATTATTTTCCTAAACTGTATTTTAAATTATGATTTGTACCTAATGTCAAAGCTAGTAATTTGTACACAGTAGTTTCATGTTTTTATAATTAAAATATATTGAGAGTATAACTTCCTAATATAACTTTTTTTCTTTTGACTCAATATATCAATAGACATTAAATAAATAAAAGAAAAACAGAGTTGATTTAGATAATTTAGTTAAGAACATGTATCTGGGCTATGTCTTCCTCTTACCAACAACAGTAATTCATTAATCAAATCACTTAGTATTTAGGAAGTCCCTGGTCTGCTTCAGACATTCTGCTAGATGCTAAAAACCAACAGTCAATGCATCTGAGTCCTGGCCCACTGGGAGCGCAGAATCTGCGAGGAAGAAAGACAACATGCAGCTGTCCCCGTGTCACACACACAGGGATATCCGCTCAGTGACTCCACGCACACCGACTATCCACGGACACACGGTACATTGCACACGATCCCTCCCGGGGTCTAGGGCAACCGACAGGCATGGCTTTGCCTTTCAGGCTCAGAGTTCACCCGGGAGTGTGGCCATGACACCAAATGTGCCCCAACACACAAAACGGACAGCCATTCTAGGTGGCGACTGGGTGAGCTCATGGAGCTGGAGCCTGCGGTTGCTTGGGCAGGGCTTCTGTGGAAGCAGGATGCTATATAGCACAGGAGAACCCATTTATGCACAGGAGGCAGGCAGGGCGCAACATGGCTGCTTCTGAATGAGCCACCTTTGCCTCCCAAGAGCGTGTGGGGGCGCCAGCCGCAAGCCATGCGTGACTGCGGATACTTCTCTCAGTTTCACCAATAGAAACACGCACGTGTCCATGCATACACTGACACCAAGAGACATCCAGAAGTGCAACGAATGAGTTCTGCGAACCATCTACTGCATTTAATTACAGAAAATGCAGTTTCGTTATTTTCACAACATGGTGCAAGAGAGCAAGGCTTGTCATTTTTCTTATTTCAGCATAATTTAAGAAGGAACTTCCTTTCTGCAAAGGTCTGGTCTTTTGTTTGTCTAGGAACAATATGTCTAAAAAATAAAACTCAACATTTTTTTTATTTTAAACTCTGAAACTCATGACTTGTTTAAAATACCTTGATTATTCCAAGCATCTTATTAACTATTGTTGATTTTTCTTTTTAATTTAGCCATCGGAGTTTGTGGTCCTAAACAATCTTCATGACCAAATACTAAGTTAGGAAGAACTGAAAATCCTTTACAATACCGACTTAAACAAGTTCATATATCATACTTACATAATTTGATATCACTTGATGTAAAAACAGTGTGGAAATGAAAACTAGATTGAATACAGATTATGATGGCTATGAAATTAAATAGCAACACAAATAGAGCTAATTTCCACAACAAGGTGACAAGTGAAAGATTTCTACCAACTTATCACAGATACTATAACAACAGTGTATTTCAATTATGACATAATTGCATATTTTTAAACATACTTTCAACAATGAATTTTTAGAAGAAAATTGAGCATCCTATAAAAATGAATTGTATAATTATTTTTAATGGTTAAAAAAATCAGCTTTTTCCCCATATTGCTTAAGAAAAACTAGATCCATTTAAGGGAAAATGATGAGGAAAATGGGAGGAAGGAAATTAGAAACACATAAATGACTTGGTTTTAAAATAATCATTTATTAGTAGTATAGGTTTCTCAACATATAATTTTAATTTTCATTGTTTAAAACAATGATGTTCATGTTTACATTTATTTGTTTTACATGGGATTAAACAAATTGACATCATAGTTTTAAATTGTCTTAATTCTAAGACAGACATACACGTTGTGGTCGACCTCTTGTTTTCACCGTGAATCTCAGTAGCCACTGTTTGCATAGGAACCAGATGAATGCACTGGTGCTGACTTCACAGGCGTTTCTAGGAAGATGATCATGAACGTGAAGGGGGAATAAGCAGCAGCTTAGGACACGCCACGCTCTGTGCCATGCAGTGCGTTAGGCAGTTTTCTCTATCCTCTCTCTCGCTCTCAATCCAGAAAATAATCTTAGAAAAGAGTTAATTACAGGGTCACAAGCAAGACAGACTGGAGGGTTCTGTCATAGCCAGATGGAAGGGGCAGCCCAGAGAAAGCCCAGAAACATTCCCAGAGAAAGTTCCTTGGGAGCGTGCCTATCAAGCAGTTTAATACACACAGAGCTGCGGAGGTGATTCCAGACAGTGGGGTTCCTCCCGCTCCCCCGCTTCTCCCAGCAGGGAGTGTGCGCACCTGGGACTCCTTCAGCTATTCTCACTGGGAACTAGACACATCCCACCAACTGCATAAGAGATGGCCCTGCATCTCTTCTCACGTACTAAGCAAGATTCACTTGATTTTGCCAAACAAACCAACAACAGCAATAAATAATGAATGAAAATCATTTCGAACAGTCCCATGGGGTCTTCATTTTTCTGCATGCCTAAAATAACTGTTAAATTTTCTTGTCCCCAGAAAGGTTTTTCATCATTGGACCAAGAAACATATTAAGCAGATCCATGTGAAGGTACCCATATAACCAATGAACCTCACGTGGCTGCTCCAGAGATTATCCGGGAGGCAACCAGTGACACGAGTCCTGATTCCCTGTTTCTTCTCTTCAGTTTGTTTTCATGCCTTGTAGGTAGGTAGATAGCTAGCCAGCCAGCCAGACAGAGACAGATGACAGACAGATGATAGATAGAGATTATAGATGATACATAGATAGATAGATAGATAAATAGATAGATAGATACCCAGTTTCCCTGAAAATAAGACCTAGGTGGACAATCAGCTCTAATGCGTCTTTTGGAGCAAAAATTAATATAAGGTCGAGTCTTATTTTACTATAATATAAAACCTGGTATAATATAACACAAGATCGGATCTTATATTAATTTTTGCTCCAAAAGATGCATAAGAGCTGATTGTTCGCCTAGGTCTTATTTTTTGGGGAAACACAGTAGATATTATAGATGGATGGATGGATGGATGGATGGATGGATGGATAGATACGAGGGTGTACAATTAAGATCGTGAACTCATCCTAGAAAAGGTGCTACATACCTCATTGTTGAATATCACTACAGTCACTTTCAAAGTACTCCTCTTGGGAAGCCATACACTGATGCCAGCGCCTAGTCCACCCTTCAAAGCAATTTTGGAACTCTTTTTCTGGAATGGCCATCAGAGCTGTCATCGTATTACCCTCAATGTCCTGAATGTCATCAAAATGTCTTCCTTTCAATATTTCCTTTAGCTTCAGGTAAAGAAAGAAGTCACTGGGGGCCAGATCAGGTGAGTAGGGAGGGTGTTTCAATACAGTCATTTGTTTACTGGCTGAAAACGCCCTCACAGACAGAGCCGTGTGAGCTGGTGCATTGTCGTGATGCAAAAGCCATGAACTGTTGGTGAAAAGTTCAGGTCGTCTAACTTTTTCATGCAGCCTTTTCAGCACTTCCAAGTAGCAAACTTGGTTAATTGTTTGTGCAGTTGGTACAAATTCATAATGAATAATCCCTCTGATATCAAAAAAAGGTTAGGAACAGCAGGGCAACAAGTTCGCGAACTTAATTGTCAGACCTCTTAGAAGTGATAGAGAGATACAGAGATAGTGCAGATGAGAGGGATGGAGGGAGGAAGAAAGAGGGAGGGAGGGGGAGAGAAAGGGAAAGGCAGCACATTGGACAATGGCCAAAGACCCTGAGTGGAAGAAGTAGAATGACTGACAAACGAAGTGCCCCCTCCCGGGGAGAGGGGCCGAGAACATCCTCAGCAGGTGGCCAGGAGCCCAAGGACAAGAGCACTAGCTGGAGAGGGATGGGGTGCAGAGACGTGGAGGGGCAGCTAGCACTTCTGAAATGCAGTCCTGCACCAAGTCCACCCGCACATGCACCTCCCTGTGCCTTGTGCGCCTTCGTTTTCCAAGTGTTCACTATGAACGAGGATGCGTCTTTCACCACCACTCCCCTCCAGCCCAGACTGTAGAGATTTTTATTCGAGGAAGCCGAAGAGCCATGAAAACGCTTTGAGCTCCTCAGTACGCTCTGTATGAATATAAGGCAACAGCAATACTGGGTTTATTGCTGCTGTTATTGTTCATGCGTTGTTCCTTGCATTATTCTACAACCAATAACTAGAAAGCAATGGTCAGGCCCAAGCAGGAATGCCCGCCCCACTGGCGGCGAGGTCCTCAACCCCTCACAGGCACAGCCCCAGCCAGACACCGCTGGCACATCGCAGCACTAGGAAGGGACAGTGTCCTTTCTCGCTGTCCATATCTCACTCTTTCAAAGACTTTCTGCGTGAGTGACTGCCATCCATCAGCCTAATGGTGACGCACAAGTGCCAGCCCGTCGTCACTCGGCGTGCTTCGGAGACACGAGTGACGCAGCCACCTAAGTCAGGGACGGCGGTGTTGTCTCGGGCGGCCACGCTCAGGTGCAGGCCTGCAACTGTGACACGTGAGGCGGACTTTCATGTACACTCCACACCATGAGGCGTTCAGCAGCGAAACCCAAATGCAAAACAGAGCAAAACATGCCCCCCGCAATTCTGTGGGCAGAAGCCAGCCCCTGAATTGTGTCTCCCGAGGCCTGTCCGAGGCCCCGTGGCTCCCAGGACCTGGAGATAACCTCTGACTCTCTGGTCAGTGGCTCCTATGCACCTGGTCACCAGCGCCTGGCAAAGCCTGCGTCGCATGCTCTGCACACATGCCCATGCCTGTCCTGCCGACTGTCACTCGCTGAGTTCACATCTTCCGAGCTCCTGCAGAGGTGGCTGCCTTGCCTAACATTTCCTGGCAGGATGACCTTTGAGACCAGTGAATGCTTATTCTCGTCACAATCTTGTCACCAACCTGTCACCTGCTGTCACCTCCCACAGCCAGGCTAGCTGCCTAGTTGCCTCAGTATTGCTCCAATCCCCCAAACGGTGCCCGGCCTTCAGAATCAAGTCCGCGCATGGCTGCTGAGCCCCCAGCATTCCTCCTGATGCCCTCTGTCCTCTGCAGCCTCTTGCGAACCCTCCCACAGAACGTCTGTGCATTGGTGGCAGCCTGCTGCGCCCGTCGGCGTTTTCCTGGGCACGTGCTTTATCACTCAAATAAACCTCACCTCCCTGAAAACGGGAGGACACTGAATACTCCGCCTATCGCATCATCTCAGGAGTCTGGCATCAAACTCAAAACCGTGGAATACATTCATGTTACTGTGTTTCATTGGTGCTCATTTTAATGCTATTTGTGAATAAGTGCATTTGATCTGAATATGCAGTGAGTGGAATTTCAGAACGGAGTCAACAATATTATTTAATAAACCTAGAATGAAAGCTACACTTTCAAATTTCTCCATAAACTGATTTTCAAAGGGGGGAATCCCAACAGTGCTCAAACCCATGTGGGAACATATGACAAGTTCACATAATAAGACGGACGTTCCACGAAATAACGATGATGATGACGACGTGCAATTCAATGCCAACATCTTCAGGAGCACAAGTGAGCGCTACTCCAGCCACAGTGAATTTAGTCTGAGAACAAATTAAACGGCAACGAGCATCCCCAGCAGTTTTGGAAGCCAAAGCCTGAGTGACCCATTGGATCCCAATTGGAAGTAAAAAAAGGTTCCTTCACTTCTTGATGAATGATTTGCTTACTTGTATTTCCTACTGGAACCATTTTATTCCTGTAGGTCTGGGGATTTGTCTCTTACATTTAAAATATCAGTTAAATATTCGACATTCAGCTTAAAAATGAGTACATAGGAAGGTGCCGTTTCTTGGCGTTTCTTTCCGTTACTGGACTGTGCAAGACGACAGGACAATGCAGGCATTTCTCTCCTACACGACCCGCTTCACACAGGTCTCATTTTATACGGAAGTGCGTGAGCCCATCTAGAGGATTCCAGCGCAGCCACCCATGCACGACAGGCTGCTTCTGGGATTTCATTCTCTTGGCTTCTCACCTGATGTTTCGGTGACGAAGATGCACCAGGTTCTGCAAATGGACCAAAGCTGCAGGGAAGCCTGTGGCCCCTGCCGCCCAGCTGTGCCTGCACTGCAGCGGGCCCTCGCAGGGTCGGAGCCACAGGCGAGGGCGCCAGGTTACCCCTCCAGCTGCGGACTACGCCCACCCCCAAGCCCACGCCAAACCTCACACTCTTCCAAAGGCACCTTTCCTGTGCAGTCGGCCTGCCGTCTGATAAAGAAGACAGGTCTCTGGTTAAGTTAATGCACAACACGTCTCAGGAAATCCCACATACAGGACTTCACTGTTCATTCAGAGCTCGGATACAGCACTGAAACCTCCTGTGTCAGCTGGAACTCAGCCCCCAGAGTCACATTTCCTGCCTTCCTTCATCTCTCACACATTCTAGTTCATCACTGAGTCCTGTAAATTTAAGAGTTTTTAATCTGCGCTTATATTTTTGCCTCTACCACCTGTTCCAACTGTCATTTCCTCAGAATTAGATTACACCAGATCCAACAAGCAAACTCTAACTGCATCCAGCTACAGTGTCCACATATTGCAGCGAGACTCAAAAGCAAGTGACACCAACATCCCAGTGTGTAAATAAAGTCCTCTCATTCTCTCCCTACAAAGCGACCCTTCTCCACTTGCCCACGTCACTGGATGACAGTCACTGAGTCCAGAAAAGTCAGTGTCACCCTCAGCTCCTTTCTTTCTCTACACCCCACACACAAGCCCTCACTTCCCCATTTGTTACAGGGAGTTAAAATGAAATGTTCTTGAAGTCATTGTAAGAAAATTTAATATCCCTGTTAACAGTTAAATTATCCTTTGTTCCGGTTTCATAGAATTTCAGAACTAAGAGTGTCTAAAACCATCTACTTATTTATAGACGCAATATATGCTCTGTGACATGACAGATCACGCAGCTGGCTGGTGACAGTGAGGACACATCCTGCTCGTCTTCAGAGACCCACGGGGTGCAGTCCTGTCACCCCCATGTCATTATTAAGAGAAGTACCTGACAGTGAATGGTCATTCCTGGCATCTGCTGTTGAATGATGGTTAGTGTATCTCTCCAGAGTCTGCAAATTTTAAGCTGAATATTTCTGATTGCCTTAATATTTTTTTTTTTCAAATCCCTCAGTCTAACCATTTTGTGCTGGAATTTAACAGATGGGATTATCTTCATATCAGTGTTTTCTGAAATGTTTACTTAATAGAGAACAAACAAACAAACAAAACCTCGTTTGATGATTTTGTAGAGATCCTAATAGCTTTCAAATGTCCTTATGTCAAAATTTGTGGAGAGGAGAAAAATAACATGAGAATAGATCTCATGCCTTTTTCTTTTGACATGCAAGAAAAATCAAAATCAGAAATGAAATGATCTGTGAGCCATACCCAGTATTTCCATTCTGACAAGGTGTATCAATCTGAGAGTCTTCTCATGAATGACCCTTTGTGAAAACAATGTATCTATCACTTCTACTAACACAATAATTATTGCTTTTTATTTCCTCTACAGAAGAATGGAATCAAATTCTGTCATCACTCTCCCCATAAATATTAGAGTTTTATAGCATCTGGTGATATCATCTGTCAGCCTTCATTTTATTTCACATTCAAGTCATATGCTTTTAGTTTAATCCTTATAATTAATTTATGTCACCCTTTCCTAGGTCCTTTGTCTTTCACCAAGTACTGGTGGCCAACAATATATGCATCAATTCTGAAAGGTGAAAAGAAGTAACTGTGTGTATCAACTAGCAAATTGTCCCAGAATATAAGCAATGATTAATTACAAAACACAAGAATAATTCACAGAACTAAACCTCTTGGAAAATTATGCAAAGCCATGCAGAAGCTATTTCTAGATTGACATGCACATGACAATTTCTACAGGTTTGTGGGCTGTGTTGTGCATCTGGGCAGCTGTGACATCGCCCAGAGGCAAAGCCTGGCATGCTCTCCCCGGGGTTATTCAGAACACTGTAAACTCTCATGATGCGTTACCCGTACCTGTTAGTAAGGCACTGAGGTGACAAAACTTCCAATTAGAAGGCGAGAGACTTGGCTTATATGCCCCCCTCTCCCTCTAATGTGCTTTTTGGCAGTAAGCAAATCAATTAAGCCTCCCCTCCTGTCACTTTCCTTTTAGAAGGGTCATAATACTTGGCCCTCTCTTCCCTCTGAGAAATGGGTGGAGATTTATGTTCTGTTACTGCAGCCTCACCTTGAGGTAGGAGGCGTTTGTCTCACAGCACAGCAGTTCCCCAAAGGCTTATCGCCATCCACCCTTCTGGAAAATTCTATCGTTTGGCCCAGCATATTTTCTTAATGATGTGTCACAATAATGAAGTATTTATTCTGATGCTTATCTAAAGGTGTACACATAAAAGTATAATTTTCTAGCGCTTGGAATGAGGACTAGGGGCTGTTTATGTGGCTTTCCCAGTGATGGTTTCTAAAACGTGCATCTTGCTTTACAGTGAAAGCAGACCTCTTTCTTGGGGCATTGCAGCCACCTGCCTCTCTATCGCACTGAATCACCGTGACTGCCTTTTCCATTCTGAGAGTCACTCAGTGTTGAAGAACATAGTATATCCAACAGGATTCTACAGGCTTAATGTCTGGCAGAAGCAGAGTCAAAATGCAGTTCTAGGAATTCGTGTAAGAAGCTTATAAGCAATGTATGGGTGTGTCTTAAGGTAGTGACAGGGCGTTTCCCATAATGCAACCCCACAGCCTACACACACGCACTTGTCACGTCACTGACGGCAGAGTTTGCTTTCCATATGCCATTGCTTCCATAGCACAATACATTCTGAGTATGCGATTTAATTTTTCCCTTAATATACACATCATTTTAAAGTACCAGTTTGAGGCCTATTAGAAATTAGCTTTATTTTCTGTCCTCACAGCTAAGATTCACTATGTTGTACTTGATACAAATTCTTGGGAGAATCATTTCAGCTGTGATCCCCAAACTAAATAGATTCTAACTTAGAAATAATAAAGTTAGAAGACATAAGCTGAGCAACGGAAACTGCAGGAGGGAAATAAATGTGTGTTGTTTAGGCTCTTAAGTATGTGGTAACTTGTTACACAGCCACAGAAAACTAATACACAAAATACAAGCGTCCCTCTTTTATTGCACGTCCCAAACACTGTGCTTTTTACAAAATGAAGATAAGATGCTTCACCAGCAAAACGACTAACTCACTGAGGGGTCAGAGGACAGTTAGCATTTTTTAGCAATAGCATATTCTTAAATAAAGGTGTGTCCATTGTTTATTCAACAAGGCTACTAGACACATACCAGACCACAGTGTAGGATAAACACAGCTTTTCTATGTGCTGGGGACCAATAATTCCTGGGACACCGCCCTCCATTGCGATGTCTGCTTCATCACGGTGGTCTGGACGGAACAGCATACACCTGACGTCTGCCTGTTACTAAAACCCCTTTATAAAATCACCCTCTGGTTAACTGTGGGCAAAACAAATAATACCAATCACAGATTTCCCAGCAGTTTTACCTGCTGAATTAACGGCTATTTAAGAACACATTCTGGTCCCACGAATTTTGTTTACAAATTGTTCCTTGGTGCTTTCGTATCATGAGAAGACACCAAAGGGACAAGTCATGTTGGCACGAATTTAATCTTCACTGAATGAAACACGAACCTGTTGTGTGGCCTCATATGCAACCTTGTTTCCTTGACACCATTGCATACTTTCCCCCGTTTGCAGCACAATTGGAAATCATTCTAAAAACTACCCATTTAGGAAAACATTGTTTGACACGATTTTCTAGGATATAATTAACTATAAAGACTGCAAATGTAATAAATGCTGCCCTCTGAATAATATGGCCAATTTTACTCTAAAATACCCATGCCTACACACGTTACAACCAAGGTGTTTGGGAAATTTGTGAATGTCTGTATTATTTGTAAAATTAGATTCTGGAACTTGCATTTGAAGAACTGACACTTTTTTTGCATAGAATTTCCTAAATCCAGTTGAAAGGAAAAAACAAATCAGCTACCAATTGAATACATCACTAAGCACTTCAGTCTCCTTCATCGCCAGGGAGCTGACAGTACCGGGACTCCATCGCAAGCACACACAAAAGATAACTGTGAGCTGATGGAGGTGTTAGCTAGCCAGCCATGGTAGTCATTTCACAACACCCTGTTTCCCTGAAAATAAGACCTCACTGGACAATCAGCTCTAATGCGTCTTTTGGAGCAAAAATTAATATAAGACCGGTCTTCTTTTACTATAATATAAGACCCGGACTTCTTTTCCTATAACATAAGACTGGGCCTTATCTAACATTGCTGCTGCACAGTGTTCACAGCTGCTTATGAGACAATCCTTGGCCACTTATGTATCAACAGGAAGCGTGAATTCGGATCCACTAAGACAGCCCAGGGATGCTTGTTGGATTGTGACGGAGGGTTTGTTTGTCTCTGTTTATATAACGAAAGTATACAGCTCAGAAAGCCTGTTCCACTTCCAATCCCTCCCATATGTCTGTGCTAAACTGCTTCTGAAGCGTGACTGTTCTGGAACAGTCCTGTGGAACCCCAAGAAAGTCAACATATTTCTTAAAGAATTCTGAATTGAATATAGAATTCTTTATTTTTAATTTTCAGAAGTCCTTTTTTGGTAAAAATATTTGCTGACATATTTAGAAAACATACTAATTCATTGCCCATATGAGTTTTCCTGAAATGAAGAGTTTTGTAATCACTGGGGAAAGCAAAATAAAATGCTGTTAACTATGGTGAAACCCTGACTTCCCCGTCCTGAGCCAGCTCTGGGGAATCTCAGCCTGAACAAGGATGGTTGGACATCAGCTTTCAAATCACAGATCAGACACGTGTGCAAGGTGCAGGGGGAACAAAAATGAACACTGCTGCCCCCATCTCAAGGAGCTTATGGGTTATGCTTGCATTAGACATCACGACCGAATCAGAAGACCCTCATCTGTGATGGGAATCAACAAATCTGTAATAAGAAGCAGCGTTCTGTGATGGAAGAAGCTTTTCAGTTGCACGTCACCTGAACCTAGTACTCAGAAAGTAGGGGTTGCTTAATAAATGCCTCCTATTACATCTATCGCTACTGGTCCAAAGATGCTGCTGTTCTTCCTGGCCCATGCCTCTAGATATATAGATATCCGTCACTGCATGTGGTACCCAGCAAGGAAGGATCAACTAAATACCTGAAAAGAAGTTGTTCAGCAGTTCAGTTCGGAGACCTGCATTTGGGCCCCAGCTGGGCCACTCCTGGGTGTGAAAGCTTCAGCAAACCTCTTAAAGATGTGGACACTGGTTCCTACCTTACGCATCAGAGTGAAAGGAGCTACTGACCAGGACCCAGGGGGGCCAATACGGTAAAATCAGAAGGTAAGCAAGAGTAGTTGTAAATATTAAAGAACATACAAGTGATTATCTGTGCCCATTTCAAAAACGTCAGGATGTTTATTAAGCTATATATTTACTCTCTGCTGACATTTTCTAATCCACTCATATTTGTAGATTAACTATGGATCTGAAATATTTAAATATGAGTGTTTCCTTAAGGAATGAACTAACTAGCAAGAGGCAATCACAATAGTCTTTTCAAAATAGTCAGTTGACAGTCTCTTTACACAGTCTTAAGCTTTAATAATTAGCTCAAAACATTTTGTGACCGTGATTTCCACACCATCTCTTAGGGATGGACATTTGATCCCATTGTGGGTGTTTGGTATTTCTTACACTCAATTACTTAGTGTTTAAACGTCTGGCTTTAATGTGAAATTACTAATATTTTGACTATACAGCCAGCAGCACCATCAATTCGATATAACAAACACCCATCCGCATCTGGCAGCTGTGGGACAACGTGCGAGCAAAACCCACACCCGGGGCGCGTCTGTGTTTTCTAGGTAGTGGCAAGGGGGCGGGGACAGGCCAAGAAGATAATTACTCCTATTAAATCGATCAGGCCAGGAGCTACATCACCACTAATATTTCTTTCCCCTAGTTTTTGGAAAGTGTGTGCTGCTATGAAAAAAATAAAAAAGTCCATATAATTGTAAAGTGCCCATAAATAGATCCACAGACTCAAGCTTTCTCACAGTTACTCAGAGAAATTGGAGAGGCAGCAAAAGGTCCCACAGCTGTGCTGGGTGCCGGGGGGAAACATAGGGTCACAACAGGCATGGGGTGCCTGCAGGGCTGAGAGCAGACTTGGGGGGGACTCTTCCTGGCGGGGGCGAGTGGACACACATGCAACTGAAGCGTACAGCCTCTGGTTTCATCCAGGCTCACGTTTTAGAGCACGTGGCCCTTCTACACGGCTATTCGGAAAATACAGAGGAAGTCTGAATTCTGGAACCAACGCAGCGCCTCCTTCCTCTTCAATGATAAACCTGGTTACTCGAAATTCCAGTGGGCATAAACTCGCTTCTGGATATTTTTTTGCACAACCATGAGAATACAGGAATAAGTGTTCATAAATCATGAATTACTCTAGTTGCAAATCGTTGGAGGAAAGGCAGTAACCAGGGCTGGGAAAGTAACGAGACGTGAGCTAGAAGCTCAGTTTGAATACATTTCTTGTGTTTAGTTTTCTCATTAGGAAATCAGAGGCAGTAAGAAAGGCCTTAGAGCATAGGCTTGTTTTATACTCAGATATGCATGTGTGTATTTCTACGGATATATGGTCACATGTTACACACATGTAACACACACTCTATAATTCGCAGACCTAATCTCTGTGACAGACAGAAAAGTACTGATGCGTGGTAGGCATGCAAAACCCATTCCTATGAACCAAGCGTCCATCCTGAACCTTTCATGTGACACATGGACATGAAGTTTTGTCAGTGTGCTCTACGTCACAATCAATATTTTTAAGCCCAGAAGCTCCTAACGTTGCAAGATATTTTCTTTTTAGATTCAGCCACTTTATCACAACAATATTAATACTTCCAAATAGATAAATTTCACACTAATGCTTCTGCTAATGTTTTAAATTTACTGCCTGGGCACCAGTGTACAGAGGTAAACGGCAACTCACGACACAGTAGGAAAGCCAGAAAACAAATCAATATTGAAAACATATGATGTCAGCTAAGCAGCAGAAGGTTCCTGGGAAAATGAAACAGCTACGTCACCCACTACTTACTGGTGTAGGTGAGCTGGAAGCCTTGCTCGGTGTCCGACGCGTTGCTGTTGAATTCCAGCCACAGGTGATTAGAAGTGCTATTGAGGGTCAGGCCCAGAAGCTCGTGTTTCGTGAAGGTCCCCAGGGGCCGTGACGAAGTGTCTTTCCCATCATACACCTGAGGAGAATTCACAGACGGGCCATTAGCCGTGCTTGTACATTAGGAGCTCTAACAAGACATTCAAGTCTTCAAAGATGAGAGCTGTGCGATATGTGAACAGTCAGTTTACAGAAAGCCGACTGGACGGCAGGGCTGCACAATGTTTTTCTCTAAACTGTGTCTTTACCGCTAACATTACAGACAAACGGCTTCATCTGTATCCAGCTCATTTGGCATTCATCACTCTGAGAGCTGTGTGTTTATTTAACATTAAGCATTTCTTTGCATCCCCGGTTCCCTGACCTACCTTCCCCTCCCACAATCCACTGGGAAAGCTTGAACGGCGGTACAGTACCGCAGCCACGGGCGTCTTCTCCGAGCCACCCTACACCTAACAGGCGGCCCTTTCTTCTCTGCTCAGTGCTACCTGAATTATTACCAGGCAAGACACCTCGCTGAAACCTCGTCACATGTTCTTGTCTTTGAGCCTGAGTGGTTAGTCTTAGATGAGGTGTCATGCGAGAATGCCACCACGTAACCATGTCAGAGAGGTGTCTTCGTTTCCAAAAGTCTGCCTCTGACTTTGTCTTCACAGGTGGTTGTAGGCCTGACTAGAAGGAGCGAGTGTTTGGAAGGCAGAGAGGACAGGGCCTGGTTTTGAGCAGACATGAGGGGAAGTGACAGGACGGGTCCAGCGATGAGTCCCCACGTCACGCAGGTGGGCCACGTGGGCGTGGATGGGAGCCCGTGGCAGTTCCGAGTGAGGCCTGGGAGGTCCCACAAGACGCCTTCCTGCTAGGCCAGAGTCAACACCAGTCACGTTCCAGCAGAGTTCAGGGTTGTGGGCCCCTCACACCCTCAACAAACCGACGAGAATGGAGCGCTTAGTGGGAACGGTCAGTCCATTTGCTTCTTTGAACAACTGCAATGGTTCATATCAAGGAACCCAGGGAATGGATATGGATTTTTTTTTTTGAAGAAAAAATAAAAATTTTACATTGTGTTAAAAATACCCAGCTTTCCTTGGTAAGACAAATATTAACTAAGTGAAAGTTATCCGAGTTCTTAGTCACCTCCTCCAGTACCTGGTGATCTCCCACACTTTTCTCCTTTTCACATAGATCAGTTCTTACTTTGCTTCTGTCACCTCTCTTTACTGAATACCTAAGCCATATGCACTGCCCAGCAGACTTACAACAAGTACACACACTCCAAAAGGGAGAAAATGAATTTAGAAAAAATTAATTTTATGGATCATTACTTCATTTCATTTCAATTAAATCAGCATATTGTGGAAGAACAGAATCAAATACCTGTAATTCCTCACTAAAAGCTGGCAATAGGCTATTGTTCAGAAAATAGCATTTTTGGCTTAATGTGTGGATTCGTTAGACACAGTGAGGTTTCAGACACCCAGAATGTCCAGGGTTCTAAGTGCAGAGGACTCTGGCTTGAGGAGGACACGTCTAGGCCCCCCAGGAAGGGCCTGCTGCCTCCATACTCCATTCTCTGTAACGCACAGATGCCCAGGGAGCCAATGGGCATTAGGCAGGTGAGCAGACCGAGTTCACTCAGGTCTGAACCACCGTGACGCCACCTGCAGTGGCCTGGGCTCCACTGAGGGCCTCACAGAGGCTGACGGCAGTGGCTCACTCAGCCCCTCAGGCCTACAACCACCCGAAGTGGACAGCGCATATACTGAATTACAGGATTCTCCTGAGCAGTGGTTCTGTCTGACTTGCCTACACCACCAGCGAGTAGCGCTGTGCTTGACAGGAGATGCGTCCCAGTGAAGAAGTCAGCCACCCACTGCAAGGAGCGTCACGTCGTCACCTCCCTCAGCGGAGCGTCTGCAGGCGAGCTCGGCACTCATCACAAATGGCAGCTCAGTCGGTCCTGGAGTCAGAAGACTTGAAGTTCAACTTCAATTAAACTACTGTGTTTCCCCGAAAATAAGACCTAGCCAGACAGTGAGCTCTAGTGCGTCTTTTGGAGCAAAAATTAATATAAGACCTGGTCTTATTTTACTGTAAGACTGGGTATAATATAATATAATACCAGGTCTGATTATAATATAATGTAATATAATGTAATATAATATAAGACCGTGTCTTATATGAATTTTTGCTCCAAAAGACGCATTAGAGCTGATTGTCCAGCGAGGTCTTATCTTCAGGGACACACAGCAGCAATGCTAGTTCAGCACACCACCTGCAGTTCCGTTCCATCCACAAGCAGCTGGAATCAAGGGTCTGAGTCCTTGGTCACTCAGTGCCAGGCCATGCGAGCTCAAACTCTCCTGAGCCAGCACGTGACCAGAGCCACATGTCCCCAGGGGCACAGAGCGTTGCAGGACCACAAGTGACGGTGATGAAAGGACACTCTTCCCCGGCTGCACGAGCCGTCCCCACGGGTGTTTCCAGTATGAAGCTCACTCCCATTGCATGTCCTTTCGTGACAGTTGTGTTAGAGCTGTGTTTCTCTTACATGACTTTCCACAGGCAGCAAGGACACATCACCACGTGTGCGGAGTGTGTACGGAAGTCTGGTCTTCGTTGTTGGATCAAACTACGTACGAAGGCATGATGTGAACAGCAAGAAAGCTCCCAGATGAAGCTGATTCCACTGGAGACATGCTAACCGAGATACTGATTAGCACATTCAATGAAACACATGCCTGCAAAACACGCAGGCGTTTCACAAGCTTGACGGTGTCTCTGCAATGGAATGAGGGGAGGCAGGAGTCTTTGGCTTTTGTTAGAATCAACAGTTGAAGCTGCACAACATCGCAAATGGACATGACCGGCTTCTTCCAACGCGGTGACCTGAACCAGCGTCTGGAATCAGCCACGCACCGACGCACAGTAACTGCTCCTCGAAAGTCTGCCCTAAAGGCTCCCTGACTTCTACATTATTGAAGAATTCGGGAAGCAGTTACTGACGACACAACTTTCCTTTCTCTTAGGTTAGTGCCAATGTAGTCGTCTCCTGCCTGAAAATCACTTAATTACGGTGCTTCATGCTGCCAGCAAGTGCTTTCTGAAGACTGAATGAACCCAGAATGAAACACTCTTCTAAAGTATGACATTGAAACAGTCAAACGTGGACGTGGGAGGAGACAAGGTGCTTCAGTCTGGGGGCGCCTCTCGACCTGGGCATGGAACTGCTCATGAGGTTGAGGGGAACCTGCCAGGGACCCTGCTTTACCTGCTGTGCAAACGGATGACACATGGGTAGGACCCCAGGGTTCCCTTTTAGCTGGACTGTGACGTATTCTCTTCACGCTCACAGCTCGAAGTGAATGGGCCCTGCTGAGTCTGAATTGTGCAATCCTGAGTGTCCGTGCAGATGTGCACTGAACAGAAAGAGCCCAGACGTTTACAAAGGGCTGAGAAGAGAGGTATGGCCCGCTCCTGCCACCTGCCAGCCCTGTGGCCTGCACAGATCCCTAGCTTCTCACTGGAGCGAGCAGGGGCTGGACTGGACGGGGTTTAGCATCAGTCTTGGAAGCGCAGAGCCTCTCTGCCATCCAGTGTCCTGAGGCTCTTCTACAGATGCTCACTGTCCAGCCCCTGGCCCCTGGAAGGGCCCCAGGTTCCTGCAGCAGTGACAGGATCAGAAGCTGTGGGAATTACGGGACATTTCCAGCTGCAGGTGGGTTTTAGATCATGGCAAGCCCTGGGTGCCCTGGAATCACTTCCCGCAGTCCATCCAGAATGGGGGTGCTGGGCTCGCTCCAGACCCCCGCCCAGGGCACGTCCCCTGCCCCGACACTCTGTGCCATCTAACGCCCAGAACCTTGCTGCGGGGCCACTCCCACACATCCGTACATCTGTGAACACGTAAGCTGATCCACGAGCTTCTCATCCTGGCTTGGCCTCCCCACAGGAGCCCGGCTTTGTGGCCCAGTGACAGTGGCTCAGCTGCCACAATCACATCAGAGCACTCAGAGCTCTGAACACCGTGACCACAGGTCAAAACGGAGAGTGACTGCAGCAGGCTGGTTCTGGGGGCACTGCCCGTTATAACGATGGTACGCGTGCTACGTGCCTACACTTGCCTACAGCTTGTGTTTCAGCCTCAAAACAGCCCCAAAGGCAGGTTTCCCTGTACCTTTTCATGTATTCAGAAGTTAAGGTTAAAAAATGTTAAATAATTTGCCCACGATACACAGCTAATAAAGATAGATCCAGATTTTAGACTAAGGTGTTTCCAAGTCCACATGAACGCCACAAAGTGACACTGCATTCCGTCTTCTCACACCAGTTGCACAAATAAACTGGAAAAATGTGTGTGTATAAACAGATATGACTGCATGTGTACATCTGTATCTATCAGTGTATGTGGATGGATATAGACTGTATTCCAGGAGAGGAAAAGACAGGGCCAAGTTAAGGAAGACCCTCTTACCTTTAAAGTATCTCCTTCAAACAGCTGGAAGCTCTGTGCTCTGAGACGGATCCCCTTGCCTGCTTCTGTTTCTATTTTATAGATACACTCATGGTTATTATCATAATTGGATGGGAAATTTGGTGACAGCAATGTTCCTTCACTTCCTTTGACACTTGCTCCACATTCAGCTAAAATAAACAGAACATTGAAAAGGAAAGAGGGTTTAAAAGTGGAATTACTGATATTAATAGACAAAAACTTTAAAAGCATGACAGCCCTTGCTTTTCTCAATGTACGTCTGTTATTAATATACCACTGATACAGATTAGTGAGTTTTGGGGTTTTTTGCTCATGTACCAGCAGCATAGGAAAGATATCCCCACTCACCCACTTTTGGGGTCTTCTTACTTCGTTCCATAGAAAGCCTCTTACTCTCTAGAAGCAGCACGCCATCCCACAGAGAATTCTACCCCCAAATCGGTGTGTCCCAGTAGCCTGGTGGTGTCACTGGGCAGTCACACCCCCTCCGCATGCCTCATTTCTGCCTCGTGCAACGTCCCCGCTAATCTCATATGCCAATGGTACTGTCACCTCAATGCCATTTTCCTGCATGTGTAGTTTGTGGTATCACCTGGATGCATTTAATGGGGATTCTAACGACAGGTGACCACCCACTGCAATGTCACAGCACTGAGCTCGCTGTTACGGACGGAGCGGCACTCAATGGCATTACGCCCCTCTCCCTTTCTCCAGGACAGAGGAGATGGTGATTCACTTCCACATTCAATTTTGCAGGACACAACCTTTAATCAAGGGAAAACAGCAAAATAAATATAGGTCCCCACGCTCCGTCAACTCGGACCCTGCACCCGTTTCCTCACCTGCAGAAGTGAACAGGTCAAGACCTCCTTCAGCTCTAAGAGCTGTGCGCCCAGCACGACCATGAAATCATAGTCACTGTGTGTGTACGTGAGTGTGTGTGTGAGTGTGCTAGTGTGCGTGAGTGTGTGAGTGTATGTGAGTGTGTGTGTACGTGAGTGTGTACGTGTGTGTGTGAGTGTGTACGTGTGTGTATGAGTGTGTGTGTGTGTATGAGTGTGTGTGTGAGTCTGTGTGTATGCGAGTGTGTGTGTGTTTGTGTGCGTGCATGTGCACGTGAATGTGTGTGACAAGGGAGCTCCGTGGGGTTTTGCATGAAATAATGTATTGGCCCCACTATGGGCCAAGCACAGTGATTTTTAAAAATTCAACAAAGTAAAAGTTTGAAGAACAATGATCAGAAACTGGAAATCAGTGAAACGCGTGGGTCAGGGGAGTGAGAGAGTTCATAGCTTCTTAACAGGGGTCACTTAAGGTGCCACACAGCTGTGACAGGCACCTCCCCCTGACTGTTTCCATCACGCTGAGTCTCGGACATCCCCTGTGCGCTGACAATTCGTGAAACCAGCTCCAACACCAGCTTCTGGAAGGGAACAGCTGGCAATTCACCACCATCTCAGAATGGTTTGTACACTTGGATCTCAAAATGTCCTCACAGAGCAGGGTTGGGAGAGAATCAGGGACAAAATCACATGGGAACCGGGCTCACTTGTTCCTTTTGTGTCCTTAAATACAGACGAGAGGGCAGGCTTTGCCGGGGAGCAGCGGAGAAGGTGCTGAGAAAGAAGCACTGGAAATTAGTGACTCAACAAAATGGTGAAGGATTATATATTTTTTAATTACAGCTATAGTGATTAGAATTATATTCACATATTTGCATAATTATAATGACACTTTTTCGGAAACATTTTACAGAGAGAAAGGCCAGCGTACGTCTCCCACGCTCGCTGCGTGGGCACTCACACACAGGTCCGGGGCTCGGTGGTCTTGGAATCAAGTAGCATGCCTTTCACGTCGGCAATCGGATGATTCTCAGGCAATCTAAGGTTGAAGAAATATGGCTTCACATCTTAAATTCAGCAACAGTTTAGGTAAGTGAACTCCTTGGGAAATGGTAATAATTCATGGGCCTGGTTGAATATTCTTTTACACATTTTCTTTCCTGAAGAAACAGGGTGTTTTTAACTTACAGCCAAAATGAAATGGAAAGGACATCAAAACCACGAAGCAGTGTCCCTCTTTTTCTGCTGTGCAGACAGTGGAACAGTGGGGCTTTCAACCTGTTAAACGCATCAGACACACAGAAGATAGAAGAGGAAACTCTAAATCCTGGCAGCCAGGATATGGAACCTACTGTCAAATGTTAGGAATTTATATTTAAAACTGAATTTGACAATGACCAGGAAAGAAAACCATTCAAAAACCGAATTTGGGTTATTTTATCCATTACTTTATATGTTTGAAATAAAATCTTGAAATTGAAGATGTAGAAAGGAGTGACATGGTGGCAAACAGATTGGTTTCTAGTCTGAGGAAAGCTTTCGAAGCATTGCCCACGGCTCCAGTAGCTGGTCATGTGTATCTGTACAGTATTTGGCTGTATCAGTCCATCGTGCACTCGGCACATTACTTGTCCTCTGTGGAAGTCACACAGTGCTGGGTCCGAGCCTCCGTGGACGTGGCAGGAGGTGACAGGGATAACGCGGGCCCTGGCCCTTCCTGTGGTCCCCATCTGGCCCTCAGGACGTGGGCGGTCCTCTTGCATGACGGAGTGAGGGTCAGAGTGGGGGGAGGGTTGGCACACGGGGCAGGTAGTTAACTGAACACAGTGCAGACCCCGTGGGCCGTGCGCCCGAGTGTAGGACCAGAGCTTTGCTACCCTGAGTAACTATGGAGATGCCTCCGAGAAGTCCCAGTGTGTCCTCTGGGGCCACTCCACAAGGACAGCAAATGCAGGAGAAGCGCTCTGATCAGTTCCATCCATGAGCCCAGGAGGGAAGCGCGTCTCCTCCTCGAGGGCGAGAGCTGCACCCTCTCTCCATCGGCATTTGCTCCGACCAGGCTCTGCTCTCTTGTTCTAGCCATGGTTGGAATTCTCTCTTCTGGTCTGCACACCACTGTCGTCCTGTTCTTTCCTTCTCCGCAGACTCCAGCCTCAGGAGTGTTATTTGCAAAGGACACGATGCATCACCATGAGGCTGATGTGTACACTGTGACGATGGCAAAATGTGTCACACGCTTTCCCAAGTTCCTTACACACACTGACTCATTAATCCTCGGTCTCCTCATCTGATATGTAAAAACCTCACTTTACAGGTGAGGAAACTGAAGCATCTAATAGTGCAAGAATGCAGTGCTTTTCCGCAAGAATGCAGTGCTTTTCCGCAAGAATGCAGTGCTTTTCCGCAAGAATGCAGTGCTTTTCCGCAGGCCACACGACTAGTACAGGTGAATTATTGATTTGCCACAAATTCCAAGTGCTTAGGAATGGAATTGTACCCTTTGTTATGACGCTATTCGGTGTTGAACACACTTTATAATTAGTGGTTCACAATGTTATTTATAGCTAACAGTGACGAAGCTAGGATAACACGAGTCTATTGCAGAATGGTGCTGCTTCTAAGGACTTTTACTCAGAATCGGTCACCACTCGTTACCATTTAAGACAGTAACTATGGAATTATTTCTCACAATACAACAAAAAGGTAGGTCTAGAGAGAGGAGCTTAGCATTTGGATACGTGGGAAAGAAAAAATGAACCTAAAGATGTCATTTCACCCTTCTTTTTATTAGGATTTGGATTCTGGGATTTTCTTGAAGCACATATATGTTAAGTGGTGTTCATCAGATGCAAGTCTGCAGGAAACAGAAGCACCGAGGGTGGGGACGTGCTTACCCAGCTGTCACTGACAAGCCTTGGCAGACGAGCACCACGGCTGGCGTCACCTGTAGGAGATGGGCGGAGCCACTGACCACCCGGCTCCTGCGTCTCCCACTTGCCCCTCGGAAATAAAATCTCCACTGGTGTCAAAGCAACGATTCCTCTGAGACACAGGGAAAACTTCCAAGTAAATGCTCCATATCAATTCATCAACTCAATGCATGTCTCTGACCACGACCACATGACCACGGCCGGTCACTTCCATGAGAAGGGCAGCGTTTCAC
This sequence comes from Rhinolophus sinicus, assembly GCF_036562045.2. NCBI lineage: Eukaryota > Metazoa > Chordata > Mammalia > Chiroptera > Rhinolophidae > Rhinolophus > Rhinolophus sinicus. Next base: position 1,838,403 of record NC_133754.1, read on the forward strand.
TGTCCCAGCAGCAACAGTAATGTGCTTCAGGGCAGCTCTTCACACCAAGGTTTCTGCCCGACTAGGAAATTGCTACAGAGGACACTGAGTTGGCACCAAAATTAAAAGTCTATGCTGCCACAGCCCGTGCGGCCGGGAGGGCTCGGCCTGAGGGGGAAGGGCGAGGAGGTTGAGAAAAGACGCCGAGACAGAAAAGCTGGGATCGGGACGTCCACCGCCCACGGATGGCGGAGCAGTGGCACAATCTTTCTCTCACACACAGTTTGTATACAGTCTTAGAACAGTTTTCCCTACAAACAAGTATTAGCAGAACAAGCAGATATTATTAGAACATTCTGTTTTGTGTATTGGCCAGTGTGCATGCCTGTGGCTGCATTAGTGTTATCTTGTACTTTCTGGGAAGATGCTGAGGCCAGGCTTCCCATGGGAAGGACCTTGCAGCTGTGAGGCCCTTGTCAGCTCACAGCCCGCTCCCCACACTCTGCTAGTACAGTGTCTTACTTATGTGTCCAGACAACAGGTAGCACGACTGTTTTATTTATATCGTGTTGCTTGCTACTCCTCAAAGGCTGCATGCAGAGTATCATGTAACACCAGTTTTGTTCTTTTAGCAATCCTGGCTTTTCTCTCTTTCCTTGATTTTAACAGTTATGGGTGTCTGAAGTGACCCTTCCAGTGCACACATGTACTTTTGATTTTATGTCAACACCAATGCTGAGACAGGCTATTTCAAGGCTGGACGTGATCAGCCCTTTATCATGACGGCCCTGGTTCACCGTTCTCTTTGGTGGGGCCGTTGGGTCGGAACAGAAAGGTGCAACACAAGATGCAGGTGGGGGACACCGTGCGGCTTTGTGGGCATGATTGACGCAGGGGGGCATCTGCGAGAACTGCGGGGGTGTGGCCACAAGGAGACGAGCTGGACCCCGGGGACGTGTGGCTTCACTGCACCACGGTGGGACGTCCCTACAAGACTATGGAGCACAGAGTGACCTGATGAAGGGCTGTTTGGAAAAGAGGAAACGCCCAAACAGAAAAACACAATCTTAAAGGATGTACAGGGTGCAGGTGGTAGGAAGATGGGGCTGTAAAGCAAATTCCGTCATTCCTGGTCTAGAAGAACGCCCCTGAAGACCGAAATAAGGAATTGCAGGGAAAAGAAATGGTCACCCCACTGTGCCCAACGGCACAGCAATTCTTTCTTCTCTTGGTCTAACTGTCACTTACATAGAACTTACTTTTATAAATAGTAATCATTAAATAAATAAAACATTCCACTCTACTCACTTTACAGATGAGGAAACTGAGGCACAGTAAGGTTAATTAACTTGCTCAAGGTCTCACAGGTGGACAAGGCAGAGCTACGATGAGAACCCCAGGCTCTCCTGTGTCAGAATGTGTAACAGCCACAGGATTACTGGTTAATTGCATTGCTAGAGAGTAAATAATCTCTGAGGAAAACACACGACTCCAAAGGCAGGAACCTGAAGCTGTTGTAGGAAACATCCTTCTGAATGTTTAATATTTCGCAGAATATTCTGTGATGAAACACAGCAACCCTATATTAGCATCCTTTTTTTGAGGCACATATTATGTCTTAAATTTGTCTTGAATTCAATCTACTAGTGTACAAAGGATACAAGATTAGTTCAAATGAAAGAAGTGAAATGTGTCAAAGAGACTGAGAGGAATATTAAACACTGGGACTCTAATGCACAGAAAATAATTGAGGAAAAGAAGACACTAACAGTAAAAAGCAGGTGCTCAGAAAACTGCGAGATTTAAGTCATCAGAATTTCAAAACTTCTGTGGACTAGATTTAAGACATCCAGTGTAAGTCTCCACGACCACAGCAAAGCGATGCATCAATTTGAAGTCCTTCCAATAATGCATTTACTATTACTTTCAGATGAATGAACATAACTTTTCTTAATATAAATCATTTGCTCTTTTTATAAAGAACCTCCTGAAACTGTAATTAAAATTGAATTGCCATTTAGATTTTTGTAATGGAACTAAACTAATTAAAATTAACACAATAGAAAGAAGCCAATTGATTTTTCAGTTACTCCTCTGTACAAAAGCATCTATCTACCTGTGCAACTGTCGGGCAGGGCATCCTAATAAAACAGCACAGACGAGGGTTTTAAACACAGACATCGTTCGCACCAGTTCTGAAGGCCAGAGCCCAGGGCCCACAGCACTGACTGTAGGATGTGCGTGAATTCAAACATACCCAGTACTAGCATTCTACTGAGAACACTGCTCTTTATTTATTTGGCTATAACACCGTGGGTGACAATGGACACTCTCTCAACCTGTTTAACACACGAGGCTGTGTTCAAATTCTAGTACTGAAGAAGCTTGTCCGGCTAAAGGACACTGAGGCACTACAACGCCTCACCTGTCACAGGACATCAGTCACCACAATGGCTGCACCGAGGTGTGTGGCTGCAGTCACTGAAGTTCTGGGGAAGTTGTGGGGCTTCTGAGAACATTATGAAATTGCAAAATCACACATTTATATTAATTAACTATGCATATGCTTAGGAAGCATTATTGGAAAAGTACAGACATAGGAAACAGTTTGACTATGAACTCAAGATAGAAAATATTCATTCTGCATTAAACTGAGGTTTTTTGGTTGCTAACAAATTAGTAAATCTATCATCTATCTACATATCTATCATATACAAACACATACACACACACACGAAGTCTATATTGTTTAAAATACATGATCCCATTTTTATTCACAAAAATATTTAAGAATTACATAAAATGTTCCTATTTGAATCTATTTATTATCCTATAATCCTTTATTTCCTTAATTTAATGCTATCCCTGGATTCACCTTCAAGGTGCAATAAAGATTTGTTTTAACTGTTTCAAAATTTTAAACAAGAATAAAGAAACAAATGGACACAATAGACTACTTGGTATGGGAAAACATGGTTTAAATAAAATGGGTCAAAATATTTACAGGTAAATTTAGTCATCAAAACACAGGCTAAATATTTTGCTTTACTATCTATGCTTCTCTGAAATTAAGCCATTAACCAAGTCAGACTAAGAGTGTAGATTTTTTTTCTCATTTTATTCCATCCAAGGACATTAAATAGAATTCAGATATTCAACAAGAAGGTAACACTCATTTTCATTGATTTTTAAAAATATTCTCAGCAACATTACTTAGTAATTATTCTGATGTGAATAAGTAGGTCCGAAAAAAAGTGTTCAGAATTGTGTGTTCACAGATGCAATGTTAGAGAATTCTAGGGGATGTCATGTCCACTGTACCTGTGCTCTAACTTTGTCTCTGCTTTTACCACCAAGATACAACAAAGTATATGCAATATCACCAAAGATCACAAAAATGTGTAGTTTTCTTTACTATTTAACAGCTGAGCAGATCGGCTTCTAAGTAGCCTAAGGCACCAGGCCTTACTGGACAGTGAATGGCCAGGAACAGGCATGTGACTCTTATCTGGGTCAATCAGAGGAAGCCCAGGCCATGCCCAGAAGCTACTTGGGAAGCTGTGTCCTGGCAGCAAGTTGTGAGGACTGTGTTGTGTGATCACATGAGCGCCTGGTCTGGGGTGGCCCCTCAGGGAAGGGGTGCAGGGAGCTGCCTGGGCGTCCCCAGGGGCCTGTGGAGCCTGAGGGTCAAGCCAACACCCAGGCCAACAAAACAGAGAGGGATGAGGCTTCAGGCCCTGGGTAACTTGGTCACCTTGATCAAACCTCACCTGAAGCTGTCCTGATTTATAGGCTACTCAGCCATATCAACAGAAACCATCTTCATTGAAACCACTTTTGGCACCTTTTTCTGTAACTCCCAAATTTAAAACAAAATACTGACCATACACATATAATGCAACACAAGTGGTGGCACCAGACATGGCCTGCATATTTCTAGTGGGTTTTGCATCAAGGGCACATGCTGATACCATTTCCAGTGCCCTACATAAATAATCAGGCAAAGCTGCCCCACAACGAATAAACACTAATAAAAACATTACTTCTCTTTCATTTGTGAATAGAAGGATAAAGAGAAAAGCAGTTCTCAGCTCAGGTGGTCTCTGGAGATTCTACTGAAGACCAAGTGGTTGTCAGGAAAGATGAAACTGCAAGCTTATCACTCACCATTCCACCAGCGCCCCTCTCATTTCAGAAAGGAGCTGTCACTCTGGGCCATGGGCAGGCCACCGTGTACTGTGGTTTTAAAGGAAGGAACATGGACACTGAGTACTGATGAATCCAGCTTTTGAGATCAAGAGGGAAGCTTCTAAGGAGAGGCATCTTTGTGTATTTGACAAGCAAGCACTGGGAAGGCACAGGGTGGGATGAGGGAGAAGGTGGGACCCTAAAGGAGACCTGGGTCTACTGGGGGGAAGGAGGCCCCCGTAAAGAGACCTGGGCCTACTGGGGGGAAGGAGGGACCCATAAAGAGACCTGGGCCTACTGGGGGGAAGGAGGCCCCCGTAAAGAGACCTGGGCCTATTGGGGGGAAGGAGGCCCCCATAAAGGAGACCTGGGCCTAATGGGGGTAATGTGCCCCCCGTAAAGGAGAGATGGGCCTAAGGGGGGAAGGTGGCTCCCCGTAAGGGAGAGAGGGGCGTAATGGGAGACAGAAAGATGAAGACAGGTCTAGTGCAGGGGGGTGGCTATCACAGAGGGCCCCTGTTCAGCTGTAGAGGGGAACAAGGAAGTAACCTGTGAGGTGACTTCCACAATGAGGAATCAACCTGACAGAAAAGGGGGTGCACCATGACAGTGTGGGAACAGGCTGGAGACAGGCTCAGAGGTCAAGGTCATTTACAGGCCCATGGTCATTTGTGGACCTGTGCAGGCTTTCCGTGGTCGGGCAGGAAGGCGTGAGTGAGTTGGGTGAGGAAGTGGAGAGCCCGGCCGCTGAGTAAAGGGCGGTGTGTGCCATGACAGTTGGGGCTCGTCTGTTCTGAGCATTCTGGGGAGCTCACTAACAGGCTCTGCTAAGGAGAATAGATGGACGGGGTTTTGGATTTGGATAGATGTCTCTGGGACCCGCTGTACTAATGGGTTGGGGTCCGTTTGGGAGCCCGGGAGAATATTCAGGACAGAAGGTGACAGCCTTTTGAGGGCCGGGCAGGGAGGGGGCAGGGGGCCTGATCAGAGAGCTTTGTGCAAGACAGAGTGTCCAGAACCAGCGGCTACACAGATGAGGAAAATGAGAGAGAGGGAGGAACAAGGCCAGCCCCAGGTGCCATGTGGGTCATTTGGTGGGTGTCAGTCCCACTGATAATCTGTTTATTTTGCAGTGCCTCACAGCCAGACGGGCTGGAAGGAAAATGAGAAAGCAACCGGCAGGTCATGAGAGGCGCCATACAGACAGAGCAAACCCAAGGGCCCACGTGCAGTGGTGAACAGCCGCTGCAGGACCCTGTGTTAAAGTCTGGTCAACTGTGTGACCGCAGCCAACGATCTTAGATGTTTTGTACCTCAGTGTTCCCATCTGTAAAATGGAACTGACAATAACAGTGCCCACTTTATAGAGACGTCCTGGGGATTAAACTAATTGACACATGTAAAGAGCTCAGAGCTTGGTCTAGAATTAGAACTCAATACATGTTAACGATTATTCCAACCCTTGTTACTTCTCACTTTATATAAGAACCCAAAGAACAAGAATAACAATTAAAGATAATGAATCGAGATAGAATAATGGCACATGGGATATTGCAATCAATAGACTACGTAATGCTGCATCCTCAGAACGGCACTTTTATTTCATTGAGCTGAGTTTCTCCCAGACCTTAAACTATCTTGTTCAGTAATTTCTAACCTGAGGAATATGGATTCCAGGCAACTCGGGGAATTCCTGGATCATCTACAGAATAGTATTCTGTAGATGATATACACACACACACACACACACACATACATATATATACATATACATATACATATATATGTGTGTGTGTATATATATATATATATATATATATATATATATATATATATTTATTTATTTTGAGATAATGTTCAAAACTTGCATTCAATTCTCAAATAAAATCCTAACCAAAAACAGGAGGAAGCACTACTTTAGGAGAAAGCCAGACAGTAGAAATGTGCCGAGCTGTCCCTGGGAAGAGATAAAGATGATTTGCTTCTTGTTCCCTTGTTTCATTGCTTTTATGATGAAGTCCCGACTCTCTGTGGTTCATCAAAATACAACAAAAGACAGACAGTACTACCATTGAATCACATAATATTCCTAACTGATGCTGATAATTGAAGAGATTCTGAGTCATGGAAACAATGTGGAATTACTAAGCCAACAATCTAGTCGTTTTGGGGATTAAGAGATTTGATTGTCACAACTTCCCCACGCGCCTCTAGTGTGTCACTCGTAGGACTGCTATGGAACCTACTGTGGACTTCCTGGGAACCGAGAAGTATCCCAGTTAAGGCACGGTTAATCTCTAGACAAATGTCACCATGCCGTGACATTAAGGAACAGATGGTGAAGCCCTGACATGCAGAGTGGCAGGTACTAGACACTGTCTCTGGGCTGACGACCAGACCCTCTGCACGTGCTGGCTTGAAAATGCCGTGTTTACTGAGCAGCCTGTGGAGGCCTCAGGCCGATGGTCACCTAACCCGCTGCGTCACCCAAGCCACTGGGACCGCAGCATGATCCCCACTGCGCTGTGGAACATTCTGGAAAAGCTAAGTCAGAATTCACAGGTTCTCAGAGCCCACTCTGCAGGACGGTGCTGCCGTCATCCAACCAACGAGCTCCACTGAAAAGAAACAATGAAGCTACTACTATTTCACATGGTTACCACCACTCTACCAGGAAACACTCACTCCTTTTCATTAATATAACTGCCAAAGGCTGTGTTAAAGCAGCAATACAGCATCGCTTCCAGCTTTTATTTTTACCTTTTCCCAATTTATATATAAACATTTTCCCTTCATAAATCTGATTGACACATGCTTGAGTGTCACTCGTCTTCAGTGATGAGAGCTTAGAGCTGAAAGGGGCTGACCTCAGCGATGGCAGAGCTCCAGCCAGCGTCTCACACTGCCAGGTGGCAGGTGGCCCGCCCAGCACCGGCTGCGCCCTCCCCCCGGCCCCGGGGCCCTGGTCCTGACCACACTGCACCTGCCCTCCCATCTGGATGAATGAAATGAAAGCGTGTGACCACCTACCCACACACCTTGGCAGAGGTGCACTCCACACACGGCGGCCCCCACCCAGGCACGTAAGCTTGGTGGCACCTTCTAAGCGATACCCTGGGAAGCAGGAGAAGGTCAGCGAGTCCCCGACTCCGAAGTGAAAACCGATTCGTCGGCTGAAGGCAGGGACACCGGGGTCATCACAGGGCTCGAGGTCGTATTCTGAGATGTGGAAAGAGAGAGATTTGTGGGAATTGGGGTAAACACTCAGAAATTACTTAGTAAGACAAAAAAATATGTTTTTGTTAAAAAAATAAACCAATATGTGTACATATCGATATTCTTTTCCAAACTCTGCTTTAATGGTTATGTGGACCGTTATCCTTTGTACCTTGAGCTCTCTTTCGACAAATGGCATGTGTTGTAGTATTTTCTTCAATACAAACTCAAAATAAAATGACCCGTTTCAAAACTGTCACTTTAACAGTATGAAATTATTTTATTATTTCCAATTTCTAAAATCACTTACTGTCCTCCTCTCATAGGTGCAAATGAATGACCAAGAATCGAGTGCAAATACTAAAGCGACATGAAGGTGTGTTGCAGGAAAGCTTATTGTGACCAAGTTCACCTCTGAAACCTGCCTCGTATGTTACAGCCCTGATCCTTCCTGCCTACATTCACTCTATAAACCCCGTTTTACTGAAATGTAATGGAAAATATTCTAGAAACTACTGGAACTTTGTGTAAACTATGGGGAAAGAAAGTGCTAAATGAAGTTTAAAAATGGGGAATGATGGTTGACACATTTCTGCACCGGGGACCACACATCCAAAGTGTCCGTTCTGATGACAAGGGTGCACGTCGGCCTCACTCCTTCGAGTCCCCAGGTAAGGGCAGGGTTGCACCCTGACTGTCACTGGTCCACTACTGAGTCCCTGCTTTTGTCGGAGGGGCGTTAGAAGGTGTGGGGACCGCCTGTTGGTTTAGTTTCCTCCTGCTTTCTGCTCCCTGGGTCTGCAATGCCCAGTGGGGCGTCACACAGCAGACCACGCGCCCCAGGAAACACCATAGGGACTGCAATGGCGGCGAGAGCCTCACAGAAGATAATGTGTCAATCAGAGGATGGGTGCTGCCTGCGTGAGGGGGGAGACAACAGGCAGTTTTCCACACCCTGGTGGGAAAAACTGGGCTAATATTTCTTTAAAAAAAAAACTGACCCCACTTTCTGATTTACAACTGTCATCTTTCAAGTCTTTCTAGCCCCCGACATTGGATTCCGTCTCAATGGACGCGGAAAGTCCAGCTCGCCCTTTCCCCCCAATACTTTTCAAGCCTAATCCTGTTTTCTGTTTCCATCATCCCTAGTTCAGTCACTGACCTCTCAACCCCACAGGAAGCGGAACTCTGTGTCCCAATTTTGGCCTCATCTCACTCATCAGTCAAAATCTTAGGTACGTGCTTTCTATGTTGCTTTTGTCCTGCTTTTCATTTAGGTGAAAAATCTACATGGCGTCTCTGACATATTCAAACTAATCTGCCCCTCTGGAGATCTACTCATTAATTTGCCCTATTTTCAGCATGACCAAGCAAGGAAAAAAGAAAGACAGTCTCATTAAACTCAACTCAACAAATATTTACTGAAAACATCACACCGGAAGACAATGGTAGAATCTCTAGCAAATACTGAAATAAAGATGCCACAATCCAAGAAACTACCTTTCATCTTACAGATGTCATTCTCTTCCAAAGGACATGCCTACATTCTCAATTCAAGTCACATAGTTTCACTTCTTTAAAAACAACTGAAAATTCTTGCCAAATAAGAGAATAATTAGATATTACTTTATGCTAAACCTACTGTATTATATAAGGGAACCCATGATCGATGGCTCCTGGCTGCATGTATCTGTATCATACTTTGAATGATGGCCTCTGAAACTTATCTGTTAAATAGAAGGCTGTCCCAACACCGTGAGATTAGAAGGTGTGTATCGTTTTACCGTCCTGTGTCAGGTTACACAGCGGCCTCTCCTGTCAATCGTCACTTATTCACTACCACAGTGTGCTCTTGCACTGGGCATATCTTCACTTATTCGTTTCACAGAAGAAAAATGCATTGCCCTCAGGATCCCATGCTCTCTCCACCTCAAGGACGGTGATTTGAGAATTTACCCTCGTTATTTTTCTTCATCAATTCTCTTGGCTCATTCCCATGGGCACACAAGGCTGTGTAAGGGCCATTTTAAGAACGACACACACCAAACCGAATCAAGCAGCTGACCCAAACCCCAGCCCCGACCTCACAACCACTGCAGCCACCGCCCCACTCAGGTTCCTTCCAGCAGCGCCCCTTCCAAAGCCTTGGTACGACTTCTCCTCCCAGACCTTCATCCATCCACGGACCCAGGCTTCCTGCCCAGAACCAGCGTGAGCTCGCGTGAACCCACCGAGTCCTCAGTCCCCGGTTACTCAGCCTCCAAGCAGGTTCCTTCCGAGGCAGCCTGTTACCCATCTTCCGCGGAAGGTCTTCCTTTCTCAGCTGCCGGGATCCGTCTCGCCTCCTGCCCCCTCCCCTCCTCAGTCACGCATTTGCATTGTCCTCATCCTGCAGCTTGGGAATGCGATGCCTCCCACCTAACCTGGTCTCTTCTCTGCTGCACCTCCCCTCGCTCCCTGGCTTACGTAGCCCACGTCTTTAAGTCCCGTCTATATTGACGCGCTGCAGTATTTCCTTGTCTAAGTTGATCCTTTTCCATGAGAATCCTCAAGGAACTCCTGGATGTACACCGAAATTTCTGAAACTAAAAATGTGTACTTTTCCTCCCAGACCTGCGTGACTTGCAGCGTCTGCCATGTAAGACATCGTGTGTTCACGGAGGCAGGAGCCTTGCCCGCTCTCTGTGAGTCACCCACACTTTCGATCCTCTGCCCACGTTGCCCCCCCTACCCCAGCACCTTTACCTCGGCCCGGACCCCTGTCGTGTCCTGCTGGGGGTCTTGGGTAACGGCATCCGACCTACGCTCCTTGTTTCAAGTGTGTACATTACTGAGAATGGCTTTGTAAAAGGTCAGGTCCTGTCCATCGCTGTTCAGATCCTTGCACTGCCTTCGAATCATACTCAAAATTAACATCCGAAGTCCTTCCCTGAACTTCTCAGCGACAGGGCTCTGTACCCACAAGGACACCTGGCCGCACGCTCCCACTGCTGCTTGTCCTAATTCTGAGAGTACCCCCTCCCCACCCCACCCCCACACAGCGCCTGGCTTGCTTCCTAACTTGACTGCAATCACGTGTCAGCTTATCAGAGACCTGTCCGGGCAACGCTGCATGTTCCAGCATCTCCTCTCCGAGCCCTCGGCCGCTGTGTGCTTACTGGTGGGGTCCCAGCTACTATCTGGCTCCATGAAATCAGGCTTTTATTTTACTCACTGCTGTGTCTCCGTGGCCTAGAATATAGCCCCACATCTTGTGGGTGCTCAGCAAACACTCCTTGAATGAAAGAAAACTCTAAAAGGATGAGTTAGGCAACAGTGTTTTCAGGGCAGTGGTGCTTCCAATGGGAGAAGACACATGGATGACTCTTCATGGGAAAGTGAAGCAGAAAATGACAGAAGAACCCATTGGAAGTGCATACCTTTGGTGCATAAACAGTGTCATGGGAAAGTAGGAGGAAGAAATCCCGCCCAGGGGAGAAGGGGAAGGTTCTGTGCGCCAGACAATGTCTGACCCAGCAGGAAGGAGGTTTGCGTGGTCAAGAATAAAGAAAAGGCCTTTGAATGAAGAGAAAGGCACTAAGCTGTCCACGGTCTCATCTTTTGGGAGAACCGTGAAATTATGTGAATTCGTTGAAAGCTGTCACTCAACAGCAGCATCACAGCGAGAGCAGGAAGGAAGTGGGAAGAGTCGTGTGCGGCCAGCACTCGCTCCTGCAGCCGGGCCATGGGGAGTGCAGGCCTGACCGTCCCTGCAGCTGGCCGTGGGGCGTGCAGGCCTGGCGTCGCAACATGCACAACTTCCCCACATCCCTCCCCTCCTCTCTGCACAGTACTGACTGGGGATGCAGTCGGGAGGGGCTGCTTTAACAAAACCTTCGAAAAAGACAGACATAAACGGGACTATTAGGAAAAAAAACAAAAATGGACATGAGAATTGTAATTTTATACAAAATCAGAAAAGTCCCCAGAAGGGTAAGTGCCTCCTTCGCATAATGAAGTTGCTACTTATTTGAACGCCTGACAAATCTATTTCAGTGTATTAGTGGCAGTGGCAGTGGATCGTAGCCCAGTTTCAAGGCAGATCCCTCCAGGTGGAACCCCGCCTTTAACCCATCTAAGGCACATGCCTACTGAACCCTGGCTTGGCTGGTGGTTGATGGGGGGCTGTCTGAGCTTGAGTGTGACACCGTGTCGGTGAACATAGATCCCTGTGCAAGCTTTACGGGTCCTTTTCTACAGCTTGTGTGCAAATGAACTATGCCACACACTCAAAAACTGTCACCACGTTACTTTTAACATGTAACCCTCTTTCCAAGGTGCCCCTGGAAGCTCCAAAGCCCCAAGAAGTGGGAAGGTGTGTTTTGCTCCTGCCATGGCTTGTGAAGGAGCCCAGGGAAGCAGAATGCACTGGACTTGCCCTCTGACTCGGGAATCATCAGACGTGACGTCGGCTCTGTGCTGGGAGCGACAGAAGCCAGAAATGGAAGATGCACGTGGACTCCGATTCACAGAGCAGAAGGCCTGTGTACCCAGCGATAGCAGACTCATTTCCTTGCTGCTTTCTCCCTGTGGGGTGTGCTGCTGACAACCACTGTGGAGCGTGGTGAAGCTCAGAACAGAGGCCAGTGACGTCCCCACACGGTCACTGAGATGGGCAGAGCAGACTAGAGGGGGTGTTAAGCACGAGTGTCAGAGAGACCTACGGTTTCGCCACATGAACTGGCCCAATTTCGCGATTACCACTGATTACAGCAAGTTTCCAAGAAATCAAGTAGTCTGAGCCTGTCCTAAACCTCCAATAATGAGGGGAAATATGAGAAAAAAACAAAAAAGTCAGATTAAGATAGATGGCAATTGGTCTATAATTACACTAAAATCCCCAATAAATCTTTTTCTTTAAGGTAGTATTTCAACGTGTCAATTCCACCTCAATAAAGCTCAAAACAGTTTTTCTTTTTGCAGATGCTAATGATCGTGCGATATTTAGTAAGTAATTATCAGTTCCATCATTAACGTCCACGACGAATAAGGCCCAGGAAGGGAGCTGCCAGGAATGGAAAGGCAGAACACGTAGAAAACTTGCTGCCAAGAGCTTTCATTTTGCAACAGAGACACGATAAATATGCAAATATCGTAACCAACGATCGGCTCAGTAGCATCAGGTTAATGAGGAATTTACGGGGCTGGAGAACAGGAAAAGCTGCTTGTGGTTTGGGGCTCAGGGACCCCCGTGGGAAAACAACATCAGATCTGAGCGATCCAGAAAGACGTGGAGAAACACTTTCGTCTTCAAAGCATCATGGACACACGTGCGAATTAACCCAACGGCTGACCCCTGTCAGGCAGCTTAGAGCAGTGCTGTGCTTTCTGTTGGCTGGGGGGTGAATGGGGGGGGGGCTCACCGTCATATGCTCACTGAATGCTGCTCTGTTGTTACATTTATCTGGTGCATGTTTGATCAGTTAAATGTCTGTAGTTTTTCTCATTTGTAAAAATGTATTAATACCATTCATAGAACCATTCAAATTAAACAACTTAACCCACATGGATAATGTCCGAAGCAAGATACACCCTTCAGCAACATTATCTATGTATAATTACAAGTAAGAATGCTAATCTCGGAATTCCGCTTTGGTGCTGTGTTTGCATTCAGGTAAGGACAAGCTCATCCCTCACTGTGTGTCCACACTGCTTTTCACCCTAAAGCTTGTCCACTGGGGCGGGGGGAGCAGAATACCCAGTGGACAGGCACCCTCAATGTGCCTCCCAATAAGGACAGTGTCCCAGTGATCCTGACAGAGCTGATGATGAGAAGTGAGTGAGAGGGCGTTTCAGGAGAAGACAGTGATGGTCACAATGTTCCACTGAGAACGTGCAGGCTGGCGGTTGTGGGCGTCAGGCCACAGCCTTCCTTTTGGCTTCGAGAGGGTTTAGCCTCCTCCCCACACCAGTGACGCTTATCGTGATGGGTCGCTCACTTACCTGTCTCCACACCCACATGCATGCACATGTGCACACACACATGCACACACACGCACACATGTACACGTGCACACACACACGTGCACACACACGCACACACGTACAAATGTACGCACACGCACGTACACATGTGCACACACACACGCACACACATACAGTACTATTACTGCCCGCGGTGAAACAGCAGAGACCAACATACCTGAAAAGGTGATGTTGAACCCCTCGTAGGAAATGGAAAAGTCTGATATGAAGCGAAGCTGGGCAGTGAAGTTCCCGAACAAACCCGCCTTAATGATGTGGGGCAGCACGGAGCCCGTGAGCCTGGCCACGGGCTCTGAGAAGCTCCCATCCTCCGTGACCAGCAGGTAGTCGTGGGAGCTCTCCAGGTGAAAGGTGTGGAAAATCATCTGCACTCCTGGGGGGCGGGGACACAGGGAGGGAGGGAAGGAGGGAGGGAGGGGGAGGGAGAGGGAGAGTTAACACTCTCGGAAGAATAATGCCTTCTGGGTTTAGAGACATCAAAGTCTTGAATCAAAATTTAATCTTAATATGCAAACCTAACATTGAAGTTTGAAAGGAAAATACAGAAAATGGTAGGCCTTAGAAATGCAAGAAAGAGGAGGGATAAATAACAAAAGTAAATAAATGCTTAAGTATATACAAGAATAAATACAGATGACATACAGACACAGATAGATACAGATATAGATACAGACACAGATATACATATAGAAACAGATATAGACACAGACAGAGATATGCAAATGTAAGTGAAACATGGCAGGACGCTGACAATGGACTGCACGCAGGAAAGCTCGCTAGGCCCTGAGGGGGAGCGTCTGGGTTGAAGGACCAGGTGACTTTCCTGTTTATACTAAACGAACGTCCGTTAGGAAATCACAGCGTGGACATCCAGACAGAAACCTACACAACTGAGGGCCAACGTCTTTGAAATCACAGTCCTGTGCCCTTCACGGACATGTCCGCACAGTAACTGTCCCGGGAAGATTCTTTCTGGACCCCTAGAGCCAAGTGAATCAGATAGACCATGGAGAGCTCCTTTATAATGAAAACGTGTATGTAGGACAAAACCTCAGTAACTCATGATTTGTTTCTTCTTTGTTCTCAATTTCCTTCCTTCACGAGGGCAAAGAAAAACGCAGAGCATGTAACAAAATATGTGAATTGGGCATCAAGTTGAGCTCACGTCTAAGTGGAGAGACCACGTCTACAGACTATTTATGTGACCGCAATTCCAAATTATCGCCTTAAAAATGACAAGTTTAGTTACACTAAAAAGACCCCTGGTACCATCCTCAGTCCAAAGTTCATAAACTACGTTTCCTGCACAAAATGCAAGTTTTCCTGGTCTTCACTCTGTCTACAAAGTGCGGTTAATGAAAACTGTCCCAGGAGTCATGGCTGGGTTATGCAAAGATAAAGGACTTATTTTGTGTAATAATACTGGGTAGCTTAGAATACAAGTCCAGGGCAAAAAGGGATCCTAGATCTAGCATGGAAATTACGTTTCGATTGTTTCCTCTTATTTCCTTTCATTAATCAATATGTGTCTCTTATGTCTCACTTCCTTAACCTTACACCTAATTTCCAAACTTACAGTCACATGGATGAATCCTAGTTATCTGATAAACAGAGTTAAACAAGGAATTGACTTTTGCTTGTAGCACAATCGTTTAAAGACCACTGTTCTAAAATCCTCCAAAATTCACAGCGGAACAATATGAGGACATCAGCTATCTTGCTCACACAGGAATCCGCTTTTCTTCTCCCCGTGTTTGTGTCTTGGTCATAACTGTGCACAGCTGGAGTCTCTGTAAGAGCCTTACCCTTGCCATGCGACACTTCGATGGTCCAGGTACAGTTCAGAGAGTTCGGGTAGAAATCCGGGAACCCCGGAGAAAGCACGGTTCCACTCTTCCCATGGATGTAGCCTCCACAGAGGGCTGAAAACAACAAGGAAGCGTTAGTGTGCTTTAAAAAATTTCATAACGATTGCTAGAATACAATACATTTCAGGTGACATTTAACTGGCCAAGGACTAAAAGAATTCTAATACCACCACCATGAAAACTAAAAACAAAACCCAAACTTTATTTTACTTGCAACTGTAATATGCTAGTTCACATACAGGTGTCCTAAGAAGTACAAAACTTAGAGAAATGACAGAGTTAAGCATAACAACTAAAGTAGAACCTCCCTGTGATGGTGAGTCATGTGTCCACTGGACGGGGGGCCCAAGCATGAGGTCAAACGCTATCCTGGCTGTGTCTGCGAGGGTGTCTTTAGATGAGATTAACGCCATGCTGGCCGACTCAGTAAAGCAGATTGCCCTCCCAGTGGGGGTGGGCCTCATCCAATCAGTTGAAGGCGTGAATAGAACAAAAAGGCTAGATCCCCTATAAATAAGATGAAACTCCTCTTCCCTGGTTGCTTTCCAACGGGGACACTGTCCTTTTCCCTGCCTTCAGATCTAAACTAAAACACTGGCTATTCCTGAGCCTCAAGCCGACCAGCCTTCATACTGGAACTTACACCACGGCCTCTCCTCGATCACCAGCTTACCCACCGCACGTCTGGGAACAGGGCAGTGTCCATAAAGGTCCGAGCCACGTCCTGTCATTAGTACCCCTCTCTGTGTCTTTCTCTCTCTCCCTCCCTCTCTGTCTTTCTCTCTCCCTCTCTCTCTCCTTCCCTCCCCCCCCTGCCTGTGTGTGTGTGCATACATATGTACATACACATTATATGTATATATACACATGGAGATGGAGACACACACACACTCACACTCACACTCACACACCCCACTGGTTCTGTCTCCCTAGGGAACACTGACCTACACAATAAGAGCTTCAGAAATGGGGCAGTTCACGTTTTTGTGGAGCTGCTGGTCTTCTCAGAAGCACTTCAGTGGTTTTAAATTGTCTACAACACAATTGCCCTGTTCAATATGCTGTAGTGACTCGGTTTTGAAAGAAGAAAAGAAAGTTCTACAGAATCACGAGCAGAAAAGTCGTGCCCTTTAGCGGATCAATGTATTATGGACGTTTACGTGCTTGGAACCTGCTGTGAGGAGGAGTGAGTTCAGAGCCAACCCCACGACTGGCTCGCTCTGGGGTCTTTGGCACTCGCTTGCCCTCCCTCCCTCCTTTCCTTATCCAGAAAATGAAACACTGGTAAGTCCCATCCCCCTCTCAGGGTCGGCCTGTACAGTGATTGCCATTGCAGGGCACCATTACTGGATCTGACATACGCTGAACACCCAGCCTAACCATCGATCGTTATTAGCAGGTGTCGGATCTGTAACATACCCGTAATTTACAAATTCGAATAAACTCGATACACACTAATTTTTCAAACAATTGAATGTTGAACACTCCCTCGCGGGTATTTTCTTCTGTTTCATCTTACACCCTATGAAACTTTCCTGAGAATGGAAGACCTGAACTGAGAAGGGACCGAGGGGACGCAATCAGCAAAGCAGGAGGCTAGGAGGGGAGCAAGGAGATCTGGGTTCCAGCCACGTGTCTGTCCCCAGACCTTCTGGGTCTCGTCCTTCTCCTCAAACCTGCCAGGCCCACGTGTGACAGCGGCACAGACCCGGGCTGCCCTGCCCCACTGCACGCCCTGCACACTGAGCACACGTCTCTGCCCCTCTGGTCCCCATATCCTCACAGGTGAGAAGGGACAGAATCCCCACTTCACCGGTCGCCGTGAGAATGAAACGGGTCCACACCTGCAAAGGACGCTGGGCAGCATCTCCCACACCGATCGCTCCCTCAGGATTAAACTTGACTGTTCACTTCACCAGATCCCTCTGCTCGCTCAGCCTTTGCACGTATGTACTTGCACTTCCTTTCTGGAACTAGGTGACAGGGTCTATTGGTAAAACACTCGTACCTGGAGTAAGTTTCTCCCATTCACACGACCATCCTGAATCATGTGTTGTAACAGCTCGTTCCACAAACAATATGTGTGAAAACAAAAGCTAACTCGTGGAAAATACGGCATTTCTCGTCATGTATTTTAAGGGAACAGATAATGCAAATGAGATGGGAAGAAGTATATAAAAGTCAGCACAACAGAAACTTTTAAAATGAGTTCTAGAAAAGTTTAACAATTTAAGATTTTCACATCCTAAAATTACCCTGACTCCACATGAGGTAACATTCACGTAACATTTGAGATGAATGCAGCCAATAGTTGCTGAGCAGCTGCTGCTAAGCAGACACGGTCCTTGCACAGAAAGATGCTAATGAGCAGTACAGATGCAGGCCTCTGCGCTCCTCACTCCTCGGGTACTCACTCCAGCTGAAGGAGAGAGAATGACCCCCAACAATAGAAAGAGCGGACATGCGATGCTGGCAGATGACAAGCATCGGGCGGAAGCCTCACAAGCCTTGCGCAGTTTGGGAGCGACACAGGGGAGCTCGGGGAGGCCCCTGGGAAGTGGCCTATGAGGGAGGACTTGGCAGAGATGAGGGAACCACGTGGTATCTGGGCAGCAACCCGGGTGGAGAGAAAACAGTGGGACACAGGGTGGGGGTGGGCCTGCCGGCTGAGGGGACAGTGTGCCTGGGGCAGGACAGACAAGGGACAGGTCCGGGAGCTAAAGGGCCTGATCCCACCCAGGCCGTACCGGCGGGGAAGGGCCTGGGCATCTCTCTGATGGGATGACGGGCCCCTGGAGGGGTCTCACAGAGAACGGCAGGTACCCACTTGGGCTTTAACATGACCACTAGGCTGCGGTGAGCAGGGCAGTGGCGGTGGCAGAGGGCAAAGCCGTTAGAGGAGACGGGACGGGCACATCGCAACAGAGGTGGTGGGGACAGGCCAGCACCGGCCACGTTCTGAAGGGACAGCCCAGGGATGGTCTCAGGAGCGAGATGGGGCGCCAGGTGGGAGAGGAGGAGGAAGAGCCGACTGCGAGGCTTTAAGCCTGAGTGTGAGGCAACCGAAGGGGCAGGAAGACTCTGGAGAAGCAGGTTTGACCTTGAATCGGTCGGTTTGGGATACGTGCAGCCTGATGCCCTCTAGCCGACCTACAGATCGGGGGGCGTGGCTACTGGTGACCAAGTCTGGGCTCCGTGCCAGAGGTCTGACCAACGGACAGGACGAGGGCACAGCCAGAGGGGACCAGCAACACAGCGGGTGATGTAGACACAAGATTACAGCCGGGACAGGCCATGGTGAGAGCTCGGGGGGACGAGGAAGCGTCAGCGTGGAGACGAGAAGTCGTGGTCAGTGCAGCAGGAGTAAAGCAGGAGAATGCGGACGGCTGGCGAGGAAGCTACATCTTGCTACCTTTTAGTTCTGGCTGGGACTGGACCGCTGTAAACTAGCACCTTAACTCCTCAAACTTTTATCAAGGATTTAATCTTCATAAATGAGAGACACTTTATATAAAATTGAGCTATCTTGTATCTGGTTATTTGTCAGTAGTCTTTACCCTAAAGTCTGCACATACTATATAAACTGATAAAAATTAATTTGCATCCAGCTACATCTAAAAATTGCACAATTCATTACTATGGCTTTCACCTCTGCCTAACGCCTCCAAGGTAAACTGTTTGCTCCTGTGCTGGGGAGAAGCCTGGAGAAAGTTGCTCTGACCACTGTGTGATGCTTTCCGTCCACTAAACACCAAATCCAGAAATCACTACCCAACCTCGTCAAGCCGCTACTTAGGAGCCACGTCCGATGGAAAGTTACATGTAAAGCAAACCTGCTGCTTATTTTGGTTCCTATGTGTGTAAACACATCACAAAATCACACATTGTGAAGATATGAATAAAGAAAACTTTGTGCACAAAGCTACAATGTTTTGTTCTGGAAAAGGAGATTGGATGTAGAGAATTGTGTTGCTACTCTCCCCTGAAACTGAAGTGAGGAAGGAGTAAGAGACCTGACTCACATTTTAGCGCCCACTGGGGTCCCTACGGATTTCCATGTAAGGAAATGTCTACAGTCCCGTCACTGGAGCCACAGAAAGAGCTGCGTATCATTTGAGTTACAATAACCCGTTGTCTCATGTCCTGCAGAGTCTTTTCAAGGCAGGTAAAAAGGATACAGTCAAGTTTTACTCTTGCCATCCTCAAGGGTATAATTTCTTGAATTTTCCATTCTGTTACATTGCGCCCCTCCCCATCAAAGACCCAGGGCTTTGTCATGGAAATCTCTTAGATGTCCAACGATGAACAGATGCCAGAGAAACAGCAGAGTGACACATGCTGAGGACTTTCCCCAGGGAGCTGAGATCTACCAGCAAACACAGTTTAAGTCCTATCTCTGACCCTTTGCTTTTATCCATCCACCCATCCGCTCGAAATGATTTACTGATAAACTTACTACTTTTTCCCAAGCACCCTTGTTTGCTCTTGGACATACAACAAAGAATAAGACAGGCAAGGCCCTGTTTTTCCAAAGTTTCCCATGTTCTAATGGGCAAATAACTTATAAAGAGATAGCAAAGCATGATGCACGTGAGCTTATTTTCAAACGTCTGAGGTCTAGAGGACCACTGCACAGAGGGCAGCAAAGTGATGGCCACACGTCCATGCAGACGCCCACTCCAGGGCACTCACATGTCCGTAAGTGACCAAATGACGGAGCGGTGCCGAAGGGCAGTCAGCTCAGGGTTACACGGCTGCCCTGTGACAGACAGGCTGTCGCATGCCCGTCACAGCAGCCCGGGGTTCCTGCTGGTCTTCCAGGTGAAGCCTCAGGCCCCCGTGCATTCTGCAGTTTCGGACTTCCCCCAGTTATCATCTCCCCCACCTGCCCAGACCTTGGCCAAAGTCTTATAATAAATGCAAGTCTGCAGACCTGTCAGTCATTGGTTTGCAAATTAAAAGAAACACAGCTTTAGTAGGTTGTTTTTCAATGTTTCCTCCACCTGGATTGCAGAAGGACGCGAGCTGCTCCATGCAGGCTGCACCTGAGGCCACAGTCATTTTCCATGAGTGAGAGGACGGCGGGAGAGGGAGGGGTCAGAAGGCAGATTCTACTCTCTTCCTGCAAGATACTGTCTGCTCCCGCAGCGCCAGCTCTCACTGAACCTGGCAGGTCTCACACGCACCTTTAACACCCACTTCCTTCTCAGGAACAGTGAGACACTCGCCTGGGTTTCCCACTGAGGCTGAGCATCTGGGGATGCAGCCCCAGAATCGTTTCTCCCCCATGACCCATGTCTGCACTGTGACACTTCTAGCTACGCCTTGCTTCTTGCCTCTTCCTCAGAGAGACTAACACATGAAAGCAAACTGTATACTGCCTGTTTTCTGTCCTTTCCCTTTTTCTGCTATTTCCTTTTCTTTCGCTTTAAACTGCTAATAAAGTTCTATTCACAGCAAAGACTTACGAATCTACTTTCCATTTGAAATTGCTCATAGACTCTCCGTGTCCTATAGCAGTCGCTGGTTTCATTCATTCATTCATTCATTACATTGGAGTCCTTCTCTCAAAAGAAGTCATGTAAGAAAACCCTACAATAAAAGGGGGGTACATCAGAGCTGTTCATCTGAAGGGGGTGCGTAGCCCTGCCGGTCACCCTCAGCTTCACACTCAACACCCCGCAGCCCCACTGTGGGAACCCCGAGCACTCCAGTGTCACACGTCACCCAGGCAGTCAGGCGCCTGCTCACAGGACGCAGGTAAGGCCTCTGAACGACCTGTGACCAGGACGTACGTTCAGCAAAGGGACTGCTGCCCCCAGCTGCTACAGGCTTTGCTGAGTCTCCATGTCTGGACCCCCACCATTCCACCACCAGGAATCCTGTTTCTTCCTCTCAACCTTAATCTTAATGGCGCACCTTGCAAGCTGCCCCCAGAGTCTTTCAAGATTCCAAATCGTAACTATTGTTTTCATCTCCTTATTCTAAAATGCTGTCCTGTGTCTAATAAGGCACTTACTTCACTGGGTGACTTAAAAAATAAGTCTTTCTTCTCCCCAGGCTCAAAGATTATTGGCTTTTCAAGTGTGGCTGCAGATACAGTAGCTTTCCAACAAATGCTTGTGGAGAGTTACCGGTTTACAAAAGTATTTACTTCATGAACATTTTCCCAAAGTTTCCCTTGCATTTGTCTCTCACCAAAAAAGGAGGACAGTTGATTCCAATGGTCATGTTATTTCTCCAAAACTTAAGAATGCAAAAGCATAAATAGTGGAAACAAAATGAAGCAAAGATACAGAGATGACAGATGCTGACGAGCTTGTCTTCTTCGTGATATGAAATGTTGTAATTAATCCTGATTTCTTCTTTCCTTCCTGGGAGGTATGCATGCTTAAAGGTTTAAATACCCTAGTGATGTGTCATTTATTACAATAAAAACCCATGGGGTTTAAGAGATTGCTGAAGATTTGAAAAAGCAACAAGAATAATTCTTACGACCAAATAGAAACAATCAGCCATGACTGACTAAAGCTCTCCTATCAAACCCTGAAATCTCCCCCAGTTGGCTGCTGTGCTCATAGCCTTTTATCATAAAGTGATCACTCTCTGAAACAGGTTCCAATGAAGCAAAAGCTAAGCAACTAGTCTGTTACTGGACCAAATAGGCGGCCTTCCTCTGACGGCATCTCACTCGCTTGCAGAGCTCATGGGACCCTTTTGGGTCTATGTCTGCTCCGCCTCTCCCAGACGACCTCTCCTAGATGACCTCTCCTAGAAGACCTCTCCCAGACGACCTCTCCCAGACGACCTCTCCCAGATGACGTCTCCCAGAAGACCTCTCCCAGATGACCTCTCCCAGATGACTTCTCCCAGACGACCTCTCCCAGACGACCTCTCCCAGACGACCTCTCCCAGATGACGTCTCCCAGACGACCTCTCCCAGACGACCTCTCCCAGACGACCTCTCCCAGATGACGTCTCCCAGAAGACCTCTCCCAGATGACCTCTCCCAGATGACTTCTCCTAGAAGACCTCTCCCAGATGATGTCTCCCAGACGACCTCTCCCAGATGACCTCTCCTAGAAGACCACTTCCAGACGACCTCTCCCAGATGACTTCTCCTAGAAGACCTCTCCCAGACGACCTCTCCCAGATGACCTCTCCCAGATGACGTCTCCTAGAAGACCTCTCCCAGACGACCTCTCCCAGATGACCTCTCCCAGATGACTTCTCCTAGAAGACCTCTCCCAGATGACTTCTCCTAGAAGACCTCTCCCAGATGACCTCTCCTAGAAGACCTCTCCCAGATGACCTCTCCCAGATGACTTCTCCTAGAAGACCTCTCCCAGATGACCTCTCCTAGAAGACCTCTCCCAGATGACGTCTCCCAGATGACATGCCCAGACAACCTCCCCTACATGGCCTCTCCTAAATGACCTCACCTACATGATGTCCCATCCCTTTACCAGGCTCTTTACTTCACCAGCCCCAGAATTTGCAGGGTGTGCCATGGCTGCCAGCTCCTGGAAAATTTAATCATCTCTTCTGCCTGAAGTGCCTCCACACGTGTTGGCTCTTTGGGGAGTCCACTCATCACTGAAATCCCAGTTCAAAGCTGGTATTTCCAGTGAGTCCTCAGTCCTTCCTCCTGGGACTTCTGGGTGCTGGTAACCTTACTTACTGTTCTGTGTGGTCTTGATTTTACATGATCTTTTGTCTGGGAAACTGAGCTGTGCCCCTACATTTGTACAGATAAATGAAATCTCACGTTCTCAGTATCACTATACTGGGGTGCCCAAAAATGTACACACATGATTTGTATTCATTTTTTGTTATTGGTATATATTGAATATTACAATTTTAATACAGTTTTTTTCCCTTTCTTAAAATGTGTATACAGTTTTTTCTGGCACCTCTGTAGTTTTAAATAATGATTTTAAGTTTTGAATCTTTACGTTTCTATCTTTAATCAATTGTATAACTTTTGTTTACTTTGTGAACATTCTGAAATCCAATCAGATATCCAATCTGACCAACATAATTTATTAAATAGGTCATCCTTCCTTGGTGATTGGAATAAATTTATCATAATTAAGTTCCTATGCAGGCACAGATCTGTTACCAGAACCACCGTGCTGAGTGGTTCTGCACTGATGTCACATTGTTTTATTAGCATTAATTTTTGATGTGCTTTGATACTGGATGGCATGGTCCTTCTTTGTCATTCTTAAATATACTTCTCAGCTATTTGGAACCTTTACCCTTCCAGATTTATTTCTAAATATTTATAAATTTCTATTAGAAATCCAAATTAATCTTAATTAGATTTTATTGAATTTCAAACGTTATTTGCAGAAAGTTTGTGCATTTAAATTTAATTTTTCCTATCTAGAAACATAGCGTATATTCCCATTTATTAGGGTATTATTTTGTATTCTATTGTAGACTTCTAATTTTTAAAAACATATAAACCTTCAGGTCTCAGTAGATATATTTATTCCTGTCAGGTTTTTCTTGTGTGTGTGTGTGTGTGTGTGTGTGTGTGTGTGTGTGTGTGTGTATATATATATTCCTATTATACATCTCGTAAGTTACACCGTATGCGGCAATCTTGTGTTTACCCTGAATACAGTCACCTACGGAACACTTGTTGCCAAATTTGATGAATTTCTCTTTCTAATATTTATAATTCATATTATTTTCTTAAATTTTTGCATTAGTTAAGATCCTCTGGACAATGTTAAATAATCTTTCTGACACTGAGGGCGTTGTTCCGTCCCAGACTTTCATGGGAGCTTTTATAACAGTTTACTATTAATCATGATATGTTCTACAGTTGAATTTACTTATATGACGGTCCTCTATATACTTGTTAAGGTGATATATAATTCTGGTGTTTATTTAAGGTCAAATGTAAAAAGAATGAAAATGAAGACACATCTTCCCAGAATAACTTACACATAATTATTGTTTCCAAGTCTTCCTCCCTTTTCATTTGCTTTGAAAGGAACCAGTTGTCTCTGGTATGTTGTCATACAGGAAAAATGGGGGCTAGATACTGACTGTCCCTGTTGCAGACTCATTTCTACTTACACACACATTTCCCGGCATGATTTCCGCCACTTTCTTCACTGAACTCAAATATGAGGGGTTAGGAACACACATTCTGACAATTCTCTAAATCCCTAGTCTGCTCTGCTCCCCATACATGTTTCACTACTAACAGCTCGTTTGAGATTTGTAAATAGAAAAATGGTGTCAATACAATGTGAATTATTCAAGTGCTCGCAACACTTTCCCACCCAAATAATTCCCCCGGGGGAAGCAGCCCCGCTCTGCTAGTTTTGTGGATTCTTCATACTTCCTGCGATAGCCTCCAGCCACTGCTTACTGCCCACCTGCTCTCTGCAGGGTCTCTTCCAAAGTCCCAATTATTGTTTGGTTAATAGTCTCGGAGCAAAGGTCAAAGATTTTGAGTGGTCTGCTGCATAACTGTCCCATAACCCCTATTACTTCTGGTGCATCACTTCTAAGAACTCAAGCTGTTTCATGGATGCATATATCATGTTTGATTGGAAATGCCTACAGTCTACACAAGGTCCTAAAAATGCAAATGTGTGTGTAATGCATATGTTTCTTTTACACAGAAACGACGTTATAATGAGGGTATACTCATGGCCGAAGGCAAAGTCCCTAAATTTTTTGCAAGCGATCCCAGGTAAGATACTTGTTTACCTTGTTATAACTATACACTGAATACTATACAGTTGAGTAATAAGTAAAGCACAACCACCAAGAATGTTACTCATTTGAGATTTCCAAGAGCAGATCTGTGTAGGGCAGGGCACAAAAAGCCAGTGGCACAAAAAGCCACTCGGGGATCACATGAGCATTCTGTCCCAGAATGGGTGCTCCTGGGGACAGAGCTCTGCCAGAGGTGATGAGTCAGAGGGAATAAAATCTAGAGAAAGCTGTTTGACACGTGGACCTGGATCAGAAGAAAATTAGGGCTGACACGCAGAATATGCATATTTACTGCAGTGTCTCACACGCTATTTTCAATAATTGCCATGTATAAGGTGTGTGTATAACTCAGCTCTGTAAGTTTGCGTGTTTTGGGGACAGAGTTGAAGGACAGCCAATAATTTTTCATTCTTTATTTCTAAACTGATGTTCTACCTATTAAATTTGCTTGGTAAATTTCAAATGTTTGCTAATGGCACAATTTTGAGGTGCACACTTTTGCAAATAGAAATCCCACTTCTTCAGTCATGTTGTCCCACCTCCTAAAGCAGACGTACCACCCAAACTCTTTAAATATTTACATGTGTGCATTTCTTTCTGATCGCTGCTGCATGGCCCCACCTACCATCACAGCTGGGCAGAGCGTGGTTCCACTGGTGGTTCTTCTCACAGACGAGGGGCTCGTCGTCACTCAGGGTGTATCCAGGGTCACAGCTGAAAGTCACCGTAGACCTGATGCCAAAATCACTGCCGTGCCGACGGCCATTCACAGGGATTCCTGGGTCAAGGCACGAGTCTGACTCTAGAGTCACACCTACAAGCCCAGAAAAAATACACGATGTAAGGATCTTCCCAGTTTGTAGACAAGGAAAAATATCTGTGCCATAATGCATATGAAATAGCTCCAGACTTACCCAGACCTGGACAATTAGGCAAGTGAATCCAATAATCCACTCATGTAAAAAACAGTACATTTTCAAATAACTGACCAAGTTTTATCTGTAGAGAGACATATATTGGTACTCTACTTGCCAGATATATAACAGTGCACAGCTGAATAATTCGCTGACCTCTCTGAATTTAACAGTTCTTCAATTGAAGAGCAATGATCTGTACCAAATGAAGTCTAAGCCTTTTCCCATTTTCCACCTCTATCCCTTCCCCACGCTCCAACATTTTATATTTTATGTTTCAGTTCGAGTTTTGCAGTCATACTTCCACTTTCACATATATGCATACATTCGCCGACGCCCATACACACATAGTGCAAATTAAAACTACATTCGAGTTGATTTTCTAAAACTGCGTCCCATAAATCCATGCTTTTTTTCCATATCTGTACTTAAGTCAGCCACGTTCAAGACATCTGCAATTAGGCTGACGATGCTAAACGATGTTAAAAGGTAAAGTGCAATGGAGAGTCAAGTAATTATGACCATTCCATTAGAAAAGTTTCTTTTCTCTGTTTTTTAATGCTTCTCTCTAATTTTAGAGTAATATATATTTTAAAAATAAAGGAAATGGGAAGAAGGGAAAAGGATATTATGGCAACTTTGATGAATGCAAAACAACAAAAAGAAGACCTTGCTATCACTGTGTGTAGCTCTCTCAGTAACCTTCAGAACGCTGCAATTATGACTTGAACTACTAATCAAATATTTTAAATCATTACCAACATTTAGACTGTTTAGTCCCCCAAAAGGTCTTTGGGATAACTCTGCTGGTCACTGCACATAGTGTACCAAATTTTCAGTGCTGTTCCATATGGATATACCTTCCTTCATTAAGTCAAACATATGAAAAACAACTCGGGATGGTATTTTAAAATAAATAATAAGTGATCATATTTCTTGATTCGTATAGAAAAAGCTGATGCAGTCGGATCAGGAACACAAAGACGACCATGGACCACTGTTCAAAAATGTGCAGTAAGGGGCGTGGTCTCCACACAGAGACTAGCTCCTGCCAGATAACCTCTCAACGGTGGGCGTTTCCTGAGTGGTAGGCGGCTTTGTCATTCATGGTGGGCCCCTGGGGCCACACCTGAGAATATATATTCACCAGGGAGCTTAGGGTGGGCTGCTGGTATAACACGGTTTCAGTCCAGTGTACAGGGAGTGGGGCAGCTGAGACGGAGTTCATCCATGGGGGCAATGATTCAATCAGCGACGCCTAGGCAATGAAACCAATAAAATCTCTGGACATGGAGCTCAGGTGAGCTCCCCTGGTCAACAGTACTCTGTGCAGGTTGTCACACATCATGGCAGGGAGGGGGCGATACCATTCATGGTTCCTGGGGTAGAAGACCCCCGCAAGCTCTAAGTGTGGACCCCTGCTGGCACATTCCACCCTCTCTGTCTCTTTCTTTGGCTGGTTCTAACTTGTCTGCTTTCCTATTGGATGCCACTGAGCATCACCACTTTCTGGGTCCCTACTATCAAATTATCAACCCTCAAGGTCATTTAGGGAGCTCTCTGAACTTGCAGTTGGGTCGAGAATTGCCGGGATGGGCGACTGCACTTCGCACATTTGTGCCCCTAAACTTAGTTTGGTATATCAGGTAAAAGGACCAAAGGAAACATGAAGCCATGAGCCATGAAGCTCATGAAGCCACTGGACTTACGGACACAAGTGGGAAGCTGTACTTGAAACTGGGATGCCCTTGCAAAATGCCCCGCATTATCGTAGCTTGTCAATTGAGTTTCACTATGTCTAACAATTGCTCTTAAACATTTCTGACAACTGTAAACATTAACAGTCAGTGGCCATTTAGGGAAGTTCCACTAGATCTCAGCTTCTTCTCTTCTCTGGGCGACACGCTGTCCACCCAGGACATGTGTCTCTGGGGACTCACACGGAAGCACTGCAACTGCCCAGTCATGTTTTTCTGGCCCAAATACTGTTCAGGATACACATATAATCTTAGTGAAGTGCCGTTAGCTGCTTTGGTCAATGCGCTTTTTCCTAATAGTGGAATGAACGGATTATTACATCACGCAGAAAATGAACACCTTTCATTGTTTTAATTATTCAGTTATTTTACTTTGTAATGACCGGCTATGTCTTTCTGAGTTTTACAGTGAAATCGCCCAGGCCGCTCTGGCAGCCACGCAGAACGGGTGACGCTCGCGTCGGGCAGTGGAGCAGCACAGACCAGGGCGCGGTCGCGCGCACAGGGACACGCGTGCCGCCGTCCCCCGGGCGGGTGGCACTTACTCTCGTAGCGGATGAGGAAGCCCACGCTGGCGCGGCTGCTGTCGGTGGAGAAGAGCAGGTACAGGACGTTCCCGGTGCTGACGAGGAAGCGCGGGGCCTGCGTGCCGTGGAACTCGCCGATGAGCGGGGACGCTGCGGCCGGGCCGTCCCTCACCTCCAGCGTGTCGTAGTTGACTTCCGTCTGGAACCTGCGGACACCGGGAGGCGGCCCGCGTTGCGATGCGGAGCCCGGGGACTGACGCGCATTCCCACCGCACCTGCGCTCACTGCTCACAAGCCCGTTACGCAGGCCCCTTGGGACTCGGCACGCAGACACGCGTGTAAGGGCCGCGCTTTTTCCACAGGAAACGGTGCGCCCCCGCCCCTCCTCTTACTGAATACTCTGTCCTGTGCCATCACGGACAAAAAGGGGACAGTGCCCCAGCTCTGAAATAAACGTGCTGTGACCAGATCACTTGTCATTCATAAATAAATAAATAACCAATCACCAACTGGTACAAAACAATCACTCCACATTTTTTTAACTATTTGTTATGCTCCCCCATCTAAGGTAAGTGTGGACATCTTCACATAGCACAGCTGAAACGATATCGGAAAGTAAGATACCACAACTCGAAGTATGTGACAACACCCTGGAAATAACCAATCCTGTGCTTTTCAGTTGCATTAGCTCCTTCAAAACTAGAGGAGCGTTCAGGACACTGGTGCTTCAGCAGCTAAATGCTACTTTAACGACTCGAAAAGGTAGAGCAGCTTCCAGAAGTGCTTAACTTCTCCTCCGAGAAGGACGTGGCCCCACATGGTATTACGTGCGGACGCAGCACTTGGGTCCTTCGCTGCAATGCGGGCGCCCTTCCAGGCACCGAGGTATTTTCTACATGCGCCCAATGCTCGGGGTAAAGCTAACCGGTTTCAAGGGTCTGGCTGTGCGCGCAGGGACCATGACGCGTTGGGAGCCTCTGGGTCCCTGGGAACAAGAGAACAAACACTTCCCTGGTGTGTGTGTGTGTGGGGGGCGCCTGCACCAAGAGCCCCCACACTTTGCACGGACCTGCCCATGGGGAGGAGGACCAGGGAGAGAGCGGCCATCTGAGCGTCACGGGGAACGACAAGAAGACGCGGGAGCGCAAGGCTCTGCCGGGTCCACCGTCAGGCCACGTGCCACCACGCACACTGACGATACATTCCTAGCGCTACCAGGAGCCGCCGACCTTCTGTAAACAACACGTGTGGCGTGGCGTGGCGTGCTGAGGCCACAGGCTGGGCACTGGGGGTTGCATAGTGCAGCTTTCCCTGTTCAAAATGTTCTCAAAAGGCCCTACGGTTTCTCTGTTATGTGAGTCCAAGTTAACGAGTCTGGAAGCGCATAGAATGATTCTCATTTGAAATATCTGCACACAGGTTTGTACGTCTTATTTCAGGACAGTTAGCACAGAGGAAGTGCACAGCCCAACAGCTGCAAGACTGCCAGGAGAAGCGTGGAAAGAGAAAAGTCTGAGTGTGTTTCCTTATTTGGGCGCCTAACACCCAGGGCATGAAGATGACATCAGCATGGAGCTGAAAATCTCTCTGCAAACACGTCCTACATGAGGGTGTCAGCCCCGCGTGTGGCTCAAGGTGTCAACTGAATTGCGCCATGCAATTCATCTTTTAAAGAGTGGTATGAAAATCACAAATGTCTGAAAATACCTGAAATACTGGTACTTACAAATGGAATTCAGCAAAATACTACAGTTCAATAATAT
This sequence comes from Rhinolophus sinicus, assembly GCF_036562045.2. Lineage (NCBI taxonomy): Eukaryota > Metazoa > Chordata > Mammalia > Chiroptera > Rhinolophidae > Rhinolophus > Rhinolophus sinicus. Next base: position 1,868,383 of record NC_133754.1, read on the forward strand.
TGAAAAGATGGAGAAAAATTATGTGTGTCTCTGTTCAGGCTACTAAAAATAGAGTGACAGAGCACTAATGAGCTGTGCCAAGCTGCGCTGGAAAAGCACAGCTTTTGCAAAATGATTCAGATCCCATGGAGTTCGAATGTGCTTCTGCTTCTTACCCGCACAACACCAGAAAGTGTAAAATCTAGTAACGAACCAGACTTAATTTACTGAATACGACTGAGCTAATGTTCTCCCGGTGATTAAGACACGTGCAAGGAGACATTCTCCCACATAACGGAGATGCAAACCAAAGCTCTTCTTCTGAGAGATTATCCTAGTGGAGATCATTATTATTCCATCAGAGAAAAGTAATAATAGAAATAATTTCAAATACAAATAATTACTAAGAGATAAGGACAACTCCTACTCAAAACCTTTCCTGTATGAAAGTTTTGATTGTTATAAAATTAGTGGAAACAAAAAGAAAGTAATATAAGAATGTTCTTCATTTTGAGACATTGTAATATTTTGAGTATTCAAACCCAGAACTCAGTCTAGTCATGGAGAAGGTTATTCGAAAAAGCCTGATGCTGCTCGGAGATTAAGCTTGAAACACTAAATAGCTTTTAAAGCACATGGTTCGTTCAAAAAACTTTTTCGTTTCTAATCATCAAATTGATACCATTGTTGAGATGAGTAGGAACAAGTTTTAATCATGAAAAACTGGAATAGCATGATTATTTTAAGTTACCATATAGACAATCAAATAGCTGCACCAAACTGCATTCCAGGGAAAGTACCAGTCATGGATAATTCCTAGATGACTAACCGGTCACACCCTGACCACTGCCAACGTGCGAACTAAAGGCGCCCAGCCCGCTCCTGGTCCCAGGGTCACCACCAAATGAGCGCTGATTCCCGCCCTTCTGGAAGGCACCTGAGGGGCCCACGGAGCCCCGTGGCAGGCCACGTAGTGCACTTGGTATATGCATCTGCCCAGGACCAGCACTCCCCAGGCAAGCCTGCATGGGGCGCCTGAGCTGGTCGTGGAAGATAAAATCCAAGGATGAACCTTTCTGAGCAAGAGCCTACGTCTTTGTAACTGAACTTGTCTGGGGGAACCAATGAGCAACTGTCATATTTCAAACTTTTAAGATCCACTTACCTAAAAACACTGCACATGCGAGGGTCCAAATTAAGGAAGAAAAGGGTTTTCCTTACCTATCAAAAGTTATTTTGATAGAGTGTCCTGGTTTTGCTTCAATTATCCATTCGCAGTTTAAAGAATCTTTATAATATCCCGGCCATCCCGGAGGCAAAATGACACCACTCGAAGCTGTCAGATGTCCGCCACACGGGGCTGAAAGGTGAGGCAGGGTGTCAGCAGGTCACCGAGCACACGGCTGTCACACAACTCGCTCTGCTCTGTTCCTGGTTTGACCATTTCAAGTATCAAAGCAAAACTTATTCCCAAGTAAACTGAGATCATTGAGTCCTTTGTAGTAAGCTTCACTTCATGGTTAAGTAACTATCCAATGATATTGTCTCGGAGATTTAGACAAAAAGAAAGATAGCTGAGATACTTCTAAATCTGTATAATGAATTATTTCCCAAATACAAAGATGTGCTTCCTTTAGTAAAGCTTTAAAACTTTGTGAGCTGTCATGTTGGAATGCACCTAAATTGTCAATGTTATTCTTTAACATCCTGTCTTTTACATATGTAATTCACAGTGCACTTCAGAACGTGCATCCCTTTATCCTGATGAAGCAGACATGTTAATCTTAATACTGCGGACCAACAAACTTAAACCCTGAAGTACTGGATGATGACGTCAGCTTTGCTCAGTAGTCAGCTTTGATTAGGTGATGCTGAGATAACAAACACACCCGCCATGTGGGGAGCTCAAGTGAGCGGTCACTGCCCTGGGGCTACACAGGGAGGGACTGTGCCCACAGGGCCTTCCTTCCAGGAGTCATGGCTGTGGGAAAGGTCTTGCTGGCGATCAAAGACTCTGGGCCAGAAGCTGGCCCTGTCACTGCCGCTTAGTACCTACTTGGTCACAACCCGTCAGGTCTCAGCAAGAAGAGAAGACCTGTCGGGCGAAGATCCAGAATCAGGAACGTCCGGTGAGCAGCACCAGGGACGTCAGGGTTGCATTCACATAGGCGATAACAAAACAGCATACGTGTGAATAAGGTGTTCAAAACACAAGTCTCCTTTGATTTAGGGACTATCTGGTGTTGTACTCCAGGTAATTTCCTGGTAAAGCCCTTCTTGATTATACATATTGTTTTCTGCAGCTTTATTTGTAAACTAAATATTTGGCTTGGGTGTATTACACTAATACTGGCTTTTTAAAACGTCCTACAGGACTCTGTCCATCTTTTCCATTACCTGTGAGTTTCCCGGCACTAAATCCTCTGTACCTGAAAGATCGAGAACGTATTTATGCATCTCTTGGGTGTTTGTGTCTTTTTCAATCTTTAATCTGTTTTCAAATCTCTTTTTATGGTACTTTGTTGATTCACATTTTGCACTTTTAATTTGGGTCACTTTAGGTAATTTATTATTATTGTTATTATTATTACTATTAAGGAAATTGCCTATTCCTTTGAACTTTAAAATCTGTTGCCATAGAGTTAATGATGTGGTGCTGTACAATTATTTTTCCCCCTTCATAACTTATGTTTTTAATGACACTGAGCTGTGCTGAAAAATACAGGCAGGTTAGAGGCAGAACAAATAAAGAGAGAAATCTTTCATCCAGAAGTCACACAATTTACAGCCACGATGTGCTAGCATCCAGTACATTCTGCCAGAATAAACAAACAGACTGTTAAAAAAATAATTCTTCATTGTGAGCCTTTTACTCTTTATGTAAAATTAATAACAATGCATTATTTTATTAGTGTATTAAATTATTTTTAATTATGGTTATTCCTCTTTTATACTGCTAAATACCTTTTTTTCCTCTGAGTTTCCTTACCAGAATCATAGAGGGTTTGCCTTTTTTATTGATATTAACAAAGAACTCACTGTTGCATTGAATTACTTTCTCACGTTGATTTTAGTTAATATAGTATTGTAATTTATTTTTTGTTTTTTCCTACCTCCCTAACAACGGTAATGCATTCCTGTTTCCTTTTTGTTCCACGCAGGGTGGATGGGAGGGACATTCTCCTCCTATGCAGGCTCTGCTGCGGGGTTTCGATTCCCCCTCAGAAGGGGCACTGACCCAGGCCCTGGCCAGCCATCTCCTCAGGTCCTCTCTGGGAGTCACCTGTGCTCAGCCATCAAGTAAACTTGAAGCATCTCTTTCACTCTTAACTAGTCCTTCGTGTTGTTTTCTTTGATGACCCATAGCTGGGTTTCGCACTGAACTTTATCTGAAAGTTTCTTCTAAATAATGACAGAGTTGTCCATTCACATTTCATGTGATCCTTTGAAACTTCTGTCTGACTTCATGCAAACAGTCACCTGCCACAAACCAGTGTCCTTTTCTTCCTGGGCCTGGACTGCGCTGAGGGTCAGACCTGCCCTGAGCCCACAATGCGTGGGCATCCAGTTGTGCCAGCTGGAATCGTCCGGGAGAGAACAGGCCGAGAGTCCCGTTTGTCTGAAACCCCTTCTCATGAAATGGTCCAGGCTGCAAAGTGAGTGGCTGGAGCAGTGTCGGTGAACGCGCTTAACCCTGCATGCTGTTAGCATCGTCCATCAGAGCATCCACGAGTGGGTATTTACGTACTCGTAATAACCCATCCATTCATTAGCGTTTGATACAGTGCTGCTTTTACACAAAAAACATACATTTAAAATACGCAATAAAATAGATAAAAATGAAAATTCTATTATTTTCTTGCCCTTCCGTTTATTGATTTTCTACTCCTGGTGGTGCTCACAGCCCACAAAATTGTTTTAACAACTTCAGAAAGTATGGAAACACGAACACCATTCCGTCGTTTTAGCAAGGTCTGCCAGTGCTGACTTCCAGTCACGCTGATCCTTAAAATAACAACAGAGCACTTTGGAGGGAGGGCTGGGGGCAGGACGAGGTCACCACCCGCCCACAGCCCCACTCCACCACGCTGCCAGTCAGCAGGCTGGGGGGCCGTCCACGCCGAGACTCTGCTTTTACTCAGGGCACCTGCCTGGCGACGTCAGGTCAGTCAGTCGACAGAGGGGAGTAACCCTCTGCTGCGGGTTCTACCACGTTTCCCGGAAATAAGACCCAGCCGGCCCATTAGCTCTAATGCGTCTTTTGGAGCAAAAATTAATATAAGACCCGGTCTTATTTTACTATAAGAGTAGGTCTTTATAATATAATGATATGATATGATATGATATAAAATATAATATATAATATAATAATGAGTCTTATGTGAATTTTTGCTCCAAAATACGCATTAGAGCTGATGGTCCGGCTAGGTCTTATTTTCGGGGAAACATAGTATTTGATATGGATTTCTCTTCTATTTCCTTATTATAAAAGAAACACCTTTTCACTAAAGAAACCGAGAAAATAAAATGAAATGAAGAGGGAAAAAATTCACCCATAACTTTGATTAACATTTTGGTGTATAACTTCCTTTTTAGTTTTTAAAAATTATACATATATATATATATATATATATGTACATATATACATGTATATATACATATATTTCTATGTTTATACTAAATACATATATACATTTAAATATATATATATATATATATATATATATATATATATATATATATATTTCTTCAGAGTGGCAAATTACCACAGAGGCGGTTGTGTCATGCGATCTTCCACTTGGTGACATGTAATGAGCACCTTTGATGTTATAATCTTGTCAATGATGCACGTTATCCTTGTTTGTAAACGTGTCATGATTTGTCCAACTGGTTCTCTGTTTAAAATCTAGTTTTTCTGAACTTTTACTATTATATTTAATACTGAAAAAAAGCCTTCTCGAAAAAAAAAATCTTTTCACAGCTGCTTGAATACATCCTTTTAATACTGATCCTGAAGTATAAGTTATGGCTGAAAAGGTAGGAAAAAATTAGGACCCTTGATATAACTTTACACTGTCATGTTCTGATTGTATACTCTCCAGAACACAGCGAGGAAATGCCAGCTACCTCACAACCTTACCAATAATACATCTTATTGATGTGCTAAAACCTCTGCCCATCTGATACACAAAAATGGTATTTTACCATTGTGTGAAAATCTGTGTATCTTGCCAGTTTTCAAAAGGCTACCATACTATGTAATCCCAATTTTGTAATGTGGAATTACATTACATTTGTCTGTGGAAAAGACAAAACTATGGAGACAGTGAAAAGGCCAGGTTGTCAGGGGTGGGGGAGGGGTGAACGCGGAGCACAGGGGACGTTTAGGGCAGTGAGACTCCTCTGTGTGACGCTGTGACGGTGGCTACAGGTCATCACACATCTGTCCAAACCCACAGAAGGAGCGACACCAACAGTGACCTGATGTGAGCTGTGGACGCTGGGTGATGACGTGTCAGTGCAGGCTCATCAGGTGTCACAAGTGTCCCTTCCGGGGGGCTGTTGATGACAGGGAGGCTGTGGGGGGGTGTGTGGGAGATCAGGGGGTATATACGGGAAATCTCTGTACTTTCCTCCCAACTTTTCTGTGTATCTAAAATTGCTCTAAAACGTGACTACTGAAAAGACCTCTATTTCTTTGATGTTCACTGGAGATAAATTTTTTACAAAGTTTTTCTTTACTCATTGTGCCATGGACCATGTGAGTATATATTCTAAGTAAATATATTTTACCTGAGAAGACATTAGAGGTAACACACTCCTTAACTGATTTTTCTGTCTGTTCGTTTTTTACATAGGTAACCAGAGTGGAAATGTCAAGAAGAAAACTAGGTATTATTTACATCAGCTACATGTGAAGTAGTTAACTAAAAACTATGTTGTTGTTATGGGATGAATCACGTGCCCCCACATCCACGTTTTGAAGTCCCAATCCCATCACTGAGAATGTGGCCTGTTTGGGTAGAGGGTCAGTGTACATGTAATTAGTTAAGATGAGGCCCCTGGAGTTAGCCATGACCCAATGTGACTGGTTCCTCAGAAACAGGGAAATTTGGACTCAGAGGTGCCCCCACCTAGAGAAAGCTGGGGTGATGATTCTACAAGCCAAGGAACTCCAGAGATGCCAGCAGACCACTGGAGGTGGGAGAGACCTGGAGCTGACCCTGCCCTAGCGGCCTTGGAAGGAACCAGCCCTGCGACGCCTGGATCTCAGACGTCTGGCCTTTGGGCCTGAGGGACACCACCTTTTTGTGTTTAAACCCTGGATTTGTGCTCCTCTGTTACAGCTGTCCTAGGAAACCAATGCAGTTGTTCATTCATTTATTTTTAAATTAGATGCACGATTGCAAAGGAAAATAAGGGAAATGAGCGAGGACGTACCTTCACATCGAGGCACGGCTGAGCTCCAAACAACATTTCCATCCTGCAGGATACAGGTGATGGATTCCGAGCCCTGCGTTTTGACAAAGCCATCATCACAGTGGAAGGAAACCGAGCTCCCAAGGAGAAACCGGTCACCAAAACGCCGTCCATTTATGGGGATACCAGGATCATGGCACTCATTTTGACCAAATGCTGAAAAGGGGGAAAAAAAAAAAAAAGAATAAAATATTCAAATATTAATCCCATGTATTAATTATATGTATTAAAAGAACCTAGTTACAAAGCAACATATTATCCTAAATTTGAGTTATTTATTCCTAGGTAGATAGATAAATACAGCTAATTAACAGGATATTGTCCTCTAGTGAGAGAGAGAGATGGGCACATGGATGTAACTACACCTACACAGCATTGAACAGCTTGACAGCAGTTTTCACATCCACGAAGAAAAATTGAGACAAGGTGGGAGGGCCGGGGAGGAGTTTGGTTCACACGCATCTTGGTTAGAATCCTGGTTCTTGAGAGTCACCTGCTCATGGGCAGATGACCCTGCAGGTCTGAGCCCAGCTCGCTTCATTTACAGAACGAGGACTCTGCAGCCTACATCCCGGAGTTCTAGTCATAGGAAATAAGTACCAATTACCGTGTTTCCCCGAAAATAAGACCTAGCTGGACCAGCAGCTCTAACGCATCTTTTGGAGCAAAAATTAATATAAGACCCAGTATATTATATTAATTACCTCATATCATATCACGTCATATCATATTATAGACGGGGTCTTATATTAATTTTTGCTCCAAAAGATGCATTAGAGCTAATGGTCCAGCCAGGTCTTATCTTTGGGGAAACAGGGTACTTGTGCGAATTCTGAGCACAGCACCTCAGAGAAGTACGCATTGAGAAAGTTGTCACTTGTAACTAATTTAACACTTGAATCTTGCTTTATTCCCTCCACAAGGCATGCATGTTGATGTTCGTAAATATAATCTAGTTTGCAAATGAGGAATCCAAGGCAAGGAAAAGTTAGCTGCTTTATCACAATTCACCAAGTATACACAAGAGCTGGGTCTCATCCCCGGCTCCTGACCCCAAACGCCTCAGTCCTTGTTCCTGTACTGTTTCAGTGCATAGAGTGTGCATTGGTGGGTGGGGGGATGGATGGATGGATGGATGGATGGATGGATGGATGGATGGGAAGCAAGAGGGAAGGAAGGGAGGCAGGCAGGACAGAAAGAGAGGACACGTGAGAGAGCCAGTGCTTACCACGGGGGTGACCAGGACGTTAAGGTAAACACAGATGCATTTTGGGGGTTAGCAGGATAATGCTGTACAGTTTTGCTCCTCTCATCATGTTAATTATGACTATGAAACCTCAGAAGCAGCGGCCTTGACACTCGGCTTCCTGAGTGTCAGTAAAGGGGACAGGCGTGGCGGCGGGCGGGCACACTTACTGGTGTAAGTGATGTTGAACCCTCTGCCAGTCGTGGAGTGATCCGACTGAAATTCCAAGCGGACCACGTGCCCGCTGCTGGCCAGCTGGGCGGGCACATCATTGCCAGAAAAGGTCCCGAGGACGGTGACGTCAGAAACGCCGTCATCCTTGACCGCGAGGAAATCGAACTGCGGCTCCACGTCGAAGTCGTTAAAGATGAGGTGAACCCTGGTTCCCGGCTCGGAGAGGATCAGCCACACGCAGTTCATGTTGTTCCCGTACTCCTCGGGGTAATTTGGGGACAGGATGATCCCCGACGACGCAGTGAAGTTGAAGAAGCACGAAACTGTGGAGACACAGAGGTTGCTGCCGACCAGGTGCAGGGATGGCTGAGATCCCGGGAAGGGACCCCGGGAATGGATCCTGGGAATGACACCTGGGAAGGGACCCTGGGAAGGGACCCCAGGAAGGGACCCTGGGAAGGACCCCGGGAAGGGACCCCGGGAATGACACCTGGTAAGGGACCCGGGGAAGGGACCCCGGGAAGGAACACCGGGAAGGGACTCCGGGAATGACCCCAGGAATGATACCTGGGAAGGGTCCCCGAGAAGGGACCCCGGGAAGGGACACCGGGAAGGGACCCTGGGAATGACCCCGGGAAAGAACCCCGGGAAGGGACCCCGGGAAGGGACCCTGGGAATGACACCTGGGAAGGGACCCCGAGAAGGGACCCTGGGAAGGGACCCCGGGAAAGGACACCAGGAAGGGACCCCGGGAATGACCCCGGGAAAGAACCCTGGCAAGGAACCCTGGGAATGACACCTGGGAAGGGACCCCCGGGAAGGGATCCTGGGGAAGGGACCCTGGGACGGGACCCCCGGGAGGAACCCCCAGGAATGACCCCAGGGAAGGGACCCCAGGAAAAGAACCCCGGGAAGAGACCACGGGAAGCGACCCCTGAGAGGGACCCCCAGGGAGGGACCCCGTGAAAGGACCCTGGGAAGGGACCCCTGGGAGGGACCCCGGGGAAGTGACCCCGGGAAGGGACCCCGGGAAGGGACCCCGGGAAGGGACCACAGGGAAGGGAACCTGGGAAGGGACCCATGGGAGGGACCCCAGGGAATGACCCCGGGGAAGGGACACCGGGAAGGGACCCAGGGGAAGGGACCCCGGGAAGAGACCCTGGCCTGCCCATCACCAGGACCAGGACCTACGACTATAAGTCGCTCATTCTGGACCATGACGTTCTCTCTTTGCCCAAACTAACTAGAATATTCCCTCATATGTAACACAACCAGACCTACACAAAACCAAGTAGAGGCTCCTTACAAACATGGTCCTACCCAGCGCACTAAAACTTGGGGCAAGAGACAAACATTTCTATTTACTATGTTCCTTCTACAGAAGAACAAATATTCACATGAAGACATGTGTCTGTGTCACAGGAACAACTTCTGGAAAATAATATTGGTCCTATGCAGTCTTCTAGGATAACTTTTGACTTTACAGTTTGTTTCCTTTAACATGCATTTTCTCAAGTTATTTATCTATTTAATTAGTTACAGGGTAATTATTGATAAATAATAACTTGGAAAATCAGGCGATATTTTGGGTGGATACTACAAAAATCTCTTGGAAAACCTACTTTTAAGATTGTGTACTTAAAAATCCGTGCACATACAGAGGGTGCCAAAAAATGTATACACTGCCTTCCATACAATGGGATTTATAGATGATGTAATACAGAATTGTACACCTGAAATCTATGTAATTTTACTAACAATTGTCACCCCAATAAATTTAATAAAAAAAAAATTTAAAAAAAATATATATACATTTTAAGAAAGGAAAAAACTATATTAAAATTGTAATACTCAGGATATAGTACCGATAACAAAAGATGAATATAAGTCATGTGTATACATTGTTTGGGCCCCCACCCCCGGTAGTTTTGGAGGGAACAGCTGTTGCATATATTTCTAGGATATGGTTTTGCTTCCTGTTCAACATGATTTCGTATCCATTTTCCAGCCACTGCTATATTTAGTTAAAAAAAACAAAACAAAAACAAAAACAAGAAAAAGAAAAACAGCCATGTTTCTAACTTGGTTCTGAAGTCCCTCTTTCCTCCTAGTTAAAACACTTTCTGTCAGGGGAAACAGGCAGTTCTTCCTCTGAAATGCAAACTGACGGCCCCGCCCATGCTCACAGCTCAGGCCCTGTCACCCGTGGAGTCCCAAAGACCACTGCCCTAGACGCCGCACGCAGCCCAGCATGACACAGCCGTGTGCTGAGTTCCCCCGGTGCACCACCGGCCAGTGACGAGGCTGCAAGGGCACATTGCCTTGCTGCTGCTGGTCAGAGATGCTCTCTCTCCCGGGCGTTTGGGGGCTAACCCCTGAGCACGCACTCACTGCCCTCTGTCCCCGGGGCAGGATAAAGGGCCCAGGCCAGGCCCAGGACTCACACACGCAGCTGGGCTTGTTGCCCGACCACTGGTTGTTCTGCTGACACGTGATGACTCTCTCCCCCACCAGCTCAAAGGCTGCCTGGCACTCAAAGGTGAGGGTGTCTCCATGGAGAAAACTGCTGCCAGTCCGCTTCCCATAGGCTGGGACGCCGGGGTCCCCACATCCTCCCTTTTCAATTTCTGAAAAAGGGAAAGACAAACCATTAAAACTATACAACAATGATACCAAAACCTGGTAAGGATACCACAAAAAAGTAAACTATGAGACCAACATCTATGATGAATACAGATACAAAAATCCTAAACAAAATTCTAGCAAATCAAATGCAACAACACATTAAAAAGATTATTCATCACGACCAAGTGGGGTTCATCCCAGGGACACAAGGACGGTTGAACATACTCAAATCCATCAATGTGATACGTCACATAAACAAAATAAAGGACAAAAATCATATGATTATATCAATTGATGCAGAAAAAGCATTTGACAAGATACAACATCCATTTATGATTAAAATACTTAATAAAATGGGTATAGAAGGAAAATACCTTAACATAATAAAGGCCATATATGACAAGCCCTCTGCTAATCTCATAATTAATGGAGAAAAACTGAAGCCCTTTGCTCTACGTTCAGGAACACGACAGGGATGTCCCCTATCACCTCTGCTTTTCAACATAGTGTTGGAAGTCCTTGCCAGAGCAATCAGGCAAGAGAAAAAAATAAAAGGCATCCGAATTGGGAATGAAGAAGTTGAATTGTCACTCTTTGCAGATGACATGATGCTATATACAGAAAACCCTAAAGACTCCACCAAAAAGCTATTAGAAACCCTCCAGGCCATCAAGTAAAGATGGCCCTGACAGTACAGGTGTGTGGGAGCACAGAGCACCCGGACACCATGCAGGCCGAAGGGGGCTCCAGAGAAGAAGCCCTGCCCTTCAGGACAGGCCACGCGTGCGGTTCACGTGATCCACTGCGCTGAACACAGCTGGGGTGGATGTACTTGAACTTAACGGGTGCTAGGCCTTAAACCACGTTTCTTTCACTAAAGTTGACAAAGGCCACTCAGAACAGAGCCTGCCTCTGGCGTGTGCTCTGCGCTGCGTCGGGGCCAGGTGCCCAGGGTGCTGGCGAAGGACCCAGATCTGAGGTCAGGCGTCAGGCCCCAGACGAGGTGGTGAACGTCTGTTTCTTTGCTGGACACCACGAGCGATGTAGTGTCACGATGCCTCAGTGCTTGCTTCATCAGCTTCCTACTTCCTACCTCTTAAACAATGTATTCCTAACTCGGGGGAAGGGCCTGGCATGGAGGGCTGGTGATAATAGGTGACGTAGCCAAGACTATGATCATTAGCAAACGTCAGACTTCTAGAAGCTTCTTTCTGCCTCTGCGACGTTCAAGTTCATAGTTTCTTCTCACAGTGAAAGAAACGACGGCATTTTCGGTAAGACTACTTCCCGCATTGAGCTGAGCACTCCTGACTTCACTGACTGCTCAGAACAAAGTGGCTGCAGTTAGACACACAGTGTGGAAGCAGAGGGTCTTTCTGCTTCCCAGGCTGAGGGACAAGCGTGTCCTGGGGTCACTCATTTCCAGTAGAGACATGATGCGCCGTGGTCCAGAGGCCTGTGGCCGCACGTGTGTCTGGTGTGTCTGCCGCGTCTGCGACGAGGTGCTTGGCAGTGAGTGGTGACTGCGAAGGTGGCACGGTCCCAGAGCAGATATTCTGCGTGCACATATTCTGTGGTCACTCTTACTCTTCAGCCATCAAGGAATATGGATGTGTCCTGCAATTAGGCCAGTGAAGCTTCACGTGGGGGGGCCTTCTTGGGACCTTCTGCAGTCTTGACCCTGTACAGGCTCTGTGCCACTCTTGTCCCAAACGTTTGTGACAAAATCCACACAGATTTCAGAATTTCCCTTGGAGGTCATTGCTTTTACGTTCGCGTCTGCCTCAACGTCACCTACTATCCGAACAAGCAGCAGGTGAATTAGACAATGTTGGGCCTGATGCAGTAACTGCTCGAGCCTCCTGCTACCTGGAGATGAGGGGGGAAGTCAGAGAAGACCTCGCAAGGCTTCCTTCAAAACACACACTACAGTTCCTTACGCAGGAAAATGCTGCAGCCCGAGAGAAGCAAAGTGCCAGGCCAAACACCCCAGCACGTAACGGGGTCACCGTGTGATCTGATGGGGGGCCCAGGGCACATTGGCTGCATGGCGCTGGCTTCCGGCAGCTGCGAGTGTTTGCACAAAGTCCCCTGGGGGCTCCATGCTATTCCTACCCATGCACTTTTCTTCGACCATGACCTTTAAAAGTACTAAATAATATTATTTCATTTTCAATTTTTCATGTTAATTTTTCTGAATCTTCTGAAGTGTTTATTTTGAAGATATTTTAATCACCTAAGACATTTATATTACACGGACATTATATATTTGACGCTCACCTCTAACACATTTTTCACTTGCTGTTTTACGTGTATTAGAGTTCACGTGATAAATGAGCGGCGGCGGATACAAAAGCACCAGACGGGCCGAGGACCACACAGAAGAGGACCTCGGATTTGGGCTTCATTCTTTCCTTGCGCCTTGTTATAATCTGCTGCAAGAGCTAAGGAAACCAGGTAAACTGTCAGTGACTGGCGAGAAGACACCACAATACACCACGAGATACAACTGACCTAAGAGTCACCAGCGCTACTGATTTTAGCTGCCGTGTTGCCAAGAGCTCCAATCCTTAGTCCTGAGGAAGTTTCACTTCTGTCAACCCATTTATATGAGCCTGGTGGGCCACACGTGTTACAGGAAAGGGTCAGACTGAGGATCTAGATTCAAGTTACAGACCTTTCATTTATTATCTACAGAAACTTGGGTTTATTATCTTGGATCCTCTTCCAAACAAAATGGTGGGCCGTCCTTATGTCCCAGGTACTCGGACCAACAATAATTTATTATCACTAGGAAGGCACTGTCTAGTGACCTGAGTGGACAGTGATGGATGAACAGCACAGGGCTCCTGGGGAGACACGTGTCTCACTGAAGACGTTCTGAAGTGAGCACTAAACATCCGACGTCCATCAAACAAACATAAACAACCCAAGGGGCTATTTTTTGTCCAGTGATCTCCTGGTAGGTCATTTAAAAGGGTTTGCATGTGAGCCTAGCAGTTGTGCTCACACTGCATCCAGGTGGGGTCCACACCTCGGCCCTGGGGACACCTGGCCTCAGGGACAAGCCAGGGCACAGATCAGCTGGGGGGGGGGTGCATAACCCTTACCCTGTGCATTAATGAGGGACCCATTTTGCTCCTTGCAATTTTAATTCCCAACTGTCAGCCAACACCCAGCATTACTGCAGCCCTAATTTCAGGATGAAACAAGTCAAAAAAGAGAAGAAGAAGCCCTTCGACTTCATAAACTCAGTTAAGGTTGGTCCTTAAATCATTCGGCTATGCATTAGTACGACACGGTGCAATAACTGAGAAGTTTGAAGACACCTCTGTATTTGTTGTTTCCTATTGATTAGAAGCTTTGAGACTGAGAGATTAACTACCGTTTTGTTAGAGAATCAGGCATTGCTGATTCCAGCCAAGTTAAACAGAGCCCTCCTGGCCATGGTCTCTGCCGTCTGTCTGCATCAGTGGTCCCCAAGCTTGCCTACACGCAGTCTCTTGGGGAGACCTGCCTGCCAAGCACAAATCTGAGAGTCCAAGCTCTCTAGTGGTTCCCAGTGAGCCATTTGGCTACACTGTGGAGAAATGACAGGGGACGGTGAAGAAACAGCTACCAAAGAGGACAGTCTCTCACTCAGGATGAGGCATCCCCTACTTAGGGGAGAAGAGACGTGAAGCTACAGTTTCCTGGTGAGGAAACTGGGAACCCACTCACAGGCCATGCAGAGTGGGGCCGGGTCCCTGTTCAACAATGAACAGACGCAGAATATATCCCCCTCGCCTCCTAACAAACACACTGTTCCCAGAACATTTCAGCACTAGTTAGTGATACAGAAAGGACATCCTGAAAAATAACTGGTTTAGACGGTTCACTAACTTCTGGTAATAAATATTCCATAAACAAACATGCAATACATTTGCTACCAAAGCAACTGGGACACTGGGGTCGTTCCCAAACAATGGTCCTCAGTTTGGACTAACACAAAGATTTATGCATAAAATTAGACACCAAAGTGGATTTCTTACATACACCTATTTAAAAAGAATCACATAGAAATGATTGTTGTGCAATAAATCCACCAATGAATTAAATTAGTGCATTGACAGCTAAATCATCTCACAAGCTAAGCCACTATCTTTTTCACAGGTCACAGAAAAGTGTCGCGAAATATTATGAACATTGTTTCATTGCATTTGGCCACTAGGAACAAAAAGTTCAATGAGCTGTGGCTTAAATTACTAAGTATTTAATTTCCCTCACACGCCAAAGAGGATGGAGGGAGGAAGCACAAGGCCAGCTGTTGGGCCATCACAGCCCGGACACCTGTCTCCACTGCCCTGAGGGGCCGTGGCCTCATGGTGCAAAGAGGCTGCTGGATCTCAAGGCAGGAAGAATGCGAGAACCATAGTCCCCACAAAGGCGGCCGGCGGTACTCTGTAAAAAACAAAACATTTTTCTATTTTATAGCGTCTCCCAAGAGGCCCTGTCTAGTTACTTTGTTTGCACTTCCTTGTCTCGTGCAGGTCACGTCTGAAGGATCCTGGAAATGTGATCTTACCATTTCCCAGACTCTTTAGTGGAGGAAGATGAAGGAAAACAGATTCTGGAAAGTGGTGTTTGCACAGCCAATCCACAATCTGCACAATTAGAAACTGAATTTAATTCTACAAAAAACACCTCTTCAATGGAAACAAAATCACCTCTCAAACCTAAAATCTATTTAAATGCATTTTGCACTGTTAGCCAAATGTACAATGTGTAAATATTTTGCTATTTTGTGTTTAGTTTTCAGGAAATAAAATAGAATTAAGTTTCTTTAAATTCTTTTGGGAATAAGGTGGGAGTTAAAGATAAATAAGAGAAAATGCTAGTTTAGACAAAACGAGAGTATTACTAGAATAATTTTCACATAGGTAGAAAAAACAATGAATTAGGCAGAAAAATAAGAGAATGCTTGACATGATCACAGATCAAAATTATTTCATGACTTCTCTATTCTTTCTCAATTCTGCCATGAAAAATCAAATAGACACACGGCATCTTTTGTTGGACGAGAAGACAATTCACAGGGGCCCTTCAGCCTGTTAACTTCCCACTGATTTGTATTTTCTTGACTTCAAAGCACACCTGGCTGGTGGGCCACAGAGAAGAGAAGGGGTGCACGGTCAGGGAAAAGCCAATTGTAATTTTAGAAACTAGGGATCAGGTTTAATCAATTACCAGCCTAGTTATCAACTTTTTTTTCTAAAGATATTGTACCAAAATGAAAGCTATCAGTTTTATAGCACTTTACATACTTTTAGTTAGAAACCTTAGAACATAAACTCACTGTTTCCTCCAAATGGGTTTCATAATCAGTTTTTCTCAGAGAAACCAAATTGTACTGCTTAGAATGAAATACCATGTACGTATTTGGTTTTACTAAGATATTTTACATTTAATTTCATTACTAAATGCTATTAATAATATTTACTACATAATACTAAAGATGGATATTCTATGTTCACTGTATCTACTAAGACAAATATTATGTGTCTACTTTTTAAAGATTATTTTGTGATTGAAATGGGCATTGAGCTATGTATAATTTAAACTTTTTTCTGGGCTATTTTTTCTCAATTTTGCTCTACAATTGGACACAACATTTGGTCACTTGATTATCCAATGATCTGTGCATTAGTGCGAGCTTGAAACTGCTTCTGGACAAGACCCTGAGCTCTGCACACAGGCCTTCCTACGTCACCGCACAGATGCACCGTACTGTCCACTCAGGTGTGTGTTCTTGTCAGGCTTCTCATCTTGTAAGATCACGTCCTTTCATGCAAGCATACAGCTCTGTCCTAAATTCACAACACAGATGTCTGCATGGCAAGGCTCTGTCTGGGGAAACAGCATTGAATGAACTGCTAATAATACTCAGAGATGCTATGGACTAAACTGTGTGTCCCCATAACTCATACGCTGGAGCCCTAACCCCCAAAACGTCTGCATTTGGAGACAGGGTGTTTAAGGAGCCAATAAGGTTAAGTAAGGGCATAATTGTGGGGCTCTAGTCCCGTTAGGAGCTGCGCCTCATGCTCGTGAGACGAAGAGACTCCAGGGAGCAGACAGCGTCTACAGGCCCAGGGAGAGGCCTCGGGAGAAACACACCTGCCGGCACTTTGACCTTGGACTTCCGGTCTCAGAACCGAGAGATAAATGTGTGTTGTTTCAGCTGCCCAGACAGCGGTGTTTGGTTATCACAGCCCCAGCAAACTCTAAGGGGAATTTCAATAAAAGAGGCCACACTGCAGCTAGGAACATGAAGCCACGGCCATGCAGTCCCCGTCTTCTTCTAGAATACTTAAGGCCTCCATTGGGTCAAGACTGGGCCACTTTTACGTTCTTTGACCTACTTTTCCTAACTGACTGTAACTTCAGAATTATGCTACTGGCATGTATTCAGAGTTGTTCAAAGGAAGTGTCTATTGTTCCTTCCTGTTGAGAAATAGTCCCTCAAAATACTGTTGAGAATATTGTTTGGATTTTAGTGAAATATTATTTTACAAAGCCCAAAGGGGAACATTATTCTATGATTTTCATAGTACATAATTCCTGGGGAAATGGTTCATTTTGATTCTGCGTATCAACTGTAAGACTATGTAACGACAAGAAGCAAAGACGGGGAAGGATGGTAAAGATGAAGGCCTGGAGGCCTTCGGGGTGGGAGTTCTTGGAGCTGAAGGAAGAGGAGGAATAGCAGCAAACACACAAGGCAGGGGGGAGGCTGAGCTTCTAGAAGCTTCCGTATTCCCAGTGATGATGGATCTTGTCCAGGACTGTGAGAGTGAGGTCAAGCTGCCGGCTACTGCAGGCTGTGTAGCTCGGCCCTTTTCTGCTCTGCGGAGGGCCTGAGCTTGACACACAATGGAAGTGCTTCCTGGAGCAGTAATTTGCTAAAGGAAAGTGGGGAGGGGCTGCTGGGGAGTAAGTTGGGTGAAAGGAGCCTGCACTTTGTCTGCTGTTTATAATACTCTCGCACCAACATCCAACCTTGAACTCGACCGTTCATCACGGGAAGGCTAAGATGGGGGCTCCCCATGCTTGGGGCTCCACACGGTCATCTCCGAGCCGACCAGCAGAAATCCAGTCACCCATGGAGCATGGAGCATGTGGGTTCGTCACAGCGACCCGATGTGTCCTCAAGGCCACACGGGAAACATGCCGCTTATGAAGACGACATGTGTGTGAGAGTGTGTGTGTGTGTGTGTGTGTGTGTGTGTGTATGTATGTTTTCCTGCCTGGAATTCCGGTTCTCCACCGGTCCTGTCACTGGGAGCAGCCCCTGCAGCCTGCCCTGACCTCCTGTGTGTACAGCCGGCTGTGCAGAGACCGACACCTTCCCTGACAGTCTCCCTGCCCAGCCCCATTTCCACGGCAGGTCCCACCTGCAGCCTCTGCTGATCGTCCAGGCGATGGGTGTCCCCAGTTTCTCCAAAGGTGGCGTCACACCCTCCTTCTGTCCCACAATCAGGTTACCTGGTATTCAGTTAGGTCCACACGGGAGCGTTGAGCAGAGAAACATCACTCTTCTGTCTTTAAGCAAAAGTCTGCTCTACTCTTTTCAGAGATTGAAGGAATTCACGTTGGCATATGATTTCGTATTGAGAGGTTCAGGTGGAAGCCACATTATAAAGTTATTATTAAAAATAGAGTACGCCCGAAACATTTATAATAAGCATTCTAAAAATTCAATTTATTTCTCACCAATAAATCTGATGAAATGCAGCCTTTTCCTCCACTTTTTCCCACATGACGTATACTTCTCAAAGACATGGAAGAATATTTAAAAGTATCTACAAGAATTCTTCTCTAGCTGTGAAATAAAGGAAATACTAAAACCACTTTTAAATACACTATCCTCCCTGATGAAGAACGTTTTCATTCCACTTCGCACCAACCAGCTAGAGTTTAAAATCCTAAAGAAATGATTTAATCTTATGGATAAACCAAGGGGATGGGGTTAGATCACTGTCAGTGTCCCTTCTGCTTTTATATTTTACAACATTCTGGGACCTCAGGTTTAGAACTCAGCAACAAAAATATGACCCGTGGATCTTAGCTTTGCCATGATAAATATATTTTGCTCAGAATGCTGTTTCAGGAGTGCCCCAAAAGCCTTACCTAGTGCATCGTGGACACTGCCCCCACCCGCCCTCGCCCTCACCGTACACCACCCACGAGTGTGTCTGCACTTCTCCCGGGCGTCCATCTGGCTCTCGGTTAGAGTGCACTGTTCAATGTCCACATCTTTCACCATCACCACTGCCTGCAGAGTTACCATCTCACTGCTTCCCGCGCTGCCGCCTCATTCCACTTCCCACACTGCAGCCAAAGACTCTTCCCACACCCCGAATCTCGTGGCGCCCTGCGGCCTGAACTCCTCGGGCGAGCTCCTTCATGCCTAATCCAAGTTCCTTCCCCTGACTTGGAAGCGCCAGGCCTGGAGGGACAGTGCTGACATCGGGTCCTTCTTCACCCCGTCCCTCCACGCTACCCACCCACCACCCAGGCACGCCACGCTTTCTCAGGACCCAACAGCGTCTCTGTCTTCAGCTTCGCGGCTGCTGTGAACATGTGTGCCCCTCGCCCTTCAGGTCACCCATTCACTTTCCTGCTGACAGTTTCATCCTGGGTGAACTTGGCTCTGGGACAGCCTGTCACATCCTCTCTGGCAGCCTTCTTACCTCTGCTTGTCACTGTGTGTTATATTTAATATCTTTGTGCTTTGCTGTAAGCTCTATTCCAGCGACTGGCCAATCTGCATTCCCTACTCAAGTGACCAAGCACAGCAGATGCTTTCCAGAATCACTCTCACAAATCCCACAGAACCAGGTATTTGCACAGCTTTTCCAACGGGATTTCCACCCATCACACTAGTAATGAGCTTGCTCATTCATGAAACACTCATCCCACTTCTAACCGCCCCAGGACGTGAGGTAGGGTGGGTGGGTTAAGAAACAAGTGAGCCTTCTATTCTCCAAAAACACAACATATTTTGTATTGAAAACAATGATGCATTTTATGAAAATGTAGTGGTTGTATCACAGAAAGAGTTTTAATACACATGGCGGTTTTTGTTGGACCCCAGCTACTTTAGCCCTTGTCCCAGATTGAGATCTGGATAAATTAAAAAAATATACAAGTAATAGATAGAAAATGAAAATACTTATACTTTTAACTGATGAAATGTATCTACTTTGTTTGACAATGCATCCCCATGTTTACATGATAATGGGATAGAATAACATGGTGCCAAATATGGGTGTGGGTTGGACATAATACTGATTTCTCATCACTAAAAATGACCACAGGTATCAAGGGCTTTTCATAACTGTAAACTCTTTTTTAAAATAAGCATTTTTCAGATGTACTTTAGGAATTGGTACCTTTAAAAAAATTAACAGAGGATAAATTACTACCACAGAAATAGGAAGAAAGCAACTCAGAAGGTATATCTCAGTTAGTGTGGAATTAAAATGCATTTCAAAACATCCATTTCCACATAAGAAGGTATGTGGTATATACTTGGTTTTCCAAAAAGTCTGGGAGGACAGTAGGGAAGAAACAAGATATAATTATCCTATCAGAAACACAGTGCCCATGTTTGCTTGGTTTGCTTTATATAACAAACCACAGGTTGTCACAATTGATCTACTGGGACATGACCAGAAAACTGTCATAATGGGCTGGGGCAAGGCAGCTAGTAATGCCGACCACGTACTATTGACGGCTCTTTGTTCTCTGCAATCTGTCTCTACAAGCAGATGGGAAATCCATCAACAGCTTTAGCGAGTGTCTCTCTTCTAATCCAAAAGTACTTAGGAAGTTCTCTGCAGAAAAGTATTTAATGAGTACAGCTAAACCCTAAAGTTATATTTACCCATAATAACACATACAGACCGCAATTTCCCCAAATCGCAGCAGATAACTTTCAGATTCTGTGAGCTAATACCCTACCTTTCAGTGAGGGTGCCTTATCAACAGTGAACTTTGGAAACACACCAGGCCCTGCTCTGATTGTGGGGTGCTCTGTCACACTGTATCTGTTCTTGGCAAAGTCACGTGTTCTATTTGAGGTGTGAAATGCACCAGATTGATGAAGTCTCAGGTACCACAGGAGAATTTGTTTGGGTTGTAAAGATTATTATAAAATTGATGAGAAGTGATGTCCTCCACATGGTGACAGGGAATTCCTGACTTCTGTCCCCACCACAAGAAGACCAACCAGCAGCTCTCCATGGACAAGACACCACTGTGGAAATCCCAGAACCTGGGGGACGCTGAAACACACCCTGGGCCACCCACAGACATGGAAGGGCTGAATTTTTTCACAGAATAGAAAAAACTATCCTAAATTTTGTATGAAAGCACTAAAGATCCTGAATAATCAGAGCAAACTTGAGAATGTAGAACATTGGAGGCCTAACACTCCTTGACTTCAAACTATACTACAAAGCTACAATGATCAAAATGGTATAACACTGGCACCAAAGCAAACATAGAGGCCCATGGGACAGAAGAGAGAGCCCAGAAAGAATCCGCAGTATACACGCATATTTAACAAAGGATCTGAGAATGCTCAATGGGAAAAAAGCCTCTAATAAAGGGTGTTGGGAAAACAGGAAATCTATATACAAAAGAATAAAACTGGACCTCTATCTTACACCAGTCACAAACTAACTTGAAATCAATGAAAGGCTTCAATGTAAGACCTGAATCCATAACACTCCTAGAAGAAAACACAAGGAAACACTGCTTGACATTGGCCATGGCAATGATTTTTTTTGACTATGACACTAAAAGCACAAGCAACAAAGGAAAAAAATCAGCAAGCAGGGTGACTTCTGCACAGCAAAAAAATGATCAACATGAAAATGTAACCCTACAGAAAGAGAAAATATTGGCAAATCATGCATCTGATATGAGGTAACATCCAAAAAATAAAGAAAACTATACAACCCAATAGAAAACAAATTCCAATAAAAAATAGCAAAGAACCTGGATAGATATTTCCCAAAAAAGACACACAGACGGCCCACAGGTCGATGGAAAGGTGCTCAGGGAAACGCAAGTCAGAACCACAGCGAGATTCACCTCACTCCTGTCAGAAAGCCTATTATCAAAAAGACGAGATAACAAGAGTTGGTAGGATGTGGAGAAAAGGGAACCCTTTGCACTGTTGGTGGGAATGTAAGTTGGTGCGGCCACTATGTAAAACAGGATGGAGGTTCCTCAAAAAATTAAAGCTAGAACTACCATGTGACCCAGCAATGCATCTCCTAGGCATTCATGAGAAGGAAATGGAATCACTATCTCAAAGAGCTATCTGCACCTCCACGTTCACAGCAGAAATTTTTACAATAGCCAAGACAACCTAACCAAGCATGGATGCATGGATTAAAAATGGTGTTTATCTACGTACAATGGAATATTAGTCAGTATTTAAAAGAAGGAAATTCTGCCATTTGTGACAACATGGGCGACCCTGAGGGTGTTCTGCTGCGTGAAATAAGTCAGACAGTGACAACTACTCTACTCCTTTACTTATATGTGGAATCGAATAAAACTGACCTCATAGAAACAGACAGTAAATTGGTGGTTGCTGGTGGGGGGTGTGGAGGAGGAAAGGGGTGAAGATGTTCAAAAGTACCAACTTTCACATCTAAGCTGCAGGTCCTGGGATGTGGTGCCCAGTGTGGTGGTCACAGCAGTCCCCCGCCCCCATTACCCACAGGAGATACGTTCCAAGGACCCTCACAGATGCCTGGAACCTTAGAGCACACTGAACCCCATATATAAGAGATGTGATCAAACAATACAGTAAATGTTTAAATAAAAAACAATTTATTACAGTAAAAGACACACTGCCATTAATCCCCCTCAAAATACTCCCCCTCACTGTGAACACACTTATCTCATTGTTCTTGCCACTTTCTGAAGCAGTTCTAGAGTCCTCTTTCATGAGTGTCTCTACTTGTGCTGTTCTGGCTGCCTCCATGTCATGAATTATTTTGACTTTGATGAAGAGCCAGAAGTCTCACGGTGCCAGATCTCATGAATAACGTAGATGAGGTCACACTGTAATGTTTTTAATTGACAGAAATTGCAGTACCAGAAGCCATGTGTGACACAGAGCATTGTCATAATGCAGGATGATTTACGGCACACTTTAAAACACACCTTGTCTCAACCATAGCTCACACCTGACGGACTGCACCAAATAAGTTGAAACTTGTCACACACTGTTATTGAGGTTCGACGTGCTGCTTTCCATACTGAAGATCCCTGCTTTTCCACTGGATGGCACTCGGCAGCAGCATTCACTGTACTTTGTGATCACAATGGAAAGGCTCCATGTCACACATCACTTCTGGTACAGCAATTTCTGTCAAATAAAACATTACGGTGTGTCCTCATCTACTTTATTCACTGGATCTGGCGCCTTGCGACTTCTGGCTCTTCCCCAAGGTAAAACTGATTTAGGGCATTGAGGCAGCCAGGACAGCACAACTACAGACACTCAGGAAAGAGGACGTCCAGAACTGCTTCAGAAAGTGGCAAGAGCGATGGGTAAGTGTGTTCACAGTGAGGGGGAGTATTTTGAGGGGGATTCATGACAATGTGTCTTTTACTGTAATACATTTTTTAAATTTAAACACCGTGTTTTGTGATCACACCTCAGACTCCTTTTTCCTACACAGAAATTCATATGGTAAAATTCAATTTATCAACTAGGCACAGTAAGAGATTAACAATCATAGGTAATATAATAATAAAATAGCACATTTACAACACATTACTATAATAAAAGTTACAGGAATGTGGGTTCTCGCTCTATCCCATAACCAACGGGATGACCAAAACCACCAGTAAGTGACTTAGAGGTGGGAGCATGTGCAGTGTGGAGACGCCACGGCCCACGTGGGACAGAGAGGCTCAGCACAAGATCTCACCACACTCTCAGAAAGGTTTGCAACTTAAAACTTATGAATTGTTTATTTCTGGAATTTTCCACTTAATGTATTTGGTTGACTACAAGTCACTGAAAGCCCGGAAAGCAAACCTCTCAGTAAGGGGCGACTACTGTGTAGTGAACGATACTGTTCTGTATACTTGAAAGTTACCAGGAGAGGAAGAGACCTTAAAATTCCTCACCAAACACACAACGAAGGTAAAGACGTGAGGTGGTGGAGACGTTCACTAACTCGACTGTGGTCATCATTTCACAATACAGACATATATCAAATCATCACATTGTAGACCTTAAACTTACACAATGTTGTATGTCAACTTCAGCTCAATAAAGCTGGGAAAGTATCAAAAATTATATATTTTATGTGGTTTCATAGATAGAATGTTCCTTTAAAAACCATATATATGTACTTTCTCACAGGATTGCAATTAGTTAATTTCTGGAGAAACCACTTTGTTCCAGCTATTCAGGTAAAAAATATTTACAAGTGTTAGAAACATTACATTTTGGAGAGTTAAAGCTTTTCTCTCTCATAACCTTTGACCAAACCTCTCATGGTTTGTGTAAGTTATTAACACAGCTGCTTATACCTTTACTCTCTGGGAAAAGTACTTCTGTAAGCTTGAACACCTTTGCCTCCTTTGTGGTCGGACTGTCATCTCCTTCCTGAATTCAGGGCTTAAAAAACCCAAACTAGAATGGATTAGAGGTTTTCTGTGGCTACCAGATTACTCTGGTGTGGTGGGTGCTAATAAACACGAAAATGTGCCCACGGTCCATAAATTATTCCATTTTCCAAAGAGGAAAGAGCTGTGAAAAGCCAGCTTCTTGTGTGAACGCCCACATTGCACCCAAGTCCTGATTAACTTTCCTTTTCCTCAGGCTCGGAAGTCTCTAGAATAATCGATTTCCTTTCATTATCTTTGGAAAACAGGATTGCAGCACAGGAGTGGAATCAGCCAATCCTGCCCTTGCACTCCAGCCCCGTGAGTGCGGTGCACACTCCCGGCACCACCAACAGCTGTGTGGACACAGGGTGACCGCCCCACGGAGAAGCGAAGCCCCCTGCTCTACTTCTGTTCCGCCATTATCAGTCACATAACCCCGGAAAGCAGCAGCTTGCTGTGACAGTGGCCTGGGCTCGTGAAAGTCCTGTGGAATCACGCATAATTACAGTGTTCAGGGGAAATTCTGTGGTGTGCACAAAACAGTGTATTGCTTTCCACACAAACATGCTTTGGCTAAAACAGAAATGAGTTGCTATAGAGGCACTGTCAACAGCTCAGCTCAGTCCGGACTGATGTCTGCTCTGTCTGCCATCCCCTCTGGGGCCCCGTGGTGCAAGGCTGGCTGTTGGAAATCCAGGAGGCTTGTAAGCTCTGGAATGGACAGTTTCAGGTCTTCCCTCTCTGGTCTCATCGAGACGGTGGGACCCTCACTGTCAGCAGTGCCCAGATTTTTAGGGGTGCTGCTGGAGGTGAGAATGCTGTCTGGGGCACTGGCCGGAAGCTCGGAGGCGGGCGCTCAGACAGCACGCAGTGTCAATACGACGATTGATTCTATTCGACACATGACCAGTGCGATGCCAGGTCCCACTTACTTGGCCGACTTCCCTGCCCTCTCTCCCTGCTGACCCAGCAGCCTTTGCGGGACTTCCAAAGCCTGGTTCTGAGCTGAAGATCTGGCTCCCACAATGCACGTGTCTCCGTTACAGGGGATGGGCTGGCCTGGGTATCGACCATGGAATTCCGTAACTGCCCCACATCCATCACACAGCAGGGGACACAGGCATCGGGCCACTGGGCATCCCTGTGAGCGTCCCAATGGCCGGTCAGGGGCCTGTGGTTCCGCACACAAACGCCGCCTCAGTCGGCATCCCGGAAGGAAGAGCGAGTCACCCTAAAGTGCAGTCTTGACTGCCCACAATACAGGACGTTTTCAGTATACGAGTATGTTCCAAAACAGAAAACAATTCAAGAGCCCAGTTAATCACAAAAGGCATCTGTCAGAACAAATGGAAGGGATGGAACGCATGGCACAATTTTGTTTCTCAGAATTAATTAGTAGAAATTCACTATGAAATATAATTTTGCTATGATTTTACTTTCATTTATATCACATTCAAGCCACACGTGCATTTAATGCTTTTGTGGTTGTCGCAGCTGTTTAATTCTGAGACCCTGCACAGCACTTGGACACCAAAGCCTGCCTTGGAGGAGGAGGAGGGCTCATCACGAGCGGGGTGCCCCACGCTCCCCGACCGCAGCAGGGACCTCAGCTGCCGGCTGGCACGTGCCGTGTCGCGTGCCCACGCCGACATCGCCACACTGTGGTTCTACTAGGTTCATAATCTGGACTGACCAGCTGCCCGGTTTATGCTCAACTCATGGTCACTATCAAGGTTAAAATATCAGTCACTGCATTGTAATTTCTAAGATGAATAAGTGAAAAAGAAGAGTGAAGTTCCTGCTTACCAGAGTCATCAAAAAGGAATCAAATATTTTTACCATTCTATCATTTGTATGTCAAAGTAATAAACAGTACATTCTTCACATTTTTCTAAATATGCACACAGACACTATTGATTTGTCACAAACAGTGCATAGGCATGTGCCTGTGTGGATATTGGCAGAAGGATATTCAAGTAACAACCATAACCAGGAAATTCAGGCAACTGGAAAGGCTCATTTCGAGGCAACCCTATGAAACAAGCCTGACCCATTTGTTCAATAGGAAGGAAAGTAGATATAAATGGGATAAAAGAGGAAAGTTATTCAGATTTGCTTACTCACCGGCAAATTGCTAAGAAATAGCATGTTCTTATTAAATATTAAATAGCTAACATCTCAAGTTAAAAAAATTCTTCTGCACATAGATTGATTGAGAGAAACTAACTTCACAACGCAACCTGCCATTAACCAGCTGTTTGCTGCCCTGAGACTGTTCTAGAAGCAGGATGGCACAGTGCTCAGAAGGAAGGCGCTGGGACGAGCTTACACAGTCTCAGCAGCACCACCTGTCACGTCGCTGACTTTCGGCCAGCGCTTCGGACCTGTTTCCCAGATTGTGGCTAATAGTGGCTCTGAGTGCAAAGGGCTCTGAGGAGGGCCCGACACACGTGAAACGCTAGCTGACTGTGTGCTGCTATTACTATTAGACTGCTATTCTTTTAGTTGTTATGAGTGAACCAGTCACGCATCTTGAGAACTGTCAAGCCAAGCTAAGCTCCCCAATCATTTGATACCAGTCGTTACAATATATGACGACGCTGTGGTAGTTCTTGGAAGTAACTACAATCCCAGTCTAATCACGTGAAAAACATCAGACAAATCACAGTTGAGGGACATGCTACGGAAATACCTGACCGGTTCTCTGCAAAACTGTCAAGGTCATCAAAAACAATGGAAGTGTAAGAAAAAGTCACCGCCTAAGGAGGCACAGTCATTAAATGTACTGTGGGTCCCACAGAATGAGACCATTAGGAAAAACTATGGAAATCGGAGTGAGATACAGACTTCAGTGAATGACGTCTCCAAGTTGTGACCAATGGACACGCCAGGCGGTACTAATATAAGGTGCGAATGACAGGAGAGTCTGGTGTGGGCACATGGGAACTCTCTTTACTAGCTCTGCAAGTTTTCTTTACACCTAAAACTGTTCTACAAACAAGCAAGCAAAACTCATAGACACAGACAATAGTTTAGGGGTCACCAGAGGGGGAGGGGGGAAGAGGGCGGTAGATGAAGTAAAAGGGGGTCAAATACATGGTGATGGAAGGAGAACTGACTCTGGGAGGTGAACACAGAATGCAATACATAGATGATGCATTATAGAATTGTGCACTTGAAACCATATAGTTTTACTAACCTTTGTCACCACAGTAAATTTAATAAAATTTAAAAAATAAACAAATCTATTCTAATATTAAAAAGGTTATTTAATAAAAAATATGTTTTAAAAAGTGTTGACCTATAATTTTGGTTGCAACGCCAAATTTTGAAATTTTTGAGTCCCTATGTCTTTGTCAGACTTTCAACCATTAATTTTAGGCACAGGTTACGGGGTGTTAACGGGTGAATATTCTGTTATAGCCACACTGTGTGCTGGTTCAAAAGGCTCTTCTGAAACACATAAGGATGTCACACCTTCACACAGCAATAGAACAGATGGTAAGTAAAGTGCTTTCCAAGTAATCTCTCCCATTTCTTGGTGTCCAGTTATCTACGAATCAGGGTTTATATGACATTAAAAAGGTGAACACTACACAGTGACAGTTTTCTTGCTGTGCTGCACATTATCAGAAGGCACTAAAACCTTTCATGTGGTGGTGGTCGTTTTACTGCAATACGTGAAGATAGTAAAACTGCATTTGGTTGGTTCTATGCTCTTTTCAGGGTGGAAAGTGGAAATTGTATGTTTAAGAGTTTATGGAATTTGTGGGCAACTTTCTTTTTAAAGTTAAACCAATAATTCAAGCTACTTGAGCGCTAACTCTAGAAGAAAACGCGTCGCACGAGGGCGGCCCTTCAGAGACTGGCTGCTGTGACTGGCCGGAAACTGTCCGAGGTGAGAGGATGGAGACCAGACGGGAGCTGGACAGCTGCACGGTGGGAAGGGCCCTCCTGGCGCCACAGCTTGAGGAGGCCACTCGTGGGGCAGAGGGGCACAGAGGCCTTCAGACAGGAAACAGCATTAACACACGGCCCCCCGTTGTTACTAAGCAGGGCAGCAAAGGACATACATCACTCTCCTCTACCGTTCTCTTTGCACAGAACAAGGGATAGAGGAAAACCACAATTTTGTACACTCCATTAAACATCAGTCCTTTCAGGTTAAATATTTCACTCTTTTGATTCTGCCTGAAATCCCCACGATAAAAAGGCCTTATACTTAAATCACACATTCTGTAGGTGTCTCAGAATGGCTTCTGTCGTCTGTATCCAACTGACTCTTCCCGTGAGAATCTGATGCAGGGATCCTCCACTGGCCCCCTGGGCCCCAAGAACACTCCTGTCTCATCCTCTAAATTCTGTCTCACTTCTCTCAGGCATGGTTGCTTCTCTCCTTGGAGGGACCGGGACTTCCTCCAGAGCTGGCGCTTGCTTTGGCTGTCACCATCCTCTACGGCACACAACCGTTCTGGGGATCCAGTAACTGTTCAGCAAATAATCTTGAGTTTATTGATGGAACAGGAAAAGTGCTTTAAAAAGGTTAAATGTAATAGGTTAAATTTGAAGGAGAAATCAAGAATCTTGGGTATGGGGAAAATTTTCCAGAATTTGTTTTTCCACTCAGTTATCAAAAAATGTTCATTGATAAGAATCTTTCAAATGTATCATGTGTATATCTGTAATCTTACACTTAAGTCTGTCATAATAAATTTTAAGTTAAAAAGTTATACTATCAAAGACAGTCCATTGTAAAAAACATCCCAGAAGGCAGAAGACGGCTAAATTTCTAAAAAGAGAAAAAGGCAAGAGGGCTAGATCAAGGTCTATCATGTGGGAATCTAGTAGAAAAATACAAATAATTAAGTCTGTCAAATCTATTTTATCTCCATTCCTTTGATTCTTTTTTTTTTTTTTTTTTTTTTTTTTTATGTATTCCCAGCTAGGCTAGTTATACAGTACTATGGATTAAAAAATAATTATACAGATGAAATTATTTTCTAGTCATTCATTATTATTCATTTCAGTCCAAAACATTTTTTTTTAAATCAGCTCAATTAAGGAATAAATTATGTACGGCATTCACCATATCCAAATGTAAAATTTGATGAGTTTTTATTTAATTTGATGAATCTGACCGAAGCATAGCATTGTATACCCACCACTGAGCTCGTGCTCCAGAACCTTCCCACACTCGCCGAAGTTTCCTCAAGCTACCTTTGTGTCAACGCCCTCTCCCTTTCCCTGCCCCCGGGCAGCCAGTAATGCGATTTCTGTCACCATGGCTTTCCCTCTTCTGGATTTCACCTGAATGGAATCAGACAGCACCTGTATTTTTGTGTCCGGCTCCTTTCACTCAGCAGAACAATTCTGGGATTTTGGGGATTCTCCTACGTGGTCTTGGGTATCTGTAGCTGTCACTCTGTATGGCTGAATACAATTGCATGGAGATACCAACACGGGTTTGTCTGGTTACAATTAACGGACGTGTGAGTTGTTTCCAGTTGGGACGTGTACAGTGTCGCGGACATTCAAGCACACCAGCCTTTGTGTGCACACGTTTTCATTTCTCTCAGGTGAACACGTGCAAGTGAAATTACTGGGTCCCACAAGGATCCTTTGCTCTGCCCACAGCCCTCCTTTGTCCTCACCAGCAGATAACGGGATCACCTCCCTTAGTCTCGTGGCACCAGCCTTTTTTGTTTAATTGGATTAATTCAGGCCCACAAAACAAACGTTTAATTTACTTAATGATTTCTGGATACTGATAAAATCAGGAAAACTATCTCACACCACCAGCTCTCCTGAATGGTGTAAAAGCAGACTCCCCAAAGGTCTTTTAGTGCATTTTCTTTTTTCTTTTCTATTTATTTTAAAGAATTTACCTCTTTTTAAAAAATACATTTCTAAATATACTCATTCTTTAACTACAAATAGGGACACACATCTGTCAGCATACGAAGCTAATTTGACTGCAAGTACAAAATGTAAATATACCACACTTTTGAAAAAGTTTACTGCATTTGTTTGATAACATCAAGTATTGCCTAGTTTAGTCTATTTATGCAGAATGCAATTTACTCTGAATACAAACTTGGGAAAGCACTGGATAATTGGGGGCACTGCCCTAGGACTGCATGTGCGGAGACTCTATCCATAAACACGTCGGAGTTCCACGTGTCATCCATGTTTCCAGTCCCATGGGGACATGCACGCAGCTTAACGGCTGTGCTTTGGGTCCTAAAGGCAGGGAAGTAAGATCCTTTGGTTCTTGTAATCACACTTAGTAAAGGTGACCCCTAAAATACTACCTGCATAGTGTAATTTGGGGAAAAGAAGGTTCTGATTCACTGATAAATAGAAAAGAAAATGTTTATTCCTGTGCTGTCAGAAGGCATCACTTCTCTGCCATTCCTTTCAGGATAGAAAGACTCATGTCAGTCGGAAAGCAGACGATGACAATGCCACCTGCCGCTCAGAATGAGCAGCATAAAGGTCCATATTCCTGGGACCTGTCTGGAGCCAGCTGCTCTGCCGTGACAAGGGCAGGGCCTGCCTGGCCCCAGGCCTCTGGCAGGACTGACTGCATATGTGGCAGGGGCCCTGTCACAGGCAGGGGATGCAGGCAGCCCCCATTTTTCTGCTCTTCCTGCGGTTCTGTGTCTTTTGTGTTTAATAAACACCTGACAGGAAAAGTGGTGAGGTTCAGGTTTCTCGTTCTCTCTCCTTCTGTCCAAAACAGAAGCATTTAACCAAGGTCAGAACACAGCACCTCCATACGTGGACGTGACAATGAGTCTGGATCGCTCTGATCTATTACCACTGAGCTGACCAAGGGGAACCACAGAAGTTGGTGGTATCGAGCGATGAACATCGCTGAGAACCGTGATCTGCACTGTTTTCCACTGAAACAAAAGGCATTTTACCGCAAGGAGAATTGGGTCCCTTCGAACCCAAACCGTAAGCCCATACAGTAAGGAATACCAAACGGATCCTGTACCACTCGGAAGTATCTTTCATAACAAGTGAAAATACAAGAACACGGTGAACACATAATGCAGTACAGAGCGGATGCATTATAGAAATGCACACTTGAAACCTACGTAGTTTTGTTGACTACTGCAATACATTTGAACTGAAAAAAAGGAAAATACAAAACCCAAAAGCAGATTATTGCATGAAACTAAGTTACATTTGACATTTCCCACGTTTGTATCTTCTTATCTCTAATATTTTCCCTTGAAATGACAGTAAACATACGGACAAGGAATCTACCACTTCTGGGAAAGCTGAGTCCTGTACCACACCCAGCGTTTTCCTCAGTGATGTGTTCACGACTCCCACGTAGTCCGTCCGTAACTCACACGACTTCCGTGACTCCATCATCTGTAACACTAGGAGCTGCTCTGTGCGGGGATAAACGTCCCATGGCTGCATCGCACTCGTAGACACTGAGGGCGTCCCTTTTGGATCTATACTAACTTGGCTTCTCTAACTTTTTTTTTTAACTAGGACTATGACTTTTTAAATCAATTAGTGGAAAAGTAGGCTGGAGTGAGTGCATCTCAGCTCTTTCAGGCAAATGCCACATCTCACTCCTCAACATCACTTGAAATGGTTTCTCTTTATTAACAACAGGACAGATGGTGACACAAGCAAAAGTGTATTGTTTTTACTGCTTGTCTCTGCCACTTCCAAGGTGAAACACTAAAGTAACTTTTTAAAAACTTGTCAACTTAAGTGTTTTTATAACATTAGAAACCACTGACTCAGCTGCCTGCCTTGAGCGTAGCAGTCTGTGCACAACCAATCCTGGGCCAGTAATGGGTGCCAAGTTACAGTGTCTGTGCTGTCTAGCCCGCTACCTTTTACAACAATGGGCATGAAAATGCCCAGACTTTATTGCCCTTGAAATGTTAGGCCACTCTACTTCATAAAATGCTGCAAATGCAACTGGAAGACTTGAAAATGAGACAGACGCAGTCACACTTTTTTAACAGTTGAAGTTCCCACTGAGCAGAGGATCCCATCCCCCCTTTAATAACCTAGACATAATCGTAAGAACTTCGTAGTACAAGTAATATTCACCTATTCAACAATGCCTACAGATCCATTTTTGAAAAACGTAAAATGAAGATTTCCATAATCAAATGGCAAAATGTTTTTAAAAAGATGAAAAAGAAACTTCTAGTACTCATTGACTCTCGAATTTGAAGATTATTTTACACTCCATGGGGACCTTACTCCATCAGTACAGTTTATGAGAAAATACACTTAATTAGATCTATTAGATATGAAACAATTATTAGGCCACACTTTGCAAATCCATCTAACACACCCTGCAGAATAATTATTTTCATGAAATAGTGGTGAACATTGATCTCTTTCATAAAGTTATTTTCAAATTTCATAAAAATGTGAAATTAAGTATTTAATTTATGCAGGCTACTAATAAGCCATTCTAATCAAATTCAGAAATTAAACAAGAACGCATTTCACACCCTGTCTAGAGGACCCACTGCCACAGCGTGTGTCTGCCTGCCGCCAATCACCACGGTCAGTGTGATGTTAGCGCCTAAGGGCGAGCAGAGCGGGTAAAACACCTGGCAACTACCTTCCGAGACCTGCAGTAGTAGGTGGAAGGGTTGTAACATCTGCAAGTGACTCTGAGCCGTACTTCAGCCAAGAACCTAGCAACGTCGTCAAACCACATTACCTGGCGATAGCACCCACTGCTTCTCATGCCTGGTTTTCAATAGGACCTAGTGTCATTCCTCCAGGACATGGGATGGGGCATTCTGTAGGCTACTCTTAATGTAATGCAAGGTCGGACAATTAAGTTCGTGAACTCATCCTAGACAAAGTGCTACATCCCTCATTGCTGAATGTCACTACGGTCACCTTCCAAATATTCCCTTTGGGAAGCCATGCACTGATGCCAGCGCCTAGTCCACCCTTCAAAGCAATTTTGGAACTCTTTTTCTGGAATGGCCATCAGAGCAGTCATCATATTATCCGTGTTGTCCTGAATGTCATCAAAATATCTTCCTTTCAATATTTCCTTTATCTTTGAGTAAAGAAAGAAGTCACTGGGGGCCAGATCAGGTGAGTAGGGAGGGTGTTCCAATACAGTTATTTGTTTCCTGTCTAAAAACTCCCTCACAGACAGAGCCTTGTGAGCTGGTGCTTTGTCGTGATGCAAGAGCCATGAATTGTTGGTGAAAAGTTCAGGTCGTTTTTGTCTAACTTTTTCACTCAGCCTTTTCAGCACTTCCAAATAGTAAACTTGGTTAACTGTTTGTCCAGTTGGTACAAATTCATAATGAATAATCCCTCCTATATCAAAAAAAGGTTAGCAACAGCATTGCGACAAGTTCATGAACTTAATTGTCACACTGCATATACACTGTAAAAGTCCCAAACACTTTCTACTATATGGTTTGGGGCCTAAAAACGTTGTTCAAACCACGTACCATGAATGTTTAACCAACATTCAAGGCACAGGGAAATTTAGAGACAATTATTACAAACCAGGAACTAAACAGCTCTGCAGCAGAACTGCCCCCTGTACAGGTTCGAATGGCAAGAACCTTTGAGAGATGTACGACTGCTCAAGTTTCCGTAAATGGTCAGACGATTCCAGAAATCCTGATGGATGCCAGGTTTCCAAGGACACCACAAAGCAAATACTGTGAGGTCCTTCACTGTCTCTGATAACTGCATGTGGGGAGGAAAGCTTAAACAATGGGGGAAAACAAAAACAAACAATACCAAAAAACGATTTTCATGCACACCTACTTCAAAGGCTGGACTTTAAAGATTGACTGCACCAAGTGTTGGCCAGAATTGAGAGAAACTGAAACCCTCATCAATTGCTTGCGGGGATGCAAAATGCTACAGCCTCTTGGGGAGACAATCTGGAAGCTTCTGAAAAAGTGCAACATGTACATAATACATG
The DNA here is from genome assembly GCF_036562045.2 of Rhinolophus sinicus. Classification (NCBI taxonomy): domain Eukaryota; kingdom Metazoa; phylum Chordata; class Mammalia; order Chiroptera; family Rhinolophidae; genus Rhinolophus; species Rhinolophus sinicus. Next base: position 1,902,534 of record NC_133754.1, read on the forward strand.
GCTTGACCCTTCCACACCTAGCTAGTTACCCAGGAGACATGAAAGCACGCTAGCCAACAAAGATTTATACAGAAAGGGTGAGAGGAATTTGATTCTTGGTAGCCCCAACTGGGGCCAGGAGGCACAGGAAACTTTGCAAGATGCTAGAAACATGCAAATACATTTTCAGTATAAAACTCCTCTAAAATTTATAATTTTTACCTTATATTTAATAAGTTACTGACAGCCCCACCTGCACTGCAGCAAAACACACACACACGGCCGGAGCCACTGTGTCCAGTTACACAGGCGGTGGGTGCACTGCACCCCTCCAGGGGCCCAGCCATACTGACTGTTTCCTCACTGTCTATGTGCACATCAATCGACCGATATCTGTGTTCTGTATACACTCAGATGTAAAATACATTTTTAGAAGGCTGAACTAAAATACAATTGCTAAATGCACTTCCATATATGCACATATATGTATATATACATGTACACACACACACACATAGTTTTATATATAAATATACGTTCCTCCTCTGCCCTCTGTGATAGGTCTTCCATGGAAATCTGGAAATGTCTTCTATGAGGAAGATGCTTTTACATTACTACCAATATTAACAATACCAGATCACATTTGTAAGTCCTGATTATGTGATGGGAACTGTGTAATCACTTAATACATGTTGTATAGATTTTGAACTGGTCCATAAGTGCCATGAGAGCAGGGGTGTATCTGCTTTGTTTTTCCTTATTATTTTTTTAACATTGAGTACAATACCTGGCACATGGTATTGAACTGATATTTGTCAAATTTACACAGTTTATGTAGTTTCTTTCAGCTTTATAACAGTTCTCACCGCTTTTACAAATACATGAGACAGGTTCTATCATTTACCTCACTGTACAGATAGAAGGACAGAAACTTGAAGAAAGTTCAGCAATATTCCAAACATTGCACTCAGGTCGTAAACCATAGAAGTAAGGTTTAAGATCAGGCTTTTCTGACAGCATTACTGGAACTCTTACCCCCTCCTCCTGTTTCTGTTGTGTAAAGAGAGCAGGGGTCCTACCCGTGAAGGACCCTGGGATAAAGTTTCCAGGAATTTGGACCTTGGGGTACAGGAAAAGCTTATAACACCATGGGACGGCTGTTCAGACAACTGAGGCACCACCTTGGCTCTCTCCATAGACCAGAGATGTTGGAGGCATTTGATGGTCCCTCTGGGACATGGGTTTCTATACCAGCTGAACATCAGTATCCATCAATCCATACGTGTGTCCAGAGGCACCATGTGGCCTAGTGCCAGCCTGGCCGCTGCCCCTTATCGTCACCTACAGAAGCACAGTCCCCTTGGATACTCAGGGTTTCCCCCAGCCCATGTGCCCACCACTCACTTTCCTAAATGCACAGCTCTTATATTCCAGTTTATGTGTGTATTCATTATATCAGCAACCGGGATCTATCTCTAACCGGAAGTCAGGGTGTCACTCTGAGTTTGTTATAAAAATATTTAGCCTTTATTCTTCTTGCCGCCTGTCTGCTCACCCCACCCCTACAGCTTTTCTCAGTGGGGCATGCCTTCATCCCTATATGAGAGCTAAAACTGTATTTTACAAAAAACTCTCCTAGTTTTCTTCGATGTACTTCATTCCCGTCAAGAAACACCTGAGCAAACTTCCTTGTGGGTTATTTTCCCTCTGTGCTCAGGTAGGATGTTACCCAAAGGCTAGCTGAACCCCCACTTTACTTTTCCTCTGTCCACAAGGATAACTGGTTCAATGAATTCAATAGTTTCTTCGATTTATCTATAATATCAGAAAGATTAATTTTTCACAGCATCCAGCTGTCTTTTCCACCAGCCTGGAAATCAGCACTCCTACAGTGAATGACAAAGTACCAGCTGTTGGAGCAATATGTTATTTGCGACACTTATTCCTATGTAATCATTTTTTCATATGTAAATAGATGCTTGGAGACACCAAATACTTCAGTGTGATTATGTCAAAGCCCTTAGGTGGGTTCCAGGTTCTGTTCAATTCTTGCAGTTTCCTAGTCTAAAAACTACAGCATCATGATATGGTCTAAGAAAGAATTTCAGAGCCCAACTTGTGGTTCTCAATCAACGAATTACCAGAACACTGATACAGCAGATTGCTCGCTAATGCCTTCATCTCGTTGTTATAGGCAGTACGGAGAGCTGAACAAGACTGAAAAATGGAAGCCTTCGTAGGGAAATGCATTTTAAATAAGATATTGGGATGGAAAAAGTATGTAAATGGGATACAGAAGGTTAAAGGAAAACTCATGTCAAGTGAGATTAAGCAACGAAAATAGACCAACAACTGGGATTCCTACGCAGCTTCTGTGGAGAATTATTCCCGGGTCCTTTGGCACAAATACGTAAAGGGAAATCCTTACAACGGTTGTTCCTGCCTCTTAGTAGAGGAAGTAGATCATCATTTCCACAAAGGAGTCATATCAATATTCTACACTGTTTATGTGAAATGGATCTGCCCTGATATATCTGTCAGTCATATGACTTCGTCGCACAGACCATGTCCATTTCATCACTGAAGAATATACAATATCAATAAATAAGGGTCATTGCCAGGCTCTTCCAATAGCATACAGTATACGAAATTCATTTTAAATTGTGGGCACGTCACTGAAAAAAAATAAGTTTACCTAAAATGCTATAGTATTAACCTAGTTTTTTTTTTTTTTTAAATAATCTAAGAAATACATTTTATATATAGTCTAGAAGGTTGGAAAGTGACATTTTGATAAAACTTATAAAAAACAAAGAAACAAACTGCATCTGTTAATTTTTGTGAATTTGTAGCCATTGATATGAAGATGAATTTTTTCTCTATTTCTTCCAGTTTATTTCCATGTTTTCTGATCTTGCAGCTTTATTTTGATTTCCTTGCCAGGGCTTTCTACTGCATAGCATTTTCCTGAAACTATTTCCTATCAGAACTCCCTCTGACTTTCAAGCTGAAATTCGGTAAACAACAGGCTTTCTCAATTTCCCTTTTTCCCGAATTGAAGATTGTGGTGGCCTGTGCTGCGGGTGGCTGGCATCTGGCTCCATTTCTCACAGGCGTCCTTGTACAATTAGCACCATTGCTCTGCGTACTCTGTGGGACACTCTTGTTGAGCCGCCCACATCATCCTGTGACAGAGCCACGCGTGGTGCCACGAGCCTCGCGAGCCAGCCAGCCATGCACTACCCACGTGGGGAAGGCCCTTTCCCCTCAGGAGAAAACGAGAGCGTGTCTGCTGTCCGTGTTTCTTTTCCTCTGTTCTAAAGCTAAGGTACGGTTTGCAGTGGCTTTTCATCCTCCCCCTCTCCCCAGAAATTAGATAAGAGCAGGTGCTTTCCTGTCCGGCTCCAGGGCAGAAAAACAGGCTCGTGGTGGCAGCTCCGTCAGTGCCTGCTGGACTGGGAGTGCTCCATGCTCTGCTTCTGGTCATGTCAACTCTGGGGACTGAGTCCCCATGAGCCGGAGAGCCCGGCTCTGCAGCATTTCAGGGCGTTCCCAGGCTAAACCTTCCCCTGAGATGCAAAGACTCCCTTTTAAGTGGCAGGACACTGAGTGGCTTCTGTGCTTCCCCACAAGCTAAGGCGTCTGAGTGCTGTCCTTGGAGGAACCTAGGAGAACAGTGACCAGATCTGAAGAGCATTGGGAAGCCTTCAGCCTTACCCGGGAAATATACAGGAGCCCGGGAAATATACAGGAGCCCGGGAAATATACAAGAGCCCGGGAAATATACGGGAACTCGGGAAATATACAGGACGCATGTGAGGTGTTATGGTGGTGAAGCTGCAGACAAACCACCACTGGAAACATTCCTCAGAGCCTCCCTGCTTTGCCACCACACTTTCAGGAAATCACCTCTACAGGATACCAGTAAACAGATTTTTTTAAAGGCTTGGTTTCATTTTGAGGCCAGCATATTTCCTAATGCAAAATGTATGTAATTCCTAGCAGATTCTCATATAGTTAACGATAAAATTAAATGTCAGGATGATTTTCTGTTTAATTTCTTCAAAGCGTTTATAAAGACGTGTAGTGAACGTCATATTGCTTGTCCCACGTACAGCTCCGTTAAAGGAAATGACCTGACAGTTCATGTGTGACCTCACTGCACTCTGGCCGGGGCATTTCAACATTTTTCTCCCTTGCATAAGAAGTACCAGCAGGTCCTTCTAAGTAGTGAACATCTTCTAGATTATATTAGTTCTCTAGCAAAAAAAAAAAAAAAAAAAGAGGAAAACAACACTTTTTCATTCATGTAAATTCTCAACGTGTTTCATCTGGTGTGTGTGCCTTTCTTCTGTATGCCCTTCATCCCCGGCCAGCGCCTGGCTCTTGGTGCTGAGTAACGGACCTAACTGAACCCCTGGGACATGCCCACGCCGGGTCCTCCCCGGTCACTCCCCTGGAGGCCTGGCTCTTTAAACTTGTCACCTACTCTCTCCATCAGAGTCAGGACAGAAAGTGCACACTCAAAGTGACAAATGGAGGGTGGAGTCACGAGTGCACATTTGTCACGGGGTTCAGTGACTACAAAGGTTGGTTCGGTCCATGCCCAGGGCTGGTGGCAGTGGATCAGCACATCATGGCCAACATAGCTCCTAGGTGACAGGTGGGTACCAGACAGAAAGCCCCACCTCCTGGGAGGGGACCCTGCCAGCACTGGCTAGCCCGCCCCACTCTGTTCTGTCTCCGGTCCCCCTCCGGTATCTGCACTGCTGACACCCACGGAGAAGCCAGAGTGAAAGGGGCCATGATGTCCTGTCCCCAGGGCACCGATCTTGGCGAGAATGAAGGAAGGAGGGTCTGAGAGGCCATCAGGGACCCCGTGCCGTCCCTCTCTCCCAACGCAGCCACCTGCTTCCACGGTGCCCCCAGGACCGCATGCTCATGAGGCGTCGCCTGCTGCCCATGTCTGACCTACAACATTCTGCTGTCTGAGCAGCACCTTCTAATCCTCTCGGTCCCTTCTCCTGGAACACCTGTCCTTCCACACGTGTGGTGGGGCGTCCCGTCCACATGGCATGTCTGCTCTGCCCTCAAACCATACCCATCTTGGCCGAGTGCTCACTGCTCACTGGGCACCTCCCACCTCCTGTCCGTCTGTCCGGCCTCCTGCCCGCACTCCGGCTCTGCCCCTCCGTACCACTCAGACCATTCCTTTCCCAGTGGGGTGAGGTCAGGCCACTGGCCCGCACGGCATCACGACACAGCGCCGTGCTGGCTGCCGTTGATTCTTCCTGGCCTGGCTCCGGCCAAACTCAGCTCATCCTGGACGAGTGTCCCAGGCCTCCCTCTGGTCTTCCTCACGCAGCACGGACCACTCAGCACCAGCCTGCTCTGCCGCAGTGCACCTGCTGCCCGAAACCTCCCCACACCCCTGGGCTTGGCCTTGGCCTCTCGCGGCCTCCTGTCCGTGGACAGACAGCCACTGTCACTGTACCCTGAAGGCCAGGCGTGAGACTGCACATCTCCCTCTTATGTGTCCTGAAGACACAGGGTATTTTTTCATTTCTCCAAAAACATACTGTGAGGCTAAAAATAAGAAGGAAAAAAAATATGATAAGCAGACTGAAACACTGAAAAAAGGCAGCCTGAAAAACTGGTTTATTGCTCATTTAAAGTGTGGAGCTTAATTCTTATCACTAGACTGTGCTTGTCATGCATCAAAAAGCTTCAAAGACTGAAGGGCAAACTCATTTTCTTTGCTTGATCCTCCTGGTAGGGAGGGAAGAAAATCAAACGCTATTGTATGAATTTATCATAATATTGTTCAAGGGGAAAACTCATAAAAATCCTATCCGCTGCTCACTGGATTTGATGTATCCTTGTCTGATACCATCATTTACAGAAGACGGATGAGATAAACAACCAGAAGACAGACCTGCCTCCGTGTGCCACCCCCAGCCCGTTACCGTCAGACTCCACTCAGCAATGTCATCTGCGGGGTAGTTTGCATTCGTATAAAACACACTCTCTGACAATTTATCCAGGTCTGACTTCCTAGGACTACATTTGTTAGGCAGAACGGTTTGTACACAAGGTTACACAAACTTTTATTCCCATGGGCCAGTGGAACATAACGCCAACAGGACAGCCCAGGAGAAGCAAACATACCCAGCAGAATGCCAGCCAGCAGGGGCGATCCTTCCGTGAGTCAATCACCGTTCAGAACAGGTTATGTTCTTTACGGATAGTATTACAGCAACCACATTTGATTGATAGCACTTATGCTTTTCCTTTCAAATAATGGTGAAAACTAAACAAAAAGGGAATAACTTGACAAAGCTAATACTAGCTGCAATGAGATGCAGCTAATTGAGACTGATTTCCAAAATAAAGAAAGGTTTTTTATACACATGAGAATTAATTACCAGTAGAACTTACTAAATAGGAGTTAGAGAGGTGGAAATTAGAAACGTGTGCATTTTCAGTTTCCATCTGTGATTTGGTAAAGACTTCCTTTGGGCTTTTACTTCTAACCAAACTTTGTATCTTGGGCTCACTGTACGCTCACACCCAGCTGTAAGAAGTAACACAGAAAGTAGCGTCCCCCACGGTAACACCTGTCACCCGATACTGATACTGAGTCAGCAAGAGGCAGACCACTTCCCAGCAGCAGGGCCCCACTGCAACCTTCCGGAAGCACCTCGCTGCTGTCCAGCCCCCACCTCAACGAAAGCCCCCACAACCAGTCATCTGCTCCCTATGTCTATGCTTCTGTCATTTCACAATGTCACAGACACGTCACCCTATAGTATGTCTCCTCTTGCGACCCGCTTTGTGCTGGCATCACAGCTCTCTGCGGGTTCACCCAGCTCTTGTATATCTCAATGGTTTATACATTGTTATTGCGGGGTAGTTCTCGGTGCTACAGATGGACCTCAGTTTCTTTAATCATTTGCATGTTTAAGGACATCGAGGGGCTTCCATGTTTCACTATTATGAATAGAGTTGTTATAAACACTTCTGATTATATTACGATGTATCCTGTGAACACCAATCTGCCACACTGCTGTCCAGAGTAGCTGCACCACTTTTCACTCCCGCCGGAAGTGTTTGAAGGCTCACTTTTCCACACCCTTCACAGAGCTTGGTTTGTAACTATTTATTGTGTTTAATTGTAGACACTCTGATAGATGTGTGACGGTATCTCATTTTTGTTTAATTTGCATTTCCCCGATGGCTGATGCTGCTGAACTTTTCAGACAGTAACTTGCCATCTTTAAATCATCTTAAATGAGAGGTCTGTTCTTGTCTTTTGCCATTTGTTAATTGTGTTTTACTGTTGAGTTTTAAAAGCTCTTTCTATATTCTAGATACCTGTCATTTACCAGATAAATGGTTTGAAAATACTATCTTCCAGTCTATAGCTTTTCTTTTCATCTTCTTCATATGGCCTTTCACAGAGCAAAAGTTTTTCATTTTGATGAGGTTCATCAATTTTTCCATTTATGGACTGTGTTTGGTACCAAGTTTAAGAACTTGCTGAGAACCTAGTCCCAGATTGTAAAACTTCTCTTATATTTTTCTAATGCTTTTGTAGTTTTACATTTTACCTTTAGCTCTCTCACTCATTTTCAGTTGATTTGTGCATAAGGTACGCAGCATAGATTAGGTTTTCGTGCTTTTGTTGTTGTTGTTGTTGTTTTGCATTTATGTCCGACTGGTCCAGTGCCATTTGTTGAAAGGACTGTTCTTCCTCTACTGACTTGCTTTTGCACCAGGTCAAACATCAAGCGGACACACATTGATCTGTGGGGCTGCTTCCGGGCTCTCCCTGCCATGTCATTGGCTGACGCATCTCCCTTTCCTGCAACACCACGCTACCTTCATTACTATAGCTCTGTGTTAAGTGTTCACATTGGGGGAACTGCGTCTCCCAGTTTATCCTTTTTCAAAGTTATTTCAGCTATTCTAGTTCCTTTGCTTTCCATGCACATTTTAGGATAATCTTGCTTGCTGAGATTTTGATAGCAACTGTGTCAAACCAACCTGAGAATTGGCATCTTTAGTCTGTTTTAGTCTTCCAATTCATGAATACAATGTATCTCGCCATTTACTTTCATTTTTAAATTTCTTGCAATGACAGTGTGGAATTTTTAGCATGTGAGTCCTAGATGTTCACTTAATTTTCACCTCAGTATTTCATTGTTTTGAACGACTGTAATTGGTACTGAATTTTTTTCACTTTGTTTTGATAAGTGAATATTTATTGCTAATATATGAAAATACAATGGATTTTTTAAGCTGATCCTGTATGACATAATTCACCAAACTGGCTTATTGTTTCTATTAGGTTTTTTTTCTGTGAATTACTTGGCACATTCTATAATGACAACGTATCACCTGAAAAAAGAGTCAGTTTTATTTCTTGCCTTCCAATGTGTGTGGTTTGTATCTATTTTCTTTCTGAAATGATTGCAACTCCCAGCGCCGTGTGGAGTGAGAGCGGGGAGAGCAGGCACCTTGCCTTGTTATCCACCTTGTGGGGAGACATTCCGTCATCCACCGTGAAGCTCCAGTGTTAGCTGTACAGGTTTGTTGTAGATGCTCTTTATCAAACTGAGCAAAGTTCCCTCTGTTCCTATTTTTCTGAGGATTTTTATTAAAAAGCGGTGCAATAGCTAGTTGAATGGGGGTCTCACAAATATGCGTCCGCCTCTTCATCCTAGAAAAGTGTAATGTGAATTTACATGGAAAAAGGGTCATTGTAGATGCCATTTGGTTCAAGATCTTGAGATGAGATTACACTGTACTATCTGGGTGGGTCCTAGTCCCAGTGACAAGTGACCTTATAAAAGACATCAGAAGATAAAATTATGTAAAGATACAGGCAGATATTGGAGTGATGTAACTCTGAGACCAGGGTGCCAGGACAACCCGCAGAAGCTGGAAGGGACAAGCGAAGCTTCTCTCCCGAGGCCCTGGAGGGAGCACGGCCATCATGCTGGATCCAGACCGCGGCCTGCAGGACACTCTGGCGGAATGCTCTCCTTGTGTCCTCAGGAAACTAGTACCGTTGGTGGCATTTTGTCACATGCTTTTTCTGTATCAATTGCTACAATCATGTGATTTTTGTCCTTATCCTGATAATATGATGATTTATATTAATTGACTTTCAAATATTGAACGAGTCTTTCATTCCTGGAAAAAGTTACATCTGGTCATGGTTTACAATTACATATGTGTGTGTGTGTGTGTGTGTGTGTGTATACATATATGTACACATACATATATATGTATATGTATGTTATTTGCTACTATTTGTTAAGGATTTTTGCCTCTATGTTCATGAGGGATATTGGTCTGTCATTTTCTTCTTTGTAATGTCTTTGTCTACTCTGACATCAGCTTCACAAATTAATTGACAAGTATGCTCTATTCTATTTTCTGGACAAAATTGTCTAGAATTGGTGTTAATTTCTCTTTTAACAATTTTTTATTAATTTTAATTATTAAAATGGCTTTCCCCTTCTGAATCATAATATTTTTCTTTAAAATTATAATTACAATAAATTAATTGTGCATTCATGTGACAATTTAAAAAATCAATCAAGGCTTGTACTTATGCCTACAATGAAAAAACTAATTTGAATAATACACTAGAAAGAAGTGTTTTCTGCATACCTCTTACTTAAAAAATATGTGAAAAGATAAATTTACAAGGCTATTTGCCAGATTATTTTTAAAGCGGAAGACTGGACATAACCTTTCAACAGGTTAGAAGACTGAGTCAATCAATTATGGCCCATCCGCTATGGAGTGCCATGCATCTAGAGATAGAGACAGATGGGGAGAGAGGGTCAGAGAGCCAGAGCACAAGAGAGCAAGAGAGAGAGAGACACCAAAGAGAGAAGTGGAGATGGGGCTAGAGGTAGAGGAGGGAGCAGTTTTCTTACACACCGTGGGAAAGCAGTCAGCAAAACGCACTGTGGCAAACTCTACAGGTCAACTGAACTTCTTCCTTTTACAAATAAATTATAAAAAAAAGAGACAATAAAAGTATAAATTAAGATACACAGTGTGAGGGATATAAATGATAAATGTCTAAGTTTTGCTTTGTCTTGTGCACCTGAAACTAATTAATAATAATAAAAAAAAAAAAAAAAAAAAAAAAAGAAAACTAACTTGTAAAAAAAAAAAAAAGATACTTCCAGTATCAGCCACCAATCAATCCCCAAACAATGAATTTTTAATAATAATTTCAGCACTTACAGCATATCAGAATGACGGAGAGAAACCTTGCTTGCATTTTGTATGGGTCTCACAGGTGGGTTGAAAACATGGTTTTTCTAACGGCCCTGATGTGTGTTGAGCAGCTATTATATTCTGGAGACTGTCACATGTGCACACACATATGCCACTGTCACAGTGCATATACATGTCACCGCCACACATGCACATGCATGTCACTGTCACAACTGCACATGCATGTTACAATCACATGTGCACATACACACATCACTGTCACATGTGCACATACACATGTCGCTGTCACATGTGCACATGCACATGTCACTGTCACACATGCACACACGTCACTGTCTCATGTGCACATACACGTCACTGTCGCATGTACACACATGTCACTGTCACAGTGCACATGCATATGTCACTGTCACACATGCACATGCACGTCACTGTCACATGTGCAGATACATACAGCACTGTCGCATGTGCACATATATACATCACCGTCTCACTTATTCTCACAAAGACCCTACGAGGAGTATGAATGATGCCCATGTCACAGACAGTTCTCAGAAAGAGGAGACGAATTACAACAGAGATAACTTAAGCACACAGCTCCAAACAGGTGACGCCGAGACCCTGTAGCCCCGATTCTCCACTATTCACAGCTCTTCACACTACACTTTTCCTTTTAATGGAGCGGAGCCCTCAGGAGAGTGAGGGTGATGAGTCTCTACATCACACGGCACAAAAGAGGAAGCCTGCAGAAAGGGGGCGGGTTGGGAGACAGCTGCAATAATCGAGGTGGAAATGCATTTGAAATGGTGAGGATGGGAAAAAGAAGATCACGTAACAAATCAGCGTTTCTTATTTATTTTTAAAAAAACTGCAAGAATAACAACAAAATCATGTAAATAGTAAAAGGATAAAACTTTGAGGAAAGACAAAAATAAGAACACTGATGTCAACTGAGGGATTATAGCCTTGAACAAAAGTGGGTAATTCATCTTTGTATATTACGGAAAAAGCATAAAGTTTACTTCCATCACTTTGAGTCTAAAGCAGATTGTACATGGAGGAAATGTGAAATGACGGCTTGTTCTGAGCATACCAGTGGGAGAAAGGAACGTAATGGAAAGTCAGAAATACTGTCCAAGACCTGGATTGATAATTATATTTTTGACAAGAAAGAAAAGTTTGAAAGATAACAGTAAAGTTGAAATGGACTGAAAACTAATTTGAAAAGTTTGTTGTAATGGAATTGACTGAGAAAGGAAATAACCACGGCCTTAGGGAGGTAAAGGACGCAGGAGGGGGGGACCGTGAATGTGCTTTCTGAAGCATTATTAGACCACGGAAGTGAGAGTACCCGGAGTCAAAGCCACTTACAATCACATTGCATGTGCTATTATAACACAAGTTTTCTTTTCTTTCCCGAGAACACCCATTCAGGTAAACTGCAGATTTATCTAGACTGTTTGCAAAACACACAGTGTAATGACAGCCTCCAGTTGAGAACCCTTTGAGAGACTTTAATGTGATTTCATATCCATTTGTGCAATTTACCTGGACAAAATCCCAGTTATTCTTATCCCCACTTCACAGATAATGAGACCAGCGATCAGAGGATCAGTGATGAGCTCACAACTATACTGGATTCTAAAATCAGTCGAGGTTAAAATGCTGTTAGTCATAGCTTAAATTCCACTTACAACTGGATTGCTCTAATGAAGGTTTTGTGCAGGTAGACAAAGCAAAGCCATTTAGGAAATCTGGTTAGAAAAAAAAAATCTTGCAAAAGGTATAATAAAATAAACAGGAAAATATGCCATCTTTAAAAATTACTTTGTAGTACAAAAGTACATGTGAGATAACCTAGAATCTGGAATGCTGACACCTACTAGACAGAACTACTAGTTAGAAATACAAACGTGTGTGGGTTGTGCTCAAGTCTTGAGCTCTGCATTCTAGCTGATAACCTTAGCAAACCCTCTAACTTGAAGACAACGTGGAACAATCACAGCGCTAACTGAGGTGAAGGAAGAAAGGAAAGGATTCACATGCTGTCTGTTTGCACAGAATGGCTTGCTCGTAAGTGAGCTGAAGATGCAAAGAATAAAAAAAAATGGCAAAGTGAGAGTTCATGTTCAGGAAGGTAGAAAATTCTTAATAAAGTTAACATGCTGCATAACATCAGCTGTGGTATTTTCAGCACCTCATTACTAAAAGGATTTAGAAAACATCAAAAGAGCAAGAGAGATGATCAAAGCACCTCAGGCACTGATAAAAGATGAAAGGGTCTCAGCTGAGAAGAAAAATGATACCGCGATGGCCTCCACATCTATCAAACACAAATTAATGAAAACGGCCACATATTTTCTCATGGCACAATTTCAATACAGCTAAATATTTTAATGAAATAAAAATGCTAATTTTATCAGTGGAGATGAATAGCCTGAGTCCCAGAAAAAGGAAACGGGATGAACAAAAGAGTAAAAAGGACGGGGCTTATGTTCTACCCAAAGGCAAACCACATCGGTGACAAGGTGGGAAACACAGTACAGGGGTAAGCGGGGCTCCTGTCACAGAGGGCTTGGGGACCCACGCTCAGCAGCTGTGTGTGGCTCTGCAGGTGATGGGGAACCAACTGTCATGGAGGAGACCCAGAACGCTGGGAGTTTTCTGGAGGATCAGGTCTGAAGAGCTGATCTTTTGGCCTCTTTTTAGGGCTCCTCTCTCCTGGCTGCTCAGGTTCTCCTGTGCAACCTCGTCTCGGATCAGTCTGTGCGATTTCGTTGGAGCCGTAAACCAGGCAGCCTCACCTACCATCCTGCCTCAGGGATGACAGGTGACACGCGTGGCCCAGGAGACAATGGTGGGGTGTTATAGAGGCAGGGCCACTCAGAGCTCAGAGAACACGGGAGGGACGTCCATCCCTGCGGTGACCTGTCCTAGAAAAAGGCTCCTGCAGCACTCCAGACGGCCTGAAGGACGGGGGAAGTCCCCGCAATGGAGAGCGTGACTAGGGACCTGGCAGGGGCTGGGACCCTGCACGACTCTGCCGTCAGAAGTGGATGATGCACAAGGGACCGGGAATGGGAAGCACGCAGCCATGACCTGGGCACAGTGCAGCTCTTGCCACGATGGGCCGATCCGAGAACGGAGAGCTGACTTGATGTTGTCTGCCCAGTAGCAGGTAGAGAAAGATCTTAATGCATCGGCAGGGCATGCAACGGGAGATGAGAGGCCCCCCGGGGTAACAGTCCATCTGCTGACCTGTGAGGGGCACTGAGCTGAGATATTCCAGGAGTGGGCCCGGCCTCCTTCCCGCAGACACACCTTGCTTGCAGCACCCACGTCTGACACGAGGACTCCCCCTCCCCCACTGGAGTGTGCAGGTGAGATTCCCAGGTGAAATGCACCCACAACGCAGTGTGAATGCAGCAGACACGACGCACAGTGTAAACCGAACATGACCATGTTGGGAATTCGTGCAGAATGTCTGTTCAGTGCGGGCAGGGGGGGGGGGGGTGCAGCAGATGCTGAAGTGGATTCATGTTGGTCTGGGAAAGGGCGCTGGGGAGGCTGTGAAGGGGACCGGCCTGCTTAGGGACTGGGGAGGAGGCAAGTCATCGCACAGGGACTGGAGGGCAGGTGACAGGGTGAGGCGGGACTCACTGGAACATGGGGGGGGTGGCGCTGGGATCAGAACAGCCGACCACAGGGGTCCGTGCTGTGTGCTGGCTTCTTTGCCATGGGGCTACAATTCCATGAAATGTTTAAAGCCTAAATGACATTATTGAAAACAACTGGAGAGTACCTAAGACTATATGACTAAGGGTCCAGGGGCCCAACGTGATGCATAACATCCTGATCGCCTAGGAAAGGGCTACGGCTTCAGACTTCCCCCCTCTGTCCACTTGTCCTGCATGTTTCAGGACCTGCTAAGTGCCCTCCACCTGGCTCAGAGCTGCACAGGTGCCCGCAGTGGGAAGAGGCCCCAGCGCCCCAGGCTACAGGACAGACAGACAACTGAACACCCACCATGATGGGGGCCGTTCACACAGCAGGGATGTGTAGACAGAGCCTCTAACAGAATCCAGACAAGAGGAGCTTACCGGAGAAAGTCATGTTTGAGCTGAGACAGAAACACGTGCAAATTACTTGTATGATAAAAGCAGGGAACGTGGCCCTGATGGGAAAGGATGTGTGCGAAGGTGAGAGGACGTGCATGTTCCCTGTGGTGGGAACATGGAGGGTGCCCGTGGGAAGCAGGAGGGAGGCTGCAGTGTGGCCACCAGGTGACATTACCTTCTGCGGGCTCCAGGAGGCGCTCAGTGGGGGCAGCCCCCTGAATTTCCTTTTAAAGCCCCGAGAATTGGGACAGGAGTTCTGAGTGCGGGTGGCTTAGAAGGGGCCTGCCAGCAGGGAGGGAGAAAACCAGGACATATCTGTGACCACCTGAAAAGATGCCACCGTGGGCAGTCTTAGGGTGCAGGAGAGATGCTGGGAAGAAGGGTGCAGAGGGAGCACACTGAAGAGCTGGAACTGGCACATCAGAGAGGATGAGAACAGCGTTCTCCACCAAGGGTGCTGCTGAGAAGCGACGCTGCCCAGACCCTCCCAGCACACACAGAAAGGACCTGGCAGGGGCCAGGGTGACCCAGAGGTCAGATGACGGCAGACACGCTGGATCATGTGTTCCGGGCCAGGTGGTCCAGAAGCACATGGCTGGGCACCAGGAAAGTATACGTTTGGGGCCTTAAGGACAATGCTCAGTTTCGTTTCAGGGGTTTCGGGACAAGTGACACTAAGTTTCTCCTCCCAGCACGTTACATGAATGGTGATACTCAAGGAGCCCAGTATGAAGGAACCGCCAGCCCAAGCCCCGTGGGAGGGGATGCCCGCAAAGGGCTCACTGTAGGCCGTGCACGCGGCTCCACAGCTGCCTCTGGGCCCTGCACAGTGGAGGCGGGCGTGCGGGCTGCCCTGCCTGTAGCCAGGTGCCTTGCTGGGCAGTGCCCCAGACAGAGGACTCGCTCTGCAGCACAGAAGCCACAGCAGCAGGCAGCAGGTTTGCGGGGCGAAACCCACTGGGCCCGTCCTACACCACAAGGCCCAGAAGCACCTCGCATCACGGGACAAAGGGAAGAACTGAGAGGCACAGCCGAGGAGCCAGCCTGGAGGGGATGCCAGCAGGCTGAGCCATCAGTGACCCAGGAGTTTGCTGGCACTTGTGTGTGGGCGGAGCTCATGCAGCCAGGACCCAGGCAGTGGGAGCAGGACGACCTGCCCCAGTGTCCTTCCCGGACTGAATCTGGGGGTCCGTGCTCCCAGAGTGCTCAACTTTCATTTCTGTGCGTCCACCAGCCTGGTCCTCAGAGGGTGAATGTTTCCAGCAGCGGGGATGGGAAGGGTCCCACTGCACCTTACATGGCACCTCCTGCGTGACGCCTGCGAGAGCATCCTGCCACAGGACTAGGTAGTAAGCAGGGAGCCATCGTATTTGGGGGATAATTGCCCTGATCGTGACGAAGAAAGAGGCAGAGAGAGAAGGGACGGTGGCACCCAGGGGTCTACAGGGACTCCCTTCGCACCCCCTTGCCCACGCAAAATGAAGGTGGACGAGGACAGCAGCTGTGCGTGCGAAAAGCATGGAGCTCACTCACCGAGACCCTCAGGGCTGTGGTCTGGGTCTCTGCCACCTGAGCCCCTTGGACCAGCAGAGGAGCAGGTGGGAGAGAGGCCATTGCAGAAGGGGCCGGAGAGGAGCGCGGCCGTGAACCTGTGTTGTAAGTTCTCCTCGGAAACGAGACGACTTAGTCTTGGAGAAGCAGTTGCCAGGTGTGGAGAGCGGATGGCGATGCTGTGAAACGCCGCCCACACACCCTCTCCAGACCCCGGCGCGGCCGGCCCTCAGCTACTGGGAAAGGAAGGCTGCAGCCCTCCTCAGGCGTCAGCCCAGACGGGGCCCGCGCTGGGGGCCGCCCACAGCAATGGCTGACGGTGCCAGGGCCAGCCTCCTTGCTTCCATTGGGGAAACTCTGAAGGGTCATCCCAGCCCCAGAACGTCCTGCGGGGTCAGCAAGGGCACCTGCCATCACGCCCTCTCTCACCTTCCCCCTCCTCCTCTCCCTCCGGGTGTCTCCCAGGGCACCCCCAGCACACCTGTCTCCACCTGTCTCCACCTCAGAGTGAGCGTCCAGCGCAGGGTAAGGGCTCACAGGTGTAAATCAGGCCTGTGACCTTTTAGTCCACATTAGATACAAGAGCATATCTGCTGCGAGAAAGGAAATGCACTTACAGACGCTTGGTGACATTCGACTGGGAACGTGCACAACATTAAAACAAAAGGGTACCTGCAGCCGTTTCGCGCAGCTTTGCCCCGTTATTCTGACAGGCACTTTCCTGCCTGACTTTGTCTGAGGAGCTTGTCAACTTCACACCAACAAGCCAGGACCATGGGCTCCCATCCCATACGGACCAGCGAGCTTTCACCCGTTCAGTGGCCACACACCACCCCCTCAGTCCACTGAGGCCCTGAAAATGGGTGCGATGGCACAGAGGACCAGGAGAGTCTGGGCCAAGTGCCAGCACACAAGCAGGGACGTGCTGTGGTGGTCAGGGAGCTCCAGAGACAGAGACGGATGAGCTGGATCATCAACGAGAAATCCGTCTGTCTGTCTGTCATCTGTCTGTCTGTCTGTCTGTCTGTCTGTCTGTCATCTGTCTGTCTGTCTGTCTGTCTGTCTGTCTGTCTATCTATCTACCTACCTACCTACCTACCTACCTACCTACCTACCTACCTAATCTATCATCTATCTAAAGGCACTGATTTGTCAGAAGGAATCAGCCAGCACTTCTGAGACTGAGAAGTGCAGGCCCACGACAGGGGTGGTACAGCTCCAGTCTGAGTCCAAAGGCCTGAGCAGTAGGAGAACTGATGGTGTAAGTTCAAGCCCAAATCTGAGTCCAAAACTTGGAGATGAAACACTGGCTTTAATGACCAGTGTTTTATCTCCAAGACTGTCAGGTGGAGAGAGAAATTCTTCACTCAGCCTGTTGTTCAGGTCAGACCTTCAGCTAATTAGATGAGGCCCACCTGCATTGGAAGGGCAATCTGCTTTATACAGTCCACTGATTCGATGTTAACCTCATCAGAAACCCCTTCACAGACACACCCAGAATACGGTTAATCAAATGTCTGGGCATCAGTCAAGGTGACAAAAATTCCACCATCACAAGCATCTCAAATACTATACAACATTGATTTTGTCTCTTCAAGAACGGTGAGGAGAAACGCCATCCTGCTCAGTGCATTCACTCTACTGGGTGCATCACGCTCTCCCTCCGCACGGATGTAGAGACCCTCAGTTACAGGCCAAGCTGCCTCACTGATCTCCACTCCTTCCCATTAGCAGTGTGTTCACAAGGACATAAGAAACAGTCATGCTGAACTCCCATGATTTTACTGAAATCATCCTCAGCAGGAGCCCCGAGGAGGTCTTGTTTTGCTGCACAGCAACACATCGCAGGGGACGGTTCCTTTCATTTACCCCCTGCTAAGATTTAAACAGCTGTGGCCCAATTTGTCAAACACGATTCCTGAAAAGGCAGTTCATCAGCACATGGGACGGGCTCTACGGAACGTCGTTTCTGTGACACACACAACCCCGCGTTAGCACACTTCATGACAGACAGAGAACCCACAGAAATGCAGTGCCACCCACAAACAAACTCGCAGGTGTTTGTACTAACATCCGGGCACTCAGTGTGCCAGCCTTCATCAGTGCTCAGAGGACACTGTCGGGAGTGAGTGATGGGACTTTCCCTTTCCTTTCCATCAGCTGTGAAACATGACGCACGTTCCACTTTAAACGTGTGTCGTGCGGGAGACCCTGCTCGCTGCGCCATTTGTCGTGCGGGACGGCCTGCGGGGTCTCTGCTCCCGCTCCCCACACAAGAACGCAGGATATGGTGAGGCCAAAAAGGAACACCCACGGAGCCATAGGTAGGGGAGTCATACCACTACGGTCTCACTGGAGGCTGGGTTCACTGGACGTGCGACCTGCTGTCCCTTTTGTCTGCAACCCACCGACGACTCTCTTTCACTCTCCTCCACTCTCCTCCACTCTCCTCCGTAGCTGCAGCAGTTATATTAGTGGCCAATGGCTAACTGGCTACAGCTGACGGCCAATCAGCCACAGCTGACGGCCATCTACTACCCGAGCCAGCACCCCTCCACGTGAGGCCGAGAGCCTGTAAACTACTTTCTGGGGCTCTGTCCCCACAACGTGTATAATCTCAAGCTCTATTACAGTAATACAATATTTAACAAGAATTCTGCTGTATTGTTAAATGTAAGATTGGCTTAGAAATACAATTTTTGGGATCCTAAGTAGTTACTTTTGTAACTTAATGATAGGAATTTAAAAAATACAGTGGAAAAACTATGCACTAAGCCTGTTAGCTTCCATGTATATGGTCTGATGCCTGCTGTATGTATGAATTATCATATGATTTATATATTATATATGTGCATGTTATGTATCCTACATAACATTTATAAAATGTATTGTATATGTTCGGTCTCACACCACTCAGTTAATAGTTGAATAGTATTGTATTATACAGGTGGACTATAATTATTTACATCTATATTTTTTTACTTTTTAGGTTTTTAAATAGATTATTTTGATTAAATATTTTCATGTGTAAGGTTTTAAACAAACAAATCTCACCTCTCTTCCATCACTTTCTCAAACAACCTACATATCTCCTTAAAGATGTCTCATTTTTACAGTTCGAATAATACTTTTTCTGATTATTTTCTTATGGCAGATTATCAGCATTCTCTCTTTACACACACACACACACATACATATATACACACATATATGTATGTATATATATGCCATGTTTCCCCAAAAATAAGACCTAGCCAGACAATCAGCTCTAATGCGTCTTTTGGAGCAAAAATTAATATAAGACCCGGTCTTACGTTATGTTATATTACATTATGTTATATTATATTATATTATATAGACTCGGTCTTATATTATAGTAAAATGAGACTGGGTCTTATATTAGTTTTTGCTCTGAAAGACACAGCAGAGCTGATGGTCCGACTCGGCATTCTTTTCTGGGAAACACGGCATCTGCACCTTCCCGTCCTAACCTCGGAAGGCCATGTAAACACTGTATTGTTCTGGAGCAGTTTACCCAGGAGTCATTAGCCTGCCCCACCCCATTTTCCAGCAAGGGGATATGGTTCACGCATCTCTAAGGACACTCCCATGGGGCCCGCTCCTCAGTGCAGGGCTTTTCCCGCTGCAGCAACCTCAGCTCCCGAGCGACACATGCAGCCAGACCACGCTGTGTTGACCCACCGAACGCAGGACACTACCACACTACCATCCAGTGGGCTTGTGGTTTCAAGGTCAGTAGATGCTTTTCAATGATCTGGCTCATGGGCTTCGTACGCAATAAATCCTTGTTATATCCTTTCAGCTTCTGGATGCTCTACACACTTGGAAAGGAAGAGCATGGTGTGTCTGTACTCAAATTCACAAATTGAAGCAAAGTAAAATCCCGACTCTCAGGTTTCTCATCCCCACCTACACGCACACTCATCCATCAGGTTGAAGAGGTAAATGAACTCACTACTTAATGAAGGAACCAGTAAGATATTTTACAAACTGTTTCGGAGGAGAATCCAAAGCATACGCACATACAGACAATCAGCAAGCCTGAAATGAATTCGCTAATAGATGTGAAGTCATCAATGCCCACAGGGCAATGATCAATTGGCTCCTGCAGGTAAAATCATTTGCATGTTGGGGGTCAGGAACCATCTGCATGGCTGTCGGTTTCCTAGGACTTTCTGGGTTGTAACAGCTCAAAGACAGTGAGAGACACAGACCACCATGGAACTGGTTAACCGGGAAGAGTCTGCCGAACACTGAAAGGTTGGCGAAGACCTTTTTTTTTTTGTCCAGGACCATTTCATAATTTTTCCTGACAATAACTTAAAAAATGTTTCTTTCTAACAGTGCCCCTACAGTAAAACAATCCAAATAACATAATCACCATTTCTATTACAGTACTTTGTAATTTGTTAGTTGCTTAGAATTTTAAAACTTATTTATGTATAGTATCTAAAATTTTGAAAATTTAGATTATGTGAAACATACATTTATTTTTTTTTTAAATTTTGAATACCCATTGTATAATATCCTAGGTTATAGTTTATAAATACAAGTTTCTTTTCAATAATAGATTATTTTGTGCGTTAGGAAAAATATCTGGATGGGTTAAAAACATATATTCCTGGTTATTTTGATGACATAGCTATGAATCCACAGGCATTTGTAAGACATATAAGAATGATCCTGAGAAGCTTTCTCGTGATGATAGCCTCAATTCAGGATAATAATAGGTTCTTTTCAATCTTGCTGAAAATGACTTCAAATTAGTTGTGGCTGAGTCTGTAAGTGGCTGGGGTGTCTAATAGTGGCAAATGTCACTGAGTTCCCAAAGATGCCTAGCGCACCTGAGGAAAGGCTGGACTGAGTAGAGGCTAGAGGCTGACAGCTACAAGAGCACTGGGATCACGCAGCTGCGTCCCACGTCTCAAGCCAAAGCCTGAGTGGAGAGCAAGATATGTGGGAGTGGCTTGCAAAAGATTACAAATAAAGGTCATTTCAGATGCACTATGTCATTCTCCCCACTTCTGCTTACCTTTAGAAATTTTCTATGATAAAAAGATTTTCAAAATGGTAGCCAACATGCTAAGGTTAAAGATACCTGTTTCCTAGGAGAGCTCCCAGACAAAACAACAGGAGCAGTCGCAAGGCGGGGTGGTGTCTGAGCTGCCCCACACTGAGCACCACGCTGGAGCCGGGCACTGTGCTGGGGGCCCCCAGCAGGGCCAGCGCTCTGCAAAGGCTGCTGCCCAGGCAGCTGGAGACAACGACCTCACGTCTCTGAGTACAGCCCTTCCCCAGAGCAACGGGAACAACTAGCTCCCCAGCAAGCCGCCTTCTCCTGCATAAGTAAGGCCTCCGCAGGGTCCCCTCCGCTTCCTCCATAAAACAGCCGCACACAAGTACGTACACAGTAAAGCTGAACCGAATCGGTGCCGCTCAGATCCACGCTCTGTTCACAACCAGTTTCCCTTAGTTACTTAGTAACTAAGTTTCCCTTAGTTATAAGCACAACACCCCCTCCCAGGAAGACAAGAAATGCCAAGATGCACAGGGAGGCACACGTTTCACAGACAACGTTGTAACTTAGTGTCACTGTCTAATCTGACATAATAATGGCAGACATCACGGCAAGCCAAGCTTTCAGAAAGTTAAACTATCTCCTTGGTGAACACAAATGCAAAACAAAACAAAAGCTATAAGTATGACTTTACTGGAAACATCCATCCGTGTTTAGAAGACTGCTCCGACTTGTCAACGCTCTTCATGTTTAACACACAGAGCAGGGTCCGAGCCCTCGGCAGATGTGCTGCCGTTAAACGCCGTGAGGTGTGTTCTGGCCATACCTTGGTAAACAGCTTTGAATCCAGGTGAGGCGATGCTGTCGTCAGACTGCAGGTGCAGCCACATCTGGTTGCTCATGCTCACGATGAGGTCGGGGACACTGGACCCAGTGAGTCTGCACAGAAGACAAACGGAAACCGTTATTCAAGGCACCCTTATCTCTATTGCCACCCTGAGGGCGGCTCTTGCTACTTAAACAAATGAATCATATAGATAGACAGGTAGATAAATAGATCTATACATAGAGAGGGCAGGCACAATACCCTCCTTCAAAGAATCAAGTCATGTATACCTTACATTTAAGCCTCAATATCACTTATGTTATAAAGCAGTTATTCTAGTCTACAACCGCAAATTTTTATGTTTAACTTTAAAAATCGACTTAGGGTAACCACCACCCCATTTTTCTGAAACTGAAGACCTACCTTCTCCTGGTGCAGGACTTTCAGTGCTAAAGCTGGGACAGTTCTGGAAAAACTGGGAAGGTTGGTCACCCCGTTGATGGCGAGTTATAGCTATGGCTGTAGGGCTATAACACCTCACTGTCACCATGAAAGCGCCTCTAAACTGGGAAACTTTCTGGTCCAGTCTGGAATATCAGCTAACTTTACCACAAAATCTCTTAAAAATGCATTCTAGGATGGAATAGTGTTCAGCACAAAAAGAAATGAGCTCTCAAGCTATGATGAGACATGGAGGAACCTTAAATGCTTATTGATAACTGACAGAAGCCAGTCTGCACAGGCTGCACACTGCGTGATCCCAATGCTGTGACATGCTGGGAAAGGCACAACTATGGGGACAGTGACAGATCAGTTATTTCTAGGGGTTGGGGGAGGGGTGAACAAGGAGAGCACAGGGGTGTTTAGGGCAGTGAGACGCCTCTGTGACGCTGTGATGGTGGCTACAGGTCATTACACATCTGTCCAAACCCACAGAAGGAGCGACACCAAGAGTGACCTGATGTGAACTGTCGACGCTGGGTGGTGACGTGTCAGGGCAGGCTCATCAGGTGTCACAACTGTCCTATCTGGTGGGAACGTTGACAATGGTGGAGGCTGTGCCTAGGGGGTAGGGGTTGTGGGGAATCTCTGTATCTTCCTCTTAGTTTTGCTCTGAACCTAAAACCATTCTGAAAATAAAGTTTTAACATGCATATAGGTACCCAAAGGTAACCCTGCATTAAGAGAAGACTGACAGGAACAGCATGCGTACGGACATGGACTTGGCAAATTTACTGGACTTTCCCCAGCATATTGGCGTGTGGGTCACGCCGAATAGAACGGAAGCTTCGGAGAAGCAATCACCGTGTAGACCAACAAAACACTCACACAGCCCCTGCTGTCAGCCAGTGGAAAGAAACACTGGATCCATTGGCTGAACTCAACATGCTGACAGAAAGACGTGTTGAAATAGAAAAAACGGAAGAAAAATTCAATTCAGCGAAAACTAATGTCTAATAAAACAGGAAGCTTTGCTTTCAGCCAAGTGGTTTTGGGAATGTGAATATGTGATTCGCCCCATCAATCATACCCTTTGTCCGTCAAACCGACATTCTCACCGCGGGTGAACAGAACACCTGATTCTTTGTTTCTTCAAAATGTGAAGTAACTCAAGCAACGTTATACAC
Source organism: Rhinolophus sinicus (assembly GCF_036562045.2). Taxonomy (NCBI): domain Eukaryota; kingdom Metazoa; phylum Chordata; class Mammalia; order Chiroptera; family Rhinolophidae; genus Rhinolophus; species Rhinolophus sinicus. Next base: position 1,925,937 of record NC_133754.1, read on the forward strand.
AAATTGAAACAAAGGAAGTATGTCAGTGAGTGATACGCAGTCACTAAATATGCATTTCTTTCTGAAGAATTTTTCTTTGTTGGATAGACTCGAGGTTTTATTTGCTTGTTTGATTTAAAGAAATATTTTTGTCTTCCCTATGCATACATCTTATTGGAGTATATCCTACCCCAACGTGCACAACCTTAAATGTCTAGTGTCACTGCAGAGTTTCACTTAAGATTATAAAGCTGTAACATTTAGTCCTTGCAAGGAAGGGCTTTGTCTAGTCTTTTACTTTCAATTATTCTATGTCTGCATATTACGTGTTGGCCTTTTATAAGCATCACACAATTATTTTACATTATTTTTAGTCAATTAATTTTATTTATATTATTTTTATCTAATCAAGAGTCTTGCCTTTTCTTTAGGATATAATTAATCATAAATTAAAGTTAATTTTTTGTCATTTTCCCTTTTTTGATTGGTCAATTATTTTTAATTACCCCTTTTATCCAATTGCTTGTTTTTCCCCCAGCACTTCAAAGTGTTGTTCTGTTGTCTTATGACTTCTTCTGCTTACATTAAAAATACGTCTATCAACCTTCTATTTGCTCTTTTGAAACTAGTGGTCCTTATGCAGTTTTACGATCTTTTCCAGCACTATTTTTCAGAAGATTTCTCACAAAGTGCCAGGATGAGATTTTCCCTGTATTATCCTGACAGGCTGGTAGAATTTCTACCATCTTTATCATAATGTCTGCTACCAGTATTGGAAGTTGACTGGTGATTGACGATGTCCTCAAATATTGATTATGCCCCATTTTTCCTCTCTCTTTCTTCTGCAATTCCTATTACACACATATATTCTATACATACATTTTTTGCTTCAGTTTGAATATTTTCTACTAAGTTATCTTCCAGTTCAAATCATAAATATTGAGTTCTTCATTGCAAATATTGTATTTTTCAATTTCTACATTTCCATTTCATTTGTTATACTTACAAGGTCTGACAATTAAGTTCATTAACTTGTTGCAACGATGTTGCTAACCTTTTTTGATATCAGAGGGATTATTATGAATTTGTACCAACTGGACAAACAGTTAACCAAGTTTACTATTTGGAAGTGCTGAAAAGGCTGAGTGAAAAAGTTAGACGACCTGAACTTTTCGCCAACAATTCATGGCTCTTGCATCACGACAATGCACCAGCTCACATGGCACTGTCTGTGAGGGAATTTTTAGCCAGTAAACAAATAACTGTATTGGAACAGCCTCCCTACTCACCTGATCTAGCCCCCAATAACTCCTTTCTTTACCTGAAGATAAAGGAAATATTGAAAGGAAGACATTTTGATGACATTCAGGACATCAAGTGTAATACGATGACAGCTCTGATGGCCATTCCAGAAAAAGTTCCAGAATTGCTCTGAAGGGTGGACTAGGCACTGGCATCAGTGCAGAGCTTCCCAAGAGGAGTACTTCAAAGGTGACCGTAGTGATATTCAGCAATGAGGTGTGTAGCACTTTTTCTAGGATGAGTCCGTGAACTTAACTGTCACACCTCCTACAGTTTTCTGGAAAAATTCTTGATCATTTCATTTTTTTTCTTAAACATAGGAATCATAATGAATTATCAAAGTCGCTAAGGGATAACTGGAATATCTTGGTATCTTGCTTGTTTCCTATTGTCTGTCTCTTGGTTTTGGGTGGTTGGGTTCTGTTTCTGGACATTTCAGGTAGTTTTTGATTAAATGCCAGACTCTGTACAAAAGCGATCATAGGAGCTGTGTATGTTTTCTCCCTCCTGGGACAACTCACTTTTCTTCTGGCCTGGAGATTGACCATGTTGATCCAATCTGTCTTTGGTAAGATTCAAGGCTATTTCAGGCTTGCTGGTTTCCTACTGCTTACACTTTCTTACGCCACGATCCAGAGTTGATGGTATTTATAAGCACACCTTCTCCCTGAAACGATAGGCCCTAACTTTGTCTCTCTGGCACTGTGAAAATTCCAAAAGTTCTGTTTAGCTCTCTAGACCATCAGCAGCACATTTTCAGTTTGGTTTCTTTGCTTCTAGTGCCAGAAAAGTGAAGTTTGGGCAAATCCAACAAGGACCGAGCCAAGCTGTTGTCACTCTCATCTTCTTATAATTCCCTTTCCCAGGATATTGTGGCCCCTCAAGTCCACACTGTTTTGATAGCCTGATTCAGCCTCTCCCAAAACCCCATTCTCTGAGCCACAGAGCTGTTTTCCCTGAAGCCCTGAGCGGAGGGTTGGCAGATGCCCCCAGGGGACAGTGAGTGACGGGGGCAACAGGAGATTCATCGTCCTGCATGTCCTTTCTCCTTGGTTCCTCTCTTCTCAAATCCTGGATGCCCTGGATTCTTCTCCTGCACCTGGAAAGATCTACTTTGTTGTTCATTTACTCAGTTTCCATAACTATTCTCAGCAACAGGGCAGGTCCCATACTGTTGGAGGGAGGTGAATTCCAACTGTCCATTTCCCACCTGCCTTAGTCCCTTTGCCTTTTTTGTGTCTCTAGGATGATGCTCCCCAGGCCACATGGTCATATTCATAACTTGTATCTCAAGTTAAATTCACAGCCTCGCTTAAAAAAGGAAGGGAAGAAAACACACCATTTTATAATCAAGTTTATATAAACACAAGAAGAAAGTATCTACAGTGATTTTCTTACACACTATTATATAAATTTGCCACAATGAATGGAGGGCAATGCTTCTTTCTTCTCCTTTTCAGCATTTCCCACCATAGCTCAGGGGAGGGCGGGCGCCCCCCTCATCTCCGTTCCCCACTTGCACTCAGAACTCACTGCTACTCCCTGTGACTTGGGGGCCACGACAGAAGACCACGCCACTCCACTGCTTGTCCAGTCACCTGCCTTCCTGCCGTCACCATGGGGAGCCACGGGGAATCTCGGTGTCCATCCCCCTCGGATGATTCTTGTAAACCAATCCACCAGAGATTGCTTTCAACCCCAGTGACCTTCCCTCCTGTCTAGTTTCAACACTGGCACTGCTGGGCACTCGTCACACTTTGGTGCACTTTGTCATACGGATCTCAGGCTCTGAACCCCTCTCTGACCACATGGCCACGGATTTACCTGTCATCTGCCTGCTTCTCCTGAAACTTGCTCTTCCAATCCCTGGGGACTCTCTAACAGCTTCTCTCCATTCCTGTACACTTGGGGAGCGGGGCACCTACTCACACCTATGCCCTTCAGCGACGTGACTTCTCACCACGCCCATGGCCCCGGGGGCGCGGCTTCTCACACCTATGGCCCCGGGAGCGCGGCTGGTCCCCTGGTACATTCACCACCCAGCAGGGCTCCTGTCCTCTTCAAGTTCACCCCATCTCAGCATCTGTCCAAGCCACACAACAGTCCAGTCCATTCCTATATGTGCGCAGATGGAAGTGGATGCAGAATTTGTGGTTTAGACAAACGCATATTTACGATCTTCAGATTCCAGCCAGACACTCAACCACACACCTGTCCCTGTGTCATGGTCAGTGTATGTTCCCTGGGCCACTTCCACCCGCTATTGTCCCACACCATCTCCATTCTTCTCAGACTCCTTCCAAATCCTTATTTCTCGTGATCTCAGCAGACAACTTCATTCATAAATACAGGAGGGAAAAAACCACATTTAAAGACATCAATACATGAAGCTCCTGCCTCTGAGTCTCCATAAATGCCCAGATACCACCAACCATCCAGTCACCTGGGAGGACAGGTCACGGGCACTGCCCTCGCTGGCCTGTCGCCCCCCTGACCAGCGCACTGGTCAGGCACCACACACTGTGCCTCTTCAGCCCCCCACCCCCGCTCCCCCGCCCCACTGCCTAGTCTGACTGAGCACCCACTCCTGGGCATCTCACACCAACACCACGGACGTCGCCTCCCAACTCAGCGGTCTGACTGCGGCATCTCCCTCCCAGACATCTGATTGAATTTTAACTCGTTCAAAAACTTAATTATCGTGCAGAAAATGTTCTTACATTGAAAGACTTAGGCTACCAAGTTAACATGGCATTCGTGCCTCTGAAGCGTCCCTCTGAGCACAAATATTTGAGTTTCCTGTGGTTCTGTACCGGACCCTGCTTGAATTCTGACTGATGTCGGTCTGTCTGTTCACACACAATTAATGGAGCTGTACACTGCTGCACAACACACACAGAGTCCTCGATCAAAAGCAAATTAGGATGCGTGTGCTACTGGAGTTTCAGAATTTATGTCTGCTACCTATTTGACTACTATAGTTATGGAAAGGATTGTTACAATAGATTATTTGAAAATTAATTTTTCAATATTTTTAAAAGTTACTTGAAAATAAAGTATTTTGAGTTTTTTAATTAAAAATTATTTTAGCATTATTTAAAACATAATAACATATTTTCCTTTTAGTTCCTCTTTCATGTTTCCAGAACTATTTTAATTAACTAACGCTCATAAATGATTTGTTTAAAACAAAGAAACAAGTGTTACCAGTATGCTTTGCAACTGATTATCTGTTTAAAACAGGATGTTTCTTCCAATAATTTGTAACTAAAAGAGATCCTGGTTTTGATAAAATAGTTTAACAGTCATCGTAACACACATTTTAATTGCTTTAAAACAGCTTTATTTTCTCCCAAATTGACTTTACAGTACACCGTCTTGATTTAAACTAAAAGATAAAGTTATTCTAACAAAACACTAAGCAATTTGGTTCATCTGTTAGAAAACTATACTAAAATTTTCTTTGGGGAGAAAAGCCATCATATGTAAGGTGCGTCACTTCCCCCCTCTCTGTGTTGTCTCTCTGTGGGAACCCCTCACGTGTCGCACACACCTAGTGCTCCAGTCACACTGACTGTTCTAACCATTCTCCAAAAACACTGGCATTTCTCAGCTCCCAGCGTTTTGGCAAAGACTGATATCACTGCCTGGGTCCCATTCTTCCTGGAGAGCAACTCCAAGTTCTGGAAGACTCTGAGGGGTCTCACTAGGCATCTCTTAACTCCCGTAGGCAGCGTGAGCGTCTTCGTCTGTAGGTCAGCGCAGAACCCTGCATGCCTTCCTTTCAGGCAAGTGTATTACAGGCGTCCACTCCAGCGTCTGTCTCCTTCCAAACCCAGACCCCCTTGAGCGAAAGCTTATGTCTTTTGGTCTTTTGATCCCCAGACACTGGCACATAAAAAGAGTTTTTGAATAAATGCATAAATGATTAATTTATATTTTCACTTATGCATTTATTCAAAAAGCACATGTTTAAATTTATAGGAAGAGTTTTAAATAAGGACACAAATCTTTGTTTCATCTCACATACCAACTACTTGGCATTTGGGATTCTGTTACAGCTGTGTCATTAATTCGTCCCATTATCTCAGCTGAATTATCTTACCTCTGCGCCAGTTCCCTGACCAGTGAAATAATTGTATTAAATTATCATAAGGAACTTATTCAGATCTAAGAGTCCATTATCCTTTCAGTAGATTTCAGTGAAGATGGAACTGCCTTGCATTCACGGTTCGAGACATCTTGCCACAGTCAGTATGAATGTTGGACTGAAATCAGGACAATTTATGACCCTAATTTCCAGTCTGTTCAGTGATTTACCCAAAATGGAGCAAATTACATTTGATTATGTATTTTTTCCTTTCCTATAACCAGGGCACACTGCACTGAGAGAGCATCTAGACTCGTTCACAGGAAAATGGGTCAGTGTGCTTTAAAGGCTAATCGCCCCCATACGATGCAATAGCCTTAAGATGTTTGGCTGCTGGTAATATCAGTGTATGTGAGAGATCTCATTTCTGACGAGCTCTTCTCTTTGGCCCCAGCTAAAGGATTCCACAGCTGTATCCACATGCACATCAAATGTGTTTGCTAGAAGGGGTGGCTAAATGAAAGTGACTATTGTACCACACATGACGCCTATGGGAGTCCCTGTGTTGTGGGGTCACAGCTTGTTTCTTGCTGTGGCTGATTACAACTCCCTGGGGTGAATATACCACAGGGTTTCCCTGTTCACCTGTTACAGGATACTTACATCGTTTCCACTTTTTATGCAATTATGAATAGTCACTGAAAACATTCCTGTAGGGTAAATTGCATTTCTCTAGGGTAAATACCTAGCAGTGGGACTGCTAGATCACATAAGTGAATATTTAACTTCATTTGAAATTGCCAACCCCTTTTCCAGAATTGCTGTACCATTTTCCATTCCCATTTACTGTCTCAAAGATGACATAGAGTATTTTTCTACTTATGTGACAGTCTCTAAAATAAAATTATGGGATGGAGACTAGATCAGGGGTTCAGGGCTTAGGGTGGAAGAGAGTATGACTGACTACAAAGCCATAGCAGGTGGGGGTGGGGGTGACAGACCATTCTACATCCTGACTCCGGTGGTGGCTATAAAAGTCTATACATGTGTTAATAACTGTAGCTCTGTACACCAAAAACTTATATTTTACTGTATGCATATTAAATAAAAACCTGAAGAAAAAAAACAAAACAAAAAACCTACACCACTACCTAACTCTGAGCAAATTACAAAGCTATCAAAACTTGAAACTGAAGCAATGTAACACATGGAAGTAGTTACAACTCCATCCTACTGGCAGCTACCTGAGAGGAAAGAAGTGTGCTAAACATTTAAAATATTCATTTCAATTGTAAATTGGGCAATTGAAAAGTAAATGCTATTTCTGTGTAAAATTGACCTAAAACTATGTTAAGTTTTAGACTTAAGTGTTAAGTCATTGTAGGTGACACCCTGAAATCTCATAAATTCTGCAGAAAGTGTAGAAAATGCACTGCTACTTGAAATATAAGTTTTAGTTGGCCATTTGCCTTAATTGGGTTGATTCAGTGTGAGCTGGAGATTAAAAAGGAGATGTTAAGACACAGTGTGTGGTCTGTCGAGGCACCTGGGTGGAACCGTTCCACTCACGGTGAAGTAAAACAGGTTTAAGGGGATCCAGAGATGCTCTGCTGAGCTCCCACCTGAAAGCTGGCAGACACAGAGCTACCGCCAGTCATGGCCAACTCGGTCCTTCAACAAACCAGGATGGAAGGAAATTAACTGGTCATAACTGCAATCTTCAGTTGTGCACGTACCGTGTTCCCCAAAAATAAGACCTAATTGGAAAATAAGCGCGAGCATGATTTTTCAGGATGACATCCCCTAACAAGTGCCCTAATGCGTCTTTTGGAGGAAAACTTAATATAATACCTGGTCTTATTTTCTGGGAAACACGGTATTTAAATGCCATATTGACCAGGCCCTGGGAGCACATCAGAGCACAGGCAGCGCTGATGGCATTCAGGGTTCTCCGTGCACCCGGCACCTGCACGGCAACTCCCAGGTGAGGGTCACACAGGGCGCATCTGTTTACATGGCATGTGCCAGTACAGTGAACGGGGACAGGAGGAGGGGAATAGGCTGTGACTTATACATCGAGCTGACTCTGAAAAACAACTCAGACATTGTCTTTACAGAATAAACTGTCACAGTATCAGGTATAAGGTCAAACCAGGAGATCACACGTACATATGCTGAGGTTGTTGGGAATCCCCCAGCGCCATCAACATGAGGTTGACTCATGAACACATTTCATTCACATGTGAAACTTTGTCCACTGGGCAGCCTGCAGCATAGGAGACGCTGTGAACCCCACAGTTGCAACCTCTACCTTAAATTCACGAGACACCATCAGAATTATAAAGCCTTTCTATGTGGAACCTTATGAAAGAAACATCTAACGCTAACCTCTTATCTCTCATCAAAGGAAGAACAGCGGACTGGGGCCCAATGTGAAGTCACTGTACAGATGTCTGTTTCTGTTTGCAGCCAGATGCTTGAAAAGCCTGTCAGGACCTGAAGGCTTTTTTCATTCTCCTCCACACTATGCATGGTATGAACCCTGCAAATGGCACAGAGGGGACCAGAAGAGGACTCTGAAGGAGATAAAGGAAGGCATGCTTGTGTGGGACCCCAGGACCTGAAAAACAGTGTTGGGAGAGATGTCCTGTGTGCCCCGACAAACAGACCACCCAGACTTGGTGTTTCCAGACCCCTGACAAGGCCACAGCAGGTTCCAGGTGAGCTCATTCTCCTCTGAGAGGCAAATGGTGTCCCTCTCACAACAGCGGCAGCAAGGGAACTGATGAAAGACCCCCAGGAACATTGTGTGTCCAAGGGGAGACTTCCATGTCCCCAGGGGCCTAAGACTCTCCTTTCTGAAGAAAGGCAATGAGGCAGCTGCACATGTGACAGAAACCCCCCACACCAGTTACCCAACCCAGGAAGACTCTGTCTGCAGATTGCAGGGTGGGACGCCCCTCTCCACCCTGAGATATGGGCAGAGGGGAGGTTAGGGGATAAAGGGTGAGATGGGGAGGGAAGTACTCCTGGGGGATCCCACCAAGCCCTCCCCGCAGACCCCACTGACACCAGGTAAGCAAGCATAGCATGACAGTGCATTAAAGACTTCAACAATTAACCCGTCATTGGAGCCCCAGACCACAAAAACTGACCAGAACTTCATGCTAAACCTTACCAGGGTGACTGCCTGCCAAAGTAAGAGATTTATATCTTACCCAGTGTGTCCTTGAGCATGACAGACATAATAGCCAGGATACAATATCAAGAGCCCAGAAAAAATCACAACTTGAAGGAGAAAAGACAATTACTTGATGACACCTAAAAGAATCAATGTTGGAATTACCTGACAAGGATTCTAAAGCAGTCATCATGAAAATGCTACAATAGTCAAATGAAAAACAAAAAAAAATCTTAGCAATAAAAGAGAAATGATAAAAACAGAACTAGATGGAAATTATTGAATAAAAACAAAACAATACTTAAAAATAGCTTGATAGGCTTAAAGTAGAGGGGATTGGTGTGATGATATTGGTTGAACATGAGAATAGATCAGTAGAATTCCCCTACACTGAAAAACAGAGCAAAACAAGTTTTTGCAGGGACCTGTGGGACAGGAAAAAAAAAGACCCAACCTTCCTGTCACCAGAATCCCAGGAGGAGAGAAGGGCAGTGAGGCTGAAAGGGTGGCGAAAAAGTAACTGGTGCAAACTCCTCAAATGTGGGAAGACACATAAATCTACAGTTTTAAGAAACTGAGTGAACCTCAAACAGGATAAACTCAAACAACTCCATGCCAAGACATATCTAATTAAACATTGAAAACTAACAACACAGAACACAATCTTGACACCTTACTTAAAGGATAATACCCATATGACGTCACTCATATGTGGGATGTAAAACTGAAAGCAACAAAGGAACTAGACAAAGAAACAAAAACTCATAGACACAGACAACAGTTTAGTGGTTGCCAGAGGGTAAGGAGGGAGGGAGGAGGTAGATGAGGGAAAAGGGGGTCAAATATATGGTCATGGAAGGAGAACTGACTCTGGGTGGTGAGCACACAATGTGATATATAGATGATGTATTATAGAATTGTACACATGAAATCTATATAATTTTACTAACAAATATCACCCCAATAAATTTAATACATTAAAAAAATAGCAGTGATTTCCTGTCTGACACTGTGGAGGCCAGAAAGAAGTGTCATAAAATATTTCAAGATTTGAAAGAAAAAAGTAGTCAACCACATTTTCTACATCCAGTGAATGTATTCTTCAGAAATAAAGGGAAAAATTCTCAAAGTATTTATTGTTAATAGCCTAATCTTAATGATTGGCTAATTGATTCTTTGAAAGTTATTCAAAAGGAAAGAAATAATAATAAGAGGAACTTGCAGCATTGGGGCAGAAGTAGGAACAAAGAATAGAGCAGAAATATGGGAATATAAAGTATATTATTCTTCCATAGCGAGTTCTGTGAATAATTCAATGGTGGAAATTAAAATTTTAAAACCTGATACTTAAGTCAATGATATTTAACAGTTGGGACCTAAATGGAAGTGAGGATTCCACACTTCAAAGGAGTAAATGTTGATATGAGCTGTAGTAGGATGGATAATGGCCACATCATATGATGACATGAAGAATGATTCACCAGGAAGACATGACAGTCCTAGATGTGTACACACCAAATATCGAGCTTCAAAACACATGAAGCAAAACCTAGAGAGCTGAAAGGTGAACTAGACAAATCCACAAGAATAGCTGAGAACTTCAATAGCCCCCACCCTGTTTTTCAGCAACCAGGCAGAATTACCTAGAATATAGAAAATACGAATACTATAGTCATCCAACAGGATCTAATTGACTCCACCCAACAAGAGTAGAACGCGTATGTTTTCTAAGCACATATGGAACATTCACCAAGGTAGACTATATCCTGGAACTGAAAATAGACCTGAACACATTTAAAGGAACTGGAATAATACTGAATGTATTTTCTAATCATAATGAAATCAAACTAGAAACTATTAACAAAAAGGCAACAGGAAAATTTCTAAACATATGGAAATTAAAGAACACAGTTGTACGTAATCCATGACCCAAAGAAGAAGTCTCAAGGGAAACAAACAAACAAAAGACATGGGAGTAAATGAACATGAGAACAAAAGCATGTTCCCTGAAGCTAAAGCCATGCCAAGAGGAAAATTTATAGTAATAAATGACTGTGTTAGATTGGAGGAAAAGTATGAAATAATCACCTAAGCCCATAACTCAAAACACTACAAAAAGTAGAGCCATATGAACCCAAAACAAGCAAGAGGAAGAGTATGACAGAGATCAGAAATCAACAAAATGCAAATAAAAACAATAGCAAAAAAAAGCTGTTTCTTCTAAAAATCAATATAATTGATAAACTTCTAAGAAGAGTGAGTGAGTGAGAGAGTGAGAGAGAGAGACAGAAAGAACCAGTATCAGGGAAAAAAATAGTGGGTATTACTACAGATTCACTAGTCATTCAAAAGATGATAAAATATATTATGAACAACTTTAGACTCATAATTTTGACAATTATTAAAAATAGACTGATTCCTTGAAAACCACAAACTACCAAAAGTCAACCAAGATGAATGAGACAATGTGCCCAGCACTGTAACTATAACATAAATTGATGTTCTAATTAAAAATCTCCCCCCAAATAAACCTATAGACCTAGATGGTTTCAGTGGAGAATTCTACCAATCTTCTGTAGAAAAATTAACACAAAGTTTTCATAAACTCTTCCAGAAAGTAACAAATGATAACAATACTTCCTAACTGATTTAGGGTAGCCAGTATTAATCTGATACCCAAACCACAGCAAGACAGGGAAGGAAGGGAGGGAGGGAGGGAAGGAGGGAGGGAGGGAGGGAAGGAAGGAAGGAAGGAAGGAAGGAAGGAAGGAAGGAAGGAAGGAAGGAAGGAAGGAAACAAGGAACTACAGACCTATATCTTTCACGAACGTAGGTACACAGATCCTCAACAAAGTCCCAGAACTCTGAATCCTATAATGTGTAATAGGAATTATACTCCACCACAAAGTGGAATTCTTTCCAGTTACGAAAGATTGGTTCAACATTCAAAAATCAATCAATATAACCCACCATATGAACAAAGTAAAAAAAGGAACATGTTATATCATGTTTCCCTGAAAATAAGACCTAGGTGGACAATCAGCTCTAATGCATCATTTGGAGCAAAAATTAATATAAGACCTGGTATTATATTATATTATATTATATTATATTATACTATATTATTATATTATAAAGACCCAGTCTTATATTGTAGTAAAATAAGACCGGGTCTTATATTAATTTTTGCTCCAAAAGACACATTAGAGCTGATTGTCCGGCTAGGTCTTATTTTCGGGGAAACACGGTATTAGTTGACACACAAACAGCATTTGATAGGTGACATGACACCCGTGTCATGAGTCAGAAGAACAGACACAGTAAACACATTGGCTCTCTCCCCCTTGTTCCGTAGGTTTAATGCAATCCCTGCCCCAGGCCCAGCAAGGTCTTCACATGTATACGCAAGGTTACTCTAAAGTGACATGTAATGTCACAGGCTCAGAATAGCTAAAAAGACCAAGTAGCTAGAAAAGGCAAAGTCCCCTTAGACTTGACCCCAATTCCCAAGTTATAAAAAGTTCATAAATTGGACCTCATCCAAATGAAAACCCCTTGCTCTGTGAAGACCCACATATAAAGAGGATAAGGGGAACAGGAACAGACGCAGAGAAGATGTCTGCAAACTACATATTCTACCCAGAACGATTACCTAGAAAATACAGAGAACTTGCAAAAGTTAATGGTAAAAACTCAAACACTCCAATCAGAAAATGGGGAGAAGACCAAAGAGGGAGCACAGACAGCACAGAAGCTGTAAAAACATGTTCAAGCCCGTCCGCCCTTGGGAGACGCAGCTGAGACCACTAAGAGAGATCCCTCTGTACCTATCAGAGCAGAAACAGTCAGCTACAGGCCATTTGCTGGTGACGATATGAGAAGGTGGGCCACTGAGACACTGCTGGTGGGGACGGAAAACAACGCAGCCATTCCAGAAGACAGGCAAGCGGTCTCCCAAAACACACATGTGACACACATACGATCCAGCACCTACAGTCCTAGGGGTCTGTGCACAGGAATGAAAACTCACGTTCACACTAACACCTGTACACAAACCGTTACCGCAACAGCTTTGTTCCTTACAGTCCAACGGGAAACAAGCCAGGTGTCCCACTTGGGGGAATGTTAAAGAGTGGTACATCCAGACCGTGGAAGGAGAGGCAGCAGTAAACAGGAGAGCACCCACGGAGCACACCATACCCAGGGAGGCTCGCAAGCACAAAAGGTTACACAGTGTGCCACTGTAGGCAACACTGCTACAATGACACCGTTTCACAGTGGTTGTCAGATGCAGGCATCAGCTGGGGTGGGGGTGGGGGCGCACAGATCAGTGCGGTGATGAAAGGGCAGCCGGAGTGAGATTCGTAATGTTGGAGATATCCTGTCTTGACCGTGGTGGTGGGGACGTGAACTCCAAGAGGTGACAAAATCGTACAGAACTTTCTACACACACACACACACACACACACACACACACACACACGTGCACACACATGTGAATACAAGTAAAAATGGGGAAATTTCAGTTAAGATTGAGGAACCATATGAGCGTACATACCCTGCTCGTGACGTTTTATTACAGATTCGCAAAATGTTACTATTGGGGAAACTGGCCAATGAATGAGGATCACTTTGTATTAACACGTTGCGTACGGATCACGAGAATCTTCACGTAGGATTTAAACGCTGCCTTACGCAACGTGTTAAGACCTTGGGTTCAAGTATCAGTCAGGCCGCCTGCTGTGTACATGCCCATGAGCTGGACCTCTCCTCGTCTTCTCCTAGCAAGTGAAATGATTCCCTCGTCACAAGCCTGCCACGACACAAGGGAGATTCAGTAAAGTGACACTTCAATCTCCTCTTTTCTTCTCCCTTCTAGTACATTTCTATCACCTACAGTGTTTCCCCCAAAATAAGACCTGGCCAGACAATCAGTTCTAATGCATCTTTTGGAGCAAAAACTTCTATTACGTAAGACCCAGTCTTATATTAATTTTTGCTCCAAAAGACACATTAGAGCTGACTGTCCAGCTAGGTCTCATTTTCAGGGAAACACTACGTCCCTGCCTCAAGAAACTACAGAAAGTACAGCAATATAAACCCAAAGCAAGCGAGAGGAAGAGTATGATAAAGCTCAGAAATCAACAAAGTACAACTAGAGAAACAATGGGGAAGAAAGCTAGTTCTTCTAAGAATCAATATAACTGAGACACTTCCAAGACGATCATGAACACTGCAGAACTCTGCATGTTTTAGCACAGCAAGGCAGAGATGGTAACTGTATTATACAGCAGTACCTTCTCTTTGCCCTCTACTTTAAACTTTTAAAACAATGTTTCATTAACTATCGTATTTTACACTTATCCTGAGGTTGAAAGGTGCACAGCAGGGGACAAGCACCTGAAAGGTAAATGTGTGCCCTTTATCGTTTTCAATGTATTTATCCCCCTGAAAAAGAACAACTTCACTCCTGAGGTTAATTTAATGTCAAGTACACACACTACAACTTTAAATGGTCCGAGGGATAGAAAAGAGATCCATGGTGAGCAGTGTCTAAAGAAAGGCACGTGCTTCTTGGCTCCTTCAAGAAAACATCCACAGCGAGTCAATACTGGTGATAGAATTGGCAGAACAGCTGGGAAATGACTCGGGGTTTTCTGGATCCCAAGTTCACTGGCAGTATCTGCATCCCGCCTGCTGCAGGGGTGCTGAGTGCCTCGGGATGTGCGATTCCTCTGCTCTGCAGGATGTCCCCAAAGGCAACTCCCCAGGCCCCCCAAGGTCCCAGGATGGTTTGCTTTCCCGACACCCCACAAACAGCTGGTAACCCAAATATTAAATGCCACTGCAGCAGTCAGCTCCTTTCTGTGACAGGGTCGTTGGGACAGAGAACCCAGGTGCTGTAGGGTCTCCAGGGAGGGTGTCCCCCGCTCACCCTCTCCGGGGGGGCTTGAAAGTTGGACAGTGTCTCCTCCTCCATGTGTGGACCAACCCCCAAAGCCCATTGTTACTTCCCTCTGAGTCCGACAATGTCTGTCAATAAATGTGTCTTCCAAGAAGCAAGCAAGAAAGCCTCCAATAACGGGATGGAGACAGGGGCGCTCACAGTGGACGACGTTTCCACGGGGACAGAGCCCCAGCATTTGCGTCTGGCTTGGGCGACCCGACACATTGTATGCAGAGCGACGGCCACAGCCCGTCTTACGTAGTTTCCTAACTTACACCGCTCCAGCTTCTCTCCAAACCGCTGGGGATGTAAGTGGTTGAGTGCTCTGAGAACACAGAGGTACCTACACACACCCAGCAGTCATTACCGTCTGCTTTCTTAGGGCCTTCCCACGGCTTTTATAATAACAGCGGACAATGGCCTGCAGCCCAGGGCAACAGCAGGGAGGTGGTGACGGTCCGACCGGGGCCACGGCAGCTTCGAGAAGCAAGCAGCAGCAGCAAGGACAGCAGTGGGCTGCCTGCCCCTCAGACAGAACTGCTGTCCTGCGGGGCCGACCCGCCACGCGGCCAGGCAGAGGCACCACCACTTTGCTCTGACCTCCCTCCACTGATGCTCCTGGTCACTCCCTTCGAGGGACGGACCTCTGCCACCTGGGACCTGCGCCCGCAGCCCCGGGGCCGCCTGAGTGAACGCCCTGGCCCTGTCACCAGCTGCTCATCTGCCGAGGCCACAGAGGCCACGGGAGCCATCACTCCGGAAGCAGTTCCTCTGCAAGTTAAACATGAGAGACTCGTCAGTAAACAGAGGGTGCCAAAAAAACGTATCCACTCCGGTGTATTCTTGCGGAGGCCTCAGTAGGGATCTATTAATTTGTCTTAAATCTGTCATTGTGTAAAACTAACCTCAGTAAATTCACCACCTCTTGGGGAGATCAGGCTATTAAAAGAGCCCCTTAACATTCAATTATTCTCTTTTTTGCCAAGAACGTTAAAAATATAAAAAGCCATTGATGGAAATTAGAATTTTTAAGACCAGATTTAGGGTGAGCTGGTTTAGGCTGTACCACATTGTGAAATTCTCCTGAAAGTCAAGATCTGAATAGAAATCCATACACCCCCCCAACAAAGGCACCCATAAAATACTGACGCTGAGGTAGCAATACCAGCTTTCCATGAAACAGGGTCTTCTATTTTACTTGCTGTACGTACTGTCATGGGATTCCGTGGTTCTAGTATGTGATGCCTGGTACAAAACCGGCCCAGCGTATCTGTCAGTTCTCCAATTAATTCTGAACTTCATGCGGAGAACAATGTCTGACATATAAGTACACACACATATGCGATGATGTATTCTCTAAAATTACCTGTTTATTTGAAGCCCCCAGTTCGATCTGACTGTTCTTTCTTTCCCTGTCATTCTGTACACATGGGACATATCAGTGGCTTTTCTTCTTTCTACTGGGGCTGATTAAATGCCCAACTGATCTCAGTTGCATTATGTTCCCCAAAGGGCATCTCAGTTTGATTCACGTGGCTATTTCATTTTCATTCAGAGACCTGAGCTATCGAGAGGACGTGCTCACAGCACTGATGTCAACATAACGCACAGCCGGCTCGTGCTCGCTGAACGACACGCAGCGCCAGGAAAGCGTGTGTGGCTTCCAACCCTAACGGTGGCCTCAAGGGCTGTACGTGGCCTTACTTGGCTATATTTATATTTTATATTCCACGTTAGAAAATTTCTCCCATTTGTTTTAGTGGCACCCTTTCTTAAATTAGACATTATGGTACTAATAACACAGTTTTATGTGTGGCCACATTTCTTATCTCTCCAGGGTTTTCGCATGTGTTATTTCATTTTGATCCTTACCACAGGCAGGGAAAGTTTATTATACATATTTTACAGCCATGGAAGCAGAGGTACACAGCGGTAAGGTGACATCCCTCAGGGTCACAGAGACAGTTAATGGCAACGTTAGAGCAGAGACTCCATCTTTCTGGCCCAGTGCCACCACAGCGTGCAGACGTCTGGGCCGCACTCTGCAGGAATTGCACGTTTATAAATAAATGCCACTTTTAGCTGGTGATTCGGCGCAGAGAGTGACTATTGGTGAGGGGGTGGGGAAAAGACCCTCACACCCTGTGCAGGAAGAGGAAACCGATGCCAACATTTGGGGGATAATTGGAAAAGCATAACCGTGGAAGTGAAGACAGCCCTGAGTCCTGAAACTCCTCTGCTGGAAGTTTCCCTGAAGGTATTAAAACACGACAACAATGTTCTCCTTCGAAGTCATGCACTGAATAGCTGCTTATGAACACAAACCCAGGGCGCGTGGGGAGGGCAAGCTTGTCAGAGCATCACGTCCAAAGCACGTGACCAGGTGCTAGAAGGGCATGGATGCCAGAGCAGAAGCTTGGGGTTTAAATGCACCAAGTATGTGAACTGCGGTGAATCTAACTAAGCCTCAGTTCCATCATCGGTATGGTAGGATCTCATTAACCCCTAACTCGGGATGCAGGTGAGGGTCGGGGAGGTAACATGCACTGCGCATTTGCAGTGCATGCCAACTAAGAGATAATCAATAAACGTTCACTACAGCATTACCTGTGCAATCATTATAACGATTACCCTAAGTCACGCGCCAGAAACATGATTTCAATCATTAGTGGTAGTAACAGACCAATAAAAAGGTCAGGCAGAGACATGCAGTGACAGGGAAAGATGCCCACCCTATGATAAGTGAAAGGGGTACATGCCCCGTGTAGTCAGGGTGAGGGCCCATTAATTTTTAAAGGTGCAGGCAGCATCTTCTGGGGTGGCACTTTTCAGAATGTGAATTATCTCAAAAGTAACTACCAAACCAAAGGTGAGTGCGCACAATAGCAAGGGCTGTATTTCCCAGCAGAATGAGAAGTTGAAGGAGTCAGAGGCAAGCTTTCTCCCAGATAAAGAGAAAGCTGCAGCAATGCCTATGGGGACTAAGAAAAAGCAGAACATTCTGCAGAATGACTTCTGTTGACAAAAGCCGTGTCTGGCTTAGTTGTTTCAGGAGCCACTGCATGATGCTATCTGTGCAACATGCAAAGCAGGTGACAAAGGTACACAGACATTTCTCTCTGTGCTGAAAACACCCAGGGGCAAAGATAGCCCTGGATCTTATGTTTAATTTTGACAGACTAGGTCTCATAAAAAGTGACCAAACTGTCCTCAGGGCCCTGCACCTGGAGATAGCTGACACCCAGAGTAAGGAGCACACTTCAATTCCAGCAGCAAGTGTCACAGGACGCATGTCACCTGGCATGAAGGCTGCCTGTGCTTGCCGGGACTCAGTACGGCGTGGCACAGCTACGTGGTGACTTACCTGACGCCCTCTTTCCCACAATCCCTGATGCTTTCAATGTGCAGTATGACAGAACGCAGGGGTTTTGGAAGACATGACATTATTCCAGAAAAAGACTGGGCTTGTGTTCCGAAAACACTAGTAATACACTGCCCCAGGGAAGGACAGGGGAAGGGCTGAGGGGGGGGACTGGGGTGAGACAGTCCTCATTTCTTCTTTCTCCTCTTCTGTAAGTTCTAAGTTCTTGCCATATTGTCTGATGACTTGGACAAAAACATTCATAGAGATAAAACACGACCCTCAATCAGTCCTCGAGTGACGTCACACTTGGAAACCACTAGACACCATTTGTGGCGTTTACTAAACTTTTGAGTCAGAAGTGGGAGTCTGCACCAGAATCTCACGTGACGTTCCGTTTGCACACGTAACTGCACGAGAGAGGGGGACGAGAACAGAAATCGCAGACTTACACATACAAGACGGTCCTGGTGTCCCCCACCTTCCCAGCATCGCCCACCGTCAGGGTGTCGTAGCCTCGCTCCAGTTCAAACTCCTCGAAGGCAAGCTTGATGACCTAAATGGAGGACAAAGAGAGTGACTTAGCGAAACAGCAACGGCCCGTGACTTCAAATACTGCAAGAAGCCAGGTGCGGTGTTAACTTTGCCCCTTAATCCCACGGTTTTCCAAGTGACTGTAGGCTGCCGGTGAGAGTCACGTACGGACACCTGTATGCACGCGAGCGCCTCCATCACAGAATCTGATGGGACGTACAACAGCCATTATGCAAAAAAGGCTTATTGTCAGCTCTAAAAACATAATAGCCCACATTAATATCTATAAAATATTTAACATCGGTAGTATTTGGAATGACCGAGAGATAAATCAGTATAAGCAAAAGAAACCTGGGCTGTAGTTAATGAGACAGATTCTGAGGAGACCTAGAACACAGGCAATAGATACTCTGAGTAATATACGCAGATTTCATGTAATTACAGGTAACCCCTGTATAACACGGTGGTTAGGTGCCTAAAATGCCGTGTTAATGTGAATCCGTCTTATAAGAAACAAAGAACTAGTACAAAAAAGGGGTTAGGTTCCAAAAATTAGAAATAAAACATACTATTATATTTTTATAATTAAGAGAAATATCTTTATTAAAGCAACTTTCACCAAAAGTTAACATATTAATATGTATTAAATAATGTTTTCTTCATCGTCACTCCTAAGCACCATTAACTGAGGGCGTTTTCTTTTTGACAAGATATCTTCATCCTCTGAGCTTAATACTCCATGAACAAAATGGATTTAAAATGCTAGTAAGTTTTAAAATTCTGCAGTCAAATCTGATATGACATCCATGCTCGAATAAAAAAATTCAAATGAGATCTCTTTTGTTCTTAAAAGCTTTTATTACACTCGGTGTTGTTCGGGGATTTCTCTAATTCTCAAATGGTGTTAGAGAGAAACCGTGTTACAGAAGTGCCGTGTTATGTGGGCGTTACCTGCAGTTATAGCAACACGTGAAAATACCTACTGAGACTAGAAAGTTCTCTTTTAGATTTAATTCTGCAAAACCGTGGAGTGTTTGGTTTTATGAGGAACACTCTGTCCTGCTGATCAGCGCCCTGACATCTGGACACGACCAGTGTACGTCCCACACACCAAGTTGTGAGTCCCCCAACTTCTTCCTGCAAAGCACAGGACCCTTTGCACCAGAAATAAACGCTTTCTTTGGTGACTAATATTGTGGCGAAGGGAAAAGTGAGTTGGAGGCATAAAAAAGCCCTGGTGACAAGGAGAGATGATAGATGGATGGATGGATGGATGGATATAGATAGATAGAGAGACAGATGGATAGATAATAGGCAGGTAGATAGATAGATGGATAGATGATTGATAGACAGGATAGATTCATGAATCTGATAGAGATGATAGATACAACTAGAAATATAGGTTAGACGAGAGAGAGAGAGAGAGAGAGAGAGAGAGAGAACAGGAAGTACAAAAACCACAGTATTGGATATATAGATTTCATGGGATCTAGTTCAGAGTAATCAGAAACTCCAGAACCTTGTACAGAAGTTCTCAAAAGCCTGTCTGTCACACTGGAAGGAAAGACGTGAGTGGCATGAGAGGGCAGGCCGGCTCTGACTCCAGTGCACCTGGAAGTGAGCAGCTCAGAGCAGGCTCCAAGCAGGGGATTCCACCCGCACTGCTAACGTGGAATACATTACTTTTGTACTTGAAATTCTTACTAAAATTAGTGACATAGCCATTATAATTTATTTTAAAAATCTGCTTTCAAATTGCCGTGTTCGTATGAATACATTATTTCAGCCATCTGATTTGAAACAGGTGTAGAGATTGACAGCTGGTGCAAACCACTATACGCACTGCACATCATACCTGGTACCTGAGCACGGTTTCCTTTCTCAGGGGTTGGCTCATCAGTGACCACGTCAAGCAGAAAGAGAATAAAAGAACTAAAGAATCACCACAGAGACCTGGAGCTTCCTGTCACCTTTGTGACCAGTGCACTCAGTCGTGACATGTGACAGCCTTCAGGAAGTAATGCTAACCCAGTAAGACTGGAGGGTGAAGGGTGGCAGACTTGTAATGAGTCACAGGCGGGGGTCTCCCCACACAGGGCACTTGATTAGGGGCATAAAAGGGCCCTTTTTAACGCCTACAAGCCAAGGCAAAGGAAATCATCAGAGGCTGCTGTCAAAGGGCTGTATGTATCCATGTCATTCATGCTCCATCAAAAGAGAACACGTAGACCAGTCCCGTGTAAAAAACCTCTAGTTTGTCCAAAGCACGCCACTATATAACTGTAAAGTAAAAATACACATTTGTAATGAAACATGCCATCATGTCTCAATCAGGTCAGGCTGGAGATGCCAATGAAAAGTGATGCTGACAGGAAAACATGTTTTCAATAAAACACTGTATGCGTGAAGGTGTACTGCTCTGTGGTTTCACACAGAGTGAAACGGGTACCACAGCCCAGCTGACATCTCCTCACAGTTACCACATTTCTGTGTGTGGTGAGAGCACCTGAAAGCTACTCTCAGCAGTATTGTTAACTACAGTGACCATACTGGACATTGGCTCTCCACAGTCACTCATCCTACGTAACTGTGACACTGTCCCTTTGGCCACCATCTCCGCTTTCCCTCACCACAGCCCCTGGTGGCCACCGTTCTACTCTGCTTCTATATTCGTATATTTACTGTTTTAGATTCCACACCTAAGTGGGATCGTGCAGTTCCTGCTTTGTGTCTGGCTTACTGCACTCAGCATCAAGTCCACCAGGTGAATCCACGCTGTTGCAAATGGCAGGGTTTCCTTCTTTTTATGGCTGAATAATATTCCATTGTATAATTATGCCGCCTTCTCTTTATCCATTCATCTGTCTGTTGATGGACACCGAGCTCGTTTCCAGAACTTGGCTTCTGTGGATAATTCTGCAGCATGTTTTAAACTGCACAATTCAGTGACATTTAGCCAAAGTGATTTCTTTAAATGACACGTGTTCTCTCTGCCTGGAATTGGCCCCTGCAACTGCTCCTGCAGACATCCAATCCTCTGTCTGCAAGTCTGTGCCCCCCGGCCCATTCGGCCTGAAGGCGTCAGTCTGTCACCATCCTGCCTATTCCCTTCATAATATGGGTTTTTTTGTTTGTTTGTTTGTTTGTTTTTTTGATCTGGTGCTTGTACTGCCTGCCTCATACCCGTCACTGAGACCCCCGTGAGGGCAGACTCCACACCCGCTCCACCCACAGACCACAATTAACCCATCCGAGGGTTTATTGAACACCGTCTCTGTCCAGGCCACAGTGCTAGGCATGAAAATGGAGGGAAGATGGGCAAAGCTTTAGCCTTCAGAACCTACAAGAGGGTTTGTGGATAAACACAAAGGAATTATAGAATTTTTACCTCTTACAGATAAAGATTCTTTAATGACGATACATAAAATACGAAGAAAACCAAAAAGAAGGGAAAAGTTCACTGAAAACACTGAAAACTCACAAGGGGTACTGATAGATACACAATAATTACAAAATTTAACACTTACAGATGAATATTTCTTAATGACAACAGATACAATTGCTTACTGTTTAGGTACAAATGGTTCGCACACTGTTTAACCACCTACTCTGTCTTCAGTTTTCTCAGGAAGGGAGTGGGAGGGAATTAGAGGACAAGACATTAGGTAAATCTGTTCAGCTTCTCTGTCAATACTGACACCGTGGCTGTGACCCTGATGCTCTCCTTGCACACAAACAGGCTGCACTAACGCCATCCCTCTGAAATCCAAAGGAAGCAGTACGTTTGCCCAAGTCCCCCCAGAGCTCTCACCCCTAGCGCCGTCTACCAGCCAGGGTCAGAATGCACTTCCAGACACCGCAAATGAGACGGAAATAGCGGGATCCAGCATCCACAATCACAGCTAAAATGCTCCAGCCGTGCTATGGAGATGTTGATGATTTTGCAGGAGAAAAATGTCATAGTTTAATGCAAATACAAACACAAGTCTTGTACTGTGGTGAGAGCAAAGCCATCCTGGCACTGTCCAGGAGAAGCTGGCGGGCGTGTGAGCAGACTTGTCAGAAGGCTGCTCGCTCGGGCGCAGGGCCTCAGGCCATGAACCAGCATCTGCTCCTGTAGCTCAGCAGAGAATGAGGGGAGGGCGGGGTGAACGTGACTGACGGGGGACACGGGCCCTGACGGGACTTCATGATGAATATTCTCAGCCTCCTCTCTCAGAAGAAAAGGAAAACAAGAGAAGACAAGGGCTTACCCTGCAGTTCTCAGAGCAAGATTTAGAACTGAACTGGGGGCTCCTGACTCTTGATTTAGTGTTTTACAGATTTTTCTTTCCACCTTCACATAGAATGAAGAAAATGAAGAAAGGTAGAGGTTATTAAATTCAATTCCATTTTTTTAAATTCTCCTTCAAAACACTCACTTTTAAAGTGTATTTTGTCATTTTCAGCCTACTGTAAATTTTTTTCCTGATCCCCAATTCAATATAATTTAATAGAGATGCAGCTGTCGTGTCCTACATACCAAGTTCAGTCAAGTCTCTGGTAATTAAACTGCTGCAAAGTGTCCCCTGTGCAATGACTCTGTACAGGGAAGAGGCAGGGCTGCCCACAGCAGGCGGGCGTGTGACAGGCCATCCTCAGGGTGGGAGGGCGTCAGGGGAGAGTCTCTGAGATGGGCAGGCAGAGAACGTTTCTGCGGAGGACACCTGTGCACTAAAAGTGGCGGGGGGCTTACCCTCATTGCTGGGGGCGCCCAAAACATGCCCTACAAGTATGTCAAAGACTGTTACCTATTGCCAGCTTCCTGGAAAATTACAGCATAATCCAATGTCTAATCTAATTTCACTTCCCAATTTGTGCAAAATGGGTTTGTTCATTTTATAATTTTTAGTAGATATTAAACTTTTCTTTCCTCAGTGTCAAAATATTGTTGACTGCTATCCTTACATAATAGCAAGAAGGCAAAGAAACAAAAAAATAATAATAATTGTGCTTGAATTTAGTACAAATTAGTACAATTTATTCTCAGGTTTTCTTGTTTGAGGAGAGAAGATACTATTTTTTCAGATGGAAAAGTTAAGGAAAAAAGGAATACAATAAACTTTAAATAGGAGCAATAACTGAGAAAATTTGGTGTGTTTTTCCTTTTATCTTTTTGAAAAAAGTATGCAAGAGAAAACAGAATTTAGCTTTCTAATCTCAATTAAGAAAAAATTGCAAGAGACTTGGTAGTTAAAAGTTACATTGTCCCAAGAATTATTTCAAAATTTGCTTTGATATACTCTTAATTTCCAAAATAGAGAAAAGAAAAATACACAGAACAGCCACTGATGTGAAACTGAATGTTTAAGTATTCATTTAAAACAAATACAAAAACAACGTTCTGAACAACAAAAAGTATACTACACACGCAGTTTATCAGGAAAAAAAAAAAAAAAGCCAATCCAGATGGGCCCATTCAAGCAAGGGGCCCATCTCACCTGATGAAGCCAAAGGAATTTAATGTATCAATCCACCTCCCCTCCCCTTACACACTGTTGTTGGAAAGTACCATCAAATCAGAGCATGCGTCATCGTCCTGAAGGCAGAGGGACTCTAGGCTCAATGCCACCAGTGAGGCCTCGGGGACAATGCTTATCTCATCCCAGTTCCTCCTCTGTGAAACCCATGACACTCATTTCCCCTCAGGGTTTCCAGGATTAAATGGCACCACCATGTGGCAAAAAGCATGTGTCCTGTAGGTGTCCGGCAGGCACTTCCTTAGCAGTGGCTGTGTCACCGTCACCCTGACTAGCTGACCTTGTCAGCTGCCAGGTGGGCCACAGGCTGCCACCAGTTTAAAGGACGGTGTTACTTCAAACCTCATGAGTCTGTACAACCAAGGAAAACTCTGTCTCTCTTTGTTCTGACACAGCAATTCCTAACTCTAATTTTATCCAGAAATGAACCCTTTATCCTTTAATTTCCAGGTAAAGTGTTCCACATACACACTTCCCTCTTCATTGCAGGAGTATTGTGCTTCTCTAAACAAGTGTTGTCATGGACACTGACGGCATTTATGTAGTTAAAGTATAGTTGGTATACAATCTTACGGGCATATTGGTTCTATTAGTTTCAGGTGCACGATACAGCGATTCTCCATTTTTATACCTTACAATACAATCACCCACGAATTCTAGTGATCATTTGTCACTGTGCAAACTCATCACAATGTTGTTTCGCTCCCCTTCCCCTTCCCCCTCCCTCTATCTGCCCATCCCTTCCCTACGCCTTTGCTCTGTTTCCATCCGTCTGGTTTTGTTTGTTTTTAAATTCCACATATAAGTTAGATCATATGTTATTTGTCTTTCTCTGTCTGACCTATCTCGCTTAGCATGATACCCTCTAGACCTACCCATGTTGTTGCAGACGGCAAGATTTCATTCTTTTTTTTACTGCTACATAATATTCCATTGTGTATACACACCACTTCTCCTTTATCCACCTACCAGTGGACACCCAGGTGCTTCCATATCTTGGCCACTGTAGATAATGCTGCAATGGACATAGGGGTACATACTCGCATATCTTCTCGAATTAGCGAGGATTCTTAAGGAGTAAAGAGATATCCACTAAATCAAAAAAGAAGGAAGTTGGGGGTAGTGTAAGGAGGACAGAGATTAAAATTACAAATAAAATCCCCCAGGCAAAATCCATCAAAATGCCACTAAAATTGTCTGAGATTTAGAATTCTTACAGTACAATCAAAACGATTAACCAACTCACCAGGGAAAGCAAGCAGACACAAAGCAATAATGGAGGAACATACAGAATGTTTTGCTGTATAAAATATGAGAATGAACTGCTGAGATGTCCAAAAGAATTTCATCAACCCTGGAATGAAGCAGCCAAGGAATCACCAGCATTATCTAGAAAATGACTGAAATATTCTCATATGGATGACACAGGGTAGCAATTTATTAAAAATGAAAGACTGGGAATTGAAGAATCACAATGCCATAACCACAACAGAACAAGTGAGAGCATCATGAGATGTGGCAAAACGCAGAATTTATACGTACAGACACTGAAATCTATCAACTGAGGGGAAGTGGAGTAACTTAGTTGGAACTTTGAAGGACTGAAAGATGAAGTCATAGCAAGGGAAAATTACAGATCTATAGATAAAAACGGAAGATTCTGAAGCTTGTCAAGATATAACTGGAACAAAGGGTTCAGAATCAATAATTAGAAAAATAATGGAAGGCACTTCTTTGCAGCTTTTTAGTGTTGGAACAGAGCTTAAAAATGGTTCATTATGACCCCACTTAGAATAAAGCAACATGAAGAAACAGGAATGCATGTTCTCATAGGACTGCTTGACTCCCAGAAACCCATCCCACAGAAATCTACATACAAACCCAGAATAACTATCAGATTTGAAGAAATGTAAATCAAAGTAAATTTTTTCTGATCTAATAAAATCCTAGAGATAATGGATCAATAAGACCATGAGTCCCAGATACAAGGAAAAGGGGTGTTCTTTTCAGCATGTTTACTCCGTGAAGAAGTTATTTTGTGTGAGGAGAAAGAGATAATAAATGTTTTACAGATTTTTAAAAGTCTCAGGTACTTTATTAACACGTTACTTATTTCCACCTTGGCTGAATAAAACTTCAATAACAGGATTAATTTTAAAGAATTACCTAAAGGGTATTTTGTTTAAATATGAAAATAATGATCGAAAGAAGTTACATAAAGGAAAGGCTTGAGTTGATAAAAATAAAAGTACGTGTATTTCTACATGCTAAATAACAGAGTTAAATGAATGAAGACTGGAGTGACCCATTAACTCCCGGGATTGGGCCACAGATCCCAGATGTGGCCTCACAAGGAAATGGCTTGTCCAGAGCAGGTGACAGCAGCTGACACCATAGGTGACAATGACGTAGCTGGAACTCAACAAAGACAGGCTGTCCAACCCCAGAACAAGCTGCCAGGGAGATGCTGCCACCTGAAGCCCAGTGGGTCAGGTTCTAGGGTCGTGTCTTATACATGGGTGGTTGGAACAGAAACTGGGAGGCCATTTAAATGCCTCAGTTCCCACTGGCACCCATGCCCGGGTCTCCTGACGGCAAAGAAGCTTAGGAGAGCTTGGCTTCACAAAGGGACTGGAGGCGGAGGGGTCTAAGCTGTGTGGAGAGGAGAAGGGGCAACAGGGGGACTTACTAACACGCTTCCCACTGGCCATTGTTGGGGGAGGGGATAAGTGACCTATAATCCTACTTGGGATGAAGCTCTGTGTACAGAAATGTTATGTTTCATTCCTTCACTCTTCTGTCATTCATCTCCATTTATGTCTATAAATGTCTCCCTTTTTAGAAGCAAATCTCTATAGATATCCAGATCTCCATCAGTAAGAAAATAGAGCAGAAGAAACAGCCAGTGATGGATACTAACTTATGCTTCAAACTATGATTATACAGTTCTAGATTCTTTGACCCCAAATATGTGCCTTGATGGAAAAGGAGACAGGATCCCCCCTCTTTTATGTCTTTCGGGTTTAATTTTTCCCTTTAAGCTCCAGCTCTGTCCATAACTTGCCCTCTAACTAGCAAGTTCTGCCCTGTGCCCTGTGCCCTGTGCCCTGTGCCCTGTGCCCTGGCCAGGGCAGCTCCTCCAAGGATCCCAGAGCGACCTCCCTGTGAGACCCGCCCACTCGATCCTCTGACAGCCATGGTTATGACCTCGGTGTACCCCCAAATCCCTTAACATTACCTAAGATTTTTCTTTCTACCTACCTACCTACCTACCTACCTACCTACCTACCCACCCGCGCTTCCCTGAAAATAAGACCTAACTGGAAAAGAAGCCCTAGCATGATTTTTCAGGATGACATCCCCTGAACATAAGCCCTAATGCATCTTTTGGAGCAAAAATTAATATAAGACCTGGTCTTATTTTCAGAGAAACAAGGTCTCTCTCTCTCTCTCTCTCTCTCTCTCTCTCTCTCTCTCTCTCTCTCGTCTGTCTGCCTATTCTCTGTCTTTCCCATTAGAATATAAAATGTATGAAAACAGGAGTCATTTTTTTTTACTATTGCATCGAGTACAGTATGTGACATATACTAAACACTCCACAAATATTTGCTGAATCAATACACCTGTCTTTCCTTCTTGTGCTACCATTTAACCTAAGGGACTTGGGGCTATTTTATATGTGCGCTCATGCACACAAACACACAGGGCTTAACTGTGGACTCTTACACAGTTTTGACTGATGACCTTACATTAGCATAAGCCAAAGCAGCACTAAAATCTGCAAAGTCAAGTTGATGCACTTTATAATAAGGGGTAAAATTACCCTCACAAATATAACATACCTGCCTGCTAGAAGGTTTTGTTCTTTCATTTGTGAAGTTTATCATTTACTAAGGGTAAGAGTGAGTTATTTTATAGGTGCGCTTACCCTCACCTACTTCATGTCTAAAAAGAACTGTTAAATAGTAAACTATTCATAAATTAGTTCTTTATTCACCAAATGCATAAGATTTCATCACTAGTTCAACCGTTCAGTTTCACTGAAAAAATACAAAAGAACTGTTCTTGTGATGTCACTTTTTACGATTATTAGAAAAGACCCCTTTTAGTTTTGATACTGGCATTATATCATGTGGCAAAAACTCGGGCAATTATGCAGCACAGTTACCAGACCCGCAGCGAGTAAGTGCATTTAGATCTCCTCGAACGTCCTGGATCTACGCACATTTACTCGAGCACACGTTCTGTTTGTGCTGTAGCCACCCTATAGAAGGCACTGACTGCGAGTGACACATGGGACTGCTGTGGTGACACAGGGACAGTGATGCCACCGGGGGTGCCAAACGCCCCACTGCAGGCATCACAGCGGCTGTGGCTGGAGGCCCTGCACCGCGTCTGGTTGGAATTCTGGCTTTGCAGAGTGTAAACCAGCTGTGTGATCTGTGCGTTCAGTTTCATCCATGCCCCTCGCCATCTGTTTGCCAGGCAGAATGAGAAGAACTGTGTTTGCTGGAGACAGCGCGGGACATAGACGTCTCTGTCTGTGTTGGTGGCACTGAGGTGGGGGGCAGGCAGGGTGACCTGTGAAGCCATGTCCCCACCGTGATCCACTCAGTGCCATTAACCCAGGTGTCCGCCATGTTGGTCATGGCCGCACCCAGGAGCCCTGAGGGGGCGTGTGCTGCTGGCATTGGCAGATAGGGAGCTGGTGTGCCCGCCAGCTGGAATTCACAACCGTGTGCTCGTCTGTGTCAGGCTGTGCACACCCACAGGCTCATCACCCTCTGTGTTTGCTCCCGTTTTTTCTCATCCCAACACAATTTTACACCTATTTTCTGCCTGTTGCAGTTTCAACGTGTCTACCATCCTTTGCTCCATCACTGCCCGGGTCCTGAGGAATTTGTACAGCAAACACGCTGAAGCGTGCCAGCCTACTGCTCAGCGAGACATACATGCACAGTGAGTCCCTGCATAGACTCCGACCTGGTGATGAGATGAGGGTCAGAGGGGGGGTCACACCAACAAGGCGTCCGAGGAATTCGGCAACGATTTCCTTACTCTTATACATGGTTGTGCACTGTGCTTTATGACTTTTAATGTCACATATTTTATATCAAATATAAAACAAATACAAGGTCTGACAAGTAAGTTTGTGAACTTGTTGCAATGATGTTGCTCACCTTTTTTGATATCAGAGGAATTATTCATTATGAATTTATACCAACTGGACAGTTAACCAAGTTTATTCTTTGCACATGCTGAAAAGGCTGCATGAAAAGGTTAAAACGACCTGAAGTTTTCGCCAACAATTCATGGCTCTTGCATCACGACAATGCACCAGCTCACACGGCACTGTCTGTGAGGGAGTTTTTAGCCAGTAAACAAATAACTGTATTGGAACACCCTCCTTACTCACCCGATCTGGCCCCCAATGACTTCTTTCTTTACCCAAAGATAAAGGAAATATTGAAAGGAAGACATTTGATGACATTCAGGGCACCAAGGATAATACAACGACAGCTCTGATGGCCATTCCAGAAAAAGAGTTCCCAAATTGCTTTGAAGGATGGACTAGGCACTGGGGTCAGTGTATAGCTTCCCAAGGGGAGTCCTTCGAAGGTGACCATAGTGATATTCAGCAATGAGTTATGTGGCACTTTTTCTAGGATGAATTCACGAACTTAATTGTCTGAAGTGGTATGAAGGACTGATAAACTGATTTGATGCCAATTTGAATTTAAACTATGGTGTCACCTTTGCCTAAGTATGTTCACATTTCTTCTTAACCACCTTGCGTAATTTTGCTCACCTTTAATATGTAGCTAATGACAAACACTTTTATCTTAGGATACTGTAAGGATTGAACAAAAACGTGATACATACCAAGTGCTTAGCACAGAGCTTGGCACACGATTAAAGTTTTGTAAATGATAATTACTAGTATTATCAAGAAAAAGCATATAGATTAAATAAACAGAATATACACAGTTGAAAAATGATGATGGAAATTACTTTCACTTTTGGAAGCTGAATCAGAAAAAGGTCTTCATGTGACAAAACGTACTGCTCAGCCACCATCATCTACGACAGTCTACTGTCACTATGTCACAATGACCACAGATGCTTGCACCCCAGGTCAGGTGCCTGCACGTTTCATGGACTGGCGGCCCTAACTGATCAGCTGGAGCGTATCGTGTGTGCTGAGATTAGAGCACAGAATCTCAGCTGTGGTCATCAATCACAGAATAAGAGAACAGCATCCAAGATTTGGAGAGAATACTCTGGGGTAGAAAAAGAGGAAAACGCACAAAGGTTATAACCACAGAGTAAATCAGGCCAGGAAAGAGGGAAGGAAGGACGGAGGGGGAGAGAGAGAGAGAGAGAGAGAGAGAGAGAGAGAGAGAGAGAGAGAGAAAGTGACAGGAATAAGAACGAGGACAAGGAGCAGGTTCTCACCCGTGCCTTCCTTTTATAGCACAGAGCAGCGATTGTCCTGCAAGAGCCCCCACTCTTCCCAGGAACTCTCGGTGTTCCTTAGTCTTGGAGAAATCACTGCACGTCCTCTCAGGAGGGGCTCACCTCCATCTCCTCAGCTCCTTCCTGAGGACGCTCTCGCCTGAAGGACCTGAGCAGGAATGGCTTTCGTAGATGCACTTTCCTTTTCTTAGCAAGTTCTTATAAAATGGTGCATTACAAAGGCAGCCTCAGTGCGCTGCCCCTAATGGGCATTTGGGGCTACAGTATGTTTTCTCTCATGCTCGTGTTACTCTCCACACACTAGCTGGTTAACTGTGCAGTCTCTGTAGGGAAGTCTAGGGGGCCTTGGAAATGTCCCCATCAAGCCTTAGGTCGTCAGCTCACAGATAATTCCCACTGAAGAATCCTTATTGGTGAATCATCATCAATTAAGAGTGAGAGGAGTACAGGAATTGAAGGCCCTCCTCCTTATATGCTCGGGGTCAATTCTGTAATGTTTTAGCGCACATGCAAAATTAACTTCTGCAAAAAGCATACTGTGCCAAAGGTTTTCATCAATCTAGCCTGTAAATGAAAGACTTTCAAGATTTTTATTATAGGCACCACAAATGCCACGGGAAGAGCAAAACTCGTCAGTCCCAAGTACAGTGACACGTCACTGGGTTCTGAGGCCAGAAATATCAAGACTGTTGGCGTTCTGAGCGGCTTACAGCACATAGCAATCTCAGCCATGTCACCTCAGGTTATGCATAAACATATTAGAATAAAATAATGTGAAAAAAAATACTTCATTCTGACCAAACAGCAGATCAGGACAGGAATAAACCAACAAGAGAAATCTACACTCCACTCACAGCATGATCATAGCATGCCATGCCTTCCAAAGCCTCTAAGGTTAGTTACTCTGACAGATTCCACTAAAACTCTAACACGATTCCATCTTTATTACGTCAGTCAGTGCTTCCTGACAACCACTTTCATCACCAGAATAATGAAATGTGTAACACTGTGGGATCAGACTGACGTGGACCCATCACAAGCTTAGCTCAGAGGCACGGTTCTGACACTACCTGCTGAAGAAACCCACGTCTTTCTCTGTCGGAGTTTCCCGGACATCGTCCCCAGTGGACAGATCCCACTGGAGAAAACCAACCAGTGAGTAAGTCTGGAATCATTCTCACGTGGCTACACAGAAGTCTAGTTGCCCCACCTACCTACAAAAATGCGTAGCTTTCAGTAGCATGCTACAGCCCGCTTGTATCAGCTTCTGAGACCCAATTCTTAAATATTCAGGAACTTTGCAAGGCAGTTTTTAAACCATTAGTAGCTAGAAATCATATGTGGTGTGAATATTTAGGCCACAGCAGTGCTACACCCCACAAATTAGCCGGTTGACTGGCCCACCACGGGGTGACACACACACCCTAGAATTTCTGGAGATGACTAGCCATTTTCTGAATAAATTTAGGAAAAATAGGGAAGTATTAATATATACCTCAAAACCTATGGCCACTGAAATTCAACCCACTTGTTTTCAGGCCTAGGATTAGAAATTGTATGTTAGACATTTCTGTGTCCTAAAAATGTGTCAGAATGCTGAAAACAACTTCTTAACTTTCACTGCTTCACCTCTTATATATAAAACACTTTCTTCCACAATTCCTTTCAAACTATCAGATATTTCAAAACCTGTACAGGTTGTTTATTTTGAGACTAGTGTAACATTAATATAACTGAAACGAACAATTATATTCAAATAAACATCTAACTGTTTTTGAAACTGACTTACCCAAGTGGCTTAAATGCTAATCACTTAAAGGTTTCATGAATAAATCACATGGTATATTCTTTTGGGGGGGAACCTCAAATTCTATTTAAATGTGTTCCTTTTCATCTGACTCACTACTTCTTCATGGCTAGTCATACGTATTCAAGGCTAGCTTTCACAGCATTTGTTTTCTCATGTTTCTAGTTTGCTTTTGTTATGACCTTCTAGAAGTTGAACACAATACAATTTTCAGTTGAAACAATTGCCTTTTTTAAATATACTATGTTGTACACAATACTTTTGTCATTAAACTGTGACTTGGGACATATATTATAAACACTATATTCCTGGTAACTTCTCAGACCTTTTGAAAAACATAACAGAAATATATGACAGGGTTTTGTCATTATGTTTAAGTATTTACTGATTTATTTGCTTATGCTATACATTGCCCAAATAAATTTATTTTAATTGATAAATATTATTTGAATGTATGACAGTACTTTTTAAGTAAAATTTTATTCCAAAATTAATATATACAATTTACTCAATTTTGTAATGTAATAATTATATTCACTGCCTACCTTTTCAAAATAATAATCCAGTTGATAAATCAAAGATTTTATACACTTTTTTTAAATCAACACCATCAATGTTACTAACTTTCATTTTGAGATATCAAGAATCAAGAAATTGTGGAATTCCTATTTCTTATGTAATTTTACAGATTTGAGGAAATTACTGCCAAGTACATCTGACAATCCTCTCTGTCCTTAATATAAATAAGAGGACGGTATCTGGATTTTTCCAGAATAAGATGACATTTGAGCAGATGCTGGTTCCCTGTTTTCTATGCTGCAGGCGATAGGTCACTACTGGGTGACATTAAAGAAACCGAAAACTCTTTATGACTTGTGTAATTTTGGTGAAGTTTAGATCTTTATCATGTGCTAGGTACACGGACACTTGCAGAAGAGGAATATACACAATCACTTACTTCTTTGCTCAGAAGCACCACTGAAAATGACATGGGCATACTGGCAATATCAGAAGGGAGACGAAGCAGGATTCTGCTCTTCCACCATAAGTTTGAGAAATTTAGAATGCTTCCAATTTTAAACGTACCACTGTGGCACATGAACTTTGCAGGCCACCCGGGGACTATGGGCTCACCTGGAGTACGTTTTCTATGACAAAACGAGAATTTTATTCAGCATTCATTAATTCATGTGCATACCTTCCCTGGGTTCATTTAACGACTATCTGCTGAACATATACTGGTATCAGTCATCTCTTAGACACTGGAATGACTCCTGTACACATGGAAACAAATATAGACTAAACTGCTGTGAAGACTGACTTCCCAGGACATGCTTTGAAATAATTAGCGTTTGGACATAATGGAGGGATGAAATTAAACGGAGGGACGAACGATAGCAGCAACTGAATGATACCTGCACGTATTAATCACTGTTCAAATGCTTAGAATTCATCATTTTTCTACCTCCGCTGTGACCCTGCGGAGAAGGTCCTGTTAGAACGCCCTATTGTCCAAGGAGGCCTTAGTTATTTCTATACAAAAAAAGGATGGGAATATGTTAAAATGCTACATTGTTATCAACGGATGGTCCAATGATCGATTCACTCTTTCTACTTTATCAATTCTTACTAATACATATACATAATTTTCAATAAAATAAAATTACTTTGTCCACCAACAGCTTGGGACAGTTGCAGGTTCTCTGGAGCTTCCAGGGTGGGACTGCACATCAACAGTAGACAGAAAATGACCATCTAATTATAGACATTTTAGATGCTATTTGGTTGTAGATGGAAGATACATAATTTTTTTAGTGATGACCTGGAGAAACAATATTGCTTTTGTTAAACGCCGTTGATAGACTCAAGAAAGAACTCTGAAAATGACAAAAAGGCAACAATCAAGGATCTCCATAAAATAAAATGCAGTATTCCATGTGAGAGTAAATTAGATTATGACAATACTTCAAATTAATCCAGAATTTGGAGTTAATGTAGAATATCAAAAATGAAAGAGAGAAGCAAATGAAACAAATGAGAAACGACTAATCATGCCCCAAAGAATAATTTAAATAAGTTGTTGGCATGATTCGCAAACTCCTGTGAGGGCCACGAAACTGAACACTTCATTGCATGTTCTGTTTGTTATAATTAACTATCAGATGGAACTAGACACCATGCAAACTTTAGATAAATCAGCCTAATAAATGGCATTTATGTTTCCAGTCAGACTAGTAGCAATAGTTATAATATTTACAATAAATCCATAAAACAGTTATCCTGAGAGCTATTGAATTTCCTTATAGTCCCTCTATTTGTTTCAAAGTGAGAATATGATACATTTTTAAATTAAAAGATAAATTATGTTTTTAAACAGGTTGCAAGTTAACTTTTGTTTCTATTGCAACACTAAAAAGAAACAAACCTTTTAAAACCAAAGTTAAAGATTTTGACTTTTGTGTTTTACTGTTCCCTGTGCAAATAACTGGGTAACTTTCAAATTAAAGAGAAAACTACATATATTTTTAACAAGCTAAACATTCCTTAATCTTAAACTCAATGACTAATTATCCCTGATGGGCAAAATTATCAACTCTTTTTCTTCCCCACGCACATGGAAATGATGTTTTGCAGGTAATGTGTTTTCCCCCAAAACAGCTGCTTCTTGCATTTATTTCTGCAGTGCTGGAAAGAGCTCGGAAATAATGAGAGCGGGGTACTTAATTACCTCCACTGGTAAATAATGTTTGATCCTGCTTATCTTGCTTTGAAAATACAAACTTCCAGACCCTGTCTCCACACCCTCCTTCCTGGCAGATGAGCTGATCAAGGGCAGCCGGGGCCAGCTTCCTTGTTCTGCACTTAAACGTTCCCTGTAGTTTTACTCTCTATTCATTTGTTTCTGTCTTTAAAATTGGCTACTACCCAGCTACTTTCAAATATATTTACACCCTCCACGGGATGAGGTGCAAAGGCAGTCCAGAATACTTAGGACAGTTGCTGCGGTAATCCCATAGCTGGGGGATGAGTGAGACCCAAAGGCACTTGAAATCAACAGCCCAGGGAAGGTTAGTTGAAACCAAACTATTGATCCACAAGTAAGGATGACCCACGGTTCTTTCCAATATGCACACAACTCGTATTTCCTGCCCACACTTCCTATCCATGTTACTATCCTCAGCCATCTTTTTCTCCACAATAGTTGCACACTTGTCCTCTGCCTGGAAAAAATCAAGGGACATCCGTCCACCCAATGCATGGCCCACAGCACAGAGGACGCACTGAGAGGACCTTCTCGGCTGGCCCTCTGGGACCCGCACCAGGATGGAAGCAACGCGGCCCCTTCTCCAGTGGGAATCGCTGCCCTGACTTGGAGTCTGTAACCTTGAATGTCCTGCTGCACCCCTAGCTCACTGCGCCCTTCTTCCTCTGAATACCTCACCTCAGGCCAACATCACATCTGCATTTCCCTAGTAATATTACATCTTAATCACTTTCTAATTCCCAATTGGGAACGAGCAGTAGTAATTCATACAAATTCTTGTTAACTAAATGAATGGCCTTTTGTTGTCAGGAAAATAAACGCTCAGTAATGTGTTAAAGACGTAGCCTGGGACTCCAGTTAACGATGC
This sequence comes from Rhinolophus sinicus, assembly GCF_036562045.2. NCBI lineage: Eukaryota > Metazoa > Chordata > Mammalia > Chiroptera > Rhinolophidae > Rhinolophus > Rhinolophus sinicus. The sequence continues at coordinate 1,961,766 of NC_133754.1, forward strand.
AAGCGTGGGGGCCCCATTATCACATTTCAGACAATCGTGGCCCTCTTGCTAAATTATCCCACAGCAAAAAGGCATGGTGTGCGTCCTCTTTGGGAAACTGATTCTCAAAGTTGTAACATTTAGACAATTGTTTGCCACTCCAGACCCCTGATAGCTCCATTTTTCACCTTGAAAAGAATGATTTTGTGTCTGCCCGGTAATTATGGCACTATGTTCCTCCTTGTGTTTACAACTAAAAACTTATCTGCAGAAGAAACGAAACAATCTGTATTGAAAGGATTCCTGAGCACTCTGCATATCCAATCCAGTATTCTGGATCGTGTACACTAAGTCACGAAGCTCTCTGATCACATAAGAGCAAATAAAAGACTAACGTTAAAACTGAATTCAAACTCCAGCAGCCTGTCTGGTAAACCACCGGCACCGGAGGCTCGCTCTGGCCTCGCCCGCAGTTAGTGGCTGGTGAGCAGGTTGGTGGAGACGACAGCAAGACGCGGCAAGGACAGGAAGAGGGGCCGCCCGTGGTGATGCTGTGGCACACGCACAGGAACACGCACAGGCAACCGCAAGCCCACAGCTTCATCACCTAACGAGCACAGTCATTTACACTCCAACACCAGGCTGCGTGCCCTGGCACAGGTGTAAGCTACCACATTGGCTGAAAAGAGCAGTTTCCATAATTAAAACTAAATTCACTGTTCTCCTTGACTGTCCTCGTCTCAGCCCCATGCTGTCCAGGCACCACCCCAGCAAGTGCAGTGACAATTCTCTCTCCCACCTGGTACAGTCAGGGTGGAACTCTATGAGAGGGCCTTTATAAACCCACAGCTAATGCAACATCACTGAGACTCAGGCAGACATTTTACAGTTACTGTTCCGGGTATGACATGCTCCACAATAATGGTAGTTGTACGTTTTATGATTCTTGGGCTAATATGATTTCTAAGAGTATTTACAGGCACAGAAGTAGTATTTTGGGAATTAATATTATGAAATCAAAACATGTTAAAAAGACTTTCATTGAAATTATAATAATTATAATAATAATGGTAGGTAGAGAAAGTGGAAATAGGAGAGCCAAGAAAGAAGCCTCATTACTCCGAGGGTGAGGTGTCAACCTCCAGAGCCCTGATAATGACAGAAGGGTAGGGCTCTTCCTGGGAAGCAGCAGACAAAATCAGCACCGCAGGTTCCGTAAACCTCTGTACGGTACAAGGACTTGAGGACATGGTACAGTTATGTGTATACATGGATGTAAAGATTATTTTATTTAATCAGCATCTAGATCTATCTGAAGACATAGATACCCTTAGTGAGTGCTTGTAAATGAATAATGCATACACACATACATATGTGCATACATGCATACATATATGCATACATACACTTACATATGTACAAGCACATGCATACATATACACACACATGTACACACATGCATACATACATGCATACACTTACGTATGCATAAACATACACACATACACATGTATGCACACATGCATGCATACACACATACACTTACACATGTACAAACACACATATACACACATACACACATACACACATGCATACATACACATGTGCACACACATGCATGCATACACATATGCATACGTACATACATATACATATACACATGCATACACCCATACGTACATACATACATACACTTACGCACGTACACACACATATGTACATATAAAACCAACTATTAGCCACATGGTCTAAAAGTAGTCACCTCCTGTCTCAACTAAATAATGGACATTCATGTTTTCACATATTTAAATTACTCCGTAGTACTTTTTTTCACTTTGTTTTCAGAATGTCTTTTTTTTATTTTTTTTATTTTATTTTATTAAATTTATTGGGATGACAATTGTTAGTAAAATTACATAGGTTTCAGGTGTACAATTCTGTATTACATCATCCATAAATCCCATTGTGTGTTCACCACCCAGAGTCAGTTCTCCTTCCATCACCATATACTTGATCCCCCTTACCCTCATCTCCCACCCCCCACCCCTCAACCCCCTTATCCTCTGGCAACCACCAAACCATTGTCTGTGTCTATGAGTTTCTGTTTCTCATTTGTTTGTCTTGTTCTTTTGTTGCTTTTGGTTTATATACCACATATCAGTGAAATCACATGGTTCTCTGCTTTTTCTGTCTGACTTATTTCGCTCAGCATTACACTCTCAAGATCCATCCATGTTGTCACAAATGTTCCTATATCATCTTTTCTTACCGCCGAATAGTATTCCATTGTGTATATGTACCACAACTTCTTAATCCATTCATCTATCGAAGGACATTTTGGTTGTTTCCATGTCTTGGCCACCGTAAACAAAGCTGCAATGAACATTGGAGCACACGTGTCTTTATCTCTAAATGTTTTCAGATTTTTTGGGTAGATCCCAAGGAGAGAGATTGCTGAGTCATATGGTAATTCTATTCGTAATTTTTTGAGGAACCTCCACACTGCCTTCCATAACGGCTGCACCAGTCTGCATTCCCACCAACAGTGTATGAGGGTTCCTTTTTCTCCACAGCGTCTCCAACACTTGTTACTATTTGTCTTGTTGATGATAGCCATTCTGACTGGGGTGAGGTAATATCTCATTGTGGTTTTCATTTGCATTTCTCTGATGAGTAGTGATGTTGAGCATTTTTTCATATGACTATTTGCCATTTGTATGCCCTCTTTGTAGAAATGTCTCTTCAAGTCCTCTGCCCATTTTTCAATTGGGTTGTTTGTTTTTTGTTGTTGAGTTGCATGAGTTCCTTTTATATTCTGGATACTAGCCCCTTATTGGAGGCACTGTTTGCAAAAATCTTCTCCCATTCAGTTGGTGGCCTCTTTATTTTGTCAATGGTTTCTTTTGCTGTGCAGAAGCTTTTAAGTTTCATATAGTCCCATTTGTTTATTTTAGCTTTTACTTCCATTGCCTTTGGAGTCAAATTCATAAAATGCTATGATTAAAACACTTAATAAAATGGGTATAGAAGGAAAATACCTTAACATAATAAAGGCCATAAATGACAAACCCTCTGCTAATCTCATAATTAATGGAGAAAAACTGAAGCCCTTTGCTCTACGTTCAGGAACACGACAGGGATGTCCCCTATCACCTCTGCTTTTCAACATCGTGTTGGAAGTCCTTGCCAGAGCAATCAGGCAAGAGAAAGAAATAAAAGGCATCCAAATTGGGAATGAAGAAGTTAAATTATCACTCTTTGCAGATGACATGATGCTATATATAGAAAACCCTAAAGACTCCACCAAAAAGCTATTAGAAACAATCAACGAATACAGTAAAGTTGCTGGCTACAAAATCAACGCACAAAAGTCCATTGCCTTCCTATATACTAACAATGAAATCTCAGAAAAAGAAATACAAAAAACAATTCCTTTTGCAATTGCAACAAAAAGAATAAAATACCTAGGAATAAACTTAACCAAGGATGTGAAAGACCTATATGCTGAAAACTATAAGACTTTTTTGAAAGAAATTGAAGAAGACACAAAGAAATGGAAAGACATTCCGTGCTCATGGATTGGAAGAATCAACATAGTTAAAATGGCCATATTACCCAAAGCAATATACAGATTCAATGCAATCCCCATCAAAATCCCAATGGCATGTTTTAAAGAAATAGAACAAAAAATCATCAGATTTGTTTGGAACCACAAAAGACCCCGAATAGCCAAAGCAATCTTAAGAAAAAAGAACAATAATGGAGGTATCACACTTCCTGACTTTGGCTTGTACTACAGGGCTACAATAATCAAAACAGCATGGTATTGGCAGAAAAACAGACACATAGACCAATGGAATAGAACTGAGAACCCAGAAATAAAACCACATAAATATGGACAGATAATTTTTGACAAAGAAGCTAAAAACATACAATGGAGCAAAGACAGCCTCTTCAATAAATGGTGCTGGGAGAATTGGATAGCCACGTGCAAAAGAATGAAACTGGACTGCTATTTGTCACCATGTACCAAAGTTAATTCAAAATGGATCAAAGACTTAAGCACAAGACCTGACACAATAAACTGCATAGAAGAAAACATAGGTACTAAACTTATGGACCTTGGGTTCAGAATGTCTTTTAAGAAATGAATGGCATGCCTTGGAGAGGATGTAACCATATTTTGCCTCCTGGAATCTGCCTTCAGGAGAGCTGCAATTTCACTGCCACCACATCTATCTGACCAACGCATTCAGCCCTAACATGCAGTCCACACCGAAGCCACAGCGAGGGACGTTCTCTCCAGAGAACTGCAGAACACGGCAGCATCATCCATCCTAGGACACACGGGGAGGCTGCTCTACTGAACCCTCCACGTTTTCATCACATTGAACATCTATTCACGGACCTTCAAGTGCAGACAATTACTGAATTTTTGTTACAACCCTTTGAGTAAGATCATCTTTGATCTTAACAAGAAGAAAGAAAAATGGAATTCTGGTTTCTGAGTCTACATCCAATATTATAATCAATTCTATAAATTCTTTCCACACATGCAGTTAATTAGCCTTCTTGGATGACCTCAAAGTAGAGTGTGGGCTACTTATCACCCAGCATAACTTCATCCATAATTTTCCAGCATATTGTAGATTTAAATATAGTCTAAATATCTGCCATATAATACTTAAAATAAATCTGACTTAGGAGTAACCTAGTCCTGTGACTATTTTTGCTTTGCCACCATTCTTTTATTCTATCACGGCACTGCAGTCTCAAATGCAGACTACATGACATGGAATTTTGGAGGTGAAAGAGACATTTGATTAGAAATACATGTGCTCACATCCGAGGTATAGAACTTAAGCCCCAGAGAGAGGAAGCCATTTACAGTCAAAATTGCAGTTACAGAAAGGGAACCAGAAATGCTTCTCACACACACACAGACACACACACACACACACACAGAGACACACACACACAGACACACACACACAGACACACACACACAGACACACACACACACACACACACACACACACACACACACACACACTTCCATACAAAATACATAATTTTTAAGGTGAAAACCAAACCACCAGTTTCAGAGATACCTTAATGAGTGTTATTTTTTATTTTCCCTTTACTACTTCATTTTCATTTTCATATCACTGTGTTTATAAACCAGTTTTGATAGAGTCAGAAACAGTAAACATGGTGTCATGTAACATTAAAACGTCCCTCAAACGTATGCAGCTTTGTACTCACCAGGGAGCCGAGGAGAAACGACAGTGTGTGAGCATCAACGTAGCCTTTCTCTCTGCTCTGACCACTGAATGTTTCTGCTTGGTCCACACTGAACAGAACACTAACTAAAAAGCTAACTAAAGTGAGTATCTCATTGCATATCTTAGTGTTCTCATAAAACTATCTGTAGATACTGAAACTTGATTTTCATACAATGTTTACGGGTTATGAAACTTTCCTTCCTTTCTTCTTTCCTTCTTTCCTTCCTCCCTTCCAAGACTTTTTTTTTTTTTTTAGAGCAGGTTTAGGTTCAGAGCTAAATTTAGGGGAAGGTACAGAGACCCCCCACATACCCCCCGTCCCCACAGGCACAGCCTCCCCCACCAGATGGGACATTTGTTATATGTGATGAACCTACACTGACCCATCATCGTCACCCAGAGTCCACAGTTTACATGAGGGTTCACTTTTGGTGTTGTACCTTCTAAGAGTTTGGAGAAATGTAACGATGACATGTGTCCACCATTCTAGTGTCACACAGAGGTGTCTCACTGCCCTAAAAGTCCCCTGTTCACCCCTTGCTTCCCACAAACTCCTCGCAATCCCTGATCTGGTTACTGTCTCCATAGTTTTACCTCTTCCAGAATGTCCCATAGTTGGAATCACAAAGTGTGTATGTAGCCTTTTCAGATTGGCTTTTTCGCTTAGTAATTTGTATTTAAGATTCCGCCATACTTTTTCATGGCCTGATAGCTCATTTCCTTTTAGCTGAATACGAATCCATTGTCTGGATGGACTACAGTTTGTTTATCCATCACCGACTGAAGGACATCTTGGTTCTTCCAGGTCTGGGCAGTTATGACTAAAGCTGCTGTAGCATCATGGGCAGGTTTCTGTGTGGATGTGGATTTTCAGTTCCTTTGGGTGAACACCAAGGAGTGTGATTGCTGGATCGCACAGTGAGAGGATGTTTAGTTTTGCAAGACACTGGCAAACCGTCCTGCAAAGTGGCTGCACCGTGTTGCGTCCCCACCAGCAATGGGTCCGAGTTCCTGCTGCGCCCGTCCCGCCGGCCTTTGGTGCTGTCTGTGCTCTGCATTCTGGTCATTCTAACAGGTGTGTGGACGCATCTCACTGTTGTTGAAGATCTCACTGTCAAGCCCCAGTTCACTCTATCTCACATACATAAACCGCAGGTGGCACACAGCGACTCGTGTCCCGTTTTTAGGAGGGATTTTTAGCTTGTCTGGGACTCTACCATCAGAAACCACCGGGACGTGACCTGGCGTTGGCACGACGGCTGCAGCCTGTGGGCCGTGAGCGCACTCAGGAACTCTCAAAGCCGTAACCAGCGGGATTAACAAGGAGTTAGAATTTTCAGTGAGAAGGGCGGTGTTTCAAAAGCACTCAGGGAAGTAGAACAAGGATCAAGATCCTGCAGTGGATTTAATTTCAAGGTAATCGCAGCCGCATCCCAGGCACTGAGCCTGCGAAACTTTATAAGCCAAGCTCCATTATACCTGACAGCAGGACCTGGCGGGCTATCCTCTCGGATGAGAAACTGGATCACGCCATCGATTTCTACTCTGAAAATGCCGGTGCAAGCGGCTGCCTCTCTGGACAGTTCAGGCAGCAGAGGGATAAGCCTGTCACCGGGGCGCCCTTTGTATCTTCCAAGCTCTTTCCAGACATCCTGTCAGTCTCCTCACGACACCAATCAATGGCATTAAATGCTGCTGTTTACTGGGCTTCTGATGGCCCATTTCGGTGTTAACAACCTCTGTTGGAAGTCTTTCAGAGGCAGCGATGGGAACTCCGCGTCAGGAGAATTTCTGATGTGACCCTTAGCTGCCGACCACTGAGCCAGCACAGGGACTGAACTCAGTGTGCCCAAGCCTCCAGACCCCCATTTGCAAGTGTGTCCTACTTGGTAAGCAGAAGAGCCTGTATCGGGCAGGTAGCATTTACCAGTCATTGCACATACACTGTTTTCAACTTTACAATTCTTCAAACATCGGTAGAATCATCCCCTCTCTACAGATGCGGCAACATGCCATAGAGCCTAAGTAACTTGCCCCAAATCAGGCAATTCAATGACCTGGGTATTCCCAGCTTCAAAGAGCCATGATGCTGAGTCGCCCACTCAGGTTAAAACATTAACCTAATGTCTCCCTTCAGATATTGGAAGCAGCGAGCGGGGGTTTCACTTACACTTATAGAGAGTGGTCCTGTAGCATTTCTGATACTTCCCTATCAATAATAAGAGTAATTTTCCCATCCTTAAATTCTCTATACAATAAGAATCGCCTTAAAAAATAAAGCTATCACAGTAAACGAAAATATAAAGAGGCAATGTGTTTCAAATAGAGAAAAGGCCTAAAGTGCAATTTTCGTGTAAAAGGCCACTTCAGATCGCTTCTGTGTGGGTCAGGAGAAGACAGCTGTCTCCAATGGTACACGTATTACACTGTTAAGTGGTGGAACTTCCTACACACTTTACATGCAGCAAATGTATCACTGCCGGCTGGTTACTCTGTAGAATTGGCTGTCTGGACCAAGTGCCAGACAGAATCCTCCAACCATATTCCTAAGGGCAGCCAGTGGCCACAGAGGGCCACCAATAAGCCACCGCCACTTAACCTTCCTAACGCCCATGTCTGTCCCTGTAAAATCAATTCCCCAGGGTTTGTGGCTGCCTACATGACACCGTCTGTTATCTCCTGCTTCCGTAATTACCCATCAGTCCCCAGTTTTCTTTGAAGTGCCAGTGTGCTCAAAACCCACACTTTGAGTATGCCTTTCACCGGGGGTTATCCGCATGACAAACTCTTTGTCAAGACATGGAAGTGAAGCAGGGTGAGCTTGCTAAGACTCTGTCCTGCTCCGTCACCTTCTTCCCCCCAAGAGGATGTGGCTGTGACGGCAGCTCTCTGGTGCAGGTTCAAGTGAGAATCACACATTCAGGAGAGCAGATTAAATGCCAGAGAAAGCCCAGATGGCATGTGAGCCAGCTTGTCGATCTTGGGACGTCTATCTCCGCATTTGTCACGAATAAAACTAATACTAATAATAAGCAGACCGTTTTGGGTTTTCCATGACTTAGAGCCAAACGTAATTCCTAACTGATACAGGGAGCTGCCATGAAATTTAATGGAAAAATTCAGGTAAAGAGTCTGACATAACATTTGGTTCTTATTTTTAAAGGCACTTCTGTCCTTCCCAAAAGCCATTCTCAAAAGCTTACTTAGTGTATGACTTCACTTATATAGCATTTTTGAAATGACTAAATTACAGAGACGGAAAATAGAGGTTGCTATGAATTAGAGCCGGTGTGGACGGTGGTGCAAGTGGACAGGGGTTTCAGACGGGAGGTGTCTGAGGTGAAGGGACAGTTCTGTGTCCTTCCTGTGGTGGTAAGATACGTGTGACATAACTGCACAGAACTACACGCGGGCGTGCACACACACACACACACACACAGCGTGTGTAAAAACCAGTGACATCGAAAGCTGACACCTTGTTGATTTCCTGGTTCTGATGTACTACAGGCAAGCGAGTCATGTCGTGGGGACAAGGTGACAGGAACACAGGCTCTTTCTGTACTTTGTCTCAGCTTCCTGCTGAACTTATAATTATTTCAGAATAAGTTACAAAATGCCCGGTTTGATAACACTGGATATACATATCTTGGCTTGTCAGCCGAGGCAGGACAAGGCTTCTCAGAGACAGCAGTGCGGCCGTGCTGGGCAGGCTGACCCCTGACAGGCGGTCAGCACCCTCCTGTCCGTGGCAGCATCCCTGGCTCGTGCCCACTACATTTCACTAACACTCTTCCCAGTTTGCGACAACCCAAAATGTCTCCAAACGTTGCCACAGGTCCCCTCGGTGGCAAAATCACCCCTGTTTGAGAACTACTGCTTTACAGGAGGGTTAAGATTAATGCAAAACGATTCCTCATTTTGCAAAAAGTTGATATGAAGTTCTTTCAAATAGATGAATCCCCTAGTGGAATAAAAATCTGATTTGTTGCACAAACATTCAAATTAATGCTGACTTCTGAGCTATCCATTGTGAAAAATGATAAAAATGCACTTTGGTAACCATGTTTTTGTACACAATGGTATTTTGCTGGAGCTGAATAACAAAATGCTTGTCCTCTTGTAATTTTCACATGATGAAAGGTGAGAATAACATGACGTACAATGTGGAAGAGCAGTGGGGGACAGAGGACGGCTCGATGTGTCAGCAGAGCTGAGCCTAGTCCTGCCGCACTTTCTCCGGCCTCCACAGCTTGGGGAACAGACGTTTCCTAAGGGACCTCGTGAGCCCCTCTTCCTCACAGTCGCCATCCTATTCTTGTAACATTTACCAGGGAGTGACTGATGTTTCCATAAACTGTAAAAAAACACATGATTTGGGTTCCAAATGCAAATTTCTATTAACTGATTAGCTAAATGTTTTCTGGGACAGAGTGGTCACACCTGAGGCAAAAATATCCATGTGGTCTGGAAACCTGAGAGATGGAAACGCTGAACGTAAAATTACATAGACTATTTCTTTCCCTCAAACTGAAAACTGACAAACAAGACACCTGGATAAAATTATTTCTAGAAATAGTTCTCTAAATATAAGGATGCCAACTAATTAACGTTTTAATACTATTTATGTCTTATAAATGTGCATTTGATTTGCATTTATCTACAAAAATATAAGTAACATAAGCCTCAAATAATGGCATGTCAGGGGAAAGGATGATAATACACAGTCATACTGACATGTCTTCAGAAACCCCAAACATTATCACTCCTGACAGAACATATGGAAGAAGATCACATTAATAAAAGCTGTAACCTAGACACTTTCAATGGAATATGTGACTTATTTGAAAACTAAACTTATCATTATTGCATTAAAATACTAAATTATGAAGGTAAAGTGATGCACACAATATTGATTCAGGTTTTCTCATTTGAATCAAACTACTAAAGTCAAGAGTTGTGTTTCTAAAATACAAAATGCCAGGAGCTCATATTTCAATGCAAATTCTTTTCTGTGTTTTTTGGTACTAATTATAAGAATGCAAAATAAGCAGTGTTCAAGTATCATGTGACCTAACACTTAAAAAATTGTCCAGTTGTATCAAATTAATTCAAGATAGAGTAGTTCACTCTCAATGCATATGGATCTTTATGCGGAAGGGGAAAAGGAAACAGTATGAGGTGTGATCAAACAATACAGTGGATGTTTAAATTAAAAAAATATATATATATATATTACAGTAAAAGACACGTCACCATTAACTCCCCTCAAAACAGCCCCCCACACACACACACTTCAAACACACTTATCCCATCGTTCTTGCCACTTTCTGAAGCAGTTCTGGAAGTCCTCTTTCGTGAGTGTCTTTAGTTGCGCTGTCCTTGCTGCCTCGATGTCCTGAATTGATTCAAAATGTTTACCTTTCAGGGTCATTTTCACTTTGGGGAAGAGCCAGAAGTCACACGGTGCCAGGTCCAAAGAATAAGGTGGATGAGGACACACCATAATGTTTTATTTGACAGAAATTTCCCTACCAGAAGTGATGTGTGACATGGAGCCTTTCCATTGTGATCACAAAATATGGTGAATGTTGCTGCCGAGTGCCATCCAGCGGAAAGGCAGGAATCTACAATACGGGAAGCAGCACATGGAACCTCAGTAACAGTGTGTGACAAGTTTCAGCTTGTTCGGTGCAGTCAGTCGGGTGTGAGCTATGGTTGAGAAGGTGTGTTTTAAAGTGGGCTGTAAATCATCCCCCATCATGACAACACTCCATGTCACACATTGCTCCTGGTTTACTGCAATTTCTATCAAACAAAAACATCACAGGGTGTCCTATTCCACCTTATTCACTGGATCTGATACAATGTGACTTCTGTCTCTTCCCCAAAGTCAAATGATTTAGGACATCGAAGCAGCCACGACAGCACAACTACAGACACTCATGAAAGAGGACTTCCAGAACTGCTTCAGAAAGTGGCAAGAATGATGGGATAAGTGTGTTTGAAGTGAGGGGGAGTACTTTGAGGGAGATAAACGGCAATGTGTCATTTACTGTAATATTTTTTTCAAATATTCACCATAATTTTTGGTCATACCTCATACCTGAAGAATTTAGCAGGAATTCTTACACAATATCATAGACTTGGGTAAGAGGAAGAAGTGGGGATTATACGATCGGATTCACACTGTACACAAGGGGATTTTCAAGCTTGGATAATTAGCTATAGGTCTAAGACCCTGTGACATGTTTGAAGGGCCAGGACAAGAATACACAACTTTCTGATTCTTGGTTATGAGCTGTGAAAAGTACAGTGCTTACGCTGGGGGAAAAAACAGTTCCTTTGAGTTCCTTGAGCTGTTCATCTTCAAGGACACATCTTAGAAACTTGTGTTGTAGTTGTTTCACCCACGCAATTAATTGCACACGATGGATCCACCTATCTTCTGTCCCCTTCTACCTAATCCTGTCCTTGGATTTCCCCAGTCTCAGCAGCCTGTGGGTGTCAGCTTCCATGGGCAGTGTCAGTTGTAGGTGATGGGGAAGCAGAGCACATTGCTAGTGAAAAACACAGCCTCTCTAGTCACAGAAACAATGTCTGCAAATATATACACAATCCAGTTGCACACCGAATAGTGACATGCCTAGATCTTTGTTAGTTTTCTCATGACATTTTAATTTTATCAATGACATGAGAAGAATGGGGCATGATAATATATTTTGAATGTCCAATTCCAAAACAAACAATTTCCATACTCAATCTCACTAAACGTTTGTCAAATTTGTTGATATTTTCAAAGAACTGACACATGGTTAGATTGATTTTTCTCTATTGTTTTCTATTCTCTCTGCTCTAATCTATATTAATCCCTTCCATTAGCTTTGGATTTACTTGGTTTTTCTTCTTTTTCCTAGTTTCTGAAGCTGTAAAGTGAGGCTGCTGATTTAAGATCTTCTTGAAGTGATTGGTTACAGCTATAAATTTCCCTCTTAGCACTGCTTTTGCTGCATCCTGTATGTTTCAGTGTGTTGTGTTTCCATTTTCAGTTTTCTTAAGATATTTTCTGGTTTTCCTTATGATTTCTTCTTCACTTATTGGTTGCTTATGAATGTGTTGTTTAATTTTCACATATTTGTGAATTTTCAAGTTTTTATTCTATTGATTTCTAGTTTCATTCCACTGCAATTGAAAAAAAAATTTGTATGATTTCAAACATTTTAAGTTCTTTAAGACTTGTTTTTTACCTAACATATGGTTTATCCTGCAGAATGTTCCATGTGTTCTTGAGAAAAAAATGCAGTTTGCTGTTGTTACATGAAGTGTAAATAAATGATTTTCAAAAGATATTCTGGAAAGAAAGCAGAGCCACAGAGCTGTGCTGCCAGGACAAGTGCTCCTAGAAGACAATAGGGGGCTGTGGAGGGTAAGGGAAGCAGGCTGCTAGAGTGGGTCCGACATGTCCAAAGGTAGAGCTACATAATTAGAATATTCCAGGGGAGAGTCTAGTCTTTTTGTGTGTGTGTATTTACTGTATATCAAACAATATTCAAGGATTATAAATATATGGATAATAGAAAGATGATAGATCGATAGATATACAGATGAATCTTATTTAATCAGTTTTGGAAGGAGGGCTTTTACAGATGGAGGGGAGTTCTCCCTTCCCTTTAATTATATGACTAATAAAAGGCAGATGTATAGTAAATCTTAGTGCCTCTTCATTACCTGCTACTTGGTTGTTGTTTAATGTGTGATTATAATTCACATAACTTGAAGGAAACCCAAATTACTTTTTGGGTTCTTTCCACTTCTGATGGCCTTTATTTACCAAGGGTATTGTTTATTTGTTCATTCTATCAGCCTTTGGCACAGAGACGCACCACCAGTCAGGAGCTCTAACTCAGAATATTCTCTGAACTTGAGTTAGAGAGCTCTCTGCAAGTTTCCCTCTCTGTTTGGAAGCTCTAGCAAGGAAGGTACAGATACTACATCTCGCTATATCTATTTCAAGGCTCTTGGAGCCTTCCTGGACCTTGTCAATGTCACTAATTCCAGGGGCTAAAGTATCAAAGTCTATTTCACAGCAGAGCGTCTGCTCATGTGGTCCAGTTTGCCAACAGCATGGCCTCTTTACTCTTCCTCCTCCCACCAAAGCAAAGAAACAAAACATGCAGGCACGTTCATGAACGTTAAGTTTCTGGGGAACAGCACAGCTTCGTGTTTAAGAGCATGTTGGGTCATCAGACCTGGGTTTGGGTCTGCTGCCACCACTGCAGACTGTGTGGCTTTGGGATGAGGTCTTTGTCTGCACAATACCTTGGTCTGTAGGTAAATATGGGGAAGAGTAGTGGGGGGGGGGGCATTAGCACTTACTTGGTCGTCTGCTGACAATACCGGATGAAAAACACACACACTTACTTCACACAGGAGCTGCCCTGTAGAACTAGGTACCTATGGCGACCATTTGTATTTTGAATTCTGCTCTTAAATATGTCTGAAATCTGTCCTTCTTTATAGTTGCTCATATCTTAGTCTACTTCTGGCACTTCTCACCAAGATTATTGTGGCAGTGTTATGGCAGTTATGAGTATTAGGTATTTCTACCTTACAGTAAGGTCATTTATGCACACACCTTCTCTCTTGTAAAAAACTATAAACTCAGTGAGTCTAGGAACTAATTCATCCCTGCGTGCTCCAGAACATCTACCCTGGTGTCGTACTAATAGTAAGTACCCTCCAAATGGCATTTATCCTTCAAATATTTCAGATAGTTTGAGGAAACCACAGAAATCATCATCCAGTATCAGCCTCAGGCACACGTGCTTATATGTGTTTCTATACAAAATATTGTATTTTCTATGACTATATGTATTATTGCAAATATTACATGTACCCTACCTGCTATTACATAATAAATGTGGTCCCAAAATTGAATATACAGTGTTGACCCTTTGAGACTGTCAAAATGCCCAAAGGGTAGCGTGAATAGCAAGACAGCCAGGGATTCTGGGAACCCCGCTGCACCAAAGGAACTGGTCTGGGTCCCATGTATGTCTTGGTGCCACTGTGAGGGTTGTCCACTCCAGGTAACGTGGTGATGGAGGAGGTGCTGGATGCTATCACCAGTGGGGCTTCCAAGAAATTCCTGGTGGGTGGCACACATCTGTGTCCTAATCTGTGTGTGTACAGAGGTGGGGGGCGAAACAGGTGAGGGGACAAAGGCTGAGCCTGTGCGAGCCTCCTCCCCCTCATTTCCCAAGAGAAGTGTGTCTGACGTTTCTTCCCCTGGCTCTCTGCTCTTCCATATCCCATCCTTAACCTCAGAGATCAGGACCTTAAGTCATTTCATTCGAGAACTGAGTATGTGCAGAAAACACGAGCTGGTAAGTAATCACACTGAATAGAACCCTGTAGTATCATCGATTCAATGCCCCAGAGATTGACAGTGTATGACTCTGAAACCAGCTGGCAATCATAATTATGAAAATTAATAGTCTCTTCATTATTCTAAATAATTGGTTTATAATACAACCCTGTGATATATTGTGTGTATATGTAATGATGAACATACTACAAACTTCTCAACATGTGAGTCATAACTGATTGACGTTATCAACGCACAGCACCTTACACAAAAGGATACTTTACACTCAGATCTATCTGTCTGTCTATCTATCAGTCTGTCTGTCTGCCTATCTATCTATACACACACACACACACTGGCAGTACCAAAAAGTGTACACATTTTAAGAAATGTTATCTATGCGTTACTTTTCAAAGTTGAATTGAATTACGGTAGCGATGTGTAGTATGATGTTCGCTCAAAAGGTGGTGTTAATAATGAATGCTAGTGTCATTCACTGTATTACAATTTTAATACTTTTTTCCTTTTTTAAAACGTGTGTACATTTTTAGCACCGTGTGTGTGTGTGTGTGTGTGTGTGTGTGTGTGATTAGTTTCAGGTGTACAAAACAATGTAATAGTTAGACATTTACACCCCTCACTGAGATATATTTTTAATCAATGATAAATCATTACCAAATATATTACCATGCTATAGCATGCATACTTTCAAAGCATTTTCTTGCAGAATTTCATTACAACCATCTCATTTTATAGATAGCATTGGACTCAACTCAATTAACTGAATAATAAGTTTTAGTGGTAAAGATTTCTGTAAAACTTTGACATAAACAGGGGACAGTTCTCCCATCATAACGTCGTGCAACCATCTCAGTGTGGGAGATAGATTAAACACAGGGGGAATTATTTTCCAGATGAAGGACTTTAGAGATTGAATTACGTGCCCAAAATTTTACAGAAAGAAGAACAGACTACAATCAGATCCAGATGCCTCAGTCTGCTGTGTCCTTAATGGTTCAAAGGCATCGTCCGGTCCTGTCTGTACAGGTGGGCACACACCGCTGCTCAGCAGGCACCTCCAGCCGGCCCGCTCCCAGGGGGCGGCTGAGCCCCTCACGCTTCCGGGCCCTGAGCGTCCTCTGTCAGCACTTACTCCATGACCTCGGAATCTCCCACCAATGTGTCAGCCTCCCCCAACTCAACTCTGTGCTACTGGAGATGCTGCCTTATTTCCCACTCTTAGTCCTTATACAGTGGCCAAGCAGGGAATTCATTCCTTTCCTGAGTCGCCATATGCTTAGAGATAACAGCCTGGAGACACCTCAAATCCCAATCTTACCGATTTATCAGTAAGCTCTTCAGCCATCAGGCCTCTGGCCCACCAGTGGGAGAGCAGCTCTCCAACGGGTGACAGTGCAAATGAAACGGTTCGTTTTTTGCATCACTTCTATTTCAAACCCCTGTTTGCAGAAGAAAGCTATTCTATGGATAAATACCACTGTTACCGAGTCAGCCATTTCATGCAATTGTTTTACAATCCTAGGGCTTGGGAGAGCATACCCTCCTTCAACGTACTCATGTTGTCACATACAAGCACCCACAAGGCCACCCTCGTCCTCTGACGTCCCATCACCTCCCCACTCCTGTGATGCCCCAGCGTTCCCAGGTGGTCCTGTGATGCCCCAGCGTTCCCAGGTGGTCCTGTGATGCCCCAGCTTTCCCAGGTGGTCCACAAGCTCTGTGTTCAACTGTTTCACTTGTCCATTATGCTCCCTCTTCTCAAACTCCTTTCTTCCCTTCATCTTGACCTTGGAATTAAATTCCACTCTTCACTGCTGTCTGTCACATGAAGGTTTTGCTTTGTCCCTTCAGTGTGGCCGTCCGTGACCCTTCCTCATCCTCTGCTTTATACAGATCGTCTGCCACTGACCGCAAGGGCAGCACTGATGACACTTCCCCAGGCCTCACGAATGGACAGCTATGTTTGGCTTCTCCAACGGCAAGTAAAGCTTTCCCACAGCTAGTGCGCGCTTACTGCCTGCAATTGACGTAAGTCCCATTTCCCGAGGACTTTCATGTGGATGTCACATGGCCGCACAGCCAAGTGATTTTCAGAAACACCTGTTTGGATGACCTCTCCACTCCTACCATCCCCTGAGCCTTTCGGAAGTGAGCCCATGGGCACCAGGATAAGAGCACCCAGAATCTTTAAAGCTGGATTTCCTTCATTCCCTTTCTATAAAAATCACACAAGGTGGCTTCTGTGGGTCCCATCTGAAGACATGTTGCTCTATGGCCCAAATGTATTCCTTGGCAGTGCGCAGGCCACCACTACAGGAGCCAGGGTAACTGCGAGAGGACAGTGACAAAAGGCCCAGAAATGGCTACTCGGCCCCTTCCATGCACTGTGCCAAATCACTAAAGGAACACAGTGAGTCAGGAGGACAAAAATGACAATGAAAGTTACATCAGATGGTAGCCTCACTGCATGTTTTTGTAAATCTAAATAAAGTTGGTTTCACCTTCAATTTTGAGGTGTGTAGCAGTTCAAAGCCTTCCCATAAAACAAAAGAACAACAACAACACAACAACAACAAAAAACATTCCTCAGCGTTGAATTTCTATGGCTTCCCTGGCCTCTGGGTCCATACCTCTGGGTGCCGTTACGTCTCCTTGGTTGTGTTGTACACAGAATTCTGTGAGGTTACGGAGGCTCGCGGCCCCAGTGCACACACCTGAGTGTGACAGGACCTCTGAGAGGGATGACCCAGCTATAGCCTGGGTCGGGGATTTTATATGGCAAAGCAGACAGGACAGTCGCTCGGTTGATTACCCTGTGCCACGTGACTCCACTGGAGAGGGATTCTCTGCCGGCCTTGAAGACACAGGCTGCCGTTTCCTGAGATGGGCCCCCAGGCAGGCCCTGCAGATCGTCACACAGCTGAGAGTGACCCCTGGCCAACAGCCAGCAAGCCGACGGGGGCCTCAGCCAGACAATCACAGGAGCTGAGGTTTTCCAGCCTGAATGAGTCCCCAGGAGGTCACTAAGCTCCGAAGGAGGGCAGGGCATGGCCAGCAGCTTCACATCAGGTGTGTGACACTATGTGTGAGCAGAGAACCTGCGTCACCATGCCGGACCTCTGCCCAACAGGAACTGGGAGATGGGAAGGGGTGGCGACCTACACTGCCAAGTCTGCGGTCATTTGTCACACAGCTCTGGAGAATGAAGACCAGCCCTGTGCAGTCTGGGTGTGATGTTCCTTGTGGAGTTGTTCACAAAGCAAACTCCTTCAAGAGGCACAGCTCACCTTTCTTGAAGACGGTAAGGACATTTGGGAGGTGCCTGCTCCCTCCTCCCCATCTCCCCATCTGTCCCTTTCTCTACTCCCAGCCCTCTTGACAGAAGCCAACAAAATGCTCTTCAGTCTTTCAGGCAGATGGGTTTCTCTGCCTTTGCTGAAATTTTGGAGGCATCCCGAATACAACACCAGGTTCCAACACCAAGGGCTTGAGAAGTATTCATCCAAATAAAGTCCTCACTCCAAGAAGGATTCTAGGAGATTGATTTTTTCCAATGTAAAATTCATAACAATAGGAGTGATAGCATATCAGTGTGAGTACCTACTATGTGCGCTGCACTGCTATAGCAATGCCAGTGTAAGTCCCTACTATGTGCCCCATGCTGCTATAGCAATGCCAATGTGAGTCCCTACTACGTGCCCCATGCTGCTATAGCAATGCCAATGTGAGTCCCTACTATGTGCGCTGCGCTGCTATAGCAATGCCAGTGTAAGTCCCTACTATGTGCCCCATGCTGCTATAGCAATGCCAATGTGAGTCCCTACTATGTGCCCCATGTTGCTATAGCAATGCCAATGTAAGCTCCTACTATGTGTCCTGCGCTGCTATAGCAATGCCAGTGTAAGTCCCTACTATGTGCCCCATGCTGCTATAGCAATGCCAATGTGAGTCCCTACTATGTGCCCCATGTTGCTATAGCAATGCCAATGTAAGCTCCTACTATGTGTCCTGCGCTGCTATAGCAATACCAACGTGAGTACCTACTACCGTGTTTCCCCGAAAATAAGACCTAGCTGGACAATCAGCTATAATGCATCTTTTGGAGCAAAACTTAATGCAATACCCAGTATTATGTTATGTTATGTTATGTTATGTTATGTTATATTATATTATATTATATTATACCCAGTCTTATAGTATAATAAGACCGCGTCTTACATTAAGTTTTGCTCCAAAAGACACATTAGAGCTGATTGTCTGGCTAGGTCTTGTTTTCGGGGAAACACGGTGTGTGTCCTGTGCTGCTGTGTTAGGTGATACGCACATTATATCAATTCTTACTGTTGCCCTATTGGGTAGGATTCATTATAAACCTGCTTTTGGAACTAAAGAGAGGTGGGGGACCCCTGATGATCAGAGGCCCAAGGTGACTGCAGCTAGGATCTGAAGCTGGACCTGTCCCGCTACAGAGACTGTGATCTTAATTATATCACATACGCTCTCATGAGAGGGGCTGTGGGTGTTTGGAGACGGAGCAAATATCAGTTGGTAGAAGAACATTATACTTCCAGTATCTTCACCCCTCTCTGGGGACCCCGGAACGGGCTGATGCAGAAAACAACAACAGGGTCCCCGATGGTGTGACAGTGTGACAGCCTGTTCTACAGTCAGGTGCAGAGGCTTCAGAGTAAGTTAGCAGAGGTGGAAATCCGACAATCCTTTTTCCAGTGTGTGTGAGATCCTGGCGAAATCACTCAGTCTCTCCACTTCTTGCTTTCTCCACGTGTCAAAAGGGAATTGCTGGAGATCACACCTGTTAGGGTGCCCACGAAGGCTAAGTGAGATAATATACATAGTCTGTTCATTTTTCATAGAAAACATTCGATGAACATCAGATACAGTTGCTGCTGTTGTTCCATGAAGCGCTGATTCCCAGAGACTGAGTCCGCCACAGAATAACAAACACGTGGCTTTCAGCAGTGGCATGGACGGGGGCAGGCTGCTGGCCCCTCACGTCTGGAAGCATCAGTACAAATTCTAAGCGAGGTGAGCTAGTCCGAGTGCTGAGTGGTGTGCATCTGGACCCATTTTACCTGCTTTCTTCACAACACATTTGCAATGGCAGCTTCTGGCTTTGTCTGACGGAAACACGTAAGGGAGGCATTAGATTCCGTCCCTCTCCAGTCTGCCACTGTGTAAGTGTGGAAGAAGGTGTGCTTTGAGTCAGAAGACACGTCACCCGTGGGCTGGGTGACGCTGAGCAAAGCAAAAGTTTCCTCTTCCATTAGTGGGTGTGACCCGATTTCCCCCACAGGAGAAGCACCGAAGTGAGCAAGAGCCTGGCTCCTAGTAGAAACTCAATAAACGGTTCTAATCCTCATCACACATAGTGCTAATAACTCTACTTCGGAATGTGAACTCTCGCTACCATCTAGTGGCAGTGCTCAGAAATGTATCACTGAGTTCCAGAAGGAAACGCTACCCCCAGAGGAACTTCTGGTTGAACACTGCCCCTGAGGTTTGAGGCCCGTGCCCCACCGCAGCCACTGTCCACCGTGTTCCCTGCCCCCCAGCATCTGGAACGGTGCTAGTTCCATGACCTCTGTGGGGGGTCAGCCATCCCATCTGTGTTCTGTGATTCAGATGACATCCCCAGGTGGAGACATGAAAGCCGGCGTAGCAGCGGTCAGGATTTACCGAGGGCCTTCGCAGGCAGCACTGGGTGACAATGACACAAACCTGGCTTTATCCCGTCCATCCCACGTGAGACTCCACTGTTGTTCAGTATGCTTGTCTTACACAACGGGAGGTGTCAGGCAACAGCACCCTGACTACACCCACAACTGGCCATGCCCGCTGGCGGCTGCACCACGGTAAACACACTTCAGTGGTTTCCTCAGGAACTTCAGGGAATGGTTCATACCATGTGGGCAAACTCCTACTTACTAACCTATTTTGAAAACCTAATATTTGTGTGTTTGTTGTAAACACACCATTCTGATGACGTCACAAAGGGAATTACATTCCCTTTAATGGCAGTGAGGGAGGAAATTTAATTTCAGCAGATTCCACAGTGATTTGCAATACTTCATGTTTGCACAAATTATGTATCACCACATATAATCAAGAATCAAAATTTTAAACTACTCAATGGTAGCTGGAAATTTAGGGCAAGAAATAAAACGTGAAAAACAAAAATAAAAACACTGAACCAATTAAAGACATCTCTTCCACTGGCAGTTGGCACAAATTTGATTAGATATTACAGATCCAATAAACACTTTTTAATTAACGCAACAGCCTCCTCTCCCATGTTTCATGGGTGATGCTGTTTTTGCTTTTCTTGGTCGTAGAATAATGAGCCTTTCTTCCATTAAGGCTGTTTATTCACTGGGGGTAACGATGTAGTCTGACATTTATTGTATCCTTGTTAGAGAAAGGAATCGAACGCTCACGAGACACTGTGCTAAGCACTTTTTATGCAAAGTGTGCAAAACTGGGGCCACGTGGCCTAATCCTACCTACACAGTGTTTCAAGTTTCTCAGCCAACAGCTGAAAGTGAGGATTACACATGGATTTCTCGATGTATAATTTCCATTGAAATATTAGGAGGTGGGTCTGCCAGAGCCGGCATCCTGTTCCCATAGGGCACCCCCTCCCCACCCCGGCACCAATTGGTCACCACTCCCCCGAGACAGCCTAGGCAAATTGACTTAAAAGAATCACTCTGGCTTTTGTGTGGAGAGTGGAGTGAGCAGGGGCGAGAAGAGACGTGTGGAAGTCAGGTGGGAGAGAGGCGGGACGGGATGGCTGCCGAGACTGCCGTGCTCAGCAACAGACTTGGAGAACGGGTGGGGTTGCTCGTGGACCTTAGAAGTGGCTATAGAGTATTTTCCCCTAAGCAACTGGAGAAAAAAGGAACTGAAGGAACTGCCATTTTCTAAGAAGAAGATGGTGGGAACGGATTTTGAGAGAAAATCCAGAGTTTTGCTTTTGCGTCTGTCATGTTCGCGATGCCTGTTGGGCATGTACGTGGAGAGGTCAAGTAGACAAGTAGATGTATGTATCTGGAGCTCAGAGGAGAAACCTGACGAGAGAAAATTCTGGAAGCGGTCAGCATAGGGATCACAATACTTCAAGCTACAGGGCTAGAGTGATAGAGGTGGGGAGAAGAGAACACCAGGAGGGCCCTGAGAACGCCAGCATTTACAGGTGAGGGAGACTCAGTGGCATCAGGAGAGACCAAGGACCACCAGGTGGGCGATGTGTCCCGATCGGCACTTCATCAGCTGCGCCAAATACTGCGGACAGGTCCTGTCACAGGAGGGCTGAGAACGGGACAGTGGATCTGACAACCTGGAGCCCCGCAGACCGACCTGGCGTGCTTCTGGCCGAGTGGGAGGGACCAAGCGTGATTAGGCTCGAGGGGAACCAGGGAGGGTCTTGAGACAGTAACACGGCCAGCGTTCAGAAGAGTTTTTTCTGAAGAGAACAGAACAATTGCAAGAGGATGTCCAAAAATGTACCAGCCCAAGACGCCCTACAACTCTAGGTGGTAAAAGATAAGTAAGTATAGTTCTGTGAATCGATACTGGTTTATGTTTAATCTGAAAGCAATTAAAATAGCTGACGTCCCATCAAATGTCACCTTGATCCTCGCTTAATTCTGTTTTTCTTTTCCTCCCTCACAGAAAGGTATCAGGGTAGTTTTAAAACATCCTCCTCTGTGAAAATGGTCTTTGTCTGTGGCCTAACACAGGACAAACCCTAGTGGATCTTATGTCTCAGTTGCTATTTACAATCTATTATGAGTAAATGGCCCCATACCAGCACATAGTAAGAGACAAAATACTGTATATGTGCATGTACATACACATACATATATATTTGTTTATTTTGGCACATTTTTATTTTAATGAGGGAGGTAATCATTAGGATTTTCAATGTCCCTTTTTCTCTAGAATTCTACTAAATAAAATGGTAGTTTGGTGCCAGTACTTTATAAAGCAAAGTCTGTGAAACATAAGCAGTCATTTTCATCAGATGAAAATACACTCAAGAATTTATAAATTAAAATGGCTAGTGTCACATTTAACAATATACTATTTAATGCTTCTGGCAGAATAGACTACATAGCTATATTTCTTATTTTAAAAAACAATTGAACTTACTCAACAGTGAGAGTAATGTAGGATGAAGGGGAGATGATGGATCAATAGGTAGGTAGGTGGGTAGGTAGATCTGGCTTAATTTATCATAGCGATGTTATAATCTTATACATGTGGATTAAAATTCACTTACTAGATAAGCTGCTTTTCTGATTAAAATAGATATTCTCAGATCTTAACGGTTTGCAATCCAGTACGTGACCATTTATTGGCCCCTAGAAAGCTGGGATTAATTCTTCCATGGCATCAACCCTCACTCATCTGTGCCTGGGTCCCCAGGCTCAAGCTCACAGGGCTTTGTAGCTTCTGCACAGCTCACTGGTGTATTCCAGAATCATTCAGGCTGCCCTACTGTGCTTTCTAGGGTGTGTACTTGTTTCTCTCGGACACTGTGTTCCCAAGTCCTTCCTGGAAATCTCTGAAGAATTCTAAGTCCACCTAACAAGCCAAGACCTTCCCCCAAACTCTGCCGTCACGCAGCTGTCCACTTAGGGATAATGCGCTGTATTTCTGCTGAGGTGGGACTGTGAAACCGGGGCTGGGAGGTCCCCATCCCAGGGGACGAGCATCGCTGCTGTCCCGTGGGGGACATCGGCAGGGAGGCCCCGGGGAAGCTGTGCCTCTGCCAGAGCATAGATGTATTTCAGAGTATGTCATTCCCGTTTTTTCACAGTTACTCAAGTATACAGTCAGTGACTGTCTAACGAAATGCTCTCTGTCCCTTCCTCCCAGTCGCTACACCCTGTTATCTTCTGAACAACCCTCAAAACCATGCCTTGTCTGGATTCTAACAATTCATCTGAACTAGCAGCACGCCTGGCACAGCATAATTCAATACTTGGGTTTCTTCCACCAACACCCCAGCAGGGGTTCTGCGAGGACTGTGATTAGCAGGTAAATGAACATGGTGCTTGTCCCGAGCACATGATGCCAACGCTCCCGGGACAGATGGTGACCGGGAAGCATGGAGCAAGGCCATGTCCGTCCAGTTGCAGCTTCCCATGGTTTGTGATGTGAGCCTGGGGGCGGGGGTGGGGTGGTGCTGATTAATGGTGAGAGCCACGTTGACTCACGGTGTCTCCTGTCTTCCTGAATCACCTCCCCCAACTTCCCTCAACATATTGTCAAATGCCTCAGAAGTCAACAAGCGCCAATGTGCAATAAAATACGAAAACACAAATTTCATTTTATATGAGTAGGAAAGTGTGGACTGTGCACATTTCGCATAAACAGCCCCGCGACGGTTTTCTGTCCTCACCGTCTGCTCACTTGGTTACGTTTGGGGCTCTGGTTTATATTTTACCACCATTTGTGTCATGCACACGTATCTGATGGTGCCATGCAGAGACTTCTAATGATGAGGTGAACTCCAAGAGGGGTGTGCGAGGCCTGCAGACGATTCTGACGGGGTGAGTGATCAATGAAGAATTAGTCCTCGTGCTCCTGCACTGGTGTGACACGGCGGCGGCAGAGTTTTGCCTCTATAATGGAAGTCCTCCCCGGGGCTTTACACGGGAGGTCTCTGCGGTCCTGTGCAGTGAGCATCACAGGCGGAGGACGAGGTACAAACGCAGCACTGGCTTCACACCAGGAAGACTCGGAGCTGGGAACCAGCCCTCTCACAGCAATGGTGCTGACTGTTGGAAACAGACACCAGAACCATGAATGGAGGAAGTTTTATTGAAAATGAGAACGACATTGGTGAAAAGGCACAGGAAGCAGAATGCACTGACCAGAAGAGGCCAAGTGAAAAAAAGAGTTGAGAGTCCTTCGTGACATAGCACAGTGATGGGACACTGAGAATGCTGGGACTGGACACGGAGCGTCACAGGAGGGGCTGTTCTCCAACCGCATGGTCCAACACACAGATCACACGGCATGTGACACTCGGGAGGATTTCTATAACAAAGTAAAAAACAGCTTCTGCAGCAAGGTGATCGTCAATAGATCTCAGTAACAAACGTAAATAGGGGTAAGATTCAAGACAACTTTTCTGTTGTAACTCGGTGTTTAAAGACGCTAAGGCCAAGGTGCATTTAATGGTTTGTCTCATATCTGAAACCAGAGATCTGTGTGAGAGAATCCAGGTGCCATGTATACAGCTGGTGGCCCTCATGGTCGACCCACGGGAGGTTCTGCCTCTCTTGTTAAAAAAAAATAAAAAAAATAGTCCTACTGTCATAGTGATAAGTTTCTGGATACTGTTACGAAATGATTAACTTTATAAAATACAGACAAGCTTAAGAAAGTGTGAAGATGGTGTGGAGAACTTGACAAAGACCATCAGGAAGTTGAAAAAGAGAGGTAGAAACGAGCTTAGCAGTCCCTTTTATCACGTGAGCCCCAGGCACAGGTTTCCGCAGCTCCCTGGAGAAATTAACTGGACAATACTGAGTTTCCAAGGAAAGTGGAAGGATGGAAAAACCATGTTGCAAAAGAAAATTCCGAAATGTTTCCCCTGCTGCTTGGGTTCAGGATGAGAACTGCCCACCGTCTCCTGTCATCTTAGAACCTCCTGGCAGATGGGCAGGAGGAGACGGAGCAGCATTTCCACTCCTTTACTGCAGAGGCTGCGGGCTGAGCAAAGCCAGGGCCCGCAGAGCACAGAGCGGCCAGTGCCTCTGGGCTGCAGAGGAAACCTGAAGCTTCCATGAGCCCTGCCGGTTAGCAGGTGGGCTGTACAGTCGGGCTGGATGCAAGCGCAAGACTGGTGCATTTCAGTCAGAGCCACGCGGGGCTTCCACTGCGTTCTGGAGACACGGCAGGGTCTCAGGTGCAGGAAGGGAAGGCCATGGCCCGACACTGCCCCTGAGGACCGAGCCACATGCTCCCAAATGCCCGTCCCCCTGGAGGGGCGGTGGGGCAGGCCCAGCTCTGGGGAGGCAGCAAGGTGGTGAAAGTGTGGGAGCCCAGTGGCTTAAGTTTTATACATGGGCCCCCGTCTGAGAATTCCACATCTGAAGGAACTTACTAAAAGCTTGCTTCATTGAAAATTTTGCATAATTGTAGCTCATTTTCTTTAATCCTATATCAAGATAAATTTGTTTTACATATAAATCTAAAATGTATATAAATGTATATATACACTTGCTTCTGATAACTTCTAATTCAAATGTGAGTTTTTCAAATCTGTGCCAATCATAATTCATCATAATTCAAATCTTCTCTTCATTTTCCCTCATTTAATTATCTGTATACGTATGCATGCACATATACATATATATGTATGTATGTATGTATTTGTAAGACACAAACTTTGGTGTCAGACATTTCCCATGAAATATATATATACATATATTTGAGCATTTTAATTACACGGTATCTGGATCGCAAGGCAGCAAATGTCATATTAAAACTGCTTTCACAGAGCACATCTGCATGGGCCATGCTTGTGTCACGTTAAATGGCAGAATGTGTGGAGTGGTGGTTCTGTCCTGATCAAGGACACACCACATAAGACACGGGTGGCGCTAAGAGCGTGTGCTCTTCGCATGCTCACGTGTGTCCTCCATATACACACTTGTCACACACGCGTCCGTGCAGCACCCAGCAGCTCCAGACCCTGGGAGTGTTCCCACCATAAATGCTCTAGATGGGTTTGATAGACACGCAGTATTTAATTAAGAGCACTTTTGTTCGTCCCGTTAGAGCTCAGACGTGATCCTGAGGGGCGGGATAATTAGTTCAGTGCTTCAGCAAAATGTATCAAATGAAATCCGAGCCTTTTTCTCAACAACAAAAATTCCTATTAAAAATAGAACAATCCAAAGTGCTTCACTGACTTCAAGGGAGGGTCAAAAACAGTGAGGCAGGTGCTGCCTATGTCTCCCATTAATGGACTTCATACACCGCAGGTCTCTGCTGTAAGCACCTTCAAAAGAAAGGTATGACTGAACATTCCACTCTACGTCTACCTGGGGGTGGGGGCATTTACTCAGTGTCAAGTATAGCTGGCCACTTCTGCTCTGACCACAGAGATGCCAGAGGGGTAAAATCTGTGCTGCTCCCTTCTCCCCTCGACTGCCAGGGGCCTGCTGGCACTGGTGACAGCTCTCAGCACACCTCACGCTTCTCTGGAAACCCACAGAAACAATTACCACACCATTAGCACAGACTCAGAGCTACACATCACAGCATCACTTAGGGCACGTGAAAACAACAGAACCCAGAACCCAGACTTTGGAACATGGTCTTTGCAGTCTGCACACTGGTGGGAACGTGGGGTAACACGCACTGTCGAAAATACAGGCCAGCCGAAGAACCAAAGCTACATGGGGAAGCGACCGGCTTGCAAAATACTAACCGTGACCGAGCTGAAGAGCGACAAAGGTGCCTTCTGTATTTCATGCAACAGATGTTTCTAAGAAAATGTTTTGTTTGTCTGGAAACATATTAGTACAATATATTTCGCTATTTTTAGGACCCAAATAATATGGACATTCGTGGGATTAGCAACTTGGAGATAGCTATATATATATACGATCTCTGCCAATTCAGTTTGCGAACTCAGCCTAGAAAAAGTGCTACATACCTCATTGCTGAATATCACTACGGTCTCCTTCAAACTACTCCCCTTGGAAAGCTATGCACTGACACCAGTGCCTAGTCCACCCTTCAAAGCAATTTTGGAACTCTTTTTCTGGAATGGCCATCAGAGCTGTCGTTGTATTACCCTTGATGTCCTCAATGTCACCAAAATGTGTTCCTTTCAATATTTCCTTTAGCTTTGGGTAAAGAAAGAAGTCACTGGGGGCCAGATCAGGTGAGTAGGGAGGGTGTTCCAATACAGTTATTTGTTTACTGGCTACAACCTCCGTCACAGACAGTGCCGTGTGAGCTGGTGCATTGTCGTGATGCAAGAGCTCCTTTGGGACCATTTTTGCACACACCTTTCTCATGCCAAGATTTTCAGTTAAGATTTTTCCTGTTTGTCTTTTGATGTTTTCTTGGTCTGCTATGCTTCCCACAGTCAGCCGATGATTTTGACACACAATTTGACAAATTTGTTCAATGTTTTCATCAGTTCTGCTCCTTACTGGCTGCCCTGACCTCTCTTTGTCAGTGACACATTCTCTCCCCTCAGAAAAACATTTAATCCATTTGTACACTGCCATTTTCTTCATGGCATTATCCCCATAAACTTGTACTAATATGTCTCTGATTTCCCTTCCACTCTTGCCAAGTTTAACAAGAAATGTAATGTTTCTTCGTTGCTCTAATTCAAGCTCAGATAGTCTCATGACGGCACCAAAAACACAATGAAAACCATCACTCAGCAAGACGCCGCCACCTGTCGACACAAACACAGCTGTGAGACCCTGATAGACCAGGTTATGAAACCTTCCCGAGCTGTGTGTACAGTGCTGCCAGTGTGAGCGCACAGTGGCAAGTTCACAAAGTTAACGGTCATACATCACATTTAAAAAACAAAAACAAAGAACCCTTTCTCCACCTCCTCAGTGATCCAATATGACACATGCTTGGTCATCAGTCCAGCCATTTACTCAGTACCACATACCTCACTATATGTCTGTCGCTCACCATGCAAGAAACTGGAAATTCAAAGCTGTTGCAGACATAAGCTCACTTGCAAAAGATAATTTAAGTAACATTTAATTCAAATCTAAGATTCCTAAGATGTACCATTATATTTTGTACCATTCAGAAATCAACAAATTTAAAAAAAAAAACAAAAAAAAAACCTCTTAAAATACAATGTTTAAGTTTAGCTCTGAGCAAGTCACGAATTGGTCATATAAGTCTAATACTGTTTTGGGGTTATTTCCTCCTTTTGGGGGAATTTGACCATTTATCCTGCCTTCAGTTGAAATGCCTGGAGTACGGAGGTAATCTTTACAGTTAAAGACAGTAAAACAAAACACAGCTTCCTCTACTTTAGTTATGGGTACTTTTCCCTTCTCAACAAGGTGACATAAAAGCATTTACAGCATGACCAAATTTTTTGCTAAATCAAAATCTGTGTACATAAAAACAGGAGACCATATATCACAACAGAAATAGTGGTTGCCTCTGGGTGGTGCAGATGACACAAAGTTTAAAATTTTATTTTATAGATATCTAAATGGTCTCAATAAATTATGTCTCAATCCTGTTTCATTGTCATGAGCTTGTTAGTGAACACTTGACTACAGTTTTCCGAGTCAGGCTGTTGGCTGATTTCCTCTCTTCCTTCTGCTGTGGTATCTCCATTGAGCAGAGGTTTTAGCTGCTCTGTCCATCACTCTTTTCCAACTATCTGAAAAATCTACATCTGAAGAAGTTTCTGAATGAATGTTTTGTTTTTGCTATTTGTCTAATTATTAATCTGCTTAAATAAGAAAACCACTAAAAAGAAAAAAAAATGCAAAAGAAAACGTGAGTTACAGGTAATACATTAAAAAGCAAAGAAAAGGTGACCACTTCGAAGACATGCAAAGCTAACTGGGAAAACAGGTTAAGTAGGGTATTCTCAGAACATCCAAGAAAATAGTAATTCCTGTCTTCCTTTATCATAACACACACACACACACACACACACACACACACACAAAAAAAAAAAAAAAAACAGAAACAAACAGAAAACCTTTTCCACCTATTTGTCATGAAGACTAAGATTACTAAGATTCATTCTGTCAGGCAAATTCTGGACATACAATTATTGAAGTTTCCTCCCGTAAAGCGCTGTGACAGAACGTACTGAGTGGTGGTTTTTCTTACCACTCAGTATGTTCTGTCACAGTGCTGTCACTTGGTGCCCGCCCCTCCACCTGTACAAATGACACCACCGGCCTAGGCCTTCACTCACTCACAGGAGTCCGCGTGGCGGGGTCTTGTGTCTACATGTCTGCCGGCACTCGTTCCTTGTAACTGTACTCTGCACACATGACAGATTAGTCTTCCTAAGTATGTTGTCTCCATCATGCATGTGCGTGTGTACATACGTATGTATGTGTGTATATGTGTGTCTAATTCATGTTTGAGCTTCAGGTACAAGCAAATCAAAACCATGGACCTTGTTTTCTGTTTTCTTTTCTTTTGGAGTGCCACGAAGAGGTGATAAAAGTAAGTCAAGAAAGAGAGTATTATGAGAAAATCAATTTAGCAGGAAGCAGTAAATGCTGGTGCCTGTGTGACACCACCGAAAGGACAGTGTGCAGGACGATTACAGAGAATTGAGAAGAAAACAGTCACCAGAGCCAAATTCAGCTCCTGAAGAGCTGCAAATACTAAGCAGTGATAATGGGGATGTTGACAGTCCAAGGGCTGGCACAGAGGTGACTCCACGGGAGAGCTGACAAGGACGAGCTTGCCAGTCAGGAAGGGAAGATAACGGCCAGGGACAGAGGAACGCAGGAGGGTGGCAAGCATGCAGGGCAGAAGCTGGCGTGGAGCCCGACACACTTTGGTGGCCTTCAGGGCCATGCGAGGAAGTGCGTGGGGCCACGAACAGACCCCATGTGGCTCCCGGGCTGGAAAGGGGCCTGTGCTGGAACCGACCAGGGTGCCTAAAAGTGCTGGAAGCACCCTGTGCCTGCTTTCTGCTTCTCCACCAATCTGTGAGTCTCCTGAAGGGTAAACAAAATCTACTGAACTGTAACTATTTAAATTGCATTTCAAAGCATCTTACGCTATGATACATAATATCTAGTTCTACCTTAACTTCAAAATAATTTGAATGCAAATGAATGCCTTCTCCGCATCTGTACACATTTGTTACTTAAAATTATGTAAAAATTCCACGGAATAACTTAAGAAGTTAATGCTCCTTTCCCAAAAACAAATCTCAAAAGCAGTTGTTATTTTTTTACAAGCGTGAAATTTAAAGCAACTTTTCTTATTTTCCTTTGGACATTAAGAGTCGTTCATGACGGGAAAGGCATCACGTAAATGTATAAACCAGTACCGATCCCTTGAAGGTCTCGTGGGCCTGACGCCCTGTCCTGACTTAGGCCCCTGTCCTCTTCCATAATGACCCCCAAGCCCTGGGGTTTCCTGCTTCACCCGCGTGCCCTGCAGCGGTGCCCACTGGCTGCTGGCGGAACGACCTCCCTGAGCCGCACGCCCACCGCACTCCTTCCCTCCTCACCCTACACGGCACCTGTGTGCACTGGTGTAAAGTCTGAGCCCCTTACCTGTCCTCCGTGGAGTCTTGCTGAATCAACTCATTCACAACAATATTGACAATAACAGAGACGAGGAGGAGGAGCAGAAGAATGAGTGTCCGGCAGAACTGTTCTAGGCGCTTCACACTCATCTCACACTCTGCACAACCACAAGAGGTGGGTGCGACTCACACCCTAAGGGAAGACTGCTCAAGGCGCTCACCTGTCCTGCCTGACCTGAACCGCACGGCTGGTGAGCGGCATAAAGACGGGACGCCCCGGGGCCTGGCTCCTAGACGCCGCCCGCTGCACTGCCCTGGTGTCCCCGGCCTGCCTACTGGCCACATCACCTTTGGGACCAAGGTTCTGCCCCACTCCCGCCCCAGACAGGACTTCACTTTCTTCAAAAGGCCTCTAACGCCCTAGAGTCTGGCCCCAGCTGGGACTTCCCAGGCTTATTAACCACGAATTACAGGAGTCTGCAGGGACAGGTGACACACACCTTCCCTCCTGCCTTCCCTTCTCGCTCCTCCTCTCAGCCGCTTCCCCCTGCGCCCACCGGGCCCTCTCCTCGGAAGCTCCTGCGTGCCCCGGGCTTTGCCCTGTGTTCAGGGCCCTGGTCCCTCCACACAGTGAGGTGCCTCCCCCTCCCTGGCTCCCAGGTCTCAGCACCACAGATCCAAGGGCAGTCTCGCTGTGCTTCCCCAGCAGCCAGCCAGGGTTAACTCATGCGTATCCGTGTGCCAGCCACGCGTGGGGAGGACACGCAGCATTGTAGCAAGGTGGGCAGGGAGGGCAGGGCCGTGCAGTTACGTGTTTCAGAGCATTTATTTCCTTAATCTATTTCAACTACAATTTCCACTATATGTTGCAAACAATGGGAGTTTCGCAGCTGCATATGAAGGTATTTATGAGGGTCATTTAATTGCTGCCATTCCTTTGCGTAATGAAATAATTTTATTATTTTTTTAGTATTTATTTACTTAAAAGTGTGCTATGGTCTGAATATTTGTGTGTCCCCCCCAATTCTCATGTCGAAAACTTAATGCCCGGCGTGATGGGGTCAAGAGGGAGGGCCTTTGGCAGGTGACGAGGTCATGGGGGTGGGGCCCTCGCCATGGGAATGGCACCCTTAGAAAGGACACCCCACAGGACTCCTTGTCACTGCTGCTACACGAGGACAGAGTGAGAAGTCGGCCTCATGCAGCCTGGAAGAGGGTCCTCACCAGAAGCCGACCGTGCTAGGACCCTGATGGCAGATCCCAGCCCCCAGAACTCGGAGATAAGAGTCTGCTGTGGATAAGCCACCTGGTCTCTGGTATTTTGTTACATGAGCCTGGAGGAACTAGGACAGAATTCATATGTCTTAAATCATTTAAATCCCCAGAGTTTAGCATCAACAAAATTATTCTCTGAGGAGCTCAAATTACAATTACGTACTAAAATAATGTCACCACAGAATGCATCTGAAACACACACGTACCCACACATAAAAGGGTTCCAGGAAAAGCTTTTCTCCCATATGTCTGATCTTTTTCCAGAGAAAACCCCAGGAATGAACTTTTGAGAGCATTTGCTTATAATCCCCATAATCTAGCTCCCAACTTTATGTTACACGCACTTTCCTTAAAACGGGATCACAGAACTCATCAGGAGTTTCACCTGGTAACAGATGGATTATTGAAGATGGTTTTAGTGAAATATGTTAATGAATGTCTTACTGTATGAACTTTGATTGACACTCTACTAGACCTGTACGGCAAAAGCAACTATAGTTGAACGTTTAGAAATCTGCTTCTCCACTGAACTGAATCTTCTTCAGGAACCTTGTTTTTTGTAACTTCCTGCCTATATAGCAGGTCCTCCTAATATATATTATATTAATATGCATATTATAGATAATGTACATTAAAACAATGTTCATATAATATGTATTATGTCCATGCATATTATGATATATATATGAATAGATTTCCAGCATTCCTTCTCACTTGACATTCCACAATATTATAATTGTGATGTGTTACTGAGAGACACGCTGGGCTTCCTGCAGCCATAGTTTGCTGGAGCATCTTTATGTTAATGTTTGGCATAAACTGACACATGTCATTGGGTTGTAGAATAACCAAAGCAGAAACAAGACCAGGAAAGAGTATAAATCATCATGACAGAGCTAATCTCTCAACAAACGAAGAGTTTATTAACTAATCTCCAATTGACTTTGGAGATGGATTTCGTTTTTCATTCCATCTTATCTTTTTAAAGTTTACAAAGTGTATCAAATACACAAATTGAGTGTGCCGACACTTCTTATCTAGAATTCTCTGTTAATCCTTCTAGCAAGTCATTGTCTGGACACCTTTATATAACTGTGATTTTCTCTGATGTTCAATATGGAATATCCCTTTGTCACCGTAAGCTTAATAGAGAATCCCCCTTATTTGGAATGTCTCCCAAAGAATGAAATCAGGCCTCATTATACTTAATGGCAATGACTGCTCTTAATTTGAATGGTAATTCTGCTGAACTGAGATGCCTTCAGGTGCCTGGGTGTGTTCTTGGAACAGCACTGGTGTGTGAGGAGCAGCCTGGAACGCCTGTTTCTTCTCTGGGCATTTCACCAAAATAAAAACAGGCACAGAATTTTCGGAAGCAGTATTACAGCACAACATCATGAAATTTAACTTAATTGTTGAGTGTTCAGAATTGACCGAATTTATACGAAGTCTTTACAAAAATCTATGTAAACATACACAGAGAGCAGAGAGAAAAGGGGAACTTCCAAAATGAGAGAAATGCACTCTTATAAACCCCAAACTGTGTGAGTTCGTTAGTGTGTCATTTCACAGTTCAGTCAAGTTTAAAAATCACCTTCGAAAGGTCAAAGAACACACTGCATGAGTTGTAACTCATTTCAGCCCCCTGGCGTCTGGTGAAACAGGAAGCTAATGCGATTTCGAACACGTCCGGCAAAGGATGGATCTGGTGACAACTGAAAGCTGCTTCTCTGACGTCTGCATGTGACAAGCATCACTGGTGCCCGTCTTCTGCCTTCCAGATACTTCTTTCCTCAAACTCCCCAGGAGCTGGACCGTGGGCATTTGACTCAAGTGGACCTCCAGGGAAGTCGGCTATGGACATTCTAGAAAAGTCCTTGCATTTCTAAGAAAGGAGTGCCTTGTTTCCGTGAGAAGATTGTGCTGAAGCCATCTTGTAACCTGAGGGGAGCATCATCGCTGCTGCTCTGCAGAGTGGAGCAGAAAAGATGACCAAGGTCCTGAACCAAGATTGTTCCCGAGGTCCTGAATCTAACCTGGATCTTCCCTGGCCCTGCACTTTGGTTATGGGAAGGAACATTTCCCTAAAAACTTCTGGCTCGTAATCAGCTGTTCTGTTACCGACAGACAAAACTATCCTACTTACACACAGAGCAACCTACTATTTCACTTCCTCTACGGTACCATCGGAGTGATAATGGAATAGCGCAGGGCAGACAGAAACACCTCGTCTTGCAGGAGGTAGAGAGCTAACGAGGCAGCATCAGTGCAAAGAGAAGAACCACGTCCTCCTCCTACAGAAGGGAAGAGTGGCTGTGCCATCGCAGACAAGCCGGCTAATCGCCCTGATTCTCAGCTTCCTCTCGGTGAAACGCTTCAGACAATATTAACTTTTAGCTTCCTTTAGTGACACAGTTATTTCAATTATTCTAGTATGTACAGGAAAGAAAGAGAAATCAGGTATATCTTCTGCATAGGAAACCACTTATGTTTATCAATATGGAATCTGCATTTAAATACATTTTCAATGTTGTGGAGGGGTGATAAATTCCCTGACGTTTTAGCTTGGAGCCATCGCTGCCCCTGTTGGAACCCCACGGGTATTCATCTGTGCCAAGCAGTTATTGGAAAATTCTTGCATGGCACTTACAGTTGCAGGATTCCCATCGTTCATTACAGTGGAGGCCAGTCTACCTCCCACCGACCCTGAGACAAGAATAACGCCACCAGCACAACTCTCTGACTCTGTTGGGATTTCCTGCACGACGCCATGCATAGCTCAGGTTTGGGCAGCTAACTACACACTTGTAAATTCCAAATTTACCTCCCGCGGTTCTATCTGCTTGGATATACAGCAGGCACCTCACTCTCATTAGTCCTAAAACCAAACTTATTATCTCTTCCCATTCAAACTGGCCTCTGAGGTCTTTCCCTGGCTCAAGGTAGGGAGATTTATAACCCACTGATGGAAACTGGAACAATTTGGGGAATAAAGGAAGGGCCTGAGGAGAAATGGTACAAGAACAGTGGGCATGTGCCAGGACTTCTTGGGAGGCTGGAACACATGCTCCTTCCGGGAAGGGCTCCCCACCCACCCAAAGCCACTGTTAGCCCCGCCCCCATTCACTCAAGGCATCTGCTGTCAAAGCCACTGGGACACAGTGTTAAAGCAGGAGCACAGGAAGCGCCTGCCCAGTCCCCTGGCCCTCACTCCTGGGCTGGCCTGTCCCTGAGGTTTGCTCACTAGCTGAGACACCACTGGGACCTTTTCCTTCACCGCACCCAACGTGCCTGCTGTGGTTCAACAGCTCGCACTGGGGAGGGGACGCGCAGTGGCTTTGCCACTCTGCCTGTCATCTGTTCTCATCAAGCCATCACTGCATATTCTCCTTCTCAACATGAAAGGCCACCGGAAGAGGTTTTGTCATTGCCGGTGTCTGTCTTATCGTGGTTGTCTCCCAGAAGACGACCTTGCTCGTAGGCCCTTTACTGGGGAAGGGTCCCAAGGAATGGAGACAATGGGACAGAGAAGAGGAGGCCCACCGTGGTTCCCAGGGGGCCCCCAGAGGCAGTTGGGGTGGTCTGCAAAGTCATGGCACGTACTATCTTCTGTTGGGGGAGTGACTCACTGTCACTCCAGGCTCCTGCCTGTGTCACACTATGGGGACTCCTGAAGGCTTCACTGGTGGAAGGTGGCAGAACTGTGGGCAGAATGTGAGGCTCTGGGGGGAGATGGGAGGTGCTGCCCCCGCAGCAGTGCAGGAGGGCGGCAGGGCATGTGGGTGGGCATGCTGGTGCCCAGGCAGCACGTGGAGGGCTGTGCTCACGCTCACAGAGCTGCCTCCCACACCTTACTTCTCTGGGGCAGACTCATGGACAGACTCAAGGAACCACAACAAACATACACGTTCACTAACACACTCCCTTGATTTAATATGATTGATTCCTTTTAAATATGTTTTCTTTTTAAAAAAGCATCCAAGGAAAGAGATCGTCCTGCCTCCAAATTGCAAAAGTAAGTCAGTATTTTGCAAATGCCCCAATCACTTTTGGGCCCAGTGACATCTCTATCCTTATAATATAAAACACCTGGTTTTATTCAGACCCCATGAAAATGGATGTGATTTATTTATCATGAATTCAATTCAAGACAAAGAAACTCCATTGTTTTCGTACTTCCTCCCCAAAGTCCATTAGGACTTTTCCAAATTTTAATTCATATGACGGAACTTTCTGGGAACCAAACAAACAGAACACACTAATTTTTCAAAAGTATATAAATGCAGAACAAAATAAAAAGACTTATCTCTATACTAGTAATATGCTATGTATTTTAATGCAGATTTAAATAAAAGTCTTCTTTTATGAGCACATTAATGAGATGGCTGGGTAAACGGTACCAAATTATGAGTCAGTTGTATTCTACTAGTCGTACGCGTGTTTGTGTGACCACCTACTAGAACCGACAGCTTATCACAGAAACGGTTTCACTGACTTAGGCACTCGTATGTACTTATGTCATCTTCACAAGCACCTCAAAATGAACTGCAACATTACGTCCTTCACAGATGAGGACTGAGGCTCAGGGAAGGGAATGCGCTTGCCCGAGGGCTGGTAGGTACACAGCCGAGAACAGGGCTGGGCAGGTAGTGGGGCCTTCACGTAAGTTCAGTCACTAAGTCACTTAGGAGCATCGGTGTCTGGATCAGCAGAGGTGGGGGCCCAGGGCACACTGATAAGGACAGCAGTCCCGGGCAGCTGGTCACGGCAGCAACGGCGGCGTGGCAGCTCCTCCGTGTGTAGAAGGAAAGCTCCCAGAAAAGCAAGTCATACGTGGAATCTAAGAACAGACTGAGCTCCTAGAAACAGCAGAATGGCTGCTACCAGAGGTGCAGGGGGTCGGGGGCTGGAAGGCACACACTTGCAGTTATAAGTAAGTCTGGGATGTGCAGACAGCATGTCGACTCAGTTTACAGCACTGTATCGTACACGTACTTGACAGTTGCTAGGAGAATAGATAGTAAAAGTCCTTATTGTAAGAAAAACATTTGTAACTATGTGAGGTGATGTGTATCTACGGAATTTGTCGGGGTAACCATTTTACAACACATACATGCATCAAAGTATTATGCTGTACACCTTAAACCAATACAATATTATACACCAACTATATCTGAATAAAACTGTAAGAAAACATGAACATAGCCCAGAACTAGTCGGAAGTGACCCTCCGACAATCCTCGCTTGCTTTCCAGCAAATGTGGGTGCGCAGACACAACGCAGCACGAGCTGTTCGACTCAAATGACAGAAGGGAAGGGTGCGTGGCCCTCCCCGGCTGCCCGTTGGACAGGGCTTGCCTGCGCCAGCTGCCCAGGGGCCACGAGAGCCTTACCTTGTCTGGGTCCGAGCTGGTGATGACCCACACACACTGTGCGTTGTCTTCATATTGAACCGGGTAGTTAGGGGAGGTAATGACGCCACTGGGCCCACGCAGATTTGATCCACATGTTCTCGCTAGAAACAGACAGACAACATTATGTTCCACAGCATGTCGCCTGTGTGGTGAAGACATGAGATGTGCGTGCAAGTTCAAGTTAGCTTCTGCCAATTATGATACATAATGGTTCATGCCCTCCAGTGGGCAAGCACATTTTGCTCAGCCCTCTGGACCCTCATTTGGTATCTGAAGGTTAAACTGGAAATTGTTATTATATTGCATTTACCGAGGCATTAATTACCATTCCCAGAATGACCTAACTGGTGCTAGCACCATGGAGTGTCACATCAAATCAGTCCGTTTCAAACACAATTGTGACTCACAGAGGGCCTGTATACACATTTGCTTGCACTTAGATAACAAGTGAAGTGGGATTCAGGAGACCAGAGCCCAGGTCTCCAGCAGGCCCGACCCTATGTGACCTTGAGTAAGTAGTTCCAACCCTCACAGCTTTGTCCTTTCCACTTTAGCCGAGATGGGGAACATGCGATGTCTACAGTCTGTTTCAAGCTTTAGATTCTATTCTACAATGAATGGTACCAATTTCTTTACAGCATGGGGCACATGGGAACTTCAAATACACATACAAATTTAAAGAAAGAAAACAGAAACGGAGACTCTAAATGGAGAAAGGAAAAATACCTTCAAATGGAAACACCAGGCAAATCAGAGAAATGACAGAACCCAACAAATGTGACAAAATTTGGAATAAAAAAATATTTCAATCGACTTCCTCTTCAAGAAAGAACTGACTCTGGATGGTGAACACACAATGTGATATATAGCTGATGTATTACAGAGCTGTACACCTTAAGCCTATGTAATTTTACTAGGCATTGTCGCCTCAATAAATTTTAATTAAAAAAAAAAGAAAACATTTACAAAAACAAAGAAGAAAAAAAGAAAGGAGTCCCCTGTCCCCCCAAACCAATCGACGTTTTCTGGAAACCAAGTGTCAGTCTGAACGCCAGTCTTAGCATTACTAGTTTAACCTAGCTCCCAGGTGGGTGCTGCGCAGGTTCATTTTCCTGAGGCCTCACACTGACGTCACCCTCACCGCGACCCTTCCTGTCTCGTTCTCTTCCTGGCAGAGCACCCACTGCAGTCAGGTAATGCTCTGAGAGACTCAGCTGCCTACCTCACTGGAACAGGGCTTGAGTTCAGGGGTGCGCTGTGGGGAATAGTGAGGGGAAACCAGGACCTGAGCTATTCCTACCTGACCCCCGGAAAGTACAGTCCCCCTTCCATGGACACTGACAAAACAGTGATGCGAATGACGCCTCTTCCTAATGCTTCTCGGCGCTACTGTCAGCACCGCCTGACAGACCTGGCTGTTTTCCAGGCTGTGAGTGCCTTCACCAGGGAACAGCTTCCTTCCTTTACTCGTCAGCCAATCTTCAGCACCATATGCAATGTCTATAGTCACCTTTTCAGTTGCTTGATACTTACTTACAAATAATTAGCTAAAAATTAATCTATGCATTGATTAACTAAAACACATAACAATCATCTTTTAAAATATTGGCATTTACTTTCCAAACATTTCTTAAATAAAGATGGATGAAGGATGGTCTGGTTTTTAAAACTCAGTAGGTGCATCGTCGCTCAAAAGGTCAGCTGACTGAGCTGCACACAGACATGTACACGTCCTACATGCTAAGATCTCTCTCTGATGAGTCTAATCTTAGAGACGATCAGCAACTTCAGATGGGAAATTTTCTGAAGCACTCTAATGGTAAAGGTATTCATTAGGAAATCTTAGGAGAAAAGATTTCATCAATAAAATGAATGTTACACGTTCATACTTTGCTACATATTATACTGAATGGCTGATATTAAACAATGTAGTTTAATCAACATTTGTTGACTTAATTTTGAATTAATATTCTCAAAGTGCCATTCTAAATATTTCAAACTTTGAAAAAATATAGCTGAAGAATCTGTGCAGTCCAGAACTAATTTGTTACATTCCCACTGACACTCTGTACTCATCCAATCATTTGCCCCAGCTGTCACTCTGCTAGAAAGTTCACCAAATCTGACACCCTGTCACTGGCCTGTGTCCCACTGTCAGCTTTGAAGCTTGACCTCTAACTTGACTTATTAAAATTGGTTTCCAGCTCTCTATGAAATCCATCTTTCCCATTGCTTGGGGAAATATTACTTTTAATAATTATATTTTTTAGTGTGTTAACTATTAAGAAAATATTTATAGGATATCAGTACATTTTCCACATTTTATGCATACATAATACTGCCTTTCACATAGGGCAAGTTATGAAGCTAATCCTTCTGCGATATTTCTCACCTAAAGTTGTCAAATTCATTCATAAAGTACTTTTCTTTTTTACTTATAAGTATATGTCTTTCTTTGTAATACTTCTTTAAATAAAT
The DNA here is from genome assembly GCF_036562045.2 of Rhinolophus sinicus. Lineage (NCBI taxonomy): Eukaryota > Metazoa > Chordata > Mammalia > Chiroptera > Rhinolophidae > Rhinolophus > Rhinolophus sinicus. Next base: position 2,001,855 of record NC_133754.1, read on the forward strand.
TGTTTTACTCTTTTACCAACACTTTTAATCAAGTCATCAAAATACTCAGCTGAAATGGAAAATGGAAAAATACTCAGGGCAGGAATTTTTTTTTTTTCCATTTTGTTCACTTGTATGATCTCAACGATTAGAACAAATTTGGCATTTGATAGTTTCCCCCATTAATACTTGTTGTAGTTTTTGAATAGGCGTAACAGTCTTAAATATGATCTAACTGTAAGTGTTTAAGCTTAAACATCCTCCTTAGGAAACTGTTGCCAACGTTAGCTAGTGCAGCCTTAGTCTCTGCCTTTCTAAATCGTCTTCATCCTAATCAGCTGCTTCTTTATCACCTGAGGAGAGCCCCATCATTCCACCAATTTTGATTCACGAGGCACCGCTTCCTTGTATCAAGGCTTTCCTAGTATCCACACACAAACCTCAGATTCTCCGTGGGCAGCTAGCTGCTCAAAGTTCAATCATGGGTGTAACGCCGATGTACCACGTCCGCGAGCTACTACCCAGATATGCCTGGCGGGTCAGGTCCAGACCGCACGTTTCCTCCTCCATCTCCTGCAGGACCACCTCTCACCTGGGGCTTCCTTTCTCCTCTGTGTTGTGGGGCAGAAGTAGTTACATGAAAATGCAAGCTCTCTGAACTCTACGCTGGAGAGAGAAGAGCGAAGCCACAGGCCTTCCTCTGTCACACCCCACACCATCCTCCAGCAGGTCAGGCACCCAAAGGTCAAGTTTTTAGATCCACTATACATTGAATTCCTTTATAAATCAGCATCTGGGGAGAGGAAGAGCTGGGGAAGAACACAGAGCAGCCTGAGAGACGAGCCAAGGCCACACACTGCTGAAACGGACGCCTGAGTGTGAGGGTCCAGAGCACAAGGGAACGGTCAGAGAGGCTGCTTCTGCCCCGAGGTCGTGTCCAGTGAGAACGCTGCAGGAGCAGCCGTCTGTCAGACAGGAGGCGAGAGCAGGCGGTGAGAGGATCAGGGCGACACATGCAGACCCTTCTGAAGGAGGAGAATGGCTGGTATCAGCTAATCTACAAGCCACATCTGGTCGCTTTGCCGGCTGTTTCTGTGCTGTCGTTAAATGTGAACTCACATTCTGCACATAGGACAACGCCCTAAAACCCGACTCGGGAGGCTTCACACCTCGCCTGTGTTTTGCAGTCACGGAGTCCATGCTGGCCCCTCCCCCCTCCACCTAGGAGTGGACCCTTTAGATAATGACGGAGCAATCTCACAGTGACTGGAGATGTGGCATCTTCTCAAACTGTCCCTTCTGCACCAAACAAGTATTCAGCTAGTGCACAAAGTCCTTCATGGACAAACAAAGCTCACTAGCATGTACCACTGCCAAGCCAGTTTTCACAGCAGGATTTAAATGTATTCCCAGAACCGAAATGTGTATGTGCATGTCTATACGTGTTATAGTTGAATGACACTTCCTACTCTCGTAAGGCCTTCTCTTTTTGCAGGATCTCTTGGGAAATATAGGGAAATATCTAATATAAGGCAATGTGCACTTAAGTGCTTACTAATGTTTAATAAATGGTCTTTGGTAATAACTGACCTAATGTACAGTGAATATTACTCATAAGACAGTGTCCTAAATGTATATGCTGAAATTTAACTTACCGTGTTTCCCCCAAGATAAGACCTACTCAGACCATTAGCTCTAATGTGTCTTTGGAGCAAAAATTAATACAAGACCTGGTCTTATTTTAATATAAGACTGAATATAATACCAGGTATAATATAATATAATATAATATAATATAATATAATATAATATAATATAATATAATATAATATAATATAATATAATACTGGGTCTTATATTAATTTTTGCTCCAAAAGATGCATTAGAGATGATGGTCCGGCTAGGTCTTACTTTTGGGTATCTCTTACATGTCTTTAAAATAAAATGAGAATTCACAAAATAGTAATTAAAATATGATATATCAAGAGGGAAAGTGGAAAAGGAGAAGAAAACAAACTGGTTGACTTTGGATGCCAGTACATGCTATTTCTCTATTTAAGCAATGAATATTTAAGTATAAGACACATCTATTTCACGTAATTTATCTTATGTAATATGAAATAACTTATATATTTGTGTGAGTTCAGTTGCAGGAATCTTTCCCGTTCCATAGTTATTACTTAATTAAATGAATTAAAGAGATGAATATTTTACTTGACAAAAATTAATAGAATATCAGAACTCACGTCAGAAGTTTTTTTTTCAGGAAAAGCTGGAGTCTACTTCAGGTATGTTTTTAGAATGACACAGAGGTTAGTTAAGAGCTTGTCTTCTGAAACACACCTGAGATCCAGGCCGGGCTTATGCAGTTACTAGGCGTCTGTTGTTCAATTACGTCATTTTAAGTCTCTCAGCTTATTCAGTTGTATAATAATTGTAACTGCACCTCTGATTGCTGTGAGGATTAAAGGAACGAATGCACGTGAAGCATTCAGCACCCTGCCCCATGCACTGCAACACAGATCCGTACTAAACACATATTCATTAAATGCTTATTAAGAGTTGGGCGCTGCGTTAAACCTTGAGGCTACAGCAGAGACAGAACACCACTAAGCTCCTCGCCTCCATCAGGCAATTAACAAACAAACACGTGAACATCTAATGTCAGGAGATCATGAACTTTAAGAAGGCAGAGTGGGCTTGGAGAGCATCTGGAAAGGGCTTGCGCTGGAAGATGGTGGTCATGGAAGAACTGTGGATGAGACGCCCATTGATAAAAGGTGTGGGAGGGAGAGGCACGTGGACATCTGGGGGGACGTGTTCTGGGTGAAAGGCAAACAAAATCAAGGACAGGAAGGCAGAAACTTTCTGGGCATGTTCTAGGAACATAATTAGCACCAAATTAACATTAGTTTTCACGTCATTATGTCAGTAGGATTTGAGAGTATAAAAATACAAAACTCTACTATTTCTAATAACGTAATAAAAAATAGAGAAAACACATTTATCTCCCAAGTGACTTCAAGTAAAAATTAGAAAACCTTAGGAGTCTAGAAGTAATAAGAAAAAAATTTCCCAAATCACTGGAACTAAAATAAAAGTATATATGTTTCTTTAAATCTGAGATTATATTAATAACTATTTAATACTCAGTGTATAAAAGTATAATCTTAAAATTGACTCTAGACCTTTAATTGGGTAGAATGCAGAGTCATCTTTCAGGTATAAAACACCATTTCGGCATTGACAGAAAACATGCGTAGAAAGACTAAGCTAAGAAAGTCTTGGAAAACACAAGTTAATAAGTAAAGGATGTTTCTGAGCTAATCTAACCCAGAACCCCAAGGTAATAACAACTTTATTCTGTGACCCATGGTGGTTCTAATTGGCTTCCATGTGAGCACAGTTACAACTGCAAATAATATCTCACCTTTCTTCTGTTCCCTTTCAACTCACTGAGCAGCACCTACAAATATTAATTCTGCACATCAAAGTGTATTAGCATTGAAAGAAGACAGATAGATAGATATCTCCTGACTATCAATGGAATAAAATGCCAGCTAGAATATTTTACTTTAAATAAATAAAATCTAGATTCTCTTTTTTTTTTTTTTTTTTTGCTTGTTTTAAAACTCTACTGCCAGTTAAAGATACCTAAACAGTTTTAAACATCTCATAATATTTTACCCCGTGGAAGTCCTAATAGTTGTTTTCATATCCCTAAATGAAGTAGGCATAATTTTCAACAAATTCACTTGTATAATTACTGAGCTGTGACAGCCATTCACGTGTCTGAAGCACAGGAAGAACAGGTAGCCCTCCCCTGTGGGCGAGTTAATTAGCTGATGTGAGCACTGGCTAGGACCCGCGCCTGGATGGGACAGCACTCGGAGTGACTGCCGTCTATCAACGGCTTCCGTGGGAGAGCCCCCTGTGGAGAAGGTCCCATAATGACTGCAGTTAGAGACTCTTCGTGAAGACGGGAACCTTGAGAGTCTGCACCTCCTTAATTCACTGATCTGAAACCTCATAATGTGTGCAATGCTTGAGCAGCGGCATTTTACTGTATTTGATAGATGGCTGAGTTCAGACTCGGTGACTGAGCTGATCGATGTAAGGCCTCCTTTACAGGCTCCAAATGAATCGGGAAAACCCAGCCATCATGTTCTCTTCTTACAGGCTATTCATTATGGGAACATCACAGGCAGAAATGAACTTGGAAAACTGCACTTGGCCGATGGAACCTACTGATAAATAAGTACGTATTCCTAGAATTTGTTTTGTGTAGCATTTGACATACTGTTATGTTTCATGCTACCCACTTCCCCTACATTAAAGGTACCTTTGTTTTCAAGCTCTACTTGAAAACATCTTTAGTTCTCCTGCAATTAATGAGTCAGTCACTAAAGCAAGTAGAGACACTATTTAAAGGAGGGAGTGATGACAGACTCAGGGTTACTAAACGCTGCCAACCTGAAAAACCTACGGATTTCAGTGGTAGAAAGTATGCTGCCCAGCGAAGGCTGCCAGCCAGGAAACAGGGCTGGACTCCCTGAGCCCATGTCCTCCCTTCACACCTGCACGGTGTGACTGTTTCCCGTGTTAGAAGAAAACCAAGACCATGCACTGAGCTCAATATCTGAGCTGTGCTGCCCACAGTAGGTACTGCCCGCAGTGACCACTGGGCTGCTCTGAGCAGAGATGTGCCAGGAGTGTGAAATGGACACTGGATTTCCAAGACATGGGGTGGGGGGAGGGGGGGGAAAGAGAGGGGAAGGAGGAGGGAATGTAACACATTTTATAACCTTTATACTGACTCTGTTAAATGACAATGTTTCCTGACTATTCCTGTTGCTTTTGCTTCTGTCATGTGGCCATTAGGCGTTTTCAATTACATATGTGGCTTGCATGTCCCTTCTGCTGCAGAGCACTGCCTTAGAGCCCCCCACTAGGAGCCGCCCACAGGGGCACTGGGGCACCTGCTGTCCCTCTGTGTAAGCGGTGGACCAGGTCATGTTACAGGTCATTACTTGATGTGACACAGACCTGTCCTCCTGACTGCAGGTCTGAGCGCGGAGGCAGCTGTCTTGTGAGAGTGCACATGGCCAGGAGGCGAGCACAGGGCGGAGAGAGGAAGCGGGGTACGGAAGTGGACGGCAGGCTTCTCATTTCACCATGGGCCTTAGCATGAGCCTTCCCCGCCCAGCATGGGAGCTGTTTACATGCACACCACACTGTTTTTTCACTTATATTGCTTACAACTAAAATCCTTCACTGATACAAAATATACTTACGGAAGTATACTTATGGAAGTATATTCCCTTGGGAGAGACTGCCATTTTCCCTTAATATCTAGTCTCCTTTTCTCCCCCAAAAATATAACTGTTGTATATTTGACTGCCGAGAATAAAAATTGTATTCCTACATCTCACAACAAGGCGAACATTACCTGACTGGATTCTGGCCAATGGGGCTACACACACATGCAGGTGACATTTTCTAGACAAGCTCCGTAAGGTCCTGTGTCTCTCCCTGCTTCTTCTAAGCTACCCCATCCTGACACCTGGGGTGTGGACGGCACCTCGGAGCATCAAGGGGAGAGATGACCACAGGATGACACGGTGAGTCCAGGCCATTTTCGCCCCTGACACACAGCTGCCAGCCAGTCCTGTACTGCCCAACTCCTAACTGTTTTATGAGAGACAAATCCATTTCCATTTTGGTTTAAGCTTCTTTTGGGTTTGCATTTTTGTCACCTAATTTTGATAACCTAATTCTAAACAGTATATCTCAAATTTTTCTATTAAGGAGATTTTGGGACTTTTTGTTTACTTTTTTGTCTAATGTTTCACGACTCCAGATATACTAAAATACATGTTTTTTAAAACTTCAGGTTTTTTAAATACTGTTTATTATGGTCCCCCGGATACAGACTCCAGTGAAGGCACATAATTTGAAATGTACATCCTCCCTGCAAACACTTTTAAGAGCTGTGTCCCACTGTTACGGCTCATTATTTCAGCAAGTTAAAAGTAGTACATTGAACAAGAAGGAAAGGACTGCTCCAGGAAAACGAAGGCGCCTCCAGGCGGAGCAGACACAGCGACACGCCGCCTGTGGGGGAAGGCGATCACTGAGCTGAGAGCCCCCTGCTTATGGGTAAGACACAACAGGTGCCCGAGAGTGCAGATGAGACTTTCCTGGGTCAGCGAAGCGAGCCCGCCACGTGACAGACAAAGGTCCTGGGAGGGCGCTTCTCAACTACGATCAACTAGGACACAGGAGGTCACTAAAAGCGGCCTCTTCTAATCGCGTCCAGGGGTGCAGGGTGCTTGGCTGGGCAGAGCAGGGGCAGGGGCTGCCGCACCTGAGCCTGGAGCACAGAGAGCTGACAGGGCTCCGAGGCCTTGGCACCAAGGCGGGCTGTCCCGTGCGGCCTGGGTACTGACACCATGATTGGGTTTTGTTTTTGTTTTTGTTTTAGCTTAACCTGAGATTCGGGGCAAAAACAGGAAATGCTATGAATAAATAAGACAGGAATCAAATAGCACACTCCACATATTTCCTTTATGTTACTCTAACAATTTAAAACACATGCATATTTACTACTTTTGTCTCATTTGGGTTTTTAAAATAATGACATATATTTCTGGTACAGAAGAGCAAGAAAACCGTTAAAGAATAAAACCATAGTTTTCCTTAAGGGAAATGCACTACCTGTGATTTAGTCCTCGTCTGTACCTGGGAGCAGTGTACATTGCCACCACTCGGTGGGAACGTGAACTGGGCTACAGTTCCTTTGGAAACCTAATAGTGTCACTTTTTAGTATTACCCAACATTCAAAGTGGTGTAGTGACAAAAGGCAGCAGGAAGAGCCACTGCCACTTCCTTGACTGGAGATCAGTGCTTCTCCAAGAAGGGTCTCTGTTTCATAGAAAACAGTCACCTGCAGCCAGAGCCCCACCCACTCTGCCCTGGGCACACCTGGGCACCACACCGCTGTGTGTTCTACGTGTGAAAAGCCGCGGGTGGTCACAGTAAGGGGTGCCATTCAGTGACTCCTGCAGAACGGTCTTCTTGCCTCAGAGAAAGCTAGCAATGTGCTTGGTCACTGCTCCACTTTGCAAGCCGTAACTGACACTGTTCACAAGGAAAATTTATAACTCCATTCACCTGAAAAAGACTATGGGAAGGACAAGATATTCCTGTATAGGAAACTTTCCTTATTTATTTATTTATTTTTTAAAGAATTTATTGGGGAAGGGGAACAGGACTTTATTAGGGAACAGTGTGCACTTCCAGGCCTTTTTTCCAAGTAAAGTTGTTGTCCTCTCAGTCTTAGTTGTGGAGGACGCAGCTCAGCTCCAGGTCCAGTTGCCATTGCTAGTTGCAGGGGGCGCAGCCCACCATCCCTTGCGGGACTCGAGGAATCAAACTGGCAACCTTGTGTTTGAGAGCCCACTGGCCCATGTGGGAATCGAACCGGCAGCCTTCAGAGTTAGGAGCACAGAGCTCTAAGCGCCTGAGCCACCGGGCCGGCCCTGACTCTTTCCTTTTTATTCCTAGACCAACTCACTGCTACTCTGTTCTTTCCTCAAAACTATCAATTTGCATAAATTACTGTTTAGCTAAAATGCAACAAAACAAAAAAAAAAACAAAAACAATCCTAGTTTTCCTTTGAACTTTATTAATTTTTCCATACTAAAATTGCCATCAGTTTTCTGCTGGCTTCACCATGGCTTCTGTAACCCGTGAGGTTGTCACATTCTTCACAGAAGGACAACTCGGTGCTTTGCAGAAAGTGACGCTGTCGTGTTCTGTCCCGCTGGCTGTGTGAGAGGTCAGTGTGAGGTAAGGTCCTAACGAAGCACTGACTGGGGATCACACTACGAAGCTGCCTTGGTCACTGAGATCAGGACCCAAGAATTAACTTCACTGCCACTGAAAGGTGAACAGTGTTAGATGTGTTACACCTGCTTGTGTAACACATTTTCACACACATGCAAACTGTGTATATAAATATAGAAAGATGATTGCCCAGTTACGGTGAGTGTGTGAGTCTGAATGATCAGATCTGTTCATCTCTTTCCTGGCATTTAAAACCACAAATGTCCTTGGAAATGTCTACCTCCTAGCAAATTTCAAGTCGCTCTTTCTCTTTTGCTCACGATCACTATGAAAACACACAATCACCCAGTTCTGCCCCATCTGTGCACAACACTTTGTGCTTAAATAAGACATGTGTTCAGAAACCACAGCGACCTGCTGACAGACAGAACCTGGGCCCTGAAACCATCTCGCCTTCCTCACCTCTACAAATCGGCCGATGGTCACTCCACGCAGCCAGTGTCTCGGTGACCCTCTGACAGGTGATGCTTTTGGATCCCTGGAGCACGTAACTGTCCTCACAGGAGAACTGGACATTTGCACCAACCCTGAGCAATGACAAAACAAGAAACAACTCCAGTTATTCCTAAAAGACTTCTTTAAAAAACCATCCCAGTGTTGCTACAGTGTTTAGCATCAAACAGTATTACACATGGAGCAATCCAGTAACGTATCCACAGAGGGAACCCATCTAGTGTCATAGGGGACAGTCGCAAGACGTGGGTTCACACGTCCACTCTGCCAACTTCATAGCTAAAGGAATATATAAACCATACCGTGTCCTCCCTACAACAGAGATAATACCAAAGGCAGCCTGTGTGCTGCAGTTTGAGTGGGAAGATGGCATTCCATGTGAATAAATCTCGTACAGAAACGAGACTGAAAAAGTCCAGGTTCAGAAAATGTCTCAGGACAAGAAAGACAGAGGCCGCATGATTCTGCTTCCATGGAGCATGTGAAGGAGTCCAGTTCATCACACCAAAGGCTGGAACGGTGGTTCTCATGGAGGGGAGGGAGGCATCATTGACCAACAGGAACAAGGTTTGAGCTGCAGTAAGACGGACAGTGCTGGAGAGCTGCTGTCCATCACTGTACAGTACTGCCAACAACACTGAACACTTAAACTTTAGTAAGAAGGTCAATCTCACGTTAAGTGTTCTTGTCATAAAATTTAAAAGAGAACACTAGCTCCCGATGAAAAAGAAAAAAAAAAAAAAAGGTAATTTCTCAGTGAAGAATCTATATTACTATGATAAATATTAATTATATTCAGAAGAAGTCCAGTGAAATTGCATTTCATAAATACATCTTACAAGGAAAGAATCATTTGTTGTAGAAAACAGTAATCCATCCATCTAGAGTTAGAAGAAAACCTGCTTTGGCTCCAGAGCTGCCTCTGAAAACATGGGGCGCTAGGCTGCGAGACTAACTCAGTGTTGTTACAGAATCAAGTTCCTCAGGTAACAAGCAATTGCGAGAGTTGGGCTCCAACACTTGCAGCCTTGCTCCAGGCCTGGCCGGGCAGGGCGCCCAGCAGTACCGTCTCACCATCTCACAAGCCTGTCTCTGCAGCAGGAAATTCTACTTGCGTCTCCTATTTCACAAACCCTGAGGTTGGTGTGGACAAAAATGGGAGCGAAAGAGAGCCTTCTGGGGAAAAGAGGCAGAGTTGCCTGTATCATGGATAAAATTAATAGTAGATAATAGATAGGGGGAAATAAACACATGCTTTCCTTTCCCACTGACTCAGAAACTCTCATCTGTAATATCAGAGTGAATATTAGCCAAGTCACAGGACACAGGTATTCCCCACACTCAATCTGGGGATGGTGTGGATGTCTGCAAAAGTCATCAGATCAGGGTGAAACCAATTTGAAAAATTCTGGATTAAACCAAATTAAGCATCTTTCTTTTCCAAAGGGGGCTCTTAGCGTACTAAAATTTAGGGTTCAAAAATTTATTTTAGGTACTTAAGAGAATGTAAAAAGTATGCAGAGTTTTCCAAATTTGTCTGGGAAGTCCTTTTTCACCAACTGTCCAGGGCAACTACAATTCTGTGGAAATAATATTAAGAAACACTTCACTGCACAGACACATAATACCGACTACTTTTGAAAGTGAAAAGTGTTAAAACCAAAATGTAGACACAATTTAATTGTCATTTAAGAGAACTATACATTTTAGACACATCCTTCTATAATTCCTGCTCATGTGTCTGTTTAAACCTCTGAAACCACATTAAATAAATGAAATAAATACAAGGAGTTTGTTTTGAAAACAACTATTGTATGTCTATATTTCTTTCGTCTAGGCCCCAATTTCCCATTCTTTCTATTTACTTTGATTTCAGTTTTTATATTTTTTTCATTTTCTCAAAACTTTTTTATTGAACATCTATTATGTGTCTCCCTCTATTCTTGGTACCAAAGTTGTACGAGTCAACAAGACAGACAAAGGCCCGCATCATGGGGGCAAAAGTTTACTTAGGGGGAAAAATACACAGTAAACAAATCAAACAAGAAGAAAATTAAAATGTGTCGTAAGTGCTATGAAAGAAATAAGCCAAATGATTTGATTAATAATGGGTTTGGGAGAGGTGGAATTTGAGAGCACGTCACCATTTTTTATGACCCTCTTGAACTGAGGCGCTAATATAAAATCCAGGCGTGGTGGAACATAAAGAAGGCCAGTGGGTCCCTGCGGCCGTGTGGCATCCTGCATGTCACCGACAGCAGCCCCGTGTCCCTGAGGCCGGAAGGAGGAAGCTTGGTACCAACGAAACCTCTGCGTCATTCACACACGCTTCCCGTGCATTTCACCAAGCTCCCTCACACAGCTTAGTGCACTGCGGTCAAGGACCTTGATGACGTCACCGCTCTGGAATACTTGATCGTATTTCTGCAAATGAAACATCTATTTCTCACTCAAAACCTGGAAAGTACGGCCAGAGGTGACTTTTGGAAGCCATGGCAGTGTCCAGTAATAAAACCATGGTTGAATACATCAGGAAAAATCGGCATGGACTATTCTTAGAGTGGTAATATCGTAAGCACACTTCTGTTCCTATATTGCAATAACTGTAGTATTTCTGGCCTTATTACTTTATGATTTAATTTTAAAAATTATTTTAAAATTCTGCTTGTGAAAACCTCTTAGTCTGACTGCAGGCTGGGAAACAGCCATGGGTGGGTCAGCCCATCCCAACAGCTGAGTGAGGAGCAGTCTCTGTGTTGTGATGAGTCAGGCTGAAGTGGAGAAAACTAAGGATGACTCAATTTTTAATTTACTATTTCAAACTTTGCTCTTGTTTTATCTAGCACATAAATCAGTCCAATATACAATCCATGTGTACTTCCAATTTCAGATGCATAATAAACTAAATTTTTATTTATGATTTGATCTCATGATTATGATGCTTGAAGTTATATGTATAACATTAGAAAATCTAATTTGGTTTTATGGAATATATTCTTAGAAGAAAATTCCAGAAAAAAAAAATTAGAACCTTCCTCTTGGCAAGTCAATTTAGAACAACTTAGATTAACTATGTTGTATAATTGCAACAATTGTTAGTAGTTGGAAACTGTAAGAAATAACAGAAAACTGATTTTGTGTGATACCAAGCTATAGAGTATAGATAACAAATATCCAAATGGCAACATTGTAGTAACACAGTCAAAGCCGCATACTTTTGAGGTTTAAGTAGACTACCTTGTTTCCCTGAAAATAAGACCTAACGTGATTTTTTTGGGATAACATCACCTGAGTACAAGCCCTAATGTGTCTTTTGGAGCAAAACTTAACATAAGACCCTGTCTTATTTTCAGAGAAACACAGTAGAATAGGGAAAACCACCTTTTTTGCTCTGTCAATGCTTAGTACTTCTGAAAAGCTCATCACTCAACTTCAGATTCTGTAGACATTTCATTTTTCACTGTCTACTTTACCTACCACAATTTGAAGAGCCTTTCTAGGTGAATGAACTATTTCTAAGTATGGTTTCATTCTAAAATGAACTATTTCTAAATACAGTTTTCCTAGAGAATGGCTATTAGTGCATTTATTTGAAGATGGGTACTACAACTTATTTCTGGGGGCGGGGGGGGAGAATCCTGGAGTTCCTTAATGATTGAAGTAGAATCCAAAATAGCAATGTGGGTTGATTTAGTTGTGACATCTACCTGTCCATTAATTAACAGAGGGGACACTGACCCCCATTACTTGACTGGCTAGACGCAGACACCACCTTTCCTCAACTGACACTGACCAACATTTATTGAGGCTAATGAAGCAACCAATCTCTTCATTTCTCCATTTAGAGTTTTCTAAATGGACAGATCATTAGATTGATCGACTGCTAAAGACAGATAGATAGACAGATAGATGACAATCTTCATCTTTGTTTAAAAAAATCCAGTTCAAACAGCACACTTCAAGATTCATAAATACAAAAGGAATCAATATTATTTTTAGGCACCACATGTGGGCATTTAAACATTTTGCATGTCTGGAAAAAAGGAAAACTAGATTATATTATACTGTGTTCACTCTTAAATAACAGAAAACACAAACATCGCAAAAATCTTTTCTTTAGAACTACGTTCAAGCCAGGATTTGCCGTATCTGTCCTTACACAGTGAGCGCAGGTGACATGAGGAGACTGTCTCTGGAAGCACACTTGATCAAAACTTAGAATCTTTGCTAAATGAGCTCCATGCTTGAGAACAAGGGTCATGGGGCAGAACAGTATGTAAAGAGTTAAAGGACATGTGTGTGTGTGTGTGTGTGTGTGTGTGTATACGTGTGTGTACATATGTGCATGTGTAAAGATGTGCATGTGTGTGGTGTGTGTATGTGCATACGTGTATGTACATGTGTGTATATAGGTGTGTGATCGTGTGTATAGGAAGGGATATGCACACCTGTCATTCCTCTCCCACGTGTTACTTACACCCTGAGAACCTTGGTGCTGGCACAGAAGTTAAAATGACAGGCTTCTAAATTCCGAAGTGTAATCCAGGTGTGAGTCCTGAAACCTGTTTGCAGGAGATTGGTGGCGCATTTTCCCCCTCCCACCTCCCCACTGTAAAGAATAAAACGAAAACAAGAGCCAAGTCCACACGGGGCAGGAGACCCCGCAGAGCTGGCAGAGATTGAGTGGAGGTGGTGTGCCCGCTGCAGGAATGCAGCCCCGTTTTCCTCCCGCCTCAGTGAAAGCAGCAGGCAGGTGAGGAGGTGGGCAGACAAGTCCCCAGTGCCCTTTGGCACCCGGAGCTAATGCACACTTGCTGTCACTCCCCAGTGGTGACCTCATGGAGAAGGTTCTGCGTCTTAGGGCACAGCGTCTCCAGAGAAGAAATGGCAGCACAGTGAGCCTAAGGCTGAGAAGGCCCAGCTCCTGAGGCCTAGAGGGACACGGCAGGTCATCCCCAAGGCCCTTGGTGACCAACAGAGAGGAAGCCACACACCTGGGAAACAGGATGAGGGCATGTGGTGGCCAGAGGCTGGGCAACAACACAGCAGGGATCCAAGGCACACAGGGGAGCTGGGGAGGTCACCCTGCTCCCCCACTGCCACCTGGCATTTCCATCATCAACAGGGAGACGGGTGGGGCGGGGATCACTCTGGCTTTAAATCCAAAGGACACAGGGATCACTGGTTATAATGACTTTAAGGGTGAAGAGCTAAAATGTTCTCACTGACAAACGGAGACCTCGAAACAAAACAAAACTTCATCTCAGTCCCAGGACAAATCAAAGCACACTCTGCACACCTGAATTCACGGGCCTCATCTCCACTCTTCCGCTGGCTTTGCAAACCCTCTCACTATCTATCCCTCTTCCATTCGGGTCTCTCCCGCCCTTCACAGCTCTGCTTCCAGCCGTCTCCACTCCTCTGTCTCTCCCCCACTTCCTTCTTCTCTCTCCTCATCTTCCTCCTTCTTACTTTCTTAATCATTAAAAAAAGTTTACTTCCCATTAACAGAATTAGTTATATTGGTGGCTTACAGGGGAGGGTGGTAACAAGTTTTCTGAAAACCGTTTTGGGAAAAATTTGAAGATACTTTTCTAACTTTAGAGAAAGAGAAACGACATTTGATACAAGAAAAGAAATGAGAGGAAACGCTGTCAGGAGCCCTCTGACGCCCTTGAACTGCTTTCGAACATTTACGCCAAGTCCTAACCCTACACGTAAAATACGCCCAGCGCCTCCCACCCTGGCTGGCACTCTGTAAGTACATGTGAAAAGAAGGAACAATGGAGTCACTTTCTTGAGTCTACATCTGCCAACGTGTGGGTGAAACAGCCTGGGAAAAAGTGCTGACAAAGAAGCCATCTACCCTTAACCCGCTCCTGCTGGCCTACAAGGGGCACCCAGCGCCTGCGATCAGCCTCCCACACACGATGCCAGCAAGTCCTACCACATCCTGAGGAGGTGCCGGGGTCAGGGACACCCCATCGAACCTATCGGGCAGGGTGTAAAACAAATGGAAACGGCTGTGGGAACATTAACGGGAAAACAACTGATTTTGCCTATTGTGAAAACGCAGTAAAAGGTTACTGCCCGAAACTGAAATGTGGGTTGGATCATGAAAGAGCTAGAGTGTCTTTCTTTTTTCCAAATGAATACATGGGTTCTACACTGAGAAGCCACCACAGAAAGCCGTTAGTACCAACGATGGTGGGCTGCTCAGGGAACTGCAAATAGCCTGGTGTGTCCAGAACAGCAACTCCCGCTGACTTTCTCCCAGACCAGGATGGTGGTCCCCTCGTCCTGTCCCCGACATCTGCCCTGAGACACAGGGCTTGCTCCTCCTCCTCCCTCTCTCTCGTTGAGGTACAGAACTTGGTTCCTTTATGGCTCCATCATGTTTCATCTGAGAAATACTAGCCTACGGCACAGAAGCACAGGGGGCGGGAGGCAGACACAGAGCCACACAGAGAGGCAGGTCCCAGGAGGCAGCTCCGCAAGGGCTGCGCTGGGACTGGTTCAGCTGCACGTCTCTCCCAGCCTCCAGCTCGGTGACTGAGCTGACGACAGCCCTGCCAGAACCGTCTGTCTGAGGCATGAATGAGCAGGCTGAACCTGAGACAAGGCAGGAGCGCAGGCCATCTCCTAAAATACAGCAAGGCTTCCCTGCGTGGGGCCGGCTGGAGGCAGCAGAAACCCCACAGTGTGAGGACAAAGGATGCCCTCTGCCACCTGGCAAGGCCGCCTTTTTGATCACCAGCCTCTAGTTCACAAGAAGATGCTTTAGACACCCTCGCGGATTCTCCACTCAGAACGGAACAGTGACACTTAATGGCATGGTCCTCGTAAAGGAAAGACGAGGTCTTAGCAAGCATGGCCGGGGGGACACAGAGCACTGGAGTGCCCTGGGCCCTCGCTGGACTGCCACCTTCCAGACTGCCCTGGTCAGAGATGAATGTGCAGCTGCCCTGAAGACTGGGATGCCTTCATTAGCCTTTGATTTTCACACCATGTGTCATTTCTGGGTCATTTTCTCTTTTTACAGGGAAAATTTTTAGACTCTTCTCCTCACATCTTAAGGCAATTTAGCACCACTAAAAATGCAGCAGAGTAGATGGAGCTCTCTAGCGTAAGGAAAGAAAAGAAACTAGTATTTCATAGGATTTCAGACACCGTATGTTAACAACAGACCAACAAAGATCCCCAACAGCGATGGGAATAAAAGGCACGTCCCAGGGACAAGTGATGACAACGCTTTTGAAAGAGGCTTCAGGTGACCAGCAGGGGGTCTTCAGACTGTGACCAGCTGTCAGAAGCTGGGCATCAGACAAACAGGAAACTCTTCCCGTGAGGAAATCTCACTTACATCTCCTGAGTATGTTACAGATGCATGGGAACCCACTATTACAAACAAGAGCCTCTGGTGTCTGACAAAGCAGGAGAAACATTGTCACACGGACCACACACCCGTTCCTACGAGGCAGAAGCGCTGCACAGCAGTCCAGATGACACGTTTCAGGAAGGGACAGGCAGGCAGGGGCGGGTGCTGGTCACCCCTGGGCCTTGCTGCCCTCATGCCCTTCTCCCAAGTGCTCCGGTCTCCTCATGAGAGCAGGCAAAGTGCCTCTCCCCTTCTGAACAATCTCCCAGGGGACTCCTGGCCTGTCCCCACCTGAGATCAGGAAGGCCAGGGGGTGTGTGATCGGCTACTCTCCGTCCTCTGCAGCTTGAGCGAGAAACCAGGGAGGAGGTGTCCGGGGTGGATGAGGGGACGGGAGGGTGTAAGGAAGGGGACAGAGTGGCTCAGCCTCTGGACAGCGCCCGCCTCCTCTGTGAGCAGGCAGGCCTGGGGTGCAGGACGACCCATCAGCAGATACTATTGTTTCATGAACAGGTCAAACCTGGCAGGGAGCCAGGCAGGCATGGGAAGCGGGGAAGGAGACCAGGTATGAACTACTTCCTAGTGACAGGCACTCAGCGAGGCTCCCACGGGAAAGCCACGCGGTGGATGCCTCATTCCCACCTCCCAGGTGAAAAAAACGGGGCTCAGCTTGGGCCTCAAACAATAAAAGGCAGTTCTCCCACTGTGCCCTTTGCAACACTGAACTGAGTGCAAGGGGTTATGTCTTAAGGAGGGAAATTTTCCAAGAAACCTAGCTTGAGAGTTTTGAAAATTTCCTCCTCCTCCTATTACACTTTGAAAATTTTTCTTGTTAACAAACCACTAAATATTGATTTAATCCTATTTTTAAATAATCTTTCATTCATTTTGCCCAGCTCTATGGAGCTATACCTGACATGCAGTAGCACGTAAGCTTAAGGCGTCTGAGGTGATGATGTGATACACGTTTCTACTGCAAAATGAGGGCACGGCAGGGCTAGTTAACACCTCCTGCACGTCCTGGGTAACCTTCTTTGTGTGGCGACAACTTTTCCGATCTACTCTCTTCGCAACTTTCGAGAATACCATGCTGTACATCACAACCCCAGAACTGGACCCCTTTTGTTAGTGAACTGATTTTTCTTTTTTATTGATGGGAAAAAAGCAGGCTGCATAATTTAATAATCTCTTAATAATAGTAATAATGGCATCTATATTTCCTTCTTGTTAGGAAGATTAGCAGTTGATGTGCATAAACCATCTGGCAAACAGTAGGGGCTCAGTGCCTTCTACAGAATTTAGAGGAAATGCATGGTAGCTATCGTCTTTGGAATAATTAGATTCCTGAACATTTGCCTGTAAATCACAATTCTGCATGTCAAATCAACCTTTACCATTGCCTTACAATATGTAGCTATAAATGCATTCCTTTTATAAGAGGAAAATCATTTGATTTAAGCACTATGTACTGAACACTCGCCGTGAACCAAGGACGGTGCTTGGTGCTGGAATACAATAATGAATAAAAGCAAGTCTCTTCCTTACAGAGCTCCCACTCTTGTGGGTCGGGGGAGAGAGATAACACCCATGCAGGATGTGTATTACATTAGAATCATGACAGAAGGAACTTTGGAGGGTGGTCGGAGCTAGGAAGCAAAGTAAGCGGAGGGGAGCGTGGCGGGGGCAGTGCGGGTGAGAGCTCGTTTCTGAGAGACACTGGACAGACCTGAAGGAAGGGCAGTGGGTCTGCTGAGACCTCCTCACCCACGTTCCCCGTGTGCCCCAGCATCTCTCAGCGACACTGGGGAGGGGTGGCGGTGGAGGACATCGGAAGTAAATAAATAGAATCAGAGAGACAAAGAAGAGCTCACGGGGAACTGATATTAAGTAGGGTGCCAGGATTTTGGTTTATGCATCTGCCCACTTCAAAGAATAATTGGATTTTCCGTTATACTAATTTTAAATAGGAAGAAAGAAAAAATTCAACGAAACTAAGAAATGGGTGGCTATATACGATGGAGAGAGCCAGAGCTCCCCAGATCTCTCTCCGCTAGTTTCTCCAACCACTGAGAAGACAACATCACCTCAATGAGACCCTTGAATGCCCCAAAAATAAAACTGGCAGTAGCTTACAATTTACCTGTGTTTCTCTCATTCCTCTCATTATATGAAAATTAAAAAAAAAAAGTCAGTGAAACAACTAAAAAAAAAGCATTCTTAAGGGAAAAAAAAGTCTAGTTTCTGGTTTATATACTATTTTCAAGTGCAATTCTTTATATTTTCATGTAACGAGAAACAGGTGGCCCTTGTCCCTGACATCCGCCTGTCATGGAGAAATCATGAAACTCCTTGCAGCAACACGCTCAGAACTACAAATGAAACCAGCATCACATTACAAGAAGAGAAAGAGAGTTGGATGTGGAAATTAGTAGAAATGAGATGCACTTTTATTAAGAGACCTGGGTTACGGATTTTTTCCTGCTTTGCATCGATCATGTAATTCCTCCTTTAAGTACCTCAGTTTCTCCTTCCATCTGATGACACATAATTCCATTTGACACCCCTTAACTTTATAAAGTGCATTTATGTGAGATCTCTTGGAGAAAAATAATGTGCTAAGATATAGGAACAACTATTAGCTTGAATGGTGATATATAAATGAGAATAATGTAGATTACAGACCTAGTTTTGAAGTCATAAGTATCAGTCTTTCAAGTCCCTTTTGAGTGTGGGTCACGTGTTAAGAAAGGCTGATGATCTGCCCTCCGATCCATGGTGGTTAGCTTAATTGGCTCAGGTGGATGCCACGCCAGGCTATGTATGAGCTGGCATCTCTAGGGACAGGCCTGTTAGCTTCAATTTAATACAATTCAACAGAGAAAAGAAGAACTACTATGTCTTCGGATCAGTAATAAGAAATAAAATCAATACAGCCTGTCCTTTTTCCTTCAGAATCTCATGACCCAACGTGACAGAAACATAACTGCAACATAAATGTATGTTTCTTCACTCCAGATGACTCTAAGATGGCAGAACACTAAATCCAGGGCACAAGCTCGAGGTGCTGGAAAAGTTGGGGTAACTGGGCAGAGGCAGGTGGAGGGAAGACCCCTCATCCTACAAATAGAAGTTGGTGTGGGTGCTGAGGGCAGAGGTGGCAGGACGTACTCTAGCTCACAACAAGTCAGCCCCGGGGAGACCATGGGCCATGTGTGAGCGCTCCCCACGGCTTCTCCGAGCCCTGCACCTGTTTCTGTGTTAGTCTGCGCTGCTCAGCTGAGAAGAGCCGGCATGGGCGGTGTAGGTACAGCAGGAGCAGGCCCACTCGCTCAAAAACATGAGTAGGAATGGAAAGCAGCGAGACGGAACACTAAGGGCAGCAGTGGGAACTGAGGACGAGGGAGTTTAAGGGCAGACGATGCCGCCTGGGTAAATCCAGCATCGGTGCTAGATGGGGGTCGGCCATGGAGGTTAGTGAGAGGGGCACATATGGAAGGAAAGGACAGCGGGCCACGGAGGAGGTGAGGAGCCCCCTTCTAGAGAAATCAGGGAAGTCCTGAAATCCAATTTCAGCATCTCTTAGATGTGATAAAGAATGTTTAAAGGATAGATCTCGGGATTCTGTAACTTATGGGTACATACGCGTACATATATAATATTTGTGGAAGTATATATAACATATGTAATATTTACATTTTATACATAAAGACCTCATACCGTGTGGCAGGGTGTAGCATGGCTGCTGTCACCTGTGTGGATCCTTTAGCAAATTAGCACGCGACATCCCCTCTTAGTAGTCAGCTGGCAAAGGAAACCCTGCCGAGCACAGACAACCCCAGGCTAAGGGGCATGACCTAGTGTGCTCGGCTTGGGGCTGATTCCAGCAGTATCTCGACTCCTCACTTGTCTACTCTGTGATGCCCGCAGAGGGCATACCCTTGCCCAGAGCTCCTGCATGGCAGGTGGGAAAAATTCAGTCATTAGCATTTTCTTATTACAACCTATTTAGGTCAACAGGGGCTTTGCGGTCAGTGAGATCATTTAAAATCACAACTGTAACTATGTCAACAGCTGTATTTGCCAAACTGGGGATAACTGTATCTGCCTGTACATAGGGGGGACATCCTGCGAGCCTGGGAAACAGATGAATGCTAGGTACCAGTGTCCACGCATACGTCTCCTCCCCATTCCAGCTCCATTCCACATACTGGTGTCTGAATTCTCCCATCACTCTACTCGGGAACCTGCCGTTCTGATGAATGTATGTTGTCTTTTACCAAGTGGTCAATGGTGAGGAAAATTCAGACAACTGTTCCAAAATTGATCTGAATTCAAACAAGAAAGCTTTGCATTTTGGGATTCATTTATCTACAATTCTTTATAGATAATCTTGGAGTTAACAGTTAGACTGTCTATGGAAAAAAAGATTTCTGAAGAAACTAGAATACTAGTATACATTAAATGACATGAGGAGTATTTTACCAACCTAATAAATTGAATTCTTTTCAAATGAACACAGCCCCAAATTACATATAATTACAGTGCTAACTACAAATGAATTTTATCCACTTATATTGACAATGTTGGTCATTAGTTTGGATTACATGTTAGTCATTAGTTTTGATTATAAGAATTTAGACAGAACTGAATTGCCTTCATTAAGAAGTCTTAAAAAGACTCACAACAATTAAGAATACCCTCCCTCTGATTAAAGCAGCAACATCTATAGTGAGTTTATTATATGCTAGGCACATTCACGTGTCATTTCACTTAATGCTCATGACGTATCTTTCCATGGCCATAATCTTCCAGCTTGCATCTGAACACACATGGATCCTACTGTCACATGGGTGGAGGGTCAGTAAGCAAGTAGAAACCTTGCATTTCTTCTGCCCATGACCACTACACCGTCCCAAACTACCAGCAGGATGACACTGAGTTTTAATTTAGTTGCAATATAGCAAATATTTGAATAGCATGTTTTTTTCCTCATATGTTCTTTCTCATTATAACTCCCACAATAATTTTTAGGTGAGAGAGAGTCAACTCACGTATTTAGTGCACCTCTTCTCAAAATATGGCTCGCAGATGCCTGGAATGGGGAGTGAAACCTTCTCAGTGGGTCTGATAGTTTTATAATAATACTACGACATTACATCCCCTTTCACATGTGTTATTATTTCCACTGCTGATGTAAAAGCAATGGTAAGCAAAACTGATAGTGACAGAAATACAAATCAAGGTAACAGCACCGAGGGAGAGGAGAGAGGAGAGAGGAGAGAGGAGAGAGGAGAGAGGAGAGAGGAGAGAGGAGAGAGGACAGAGGACAGAGGACAGAGGACAGAGGAGAGAGGACAGAGGAGAGAGGAGAGAGGAGAGAGGAGAGAGGACAGAGGACAGAGGAGAGAGGAGAGAGCAGAGAGCAGAGAGGAGAGAGGAGAGAGGAGAGGAGAAGACAGATGGAATGGTAAGAAAATCAGTAAGGGTATTAAAGACTTGGACCATGTCTATCAACCATGTGACCTAATTGACATTTACATAACACTCCCAACTATGATGAAATATATTATTTTCCAAGTGCAAATGGAGTTTTTGCCAAGATAGAGCATATTCTAGGCGAGAAAACAATTCACAATAAATTTAAAGGAATTTAAGTAATACAAAGTATGTTCTCTGACCACAATGTTCTTTGGAGAATCCCTAGATATTTGGAAACTAAATACCACACTTTGAAATAATCCATGAATCAAAGAAGTAATCAGAAGGGAAAATAGAAAGTATTGTAAACTGCAAGAAAAGGAAAACATCAGGTTTCTGGGATGCAGTTAAAGCAGTTATTTGAGTGAAATTTATAGCACTAACTACCCTCATTAGAAAAAAACAGGACTTTAGAACATGGCTTAAATCTTAAGAAATTACAAAGAAAGAGCAAGTAAATCCTATAATAATCAGAAGAAAAAAAATAATGAAACTAGAGCAGATATGAATAGAATACAAGACAAGTAAAATCAATAGAGAAAAATCAGGTAAAAAATAGAAAGCACAAATCACCAATATCAAGAATTAGAACTGTGATATCATTATTGCTCTAAAGGATAATAAGGGAATATTATTAATAACTTTATGCCAATGAATTTGACAACTTAGATGAAGTTGAAAAATGCGTTAAAAGATACAGACTGTCAAAGCTCACTCAAGTAGAGACATATAAGCTGACTAGGCCTGCAAGTAGAAAACAAATTGAATTTCTAATTAAAAAACCTTCTCATAATAAAATTCCAATTCCAGATGGCTTCTCTGATGAATCTCCCAAGTATTACCAATTCTACACAAACTCTTCCAGGATAGTCAAAAAGAAAAAAATATTTCCAATTAATTTTATGAGCCCAGTATTACTCTTACAGCAAACCCAGATTAAGTCATTACAAGGAAAGTCAACAGGCCAATATCTCTTATGAACATATATGCAAACAATCTAAAAAAAATCAAATCAAATCCAAAAGTATATAAAAAGGATAATACACCATAAACAAATTAATTTTATCACAGAATGCAAAGTAAAAAATTAGTGAGATCACATTAACAAACTAAACAAAAAAAGATCAAGCCCAACAGATGTACAGAAGCTTTTGACAAAATTTTATATACATTTCTAATAAAAATTTCCAACAAACTAAAAATAGAAAGGCACTTCCTCAACTTGATAAAAGAAATAGGCAAGAATATCTCACCAGTTCTATTCAACATTGTAACACAGGTTCTAGTCATTGCCTTCAGGCAACACATTCAGATTATAAAGAAAAAAATTAAAACTGCCTTTATTTTTAGCAGACAGGATCATCTAGGGAAAAAGTCCTACGAAATATATAAAAAACCTACTAGAACTAGCTTCCCATAGGGCTTTTTTTTGGTGTTTTTTTGTTTTTGTGTGTGCGTGTGCGTGCACGTGTGCGTGTCTGATATATATATACATATATATATATATACATATATATATGTATATATATGTATATATATTTGGTTGGTGCAAAAGTAATTGCGACTTTTGCCATTATTTTTCTTTTAAACCACAATTACTTTTGCACCAACCTAATATATATATATACACATACATATATATGTGTGTGTGTATATATATATATATATTTACACACACATACACACCCATAGATGGCAGAAATAGTCTACATTTCCATAGCTGCTTCTGTAGACAATTTAATCTTTCCAATCGTTTTCCTAGCTGTTATGTTATTGATTGCCATGAACTTGGAGACATATAAACCAAAACAGAGATTGCCCAGGACACTATGAGAGCAGAAGATTCAAGGCCCATCTGAGATCAGGTCCTTCATCCCTTCCGTGCTGCCCAGCTTGGCGTTTCCCAGGTGGCTCAGCACGTCCCTCAAAGCTAAAGCAGACCCTGAAGTTAAACTTCTTCTGGACGACGGCTGCTATAAGGATGCAATAGAGCAAAGGCCAGCTGACTCACCTGAGATAATAATGTTTCATTATTGCACTCACGCTAGTAAATAGAGACCAGCCGAGTGTTTCTGAATTCCTTTCCAGGTTTGAAAGATGAAGCATTTCCTCTGGCTCTCTTTACCACAGGATGCAATTTGAACTGTAGGGCACTGTCAGATACAATTTAATTCACTTTGTTTTAAAACAGCTCTGCCAAATAAACCAAGGAAGTTTCTAGATTCCTGGGAGGAAGTGCTAGATTCCTGGGAAGAATACTGGATGGGCACTTCCCCTCATACACAAGTGCTCCTGACAAGTGCATGTTGAGTTCTTTTGTGCTGGTCTCTGTTTCAGTCACTAAGGAGGCAGAGATGAATAAGATATTATCCCCTTTCCTAAAGAAGCTTCAGTTGGGTGGGAAAATGGCCATGTGCAAACAGATAATGAAGCTATGTGGCCATGAACTCTAATGGAGGGGTGTGTAAGGTTCTTTGGAAGTCAGAAAAAATGTCGACCATTTTTTCTTGCCTGGGGGAAAAATGGGGGAGGTGACTGTTGAGATAAGAAAGGAATATATAGGACAGAAAGCTCTATGAGTTATAGCAAGAATGTTTAAATTTCATCTATTTGCTTAATTTTCAAAAGAGACAACATTCTTGAATGCCTTTAACTGGCTATATGCTATTGGAAATTGGCATTCTTCTGACCACCACACCCACTGGACACACCACACACCCTGGAGAACAATGGCTCTTAAGCAGCTCTTGCTCTGGGGAGCTTCACTGAGCCAAAGAAAGGAAGCCAGTGATGGACAGGCAGGGGAGTGGGCACCACTGGTGCAGCCAGCCATTTGATACAATCTGTGCTCCAGAACACCCCAAAGGAACACACGGAAGCTAATCTCCAGTTAACACAAGCTTCCTCTTAGCTTTTACTCTGACCCTATCCTGCCTCTTTCATTCCCTGTCTCCAGAGAACATGTTTCTAAAAATCACTTGATTAAGAATCCCCATCAGAGGCTCTGTTTCAAAGGAACTTGAACTGAAAACACTAAGTGTTCTTTAACATATCACTCAAAATTTGTGATATTTAAGTAATATCCATTCCAACTTACTATTCTATTTTAAACACAGCAGGCACTACTACTAGGTCAAAAGTGTGCCAGTGTCAAGGAGCGAGTAGAAGCAGCGTGCACAGTTATAAATATATACATGCACACGCACACACATAGATGGGAAAATAATATTTACATTTATACTTAGTTCTACAGGAAATCTGTACTTCCATTTCCTTTGCACGTAAAAAATATCATTTTACCAACTTGCTCACACCTGCCCTACACACAGGTTTATTCTTTCTCTGTCCTTTTAAAAAATGCCATTCACTTCAGCTTCAGTGGGTAACATTCCTTCTTCCTTCTCTAACAGGGTCACTACATTCTTTCAATTTCTGGCTCAGTTTAATAGACTAAACTCGCTACCTTGTTTTTTTTTTTTTTTCTTTAATTATCTGTCAAAAATGGTGAGATTATAAGGAGGCAAAAACACATTTATTCTCCCTTTTACGTTTTGATTTCGCAGTTTACTCTGAATACAAGTATCCATGCGGGGTGACTTGGCAAATGTTAAGTGTCTTGAAATAACTGAAAGCAATAAAAATCCAAAGAAATAGCACTATTAGCGCTGCTACATTTATGAAGACTAGAAATCATCTCCAGTTCATCATGAGCCTAGTAAAATGAATCAGAACATTTTCTGAAAATGCACTGACTGCCACGTACAGTCATCATTGTAAAAGTTTATGTAATGAATTATGAAGTGATAGTCAAATTTTTGTCCCATCTGTTTTTTAAAACGTTAACCAAAATGCATTAGAATATGGGAAGTTAAATTAAAAACAGAAAAAAAATACCATGGAGAGAAATTTTGATCATATACATTTTGAGTTAAATTTCAATACTGGCTCATACAATGGAAGGCATCACCTGGAATTTTTCAGCACAATGTATTTTAGAGTTCTACAAATAACAAAGCTTCATGATAACTGGGAAGTTGTATCCTTACCTCAGAACGACAACAGAGTTAAAAATGACAAGCTGAAGTTATATATGTGTTAGAAAATAACAGACTTTTCAAATCATTACGTTATCTCCTACCTGAAGTCGGTTCCGGTTCTTCTACCATTTTCTGGAATCCCGGGATCTGGACACATGTCAGAGACCAAAGCAACACCCCCTTGACTCACTATAATGGAAAGAAACATTGTTATAATTTTGTGTAGCTGCTGAGGAAATACCCAGGTAACAAATTTATATTAGGCAAATTTAGTTCTTAAATTATTATGACATAAAATGTGATTTAAGAATTAAGAGAGTTTAGCTTCATTAAAATAAACCTTTATTCTTATTCCTAAAAAACAAAGACTCCTTATCCAGTGAAAAGATCCCAGCATTCTTTTGAACCTTAATTCTACTGAAGAGGTCACAACTTAATTTTAAAAAATTTGTTCCTTCTGATCAACCTTCTGACAGGTTACAATTATTAGCATGATGGGAAGAAAGAGAGCACGGTGAAAATGCCTAAGTTTACACAGAGGAAAAGACTTCATTCATCACCCCCCCCCCCACGGATGAAACAGAATTGTTAATTATCTATTAAGATCTAGACAAGAGATACTTTAAATAATATTACCTATTATAGCATATTTTAATCATCCAACGTGTTCATCATTGAACTAAAACAAGTACTGGTTTTCTGGTACAGATGTGCTGATCTGTCTCCTGAATCTGTTCTATGAAGAGCCTTTCCTCCTGGTGGGATGTTGGACAGTCACAGAGGCGTTTTCTAAGGACCCGTTTGCTTATTTGATAGAATGGTTGCCACGCCCACACCCACTATACCCTGTTTGGTTTTTCTCCACCAACGGAAGCTGGAGTGAAAAAGAGGTGGTCTCTGTTAGCTCACAGTGACATCTTCCCAGAAGCGCTCTCACAGACTTCCTCACACTAGACTGAACTGAGTCACAAGCCAACTATTGAGCAAATTTCTGGAAAGAAAGATGGAATTGCCTTTTCTAAGATTCATTTACAAACAACCCAGAAAGTTGGGCAGCGGCAACAGTAAGATGGCAGAATAAGAAGGCCCAGGCTGTCGTTCTCCTGTGGAAACAGCAAATGAGTAACTACAGACTGACTGAAATAACTCTTAGGAGCTCTGGAAACCACACAGACCCACAGCAACCAAACAAACGCCCGATGAAGAAAAAGCCGCGTTCACAGTGTCAGACAATTTAATGCAATTTTGACTCATCCTTGTCCCACTCGTGGCACAGTGAAGGTCACGAGGAAGTGGCCTGTTCCCAGTCCCGTTCCTTGGGACAGAGGAACTAAAAGGAACTTGTCTTCAATGTTCTGGCCTGTCTGTGGGCTGCTAGAGGGACTGACATGGAGCTCAAGGGGGGAAGGGCAGTGGAAACCATGGAAGGCGATGGTGGACAGCGCTGCGTGTAAAAACTGCACATGGACTGCAGCCCTGTGGGCACCTGGGGGCACGAAACCACAGGCCAAGGGATACAACAGAACATCTGAGACCCTGAGAAGAAGCTGGAGTGAGGCTCTTGGGGACATTGGGGTATTTCAGAGCAGCTTGGAATGGAGGGGGAAGCTCACTCACTCACACACACACACACACACACACACACAGACCCAGGCAGGCTGATCTCCAGGCCCAGGGGCCCTTACAACTTGGTAAAGGTCTTCTATACCACTCTGCAAAGACTGGGATAAGTAGCTGTTTCTTTCAGATGCCCAACTTTTAACAAAGATCAAAGGGAAAAAAAACAATAAAACACAAAAAAAACCCCACAAAGAAACAACAACAGAAAAACATGGCCTATTCAAAGAACAAAATTAATCTCCAGAAACAGCCTCTAGAGCAACACATGCACTGGACTTGCTAGATGAAGATTTTAAATATGCATTTGCATAAATAATAGCTGAACACATTTGAAATTAGGGGAGACATAGATATACAAATCTAATGAGCTCAACAAATTCCAAGTAGAATAAATTCAGAGAGACCCACAACGAGATATACACTAAACTGCCAAAAGACAACAACAAAAAGTCTTGAAGCCAGAAAGAGAAAAGTAACTCATCATAAACAGGGGTCCCCGGTAAAACTATCAGTCGATTTCTCAGCAGAAACTTTGTAAACCAGAGGGCGGTGGGTTAATATATTCAACTGCTGAAAGAAAAACATTGTCAACTGAGAATTCTGTATATAGCATAAAAGTCCTTCAAAAATGAGAGAAAAAGTAAGACATTAGCAGACAAACAAAAGCTAAGTGAGTTCATTACTATACTATTATACCTGCCTTACAAGAAATGCTACAGTGAATTTTTCAAGTTGAAATGCAAGGATACTAGATAATAACTCAAAGCCCTATGAAAATACAGTATTCTCTAGTAAACGTAAATAAAGGGAGAAATAAAAAATAGCAAAAACATTATGTAAATTTGATTTGCAACTCCACATTTTCATTTTCTGCAGGATTTAAAGACAAATGCATAAAAATAATTATAAATCTATGTTAATAGGTACATGATATATAGAAATGTAATCTGTGATATAGACAGTATAAAGCACTGGGGGTGCTTTATGCGATTGAAGTTAAGTTGGTATCAATTTAAGATAGACAAGAACTTTAGGATATTATGCGTAATCTCAATGGCAACCACAAAAAGAAAATATAGAATATACAGAAAGAAATGAGAATCACAATGTGTCACTACAAAAAAAAAAAAAAAATCAGCTAAACACAAAAGGAGATATTAATGGTGGAAATGAGTAACAAAAAGCTGTAAGACATACAGAAACAAAAAAGGGAACGGTAAAAATAAGTGCTTTCTTATCGATAATTTCTATGAATGTGAATGGAATCTACTCTCTGCATGGAATAAATTACGAGGTGTAATAAGACAATATGGTGGATGTTTAAATTTTAAAAAGTTTTACAGTAAAAGACACATTGCCATTCATCCCCCTCAAAGTACCCCCCTCACTTCGAACACACTTACCCCACTGTTCTTACCACTTTCTGAAGCAGCTCTGGAAGTGCTGTTTCATGAGTGTCTTTAGGTATGCTGGCCTGAATCATTTTGACTTTAGGAAGAGCCGGAAGTCTCATGGTGCCAGATCCGGTGAAAAAGGTAGATGAGGACACACCATAACGGTTGGGGGTTTTTTGACAGAAATTGCCGTGTACCAGAAGCGATGTGTGACACAGAGCGTTGTCATGATGGAGGATGATTTACGGCACACTTTAAAACACACCTTGTCTCAACCGTAGCTCACACCCAACTGCACCAAATAAGTTGAAACTTGTCACACACTGTTATTAAGGTTCGATGTGCCCCTTCCCATATTGAAGATCCCTGTCTTTCCATTGGATGGCACGCGGCAGCAGCATTCACCGTATTTTGTGATCACAACAGAAAAGCTCCATGTCGCACATTGCTTCTGGTACAGCAATTTCTGTCAAATAAAAACATTACAGTGCATCCTCATCCACCTTACTCACCGGATCTGGCACCATACAAGTTCTGGCTCTTTCACAAAGTCAAAAGGACCATGAAAGGTAAACGTTTTGAATCGATTTAGGACATTGAGGCAGCCAGGACATCCCAACTAAAGACACTCACGAAAAAGGACTTCCAGAACTGCTTCACAAAGTGGCAAGAACGATGGGATAAGTGTGTTTGAAGTGAGGGGGAGTATTTTGAGGGGGATTAATGGTAATGTGGCTTTTACTGTAACACATTTTATTTAAACATTCACTGTATTGTTTGAGCACACCTTGTCTGTCCCTCCAAAATTGATATGTTGAAGTCCTAACCTCCAGTATCCTACAATGTGGCTGCATTTGGAGATAGGATCTTTGAAGAATTAAGTTAAAATGACTTCATTATGGTAGGCCCTAATCCAAAATCACTGATGTCCTCATAAGGAGATTAGGACACACAGAAGTGGAAGACCAGATAAGGACCCAGGGAGAATAGAGCCTTCTCCAAGCCAAGGAGAGAGGCCTCAGAAGAAACCAACCCTGCCAACACCTTACTCTTTGACTTCCAGCCTCCAGAATTGTGAGAAAATATCTTTTTGTTATTTAAGTCACCCAGGCTATGGTAGCTTATCACAGCAGCATAATATACTCCCCAATCAAAAGACACAGATTGGCATAATGGATAAATAACTAAAACAAAAGAGAAAAAGCAGGATACAACTGTATGTACAATCATATCCTATCTACAAGAGTCTCACTTTAGATCAAAGGGCACAAAGAGCTTGAAAGTGAAAAGGAGCCAAATTCACAGACAGAATTTAGAATGGTGGTTGCCAGGAGCTGGGGGAGAAAGGCCTGGGGAATTACTGGTTACAGGGACAGGATTTCAGCAGGGGAAGAAGAGACTATTCTGAAGGCGGATGGTGGTGCACTGAACAGTATGAATGCACTTCACACCACAGAACTGCATGCATGGAGTGGCTCAAGTTTTATGCTGAGTGTTTCACACCACTGCATGTGTGGGTTCCAACAACTCATCGATCTGCAACCTACCAGCAAATGAACTTCCGTCAACCTGACTGTCCGACAACTTTGTCTCCAACCCCATGGTTTCGTGGCCCGTGCCACATGCTAGGGCAGGGTTCCCATTCAGGAGGACGTGGTTTACTAGTACGTCTCTAAAACTGATCTCCTAAGTAGATTCTAGCTCTAATTATTTAAACCCCAATGCAGAATATTACTTCCAGCATTTGTTTCTGCCCTCATCAGTTAGATGGCTCCTGTGTTTCCCTCAGCAAAAGTTACTGCTGAGTCAAGTGAGGGCAGCTTCATCCAGGGGACCGGCCAGCCTTGTTTTCAGCAGAAGTAGTCTACTTGTGTGTACTCGCTGTTTCACTATCAGACAGTGCCAAACTGTCCTAACATACAACATAAAGTCTTACACAGGTCTATCATGACTTCCGTTCCTGTTCTTCACACATGGACTAGTGGGAAAAAGGAATGAGAGAAAGTGGGCGTACCCATCCAAGTCAGATCAAAACACGCTGATCTTTACAAAGATAATGTCAAAGTCGCTTATTTATTAAAGAAAGGGGACTTGTTGAAATTCTTTGAGAGCACATGAGAGGACAGAATGAATTAGACAAGCCTGAATGGCTCACAGATGGCAGAAGATAACAGAAAAGTGTTGAGAAACTAAAATGCAAAATCTGGCCGATTTTCTGAAAGAGACACAGGCTTTTGATGGGATAATGACAGAAAAAGAAAATGGTGACAAACATGTAGAAAGTAAACAATAAGCTCCATAAATCCCAACTACCAATTTCATCAGCATCATGAACAATTAATTTCTATGAAAATTGAAGCTTCACAGCTGGAGAGGGTCATGTTGCTTTAAGCAGGATACCCAGCACCTCAGAGAAACATTTTCAAAAGAGAGGAAATAGTGATTTTAATATCATTTTAAGTCTAATTTTGTTGGATTCTATATTTTCAAATCTCAGAAGACACATGCCATAGATACCAATACATTAAACTTTAGTCAAAACCTTTGAGATAAAAATCAAAACTGGAAATATTCAATGGGTAGATTCAGCACCCATCATTAACACAGAAGTAAGATGTGAAATGATGCAAGTGGATGAACAGATACAAATTAGTGGTAGAAGTCTTTTAAAGAATTTTTATTTACAATGTGTAGACTATATTAATGTGTACATATTATATATTTTATATATGTATATCTATCTAGATATATGTATATATCTCTCTACCTATCTATCTAGATACTTTAAAGGAATTTTTCAAAGCATGTTGACTCACAATAACTCATTAGATGCTCACAGGATTGACAGGTGGTATGTACAGCAGTGAGGAATTTGCTTCTCATCAAATTATCCTGCTCTTTGAGGTCGTTTCTTGTGACTGTGAATTGAAATTCAATATGAATTTATTTGGGGCAAACCATACAGCTAGACTCGTGCTATTGCAAAGGAAACACTAAAAAGGAAGTGTCAGCAACTACCGTACAGGACTGTAAATGTATTTTCTCTTCTTCATGATTGTCTTAATAACACTTTCTTTTCTCTAGCTCTCTTTATTGTAAGAATACAGTGTATAACACATATAATATATAGAGTATGTGTTAATTGGCTTATGTTACCAGTAATGCTTCCGGGCCATAGTAGGCTATTAGTAGTTATATTTTGGGGGAGTCAAACATTAAAGAGAAATTTTTGACTGTGTGGGGGTTGGTGCCTCTAAGCCCCCATACTGTTCAAGTGTCAACACTACTTTGTAATAAAGGAAATTATAGAAAAATAAATTAGTGGAGACAAGATTTACATTAGTAAAATAATCAGAATTAGAAATGAAGTGCTAACTAAGAATGATAATTACAATAATGATGATGTAGAACATGTAATATTTGCTAGAAACTCCAAGTATCATTTACATATGTTTTTAAACTGAACCCATTTTACAGGAAAGAAAATTGAGGCCACAGTTACACTCAGCTGATTCCAAAATTTCAGGTTCCTTCTACATTTGCTGCATGAGCTAATAAGCATTATATATTAAAGAGTCTTGTAAGTTAAAGTGAGGTTTTTTTAAAATATATCATATTTTAATTTCTTAACTAAGAAATTAAAAAACTTACTTTATAAAAAACAAAACAAAACACTGAGCATCAAAAAGTGAAGCAAAAAATGGTGTTTTCTCCATATTCCCATATACATGGGAAAGCTGTGTGGTTCAAACCAATGGGCTTTAGTTTAAATGCCAGCTGGTGGCAATTTTCCTGCAGCAAAAGGACCAGACTCAGATTCCCCACATGAGGTCACCAGCCACCTCTAGAGCCTTAAAACTGTAGGTCGCTTGACTATTAAATCTTCATTTAAATGCCACTATTTGAAATAAAATTTGGTTTGTATACTTTGGAATAAACAATCCAAAATTAGAGCCATTTAAATAAACTCACACTGTGTAGTGAAATGCTCCTATGAGTTACTAGAGCATATTTTTATTGTTTGTAATTTTTTAGGGCTCTAAAGACACGTTTTGGCTGGATTCGTTTTTAGGGTAATTCTACCATGTAAACCTTCAGAGAAGTCGCCCGCACTTCAGGAATGTGTCCAATGGCCACATTCTGCTGGACCCCAGGGGCAACATCACCCCCTCAGCGACCTTTACACGGCAGACGCCGCACCCCAGGCATGTGTGTTTAAGGCTCCTGTAAACCTCAAACTATCCTCCTAAAACCCATTTGAAATCAGTCAACAGTGATATGTGTTCTTTCCACATTTAACAGACTCAGTACTTCTTTGCTGAAATGAAAAGCAATATCTAGTTTGTAACGCATCCCTTTGTAGACTTGCAAAGAGGTTTTACCTCAGCAAGAATGAGACACATCTATTACTCCTTCCTCTAAATCCAGTAACACAATGAAATGTTGATTTCAACAACATTTTGCTATTGTAGTAATTTCTTTCATTTAGCTATAACAGGATTATTTTGACTTAGCAGAGCATCATATGGGACATTTCTACATGCATAACAGATTTTTTGGTACTTTTCTGTTTCAACTGAATATTTGCAGTCTCTACCAGTACTTGGTCTTGATTCCAGAATAATAAGCAAATATTTACATGCTTATAGAAATAGGTAAAACAAGAATTGTTGACACTGAATGATAAATTCTTATTATTGACACACCATTAGGGTTTTAAATGAGTAGAATACATAGAAAAAAATTGTCAAAAACACATGGCTTTGAACTGCGTGTTTTGGGTCTGAGATGAATGGGTCTGGGTTGACCATGATGCAAGCAGCTGGATTTGCAGCACACGCCGCCCTCGTGTGAGAGCCCAGGCCCGGTGTCCCCAGCATGTAACTGAATGCAATGCCAGCCCTAGCTCACTGGGCTCTCTCTCATCTTACTACAGACTTCAATTCACCGATGTTCAAAACACTAATAATTGAATGCCCACTGTCAAAATGATCATATTTGAATTTTACCCATCAGCTCTTATTTCCAATTCTACTGCCATTAGTCTTAAATCAAATTCTCTTAATTTACAGTAATTTATTTTCTAAAATATATTTTAGCTTCTAATATAATAAAATATAATGTAACAAATAGAGAGTTCCTCAAAAATGTAATGACCAATGCACAACTAATAAGCAGTGTTTGGCTGGCATTCAAAACGTGACTTTCTAATGATGGGAAGCAGAGTTCGCCACCGCAAAATATGCCTTTGGGAAGTTGATTGTTTTAAGATGCCTATTTTCAAAAAACAAGATTCAGGGAAAACCTCTGACCTTTCCCCCTACCTGCCTAAAATAATGTAGAGAGAGGACCTGCTGCAGGAAGCGAGCTGCCATCACCATAGTTCAATGTGAACTGGTGTATGATTGACATGGAGGAACCTAGCAAATCCCATGTGATCAGAGTCCGTTCTGGGTCCCATTGTTACAGGTGGCCCAGCAAACGTTAACTCACCAGACGTTTGCTCGTCCAGCCCCATGTGCACTGCCTTCCTGCCCTCTCAAGTCCCAAACTGCAACACTTCTCCTCAGCTCAAGGTGACACAGAAGCCTCAAGTGCCAGACGTGTCCGCGGGTGACTACTCTTATGGAACCCCTGTATATACGTGACACATTTGGCCATTTTCTCCTGCCGACTGTCTCATGCTGATTGTCACTGCAGCCAGAAGAACTTACAGGCGTAGAAAGGACACTTGGTTTTCCGCCCCGCACTTACCTTCTCCTAACTACTATCGGCAGGGATCTTACAGTCTAGGTAAATTTAAATACTCCACGTTCTCTCACTACTAAGCCTTTTTTTTCTTTAACATCGCCCCTTCTAGGTGGTTGTCCTGCCAGAGGGAAGAACAGGTAGATTTCTTACAAGGGCTATGCCATCAGCAGTGATCCCTCTGACACTGAAGCACCATCACAGCAAATGTCCTGGCAGGGGGGGGGGGGTCAGTTTCTTTACATATCTTCAGATTAAACTGAGCTGTTATGTTGCCATTCAAATAAGCGGAAAGTGAAGGCCATGCTAGTACAAAACCAGTGTAAGTGACACTCACACACAGTAGCACGAGAGTTTGTGCCGGGCCTGACACGTTTCCTCCCGCTGTCTGCCCAGTGCCACGCCCTCCCGAGCTGTCACCGGGATGTGTCCTGGCAGCACCCAGGAGCTATGTGTCTGTGTCTTCCACTGGGCCCACAATGCACAGGGACCATCCCCTGGAGAACAGATGGCCCCAGCTTGAGGTCTCACAGCTCGTCTCTTCTGCTCTAGTCTCTGCACATTTAAGGACTCTGGACTTGGAGGGTCTACTCAAAGATATTTCACAAGACACCTAATCATTCACAGTCTTCTACCAGGATAGCATTTGAGGATAGCATTTGACTAGACCAATTTATACAACTTTGCACAGGTGTGAAATGCCAGGCCAACCACCTTGAAATATGATAGAAAATAAGGGGGGTAAATCTAAATATACAATTGACTTCAGGAATATACATGTATGTCTAAAATTGTTTCATATTTAGATTAAATATCATATAAATATTTTATATTTAAAGATAACATTGAAATTGTAAAACCTTTTCCATTCTTAGCTTTAAAAATTAGGAAATATTGATTATGTGAGTGGTAAGCCCCTACAGAAAGTTTCTCATCACAGTTTATAAGTGATTTCAGAATCTTATACGTAAGAACATTCTAACACTGCAAATATGATGTCAACATGTAGCATATACTTCATATACTTGACAGTTAAGCATACGTTACATATGTATTCATATTATTAAATAACTTAAAATTTACATTAAATATATTCAACCAAATGCATGTTAATAACTATATATTTGCTTATATTAGTTTTAGTATTAATAAAGTAATACTATTTAATAGGAATTTGTCTATCATATATATTTTATAACATATTGTACATTTATTTTTATTTAATAAGATAATGTTTAGACATTTTGGAAAAGGCAGAATTATGGACGTAGTAGAAAGGGCAGGATGTCCTATTTTATGCACAAAAAAGTTGACTCTGTAATGATGGAGACACGTCATTGTGCATCCGGCCAAAGCTGTAGACTGTATGACACCAAAAGTGAGCCCTAATGTAAGCTGTCAACTGCGTGATGATAATCAATCCATGTAGACTCACCCTTGGTTAAAAAAAACAAAACTAAAAGTACCACCTGGGGGTGTTGGTAATGGGAGAGGCTGGGCGTGTGGGAGCAGGAGGATGTGGGAAATCTCTGCACCTCCCTCAGTCTTGTTGTGAACTTAAAACTGCTCTAAAAAAATAGTCGTTTAAAAATAAAATAAAGGAAGAGGAAAATAAATAAAGGAAGAAAAAGACGATCAGAGGAAGGCAAAGGGGGGAGGGAGAGGATGAAGCAGGTAATGGGGATGGGACAGGAGAGGAAAGAATTCTCACCTTTGCCTGAAGGGCTTGAAAGTCTAGAGGGACAGGTACGTTGGGACGTTGAGAGGAGCTGAGGGACAGTGGAAGGAGGACGCCCCCGCGAGCGCACAGTCTGCGTGACATGGGGTCAGCATGCATACAAAGGTTCACAGATCACAGAAGAAAGGGACACCAGGGGAAGGGCTTACATCGAGAAATACGGAAACCCAGGGGAGGAACAGAGGCCAAGATCGAACCACGGAGATGCTTTCTGAAGAGTCTTAATGAAAAGCAAATCTCACTTCTTTCTTCTTTTTTCTTTCATGTGTGAATCCATACAACATTCAATTGTGTTCCCCTTCATTATGTATGTATTAGTTGTGTTAATATATGGTGATGATGGGAAACTTAACATAGGAATGAACTCACCATATATTCATATACCGTATATTTATTTGGAAATACTGTACTTGAGCTTTGCATTGGATTTTTCACTGTTTTAGTGGTACCTACCATGACAGTACATGCAATCAACATCTTTATGTTTCCTTACAAACCCTAACTTTGGTAGGTAGTGAAAAGGATAGTGTTTAAGTGAATATGGTGACAGCTTTCATACTGAAGCATGAAATGTCATTTTGATAAAGTAAAAAGGGGTACAAAGGGAAATCAGGTATCATTAAAGGCTATAAACTCAAAATAGAGGCTTATGCTAGAAAAAAAAGCACAGAAATTTAGTGATGGGAAAAATTACACAATGCAGTCCAAGCTCCTTGTCTTTCAATTCCAGAGACAAGTCCAGAACTCCAGCGACTTTCAGGGTGTGGTAGGTGGAGGCGCTGGGATTAGGCAGAGGCGTGTCTCGCGGCCGCAGGACCTGGGCAGGGGGCCTCCCCTCCATGAGTCCCTCACTCTGCTAACACCGCCCCTGTACTTCCTCAGAAGGTTACTGACAGCGAATGCAGCACACCGAGCATTGCCCAATAAAGACAACATCACTACAAGTACCTGTTCCTTTCCTTTTGCTCCTGAAAACGCCTTGATCTAAATTATTTCAGTGTTTTCTTTCAACTCTTAACAGTCCATGAGTCTGTCTCTGAGATGCCCATCCTCAGGGAAATTTCATCGAGGGATGTTAGAACACACATGTTTACTTGGGACAAGATTAGGGAGATGGAAATACCCCATGACAGGCACAGACAGAAAACAGGTAAAATGATATTCTGCTGAAAGCAACATGCACTTTTCATTAAGCGGAAAAAGATTACTTGCACAGTGAAAGCAAAGGCTAAGAGAATTACCATGCGAAAACACAGGGTTTACTGTGTCATAATGCAAATAAAGCTAGTTGTATAGGAAACCATGCCTTTCACCATAGAAGTTAAGTGGATTTGAAGTCTTGTGTTCACAGTGTTTGTACTGGTTCCCTATAGAGCTATTGTGTTAGAGTTAAAAGCTGGTAAGAGATGTTAACATATGTTTTGAACAGACTATGCATTTTTATTCATAAGAAGCAAGCAATTCCAGGGACTGTTTTTCTGATATGTTAGCGTAATCAAAATCACCATGGAAATAACATTTGAAAATAGAAATAGCCACTTAATTGGGGCCAAGTCCACTTAGTACTGCAGCGTCCATTCAGCTACATATTGACTGAAAGCCCAGCACAGGAGGCTCCGTGTTTGCTCTGGGGGGTTAACAAGACCTCGCCAAACAATAACCACCCAACGCAGCACAAGCATTATTCCCACCTGCAAGGGTGCTATGAAGAAAAGAACTGAGTGCTGTTAGAGAGAGGAATGGACAGTGTGCAGGGAGCTTCGGGTTGAGGATGGGGGTCAGGGTTGGGCTCAGAAGGGAAATGATATGTAAGCTGAAACTCCAAGGCAGCATGAACCCAAGGGCACCCTGAACATAATAACCCTCTTGGCAAGTCAGCATCAAAGTCAGGCTCCTCAGGAAGGAAAACCACGGTAGCATTTAAAGAGCCGAAAAAAAGCAGAGACTGCCAAGGTGCCCATGGCACGACACTTAGAGGAACCAAATGGGGTAGCACTGAAGACGCCTCGATGAGAGACGGTCCAGTTCATGTGAAACACTCACTGTGACTCCCTACAGGACTGGGTTGGAGACAGTCACACCCAGAGGCAGACAGAGGGAGGGAGCTGTCCAGAGACCAGACAAAAGATGGTGGCGGCTTGGGCAGGCATGGAAACTGGCGATGGAGGACAACACACAAGTTTTCATTGTGTGGGATGTAAACTGGAAAACATTTTGTGATTGGCTAGGTCACGAGGATTGAGGAAAATGGAGGGATCTGCCTGACATAATTGAAGAGGGGGAACTGTCAGTCACTGGTGGGGAATCCAAGAGGAGAACAGATTGAGATCGGAAGGCAAAGCATTCATTTCTGATCTTACACTGCACACCCAGTAGACACGCCAACTAGTCTGCTAAACACGCACGTCTGGATCGGGAGACGTGATCTGTTATAGAAAAGTGGGACCCCTTACCATGGAGGTGATACCTGGACTCCCGGGATCACTGGTGTGATCCAGGAGAGTCGCACATGGTCTCACCCTGCAACAACCAAGCACACTTTGCCTGACATACCCTTCAGCCGTATCTTCACACCACTGCCTTCTTCCATATCACCGCCCGGGGAAGCCTTCCACAAGCACCATGGAAAAGGTTGTGAGCAGTTGGAAAAGATGCTAAGAAGCCAAGTAAATAGATTAAAACATATCCATTGGTGTGGCAACACTGGAGATCACGGCGATTCTGCAAGTCCAATCCTGGCTGAATAATGAGAGACTGAAGTCGCCAAGTGGTGGGAGGGAATGGAACTGCTCAAGAAACATGTTGTGGGTACAGCTCTTGAGTAAATAAAGGACATCCTCTCCAAGGAGTTATCGAGAAGCAAACTGGGGTTTTTCTGCCTTAGGTACTAACAGGTGAACAAGTGACCTGAAACACTTAATCTGTCTTTAAAAGTTGAATTCCCCTGCTCCCAAGATAGGGTGCCTTTGCTTCTGGCTGACCAACAAAGGAAAGAAATACTCAAGCAGAGCTCCAAAGTGCAGCGCAGGAGACAAGACCGATTCTGTAACCTCGGGCCAATTATTATTTTCTATCCAGATTTTGTTATTGCTTTTGTTATCATCAGGAGAAAATTTACCAAGGCTTTCAAGTTCTCAGTAGAGAAAACTAATAAAAATTCAAAAAGGTATCGCAAGATCAAAAATACTTCAGCAA
Source organism: Rhinolophus sinicus (assembly GCF_036562045.2). Taxonomy (NCBI): domain Eukaryota; kingdom Metazoa; phylum Chordata; class Mammalia; order Chiroptera; family Rhinolophidae; genus Rhinolophus; species Rhinolophus sinicus. The sequence goes on from NC_133754.1 coordinate 2,040,785, forward strand.
TTTTAAAAGAAGGCTATGATTTCTAGTGCTAGCTTTCAAGTGTGTGGTGTTACAACCATTTCATTTTCTTATGGAAAAGTCAAGATTTAGGTCAACAGGCTGACCGGAGCATTCTGTCATCTCATCGGTTAGGACCCTACTCTGCTCCTTGAACCTCCTGCCCCCATTTGCCCTGAGTTATTGAACCCAAACTAAAGACTATCCCTGGGTATTTCCATCTTAATAAGATATTTTGTTTGTTTGTTTGTTTTTTTAATGAAACAGGTACCAAAACCTTCTCCATACATCTCAGTTAAACTGTAATGATAAAATCTCAGATTGTGATGGGTGTTGGAGATGGCTAAGGACAGTAGGAGGTCCTTTTTATGCATAAAAAGTGTACATTCTGACTCCACTGGAATTTCTCCTCAAAATAGTCAATTAAAACGACTGTAACTCTAATGATTTATTTCAATATTTAAAACTGGAAATGATTTCAATTAAAAATGTGACAGCACAAGTGTCACAATCAAGTCTCAGTACACTCGCTTTGTCTCATTTCTGTCCTTCTCCACTGGCTTTCCCTTCAGGTGCAAAGAGGGATTTGTGTGTTATCACTCCTTCTTCAGAGACTGCATTCCCGTTTGTCATTTTGTTTTAAGAAGGATGCTTTCTGAGAAGGGCGGCTGACAAATTGAAGCAAGAGGCTTTAATTCCCATTTCAGAAGTACAAATTCCATTTAAAACACACACACACACACACACACACACACACACACACACACACTTTGACATGTGGCTGTTTTCAAGCCTAAATGTCATCTTTCCTTAGTAAATATCTCATTATCTAGTACTTTTAGCTTTAAACTCTGTGCCATGTTGCATCCCATCACTAATTTATTTAATGGTTGCTGACATCTTTTTTTGTCCCATGTTTTCCTCTTGTTTTCTACCACTGAAGTAATTACAGACTAACAAATCCTTGAAAATAATATATAATGAACACTCCTTTCTCATAAAACTCAAACAAAACACAACTTAAAATGTCTATATTGAATATCATATAAATTACGACAGTGACAAAATCCACCAAATGTAAGTGTAGGATGCACAGCCTGGTGGCCCAGGAGGTGGACAGACTCAGACATGCCGAGTGTAAAAGCCGCCACTAGAAACGGCTGTGCTTCAGACTGACACATTTAGTAACTAGGTGAGATTTGACAGTGACTGAATGCTCTTCCCCTGTATGATGCAAATAAAATTGACATGTAACTACAAGGCTGTTCTCCATTCAGAAGTCAAACATAAACAGAATGGGATCAAAATATAACCAAGAACTGTACTGTTATACATTCACACAAAAATCATATTTCATTTTCTAATTTTGAAAAGGTATATTGGTATTTCCTAATTTAAAAAAATACATGTTAAAGTTATTATTTTCTAAACTTAAGATGTAAAAATTTTGTATATCAATCTGAAAACATGCCAACTACCCATAAATTAAAAATCAAATTGTCAGGCAAAATATGCACTATCTTGCAGCAACTATACATGCATTACTTTGTAACCATGAGGTATTATTTCTCAAGTCCCTACATGAGGCGTATAACCTACATGAGCATGTAACCACATACACGTTTTAAAATACGATGCAGTGACATCAAAGAAACAAAGAAACTGGAGATATTATGTTGGTGCAAAAGTAACTGTGGTTTAAAAGGCTGAAAATAATTGCAAAAACCACAATTACTTTTGCACCAACCTAATGCTTACTCAAAACTACTTAAAATATACAGAAGTGAACCATGTCTAGAAGATTCAATATGAAATATGAAGATGACTATGCATGTCTCTTATTTAAAACACTTCTAAAGAGTTGTCATCTGGCATTACCACCAGCGCCGTGAAAGTTGGCAGGTCTGGGCTGTCCCCACGTATGGACTGAAGGTCTGTCCTCACTACCCTGCTCCTAGGAGGTCACCGCTAAGCCCTTGGAATGTGCTGCCTGATACAACTACATTCGCTGGCCTGGGGGCCGTGGTCATGACAGAGTCGATGCTTGGGCCACCGGGCTGGAGACTGCAGGGGACCACAGAGGAGACCCCAATCAAAGCCCTGGACACAGGCTGGGCTGGGCGGACTTCCCTGGTGGGCAGTACTCCATGCGTGTTATCACACACCACTGCCTGGAGGAGAAAGCAAAGTCCTTTGTGAGGGGACGGCTGGAAGCGTGCCCCTGGTCTTCCCGAGACTCTGCCTTGTGAGTCCCTTGCCTGCTGTGAGCCTGGACTGTATCTGTTTGCTGCAGTAGACCGTAACCAATAACATGATGGCTTTTCTGAGTTCTGCAAGCCCATCCAGCAAATGTCGAGCGGACCCCAGAACCACATTTCCCACTAAGAAGACAAGAGTAACAACGGCGCTGCTTGTTAGACCTCCTGCCGCAAATCCAAGTTCAAAGCACACTGTTTGGGTGACCGGCCCTGTGACTGCTCCTCGTTCTCCATCTCTCCAAAGTCTGCGGGGGACCCTTCGGAGTCCATCTAAGCCAACGCATTCCCCTCATCAGTCCTTCTTGACGAATGTAAAGGTGACGTAGCACAGGCCATACAATGCAAAGGAAGTCTTTGAGGGAAACGTTCTGTCTCTTAAAAAGAAGCATGATACAGGGACATGCCCCCAGTCTGGGTCACAGGTGCACGTAGGATGTGAAGCCTGGAGAGCCTTCTAGCAGCCATGAAGGGATTAGCTCCCTCAGTGAGGGTAACAGTGAGAGACAGAGGGTCCGGCCCCTCAATCAACTGACCTTGAAAGTACCCTACTTCCAGACTTCGGGTTCATGTGATAATACATTTTCCTTATAGTTTAAGCTATGCCTTGAGCTATGTGATACAATTTAAGCTGTGTGATTCGTGGGCAGAAGTACCCTAACTGAAAATAGGTTGTCCCACTTGCTAGCAATGCGTCCTTGGGGAATTTTCATCAACAACATATGTCTAGGTTCCCTTCTCTAAAAAGTGACAGTGACACTTGCACACACTTTAGAATTGTCTTGAGTTGTATGTCCACGTACCTTATTAACCAAAATAAATCACATCATCTCTTTGAATCTGTTTTCTAATCTCCCATAAAGGTGATATGACTTGTCATAATTTCTGGATTCTTCCCTGGTCTTAATATAATAGGTTATATACAGGCATCCGGCAGGAAGAATACACTCAGTGGTTTGCTTTGTCCCCGACCCCCCACAAGCTGCTCTGGAAATTCCGAGCCCTGGAGACATGATGGTAGTGATGGCAGGAGCTCGGCCACGACTAGAGCAAATCACACAGGAACTACTTGCATCCCCTTCCCTATTCCTCTGGAAAGTGTCCAGACCTACAGGTTTCTTTGCCAAGGAGCTTGGAGGAGCAGAAGAAACATGCGCACTGTCTAGAAAGTGTCTCTCTAGACTGGAAAGTCAACAGACCAGGAAAAGCCTGGTGGTCGGAACAAAGAGACCGTAGCCTTGAGTTGGGGTGGTGTTCTGGGGGGAGAGGTGGTCTCAGGGAGGGGACAGAGAAAGGCTAAGGCCACGCAGGTCTTATGTTGATATATTTTTTAAAAATTACAAATGCTGTCGGTCTTTAATGCTTAATGTTAACCATGATTTGCTAGATTTGTCCTTATTTGTGAAGGAAAAAAGAAAGGCAACACAATCATATGTAGACTAAGCTTTGCAAAAGGTGTATCACTAAATTCCATGTTTTGTTTTCCCGTACCTTCGTGTGTGTGTGTGTGTGTGTGTGTGTCTGTAACACTGGTATTAACAGTTGTCGCTAACCAGGCCACTCTGGGCCCGGAAACGAAAAGGAAAGTCGGGTTCCATTAACTGCACAGGCTCTCAGATGGACTGATTCTGAACAAAATGCACATTTCACATGAAATGGGTAATCACTTTACTGGAGTAAATTGCCTTTCAGACTTTCCATTCGCTTGTCTGTGTGACTCATGAATCCCTATGCAAATCCAGGGTGGTAAGTATTAGCAATTACTAGCTCTTTCCACAGATGGAGAATCAATGAGTTGCTAACAATAGAACCCAGAATCCCCAGTTGGGGCATTTCATTCACCACCTCCTGCAACAACTTCAAAATGAGTCGATCTAGAAGCAGTAATAAAAATCTGGTTCTTCGCGCAGCCCACAGATTTCCTGCTTTATTACTAAGTGGCTCCTTGTGACTGTTTTTATCTGACAGGGCACATAGACACTTGTTATAGGAAAGCGTGACTTGGTCACTTGGGTAAACTTATTTTTTCAGTACAAATAGAAAGGAGAATAGGACATGGAAAAACACATTTGTTAAATCATGATTTATTCTTCTGTTATAAAATGCTTCTGATGTCTCAGTCAGCTATCACAAGATTTCTGAGAGGATTCTCCTAAGATCCCAAATACAACTTTTACTGATAAAAGGAAGTGGTACTGGGCTAAACTGAAAATCCGACATCAGATTTCCCTTCAGGTCTTCCATTCAGTGCTCAGCCTCCCACTGCTGCACAAAAACCCACGTGGGTGACACCCTGGTGGGTGGGTGTGCACCACCACCACCACCTCGCCCTGCAAACCTCTCATGATTCTCCTGTTCTCGTTAGAACTGACCTCAGCTCAGGAAACCAGCGATATGGGTAAACGAATTCACACTAAGGGGAACAAGAAACCTAAACAATAAATGAGTTCCTAAAGCGAACGAGGTGAGAGCAGAAATCCTGAGCGGTAAGCACTCTCAGGACGCCCATCAGGGTCTGCAAAGCCCGGTCACCTTGACTGTCCTTCTTAGAGCTGCACGTGGGACAGAGGATGCAGCAAGTGACGCCTGGGGCCACCCGAAACGGAAGGTCTACGCCATATGGATAGAATATATACACACACACATATACGTATGTATAATATGTGTAGTCTGTGTTCTATGTGTATATAGAATGCAGACTGTACATATTATACATAACACATATAATAAAATATGCATATTAAGTATAATATCTGTAGCTATAGATACTGATAAGACTCCAGAGTCACCTACACAGTAAAAGAGTTAACAAGACATATACCCACAATGAAAAACAGCTGGAAAATAAACTAAAACTAAAACAAAACTTGCCCTTTGCAACCGCGGTTCTGTGCGAAGAACAAGGAAGTATCGCCAAGAACTGATAAGCCTAGATCAGCTGTTACGTAAGTTCATGACCCAAATGCACGGGCCTCCATGGCCCTGAACACCTCACGCTGAGACTAGAAGGCAAGACCGTCCTCAAGCGGCGACTGCGGGCCCCGGGCAGGAGCAAGGCCGCCGGGGCGCGGCTCCCTCGGGGCTGCAAGGCCTGCAGTCGCCTCGCTGCTCAGGCCCGAGGACGGGCGCTCCCGGCGGGAGAGGAAAGTGACTCACACTCAGGCGAGGACACGGGCGCACGTGCGAGCGCCGGCAGCTCCTCCGACCGCGGCGCGCGACGCTCAGGCGCGGCTTCCAGGACCGAGTCCCAGGAGGTGCGGCCAACGAACGTCAGTGAATGAAAGCGCAGCCGGGACACCGTGAGCATGTTAAGGGGGGACAACTGCAAACCCGCCTTTCAACCAACATGTGCAGACGCTCTGGAGGTGACATCGGTTAAAAGCAACACTGCAAACTTCCGGGTATGAACCCGCTCCAACGGGTCCGCTCGTGGTGAAGGAGACGCTGAAGCGCTTTTCACACGGGCCCGGCCACAGCCGGAACCGGAAGACCGGCCGCGGCCGGAACCGGAAGTCCCGCAGCAGGGCATGCGCAGACGGGAGCACTGCGACCTCCACTGCCTCTGGAACCAGCCTCCCCGCCCCACGGAACCGAAGGACCCGACACAACCGGAACTGGAAGACCGGCCACAGCCGGAACCGGAAGTCCTGCAGCAGGGCATGCGCAGATGGGAGCACTGCGCCCTCCACTGCCTCTGGAACCAGCCTCCCCGCCCCACGGAGCCAAAGGACCCGACACAACCGGAACCGGAACCCCGGACCCCTTTCAGAAGCGAAGGTCCGTCATCTAGGAAGATCCGGTGCTGACGCCCCTGCACCGTTAATGGCCAAGCTCCGGGCCTCGGATTAACACCAGCGCTGCCTGCGCTTCCGCCCACCTGGGCCCCAGCCCCTTGAAAGCGCTTAGCCTGGTCCCGCGAGCAAGATGGGCTTGAGGCACCATTACGTCCCCATCTTCTCGGTTCAATAAACCTCTTCTTGCTCCAAACTCCGACGTCGGGAGGCTTGGCCTTTGCAAGTGTGCGGCACAGCGACCTTGGTTAGGTGACATTCTGGGGTTTTTGACACCAGGCGGCAGAAGCAGCTCCTTTGCTGTTGCACTTTGCTGCTGGAGTCACCACTCAGCCACCAGAAAGAGGAGGGGAAGAAGCCAACTAATTAGGTTACTGGAGTTAATCAATTTAATTATGTAGCAGTAGAGTTAATAAGCTTGATTTGATTTGATACCCGGGCGAGGGATCGGGTTCAATGGAACGTGGTACCAATGACGCTGGGAACAGAGGCTACTAGCATGTGTTACCCACCCTTGGTTCAAAAACAACTGGATACAAACATGGGAAACAAGTGGAATCAAAGCATCTGACTTGTTGTCTCTAAGGATGTGCTCCAAGATGTTGCTTGCAAACCAGCAGCACAGCAGCACCTGGGAATGTGCTAGAAATGCAAGTGGCGACATTTCAGGCCCCATCCTAGACTTGCTGAACCAGAACCTCCAGGATGGGGCCCAGCGGTCTTCTGACAAACGCTCCAGGTGGTCCAGCAACATCAGTTTGAGAACCCTTGCTCTTAGGGAGTTCGGCAACAATAACAACAGCACTTGCCTACGACTAATTTTCCTGAAAACAGGCTTTGGAGCCAGCTGGCCTTGAGTCAGGTCTTGCTCTGGAGCACACAGGTGTGAGGCCTTGCACAACTGACATGAGAGTCTGAGCACACTCATCTGCAGTGTCATCTTAACACAGCGGCAGTTGGAAGAGAGAAGCCAATGCAACACTCTTTGCACATTAATGCTTTGTCTCCTGTTGCAAAGAGAAAATGAGGATGAAGACAGGCTGAGAACAATGAAAATGGGAAGTTAGCAGGGAATGGAAAGATGACAAGGCTGATAAAGAACAAGAGGAGATAAGATGCAGGTAGCTGGAATAAAGCCTTAGAAAAATTGCCCCACATCCAGGAAACTCCAGGTTTTCTGATGCTTGGGGCCTAAAGGGAAAAACTAGTCACTTGTTCTCTCCTTGCCTGAGTTCCCTCCTCTCTCCTCACCACTCTTCATCTGACTCGGGAAAACCCAGTGACTTGTTTAGCAACTTGAACTGTGAAACTTCTGTTCTGAAGCCATGTACCAGCTGAACAGTGAGATCAGTAAGGAGATCGCAAGGCCAGAGTCATGTCCTGTACTCCCCTTAGTCATGGCTCTACTCAAAGCAATGCACAGTAAGGACCCTGAGACCAATCAGACCAGCAAAGCGATCAGTGTCAATGCATTTGTCGCCGGGAGTTGCAGCTCATGGGCCCAGATGCAGCCTCTTAGAGGCTGGACTCAGAGCTTTCAGAGGAAAGACCCGTCCTTATTGGGGAAACTGCTTTGATGAGCCAGCCCATGGTAGGAGCTGAGCTTCAAGAGTCTCTGTGCCTGGTCTCAGAGGGACCATGTGACCCTGATGTACCACTGGTGGCGGAAGGCAGTGGTCACAGGTGGCAGAACAGAAGGCCACTTAAAAGTAACCTTCTGCCTTTGCAGACAAGGCAGGGAGACCCTGAGAACCACAGGCTATGCAAATCCTTGTTGACAGTTTGACTTTGCAAAATGCAGAGGCTTCATCTGGCATCTGATTATGGAGTCAACAATAGGTTCCTTCAAGAGAAACATCATCAACAACAACAAACAAAGTGTAAAATGCATACCAAAAGAAAGATATCCATTGGCATAATGTTCCTCTAAGGGAAGGGTGACTCCATTGTTTAATGATGTTTAAGCATGTGTTGGGCAATTTGGGTATGAATACTATCATCTTCAAAGTATGTCTTCCTTTAACTCTTGGTTTATAAATTCTATGTATCAAAATTTATCCTAAAGAAACAATTAGGGTAACTTGTTTAAAAATACTAGCTGTAATGATATTTATAACAATTTCAATACAGTAATATCAAAAGAGTTGGAACTATCCTTAATCTCAACAAAAGAAAATGGATTCAATTAATCGTGGCATAGCTACATGATGGAAAGCTCTTCAGACAGTAAAATGTATTTCTAAGAATGTTTATCAACATGGAAAAAAGTTCACAGTATATGAAATTTAAAAAACAACAACCAAAATAGGTGTATAGTATTTTGTCATATTTGAAAACATATTACATGTACATATACATAGAAAAAGCAAGGTTGCATTCCCAGATGTTAGCTATAAAATGTTTCCACTGTATAGCACAGATTTTTGTTAAATATTTTGTTTCTAATTTGCGTTTCCCATTTTTTTCTATGCCTGCATTGCTTTGTAATAAGAAATCAAAACAAAAATCCATTTTAATTTAAAAAATGAAGTACCTTGTTTGATAATAAGGGAAAATTGCATTTATTAAGATAATAATCATTTCATTTTGAAATGTAAATAAAGATCTGGCAGTTTAGTAATTGGGATTCAGGGGAAATGTAACATTTCATAACATATGAATCTGTTTCCCTGATACCAGTAGGACTGCCCATAACAGCAGTTAGGAAGCCACTAAAAATGAGTAACTTTTAGGTTCCTGCCAAAGGCATACTCAAAGGGCCAGATTTGCCTAGTTTTCACACCTCATTAGCACTTCTTTTAAACAGAGCTTTCAACCTGGCATCCCCTGCTTTCTCAGAGGCAGGCAGGAGAGAAGGTTCTCCATGAAAATAACCACTGTCATCTTTTCCTTATTGATCTGGCCCTGCCACCCTTCTCTACATCTTCCACAGGCTGGCCTCATTCCCCTGTGACTCCATCTCGTGTGTGTGTGTGTGTGTGTGTGTGTGTGTGTGTGTGTGTGTCCCTTGCCTTGGGGTGGGATGAGGTGGGGAGGGTAAGGTAGACAGAATAAATATCAGTACCTCAATAATTATACACTGTCCTCTATGATTAGTCCCATCTTAAAGGGCCCGGCAATGTCATTTTTTACAGCTTGCTCCTGGCACTTTTGTGAAGTGAAAGCTGGGTCCATCCCTTCACATGGTAACAACAATCCAAGTTAGGTGTTCAGACTGAGAACAGTAATTGTATTACTGTAAGCTAGTGTGCCAGGGTCGTTCTGTGGAGCAACTTCAGATTAAGAGGTATGTGACAGCCTGTCCTCTTCAAAAACATCCATTCTGTGCAAGATGAAGACAGGAGAAGGGACTCTTCCCGATTAAAGGGCACCACAGTGACAAGACCACCCGTGCAGTGTGCGAGCCTGGGGTGGGTCTGTGGTCAGGAGGGAAAAACAGCGCCGAGCACACTGCTGAGGCCATTTTCAACAGATGGAATTTGGGGTGATGTTATTTGATGAAAGCACTAAATTAAATTTCCGAATTTGAAAATTATAGTGTAGTTACTATAAGATATTGTTCATAGGAAATTCATATTGAATTATTGGTTGGGGGGGGGGGAGAGAGAGAGAGAGAGAGAGAGACAGACAGACAGAAAGACTGAAAAACAAATGTGGCAAAAGGTACACTATACTGTTAGTGAATCTGAGAGGGGGTACTTGTACCAGTCTTGTAAGTATGCTGTAAGCTGGGAATTATTACAAAATACATTGTTACATGTGGTTTGTTTGTAAAAGATACACACCTCTTCATAAAGCACTGAATTCTACTGTGAGCAGCCGGGGTTTGCAATGAGGCAGAACATATTCCTATGTGTGGGACCACCCATCCGTGAGGCAGACATCCCTGCCTGGTAGGGATGCAGGATAAGGGCAGAGCTGATGGTTCCAGCTGCAGAGGGCAGGTTTCTGCCAAGAGGACTTGCTCCATTCCCTGGGGACTCTGCTCCCACAGCCAGAAACTGCCCCTGCCTCCTGACCACTGCAGTCCAGCTCTCTGTTGTTTCATACTCCCTGTCTCCTTCCCTTCGTTGCACACAAACTGTTGTGGATGTGTACACACACACACAGCACGTGTCATCTGCCTGTTTCACCAAGCGCCACTGGTGCACCAGGCGGGAAGTGGTAAGACCTTTTCTGTGAACGCACTCTCTTCCTCCACCACTGATATGCTCAGTCAACGTCTGATTTTATATTCTACTACAGTATTCTACTTTGAAAATCTGCATGATTGATGAGAGAGATTCAAAGTTCTTGTTAAAAAGCCAAGACAGTCTTGAAAACCTTTTGTATTTAGTTGTTACATATTTGGGGAAATCTTTCTTTAAAGGGGACAACTTATTCTAAAAGAAGTAAATTTGAGTAGTTTTCCCTTCTGGTCAAGCGTCTTGGTGTTTCAAAGATGGCTCGTTTAACGAAAATCAAATGCAAAGTAAGTTGGAACCATACAATGTAAGGTGTTTATTTTGGGTGTCAGTGTAAGAGATTCTCCATAAAAAGGGGGAAATAGTACTACGTAGGCACTCTTGATTGACAAAGCCACGGGACTTCAGAGACAGGCAGGCTCAACGTGACAGCAGATGCTGCAAAGTTCAGATTGGTGGTTCTCAGCCAGGGGCAGACTTGTCCAAGAGGGGACACTGCCATTGTCTGGAGACACTTGACTGTCACCACCACGGGGCTGCTTTGGCCCCTGGGTGGAGACTGAGGTTGTTAAACATCCTACAGGGTACAGGACTGTCCCCCATCTACCTACCTGCCACAGCTCCCAGCAGAATTATGCGTCCCAAGATGTCATTGTCATGGCTGAGAAAATCAATATTAGCGTGTGTGCCAGACAGAGACGAGGAAGTAGAGTCACACACTGCAAACAACGGGAGGGCCAGGGAGGGCAGAAAAACTGCTGGACCCTAGTTTTCAGGCGTCAAAAATCGCTTATGTGAAACTCATTCTAAAGGATCCCACAACCTTCCCATACCCATTCCATTTTCAGTCTCCCACCGCCTCTCACACGCCATGTCTCCAATATGGACACCGATACACCGGCCAAGGAGCCCTTGTCTGTCTCTGCCAAGGGCCATGAACATGGCCGGGGGCTACCTCGCGCTTCTGTGCACTGTGTCTCACTCCTGTGTTCTTTTTCTCTTTCCATTCGACCCCTTCCTCTCACCTTCCAGGCACGTTCACTTCACACTTGTGCCCATAAGAAGACAACTGCAGATATCTCAACGAGGAAGCAAGAGAACCAGGAAGCACTGCCTTGGCTTCCAGCCCCAGAAGCCGCTGCAGCCAGACCCGGAGCCTGGCTCTGGGCCAAGGCCAGGCAGGGAGCTCACCCCACACAAGGCACAGCCACGTCCTGCCACCCCAGCAGGCACTGAGCCCAAACAGAGCAGCCTCGGGGGTCATCCAAAGGCAAGAACCCAATCCTATCCCAAAGCCCAGTGCAGGGGAGTCTAGGGTGTGTGCACGTGTGTGTGTACACATGGGTACGTGTGTGCACGTATGTGTACCTGTGCACAGGTGTTTGCACATGTGTGCACTCACTTCTGCCAGTGAAGGGGGATGGCTTTCGGGCTCACCCAGAGCCTCAGTCACCCTGGCCAAGGTCACTGTGCTGCACACGGGCAACATATCGTCACTCTCATAACACGACTCCAAGTGACAAGTCATCAACGTCCCCCTCGTGATTGGGAGTATCTGTTAGAGCATCTCCAGTCGGGACCTCTCCCCTGAACTTGAAATTTGTGTTTCCTTCCTCCTTTCCCCACACACTTGAGTATAAATCCTCTGACAACAGGAGTTTATATTAAATTATGTACTGATAGTGTTTTGTTTGCTGCTTTGGTCCCAGAACTTAGAACAGTGCAGACACATCACTGGCACTCAATAAATATCCATTGAAGGACAAAATTAACACACTGAGGACCAAAGCCCCTCTAGTCTAACTACGTGAAAGCATAATTAGCATTCTTGGCACTGTTAATAACACTCACAGTCTATTAAAACACAGTAAAAGACACATAAAAATGCTTTCTATCAGCAAAGAGCACATTGTTAGCCCTCATTCATCACTGGTGAGCGTCCCTTGTCTGTGCATATAGTTTACCAACTGAAGATACTGTAGGGTTATAGATTTCAAAGTTTAAGGACATATATACACAAATGTAGTCTGTTTCTAGAGCTTCCTCTTTCACACGTTGTCTCATGGAAACAAACACAAGGAGTTCAGTCAGGAATGGCTTAAGCAGAGTGAGCTAATAGTGACTACAGATGACTCGTCCCCCAGGACGCTGCCTGTCTAGTCCTGCCAGGTCTTCACACTCACGGTGGCAACCACATGAGCCCAACTTGAAGAATAAAGGCTGGCCCCCGTGGAAGCCTGGCCACATGTCACCCATGTCCCAGGAGGGTCCTGAAAATGACTTATCCCTAAGTTGCAGCACAAGTTCAGTGACACACGTAGTTGACAGATTCAATTATATATTTATTTCCATTCTCATTCCCAGAAATGACAGTCTCATCCTGACAGCACCAGTGTTAAAAATCAGCACTTGTCTCATGTCTGAAACTGACAGTTTCATTTCACCCATGACAGCCTATAGTAGTCACATAAAAAAATATGATTTGAACTTGGATCACTGATGTGAAAAGTCAATGCCACCGCATGGAGAAACCAAGTAAATAACACCCAGTTGGGCAGAAATGGCTACAATCTTGCCTCATTCCCCTTAGAGTGTGGGTGTTTTCAGGATACAATGTTACCACCCGTCCATGTTCATGTTCACGCCACACCCCACACCCACGGACACAGACGGACACATTACTGAACACAGGTCCTTTTGAATGACATTTCAGTATTTACCGTAGTCTGACTGAACGCTAAACTGTCCTTTGTGGGGAGGTTGAAAATAACATTGTTAGCCAAAATCTAGATCTAATAGAAACATAAAGATTTATAAAATCATGTAATAATTTGTAGTAGAGTTTGCAGAGATAATTATTTGATGTCAACTTGAAATATTTTTGTCTTAAACCAAGTGAAAATATCAGCTGTGTGTGCAAAAGGAAGTGTGGGTACATACATGTGCATGTGTTTAGGGAGAAGTGTTATTGGAAACAGAGTATACAACATTTTTTAAAAATCAAGGGAAAACAAAACTCTAAGTCTGCATTGTTAAGGGAAATTACATTTTAAAAAGTAGGAATTAGTAATGATTATATGGAGAGTTTAGGAGAGGAATTAAATCTCTGCCTAAACTCAGGGAACCTCTTTTTCAAACCAAGTCAGCCTTTCATTTGTGGGGTGTGAGAGATCCATTTGGGGAAACCTAAACAAGACTAGAGTCTCAGGTCAGAGCAGACATGGGCTCTGGCATCTCTGCAGGTGATAAAGAGCTCTGGCCTTGAGCAGAACAGAAGCGAGCACACGGTGTCCCCACTGGGTCTACCGGGTAGCCCGGCCCTGTCGTGGTGGCCAGAGTCCCCCGAGCACCGCCATGTGCGCGTCACCTGCTTCCCACCCCACTCTGCACCAGGAGGCATGGCTGGACCCCACGCAGCTGCGCACAGATCACCCTGCCTCATCGTCATTGCGGGTGGCTCTTGATGCGTCTCAGACTCAGCGCCATGAGTCGGGGTCGGGGGGTGGGGTGTGATACAGCAAAAGCTCTCATCTTAGTTTTCTTAAAAAGAAACCCATTAAAGAGGGAAACTATAAAAAGAAGTGCCTATGCTTCTTTCAGGCAGTTCATTTTCATTCTAAACATGAAAGTGTGCATTGATTTCCCAAACCTTAGCTCCACCGCTAACACTCTTCCCTTTGAGTATTAGTCCACACACAACACTGGTTTCTGCAAAACCAACTCATCAATTATCATCTAAAACATCCAGTTTTTGGCTCCCATGAAGTGAAGCAAGAACTTAAGATCTGAAGGTTACCTGAGTACATAATCCTTCTATTCTTTTAAGAAGTCCCCCGCCCCCCCGCAATTTTTGCTGTCATCTTGCCTGCAGCTAATTTGGCAGTGATTTTCATTTTCAGCTATTTTTTCTATAGACTCAATAGCTGCCTTTTTAAAACTCATATATCATAGGTTTATATAGTATTTTATTAAATTACATAATTATGATGAAAAATGGCACTGCCAGAAATGGGTTTAGCGTAAACACACCACCGGATTCTGGATAAGCGTGCAACACACCTGCTGGGAAACCCAACCGTGCCAGGTACAGGAGGAAGCCCCTGGTGGTGTGAGCTCAGCCAGCCAGGAACTGCAGGCAAGAAGCATGGAAGGAGCCGGTTCACTCTGCACATTGATTAAGTGCATTTTGTGTGAAACAAACAAACCAAAAACTTCTGCTGTGTATTAGCTATTCTGAACCATTTGTAACTTAGCAGCAACTCACAATTAGGAAGTTAGCTCTCATGTGAGAAAGCAAGAGAGCTTGGCTCTGATGGCAAGAAAGAAGTCTTCTGACATTTTCAAGGCGAAACCTAGAGAGGATGACTGATGGAAGACGCACCAGACTTAATTTCTCAAGCGAGCAGAACAGGCATACTCTCCTGTCTGCAATGCCAGAGAGGTCAGATGCCCCAAAGTGCTCTAGTGTCGATTCCAGAATCCCTTTCACGGCAGAGGGAGGGGGGTGGGGGTGGCATCGCATTCATCCCACCACTAAAACTAAATTGCAATTGGGAGTGCCTCTGGGAAATATGCGTGCGATCCATTTGAACCGGCGTCCACTCCCCCTACCACACACACAGCCACAGCCAGAAGCCAGTGGGTGCAGTGCCTCAGCGCTGAGTGGGGCAGACCTGGTGAGGAAGGGTGATGTCTGCAGGCCACGCAGGACCGTTTCTCAGCAGAGGTCAGCAGAGCGCTGCCATGGGAGAAGAACACAGGACCATGGGAGAGGGAGACACCACCAAGCACACTCAGCTCTAACCCTTCTCTCCCAACTGGACCCAGGGGCACGAGGCTTCAGGCACAATTACTTGTGACATTGCTTTCTCAGAAATGCTTTCTACACAGTGGTTTTCATTTTATGAGTGGCTCATGCTTGTTATTCTCTTTTCCCCGGTACGAGTCGCTTATTCACAATGTTTCTTATGTCCATGAGAGCAAAAAATAGCCTTTGCTTTAGAGAAATCCACCTTGAAACTGTTGGTGAGGCAGTGGTGAGGGCTTCATGCTTCTAACCCCCAACGTAACATGTGTGCTCAAGTAAGAGCGCTGCTGGGAGCTGGTGCTGGAGCCTCCCCCCCAAACTCTCCCCGACCTTGTTGGTGCAGCTCTCCTCTGTAAGAAAGGCGTGTGCATCAGAGACTCACTTTACCAGCCACCCAGAGGATCTGCGGACATGGGCATATGACCCGCTCACGGCCAGTGAGCCATGTAGGAAAGTCAGCTGGGAAGGTTCTGGGAAAGACGGTCCTCTCTGATGAGCCCTCACCCATCTTTAGCATTTGGACACGGGGTGGGGTGGGGAGGGTGGGGGGGTTGACATTGGAAGCTCTCCAGCAGGAGGTGCAAGTTCAGACAACCAGGTTGACACAGGAGCTTGACATGGCTGAGCCATTAAAACAACAAGGATCCCTGTCTTCCGGCTTCCTGACATTGAGACAAACTTCTATTGTTTGAGAACCACAGAAAGCATAAAAATACAGATGAAAAATAGCATAACACAGTTACCTAAAATTTAGATTCCTACGGACGTCAGCCACTCAAAAAGCAGCTACAAACGTGGCAGATTGGCTAAATGACAGGGGCCAATATGGAAGCATGGAAGCCGCAGAACAGACCTCATATGCTTTATACTCCGACAGACATTTAAACTCTCCTAACATTTAGAGTTAATCCTAAAATGGAAATTGATAAATCAATGTGCAAATACGAGTGGGCACCTGAGGAGGGCGCCGTGTGAGGAATGGAGCGCAGTGGCTCGCAGGGGAGACCAGAAGGACGGACACAAGTGTAGTCAGTGAGCTCGAACAGCACTGTTCACGCGTGCTGTGCCCTGGCTGCTGTGCACACGTGGGGATGCACGGCCTCGTCCTTACAGAGCCCAGGCCGGCCTGGGGTGTTGGGGAGACACCAAAGGAGGGGACTCAGACTGAAGGTGATAAGTGTACGGTAGAGGGGTTCACAGGGGTTTGGAGGACTGCGGACGCATCTGATCATTACAGCAATACAGAATATTAAGTTTAGGAATAATGAACTCTACAGTGCAAAGGCTCTTGAGGTCATCACTTATTAGCACCCCGTATCAAAAGTTCCCACATCAAAAAGAAATACTGTCAAAAAAAATATATGGATAGATAGATAGTTATACTGCAGGAAAACATATTTTTGCTTTTCTGTAATTAAAATTTGGGGTTTAAAACATTTTTCTCTGACAATTCAGAATAAAAAATTAAATTCAGTGACTACTAGGTAAGTATTTTTTAGATGTATTTATTTCATTTTCTTTTAGCTTCTAACCTTGAGGCCAGTGTAATATTTTTGTTTCAAACAAACACTGCCAAGAATTTGAGCTTGTTGCTTTTGCTGACAATAGCAGAAACTGTGGAAGCTGGTATATGCAATGTGGTAATTTTTCTTGCCTTAGGAAGAAAGTTTTTGTGGGTATGAGCATGTAATCTTTTGTGTTTATAAAGAATCTGATCAAAACATATTTAATGAATAAGAAATAGATATGTTGTTATTATACTATGGCCTAAATGCTGTGTCATTTAGTAAAGAAGGAGGCAAATAAACAGTTAATATACATGATTATAAAAGTAGTGTAAGTGTGGTTTTGTTAATATCTTGTATAATATTAATAAAACAGATTGTTTTTATAAATATTATGTAAAACTGTGTGATTTAAAATAGTTCTGGGTTTTACAAAGGATTATAAAAATCCTGTAATGCATATTGAAGAAATACACAAATGCAACAGGGGATAGGAAAATACCACTTGAGTTCATTTTGCCAGTGTTATATTCTCTTCTTAGTATTTTCATCGTGTTGCGGATGAGGAGATATCAGGTAACCCAAAAGGTATGTATGTAACATGTGCATGAGAAAATCACAGCTCCCGTTGGGGAATGACTTAGCACTTGAATCTATGGACAATCACATGGCAGAAACAGGCAAGCCTCTTGAACACTCCTGAGAAGGCTGGTGGAAAAGGCGCCTCTGCTGATATAAAGTGGGGGTTCAGAACCACGACATTCAGGGTTCTAAGTTCTTTGCAAATATGAAGTCCTACAGGGGTTACCCAAGATGAGCCTGGTGGGTCACCCCTCTGATGACACAGATCTACCAGAGCCGGGAGCAGGGTAGGGGGCTGGCGGGGGTTTCACAAAACGGGGGCTCCGGGGCAGAGCTCGGACATGGGCTGCTACGTCCCCTGCACACTGGCTCAGCAGTGCCAAGTGCCCGGGGCTGGCCGGTGGCCTCAGCCGGAATAAATATAGAAAATACCATACTTGTACCTTCTCAGTGGTGTATCCAAAAGCATGGTACCGATATCGATTTTATGTATGATTTTTTATTGGCGAGTCATGCTCTCATGTGATGTGTGGACTTCAACGTGCGGTCACCAAATGTGCCATTGAGGCAGGAACGGTAGTTCACTTGGCCGGGCATGTCGGCCGTGGACTGAGTGGTGTCATCCCAGATTCCCTTAGTTGAAGCCTGAACCCCCAGTGTCACTGAATATGGAGGAAGGGACAACAGGGGGAAATTAAGGTTAAAGGAGGCCTGAGCGTGGGGCGCTGAGCTAAGATCAGCCTTCTTGTCGGAGGGGACACCAGCTTCTCTCTGCCCTGTGGGCGCAGAGCAACGTGGCTGCTTACTGCCTCCGAGCCCGGAAGTGGCCTCAGCCTCCGATTCTGAAACAATACAGGTGTGTCATTCACGCCCGTCTGTGGCGTTCCTTCTGTCACAGCAGCCCGAGCTGACGACCGTGGAAGGAGTCTCAGCATGGGCTGGTGGAGGTTGGCTGTGCAGGCACTGAAATCCCCCACACGGAATTCACATCCCGGAGGCCCTGGGCTCAGCACCCTGTACCGAGTCCCAGACGTTTGGGGACACAGGACTCAGGACACCGGTTTTACGAGGTGCTAATTTTGACAGAGGCCTCAGGGAGAAACACAAACAGAAGCCTATCTTCCAGTAATTGTGAGGAGCAGCAACGCACTGGAGAATATTCCGCGCAATGTCTGAGAAATACTTGTGACCAAATATTATCTCCCTGTCCCGCAAAATTCTACATGTTCTGCAGAGTGTGGAGTGCGGGCAGTGGGACACACCTCCTTCGTTTTGGCCGTGGCTTCCCAATTTCAGTGAGGAATCCAGTCCCCACAGTTGCAGGAGACACTGACCTTCATGGGGCCCCCTCCCCATGTTCTCTGGGAGTCAGGAGAGCAAACTGTCCACACTGGCGGAAACCCCTTGAGCTCTGCCTGATAGAATCAGGAGGAGAGAAGAGGGGAACAGTGTTTGCTACTCAGCCTTAGGATAGCACGAGGCGGCACCTTTCACAAGATAACAATGTCCAGTAATGAATAAGACCATCAGGTTACGTATTGGTAGAAAATGATATAAAGGAGAGACTGTGTAACACACCTGCCACATCAGCATCTTATGAATAAGACGAGCAGGCATCATAGGTCTGGTGTGAAATGACAGGAAGTACACAGCAGTATGTACAGAGGCTTTAAATGGACAAGTTGGACAAGTGACTTCTAGAGGAAAGTAAGCCTGAAATGTCACTGCAGGCAAAAAAAAAAAAAAGACAAAACTGAACTGTCCTACTTCGGACATATCACGAGAAGGCGCGGTTCTGTGGAAAAGACAATAATGCTGGGAAAACAGGAGGCAGCAGGAAAAGAGGAAGACCAAATGTGAGATGGATGGACTCCATAAGAAGCCCTAGGCTGCGTCTCCAGGAGCCCAGCAGGGCTGTGAGGACAGGGTCCTGGGACGTCACTCATTCATCGTGTCGCCAGGAGTCAGAGCTGACTCAATGGCACGTAACACGCGTGCTCAAGTCAGTCTCTAGATGAATCTTTGGGGACACAGGTGAGAGAAGGACACTGACCAAGGGGAATGCAAGCAGCCGGTCCCAGGTGTGTTCTAGTCTCCAGGACCAATGACCTGCTTCCTCAACAAACAAATGACAAGGGGATAAAAGACGGGAAGATGGTCAGAGACCAAAAGAGACTGAAGGGCGGAAAAATCCAACAAAGCGAATTAATAGAGCTTACCTCAATTTGATTTGAATAGGCCGCTATCTCAACATAATTGTGAGACAACAAAAAACCACATGCCATGGACATTATGTGCAATGAAAACATTATTTTTGCTAAGTATGGTAATGACATTGTAGCCAGGCTAAAAAGGCATTTTGTAGAGACGCATATTTGTGGAGGAAATACTACATCTATGATTGGCTTTAAACTACTCTATTTTGACAAAAACAAGTGGAGGGCTACACGGAATGCAGTTTGGCCAAACGTTGGTAATGACTAGCTGGGTGATGGGACACGGGGTCTCATGGTACTCGCATAAGGGAAAATAACAAGCAAGGGACATGTAGCTATTATCTGGGCAAAGAGTAGACAAAAGACTGTTTCCAAAGGAGAGTACGGCATGTGTAGCGGATGTAAGCAGGAAAGGACTGTCTACGTTTCAGGTATATTCAGGGGACTTACAGCACCAGTGCCCCAGGTGCAGACTCGCTCAGGTAGCTGAGGGTACCTAGGGGGCTGGGCCAGACAGGTGTGGCCTCTGCGCTGTGGTGAAGGTGAGAGCTTCTGGGCCTAACCTCCCGCAGAGAACGAACACCATTTAGGAAAGGGAAGACGAAGCAAATTCTCCATCTGGAATGACCCTTCTCAAAATAGCACTAAGGTGAGCAAGATGACTTTCCAATCCATGCGTAAAGGTTCACATTTCTATGCGTCTTCCTCGCATGCTCTCATCTGCTTGCAGCCTAGTTTTATGAGTACTTGTTTTTGCTTTATTCTCACATAATATGTTCTGACCATGTAAAATCTCACAAATCTGTACACAGCAAATAAATCCTTCTACTAAAAGAAAAAGAAGGGGTTAAGTAAAATAAGTAGACGTCTGTGCCACGGGCTAGAATAGCACCATCCCATATTTGTGTACTGAGGGGGAAATTTTGCCTTGAGTCTTTTGGACAAACTTTCTGATGATGTGATTTTATGAAAACAGACATTTCTGACCCTAGCATTTGGCTACTAAAAAAAGTAAATGTAATTCCTGCAGGAAGCTCCTGCTTTGGGCATATTAGTTCCATTATGCCTTGGGACATTTCATCAATAAAGAAAAAGGGAAAACAATTTTAAGTAGGTCAAATAATCCCAGCAGCCCAACTTCTGCTGCTACATGGTTAAGTGCGTGTGTCTGCTTTCCTTTCAGAACCTCGTCTTTTCAGCTCGGCCGTGTAAACGTGTGCTTTGAGCTGGCCATGGCTCCGGAAGCCAGTTCCCACGCTGGCCAAGCTGCTGGCAGGTGATAAGGCCACACGCTGAGGTCCTAGCTTAGTCCATCCACTTTCCTCTGACACTCCTGCTCACAACGGCTGCATTCAGACGGATTATATATAGCAACCCCGTTATTACCCAGGAAAGCTCTACATACAACTAAATATCTGAATAATGTTAAATTTTAAAACAGCTACATATTTGGATACTACTTAGATAACTATTTAAATATTTCACTTGTGATAACCTGCGTTAAGCAGAGTGAGCACTTCTGGAACCTGGATATTCTCTTCAGTATTAAGTTGGAAGTCAGGCATGTTGGCTGGTGTTCTATCGGCTCGAAATCATTCATGCCTGTCCTCACAAAACAGGGTGCAACTTAAACACACTTGTGAGCAGCGAAACGACGCTTGGGACATCGAAAAGGAGGGTCTCCCAGTGAAGAACCTTGAAAAGAAGGAGTGCCAAGGTGCTGTTCTAAAAAGAAGCGTATTTTGGCTCAAAATTTAAATTGACCAATTTCTCACTACTGCCAAAGCCACCGTCCTCTGTCCAACACAGGGGCACTTGGCGGGTCCAACACTTTCCCCTGTTGGATGTATTTTGGGATGTGATTTTTCTGCTGCTTCTTGTTCTGTGTATCCCATCTGTTTCCTTTCTTTGGGTTCCACCCCCCTGCTTTACAAACGTTGGTGAGTCTCCCGAGTCCTGCACTCAGCCCTTTTCCCTCCTCATTTTCTTCGTCCTCCCTGGGAAGTGCAATGCACTCACATCACACCCACGCGTGCTGCTATTGCAGGAGCAGGCACCCCTCCCCGTGTCGGCTGCCCTCGGCAGTGCATGTGTTTCCAGTTGCCTAGAAGGCACTGGCTTTGCAACAGAAGGTATCAGATTGGTCCAAACGTCTACTTCTCTTTAAGAAGCAAGTTGTGTAAGAATAAAAACTGTAACAGTCAGAGTAATGAAATAAAGAGCAATACTGCTTTGGCTGAACGGGATTAATAACTAAAAATATTTGTAACTTTTGCCTGAGGTATGTGTCATAAAGTGTTGCAACTCAAAGGTCGTGCAGTAGGTTTTCTGAAAAGTTTCTTTAGAATTTAGCTCAAATTTGTATGTAAGAAAACATGAATGTAGAATTAAAAATAAAGTGCTTCAGGCAAAATGGTCTTCCCATAAAAGTAGTATATTGTTAAAAGGAACCCTGAAAACACACAAAATCTATTTATACCAGCTTAAAATACTTTGACTAATTTATCCTACTAGTTGGAATAAATTTTAATCTTATGAGCCTGGTCCACTGTCACTCAATACACTTAAAAGCATATCGAATATAAAAGCACATTCTGTTTTCATGGGTAGGGCCCACGAGTGCTGTGTAAAATTCAATCACTCATTTAAATATTTACTGAGCACTTGATAAGGACAGAAAGTCTTTAAACCCCTAAGAAACTGGCTTTAAATAGTGGATTTTGGGAACTGTGTCAGGCAAAGGAAGACACTTTCCAATGGGTGATATAATGATGGCCTTTCCAGTACGTCACCCACCTGGACCCAATGCAACTGTTTATTTATTCTTTGACTTAAAAAGGGCGTTCCTGCTGCGTGTCAGGGCACGGTGCTGAATGTGTGGTAAAATCAAGTCAGAGATGTGGACCAGGAGACAGAAGGGCTTTGAGGGCTACGCTAAGGAGGTGGGGCTCAGCGGGGGGCGCCCCAGTGGAAAGGAGCCAGGAGACAGCACAGGGCCTGAGTTAGGGACAGGGCCTTCCCGGAGACCAGAGGGTACAGGCAGAGAAGGAGCCAGCCAGGCCTGGGCTTGGGGGCCTGGGGGTGGGAGGGCTGTTGGAGGGTCCTAAGCAAGAGAAAGCCAGACCCATTTCAAAAGCATCAAAAAAAATTTATGTTTTCAGAAGCTGTAACAAATTCTCCTGTTGAGACAAGAATGACACTATTTAACAAACCTCAATAGACACCGGTCACCTGGGGATACTCAAGTATGGAAAAGTGATTCACTGTAATTTAGAAAGGCATTAAAACTAAAACAAACTATACACAAAATCCCCTTTAAACTCATTCCAGATTTCTTTGGAAGTTTCTCTCTCTCTCTCTCTCTCTCTCTCTCTCTCTCTCTCTCTCTCTCAAAAATATCCAATTGTTGATTAGTGGTAAATACATTAAATACATCACACATCATGTGAAGAGAAATTTTGACAAGAGCAATGGCTCTCATCTTCCAATACCCAGCCCCTCAGGAGCACACAGGCAGGTGACAGCCATTCCAATGACACTAACATTATTATCCTTAACATAAAAGGAGGTTTCAGAAACTTCAGAAGGCTCTCTCTTTTACAATAGACCCCCCACCAAAACTTCAAATATGAAACTCACCTCATTAAAAATAAATGAAAAATATGTGAAATGCTGGAGTGGAATGAATTGTTTTCTTATCAATGATGGCATTTAAGTGTATAGCGGTTGATTCGGCATATCTGGATTTACTGCAATAATGACTTTATCGACATACGTTTTCTTACTAAGAATGATTAGCAAAACTAATAAAATTATTAATAAGATTCTTTAATAAGAATCGTTCTGATTCTAAAAGTGAATTTTAGTAACATTTTAATAGCATGCTTTCATTATAGCTTTATGTTTTTAATATAAAGCTTTTCAATAAATGCATTGGAATTCTTACCTATAACTTTAAGGATTTCCTACCCACCAGGGGCGGGAACGGGGGCTGTTTTAGTGTTGCTTGTTTTGCTCTTTATATTAACAACTCCTGGCCTATCAAAGAGTGCATATTAAAAAGCATAACTTTCATGTGTTCAATTACCTGATAGCATAGGTATTTAGAGCGTTGCTCTTAAATTTAACATCGAATGGTTACATTTACTTGAAATTAGTTCTAATTTCCTAAATGCTAACATAACTATTTCAGAACAAGTTACATAAATATTAAATAACACAATCCTTAAAATAAACATAACTTGTTGCAGGTCCAGGAAATCACTAGTAAAAAACCAAAAGCATTCCCTGTGTCACAGCAGGGAGACTTAGGAGGAAGAAAAATTGTGCATATTTGCTCTTACAGCTTTTTCAGAAACGGATAACAGACTGTTACAGAGATGGTCACCTTTGTTAATTAATTATGTAGCAGTCCTTGCAAACAGAGAGATTTGGGATTCTCTATTCTAGTTATCTACCCTGCCTATTTTGTTACTTGGGATATAGGTAATTTTTGCAATTATTCTATAATTGTCCAAATCACCATTAGTTTTCAAACCTTTGAAACAGACAACCTTCCAGTTAGCTCAGGTCAAGCAGTTTTTCCCTGTATCAGTCACCCTGGGTACCCCTATTTTTTCTTCTTTGCAAAAAGGAACCAACCTGACTCGATCCCCCTGGGACCTCCCACTGCAGGAGACAAAGGGGTGATGTGTAAAGCAGAAAAGAGAAGGAAGCTGTTCTCATTAACAGCATGGGCTTTCCAAACAAGCTGGAATCAATTTCAAACTCCATTACCGTAATTCTCTTAACACCCTTATGAAAAGTAGCAGTACATATCTGAATTCCCAATATGCAATGCGATTAGGGAGTAAAATCATATGGCATAAAATAATATTCCCAAATGGACTATACAATTTTAACTTCTTTAGAGGAATAATGTCATATAAATTTACAACACGAAAATAAAATTTCCAAGTGAAAGCATATCTTGATGGTGTAATCTAGAAGAATAGCAATAATTCCAAGCATGTCAGAAGAAAGCCAACTCACGCATCACTCATTTTGAACAATACCTCTCTACTCATCACATTTATAAGTGCTGACTGTGTGCTCAGAAATCTGCCCCCAGAAATAAGCTAAGCTGGTGAGGCCCATGTCTGACATTTTACCCTTTGCAAAGCACTGTCATCTGCATTGTTTTGGTTGATAATGAGAAGAGGAGATGGCGGGATGCAATGTGGGCCCCAGGGCCAGGCCAAGACAGACTCCCCCCTTCCACTTAGCTGAGGGTGCCGACTATGACCCAGCCCTGTGTTTCTCTGTCACCCCGTCTGTGAAGTGGGCAGGGTTACAATGTCCCCCTCACAGGACTACGGAGACGACTAAGTGTCAGTGAACAGCACCCGCCTGGCGCAGAGCCAGCGACCCCTGAACGTGGACTGTTCACATTGTCGTCCATTTAAGATTCTAGGACACAAGGCTTCCCCTGACCTGCAGTGCAGGTCCCTATGAGCAGTGCAGACAGGACTACCATGCGTGGAGCAGAGGTGAGCAGTGAGCACAGGTAGAAGCAAACCATGACGAGTGGCCATTTAGAAGCCCGGTGTCTCTTGCCTGCTATGTCTATGGCTGGAGATGCCTGGGGAGCAGAAAGCAAGGCTGGGATGGCATGTGACACAATTCTGGCTCGTGATAGGAACACCCTGGGAGTGAGCCGGGAGGGGCGGCTCCTGTGAAGCGTGTCCTCCCTCGTCAAGGATCGTAAGATGTTTCACCTTCTCCTCTGCTGCTCAGTCTAACCGCACCACACGTGCTCAGTCTAGCCTGGGAGGATGGCCAGTGACAAGACAAGCAAAGGGGCACAGCAGAGGCCACCAATGGCAAAGACGGTCCTGCAAGGTAAGAGTCACGGGGGAGCCACCCAACACAAACCTCTGCTTTCCTTCTTTCAGTTAACGCAGGCAGCTGCATGTGAGCTGGTGGCGTGGGTGGCATTTTTAGGTGGTAGGAATGTCAGAGTTGGAGACTGCCTGTTACAGAGGAGAAGAGGGAGAGAGAAGTAGTTTCTACCTGATTGGACGGTGTGAGTCTTGGGTGTATTTACTGCCACGTATAATGTGGGGAGGAATCCGAGCGCAGGTGAGAGGAGTGGACCCTGCACAGGGGGGACATGTAATTAGGGGAAGTACCCAGGGAGCAACCAGGAGAGTCCAGGGGACGGAGGGATAACACAAGCAGGTGAAGACATAGGAACAACAACTAAACAGCTTAGCACGGACTTTCACCAAAAATGCTGCATTGAACTCAGTTCAAATCTTTGGAGTTGACCCTAATCTCTCTTCAAACACTAGGGACTGACTCCATTAGACATATGTTTATGAAAGCCATTCAGTTCAGAAATATCAGTAGTTAATTCTCAAAGACAGAATGGCTAGAGAAAAGGAAAATGTGTACAAATGAATCAACATAAACTGAAAAGTTTCAGCATAAACGGAAAGAAACTAAGGTTTAAGATAGCAGAATACACACGTTTGAGGTAAAACTTTGTGTTCTGTGCTTTCTTACTTCTCCTTTTACTAACACTTAGCCTCTTTCTGGAATCAATGACCTGTCCCAATCTTCAGAGCCCTTCTCGGTTGGGGGTGGGGTGCTCAGCCGGCCAGCTCTCTCTTCCTGGACTGGGCAGGGCACAGGGTTGCCAGCTGCCATTCGGTAAAAGATACTGATACTCCCATCCATCCATTCAATCAACCAATAATTTGTTACCCCAACTAAATGTTCATCATGATCGCCCCAAGTTCACCAGTCATGAGCAGAGGAAACTCTGATTTTCAGGAGGCAGATGGAAAGTTCACCTGAATAAGCATTTTCAGGCAGGAAACTCATGACATAGTAAACCCATCACTTATACATTCACTCATCCACTTGCTGTATCATTTACTCATTCAGCAGGTATTAACTAAGCACCTGTTCTGGGAGGGGCTGCACTAGGGACTGGTTATAAAGACAAAGGGAAGGAAACTACGCACATCAGTCCCTCCCTGGCTAGATCACAGGGCTTCCAGGTGCAGCTCTAACTAACCAGTCAGAGAAAATGACGCTGGTATGAGACCACTGGTGATGGAAGGTGTTTGGGTGATGACCAAGTGTGACTTTCCTCCTTCTCTCCTCACATTTGAGGGCGTGAGTAGGTCGATATGTGAAGTCACTACCAGGAGGCATGGAAAACAATGCGTTCTTGCTCGGTTATTGCTGCAAACTGAAGGGCAGCACGGTAAAGGACATCACCCATAATCTGAGAGCTGCCTGATTTGCCTGTCAAGACCTCTTGTCCTCACCTGGTGCAACCGCCGTCGTCTCTCATCTACGACTCTCTAGTAGCCTCCAGCCTGGTCTCCCAGCTCCCTGGCTCCCCTGGGATAGTCTACTTTCTCAGTAATGTGAGATGTTTCTAAAACCCAGGCAACAGCAGGCACCGCCGAGGAGACCTCCATGGCTGGCTACTGCACACAGAATAAAATCCATGGCCAGTGACTCCATGTGAGCGGCTTCCCCAGCCTGAAACCCTCTCTCCTCCTCTCCAACCTCTGTTTCCTGCATTACCCTGCCCTTGCCACACTGACCTGGCTGTCATCCGAAGGGACCGTGCATGTATTAGTCCTGGGTCCTGAAGGTTTGTCCCTGTCGGGCTTGATCCCTCAGTGACTTCCAGTCTCTGCCAAAGGTCATCCCTTGGAGGGGCCCTCCTTGACCAACATCAATGTCCAAAAGAAAAAGAATCCACCGTCGTGTTCTATGCTCTGATTCCTTTGCCTTCTGTGTTGCCAGGCACGTGGCTTATTTCTTTGCTGCCACTGTTAGTCCATCACAGCATCAGCTCTGTGCCATTGGTGCTACACCCACAGATTTCAGAACTCCTACCAGCATGTAAAAGGCACCGGAGTGTATCTGCTGAGAGAATTAATGGATGTCCACGTCCCTCAATCTACTTGCAACCCCCGAGCCCAAGTGTCCTCTGGGTAAACCCGGAATGACAATGCTGCCCTCCCTGCCTGCTCTGTGGTGCTAAGAAGCTGCAGGCAAGAAAGGTCTTTGTAGAATGTCTGGCATGACATGGTTATTTTATGAGGATTTTAGGCATCGTAACTGATGGAAATTATCAGCTTTTAAAGCCATGCTCAGGTTTTATTTCATCAGATTAAATAGTGCAGATTCCTTTAAAATTCTAGCGTCTTGATCCTTGGTTTAAATGTAGTATTTTTCTCCAAAACATGGTAAGGTTCTGATTTTTTAAAAAATTTTACAGTCCCATAGTTTGCTAAAATCCGATCAGGTGCTTCATTCAGGATTAATGTGTTTCAACCAGTCCTGGCTGAGGTAAGATTCTGAATCCGTGGAAAGAGTTCCAGGCATCCTGCTGCCCTTTTATGTTCACTTCCTCATTTTAGTTTGTTCTCACTCCTCAGCGAACCGTAGCCCTTCTTGTCAGGGACAATAGCTTGCTGATAAATGCGTCCAACTTAATGTGATGGTGAGTGTAAGCATTGTATTCGTTAGTGTTATTTCCTTTTGCATTTCTCTTTCAAAGATGTGACTTGGGAAGAGGAATCGCTTCACACAAAGGGCTGAATTGGAAATCATCCTTTCAACAAAGTAGAGAGGAGCCTGTGGGCCTCAGCAGTCCTTTCTTCAAATCCCACGTGTACACGGCTTTGGCTAAAAACTGTGGATTGTACTTCATTTCCAACCTCCCACACCGCAGAAGACATTGCTTCCCATTTTAAATGTGGTGCTATGACACCATGGACAGCCAGCTCGTACAAGGATGGCCTGTCCTGGCCTTGGTCATGTATAAAGCATTCATAAATAAAGCTATTTATTTCTCTGGTATTCTTAGAATCACGATTTCTTTTTCAGTATACCCAAAAATGTTTTCATGTTGTATGAGTGATTTACTTCCATCTTTTTCTCATGGTGTCAATCGTACAAGAAAGTTTATGAAGATACATTTTTAGTTTGTATTTGCGATGTTAATGAGACTATAATAATTCAAAACCCAAAATACAATGGGTTAAATAAAAACTGAAGAGAAAAACAAAGCAAATTTCTTTCATTACTTTCTAAATATATTATTCCAAAAGGGTTGATGCAGTTTTAGAGGTTTTCCAACTGTCTTATTTTTATTTTCCCTTTTTCAAATCTTGCTATCTAGAGTGAAATCTTTCTAAGTACAAGGTATCTTACAATGAGACATTTGTAGACATGGACAGAAAAGAGACGGGTGTGTTCAAAAGATTTTTATAAAGTTCATAAGATTTAAAAACTCTAAACTTTATCTGTAAACCAAAGGATTTTAAACCATAATTCAAGAAATAGGCTGAGCATCTTAAGGTCTTCCTCACAGCTCTTGCCCCAAGGACTGGCCACTAAGTACCTTCTCCTTTTTAAATTTTAGTGCATGTCAACTCTTTGAATATTTTCTTGCCTTGTGGCTACCCCATCTCAGAAAAAATATGAGAAACTCAGTGTGGACAGGCCAAAGTTAAATGTTCAGAAAATTTGCAAGACAATTGTTAAACATAACCATGGTTAGTGGTGAAATCATGTAGATTTGAAATTGAAACAATTTTATTAAAAACAGAGGTGATAACTGCTCAGATCTCATAAATTTCTAATTATTTTGTTATATTTGGCTTTTATCTGCCCTCCTGGGGTTACTGCCTTCTACAGTATCTGTCTGGTGGAAACATTACATACTCTTATATAAGGAAGTGATCTGTACATTACTTCCCATGCTGTGAACAGTGATATCCTGTTGACAGCTAGAAATTGGCCAAAGGAATGTTCAGACAATGCAAATTAGAAAATGCTATAAATCAGGCTTCTCCCCTCTGAGAACCAGTTGTTAAACTGTTACCAGCACACCACTGAGTACAAGAGATTTAGAGAACGCCCCCACTCCATTTTCCAGGACCAAATCCATGGCTTTCAGTTTTGAAAAGCCTTCACCACCCACTCCGTTCCGAGGAGTCAATTATATTTATCATATTTTTCCTTTTATTCTAATGCCTCCTTGTAAGTATTTCTGTTATAACACACATCAAACTGTTATTTATTTGCCTAACATTTATTTTTTCTTTCCCTCTAAAATGTTAGCTTTTAACAGTATGATCTATTCTAGACTTTCGACAATTGTGTTTTGAATTAATGATACATGAATTAATTAATATAGAGAAGGAAGAAATTCTTGGAAATTCTTGTGGTCTTGCTAACAGGATGCAGACCTTGGTCTGGAAAGGCTCATGTGGGAAGAGGGCTGTCATTCAGGGACATGAGTCACGTGTCTGCGCCAGAGTAAGATACCTACGTGCATCTCCATTGCTGTCTGCTTTCCATGCCAACCTGCCGAACTCCGCGTCCTCTACAACCCACCCTAACAGGTGTGATGAAAATGAGGCAGGTCCTGAACAAGAGAGACAATTACGTAGCAAGAACGTGGGATGAAAGCATTTGAAGAAATAGCCTTGTCTTTCCGCAAGCTCGAGGCACAACTGGCTGTAGCGTCGTGACAAGCAGAAACTTGGTAATAACCAGCCCCACTGCAACGCTCGTGACATTCAGAGAAAAGGCATTCGTACTTCCAGCATTTCACCAAGAGCCTGCCCTCTCAGTATGTACATACTGGATGCAGAACTTAATTTTAACTTGAATAATGGCACTCCTCGGCCAGGGTGCACTGCAACTTATACGTAAAGCATTTACGGTGTGAGTTATTTTTAGCTTACACCCGTGCAGCCAGCTGGCTGCATAACGAGCGTGTTGGACTTCGGTCCACAAAGAAACGGAAGCTGTTCTCCTGAGCAGGAAGGTGCAGACACGGGCAGTGGGTACTGGTGTGGCTCATGCCATCAGTCAGAACTGCCTACAAATGGCCACTTTGCCGGCATTGCCTGATATTCATGGTGACGATTTGGAGACAATGTAAGGTCCTGAGATGTCTTCACAATATCAGAGGGCTGCGGTATGGTTAGCTTTATTCTGTGACCCACGATGATTTATTGGAAATTCATAACACAAAGAAAATAGTCCATTCTCTTAATGTGGATATAAATATCACTCTGAACTAGGGTACGAAATACCCTGTCCTATGTGGTAGGTTAGCGGATGAACGCTAGCTAAATAGAAGCCATTGCTTTCCAAGCAGGTCCTTAGAAACCAGAGATTTTTAAATAAAAAACTGACACCATGGTGTTGCTCTCACCATCATCATTATTATAAACAAACTAAATAACAGTCTTAAAAATATTGGGCGGTGTGTCAGGATTAATTCGTGAATGTAGCGATATCACCAATGAAGGTTTACTGTGTGCCGGGCACTGTGCTAAGTACCTTACAGACAGCACTCATTTAACACGATAGTAATTGCAGGTGCTCGATGCTATTATCCCCCTTCCACAGAGGACACCGCGTGGAGAAGCTTCTCCTGTGCTTGTCATGCAGCCAGCAGGGCACAGACGGGCTGAGAGCCCTGCGCTCGGGGACCGCAAAGCCCTGGTCTCCATCTCAGCCCTAATCTGCGGAGATGAAAGGTTCCCAAGGCCGGAAGCAGACGAGGGTTCACAACAGTCACAAGGGCACGTCGGGCACGTACACACGACTGTTTCAGGGCAAGTTATCGGGACTCTTTCTTACATCCCTGAAGATAATGACTGTGTGAGCACATCACCCATTAAGGTTGTGTGTGCACAAAAACATAAACAGGCCGAATATAACATAAACAGTCCGTCTCCATGGCAGGCTCTTGTGCCCGGGAAGCAGGGGGCACCTGCCTTTCTGAAACTTGACAAACACCAGCTGCTGTGCAACGTCCTTCCTGAAAGAGACAAAGTGCCCTGGAGTGCCGTCTGCCACCCCTTATGAGTACGCCAGCGCCGTCCCCACGTGCCCTCTGGGAGCCCACTCCCCTCCCTGCCCGGCTGCATGTAGGGACTGACTGACCGTCTTACACGGTGGTGCCTGACGCACGCCCTTGCTTACTGCGTACACGTTTTGCTCCCCTGCTTCTCTGGGGAAATAAGTTACATACGTCCTGTATCCCGAGTGTCTGGCACATACGTGATTTTTGCATGTAGCCGCCACAGGAAGTGCTCAGTCAATGTGGAATTTAGGGCACGATTCTGTTTGTTTCTATGTTGTGGAAAAATAAAGACTCTAGAAGGAAAGAGGGCAGATCTAAGAGGAGGTGACTGCTGTGACCTGAATGCTTGTCCCCTAAGTTACAGGTGGAAGCCCCAGCCTCTAAGGTGATGGCATCGGGAGGGGAGGCCTTGGGAGGACAGAAGGGTTGGACGAGGTCATAGGGTGCAGCCCAGACGGGGTTAGCGCCCCTCTCAGAAGGGGTCATGGGGTTCACCCCAGACGGGGTTAGCGCCCCTCTCAGAAGGGGTCATGGGGTGCAGCCCAGACGGGTTAGCGCCCCTCTCAGAAGGGGTCACGGGGTGCAGCCCAGACGGGGTTAGCGCCCCTCTCCGAAGGGGCACAGGGTGCAGCCCAGACGGGTTAGCGCCCCTCTCAGAAGGGGTCACGGGGTGCAGCCCAGACGGGGTTGGCGCCCCTCTCAGAAGGGGTCATGGGGTTCACCCCAGACGGGGTTAGCGCCCCTCTCAGAAGGGGTCACGGGGTGCAGCCCAGACGGGGTTAGCGCCCCTCTCAGAAGGGGTCACGGGGTTCACCCCAGACGGGGTTAGCACCCCTCTCAGAAGGGGTATGGGGTGCCTCCCAGATGGGGTTAGCGCCCCTCTCAGAAGGGGCCACGGGGTGCAGCCCAGACGGGTTAGTGCCCCTCTCAGAAGGGCACAGGCCGGAAACTGCCGCGCTCCCCATCCGATGCCAGGAACAACCTGCTGGCATCTTAACCTTGGGCTCCAGCCTCCAGACCCATACAGGTAAGTGTCTGTTGTTTAAACCACGCTTTGTGGTGTTTTATATCAGCCTCTCAGGCTGTCTCAGAGGGGCGTTTTCACCCTGTGCGCGCTCTGCCTGGTGTGAAACTATCTCCCTCATGCCACTCATTCCCTCTCTGCACTGACAGTCATGGGAAAGTCAAGTCACGCCATCACCGTCTCAGACCCACTGGCTGCCGATGTCCCCACCAGACAGGCATGGTGATTGTTTAATTTGTTTCCTTCTGCTGGATTTCACAGTGTTTTCCTTTGTTATCCATTCTGTGCTATGTACTGAATGAAACATGAACTGTGGAATCAGAGGGCATCGTGTTCATGTCTGTCCCTAAGCATGCACCAGCTGTGTCACCCTGGGGCACATTAGTTACTGAGTATCCATTCCTGAAATGCAGGGGGACTGTTGTCAGAACAATAGCTAAAACTCTGTGCTCCAAGCACCATGCTGGGCACAGCTCAGGCACCCAGGTGAGTCCTAAGAAAGTCACCTCACTTTGTATTACATGGAATTTCACACCTTGTCTATAAACATTCCCTATCTCAGAAGCACAGATATCTGAAATATGTGCTAATGGGACTGGGCCCTCCCCAGGATCCAAAGTTATTCACATGCCTGGGACCAGCTCCCTGAGAGAGCTGATGCAGTCGGAGGGTTGCGGTAACAGATTCAATACTCTAAAGGTGAGTGTCCTTTTGTCAGCCAGGAGAAAACAGAAATGGGCATATAGATGCCATAGAAATAAACATAACAAATTACCCCTTAAAAGGATAAGATTAATGGTGTGTACCTACTATGTCCCTCCCAGAAAAGTTATTTTTTAAAACTAATTCTATGTACCAAAAAAAAAAAAAAAAAAAAAAGGATTTAATAATTGACGGGCAATTTAAGAGTAATTCTTGAATAGCTATGCAATTATTTACCTCCCTTAGAAGAAAACATAGCTAGTCAAAGGCCATTGCTAAAGAAAAAGAAAACAAAAACAAAAACTGCCAATGATGCTCTAGTACAGGTTCTTAGTAAAGGCCGTGGGTCCTGCATTGATCTGAGCACCACAGGTGACAGTGAAGGAGCCGGCAGTGATGTAGCAGTGTCCCCATGGAGACTGGTCTCAAGTAGACAGAGGGTTTGGAGATGCCTCTGATGGAAGCAAGCAGGACTTTGCCGACCCCTGCTTAAACCACTAAGCAGGGCGTCTGGCTCTCACAAAAGGAGTTTCTGTTACTCGGGTTCTCTGGCGGGAAAACTCACCTATAGTCTTCCCTCTGTATCTGCGGGGAATTGGTTCCAGGACTCTCATGGCTGCCAAACTCTGCTGATGCTTTAGTCCCCCATATTAAACGGCGTAATATTTGCAGATAACCTATGCACCGCCTCCCAGGTCCTTTACATGCAGATTACTTACTAAACCTAAGGCAGTAAAAATGCTGTGCAAATTGTTGTCACACTGCATTGTTTGGGGAATAATGACTAGAAAAACAGTCTGTACTTGCGCAGTAGAGACTCAACCACGGTAGAACTGCAGAGCACACGTCAGCGACAGCGTTACTCACCCCCTCCCCCACCCCAAATAGTTTATCGGCTGTTCGTTGACTCCCCAGATGCAAACTCCCCCATGGATACAGAGACCTGCCCTCATGAAAAAGCACTGATCTGTGTATAACTGAAAGGTAAACTTCTATTCAGAATATATATGCATATTTTTAAAACTAGAAGTTATTGAAAAACTTAGTTTTTCAATTAAATTATCTAACTCAGAATAACTTTGCTTTATCCCTTCTGTCGTTTTCTTTCATTAGCATACAAATGCCCCCAAACAGCTCTCTCTAAGGACAAAATAAGAGGGGAATGAACTTGAGAAACAGAACAGCTGTACAGCACACCATGGAAGACTCGGCACTGGGTGGACACCTGTCTTTAAATAGTCCTTAAATAGTGATGGTGACACCTGTGGGGAGCTGTGGACCCTGCGAGGAATGGACCAGCAACGAGAGCTCTGTTACTTTATTCTCTTACTTAGGATCTCACAAAATCACCAGTGAGCTGTTTGCTTGGGGCACTGCCTCATTACCACCTCTTTTCTAAAGCAATTGCATGCAATGGTGTGAAACTATCTGCCTAAACAGAGTTCAGAATTATAATACCACCATTTCTGTGGCAGGGCTCATATATGCATGTCAGCATTCTCCTAAATTGGGGGGCATTTCAGTGCCATGTGAAAGGATTATTTCAAATTGAAAGAAAAATGAAATGTTTTTAAAACACTTCTTTGGAATATCATTGTTGTCCCAGGTCTTTCCTCTACTGAAAACATTTTCACACTCTTTTAATTTAATACCTATAATTATTTTGAATGGTTTTCATCCCTTTTCCACATGAGGGAACTGAGATACAAAGAAGTCAAAGGTTTACCAAGGGACCTACAACTAGTCGGTTCGATTCAAACCCAGGTTTCAGACTTCAGATTTCATATTCTTTCAGTTAAATTATGTCTGCTTTGCTTTAGCTTGATATCAAAACTTCTTGTCAAGATTTTAAAGATGAAAAGTATATTTGTTAATCTTAAGCTAGCAGTATGCTTATTTTTACTTGATTTTTTTTTTACTGATTTAAAAGGTGATAGTATTAAAATAGTAAATTTTAGAACATTTGGAAATATGTGAAGGTTTTGTTTCATAGGAGGGTAAGTCATGACCTATACTCCTGAGAACACATTGGAATTAACAGGTTAATACCACATGGAGTTTTTCTATTTTAATTTAGTGATGGCTTATTCCACTGTGGAAAAATAAACAAATTTAAAATGATATATTTTTTCAATGGAATGACTCTTTAGTACTTAACATTCCTATTTAGACGTAGATTTTGGATTCTTTTCCTAGCTTGCCAATTAATGGGCATATATTCTATCTTCTTTACATACTAGTCAAACTCAAATAACACTGTCCTATTTTGATCTCCTTTAGACGCAGTCTGGGGTAGTGATTTCAGAGGCAAAAGGGAGTCGGAGCGTTACTGCAGGTGCAGACTCACCCTCACGCTGACTGCTGCAGACCCCATGCCCACTGGCTCTAGTATTTCCATCAAAGCATTCATTATCGTCACCACTTCTACATACTGTATGCAGTTCTAAATTCTCTGTTTGAAATGTGGAGGAAAACTGGGCTAAATTTTACCCTTAAACTACCTGTGGAAGAAAGGGGAGGAAGCAAGTTCACATTGGAACCAACATTTCTAGATTCAGGCAACCTGCACTTAGAAGAGTCAACATATGGTGGGAATGAAAGCCATTATGGACAACAGTGAGGAGATTCCTCAAAACATTAAAAATAGGACTGCCATGCGATCCAGCAATCCCTCTTCAGGGTATTTGTCCAAAGCAGCATTCATCACAGACGCCAAGATACAGAAGCAACGTGGTACTCCTCAGCAGATAAATGGAGAAAGAAGACATGACAGTGCACATAGAGATACACAGATACACACACCATGGAGTGTTATTCAACCACAAGAAAGAAGGAAACCTGACCATTTGCAACATCAATGAACCTGGCGGGCATTATGCTGAGATCAGTCAGATAAAGACAAGTACTGTACGATCTCACTTCTATGTGGAATATATACTTTTTAAAGCCAAACTCATACAATAGAGCATAGAGTGGTGGTTGCCAGGGACTAGGGGGTGGGGCAAATGGGCAAACGTTCTGGTGTCACGTGACTCCTGGGGTCTAATGTACAGAACGGTGACTGCAGTGAACAATACCGTTTTATGTAATTGGAAGTTGCTACGAGACTAGATCTTAAGTGTTTCCTGCACACGTGTGCGCACACACAGAACTACCTAAGCTGAAGGAGGTGTTCTCTAACCTTATCGTGGGAATCATGTCACAATACATAAGGGTATCAAACCATCACCTCACACACCTTAGACTCACACAATGTTACATGTTGGTTAATCTCAATAAGATGGGGAAAATAAATTGACACAATTAAAACCTACATTTTGAAGTAAAAATAACATATATTCACTATAAATCAATTTTCTGGTTTCAGCACAGAAAACATGTGGATGAATTTGGGGAGTGATTGGTTAGGGGACATATAAGTTGATTCATCAAATCTGGTCCTGTGTTGCAAAAGTGCAGTCATTGTTCTTGTTTTGTCACCCAAATGAGTGGCCATGAAATAGCATTGGCTCAGGTCTAATTTCACCCACTACATTGAATTCAGTGACTCAGTAGTGTAATTGTCCCTCAACTATATCCATTACTTAGAATGGCTCTACACATCATCAAAGTATCATTTGACTCTAAGCTTGGGCTTATTTCTGTAAAATGAGAGTGTGGCTCATCCATTTGCATTCTTGGCTTTCCTGATGACAGTGCTTTGGAATGCTCACTAGGCCAGCACTGTCACATGGTCTGTCTTTCTAGGTAGCAGTGCGACCTCAAGGGAGGGCCTTGGAGGCTCTGAGCTTATTTTCACTTTTCCAAAATAGGGAAGGGGCACCACATGAAGTACAAGACTAACTTCAGTCTTCATTTCTTCTACTCGGTGGTCCAGACAGAAATTTCCAAAGCAAGTGTCTTTTCCATAATCCACAAAGAAGTTCATTCAAATATATGAAGACATGAGGGGTGTAATTGGTGAAGTGAGGGCGGGGGATAAAGAATTATGTGGCAGCACATTACAGCACTTAATATAAAATATCCAATCCATGTCCAATAAAATACAGGTTCCGGTACACATTTAAACCCAAGTCACATGAATGTGACTCAAGCTTTTTGCCTTGAATGTACCTGCATGTAGGTGACCTTATATCTTGGTGCACCCAGGACCTTCCAACTTAGACCTGCTGTTGTTATGTCTAGCTTAGCATTTGAAGAAGACCCCCCCAAAAAAAAAACAATCCCTCATTTGGACAATAAAGTATACAGAACCCTATATATGACAGATGGAAAAACTGTCACCTGTGCACAGGGTGGAAAGATCATAAAGAGCAAATGTCTGTGTTGTTACTATTATAGAATATATAGCAAACAGAGACAACATATGTAAAAGGAAATTCAACTCTCTTTTTACTTTAAGGATACGAGCCTTCCCTGTAAAATAAACTATGGAAGGAGAGTCATTATTGAGAAAATTACATTAAACAATAAGCTCTATTTACAACAGGCACTGTGTCAGCTCTAATCTTCTCAACTTTTCTTCCAGCCGTTTCCTGTGTAAATGCTGCTTTCTCCCGGTTTATGAGTCCCTTCGGGTCCTCTGCAGAGGTCAGCCAGTACCCAGCACTGTTCCTTTGCTACACTGTTCTGAATGCACCTGTGGGTGGCTGCCTCCCCAAGCCTTCACTGTCATTGATGGCTGACGGCCTTTGCAGACAAACAGCTGTCCTGATGACAGTGGCCCTGAGTCTTGGCAAAGTCTACCCTGTGAAAACACTTAATCTTTGCTCCACTTAAGTCTTTCAGGAGAGAAGACAGTGTGGCCTCAGCAGTCCAGAGCTGTCCTCGGAGCAGCCAGCACTGGAGTCTCTTCCTGTTGCCATGGTGATGGGAGAGCAGCTTGAGCTCTGAGGAAATCCCCTTTGCCACCTTCTACTCCTGCCTTTTCTTCCTGTTCTGCTCATTATCTTTACTTATCTGAATTTTGAGACTTCTCTTTTAAAACTGAACCTTTTTAGTATGACCCAAATCGATTTCTTTGTTCACCAAATCTTTGTTTTTTAAAGATGTTCAGTGTGTTTGAACCATGGAGCATGGAGTCTGTTTAACTGTTTTGAAGTATTCGCAATACCTCATGTTTAAGTCCAATAAAATTACGTAGGAGTGCTGGGTAGAAATTGGGCACAATAAATATTTGGTGCATGAATAGGTGAATGAACACAATAGTAACTTTTTATCCCAAATCACAGATATTATCTCTTTTATTTTGAAGTGGAATATAAAGAAATGTAAAGCGTCAATTTAAATGTGGTTAGTCTTAAAATTATTTCTTATAAGTGCCAGTAGAAAGTTTAGACAGTGATATTTACAAAGAAGGGATAATGTGCTGTGCAAGGTGCTTGGCTTTCAGATGTCAGCCCTTGGATCTGCTATATTATATGAGCATGTTCCCCAACCTGTGAGCCTTGGTTCCTTATGGTAGAAGGTACATATTAATATGGTAGAAGATACATATTAATTCATACTCAGAAGGATTGTAAAAATGTACTCTTTATAATGCCTGTAAAATTTTGCTACAATGCATCTCTCTAAGAAGTATCAACAGCTATTTATAATTATATACAAAATGAAATATTGAAAGAAAAAGAAACACCAGAAAAATGAATTCTAGTTTTTTTGTTTGTTTGTTTGTTTTAAACGTAAATTTAGTGTCACTCCTGCAAGATTTCTCTAGGCCATTCTGAATTCCTTTTGCTTCCTCAACTTAAGAAACAAATTTACCTTCTAACAGTCCTGAGTGAAACTGTAGCATGATACAAATCCTGACATGCTATAAAGAATACTATAAATCTAAGTAATCAAGACAGCGTGATAGTTGCAAAATAGACAAATAGAGGAAAATAATGGAATAGAGAGCCCAGAACTAGACCTCCACAAATATAGTCAACTGACTTTGTCTGGAAAAGGAGCGAAGGCAACACAATGGAGCAAAGCCAGACTTTTCAACAGATGGTGCTAGAAGAACTGGACATCCACATGCAAAACAAACAAACAAACAAACAAACAAACAAAAACAAACTGAATTTAAACACTGATCTCACACCCTTCACAAAAATGAACTCAAAATGGACTCTAGACCTCAATGTAAAATACAAAACCATACAATTTCTAGAGGGCAACAGGTGAAAAATCTAAATGACCTTGGGTTTGGCACTGACTGTTTAAATACAATAGCAAAAGTATGATCTGT
This sequence comes from Rhinolophus sinicus, assembly GCF_036562045.2. Taxonomy (NCBI): domain Eukaryota; kingdom Metazoa; phylum Chordata; class Mammalia; order Chiroptera; family Rhinolophidae; genus Rhinolophus; species Rhinolophus sinicus. Next base: position 2,079,979 of record NC_133754.1, read on the forward strand.
AAAAAACATTGAGAAGTTGGACATCATTAAAATTAAAAATGTGTGCTCTGTGACATGTTTAGAGAATAATAGGACAAGCCATGGATGGGGAGAAAATATTTACAAGAGACATATCTAGTAAAACATGTTATTCAAAATATACAGAGAACTCTTAAAACTCAACAATAAGAAAACACAAATAAACAAAAATGGAAAAAACAAACAAAAAAACTGGAGAGATACTTTACCTAAGAAGATAAGCAGATGGCAAAAGAGCACATGAAAAGATGTTCCACATCATAAGTCATCAGGGAAACGCAAATCAAAACAGCAAGGAGTCACTACTACAGACCTGATAGGATGGCCAAGGTCCAGACCACTGACCACACAAATGCTGGGAAGAGCTGCAGCCTCAGGAATTGTCATTCATTGCTGGTGAGAATGATAAATGGCACAGGCCACTGTGGAGGATATTTGGGTGATTTCTTACAAAACTAAACCTACTCTTACCATGCAGCCCAGCTTTTGTGCTCCTTGGTATTTACCCAAAGGAGTGGAAAACTTATGTTCACACAAACCCTGCAATGAATATTTATAGCAGCTTTAGTCATAACTGCCAAGACTTGGAAGCTACCGAGATGTCCTTCAGTAGATGATAAACTGTGGTCCATCCACATAATAACCAAAAACCAAATAACAACAACAAAAAAACAAAAACAAAAACCTACTAAACCATAAAAAGACATGGAGGAACTTTAAAGACATATGATTAAGTGAAAGAAGTCAGTCTGAAAAGGCTACACACTGTGTGATTCCAACTCTATGACATTCTGGAAAATCTGTAATTATTTACAAGTAGAATAATATGATGTCTGGTATTTGTGTTAAGATACTTAGGGGGAAAATGTGAGTAGGTGGGCAGATGAAATACAAATGATGGGGTGTCCATGACGGACTCATTAGGGGTTCTTTGAATGACTCTCTCTGGGTTTTTGTACGTTTGAAATACTCCATAATGACTGGGTTAAAGGACACTCTGAGTGTCAGTAGCTGTGCACCTTTTCTCCCCCCTCCCTGCCTTCTCACTCATTCAGTCACCATCATGTCAATCACAGAATTTTCAGCTCTGTGCCAGAGGGTTCAGACTACCCATGGACTAACACCCCCCAGGATGGTCCACTTAACTCTTTTTTTTTTTTTTTTTGAAAAAAAAATTTTTATTAGTTTGAGGTGTACAAAACACCATAATAGTTAGACATTTACACTTCTCACAAAATAACCTCCCCAATCCACTACCCCTCTGACATCATATGTAGCTGTTAAAATCCCATTGATTCTATTCCTTATGCTGTGCTCCACATCCTGTGACTACACACACAGAGGGTGCCTAAAAACAAAACAAAACTGTATAAACATCTTAAGGAAAAAGACTGTATTAAAATTGTAATACTCAATATACATGTGTACTGATAATAAACGATGAATACAAGTCATATCTGACTTCTGCAATTATAAGAGGTGCTCAAAGTGGTTCCCATCAGTGTAATTTTAGTACAGTTTTTTTCCTTTATTAAAATGTGTACACATTTTGGGCTCCCTCTGTGTGTGTGCGTGTGTATAATAGTTGACATTCAGTATTATTGTACTTCAGCTTCAGGTGTATAGCACAGTGATCTCACTTATATGTGGGATCTAAAGAACAGAATAAATGAGCAAACAAAACAGAAATAGACTCAGAGATACAGAGAAAAAAACTGACGGTTGCTAGATGGGAGGGGTGGGGATGGGTGAGAAAGGTAAAGACATCAGAAAGTACAAATTGGTGATCACAAAACAGTCACAGGGATGTGAAATGCAGTGTGGGGGTCATAATCAAAAATGTTGTAAAGATTATGTGGGGTGCCAGATGGGCACTGGACTTATCAGGGGGTCACTTCATACTGTGTAGACGCTTGACCACTTAACTCCTATATTGCATGTTCCACACATCACGTTAGCTTATGCCATGTGAAGTGCCAGCATCTCCTTTAGGCAAAATATTATAAAATGAAGGGTACGCAAGACATTTAGAAGTAGTTATAGATTGACTCTTGGAGATAGACAAGCATTTTGTCCTCACTTCAAATACACCATTTCAATTTTCTTTTACTCGGGAAGGAGCCGTTCTCACTGATTCCTTCCTTCCTTGATGTCCAGCTACAGACAATTCATCTCAGAGGCCCAGAGACATGCAGTGACTTTGGCAAAGTCACCATTTGCTCAGTGGAGGCATTATGAGTCCATCCCAGTCAGCTCAACAACAACCAAAAAAAGAAATAATAGGCTCTGTAAAAGATTATTTTCCCCAGCATCTCACGTTAACATTGAATAAAAGTAAAATGAAGTTGCAACTAATTAAATTAAGTGATTAAGTAACAAAAATGTTATAAAATGTCAACACTAAGTGTTGACCCACACTATACATACTATTTTAACATGGTGGGGGAGGTTGCTAAATGGAGTTCATACATTAGGACACATAAAATAATAAACTTAAAATGCAAACGTGAAATGTGCTAGCCTTGGATACTCTAAAGCACTTCGTTTTGCATGTGGCCGAACGCTTACCTTGGTATCATGGGTTTTTAACTAGTGGGGCAGAGCGGTGACTGTCCTTCAGACGGGGGATGTGTTCCAAAGAGGTAGTTAGTAATCATGCATAAATTGGCCAACATGTACAATGTTTTTCACCTTAACTAGACTTAATTCAAAGTTATCCCTGTGGTAACAGCACTGCCAGTCAAAATATTCTTTTCCTTAGCTGGTTTTTCTTAAGAGCTGCGTGGAGAACTGACTCTGGGTGGTGAACACACAATGCAATATATAGATGATGTGTTACAGAATTGTACCCTTGAAACCTATGTCGTTTTGTTGACCATGGTCACCCCAATAAATTTTAATTATAAAAAAAAGAGCTGAGTGGAATTGTAGGAAGGCTAAAAGAATTAGAGTTAGCTTGAAGTTCACTGTACCTCTGCTGTGGCTTGTATCGAGCAACCTTAACATGCTTCCTTGTTATGTGATGCAGTTCAATTTCTACAAAGATTAGAATAGCCATGTTTATTTTATAAATTAGGTCATTACGTGGATGATTTAATTATGCAAATGCATTAGTTTCTTAAAATGAATATCACAAATAGAAAAAGAAGTCAGCAACACTGGTGTGGTATGAGTGAATGTGTGAATGTGTGTGTGTGAATGTGAGTGTGAGTGTGTGTGTGGGGGGGGTGTGGGGGGGGAGGGTGTGGAGGGGTTCCCCTCATTACCTTGGTTACCTCTGTGGCTTGTTTTCTGGACCACGCATGTGCACATCCTCCATCAAATCTGTCTCAGTGGAGATAAGGTTAAGAACTTCTGGTGCTTAATGTACTTTATAATCTCTCTTACAATTTTTAAATACAAGGTCTTTGAAAATTATTATTTCAAAATAAAGTGTTATGGTCTATGTGAACGAAATTGAACGTAGAAACATGACTATGTTTACATGTAACTATGATCAGTGTTCCACTGTGTGGTTTCTGTCCAAACGAAAATAAATACCTAGTAACAATGGACATTGTTACTCAGTACTTCTTTGTATCAAGCACCGGACTAAGTGTTTTATATGAACTGTAGTAAATGATTAAAATGACCCTATAAGGAAGATATTATCATAACTATTTTAGAAATTAGGAAATTAGGCTTAATACTATTTCATTTGTTTAATAATTCCCCTGGTTTAAAAAAGGCATGCAGATAAAAAATGAATGAAGTACGTAATTTGAGTATAGTCTGAAAGAATTGGAATCTATAACTTATATGGCTTCAACATTATGCACTTTTCGTTGTGAAAATCCACCTTCAGCTTATCTTTAATTCATCATTCTCGTTTCATTACCCTGGAATGATGGTTGTCACCTTGGTCATGAGGTGTCATGCCTGGTCCTCGTCTTGTTATGAACAGAGCTGTAATGGAGTGAATTTCACGCTCTGGATCAGACCTCAACTCAACTTTGCAATTCAGTCTCTGACTCACTGAGAGAGATGAGGGATAATTGTACATCTGGTGGTTCCCATTTTAGCTATTTATTATCATTAACATTGTCCTAAACTGTTCCTCCTTTAAATTTTTACACCCTTAACATTTCAGTTTCCTGGGACAAAACACTTCACACCCTGCCTCTGAGATTTCACCAACACCAGCATGATGTTCGCATCCTCACTCAGCTTCGGACATGGGGTACAGTGTCCTCAAAAGGAGGGATTTGGGGAAAGGAGCTCCTCAGCTCAAATATAGCTCATTTCACCCGCAAGCCACTGACATTTACACTTGAATTAAGATTTCTGAGAATGAACTTTCCAGAGGAAAACATAAGAGGAAAGTCTGACATATGCCCACATGCCTTCCACTGTAGGATATTCTGAGACCTGTAAATCTTAATGCACATCAAAAAAAAAAACAAAACAACAAAACACAAAACAAACAAACAAACAGACAAAAAAACGCCGCTAGATAGTAATATTGCTTCTGTGGGAAAATTTGAATATTCTATTGGTGTTTTGGTCTGTATATCCTAAAGATATGTGGTCCCATTTTCCAAGTGATTAACTTGAATTTGCTTTCTTTATTAATACAAGCAAAAGTAATACTAATATCAATATACTTAGAGAAGGTCTACAACAGTAGAATTGTTTTCTGTGATCAGATATCTGTTTATTGAGTATGTAGACCATAATAAATAGATACATAGGTAGACAATACATAGATACATGAACTATAGATAGATAATAAATGGGTAGGTAGATAACTAGATAGATAGATGATAGGTAGGTAGATGGTGTATAGATAGTTGATAAATATAGACAGACAGGTAGACAGACAGACAGACAGACAGGGCAACCTGCTCTGTGCCAGGTACTATGCTATGGTGAGTAAATCTGGGCAGGCAGTCAGTAAATCAATACTATTTATCAAATATTTATTATGTGATATGTATAATATACTCTGGGTATACAACCAAGTACAAGTCAAGGCCTCTTATCAAGAAGCTTACATCCTAAGAGAAAAAGAAAAAAGCTAAATGAACAAATATTTTCAATTATTGACAGGCGTCGTGTGATAAGAGCAGGGGAATGCGGTGCCGTCCTTCAGTTAGGATGTGCGGTGAGCTAACCTGGGAGGGCGTGTAGGGGAGGGGTGTCTGAGGAGTTGATTTTGGAAGTGTTAGCGAAATGATGTGAAGGAGACAGCTGCAGGTAGATCCATTCACTCATTCACTCATTCATTCATTCATTCACTCACTCATTCACTCATTCATTCACTCATTCATTCATTCATTCACTCATTCATTCATTCACTCATTCATTCACTCATTCATTCATTCATTCATCCATTCACTCATTCATTCATTCATCCATTCATTCACTCATTCATTCATTCACTCATTCATTCATTCATTCACTCATTCATTCATTCACACACACCTGTTGAGTCCCTACCACGTGCCGAGTGCAGTTCAACAGTGAACATAACACACAGGCCCCGTTCTCATTTTTGTGAGAGACAGTAAATGAGATAACTCAGTACATTAAGGTGCATATATAGTTATTAGATAATGAGAATAGATCAAAATAAAACAGGAAGGGGACTGGAAAGTGTGTGCGTGTGTGTGTGCGTGTGTGTGTGCATGTGTGTGTGTGTGCAGGCTGCACACGGAGAAGACAAATATGCACACAGGTAAGTCACAGGCATTCACAAGTCAGGAAGGCTGAGATCTGGGGAAGAGACCAGGGGACTCTCTTCTGCTCAGGTGACAAGGCTTCAGTTGCTAGATTTGGGGTTCCCTGGAATGAGACGGGGATGGCTAAGTGGGGAGAGGGCTCACATGATCTAACAGCCAGGAAGACATGCCACCCACCCTGCCTACTGTGCCTCCAAGAGGAGACGCAGGACACAGCTGCACATCTGCCTGCCGGCTTAGGGCAGAGGGCTACGCTTAACATACCACTTTGGGAGCCATCAGTGTGAGGTGGTACGTAAAGCTGGGAGACTGGATAAGATGTGCACAGGCGTGGAGGTGGGGGAGTCTCTGGTGACCCCTGAGGCTTCCTGTCAGACACCTGAGAAAGGCAGAGGGGCCAGCGATGGGGCTGAGACAGACCGCTGTCTGGGTGACATGCTCACTGACAATTGCAGGCCAGGGTGTGGGGCAGAAATCTGACAGGCATGGGTTCAGAAGAGACCAGAAAGGAGAGACTGGAGGCACCAGGTAGGACCTGGCTGCGAAAGGTGTGAGACAAGTGGGACGACAGGGCCAGTCAGAGGAGCAGGTCATCAAGGTGCAGAAGGAGCCAGGGCTCAGGGCGCTCAGGGCAGGCAGCAGAGCTAAGTGCCTGTGGAGCAGGGAGCACAGGATCCTGCTGCGGGGTGGGGCAGGGGGCGCGGGGTGGGGGTGGGGTGGGGGGCAGTGAGCAGGGGAGGGAGGGTGTGGGGGCAGTGAGCATGGTGGCGGGGGTGGGGTGGGGGCAGGGAGCATGGTGGTGGGGGTGGGGCAGGGGCGCGGGGCAGGGGTGGGGTGGGGTGGGGGCAGTGAGCAGGGGAGGGGTGGATGGGGGCAGGGAGCATGGTGGTGGGGGTGGGGCAGGGGGCGGGGCAGGGGTGGGGTGGGGGCAGGGAGCACGGGGTGGGGGTGGGGTGGGGGGGCAGTGAGCAGGGGGAGGGAGGGTGTGGGGGGGCAGTGAGCATGGTGGCGGGGGTGGGGTGGGGGGCAGGGGGCACGGGGCCAGGGGTAGGGTGGGGGGGTGGAGGCTGGAGGGCACTGGTCTGTGCACAGAGGTGGAGGCCAGATTAGTCTGTGGACAGAGGAAAAACGTTGGATTTCACTCTGAGTGCAAAGGGAAATAACAGACAGTACGCCCCAGGGGGATGGAGCCATGTTGGAGTATGTCCAGAAAAGTGGCAAAGACCGTATCTTGCCTCAGTTTCGTAGAGAGATAGGAAGTTACCGCAAGGTAAGTCTGCCCAGATTTACTCGCCATAGCACAGTACCTGGCACAGAGGCCTGGGCAGGAAGATTAGTGAGCAGGAGGAAAGGCAGGGAAAAGTGTGTGTGACTGTATGTGAGTGTGCATGTGCATGCATGTGTGTGAGTGTGAGCGTGTATGGGTGTGTTGCTCAGGTGTAGGGCGATGCTATTGTAGAAGCAGAAAGGGACCAGATTGCAAAGGGCCTTGAGGACACTGTCACAAGTCAGATTTACCTCACAGGTGCAACAACACTGAGAACACTTTGGAACACGGGCAAAGCTCTCTACCCCATCAACATGGCAGTGCTGTAGAGCAGAATTTGCAAATTAGGGTAATTTAGCAAAAACACTTACTGCCCAGTAAGGAATACTGAGTAGCAAAACAAAGAAGGGAAGTGTTCAAATTGCCCGGTGCACTGAGCCTGATTTTAGCAAAGTGCACTTCATTAATCCTCTTAATAAAAGGAATATTAACATAAAAATCACGAGTAGCACGAGTCTGACTTTACACTATGACTGAGTTTATCAGATACAGAAGGGAACAGTACTAGGATGGAAGAAAATTATTTTGAAGAATAGTACTGACATAAGTGTTCATAATTTTACAAGAATATCCAGAGAAGATATTTCATGTTTTCATTGCTAAAATGAATGAAAAACAGAAATTAAGTTATTCAACTAAAGCTAGTTTACATATGACATTGTAATGTAAATGGCATGTGATGTAAAACTAAAATTGGGTCAAAATATGTCATAGATAATTGTCATATGGATTCTAGAAAACTCTCTGAAAGTAGGTGAAATGGCAGTTTGCTCGGCTGGAAGAGTAGTTTATAGCTAAACCCTATTCTGGGCAACCTCATTACAATGACAAATGGGACAGAGATTACAGATCAATCAGCAAATACATCTTCGATTTACACTAGGATTCTTTTTTCATTTGATAGAAATTACCATCATATTCTTTACATGATATATTCAACTAATGCATTTGACACTCTTCTAATTCTCTTCTGTGTTTGTAAGACGCACACATGAATCAGACCTTCCCAAAGTCCACATTACTGTACAGGGTTATTTCCCAAAGCCGGAAGCCTACAACTCTGTGAATGCTCACCACACGCTCATTTGCACAAAAAGCTGTGGAGATTTTCTTCAGGGGAGCGTGGAAAGCGTCGTACGTGTTAATTACTGAACTTGAATTTTCTACTTACAGCTGTGATTTTCCCAAATACACAATGAAAAGATCTTGTGTGGATGTCATATGGTTCATACTATTTTATATGCCTTTCAAACTGTTCAAACTATGAAATAGGCCATTTAGCAAGCAAGTTGCACTCCCTGCAAGTATTCTAACAACAATTGCAATGCACAGAGCTTGCAGATATGGTGCTTTACACCTCCAAAGCACTTCATTAAAAGTCCAATTTGTTAATCTCATCTTATGTCCTTGACTTGCCATATATTTTCACATCTGGAAACATCACGTACTTCCCTTCTCTGGAATAAACTACCTCTAGTGCTTCGCTCCATCTGCTTTCTCTTTATGAAAATAATGTAAATGCATAGAACTCAAGGGATACGACCAAATATGTACTGTACCAAATAAATCTAAGCACTTGCTGTAATTAAATTATCCAATTTAATCCAATTAGTGTCGTGATTAATTAGGATGGATTAGTAAAAAAAAAATCGTGAACACTTTTGAAGTTAAAACATCGTCAGTACACATCCCTCATGATTTATATTAAAGCAATTCCATTTTGCAGCCAAGACAACGGAGGAAGAAAGGGAAGCAGAATGGTCCATTTTAAACCTAAAAATATACAGTCTAAAAATAAACTAGAAATGAAGATTAAGAATTCTGCAGGAAAAAAATCAATAAGAATTTGTAAATGGTATTTCTTTTATTCTTTGCCATTTGGATTAAACTTCATTCCCACCATGTAAATTCCCTTAGTTTATGATTGGTACAGCTTACTTGAACCCCCATGGAAATGTCTAACCAAGGGTGGGATTACCAATGAGGACATTTTATCCCAAGTAGGGCAGCCACCAGTCGGTTGCTGCTGTCCATGCCTCGGGTAATTGTGGGCCCAGTGTTGCCAGTTCTTCCTGCGTTAAAAATAAATATAATTCATGTTTTATAGATGGAAATCTATCAGCAAGAAAAGAGATTGGTTCTGAAAAAGACCCATTGAACAAGATGAAAAGACAAGCTTTAGACTGGGAGAGAATATTTGCAAACCACATGTCCAACAAAGGACTAGCACCTAGAATATGTAACAAAACTCAGCAAGAAAAACAAACAAACAAGCAAACAAAACACCCCAAATGAAAAGTGGGCAAAATTGCAAACTAACATTTCACCGGAGTAGATATATGGACAGCTAATGAACACAGAAAACTATGCTCAACGTCTTTAGCCATTAAGGAAATGCAAATATAGGCCACGATGAGATGCCACTATCTACTTATCACAACGGCTATTTTTTTTTTTTTTTAAGTCATAACATCAAATGCTGGCGAGGATGCTGAGAAACTGGATCATACATACATTGTTTGTGGGTGAGTGAAATGCTACAGCCACTGTGGAACTGGTTTGGCAGCTTCTTATAAATCTAGACATGCAAAAATCAGATGATCCAGCAATTACTGCTCTGGGCATTTATGCCAGAGAAACGAAAACTGAGGTTGATGCAAAACCTGTCCTAGCACAATGTTCCCAGCAGTTTTATTTTTACCAGGAGAAAGCTGGGGAAAACAAACCCACTCTCTTTTACCAGGCCAATGGGTAAACTGTGGTACATCCATGCCATGGGACAGCACACAGCAATGGAAAGGAACAAACTGCTGATACACAGCCACCTGAGGGGAAAAGCCCGCCACAAAAGGTTACAGATTGTATGATTCCATTTACATGATATTCTTGACATAACAAATCGACAGGGAAGAAGAGATGAGTGGTCCCAGGGGACGAGGGCTGTGGCTACAAAGGGCCCCGCAGGGAGACTTGTGATGATGGCACTGCCTGCATGTTCATTGTGGTGGCATTGACCCCACGGAATGCACACGTGTCTGCCATTGCACAGAACTACACCTATGTGCATGCACACACACAGATACATACAAGAACATGTAACTGAGAATTACATGTGGCAAAGTCGATTTTCCAGAGTTGAGATTATACTCTTGTTGGGGAAGACATCGCCGTTCCGGGAACCTGGCTGAGGCTGCAAGGCCGCCTGGTTGGGTTGACTGCAATTTTCTGAGGGTCTATAATCATTTCAAAATACTTGAGCACTGGGATTTGAGCCCACGCTCTTTAGTTCCAGAGTTTGTCCTCTGAATTAGTGAGCCACATGAAAAGCTTAATAATCATTTCAAAATAAACAGTGAAAAAGAGAGATTGGCAACTAAGTACAATGTTACAAAGACACTGTAGGGCGCTTGCCAGGTGTGTAAGTCTTCAGAGGGCCACAGGGACGCAGGCAGGGTGTGAACCCACTGGCCTCTCCCCCGAGCCTGAATCACCAGACAACTTCTCCTCGATGGGGCTTTCCCAAGTCAACTGGACAAAGATGGGGCTCTCCCCTGCCCCCTTGGGCTAACAGTCATGCAGCATCTATGCCTCCTACACTTCCCATGTCACAAACACACAGATTACTTTGGGCATAATCACCATTTGGTCAATATCACTTCATTTATCTCTAAATTTCTCATTCAGTGAGGAAAAGTTATCAAGTCTGGGCAAACTGACTTCTCCATGAAAAGTGGAAGTCAATTTCGATGTTACGATTCTGTAAATTTTATAATTCTATACACACTCTAGTGAAAGGACGTAAGCGGAAAATATTTCCAGTTTTCTCCTTACACCTTTGAAATGTGTTTTAAATAAAATGATGAGGTTTAAGGAAAGTACATTTTTCCTGATTTCTCCTTCAGGTTCTTGATTTTTAGCTCCTGTTCTCCAATTTATCTTTATATCGAGGCTAATGAATTTAACTCACCAACTTAGCCTCTTGGTGTCTAAAATGGAGGGCTTTAATTTAATTCGTAAAGAACCTACCATGATTAATTAATCTTTAGAGATTCTGACTGAACTTACTAATATTCCATCCTGTAAGATAATTTAATTACAACAAAATAGTGGTTCCCTCTTACGACTGCTGTGGAGTTAGTTTACATGTGTGGACACCCAAATGCTGGTCTCCCCACAACTCTCAAGATATACAAAGATTGAGGTTTTTTGTTTGTTTGTTTGTTTTTTATAACATTTGTTGTAAACTCATGATGTGTTGGGCTTCTACAAAACTAGCTAGCTTAGGATTTGTCTTGCCCTTTCAGATCTGCCATAATCTGGAGGTTGTTTTCCATTCACATTTCGGAGTAAAAGAATGCTTCTCTGCTCATTTGCAAAGTGAGTTGTTTCCTGTTGTTGATCAATTGTGCTCTATAATTGTATGCTGTCACCATTTCAAAAGTGCTTGACTTCCTACTAGGGTACAGTACCATGTTACCATCTATAATGTAATCAGCCTGCATCTTGCTTTACACATTTTAACAGATCCTTTTTTCTGGTGAGTTAAGAAATCATATATGCAAATGATGTGCTAAATAATTGACCAACCACCTAGCTCGGCTCCCAATTATGAGTGAGTGTCTCCTTCCCAATGTATATAGACAACAGTTCCCTTCACAGCAAGATTTTGCACAGTATTTTCAAAGATATTTTAGCTCCTGCAGTGACAAAGGCCTGTTTAGAAACTGCAAGCATAATTTACTTACCTGATTTGTGACACAGTTTATGCAATCCAGTCTATTCATGCGACATGGGGATGGGTCTTTGTTAGGAAAACACAGGTCTTTAGCAATTGCAGAGCTCCACATTATTACATTTTATGATGGAACAGAGTAGATTGCAGCAATAAGCCCCCTTGTTTTATTAAACCTTTACACAACTGTTAGAGGTTAATGGGGCTATTATTTTTCCTACTGTCAAAATCTGCTACAAAGCAGAGCGCTTAGTGCCAGAAACATAGCGCAGAGAAGAGCTGGCCTGGCTTTTCTGTAGCAGCATTACAAATCACTCTAGTCTACTATGATCCAAATAAATCACACATTAATAATGTAGCAATAAGGTCCTCTAAACACCAACGGGACACTGAGCAGTATTTCTAGCAATTAAATAACAAGCTGAGAGACTGAAGCAACGTTATTAGGAAATGAAAGGTGTTTCTTTGTAGATGAGTAAGCAAGCCATGCCAGTTCTTATAGATTATTCGTGGGGGTTAATAGAACAACAAGATATCTGGTTACCTGGGAAATTATGGCCTGATGAAAATGCCAGTGGGAAATTATTTCTGGAGTAAAGCTTCAAGGTGGAAACCACATAAAACATCCTTTAAGGCTGATGAGATTAAGGAAGGGCTTCTGCTGCCTGGGAGCCTTGACTTGGAAGTCTTACTAAGTGACTCATTCGGGTTTATGAACAGCCCCACTCCATTCTCTGTCCCCTGGTCCCCTCTGCTGAACGCCTGGCCACACCCACTTCAGGCTCCTACTCTGGGGACTTTGGACAGGGGTCTGTCAATGCAAGTTTTCAAATGACCTTTCTAAAAACAAGCATGGAACTACACACCGTTCCCCAATAAAGTCCTATTCCCTTCCCCAATAAAATCTTTAAAAAAAAAAATACACACAAAAAAAAAACAAGCATGTCTCAGTCATCACCTCAGTGACAAACGGACTCATTTAGCAGTGGTATGAGGAAGCTTAGTATATCACAGAGTATAGCAGCCCCCCTTTATTCGTGGGGATACGCTCCAGAACCCCAGGAGGGCCGGCAACCATGGATAGTATCCAACCTTCTTTCGTATACATAATACCTATGAGAAAGTCTAATTGGTAAACCAGGCACAGTGAGAGATTAACAACAATAACTAATCACAAAATAGAGCAATTATCACCCTACACTGCGGTCAAGGTTACGTGGATGCTGTTTCTCTCTAGCAGAGCATCTTATCACACTGTCCTCATCTTTTCACTTCCAGGGAGGAAGGACTTGCAGCTTTGCATCAGCGTATCTGAATCGCCAGCATCACTACTCTTGCATTTTGGGGCCAGTTTGAAGTCAAATCAGGGTCACCTGAGCACAAACACTGCACCTTGTCACTGGATCTGATAATGCGATGGCCGCTCTGTGACTCCGGGCGGGGAGCACGGACGGCCTGGGGGTGCTGGGCAAAGGGATGCTCGCCTCCCTGCCAGGAGGGCATGAGATGCACCTCGCTGTTCAGAATGAATCGCGTGCAACTTAGCACTTAGCACTCTTTAATGTTTTCAGACCACAGTTGGCTGTGGGCACTGACACCACGAGCAGGGGGATTGCTGCGCTTTCCGACTTCCTGGAGCACAGAATGTAGGTTGAGAATGAGATTTTACTACCATTTGCTATCACTTTGTTATAGAAACTTGAAAAAAGTAATGAATTCCTCGCAGTTTTAATGTTTCTTTCCATGTAATGGGTATAGTGATTCTAAGACTACACGACATTTTTTATAATTGATGAGTTATCTAATTATGCCTGCCTGTCTCAGTAATACATGCGATTTTGATAACAGGCACAACTTTTCCTTAACTAATGCCTAGAAAATGACTATAAATGAAACACTCCAGCGATCCAGCCATTGACAAGGTCTAATAAAGAAGATATTTTGACTCGACTTCCTTGGTACTACTTTAATAAGGCTTTATGTCCTCTCTTTGTGTGTCTTCTTACCTTTTATAGGTTGATCTATTACTATAATATTTTGAAAGGTAATAGATTTCTATTTTTACTCAACCCCCAATAAATGCCGCTACGTTTGTTACAGCTCTCTGTCTGACAAATACGTATTCACATAAGTGGAAACTCTAGTAGACTGCAATTTCCTAGGGAAGGGGATACTTTGATCATCTCCAGGACAGGTATTGGTCTTTCCTAACTGTGTGACAGCTGAATTCATGAATAAGATGTGAAATACAAGGACCCAATTAAAGGAAAGAACGAGCATTGCTTTGTCACATGCTTGCACGCCACCAGGTAACTACAACAGTCAGTCATTCCGTAGTAACATGTACACCCAGCAACTGCTGTGTGTGTGGGGCTCTGCTCCGTGCTCGGTGCATCTATCAGTGAAGAAAGCAGACAAAAATATCTGTCCTCAGGAGATTATATTCTGTCGTGGGAGGTGGAAGACAGGAAATAAATGAGCCATATGTGCACATACTCATACAAACACACAGTAAGTATGCACACACAGCACACATACATGGTGCATTGTGATAAGCGATACTGCAAAACACACAGCAGGTAACAGGAAGAGATCAAATGGTGGGTGGCCAAGGTGCGTGAAAATTAGTTCGGGTGACCAGTGAGAGCCTTATGGAGAGGGTCATATCTGAGAAACTATCTCCAGGAAGGAAGGAGGCTCCCTTGGGAGAGCAGTTCAGCCTGAGGAAATAGAAGAGCGAAGACAGAGGTTTGAGTGAGTCTGGGGTCTTTATGAAACAGCTCCCAAAACTAGTGGGGAAGGGCGAGCGGAAGGGCAGATGGGATGGGGATGGAAGGTAGTCCTGGGGGACTTTGTAATAGGTGTAGATTTATTTTGGCTGTGAGGGGAAGCTGCTGATGGGTTTTGAGCAGGAGAATGATGGGTTCCCTGACACGCCTCTCAGATCACCAGATGTGGTTTGGAGACAGACTGCAGGGGGCAGAGGCAGAGGCAGGAGAGTGGGTGAGGCTGGTGCCATAACACACGTGAGGGATGACAGTAGTTTGGAGGTAAAGCGAACTGGCCTGGTTCTGGGATTGAAACTAAGCTGAGAGGCCGACAGGACGGCTGGGAACTACAGATATAAGATGAATGTTCTTTTTCCTTTCAGCACATTGGAATGTAAGTAAAAAGAGAGTATTACACACTGGTATCATTCATTCGCTCTTAAATTATTCCAAACTTAAGAAAACAAACACTAGGAATGTAGCCATTATAGAGACGAATGGATAAACACAGCATGACCCAGGCCAGACGATAACACCTTTTTAAAGGCTTATTTTAGAAAGTGGGGTAACCGGCCATAGCAGGTTGCAAAGATGACGCACGTTGTATGGTTATGATCGCATCTTGCACTGAGCACGGCGGCCAAAACATCCGTGTGCACTTTCAGGCTAAACATGGACCTACGGAGTTTTCCCATCTGCCCTGAAATAATGATGTCTGGCACAGCAGAAAAGCCAGGAAAAATGGAAGTACTGAGAGTCGTTATCAAAGACATCGATCGATTGGTCTTCATTAACAGGACAGTCTGTTTGGCCACGTGGAATGAATACCATTCAGCTTTGCTTCAGGTAGTGTTTTCAAGGCAGGACAAAGAAAAGCGTCCATAGAACCAAGAGCAGTGAAACAAATGCCTTGTAGTCAAAAGTAGCAGAAGTCTAGGGCCACTGACTTCATAAGGTTCCGTTGTTCTTTTTTCCTAAAGGTGGATAAGGTGATACATTGTATTTCTTGTTTTTTGTGCAGTTTCTTTGTTCAGCCTTCTGCTACACAGTGAGTCGGAATCACATGCCCTGTCCTGCGTGGGGACAAACTGCTACAACTGTGGACACTCTGCACCCAGCATGTGCTACCAAGTCACGTGCGTGAGTCCCTCACGTGACCTGTCTTTAACTCAACACAGGGAAAACGATCTCGGGCAGAACCACCCCCACCAGGGCTTTCCTTCTCCTCCCTACAGATCTGGGAGTTAGAAGGGCACGGACAGATTAGTGAGCCGAAGGGTTCACACACTTAAGGCTGCTAACTCTGTCTTCTGCCACGGAGATTGTCAAGAAGAAGAAACTACACCTACCGTTTCTGTCATTTGAACGTAGACAGTGACAATTTAATGAGCCCTTACTATGAAAGTACCAATCTCAGAATTGAGACGAGCCCGCTATCACTCAGTGAGTGAAATGAGTGGGGTGGGGTGTTTGCCAAGGTTATTCCAGATGCCCTCTCTGTTGCACAGCATTGCCCCTTGATGTTGTCATCTTGTCAAAGCTTAAAATAATTAGAAACTTAAAGCTTTATCAGAAATAATACCTTCATTATCTTTGGGTTTTTCTGAAAATATTATTAATAAATGAGTAATCAAACTGATGAAAATTCAAAACTTCTGAATCTCTTCATTCTAAGAATCGATGTAAGAAATCACCCTCATTGTATAAGTGTTGGAATACATCCATAGGCTTCTACCGTCTTTCCACCCTATGTGGTTACATTTATGCGCGTTAAGGACTAAAGTGAATCGCTAAGGGATAATTGGTAACTTGAAGTCAGGTCTGGGCAAGGAAACTGAGGGACCTGGGGACTCCAGAGCAAACCCACAAAAGATTCCTCAGGTTCCACTGAGAGGAGTAAGAGAGACTCTGCAGGGACTTTGCTCCACGTTATAGATTATTTCCTGTATCTGTTCTTCATTATTTAATCAGCAAATGCCGGCTGAGTGCTTATTGGCTTGGGCATCAGAAGGTGACCAAGTGCAGTGTGTAAGTCAGCATGGGGTGGCAGACAGGGTGCTTCCTGGAGGGGAACTTGGCTTTTGGGAGCTCATCTTGGACCAAAGGGACACTCAAGGCAGATCTAGGGAGAAAACACAACTTGAAGCAGTGGCAGATGTGAAGAAGAGCTGGCATCGGACTGTATGTTACCTCCAGACACTGTTTATCTTCAAATGCAACAATGGGGAGTTTGTTTTTTATCTGTGTACCTGCTACTCTGTATCGGTATAAACTTTTTTAATGTACATGTTACAGAGTCCTTGCTCACTTGTGTTACAACGTGTAATTCTTATCGCATCTTCCCAGCACGGTAATGGTCTAACTCCTCTGGTGATTTCAGTCTGCCATCCTTAACCTGCAAGCCCCTTGAGGTAATCATGGAACCCGCCGCCCTCCCTGCCCCGAGCCCCACCCCTCCCTGGCATTTCCTGTCTCCCACCTGAGGCTCACAGGCAGGCCTGAGGAGCTCCCTGAAAGGGGCTCAGCTTGGGTCCCCTAGAGGCAGAGGCAGGGCTCCTTGCCTCGTTCAGGCTTTTTATTTTTTTTTAAACATCTGGCTCTTTGGGTAGAGGTTGCTATCTATGGTTTGCCCAAATCTCGAGTGTTTTCTAGCACCTTAAACAGGGCCCCAACAGGCCCCAGAGGCCACTCTGGGGATGGATAATGGAAAGCAGAGTGACTTACAGAAGGGCTGTTCACATCAGACTCAATCTCAAGATGCCACCGGGCAGTGTAGCAACTTGGGACTTGGTACCAGCTGAGCTGTTCCCACCTCCTATGCTGGAAGTAATCAGGGGAAAAATAAGTACTGAAACCTGGAGAAAAGGGGACGTGTAGGGTCGGCTCCCTTGAGAAGAGCTGCGACCTCTGGTCTTTGCACCGCGGGGCTAAGCCAGCTTGAAAGGACATGGCAGGGAGGAAACAGGAAGAATTAACAGCCAGCGTCACATTCATCCCTCCTCCAGGCACCTGTTGGGCTCCCACGGGCAGAACCACCCCTGAGCACAGGAGACAGCTGCTCCTGCAGCCCGTCCGCTGAGGTCCTGATTAGTAAGCACCGGAGGGGCACTGGTGCATTAGCAGGTGCAGGCTTAGGCTCCGGATCAAAAGGACGGTCACGTGGCCACTGCTGTCATGTGTCTTACTCTCTGAGGAGGCTCGGGAAGAAGAAAGACCCATAAAGAGTGAAGAAAACCAAACTAAGTGGTCAACAGCGAGCGATGTGGGATGGTAACTACCAAAGGCGTCGGACCCTGAGCTGAGCTTTCTCTGGACTATTTTGTTGTATTCTCACCAGAACCCTCAACCGGAGGAAGCCAGGGTCTGGGCCAGGGCGCAACTTGCAGGCCTGTATGCTCGCATTTCGCATCTAGAATCTCAGCACCCGGGGTCTCCACGGGAAACCCAGCTCCAGGAGGAAACAGAATTCCTACAAGTTCAGGGACTGGCTTGAAAAGAATGAGGCCCATAGCAAGGGCACTGGCATTTAATATAAATGCTGTCTGTAAAATCATTAGGTAAGCTCCCTGTAAATGACCCGATAACGTCACCAACTGCAGTCTGTGCAGCAGGTGTCAGCGTACGTATAACTCACACCCATTCCTTTCATGGGCACTCTCACACCTCATGGTAGAGGAGGCATCAGGGCTGAGCGAGAAAGCGTCCCTGGCTTTCTAGGCAGCGGCCCGTGGCCTGGGACACATCCTGGACAGCTCCGGGCAGCCTGTGCTCCTACGACTGGCCAGCCTGTTCTCTGACGTCTAGGAGAGCAAGTCCGATGGCCTGGACCTCCCTCCTGCTCTGAGAAGTCAGCTCCCTGCGCCAGCACTTGGCTGACCCCACTGCTTACGTTCTTTCCTTCTTTGTATTTTGATATGGGGCAGCCCTAATGGTTTTGGTAATGGGTTTGGTTGGGTGAATGTCCAGTGTGTGCCATACACCAGAATAGGAATTTACAAACGCCTTGTTTATCTACTGGACAAAAATCATTACTATTTTCATTTTATAGATGATGAAACTTGGCTTGGTTAAGACACATACTTTTACAGCTATTGAGTCTTTGTCTCTCTAACTTCAAAGCCTATGTCCTTTTCTTTATGAGGCTTAATTGAGTTTTCTCAGTCACACCTTCTGCATAAAGAACATATTTCCACGTGTTACACCACTGGTCTTACAAGGCTCACCGTTTCATCAGTTCCTCATTTTCTCTAGTGATTAATTCCTATGTCTGACAAAAAAAAAAAAGTTTAATACTGTTGGGAGAAAGGACAGAAGACTTTCTAATACCATATGAGTAATTACATATTTGTCAATTTGTGTTCAGATAAGAACAGAAGAAATATCTCCTTACTTTTAAAAAAGTTACACTGGCAGATAAGTTTGATGTCTCATTGATCTGCTAGGAGACCTAATATTGATTTGATGTAAAGGTTCACCTGATATGTGGTTCTGTGTTACTACGGATCATTTCTGCAAGGTTTCTAACCACAGAAAAATCCATTTCAAAATTATTATAACTACTACATCTCCCACTCTGCTGAACGTCCTGGATTAAATGGCAATAACAAAAATATTAAAAGAAAAAATCTCTTCCTTTCTTCCTCTGTCCCTCAGTTGTCTTCCTCCTTCATGGGTCCAATTTAATTGGAATGACACTGCCCGTGATTATCAAACAGGAAGAGTAATGGGAACATTTACAGATTGACATTTTTTTGTCAGCCCTAAAGACCTGAGCTGCAGCCAGAGTTCTGGGAACCCACCTTAATATAGACTGAATATTTGCATCTCCCCAAATGTATTCATCGCAGTCCTACCCCCAATGTGGTCGTATAGGGAGGTAGGCATTTGGGTGATGAGGTCACGCGTGGGGCCTCATGATGGGGACACACAGGTCATGTGCTCTCTCTACCATGTGAGGCTCCACTGAGAAGATGGACAGGGGTCCATGAGTCAGAAAGAGTCCTCCCCACACACTGACCCTGCCAACTCCTTGATCTTGGACTTTCCAGCCTCCAGAACTGTGAGCAATCAATATAAACCACCCAGTCTCTGGTCCTTGCTATAACAGCCTGGACCCACCTGTGTCCCCTCCAGGTGTCAGAGCACAGCACCATCGTACAGAGTTGGTGGACTCTTGTCACACAGACAATTGGGCAGAAGCCAGAATATGGGAATACAGTGTGATTATTAAAAGATTCGTGCTGTTGCTTGTTTCTATTTATTAGTTTAGTGGGATAATAGTCAGGGATAAAACCTCATGTAGAAGCCCAATACATCATGCAGATACAAACAGTTGTTTGAACTGGGGGTGCACAAGACGGCCATCCCAAGCCCGTACCACTCCCAACGGCTCGGGGGTGGGAAAACAATGCATGTGGATCCAAAGCGCCAGCCTAGGGGCACTGCGAGACCCAGTAAGTGGGACGACGCCAGGAAGAGCCACTAGGAATGAACAGAAGAGGCGACCCGGCTGGCTGAAGGCCGTGGCATGTGGAAAGGACCACACTGGAAGTAACCCTCGTGGGTATCTCAGGGGAGCCCGCTGGTCTGCATTTCATGGGACAGGAGAACCATAGTGAAACTGATAAAACAAAGGCCATAACAGGTAGGAACACAGCAGCAGGGGAACAAAATGAGGGAACAGCTAACCACACCGGAGGCGTCAGGAGAAGTTTCCAATGGTGAGTCTGAGTATCACATAGGCTTCTGAATACAACAGAGGGAGGGAGGGGGCCTCTGGCAGAGAAGCACATTGACATGTCAAGGATGATGAGGTGGCCCTTTAAGGTAAGTGACGATGAGGGGTGTCAAGGAAAAGACACCAGAAAAGGGGGTAGTAACGGAGACCTTCATTTATCCAACAACCACTGACCAAGTACCTATTGTGTGCTGTGCGTATCCGAGGGGAACCGTACACGTGTGGTGTTTATATTATTGTTCTCCTGCGAAGGATGCAGATGTGGCCCTGGAGCTGTTATTCTTCAGGCCATGGATGACCAAGAATATCTCCATAGGAAAATGACAAGACCAGACTTCTATGTCCCAGAGATCAATTGTGTGTGTGTGTGTGTGTGTGTGTGTGTGTGAGTGTGAGGTGGCACATGGGGGGAGTGGAGAGGGAAGCTACCATCCACACACCTGGCAGTGGGATATTTACTTCAGAGAGAAACCCCGAAGGTCCAGTCTCTGGCCACGCCTGGTGTCCAGTGAGGGCAGAGAGCAAAGACAGATTTGAGCTACATTTAGGCGACAAAATCAACATGACCCTCTTCCCCCACAATTCTATTTCCCAGAAAATACTGCTGGAGGTGCACAAGCAGGAGACGAAGCGGGGAAAGCAGACTGCAGTGTGACTCCCCGGCACTGACGCAGAGAGAAGTGTCCCCTGTGCTGCACTCTACCCGATACGCGATGCCCGTGTAGAAAGCGCTGGACTTACAGACAGAGATTTTGTGGCTGCCGTCCTTGTTGGGCAGCACCTTCACTCCTCGTGACTTCAGTTCAATGGCCTTTTTCACTGGAAGAAGCAAAACAGAGCCGTTAGTAGGTACAAACTGAAGAGGCACCACGTGGTGTTGTGTCATCACAGCATTTCCAGGCAGAACCGCTTTCCTACCAGCCTCTGGAAAACGGGACCCATTCTAAGGGGTTAATGGTGCAAAGCACATGAAGCATAAGAGCTTGGGGATAATGAATGCAGGCCACCACACAGCAAGGCTGTATCTTATAACTGCAGTGTCAGAAGCTGAAAATGACACGTGGTCCTGTTTGCTTTCTACACCCAAACCTACTGACCACCGGTGGTGACAAATTCTACAAAGCATTCAGCCAGATTCACGTCTCAACTTAGGTGTAGTGACTATAGAGTTTTCTAAGGTTGGTAGTCATGAAAAAATGTAGATAAAAGTGGAAGCTGTTCACTTATTTGTTCATATATTCATTTAATCATGCAAAGTTTAGCAAAGACGCATGAAAGAGAGCCAGTAGGGGAAAAGCACATTCTAAGTGTTGGGGACAAAATGTTAGTAAAAGAACACTAGCCCTTCCAGACCCTTATAACCTATAGGCAATATAAAAAGAACACATATAATTTTGGTTTCTAAAATCATAGTTCTCAGACTTAAGTTTCTTAATTTTTCCAAGTAAGACCTTCATCACACGTTTTAAGAAGTTCCACTCTTCTGGTCATTTCTGGAAAAAAGGTGGGGAGGCATTTGCGGAAAGACCACAGTATTTTAAGTTAAATATTTTTGTTTTGAATAGTAAATTTATTGTATTATTATGTAAATTGTCACTTTAAACACTTCTGATTTACATACGTGAGACTGGACCTGGAGAAAGCATGCAGATGTGTGTTCAAATCTCTGCGTACAACTTGGTAGCTGCGTGGCCTTGGCAAGTTACGTACATCAGAGTCTGTTAATTACTCTGTAAAATGGGTGTGATGGATACCTCTTGGTGTCAACTTGACTGGGCTAGAGTGCCAAGATAATTGGTCAAGCATTACTCTGGGTGTCCCTTTCAGGGTGCTTTTTGACGAGATAAACATTTAAATGGAGAGACTGAGTAGAGCAGATTACCCTCCCTAATGTGGGTGGGCCTCGTCTAACTGGGTGAAGGCTTAGCTAGAACAAAACGCAGACACGCTTCCTAGTAGGAGAGACTTCTTCCTGACTGCCTGACGTTATGCTGGGGAACTCATTTTTGTCCTGCTCTCAGGTTCAAATGGAAACTCTTCCTGCGTCTGGAGCCTGCCCGCCTTTGGACTGAAACGACACTATCAGCTCTCCTGAGTCTCCAGCCACTGACTCACCCTGGAGGTCTTGGGACTTGTCAGCCTTCATAACTGTGAGAGCAGGTGTCTTACAATAAATCACATATATGTGTATATTTCTGAGAGAGACATGTGTGACCGTACTGGTTCTGCTTCTCTGGAGAGCCCTGGCTCACAGTGGGCATATTGGCAGTGAACACAGGGGACAAAGCCTGCATGGGCTGCAGATGGGACGGAGGCAGCATGTCGAGAAGCGAGCCCTGAACACGGCTGCTCAGCACAGGACACCGCCTGCTACTATTCCGTGTCACTTGCATCCACATGGCTGCCCTGAAGGTGACTGCCACAGCAATCACCTCTGGGACTGTCCTTCCAGCGCTGATGTTACTAAACATCCACTCCCTGTCCACAACCTTCCCTGTGGTCACTGAATAGTCCCCCACTCCACGGACCACGCCTCGCTGACCCCCCTCGGAGCCCCTCACACTACTTCTCGTCCCGCCTCCTCTTCCCAGTAACACCTGTAGAACATCTTAATTCGGAAGCACCTCAATACACACTATGGCATTTCATTCTCCCCACACACGCGGAGGCAGCTATTATGCGGACCCCTTCCTCCTATCAGGAAAGCCAGGTGCACAGGTTTGTTCCTTCCTGGCACAACGCAGTGGGTCTGACCTTGGGTTTCGAAGCCCATCCACATTCCTGTAGGCGTGCGCCCTGGCAAATCACGCATTTACGGCAAATCTCGGTTGTCTAATCTTTTCAAACAAGCATGAGTCCTTTTTTCTTTGTATGTCAGCAGGTGTACAGGGGAACACAAGAGAGCAAAGGCAGTTTATGAACTTTGGAGAGCGCTCCCAACAGCGTGGGTTAGAAATGAGGGTTAGCCCAGCGTACTCGTGCAGCACAGAGGGCACCCATGGTGGTCATGGAAGCGGGCCACGCAGATGTCCCTTCAGGAAGGATGGGCAATGCCTCCAGGCTGTCGTTCAGAGCCAGGCCTTCCTGGAATGCGCAGCTACAGACGGCCACGTCCCCAGCGTCACACCTCCCAAGGGCAGGCTGCACAGAACAGTCACCGATGTGAGGACCAGATGCAAGCCCAGAGCGGGTCCTCCCTGAGAGTTAGTTCCTCTCCAAGCACCCTGGGCGTCACTGAGGCTGGACCTTGCGACCTGACCTCCCTCTTCCCACGGCTCACTCCTCTGCTCCTTCCACAGGCGTCACCCCAAAGGGGCTCCACAAGGACAGCCCTGTTCCCAACGTCCACTCAGGACTGCCTCCTGGACACCAGGCGTCTTTCTTCTCTGCCTGCTCCTTCTTTGTCTGTGTGTGTGTCACCCGTCTCTGCATTGTGACCACAAATCCCGCAGCAGAAGGAAATGGGCTCTGGAACCTGCACTGGCCCCCACAGGTCCCCTGGCCACTCGCATATCCTCTGTCAGAGCTCCCCAGAACAATGCTTTCATTTGAAGTGGGAAACGGCTTGCTGTGTCTCCCACCATCTCTGCCTTCTTCTGCTAAATACCTTAATCCTGAACTTACTCAGGAGAGAGATGAAAGCACAGTAAATAACGAACAGAGAATCGATGGGAGATAATCAAGAGCATAAAACTCAAAGCAAATGTCACCCAAAATAAACAGATAAAACAAACAGGATTCCATGCACTCAGAAAAGAAAAAGAAAAAAATAAACAAAAGGGCCGTCCTCAGGGTGTGACAAAGGTATGTGAACAAACAGTGTCTATACAAGAGGCTAAGAAATTCTGTAATTTTGCAAATAAACATATGTCGCTGAGTGAAGCAAATTCCCACCAGGGGATGTTTTCCAACAAGGTGGTGCTGCAGTGCTGTCAACCGCTCGCTCCAGTGAGTCCTATTCTGCTTTGGTTACTGCCTCTCCTCATCCCACAGCACTGGCTCTTGGCAGCGTGGAGATCGAGAAGGTAACCCGTGGTTCCTTGAAGTGTCTACCCTCTCATCCTCTGGTGGGGCCCCTCCTTCCCTCACCCAGAGTCCTGCTCCTGCTCCAGCTGCCTTCAAGGCCTTGCAGAGGCTTGGGGGGTGTGGGGGGTGTGGGCAGAGTGGGGTGGGGGGTGGGGGAGGGGCGGTGAAGCAGGGAGGGCGGGAGGGGCTGCAGGCACAGCCCTGAGAATCCATCATCCTGGGTCAGTTCTTCCTCAGCCTCAGTGCTCCCTGGAGCCCAGGGTTGGACCCTTCATTCTCGGCTCTTGGGAAGGAAGATGAAGTCACTTCCTGGCGGATAAAATGCTAGTTCTTGGTTCCAACCACAGACCTTCTGAATAAGAAACTGGGGCTGGGCTGGGCCTTCGAGCTTCGTGTTTTCAGTGCAGCGACCCAGCTTTTTGTTTATTTTGCTGTCCTTTTTCTTCTTGTTTGTTTTTTTGGGGGGAGAGGGCTTTCATTAAATGCTATAGGTTTTGCCTGAGACTTACTGGTCTTTCTTGGCTAGCATCACTTTTCAGTAATTCACATTCAACAACTTCAAATGCATATAAGCAACCCTTCTCCTCTTTTTGATAGCGACATTTGAGTAGGTGAAAATTCCTGGGGGCAACACTTGCAGATTAAGTGTAAGAAAGACTGAAAAATACAGCAATAAACATACATAAAGCATATATATATATTTTTTGTTTGTTTGTTTGTTTGTTTTTTCTTTTTTTTCATTGTATCAGCTGTTCTCACTATAATCTCTCTGTGGGTCAGTTAAAACTTACTTTTGTTAAGTAGTTTGAAAATTTGAGGGAACGATTGCTATATTGAAATGACCATGGTTTTCGTTGCTGTGTTTAAAGTGGCAAGAAGGTAAGAGCTGGGTGTCACCGTTTCTACAGGGGGCAACCACTCCCCGGATTTTTCCCTCCCAGGCCCTGGACTGGCCCCCAATCCAGCTCAGTCCTGGACCCGCCACAGCCCACAGCAGCAAAGCACGAGAGTTCCCCATGAGGGGACCTTCGTGAGGTCCCCACGCGGTGTCTCCTGCCACTGATGACCCTGGAGCGTCCTGTACCAGGTGCTCAATGCTTAACCTACCATGGCAGCTAAGATCATTTCAAATCGATAAATAAGATGCAAAATTGTTTCAAACAAGCTTAATTTACTAAATGTGGGGGCAGAAGCCGTTGAGAAACATCACAAACCACAGAGGAAATGACTTCACATATATACATCAAAGATGACAAATTTAGAGAAATCAAAGTTTGGATTAAAGGGGTTAAAACTATAGGTCTGTTTATTGGGCTCAGTATTAACTCAGAAGATTATCCTAATTTTATTAAGGCCTCTCCATGCTAAGCAATTCCACCTAAGTGGTGCCCTAAAGAATGCTCACTCGTCCTGACAGCACTGAAGTAGCATTTACTAATTCAGTTATTCTTAGGAAGTATGCTAGCAATACCAGCAGAATCCTTGGAAAGCCTTTGAATTGCGGGCCTTCGAGCCTGGCTTGCAGCCCCCACACTCTTGTTTGCTCCTAATTCGCTGGCCACTCCTGTTTGCAGACTCAGCGTCCCCATGTGATGCTTGGGGGCTTATTGCCTGCTGTTAAACTCCGTGTAACTCGCGTGGCCCTATATCCAACAGAAGTATTATAATCATCTAATCAAATATTATCACCATCACACTGTTAACGAGCGATAATTTTAAAAAATACTATGCATTTGACAGTATGCAAAGTGCTTCACATACATCCTATTTAATTCCATCACGGCGTTATCATCGTTTACGGAAAAGTACTGGGTTCCTGAGAGGCTCAGTGATCACCCCGGATTGCACAGCCTGAGGTGGCAGTGTTACTGCGCTGGCCAAGTCTGATTCCGGAACAGGCTTGCTTCATAGGAAGCTCTGCTGCCTCCTTCATCAGTTATGTCCCACAGTTCAATCATACGTCACATTTTAAATTTCCTTTTCATAAAATTGGTTGTTGCTTACATGATGGAAAACTTAAATAGTTATATATTAGTAAACATGGCGCCTCATGAGACGGATCTTTCAAAATCAGAATTTTATTAGTTGACTCTTCCAACAATTATCTAAAAAATCTTTTTATGAACTTGTGTGTCATTTGCTTAAACATGAGTTAGATGTCTATTAATATCATTCCTATTATAGCAAAAGATACTCCCTGAGTCACATAGCATGGATTATATGTTCCTTTTCTGAAGAATGCTTTTATTTATGGTTACAGTTGTTGATGGACATTGCAGAAAATTTGGGAAAACCTAAAAATTATCAAGAAGAAAATAAAAGTGAGAGAATAAACCTATCACCTAGAGATGACCAGTGTTATAACTTTTATGTATTTATTTCCAAACCTATGGGCCTTTTATATATATATGTATATGTATATATGTGTGTATATATGTATATATAATTAGGGATATAGCAATAGAGACACATGATATTAACTGAACAAAAATAAAACTGTAAATACATTTATTAGACTTTTATGACAGCTTTGAGCATTTTTCCTTATTGTTTTCCTCACTATATAGTACATTTTAAATCAGGTTTATTGAGGTTATTAAATGTTTTTGAAAAATACTTCTAATGAATCCATCATAATATATTTAATTCCTTTATTATTAGACAGGAGTTTCTTTTCTCACTTCTTACAATTGTGTATTACACCAAACACCTTTTGATCATGTGTGTCATCAAACTCTGATAAGTTTCATGGACTAAATCACTAGCATTAGGAGTCTTGGTCGGGGTGTTAATCCACAGGGCTACACTGATTTTTTTGAAAACCTGTACCAATTCACGTCCCCTGTTGCTTATAACAGGTTATCTTGACTACAGCACCTTTCCCAACGCTGAGTTTTAGCACATAAAACACATACTAACTTGGTAGTTGAAAAATGCTATCTCTATTTTATTTGCATTTAAAATAACTGATGTGCTTATTCATTTATTCTTTGAGATAAATTTTACTATTATTGTCTCATGGTCTATATATTATTTTATGGGGAGTTTAATTATTACTACAATAGTATTTTTTTTTTTTAATCTAGAAATAATTGCTTTGTTTTCTTTACCAGGTTATTTTATCCAGCAGCTCCCCTGGTAGGCTTACCCATATTCAGATATTCTTACATATTTTTAAATTAGATTTTATGGTGTACTTGAACATGAACCCTTGAAAAAAACTGACAACCGAGGTGTAGGAACTAGGTTACCAAATTTCCGTTTTCTCCTTAAATCAGCCAGGAGCCCCTCTGGCCTGTGTAAGCCCGGTGTTCGTCGTGGTCTCCTGAGTCTGACAAGTCACAGGTAAGCACTTCCTTACTTCACAACTGTGCTGCTGACATGGCCTGGTGACTGGTTACCAGAACCTTCCAGTCTAATGTCACTGGACATCACTGTTAACTTGAAAGAACGTTCCATGGCTGAGGCTGTGGCAGCGCAGACGGTCATGGGTAGGCTGTCTGGGGACCAGTGGGGACAGCCACGCACACTGGTTACTGGCTTCTTCATCAACTGAAAGGCTTCTGACAGCAAGATGCTTTATTGGAAGGAAGGCAATAAACTCTCCAGTGTTTGTCCCTGTGTGCTTACCAATCATTAAGTAATATATCTCCCTGTGATTTAAGTTGTCTGAGATAAGAACATTCAGGGTTTAAGTTGGAACACGTTGGGATTGAAAGGTTTTTTATTTAGCTTTGTAGTGATTTATTGGGTAGCTCCACAGAAGTTATTCTGGCCATTTCCTCCAAAACAGAGGGGAACCAGAGGGGTCCAAGAGGTACAGGGGGGAAGGCGGAGGGGGGACTGTGGGGAAAGGTAGACGAGCAAGAAAGGGGTGATGATGTGGCCCCCAAAACAACGGTTTGCTTCACTGTCCCTGTACAGAGATACTGAGAATATTCAGGGGTTGTAAACAGAATCATGTCAGGTAACCCACGCCAATAAAGGCTGCCTGTCTTTTTTCTCTGACATACTCTTCTTGTCTGTATTTCATGGTGTGAAACAACTTCCTACTGTCCGTCTGCAGTTTTCCCCGTGGGGCTGCCAGAGCCAGTCTACCTAGCGGGGGATGCAAAAGCTTCACCAGAAGGTTGTTTCAGCAAAGAGGAGGCCGCCCTGCAGTCCAGGGAGCTGAGTTCCTGCCTCACTTCTGAAAGTGTCTGAAATCTTGGGCCACACCTTGGCTCTCTCCTCACCCATCGGTTGATGGGTGTGGATTGTAAGGAGCCCGGTGTCCTATTTTCTCATTCTTGTTCCAGGCAGACAATGCAGGACCGAGGAAAGCAGGTGGTATTTGATTCGGAGCGGCGTTCCAACCTTCCCTGTACCGTTCATTTCAAGGCGGACTTGGGGAACACGACGTGTCTTCTGACAGACAAGGGCCGCAGACTGACCCGCTAGCGCACAGCTGTAAATGAGCAGGAAGCTCGCAAGTCATGAAGCACGTGCTGTGGGCAGAGCTGCCAGTGAGGTGCGTAGGGCACAGTGAGGGACCATTCAGAGAGCACATGGCGCCTCGTACTGGGCACGAGCGCACACCAAACACACGTGCACGGCCGCTGAGCCCCTCCCGCTCTGCCACGGTCTGAGTATTTGTCCCCAGATTCACACGTTGAAATCCTAACCCCCAATGTGAAGATGTTAGGAGGTGTGCAGGTCAGGAATGCGACCAGTGTCCTTGTGAAAGGATCCCAGGGAACTGCCAGCCCCTCCAGCATGTGAGGGCATCACAACGATGACACAGCCGTCGGTGAAGCCCGGAGGCTCTCTCACCAGACACAGAATCTGCTGGAGCCGTGACCTCAGACCTCCGACCTCCACGCTGTGAGAAACAATGCGTGTTGTTTATAAGCCGCCAAGACTGTGGGAATTTGTTAGAGCAGCCTGGACAGACTAAGGCATATGCTGAGGGCACTTCCGGTTTCGCATGTGTCTATCCCTTGCATCTTATAATAGGAAAAGCCTCCCACTTACACAGCACGGCTTTGCAGTGAGATGCAAGCTCTCCTCAGTGAAAATCATTCTGAAACTCATTAGCAATGTCGTGTTGGCAGGCTACCACGGCCCTGAGGCTCAGGTTCCTCCTCTGTGTAATCAAGGTGATGTCCCCTGCCTCACAGAGCTGTTGTGGAGAGTAAATGAAATGACAAACACAAGTGCCTAGGTGTGATGTCTGGCCCATCGTAGACGTGCAAAGTGCTTGCACATACTTTGTGCAGGAGGGAGCCCTTTCCAACTTGGGATTACATTCATTGTTAAGTGTCATTGTCCCTCCTTTCCTCAGCTTCTTCCTTTAAACTTCACCACACACAGGAAGCTGGGAGAGAAACTCAACTTCCTGAGTACCGTTCCCAAGGAATTAGGACCATGTCCTGCCATCCTCATTTCCAACTGAGAAATTGGCATGTGCGTATCACTCAATAAACCAATAATAAATACATCAATAAAGCAATAAAATCACCTATAGAGAGAATTATTTCTAGAATAAAAATCATTGTAGCAATAAACTCCCACAAAATAATATATGGACCATGAGAAACTAATAGTAAGATTTATCTCAAAGAATAAATGAATAAGCACATTAATTATTTGAAATGGGACAGCAATTCTTCAACTACCAAGTTAGTACATGTTCTGTTTTATGTGCTAAAACTCAGTGTTGGGAAAGGTGCTGAAGTCAAGATACCCGTATATACAACTGGGAGGGCAGCTGGTACAGGTTTTCTAAAAATCAAGAGGCTTGACCAAAGAATCCGAGTCCCAGCAATTCACAGAAGAAAAAGGAGCGTGAGGAACGAAGGAAAGCGACCGGCTCACACCTCAGCCTCTCCTGGCAGCCCCTCTACCTCTCGTGTTCCTAACACTG
The DNA here is from genome assembly GCF_036562045.2 of Rhinolophus sinicus. Classification (NCBI taxonomy): domain Eukaryota; kingdom Metazoa; phylum Chordata; class Mammalia; order Chiroptera; family Rhinolophidae; genus Rhinolophus; species Rhinolophus sinicus. The sequence continues at coordinate 2,110,212 of NC_133754.1, forward strand.
ATGGAAGCGCCTGGCTCCATGAACCTGCACATAAACTACTTGGATCAGCACTTAAGTATAACTAACACGTGTCCTTTCAGACCTGGGGGGACCTGTGAACAATAAATTCCACAACCACTTCTTTCCTGCTGCCGCAGACCTCTCAGTGCCTCGAACCCGTGTATCCTGTTCACGGAGGACAGACTCTCTCCAGCAGGGATTGCATTGCACACGAGAGCTCACGGCATTCGCGGCCCTAGTCTTTATTCTTTCAGGAAAAGAACGAGAGAAAACTTCTCTTCCCAGATTCCTGGGGAAGCTCATGTGGCACACGGTGGCAGGCATGGACACCCAGCCCTGGGAGGGGTATTTTGTGGACAGACTTGTAGACGTTCAGAGAGTGAGCGTCTCACTCACAGTGGTGCCTTTAATAATGGGAGGACTAAACTAAAAACACTTACTTTTTTGTTGGCCTCTGCATGGTTCTCAAACCAATGCTGTCTCATGGCGGAACTTCCAAGCCCTTCATTCTCTCGTCGTATAAGCGCACTGCCCTCCTGGCCCTGGGGTGTGGGCACATGGGGGTGTGGGCGTGACTAGAGTCTCAGTGCTGAGGACGGGTGGGCGCTGACTCAATGACCTCTGAACCCGGCTGTGCACAGCCCGTCCCGGCAAAGGACTCACCAGGAAGGGACTGACCCACATGGGACTGACTTCATTTTCTCTTCAGCCACTGACAAGAATGGTTTCATTTCTGAATTCTAAGGGTATTTTCAGTTGAAACTTGTTTCCTCCTTCCCTACTTTTATTTTAATCAGTCTTATTTCGTAAGTACTATTATTTTGTTGTTTTCCCCCAGTGCTTCGGAAAGCCTCATTAATTTCATTAAATGGCATATTAAATCAAACTTAATGTGATGGGAAAAAGGGACAAAATTGTACATTCTTTACACAGAATAATAACACATCTCTGTGAATGAACTGTCATAGCCATTTTTGAGAAATTAATTACAGAAATTAATCACGCCTTCTCTGAGAGGTGCTGTAGGAAGGAAATACAGGAGAATGAAGAAGGCTGCTGAGCTGCTGACAGTTTCTAGAGGGACCCCGGATAAACACAAACATCACAGGTGCATGTTGACACATCCCCTTTCCTCCTCTCCCACCATCACCAAAACCCCAAAAACACAGTCTGAAGAGAGTGGATTCAGTTTATGTTAACACGTAGGGATTTGCCAGAAACTTAAACAGTTGTAAAGGACCCAAAGAAAGACCAATTCTGGGAGGCAAACATTCGGAGGCCAATACATACATACATACACACATACACACATACATACACACATACACACATACATACACACATACATACATACATACATACATAAAATGGCATCAAACCTCCATAAAAGATGAACTTGAGAGTGACTTTAATAGTTTGAAACAATAACCAAGGAATTAACATATTCAATACTAATCTTGACTAAATACAAGACTGAATTGGGTCCCACCCAAGGCAGATCTGAAACCATTCTCTCAAGAACAGAATCTGCTCTCTAACCTTTGAAATTTCTCTGATCTATAAACCTCCTCTAGATACTGTCAAGAGGTGTCTAGATCTATAAATCAGAATATCACAATTGTTCACCTTCAATAACAAGAAGGAGGAACAGCTCCCGTAAGCAGAGGAGTCAGTGCAGCCAGGAAATGACTATGTAGTAGCCCAGTGCTCTGGAACGTACTCTGGAATGGCCTTGTCTGGAGTCTGGATTATGAACTACAGTCCTTTTAGGTCTTTTCTAATGAGACCATTAGGCAAAATGTAAATTTTTAAACTGTGGTCTATATTCTGAACAAATGGATGAAAAGTGTCCCATATACAGAGATGTGGCAGGCCAGAGGAAATAAGGCTGTTTGGGGAAATAACACCTGGTTTCAGTTTTGTTGAGTTTGAAATGTCCATTACTAGATAAGGAGGTAAGTATTTGGTCACAGGAGACTGGAGCAGCAAGAAGAAAGACTGGGATAAAAATAGGAATCGGGGAATTACCAGCCTAAAGTGATGCACGTGCCTGAGGTCCCGGAGACCCTTTGGGGGCCTACTGGGTCAAAGCTGTTTTCAAATTTACACTAAGTATCATTTGTTTTTCAGAGTTCTGTGTAAAAGTGAAGGTCAGTAAGCTGCTGGTGGCTCGGCATGAGTCAGGCACCCATGGTCACGGACTCCTCCTGACATTAGGTTCACTTACGGACGCCAAGGAGGAGGCAATGAAGGGATGGATTTCCTTACATCTCAATGCTTCATGCACATCTTTTAATGTTCTGCTCAACAAAATGGGAAGGACTTATAAAGCACTTCTGCTGCATAGCAAAGATGGTGCTTGTGTCGAGGACAGGAAATACTTGTGCAATTGTTGATTGCAGAGCTGAACTGGTGGCTTCTTCATGGAGCGCCATTTTTACTTGAAAGACTAACATAATACAATGAGTGCACTAGCTCTTATTGCTGCATAACAAATTACCACAAACCTAGTGGCTTCAAAAGGTACCAATTTATTATCTCCTGAATCTGCAGGTCAGAAATCTAGGTGCAGCTCAACGGTGTCTAACATTCGAGGTGGCCATATTGTTATATATATATAAACAATTCACCCATTTTATTTTAATCTCCACCTCTGGCAACCGTCTATCTGTTTTCTGTTTCTATAAGCTTGGGATTTATTTATTTATTTACTTATTTACTTATTTATTTTTAGATTTCAAATAAAAGGGAGATCACATGGTTTCTGCCTTTCTGTCTGACTTATTTCACTGAGCATAATACCCTGTAGGTCCATCCATGTTGTCACAAATGGCAAGATTTCATTTTTTTAATGGCTGAATAATATTCCTGTGTCTATGTGTGTGCATATCTCACATTTCTTTATCCATTCATCTACCAATGAACACTTAGTTGGTTTCTATATATTCACTATTGTAAATAATGAGGCAATAACCTTGAGGATGCACATATCTTTTTGATTTAGTGATTTGTTTTCTTTGGATAAATACCCAGAAGTGGAATTGCTGGGTTATATGGCAGTTCTATTTTTAACTTTTTTGAGGAACCTCCAGACTGTTTTCCACAGTGGCTGCACTAATTTATATTCCGACAGTGCACATGGTTCACTTTTCTCTACAGCCTCGCCAACCCTAGTTATTTCTTGTTATTTTGATAATAGCTATTCCAACAGGTGTGAGGTGATATCTCCTTGTGGTTCTAATTTGCATTTCCTGATGGTTAGTGATGTTGAGCATCTTTTCATGTACATGGTGGACAGCTGTATGTTTTCTTTAGAAAAATGTCAGTTCAGATCTTCTGCCATTTAAAAATCAGATTGTTTTCTTACTGTTGAGTTATAAGACTTCTTTACGTATTTTGGATATTAAATCCTTATCAGATATATGATTTTGTCATTCAGTAGGTTGCTTTTCATTTTGCTGATGGTTTGCTGTGCAGAAGCTTTTTAACTTGCTATAGTCCCACTTGTTTATTTTTGCTTCTGTTGCTTTTACTTTCAATGTCAGATTCAAAAAACCATCTCCAATACCTATGTCAAGAAGCATATTGCCTGTTGTCTTCTAGAAATTTTATGGTTTCAGGTCTTAAGTTCAAGTCTTTAATCCATGTTTGAGTTAATTTTTTGCATATGGTGTAAGACAGGAGTCCAGTTCCATTCTTTTCCATGTGACTGTCCAGTTTTCCCAAAACCATTTATTAGAGACTGTCCTTTCCCCATTGTACAGTCTTGGCTCCTTTGCTGTACTTGAACCACATATGTGTGGATTTGTTTCTTGGCTCTCATTCTGTTTCATTGATCTATACGTCTGTTTCTATGCCAGTACCCTGCTGTTTGATCACTATAGCTTTGTGACATAGTTTGAAATCAGGGCGTGTGATGCGCCCAGGTTTGCTCCTCTTTCTCAAGATTGTTTTGATTTGTAGCCACAGTTTTAAATGTGCCATCTACTGTATTTTTCATCATGAGTAAAATAGTGTGACATTGATGTCATCAAAATACGAGTAAGATGACTGTTGTAGAAATGATTTAGTTACAAGGAGAGCTCCCCAAATCAACCAGCAAAGCCTAACTCAAGATGTGGTGATTAAAATTCCCCACGTGACCTGAGCAAGTCAACCATAGAGATGGGATTTTAGAGGTAAAGTGGACCAGCCTTTCCAAAAATTATATTGTTGACTATTTGGCAAACTCTTTCATGATGAGATTTCCTCCAGTTCAACAAGTCCCTTCTGTCTTGAAACCATTCAGGTGATGAGGACACCCTCACTCATCCCTGTTGTTCTCATGACCAAGTGCCTACTGCGGGAATGTTTAAACCCACGGGCATACACACCCTGTGGAAGTCAATGCTGTCTTCCGTGGACTTCGAAACAAAACCTTTCAGTCTAGTTCTGCCATGACTCACAACCCCTAGGCTCAGTTATCCCTCCTGAGCTTGTTGGCCCAGTTGTCTGCACCTTACGATGGCAATACTACCTGCAGCTAGAGTAAACCCGGCACTCTTGGAAATGGAAGCAGGAGGCTGATCCCAGCACAGCACGCTGTAGAATCAGCACAAAGGGAGCCCAAACCAACCTTGAAAGTGGCCACGCACACCAGGACTGTAAAACTTCAGAATAACTGGTTTGAGTTCATTATTACACCATAGAAGAATGGGTGAGAGACACCCCTTTCTAAAAATATTTTCTCAGGATATGGTATCACCTTTTCTATCAAAGATCAGAGGAAAAGGACCAACAGTTCAGAGGCTTCTAGTGTTTCTAGACTGAGGCTCTGAAACACTCCATCCCCATCACCCTCAAGCCTTGTTTCTTCCCTTGCCCGTCGGACACTTTCCCATTTGCAGATGGATCCACTGAAAAGGCAACATGTGGTGATCATGACACCTTGTATCACGTCCATTCCCAGAACAGTGATTGCACCAAGTACGTGAGCAATGTGGCTTCCTGCTTATGGTTTTGGCCACCCGATTGGTTAGAGGAGAAAATATCCAATCTCATGGACTCCTTTGCGTTTATAAGCCCTGACTCGGTCATTTCTCCTTGCAGGTAACTGAGGATCTGATGTCCCCTCAGGCTCCTAGATAATTAGTTAGTGGGATTCATTTGCTCTGGGCCTGGTGACCGGTGAGCACCAACAGAGCAAATCTGTGGGTGTCGAGAGCAAAGAACTCCATGATGGCTTTGCACACCCATCCCCTCTCAGGGACTGCAGTCTACTCTGACCACGTGTTAATGGCAGGGATTATATCTGCTGGCTTGTAAACGCCAGTGAATGGCCTTGCACACTGTGCTCTCAGACCCTGTAACTGCACGCTTCTGCTACCCCTCCTCCAAAAGCTGCCATTTCCTCCTACAGGCTGACCTTCTGTAGCATTTCCGATCCGAACCGGATGCCACACCCCTCACGCCGTTTTACAGACCTAGAAACGTGCCCACTGTTCCCCACTGATACAAGCAGCTCGGAGGGCATTTAGAGGTGAAACTCATAGCCGAATATGATGACAAGTTCAAAACAACACAGTTAATATTGTGCTGGATATTAAGAAAAATATGCTAGAGGTGATAAGAGAAAGTGCTTTTAGCTATTATGATAGGGAGAATAATTTACTGCTTCGAAGTCTCATTTCTTGCCAGGGGCTGCTGTTTTCTTTATCTTTTTAGTATGAAAAAATATTTCAAACAAACAAAATTACAAATAAAAGTGTACTGAATCCATATATACTATCACTCATTTGCAGTAATTTCCAACTCATAGATATTCTTTCTTTCAAACCTGTATCTTTACAAACTTCCCTCCCAACCCAGTTTGTTTGGGAGCAAATCTCAGATCACAAATTCACTAAATATTCTAGTATGCATCTCTAAAAAATTGAGATGTTTTTTAAAATGAATAACCACAGTACCATTATCATATGTAAACATACTGACAATAACCCCTTAATATCATCAAATATCCCGTCTTTATTCAAATTTCCCTAATTATCTCATAAAAACAATCTAATTATTAATTTAGGTTTCAAATAAGGAACAGATATCATAACTGATGGATATGTCTTTGAAGTGCTTTTTAAAACTGTATCGTTTCTCTTTCCATTTCTTCCATGTCCCATCCACCCTACAATTTATTTACTGGATGGAATGAGCTGTGTTTTGTAAAGATTCCCACTTGTACAGTGTGCTAATCATATTACTATGAAGATGGTCTTTTGTGTTTTTCTCTGTCCTTTGAATGTCCTGTAAGTTGCCCATCAGATCAAGCCTAGACAAGATTCAGATTTGATTTTCTGGCGAGAATTGTCTGTAAGTCTATTTTGTTCTTCCAACAGGAAGCACAGAATGTAGGGTTTGTCTTTGTTTTAGTGGCTCAGGAGCTACTGAGGCCCATTATCTCGGTCTATTATTTCATCAGGGACCATAAAGTGATGATATTTCTCCTCCCAACCAGGCCAGGCATTGTCACAACCAGATTCACTTATGTAAAATATCGTGTTGGGTTTATGAATACGAAGGTGGGAGTTACACAGATCAGTATTACATTAGGGTTCTGCCACTTAATAACTGTAGGACCTTGGACAAATCGTTTAGACTTTCTATTACTTTCAGTATTCTAATCCAAAATGGTATAACATTTACATCAATCTCCAAAGGCTACTGTGGGGACTATACGAGCTTATGCATTCAGTTAAGTTTTATTCTGTCAAAAGTTGATGCTGAAGGTGGGCAGAGTTTGCCTCCCCAACATACGCCTTCATTTTGGATACTGATTGTTTTAAGCAGGTTATTTTTAAGAAATAAAAGACTCAGGGAAAACCTTTGACATTTCCCCTACCAACCTAAAATAATTTAAGTAGAGGCCCTGCCCCAGGAGGGAGCTGTCCTCACAGGTAACCACAGTGTGTGACTGACAGGGCGGAACCCAGCAGGCCCACCTGACCCAGGTCCTCTGGATCACACTGTTACAGGTGGGACCCAGCAAACGTTAATTCACCAGACATTTGCTTGTCCATCCCCATGTGCACTGCCTTCCTGCCCTTTCAAGTCCCAAACCTCAACCTCCTCCTCCTCAGCTCAAGGTGACACAGAAGCCTCAAGTGCCCGACCTGTCGTGGGGTGGGGTGGGGGAGGCATGTTCTTAGAGAACCCCCGTTTGCACATACGTAATACATTTGTTTTTGTCCTATTAATCTGCCTCACGCCAATTTGGTTATTACTCCAGCCAGAAGAACTAGGAGGAAAAAGGGGAAACTCCCCTCTCCCACAATGGTGAAACAAATGCTTGGACGCATTACATTTACTTGAGAAAGGTACTGGAGAGCATAAGTTAGGGAATGGGAAAGTGGAACGAGAAAGGAAAACATACTCATTGATACTGCGATTCTGCTCTGGGCAACTGAGCCTCAACCCATCTGGGGTTCCCTCTAGGGAACCATGTAGAATGACCTCTGAGGGGGTCACAGGTGGACAGGCTTACCCACCAGCTCCTTGCTCTCCTTGGTTGAGGGGACATTCCTGTCCAGCACAGTAGACTGCTCTATGCTAAGCAAGCTCCCGGAGCCAGGGCGAACATCCGCATGCCAAGAGGCAGACCGAGGAGTCTGAGCAGGAAAGCCTCAGCGTGGGCACACTGGCCTGTCCGTGGGAAAGCAGAGGCAGGCGGAGGGGACACCCGGGGGCGTCCACAATGGCTTCTCTGTGCAGGTATAGTACCCCTCATCGTTCCTGGGCTAGGAAGGGCTACATCAAGCTTGGATGCTATGGTGGTTTGTGTATGCAGGGGTATGGGACATTGCCACCCCAGAATGTGTTGCTTTGGCACAGTGACTAATTTAAACTGAAGGCACTTGAGAGTGGCTGAATGGGCAGAGCGGGATGTACAGTCTCTAAATGGCTTTCAAATTGTTCCAGTTCACACGGAGTTCACCCCTTTTTTTCTTAAGGTTGCTGAGTGGCTTTTCATTCCTGGGGCCAGAAGAACTTAACAAAAGTATACATGGTTAGGAAAGAGGGCCTGGGAGTTGCCAGCTCCCAGGGGAAGCCCCAGGTAGACTCTGAATGAGAGTCCCTGTGGTGGTTGCCTTGGCAACAAGAGTCTCAGGGAGACTAACTCCATCACCTGGCCCTGTGCCTGGGGCCACCTAGCGGAAGGAAGATTTGATACCCTGCTGCCCTCTTTAGGAATGCTTAAAAGCTAGAAATAACCTTGAGCAATCATTTAACCTTCCGGATTGCAGTCTCCTGGTCAATAAAATGATGAAGTTGCCTTTCCAAGGACATTTTTGGCTGTATCTCTCTATGAAATTAAAAATGAATGTTAGACCGGATCAAGCCATTTTTCAGGATAGCAATGTAACAAAGAAAACAAAGAAAACTATAAACCCAATAGTGATAAATGGAAACGCTTACTGAAAATCTGTACTTTTTAGCACGTCCCACAAAAACCACATGAAGACGTTTCAGCCACCCTCATCTTCAAGACCTTTTAGTTAGATGGCTGCTTTGAGCAAAGTTACATCCAAATGAATTGTTTAAAAAGAGAAAAAAAGAAGACATAAAAGCCTGCCAAATGAACTGAATCTTCAGGAATGACACCCGAGAAGCCAAATGCTTAACCATGAGGATTAACAGTTGGAGTCTCAGGGATCACAGCAGATGTCACATGTGCGCTGTGCCATGGCATGAAGTCATCGTGCCTCCTCGCAGATGTCTGTCAATAAAGTGATTCAAAATTACGTTTTGTATCATGTGTTGTAAAGCTGAGAAACGTTTACTAGAGTATGTTTCTACTCAGTCTGGTTCAGGTAGTAGAGGATTGTGAAAATGAGGTTTAGTGTATGAATGTGTGTCCACGTGTGTGTGTGTGTGCAGGCTGCACACGGAGAAGACAAATATGCACACAGGTAAGTCACAGGCATTCACAAGTCAGGAAGGCTGAGATCTGGGGAAGAGACCAGGGGACTCTCTTCTGCTCAGGTGACAAGGCTTCAGTTGCTAGATTTGGGGTTCCCTGGAATGAGACGGGGATGGCTAAGTGGGGAGAGGGCTCATATGATCTAACAGCCAGGAAGACATGCCACCCACCCTGCCTACTGTGCCTCCAAGAGGAGACGCAGGACACAGCTGCACATCTGCCTGCCGCCTTAGGGCAGAGGGCTACGCTTAACATACCACTTTGGGAGCCATCAGTGTGAGGTGGTACGTAAAGCTGGGAGACTGAATAAGATGTGCACAGGCGTGGAGGTGGGGGAGTCTCTGGTGACCCCTGAGGCTTCCTGTCAGACACCTGAGAAAGGCAGAGGGGCCAGCGATGGGGCTGAGACAGGCCGCTGTCTGGGTGACATGCTCACTGACAATTGCAGGCCAGGGTGTGGGGCAGAAATCTGACAGGCATGGATTCAGAAGAGACCAGAAAGGAGAGACTGGAGGCACCAGGTAGGACCTGGCTGCGAAAGGTGTGAGACAAGTGGGACGACAGGGCCAGTCAGAGGAGCAGGTCATCAAGGTGCAGAAGGAGCCAGGGCTCAGGGCGCTCAGGGCAGGCAGCAGAGCTAAGTGCCTGTGGAGCAGGGAGCACAGGATCCTGCTGGGGGCTGGGGCAGGGGGCGCGGGGTGGGGGCAGTGAGCAGGGGAGGGAGGGTGTGGGGGGCAGTGAGCATGGTGGCGGGGGTGGGGTGGGGGCAGTGAGCATGGTGGCGGGGGTGGGGTGGGGGCAGGGGCACGGGGCCAGGGGTAGGGTGGGGGGATGGAGGCTGGAGGGCACTGGTCTGTGCACAGAGGTGGAGGCCAGATTAGTCTGTGGACAGAGGAAAAACGTTGGATTTCACTCTGAGTGCAAAGGGAAATAACAGACAGTACGCCCCAGGGGGATGGAGCCATGTTGGAGTATGTCCAGAAAAGTGGCAAAGACCGTATCTTGCCTCAGTTTCGTAGAGAGATAGGAAGTTACCGCAAGGTAAGTCTGCCCAAATTTACTCGCCATAGCACAGTACCTGGCACAGAGGCCTGGGCAGGAAGATTAGTGAGCAGGAGGAAAGGCAGGGAAAAGTGTGTGTGACTGTATGTGAGTGTGCATGTGCATGCGTGTGTGTGAGTGTGAGCATGTATGTGTGTGTTGCTCAGGTGTAGGGCGATGCTATTGTAGAAGCAGAAAGGGACCAGATTGCAAAGGGCCTTGAGGACACTGTCACAAGTCAGATTTACCTCACAGGTGCAACAACACTGAGAGCACTTTGGAACACGGGCAAAGCTCTCTACCCCATCAACATGGCAGTGCTGTAGAGCAGAATTTGCAAATTAGGGTAATTTAGCAAAAACACTTACTGCCCAGTAAGGAATACTGAGTAGCAAAACAAGGGAAGTGTTCAAATTGCCCGGTGCACTGAGCCTGATTTTAGCAAAGTGCACTTCATTAATCCTCTTAATAAAAGGAATATTAACATAAAAATCACGAGTAGCACGAGTCTGACTTTACACTATGACTGAGTTTATCAGATACAGAAGGGAACAGTACTAGGATGGAAGAAATTTATTTTGAAGAATAGTACTGACATAAGTGTTCATAATTTTACAAGAATATCCAGAGAAGATATTTCATGTTTTCATTGCTAAAATGAATGAAAAACAGAAATTAAGTTATTCAACTAAAGCTAGTTTACATATGACATTGTAATGTAAATGGCATGTGATGTAAAACTAAATTTGGGTCAAAATATGTCCTAGATAATTGTCATATGGATTCTAGAAAACTCTCTGAAAGTAGGTGAAATGGCAGTTTGCTCGGCTGGAAGAGCAGTTTATAGCTAAACCCTATTCTGGGCAACCTCATTACAATGACAAATGGGACAGAGATTACAGATCAATCAGCAAATACATCTTCGATTTACACTAGGATTCTTTTTTCATTTGATAGAAATTACCATCATATTCTTTACATGATATATTCAACTAATGCATTTGACACTTTTCTAATTCTCTTCTGTGTTTGTAAGACGCACACATGAATCAGACCTTCCCAAAGTCCACATTACTGTACAGGGTTATATCCCAAAGCCGGAAGCCTACAACTCTGTGAATGCTCACCACACGCTCATTTGCCCAAAAAGCTGTGGAGATTTTCTTCAGGGGAACGTGGAAAGCGTCGTACATGTTAATTACTGAACTTGAATTTTCTACTTACAGCTGTGATTTTCCCAAATACACAATGAAAAATCTTGTGTGGATGTCATATGGTTCATACTATTTTATATGCCTTTCAAACTGTTCAAACTATGAAATAGGCCATTTAGCAAGCAAGTTGAACTCCCTGCAAGTATTCTAACAACAATTGCAATGCACAGAGCTTACAAATATGGTGCTTTACACCTCCAAAGCACTTCATTAAAAGTCCAATTTGTTAATCTCATCTTATGTCCTTGACTTGCCATATATTTTCACATCTGGAAACATCACGTACTTCCCTTCTCTGGAATAAACTACCTCTAGTGCTTCGCTCCATCTGCTTTCTCTTTATGAAAATAATGTAAATGCATAGAACTCAAGGGATACGACCAAATATGTACTGTACCAAATAAATCTAAGCACTTGCTGTAATTAAATTATCCAATTTAATCCAATTAGTGTCGTGATTAATTAGGATGGATTAGTAAAAAAAAAATCGTGAACACTTTTGAAGTTAAAACATCGTCAGTACACATCCCTCATGATTTATATTAAGGCAATTACATTTTACAGTCAAGACAACGGAGGAAGAAAGGGAAGCAGAATGGTCCATTTTAAACCTAAAAATATACAGTCTAAAAATAAACTAGAAATGAAGATTAAGAATTCTGTGGGGAAAAAATCAATAAGAATTTGTAAATGGTATTTCTTTTATTCTTTGTCATTTGGATTAAACTTCATTCCCACCATGTAAATTCCCTTAGTTTATGATTGGTACAGCTTACTTGAACCCCCATGGAAATGTCTAACCAAGGGTGGGATTACCAATGAGGACATTTTATCCCAAGTAGGGCAGCCACCAGTCGGTTGCTGCTGTCCATGCCTCGGGTAATTGTGGGCCCAGTGTTGCCAGTTCTTCCTGCGTTAAAAATAAATATAATTCATGTTTTATAGATGGAAATCTATCAGCAAGAAAAGAGATTGGTTCTGAAAAAGACCCATTGAACAAGATGAAAAGACAAGCTTTAGACTGGGAGAGAATATTTGCAAACCACATGTCCAACAAAGGACTAGCACCTAGAATATGTAACAAAACTCAGCAAGAAAAACAAACAAACAAGCAAACAAAAAACCCCAAATGAAAAGTGGGCAAAATTGCGAACTAACATTTCACCGGAGTAGATATATGGACAGCTAATGAACACAGAAAACTATGCTCAACGTCTTTAGCCATTAAGGAAATACAAATACAGGCCATGATGAGATGCCACTATCTACTTATCACAATGGCGCTTTTTTTTTTAAGTCATAACATCAAATGCTGGTGAGGATGCTGAGAAACTGGATCATACATACATTGTTTGTGGGTGAGTGAAATGCTACAGCCACTGTGGAACTGGTTTGGCAGCTTCTTATAAATCTAGACATGCAAAAATCAGATGATCCAGCAATTACTGCTCTGGGCATTTATGCCAGAGAAACGAAAACTGAGGTTGATGCAGAACCTGTTCTAGCACAATGTTCCCCGCAGTTTTATTTTTACCAGGTGAAAGCTGGGGAAAACAAACCCACTCTCTTTTACCAGGCCAATGGGTAAACTGTGGTACATCCATGCCATGGGACAGCACACAGCAATGGAAAGGAACAAACTGCTGATACACAGCCACTTGAGGGGAAAAGCCCGCCACATAAGGTTACAGATTGTATGATTCCATTTACATGATATTCTTGACGGTCCCAGGGGACGAGGGCTGTGGCTACAAAGGGCCCCGCAGGGAGACTTGTGATGATGGCACTGCCTGCATGTTCATTGTGGTGGCATTGACCCCACGGAATGCACACGTGTCTGCCATTGCACAGAACTACACCTATGTGCATGCACACACACAGATACATACAAGAACATGTAACTGAGAATTACATGTGGCAAAGTCGATTTTCCAGAGTTGAGATTATACTCTTGTTGGGGAAGACATCGCCGTTCCGGGAACCTGGCTGAGGCTGCAAGGCCGCCTGGTTGGGTTGACTGCAATTTTCTGAGGGTCTATAATCATTTCAAAATACTTGAGCACTGGGATTTGAGCCCACGCTCTTTAGTTCCAGAGTTTGTCCTCTGAATTAGTGAGCCACATGAAAAGCTTAATAATCATTTCAAAATACTTGAGCACTGGGATTTGAGCCCACGCTCTTTAGTTCCAGAGTTTGTCCTCTGAATTAGTGAGCCACATGAAAAGCTTAATAATCATTTCAAAATACTTGAGCACTGGGATTTGAGCCCACGCTCTTTAGTTCCAGAGTTTGTCCTCTGAATTAGTGAGCCACATGAAAAGCTTAATAATCATTTCAAAATACTTGAGCACTGGGATTTGAGCCCACGCTCTTTAGTTCCAGAGTTTGTCCTCTGAATTAGTGAGCCACATGAAAAGCTTAATAATCATTTCAAAATAAACAGTGAAAAAGAGAGATTGGCAACTAAGTACAATGTTACAAAGACACTGTAGGGCACTTGCCAGGTGTGTAAGTCTTCAGAGGGTCACAGGGACGCAGGCAGGGTGTGAACCCACTGGCCTCTCCCCCGAGCCTGAATCACCAGACAACTTCTCCTCGATGGGGCTTTCCCAAGTCAACTGGACAAAGATGGGGCTCTCCCCTGCCCGCTTGGTCTAACAGTCATGCAGCATCTATGCCTCCTACACTTCCCATGTCACAAACACACAGATTACTTTGGGCATAATCACCATTTGGTCAATATCACTTCATTTATCTCTAAATTTCTCATTCAGTGAGGAAAAGTTATCAAGTCTGGGCAAACTGACTTCTCCATGAAAAGTGGAAGTCAATTTCGATGTTACGATTCTGTAAATTTTATAATTCTATACACACTCTAGTGAAAGGACGTAAGCGGAAAATATTTCCAGTTTTCTCCTTACACCTTTAAAATGTGTTTTAAATAAAATGATGAGGTTTAAGGGAAGTACATTTTTCCTGAGTTCTCCTTCAGGTTCTTGATTTTTAGCTCCTGTTCTCCAATTTATCTTTATATCGAGGCTAATGAATTTAACTCACCAACTTAGCCTCTTGGTGTCTAAAATGGAGGGCTTTAATTTAATTCGTAAAGAACCTACCATGATTAATTAATCTTTAGAGATTCTGACTGAACTTACTAATATTCCATCCTGTAAGATAATTTAATTACAACAAAATAGTGGCTGCTGTGGAGTTAGTTTACATGTGTGGACACCCAAATGCTGGTCTCCCCACAACTCTCAAGATATACAAAGATTGAGGTTTTTTGTTTGTTTGTTTGTTTTTTATAACATTTGTTGTAAACTCATGATGTGTTGGGCTTCTACAAAACTAGCTAGCTTAGGATTTGTCTTGCCCTTTCAGATCTGCCATAATCTGGAGGTTGTTTTCCATTCACATTTCGGAGTAAAAGAATGCTTCTCTGCTCATTTGCAAAGTGAGTTGTTTCCTGTTGTTGATCAATTGTGCTCTATAATTGTATGCTGTCACCATTTCAAAAGTGCTTGACTTCCTACTAGGGTACAGTACCATGTTACCATCTATAATGTAATCAGCCTGCATCTTGCTTTACACATTTTAACAGATCCTTTTTTCTGGTGAGTTAAGAGATCATATATGCAAATGATGTGCTAAATAATTGACCAACCACCTAGCTCGGCTCCCAATTATGAGTGAGTGTCTCCTTCCCAATGTATATAGACAACAGTTCCCTTCACAGCAAGATTTTGCACAGTATTTTCAAAGATATTTTAGCTCCTGCAGTGACAAAGGCCTGTTTAGAAACTGCAAGCATAATTTACTTACCTGATTTGTGACACAGTTTATGCAATCCAGTCTATTCATGCGACATGGGGATGGGTCTTTGTTAGGAAAACACAGGTCTTTAGCAATTGCAGAGCTCCACATTATTACATTTTATGATGGAACAGAGTAGATTGCAGCAATAAGCCCCCTTGTTTTATTAAACCTTTACACAACTGTTAGAGGTTAATGGGGCTATTATTTTTCCTACTGTCAAAATCTGCTACAAAGCAGAGCGCTTAGTGCCAGAAACATAGCGCAGAGAAGAGCTGGCCTGGCTTTTTCTGTAGCAGCATTACAAATCACTCTAGTCTACTATGATCCAAATAAATCACACATTAATAATGTAGCAATAAGGTCCTCTAAAAACCAACGGGACACTGAGCAGTATTTCTAGCAATTAAATAACAAGCTGAGAGACTGAAGCAACGTTATTAGGAAATGAAAGGTGTTTCTTTGTAGATGAGTAAAGCAAGCCATGCCAGTTCTTATAGATTATTCGTGCGGGGGTTAATAGAACAACAAGATATCTGGTTACCTGGGAAATTATGGCCTGATGAAAATGCCAGTGGGAAATTATTTCTGGAGTAAAGCTTCAAGGTGGAAACCACATAAAACATCCTTTAAGGCTGATGAGATTAAGGAAGGGCTTCTGCTGCCTGGGAGCCTTGACTTGGAAGTCTTACTAAGTGACTCATTCGGGTTTATGAACAGCCCCACTCCATTCTCTGTCCCCTGGTCCCCTCTGCTGAACGCCTGGCCACACCCACTTCAGGCTCCTACTCTGGGGAGGGACTTTGGACAGGGGTCTGTCACTGCAAGTTTTCAAACGACCTTTCTAAAAACAAGCATGGAACTACACACCGTTCCCCAATAAAGTCCTATTCCCCTTCCCCAATAAAATCTTTTAAAAAAACACACACACATAAAAAAACAAGCATGTCTCAGTCATCACCTCAGTGACAAACGGACTCATTTAGCAGTGGTATGAGGAAGCTTAGTATATCAGAGAGTATAGCAGCCTCCCTTTATTCGTGGGGATACGCTCCAGAACCCCAGGAGGGCCGGCAACTGTAGATAGTATCCAACCTTCTTTCGTATACATAATACCTATGAGAAAGTCTAATTGGTAAACCAGGCACAGTAAGAGATTAACAACAATAACTAATCACAAAATAGAGCAATTATCACCCTACACTGCGGTCAAGGTTACGTGGATGCTGTTTCTCTCTAGCAGAGCATCTTATCACACTGTCCTCATCTTTTCACTTCCAGGGAGGAAGGACTTTCAGCTTTGCATCAGCGTATCTGAATCGCCAGCATCACTACTCTTGCACTTTGGGGCCATTTGGAAGTCAAATCAGGGTCACCTGAGCACAAACACTGCACCTTGTCACTGGATCTGATAATGCGATGGCCGCTCTGTGACTCCGGGCGGGGAGCACGGACAGCCTGGGGGTGCTGGGCAAAGGGATGCTCGCCTCCCTGCCAGGAGGGCATGAGATGCACCTCGCTGTTCAGAATGAATCGCGTGCAACTTAGCACTTAGCACTCTTTAATGTTTTCAGACCACGGTTGGCTGTGGGCACTGAAACCACGAGCAGGGGGATTGCTGCGCTTTCCGACTTCCTGGAGCACAGAATGTAGATTGAGAATGAGATTTTACTACCATTTGCTATCACTGTGTTATAGAAACTTGAAAAAAGTAATGAATTCCTCGCAGTTTTAATGTTTCTTTCCATGTAATGGGTATAGTGATTCTAAGACTACACGACATTTTTTATAATTGATGAGTTATCTAATTATGCATGCCTGTCTCAGTAATACGTGTGATTTTGATAACAGGCACAACTTTTCCTTAACTAATGCCTAGAAAATGACTATAAATGAAACACTCCAGCGATCCAGCCATTGACAAGGTCTAATAAAGAAGATATTTTGACTCGACTTGCTTGGTACTACTTTAATAAGGCTTTATGTCCTCTCTTTGTGTGTATTCTTACCTTTTATAGGTTGATCTATTACTATAATATTTTGAAAGGTAATAGATTTCTATTTTTACTCAACCCCAATAAATGCTGCTACGTTTGTTACAGCTCTCTGTCTGACAAATACGTATTCACATAAGTGGAAACTCTAGTAGACTGCAATTTCCTAGGGAAGGGGATACTTTGATCATCTCCAGGACAGGTATTGGCCTTTCCTAACTGTGTGACAGCTGAATTCATGAATAAGATGTGAAATACAAGGACCCAATTAAAGGAAAGAACGAGCATTGCTTTGTCACATGCCTGCACGCCACCAGGTAACTACAACAGTCAGTCATTCCGTAATAACATGTCCACCCAGCAACTGCTGTGTGTCTGGGGCTCTGCTCCGTGCTCGGTGCATCGATCAGTGAAGAAAGCAGACAAAAATATCTGTCCTCAGGGAGATTATATTCTGTCGCGGGAGGTGGAAGACAGGAAATAAATGAGACATATGTGCACATACTCATACAAACACACTGTAAGTATGCACACACAGCACACATACATGGTGCATTGTGATAAGTGATACTGCAAAGCACACAGCAGGTAACAGGAAGAGATAAGATGGTGGGTGGCCAAGGTGAGTGAAAATTAGTTCGGGTGACCAGTGAGAGCCTTATGGAGAGGGTCATATCTGAGAAACTATCTCCAGGAAGGAAGGAAGGAGGCTCCCTTGGGAGAGCAGTTCAGCCTGAGGAAATAGAAGAGCGAAGACAGAGGTTTGAGTGAGTCTGGGGTCTTTATGAAACAGCTCCCAAAACTAGTGGGGAAGGGCGAGCGGAAGGGCAGATGGGGTGGGGATGGAAGGTAGGCCTGGGGGTCTTTGTAATAGATGTAGATTTATTTTGGCTGTGATGGGAAGCTGCTGATGGGTTTTGAGCAGGAGAATGATGGGTTCCCTGACACGCCTCTCAGATCACCAGATGTGCTTTGGAGACAGACTGCAGGGGGCAGAGGCAGAGGCAGGGCTCCTTGCCTCGTTCAGGCTTTTATTTTTTTTTAAACATCTGGCTCTTTGGGTAGAGGTTGCTATCTGTGGTTTGCCCAAATCTCGAGTGTTTTCTAGCACCTTAAACAGGGCCCCAATAGGCCCCAGAGGCCACTCTGGGGATGGATAATGGAAAGCAGAGTGACTTACAGAAGGGCTGTTCACATCAGACTCAATCTCAAGATGCCACCGGGCAGTGTAGCAACTTGGGACTTGGTACCAGCTGAGCTGTTCCCACCTCCTATGCTGGAAGTAATCAGGGGAAAAATAAGTACTGAAACCTGGAGAAAAGGGGACGTGTAGGGTCGGCTCCCTTGAGAAGAGCTGCGACCTCTGGTCTTTGCACCGCGGGGCTAAGCCAGCTTGAAAGGACATGGCAGGGAGGAAACAGGAAGAATTAACAGCCAGCGTCACATTCATCCCTCCTCCAGGCACCTGTTGGGCTCCCACGGGCAGAACCACCCCTGAGCACAGGAGACAGCTGCTCCTGCAGCCCGTCCGCTGAGGTCCTGATTAGTAAGCACCGGAGGGGCACTGGTGCATTAGCAGGTGCAGGCTTAGGCTCCGGATCAAAAGGACGGTCACGTGGCCACTGCTGTCATGTGTCTTACTCTCTGAGGAGGCTCGGGAAGAAGAAAGACCCATAAATACACATCATTTGTAACCTGAAATCCACTTGTGATCCCTAGGATTTCAGGCAAACACGAAGTTCATAACAAAGCTTGGGAAATCTGGTACATCATTGTATGCATTCTCTCTCCAGGGAGAGTCCATAACTTTTGTTAAATTTTCAATGATGCATCTGACCCAAATATTAATATATGTTGAGAGCTACAATTAAATTACAAACTCTTGAAGGCAGACACAGTGTGTTAGTAATATGTTTCTATATCCGATGCTTACAACATGCCTGCTACGCATAATTTATATATTCTTAAAGTACGTATTATTATTGGTTGGTGCGCCAGTGAAAAAAATAATAGCTGCTATTTATTCATCTCCTACCAGGTGTTTATATAAATTATATCCAATAAAAATAAAGAGAAAGGCAGGCATTAAAGTTAATTACCTTTGTCTTAAATGAAGAAACTGGCAAGGTTGATACTGTCAATTTGAATCCACCCTCTGCAGTTCTGAGATCAGAGCTAACAATCCAGTAAGACAGATTAAAAAATACACAAAATCACAATAGCAGAAATAGGCCTGATCTTCCCCATTCAATCATAAGATCCTTTAGGCGATAGAAATATGTCCTTTCTGTCACGCTCATGCCATCTGTTGCAATGCCTTGCTAACAGCAGGTGTTCAGTAAATCTCAGGTTAATGCAATTAAATGGAAATAAACACGGCAGATAAGGATTTGATAAATATATATTATGTTCTAGTTAGCAAGTTAAATTATACTTCGCATGTTTGTTGCCATTTAGACACCATATTTATTTAAGTTTGTGGCAGCAGTTAATGTAGGGTTAAAGTTAACACTCACAAAGGTGATGCCATCTGCTTAACGGTGTGTTTTTAGTGAATCAGAAACACTGATCTGCTTACCTGGCCAGCCTTACCATAGAGGTGACCAAATAAAGCACGGAGGCACAACCAGCTTATCAGGAGAAGGGATACAGTTACTTAGCATTAGGGGAAAAAAGTGTCTATTTATTGTTTTATTCATCTCTATTTGCCCCCGACTTTATTGAGGTCTAGTTGACAACACTGTATACATTTAAGGGGTGCATCTTGATGTTTTGTTATGTATTCACATTTTGAGATAATCGCCACAATCAAACTGGTTCTCACGAGCTTCTGGTTAGAATTATACACATTTGGGGTCAGAAGGGACCTGGAAGATTATTTGGTGAGGAAATCAATACCCAAGTGGGAGACAATGACAGCTAGAAGCACACTGCCCATGGCCACCGGTGCTTCCCCCAGGAAAGTCCCAGCATCTACTCTCGCTTCTACTCGTGGTGGAGACAGAATGGCAAGTGTCATCCTGCACAGCCACCCTCAGGCCAGCCCTCTAGCCCTGCCTCTCCCGAGAAGCATGTGAAGGGTCACAGAAGGACAGAGAAAGTCAGAGAGCTTCCGAAGGGACTCAACTTCTTGTGAAGAGTGACTTCAGATTTTGTAAATGTATCGTGATGTCACAGGGCATGTAATGTGCCAGGTGTAGATACCGTAAGTTGCGCTGGGAGTGGAGAGTAACGCTGAGGCAACACACACTTGTGAGGACCCGGGGACACTGTACCATGGCCATCTTGGTGGACGGGTCACTGAAGCACAGATCACACTGCATTCGAACAAACCCTGACACAGCTTTCCCCACCTGAGCCCCCACATTCCTGCAAGGCAGCTGTGGTTCGCTCCACTAGACACGTGGGTAAACAGACATGCAAAGAAGCTAGAGCCTTGCTCAATGTCACAGCGGTTGTCAGAGTCTTTCCACCACGCCACACCACAGCCATTTAATGAGTGTGGAGTGTTATGTCCTTTCAGGGGAGTGGGTTGGCTCAGGCACTGAACTATCCTTCAGTCCCGAGTGAATGTGGATGCTGGCACTCTCTCTGCTGAATGCAACAGACCACAAGGGCCATGCTTCTGCCCTGCTCTCCCAGACACAAGGTAACTTACTATGCACACCTACAGCCGCTGCAAGATGTCGTGTGATGTGTACACACTCGTATATTCAGCTGTAGAGACAGACAGTAGAAAATAGAACAGTGCTCACAGGGTCTGGGGGAGCCAGGAAGAAGTTGGTGAAAAGGACAAACTTGCAGCTATAGCGTGAATAAGGTCTGAGGATCTGAGGTGAAACCTGGCGACTGTAGTGATAACCCTGCATCGTATAATTGAAACCTGCTGAGAGTAGAAAGTCAGTGTTCTTACCGCACCCCCATCCCCAGAAAGGTAAATGTGTGAGGTCATGGATGAGTTCATGAACTTGATGGTGGGATCCATTCGTATCGTTTACATATATGAAATCATCACATAGCACACTTTAAATATTTGCAGTTTGATTTGTCAACAATACCTCGATAAAGCTGAAAAGCTCCATGAGAAAAGTCTAAGTGCTATGCAGACAGAGGTGAATACATGATTGATACCGGCTAGGGAGGAGGTTTCTTCAAAGAAGAATGGGAATGGGGAAGAGGCTGCAGCTGAGCAGGGGAGGGAGGGGGCAGAGTGGGGGGGCGGGCAGCGTGGGTGGTGGGTGGGCAGGGTGGTGGTTAGAGGGCAAGGTGGGGGATGGGAAGGCAGGGTGGGGGGGTGGGCAGGGTGGGGGTGGGGTGTGGGTGGGTAGGTGGACAGGTAGAGGTAGGTGGGCAGGTTGGGTGGATGGATGGGCAGGGTGGGGGTGGGGGGTGGGGGGGCAGGGTGGTGGTGGGCAGACAGGGTGGGGGGTGAGAGGGTAGGGTGGGGATAGGCAGACAGGGTGGCGGTGAGAGAGCAGGGAGGGGGGGTGGGCAGGTTGGGGGTGGGTGGGCAGGGGGGTGGTGGCCGGACAAGATGGGGGCAGTGGGTGACTTGGCCAAGCCCAGTGAGTGCTTTTACAGCCGGGGAATGACATGATTAGAACGCAGATTAAATATGAGTTTGCAAAGGAAGGCTGGAGACAGACCTTTGAGAGCTTGGTATCTATTGGGCAAGGTGCACAGAATGGTAGCTGCAGGGGTTTGTCCAAATGTGGACCCCAGGCTTGTGAACTATAAGAGGTTTCATGATATGAGAAGTTCAACTAGGAAGCCTTCTAACTTGATGGAGGCAAAAAACAAAACAAACAACCCCCCAAAAAATCAAATAAAAACAGCCAAAGGAAGTTAGCACTGGACTAAGGAATGAGCGGTCGGTGGCTTACACCCGCACACTAACATGAGGATTCCAGAGGTGTGCATGTATTTCTCTAGAAAGGAAGGCATCCATGCTCCTTGTGCTGCATTTCCATCAGCCTTAACGCGATATCCAGTCGGTGCCAGTCACACGCAGCGCTCATGAATTCTCAGGAAGGACACGTCACAGAGCTGAGCAGCAGGTACCACACTGCAGCACGCACCCACCAGGGCACAGGCCGGGCAAACGCTCCAGGGCGTCCGTCAGCCCTAAGGAGTGTGGTGGAGAGACATGGCGGCTTCGTGTGGGGAGTCTGGAGCAGCCAGGCTGGGGAGCAATCAGCGTTCTCTAGGTGGTGGCCATTTATCGTCTGACACAAACGATTCATCATTCAGCGTGTGAACCACAACTATGGGCACGCCAGCTGAACTGGGCCCTGGTGTGTGTCTGGGGAAGCTAAGCTCCTATTAGTTTCGAGGAAAATTTCAAAATATCTACAGGACAGCACCTGGGACTCTATCCTTTACATGTGTGTTATATTTATTGGATTAGTAAACTGTACATACGGTTTCAGTCAGCCATTAACTACAAGTCTCCCGCAAAGGAAACTGTATGGTTTTGACAAAGGTAAAGCTTACGGTGGTCGACCATACAGGGAGCTGGCTGGGACCTTGTGAGCCATTAGAAACACCAGTCAGACTGAGTTTCAAGGAAGGAAGGCTCTTAGATGCTTCTTAGAAATGGTGGGAAAGAAAGGACTTCCAAAGGAATGTCCAAGGGCGAACATGAAATCTGCCGAAGCAATCTGGGGAACCAGAGTCTACATGTGTCCACAAACTCGCCCGCTATTCGGCAGTCACAATTTCCAGGGGTCACCACACTCGTCCTTCAGCAACCAGCTGCTTCCAGACCCATTTAAACTCTCGCCTGGAATCATCTGAGAGTTGCATTTATACTTTGAGGGTTTGCATTGTCATTCTGCAAGAGGCACAAGCTCTAGTTAAAGGAGGCCCCTGGAATAACGGCACCAACTGCCTCTTCCTGGATTACTTATGACACGAAGCCAGAGCTTCACCGTTCAGTCTGAGTGAGCTGAGCCAGAGGAGGAAGACAACAAGCCCTGCGGCTCACACGGTCTCCAGCTCTGATCCAGCGCTGGCCTCCTCGGGTAGGTGACCACTTGTGTGGCCAGGGACCCAGAGGGGCAAGCCCACACTGTGCTTATACTCTCTCCAAGGAAGTGCCGACAGCTGCGGCTGACGGCCCCTGACAGGGGCAGTGTGCAGTGATGCTTTAACCGGCCCAGCACACGTTACGGCACACATTAGCTTCAGGAGGTGGCTATGAACATTCACCAGCAAATAAACGCTACCTGTAGTCTGCAGATTCGACCGGTTCAACTGCCAGCGAGAGAAACCAGAAGAAGGAATGCAGTTAGGGGCTCGAAAACTGAACGCCAGAAAACTTGGTCCTAACGTCGCAAAAGTAAAAGTTGTAGAAAGGCAATTCACGAAGGGCCTGACGACGCCCCTAACCTCCTGTATTCTTCAAGCATAAGAACTTGACGTCTACCTGCTGTTACTGTGTTTCCCTGAAAATAAGACTGAGCCGGACCATCAGCTCTAATGCGTCTTTTGGAGCAAAGATTAATATAAGGCCCGGTCTTATTTTATTATTTTATTATAAGACCAGGTCTTATATGATATGATATGATATGATATGATATGATATGATATGATATGATATAATATAATATAATGTCAGGTCTTATATGACTTTTTGCTCCAAAAGATGCATTAGAGCTGATTGTCCGGGTCTTATTTTTGGGGAAACATGGTACCACGGGTAAATTAATCTGTTTTCAATAGCCGGAATTTTACTGAATGGCTTTGGGCCCCCGTTCCCTAGTGTTAAGCACATGTAGAGAAGTATAAGGTTTTAGTTTAAGTGGTTTTATATATAATGACTAAGATTTATTGTGTATTGATATTTCAAGTACAATTTTAAATAAATCAATACACGAAAATGCACTGACTTAAATCAAAAGTCTGGAACGAACTCAAAAGTTCATTTGCTCCATTAGGCTGTCTCTGGGTGAGACTTCTAGCTATTAATTTAGCATCTCTAATGAATAAAATAACCCACTTTTCTTAAGAAATATGTTCTCTTGTTTCAATATTAGTAAGAAATTACCTCCAATATCTACTCAAAACCATTAGTACTGAGCTGTAAGCACATTCTCTTTGTCCTAGCTTTAGTAGCCACCATGCAGCTATTCAGAATGCATTTGTACCTTTATGGTTTCTTAATATACTGAGAGACACACCAAATCATACCTGCTTTACCCTCTTTTCCAACAGTAAGTAGGGACAGTGTAAGAAACACTCATTTCACAGCCAGCCCGCGGTTACCTTGGGCAGTAGGTGAGGGGTTTTGGCCAAAGGTACTTCAGACAAATGGGAGCATGAGAACTGTGTGTCAGCTGAGCCAGGTCAACAGCCCTGCAGGCAGGTGACCTCTGGGAGTATTATTACCTCTGCCAGTCCCTCAGCTCAGATGTGCCCACAACCTTGGAGCCCAGCAAACAGGTTTTTAGCTCTGCGACACGTTGCATAGCTCAGGACAGGGCCACATACCCAGTGCTAAGAAGTAGGATGTAAGAACCACAGTGATCTCTCATTAGGTTACTCATTCACGGGGGCACCATCACTCACCCACCGAGGGGACGGGCTGTGTGTCTACACAGTGGCATCGTCTACAGACCAGCTCAATGGACATGCTCTGTGTGGAATCCGATGCTTCCCTGGGTCCCTGCCAAAGCCTGTGCTTAGAACCAGTGCAGCCCGCGCCTAGCAACCCCACACCCCCAGGCCCTGGGACTGTCCCCGCTGCATCCCTCTGGCTCAGCTCCCACGGCTCCATGATGCAGGGGCTTTCCTTTCTTGTCATTAATGTAAACAGAGACCTTACGTGACGCCACCAGTATTTGATGAATGTGTTCGCCGATTAACACATCCTCCCTTCTGTGTTCCCAACAGGAAGCTGAGTGACCCTCAGACCACTGCTTCCTGGGCCTGGCATCCAGGTCACAAAGCTTTGCATCAGTCTCCTATCAGCATCTGGTTCTCCAGACTCTGATGAAGACGGGGGCTGCCACTGTTTGAAGGGGGCTCTCCCTTCACCAAGTTCACGCCATCACCACACACACACACACACACACACACACACACTTCCCATGCACACATTCTCTCTCTGACATATGATGCATTAAATGTGATCGTGGCTGAACTTGGACAGAAGGTTGTGCATCTCAGCAAGGTCGCTTCCTCTTCTTTAAAACTGAGCCCCTGGGGGCCATCTTTGCTCCTGTGTTCAGCCTCTTAGAAGATTCCACCGCACAGCCCTGCTTTTGGACACACCCCAGGGGCTGCCGGTGAGCTGACATAGGGAACCAGCTCAGTGTTTGCCATGCAGTGTGTGTGTCCATCTCCAGTCCCGTGCTCAGACACTCCTGTGAACCCCTCGCTTATCCATGGTTATGGGCAAGTGTTTAAGTCTTAAAACCTTCCACATCCTCGCTCATCCCCTTGCAGTTTTATTTTCTCATCGCTCCACCCGACTTCCTTTGTGCTCCAGGTTGAACTGTTGTGTTTGCGGGGGCCCTGGACCCACCTTGGTGTGTCGTGCAGCCCTAGCTGTGCCTCTGCCTCTCCTGTACCCTGCACCCTCCCGGCCCTCCTTCCTGGCTTCCTGAGCACAACCCAGGCTCTCTCCTCTAGGGAACCTGCTCCCTACGAGGTCAGTGCAGGGGCGTCTTTCTAATTCCATAGCATTTTGTGCATAGCTGCACTCACACTGTATCACAGTTGTCAGGTGACACGCTTGCGTTCCTGGCTCCTTCCCTGGACACCCGGGCTAGGACTCGGTGTTTGGGCTTCTGTCTCCTAGCGCCCTGCAGGCCGTGCTGCAGAGACCCAGGACGGGAGCTGAACGGAATCTCATTCCACTTGACATGGGGTCCAATAGATGGCCGTTGTGCTTGGGCCAGTGATGTAGGGTAAACGAGAAGGGTAGAGGGGGCATAAGAGATGAAGGAATCAAGAAAAAAAATCACTCCAAGAATTTCCAGGAAGTTTATCGAAGTAATAAAACCCTGCAGAGCACTTGTGGAGTTTGCACACTCAGCCCAGGAAAGAGACAGGCAGGTTAGCAGAGGGATTTTCCCATGTGGAGACCACAGACCCGAGTGTGAGACACTACACAGGATTATCTCCTTAATCTCCACCTCTGTCCACGGCCCATCCTTGCTCCCATCCCAGTTTCGCAGGCGGGAAACTGAGGCTTCGGTACAATAGACCTGGGACTCAATTCCAGGACCTCATGTCTCCCGTTGGCTCTGCATCCCTCCGTGGGCTTGGAGCAGACACTGCACCTCCACTCGTCACACAGTGAACACTCAGATGGCGTGAAAGGTGGCAGGAGTGACACTGGGCTTGGCGTGTCTGCGTGGTGGCTTCCTGGACCCCTGTGTCTGTGCCACATGTGAGCAACACATACAGGGGCTGGCGCCACACCTGCCGGCCAGGTCGCCCTCGGTTGCGCTGAGAAGCATCTCCTGGCTCACTGTGTCATGTTCCCTCCTCGTCAGAACTCTGTAAACATTTATTTTACTTCCCTTCACCGCCACCCATGCCTCCATGCAGCTCTTTGCTTCCACATACATACGTGTTTACATTTGCTTCATAAATATACTCATTCATTGTGTTTTCAATGCTTCATGCCCTGAGTATATTATCCCTGCTCACCCCTCCGTCATTATTACAACACCACCCCTCGCCGGTCTGCAGCTTTCGGCTTGGACTGGATCAGCCTGCGAAAACCAGGAAAGCTGTCACTGCCTTCCAGCTGTCGTAACGTGTTGCTGTTTTCATTGGGATTTCACTTGTGCAAAAATAAATCGCTGCTCCTCAAAGAAAGCTGTTCTGATTGGAAATGGGTGGAGGAGGTCCCGAGTCGGGAGAAAACAGAGTTGGAACGGCTGACACTGAGGGAGGACAGGCCTTCATCGTGTTTCGGTCTCGGTTCTGTCATTGGTGAGCTGTGGGCTGCAGGCTGGTCGCTTACGCGTCCCTTTCCTTATGTCAGGACGTGGCCTCTGCTAATTCTGACATTCAAAGGCACCACAGCACTGAGTGGGGGTCTCTAGGCGTTTCTGCCTGGTCCTGTTTGCACGAAAACTCAAACAAATTTGTCGTTTTGGGGGGAGGGAGTTCTGACAATTTTTAAAAACACTTTTTAAATTGAAATGTACACACACATATGCACACACACATACGCACACACACAGTAAGGTGCCCTTTCTCAGTAATAAATACCCATGTGTTGGTTATTCACCTGTGTCCTCACTTTTGCTGGGTCTGCACCCAGAGGGCAGCTGCTGCCTCCAGACAACTCTGAGGTTGGCTTCACAGTACACGGTTTCCCGAAGAGGTGGCAGCAGCTCAGATTTCTGCCAACAGTGTGAGAGAAGAGTCCGCCCGTTTATGAGATTTTCATCTCTTAGGACGTTGAACACCATCCTCTTTGTTTTAGTGACTTTGGGTTGGGAAGATACCAAGCATGCGGAAGGAAACCCACGGGTCGTGAACACTCACACGTCAGCGCAGCTGCAATGCTCCTGCCACACTTTCTTCTCGTGTGATTAGCTACCCTGTCTCCCCGGAAATAAGACCTAAGCGGGAAATAAGCCGTAGCATGATCTTTTAGGATGCTCATCATATAAAATAAGCCCTAATGCGTCTTTTGGAGCAAAAATTAATAGAAAACCCGGTCTTAATTTTGGGGAAATACAGTGGGGCTTATTTTATATTACAAGCATCCTGAAAAATCATGCGAGGCCTTATTTTCCGCTAGGTCTTATTTTCGGGAAAACACAGTATCCAGTGATTTGGGGAGGCAGATACTATTCCTCTCCTTTTATAAAGTAGCAAGATGCACTAGCAGAAAAGATATTGGCTCATAACAAGTACCGAATGAAAACGCCAGGCCAAGAGTCAGATCCTTGGAACACATACATGCATGGGCCCCCTCTTTGAGTTATTAAAAGTATGGAGATGGCACTTTGCGAGAATCTTGGTTCTGAGACAAGTTAAAGTATGTACAGAGGGCACCCCCAAAAAGTACACACATTTTAGGAAAGGAAAAAACTATTGAAACTGTAATACTCAATATGCACCGATAACAAAAGATGAATGCAAGTCATGTGTGACTTCTGCAATGACAAGAGGTGCTCAAAGTGGTTCCCATCAGCGTCCAGACACTTCTGATTACGGCGAACTACTGATTGAGCCACGTTGACCAAAGTGTCCACTTGTGTACACTTTTTTGGCACCCCATATATTTAGGGAAAGTGGTATGTGTTTCTGATTTGAGTGAATTTATATTTATGCAAAACTTTTTCTTTTAGAGATTTAGGGGCTTTAAGAATTACTGAGAGGTTTTAATAAATCCTCATTCCATTCAACAAGCACATGTTGAAAGAGAATTGCCATTGGTGTTAATAGGGAAATGTGTTCCTTCATTGTATTTGGGCCTTTTGTATCGCACTCTTGATATTAAATTAAGTATGCCTTGAAAAAAAAGAAAGAAAGAAATACCTGGTGCTATTGCTAAAATGTAGATTCATGGACTCCATTCCAGACCTACTAATTCAGAATCTCTGGGGTAGGGCAAGCAGGTGTTCTTAGGCATCCGAAATTTTGAGAACCACAATATTAGAAATATAAAGAGGCGCTTTGAAAACGTAGAGGATAATTTAGAGAATTAGAGTTTAGAGAAAACTTAGAGAATATTAATAAAACTTTTATTATTATGCATATTTGTCTTACTCTCCTCTTAGATTAAAATAAATTGCCTGAGGTCTGGTATTTTACTCCTCTTACTTGAGTAAAATTGAATTGAATACCCTGACAAAGTATTTGTCTGAATAGAGAGTCATGAATTTAAAACATTTTACATTTTGGAAAATAAATAAATGTCTGTATGTTCTGTAAAAAAAAAAAAAAAAAGAATTACTGAGAGGTTATAAGATTAGATTTTGCTAATTTATTTTGATCAAAAGAAAACTCTACCTGTCCATACCTATCAGACAGGTGCCCTTAGTGGAAGAGAGATGGCATCTAAGGCCACAAGAATGACCCAGGACGCCACCTACAGGCTCCTCACTGGTGCCGCAGACAAGGGTCCCCGCGGCCTGGAGGAGAGGATGGAGAGTTCATTTCCTTCACTTCTTCAGCCTGTAGCATTAATTGAGCATCTTCTAGGTTCTAGATTTCGGCCCTTACTACTTGCAGAGGTGCTGTTCTAAAGGGCGAGGTGAACACACGCGTCGGCGCTGGGAGCCAGGTCTGTCCCTACCCCGTAGCTCCAGCCTCTGTACTTGACCTTGTACCCGCAGTCGCCGTGGGCGCTGGAGAATGGGGAATGCGTGTCCTGCCCAAACCGGAATTAGCCTGAAAACATGAAGCCCTTCATTTCCCAAAATGTATTTGTAACAACACGAAAGTCTTAATTTTCTATAAAGTCTTCATTTAAAATAAGAAGGGAAATCAACAATTATGGAGAACTAGCCCCCAAAAGGAAAGCTAATTATTTGTGTCAACACAAGATGTAAATCCGTGCTCAGGTTTTCTTTTGATTTATGAGACAGGGCGTTCTCTATATAAATGGGGACATTATTACAAACACTTTCACGATGATTTATCAGGTACAGAAATCAATGGGAATTGCCTTTTGTGAAAATTGTAATTTTATAAATAGCCAGGTAAACATATGTAAAACTGGAGTTCAACACATATGTGGCTACTTAATAGTGAAGAGGCATTTATGGCTCAAGATTAATATATCTTTAAAAAAGTAATCTTGTAGACATCAAAAATGTCGAGATGACAAATGGTGCTAACAAGGCAATTATTTCATTATAATTAGTGATAGAAGTAACGTATTAAGGACGGGCTCAATTTTCAGCTGACGTTAAAAAAACCATGCGTCCTACACAAACTGCCACTCCATGCGAGCTCAGTATGTACACAGATACTGCAAATCCATCACACAGCTTTTGCTGCATTTGTTACCTCTTTTGTGCACAATGCTATTTTAAAAGTGAGTATATTTTAGGAGTAGCAACTATAGAGCAGTTTTTCTTGTCAGTCAAACTGACTACTAATTTTGGCATAAGTTGATTGCATGATTGAAGAGATCAAGCCATGGAGTGTGAGATTCAGAGAATGAAGACTGTAGAGATGAAAGCTAAAACCAGAAAGCACAAGAAGGAAGACTATTTTGTGGTGGTAGTCGGTTTATTTGACCAAGAAAAATGCAAAGTTAGGAAGAGGGTACTCTTTGTTTTCAGAAGTTATAAAATTGCATGCAGCCGTCATCGTCTTGGATGGAGAGGCAGTTTGTATGGAGAGATCACCAGAGGGCAGCATTAGTGGCTTGGGGACCACAGAGGGTTCCCATAGGGACGCCACATAACTTGCGATCATATTTACTCCAAGTAACACTCATGGGGTTTTTATACTCTTTAAAGTGACCACAAGTAACAAATGTAGATGCCGTCATGTTACTAAGGCCATAGGCATAGAAATGTGTTTTTATCACAAGGTTCCCTTTCTCCACCAAATCACCCAAGATCTGGGTCGTTTGACAGACTATTTGCACAGACATTAAATAACATTTGGCAAATACTATGCAAGTTCTCACTGCTAGTATTGTTGTACTTGTTGGTTTTCTGGAATGTTCATTGGCTGTGCTGCTGTTTTTTGCAATTGCGTTGGTAATAACAACAGTGTGTTTTCCCTCCTTATTTTGTTTAGGTGAAATGAAAGGACAGCGCAGATTGGGTGTTCAATCCAGGCAGAGAAGAAAGGGGAGATTTACATGAACGGTGTGTGTTCCCTGTAGGACAGGAAGGTTTCCCATTTGGCCTCAGAATGAAAACCCGGAGGCCTCCTAGTTGCAAAGTCAGGACAGCGTCACACACAGAGAGGGTCAGTGGACGGGCTGGTGGGGTCTCTGAGAGGGGCCGTGTCTGCAGCAGCTAGAGCTCTGTCTGCTGTTCTGCTGCCCTCAGGCCTGATTGAGAATGAGCAGGAAGGGTGACAGGTAGCTTCCATTCACCAGTCACCGTGCTGCCCTCCGGAGCCAGAAGCATCAACGCACTGCTTTTCTGCCCAGCTTTTACCACGCTCCTTTTGAGCTGACAGGTCCGTTTCTGAATGTTTCCATCAACATCCCACTCCTCTCCACCTGGGCAGCTGTCTTTTGAAGACAGTGACATTCCTGAACCCAACCTTCCAAACACAGTCTGCTAAGATGGTCAAAAGCACGATGCCTCCTGGGAAATGAGGCCCAAGTGCTAATGACAAAAAGCAGGGCGGCCCTCTCACTATGTGGTCTTGGAGTTGGACTTCAGGATCAGCCTGGGGAGGTTTTCTGATCGACTACTGGGAAGCCACATCTGCCCCACCACCTATTTTTACATCGTTTTATCTCTTTGGGCTTCTGTGCAAAACTCACCACTTTGAATGACATACATTCTTTTAACATCAGTGGCTGACATGTCCTAGCTGTGGCAATTTTCTGCCAATCCATATGTTTCTTATATCTATGAATTCCTAGTATCTTCAGATTTGATGTTCTATTTCTGACCTTTCTTGCAATCACTGCTGAGGATGCCACATACACTGACCAAGCCTGGAGGATGATACGTTTCTCTGTTGTGCAATGCCAATCAATTCATCAGGACCACGGGAGAAGACCAATCAACAGCTTAGAAACAACTCCATAGATTTACCTAATTTTTTGATCAGTCAAGAGGCATTCTAAACATTGATTCATGGCTCAGACCCACTTGTTGGGACACTAATACAATCTCCCTGGGTGGGAGTTGTTTACAGACTCTCCTTCCTACCAACTAGTTTCTGGACAGTGGGAGTTGTATATACTGTCCGCCTTTTGGGGTCCTGGCTACATGCACAAGTGTCAAGGAAAGCTGCCTTAGCTGAACTTTCCTATAGTCGTGTTTTGGGGGCGTGTGAACAGTGTGCTGGGGAAAGCATCTCACTGTCCGGCACAATCATACTATTTTTATTTGAAATGCAAGTGGAATGGTTTTCGTTGGGCCCCTTAATAGATTGCATTCTTTCCATTGTATTGATAAGTATTAGTGATTATTAGAAACATACAGGAAATGACACAATACTATCCAGGTCGAAATATCAGAAATTATATACAAACAGAAAGTTTCACAATTCAACCTTGCACACAACTGACTACAGCCTTTCCGGTTTACTCAGCGGCAGACTCAGCATTTTGGTTCTGAGGTTCCTTTATGTGTAAATTGCTAAGTCAGGGAGCTGGATTTATGTACCGTGAGTACATGTTAGGACTAAAAGTGACATCATGATGCACTTCTGCAATTTCCTGCGACCTATGTGCTGTACCGTTCTTAGAGTGCAGATCAAGAAACTCACCAGACCACTGGGATATTTACTGGTTAGGTGTATAGGAATTAAAACTAATGCTAATCAATATTTACTGACTAACACCTACCAATAATTCCAGCAAAACAAGAAAATCTACTGCATATACCACAGTAATAAGGCATCATTGATAAGTTACTATGAATTTCTAATGTTAACTGTTCATGTAAGAAACAGAAGATGTTTTCAAGCATATATATCTTGTTTCCTCTTTAGCAGGAGAATCATAAAGTTTCAGAGTTGGAAAGGACCAGCAGATCTTCTGCTAGTTTTTTTTTTTTTTTTTTCTTATAAGATGGAACATTCTTACCTTGAAACTGGGCATTAAATCCTTTGCGTCGATGGTTGCTGTCAGATGTGAAATGGAGTCTTAACCAATTCTTGCTACTGATAACAGGAGAAGGAAGATTCATTCCCGTCAGCCTGGAAAAGAGAATGAAGAAAAAAATCCCCCTTGTAAACCAACAGAGCAAATGGCCTACAGCAAACCCGCTTTTAAAATTGACTACGGACAGTCTTTATTTTGAGACGCTTAAAACAGAGGTCATTTATTAGCTACATTTAAACTTTGAAATGATTCAGATAATTTTATCTTTGCCCACATACAAATGCTATATTGACTCTTTAGGAAATGGAGGCTTTCACAAATATTTTACATTTTGAGTCTTCTTTATTAATGATAAATAAATGAGATGTTCTTTTGATTTCTTATTTCTTTGCATCGTAGCTTCAATCACAATGCAGTACAAAAGGAGAAGAAGGAGGCAAACGATACAACCCTGCCATTCACTGTTGGACACGAGAAATTGTGTTTCACTGGACGTCGTCTCAACTACACGGCTTCCCACGCTTGGCAGCGAGTTTGCCATGTGTCTAGTGCTCCCCTGCAAAAGTCACGGCAGGGACGTCTCCTACGCGGGTGACGAAAGGGAGTGTTTATGAGACTAGTGACAAGCACTGTCAAGAAGTTCTGAGATGGGGGAAAATCATGTTTGAGTAAAAGAGTATATGCAACATGATTAAATCTTTCAAACATCAGACACAGTCAATCTCCGGTTAAGCTGCGTAAAAGATCCAGTCCTCTTTAAAATGTGTAGGTTAGTTGTCACAGAAAAGTTAGTGATCTCCTTCCTGCCCTTGGGAACTTTGTGTCCCCACAGAGAAGTCCATGCCTTTTGGGGAGCAGGGGTCAGGCTGTGCCAGACTCTGGGACACTGTCAGTCCTGGCCGGTGGCGTGCCATTGACTTGGCGTGTGTCAGACACAGGAGGATGGGCTGGCTCTGCTGGTCCTACCTGAGGCCTGCACACCTGGGTTGTCTCAGTTGTCCAGTCTGTACATTGCATTTGAAAATACCTCCATTGAGGCGCTAACGTAATTATTAGGTTGGTGCAAAAGTAATTGCAGTTTAAAAGGTTGAAAATAATTGCAAAACCCGTAATTACTTTTGCATCTATCTATCTATCTATCTATCTATCTATCTATCTATCTATCTATCTATCTATCTATAATCTCCCATAAATGGTCCTAAAACAGTTTCAAATGTAACTTACAAGTGGCTACTCATTGTATGATTATTTTGCACCTCAGCTTGCAAATCTCTTTTTAAAACAATGCTCACTGGTGTCGAAGATCTGTAAGACTTTAACCATTGGTGTGTGGCAGAAACCTGTGCTGCCCTTTGTGGACTGGCCTGTGAGGACCTCTGCTGCTCGGTCAAGCTGGAAACCGTGTTCTATGCGTGGGATGTACCAGGTCCGGGCTGACTCCTGCTAACCCCACTGCCTGGAGGAAAAGCAGCATCCAGTGAAACATGTCGCCAAGTTTTCTGATGTCAGGGTGTTCAATTTCAACTTTCAGGTTTAGAAATGTGCAGTATCCACTTAAAGTTAAAAGCCAACCCTTGACTGTAACCAATTGCAACAGTGTTTATGTGACTGTTGGAAATAATCTTCTGTAAGAGGAAATACACTACTCAGATCTGCCTGTTAGTTTGGATTTATGTAGCACTAGCTGGGGAAGTCGGGTAAGGCTGGCTCCAAGAAGCATTTCATCACTCTGATATTTTGTTTGAAGGCTCCCTGCCCCCCTTTTTTTCCTGCTGAGATTATGCTACAAATTCTGTTGGAAATACGTCACATACCTCTTTGCCTAATACTAACTATGGCCAAGAGAGAAGTAAATTTTGGATTTAACCACACACAGTCTATCCAGCTTATCTACATTTTATTTACTGAAATTTTTAATAATTGAAATCCATGTTTGCTTTTTGTTGCTCTAAAGATTTATGTATGTAAATATACATAAATCTTATATATATATACGTGTGTGTGTGTGTGTATGTGTATATGATTAGTTCTCTTGGAGTGACTCTAATCTCAAATGCTAGATGGCATCGCATTTCAGCTTCATCAACATTAGCAATGCCCATAAACAGCCCCTCTCTTCACCCCCCGCCCCATTTTCCAAACACCTACCCAGAAAACGTCAGTATTGCTTTTGTCAACACACTCCCCCTGCAATGGGCCAGATAGGATTATTTTAGGGGCTATGGGTCACATGGTCTCTGATCCAACTGTTCAGCTCTGCCCTGTGCAAACACAGACCTGGGTTCACTGTGGTAGGGTTCTGATAACACTTTACTTACGGACACTGGAAGTTGTATTTCATGTCCTTTTTTGGGGGTAAAAATAGTATTGCTTTTTTTTTATGTTCTTTCAGCCACTTAACAAGGTAAGAATCATTCTTAACTTATGGGCGGGATTTGCCTGTTGGCCACTGTGTGCTGACCTTGCTTTCCTATATAGGAGGCAGTTTGGGAAAATGCGGGGCAGTGAGACAGTTAGATGATGTATATCCAGTTCACTTTTATAAGTAAAGTTTCACAAATTGCATAACTCCTGTACAGACTCCTCTTATACAGAATCAAAAGTGAGGGCTTTGTAACAGTTACGTATTATAATTCATGTCCCAAGGTCAGAGCCAAGTCCTGCAAGGTGTCACACTCCAGAGTGGGTTGATGTGCGTAGCTTTGTGTGAATTAAACAAATATCCACATGTGGTTCTTGGGGGGTGTCAGGGAGCTGGTTGTTCTAAGTAAGACCTATCTTTGGAATTGAGAGTTTTTCTGTTACCTTCCACCTGGCTGAGGCTACCCTCAGAGCTGTCATTTAATAGGAAGATTGGATTATACAATCAATTCTCCCTTCATTACAAACTAAAGAAAATTAATTAACATACAAACCAGTGGAGGTAGTGTTGATTTACTAAGGACTTGGATGGTTCGGATAAGCTTTTGAGGTAAAGAATTCAACTAAATAACTTTGTGGTAATGCCTCACAAAGGTGTACACATCCTAATCTCAGAACTTGTGACTATGTCACCTGACATGGGAAAAGGGACATTGAAATGTGATGAAGTTATACACCTTGAGATGGAGAGATTACCCTGGATTATCAGGTGCCCCAATGTAAGAAAAAAGATCCTTAAAAATGGACGACAGAGGCAGAAAAAGAGAGTCAGAGGGAGAAAATGAACCTATGGAAGGAGGTCAGAGGGATGCATGTGCGAACTCCACCCATGATTGGGGACCTTGAGATGGAGGAAGGGACCATGAGCCAAGGGCCAGGTGCCCCTAGAATCTGGGAAAGACAATGAAATGCATTCTCTCCTGGAGCCTCCAGAAAGAAACACAGACCTGCTGACACGTTGCTTTTATTCCAGCTAAACCCTTATAAAACTCATGACCTGTAGAACCATAAGATAAAACATTTGCATTGGTTTAGCTATCAAGTTTGTGTTAACTTGTAGTGGCAGCAATGGAAAACAACCACAACCTTTTAATAAATCCACATCCTACTTTTCATTCTAAAGCAGCCCAGAAAGAGAGGACATACAGTAGAACATGTCACCACCCTATACTTAATAATCTGAGAGAACCCGTGGAGTTTAGATCCTGTCTACAATGATCAATGATGGAATGTCTGTCATTGTTGGGTTGAGGTCTTCCAGACGTCCTCCATAGTTCTTAGCTATGCTGCACCAGGGTTTCTAAAAAAGCTTTATAGATGAGAGGGCAATTATGGGGCAATAGTGGGAAATGGACATGGATATTGAGCCTGAGATACAAAGCAGGGATATTTTAAAGAGAAAAGAGGAAATGGTGGCAGGGATCAGCAAATGTCTGTATCTGTTGGTTCACAACACTGAATTTCTTACCCTCAACATAGAGAAACAAAGGACAGCAACCTGGTGAAATAATGTGAATCCAAGATATTTGGACTCAAGGAGTAAGGTGAGGAACAAGAACGCCTGAGTGTGAGGGGTGGGGAAAGGGTCTTCCTGCGGGAATGCTAGATGCGTTTCATTTCTGGAGCATCTCAAACTAGGTCAGCAAACCCACAGAGCGGGACAGTGAGAACACCGAGCTGTCCCTGTAGATATGCTTAAAGGAACTGGAAGTTCCTGCTTTTTGTCCCCAGTACGCCAAATTAAGCAAGTTAATCCATTGGCAAATTTATTTCTTTTAAAGGATTCAACAAGGTTTTCCCTGCCAACAGTAAAATTGGATGTAGGCCTCATGGGCTACTTAAAGTGAAGATGACCTTCTTAGAGCCAAAAGCGAACAGACCAGTGTGTTCCACTTTCTCCAAATAGCTTTCCCATAAATTCTAGGGTTCTATTTCTAGCACTGTCACTTCTGGCTTCCCTTGACCTCTCTCAGGGTCACTTTTCTCGTACATAATATCAGGGGTTGAGCACGTCGTTCTAAAACATCGCGCCTCATTCATTATACTTAAGTAACTGGAAAAATATAGAGTCAACGTATTGAGATAATTTTCCAAAAGGCATTTGGAAAGGCTGACTTTTTTTGAGAGAGCTCTGTTTGAGTACTTATTCAACATTAAGCCAGATGTCTTATTTCTTCAGAAAATCACGTAAATCGCTGGGTGTTACTCATAGCTAAAGCTCTTTAACTGTGATGACTAAGAAGCCAGAAAGCATTAATACCATCAACACAGACCAGGAGTGAACTCAGCCTCCCTGAAGAGACTAAAGAATTTCATCAACCTATTCGAAGAGACTGATTGCTTGTCAGACTGGGGACAAAGTCATCCAGAAATTGTTATTTTTTTGTGAGCTCTTGTGGACATGTAATCAACATGATTTGAGTGGTGTTTAATTTATCTCTGTTTTGTCAAAATTAAATAGAATTATCTGATCAAAGTGTTTCTGAAATGTCATATTTCTAATTGGTTGTTATTTGCATTACTAGTAAAATCCACTGTCTTATGAACGTATGTTGAATTTCTAATACCACTATCCTGAGCCTGATTTTGGGTATTGAAGAAAGTAACAGTGGAATAAAAGGTAGTTTTCACCTGGGAAGAACATGAGAAACAATGAAGAGTTATGTGTGTGTGTGTGTGTGTGTGTGTGTGTGTGTGTGCGCGCGCGCACGCACATGTGTGTATATATACACATACAATCATTGCATATTTATATACAGATATTTCTAGAAATTTATCTTAAAAGTTTTACACATAACACATATACCCTCTGGGAAAAACAACAAAACAAAGCAGAAACCACCCACGGCCTATTTAAAAGCACACCGCAGAAGACATGTCTGTTAGTTCTTTCTGTCATCAAAATTAACGCGTTCTCAGACTTTTCTGTCACATGGCATGGCATCCACTTTGAGTTCTCACAGCAGGCTTCTCAAGCCTAGATAGCACTTTTTTCTCTTTGAATCTCTTTTTTTCCTCAAGGCACTCAGCAGATTCTATCATTAGTAGATACCAATAGCTCTACCCTCCCATTTGGTGACTTTATCCACTCTTGTGACTAGCGATCACCTTTACCGTTCCCCGTGTGCCCTGTTACAGTCTATGTTTTTTGCAGAAACGATCTAGCCCTTGAGCAGTCGTCCATCCTCCAGCAAGGCCCCCATCCTTCCAGCCCCACCCAGCCACAACCCCACCCCCACACTTTCTACATCCGGATGTGCTTGACTCCTCCTGTCCCCACTGGGAGCCCCAGGCTTCTTCCTCCTCTGGGTGTTTCCACAGCTGCACTCTTGTGGGGAGTCTAGCGTGTGCAGGCACAAACACATGCACGCATGCACGCACGCCCCTCCTGCTCTAGTCATTCCTGCTTGTCCTTTTGGTCTCTGACCATGTGTGACATTCTGCGGAAGCCCAACCTCACCACAAACATGAGGCTGTCCCTCCCTGTGATGTCCCCTCCTGGCACCTGTCCTGCAGACATGTCACAGAAGTGATGTCCTGATGACTTCTTGAGCGGTTGTCTTTTCTGTGACACTTGAAGCTGGCATTGTCCCCACTGTGTCTCCAGCACTTAGCAATGTGCTGGGCACATAGTACTTATCAGCACAAAACCCATCAGGTGATGAAACACAAGAGGTGACATTAGACACTCCCATGTGGCCCTACGCTGGTCCCACTCCCCAGCGTCCCTCTATAAACCCTTCCCTGCTCCAACGCCAGGGTGCTGTGTGTTTGTGACCGTGTCTTCGTTGGATGAATTCTTTCCCTTTATAGCATTAGAGGTGAGCCAGGTAAGGAAGGAAGAAACGGTGGCTGGGGAAGGACAGTGGTTCCTTTCTGCATGGGACCAAGGTCTCTGCACACCCAGGCCCACCTCCCAGGGCTGCACACACACAATGCGCTTTGAATGGGCTCCCCTACGTGTCCTGTCCCAGTGGCCCTGACTGGACACCCAGATCTCCTGATGCTAATCGCTCCTAAGGAAATCCAAGGAGATCATGCATCAGGGGCCCCAGAAACGCCCTTAGTGTGGGTCATTATCAGATGCTTAGGTCATGGCCGCACTATGTGCCGTGGATTTCCAGAAGCAGCGAGCTGTCGGATGTGTAATCCTGGCTGTACTAAAGCAAGTGTAACTGCAGTGGATCCAAGGGATGCATCAGAATGTGTGTGACTCCCCCCTCACAGTGCCCCTCACCTTTGGATTTGTAGGCAGTAGCTATTCCGTGCTAAGTGGTGGGCATTCCACCTGCAACGCCAGCATCTGCCCTCCTTGCTTCTCACTAAGCACCACCAGTGTCCTCGCCCAGCCCTGTCCCCTCTGCTTGTGCTGTTGAAAAGTTCTCCTAATTGTCCCTGTCTACTCTAATCCACTCTGTGTAGCTCTGGCACAAATGGCCATAAATACAAAGCGATTCAACAAACAATTTACAAACAAC
This sequence comes from Rhinolophus sinicus, assembly GCF_036562045.2. Classification (NCBI taxonomy): domain Eukaryota; kingdom Metazoa; phylum Chordata; class Mammalia; order Chiroptera; family Rhinolophidae; genus Rhinolophus; species Rhinolophus sinicus. The sequence continues at coordinate 2,149,850 of NC_133754.1, forward strand.
CGAGTGTGCCGGACTGAAGATACAGCTGAGCAAGCTACAGTACCCAAGACCTTCCGAGAGGAATGACCTCAGAGTGAAGACACTCAGGGTAAGTGTCTCCAGATGGAAATTCAGGTCACTGTGAGTGCCCACAATAGGGGGTTTCAACTGTTTCTTGGGTGAAGATCACTGAGGAGATGTGCTATCTGAGCTGTGACTTGTTAGCTGAGTGGCTAGACTGGGGGACAGGACAGCAACTTGAGAGCAGTGCCACCTCAGTGGAGATTTGTGGGGACACCCTATCCTTCCCTTTTCTAAAAGTCCTCAATAGCTCTAATCAGTGGGGCAAGAGGCCAACTTTCCTAGCACGGGAATGAGGACCCTTCAGGGTACGAGACACCATTCCTCCTTCGCTCTCATGTTGCCTGTTTAAAGCTCTGTGCTCTGGCCACGCTGGGCAACATCTGCTCCCCAGTCACCTTACATGTCCACGCCTCTGGGCTTTGTGTCACTGTGTCCTGCCATCCTGGGCCCTTGACTCATTCTGCCGATTTAAATCCTTCCCACATTTCAAAGCGTTGGCAAAAGATGACCCCATCCCCAAATATCTTTTCCGTATTATTTTAGTGGCATTAAGCACTCTGCCCATGACCCTTAAGCACGTGCTCCATATATTTCTACAGCAGCGGTGAGTCTGTCTCATGTCGTTAGTGGCTGGGTAGAAATCTATGTCCCTGACTGGACTGTGAGCCCACGGAGGGTACAGCTGGCACCTTGCCAATGTCCCTAATCCTTGCAGTACTTTGCATAAACCAAAGTCTCCATCAGTCCATTGTAAATGGTTTCGGGTTTTATTTTTGTTCATGATATAACCTACTAATCAATAGCGAACCCTAAGAACACACAAAGTTAAGATCGTTACGAGAAAGCCATTCTTATTTTTTCATCGACAGTGTTTTCCCACCAGTGTGACAACCTGCTGAGAGTGAACCCCACGTGGGTCAGAGCTGGTGTCTTTGGAACCCAAATGGTGACACAGGACTCACTTAAGACAGTGAGAACGTCATCTGTGTCCAGGAAGGAGCTGGAGAAACTTGGAACCTACTAGAGACGCGGCAAAGGAGCCCAGCCCTGACCACAGGCACGTGAGCGCAAGCCGTGAACACGTCCGGGGCTGCAGCACATCAGGCCTGGAAGGAACCCAAAGGTCCTCAGAGAGGATCAGTCGTGAGAGAATGTGACAAATCCTGTCCTCTAAAGCTTAAGGACTAAATGTCAGGGAATTGCTTGAACACAGCTGGGGAAATGGCTCAGATGGACGAGTAATAGGATAAGGCAGACGAGAGACAGCGCCTGTGACAGCATCTCTCTGGAGTCCCCTGGGCCTCGGGTCCATCCAGACAGGGCTGGCAGGGAAGTGGCTTCAGCCAGAAGCCGCCTGGAGGAATCAGTATAATTCTTCCAGGGCAGGGCGGGCCTGCTTCACTTGTGTCCAGAAGGTCATCTCTGGTATTAAAAACCTTGGCTGCAACAAACTCGTCTGGATCTAAGTCAGTGACCTGGAAAACGAAACCTCCAGTGTGTGTCTCTAATCCTCTGCTCGATCCGATGTCCCCGGAGGTTGTTTTAGGGACTGTCTGCAAAGGCTGGACTCTGAGCTTTGCCCACAGGGCAAAACGTCCTCTGCCTCCTGGACTTCCAAAACCAGTGAATAGTGGGCGCTAGGCCTGGCTGGGGATCAATACTGCTTTTTGCTTATTAGAAAAGATAGAATCGACACACAGATCTCTATGATAAATACACACACAGTCTATACTCTAAGCCCGATGATAATAAAAAGTGCCAGGTGACAGTGGATTTCTGGATCACTGCCCATTTTCTCTTTGATACTCTTTTTAGAAATATTATACATATTGTTTGATGCATTGTAAACACTAGATTTCCTTTAGTCTTAGGATGAGGTAAGTCTCATCCAGCCCAATTCAAGAGTCGGAAACAAGTCTTTTTTTTCTTTAGCAAACCTCTCCCATCACCTGACATGCCAACCAGCTGGTCAGATTCTCACACACCCACTGACTGTCCTGGGGGTTTGAGCCTCTCCAATGCTGTCATGTGGGACCCGAGGTGTGCAGCTGATGCTGAGCCTCAAACCTGTACCAGCCACTGCAGACCTAGTTAAACCTCACGCAGGTATATGCATCCCTGGGGTCTGGGCTTGGGGTTGGCAGCCTGTGGGGTGACCTTAGGTCACACGTGCCATTGTAGTCAGCAGGCTCCTGCCGCACACTGGACTCTGGGTGCAGGCCAGCGAGCAGCGAGACGCTGGCATGGAAGCCCCCCCATGACCTGCCTCCCATGCCTGTCTCCGAGGTCCTTTAGTCATTACACACCAGCTTTGGAGTCAGCCTGACCTGGATTCAAACCCACTCATGCCCCTTCCCAGCTGGGTGACCACAGGCCTCTCCTCTACTGGCCGGAACCTGCAGGCCTCACCTGTGTGAACGCCACACTGAGGACCACACGCTGGCTGCCACTCGAGCACCTTTGTCACTCTCTGCACCCTGACAGGTTGTGGTTTTGCGCTCACACCCACTCCACCCCTCACTGCAAAGCACTTCAGAGGAAGCCACTTGCTTGCTGCCCTTGTCCACATATGTGTTTATGGCTCTGTCTGTAATCACGTTAACATGTCCAAACATGGTTACATGTTTCCATTTCACATGGATGGGGAGAGTATTTCCTCGTGAATTTTTCCAGCTTACCGACCGTCTTCTATGTCCTAAATGCTGGGCAAAGCACCGGGATGCAAGATTGAACAGGTGTCTGTCTCTGACCTCACGTGGTTTGTAGGCAATCTAACTGATATGTGTCTGGGACGACTGTGGCCCACACAACTCGTACACTGACAGTCTGAACACAAGGACCTCAGAAGGTGGCTGTACTTGGTGACCAAATCAATACAGACGTAATTAAGGAAAAATGAGGGCCTACGACTGGGGTCCTGATAAGAGGAGGAGGTGAGGACAGACGCGCACTGAGGGACGACCGTGTGAGGACTCAGGGAGAAGATGGCCGTCTGCACGCCCAGGACAGAGGCCTGGAGCAGACCCTCCCTCATGGTCTGCAGACGGAGCCCCTGATGGCACTGGGGGCTCAGACTATTAATCGCCCCCAGAGCTGTTGTCACAGCCTCTCGGCCTGTGGAACCTGGTCATGGCGGCCCCAGCTGACCAACACAGGAGTCCCGTGAATCAGCTGCTGAGTGGGTGTGGACCAGGGCTGTGTGACCGTGTCCGCAGGACGGGCTGCCTCGTCCGGGTGGAGGGTCATGGCCTCAGGCAAGACTTCCTGCAGACGTGAGGGATGGACAGAAAGAGGCGGTACAGGAGGACGGGGACACAGACGCTACGGGCAGAAAGACGTGTCCTCAAGGGTGTGGAGAAGGACTGGGCAGCAACACGGGGACTCTGACGGCCCAGGAGGTCAGGGAGGCGGGAGGCGGGGGCTCTTCACCAAGGATGGCCTCTAGCTTCCAGAGCACGGGGGGTCAGTGATGGCCGACAGGGGCGCGGCTTTGGCTTCGGACAAGTGGAAATCAGGGATTGAAGAGGACAGTGGCTTTACAATCCCTCAGTGAATCACCTGAGCCAGTGGCAGCAGCCCACGTTAAATAGGTCTGGGGGCCCACAACGTCACGGGGGGCATCCAGGTCAATCTCTGCTTAAATGTTCCGTTTATTGACTATGCATTGTATTTAGCAAACACAATTCCAGCTGATTCTTCTGCAAGTTTACAGTTGTGAAATAAGCAAGAACATACAACAGCCTGAGAACATGAACCTGGAAGGCCAATGGCTCAGAGCCTGGGGAACCTGCTACCAAGTGAAAGAGACAGGAAGTAGCTGTACTGCGTTTTCACTTGTGCCAGTGATCAGAACTCCATTCCAGCAAAGACACATGATTTCCTTACTAGCATGTCCACCGAGCCAGCGTATCACACTGTGCTAGCACGCTCTTAGAAATGGTAAGGCTGGTGCCATGCTCTGCCCACAGCTTCACTTAATGAAGGGTTCTCTTGAATGCTCATGTCAGAAAAGAAATTGCAGAGGCTTCAGGAAATGGGGATCCTCAAGGGATTCAACATGTTCTGTGAAGGAGACCCCACTAAGGACTCGTATGTCATTGTTGAGTCATTCAAATATATGTCTTTTAATTATTTTTTAAAAATTTATTTTATTTAAATTTTATTTTTTTCCAGATTTATTGAGGCATAACTGTCAAATAAAAGCTGTGTATATTCAGGTGTACAATGTAATGATTTCATATGTGAACACATTGTGAAGAGATTATAATTTAGCTAATCAACACACCCATCCCTCACATAATTACTTTTTTGTGTGTGGCGAGAACACTGAAGATCTACTCTCTTAGCAAATGTGGAGCATCTGACCCAGTGTCGTTAGCTGCAGTCATTGCATTGTTCACTGATCTCCAGAACCTACTCATCTTGTAACTGCCAGATTATCCTCTTTGACTAACCTCTCCCCATTTCCTGCACCCCGCACCTGCTAACCACGCTTCTCCTCTCTGTGTTTCTGAGTTTGACTTTTTTAGATTCCACGTGTAAGGAGATCATTCATTCTTTGTCTTCTGGGTCTGGCTTATTTTGCTTAGCATGGCCTCTAAGCTCCTCCATCTCAAGGTCTGAGAGGAGATGGACAATGGCCATTGATCTGCTTAGGTTTTTTATTTGACTTGGCATAGGTATTTTTCCGATCTATGGATGAGGAACTAAGCCTTACAGACCTGGAGCACGTATGGTGTTTGGATTTAGCACATAGGACGTGACAGGAGCACTTGCTCAGTGAGTGCTGACTACTGAATCTGTCACCTTTTGGATACTGGAAACACACAGCAGTGAGAGTGTGTGGGACGGTGGGGGCTGGTGGAAGGTAAATCACACTCATGCACAACCACGTAGCCCGCTGAGCCGACCTCCTCTGGGCTTGTGAATTCTGGCCCCTTCAGGAAAGGCAGGTGAGCTCAGGACCAGGTGAGCCTTTCTGATGACCCTGGGAGGACCCTGGCTGCCAGGGAACTTTGAGACAGCCTCCTTCTTCCATTGAGGTGCAGACGCCGCTCTGCCTGCGAGCTCAGCTTTTGCCAGTGGGTCGAACGGCCTGTGTAAGCCATTTAAATCAGGGCTCTGAGTCTATCCAGGCCCTCAGCAGAAGGAATCCCATAAGGGAATCCCACCTTGTTGCAAACGGCGGGATGTCCTTCTCTTTATAGCTTTTACAGTGGGGTAATAGTCCACGTTTTACATGTATAAGCATCTGTGTCCCATTTTCTTCATCCAAGGAGAGGCTCCCTAGTGCTCACTGCTTTTCTAGGATGTGTTATGTGTGGATGGAGGGCAAACATTGTGGGCTGATGCGTTCCCACACCTGAGGACGTTACTGGGACTCAATATGCATAAGCCGAGTTGAGGGAAGTAACTACAATATAACTCACTGTTCCTTATTAATAATTACAGAGCAAATGGATTCAGAAACTGTGAGGACTTATATTTTTCTTCTTGCCCTGTGTTAATATCCACAGGGATGCTGGAGAGACTTAAGCCAGGTGAAGCCACTGAATCCAGTCATTTCACTCAGTAGCAAGATAAACTATAGTCAAATAGTGGCCTTTGGTTATGACACTTTTGAGAAAAGTTGAAAGTTTGTCAAAGTTGTGCCAATTGGAGAAAGTATCCGTTAAATATTATACTAAAAGGCATTCATTGGCACAAAAGAATATTCCAGAGAGAGATAGCTTAAAGTGACATCCTAGACTATTTTTTTCCATAACTGATGAGTAAATAGTAGATAAGCAAAAAATAATAACAGTAAATAAATTAACAAATAATGCAGCTAATATTCTAAATGGATTCCTATGCAAGTATGTGTAGGTGGATATAAAAATGGCGTGCCTATTTACATACCATTTGAAAGCCTCCTTTTTTCTTTTTAAGATAGCATTATTACCCTTGCACACGCATACCTATAATTTGTGAATTTTATGTGCTATCATACCGAAGCAATACGCCATTACTTATTTAACCAATGCCCTAGTGTAGCCACTTGATATTATTTCTGATACCTTGATAAATTTCATACTAAACCACATTTTGACAAGTAAATTTGGAATGAGTACATTAATTAGGGTTAATTCCCAGAAGTGAAAGTTATGGGTCAAAAGGGATGCACTTCTTTAAGGCTCTTTATACACATACTGCAAAATTGCCCTTTAAAAAAATGAGCTTTGGGAAGAAGCCTTTCGAAGGTATCCCATGAATTTATACCAGAACCTTTGAGCTCCTTTATTTGAGATCCACTTGCCACCTTCTCTGTGACCTCTGAGCTCACATGGCTTATTTCTGTCTCATTATTCCTGCATCCTTCTAATACCGGAATTGTTATTATATTGGAATTGTAGTATCGGACCACCTCTGTCTCCACCAGGAGATGAAAGCTACCTGAGGCCAGTGTATACATGTCGTTAGCATGATTCTGATCATAATAATGTTATGATTCCCTATGAAATATGTGTCCACGTTGCTTCTTTTACTTGATAGGAAGAAAATACTAGGAAACGTTAGACTCCTAAGCACACTTACAACAGCCCTCAAGGGGCCTGGAAGGAAAATTCTCTCCAATGTTTTTTCCCCCTTCCATTACTGACTGGTCATCCCAAGCCCTTGTGATATATATTTCATAAAACTGTAACTTACTGTCCCTGTAACAGTGATACACCCCTCCCCCTACCCCACCAACCCCACAGTGAATCACGTTTTTGTATTCTTTTGACCATTAGGCATTTAACACCTTATTTAAGAAAAGAAAAGGCAAATTGTGGTATAACTTACTTGTTTTCATCTCAAAAATACTTTCTAGAACTATACTATTTTTTTTCACATTGCCTAGTGAATCTCCTATTTTGCTGGGAGCGTAAGCAGAAATCGCACCTGGGGTTGGTAATTCGGCCAGTGTGCATGCATTTTATGTGTGTGTCTGTGCAGACACTGGAGAGCTAGAACATTCCATTTGTAGGATCTTGGAAGATCCTATCCAAATTGTGAAAATAAAACATCCCAACACATGTTAATCATCACTTGTTACATTCTGAACAAAAAGAAATGCCCGACAATTTCAGGACAGGCTCCTTCCGGAGTGAAAACTGGGTCAGGGCCCTTAGCAGCTTCTGTCTTTGTGGGGACGTCCAGGACCCTTCCCTGCGAGTGCTGCTGGGAGCTCAGCTTGAATTTCCTTCACCTGTGGCTGCCTGCAGGGTTGTAGACAGAGAACACACTGACATTTGGGGGACACTACTTCTGACGCTGCACATACAGCCTGAAAAGGAGCATTTTCATTCAAAATGCTTTGCACGGAGCAGACTAATGTGTTCTTTTCCTACTGCCGAGGACCTCGGCAAGTGGGGCCCTGCCAATCACAGACCTTCCGCAGGTCTGAGGTTTCACACTGCTGCTCATTTGGGTGGTTGAAAAGCACCACCAGGCACAAACAGCCCCCAAACCCCAGAGCGTCGGAGGGGCAGGGACACAGCCGTCCCTACCCCATTTTCCTCCAGGACCCAGCCGCGGTGGGACGTGGGGGTAGCAGCCCCTAACAGACGGGGGTCAAGGCAGAGCAGAACTGAGCTTGGGACTCAGAGGCTCAGAGGAATCGGCCAACATACAGCACCTCTTGCCTTTTCTATTTCCGGAACTGCTCTGGGAAGCCTGTCCTGTGAGCAAAGGGATTAATTCAGGCACTTGTCACTTGTCCTCTCCCTGTCCTTGTGTGCCCACTTTCGAAACTGCCACATCTCTGATCTGACCCAGATATGAACAGGATAAAAATAGCCAGGAGGCAACTCAACAAGCTGTGTAATCTCTGCTGGCATCCAGCAATTACAGCATTTATCCAACTGCAGGCTGGTGAGAACCATGGTTAATGGATCTGAAGACGTACCTCCTGGCCCAGTGTCCGGCTCCTTCGGCGGTCTGGGCGGTGCCCGTCAGGACGGATTTACGGGAGTGCCCTACGCTGTAAACGAACCTGTCCTGTTCTCCTTGCACCCTCAGCAGGGAGGATATATTCAATACACGTCATTCATTCAATAACTACTGGATGAGACCTGGCCCACAGGGCAGTGGGACAGCCTCGCATCACGGCTCACAGGATAAACACGCGTGTGCTGCACACACGTGTAGCAACGCTGTGACTCCTCTCAGTCACTTCTCCAACTACTTTGTCACCAAAGTGTGCGAGAAGCCCGCGCCTCAGATGTCTCACGCGTGACCTGGGCACATGACGGGGCTCGCCTTCCATGTTCAGTGCAGACAAAAGAAATCCACTGTCAACAGCTTGGGCACTTTCATTCGATTTTGGTCTTTTTATTTAGTTGTGAAATGAGAACAAAAGTGTGTTACTGGAGCTTGTACTCTACACATGATGATGATGATGGTGATGATGAAGATGGTGATGATGATGATGGTGATGATGGAAAGTCAGAGCTAACACAGAATACACATTACCCGAGTGTCAGCTCCTTTATATGCTTCCATCACAACTTAATCACACTGTGTCCCATGCACCAATGATTATTTTAGCTCTACACATAAACCCTGGGGATCTATGAGGTTAAGAAAATGGCTGCAAAGCTAACACGAGCCTGTGCTGGATTAAACCCACACCTGTTTTCTCTGGATACATTTACTGTGCACTTGCTTCTTTACCCAAACTATCTTTAACTTCAGTGTGTTGGCTGTTTTCCTAAAGTATAGATTGAGTCATGCTGCTTCTTGTCTAAAAATATTCACTGTTCATCTCCTCTTAGACCTTGAGAATGAAGTTACCATCCTTTGAATTTCATCTAAGACCTTTCATCGCCTGGTCTCACCTGACCCTCCGACCTTATTTTTTTGTTTCTTATCCATCAACATTTGACTCCAATGTCAACGTCTGAATAAATTCTTGCAGATTTCCTCAGTCAGAATCGAATCTCTGTGCATTCCCACAGCTTCTAGTTTTAGTGGAGTGCATCACGGCTTAGGTTTGATACCATGGCTGGTCGTTCCCTGGTCTGTCCTCTCCCCAGGATGCAAAAAGTGAGTTTGTGGAGAAGGTGCCATCTGCCTGATGTCCACTGCTGTGTCCCTACATGGCCTGATTTCATCCCTTGTGCTGCTTGTAGGACACAGGACAGGGGGCTAAATAAGTAGATGCCTGTTCCATACATAAATCAGTACTAATCGTCCATTTCCCTCTTCAGCTATCAGAATTCCTTTTTTTTTTTTTTCCTGTTTTCACCTAGTTAATCTTCTTCAGTTCTGAATCTATTTCAAGTTTTCACTATCCCTTTTGAACTAGAAAACACACAGCTGGAGACCAGTGACAAAACCAGTCTGACCTGTGCCAAGGTTACAAAGCATAACATCTTGATTTCTGCTAATTGGCCTCAAATTTTGGTCAGAGGATTTATAACGGACTCTTCTAGTCGGTACAAGATGGGTATTACAGTGTCAATGTGAAAGCCAGTATCATTGGTTCACATGAAACTTAAGTCCAAAAAGGGATTTTGGAAGGTCTAGATAAAACATTGCAAAAGACGTTTAAAACAAAAATTTACATTTAACATGGGAAGACTGTACGCAAAGGAAAAATACGGAGTGATAACCCAAGTCCAAGAGCGAGGCCATGCACGTCTGCCTCTAAACCTTTTAGCAGACAGAGCCGAGGGAAGGAGGATCAGGCCTCCCCCAAATGTGCACACCATCTAAAGCCAGACACACTTGGGGGACAAAAAAAAATCAGGCAGCAAATCCATCATCATCATGAAAAGGACCCTGGTTGAGGTCAGGAATAATATTCCCAGTAGGATCCTAATAAGAAAAGCAAGGAGAACTTCTACAAGAAGCTGTCTTAAAATGTTCCCTGATGTAGATTCATATGCTGAGGTCTACGTGTGATTCTGAAGGAGGCATCAGAGGTTGGGAGGGACCCACACAGGTTCATTGAGATAGGTTCTATTTCCAAAATAATATCCATCAGGATAGAGTTCAATTAACATGTGACTTGTGTTGTACTAGTTTTATTTCCTTGCTCTACTGAAAGTTTACAGACAGCCATGGACTATGACTATCGTTGTGAGGTCGCTCGCATCGCCCAGTGGCTGGGTGGTTGCCAGGCCAGGCTCGCAGTCCCTGGACCTCTCTCTGCTCTGCTCACCCTCTCAAAGAGCTCAGCCACTCTCACTGCTCTAATGTCGCATATACACTAGTGATGCCAACCTACAGGGGCAGCCTGGACCTCTTCCCAGAACTGCAGCCCATGCACCCAGCATCCTCCGTGATGCCCCCTTCATGTCCAGTAGCATCTCAGGATGACAGTTGTATCAGAATGCCAGGTCTTTCTACACAGCTCTCATCAACACACCCTGTCCATTCTACCTTCAGATTCGATCCACATCTGACCATTTCTCAGCACTTCCGTGTACTCTGTTCTCACCTGGACAGACCTCAGGGACCCTCACTATGATGTTCTCTGGCCTCCTTACAGCTCCCTGTGCCCCCCAGCTTCTGTTCTCAGCACAGCAGCCAGAGGGGCCATTTAATTTAATAATTAGTTCATATCACCTCTTAGAACAAAACTCTCCAATGGTTACCTGTCTCACAGAGAGTAAAGTTAGAATCTAAAGGTGTCTGACCTACACAACTTCACTGCTGCCCTCTCACCTCATCCCTGGGCATTTTCCACTCACACACTCAGCTCTGCTCACACTGGTCTCTTGATATCACCTGAACATACCAGGGCCTTTGATCTTGCTATGCCCTCTGCCAAGAATTCCAGGTATTTTCAAAGATGGCTCTCTTTCCTCCTTTAGGAAACAGGCTTTGGTTATTTCCATGTCTTGGCCACCGTAAATAAAGTTGCAATGAACATCAGAGCACATATATCTTTACGGGAAATGTTTTCAGATCTTTTGGGGTATATACCCAGGAGAGGGATTGCTGGGTCATATGGTAATTATATCCTTAATTTTTTGAGGAACCTCCACACTGCCTTCCATAACGGCTGCACCAGTCTGCATTCCCATGCAGATGACTGGATAAAGACGATGTGGTATATATACACAATGGGATACTATTCAGTCATAAGATGAAATATGAGGTCAGACAAATAAGCTTGTGAACTTGTTGCAGCGATGTTGCTCACCTTTTTTGATATCAGAGGGATTATTCATTATGAATTTGCACCAACTGGACAAACAGGTAACCAAGTTTACTATTTGGAAGTGCTGAAAAGGCTGCATGAAAAAGTGAGACGACCTGAACTTTTCGCCAACAATTCATGGCTCTTGCATCACAACAATGCACCAGCTCACATGACACTGTCTGTGAGGGAGTTTTTAGCCAGTAAACAAATAACTGTATTGGAACCACCTCCCTACTCACCTGATCTGGCCCCCAATGACTTCTTTCTTTACTCGAAGATAAAGGAAATATGGAAAGGAAGACATTTTGATGACATTCAGGACGTCAAGGGTAATACGACGACAGCTCTGATGGCCATTCCAGAAAGAAAGTTCCAACATTGCTTTGAAGGGTGGACTAGGCGCTGGTGTCAGGTACACAGATGATGATAGATTAGATAGATAGCGGATAGATAGGTAGGTGATACACAGATGGATCGACAGGTAGATAGACGATCAATGATGGTTAGATGGATGGATAGAGTGATAGACACATGGATAGATAAAGTGATAGATGATAGATGGATACACACATGAACACGACACACATGCACATATATGTGTGTGTAACTTATTCGTGCTTTAATTTCATGGGAGCAGGGCAGGTGGTGAGTCTCCTCCATAGCGGCTGGGAAGCCGTACTCTATCCCTTACTCCGGTGCAGCCTCTCACATCCTAGTTTGAGTTTCAGCAGGGTGACATTTGAACATGTGTCGCATATGCAAACACAAGCTGCCTGAAGTCATCTTGGAATAGGGTCGGGACAGAGAAAAGTAAATGAAATAAGCACAACACAAACTGACCTTTCCCTTCCCCCCCTCCAAGGTGCCTCCCCTTATCCATAGTCGTCTGACCCTCTGGCCACACCCATCTCCACCTCCTGCACAGATAATAATGCCACTTCCCTTCCTGAGGTTGTAGGCAGAGTACAAGGGCACAGCCGCCCTGTCCTGTGTGCATTTGGTGCCTCCCTCTTTTCCTCCCTCCTTCCCTGGGTCACATCTACGCTGTAGCCCCTGCAGCTCCAGACTGGCTCCAGCTGGTCCCAACAGGCTTGCACCTGCCTTTCCTCAGGACCTTGAAAACGAGGTTCACATAAGTGCCTGTGCTATGTTTTGTGGTGCCTTGTCTTCTACTCCAAACGCATTTCTCCTAACTGCTGTGCGCATGTATGACATGCGTCTCTGCTTGGAGGCATTTGTACAGGAAGCAGGACAGGGGTCCTCCAGCAGGAAGACTCTCCTTGAAGACGCAATTCTGGAGGTCACCCAGGATGGGCTCCTAGCCTTTTGGTTCACAGCACTGTTTCCGGGTCCATAAAAGTGCAGAGATATTAGAATACTTGTGTGACCAACGTTTTGATAGCACATTACCTTTCCTACTCTCTTCCAAATGTAACATATGTTAAAAGACTCTTTAAATCTACTTTTCAGAGAAGTCGTAATTTCACTACTTTTTTTTTCTTTTGTAAAGTATCTGAGCAGAAATGGCAATATCCTTACTAATGTGAGGGTGTTATCTGCATAAATGCTTGAGCTTTTAAGGACCCAGGCTTCAGATTTTCTAATGACTTTCACAAGCGTCCATTATTTAATAAAAGCCGGGGAGTTCCACAATGGAGATGGGAGAAAACCTGTGAGCACGGATGCCAGTGAGGGACACGGGGAGAGAGCGTTTCAATTGTCATTTCTTACAGGATTTTATGTGTCTTAAAATAATGTCTTTATATTATATGTCTTTATATTAGTCACTGGTTTCTTTCCATACTTGATGTAAAATTACCCTAGTAAATGAGCCATGCAAATTAGCAGTGAATTACATTCCAATATCCAAAGCAATTATGTTGGTGAATAAGTTGGTATTTTAATAAAGTACAGATGGCGACAGTTAATATTTGAGGTTGCAGATGTGTCGTGCTATGAGTTGGAAGATGAAGAAGGGGGCATAACAGGATAAACTCACACAGTATATGCAGAGCATAAAACTATATTGAAGTTATTTGAAAGTTTATCCTGAGCTGCCCTCATGCTCCAGAAGGAGATTCATGTCCAGAAATTTTGAGTAGTCATATGTTGAGATATATTTAACAGAGAACATGAAAGATAGTTGCTCAAGTGTTCTTGAGTATTTTGAGGCTTCATATTTTCCAAAACTTTAAATGCTGGAAAACTGAGAAATCTTAATTTATTTTTTACTAAAAAATAAAGCTCCTTTCTCCAAATACAAACATGCCTCTGGTGTTCACCTCCTGCCTTCCACTTTTGTGAAAAGCATTCTTTGTATCATTTAAAATCCTGTTGCATTACCACTCAGTATTAAATAATCAGGCTCAGTCTGATATAAAATGGTACCATCTGGATAAACAGTTTTATGCACAAATCAAATATCAAAAGTTCAAAGTTACCAGCATCTTTCCTCTCCCTGGAGAAGCATCCCAGGATTAATTACAATCAGTATTATCTCCTTTCTTTCCCAGAAACACCACAGATGAGGGTAGGTGCTTAGTTCTGACTCTGCAAATGAGTGCGCTGAAATAACAGTTGTCCTCAGAAGAAAATGTTGGAAGCACTGCAAATAATCAAGAGTCTGCCTGGTCCTGAATTACTTCCTTTAAGTACACGTTATAAACACTGATGACCCACTAGGAAAAGAGGGACTCACAACTTTAATGGTTCAAAATTACATCCTGGAGCTAATGTCAGAAAGCATCGCATCACATCAATTTTTAATATTGCCTTGCATTGGTAATGCACACCCACAGACGACTAGTATCACAGGCACCAATACTGAAGTGCATCTAATGTTTCACAGAGTTGATCCTGAACCGGCCCTTGTCCCAGCTGCTGGAGAGGATAAGAGGGCCTCTCACCCGTCCCCAACCATTTCAGTCGACAATGGAAGGAAAGCCATCCAGTGTGGCCAGCACGGGCGCTCCTCACATAACGCCCATTCAAGCTCTTGGGTGACATTGCTGCAGACAGATCAATCTAAAAGAAAATAATCCAATCAGTTGGCCCTAGTGTTTTTCCTCAGAACAATTTCCTCCATAATTTACTCTGTTTATTGGATAGTTTGTGATTTGCAGGGAGGAAGGGGTTTAGGCAACCCCACAGAATTTAGATAAGATCATAGCTTTCTAACTGTCAAGAGAAGTCCTTAAAGATATTTGTCTCCTCGCCCCTAAAATACCCTTGACATTTTGTTTGACGGCTTGGAATAAAGTATTTCATAAGGGAAATTTAAATCAAATCAAAGCAAAGAAGCAAATAGTTATAAGCCTATTAAATGTGTGGCACTGTGGATAGGACTGAGAAATAAAAAAAAATACCACTTCAGCTCTCTAGGAGTTTACAAACTAAGTTGGCGAAACAAGAAAAGATTTTGATGATTTAACCAAAAGTTCTAGGTCAATAATTGGAGCAGGATTCTAAAAATTATTACAACTGCTAATTGCTATACATTCGAGTATGTAATAGCAATAAGATGCTTGTGCATGTATTTAGTTTTCATTCCTGACTCTTTTAACCACATTAGGATCAAGTGGGCATGACATTTCTGTCTGTGCTATGCGTCTTATTCAGTGAGGGGTGTTCTGCAGAATTAGCGCAGACGTGCCCTGTGGCCAAGCAGACCAGGGAGTGCCTTCGCAGAGATGAGGGGGTGAATGAGCCCCCTGAGCCGTGGGGGGCCCTGTGGTAGGGTATGTGGCTCCATGGTCTGTCTGCCCCTGCACTGCTACTCACAGAAACAACGCCGCACGCGTCTGTCAGGTTTCTCCAACAACCTCATACACAGGCAGGGACTTGACACATAAATGGCTGCCCCAGGGTGGGAATGGAAGGTGCTTGGGAGGAACCATGTCTCTCACTGCCTTTTGCCCTTGAAATGCCATCATCAATTCCACCACAGACTCCAGCACACTTAGGTCCTAGCAGGGACCTGCAGAGGTGTTGACTGTATGAACCAGATGTATTAATAAACACTCATATTATAAAGCTCATGTCTTTCCCATTTTTCTCTCTATACTTTTTACATCCAATTGCTCGATAGTATCTTTCCTATTACATTTTTCTCATCTAGGTTCACTCTGTAATTTTAATAGGCTCATTGGGTAAGAATTAAAATCTCAAATACCAATTCCATCAAAGAATGTGGCATGATATGGAGAAAGCAATGAGATAGAGGCATTTAGATTTTTTTAAGGTATAACTGAAGACTATCCATTGACAAATCTCTTTTCGTCCACCTACTACTTGTTGGGTAGGAGGTATTGAAACTTGAACAATAAAATTAGAGAGCTGTAGAGAATTTAGGGGCCACGTGATGTCTTTTCTTCATTTAAAAGAGAGGAAAAATCTGATGCTAAAGAGGTTCATGTCACGTGCAAAGAAAACTTACAGTGCAGTTTGGGACAGACTATGTCATCTGAATCCTAGTCCATTGCTCATTCGTAAATTAAGGGTAATTGTTTACTAGTTTATGTACTTTAACGCTAACTCTGCTTTAATGAAACTATTGCCCTATGGGAAGGAAATGCCCCAAAAGGAAAATTCAGGGCAGCAGTAATGACCCACAACACATACAGGAGACTTTCTGTGATGTATAGAGAGGCCCAGTGGAAGCAGGGGGTTACTTTTCCTAACGGGTAAAAAAAAACCCACATGGCATGAGAGGTGCACGCTTCACCGTGTTCTAAATGTCCACGACAGCACGGCTACCTACAGGCACATGCCGGGCAGTGGTCTCCAGAGCCTTCCATCGCCTGAGAGGACACCTCCCTACCCAGTGAGCTCAGCTCCCCTCCTCCAGCGCCAGGCAACCACTGTTCACTTTCTGTGTGTTTATCCAGGGGGATTATTTTTGGCCCACTTGCTCTGTCTTGTCCACGGATGGCGCCCCAGTGTCCTCTAAGGGGCTCCTGGTGGAGCCGTCCTGTGGAAGCAGCAGAACACACACTCCCGAAAGCCTTGTGCTCTGCAGACTGCACACTGAGAATAACCGGGCTGGTGGGGAAAATGGGGCTGGTGGCGGGTTATGCAAATCCTGTACAACTTGGTAAGCAGAGGACCAGCAAACGACACTGGGGCGATTTGGTGGATGACGCACACAGGCAGATCCTGGTGGCTGCCGGATGACACCGCAGGTAACGTGCATGTGCAAAGCAAAAGGCTGGCTGGGCCGGCCTCGCATTAGCACGGGGCTGACAGGCGCTGGATGCACCCGGACCTACACCTCCAGCCAGTGGGGCTGCCTTGAAGGTGGGCCCGTGACGCAGCGCCACCTGGCACAGCTGGAAGCCCCGCCAAGGGTGCTGAGTACCAATCGCTTAAAAAGTGGGTGATGTTTTAAGGATTTGGAAAAATAGGTGGGGCCAGACTGTGGAATGCCCTGCAGACCGTGTCAAGGATTTTCCCCTCATTGCTGAGGGTTTGGGCAACATGGGGAGCAGGTAGGAGGAGGGGCTGCTGCTCACACGGACATTTCAGAAAGGCTTCTCTGCGGAGCTCCCTCGGGAGCAGGACAGGGCGGCAGGCAGCGGGTGGGAGGCTGCTGTAGCTTTCCCCTGAGACGTGCTGTGGGGCGGTGACAGAGGTGGAGGCAAGCAGGGGATTGGGGCGATGATGAGCAGGTAAAGCCCGCAGGTACCGGTGCTGCACTGGCTGGATATGAGGACCCAGCAGCTAGTAGCTCTGAGCTCCTGGTTTGCAGACCAGGTGGATGGTGGGGCTGCACGCGGAGAGGAAGGAAAGGATTGGATGGGAGAGACTAAGGAGTATGTATTACTGGGCCATGGTGAGATCAGGGGGTGTCTGAGTCGCTTGACGGAAGGTGCAAAACCAAGAGTGGACACGGCATGGAGATCGGAGGAGAGCTGGGGCTGGACACAGACATTCTGGAGTCACTGCACAGAGGACACTGAGGCCACAGGCCTCGGCACCTCAGACAGGGAGACAGAAGCCAAAGAGGCAGAGCGTCCGGGGCTGATGTGGGGAGCAGGAAGGCGCAGGAGAGGGCACTTACAAGGAAATGAGGGAGGGGAACGGCTGGGAGAGAGTCTGCCCAGAGGCCAGGATGAAGGAGACGGTCAGCCAGAGGTGCCAAAGCCCCAGGGGCCACAGACCCAGGACGTAACAGGGCTGTGGAATGGAGTGACAGCTGACCGCTGCTGAGCTCGCCTGGCCTCACGGTGGGTCCCGGTAGATCAGAGGAAGGCCTGGACATTAGGGTCAGGACCAGAAGCCTGGTTTTATCCCACACACGTATTAAGCTCCTTCTGTATGCTAATCATGATATTCATTCTGCGTCCAGCGTTTGGTACAGAACATTAATGCACACACAATAACGATAAGCTCAAGGGAAAAGGTAGGCAGAAGAAACACACTGGGCATGTGAGCCCACACCGCTGGACTCCTACAAAGAGAGTAAACGTCCACAGTTCAGCATTCTTCTGTTGAATAATTTTTTTTTTTTTTAATTGAAGAAGGCCATGGGTTGTAAAAAGGGCCACACACAAGTTTGTAAGATGCACAGCTTTTGTGATGTTTGAAACTGGAAGCTGTAGGGGAGGAAGCCCCATGTTAATGTGATTTTACTTCAAAATCAATTAAATAAGCAGAAAACCAGGATTCTCACACATGGGCACCCACAAACTTGAATTATTTTTCAGAGTGATTTATAAGTGTTCATGTGAGAACAAAATAATGATTAATCGAGTGGAAGGGCAGATTGTCCGAAGAGGTTAATAACAATTAAGAGAACATTACTATCCATGAGTATATGAGAAAAATGCAGATTTTTGAGGTACTTTACTTAAAGATATGACTGTTGCAGCAATGAAAGCTGTATAATTATGTTGATTCCAAGGAGAAATAAGGCAGCCTGACGGTTCCAATTTAATGTTGCTTACAAGTTATGATACGCTTTCAGACAACTAGAAATCTTTATTGTATTTGTAAGGTAAGCTCGGGCCCTGTTTGGCGAGTTAGGGACTCTTTCATACGAGTGGAACGGGAACGTTTGGGTCGTTCGAGTGGCCTGCTTCGCACAAAGTGGTCGTGCTAGGATGTGATCGCCTCATTCTGTTTTACACAAATCAAAGCACTGGCTGTAGCTGTGAGAAAGGGGGAAAGTGAGGTCCCGCATGGAATTCTAAAGGTCTTGCACCATGAACTGAGAACTCTGATTTTTAGCCCAAGAAGAGAGAGAGTGGGTCCTTGGCCAAAGTCTTAACTTCACACCCTGAGCCAAACAGCCTGAGCGAGTTCCTCGGGTGGATTCTTAGATCCCTTCTAGAACGTAGCTGTAAAAGTTTCTTAACTCTATTACTGAGAGCAGGATACGAAATACGAAGTCATGTGTAAGAAGAACGACTCATGTTATTACAGAATTATGAATTGCAAACAGCTGGATCAATTGTTCTAAGGTAAACAGATTATCTTGCATTTAAACGAAACTGACTTTAACACTAGTCCTTCTTGACACATTTTATGGTAGCACTTTGCTGAAAAAACACGCACAAACAAGAGACCAAGGAATGCTACTTAAGATTCTCTGAGCAGTGCTTGCGCCCCTGGGAACCTTAGCAACCTCAGCTGGGGGGAGAGACCCACGCAGCAGCTCTTGGTTTGGGGGCTCCTTTCAGAGGAAATAGCTGAGACTGGAGGCAGGGATGGAAACAGAATGTAGGAATGATTTCCATCCCAACTTAGAGCCTTGGCATCAGCTGTTTGCTTGATCTCACCCTTGACAGTCAACCATTCATTTATCCATTCCACTCTACCAAGGGGCCTGCAAGAATGAATTGCCTCCCACCGAAGCCCTCTGAAGTAGGTGGATATAGACCCAGATGTCACTCCCTCTACAGACATAGATATGCTTATGGATCTCAGTGGCAATTCAGAGCTTATAAAGCACTTTCACAGACATGGATTAGTCACACTTCTAAACATTAGTAAACATTAGTATAAAGCAATGCTCGATAAATACATACAACAAATGCACTTACAATTTTATTTCATGTAACCTTTAAAATAGCACTCTGTGACAGACATTAGTATGCCCGTTTTACACATGAGAGAACAGAGGCTCAGAGCGGGTAAGTGGCTAGAATCCGGAAACAGCTCAGAGACATCATTTTATAACTCAAACCCACATCACCTGAATCCAAACCCCTAGTTATTTTTACTATATACATTACAGCGTTCCTGAAGCAGGGAAATAATGTGACATATGTCTGCTACTGTGCTACTGTTTTTTAAAGCAATGTATGAACATTCAATAGAAAATATTATACAGACTAAAAAATACTACCATTCAATTTTATGCATATACTTTAATACTCTAAATTGTGTATAATATTTTCACTCACTTGCTAAATAAAGCACAACTAACTGGAGATGCTGAATAATTCTATTAGTCTTTGAGCAAATTCTCTAAAGAATAAAATGGTTAAAACTCAAAATTGCCTAGTAAGACATGTATGACTGTCCTTTTAATATTTATCAAAAATATAAAAACGGTCATGGATAATAGCAAGTAAGCATTTACAGAATACTGCTGAAGGCCCATTGTTAGTATATTAAGAGAAAGTATCAGAGAATTGCCTACTTTTTAATTTTTTTTAAATATAAAAATTAAATTGCCTTGTTACAGATCTATGGTCAGAACCCTGATGGGCCTTGTCAATCAGTGCTGCTCACACAGAACCCTTTTGGGGAGGAAATGCACATCTACGTGACTAAAAGGAAACATCTGGAAACAAAAGGAAACAGATCACGGGCTCCCACTGGGTTTAGCTTTACTTGTGTGGGGCTGACAATGGCAGTGACGATTAGGACAAAGCATAAAGTGTGTTTTTTTCAATTGCTTGGCTCACAATATGATGACATTGCAATACCAACCTATAAATATGATAGTAATAACCTATCCTAGGTTTCTCTGAGCCCATAAAACAGAGAGAGGTTATAGTTGTGCATTATTTGGTCAGTTTTTAAGTTGTTTTAATCTTCTGATATCTGGATATCTTTGATAGAAAACACCCAAATCTGTTCATTTCAAGAAGCATAGCCATTGGAAATAACTCCTGAATAAAGTGAGTTTGGGGTTTTGGAAACAGGAAGGTCATGAGTTAACATGGAAGTGTCAGAGCCCTGAGTGGTATTGCAAAGTGAAAGAAGTCAGTTAAAAAGGCTACATGATCCCAACTCTGTGACATGCTGGGAAAGGCACAACTATGGGGACAGTGACAGAGCAATTATTTCCAGGGGTTGGGGGAGGGTTGAACGGGGAGCACAGGGGACGTTTAGGGCAGTGAGACGCCTGTGTGTGACGCTGTGAGGGTGGCTACAGGTCATTACACATCTGTCCAACCCACAGAAGGAGCGACACCAAGAGTGACCTGATGTGAGCTGTGGACGCTGGGTGATGACGTGTCAGGGCAGGCTCATCAGGTGTCACAAGTGTCCCACTGTGATGGGGATGCTGATGCAGGGAGGCTGTGGGTGTGGGGACAGGTGGTATATGGAAAAATCTCTGTGCCTTCTGTGCAATTTTGTTGCAAACCTGAAACTGCTCTAAAAAATAAAATCTTAAAAAATAACTTTGGGAATTGGGAGTTTCTTTATCATGAGATTAAATATACGAATAGAGGAGTGGTATTCAACGACGATATTCATGACATAAATACCCAGGTAGTTCAACTAAGGACCATTTTCTACAGAAAGTCTGTTGGGCTCTTGGGCATATGGTTTCCTTGCCTGACGTGAAGGAGTTTGTTGGCAAAATCTGGAAGCCATCACTTCATCATTGTACTGTTGTCTTCATTTTTTATAGTAAGAGCGTTTAGTACACTGTTTTCTTTGAAATTTACTGGCATCTTACCTTGCCTGACAGAATCATTGAGTCAAAGACATTTCCTGAGCAGATAATTTGAAAGGCAAAGTATTATGTTGCCCATCTGTCTTCTGTCTGCAGTGACACTTTCTAGCTAATTGCATTGTATCAATCTTACGGACCTCACGATGATACTCAGGGCACGTTCACCTCAATTCTGAAGCCAGTTCACAAACTTCTGCCTCCAATAACTCAGCTAGTCACTTCACATGGTATTTAATGTCATCGTGATTCCAAAACAAATGAAAGCATACAACTGGGCGGATATTTGAAATGTTAAACCTCAAAAGGAAAACTACATAAATATAATAAAATTAATGTTCCATTCTCAGCAACAGGTGTAATGGAAATGGAGAGAGCTCCTTATTTGAGCTGGTCGCTACATTAATGTTCACGTTATAAATTATAACAGAGATGGGGTTTGGCATAATCGGTAAGGATAATGTGTTAATAACCCCACTATCTATAGTGAAATTAAACATAATCCTATGGTAAACTTTTCAGATGTTTTCGTTAGAATTCTATTGCATATTCTGAGAATTACATGATTACTCATCACATATAATGCCTGTTTCAGAATTTGACTGAGGGATAGATAAGGCATATGCACATCTGGTCGTCTGCCATTTACCCCTTTCCTTAAATTCTTGAACTTGGTCTCTGCACCCACTACACTACTAAAATTCCTCTCTTTCTTTACATGGGTTTTCTGACGACCAGGTCAATGGCCAGCTTCACTGTGCCTCCCTTGGTGCCCAAGTGCATTTACGAAGCCTTTTCTCCCTCAGCTCTCATCGAATCGTGAGATGGGGATGTTGCTGCTGCTGTTTCCAGTTCAACACTTAGTTATTGGTTATCCCGTAAGTTTTAAGCAGCAGAAAATGAAAGACTCTATGGTCTGTGCTTTCAAGATTTAAAATCTAACAGAAGGTCACATGGTAGAGTACACGTTCAATAAACATTTGTCGAGGGAATAAATCGGTAAGCAATGAAAAATGAACCAAAGGCACAGCAGCAGTATCAGGGGAACTGAAAATAAAAAGCCATATAAGAAAATAAAGACATCTATCAGCTTGACAACTAAATTGACTTAATGTACACTCATGTGCACTCGTTGGATATTTGGGAGAAAAGAACTGACTTCGGGGCAAACGGTACTATTTCGTTAATTTACCGTAAAGAGGAACTTTCCATTTCAACAATGGGAATTTTACTATAATGTTTAGTTAGAAGCTACAGATATACTTTTTCCTTGTAACACGTATCTACTCCTTTCTCAAGTCATGAGCCCAGCTAATGACTCACAGTAGAAACAGAAGATTTCGAACGGAGCCTCCTCAGCTTCCTCCCCCGCGACGTCCGTCTCTACCACCTGCCATTACACCGTGTGGGTCCCTCGGGCCTGCACTCAACCTCTGTGTCTTATTCTCTTCCACACTCGCCAACCTGCATCAGCCGCCATCCGTTCCCATCAGGATATGTCGGCAACTCTACTAACCCCCTTTGGGCTCCACTCTACAACTTTTCTGTGCACTCACATTGCTCGTATCGTCAACACGTCATCTTTCGACCCAAATTCCTTCACGAGCTACTGCCTTGCCTGGAATCTTGCATCTAAACTTGAAGTTGCGTGTCCTTGCTTTTTTCGTGTCCCAATTGCCAGTGTTCATTGGTGGGTGAGTCCACGACCCCACTGAGAATGGCTCCGACCTCTGTGCTGCCAAACACATCAGAGTTCGGTAGTGACGTTCTTTATCACCGTACTGTCACTCCACCCACTCTTCCCTCACTGCTGGGGCACAGCTCATGGTTTTCTTTCTTCCACTCCAGGTGCTTGTTTCCCTTGGTTGGTTGTCCCTCTGTCCTGACTGGCCTTGGAGCTTCGCTACTGAGTAGGGAGATGGTGGGTGCTCAGACCATCCTTGAGAAAGCCAGCCCCATGGTTCCAGTCACCATCTGTAAGCCGGGAATCCCCATGTGTTTATTCCAACCCTAATGTCTGTTCTGCGCTCCAACACATGTAGTTAACACTCAGCACAACCTCTGCACACAGACTAGTGTGCACACTTCACAGTCAGCATGCCCTAACCCGGGTCATCATGGCCCCACACACACGCAAAAGGCCGCCTTTGCAGCACTTCGTGACTTCTAAAACATCATTCCCATTGACCTAACTGCTCACGTCATGCTCTCCCCCTCATCCGTCTTATAACCACCAATAAACAGGGCTTCCTAGCTCTTCTTCCTATGTGGTTGCTTCTCTATTGCCCCACGGGTTCTCTCTGTTCCCAGCCCACTGTGTCCTGTCACCAGTGTGACCACCACAGCTGCCACTGGCCAGTCTGCATTCCCTCCTGAAGACATCCTCCCCGTGGCCCGCACCACACACTGCCAAGGGCCGGTCACTTAAAGTCAGCTTGTACCACTTGCTACCAACTAGCACTTAGTGCCTTCCTGTCCTTAACCAACACGCAGGCGCCGTCCACGCTCCAGCCTTAGCTTGCGCCTCTCCTCCCAGTTTCTGCTGGTCTGCATTTTTTTTTTTTTTCAGTTTCTCAAACATACTGTACTTCTCCCCATCTGAGTGCCCTTGTAAACACTGCCTACAGCTCACTCTTTCTTCACTTTATGACTCCATTTATCCTCCCAGCTCCCCATCTGTTTTCCTATTCATTTTCAACTCTTATCTCCAAAATAAAGTTTGGAGAGAAGTTACACTCAACCAGGTCCCCTGGAAACATGTCCATAGTTTCTAGTTTTACACTGTGGCCCAGGAACACGTGTACTTCCTTGTTTAAATGTGTCTTCCCTGGAGACAGGAAGCAGGAGTCATGATGTCCTGTTTGTCATTGTCCCCTTAGTGGCTAGAAGATGGTCTTGAATGTAGTCAACATTAGGAAGTATTTGAAGACTTAGTTTGCATCTAATTTTCCACAATATGGAATCTTAACTCTCAGTCCATTGCTTTTTCCATAATTAGTGACAATTCCCAATATACTCGTACTCACAACCCTGTAGAAGTGTGTCAGCTCATAGAATTAGAACGGGTCATCTCCAAAGTGAGCACCGATTCACTAGAATATAAAACTCATATTTCTCTGAGTAAGTAGGAATACAAAATCATTTCCATAATGGGACAGGCTATTGCTGTTATTAATTTAGAATCTGAAAAGTGGCAACCAAGTATAAAAGGTGGTGAAAGAAAATATGCTGAAAAAATATGGTAAGTGATCCTTTAGAAAAGTTTTGATCAAACTAATAAGCTTGTGAAGATATATTCTCAGGTGTAGATGGGCATGTCGGGGACACTCCAGGGAGGAGGGTCATTTGGAAACGGAGGGGAGGGAAGGGGACAGAGGCGAGAAGATGGGGCTTCTCTTCCAGCGCAAGTCATGGGAAAGTCAGAGGTGAGACATAGCGTTCTGTGTGTGTGACAGGCAGAGGAAGTAATTTCCAGTGTTGAGAACTGAGGTGGTGAGAGGAGGGGCCGTTTGGTGGGAACACACTTACGGCTGAGATGCAGGTGGTGGAGGTTCCTGTGGGGGTCCCAGGGGGTGCGTGTGGCCACTCAGACAAGCAAAGCCACGTGACAGCGGCGATTAGGAAAGACACATCTAGTCACTAATTGGATTGGGCAGGAAATAAATTGGAAATAAGATAAGCTGGCATTACGTGGCTGCTTAGTAGGGAGAAAGGAAAAGGGGAAAAAAAAAACAGTCTACAATAACAGTGATTTCATGTAACATAAGAAAAAGGACCTTCAGAATAATGTGATTTAATTCTAGAATATGCTTCCAAGCGAGACTGTGACATCTGGGTCCCCAGAGACCCGCCTGGAAGCAGCGGCCTGCACGGTGTGATCTTCCTGGAAGCCTTTGGAATCCTGCGATTGGCATCCTGTCCAGGAAACCACTGTTGCCACCGCGATGTGACAGAGTGCCCTGGTCATCTCACGTTTCTAGAGCACTGGGCCGTCCCACAGGACCAGCTGGGCAGCCCTGAGTAAGTAGGACTGAGGTGTGTGTGCCTGGAAACAGCTACAGAAACAGGCCCAGGTGAGCATTCGTTGGTGATCTCGTCAGTCAGGCTGAGCAGCGTGTGTGGGAAGCACGCAGTTTTCTATTTTCTTGAAATTCATTTCATCCAAGAAAGGGAGAAAGTAGAGAGGGATTTACCCTGTTACACGCACTGTCCAATAACACCTTATATTCTAACTAGTGGTCGGGGGAAGGGACGCAGCCTCATAAGGCAGCACTGCATTTGTCCTAGTGTTTTACACGCCTCATGGTTTGGAAAAGTAGATCCACATAACAAAGGAGAAAATAAATTATATAACAGCAACATCGGTCTGCTTTCTTATTAACCGTAATAGCTTGATATTAAAATCATCTGTCTTTCGCTGTATCAGAACCCTAACGATAACATCCAGAAGGATGTCTGCTCCAGTTACTTTGAATGCATCAACCAAATCTGTCTTCTTGGTAAAATTAGAATCACGTTTATTTTGCTCACATCTGGAATGCATAATATATTAAAAATCAGTAAACGTACAGTCCATGACTTTGTAAAGGGACTTACAGCCCACACGGCCATCAAGAAAATGCCGGCAGAGCAGTTTCATCGTGGACCCCGTGGTCGCTTGGTACCTCTGCGTCCAGCTTGCAGGGAGGGCCGAGACCTCATTCCATCATTTTTCTCACACAGTTGTGAGATATCTGGGCATCCGGACTCAGGCTGCCATCTGACATGCTTTTCCCATCCACACAAAAACGCGCAGGACTTCACAACAAGCATTTGGACGGCGTTACAAGCTCCTTTTCTCCCAGCATAACTAGTGTGTGCAAAGTAAGCTTTGCAACTCACAGAGTTACTCTCCTCATTTTACGTTCAGTTCTCCTTCCCAGCAGCGTGCTAGTATCTGACCATCCTTAACTCTAGCCTGGCCTCGATTTGAGAGCAAAATGCAGGTCCTCACTGGAAACAACATCCCCATCAGGCTCCCACTTTGCCTGCCCACAACTCAAAGCCATTCATCCTCCTTATCTAGTTATAGACTGTGCAGCTCTGACACAGGGGTCTGTCTTGTCATTATTTTGCACCCATTCCACTAACTTTTATCCAGCAGCCTGTATGTAGTGATTCTACACAAACACGATAAAAAATGGTTGTGAAACCGTGTAATGACCTTTCACACCCATAGCGTCCATATCAGCCCCAGAATCAGGAGCACCTCCCCCATGACCTCTGCTCCTCTGGCGAGAGGCACCCACATTGGTTGCTCCTGCCCCCTGAGAATTAAGGAAAGGGGATCCTGAGTATGAGGAAGGTACCGGATTGAATCTCCACCTGTCCCTGCCGTGACAGAGAAGCTCCTGGACACAGCAGAGGACATTGGAACATGTCCCTCAAGCCACCAAAAGGCAAACTCCTGTGAAGGGTTGGTGCGTCTGGAGCAAAGTGACAGCACTTTGTTGTAACATCCCTGTTTCTGTAGCAAAACAAAACCCAGCAGACCCCACCCCGTGCCACCTCAGGAGTGGGCTGCGTGCTCGGCCTGGCCCACCCACCTGCCAAGGTCACTGTTCAGCTCATCCCACCTGTGGGTTTGGTCTTGATTCTCCCGCCACCACAAGTTACCCCACGGGTCCTCCGCAGTGGCTCCCAAGGGATTCCCCAAACGCAGGAAGTGCCGACGGTCACTAGGAGCGTGCCAGCACCCCTACTGCTATTTGTCAAGTTGGGCAGGAATTCCCGTGCAGAAGCGTGGTTGGGAGAACAATCCCTTAGCCTGACCTTAGCCGTGGCCTGACCGGGCCCTGACAAGCCAGCCATCATCACCTCCAGCCTCTCCAAGGCCACTGCTTTGCTCCGTCTCGCCCAGCATGCAGGCTCACTAGAACCCTTCCTCTCTGTCATCTCACGGAGAGAAGGATGAAGGAGAATCCTCTGGAGCTTTGTCAAGTAAGCACATGGTTCCCTACCAGGCTTCGAGAGCGACACCGATGTAATGAGAGTCACCTTTCTTTTAGGGGACATGTGCTATTGTATCACATCTGGGATGGATATTTGGAAAGTCTAAATGCTGCTAGGCCTCACCTACGAATTCTGTTTTCACATAATAGCTGAGAACCAGCACATCTCCCGATGCCCAAGAGCGAGCGAGGCACCTTGGGAAGTTACATCCATCATATCTCGGAGACCTTTGGGCTGTCATTAAATTGTGTCTTCAGCTGACTTGTTTCATGCTGCTAGAGTGAGCCTGGCTGAACAAGTCTAAAACACAATTTCTTTCTTTCTTTCTTTCTTTCTTTCTTTCTTTCTTTCTTTCTTTCTTTCTTTCTTTCTTTCTTTCTTTCTTTCTTTCTTTCCTTCCTTCCTTCCTTCCTTCCTTCCTTCCTTCCTTCCTTCCTTCCTTCCTTCCTTCCTTCCTTCTTTTAAAGACTTGTTTAAAGCATGAGCATTGCTCACAACAGAGAGCCGTGGGTGTGACATCTGCAGACACAAGTCAGACCCCCGAAGGCTCAGGCGTCTGGAATCATGCAATCCTGCCAACTCCCCTGCTCATATTCGCAGGGAGAGGTGACTGCAGCTCCCATCGCTTTCCCAAGGGGAGACCGCCTGCCACGGTGGCTAAAGCACCAGCTGTGAAGTTACCTCCCTTTCTGGATTTCTTCTTTTCCACTCACAACTCACGTGACCCTGAGCATGTTTCTTAACTGAAACTCAGCTTTGTCCCATCTCCTCCATGTCTTGTGAAAATTAAATTAGTGAGTGTTATGTGCTCCACACCTAGGCTGCTCAGATCAGTGTCCAGAAACGGAGCGATTCTTTCATTTATCCTCAGAGGGGTTCCACAAGTCAGCAGACACTCAGGGCCCCGATCCCCGTGACTCCCAAACTCGGGGCCGGGCTTTATCTCCTATCACAAGTTAAAATTCCCGTGCAGTCCCTCATGGTACATGCAGACCAGGCACACATCCCAGGTCTTTGCCAGCACAGCAACTTACCACGCCCTCTGCCCTCACCCATGCCCACCCTCAAATGTCTTCAGAGCAGGAAACCTCAGGAAGAGGCAAGGTTCGCTGCCTGAACTACAGATCACAGAGTCCATGACTGAAGGGCTGTGTAAGGCACATGCTGGGCTGTCTGCTTAGCAACGGGAGCAGAGAAGGAAGTCTAAGACTGACCGACGCCGATCGGCCAAAGGTCTGGATCCCACAGACATGTCCCTCATGGCAGCAACTGACAGAAGTCCACACTGCTCACAAGAAGCTTCTCTCCGTCCTCCCGAATACAACGGAAAGGGGGGCACTTTCGTTGGCTAGCCTCAGCTTGGGGTATTTCTTCATGACGTTGACCTATACCTGGCACCAGCCACAGCCATGAGTACCTCACCCTTGGCTGGGGACACTTCCTACAAAATGAAGCAAATGATAATATGATAACTACTTAACTAGGTGGCTGCAGCATTTTATCATAGTATTACCTTAGAGTGTATCAGGAGAGCTTGGCATTATCTCTAATAGTATGCCAGGAGAATACTATACAGGGGATAAAGAAAGACAAATCTAAACCACCACATTTAGATAATTCACAGAAGATTGAACTTTGATATTTTTCTAATCATAATTTTTATTACACACTAAATATGTACTTTACACCATTTAATGTCTTATTGTGGTCCTAAAAATGCACATAAAGTATGCTGACTGAATGCATTTTCTTTTAAAGACATGATAAAACTAAACCTTTCCCCCCACTTTTCCAACACAAACGGTCAGCTTTGCATTTACTGCACGCTCTGAGATCAGGTCTCTGGCCTCAGGTGATGTGTGTTTCTGCTGTTCAAAGTAATACACAAAGTAACCGAGTAGCAAGGAGTGGTACAGGGAAACACAAAGTGACACAGTAACGCACAGTTATACAGAGTAACACAAAGGAATTCCTGTGCACAGCTGGGGGCACGAGAATCAGCGGAGTCAGAGAGACCTTAATTTGAAGACTGTTTTGGATGCTTACTAGGTGAGGTCATTTGAGAACTTTTTTAACCTCTTTTAACCATTTTCCTTATCTATGATGTGGCAATATAAGACCTATTTCAAGTGTTTGGGGGAGTTTCCACTGTCTGGTGCACACGGCACCTGGTACCCAGCGGCAACAGCAAACTGATGGAGAATGTGCACCTAACAGTCCAGGATCACGGTGGGCTATGTGGGGACTTGATCCTGACACTTTTACGTCACTAAAAGATGAGAATGAGTGTTCTTCATGTATGCACATATATTATACACATGTGAACATTATAGCTGCATGTCTGAGTATGTTATACAGAAAATATGCATTATATACAAATGCATATTGGATATTATATATATATATATATATATATATATATATATATATTTTTTTTTTTTTTTTTTTTTTTTTTTTTTTTTTTTTTTTTTTTATTCTTAGAGGCTTTTTATATTCCCAAAAGTGGGGAAGAACTACCAGCAACTGAATTAACTGCCATTTTTTAATATAAGACAATTATTTTCACTTATCTGTGGAAATAGTGTCTTGAGAATCTGAAAAAAAAAATGGGTTCATTTGATACTGGATTATGACTTTATAATGAGAAGATTTCTGAGGCCATGTCATAGTATCACAGCTTATATTCTTGCCTAAAAGTCCATTTCTTTAACCTTTTAGACTGAGCACAGCCTTGTCTTTATCCGCCTGACATTGGATACAATTTGCTGATAGTTTGTTTCTAGAAATTACAACAAGCTTTCTAACGTGTTGGGCATCCCTGTCTCATATTTGGCGAAAGCTCATTAAATGTCCTGAGTGACGTCTGGCCGGTGCAGTGGGTGACGCCGGTGCACGGTGGCAACTGGTTAGTGTGCCAAGTTGCTGCTTCAGACTTTTCCCTACAGTAGTTGGTTTTACTTGGAGCAGATCCACTTTGCAATTTAATATCATGCCTTGGCACTTTGCTGTCCAAGTCAAGAAAATTATGTATGTACAGTTTACTTGGAATAACCCACATGGCCATGGCCTGCAGACCCGATGGTCTGGCGTGGCCGGGAGCATGGAGGGGCTCCCGCAGCTCTACCTGGGCACCCTAGTGAGGAAAGGGAGGGGCTCTGCGTCTCCTCACCTCCTCTCACATTTGTCGTTTGGGGAGGCTGACAGAAACAAGAGCATTTCAGACATAGAGTCAGCTAGTGAAGGAACGGGTTTGAAAACAATCAAAGGGCATGTTTGGGGCACTCCAACTATATATATAAGTCGGCCCATGTGCAAAGGAGGAAATAAATAGTAAGAGATATGATAAATGTTTTAAACCGGATCAACCAGTATGCATGCGATCAGCAAGACCCCCAAGGTGTTCCAGTAGCTTCCAGAGATTGAAGAGAAAAAGGAACAATAAACTGAGTGGCTCTCATATTGACTGGGAGGTGGCCAAGCCCATAATCTGACAGATGCCACTGTCCTCTTGGCTTTCACTCAGATGTTGTAACTGAGGGATTTCCTTGTCATTGAGATAGGCGGGCTACGTCCCAGATAGGAAGACCTCTATTGCCTGACCCATTTCCCGGACTTGCCAAACACAGGAGTGAACCACGCACAAAGGAAAGGCATTTGGACGGAGTGACACCAACCTAAAGTCGAGGCTGAGAAACAGCGTGAAACACCAGCCGATACTGAATCTGTATATGAAAGCACACTTCCTTGCTACCAACACCACCACTTCAGGCCTTCCTCACCACACCCGTCTGTGGCATTTTCCTGGTGATAGTTCATTGATAGTAACAATCTGGCCTAGGAAAGTTTATAATCATACCATGATGATTTCGTTAAACCCTGGAGGGTGAGCAATTATTTCTAAGCTTGGCAGGTTATTTTTATCTGTTGGCAGGTTATTTTCCTGCCAAAGCAGGAAAACCATTACTGACCAGACATAATGAGGACCTGGAAGTGAATCTCAGAGGCCCCAGCCACACTGAAGGGTAAGCAGATGGCCAGTGCACCATCCCCAGGGGCCATGGGGACAGCTAAGGGTTTCCCAAAAATACCAGGAAGAAGCTCCTGAGATAGCTCAGCAGCCGCTGCAAGGACCAGATCCAAGCGGTGAGTGACACGCCACGCTAGGAAGAGAAAGCGACATTCATGGTAGGACAAGTGCAGGTGACATGGTGAATGGTCAGGGCTGGCTTTCAGCTTCAGGTGGAAAACAGGGTAAAGATAAGAGGTTTGAGAAAAGATTGATCCGTGGATGGATAGATGGACGGAAGGCGGGTCAGATGTGGCTACCATCTGCTTATTATCTGAAACGGTCCAGGCAGTGCGTGCTGTAATTTCATACTCATAAAACCTTGTGAAACAGATAGCTTCACTTTGTCTGATAAGAAAATGGTGCCTTAGAGATTGACTAATTCACTGCAAATCACACTCTTTTTTTCCCCTTGCAAATGGCAAAGCCCAGATACAACCCTGAAATGCCTCTCTGGGTAGTGGTTTGAGTAATGGGAATTGATAGTAAGTGGGGAGGGGAAAAGGATTAAAGCAGGGGACAAAAAGCCACTTGATCCCTGGTTGCTGGGCGGGAGCAGAGGAGGTTGTCAGTGAACCTGAAAAACAGGAAAAGCCAAAGTATGAAATTATGACCCTTCATTTTATTAACAGTCACGCTGCCACCTTGGTTGAGCATGTTCTGTAACTTCTGTCATATTAACATTTCAACAATAAGGTCAGGCTGGTTTTAGAGACTCAGAGAGCTAGGACTATGACACCAGAACTTGTACAAACTGCTGGGACAGAAGCACAAAATATAATAGATGCAATAGAGTGGAAGGGAAAAGAGGTGAAACATAAGAGAAGCAGCCTTTCCAAACCACACCAGGCCCTGAAATACTATGTGTGTTGTCCTATCGCTTATAGTCACACATCATCACACGGCATCTCCGGTAACTGACGGAAGACGCACCAGATAAGAGTATTCAGAAGCCATGGCAACAGTGGGGTGCGACCGTGAACACTCGTGAGCATCTCGAGAGCCTGAGAGCACAGCTTGCTGCCAGGGACAATGTTGTCCTCTCCACGCCATAGAACTTTGAGCTGGGTACAGACACTTGCACAAGTATTTGCCATTTGAAAACCTACTATTACGTTGGTGCAAAAGTAATTGCGATTAAAAGGTTAAAAATAACTGCAAAAACCACAATGACTTTTGCACCAACCTACTGAAATGGCTGACCAGCAGCAGATTCTGAGCAGCTGGCTGACAGAGGGGCCAGGAGCTGTTTTACTTCTGTCGTCCTGAGAAACCGTGAGAGGGTGTCTGCGTCACTGCTCACGGAGAAGGCGCCATATTGTGTGAGCAAACACATTTCTCAGGATTCTGTACAGTTTCCAAAGCCTGACTTTCTTGGTTTAGAATTGACAGTGCATTGGAAGATGACCTTAATGGAAAACAAGTTAAAGTCTTCAGAATAAGACACACACACAAAGGCATAAACACAGAGTCTAGAAGTGATGAAGGATTCGTGAAAGGTGTTAACCTTCTCGGGGAATCGAGAAACTTTGAGAAAGTGAGATTGGGTTGAAATAACACATGATGTCACCGATGCAGAAAGAAAGAGGGTAAGCCAAGGAATCTTATCGACACTGGAAAAGAACACTATTAATCATTTGCCATGACGACGTCGCTGGGCAAGAAGTGGGTAGTAGTTGTGCTGCTTCTGCAGGGGGAGGATGGACATTTCTCACGGGCTGTCAGCATCTGCATGACTCCCCACGAGAGTCTGTCTGCTTTAAGCTTGGACCCCAGATTAGGAAGTATCCTTTTTCCCCCCAAAGTGGTTCTTGAAATTCTTCCCATTACCAAAGTAACCATGATAATGACAGTAACACTAACAACAGCTACTAATGCTGAAAACTCACCATGCTCCAGTCTCTGCTCTATTTCACAGTCACGACCTTATTGAACTATCTGGTAATCTTCTGCAAAAAAAGCAAGCAGACACCTGGGCAGAGCAGGCAGCTTTCTGCCAAGGTCACGGCCTGGACATGCGAAGGGTGAGTTCAAGAGCAGAGAGCGGCAGCATCACTCAGTCTTAGGCTGCAACTGACACACTCCCTCAGGGGAGGAAAGCTGTCCCTCCCACGGGAACCACGTTGATAAGATCTCATGCTTGAAAACCACATTTTGAGTAAGTGCTTGGCACAGGTTTTGGATAAGGGCTCTGAAGTTAGAACTGGAAATCACAGGATGAAAAGCATGAAGCTGGTTGTCCTGGGACACGCAGGGACTTCTGTTAGCCACCGGCGGGGGTCCTTGGGGGAGAGGACCCACTGTTCCCTTCAGACCAGCTCAAGACTCTGTTCCTTCGACAGCTTACCTGAAGGAGCTGTCCTCACCCCCTCACCCCCTCACCCCCTCCAGCGCAATTGTGCTGACACTTCAGTCCTGATTCTCGCAGAAGTCACCGCCCCATCTCATTTCTCAGCCTCCAAAACCTCTTCCTTTCAACATGGACTTATGTTGATGCCACATTGCCTGCTTATGAACCAGAAGCCTTACTATATCAACCCTGATTTTAATCCTTCCTTTTCTCTCCATCTCCTTAGGACAGTGTGAAAACTTGCTGCCCTGCAGGGACTGGCTTCTGTGCACCTTTGCCATCAACCGGATCACACCATTCCCGCCACACCATATATGTATGACATGCTGGCTAGGTGTCATCCTCAGAGAGACCCCCGTTTGTGGCAGTACACGGGCTATTGTCTGAATCTGCCCAGCGAAAGCTACTCCCTCTAACTTCGCTTCTCTCCTGGAAAGCCTCCTCTGAAGACCCCCTGCCTTCGTGCACTCAGCTGAGCTTCTCTAGGCCGTGTCACACCCAGTGCCAACTGTCACTGCACATTTATGCTCTCTGCTTCTTGCTCACCTGTCTCCCACCCAGTCTCTAAGCCTTTGACACAATGGGGATCTCTGTACCCCACTACGTAACAATGCACCAGGCAGCATTTTAACTAATTGTGAACGCTTCTCTCTGTACCAGGTTTACCTGATCTCCATCACTTTCTTCTCCTAGTTCTACAGCCGCCGTGGCTTCGGCACACACTTTAGCACTGCAGGGTATACTCTTTGGTCCTGTTTGCTTTGGTTTTCCTCGTGAGGGACTTCAGGGACAAAGTCCTCGAATAGAATCCACATAGTGTCTCTCTCTGCATCCCTGATGGTGGCCGACAGAGTGGGTCCCTCGGCTCTTTCCTCCACAGTCTGTAAACACTTGGCCTATTGATGGAATTCAGGGACAGTGTGAAGTTGGCGCTGGGATGTGAGCTCCTGCTGTTTGATTTTTACATACTGGTTAGATTGCAGCAAAACATTCAGGTTGTTCTGCCCAGGAATTCACACACCTGCCCATTCTGAACTCTGAGCAGGAGACAGATGGATAATTACCGAGACAGCACATGAATTCAAACTGATGTGAACCTATGAACTAATAAACATTCAGCCTTATGTTTTTCTGTATGTTCATATTTCAGGGAAGGAAGACATATGTGTAGGATGATAACTAGAGACATTATAGCCCTGAGGTGCTCTCTGAAACACTGTGGTAGTAAGTTACAATGCTAAGCTACATGCTCCTCAAAGCAGTTGACAACGTGTCACCTATATTTTAACTCATCATACTGACCTTCGATTAGTGACATCTCTTACTCTACCTAACCGACTCTGACACGTGGCAGATAATTGCCTCCATGTGTATTAAACAACGTGGGATTGTTTGCACTTCTCTTGTTCAAATGATGGACTACTATCTGTACTCAGGCCACTGCTCAGTTTCATTGGAACTATCTTTATTTCCTCAACACGTGGGAGACTTTTTCCATGTTCACAAGCTTATAGCTGGATGGCTGGGCAGAGTTGTGACTTACAGTGGCTCAGCTCTGTCCCGGCTGATAGAAACTAGGCTCCACTGTGAGAAATTGGGCATCGAGGGGCCAGCACTGCACTCTTCTATACATGGTGCTTGTAGGTGCCATTCCACCTGAGGGCAGCGTCCTCAAACCAGGAATCTGTGGAACGCCTAGCAGTGCCCCTGTCCTCCCTCCGGGCCTGGGTTTTAATTTCGCGTTTCCATTGGGTGATTATATAACTCTGTGTAACCACGCACCATATTAGCAGCAGTGCCAGCTCACGTGTGTTGTGTTCAAGGTGCCACAGGCTATAAGTGGCACAACTTTAATATCCTCAGGCTAATGAGAGAAGGTAGCAGTGAACGTGCCATGTGAATGACTCATCTGGGCCATGGAAGGCAGAGTATATCAGAGTGTTTCATATAAAAGAGATTTTGCTGTAATTTTAACAGAACTTCATCAGAGTAGTACAGGCCTGTTAAAGGATGTTGATAGTAATAGTAATAGTATTCATGACGATTTGTGCTGGAGACATCAATTTTGAGTGGCAATTTAATGTTACTTAGAATGCATCACACTAATTACTGTTTTTAAATATTTTTATTAATATAGTTTTAAATGCATTTGTTTACGTATTTATAGTTATAAATAAGCTGTAAACATTACTAGTTTTATATTTGCATGACTTTAAGATCATGATTTGAACAGAAAACTAATTGTCACAGGGACTTTTGAGGCATGCTTTCCTTTATAAGAGGCCATACAGTACTCAAATTTAGGAAGCCCAGTCAGAGGTCATTGGTTACAAGTGAACCCTGACCCAAGTACTGGATTGCCCTTGTGCACATCTCTCGTTACGTATGGAGAATTAAAACTGCTAGTCATGCCATGACCTCTCCCTTCATATAAATGGCCGGCTGTGCCACTGACCTTCTTGGTTTGGATAACTTCCCGCCATCATTCTTCTAGGAATCCTCACCTCACTGAAATTTAGACTACCGCTTTAAACACATTGGCTGCCCTTCACGATCCCCGTGATTTCCTGCTATTATGAATACATACAGCATAGGAAGAATACTTCAGGGCAATAATTCCATTGAGCAAATGAGGAAACAGATTCAGAGACAGATCAGCTGCGCAAGGTCAGTGGCCGGCCAGCATCGCTGCTCAAGGTGTGACGTTAGGCAGGCTTCACTGGGGATGCTGTTCATGACGCCACTTATGAGATAGTGGTTATATGACGAGAGAACCAAATGCCCAAATGAGGAGGTGGCATGCAGGTAAAATGTTCTTGATTCAGGGCGGGCCCGGTGACTCAGGCGGTTGGAGCTCCATGCTCCTAACTCCAAAGGCTGCCTGTTCGATTCCCACATGAGCCAGTGGGCTCTCAACCACAAGGTTGCCAGTTCAGCTCCTCGAGTCCCGCAAGGGATGGTGGGCTGTGCCCCCTGCAACTAAGATTGAACACGGCACCTTGAGCTGAGCTGCCTCCCGGATGACTCAGTTGGTTGGAGCGCGTCCTCTCAACCACAAGGTTGCCGGTTCCGACTCCCACAAGGGATGGTGGGCTGCGCCCCCTGCAACTAGCAACGGCAACTGGACCTGGAGCTGAGCTGCGCCCTCAACAACTAAGACTGAAAGGAGAACAACTTGAGTTGGAAAAAATCCTGGAAATACACACTGTTCCCCAACAAAGTTCTGTTCCCCTTCCCCAATAAAATCTTTTAAAAAAAATGTTCTTGGTTCAGACTTGAGTTGCAATGACAGCATTCCTCCAGGCTCTCAGACCACCTACTACTTCTCTGTTTTGTACTTTTAGAAGTAGTTTCTAGATTTTTTGTTTTTGTTTTTTAACAGGACTAGAGGATCCAGATTCTAGAGAATCTAGAATTTTTAAATATATCATTAGCTAGCAATTTTTCTTTTTTAAAAAATTTTGCTTTCCATCCTATATGTTCAGTCTTCCAGGACCCTCATCTCTAGGACTTCCCATGTGTGAAGTAATCATTATCTTCAATATTTCTTTGGACTATTTGTTCTTCAGACATTGTTAATTTGGTAAGTTTCCCCCAGGATAATCTCACTCACAGATAGATACATGTTCCAGAATAATGGAGTCAAGAACTTTTTCAACATCAAGGGGCTATAGAACTGGAAGATTTTTTTCTCATGCGTTTCAAGGTGATCTCTTAGTTAATTCTTAAGCATAACTTTAATTACATCAAATTGGATTAAATCAAGTACACAAGCCAGGCTCTACTGTAGTGGCACCAGGGACATCAGGAAGTTATTAACTGGAGCAGGTCCAACTAGAAATCACGAGTTAGTCTGGTTATTTGTGCCTTTCTTTTCCTAGAACCAGCTGTACTGCACTAAATGCGGTGTAATAGGCAAGAACATGGGAGGGACCCCCTCTGACAGCTGTGACCCACAGCATCTGATTCAGAGCAGCCCTTCTCCAGCTCAGACTTGCATGCGGATCCCTTGGGGACACTGCTAAACTGCTAACTCTGATGCAGAGCTAGTGGGGTACAGTGTGTGGGTCCACACGTCTAGGAGTCCCTGATGGGCGGCCGCTGTGTGAAAATCAAGACCATAGTAGGAACTTGCTGGAGTGAATTAGTAGTGAGTAAACAAAAGAGCCAATAAATGGACAACTTAGGAACAAAATGCAAACTCTTAAGCTATAAATATGTGTGTATACCATATAGTGATTGTTAAATTTAACATAGATTTTTCCCTTTTTGGGAATTTATCAGGACAATCTCTTAAAGGGACAGGTTTGGGCATTAGAAATATAAGTCCATGTATACAAATTAAAAATGTTTATGATCTCTTAGGAACATGCATATTTCACAAGGACTGGCACACTTACATTGGTTACAGGCCTAATAATATTGATTTTCGACTTTCTGTCTGCTAAGACCTAAATTTTGTGGATTTATAAAACTGTATTATAACAGGAACAAAAATAAACACTGTCATGAAGGATTCCATTTACTATATATAAAGCAAGACATTCTCCTAGCTTATAAATCGTCTCAATTAAAATTTAAAACATAAATGTATGTTAACAAAATACTACAAAAGTTTACTTGATAAACCATAACCTAAATAGCACGCAACAGCCATTCTGTGTGTGGTGAGACACAATTGCAATTTAAAAAATCAATTCTTACAAATAAAACTCCTTATATATAGCAAAAGTTTATTGTTGTCTATGACTTTGTGATTTCAGTCTAGGCGATTCATTAATTCCATTGAATCAACATGTGTGTCATCCGTTCAATATTTAGCCACGACGACCACAGGTTGTGCTTCACCTGGACACCACTCAGCTGGTGAGGGCCTCAAAACGGCCCGTCAAGCTGGTTTCAAGCCAAACGTGTCGCGATTGACTCATCTAATTACTGGACATTGTCATCTATACAGTGCAGTTTTGAATATTACTAACCCGCTATAATTTTTTCGTGTTTATAAGATGGTGTGAAAATAATGCTCTTTTTAACGGAGCCAGAGCAAAACACAGTCAGTGAGTCTAAATCAGGGCACCTGAATATTGACAGCACTTCTAACTGACATGGCAGCAGGAGGAATGGCCTTGGGAAGCCTAGTTAATCAAGAAAGTAATTCAAAAGCTGGAGACAGGAAAAGGGATCAGTGTACTTTTCAATTAGACTCTCTCATTTGCATTAACACTGAACACTTAATCCAACCTTTGCACTGAACACTCAGTCTCCTGTAAATCTCCTGATGCAGATAACACATCAATGGAAAGTAGAAAAACTATTTTAAGGGCACAGTTTTGAGGAAAATATCTCAGAATTATTATTATTTTTAAATTAGGTAAATTTTAAAGCACTCTGCTGTGTTATAATTGAGAGCTCAAGGTAGTACAAGTTTTCACTGGACAAACTTGAATGTATGCTGGTCTTTACGAATGTCAAAACCATGAGCCAACTCTCTCCGATGACAACGTCATATCCAGTCGTCATCATGAGTAGAGGAAACCCAGGGAAAAGCTTCCAATGGGTGGAGACAGGATGTAAGAAGACAGAATGCACAGGAAGCAGGAGACTGATGTTTGCCTTTGATTTTATAATATTCTTGAATTTTATTTGTAATAGAAGGAATTTTAATAAATATGATGATTTTACCTTTCCTTTATTCTTTGGAACAAGATATCAAACTGCCAAAATAGTTTTCAGAGTCTGATTTACGTTGTAGCAAGCCAAAGGTCAGACAATTTTTGGGGACCCTCCAAGAAAATAAATACAAAATTATGACTATTATATTATGTTTGAAAGTTAATATTTTCTTTACAATAAGAAATCACAAGTCACACATTTGAAAATCTGAAAAATGCTATAATCACTAGACGTTTTGGGGGAAAAATCTGAAAACAATCGCCTACTTATTTTACTCCTGGCACACCTGTGTTCTCTTACAGCTTTAGCTGCATCTGACTGCTCACCTCGTCATGCGATCATATGATTTTGTGAATTTTTTTTTGTGTGTGTGTGTGTGTGTGTGTGTGTAGAACATAGAAAGATCATCCGGGCTGTTGGTAAATCAAACTCTTTGTCAAACTTGTTTTACAAAGATCACTATTATTGACAAGTTTGCATTTCAGTGTGATGACTCCTTTTGATAATGTCGTGTATGTTTCTAGCATTGTGGCCACACTTGATACAACTGCCTCAGGTAATTTCACTGACTAACATCTGGCTGGGTCCTAGCGACCCTTCTCCTTCCTCCACCTTCTCTCTGGGCCTGGAACTTACAACACTCTGGGCTCCATACCACCCGGCTCTGGGGGCCACGGCCCCAGCTGAGTTCACACAGGAGACCATACGAATTGTCCTGGGATGATGGTCGGTAACTTAGTTATTCACAGAAGTGATGGCGACTACACAAATAGACCAACATAACTAACCCTTCACTTCTCTGTAGTCTGACCCGAAAGGTCCCACTCCATGCCCGAAGTGCCCCAGGGAAATTTGCACCAGGGAGGGAGCAGTCTTTACCCGTTGTAAATTACCTTCTTTTTGTAATCCCCAACCGTGGGACGTTAGCACACACTGAGGAGGTCTCTTAGGGCTCAGAGGGGCCTGTGTGAGTGATGGATTCTCAAGCTTAAGTGTCATTAGTGTTGGGGCAATAGCCCTCTGGTGATCTGCGCAGGTAGATGCTGAGATAGGAAAAGCCTACAAGCTTCCCCCACATATCTCCTTGCAGAGGCAGGTTGAAGGCAGTTTCCCATTTTAGCAGCTACGGGTGAGTGATGAGCAGCTGACGTGCTGGATTATTCAACGTCCAGGTAGCTGAGTAAATGCTTGACCTCAATTCTTTGGTGTAAGCGTGTAAAATGCGACTGCACATTCGAAGCAGGCTAAATGCATTGTATATTCTGGGTTCCCCTTCACTTGCTAATATCTCTGTAAAGTGTATATATCTGTATTGTCCTAATGTGAAGACAGACTTTTCAGCACACGCACAATAAAACCTGACCAAATGTGACCCACCTTAGTATTGTTTGCTGCTCTCATATGAGTAATATTACCTAATGTGCTGACATCCAAGTAATTTATAATACGGCTTGGGAACCATGTTGGGAAAATGGTCCAATTTTTCTTGGAAGTTTGCATTCTGACAGTTGGGTAGGTCACACAGAGAAACGATGACTGTCTCCACAGCTGGCCTGGATAGAGCACCGCCTGATGGGGTCGCAGATGCGGGAGTGAGGCGTCTGTGAGTCATGCGTGTGCCCGAATCACAGGCTTAGGAAGTCGGAGCTGGGCTCAGATGCAGGCCAGAGGGTGGTCTGGGGAGATGGCTGGCCGATGGGAAGCGAATGGCTGAGGCCCCCAGAGACCTGGCTGCAACACCTGCCCAACTGCTGCGCGGCCTTCACTTCCCTTACCTAGAAGACGTTCTTATCATGTGTTTCACATGAAAAGCAGTCCCTGTTAGACACTCAGGAGCTGCTGCTTCCTCTTCCCAGCTATACACTTGTGGATATGAGCATGTTTCTGCTAACAGATTACCCAGATATTACTGCATCTTAGTCCCTGGAAACCCGAACACCAAAAATTTGCATCAGTAGGAGTATTACACATTCCTGCTAACTTGTGTAATGGTCCCACTCTGTTCCTTTAAATTCTACCTGGGGCAACTCCTCTGGAGTGACAGTTGTATTGAACTTCCGGGTTGGGAACGGCTCCCTTTTCTGGGCTGGTAAAACATGCCACCTGTGCCTGTAACCTTTCCTTTAAAACTCTCATGAATGAGCTGTTGTTTTACCCTTTGAGAGAGAAAAGTTATTTCACAGAGAGATTCCATGTCTTGGCACAGGGAGTGATGACGGAGCCAGGACTCAAATACCCGCACCCAACCCCGTGAGTAGCACGCACGGGCTCCCTGCTTGAGCTCTGCAGCCTCAGTGCCCTGGGGACAGTG
Organism: Rhinolophus sinicus; assembly: GCF_036562045.2. Classification (NCBI taxonomy): domain Eukaryota; kingdom Metazoa; phylum Chordata; class Mammalia; order Chiroptera; family Rhinolophidae; genus Rhinolophus; species Rhinolophus sinicus. Next base: position 2,191,387 of record NC_133754.1, read on the forward strand.
CACAGGTTCACTGCCAGGACCCACAGGACACGATTCTCAGTGCTCACCCGGCTCCAGCTCAATCTGAGCTGTTCCGGTCCCAGCAGAACGTCTTTCCACGTAATTTCCATTTTCTGTGGGGATTTAAACCCGAGCCCCTGCACTGTGGCTTCCCATGCAGGGAATAAGTGGACAGCCTCCGTGTGGACTTTCTGGGTCACCCCTGGGACGGTGTTAAGGGGCCCAGGAGGTCAGGGTCACTGCGGCCCTCTTACCTCTCCCTCTAGCCTAGACCAGTATATACACATAAAAGGAGCCCCATCCAGGAAGCGTTTTGCATGTTTCCCATTTGCATAAATCTGCTCAGCTCCAGGACAGGCTGGGAGCCAGGCTGCTAGCAGGACTGAGGAAAGGTCAATATGCAAGGCCGTCACCTCTGACTGCCAGGAAAGGGGCTGCTGCTTTTCTAGGTGACGCATATACTCATGCTCTCCATTCCACCTCCCACACTCCATCCAAAGTCACATTCCTCATATTGCCATTTGCTCAGAAACCCACAAGAGTCCCTGAATTGTGTCCCATCAAAATCCATGTGTTGAAGCCGTAGCCCCATGTGACTGTATTTGGAGCCAGCACCTGTAAGGAGGTGATTGAGGTTAAATGAGGTCACAGGATGAGGCCCTGATCTGTGGGTCGCTGTCCTCATAAGAAGAGAAAGACACACCAGGGGCTGCGTGTGCTTGGAGAACACGCATGTGAGGACACAGAGAAGGCAGCGTCTGCCAGCCCGGGAGCGAGGTTCACACAAGCCAGCCCTGCCGACAGCTTGCTCATGAACTCCAGCCTCCAGTACCATGAGCAAATGAATTCCTATTGTTTCTGCCGCCCATTCTGTGATGATTTGTTATGGCGGCCCCAGCTGACTGGTACAGTCCCTGGTATATTTAACATGGGACAGAAAGCCACTCTCCATCTTACCCCAAAGGTCTTTCTAGTTGCAGTTTCCAGGATCACCCCCAACCCCACAGACAATCCTTGGTCCCCTCAGGAGCTTCTCTCTTGCTTGAGTGAGCTGAGACCTCGAAATGCCAACGGGTGCCCAATTTCCCCTCTGTCTGACCTGCGTCTGTATCCCCATCTCTCTCCACCTCCTGTGTGGTCCTGCCACCTTCACAGCTTTCCCTCATCACAGAGGGACCCCCTGCGTCAGGCACACAGGTGCTCCCGCAGTAACCCCCTTTGAGACATCCCCCAGTCCACTGGAATCATATGTCTGCTCCAAGATGCCAGGAGCTCCTCGAGGCAAATGACCCATGGATCTTTGCTTCCCACAGTCTGGCTAAGGCTCTGCCAAAAAGTAAACCAGAGGTGTCTGCTGAATGAATGGGGGCCATTCTCCATTATCACTAAATTTTCCAAGTAGATTAAATATAACACGTCAGTAAAACGTCTGACGTTTCTTTGCAAATGGGATTAATCACAGTATTACTTCTCTTTCACTAAAAGTAAAATCGTATCCTTCTTGGGAAATGTGGTATTCTAGTTCTCAAAATGCTCCAAGAGAAGCTTTGATCCTTATGTCAGTCAGTTAGAAACTTATATCAAGTCATCCAATTCACCCTGAAATCAAGCCATATAAAAAGACAATAATAATGTCATGATTCAGAAAGAATTTCTGGAATTTCAGGGCCTTTGACTTATGATGAGATTTAGCTTTGAGTATAAAACAGTCGACAGAGAAATACAGATTTCCCAACAGAAGGCTATTAATCAAACACCCATGTCTTTGTCTATGTCTGTCGTATGCTCAACGCGATACTACGAGAAATAAGCAAACGATCACACCAACCCAGGGGCGGGTCACAGACAAGCTGGTGGTCCTGCCTCCTTAGAAGCAAACCCTTCCCTTCTCAGGCTTTCATCTCTGTGCATCTATGGGCTAAATGTGCTATTTTGGTATCATAAGATTAAAAGCATATCACTTAATGTCCGCATTTTAGAATATGTTATTTATTATTTCAGTAAAAATTAATCAACATTTTCATTAACTTGTAACTTGTTGGGTTATCTTTTTTTTTTTAACCTCTGAAATGAAGGACGTTTTTCTGGAAAATCCACATTTAAGAAACCTCTTCAACTTATTATTATTCAATTTAATTATTATTGTCCTCCTGTTGCTTTATTGTTGTTGTTTTTTATAAATCAGTCTTGGGGAAATCTCCAACCATAACAACGATCTTCACTTCATGCCCCGGGGCTTAATTTTTGTCTTGTGAATTATGAGGAGTCAGACTTCTAATCTGCAGAATCCATTAATTGGTGATGAGCAGACACCATGTGCAGTTGGTATATTAAACTCCATTTTAAATTATTGTGTGGAATTATATTCATTATGGCCATTGGATGGGTTCACAAGCACTTTTAGTCACGAGAGAGAACTTTCAAGTAAAATGCAATTAATAGCATTGATTTTTAGGAAAAAGTAAACGGTATAAAGATGCATTTGATTATGTGACAGAAATTATTTGTATTGAAACATACTGAAATGTTATGCAGTTACAAACATAGGCATCGTTTCTAGAATAAGGTCTTTCCCAACATCTTTAAAAGTGCTACTCATTTCAACTTGCCAAGTTGCGCTCACATCCCACAGGCTGGAACTGGATACGCTCTCCCATAGCCTCCTTCTCTCCTCTCAGCACGCGATGAGATTAATACTGGACATGAGAGGGCACTTGACCTTGCTTCTATCTCAATATCTTGCTAGATTATGCAGCTGGGCCATTAGCAGCTCAGTTTTCTCCAGCTGGGCACTTGATGCAACAAGTCACGGCAAGGTCAGAAGGGGTAGCCACTACAACCTGCGAGTTTCACGGGACTCGTGGATAATCATCTCCTAAATGACATTTCTTTTCAATTATGCATTTTGTACATGAACTTTGCATTAAGGTAGGAAAAAAAAAATACCAGAAGGTTTCCATTTCAGTACGAGATGAAATAAGTTCTTCTATCAAACTTGCTGAATTCACCCAACTGAGTGATCACCATTCATCGGAATTTGAATACAAATTCTTGCCTTAAAGATCAGGTTGCCAGGTATCTGTTAGCAAGGACCTCATCTGTGGGTGTGTTTGGCTCATCACAGTTTTCGTATTACCCTAACTTAATCTTAGGCTTTGATTTGAAGTGTTCAGGTTAGGTATGATACAACCTTCACAGAGTGGGACATGTTTTATGCACATCGTGCTATCCAGGCTGCCCCGTTGGGACAAAGGACAATTTGTTTTTAATTGTTCAATGTTGCAGAATAATATCTGCACCTTATTTTCTAATATTTTGTCCATTTCTCTGCCAGAAGTTAGGCTCCTTGGACAATCAGATATAAATCCTGACAATCACTTTTTTCTGTCTTCTTTAATTATATCCTGTCATTCAAAGCACTGTTTTCATAGCTGTAATTTTGGGCAAGTGGGTCCTCTTTAGTTCAGTCACCTCACATAGATGCATGAAGGAGACGTTATATTTCTAATTCCTTCTTTGCACATATGAAAACATTGAGGCACATAGAAGCAAAATGTCTTTCTTAAAACCACACAGGCAGTTAACCTGCTGACATGTGACAATAACACCAGTCATCTGACCCCTCGATAAAGCTATTTCCTCCCAAATCCTTACTCGACATTCCTCTGCTGCAAAGATATGGTATTTTAACTCCAGGCCTATCCTGTGTGTCAACCCTGTATTAGGTGAGCATGACCTGGAGGGCCTTATTGTTTTATTTATTTTCCTATTTTTCCTAATGGCTTGCCCAACCCTATAGAGATTCCAATTTAGTTGGTTAGGAGAAAGTCTGGGTATGGGTGTTGGTAAGACGCCACCAGCGGATTTAAATGTGAAGCCAGCAGTGAGCACCAGAGGTCTCGAGCAACATTCATCCCAGCTTTGTAGATACGTTGTCTGATGGGTATGTTTGTGTCAGACAAAGTAGATATCATGGCCTCGGACTCATCCAGAAAGAACCTTCACTATTTATGTAGGGAGAGTTGGAAAGGTTACTAAAGTGATTGCATGCTCAGTGATTCTGAGTTAATGAAAGGATCTGTATCAGTTGATCTACTGAACAGCATTGATGCGTCCAGACGCCAGTAGAACACGGAGACGTGACATGGCGACCCCGAGCACTGTCTGTGTTTATGTTTAGTGAACCAGTACAGTACAAGCTGAAAGTCAGAGTGTAGCCCCTGAGGACAGAAAGTGTGGCGACGGAACGAGGTGCAAATGTCAACTCTGCACTCACTATTTGTGTCACCTTGGCAAGGTCCCTTCAACTTTCTAAATCTCAGCATCCTCAAGGGATGGGGACCTTCATGGTCCCCTCAAGTCACCAGATTAAGGGATAGAAAGTTGACTCATAAAGAACCCTGTCAGTTATTATAAGAGATAGCTTAGGAGGCAGCAAACTATGACCTGTGGCCCACGTCTGGCCCTGCTAGTTTTCATAGTTTGATGGAACATGGCCACGCTCAGTCAGCAACATGGTTGGTCAGTAATGGGGTCGTTCAGTTATGTGGTCAGTCAGTAACGTGGTCAGTCAGTAACGTGGTCGGTCAGTAACATGGTCTGTCAGCAATGGGGTTGCTGTCCGTGCTCCACACCATAGCAACAGGGTTCAGGAGTTGTGACAGAAACAGTATGATCCACATAGTGTTTATGATCTGGCCCTGTTTAAAAACAACTGGCAAGCAGATGGCATTATAAATCACTGCTATGGCATGTTGTAGACAAGTAATTGATCATGATCATTTGCTTTTTTTAAAAAAAATAGGATTCATATTAATGTAGCCATAGTGTGATTTAAATAAATGACTTAAGTTAGGAGTTTTATAATTTTATACTGATTCATAGAAAAGCAACAAACCTCATTCATAGAAAAACTCGAGCAAAAGGGCAAATTGTTCTGTCCATCGAAACACTGGCCAAATCAGACACATTTTTATTCTATAGTTGATTATTTCAGAAAGTCAGCTTTAAGCTATAAATAAGCTAATTTTTGGTGTGTGCATGCAAATTCATGAACTCACGTACTTCCATGAATGTGGGAGAGGGGACAAGGAAAACTAGAGGACAAAGAAAAACAAGGAGTGGAATGCTGAATAACTGTGGAGCCAGTGTTGTCACAGTGAATGCAGACGCTGGGTAATAGTCTGTGCAATTACATTAATAGGTCGCGTAACAATCCTTTCTGCCATCATCCTATGAGGACAGAGCAGACTGTGTGGAGATATTTTTCAGGAATTTATTTTTTTCTTGGTGAACAGTAGGATTTGTAATACAGCATTGTTCAAATAATTTATACCATCCTGTGATCGCAATTGTCCTTATAACACTTCCGTTGGCAGCTCCAAGCTTTTATATTTTCATTTAACGATATAAATGTCACTAAGTGTGCCAATAAATACTGACAAACTCCTGAAAAGGTCAGATTGATTCTATAACTCACACACCTGCCTGATCCTAATGGCTTGGCGGGATCTTCTGTGACAAGGATAAAATAAACAGTCTCCCATAAGGGGTCTTCCATTTCTCCTTGCTGTGGAGGCTCTAAGAAAATTTGGCGCATGCTAGCTGCACACAAACAGGAAACTGTTTGCTTTAGAAATAGGATACGATCATGGAAAACCATACATTTCTTAGCTTGCCTTAGAATACATTAGGGTTAGGCCCTATCTAATGTATTGATGTAAGTTTATCTACAGTCACTTCTTACGTACTCTTTCCTGAACAACTATCAAATCCATTATCTCTTTTCCTAAAGACACTGGTCATCCCATTCGTGTGTGTCCTCATCAGCCTAACCAGAAATACAATTTCCTTTTTGCCCCGTTACAGTTTGCTGCCGCAGTCTGAAACTCCAAATGTCACACAGTCAGCACCTTTCTCGCCGACAGCCCTGCCGCTCACTGTGGGTTCTCTGTTTCCTGTCTGGGCTGTCATGGCTTCCCAGATGCTGTCCCTTCCTCCCTCTCTTCATTTCTCCATGACCTCTATGACCAGACGGAATCCTCCAGGAAAGCTCTGATCACATTACCACTTTGCTCTAACGCCTTCGACGGCTCCCCCTTTTCTAGTTACTGATGTTCAAATGCTGCCCTCGGGCATCCAAACCCTCCCACACGTGTTCTGTTTCCTCTTCCCCAGGCTGATTTCCTGTTGCTTACTGTTATGGAAAGCTTATCAGACCCAATGGGAACTACGTTTTGCTGCCATGAAGACACTCTTGTTGCACAAGGCCCCTCACAACATGTCCCCAGTCCTGAGGTCCTGACTCAGTCGTTCAACCACAGACCCTCTTGGATGTCTGCGTGCCCAAGCTGGAATGCCATGTTCATCTCACCGCAGTGGCTTTCATCACACTGCACTGGAGTTGCCTGCTCTCTTATCTGCCCCATCCATTAGCAAGGTAAGTCCAACTTCTGCACTGTCCACCTCCTTCTCGGTCTCTAAGTGGTGACTGGCACACACTGGATGTCAGTCATTGACTGAATGCCAGCATCCTTGGAACTCAAGACAGGCACGGATTCCTGTTACACGACACTCCACATCATCACCCCATGTCTGCACCTGGGTGCCTCCGTCAGCCCCTAATGTTCGGGGCACACATCCCACTGTCTATACCTTTCAACACAGTATTCTTTAACTTAACTAGTACTGGACCACATACGCACATTTTGGGGATTTCACGGTGTTTCATGTTTTTTTTTTTTTTCTTTTTGACTTCATGAAATTCATGTAAAGCAGAACAATATTCTCCAGGTCTATTTGTTGTTGGTTACACATAGAACTCCCGTAAGCCAACATTGTAAAATCTAAGCACCCTACAATTAGTAATGAGTTGATCATCCAAAGTTCATCGTGCCACAGACATTCAGAGGCAATGGACATGAAAACGATCGTGTGCACGGTGGCACGTTCCTCAGCCTGGGCAATGTGATACACAATTGAGGACCAGGGAGAGATTATTTGTATTTGGTCTACACAGAAGCACAAAAAGAAGAACGTCAGTGGGACCCGAAGTGTTATTTACAGATTTTATACAAGTTAAGGCCAATCACAGAAGACATTTCCCAGTGGAGTTAGCAATTAGATTGTAATTTAAAGGAGGAGAATATACACGATTTGCTGGCAACATTAAAGACCACTTTTTTAACCCAAATCAGAACAAATGAATTCTTACTCGTCTTGTGTGTGCTTGAGCACCCACTCCTAGAATCCTGCATATTAGGGACCGTGAATGAGAAGACACGGCCTGATGTGCACTTGTCCTACCATCTTGGGCACCCCTAGTACTGATAGCCCTGCTTTCTGTCCACTGCCACTCTTTCATGTCCCTTGAGCCCAAGACCTTGAATAGAACATGTCACGCCAGGCAACAGTGATGCTTTTCTATCAGGTCTATAGGGAATTCGTTTTTCTTTCACTCTTTAATGTAAGTTTACACAATGGACATGTTGTCTTTTGTGTAACAAACGCAAATGGTGACATAACTTGTTAAACAAAAGGGGGTTAGACTTGTCAGAAGAGGCATATAAAAGGAAAATGGGGGATCTGCTCAATAAACTTACGTATTCAAAAAGCCGCCTGACTTGATCTATAAATATTTTCTTAAGGATATGATGAAAGCTTCAAGAACATTAAATTGACTTTGGTGGATTTAGTTCATTTTACTGTTTACTTTTATTAGAAAAGTAAATACTTTGGAAAATGTATGTTAGAAACTAATGTTATCTTTGGTATAGGGACTGAAATATTTAGTAAATTCTGACCTTCCAATGTGTCTGTTTATTTCACTATGCTAAATACATGATGTGTGTATACATTACATTTATATTTTTATAATTTATAATAAAAATATATTTATATATAAAATACATTTATTTTCTTCTTTTCTGCCCCAATTGGTAAATAAATCAATGTATTTCCTCCGAGCACTACTTATAAATGGAATTGTGTGACATAATTTGAAACCTACTAGTACTTCCATGTAAATTTACAATAATTGCTGACAATAGACACTTCCAAAGCACAAAAAAGGTCAACCATACCATGACTCGTGCTACGTGATTGATAAAAGTTTGTGTGGACAAATTATATTATGAGTGACTTAGAGTTTTTGCAGACTGTTCCTTGAAGGCATCCGTTCAATGTACTTTATTGATTAAAAGGTGTATAAACCCTCAAGATTCCACAGCAGTGGAAACACTGTGTGTGTGTGTGTGTGTGTGTGTCTGTGTGTGTGTGTGTCTGTGTAGTCTTCATATAAAACTACAGTGTTTTCAGGATTTTGCATCTTACATTATTTATTCAGTGCTTACAATAAATCTGTGAGGTAGAAAATAATTTATTTCTAATTTTAATATGAGAAAAAATAGAGAGGTTACATGAATCATTCAAGGACACTCCTTAGTTAGCTGCATTTCCTGGATTCATATGGCGCAATCCGTTTTTTACCATGTTGCTAAATTAATTTCAATTCTTTATTATTTATATTAGGGATTTTCAGATAATTTCTTACATAAAATAGTCAAACAGACACTTATTTCAGTGGTTTTCTGATGCTTTCAGGCTTCTGATCAGTTCAGAAAACTAAAGTATGCAAATAGACATGTGCATATGTCATACATTTAGAGTTCAAATTTTTCACAAACTGAAAATTTGTGAAACTTCAATTCAAGGTCAAGTAGCAGAATATTTCTCTCCAAAGACCCTCATTGTTCTTCTTCAGTTAAAAAATCCCAACTCAAGAGTTACTGTTCTCATGCCCTATAACACCATTAGTTGACTTTGCCTATGTTGACACATTATATAAACGGAAACATAGATATTTGTATTTGTATTTGTATTTGGTTGTTTCTGGCCTCTTCCACTCAAAGTTATGTTTGTGACATTCATCCAAGAGTTGTGTACCTTTGCAGTGCGGTCATTTTTGTTGCCGTTTAGTATTCTGTTTTGTAAACATCCCATCTTTTCTCTCCTGTACTGTTGAAGGGCGTTTATGTAATTTCTAGCTTATGATGGTTACAAAGAGTGCTGCTTTGAACATTCTAGCACATGTCTTGAGTAAATAAATGGACACATATCTATTGGATATATGCCTAAGAATAGTGGTGTTAAGCCAGAGCATAAATGCGTGTGTTCAACGTAGAGAGTTGAACAGTCTTACAAAATAGATCTACTAACTGACAGTGTTGGGCAGTGTCTGGGAGTTCCAGCGCCTCCACACCCTCACCTACACTTGGTGTGCTCCATCGTTTGCACATGAGCCATCCTGGTGGAGGTGCAATGGCATTACACTATGGAGGTTTCATTTGCATTTCTCTGACAGTGAAGTTGAACACCTGTCCTATTACTGGAAGGGCTCTTGGAATACCTTTCTCACTACAGTGTCAGTTCGTCTATTGTCATTTTTCCCCCTTATGGATTGTCTCTCTTTTTCTTATTGATTTATAAGGCGTCTTTATACATTCTGTAAGCAAGTATTTAATTGGATGTATTAATGATGACGATCTTTTCTCACTCTCTAGCTAAAGGTACCTTTGATGAATTGAATTTCTCAAATTTAATATGGTCTAGGCTATTGATCTGGTTTTTCTTTTCTTTTCTTTTCTTTTCTTTTCTTTTCTTTTCTTTTCTTTTCTTTTCTTTTCTTTTCTTTTCTTGTTTTTTAATTGTTAATACCTTTTGCGTTTGAAAAATACTTTCCCCCTCTGTGGTCATGACGATGTTCTCTAGTATTTGGCTGTAGAAAATTTATCATTTTACTTTTAGATCTGCGGTCTCTCTGAAACTGTATAGAGTCCACATACTTTTTCCATGTGGATCTATGATTCGCCCGGCCTCATGCAAGTGCTGCATGCCTTTGTCATGCGTTCATTTTCATTGCTGTGTATTCTATTTAGTGACTATGCCATCATTTGTCTCTGCTGCTGTTGGTAGATATTTGAGTCATTCCTAACACGGAACCTTTCCCCACTGCACCGAATGTGCAGGTCAGCTGCTCACCTCTGTCCTGCTCACTGGCCAGCGGTCCGTCCTGACATGTCAACTACTCATGTCCTCACTACTTAGTTACTATAATAGGTCTTGAGAGCTGGTGGTGCAAGGCCACAAGCTTTCCTTTTCTTAAAAAATTGTTCTTTATATATATAGTATGTGGCCTCTATATTTGCAGGTCAACTTTAGAATCAGCTTGCCAACTTGTGGGAAACAAAACAACCAAAACCCTGGTGGGGTGTGGGTTAGGACTGGATGAAATCTACTGATTAACTGTGGAGAAACTGCTATCTTTGCAGTGTTGTGTCTTCCAGTACTTGAGCATGGGATTTATTTGCATTTCTTTAGCCCTTCTTTCCTTTTACTCATTGTTAAGTTCTAACAAGTCATCCCTTAAAGTTACTCATAAGGAACTGAGGCTTTATTGATATCACTAAGTGGCACCTTTTTGAAATTTATTTTCCATTTTTCTGTTGCTAGTATTTAAAAATACAATTGACTTTTCTGTTTCCAATATTGGCTTTGTATCCAATATTACATTTTCTAAATAATACTGCATTTACATTCAGGGGGACATAAAGGAGGAATAGGGAAGTTTATGTTAAAAACTAACAAAAACAAATAGATGCAAACGTGTACCCGTCATTCAATTATTCTGAAGAATTATTCTGCTTTGCAATCAGCTGCCTAAAGGAAAAGTAAATTGTTTTCCATGAGGTTTATTTTAGGATAACACTTGTATAACTACCTTCAGGAAGGATTGTTTCCCCACTTACACAAGGATATGGAGGATTTGTGAAATGTGTGCAAAGATTAAGAAGTGTACGTACCTGACTTGAAAGAGAATATCTGAAAATACAATTATTTGTTTGGTGGGAGGTAACAGGCTATCTATAGCCCTACTCAAAAACATTTAATGAAATCAACTTGATTTGTGTAGCTTTAGAAAATTAAGTTTCATCTTAGTATCTACAAGGAAATTAAGCTAAATAGCAAAATGCCTAGAGAATTAAAATTTACGTAGAACAAACACTTGAATGCTTCAAACTAAACTACTTGGGTCAAATGGTAGTTCATTTATATGGCAATTTGCAGTATTGTTTTCACTCAGATAGCATTTAATAAAGAACTAAGACTCAGTAATTTGGGAAGCGTTTTGAAGATGTAACCTAATACCGGTACACAGAGCACGGGAATGTGCCTTGTGCTGCGTGCCAAGAGAAGGCAATTTATATGGAATTGACTCAAAATTGCATTGTCCCCCCAGCTGCTTCTCTTGGCTATTCTTGAATCCAATTTACTGTGGACCATGATGGAATGTATTAGGAGTCGCAATTGAAAAGTTATGGCAGGAAATGAATTCAACTGGTAATATGCTTGTTAGGTTAGGAACTCTGTTTAAAAACATATCTTGTATAATCTTACAGGTTTTTAACTTTAGGATAAAATTCACCCTACGAGTCCATCTTGAATAAAATTCCATTCGTTGAACAAATATGTTAAGTTTTTACCATGTACCAAGTATTATGTCATTGATAAGATTATAAGGGTGACTAGAATCCTCCACACCATAAAATTAAACACACACACATACACACACGCACACACACATACACACACAAACACACGCAAACACATCTTGAATGAAATCAACCATAAATATCTGAAACTGAAGCAGTGATATTTCATGTTACGTGGGCTCTGTCCCACAGGTGACGTTCTTTCTCTGTAGCAAGAACTAGCCTTTCCTCGTTTTCTGCACACCATCGGCTATCTAGAAATATTGGGTCTCTACACAGAAAGAGATGTTTGTGCTTTATCACTTGTGAAACCAGTGAATAGAAAAAACAGGGCTAATGCGTGTGTGATTTTTAAGGTGCCAGCAGTGGAGATGGGAAAGGGCCATATAGCTCCCTTGTTCTTACACAACTTGCTCAATGTCACATTTTCACACAAATCAGAGCGTCCCCTGGGGAATCGTCCTCAACAAGCAGGGATAAATTTCTCCCACATTGATGGGCTTTTGCTACAATGAATGGCTGCTTTATGTTTATAGCTATCCTTACATTATCCTAATGAATCTGAAAATGTTATCTGGATTTAGATTGAGTGTGGAGCATTTTAGACATATTGATGAACTCTAAATAATACACATGTAGCAAACATGTATGGGTCTATATACAAATATATGTATTTTCCATGCAGGACAATTTAATAATTATTTTTACTTATTAGCAGTAACTTATTTAGTAGTATGCATGTGACCTGTGCCTGCCTTAACTAGCCACTGATAACAGTAATAAAACACAATGATGTTTTTGAACCTGAGTCAAGACACGACCAAGAGCTCAGACATTCAGCAATCACACCGGTGGCATCCCTATGCCTGGAGAACCGTCAAAGGGTAATATTCTAGAAAAGTAACGGAGTGCAAGCATAGGAAATACCAAGGGCAGGTAAAAGGTATGCAAGCATTTGTACTAATAATGTTTTTTATGGAGCTACCTGCGTAATGATTTTCAAAGGCATAGATTAAATCGCTTTCCTTTACATCCACACTCTCTGATCTGATGTCATTTCTGATACTGAACAATTAAGCTCAGACAATTTATTATCATTTGTGTCCTGGAACACCTGACACATGAAAAGGGGAATTAGTGATAGTGAACACAGTCACTAAGTTAGCTCAAAGTCAGAACGCATAAGTGACCAACATAACATAGAAGCGACAGCACGTGTTCCACCAAAAGGGTGCCTCACCAAAGCATCAGACATAATAGCAACTCAGACACATTGATGAAAGATGATTTATCTGGGTCTTTTAAAGTTTATGCTCAATAGAGACATTATTGGTAGAGATTTATAGATATTTGAAAGAATTCATATTGATTAGGTATTTTCCTGCTTCTATAATTTCCACAGTTCTTTTAATAAACCAAGCAGAAACGAATGTTCTAAGTCATCTTCTCTTACCTAATATTTACATTTCTGTTCATCTTTCTAATTGAAAGGGAAGACTGGCATCCTTATTGTTGCTATTAAGCCAAGAGGTAGTACCATTGTTGCAGACGCTTATAGAGGCCACTCCAAGGTTTGCGCTGCCTGACAGATGGAGAAGATACACCTGCAGAGTAGCTGGAGAAATAATGTGCAGACTATTGCACACATTGGGGAAGGGGCCACGTCCTTCTTTTCGTCTCACCCCTGGAAACTGTGTGTAAAACCTAATAAATCCCCACCCCTCTTTCTTGGTGCCTCATATTAGTTTGCTCTTTGAACTACCCAATCTGGAATTCTTTATTAAAACCCCCCATGCAAAGAACAACTGGACAAAGGGTGTGAGGGCCAAGGAAGGAGAAGATATGAAACATGATCACGCACAGTCGTCACATGACCACACGGTGTGAATTAGGTGTTGGATGGATACGATGAATCACAATTTTTGACAGAGTTTTTACCATTTACATTCAGCTTAAATTCTAGACTTTTTTGCAGCTTTATTTACGATGGCCAAGACATGGAAACAACCAAAATGTCCTTCGATAGATGAATGGATAAAGAAGTTGTGGTACATATACACAATGGAATACTATTCGGCGGTAAGAAAGATGAAATAGGACCATTTGTGACAACATGGATGGATCTTGAGAGTGTAATGCTGAGTGAAATAAGTCAGACAGAAAAAGCAGAGAACCATATGATTTCACTGATATGTGGTATATAAACCGAAAACAACAAAAGAACAAGACAAACAAATGAGAAACAGAAACTCATAGACACAGACAATAGTTTAGTGGTTACCAGAGGGTAAGGGGGGTGGGGGGTGGGGGGTGGGAGATGAGGGTGAGGGGGATCAAATATATGGTGATGGAAGGAGAACTGACTCTGGGTGATGAACACACAATGGGATTTATAGATGATGTAATACAGAATTGTACACCTGAAATCTATGCAACTTTACTGACAATTGTCACCCCAATAAACTTTAATTTAAAAAAAAAATAGACTTTTTGTGAGGTATAATGCAGTTTAAGCTTTAGGCCCTGTCCAGGGCATGCAAAGCGATTTTCCTATAACATTTCCCTTATGAATGGTTTCATAGTGTTAGTTCATGGTCATTAGACAAAGCTGGAATATTTTCTATGACTATGCAATCTCTATAACAGTGTTACAACTACTGTAATACACCATGTTCAATCTAAGTAGCTGATCGTTATTAATAGTCAAACTTGCTAATTCTTGTGTCGCTCACTATGAAATTATATTAATACACAGGCCATGTGCTTAGGGCCGTAGTCAAAGGAAAGCAGCAGCTCCCCTTCAAAGAACACGTGAACGGAAACAGAAGACCTGGACCCTGGTCCCGGGTAGAACAGTGTCACCCTAGAGCCCTCACTGGGTCTCTCTGGGCTTCCCTAAAAACGGGGAGAGTGGCGGCTCCAGCACATCTGTAAGAACCCCCCTCGTCTCCGCCACTGAGAACCGAATGGAGAGACCCAGTATCCACCCGACTGAGCTATTCCCCTTTAACCTCCTCTTTTCTGCGACTCAGGTGAGGTGGCAGCTCAGTCTGGTGCATGGCTAGGACACAGACACCTCACCCCTTCTGTGACACAGCGGGACACACCCAGAACTGCAGGACCGGGCACATCCCTGGGCCACACAGCACAACTCACAGCAGAACCTGGGTACCAACTGACTGCAGGGCAGGGGCAGGTGCTGAGGGGAGCACCCTGTGCCTCTCCCAAGTGTCACTCTCCCTCCTTCAGGAAAGAGGGAAGAAGAGATGGAGCGAGATGGGCATTAAGTGACACCCTCCTCACAGGAGTCGAGTCCGTGAGGCTGACGACCCTCGAAGAACTCTACAATTTTGTGGTTAGGAGAGGAACAAAGTGCTATTTTAATTAACATTTTAAATAAGAATGCTCACATTTCACATAAAAGCATGTTATTGGTTAAGACTGTGTTATGAGCTATGAATTATTTGTTATACTTCTAATAACTCATGATAAAAAACCAAGCATATTAAAAACTTATTGCCTCTGTTTTGGTATTAATATTTTCCCAGGAATAAATGAAATAAATTACTCCATAAATTCTGTTAGGACCTGCCAATAAAACATAATAATAAAAAAGAATGGTGTCTTCAAGCCTCTAAGAGCAAAATTCCTTATTGCCACAAAAATGCAATGGCTACCCGAGGACAATGAAATACACAGACACTGACATAGCTGTCCTTTGGGGCTTTCAAATCGGTATCCCCATTCCCCTTCCTGCTTTAGAAAACATAAAGAGGAAATAAAACAATAAAAGGATGGATTTTATTTAAAACAAGGTGGCTCACATGGTATGATATCACGGATTTGAGATGATTTCCCTTCCTTCAAATATCTGTAGGTTTCATGGAACAAAATTTCTGTCACTGGTTAGTTTTTCAATTTTTTCTTAGGACTACTAAAATATTGTTTAAAGCAACAAAGTGAATGTATAGAAAGGGCTGAATAAGTAAGTACCAAATATTAAACTAAAACGCAAGCGGAGAGGATGTAAGAAGCAGAATTAGAACTATAGTTCGGGGGAAATACAGGGCTGTGGCCCTCACACTGTGATTCAACCACATTCTCGCCTCCACGTCTCCCTTCATCCACTCCCAAAGGAGATGTTGGCTCGATCATTCCAGCCGCATTGAAACATGCTTCAGCAGTTCCCACAGACAATCCTTGCTGGATCCCCAATGGCCTTAAGTCACCCCCTGCTTTTCTACAGCCCTGTAACGAGCACTTTCGAAGACGTCCTCTCTGTTGTTTTCACTTCCTGCCCCCATTCTCTCCTCAGTCTACTCCAAGGCTCCCATCCTGGGTTCTGCTCTCGTGGGTCCCCTTGTGCCGAGTCCTACAGCACAACACACGCGCCGTATTGCTGCTCTCACAGCTGGGCTCACCCTCTCTGAAAGTCAGGGTCTCCTTCCTCCCTCATGGGCTGCCTCTCTCCCGCTCTGCCTCGCGGTGCCTGAGCCTCTGAGCTCGTAGCCTCCTCCGCTGCCTTCCTGATGGCCTCCTCCAGGCCTGTAACTTAACCTTGCACCTCTGAAGACTCCCAAATGCCGTCCAGAGCCTCACTGTCTCACACCCCTTCACCCACTATAAAGTCCAACCTGTCGAATGGGGAATCCTACATCCAGCACCGACATCTCCCCTTCCTCCTTCTCCTCCATGGCTGTCCTCTTAACCCAAACCAACCGGATGAGTGCAGTGGCCCCAGGTGGCTTCCGTGCTTTGCCTGTTTCCTACGCCCCCACAGTCCTTTCCCAGTGTTTGCCATTCCCTGAGAACATCGTCCAAACTCCTCACTGTGGTCTTGATGTCACTATCGCATTTCATCCCTATTAACTGGTCTCTCCTCATCTTCGCTTCTCAAATGGCCCACGTTCTTATGAGCCGCAGGGCCTTTGCATGTGTCCTTGTCATTGCAATCTCTGCAGCCAGCTCTCCCTCCTCCTGGATCCTTGGGGTGGAAGCTCTCAGCTCAAGTGTCACCTCCCTGGTTGGTCCTCCCCAAGTCCCAGCTAAACCTCTGGCCATAACCATCATTCTCCCTCACAGTGCCCTGTTCCCTTTACATGATGGCTTCATTCATTCCCTAAAAGTGTCCATTTCTGTGATTTGTTTCCTTGTTTATTGTCAGCATTTCCCACCAAAAACAGCCTTCACAAAAACAGACACATTGTGTGCTCGCCTCCATTGCCAATGGCCATGCCTGGCACATGGTGGCGCTGGATAACATGTGTCCTGTGAAGAAATTGCAGTGTGGTCCTGATCCACAGGGAGAAGCTTCCTTCTGGAAGCCCCATTTTTTTTCTGAGCTAAAGAAGTCATACAAGTGGGAATGGATATACTGAAGGATGTTTCTAACAACACCCCTGGAGCAGATGCAGTGGTGATTTCATGCTGCCTGTGTGTCCCAGTGGAAGCTGAGTGCACGTGCCCCAGTGCAGCCGGAAGGGAATCTGTAGGGGCTGAGCCATGAGGTCTGAGCTTTCTGGGTCATGATGGTTCCCCTGGGTAACACCTAGAGCAACTGCAGGAATGTGGTATCTTCAAGCAGTTCCCATAAGCATGATTTCTCCAAACTCCATTGTGATGGAGCTGAGAGAGCAACAAAAGTGTCTTTGTTACATTAATGGGGTTACCACTGGCCTCCAGCTAAGGTCTGGGACTGGTTAGAGGGTTGGAACTTGCAGTGCCACCCTTGACCTCTGAGAAGGGGGGAGGAATGGAGGTTGAATCAGTCACCAATGGCCCATGACTTAATCACTTGTGCTATGTCACGAAGAAGCCACCATTAAAACCCAAAAGCACAGGCTCTGAGAGCTTCCAGGGCAGTGAATACCGAGAGATTCAGGAGAGTGGTGACCTCTGAGAGAGGATGGATGTCCCATCCCCTGCCCCACACCTTGCCCGATGCATCGTTTCCATCTGGCTGTTTCTCAATTCAATCCTTTGATTAAAAAACAAACAAACAAACAAACAAACAAAACTAGTGATCTAGTGGGTAAGATGTTTCCCTGAGTTCTGTGAGCCGCTCTAGAAACTAAGGGAACCCGAGGAGGGGGTCGTGGGCGTTTCCAATTTTTAACTAGTTGACTAGAAGCACAAGTGGACTTGTGGCAGGCATCTGAAATGGGGGAGGGGCAGTCCTTTAGGGTTGAGCCCTTACCCTATGGAATCTGATGTCATCTCCAGGTAGATTTTATCAGAATTGAGTTAAATCATAGGATACCCAGCTGGTGCTGGAAAATTGCTTGATGATGTCTGTGTGTGGGGGCACATACACACCATAAACACACCACACACACACTCTCTGGAATTGGGTCCAGAACACCTGGAGAAAGCTATGCAGATGCCAAAACTAGGGAGACCTGCTTCAGCCACGCGGGACATACCTAACAGACCGACATAGTCCCTAAGACCATAGCTCTTTTCTTGCAAGGAGCCAGACTCAGACCTGTTGTTTCCAAGATTGGTTACGTCCCCCACCCCCTCAGTCAGTCTGGCTTAAAGGAACCCCCCTGTCTTCCTAACGTTAGGAGCCTACAAGGGGTGACTGTAGCCATAATGGCTGGCACGCATGTCCCTAGAAGGCCGCCAGACAACCACTACCCACACACGGTTCTTTCTCCCACCCTAACCCTCCACCACATCCACACTGGGATGTACTTTGACGGAGGCTTTTGTTTTTTTCCTGTATCCATGATGCTGAGAATAAAGCTGCATATACAGTAAGAGGATCTGAAGGAACACATAGCTGGAGGAATGATCATTCAAGTAAATGAAGAGCAAATGAATAGACGAAGGAAATTGAATTATGAAATGAATGCCTTCCCACTGGAGCCCATCAGGAAATTCTGAAATAGAAAACCTCCGTTCTTAAAAGCCAGCATCTAAGTGACCTGGCAGAGTATTACCTAGTTAAGGCACCAAGAAACACATTTTACTTGTCTTTTCACACAGCCTTTTATTTGCAAAATGAGTTGGGGATAATGCTTGTTAACTAGGCAATTCAGGGACGGTTGTGATGAATAGAGTGGGCGTAGCTGAAGCAGAAAAGTCTTGCCAACACAGCGTCTGGCTTTTCGCCAGAGAGAATGCTGGTAGAATGGAAAATGAACACAAAAGCAGTTACTGAGTGACCTAAGACATTGCACATTCGGTTCACAGCTGGACGCTTTTACCTAAAAAATAAAGTAGAGTAGAGTGTGTGATCTCAGAATTACACCAGCCATTCTAATTTAGCTGAGCACCCACCATGGGTTGGAACAATGTGAAATGAGGAAAGGAACCAATAAGAAAGGAAAGAGATGAAAAAGACAAAGACGGATATGACCTGTAGCAAGTTTCATATATAACTTAACCCAAGATAATGTGTTAATCACCCTGGGGATTGCATCCACGTTTTATACAACAGAGGCCAGGTATTAGATAGAACAGAGTGCAACTTAGGCTGTGTGTTTTAGAAGGTTGGCATATGATAATTTATTACAAAGTGTACAGCTGTTGTTTTCTTTGAGAATGAAGTTCATGGTTCATAGTTTTTTGCACAAAAAATTATCATAAGTATCACACTTTACACCAACAACTCTTGTATTTAATCTCTATGCTATCTGCCGTTGGAGAAAACGCCTCAGATATTAATGTGTGGGTTTTGGAAATAATAACATAAAAGGCAACTTTGCCCACATGAAAGTGACTGACCTCTATATGAAAGAGACAGATGATAAAATGAGAAAAACGTTGTATCATATCAAAACTGAATTTGAAGATTGATAGTCTGAATATATAAAGAGTTTTTACAAATCAATAATAAGATAAGCGATTAAGAAAAATTAAAATCAGTCACTCATAGCAAGTGCACTTTTAAAAGTTTTTTTTTACATACCAAAAGGCATTAAACCTCACTAGCAATTTAGGAAAAACGCAGGTTAAACAATGGTGAGACTTTTTTTTTTTTTTGACACATTATTTCAGTAAAAGGAGTAATATTTTATTATATCAACTGGAAGAAGTGTTTTTCAAATACCACTAGTAGGAGTTTAAATTGGTGGATCTGTTTTGGAGGGTAATTTGTTATTATTTATTAAGTGTTAAAATATTTGTTCCTATTTTTCATTAACTTAGTTCCTTGGTATTCATTCTAGGAAAAGATTTGCCCATTTGTAATTAAGGCAAATATAAGAATGCTCAGTGAGGCATTATTTGTTACAATAAAAATTTGGACATTCTAGATGTCTATTAATAGGATAATTGTTAAATAAGCCTTATTATATCTAGATCAGGGACTACAACACATTCATACCAAGAAAAATACAGATTTATATGCATTGAAATGGAAAATTTATGTTTAACCACAAAAAATGATTAAAATTCAAAGCAATATTTTGCATTTAGTAGATCCATATAAAGCTGTATATATATATATATATATATATATATATATATATATATATATATGGATTAAGAAAACAAAACAAGAAAACTACAGACCAATATCTCTGATGAATACCGATGCAAAAATCCTAAATAAAATTCTAGCAAATCTAATACAACAATGCATTAAAAAGATTATTCATCACGCCCAAGTGGGGTTCATCCCCAGGGGCACAAGGATGGTTCAACATATGCAAATCCATCAATGTGATACATCACATAAACAAAATAAAGGACAAAAATCATATGATTATATCAATTGATGCAGAAAAAGCATTTCACGAGATGCAACATCCGTTTACGATTAAAACACTTAATAAAATAGGTATAGAAGGAAAATACCTTAACATAATAAAGGCCACATATGATAAATCCTCAGCTAATATCATACTTAACAGTGAAAAACTGAAGCCCTTCGATGTACGTTCAGGAACATGACAGGCCTGTCCCCTACCACCTCTGCTTTTCAACATAGTTTTGGAAGTCCTCGACAGAGCAATCAGGCAAGAGAAAGAAATAAAAGGCATCCAAATTAGGAAGAAGTTAAACTGTCACTCTTTGCAGATGACATGATGCTATATATAGAAAACCCTAAAGACTCCACCAAAAAGCTATTAGAAACAATCAACGAATACAGTAAAGTTGCCGGCTACAAAATCAATATACAAAAGTCCATTGCATTCCTATATACTAACAACGAAATCTCAGAAAAAGAAATTAAAAAAAATTCCTTTTGCAATCACAACAAAAAGAATAAAATACCTAGGAATAAACTTAACCAAGGATGTGAAGGACCTTTATGCTGAAAACTATAAGACTTTTTTAAAAGAAATTGAAGAAGACACAATTTGTATTGATTTATTTTAACTTAATTTAATTATTTTAATTACTAAAGTTGATATATATGTTATATATACATAACTATTTTTCCCATATAAATGTTGGATTACGTTTTGAGAAAGACACTCTTCTTATAAGTTGTGTGTGAGAATTGATATGAACTGTTTGCAGGCGAATTTGCCCAGGAAATTTAAATTTTCCTTGTACATACGCCCAGTCATTACAACTCTAAGAGTTTATCTTGCAGAAATATGTGCAAACATGCAAGGATGTGTGTGACTGTTCCGCACGGTGCAGGGTACCCTTAGGGAATAAAGAGGCATCTGGAAGGGGTGGAGGACTCTTCCATCTCCGTGCTATGGATCACCACAGAGCCAAAAAAACAACTGAGGGTGTGCAAACATGAAATGACTGACACAGAGTTTTATGAAATTAAATAAATTCACTTTTAGAGTCCCATATATTTTGCTTGAGAGAGATGTCTATGACAAATCTTTCTTGACCTTCTGGAAAAGAGTCCTTGACCAAGATTCAAATTGTAGAAACAGACGTATAGTCTTATTTTTTCAATAGATCTGTTGACAAATTATATGTTACCTTGAAGAAAAACAACGGTTGAGGGTCAATATATATAGGAAGCGTGTTTATAGTTGAGTAATAACCATCCACTGTTTATTCTATAAATATCTGCACACTTTTCTTGTAGTTATGTGTTATTTTGTAACTTTATAATATTTGGATGACAAAGCATGACCACTCCACTAGTTTTGCTTGTGTTATCCCTGGGACCACATCTACTTTAAACTAGATGATGGACATAGGGGTCCTGCAAGCAATACAGATACAAAAATACATTCGCAAGCCTAATTAATAAACATGAGAATGTAGGGATGCTAGCAGTTGCTAGAGAAATCCAGCAAATTTCCATTTTCCCTCCCTCCATATCACTATTCCTAGCCTGGAGGTGTGTGCAAATGCTGCCGGGGTCCCTCTGGTGGGGCGGGCCCTGCTGCTTTCAGCCAAACGCCCTTCCTGTTTGCAGCGACTAGTAACCTGAAGGCATACGTAGCTTTCCCGTGTCAGCTTAGCGGTCAAGCAGCTCCTCTCTCACCATGTGGATCAGATACAGACTGACATCTGATTGATCAGTGAACAACTTAAAATCAGGCATTCCCAGGAGGGAAAGTATTAATGGTAAAAACATCAGACACTTAACCTCCACAGCAAAGGAGAGAAATGCAACTAAAAATGTAGGTGAGGCATGTTCTGGAACCGAGAAAGGGGTTGGGAGAAGACTGGACCGAAGGAGCGCATTGCCTGGACCACGTCTTCTTCTGCTCTGTAGGTCGACTGCATGGCCCATCGTAGCTACGAGGTGGGAAATGCAGGTGGAAAGATGAATCGAGCAGTGACATAGCACATGCTGCAATTTGAGGAAGTGGTCACCGAGTCAGATGGTCCTGGGAGGGACCCTGTGAGTCACAGGGCTGCTGGGGGAACACCTGTGCAGACACCCTGAGGTGAGGCTTGCTTGCTTTGGAGAAAAAGCAAAAGAGGCAAATGGGGCTGGAGCCAGGGACCTGGCCAGGATACTGGAGACAATGTCCTGGAGTGACGTGGGGGTGACAGATCATGTGGGGACCACGGCGGCCCTGTGAGCACACCGTCTTTACTTGGAGGAAGACAGGAAGTCATCAGAAGGTCCCACGTGGAAGGGTGGCACAGCTGACATTCGCTTCGACAGGGTCACTCTGGGCGTGTGGGCAGGGGACGGAGGGAGCTGCACTCTGCTTGCAGGGTGACCAATGAAGAGGCTACTGTGACAGTCCCGGCTGGACGAGAAGGTGGCCTGGCCGTGCTCTGCCGGGGAGTGGGCGGGGATCGGAGTCCACACTGCCAGGTAGAGAAACAGGGATTGCTCAAGGGCAGGGCGTGGGTGCGAGGGAAAGAGGTCAGGAATGACACCACAGCTGCCACTTGAGCAACAGGAAGCATGGGCGGTGTGAATCAGACGGGGAGACAGAAGAAGCAGGTTTCAGGGAGAGATCCTAGGAGCGGGCTATGCACTGCAGTCAGCTTCCTTTTAGACTCAGGCCAGGTGCTCAGGTCGGTGGATGAGTGAAGCCACGTTTCGGGAGTTGGGCGGTATGTCACCAGTCTGTGCATAGCGCCCCGTGCTCCTGGCTGAGGCAGGCACATGGCACTGGATGGGTCCCGAGTGGCCCTCCGCTGCCCTTGTTTGGGGGAGGCTGAGCAGCAGCGCCCTGGGGCCTGCAGACAGCAGCATCTGAGCTTTGAGCAGGGAAGGCACAGGTGAGCTCCTGAGGTGGAAAGTACATGCAGTCAGGAATGGAGTATTATAAAGAGCCCAGTTCAGAAGAATTGCCAGGAAATCACACTGAACCCCTTGTCCTGGCACTACGTTCTTTCCCAGGTGTATTCAGGTGAGTTAGGCGAAGACTTGAATCTCACCAGAGTTGTGCTTTTGCCAAGCAAGCAGGCACCAAAACGTGTGAGCTACTGGGTTTGCAGGGGATGCATGGTACCGACTGATAGACTGATGTGGCAGTGTCACTGGGGACAGAAAGCTGTGCAGCTCCAGGTCCAGGCATGGACTGGGGAGGGTGAGAGTGGCCTGAGAACGTGGGTTTCCATCGTGACATAAACCGCAATACAGAGCATGAGAAGATCGGTACAAGAGTCTCCAGGCAGAAAGTGTGCTGAGGCAGGGAGTGCGGGCGGCGGGTCGGGGAGGGAGGGTGGAGTCCAGTAGTCAAGTCTGGAAATGACAGCCCGGCCTTGGGGGAGGGATGCCCATATTCCTTGTACACAGGGGCTTCCTGGCCCTTGGTGGAGGAGGGGTCCGTGTTCCTGCCCTATATAAGCAACTCTTATCATTAATAACTACATGCGGTAAGTGCAGTACAACCTTCATGATTAACGAAGACAACATACACAGAGGACACAGTGGGGTCTCAGTTCCCCATATACCTCATTAGAGGCACAGTGCCAGCCTCACATTGATTACAATGTAAGTGTTCTCTCTGCCACCATCTTCTGCAGGTGCCTTTGTCTTGCTATTGAAACTCTAGCTCAGGAGGGAACACAGGTGAGCCATGCCTGTGTAAGAACCTTGAAAAGAGGAATAAAGGGAACTTGGGGCACTTGAAACTCACGAGAAGAAATACCCAGTTTCAGGGCTCGCTCCAACACTACCTACCATCTGTGGTTACTACTTACAGTTGGTTTCTCTTACAGTTGAGGTGGGCCTTGTAGCTCTCACTACACGGCCTTGGTTCTCAAGGTACCTACTTGTCAATTTGTTCTTTAATTATTTCACTCTTCCAGCCATTTTCCATTAGCAAGACAGAAGTCCAACCCGTTATCCTATCCATCCCCGATATGCAGTCAGACTGAAAGTCACAAAAAGAATTTTAAAAGAATGACATCAAAATGCTTGCATTCATTTACTAGAAAAAAAGGGGTGGGAATTAAATGTAAATGGAAAGTAAACAGCAGTCGTACAAATGTATTAATACAATCGGAGAGGTGGCTGAGTCCCAGCACCTACGCCTGCGTCCACTGGGAGTGTGACACCATTGTCACGTGCTGCAGGACAGTGAGGGCGCACAGCAGAGTTCTGACCGAGTCCTCAGCTATGTCTCTGATGGCACGGACATTGTAATTCAGCAGTGCCAACTCAGTGACCGCCTAACGCTGAGGCAATATGTTACCAACACTGAGACGTTCCTAATGGTAAACGGGTCAGCACCATCCTCCTGCACTCGGGGCCATTTCCAGGGCCAAGACTCCTCACTACGGATGAGTTTGCAGCCGTCAGTGGGGTCCCTCTGACGTAACAGAGCCAAGGACCGATCACCCTTACAGAAGAGCTTTGAGAAGAACTCTCTCCGCATTCCTCTGACAAGTGTGTTTTCCTGGAGTTCAGGTCCAAACACTGGCTTCAGGGGCTAGGGACGGACAGCAGAGACATGTGCTTTTTCAGCGGCGGTGCCCTCCCCAGAACTAAAAGAACTATTCAAAGACTGAAAGCTACTCATCAGCAGTGCTGCTCTGCCATACCATGGCGCCCAGAAGGATACTGCACGTTATTAATATCACACACGCACACACACACGCACACACACACACATGCACATGCACAGATTAAATACGTTAGTTACATCAAATTGAAAATGCCTCCATTTACTAAAGAACCATACCAGCTTGGCAATGATAAATTGAAATACATGTGTCATTTTGGATTCCATTAAAAGGACGGAAATGTCAATCCCAGGGCTCAACCAGCCTTTTTCAATAGTTCCCTTTTAGAATGCAAAGATGTTGTTTATAGGTAATTGCAAATAATGTTCAAAACTGTGGCTAAAGATTTGAATTACGAATAATGGCTTAGTCATTTAGGCTTAAATTGGCGTGCCGTTGTGAAGTCTTAATGTAATATCTCAGTGTATTCACAAGCACTTAGGTGCGGAACAGTGTAATCCTCATTTGGAAGGAAGCCCATGAATTAAATGTTTAAAAACATTTCTTATTTTTCAAAAGTGTGACTATGTTGTTCGGGGGAGATTTGTGTCACTAATATATCTACAGATGACTGTAAAATGCCTCTGTTATCATCATTTTAATTACATTTCCAGATGTGAGAGGAACATGAGGTGTTCATGTAGTTTTGACATTACCAATTCTGTTTTACTACAATATGTGTTTCTAGCTCAAATTTAGCAGTCACGTAAGGGTAGTGAGTCAAAGAAGTGGAGACCTTTGCAGGAGCTCGGAGGGAGGCCCAGAAAGCAGCGACCCCCAGCAGCACCTGAGCCCTCGGAACGCAGGCGCTCTGTTTTACCCGAAGCTCCCAGGATCTGGAGCAGCGTCTGGTACATCGGAGACCCGCGTGGTAGTTGGTTGCTGATGTGAAGAAATGAAGGAAGAGGGGGAGTATCACTGTGCCAGTGGGCGGCGCTGACTCTTTCTCATTTGCCATTTTCAGTGCTCCTGAGTCTGTCCTTCCCTCCACTCCCTCTCACACCACCGCCCCCCTTGCCAGCTCCCCCAGGCCACCTCTCGGGTCTCGTGGCTGCATCTATGATGCTGTGTCTTAGCCCTCGTGGTCCAGCTCACACGCAGAGCTGGACACCGTCCACCCACACTTCCTCTCTGCAGAGACCAGCAGACACATCTCAGGCTTAGTGATTAAAATGGTGCTCAGATGTTACTTTTCACCACTGTCCCAGGGAATATGGCTGGCCGAGCTACTGATCGCCTCTATTTTATGGATGAAGCAATTGAGGACCAGAGATGAGTGACTTTTCTCATTTCCCAAGATAGTAAGGAGCAGTGGTTCTGCGCCTAAGCCTGAAATCACATGTAACACATGAGTGGCATATGGGGTGGAAACATCACGTCAACTGTATTTACCAAAATGACAGGCTCCGAATATGCTGAAATAAAGAACCAGAGCATATCTTACTTGGCAAATTAGAAAACTCGCCAGCAAGCACCTCAATAAGCCAAATTAAAGACAATGTCATGTGTACAGACCACACTGTCAAAACTGGGAGCAACGCTTCTTGTTCAAACAACACAAATCTGGAATCTGGTGACGTGACAGCACCCTTGTGTCACTAGTGTGCTGAGTAAGCCACTCTTCATTTTTAGCCTGACTGACACTAGGACTATCTTTTCTAGGATCATTTCTGCGTAACCAATAACGTTATAGACTTTGAAGAGCGGTAACAGCGTCTGCCTAACCACAATGGTACCACGCTTTTCTCTATTAGGACGGAGATGAACTTGAATTATGATGCCCCTTCCCCAAATGATGGGCCCACACAGCCAACCAAAAGTGCTTCTGCTCTTTGCCTCCTTCTTCCTTTCTTCCCTCTTTCCCCTACCTTCAGCTCTTGCACCTTTTCCAATGGAAATTTATGCAGCTGCCTCCTTCTCTAGTTCCCAAGGCACTGTGTTTGCCCAACACCTGCACCCCTTTGACAGAGGAAGCGCTCAACAAATACTTGTTGAATTACTGAATTATGATTCTCACGAGATTTGCTTTTAACAGAGAAAATTATGAGCTCTTGCAGGCAATGACCAGCTGAGTCATTGTATTTTTATCGTTTAGCAGATTTCCTGAAATATAAAAGACAATCTATATATGCTGTTCAAATTAAAAAGAAAATCAAGAGCTTTAAAAGTGAAGTGAAAAATGGCATGTGTTTAACTTAAAACGAGAGGCTATATAGAAGCCATCTTCACATTTCCCTTCATTGAGTAATTCTAAGATTTGCAAACCCATTTTCTTTCCTGCCCTATGAACCTACTACCTGCCTAAAGAACATATATATGTTTCACAGTCAATATGTCAGGTTCCTAAACTAGAAGCAATGGGGAAATATATATATATATATATATATATATATATATATATATATATATGATTTTTTTTATTGACTGCATTGCTGTTTTTTTAATCATTTTGAACACTTTGCATTAATAATAGAAAGATTATAGGATTTTTAGGTGGAAAACCAGTAGAAAATTCTCTCCTGACTATATTTCTAACATTTTGGATGAAAGATATTTCTTAATCACAGACTATGAAATTATTTAATTATTCATTCAGCATACACAAGGAGGTGTGTGTTTTGAATGGTTTGTAGTGCCTAAATGTGAGATATGTTCACCAGGTTTGGCATTGACCTTAGAGAATATTCTCCCAACAAAACTTACAGAAAAACACACCAAACCCATGACCAAAGATTTGCACCGTAATCCCACTTATGCTGCTGCCATCGGCGATGCTGCTGAAATGCAGAACCAACTTCTCGGAGCCTTAATTTGTTCAGTTGTAAAAGGGACATGACATTCTCCCCTCACACCCCACGCTCAGTGGTCTGGAGAGCACATGGACCCGGCACGTGACCGCACATTCAGTACAAAACTGAACGATGTGTGGGGCGATTTGTTTCCTGAAGCAACTAGGGAGCCGTTGCCAGGCAGTACAGAAGCAAATCATTGCTTAGGAAGAATATAGGACAAATACAGTGCTGAAAATCTCACAAGTGAGGGAACTTCAGGACACCAAAAAGTTGTAAGCTCTGGGGAAGGTAGGCTTTGAGTCCTGGAGAAAGGCTAACGTTTGTGTTATGAGAAGTGACAGTTCTTCCAGGAGAGGATAATGAAACACACAAGGAAAACGTAGGAGGAGGAAATGGAAGGGCCTCATGAAAGGATAAGTCTGTTGAAGCAAACTGAGGTCAATTGGTGGAAGCCCTGAGGCCAAGGGCAGCCACCAGAGTGTAAATCTGGTCTAAGGCAAGACTACGTCATCAGAGCCTTGGAAGTTGAAGCCGTGCGTTAGGCAGGTCAAAGCAGTGACACGATGTACTGCGGGAAAGGGGAAAACCCACTGCGATATGGTGCGGGGACAAGGCCAGGAAGAATTAGGTCAAATTCATAGCAGGGCAATTAAACTGGTTTTTGTTGTTGTTGTTGTTGTTTTTTAAATGATAGTATACTTTGACTAATGCCCCAGAGAGTGTTTGTGGGAAAGAAGATCTAGATTCAGCAAGTGAGGACAGGCACATGGCATAACTGCATTGGCTTTG
Organism: Rhinolophus sinicus; assembly: GCF_036562045.2. Taxonomy (NCBI): domain Eukaryota; kingdom Metazoa; phylum Chordata; class Mammalia; order Chiroptera; family Rhinolophidae; genus Rhinolophus; species Rhinolophus sinicus. The sequence goes on from NC_133754.1 coordinate 2,219,864, forward strand.
GATGTACCACGTAACCGGAACACCTGCATCACAGAAAAGGTCGTTAGCCCACAGCATACAGACTGGCTTCCAAAGGGCCATGCAGTCTGGGAAATGCGGGCATGCCAGGTGTTAACACTCCTGTTACGATGGTTTTAGGCTGAACTGGACACTTAGACGCACATGGTTCCGTAGGTCACATCTGCCATTAGATTCACTGAGAAGTATCAGGACACGAGGTGCTCAATGGGCCAGGGGAGCAGCTGGGAGATTTCCTTTGGTTAAATTCTTGCAGCACACAGTGCACTGTTCCCTACTCTTCCCAGTGACGGAGGGTCGTGGACACAGCCAAGGGACAACCTTGGCATAGGTGGGCATGGGGTCACTCTGACTTATAAACTGATGCCCCATAAGAGCACCTGCAAAACATTAAGTCCCAGAGTCCTCACAAGATGTGTGTCCAAGTTCAAAGGCACAGCCCTCAGAGAAGTCCAAAGCTATGGCTGTCCAACAGGCACTGCTGGATTCTTCTATGTGCCTGCAACCAAATGTGAGCATCTGACAATCCTTGTCAAGAAAGAGGTGGAAAGTCATGAAGGGACCGAGGGCAATGTGGCAAAGTGTGTGGCCTGGCAGACGATGAAAAGCCATTTCCTCTTTAGTAGCAGCACACATAATGTCTGCATTGTAAGTGATATCATGAAAGGAGGACATAAACCAAGGCAGGAGTACCAGTTAATACATGGAAAATTCAAATACCTGCTATGCCTTCCAGGATTTGCCTTAAATTAACAAAATCTCACTTCATTTTGCACAGATTGCATCACATAAAAATACATGTACAAAAAAATCAGCCATACAGAGAGTAGACTGCTGATCTTCCCTAGACTCAATGTAAACCTTGCCACTTCAATGGCTCGTCCTTTCATTAAGAAACACGATTACTAACCTTAATAAGCAAATATTAAGTGTCGTAGTGCAAAATGGGCCTGCCCTCTCCTTCATGTCGACGTGTATTCAAATTTGGACTTTGATATTACAAAGTATTGAGTCAAGGCCCGTTTACAAAGTTTAGTGAGCGAATTTCCCTCCCTTTTATAGAAAATAAATCAAACAAGAATAATTAGTACCTCCTTCATATAACCATGATTACAATTACAGGGATGTAAACTAGTTGCTCTTATTTGCATCCATGATGAATAGCATGACTTTCACATTGATTATGAGGGTCATTATCACGACGGTTACATGGTTAATGACATGTATGAAACGGTACGTATATTTTCTGATATCATTGGTGAACCCGGACCGCGGGACCACTGGACTATTTTATGTACAAGGAACCTCGCATGAAAGATTTTCAGATATATTTTCCTCAAATTAACAAATACCCACATTCAAATAAAAACACTTTATATCTTTAATGACATATATCCATTGCCTCAGTTTGACAATTCATAGTATAAAATTATATCATAGTATAAAATTAACTTTTCCATATTACAGTATACAGTATATTCAATTACCTTCTACTTACTGGCTATGGGAGCAATTTTTAACGACCTTTGTGTTTCTTAACATTTCTCCAGAGCATAGCGTTCCCAGAATAAATAGTTACCGTCAAAGTGGTCTGCCAAGAGCAGGAAGCAGGCATCGGGGACCGCATGCTGATGCTGTCAGTACTTTGTCAAAATCTTAGCCCCACCAGGTAACTTGCCAAATGAGAGTTTCAATGCATACAGAGTTCTATGATTCAAATGGGACCCATGCGGCAGTTATGTGTGAAAGCTTTATCACCCAGAGGGAACCAAACTGCAGCACCCCCTGGCACAGCCCTGCACAAGCCCACCCTCGCTTCCGACACCAACTGCAAGTTGGGGGCCCCCCAACCACCGTCATGGTCGACAGTTCACTAGAAGAACTTGTAGAACTCACTGAAAGCGGTTATACTCACAGTTACAGTTTATTACAGGAACAGATACAGATTTAAGATGGAAGGAAAGGACACACGAGGCAGCACCTGGAGGGTTTCTCCCGCCCCCTCTCTGTGGACTCAGGGTGCCTTATCCTCCCAGCACGGACGTATGACCGTGGGCGCCAGGACTCAAGCCAACAAAACTTGTCCACGCCTCTGACCTTTTCACTGGGGTTTCATTTCATGGGCATGACTGATGGACCGGTTCCCAAATGACTGAACTCAGGATCCAGGTCAGCTGATGCCATGTGACCCAAAGCCCTCACCATAAATCGCGGTGTGGTCTTTCTGGCACGGCCACGTCTCCACCCTTAGATTGTCAGGTGTGGCTAGCCCCATTCAAAACAAAGATTTCTGTCAGCTATGATGAAAATTACCTCCCAGAAACCAAGGGAAAGGCCAGAGTTCTTATTACACATTTTACATAAAATATGGTATTATTTCAAAAGATATTTACAGAATATCTTATTTCTGGGCCTACCTAAGATTTTATAGAGGAAAGAAATCAATGGTATGGACAGAGCGAAGACAGGATACGAGGAGTAGATGGTGGAGGAAAAACAGAAAGATTCAAATGCATATGTAAATGAACACTATTCACCTGAGAAGCTGAATGGCAGTTTTTGCTTGTTCACTGGTGAATTCAACAGTTTGAGAGGTGGTTTTGTCACAAGTGCTGGGCTATGTGTTCATTGAGGAGGACAGGTGTGATTGCTGTACTTATCGAGCTGTGGTTCAGTGTGTGCAAATGAGGGGGTTGCTATCCATTACACAACCACACCAATTATGTGAAAGTTCACTTATGACAAGGGCTTTAAGAAAAACCTCAACTCTCTGAAGGTGTTGGGTAGAATTGACAGTCGGTCCTTATTTCTCCTTCCTCTACCTGAACTGACCACAACCAACTCCAGACACACTTGTAAAATGTACAGATTTCCCTAGTCAAGATGAACCTGATCCTTCTGGAATGCTCTACTGAAGAGAAAGCATGCCACATAAGTGACATTATTTCCTAATAACATAAGGAAAACACTTCGAACATTTTAATTGCTTAAGTAATTTGTGCAGGGTTGTGAAATACAAAGTTACACTGAAAATGTGATGCCATTTATGGACTGTTTTATTTCGGGGATAACAAACAAGTTCTTTTTAAGACCCCAAAGATGTCAGTGAATGTACAGAACAAGGTAATTTTTTTAAAAACAAATCTATGGGCATTTAGCAAAAATTAATAATGTAACAATATGTATAGTTCATTTATACATATTTAATGACTCAGTCCGTGAACTTTTCTTCATAGTTAAGTAGGCCTTCTATTCCTACCAATGGTTAGAATTATTAGTATGTAAAGATAAAGCAGTATTTATATTCTGTTGAAATGAAGCAAAAGATCAAACTGATGAAAAAGGTAGGAGATAACACAGAGTGCATTTTAAATTACTGGTGCAGAATCAAGGTCAAGCATGAAATATTCTAAGCATTCTTGAATGGAGAAGAAACTTTGAAGTTTTTATTCCTATTAATGAAATCCTAAGGGTTTGATGAAGCCCACCCTGAGTGTTGAGGACTGCATTAGAGAAAAACATTGTGTGACTTTTACTTTGAATAGGGATAGGGATATTTTTAGGGAGTAGGGATATTTAGGGTGCTCAAAAAAATCACTCCATTGGGAACACCCTGTTTCTATCTTTAATGAAAGAATGTTAGCTACAATCAAAGTGATGTACATTATTACAGTTCAATCTGACAGTCATAAATCTCCTCTTCACAGAAGCAAGTGTATTTATTCTTTATATTGTATATATCAAAATATAATCACCCATTTCTCCAAAAACAAATGCAGAACAATTTCATACAGATAACCCAGTGATGCTTTAAAATGTAACTCAGGCTTTAGTTGACTGGCTATGTGCCAGAGGATGACCATTTATAAAGATTGAAGAAATCTCTGTTTTATACCATAAAACCTCTCATTTAATGAAGGTGACTAGATAGTTCATAAAAGAAAATGCTCTTTTTTCTTGAGCTCTAATTTCAATTTGGGACTAATCCTGAATTATTTTCTCATACCATCTCTCTCAACATTTTTATCCTTAGCATCTAGGTTGAAAACTATCTTTGTAAAACAATCATCACGCAAGATATTCTCAGATTATACTTAATCTAAGAAACATATTAAAATTCCAGTCAGGCTTATCACCATCTAGATACCACTCTTCCACATTATCACCACCGTCTCCACCGTGAAGCTCACCGATGTGCCAGACAGGGGAGCAGGGTGTCAGCTGTAGACTGTGTGTCTGTATGTCCCAGGGGCATAGTCTAGGGGGAAGGTCACATACCCCTCCCCTACCCGGGTTTCCTTGTATGTAGAAGTGGGATATTTTCTATAGGATCTGCAAGGTCCTTACGAGCTCTGACTTGCTGTTATGCTCTTATGGACCTGCCCTTCCAAATATGGGCTGATCTCTTTAAAACATTTATGCTTTTGCTTATTTTCTTTAAATTTCCATGTCCTCCTCACCTCCCTGATTGAAAAATCCTCCTGATATTAAAGGCCTCGTTTAATTATTATTCCATTTGTGAACATGTCCTCCCATTCTATCCCTAAGTTGAATCAATTACACCCTCCCGTACACTTTTGGCATTTTGTCCATGAAGCTTAAATGATAATCCCATCATTTTATACTTAGTAGACAATCTTGAGGGAGAAACTATGTATTTGTTATTTTTTATTTTCCTGTGCAAAGCAAAGGAAACATAGGTGGCTTTTAATACACGTTTCTATTGTTACCATGCCTTTGCAATAAAGTTGGTGCAAACAAAAATTTTCCAAATACAATCTGATTCTTCATAACCACCAGTATAACTACCTTATGCTGCAGTAACAAATGGCCTCCATGTCTCATTGCTTACGAGTATTCCTTGATTTGTGTCCACCGCAGGTCATTGGGGGCTAATAGGGCAGCATGTCAATAGTGGGAGGACGAGAATGATGTAAATGTTTGAGAATGTTTCTATAGCTTCCCAGAGACAACAGGAAAGATTAGATTGATATATACTCGTATTATGCAACTATTCAATAAGAAGATACATCTGGGATTCGGTATTTAGCTAACCTGTAGAGATTTGGCGGTGCAAGTAAAAAAGAAAGCAAACAAGATAGCGCTCCCCAACTACCACAATAAATGCCATTGAATGCTATCGGGGAGTCTGCATTAAACCCCACAGCGAGAATTCCGCAGAGAACTTGACGTTACTCGGAAACTCAGTGGCCTAGAATTTAATACTGCAGGATCCATTAGAATGAAATTTGGTAGGAGAAAATGGTTACATTATTATATGGTACACAACAGTTGTAATTAATGAAATCAGGAAAATTAAATTCATGTTTCAAGCAGTGACTATCATAGCATATCAGTCATCTACCATTGGCCAACCAGAAGTCCACTAATCAATATTTCTGTTGAACTCATTAATGCCTACAGAGGAAAAATAACGGCAATTAAACAATAAGTTTCTCAACACATGAGACTAGAACTTCGTAACTAGTGCATAGATCCATGAAAACAGATTTAAACTTTTTATTCTTTATAGTGTACAACTTTTGTGGTGTTTTTGTTTTGTTTTCCATACTAGTGGATTTAACTGTATTTCTTTCTAGAAGTAAAAGTATACATATATATGTATTTGCATATATTTATATAGAGATATTTTCTATATATAAATATTGTCTCTATATATAGAATATCTATATACATACACACACAGAGGGTGCCAAAAGATGTATATCCATTTTAAGAAAGGAGGAAACTATATTAAAATTACACTGGTGGGAACCACTTTGAGCACCTCTTGTAATTGCAGAAGTAAAATGTGATTTGTATTCATCTTTTGTTATCGATATATATTACATTTTAATACAGTTTTTTTCCGAGAGAGAGAGAGAGAGAGCTTTAAAGAAACGACCAAGCTTGGGTTCTGTGAGGGGAGCTGAGCTCATGGAAGTGCATGAGCCCCCCTAGCTGACCTCTATAGTCCTAACTCCCTTTTCATTAAAGTCTGTGGTTCTAACTTCCATCTCCCTGCTTTAAATGCCCTCCATTTTAGCACACAAGCCCGAATGTGCACGCGGCTTGCCCAGTCTGCATGTGCTGCGTTGCACTCCTTTTTCTTTTTTGGTAATAGAACACGTAGTTGATAATATTGTTCAGATGACAATATACACACACACATATACATATACATATAAATTATTCCTACTTTTTATGTCTGTACTATCAGTGTGAGAAGACCAGTCCTGAAAGAGATTTCAGGGCTCTGATAAACTGTCGCCTCGCAGCAGCTTACCATTTGTTTCCTTCTACCTGCTGTCAAAGAAAGGAGCGTCTGTAAGACAGATCCTTTCAGGGACTTTGCTAAACCTTTGTGTTTGCACCTTCTGCCTCCCTGTTTGGTACCAGGAAGATGACTGGACAGTAAGATTCCTCACGGAAGGAACAACTCAAGCCAGACGCAGTTGCGTGGGGACCAACAGGAGAACCCACGGGGTTCACAGAGGTGGGCACAGCCCCCCCATCTTCCTTAGGCTAAGGAAAGCCTCAGCCTCTGTGGCTGCATTCCTTCCAGAAACCTGCAAGGGAAGAGATTCAATGAGGTGCTCTCCATCTATTCATATGCATATATGTTTTGTCCCTTAGGGAAGTTGAGACTTAAGGTCCAGCTGCCTGCAGGCAAGGCTGATTAGCTTAAATGGGTTTCCTATTATGATGTATAAGATTCACAGATCTTGAGATTGACAAGCTTTACTTTCCCAGGGAACTACTAAAAGCTGATGCTAGGTCCAGTCCTTGAGACTGGGGGTCCCTTGGTCTGCTTAAACTCTCTTCATGGCTACTGTCTTTTCTTAACCCTGCACCCTCCTCGCTCCCCACTCTCCTCACGCGGGACGCGACAATACACACCACTATCAACAAACAGAATTGTCATCTCAAATGTTCTGCCTTGTAAAATAATGACCAGGTTTATTTTTTGAAAATTCATATCATAATACATCCTGTAATGAATTGGTTCCTCAGAAATCTTATTGTAAATGGAAATGTATTAATCTTGAATACACTCCATACTTGTACCTAAATACTTAAAAGAATTTCTCCTCATTAATTTCTACAAATCACAGTTATTGTATATAATACTAAGGCAGAAAAATATATTGATATTTAAATAGAAACACAACCCTCTTAGTATGTTAATTCATAATTTATTTCAGAATAACTTAAAAGAAGTAATTTCTATTTCCTTTAGATTACAAACTTTTAACTCTATTTCCTTTGAAAACAACATAAATGGTAAAAAAAGAAAATATTTCTTTAAGTCTATGGAGTAACTTTAAAATCAAGTTTACAATATAAGTTTTGAGCCTTTACTAAGTTTTCGGATATCTATTTGGTTGGTCTTTTACAATCTATTAAATCATACTCTTGCGATGTGTATGAATATGAATTTTAAATAGTCAACCTTAATGACAATGCTTAGAGGAATGGAGAGAGGAATATACAGTGTGGTTAAAACTGACAAACAGGAGAGGGGAAGCCGTCCTGTGGAAAACAAAGTTATTCAACCCACACGGAGTACCTTGAGTACCAAACTGATTCTAGCATGAGTCGTTGATTCTTCTGCATGGAACGCTTCATGTCATGAAAACTACAAATGTTCACACGCTTTGCCCAGACAACAGGGCCTTGACATTCATGAGACAGATGACCTCAGAATGGCAAGAATCCCAAATTCATCAATACTGTTGTGGGATGTTATCTCTTTCATTACATTGCCTTAAAAAATATTATTCCTCATATTTTTACCAGGGTTTCAGAAACTTTGAATTTGATTTGAAACCCTCTGTTTCCTATCCACGCCCTCATGTCACCAGTTCACAGCCTCACTAACACTGATCTCCTACTGGACACTTCCTGTAACACCAGACAGACTGCCCACAGAGATCTCAGAAATCACTGTGCTTCTGCCACATGGAGCATTCAACACACTCATTGCATCACAGATTGAAATATCTACCCAGAACATGCTTCTAACCCCCGAGTTATTTGTGTACCTATTTTATGTATTACAATTTAAATGTCAGTAAAACCACCGATTGCCATGACCAGCATGGTTGCCTCTAGTATTTAAGCACGACTATACCTTCTGTACATCCTGTCTTTGCATCTAATATATTCTACCTCTTTCCACTTTATCTCCCACAGCCTCTCGCAGAGCCTTCATCCTCAGTCTGCCTGTGTCTTCTGTGTCCATGCACTTCCACATACATTCCTATCGCCATGCTTATGTCGCATTCTTCTTCTTTCCCATCTTTTTTTCTCACTGAACTTTTCCAGGCTGAATCTTCCTTTACACTAATTTAATCTCTAATTTCTTAAGAACTCTCTCTTTATTAATCTAGGTTTCCCTGACTCACATTTAGCCCCCAGTTATATAATGCATTCAGTTAGTAAATTTAATTTTCTGTGTTTAGGGGTAAAACTACATATGACCAAGTTTATCTTAAGGTGATTATATGAGAGACTCCTTGATATTGAAGTTCATTATCATAAAATTGGCTAGGACTACTAGTTCCTGTTAAAATGAAGGTCCAGAGAACTATTAGAGCATATCAGGATGCCAAATCCTAGGGAATGGGAAAGAGGAAAAATAAAATTATCTTCAAACTGAAAAATAAAAAATTGTCATGCATAATATAGGCACACAGTCCAGGATGAGTAAAGGGAAAATTCCAAGGGGAGGTGAAAATGTTCCAGAATTTGTTTCCTTCAAGGTGAATTTTAAATCGCAATGCATATCAAAAAGCAGAAGATAGAAACATGAAAAGGGAAATTGGCTTTGTTTGTTAGTATGACTTGTATCAGTAAAAAACCATCTGTGAATTCCACTTAGTAGGTCTTCTAATAGGTGCCAGATTAACGAAGCTCCTGAGTCTCCTGAGACACTAGAAGATCAAGTTCCAAAAGTGACATTGAATGGTGACTACTGGTCCTCAGGGTTTTTTGAAGTCAGAATTCATGTCAATGACTAAGTGGACCAGAGGAAGCCAGACGGGGCACAAGGACAGGCCCGCTTTCAATCCATAACCTTTGAAGAAAAAAATAAATGCCAAATAAGCACTTCCTGCAGAGGCCACCAAACTGCCATCTCCGCTCTGCTGTTCGTATAAGCCCGAGCAGAGAACTTTCTGAAGAATTCTGGCATTTGGCAACCAAGTCAGGAGACCCAGCAGTACGTGCAGTGAGGTGACCCTCAAAGACCTAATCTGTGCTTGGTCACGTGACTGTGACCCCTGGTCAGAACGGCTGATGCTCAAAAGGCTTTCGGCTAGATGAGAATCATCTGATACTGTTCTCGCCTTTGGACAATATTTTACCTGTTTCATTTCGGCCGTATCAAAATTGTGATGAAAAGGATTTGGGTTGAGCTAGGTATTAAAAATTAGTCTTCAAAATTACCACACATTACATTCAAAGCACATATAAAGGCAACTAGTAAACTGCAAAAATCCAGATATCATTCACGCTGTCCTATCTTCTCTGTAGTGTCACTTTATTAAGTATAAAACAAAGTTTAATTGCCATTCACTTACTTGTGATAACTTCAAGTCAAGTGATTAGGGGCCTTCATTACACCTGCAAAGCCCCATCATTACACAATAAAGCATCATTAAGGGTGTGACATGCCACCATCACCATTGGGTAGAAGCCAGTTTCAAATGCAGCCAACACTCCTGGGAAGGGGATTCCAGGCGGCAGGGTGTCATCACACAATTCTGCCTACCAAACTTTCTGACAGCGTTTCTGACCCTGAGATTATATTGCTGGGAGAAGTCACGAGATCTCTTGTGGCAGTGGGAAAATGTATTTAAATATAAGTTCTTTGGCTAAGCTATTTGGTCCTTCTGAAGAAACAGAGAAGTTAACAATAATAGCTACTATTTGTGGACATTTATCTTAAACGTCAAGTTAATGTCAAGTTGAGTGAGTGCTGGCCTTGCACTAACTGAATCGACGCACACAGGATGCTAGGGAGTAGGTTGTCCTGTTACCCTAGTTTTACACACGTGGGGACGGAGAGAGCAGACCTTAAGATACTTGGCTTTATATTAAGAATCTGTTTCCTTTTACTTTTGAAGTTTATGCTTATTTGTTACTTACTGGAAATTACAATTAAAAATAAAAATGGAGCATTAGGATCTCCCTGTTTGAATGCATATACAAATATTGACAAGAATTTCAGGAGCAGTTACCACTTTCATCAGCTTTAACCTTAAAGAAACATCCCCCCCAAAAAAAATCTGTTCTGATTATTGCAGAAGGCAGGATATTTCGCTTAGAAGTCACTAAGGTCACACAAGCTCATTGCCAACGCACACCTGTATTTCTGTCTATTGGAAATAAAGCTCATAAGGCTTCAGTTCCTGACAGTGATGCATTCAAATGCTGAGTTCCCAGATGCTCGCTCAGAGGGCTCCCTCCCCCTGCAGAGATGAGGTCTCCTCGTGTGCCTTTTTAAATGACATTGGTCTCTAGTTATTACTTTCTTAAAAATCCAATTTTTTCCCCATGACAATTCTGCTAAGAAATGATAAAGTTCCAGTTAGTCACATGACGAAACCGGCTGCACTCTCCGAGCACATAAATCACCTCTCGGTGCTCCCACAACGGATCAGATAGTTGAGTCCAGAAATCACTCTTTCTTAATAATTTGCCTGGAAAGTGAGGTTGCGTATATATCTACCACGGGAGCTTCTGGGGATTTCTGCAAGAATCTGCCATCTCTTTTCACCCAGGGAGTCGAGTTGATCCACCAAACAGTATTAATTTTTCTTGATCCATAGACGATCATCCGTTCGCAAGTCATGATGTCAGTCTGGCCTGAGATTTGAGCCACTGGCCAGGTCCACCCTCACTTAACCTGCTTCTTAAATAGAAGAAATAAAAACTGACCTTTCTTAAATTTATATATAATATATATATATATGTATATATATATGCATGCATGTATATGTGTATATATATACACACACACATATATATATGTGTGTGTATATATACACATATATGTGTATATATATGTGTGTGTGTATATATATATATATATATATATATATATATACATACATACACACACATATATATCCCAAAAAGGATATGTAATAATAAAAGTGTGTGGGGGTGGGGGGTGTTTAGACAGCCTTGTTTGAGGCGATGGGAATTTATGTTAAAATCATGCCACTGTAATAAGAACTGGGTCCCTCACCCAGTACTGGGTGCCAGGCGTTTGGCTGAGCCCTTAGAAGACGTTTTCTCTGTCACCTCTGTGGCTCTCACATAATTTTGTTGAGATGCACTGCAAAGTTCTACTCAGTGTAAATTTAATTGCTCTAATTTATACTCACAATATTTGCTCTATTTATGGTTCTCAAGGCACATTGTATTTTATTTCTAAAACAGCTCTCTAAAAGGAGTGTTATTGTTATTTCCACTTTACAGAAATGGATCTGAGATTCCAGGATGATGATTCCCTGAGATCAAGCCCTTCGTCACATCATGCAGGTCGCATTCTTACTACTTTATTTTTATTACCACCCACTGTGGGCTCTTTTCAAGAACTCTGCTGCTTGCCATATTTTTAAATATAGCATTCCATGCTATCCTATTATAGTTTCTTTCTTTTTGATTTTTTTTAACACTTCAAACATTTGGTTTCCAACTTGATGTATTGGCACAGAAGCATTTGTGATTTATAGTTATTCTATTTTTTATTCTAAATCAATAAACTAAAAGTAATTCATTTTTTTTTGCTATAAATATAATTTACTGGTTTTAATTTTTCAAGTTTGTCATATCTGTTATATGTTTCATGTGTACAGGGTCTGGTTATAATTTTTCCTGTTTATCCTTGGGTGGCCATTGGTTTTCAATTATCCTGAATGAAAAAAATACTGCCTTTAAATTTCTTTAAATCTTTGCTTACAAGTGCACATAGCAGGCACTCAATAAATATTAAATAAATGAAGTATTCAAAGAATTTCCCTATGTTAAGCAAAAATAGTATAAAAAGAGAAAATCTTTAACAAGTGAGGAAAGTGATGTCAGTGAAACACACAATTTTGTATTAATTTCAAAAATCGGGGAGGCAGACTTTCAACTAGAAATTTACAAGCCACAGAGTAAAAAAATGAGAGTTGACTCCACTCGAAAATGCCAGCTTAGTCACTTATTCAAGTGTTCTAATTAAAGAGAGAAAAAGATGCTGAAATGAAAAATCACTCTAACATCTACCTTCTGTAAAATGTGATTGATAATCTTTACGTCTGAGGCTTGTTTTAGAAATCAAATACTAATGTTTACTATTGGTAGTGTCTTCCAATTCTTGGAATGCCTTTAGTACATTCACAAAATTTTATATTTTCACTTTTAACATCAAGTTCGTGAAATAAATGTCATAAATATTATATTCCAATTTATGCTAGCAGCCATCTGGGACTGTATTTTTGAGACCTGACACATTTTGTCACTTTTTAAAAGACACTTCTGAAACTGAATATTAACTGCTCTTGACACTTTTATTTTTGCCAGTTTATCATTAGTTTGGTTTTAGTTTCAAATGCTCTTTGAAATCTCGTATAACTTACGAGTGTCCTAAGTAAGAGAAACTATAGCTGTCAACACTGTCTTTCTGTACGTTCCATGCAGGCAAGAGGTGCGTGTGTTATTTTTACTACTGTGTCCCCAGGATCTACCCCAATCTCTGACAGATCTAAGATTAGAACCCAGTTCTTAGAGCTGAAGTTAAAATATAGTTAAAACAGCCCTGACTTGAAGCAGTCATCAGGTTCTGCGACTTCAAGTGAAACAATGTATAATGAAACCAACTGCGCCATAGGCTAATTGATATAAATGAGAGTGAGTTCCTAGGTCATCTCATCGACATTCTTAACAAGATGACATCACAGAAGGACCTGCTGCACTGCCAGTGCTCAAAGAGGATGAGATGGGTTAATATTGGTTCCAAACATAGAGCGATGAAAACAGCAATGGCACAGACCCAAACAATCACAGGAATTTCAGTTTAAGTACGAACTACCAGTAGTGATGACATGGTTATCTGAAATCTGACTTGGGGTGCACTGGTGGAATGTTCTAGAATGAGAAGTCTAAGAGTTTCCTGAGAAGACTTGGAATTAGTTTTGACTCTTTAATGAAAACGTTGACAAGCCAACATGATTCTATAACAGAGGACTGAATAAGGGTGACACTTAGAATCATACCCTCAAGAAAAGTTTAAAGACACCTGTAACTGTTCAAGCAGAAGATTTGGGTTGAATTGGGCAATGTCAGGTGAGATAGTTGAGGGCAATCGCCTGTGTTTTTTCTAGTTATATTTATTCCGTTTCACCAAATGTGAACTAGGAATAAGAGCTATAAGTGGGAGAGAGTGTTTAGTTTAACAGAAAATTAATGCTGCAAATAGAAAAATGGAAAGACTGTTTTGGTAAAGAGTGGCGTTCCCCTTCCCTCGGGAGTACAATGCAGCAGGACCAACAGAACCCACGTGGAAAGGCTCAGCCATGGCTGGTGCTTGCAGTCCAAGTGCTCACAGCCCAGAGGACCTACGGACCTTACAAGGTCACAGAGCTTTGAATGCACACCATGGGCTGAGCTGCACGTGTTTACTAATTTAGTACATTATGTGCATGTTTTATTAACACAACTCACTGAAGGCTGATAGTGAATTTGTGTAGCTGGGCATTATGGACACCTAAATTAGAATTATGATCACGTGGTTTTGTGAAAATGCTCTAAAAGAGGGAGACCTGAAACATTGGGTAACAACCCTAATATCCCTTCTAATAATAAGATTTGGTGACTTTTGTGATAAGCAACTGAATTGATATATGTACTATGTGGAAATTCATAAGAGCATAGAGACGCCTGCAAACCACAGGAGAATAATGAGAAGTAATGGCCAATATGGTATTTGGGTTTTACTGTGAAAGAATGTCAGAACACCCCTCCCTCCCCCTATACAATTAATCAAAATTGGTGGCTTTAGGTTGGGAATCCCAAAATTAAAGTATGATTAAATCACGCAAAATGCACATTTGATGACGGTTTACTTTGCCAATTGATGCATTTTAAATTTGATTTTGAGGATAATTCAAAATCAAACTCATGAGATGTTTGAAACTAAGCAATAAAAACTTTTACAAGCAACAGTTTCAATTGAAATTCTATTGTATATGTTTCCATTACATAGATATAAACAGAAGTTCAACCATTCTGTTGATGCATTCTCTCAGGGTGACCAACAGTAAAGTTACCCAGGACAGTCCCTTTTAATACCTGGTTTCACATCTACCTGCAATACTTACAATTTGTCCTGAAATTATAATCTAAGTCTCATGAACTGAAGAACAGAGGTAACCATTTACCAAATTCTCTCTCTCTCTCTCTCTCTCTCTCCTCTCTTTCCAGAAACATGAGGTACATTTGCACTTTGATTGAGTTATAGGGACACATCACCACCATTTTGTTTTGCATATGTGTATTTCTTTTTCATTCAATCAATAATTTGTTGAATGCTTACTATGTTCAAGGAAATAGACATTCTTGCTATTAAGATAATAAAATATAACTTTATCTATTTTGCTTCTCACAAACTATTATTGTCCCGCAAATATTTGTGCACTATGCTTTCAAGGATATTCCTGTTACGGGGCAGTAAGATGCTGTTTGGCATTTTAATCACCTCCTTGATCATAACCATTCTTGAGCATCTGTCTCGCCATTTGGTTAATACATGTTATGTCTTTTTTTCTTTAAGATTTAAAGTTACAGAAGCATTTGGTTACTTCATGAAGCCTCTCTGATAGCTTAGGCATGTTGAGAAAACATTAAGTAAAGGAGAAGCAAGCTGTTCATAATGAGTCTTTTTACCAGTGAAGAAAATGCTATTAAAAATGCATGTACCACTATAATATCAAAGAAAGAGGATCCCTGGGGGCTAAGTTGAGAATGACCCTTAAATGCACCTCTTTTGGTGTCTCATGCAATGTTTCAATCTCCAAATAGCCGTGGAAGATAACCAGTGTGTTTGTACTTACAGATTCTAGGAAGGCACTACCTTAAAAGGCTCTCTGGTCCTTCAACCTTCTTCCCATAGATACGTCTAAACATTCCTTCCTTTCACTTGCACTTGTTCCAAATTTGCCACCGGGTTCTCTTGGAACAAATCTAACCTTTCTTAGGAATGGCAGCACCCGTGTGCTTAAAAGCAAGCAAAGCACTTCACAGCTACTTGATTTCATCCCTCAGTTCCCAGTCACCAGGGAAGGAAAGTAAGAGCCTCAGAAGCAGAGCTGTGGCCCTGCCACGTGCACAGCTCATAGACTGTGACTCAGTGGCGTGAGACTGTATAAATCTTAACATTACGCTCTACGGTTCCATAACGTTCCACTGGCATCTTCACCTGATGCTATGGGATTTTAAAACCAAACTAGATCCATTGCTTCAAAACTATTTATTCAAAAATAAGCAATTTCTCTGAGCCATTCAAGTTTTTGAGCATGGGGTGAGGCTGTAGTCCTCAGAGAAGTGAAATTCTGAGGGAGGATTAGAAGGAAAATGAGGTAAACAGATGTGGAAATAGGAGAGAGTGAAGGTGTGGTTGTGGGAACCACCATGAGGAAGGGCAGCTCTGAGGTGATGGGTTTGAGTCGTAGCCTAATTGTCCAGAAGAAGCCAACTGAAAATACTCGTAAACGGGAAGACACCACACCCGTGCCTGCGTCTCTCAGTTTGAGTTTGGTTGGGATGTGTGTGGGGCATGAATAATGTCAGGATTGGAAGAGGTGGTAGGAAAGATAGGTTGGAAATAGAAGTAAAGACAAGAGCACCTATTGCTTCTAGAAAGATTTCCTAGTTCCCTCGTCTGCTATAGGAACAATACCCTAGAGACATTAAGTGAATTATGTACGGTCACAAATTCAGGCAATCTATTATTGAGAACTACAAACCAGTTTCCCAGATTATGTTAACCATTGAGTCCACAGGGAGTTTGAGTGGATGTACAGAGTTTTACACAAAATACAAATCTGGATATTGTTAATGGTCCCACAGAGATCTGGGGTGGGAGTTTTTTGTTTGTTTTTGTTTTTCAATTTCACCAGTGGAATGATTAATTCCATAACAATTCTAAATCGTGTTTCAAGTTTTCTTCCTACCAAGATGGCAGGAAATTCACTCTTGCTCATTGCAGGTGCTCTCACGTACCACCTCCAAGAATCCACAAAGGGACACAGCTCCTGGTGCTCTGTTCCCTCATCACCTAGTCACCTGTCCTAGGTCCTGTGGCCCCTCTGAGAGTGCAGGGATGGTCCCACAGGCCACATGAGCACGCCTGCCTGCCCAGGCTCTACCCAGCTGCCAGAGAGGAACAGGGTGCTTTGAAGTAGCCTACCCCTCCCAAAGCTCTTTCCTCAGTTTCTTCCTCCATCTCTATAGTTTCTCAAAATCTTTTCCTCAATGAGATTTACATACAATAATTTATCCTTCCTGGGTGTGGGGGTGGAGAAATGAGATTCCCAATGAAGTTACTTTCTTCTCACAAAACAAGTTATCTTTTAAAAAAATATTATCTATTTATTTATTGATCACTGATGTATGATTGACATACATTGTATTTGTATATACTGTGAAATGATCACTGCAATAAGTCAACACCTGTCACTGTGCAGTGTTTTGTCTTATGACAGTAACTTTTAAGATTTATTATCTTAGCAACCTTCAAATACACAATACAGTGTTTTTAGTTATAGTCACCATGCTGTATGTTACCACCTCATGGTTGTACATTTTAAAATTGGAAGTTTGTACCATTTGACTCCCTTCACCTACTTTACCCACCACCACCCTGGCCTTTGGCAACCCCCAATCTGTTCTCTGTACCTACGAGCTTGTTTTTTTTGTTTATTTGCTTTATTTGTTTCTTTTGTTTTGTTTTTAATGTTTGTGTGTGGGGGTTTCTTTGTTTTAGCTCCCAAGTGAGTGAGATCATACATTATTTGTCTTTCTCTATCTGTTTCATTTCATATAATGCCCTCAAGGTCCATCCATTTTGTTGCAAATGGCAGGATTTTTATTACTTTTTATGACTGAATAAATATCCCTCTGTGTGTGTGTGTGACATTTTATTTACCCATTTACCTGTCCATGGACACTTAGGTGGTTTCCATGTCTTGGCTATTGTACATGATGCTATAATGAACATGGCGGGTACAGAGATACCATCATGGTAGTGTTTTAGTTTTCTTCAGGTAAATACCCAGAAGTGGAATTGCTGGATAATATGGTAGTCCTAATTTTATTTTTTGAGGAACCTTCATACTGTTTTCCGTAGTGTCTGCACCCACTTACATCCCCACCAACAGTGCAGGATGGCTCCCTTTTCCCCACATCCTTGGCAACCCTTGCTATTTCTTGTCTCTTTGATGATAGCTATTCTGACAGGTATGATGATATCTCACTGTGGTTCTGACTTGCATTTCTCTGATGATTAGTGATGTTGAACATCTTCTCACGTGGCTGTTGACCATCTGTGTGTCCTATTTGGTACAATGTTTATTTCTGCCCATTTTTAAATTGGAATGTTTGTTTTTTGCTACTAAGTTGCATGAGTTATTTATATACTTTGAATACTAACTTCTTATCAGATATATGATTTGCAGATATGTTCTCCCTTTCAGTAGGTCACCTTTTTATTTTGTTGATGGTTTCCTTTGCTGTGCAGAAGGTTTTTAGGTTGATGCAGTCACAATTGTTTATTTTTGCATTAATTTTCTTTGCTTCTGGTATCAAAGCTAAAAAATCATTGCCAGGACTGATATCGAGGAGCTTGCTGCCTATGTTTTCTTCTTGTTTTATGTTTCAGGCTTAAGTTCAAGTCTTTAATTATCTTTTTTGAGTTAATTTTTATGTAAGGTGTAAGATAAGAGTCCAGTTTCATTCTCTTGCATGTGGCTGTCCAGTTTTCCCAAAATCATTTATCAAAGAGACGGTCTTTTCCCCATTGTACAGTCTTGGCTCCTTTGTCAGAAATCACTTTACCATATATGCAGGGGTTTACTTCTGGGCTCTCTATTCTGTTCCATTCATCTCTCTCTCTCTCTCTCTCTCTCTCTCTCTCTCTCTGTGTGTGTGTTTGTGCCAAGAAAATACGGTTTTGATTACTATAGCTTTATAAAAGAGTTTGAAATCAGGGAGAATGACACCTCCAACTTTGCTCTTCTTTCTCAAGAGTACTTGGCTACTTGGGACATTTTATGGTCCATGTCAATTTTAGCATGTTTTATTTCTGCGATAAATGCCTTTGGAATTTTGATAGGGATTGAACTGGTTCTGTAGATTGTCTTGGATAATATGGCCATTTTAACAATATTGATTTTAACAATATTGATTCTTCCCATCCACGACCATGGGATATCTTTCCATGTATTTGCAGGGGTTTTTTTTGTTGTTGTTGTTGTTGTTGTTTTTTTCTTTCATTTGCTTCATCAATGTCCTATAGTTTTCATTGTACAGATCTGTCACCTCTGAGGTTTAATTTATTCCCAGGTTCTTTATTATTTTTGATGCAATTGTAAAAAAATATTATTTTTTAAAATTTCTCTTTCTGATAGTTTGTTACTAGTATATAGAAACAAAACAGATTGCTTTGTGAATATCGAACCATCCTTGCATTCCTGGAATAAATCCCACTTCATGGTGGTACATGATCCTTTTAAGCAAACATATTATTTTAAATGTTGTCATCCCTGACGGCTTTCTAGGTCCTCTCACTTTCTCTCCCTATGTGGTCACAAACATTCCCATATGTGTAGTGATGAACTATAAATCCCTATGCCATAAATTAATATCTCTACCTCAGATCTCACCTATAAATTCTAGGCCGATTAATCTGTATATTTGAAATAGCCTATCCATCTTTCAAAGGCATCTTAACCATATGTGCATACACCTATATAGTATACAGTATGCACATATACATAGAGAATATACACATATATAGACTATATACATACAGATGCATATGCATGTGCGTATAGATAGATAACCTCAGAGACTTCGTTCTGAACACTCGTTTCTTCCCCACGATTCTGAGCTCAGAGAACGGCATCACCATCTATGTTGCAGTGAAAACTTCCTTCACATCCATATACCCTCCATCATCAATTCATACCCATTACATATTAATATATCTTCAATCAGCCTATTTCTGTTATATCTTAGTTCAAACAATCACACTGTCACACCTGAATTATGATAAACATTTCAATCAGTCCAAATACACAATCTATATTATAGCCCAAATTATTTACTTGGCAGCCAACAATCTCTTGCAAATATAAAAATGGCCATGCCCTCCTCCCATCCTGCCTGTTTGAAATCACTCCATTGCTGCCAATATAAAGGCAACAATCAATAGTATGACTTGTACAGTCCTGAGTGAAATGGGTATGGCCTACTTCTCTGGCCATGTTTTACACCAGGATCTCCTCAATTTTGTCCTCCAGCCACCCTGACTTACTTTAATTTCCTGTCAGTTATCTGCACGTCCCACAACTGGTCACCTGTGCATGTCTTTCTCTCTACTTGAAATACTGTCCATCCTCATCATCCAGTTAAATTTCAATCATCTGTCACATCTCAGATCAGTCATAGGTCTACCCTAAAGCCTTATTAACTCACCTTTGCACAGTTTCACAAATGCAGGTGTGATATGTCTGTGAGATTGTTTCATTAGTGTTCATGCTTTTCACTAGATGGTGAACAGAAAAAAAAAAAAAGAGAAACTATATCTGGTTTTGGCTTCACTGTATATATTTACATATTACTCTAGAGTCTTGTTTAGTTCAATATGCACTTTTTAAAATAAATGAATGAATGAAAATATAATACATATTTAAAATTTTAATTTTGCAAGTACTTGACAACCCCAATGTATTCTGTTCTTATGAGTTCAGCATTTTTAGATTCTACATATAAGTGAGATCACACAGTATCTACCTTTCTCTGTCCGATTTATTTCACTTAGCTTAATGCTGTCAGTATCTACCTATGTTGTCCAAAATGGCAGGATTTCCTTTGTTTTGTAGATGAATACAGATTGGTGGTTGCCATTACGATGGGGGAATGGGTGAAAGGGGCTAAAATGTACAAATTTCCAATTATGAAATAAATAAGTAATGGGGATGTAATATACAGCATGACTATAGTTTACAATACTACAGTGTGTGTGTGAAAGTTGCTAAGGGAGTAGATCTTTAAAAATCTGTCACAAGAAAAAAAATCCATGTGAGTTGATGACTCTTATGTTATGTGCCATTGAGTCAGCTCTGACTCCTGGCAACACTATGAATGAGTGACGTCCCCAGCGTCCTGTCCTCACAGCCCTGCTGGGCTCCTGGAGACTCAGCCTAGGGCATCGTATGGAGTCCATCCATCTCACATTTGGTCTTCCTTTTTTCCTGCTGCGTCCTATTTTCCCAGCATTATTGTCTTTTCCAAAGAACTCTGCCTTTGCATGATGTACCCAAAGTAGGGCAGTTCAGTCGTGCTTTTTTTTTTTTTTTTTTTTTTTTGCCTCCAATGTTGCTGCAGGCTTAATTTGCTCTAGGACCCACTGGTTTGTCTTTCTGGAGGTCCAGGGACTCTGTAGAGCACCTCTCCAACACCATATTTCAAGTGATTTTTTTTTTTCCTATTAGCTTTCTTCACTGTCCAACTTTTGCATCCACACATAACTGGGAGTACGAAAGGGTGGATGGCCTTAGCCTTGGTTGCTAATGATACATCTTTGTTCTTGATCTTTTCTAAGTCTTCCGTGGCTGCCCTTCTGAGTCTCAGTCTTCTCTTGATTTCTCAGCTGTAGCCTCCATTTGAATTGATGATGGAACCAGCAGAATCGTTACCAGTTTTAATGTCTTTATCGTCCATGTTAAAATTGTGTATTTCTTTTGCAGCCATGATTGTTGTCTTCTTGACGTTCAACTGCAATCCTGCTTTGGCACCTGCTTCGTTCACTCTCATCAAATGTTCTTTAAAAGCACTGCTACTTTCTGCCAGTGAGAGCGTGTCATCTGCACATCTTAAGTTTCTGATATTTCTCCCACAAGTTTTCATTCCTCCCTCCTCTGAGTCGATCCCAGTTTTTTGTATGGGTGGATGTTAGCTAAACTTATTGGGGTAATCATTTCACAATATATGCATACATCATCAAATCCTTATGTTGTGTACCTCAAAGTAATACAACATTATATACCAATTACATCTCAATAAAACGGGGAAAAAGTATTTGAATACTGCATAGAATCGCCTATGGAATAACGTTAATAAATATGAAAATAAATAATTTGCAAATATTTTGATGTGTTTGGAGTGAGTCAAGCCGACCTGCGTGGGCTGGTCCATTACAAAGCCGGTCTGCCCGCGCAGCATCGTGAACCCCGTTTTACAGCTCTCAGCACGCTTGCACAGTACAGGCTGGACGGTCACTCGTCCTGGCCTGCTATGAATAGCACATCATACGGCCAATGGCTGTTTACTTTGCATAAAACAATTTCATTATTTTTCAAAGGATAAAAGGCATAGATTGATTTTAATGTTAAAATACTACTGTGACCCACGCTAGTCAAACATCACCCAGATATGAGTGGCCGTCGAGCAGCATTATGTCCTGTAAGAAGTTTTAACAAATGCCAAGATGATACCCACAGCAGCAACAACCCCCACTTACACTCTGAACAGTGATAATTACGGTGCCAGGATACATATCCCCGTGGGCTGAATTGTTTCCCTCTGGTGAAGTCCTAACACCCCAGTACCTTGGAACATAACCATATTTGGAGACAGGGTCCTATAGGAAGTAATTAAGTTAAAGGGGTGCTGTGGAGGGTGGTGGGCCTCCCAGTACGGCTGGTGTACCTCTCAGAAGGTGAGGTCAGAACGCAGACTGTGGGACACACACAGGGAAAACCATGAGGAGACACAGGGAAAAGACAAATCAAGGCCAGAGGCCTCAGAAGAGACCAACTTATCTGATACCTTGATCTTTCTCCCAGAACTATGAGAAAATAAAATTCTGTTGTTTAAGCCACCCAATTCTTTATCGTGGCAGCCCTAGTGAACTAATGTACATATCAGTAAGAACTGTGCCAGGGGACTTCATATAGCTCTAACCAGTACAACTACTAGCATCGTTACTAGTGATGCTGTTACACTCCATTCTAGCTTGGTGAAGCATGGTGTATGTTTGAAATGCACAGTGTTCATTCCTTATCTTGTTATGTAGTGGATTTACTTATTTTCTCTTTCTATACATTATTGTAATTGTAATTGTATTCATTCATTTATTTATATTTTTAATTCCCAGTGCCTAATACATACCCCAGAACACTTTAGACTGTTGATATATAGATAGATAGATAGATAGATAGATAGATAGATAGATAGATATATTCCCCCCTCCCCATAATTAATAGAAACTTGTCTCTGGCAGTTCACCTCTGGAAGCTCAAGTATTAAAAAGATAGAACAATCAAAGCTAAGCTGGTCTGTTCGAAGCAGGGCTGACCTAAGCCTGTGCTGTGTGTATCAGTGCTCTTCAGGAAAAGAGTCAATATGATGTGCGTATGTATTAGAAAGAGATTTGTTTTAAGGATTTGGCTCCCATGATTGTGGAGGCTTGGTAAGTCCAAAATCTGCAGAGCAGGCCAGAAAGCTGGAGACCGAGGGGACAGAGATGTTTTGAGGAGGAGAGAAGGGTGAGGGGAAAAGGCGGGCAATAGCTCTTACGGGAAACTTTATGAAAGGGTCAATGAAAACACCTAATATCCCTGGTATGGCATACACATTTGAAAACTTGTTTATCCATCTGATCATTTTCCAAGTGGCAGAGAAACCTACAGCTAGTTACATGAGGTTAGAACAAAGCCCATGGAATAGAATTCCCTAAACCAATGGTGAAGGGAGCGATGGATGCTTTTTGCCTATGAAGGATGCAATCTGAGAGAGGAAAGAGAACTGACAAACTGGAGAAAACTATGCGGGATTTTAAGGAGAGAGTAGGTGTGTTCCACACACATTCTTCTTCTAATTGAAGATGGGCACCTGTGTGCCTCCATTTGGTAGTATTTTGTCACCGTACACGGAAAATCCCACAAATCCTAGAATCCCTGTTAACACTTTTAAATTATTGTGTCAATCATTTCAAACATCAGTTTTTGGCACATTATCTGTGTGTGGGGGGGCTTACTATGTTGTTTTTAAATTTCTTCTATGTCCTCAGGACCTCAAATCTCATCTCTCCCTTTCACCGTTAGGTCTCAAGGGCACATTTCCGACCTCAGAAATGGATGGCAGTCGGGACAGAGACAGTCATTTGGGATCAGAGTTCATGCTACTTCAATATGTCTCAGACCCTCCGTGACTGAACACAGCCCTAGCCTCACGCACTGATGTCGGAATGGATGCTGGTTGCAAGTGAACTTCCTTCTGCTGTCGATTTGTCTATATGATGAAAGGCTATATCTAAGGCTTAAATGCATTTTATGTCTGTGCACCTGTCCTGGGATAACTGGCCCATGATTACTGTGGCCACAGACCACGAAACTGATGTGACATGGGCTCCATTAAAGACCGTGTCTTCAATACACGTATCTAGTACAGAATGGAAATGTGCTAAATGCTAGCCACCTTCCTATCTGTCTCTGTTAAAAAAATGCCCACAGACATAAATCCATCCAACCTAGTTATGCGGAAGGAACAACTTCATTTAAAGTAACTGATTAAGGACTTATGTTAGTTACGTGTTCCCTTACAGAACTTTTTTATTTGTGCTGACATTAGCAGACTGAGACTTAAGCAGGGAGGTATCTCATGAAAGAAACTTAAAGCATCACTTTAGTCAAATTATACAAAGTGGTTAAAATTTAAATAATGCCATCTTAAATTTTGTTGACGAAACTCTTGAAAAAGGTAAGAAGGAAGAATAAAATGCTCATATTTCAGAATAAAATACATTTTACTTTTTTCCCCACTGTATTTCACTCCCGTTTGGCAGTCTACTAATCTGCCTAATTTCTCCATTGTAATCATAGCTGAATCAAAGTGTCATGTAGTGACTGCATCATGTAGTGACTGTGTCACTGGGTTTAGGTCAAATATCATCAGTAAATGTGCACTCCTTAACTGTGCTTCAAAGAGCCAGCTCTGGGATCACCACTTGCTGAGTCACCCCAGGCAAGTGCTTCCCCCGAGGCATGAGAAGGGGCTTGCAGTTATAGCCATAGCAGCGCTCTTCTCCACGTCTCCCTGCCCCCAACCCAGGGGTTGAAGGCTTCTGCTTTGGAGAAACGCGTGTCCCATAAGAAATATCTTTACATTAGGTATTAGGGACCCACGAGTATATGGGTGGTTCCCCAGAGATCTCCCATAAGTAAAACCTCAAAACCCACAAACAGGTTTTTTAAATACATACAGGAAGGAAGAATTGAAAGAGTAAATTCTTTCAATCCATGAACACAAAATAGCTTTCCGTTTCTTTGTGTTTTCAATTTCTTTTAATAATGTCTTATAGTTTTCAGTCTATAGGTCCTTCACATCCTATGTTAAGTTTGGGCCATATTACCCAAAGCAATATACAAATTTAATGCAATCACCATCAACAGACACTTCTCCCAAGAAGACAAACATATGGCCAACAGATATATGAAAAAATGCTCAAATTCATTAGATATTAGGGAAATGCAAGTCAAAACCACAATGAGATATCACCTCGCACGTATTAGAATGCCTATTATTAACAAAGCAAGTGATATTCAGTGTTAGAGAGACTGGGGAGAAAAAGGGACCCTCATACACTGTTGGTGGGAATGTAAATTGGTGCAGCCGTTATGGAAGGCAGTGTGGACATTCCTCAAAAAATTAAGAATAGAATTACCTTATGACCCAGCAATCCCTCTTCTGGGTATTTACCCTAAAACTCGGAAAAAATTTATCCATAAAGATATATGTACCCCTATGCTCACTGCAGCATTATTCATGGTGGTCAAGACATGGAAACAACCAAAATGTCCTTCGATAGATGAATGGATAAAAAAGATGTATATATACACAAGGGAACACTACTCAGCCATAAGAAAAAATGAAATAGTGCCATTTGGGATGGATCTTGAGATTATCATGCTAAACGAAATAAGTCAGACAGAAAAAGTCAAGAACCATATGACTTCATTCGTATGTGGGATATAAAACTGAAAGCAACAAAGGAACAAGACAAACAAACAAACAGAAACTCATAGACACAGACAATAGTTTAGTGGTTACCAGAAGGTAAGGGGGAACACAGAAGGCAGATGAGGGTAAATGGGGTCAAACATATGGTGATGGAAAGAGAACTGATTCTGGGCTGTGAACACAGAATGCAATATATAGATGATGCATTATAGAATTGTGCACTTGAAACCTATATAATTTTACTAACTAATGTTAACCCAGTAAATTTAATTAAAAAATGACTAGGGAGCTACAGGAGAAAAAGGGTGAGGCAGGTGAGGGGAGAAAATCTATAGAGTTCAGGTGTCCTGAAAAGATGGCCTTCAGTAAAGTTGTCAGAGATGAAGAGATAAGTGACCCACAGGATCCATGGATCAAAGCTGTCAAATCTTCTGTATCGAGAGTCACAAACTACGGTAGAGGTGAGATTCATCTGGCATTTTAGGGACTCATTCCATGTTAAAGACTAATGCGGCCTGCCACTCATCTATTCTTCGAAGGTATCCTGTGTTTCAGAATACAGAGCTAGGTGGCAGAACCTTCCAGAAGAAAGGGTAGGCAAGAGTCCAGAGTGGTTAATGAGCACACTTCCACTGCCACTCCAAACCCAGTTCTCAGCGTGTGCGTTGACCACACACCTGGCAGCCCCACACTCAGTGTGGCAAAGCTACCTTCGCAGGCATCAGCCATTGAACGGGAAGACAAGAGCTGGAATTAGATAATTGCGTTTTGCTGCTGTCTTCTTACTCATGTTTAAAGAAAACAACATTTTTATGTCAAAGTTTTCCAGTGAAGTCCAAAGTGCAACCCCCAGTTTACTGTGTGTGAAACCGGAATGGAGGTCCAGGCTGAGACCTTTGGGCTCCATTTTATTCTCTGAGGCAAACCAGTGGGATCTGTGCACTCCTGATGGCGCCGTAATAAAACCAGAGCTTTATTTCCCAGCTTCCCCATCCTCACCTCTAAAATGTAGATTATAATTCCTACCTTGCAGGTCATTGTGGAGATGGCAGGAGGAAGTGTGTGCAAAACAGCCTAGTACACTTCGTTAGGGGACCTCTCTCCTTCATGGCCTTCGAACCCCCCATCCTGATGTCCACTTCCTTCTGTCCATCTCCTGAGTCCTAGAGATCCCCACAAACATTCTATGTCATCCCCCCCCCCTTGGAGATGAAAAAATCAATCAATCAATTTTAAACTTTAAACAAAAAATGGAGTTTCCAGCAAGGGCAATAGTTCCTTTGCCTCTCACACCACCCCAACTGCCCCCCCCGCCCCCCAGATGGGCTCTGTGGGGATGTGAGCCCACCCTGCATGCTGCCCACTGGGTCCAAGCAGCAGAGATGCCTTACGCTCCCTACTCACAGTGGTAAGGTGTGACAGAGGACGGGCTCATGCACACATGTCCCAACAAGTCCCTTACGTGATCGACTGAAGCCCTTTCCTAATGGAACTTCATCACGTCCATTCTTGGAGACAGTCTGTTTTAGAATAAAAGGGGATGCAAACTGAAACCACAAAGGATGTTGCCTCGTACATGTTAGAATGGCTATTTCAAAAAGAAAAAGACGAAAGAAGCAGCAGCTAAATGTTGGTGAGAATGTGGAGACACTGGAACCATGATACTCCGTCGGTGGGAATACACAACGGTGCAGTCACTATGCAAATCAGTATGGAGATGCCTCAAAACATTCCACATAGCACTAGCATTTGATCCAGCCATCCCACATCTGGGTATTTATCCAAAGGAATTGAAATCAGAACCCCAAAGAGATACCTGCACCCCCATGTTCACTACAGCATTATTCAAAACAGCCAAGACATGGAAACAACCCCAATGTCCATCAGTAAATGAATGGATATAGAAAACATGTTAAGTACACACAATTGAATATTACTCAACCCCCCAAAAAAGAAGGAAATCCTGTCATGTGTGACCATGTAAATGAACCTGTGGGACATCATACAGGTTCACATCACACATTAAGTGAAGTAAGCCACTCACAGAAGGACAAATACTGCATAATTCTACTGTGAAGTCTTTAAATCAGTCATTCTCACAGAAGCAGAGTAGAATGGCGGTGGCCAGGGGCTGGGGGGGTGGGGGCGGGGACAGAGAGCTGTTGTTCATTGGGTGTAAAGTGTCAGTTCTGCGAGATGAACAGATTCCAGAGATTTGTTGTACAACATAACACCCGTATTAACAGTGCTGGACTGTGCACTTAACAATCTCACGTTAAGTGTTTTTAACACACACACACACACACACACACACACACACACACACACGACACAAGGAAACTTAGGAGGAGGTGGATATGTGTGTACTGTATAGTGAGAGCTCACAAGAGGGAATATTCACCCGACGAGAGTTCCTAGAGTAGATAGTCTTTGAACTGAGGTCTAAAGGAAGACTAGGAGTCAGCCATGATGAGGGAGATGACAGAGGTGTACCGAGAAGTGGGAAGCCATGAGAGGTGCCCCCGAAGCCAGCAGCCTTTTGCAAAGTGTGGAGACAACCAGTCAGTAGGTGGTTTTCCCAACTGTCCAGGTTCATCGCTTACTGTTTCCCTTTACACGCTCCGCTTTAGACCTGTCCAGCTGCGTTGTCCACAGTTCTTCAGACCGTCTGCTGCTTCACCTCTCTGCACTTGGCCCGTGCTCCGTGCTACTCACTCTTCCTGAAATGTCCTATGTTGTCTCCATGTTCTCCTTTCCTTCCTTCCTTCTTTCCTTCCCTCCTTCCTTCCTTTCTCTCTCTCTCTCTCTCTTTCTTTATTGGTACATTTTTTGACCTTTAAGAAACATTCCTTGAATTATTTAAACACAGTTAATCATGTCATTCCTTGAACAGACGCTGTGCTGTGTACCTGCCTCGATTATTAACCCATTAAATGCATGGACTGTGTGTACGCACACCCTATAAAGATACACTTCTACAGGGAAGGACACGGGTCTTAAATAGCTGTGAACTCTTAACACCAAGATTATTAAAAGTAATTAATCTCCTTGTATTTTGGAAGAAGTGGAAAGAATATGAGTTCCTAGATCAATTATAGTTTGAATATCTGGAGAAAGAACAAAAGTCATATAGGTATTCCTAAATTTAATTAAAAATACCCATTTCAGGAAAGACCTGCTAGGTACCCATAAACATTCAAGTTAATTGGTGTCCTCCCACCTTCCACCTTCCAATGGGTGACCCTTGCCTCCCCCTCAGTTAGTTCATATTGATTAATTAGTCACTGTCTTCTGTGGTTCCCCACCTTCCTTCACCTGCCACCCCTCACTGCTTTCCTATGCTGCACCAACATTTACGTCTTTTCACTTTCAAAGCACAGTGACATCTTAAAATATTTTGGGTTTGGGATGGTATCAAACTTTTAATATGTGTTTGCTGAGAACAAAGAACAGATTGATTCACAAAATAGGACTACGGGTTTATTTTGGACTCACCACCTAAAAATAAGCTACACCTGTGGTATTTCAGATTTGACATATCTAGATGTGAACTAAATAACTCATGGTAGAGGGCTAATAAATAAAGACCTGTTGATGAGTCTATTACTTTGCTAAGCAACATATGCATCGATTTTTTTATTATGTTGTCTAGGTCCCCGTTGGTTATGAAGGCTGAGTCAGCTGAAGAGATAATTCAGCATCAATATTCCATAAATTCTTTGGTAATGGAAGAGCTTTCAAGAGGAATAAATTATGTGTGATCTCATGAGTCCTTCATACAAATGACAGTTACCCCAAAGATGTTAACCGCTGCCTGAGATTTCATAGCCTTTGTGTTTCTCTTTAGTGCATAAGAGCAACCACAGTTGGTCAAATTGTTATGAGTTATTGTTTCGGTAAAGGATTAAATAAAATAGTTGAGAACTTTAAAATGCTTCAATCTCCCCACAAAAATAGCCAGAATCTCTTTCTCCTAAAAGCCTCCTTTTGTATGTGTAGTAGAAATCAAGTGTTTTAATTTTTAACCCTGGTTGCATAAATTAATGGGAAGTTAAATATCCTTAGATTTCAGAAAGAGAGACAATATGTCTTATGCAGACATTTCAGGAGGGAAATATAAAATCTTTACAACTCTTATGTGATTAATATATTTTTGAACAATTTAACATTATTTTTGAATTAATTAACTATATTTTCATAGCACATAATATATACTTATAAGTTTGTTCCTCTAAAATATTTTGTCAGTCTTGGTCAGTTAAACATAAACGTGTGCTAAAGATGATTTTAATCATAAAGATGGTATTTCTGTAAATTTTAAATTTATTTAATTTAGATAGCTTACCACTGTAATCCTCAGTTTTATTAATGTGGAGTATTACTTATTTGGTTTTTATATCTACATGTCAATTTCTACTAATTTTGTAAAAACACCTCAGTGGTCTCATTTTTAATTCCAATAATTCTTGTGCCCCCCACCCCAGTGTCACTGAGCTTGCCCTCTGCCCCAAGGTCCCGTCTGCCTTGCCTTAACTAAAAGTTTGATATCAGATGATTTGTGGGGTCTGGGCACAAAAGTCTAACTATGGAACTAGTCCTCTCACATGCTGTGCTTCTGAAGAAATACCTCCTTCACCAGCGGAATAAAGTACTCCAATTGGAATATCGATTGGGATATTCCCAATAATAGATTGGGAGACCATGCCTAATTTATTCAGATATACCGTGTTTCCCCCAAAATAAGACCTAGCCGAACAATCAGCTCTAATGTGTCTTTTGGTGCAAAAATTAATATAAGACCCGGTCTTATTATCTTATTTTACTTTAAGACCAGGTATAATGTAATGCAATATAATATAACATAACATAATTTAATATAATATTAATATAATACTGGTCTTATATTAATTTTTGCTCCAAAAGCACCTTAGAGCTGATTGTCTGCCTAGATCTTATTTTCGGGGAAACACAGTAGTTGTTGATTTACCTGAAAACGAATTTTTAAAAACGCCAACTCCTTTTCTTAATTACGTTTTAGCAAAGTGACACGACCAAAGTCCGTGAACCCTGAGACACGTCCAGGTGCTCTGTACAATGTTTCTCAAATGGCAGCAGGCAAATGCCCGCGCAAAGCTCCGAGCTGTGAAACCTCCAATGGAAAACAGACATTCTAATCTCACGTGCCTTTTTGTGCCACTAGAGCTGCCACAACCCGGCCGCCGACCACATGTGGCCGTTAACACTTGACATGTGGTGAGTCTGCAGGGCAACAGAGATGCCCTGCAAGTGTAATACAGGATGAATTTGGATGACTTAAGCAGGAAAAAAGAATGTAAAATATTTCAGTAATGTATTTTTATATCGATCGTGTATTTAAATAACCTTTGTCATATATTGAGTTATAACATCTACATTGAAATTAATTTCACCTGAGTTTTACTCTTTTTAATTTGGCTCCTAGAAAAATTGAAAAGATATTTGAGACTCACTGTATCTTGGGCATTTCTCTCAGGCCCCAACATTGGACAAGCCAACTGAATAAGCTGTGCCCCCCAGTACAGGTGTTTAATCAAATAACAACTCTGAAGATGTTGGTGCTGTTAGCCTAGTACTATCAAAACAACAACCATGATGGATCTGATTTTTTAAAACCATTACTTAATACTCATGAGATTATTTTAAGGAAATGTGAAATATTGTCCCCAAAGGTCCTATTGTATCATCTTTCCTCAGGCTCCACTGTGCCAGGGGCCCAGGGGCGTGTTTCATTCCTCTAGGCCAAGCACTTCTAGGGAAGGGCTTTCAGCAGCAAACATCCTGGAACTGTCCAGTCCTCCTGTCTCATTGTAAAGAGTGTTTAGTCACTGAGGGAGCGATAAAAATAAATGGACACAAAGTGACATGGAGCACACTTGAGAAGGGAACCCCTGAGGGGCGCCAGGGTGGGTGGGGCTGTGGGCATGGTGGCAGGGTCTCTTACGTGTGCAGGGGACGTGACAGTCTGAGGAGATGTGTATACAGTTGGTACTTGGAGAGAAACACCGGATGCTACTAGCTGGTAGCAAACATGTGCTCTCCTGAGTCGGCAGCCCACTCAACCACACAAAAGCTCCTTAAGGAAAATTACCTCTGACGCACAACTGGGGGCAGTGCGACCCCCTTGAATATTGACACAGACACCACTTTCAGGCCTAATCCAGATTGCACAGAATTTGTAGACTTTAAATACAATTTTGATATGAGATAGACTTCCGTAATTATAGACTCATTGGATACTAGGGCAAGAAGTGACAAAAATCACACACACAGTAATTCGTTTTGAGTAATTCTGAGTAAGATTAAATCCAACATTTTTACTAGAACTTCAGCATGATACTATTTTTTTTTTTTTTTAAGATCAGCATATTGTGTCTCCATTGTGGGCCCACATGGTCACCCTTTGTAACACACAAGCTACACACAACTTGGACTCTGCAGCAGAAAGTCTGCAGCCGGCAGTGAACTTGTACTGAGAGGAAATGTGTTAATATGATGATGCAAGGACTTACCTGAAAGCCCTTTGTAGGCTGGTAGAACTGGACATGGTCACTAGAGAGGTGGTCAGCCCAGCCAAGTGTCACACAGAGACAGTACCTCAGGGCACAGAGGAGGTTGAGATGGTCTGAATATGGGGTTTTCAATGAGTTACAAGAATGTTCCCGCTTGAAATTAGCCTAGTAGGCAAATTCTGAGAACGTCCCCAAGGAACCGGATAGCTGCTGAAAGACTAAGGCCAAGAGACACAACTGAGCTGGAAGACGGCCCTTCCTGACGGCGGGCTGTCTTGCTCTGTCCCTGCGGCAGCCTTTTCAGGCCTCAGAGGTCAGGGCCCACAGAGCGACTCCAGAGTCAACATGTCAGACATTTGTCTTCCGGGATTCCAGCGTGGGCTTGCAGCGCCTCCTCTGGGCCGGGTGGGCTTGCTCCCCAGTTAAGGGGGCTCCTTCAAGCCTTTCCTATTGTGTCTTCTTGGGCATTTATATCTGAGTCCTATATCCCCCTGCATTGGGGTTTTGGTGAATATTCTGTCACTTGCTCCTTGATCATCTATTTATTTAAAAAAACAAAAACAAGTTAGGGTGTACTATTAGGAACACCTAATTATGGATGCAACCATATTTTTTAACAGTATATTCTCTACATTGCAGGTGCCAATCACAAAAGAAAGCCTGTATCTGGTCACATTGTTTTGGTCCGTAATGTGATCACGCTCTTTCCTTCTTGAAATAGTACATGTTTCTTCAGAGTAGGTACAAACTTGCCTTTCATTCTAGCTATAGACTGGATGTACGTGTCTCCCCAGATTCACTACTCTGGGGGGTAGTTGAAACTACTCCCCAATGTCATGGTGTCGTGTGTTTGGGAGGTGATTGGGTCATGAGGGTGGGGCCTCATGGTGGGATCAGTGCCCTTGTGAAGGACCCCAGAGAGCTCCCCGTCCCCTCCTGTGAGGATACAGGGAGGAGTCGGCCTCCTGCAACCAGGAAGAGGGTCCTCACCAGAGCACGACCGTGCCAGGACCCTGACCTCAGACTCCTGCCTCTAGAACCATGGGAAGCACATTTTGGGTTTTATAAACCACCCGTGATGACTCTTTGCTACAAGAGCCCAAGCAGACTAAGGTAACCCTGACTCTCCAGTCAATAGCAATGCACACGCCTTTGCAAAGTTATATTTGAACCGCAGGTGACTGGAATCAAAAGTTCTATGTAAATAGAAATAATTAATCATGAATAATTAAGGATGTAATAATTTAAAAGACAACCTGTTTCTGTAGCACCTGTATTTGGAAATCATGTATCTTGTTGGAAAAATAATCACATTTTGTCAACTATTATTTTAGCGGTTCAAACACGTCTGGTCTTTGAGGATGTGATTTTTAACTGGCAATTCCTCTGTGACATCTCGATTTCCCCAAGGCACTGTCATTTTCCTGAAATGTTTTCTGCTAGATCAAAGCCCAAGACAAAATTTCAATTCCATCAATGAAACCATATTCACATGGAACTGATTTTTCTACGAAAACCTCTTAAGAAACATCATTTTTGAGAGGCAGATAAACGATGTTACTGACGTGGTTCTGCATTTTGTCAGCATAGATATTGGCCACATATACACTGACAAGGAGGTGAATGGGAAAAGACTGTCCTATAAATGGCTGCCAGTTACACAAATATGTGGCTGTAAAAGGTGGCCTGCCACTGCCTTGCCACGCGGTACAGGCCAGGACTTCTGGGGAAGTCCCACCCTCAGGAGCAAAGTGAAACATACAACACACAATTTCAAAACAGAACACAAAGCATCCATCTTGACGTTGCTACACAAACGGGAATCCTAGTTTACAGAGTAACGTCCTCAAGCTTGGCAAGACTGTACAACTGTATATATCTGTGGGTGATGCACGCTCCCTCCATGAGCACAAACTTATGCCACAAAGAGCTTAACGGCATACTACATGGTGTGATAACAGCCCATCCGGCGGTCCTTGGGAATGTCCTAATTGAAAGTCACTTAACATTTACAAAGACGGCCCAAGTTTAACCAGTCTACAACCCTTCACATTCCTGGCTAGAAATGACACCATTGCACTCATGAAAAACAAATTATGATGCGATGGCAGTTCTCACAGCTCTTCTCAATGTGCTCATTTTCAGTTCTGAACACCTGTCACAGTTTCCGCTTAATTATGAGGCATCTATAATTAAGAACCTGTTAGGATTTTCACCGAATTTTAGATTTTGAGAAAATCAGGTTACCATATTGTCAGAATTCAACAGTCTCTGACTTGGAATACAAACAGATTTAAAAAAATAAATAAAAATAAAAATGAATCCCCCGTGAACAACAGTCCTTACCTGTGATTCCCAAACCCCAGTTACAGTTGATTCTGCCCTTCCCCGCTCCTAGCTTGTGTGACAGGCCTCGTTGTGCGCCGTGTGAAGCACACACCCATCCCTCCGGCTCCGTCCCTAACACTGTCTCCTCATGCTCTGCCCCACCCCGAGCTGGAATGGCCATCCTCGTTCTGTGAACCTTTGTGCCGAGTTTGCTACTGGTCTCCCCACTCCCGTTCTCCTTCTCTGCCACCCTCTCTCCGCATTAGCCAGATGACCTTGCCCAACATAACTGAGGTCACAGCACTCCCCTCCTGAGTGTCCTTCACAGCTGCCTACTGTACCTCAGGGTGAAACCAAATTCCTTGCTCCTGATTCCAATACGCTCTGAGAGTTTGTCTTGTGTCTGACCCCATTTCACGTCACTAACCTCCTGGCCTGCAGGAAGCAGTAGCCACCAGCTCACCCATTACTTCCCCACATCTGTCCTCCCTCTGTTTCTCATGTGTGACAAGGCCATTTCTTTAGAGTTTATATTCTAGGAATTCCCTCTTTCTGCCCTGACCTTTGCCTGGCCAGGTCCTTCTTGTTCCTGAGAACTTAGTATAAATGTCACCTCTTCCGAGAAGCCTTCCAAAGCCATGAATGTCATAGCCAGATGAGGTAGGTCAGTCCCCGTATCATTTAGGAATCAATGTCCGTCACAAGCCTTCCATGTTTGCCTTTTGTGTCCCCAGCCTGCATCAGACCATGATGTACCAGATGATGTAACTGCAGGACTTTCTGTGCTGTAAGCACAAGTGTTTAGAGGAGTAACTGACACATAACACATGCT
Organism: Rhinolophus sinicus; assembly: GCF_036562045.2. NCBI lineage: Eukaryota > Metazoa > Chordata > Mammalia > Chiroptera > Rhinolophidae > Rhinolophus > Rhinolophus sinicus. The sequence goes on from NC_133754.1 coordinate 2,254,886, forward strand.
GGGTAAGTACGTGTGGAAGGAATGAGGAATTAAAGGTGTTCTATGAAATCCATCATGTGAGAGCAAATAGTCTTGAGAAATATTAGGCCAAAAAACCATCTTTCTTTCTTTAGCATTCTTCAGAATTTTTAATGTAATATAGCTTTGTGGTACCTCCCAGACAGGAATGCTGAATTAGTGGCCCCCAAAACTTATGTGACCTCCAGATAATTTATGTTTCAGAAATAGCTCTGACTTGCTGATGAAGAGTAATCAACTAACGAGACACTGACATGAGCACGTGCGTCTACACAGACCTATCGAGAACGTTCAAGTCCCCCCCCCCCCCGGAAAAAAAGCCCTGCGAAATGGAAAAAATAAATTAGCTCATATTTGCTTAATTTATTTAGTTTCCTTTTCACCAGGACAGTTGGACCCAGGTATAATTCTCCTAATTTATGTATTAATTTCCAGTACATCACTTGAGCCGTCTATGCCCATTTCCTGGATTTTAAAGTGAGGGGTGTGGGTCATCACGATGCGCCCACTTGGTGCCTCATGTATGCAGCTTTACTTCCATCAGGCTGAATGATAAAGCGGGCAGGGGTGCTTTGAGGTCAAGTGATGAGAAATGTGTGAAGTGACAAAAGTGACAACTCGTGGGAGAAGCAAGGATGAGCAGTGTGCACTGGAGAGAGCCCCCGTGCCCTTGGCGAGGGAACCTCAGCCCTGCATGCTGACTGACTGACCTCTGCTAGCCCTCAGGCCTCAGCCCAGACACTGTGTCCCCCGAGCATGGCTCACCTGTCCCCTCACGTTACAGCGCACCTTCCTAAGTGCCCTCCTTTGCACTGCTCTTTCCAGTGCTGACTTCTGTGGCGGTTTTCACATTAGGGCCCTTCTCTCTGTTCTGAGTTCTGTGCAAACGAGCACCACTGTGCTCTTAAGACCTTTGCACCCTAGTACTTCAGAGTCCCTGGCCAGAAGGGCACTCCATAAGCACCTGCTGAGGAACAAAAGTCTGCAAGAAATTCTGATGAAAAATAAAACTTTAACTCTCTATTGTGGCCAGTATCAAAGAGCACACAACTCGTATACAGACCAGAGTAGGGACAATAAAAAAATGGAAAATCCTCCCTATTCTGCTCAATCTTGTGTTTATACAGATACAATCATTGTTTTAGAGCAGGGAGTCTCACGATGAACAGACGTGTACACTAGGACCAATGTTTGTTGAAATAAAACACTCGGAGGCTGGTAAGCTCTCCTTTCATAAACACCTAATGACAATGTGAGTGGGGGCTTCATTGAACTTCTCTGTGTTAAGGAAATCTATATCTTCTTTCTTTCTCTGTAAAATTCTTTGTGGTGAATGCTGTTTCTGGGGCAGACTTTGTATCAGAACCATCAACACGCAGGCAGCATTTGTGTCACAAATCATTTCTGCCTGTGTGTTCTGAAGCAGCTTGGTGTGTGATGGAGAACGGGTGACGGGGCATCAAGAAGAAAGCCACTGACTACTGAAATCTTAGAAGTAAAAGTTAAACATGGTCACACACATGCTCTCACAATGCACAAGAAAAACAGTTTCAATGGTGACGGCCTACTGATCCATAATAGGTTTTTCACGAAACCATGTGAAAAAGTAAATTAAATTAAAAAAAAGAAAAAGTTCTGAGCGAATACTGTCATTAGTTATTTCTGCTCCTTGGGGAGCTGACCCTGGGGCGTGTGGCATGCGGCCTTCTGCTCGGCTCCATCTGTCTCCTTCTGGAATTATGAACAGCCTTTGTAAGCTGGTGCTCATGACACAGACAAATGATTCTTGGAACTGCCTTAACCATGCCCAAGAATTCCATAAAGAAAGATCCAAGGGATTCCTTACAAACATGTTCCTCAGGTACTGAAACGCGCAATGCAGACTGGAAGTCTGAATGAGAGAGGAAGGCAGGAGGGTGAGCCATTTTAATCTGCTCCGTGCTCCCTACAGCAATGGAGCCTCCTGCAGGGGCCTCTCTCATTGTATCCTTTTTGTTTCATTGCTCATGGGTTCCCTTCAAAACGAGTCGATGACAAATTAAAATCTCTGCTGGCCAACGACAGGGTGACAATGATTTACAACTGACAGAGACAGAGGTTTCAAAGTACTGTTCTCGGATTGATAGCACAACCCATGACCACTCAGGATCTTTTCACTCCCAAGTGAGGGCGTGAAATGTTGCCTGTTAAGTTTCTGGATGGTTATTTACAAGCCAATGTTGGAAAATTAAAGAAATGCAAATACAGCTCTGCTAAGTTGAATGGGACCAAAGGGGCTGTCCTCAGGTCGGACCCCACTATTCCCTCTGCTGGTCCCCTTTCTGGCTCCCTTGTCTCTGGGCCACTAGAGGATTTTCCTCTTCATGTGACAAACTGGCATTGCTCATTCCAAATGTTTACTGTAAAGCTCCTCTTCAAAGTGGTTATTTGGCCTCTTTTATTTACATTTTCTCAACTGAATCATTTTAAAGTACTTCTTTTCTGAGTTTAACTATAAATCAGTTACAAAAAAAAAACACATCAGTTTTTTTCTCCTCATTCTAAATACGTAGCCATGTTTCTCTCTAATATAGTGTTACTTTTTTATACCTACTTCTTGTTATTTTATATCTCTGAAAAAAAATCATTCTAAGATGGAAAAAATTGTAAAAGCCACTACAACAATGTGGGTATTTGAAAGAGTCAAAGATTTCAGGTACTTGCATGGAAATTGGGATTCAAGGACCTTGAACACTACAGATTTATGACTATGCTTCAAGGGGGAAAAAATGGGACTTAAACACTGAGAGGCTTCTGTGATCTGGGATAAGATCCTGTTTTTAATTTTCCATCTGACCCAGATTAGAGACACTGTTCCTTCTTTAAACATAACATAAAAATCAATTTGTACCGTTACAGATGAAAGCAGAAACATAGAGTTGGAGAAGAAGAAAGCCAGCGTTTTATAAACAACCCAAATAAGATTTAAGCATTTATTCCTTCAAAGAAATCATTATGCATCACAGTGAGTGGGTCTCGGTGATCAGGCAGCTTAGGCCACCCATGTTTTACATTTACCTGAAAGTGTCAACCCCAAATCAATAGTGTGACTGTCCAGGACTTTCAATTTGATATTTAACCTTCTGACATTTTCAAAAGCAACTTCCCACTAAGGGGAGAGTATCAAATCTTGTCTTCCTTAACTTTTCAGAAAAGCATATAATCACAGTAGTTTATCAGAAAATATTCATCAATGTTTGTTAATTTTGTGTTTACTGGAATTCAATTTTAGTAAGCATGTTGTTAATATCTTCATTTTGTCATTACAACACTAATTTCCCCTTATTTCTTGTTTCTAATTTTTCTATGTAAATATATTATCCTAGGTATCTGGGAAATTTTATGTATTAGGTTGGTGAAAAAGTAATTGCGGTCTAAAATGTTAAAAACAATTGCAAACACTGTAATGAATTTTGCACTAACCTAATAGAACACCATTTCATTGGCATTTAAAATAATTTATTGTGTTCAACACCTTTTTATATTTTATTTTATAATTTTATACCATGCACATTACTATTTGTATGTTTAATACATCGTCCCCTATATTTCTACTTTAACAAAGTCTTTTCCATAGCCATAATTATTTTCAGTGAAGAAGCTCTTTTTTTCTAGACATCCCTTAAGTGGTGACAGTGTTTTCTTTCATCTATTGGAGAAGAACATGAACATTGATTTTACAAAACACGATGGAAGCATCGTCCGGGTATGCCTTATGGTGCCGTGGGACAGCTTCTAACAGAAACAAGCCACACTGTCCTCCGCTTATGCTCAGTCTTTCTGACTCAGAATGTTCCAGACCTGTGTCTGTCACCTAGCATGTGGCTTAAAGATGGCGGCCAGGGTTATCTTCCCTTGGGAAGCTTGAGGAGAGAGAAAACAAAGGGGTTCAGAGGAGTAGGACTTCTTTGACGACTCAACTGTGATTACGTCGTTCAGTTGTCACCAGCATATTACATTCCTCTTTTGTGCTGTACTAGGTTTAAGTGTCATCCCCTAATTGCCTGCTATTCCTTCCATTCTTGTTTTTTAAACTAAATTTGTTGGGGTGACATACGTTAGTATAATTACATCTTTCAAGTGTACAATTCTATAATACATCACACGTGTATTGCTGTGTGCTCACCACCCAGAGTCAGTGCTCCTTCCATCACCGTATATTTGACCCCATTTTCCCTCTTCCCCCCCCCACTAACTTCTGGTAACCTCTAACCCGCTGTCTGTGAGTTTTTGTTTGTTTGTTTGTTGTTTTCAGTTTTATATCCCACATATGAGGAAAGTCATATGGTTCTTGACTTTTTCCATCTGACTTATTTCTCTTAGCATGATAGTTTCCAGATCCATCCATGTTGTCACAAATGGCAGTATTTCACCTTTTCTTATGGCAGAGCAGTATCCCATTGTGTATATGTACCACACCTTCTTTATCCAATCATCTACTGAAGGACACTTTAATTTTTCACATGTCTTGGCCACCGTGAATAATGCTGCAATGAACATAGGAGTACATATATCTTTACAGATAAATGTTTTCAGATTTTGGGGGTAGATACCCAGAAGAGGGATTACTAGGTTTTAAGGTAATTCTATTTTTAATTTTTTGAGGAACCCTCATACTGTTTTCCATAGTGGTTGTACCAATTTACACTCTCACCAGCAGTGTATGAGGTTCCCCTTTTCTCCACAGCCTCTCCAACACTTATTGATAATCGCCATTCTAATATGTGTACGGTAGCTCTCATTGTAGTTTTGATTTTCGTTTCCCTAATAGCTCGTGAAGCTGAGCATCTTTCCACACATGTCTGTTGGCTTTTGTTTGTCTTCTTGGGAGAAATGTCTCTTCAGGTCCTCTGCCAATTTTTCAATTGGACTGTTTGTTTTGTTGTTGTTGATTTATATGAGTTCCTTATTATTTTTGATATTAGCCCCATATCAGAGGCACTGTTTGCAAATATCTTCTCCCATTCATCTGGTTGCCTTTGTTTTGTTGATGGTTTCTTTTGCTGTGCAGGTTTTTTAGTTTGATGTATTTCCAATGGGCCCATCTATTCTTTTTTGCTTTGACTTCCTTTGCCTTTGAGGTCAAATTCATAAACTCCTCTCTGAACCAAAGGTCCATAAGTTTTGTACTTAGCTTTCTTCTATGCAATTTATTGTTTCAAGTTTTATGTTTTCATCTTTGATCCATTTTGAGTTAGTTTTGGAATATGGTGACAGACAGCAGCCTAGTTTCACTCTTTTTCACATGGCTTTCCAATTTTCCCAGCACCATGTACTAAGAGGCTTTCTTTTCTCCATTGTATGCATTTGGCTCCTTTGTTCAAAATTATCTATCTATATATCTATATCTATATCATCTATCTGTATGTATGTATGTATGTATGTATGTATGTACGTACGTACTACGTACGTATCTATCTATCTATCTATCTATCTATCTATCTATCTATCTATCTATCTATCTATCTATCTATGGGTTTATTTCTGAGTTCTCAATTGTGTTCCATTGACCTGTGTGTCTGTTTCTCTGCCAATATCATGCTTTTTAATTTCTGTCTGTTTGTACTACAAATTGAAGTCAGGGAGTGTGATACCTTCAGCCTGGTTCCCTCCCCCCCTTAGGATTTCTTTGGCTATTCATGGTCTGTTGTGATTTCCTACAAATCTGATGATGTTTGTGTTCTATTTCTTAAAAAATGCCATTAGGATTTTGATGGGGATTGCACTAAATCTGTATATTGCATTAAATCTATATAATGTGGCCATTTTAACTGTGTTGATTCTTCCAATCCATGAACATGGAATATCTTTCCATTTTCTTGTGTCTTCTTCAATTTCCTTCAATAATGTCTTATAGTTTTCAGTGCATAGATCCTTCACATCATTTGTTAAGTTTATTCCTAGGTATTTTATTCTTTTTTGTTGCAATTGCAAAAGAAATTGTTTTTTTCACTTCTTTTTCTGAAATTTCATTTGTTAGTATATAGGAATGCAGTGGACTTTTGTACACTGATTTTGTACCCTGCAAATTTACTGTATTTATTTATTGTTTTAAATAATTTTTGGTGGAGTCTTTGGAGTTTTGCATATAAAAAATCATCTGTCTGTAAAAAGTGACAGTTTAACTTTTAGTTGTATCATGTAAGATTTCCTAGCCTTTTCTTACACAATGCTTAGAATGCATAAATTTAATCTATTTATGCATATATTTATTTGTTGGTTTATCTTTTTCCTTAGGTCACTGTCTAGAAAGAGAAAGTCCATGTAGAAATGAGAGAGGAGGTGGGGAAAGTAAAATACAGCTTAATTTAGGGGAAATAAATACAATAACTAGAGTCAAGTCTATCATTTTTATGCAAGAAGTTGTGATTCTTCTTGATCTGATATGAGACAGGAAGGTTTTTAAAATTGTGTTTTCTTAGATTTTGAGCCTGGCAGTTTCATGTTAAGAAAACTTCAAGGTTGGGGAGTTTTATTATACAAAGAGCAGTTTAGTAGGGCTAGAACCTGCATTTAATACCATTCTTTAGAGTTCATTGTTTAGAAAGGGTGGTAATATGACTTTTGTGAATATATTTTTTGAACAAATATTTGACAACATAAATTATCTGCTACTTATTACACTAATGTGCTCCTTTTTTTTTTTTTCATTTTGAAAAACCCACATTTAGTCATCTAATTCACCACTATTTATGATGTGGGGAAGAGGGGTAGCATTTCTGACACAGTTCTATATAACTCTATTAGCTGCTATGCCATTTCTTCATGAATACAGACCTAAAGTATAATTGTTACTATTTAAATTTAATTCAGAGGCAGAGTAGGAAGAATACAGCATGGAAATTGATTAAGAAGGCAAGAATTTTCATGAAGAGAGATGACCCTGGGAGACCAATAATGCAGACAATATCTTATTGAAGTTTTCAAGTTTGATTCTATGATGCTTTTATTTGGCAAACCTATTGGAGGAATCAATGAGATTTCTAGTCCAATGAATTATTTCTCTTTTTCCTCTTTCCATTTACTTTTGATGATAATTCAGTTAATAAGTGTGGAGTGAAGCTGGCTTTAATTTCACTTCCATATACTGTGATTCAAAGGCTAGAATTTAGCCCCTTGAGACACTTTCACTGATTCACTAATACAGATCAAAGGAACAATGTGTTTTTATGACCTTCTGTAATCTGCTTGTGAGAATCTCGAAGTTCAAAGAAACAGAGACAGTGTTAGATAAATTCAGAATATAGGAAAGTCATGATCAGTAATAAGAGCCCGGGAATGTGTATCTTACGTCTATTTATTTATTTATGTATTTATTTTATTTTTTTATTCAGACATTATTTCTGAATCATCTATCAGCTCTAGGCCTTTAGAATCATACTAATTCTTATATAATTTCAAAGCACTATTAGTTTTCCCAAAAACATGGATTTTTTTTCTTTCGTTTCATGTGATGCCATGTTTAAATATGAGCATACATATATTTTAGAGTTTACACTTCATTTTTATATAGAAAACAAGGAATTGGCAAAATACCTGTCAATGTCAAATATACATACCCTAAACACAATTAATCTGAATAAACTTCAATTGACCAATGGTGTTCTCGGGCCCCTGGTGGGTGCAGACATGCAGGGCTACATCCAGGAGGTGACTAATAGAGAACTTTGTTCAGTATTCTTTCTCTTCACACATCTGCAGACACTTTCCCTAAATGTTAGTGTTGTATGTCCCTGTAAACCTGAATAAGAGAGTAAATAGGAACTAGGCTGACATCTTACAACAGAAGCAAGAGCCAGCCCCACCATATCTGGGAGAAATAATAAGCAAGATATCCCATTTTAAATTATTTTCTAGAAAATGTCTTGCTCAAATATTGGGGGACATTTCATCTTTTTCTTAAATATTTTTGCTTGTACTTTTTAGCACAGCTTAGTTTAGTCCAAGATGTTAGGTAACCACTTTTCTTTTCTTTTCTTTTTTTATTTTACTTGTGCAGACCATTGTGTTTTCAAAGATGGTTTTTGACAACTAGATTCAGAAGTAATGAAAGGTTTTTTTGTTTGTTTGTTTGTTTGTTTGTTTTTGCTATAAATCTGAATGATTGACACACATGGCTCTGTCTAGTCTTATCTGCCTCTTTACGGTGTTAGAATTGGTGTGAAATAATAACGAAATTACAAACAAATAGAAAAGAGTAGCAGAATACTAAACTGGAAAGGTAAGTGGAGATGCACGTGGGGGATCCGACCAGCACTCTGAAATCACCAATAACCACAGTGTTTCATAGGGTCTCCCAACCTGGGCCCTACTGACATATTGGGTTGCAGAATTCTCTGGCCATGGGGGCTCTCCTGTGTCTTGTAGGACGCTGTGCTGCATCTGTGGCTTCTGTCCCAAGTGCCACTGGCATTCCCACAGACACAACAGCCAGATCTCTCCAGACTATGCCAAATGTACTCTGGAGGAGGGGCTGTGGACTGCCCACAGTGAAGACCAGGAGGCTGTGGAACTGTGCTGAGCACCCAGAGCCATTGTCTTGGGCCAGTTCTATCACTCTCTGGCAATTTGAAAGTGTTTCCATGAAAGTTTGGTCTTTATTAAGGTGCATAAATGGAATTACTATTCGGAATAGAAGGCATCCTTGATCAGACAACTGGTTTGCAAGAATGACAGGGTCAGAAGAACTAATGGATCTTGGTTCAGATGCAGAAGGTCAGAACGTAGTTGAAGCAAAATCTCATTTCTATTCGGAATGCAATGAAAGGATGCACCGAGAAGCACGTCTCCAGTGTCCTGTAGCTTCCATGTCACTATATGTCTGGCCATCACTGAATCTGGCACCTGAGACGGTGACTATGAAGGGAAATCAGTTCTGACCTGTAGCCCTTTCTTCCAAGCTTTGCAAATACATTGAACAGAACGACAATTAGCAGTTTGATTTTATAGGTACCTTGATTATATTGTACGAATCTGTTAAACTGATCTCTCTCTTGCTCTCGCTCTCTTTTTTTTTTTTTTTTACTTAGGTGAAAATCATATATTTAAAATTTTCAGATTTGTCACAAATGGCTCCAAGAGCAGAGACTAATTAAATAAGAACAGCAGCAAAATGGAGGACGGTCACTTTCTCATCTTCTCATTTTGACTTGTCTGATGGAAAACAGAGATTCCCAAGCTTCAAAGAACTCAAACATCAAGTTTCATCAGTAATGGAGGACATTAGTAGAGTGACATCATTTCCTGTTGCCTTCCTCTGTCTCTCTTTCTCTCTCTGTTTGGAGAAAGGAAAAGAGTTTCATATTGGCAAGCCACAGGGCTTTTATGCCACTTGGAGAATTGTTTCCAAGCAGCATGTCATCTTCCTGTAAGACACAGGCAGCTTGAAGAATTATGTCTTAGAAACTACCTTGAAACTGTTAAACTGAGACAGAGATAACTGTTATATTGGGAATGTTTTCTCAACTTCACGCATTGACGGACCCTTATCCACGCTTACAGTGGAGGAACCCTTCTCTATATTGACATGGCTACCTTTTGAACTCAGACGAAGTCCCAAAGCATATGAGGTTGACTGGACATGGTGCTCAGAAAAATAAACCTTACATGGGACTGTAAGGAAAATGTAGCCTACATCCGCTGCTGATACACTTGTTTACTTCAAATCATTTGCATAACAATGCATCTCGGTAATCTGATCCTACACTGTCTTATCAAAGACATTAAACTCTTGCACAATTAAATGTTTTTGCATATTTGCACATTCTTAAAATTTGATCTTCTATATTAATGATGACAACACAGTTTCTCTCTCTTTTTTTAATTAGTAAGGGCATTAAGCTGAATCCCTTTGAGATGGAATTGTGTTATGGCTTTAGTGGGAACATATGTGGAAGTGCCCATTGAATGAAATAAAACCAGCTTAAAATAGAATCATATTTCTATGCTAGCCTTTGTACAACACTCCATTTTAAGTGATCATTATACTCTGTTAGTAACCTCTAATGGTTTCTTCCAAATTTCCTCCTGAGGAATTGCACTGCCCTTCCTTTTACCGTGATAGATATCTGACATTATCAAAAAGGACAAAACACATTATCATGACCACAAAAGAACTGACATGTCATCAAAATGGTCCTGGCTGGTCAATTTGGAAGCTGATTAAATAAAGGCTGCAAAATTCTTTGCAACCTCAAAGGAAAGACACTTAATTCAATGGCTACTACTGTTTGACCTTTGGTTAATGAAAACAGGCAACTATTAGGAGGCACGGTGTGTCGCGGGGTCCACCCGGACACAAACGACTCTTATTGCCATGTGCAGGTTCTGCCACCCCTGCTTACTGCTTTTCTACACAGATCGGTCAGCTTACGCATTTTTCATTCAGATCCTTTACCGAGTCAGTATCTATTTTGTTATAAGCAAGATTTCAAGCATAGTCGAATTTATGCTTAACTTTTGAACTATGTTCCACATTTTGGTTTTTAGTGTTCTGAAACCACATGAACCACCATGAAAAGAATATGTCTAACTGTAATCTAGTCACATCGTTGTGAAGCATTTTAATTCATATTTAAGGGTGACAACTTCTTACTCATTCCTTCGTTTAAGCATCTTACCATATGGTGAACATACTGCTTTCAGAAGGCAAACTGACACATGCATTGCTCATTGGGGTAAAGTTCAGAAGTTTATATCATAATGTGATATTGTGATATTATATATAATATTATATTGTGGTATTATAATGCCTCCAAAGGCATAAATTTGTTTTATTTCTTCTATATACTGCCTGTTCTATGTCTTCTATGTGTACAAAAAGACATATTTTTTCACTTTGTATCAGAACAGTTGACTTCTTAAATGTTTATCAATATCAAAGGAACATAAATATGAATATAAACATAAACAAATACTGTGGGAAATAGGTCTGTTTTATTCCATTAAGGAAATTATTGTAGCAAGGTTCACTAATTGACCTGTTACTGACAAAACCTTGAAATGTTTCATGGAAATTTTTTCCCCACTAAGGATAAGAAGCTGATAAAACACCACCACCAGTCGCTTGGGTTTAAGATCCAAGCGTCTCAAAGAAACACTGAGAAAGCACTTTCCTTGATTCTCATCTGTGTGTCTTCTGTTAAGACTGTTTAGATTTCAAATGATCAAAAACTGTACCCAAACTGGCTTAAGCGAGACATGAAAAGGCACCGGGTGGTGTGACTGAAAACCCTAGGAGTAGTACGACCGTCGGACGTTACTTTACAGCTGCTCAAGCACTGTGGACACAGCTTTGTTTCTCTGTCTCTGGTCAGCTTTTGTCTGGAAGCCTCCTTCTCTCCTTGGCATTGTGCATGGCCTACCTCAGCAGCAAACCTGGAATTTGCCCTTTCAAATACAGTGAGAGAAAAAAGATGTCCGCCCTGTTCCTAAGGAAACACACAGCTGGGATGGCGTTCTTGGCTCTGACTACAGCAACGTGGGTCCTGTGCCCAGTCCCACAGCCAGGAGAGTGTGGCAGTGTTGACCATCTTCAGTCTTGACCTGGGTGTGGTCACGTGCACCCAACTTAAACCTGGAGAGAACAGAACATGTTCTCATAGGACGGTCAGAGAACTGACTTATCAAAGTGACAAAAGATGTAGAAGGAAACCAGACGTCCACTACAGATAAAACCAGGTACCGCTTGCTAAATGAGTCTAAAGTGTTGTAAACTTCTCTGAATGGCTCTGTGGATACGAACAGGTACGAATTACAGGTACAGATGGAATGTTATAGCCCTAATTATCTGTAATTAACTCACAGGCCTCAAGTTACAGCAGGGTGGCATTTATCTTCGGTCATAAACCTTGCTTCAATGGTCTCTCCTGATGTTTCCTCATTAATTTTGTGTTTTGTACTCACATATACCCCCTCTTCCTAAAAAATACCTGGGATATAGGAAGGATTCTAAGCTCTCCATCCTGTAGGACATTTGACAACATAGAGTAGTTAGGTACCTGCACTAACATGGGAGGGCCACCTTAGAGCAAACTTCCATCACAAACTCAAGAAAGGAGGTCCTTAAAACTCAAGGCTTCTCTTCTGTCCACAGGTGGGGATCAGCGATGGACATACCGTGTTTCCTGGAAAATAAGACCTAGCTGGACCATCAGCTCTAATGCATCTTTTGGAGAAAAAATTAATGTAAGACCCAATATTATATTACATTATATAAGACCTGATATTATATTATAATATTATATTATGTCATATTATATTATATTATATCGGATATTATACTATATTATACAGTGGTACCTCAGTTTTCGAACGTAATCCATTCCAGAATACCGTTGGAGTTCTGAAACATCTGAAAACCGAGGCACGGTTTCCCCATAGAAAGTAATGCAAAATGGATTAATCCATTCCAGACCTTTAAAATCAACCCCTGAAACTGCAAATTTAGCATGAATTTTACTATCTAATGATACCATAGATTCATAAAATTTACGGCATTTGTAAACCAAAATGTTCATCAATGGAGACATTCAAAAACCGAGGTACCACTGTGTTATAGATTGGGTATTATATTATATTATACATCCAGTCTTATATTAAAATAAGAGCAGGTCTTATATTAATTTTTGCTCCAAAAGACTCGTTAGAGCTGATGATCGGCCAAGTCTTATTCTTGGGGAAACACGGCACTGACGTGACCACAGCTTCAGAGCACTTTGATCTGTACTAATGGATGAGCGTGCCTACCCCCATTTTGCAGACAAGCAGAGGGATATAAGGCGGAGCACGTCTCCCTACACATTGGGGCGAGAATAACTTTTGTTCAAAGCCAAAAAGAACCCCGACCATCCCGTACCCACCTCCTGCCTTGGCGGTTAAGAAAAGTGAGCACAGCCAGATGAGGTGTCTGGCCCAGCAGCACTCCAGCAAGTGCCACACCAGGGACAGAATTAAGGATTTCTGACAGCAAATTCAGTGTCCAAACCAAAGCCTCCAACCCCCCAACACCACGGGGGCCAAGCCAGTGAGGTGCTATAATCACTAAGCCATTACAGCTTCCTTGGAAAACACCTGTGTCCACACCGCTCGGCCATAAAGGACACCCCTGGAGGGGCTCTGTCGGGTGGCTTCTGCCTCCTCCTGTCCTGACTGCCCAACTGGATGGAGCAGCCCTCACTGGGCTCATCCTCCTCAGTCAGAATATTCCCGAATCCCATTTTGATGTTTGAGAATGAGAAACAATATTGATTTAGTGATGTTTTGGGTTGTGTGGTTTTGGCTTCTCTTCTACGAAATACCAGACTCATATGGAAACAGAATTCCTGTTAATAAGGAAAATTTCTCCTCACTGGCAGAGACCAGATACATCCATGAGTCACCTGGTATCTTGGAACACTGAACCTATAATTGTCACTTGGACACTCTGTCATAACAGACCAAGGAGAAAGACAACTAAGTGAACATCTAAATATCCCAAATACGGTAACTGAAACATGGAGTCAGTGCCGCAGAGGCACAGATTCTGCATGCTGGAATTCAAGCCAGTGTAAACTCAGGCATAACTTAGGCTAGTATCAGATATGCTGGGTGGTTCCCACACAGGTGAAAATTAAACACGCTAAATAAATTATAATGGGGTGAGAGGGAGGGAAATGCAAACAACACAGTAAGGATAGTATCATAGGCTTTCTGACCAGTTTTCCTAGAGCTCAGTGAGTTGCCCTTTCAATTTGGGAACAGAGTACTTTGTCACCATTATGTGCACCACATAGTCACAATCTGTTCCTGTTGTCCCAACAATCCTCTAATAAAACCCTACTGTACACATAGCCCACAGGTAGAGATTCTCAAAGTGTGGTCCCCATAGTGGCAGCATCATGTGACCTGGTAACATGTGAGAAAAGTAATTCTTGGGTACCACCTGAGACAGACTGAACCAGACATTCTGGAGCTGCACCCCCATTCCATGTTTAAGCAAGACCACCCTGTGATCTGATGCAGGCAAAAGTTTGAGAGTCTCTTCCTGGGATGATGTACTTGAAAGGGCCCTTAAAGATCATGCAGCCTAGTACCATCATTGTTTAAATAAATAATCAAGTAGTTTGTATTAATTACTTTCAGTGTCGAGATGGACAAAGAGTCACAGTCCCTAATTCCACAAAATAGAGTCTAGTGAATAATGTGGAGATAAACACATCATTTTGCAAATATTTATCAATGACGATTTTGAACAAGAGCTATACCCACGTGTCTTCATTTCTATCTGTGCATACATGTGCAGGGGTGAACCATGGTGTTTTGGAGGACAGTTCATTGTTAGATGTGAAATCTAAGAGACAGTACCCTGGACCTGCTGAGCAGATGGGTGTGGCCTGGGGCAGCCCCTGCTCTCCTTGCCCCCAGCCTCAGAGAGGCTTGCCTGTTTCTTCCAGTTTGCTGTATAATCACCATTTCATTTTGTGTGCTATCATGTGAACAAATGCTTGGTAAGTCCTGTCTTGCAGCGCACTCAAGATCAAAGTTGGTTGGCTATTCTCCATAACACAGATAAGTCAGCTGAGCTCCAGAACATTTCTGTGAACTGCATATGACAACCACTAACTGGCAAAAGGCAAGTATTTCCGAGGTTACACTCCTTCAGCCCTGGTGCTTCCCTTAGCACAGAAGGAGCCCCCTGGCTGACCGTCCTGGATCCAGAGAGGAGAGAATGATGGGTTTTTAATTTACTTCTCCCATTCCGTGGTTACATGCCGACCCCTTTGCATGCCACCATATTGCTCTGCATCCCATTCACACTGGGAGAAGCCCTCGCCTTCCTCACGTAGGCCTTTGACCTTTGAGCATATCTGCAGAATGCGATCTGAATGATGCATGTGATGTTCGGGTGCTGCAACTGTGGTGTGATGATGAGTTTGATCCCTGGACCTTTTCCTGATTAGCCACTTCCCTTTCCTAGGATCTCCACAACCGTCAGATGAGTCAAGGAAAGAGCCACTGAGTCCAGCTCATTAACCAAAGGACTCAGCAAGGCCAGGGGGCAGGCTGCCATACATTGCAGGGGCTGTTGGATTCCTCAGGGGCTGTTGGAAGGCCAATCACATCCCATTGTCCTTTCCTGTGTCTTATGACCATCCATGTCTCCTTGAGCCTTTGTGCTTAGACACTGAACCATCTGTTCTTGCCAATGATCACTGTACAGAGGGTGAGCTATTCCAGAGCACATTCATGGATGTGTGCCGACAGCTGGAAGCCTGTCATCCATGATATTACTTCAGAATTTCCATCGGGGTATCAGGGCTGGGTTTTTGCTTTGGGCACAAAGAGCCTTGCTCTACTGCAAACAGCACCCCACCCCCAAATTCCCACCCCAAGACAAATTGTAAACTAGATAAAACCAACTCAAGTCATTGCTATCACATTCTTGGTTGAAGAAGTAACCAGAGGAAACCACCGGGGACCTGAACATCAGGAGGATGCTATGGTGAGGAGTAAATCTCCTTGGCTCAGGGATTATCTCTGATGTAATAGAATTTGATGAGAGAATAGTGAGAGGGTGGCACAACTATTGCCACACACAAGGCTCCTGACTCTGCCATAAAGCTGAGATGCATCCAGTGTGCAAATTAACCAGTGTAACACATTATTAACCTTTGCTCAGAGTGGAGAAAACTCATCATTGTAAACTTTTAACGGGAGAAACACAGACTTTGAAGAATCATCCCAATACATTTTTGTTTACCAGATAAAAAACTTGCTTTTGATAATAGTTTTATATATCAGTCAACCCTCCAATCTTACTAAAATTACCAAAATTTGCAAAATTTGTCTTTACTTAAAAGAGGTCCCAGTTAACATCGGAACAAAAAAAGAAAACACTTTTACCTCCCTTAGTCTGTTGACTACAAAGGCTTTTATTGTGTATCACACATCTCTTGGTATATTTTCTGGTAAATATGTCTTGCACAACCAGCTCTTAATAGCCTTTTTTTTTTTTTTTTTTTAGATGATTTCAAAGAGAAACACTCTTGAGTGACATGGCTGAAGGCTAACAAGTCTCCTATAATCAAACCATTTTCTCCAACAACTGCTGTAACTTCTTAAGAAAAGGCAATTTAAAAATAGAACTCGAGTCTGGGGTGGCTTTAAAGCATTTTAAATGACACGGGAATTGGGCTGCACATCTTGTGGGACAAGTTATGCAAGCCACATAGCCTCAAAGAATTATAATTTCTTTTTCTCTATGTGATTACTTGCCGAGAGAAGGATTGCTTTTGGACTTTGCAATACCCAAGGGAGGAGTGTAATTCCATTTGTAAAAGCACCGGCATCTCAGCAAGGGTCTGTCCACCTTTCTGGAAGCCCGACTGACAAGCTCGATATCTCAGAGAGGGGACTAAAAGTAGATTACTCATGACGATTCCTGTCCTATATAGACATTAGAATCAATTATAGCTTGAGGAGAAAAAGCCAAAACTCAATTATATAGAGATGTGCAGGTGAATGAAAATATCCCAATGTTTACTGAAAACACAACTGACACACAATTATGCTATTTAAACATAAAGAGACCGTGGCTCTGTAAGTCTGCTATTAAAACGTACAATTAACCAATTAACATGTCATCTGTATCTATTTCAGCTCTGCACTAGTAACACTGCCTTCCTGTTGCAAAGATAACTTGACATTTCTGGCTTAATGATCTTTGCGTCTCATTACACGTATGGAAAAAAAATAACGAGAAAACATCCTCTGCTAAACACATTATTGAATTACTCTAAAGGGCTTGGTAATATTCCCAGCTTCATCACTTTCTATTACTTTGCTTTTTGTCGAGTACAAAATTGAATATTTTACTGGCATGCTGTATAAATTGCTTAAATTTCTGTTGATCGAAGAAGGAAATTTACCAGAGCATTAAGATGTGGGTTTATCAGTATCCCGCTTTTTGATTAAAATTTGCACTGTGGGACATCACAGGAGAAAATGAAAGCCTGTGAATAAAGATGAAGCCTCCTGAGGGGTTGTGCCCTATTCCAGTGAATTACCCTGCCCAGGACACGGCACAACGGACACAGAGGGAAAGCGCCAAGGAAGCTACAGGACCCTGCACTCACGCTGCCTGGTGACAAACGCTCCAGTCCCCGAGTCTCCTGCTCCCGGCATCTAGCAGTTAGATGACCTCCCTGGATGGGGTACGAGTCACCTGATCTCCTTTCTGGCAATCATGTTAAGTATCTAACTCCTAGATTAAGTTAGACTAAGAGGCAGCTATTACCAACCTGCTACTGATTGTTGTTTTTCGTAGTTAGATTAAGTAGTTAGATAAAATAACTCTCTAATATGTTTTTAATCTAACGTTTAGAAGTAAAAGCACTGACATTTTGCAGGTACTTAACCTCATAATGAGGCATCAATTCCCCCATCTCTAAGATGCTAGTGATCACATTACCTGTCTCACTGGACTGTTCCAAAAACCAAATCGGATTATGACAATGCTCAGTCTGCTGCTGCCTGATACATATGAAGTGGAAAGGAGTTTTAACTATTATTTTGTCATTGCTGCCACCACTGTCACAAGGATCCTTGCACATGCTTGCGTTTCTGTGGGCTGTGCACGCATGTGCATGTGTGTGTACGTGTGTGCGCATGTGTGAGCATGTATGCATGTGCATGTGTGAATATGTGTGCATGTGTGCACATGTGTGTGCGTGTGAGCATTGTGTGCACATGTGTGTATGTGTGCATGTGTGTGCATGTGAGTGTGTGCATGTGTGTATGTGTGCATATGCATGTGTGAGCATGTATGCATGTGCATGTGTGTATGTGTGTGCATGTGTGCATGTGAGCATCTGTGTGCACATGTGTGTATGTGTGTGTGCGTGCACACATGTGCATGTGTGTGCATGTGTGTATGTGTGCATATGCATGTGTGAGCATGTATGCATGTGCATGTGTGTATGTGTGTGCATGTGTGCATGTGAGCATCTGTGTGCACATGTGTGTATGTGTGTGTGCGTGCACACATGTGCATGTGTGTGCATGTGTATGTGTGTGCATATGTGTGCATGTGTGCGTCTGTGATTGTGCACACACATTCACATGTGTGAGAATGTATGCATGTGTGTATTTGTGTGTGCATGTGTGTGTGCATGTCCATGCAAGCATGTGTGTGCACACATGTACACACATATGCATGTGTGTACATGTGTGTGCCTGTATACACATATGCATGTGTGGGCACATATGCACGTGCACACGTGTGCATGTGTGCATGTGTGAGCGTGTGTGTGCGTGTGTCTGCATGTGTGTAGGTGTGTGCATGTATGTGTGTGTGCATGTGTGAACACAGAACCCAGGTCCTATCCTGGCTACCTTGGGGTGGTCAGTTATGAAGGTGACATCTTTAACGTGGTCACTGTGATGTCAGGGCTTTATTCACATGAGTTTCACACAAGGCTTTGGTGTCACACAGCCTCAGGGACATACTGGTAAGCATCTTCATTTTCAAATGTGGCCACAGAAAAGCTATTACCCCAAGAATGACAGTAACTGGTAAGTAATAGAGGATGGAAACTGGGCCCTGTCACCCACTATTCAAACAACCTGCATTTACTCAGGGATCTAAAAAAGCAAAACAAAACAGAAATCCAAAGCACTGTGTTTTGACATGTAAGCCCAACACTTCTTCCGTAATTTATTCACTTAGGTAAAAACTGTGGTGTTTTAACACATTTATATTAGATCTCTCCCAGACCTAATACTTATCAAAGACTACCCAGTCAAAGGACTATTGTTTTCCAAGTCAAATGAATGTCCGTTGGACCAACCGATGTCCCATAGTGCCGCTGGTCACCACGCAACCTGCGTGCTCCCAGCTGGATGGGGCCAGAGTGGAGGTTTCTGCAGGGGAACCCTGCCATGTCCACCTGAAAGGAGGCCTTGGGTGTGTCCCCACAGAGCCAGCAGGACACAGAAGCACAGAGAAGTCAGGTCACGAGGGATACTGAGTGAGCTATACCTCACAGTGAGTGAGACCACCCACAGATGCTGCGTGGAGGAGATTCAAACAGCAGCACAAATGAATGTGACTCTTACAGTTAAAAAAAATAAGAAAACACACAGGATGGCACCTGGTGCAAATGCCCGACTCTGCCATCATGCTCCACCCCAAGCCCATGGAGATGCTAAAGGTCTTTCTTTCACCTGGGAAACAGATTCAGAAATGTGTCTCCTGTTTCGTACAAACAGGAAGTCCTTGCGCTGCAGACAGCAGAGTGTTCTGACACTCAGAATTCTTTCCCAGGGATGGGGAGCTGGGGCGGAGGCCAGGTGGAGGGAGCGAGTGGGGTCACATGGCTGCACTCAGAACTGTGGGAAGGTGTGTCTCCTGACACGAAGCTGTGCTGGGGGAACTGGCTGGCAGCCCTCGTGATGATGGTGTCCTCAGGTGGTTTCCTCCCTGTGGTGACAGTGTTCCAGAGAAAGCTGTCTTTCCCTTGTGATCATGGTGTGCTGGGGGGCAGTCCTGCACATGCTGGCATGCCCAGGGAGCCTGACTATCCCAGCCCCTCCCCCCATGACAGTGGCCATGCGGTCTCCGAGGCATCCATGTTTCTAATGCCAGCTACAAAGTGGGGCCGCGTTCCACTGTGGTGGGAGCCAGGAGAAGGGGGCCCGTGGGGAAATGACTGTACCTCAGAGCTGGGGGATTTATTTGCTTCAGTCCCAGAGACCTGAAATGCCCAGGTGGTCACCTGTCACTCACCCCTGCCACCTCGCGCAATCACATACCAGGAACACAAATGCGCCTGTTCTTTATAACGTGATGCTCTTACCAGTATTAAGCATTATGTGATCAAACATATTTCCTTTGTTTCTTAGCTGAGATCCAGAGGTCAGTTTAATGGTCAATTGCAGTAAGTGTTTTACAGAAATGTTTGAATATACTTCCTGTTCTAATCACATTTTTTAAAGTTTATATTTTGAACAATGGGTATGTTTTATTGTAAAGTGATGTTTTCATGAGAAAATAAAATAAACTGGGCATAAAAGAGACCACCTGGCCTCTGGCTGCATTTGCTCACCTCATTCATAGGCAAATGGTAATTACTTTACAGCCATTTAAGTTAATAAAGTGATCAAATGCATTATTCCATAGTTCATTATATTTAGTCACATAAACTTAGGAAAAAGCTACTTTTATTTTTCTGGGAAAAAAACCCTTAATTTCTGTCTGTATTCTTCTTTTGTCATGGCCACTAACTTCACACTGTGTATTCTTGATCCAGCTTCTGTTATGACACATCAGAATTTCGGTTGGGTCCAGAACACAAAACAATTTCTTGAGCACTTTGTACCTGTCACCTAAATGTTCTGACCTCCTTTCCTTCCAGTGCAGCAGTTACTTCTCAGCCCCCCCCCCCCCATCAGCCTCCTAACCAGTCACCTGTGATTGCTGTGCTCTGTTCTCATCCTCCTCAGCAGAGGGACGCTTTTCAAATGTAAACTGCATTATGTCACACCCCTGACCCCCACTCAGCAGGGGCTTCAAGTCTCTAGTAGAACAAACTTCGGGGCCTTGACCTACCCAAACTGGCAGTGATTTCGGACCGGCCTCTCTCTAACCTCACCTTGTTCAGGCTTGAACGTCCCCACTCAGGGTGCCCACACTAGCCCATCCGTCCTCGGGCCAGCCTGGGTTTCCTGTGCTCCTGACCTTCTCCTTGTCCAGCCTCTGAAGTAATCGTCTGGGCCCTACTTCACGTCCTGCGCATGGTCTCCTGGACCACCCCTCTCTCTTAGCCGCCTCCTCTCCCTGCAGCTGAGTTCTCATCACGAGCTTAGCTTGGAACTCTGTCTATTCAAGTATCTGCTTACATAAGCATCCCCATCGAAGCCTCCTAAATTGTAAGCTTCATGCAAATGGAAGTCCACCCCCCCCACTGTACACCAAACACTGAGAACAGCAGCGGGTACATAGCAGGCACTCGAAGTCCATTCTAAAGAACAGGTGACCTTACATTGCGTTAGGCATGACTGCATCGTAAGGATGGAGAAAGACGCTCTATCAGGAGGCGGTATAATGGAACGAGCTCTGTATTGGCATAGAAATGGAATCACGTGGTTTTTCTACCTTTCTCTTAATCTGAATAGTCTCTTCTCTGAGTTTATTGGGGTGACATTAGTTAATAACGCTGTGTAAGTTTTAGGTGTACACTTCTATAATACGACATCTGTGTATTGCATTGTGTGCTCACTACCCGGAGTCTAGTCTCCTTCCGTCCCCACAAATTTGCCCCCCTTGAACTGCTGAACCTTCCCCCGACCCCCCTTCCCCTCCGGTAGCCACCCTTCTGTTGTCTATATCTATGACTTTGTTTTTTCATTTGTTGCTTTCTGTTTTAAATTCCACCTAGGAGTGAAATTTAACTTTTCTGGATTTTGTTTTCCTCATCATTACACACACAAAATGATAAAAATACTTCACACTAGAAAATATCATCAATACTTTTTTTCTATGTCCAATGCTTTGGTAAGTCCTTCCCACATTCCTGTTTGCCTTGGTCATATCCAACTCTTCTTTTGAAAGACTGCATCACATAAGTGGCTGTACAGGTCCTCAGAAGTGCACTTCACTTGACAGAGAAGAAAGAGAACTCTTCTTCAGTTGTGGCAAAGGGAACAAAGCTTTAAACTTTCAAGCCTTTCTATTACCCTCTTTGGATGTCTTTTAATTAAGATAAATTACAGAAAATCTTCAAGAGCTGGATTTCATTGAGTTTTGAAGTGTCATGGTTAGACTCGTAAAATGACAAACTCGTAATTGCTTTATTACTGAGGTATAAAATCATATAAATAGCTGGTGAATACATCCTGCAGTGAATCTGTATTTCACTCCTTAACTGAGCAGGCAGCAAATGTACTTCGCCAAGTCTATTCCCCATGAGCCTACCATGTGCCCGCGCATCAGTTTCACATGGATAAAGTGGATGCTTGTGTATAATGCCGTCAATTTTAATAGAGAAAATGCATTTAAAATAAAATCCTATGAAGACATTTTGAAAATGCAACTTTACACCTGTTCATTAACTATATCTACAATCTCACATGCATACAGATACATAACATAATGGGAACTATTATAAAAAATGGCACTCACGTTTAAAGTGGAAAGGGATGGTAGGAATCTTGTTATATAAATTTCCCTAGCTTATTTTATGTCTCCACACTGTGTATCTTAAAGGATTTACAAGGTGATGTGAGGTTAGTACATGTCAGCCTTTAATAACTTCCTTTATTATGACAGTGACATTTTTGGATTGCTGCATCATCAAAGTGTGTTTTCATTTTGCCTTTTTAAAAACAGACTTATTGAAAGATAATTTACTTAAATGTCACCCACTTAAAGTGTACAAATCAATGGACGTTAATATATCTACAGCACTGTACACCCATCATCATAGTCCAATTTTAGAATACGTTCATCACCCCAAAATGAAATGTGTACCCAATCTCAGTCACTCTTCCTTCCCCTCTCCCCCTGCCTTTAGCATTATTATTGGAGGAGATCATTCAGTATGCAGTCTTTGTCACTGGCTGCTTTCACTCATCAGAATGATTTTGAGGTCCATCAATATTCTAGCACATATCAGTATGCCCTCCTTTTCAGTGCCAAATAATATTCCATTGGGTATATATGCCCCATTTAGTTGATCGAATCGTCAGTTGACAGACACTAATTGTTTCCACATTTCATGTATTATGAATAATGCTGCTATAATTATTTGTGTACTAGGGACTCCATCAAACTAAAGCTTCTGCATAGCAAAGGAAAGAATCAACAAAATGAAAAGGGAACCTACTGAATGAGAGAAAATATTTGTAAATCATATACCCAATAAAGGGTTGATGTCCAAAATACATAAAAACTCATGCAACTCAACAAGAAAAAACAAACAAACTGACTTAAAAATGGGCAGAGGATCTGAGTAGACATTTACCCATGAAAGACATACAGATGGCCAGAATGTACACAGAAAAAGTCTCAACATCATGAATCATCAGGGAAATGCAAATAAAAAGCACTGAGATATCACCTCACACCTGTCAGAAAGACCATCATCAATATATCCACTAACAACAAGTGCTGGTGAGGATGTGGAGAAAAGGGAACCCTCGTGCACTGTTTTACAGCAAAGGATGTGAATAGATACTTTTCCTAATATACAACTGGTCAATAAGCACATAGAAATTGCTCAACATCGTTAGTCATTAGGGAAAGTAATTTAAAACCACAATGAGATATCACTCCATACCCACTATTAGGGCCATACCTAATACCAGATAATAACAAGTGTTGAAGGATGTAGAGAAATTGGTTCCCTCATCATATATTGCTGGTAGGGGATTTAAATGGTACAAATGCTTTGGAAAATAGTTTTGCAGTTCCTCAAGTGGTTAAAAAGTTTTATTGTATGATCCAACAATTCTACTTCTAGGTCTTCTACTCAACATAACTGAAAACATGTACATATAAAAACTAGTACTTGTCCTGTCACCTAATATATAATCCATCCAGGAGAATGTTCCATGTGCACTTGAGAAGAATGCATATTCTGTTACTTTAGGATAGGATGTTCTGTATATATCTGTTAAGTTAATCTGATTTAACATGTCATTCAAGGCCAATGTTTCCTTATTAATTCTCTGTCTGGGTGATCTATCCATTGGTGTAAAGTCTCCTACTATTATTGTATTGCTATCTATTTCTTCTTTCAGTTCGCCAAATATTTGCTTTATATATATAAATGCCTGTATGTTAAATGCATACGTATTTACAATGTTATACTTCCTTGTTGATTGATCCCTTTATTGTTATGCACCATCTTTTTTTTTGTCTCTTCTTACAGTTTTGATTTTTAAAGTCTATTTTGTCATATAAATATAGCTAACCTGGCTTTTGAGTAGATTCCATTTGATGGAAAATTTTTGTCCATCCCTTCTCTTTCAATCTATGTGTATCCTTATATCTGAAGTGAGTCCATTGTATGCAGAATATAGATGGGTCTTGTAATTTTATCCATTCAGTCAACCTAGTCTTTCGATTTGAGAATTTAGTCCACTTACATTTAAAGCAATTAATAAGTATGTAGTTATTGCCATTTTGTTAATTGTTTTCTGTCTGTTTTGTAATTAATCTTCATTCCTTTCTTATTCTCTTGCTCTCTTCTTTTGTGGTTTCATAACTTTTTTTAGTGGTATGCTTACATTCGTTCTGCTTTATCTTTTGTATATTTACTATAGTTTTTTTTTAAATTTTCTTTTTGCATTGTGGTTACAATGAGGCTTCCATATAATAAATTTTATCTCTATCAGTCTATTGCAAGGTCATAAAAACAATTGTCTATGGGAGAAGCTAGGCTGAAGACGGATACGAAAAGAATGGGCTGAAAATATGTAGTTGTACACATTCATCTGGTGGGGGGAATGTGAAGACATCTGGAAGGTTTGTTAGGTGTGATGGGGCTGGGCTTGCTGCATGTTGTAACAAGCTGCCAGTGGAAGCTGACGATGTTACAGGGAGATCGTGTGTGAGGAGCTGGCACTAACCGTACATGGGGTGAGCGGGGCTAAGAGGAGTGAAGAGGGCTGCCGTCCCATAGGGACCATTTCTCCAGGCCTAGGGGGGTATCAGTGTCACAGCTCAACCAAAGGGCAGATGATTTGCAGTTGGAGACGCAGCCCATCACCATCGCTCAGTCACTATTTAGTGAGGGATTCCTGTATCAGACCCTGACACGTAGAACCCTGGGGAATAACAAAGGAGGCCAAAGTCACGGTCTCCGTCCTCACATCACTAATTCTACTTCCGGAGAGATGATCTGACAAAAACAAAAGATGTACATGAACACTAATAAAAAACAAACATATGAACCTGCCGAGTCATGACTCACACACACATGGTTTACAAATGCTGAGAGAGAGATCACCAGAGCAATGGAGGTGAATGGCCGGTGACATCCGAGGAGGTTTAACGCAGGAGCTGTGTCTTAAGTAGTGGAGAAGAGGCTACTAAGCTGTACAGGAGAGGGGTGTCGTGTGTGGTAGTGCAGAGAGGGAAGCCAAGAAATCCAATTAGAGAGGAGGGACACGTGCGAGCCGTCTTGACTGAAGCTTCAGCATGGAGGGTGTGATTAGAAATGAAAGTTATTACAGAGACAGTGGCAAAATTCTTGAAAGTTGATATGTAAGAAATGTATTGGTTTCTGAACGGGAAAAAATGATATGATTTAAATGACAATCCTGGACACTCAGGCTGGATGAAATAGATTGCAATGAAAAGTCTGAAAATATAAAAATAGCCTCAGAGACTGTCGCAGTCACTGGAGACTGATGACAGTGACGGCCTGGAAAGGGACTCAGACCGGAGAGGTTGGGAGAAATATCGCTCAACAGGACACACCAAAAGCCACGGGGCCCCAGACAGAGTGATGGGTTATAAAGGTCATTTCAGGTGTCCCCTTCCACTCTTTCGGGTGCTTTTCATTTCCAGCTCTTATCCTCGAGGCTTCAGTCAGTCACGAGAGCGAGGCTGACTCCCCCCTGCTGTGGAAGAGAAGGTTCCAAGGCCACTTGCAGAGTGACCATCGCAAGTCTGAAAGCACCAATGGGAGAAGAAAGTCTCGGGTATTTTAGAGGTTGTCCAGGCAACGATTTGAGGAGATTTGAAATTTAACCCCACGCTTCAGCTCAAATAAATAGGGGTGTTGTTTCCTTCTGTTTGTCAAAACTTGTCATGAGTGTTGAGAGGTAGCGTGAAAAAGCGCCTGCTTAAAAGTCAGAAAACGTGCACTCTGGTCACTCTCCCCAGTAACGGAGCTGTGCCAGTTTCTGAAAAGGTGCCGTGCTTGCTGGTGTCAATTTTCATCTCTATCAGCTGACAACTGATAACTAACCCATTACCTGTTACATCTGTGATGATTGTTGTTCAAAATGCAAACCAGAGCTAAGAGAACAGGACACTATTCGAAAGTTACTAGTCTGGGAAAAAACACACACACAAAAACAACAAAGATAAATGGTAATGTAATTAACAATAAGCAGCAATTTGCAAAAATGCTTAGGCTTTTAAGGAAAACATAAAGCCTGCTGTTCGAAACTTGTTTCTTTGTTTGTTTTTCTTTTGGTAATCAAATAGGTATCAGTCATTGTTCAGAAATAAAGCAAGCTTTCTTCCCCAGGAAGTCGTTCTTGAAGAAGGAAATCAAAGAGCTTAGGTTCATTTTTTTTGAAAATTGTGTAAGCTGCTTGATTTCAGAAAATTAGAAATATACAAAGGAGTTAGGAACCAGAGAAGAACAACAAAGTGGTGAGTTTGAAAGATAAGCTAAAAAGGATTTTGAAAAGTTGATTTTTAAAACTCTCCATTCCATAACTGTAGAGAAGGTTTTCAGCGTACTCAGTTAAAATGTGTGTATAATGAAGGCTTGCTCCCACCAGCACGGAGCTAGGACGCTGAGGCAACAATGGGAATGTAAGAGGTCCACGCTCAAGGGGCTGTGCATGAACGTTATCAGTGCTTTACACATCTTGGTGGACATTCTCATAGGCAATGCTACTTAAATTCAAGTATATAAATTCATGTTCATTAGTTATAGCTGGTTTATAGTGTACACTGGAGACAACTGTAGACCCTACGAAACCACTTTTGCTGTTATTGTTGCTTCACTTTCCACACCAACACATAGAAATATGCCTGAAACAGAAGTAACATTTTAGAAGAATATGTTTGTCACGAACCCCATATTTCAAAGTTACGATGGTTGCTATCAAACACATTTTATGACATTGGTTTCTAAGCAGTGATGAGTCATATCGGACGTGACCCTGGTTTTGGTAGAGCTGTATCACCTGCAGGCACGGTGTCCGTTTATCATTGAAAGATGTATTTGATCATCTTTCCAGTGAGTTACGATGACAGGTGTTATCAGTCGTTCTCATCACCTACAGTTTTGACACATCCATTCATTAGAGACATTTTTGTACCTCAAAAAACAACTGCCTGAAAAAGTATCCATGTAGGTTCCCCAGTGTCTTTTCATGGTTTGATGGCTTGTTTCCTTTAGTACTGAATGACTATTCCACTGTCTGGATGGACCACCGTGTATCCATTTACTGGCTAAAGGACATTTTGGTTCATTCCAAGTTTTGGTGACTATCAATAAAGGTGTCATGAGCATCTGTGTGTGGACATACCATGGTTTTTGTGTGGACATACCATGTTTCCCAAAAATAAGACCTAGCTGGATCATCTGCTTGTGTCTTTTGGAGCAAAAATTAATATAAGACCCGGTCTTATTTTAATATATTATAATATTGTAATATAACATAATACTGGGTCTTATATGAATTTTTGCTCCAAAGGATGCATTAGAGCTGATGGTCTGGCTTGGTCTTATTTTTGGGGAAACACGGTAACATTATCTTATTCTTTTATATATTAATTCATCATAATTATTCACTTACATATAATTATATATTACTGTGTCTAAAATTATTTTAACAATGTAATATTAACTACAATATTTATTCATATATAAAGCCTTGTTTTCTCCAAATATCCTATTGATGGGGAAAAGTTCCCAGGGATCGGCTAAGGTTAAAATATTCAAAATCCAACTATGTATGAAATATCAAGTGTGGAAATTAACATCATGAGCAGGTGACTAAACAATGGGTTAATACATAGGCACCTAGACACCTGCATCTGCTAAGTTTATTCCTTGATGTAGTCAGTGTAGGACCCCAAAATTTTGCCTCAGGAAATAATGAAAAGCAAGAGAAGAGCAGTGTTTAGTCTGCGTTATTATAATGATTTATTATGTTTCAGTTCTATTTCATGACAGGCTGTGTGTGGGCTTTTCATTAGTGCAGGGTTTTTGCTTTCACCCGCCGACCCTACAAACTTGGGCTGTCTCAATTTTAAAGGGAGGGTGGAGAAGCATTCTCAGAGTGTTACACACTTTTGTGGGGTCGGCGGGTGAAAACAAAAACCCCGCACTAATGAAAAGCCCACCCACAGCCTGTCATGAAATAGAACTGAAACATAATAAATAATTATAATAACGCAGACTAAACACTGCTCTTCTCTTGCTTTTCATTATTTCCTGAGGCAAAATTGTAAAAATCTACTGTCCTATGAACCAATGTTACTAATGAAAAATAACTGCATTTCCTCCCTGTCTTCTAATGCTATTACATGTTTCCCTAGAAACTGGGCAGTTATTCAGAATCAAGTGATGTTGTTATAAGCGGTAGAGCCAGGGTTCAAACCCGGGCTGTGCAGGCACAGAGCCCACGCACGTCACCACTGATCACAGTGCTTCTCTCCAAAGGTCTTCCTTCTAACAAGAAGCATGTATGTGTATTTTATTGCCACTATTGGTGAAAAATCATGTTGAACAATAAACACTGAAGGAGAAACAGACTAACATAATTAATGTTCTACTACATCCAATGCTTTTTTTTTTTAACTGCAGAAAAATTTGAAAGTATTTAATATCAAGTTTTGCTTGCCTTTGTTTTTCAATAATAAAAAGCATTGCTTCTTTAATCAATAAACACGGAGGGTGAAGTAATCAATGCAAGAATAAGACCAAGGTTGAAGGCTGAGAAATCAAATTACCTAAAGGGCCAGGGCAGACAGTAATCCCAGAGAAGAAGGCAGAGTAACTGACGTCTCAGGCAGCGGGGAGATCATGGCCATTAATCCCACCCCCTGGTACTGACACCGTGTGTCATCACCTTCCTTTAAGTGTGGGCTGGACTTACTAACTCACAGTGAATAAAAAGACTCCAAATGTAGCAAAGCAAACCACACAATCTTATCCTCTCAGAGTTTCTGTGGTTTGATTCTGCTACATTTGGAGCACTTTGTTACCCAGACATACTAGCTAAGGAATACAATTGGGAAAGTCAATTCAGCCTTTGCTACAATGACCAAAAGTGAGGTTACAGAACGAAGGACCACTGAATTTGTACATTACATTTTATATGCTATTATATTATATATGCTATTCTATTTTAACTAGAAAGATTCAAATGACAACCTGATATGAGACGTATGCATAAAATATTTAAATATGTGGTAAAGGAACTAATATTCAAACTGTTCATTTCAACTTGTAATATAACTCAGGAGCTGCTGTTCCACATGGCGGTGCCACCACACTACAGGGTGTCTAGGGGTCTTTATTCACTGATTTTTATTTTAAATTTTATTTGTTTGAAACATGTATTATCTGCACAACCTAGAGCATTTCAAAGGTAGAGAGCGTGTACCATGAGACCTTTTCCTCCTGTCTCTGACCCCTTGACTGGCCAATTTCCCTCCCCATGAAAGCGATGATGTCTGTATATTTTGTGCGTGTGTGTGCAGGCGGGTGCCATTCTCCTGCCTATTCTAGGAACACAAGCCTTTAACACAAATTATACTCAGTAACATATTTCCCTTTTTATGCTTTAAGGCTAAATCTGCAACCCCTGTCTCACTGCCAAATGCTTCTATCTTCTCTCTTGCTATATGTCTCCTTATTACTTATCACTAGGTATACTGTGCATTTCACTTATTTATTTTGTTTTCTGTTCCTTCGATAGAATCAAGTTCCGTGAAGCTAGGGAGTTCTTCTGTTTATTATCATACAGCTATTACAGTGTCTGGTATAAATATTTGTTGAGTGAGTGAATAAACATGTTGCATTATATTGATTATATTTTATATTCATTTGGTTTTTCTTCTAATTTAATATTATGATGCATATTATAACATTACGATTTTTAAATAATTTCATTAATTGCTTAAATTGTTTGACTTTATATAATATAAACTTTTAGAAAGAATTAATTGGCCTGTAATTTTATGTGAAATTCATTAAAAAAAGAAATAAATGCAAAAAAGGTCAATTTAAATTAACATCTTTTAAACTACTTTATATTTTGGATTCATTTTGCTTCATTTTTATAAGATAGACTCTAGCATCTGTTGCCACTTTGTTTCAGTATTTATTTATTTATATTTATGTGTTTTGGTATCTATTCCTTCCAAGTTCTGTCAATTTATTTACTCATTTTCTAATTTTTATGACATTTATGGGGGAGACATTGGTTAGTAAAATTACAGAGGTTTAAAGTGTACAATTCTATAATACAGCATCTATATATTGTCTTGTGTGTTAACTTTTAAATTGTTTGAGAGCAATGGAAATCATCACGAGTCCATTCCTGCATGGCACATCTCAGGCAATGGCAGACCACGTGGACCATGGTGGGCCCCATAAGATTACAGTGGAGTCTGGGTGTGTAGTAGGTTGCACCGTCTAGGTTTGTGTAAATGCCTCTGTGATGTACATGCAATGATGGGATCACCAAACCATGCAATTCTCAAACCACATTCTTGTCCTGAAATGATGCATGACTGTAAAACATAAGGTTATTACAAACTTGTGAAGCTAGAACTCAGTTGGGGCTTTATTTCTATCAATCTCTAACAGATAAATGCTGGCTCTTCTTTGTATTCGAGTTCACCAAGTGCAAGTACATGGGGAAAGGAAGTCAGTACTTAGTAAAACGTCAGAGAGTAAGCAAATTGTTCTGGTCGTACTGAGGACGAAGTACTTCAGACATTCTGGAGAAAGGAAAGGGCGGCACTGCACACTGAGCACAGTCAGTGTTGTCCTCACTCTTAAGTGACCAGAAAAGCCAGAAGATTCTCATTCAATCCTGTATAATCAGAACAGCAAGAACAGTATCGAAATTGCCCAATACTTTAAATTTAAAACACTAAAAACTCACCATTACTTACCAGAAAGAAAAATCTATCTTAAAACCATTATATACATGTTAGGTGTGATGTTTCTGATATTTGTTTTATATGTGTGCATGTGTGTGTGTATAACACTGTGTGTGTGTATGTGTAAAATGTAGTTACCAATTAGCATGTTTCTAAACAATGAGCACAAGTGTGGTTGACAACAAAAAGGTTTAAAACAGAATTTCATAGCTATAAACACTTATTCGATATGCTGAATTTTTTTAGTTTAACATAATTTTAAAAATCTGATCAACAGAGTTTTAAATATTACCTTTTTGATGGATGAAGAATTACAACATCCAATTTTTCTTAAATTCACTCAGTTCATGGGTGGTTTTTGGTTAGAAGAGTATAATAGATACAAAAAGAAAGGCAAATACAATATCTGTAGATTGAATTGCCTCTTACAAATATACATTCACTTAAGCTGCTGAGACAAGATGATAACAGTGTTAATTTAGTAAAATGGGAAAGAAAATCGAAATGGCAGATATAAATAAAACGTGGAGTTATACACGCTGTTACCAGGGCCAGCGTGATATCCCCACACCTTCACTGCTTTTTCTCTTACTTTCCAGGGTCAAGTTGTGAACAAATGATTTCTACCCTCTTGCAAAGAGGCTCTGGCATCTGCAGAAGCAGTTCGAAATTTGTTAAAAACAAAGAACTACTGAATTAATTATTTCCTTTTGTAAAATAAAATGTCCAGTAGAATACTGCATTATGTATGGGTGCTTACTAATCACTATGCAATTACCACGGGGAAATCTTACCTGCCCTGTGACTGCTGGCATAAACTTTTCACTATCTGCCACCTTTCCTTAGATGCAGATCACTAAGGCCTAAAAACTTATAGCAGGTTTACTGCACATGATTTTAGCACAATATCTGTGTCTTTCAAAGTGTCACCCACTCACACTTATTTAAGACACTAACAAATGTGACAGCTTCACAGTCAATTTTGCTAGGCTCTGGCTACAAGCTACAGCTCAGGTTTTACATAAATGGTTTTCTTAAACTTTCAAATAAAAGAGCTAAGACACAGGAGTAAACAGGTGAGAACCCCCCATCCCCCCAATTACTATGGCTCCCACTTCAATGGCAGGGTTACCATGTTACTCATTGAAGGCATTGTGGAAAAATGTTTACATCCACGGTTTTTAAAACTGGCAACTCACCAGGTTGTGGGTCTTTTAAAAACGATGGCTGCCCATGCTCACTCATTCTTATTAAATTAGATTTATCTAGTTTAATAGACTTCTTTTGGAGGAAGGTCAAGAGCAGCCATGCAATTAATTAGCTTAACCCTTTATCTCCCATGTAAGAAATGGCCACTGAAAAAAGGTGGTACAGGGTGTCTTGTACAGTTGAGTTTCTTTTTCTTGTGTAGCTTTTTTTTTTTTTTTTAACTCAGACTGCAGCATGAGAGAGTGAAGGCATTAGAAGCCTTTAATCGGGACCCGCAGGACAGCGAACGAGGTAGGCACGGAGGGGCCACGAGCCAGACAGCAACAGCAAATGGACACTGTGAGGATCCAAAGACCAGGGTCTTTTTACTACAGAGACATGGAAGAAGATGGGGGTAGGTTTTCAAGGCTCTTAGGGAAAAGAAAAGGGGGAAAGAGAAAACCATACAATCCAGCCATAGTTGTAGAATTTAAAATAAAATTTCAAAGCTAGAAATAAGGTGGATGTAGCTAGAGGTGGGGCAGTGAAAAGACTAGAATGTCATTACTTCAGTCATCAGAGAGGGGGATGCAGCATCAAAGGTCTGCTGGAGTTACTCAAATCCAGAATTGCATTTTTCTGGTAATGTAATGTTATGGCTGGAGACTGAGGGCACTCCTGGAGGGAAACTGAAATAGACAGTCGCACGCATCGTTTTAGCCATGACTTGTGCTCCTAGTGCTTCACAGCAAAGGACCGAAAGCAGGGCAGGACAACCCTGCAGGAGTCACAGCTTCCTCGGAAGTCCCAGGAAGTGTTGATGCTCAGTTAAGCACCTGTGCACTGTCCTTGATGACGCAGCTTCCCCACATGTTTTACTACCTGGCGAGTGACTGCAGACACATGGGTTGTTCTGCTGTGTCTGCAACAGATGCCACCAACGCTGCCATTTCTAACAGGAGGGGGTCTCACATCCCAGCATAAGCGGGCGGTAAGACCTCGATGGGTAGGGTCTCAATACCAAGTCTAGGGAAGGAGACAGATGTTCACCTCATTAAATAACCAAGCCTCACAATGACAGTTCAACTGATTACAGTTTGCGGATACTTAAAAGCCCGCAAACAGTATCATACTTCTCCAAACAATTACATTGAGATTCTGTGCCTTGTTAAGGAATCCCCAAAAAGCCT
Organism: Rhinolophus sinicus; assembly: GCF_036562045.2. NCBI lineage: Eukaryota > Metazoa > Chordata > Mammalia > Chiroptera > Rhinolophidae > Rhinolophus > Rhinolophus sinicus. The sequence goes on from NC_133754.1 coordinate 2,288,168, forward strand.
ACCAAATACACGTCTAACAACCTTATTCATTTATTTTCAGTGGCATCTACACTCGCGTTGTCCACCCGCCACACTCCCACCAATATCTTCCCGAGGGAGGAAAGTTCTTTTGTCCTTCGAGAAAAAGATGACAGGAGACTCTTGGCACAGTATATAATACTTTGGGAAAATGTATGGGTGTGCTGGATTTTTAGAAAGTTTTGCCATTGGTAATACACTGGTATTTCCTGTATTCGAGAGATTTCAGCAAAGTGAATTCTTGTTGAAAATGTTGGCACCAACCTGCATTTCTTTTGTATGTGTCAGAATGCTTAACGAGTTCTAAAGTAAGGCGAAAGAAGGTCAGCTTTATTCAGGTGTTACGCTTGTTTTTATTAGTTTTATTTTTATAATTTAGATCTTGCACTTAGAGCTAATTAGTTCAAAATGGATACGCTGCTGTGTTCTAACCCAGTTTATCTCATTCAACAAAGCTTTAGTCACCACGTTTGCTAAGCCACCTGGTGAGTGACTGAAGGTTAAAAACGTAAAGAAAAATAAGGTGTGTGGGGGGAGCACCTTTAGGCAAATATTCATGATACAGGTACCCACGGAGAACAGGAGCCTATTGTGCTCTCAGCATGGTGTGAACACACAGTATGTTCACAAGTAGCTTGGCTTTTTAAGGAATTTGGACAAGTGAAAATCCAGATTTAAAATGATGACCGACTTCACAATGAAGATGGACTTATATTGCTACTGAGGTAATGGAACAGAACCCTGGCTAAGCTAGGATCTCAATCCATCAGAATCAAAGGTAATCAATGAAGAAGACTTGATTGCCAAACACACACCAAATAATCAATCCACTGTTGCCCACGATTTACTTTGCTCCCAAGGGCCTATAATTGTGCCTGTCTGTGTACAGTTGCTAGAAGAATTAACATAAATAAAGAGAGGGAAATAGATACGCATCTCATCTTGTACTGATTTTCATCTCATGCCCGTTGAAATCAGTAATGTTCAGAGAGAGTCGTTATTGAGGAGCGATTTCCACAACTTTCAATACTGATTATCTTTTCTTTCAAATATTTTTTAAAACTGAAGGAGTGCTAATGACACCAATGCTGGGTCAGGGCTACCTTCATGGTGACTTTATGACAGTGGCAGAAAGTCATCACGCAGGGTGGTGCCACGCCTGCAGTGGCCACGCCCAGCATGGCCATTTCCACGCTTGGTATTCAGTACCTGACTCACGGTCAGTGCATTGGTCTGGGTTTCCGGGAAGAATAGTATTATCAGGACAAGGGAAGGCAGATGGAAGTAACAGTTACTAGCAAATTACCAGGAACCCAATTGGATCACAGTGATACGCACGAACCGGTGGAAACGGACCTGAACTCCACACCCAGCCTCATTCGTTTTCCCTGCTCTGACTTCGGAATTATACTGTGCTGATAGCTGACGTGTAAAATAACGCCCCACTCACACATGTCCTATATGCATGTATGTCAGAATTGAGAATCTTAAAAGCAAGAATATGATCCTTATTTTTCTCTAAGAAAGTTCTGAATGTAACATAAAAGCTCAAATGAAAGACATGGACTCTGTTAGACTACGTAGAGTAACGGAATTATTATATGGCAAGTTCTCAGAGGTATGTTATATGTTATTATATTCCAAATCAGCATAAAACATAAACTACATTTATTACTTACCATGGGTTAGTTGATAGATTTTTATGTACACTAATAAGTAGAGTCATTTTATTTATATATATATTCTCCTATTTTTTAAAAACATCACACAAGATATTATTAACTAAGATGTGATTTATTCTATGTCGTGAGAGCCTCACAAAGAAAATAACTTGAATTACACCTTCACAGGAAACTGTGACCTACGGTTACAGGCTTGTGAAACTCTACTGAATATCAGTCCTGGTGGTTAGTCACATGCTAATTAGATTGACGTTGTTATATCACCGAGTCCCAATTTCAAAACTGTCAACTGTAAACCCAGCCCCTAATTATTATGAAACAGTTGATATAAATTCTTCTCTCATTAACACCCCCACATACTGAAAATGCCATAAGATAACATCCACAAAATTTTTTGAAAGTATAAACCACATGAAACGTTAAATGAAAGTGAGTACTAATTCCGGGTAAGACTGCTTTAGAAAAGCAAAGCATGGAATGTGCCCCTCAATTCAGTGCAATACAGTTTTGCTATCCAGTCAGTGAACTCATGTTTACAAAGCCGCACTATATGGGGAAATTAAAATTACAGAACACATAACTTTCCTCCCTAGCTCAAGAAAAAAACACATCCACATGCTAAAGTTCCTTAAATGATTTATGTTTGGGGGAAAGCACACATGTTTATGTAAAGTTTTGTATAAAGGAGCATGTTAAGTGCAATTGGCAGAAGGTGAGTTTTAATTTGAGCTTTGAAAGGATGGAGTTGCTCACAGGCCTGTGCAAAGCTCAGGGTTGGGACTAAGAGGATTGGGTGTGCAGGGGGCAGAAGTGGATTTGTCTGGCCCAAGTGGGGAGCTTCTGCTGGGGAAGGATTAGAGATGATTGATGCTAATGAGCTGTCTCTGTTCTTTTCCTCATTACTTGCAAATTCGCCTGGGCCCCTGGATGACCATGGATGGGACCAGCAGGGTGTCCCTGTAGGTGCCCTGGAGGGTGGTTTACTTTCAGTATTTGGAAGGCAGAGCCCAGGATGAGCTTCCCTTATACTTAGCAGCATGAGCTCTTACTCTCCAACAATTAGAGGCCCAAACTGGAAATAGTTATCTCATCTCAATAATCTACCTGGAACACAGAGTTTGGAAACACAGTGCTTTTGTTATTAGCATGCCACTTCAGATTGAATCCAAATATTGTCCTTAGTCACTAGCTAATAGATCGTTCTTTTTACACAAAGTAAAATTGTTTGGAGGACAGGTGAATCGTTCAATGTGACAACTGTATGACAACATATTCAATATTCTACATTCTCTAATGCAGTCGTGTATTTTTTGCTTCTTAAAAATAACATTCATGGCCAGGGGTATGAGGGTGTGGAATGGAATTTTGCATTAATGATGAAATGATTTTTATTCCGATGTAGTGAACGCTGGGTGGATAGTTTGCCCCAATAAGTTAATCTCCTATGATGCATAAGTTGTTGAGAGTTTACTGATTTACTAAAAAATATAGTTTTTATCATTTGGAGACTAATCCAGTCCAATTTACATTGTGTGACTGACTATGCATAGTACCCCAACAGAAAGCGTCTTTTTAATTTGAAATAGTTGACCTTGAAAAAACTCTTAAAATCTTTGTTTTAAATATAAAAACCAGAGACCTGTAGATTTGTAAATAACATATAAAAATAGATAAGTTATACCCGGTTTGTTTTATAAAATAATGGCATTTTAAATGTTATTTAAACTTTCTACTGTGTTTTAACCATGAAATGTCTTATTGAGAATGAGTTTTGAAGTTCTACCACCAATCGTTTAAGAAGAGAAGAAAATGAATATAATTTTAGATATCAACAAAAAACATAGAAAACGGACTCCAAAATATTAATGGTGACCATTTCAGGATGACGGAGACAAATATAGATCTAGAGCTAGTGATACAGATACAGACAGATATAGAGATATCAATACATGTAGATACATAGATATATACAGATATAACTTTAATATTTTTGAAACTCTTTGTTTCTATATGAGCAATTATGCTAGCAATTGTGCAAGAAAAATATATTTTGAAAAAACATGCAGAAAAATAGATGACAAGAAAGTGTTTATAATATGTAGACGGCTAGAGGGAAAAAAGTACATTTTAAAACAAAATATTCAGTATATTCAGTAAAATTCCAATTTTGTGCCCAAGTGTGTGTATGTCAGGGTGGGGGAGAGGGTGAAGGGTTGTGTGAGTATATGCTTGTTTGTGTGTATACGCGTACATGTATGCAGTGAAAAATACATACATCACATTATAGCCAATCCATAAGCAATTTTAATTTTCTTCTTTGTGTCTCCTGTTGTCTCAGGAATTTTTATAATATATCTCTGTTACTTTCATAATAGAATATCATTAACATACTTTTAAACATATTATATATCTTAAAAGTTGAGCTGGAATTTATCTTGCTGAATTACTAAGTCCCCAAAATATTATTTTAATTAGATTCCATGAAAATGTCTTATTCCAACTAAATTTTTCTTCCGTATTGTGTAATGAATATTGATAATTATTTTCAAGTAACTTTGTGATTTTTCAAAGGTTTTGAAATTCTAAATATTTCTGTCCATCAAACTGTAAAAATTATTTGAGTTCCTGAAACACTGGCTTTCTATCAAATGCATATCCAAGGTGTGTGACTGAAAGAAGTTGTGATATAAATGTATATAATTTTAATGTGTTTTTTCTTCAGCAGTGGGTTTCCATGGATATTTTACTCCCTACCCAGTTCTATTTTTAACTATTGGGTGACTCATGAAGACTTAATGAGGAAAAAAAAAGAGAAAAAAAAAGAAATCTTAGACCCTTAAACTGTAAACCCATGAAAATTCTGACTAGACATCAGTGATATTTTTTCAAATGTTATTTATGTCTCCTTTTTTTGACTTAGCTAAATCTGTGTACAGCAGTATGGATGTATACAATTCTCTCATTTAAATCTCCCCCTTTCCTCATAAACATGGAAAAGTGTAAATGTAACCCAACCCCTTAACCAAAACACTTTTTTTTTCTTTCAGGGAATGATACAGCTAATGGAAAGAGCAACAGCTGATGATGAAAGAACGCCACCAACATTCTCACACATGTCATTTACTTAATTATCATAAGGTATTCTAAGCAATGCATTCAAGTTGTTTAGGAGACACATAAAATCCTGAGTGAAATCATCCACAATTTAGAGTAATAGAGGATTTTATTACATTTGCCTTACTCTAGCCTCTTAAAACTGTGACTTTGCTGCATGCCAAAATAAAATGATAATTTAGACCTAGCCTTAGTAAAACACCAGTAAAACTACGCTAACATAGTGACTTTCTTGTGTCACTGATCATGGTATTTCTAATTAAAAGATCAAGAATGTGCCATAAAGATATCTTCATTTGGTTTTATTAGACTATCACATCAATTTGTGGGCAATTACTGTAGCCGAACGGCTGCCTTTACTGTCACACATTCTCAAAACGTCTCTCATCTCACTTAGTGTTTGAATAGCAAATAACAAACACAGGATGTCACAAATGCATTGACCTTTAGAGTATGCATTTTATTAAGGCCCTGGGAATTAAAAAGAGATGTGCAACTTACATACAGGAGAAAAAGTTAAATGGAGACTAAGCAGTAAGCAGGATGGCCAGACCCAGATTGTATTTGGAGTGACAAACACCTCACCTCACCTTTAGACTGAATTGGGCTTGGTTTTAAGCTTGGGTGTGTCTCTGTGTACACGTACGTACGTACACACACACACACACTGGTGTCCCTCAAGGTTGAAGGGTTATGTTTTTAATAGAAGATTAGTAGTCACAAGATCTGCATACAAGTAGCGAAATTCTGGATAACTGGACACTGTAGGAATAGTTTTTCATAGTCTATTTTTCATAGACTCTTTGAGCAGTGGTTCTCAAATTGAACTACAAGAAACTCTACAGTATTTTTGCAAACATTCTTCTGTTGTCTACAGGTAGGCAGGGTACGTCTCTTGGCTGACGTCTTCTGTCTGCTCCGCATTCCTCTGAAACACACCTGCTCTTTTTCCATTGGAACAGGAATGCATTAAAAAGAAAATTGGTACTAAATGCATAAAAAACAAAGTTAAAAACTACTAATATATTTTGTTTGGTTTAATCTTGGTACATTTTGAGGAATTTCAGTACTTGTCACTGCCTTATTACATAAAGTATATGGAAGACAACTATTCTTGTCCTAATAACGGCAGAACTAGAAGTGGATAAAGTACTCTGGGTTTCAATATACTCTATTGTTGAAAGATGTCACATTTTTTAAATTAAATTTGTTGGGACAACATTGGTTAGTAAAATTACATAGGTTTCAAGTGGACAATTCTGTAATATGTCATCTATATATATCACATTGTGTGTTCACCACCCAGAGTCAGTTCTCCTTCCATCACCATATATTTGACCCCTTTACCCTCTTCTATTACCCCTTTTCCCCCTTACCCTCATCTACCACCCCCTTCTCTCCCTTACCCTCTGGTAACCACTGAACTGTTGTCTATGTCTATGAGTTTTTGTTTCATTGTTTTTTTTGTCTTGTTCATTTGTTGCTTCCAGTTTTATATCCCACATATGAGTGAAATCATGTGGTTCTTGACTTTTTCTGTCTGACTTATTTCACTTAGTATGATGATCTCAAAATCCATCCATGTTGATGCAAATGGCAGGTGTTTCATCTTTTCTTATGGCTGAGTAATAGTCTATTCTATATATGTACCGCATCTTCTTTATTCAATCATCTATCAAAGGACACTTTCGTTGTTTCCATGTCTTGGCCGCCATAAGTAATGCTGCAGTGAACATAGGGGTACATACATCTTTATTGATAAATGTTTTCAAATTTGGGATAGATAGCCAGAAGAGGGACTGCTGGGTCATATGATAATTCAATTCTTAATTTTCTGAGGAAGCCCCATACTGTTTTCCACTGGGGCTTGACAATTTACATTTTTGAAAAATGTTAGTTATTTAACTAAATGATATCAGAATGTGTCTTGGAAGTTCCCCAATAATTGTTTTTGACAAAATTATAAGTGGGTGCTCAGATTAGTAGGTGAAAATAGTATGAAAAATAGAATATTTACATAGACTCCCTGAAACTCTCAATAAAATACTATTAATGAAAAAAAAATCAGTTGCAATGCCTGCCAGATATCACTTAACCAAAAACTCACATTTAATATCAATGGTAAAGGGACAAATTAACAACACGTGCCTCCTGCAATGATTAACTGAGAAGGACACAATGCAATTCTGAGTATTTCTGCACGCGCCGCCCCCCCAAAAAAAAAAAAAATAAAAATATCTAAACCTAATCATGAGAAAACAAACCCAAGTAAGGGACAGTCTACAAAGTAAAGGACCTGTACCCCTGAAAAGCATCAGGACCAGAAAGACCCAGGAAGACTTTCATACTAAGGAAGCCAACAGAGTGATGACAACTGCATGGAATGTGTAAGGCTGCCCTGGATTTGGGGGAAAATAAATCTGTTGTAATTGGTCAAATTTGTAATAGGTCTATAAATTAGGTAATGGAATTGATTCATTGCTAGTGTCTTGATTAAAAAAATCATCTGGTCATTATGAAAGATAGACCCTTGTTTTTGTTCTTAAACATTTTAGGAATATATGTAGAGCGAAAGGATAAGTAAGCATGTGATAAAACAGCAACATTTGGGGAGTCTTGGTGAACGGCACATGGAATTTTTGGACTATTTGTGCAACTTTTACAAGCCTAAATGATTTGTAAAAAAGTTTTTAAAACTTCTCTTACATTAAATTAATGCTGTTATTTTTCTCTTTGAAAGAGAGGGCAATGGAAAAAACTCAACTCTGTGCTCTGGATGATTAATTGTTGTAATGACATTTATTTTTGCATAGTTTCTGTGACAGAATTAGATGACTCCATTACGCCTGAATGGTGACCGTGAGTAAGTGGGCGATCCTTCTTTGTATCCATCTGATGGAAAAGCCTTTCTGTTTTTGTTGTTTTTCCTGTAAGTGTTGATGTTTTCTGGTCACCTCAACCTTTATATTAAGCAGAGTCTGGATTTTAATCACAACACATATATTTAAGCAAAGGGAAACTACCTACAAATGTTTCAAATTTTGTGTGTGAATTCTCAGACACATTCTACAAAATCAGTGGGTCCTGAGGGGGTAGAAAATAAAAGATCTGTTTTTAAAGATGCCTCTGTGCATTTGTCTCTGGTCAAAACTTCAAAATATGTTCCTTTCCTGGAATATAACCTGACCTATTTTCTTACAGACACCAAGATGATCTATTCTGTTTGTGTATTTTTTCTCAAAATTCATTAAAAACCCTTAGTTCTCCAAATTGACCCTATCTTTGACCGTCAGTCCTCTGGATTGAGTTTCTAGGTTATCCCCACAGCCAGTGCCCCACAGCCCGACTCTCAGGGTCTCATTTCTCAACACCATGGTGATAACAAAGAAGCATGATGATTCCTGGACTCATGTTATTCACCCACAAATCAAATATAAAGGGTTAGATTTCCAGGAGCTCTAAGAACCCCAGAACACCTCATTATATAAATATCTAACTTGAGACCCAGACAATGTGACGTGGCCTGTGCCAACCACTTAGAAAACTGACACTCAATTTGAAGAGCAATCTTTACTGACCTGACCACGATAAAAAGCCAAAAGCTAACTACTTGCTTTGGAAAATTGTTTTTATAGATGTAAGATGAAAGATAACTTCTGTATGATGTAGGTGAATTGAATTGATCGCTAGATTCATAAGCAATTAACTATATTTTAAAACATTATACGCATGGAAATAACAGTTTTACAAAAATAACAATCCATACAGGGTAAATTAAAGACATATTTTTGCAGAAATGATACATTATGAATGACTTCAACCGTCTAAGTGCTGAATCTTTTCAATTATTTTTGTAGTTAGTTGATATTCTCTATTACTGTCTGTAGTTCAAACTGTAATTGACAATCGTGAAAGCCACTGACTCAGAGAAGGTTACAAAAACAAGTCAAGTTAAAGAACAAGCATTGAAACAATTCAAAATGAGTATCACCATTAGGCAAACTAACTCACTGGTTACCCCCCAGTATTTAAGAGGCTCCATCTGTTACTGACTCAGGTGAGTGGCCACAGCATCGCTTCGCCTTTACTGCTCATTTCCTTGCTTTGGGTTCTGGGGACGGGGAAACAAGAAACGGTCCGGAACGGGACATGGCATAGGTAGGAAGCCATGTTGACCTTCACCACTCACGGAACATGTGAAGTGTGTGATAAAAGGTAAGTATGGGTGTCAGTCAGTGATTATTCTGGAAATTACGTTGCTAGGCATGCGAATGTCCTGACTATTCACACAAGTTTTAGCACCTACTAGTGCCGCTATGATGGTCATTTTTATTATAGAGCAAATTTACTCAGAGATTCTGTTCCAGACACCACTGAAAGCCCTTGAAAAATATTGTTTGCGCCATCGTCTCTGTAGCTGCCAATTAGGCACCTATGATGTAGGTATCACTTTTGTCCTCGTTTCAGCACTAATGCAAACAAAAATTACCATCTGGAGAGGAGTCCCCGGGGCCTGGACAGGCGCTCAGGTGCACATCTTCTCACCTGATCCCAACCCACCCTGCGACAGAACCACTAGAGAATGAGACCCAGAGCTTTAGTACGCGTCCAGTTCCCAGGTCCGTCCTTTGAGTGCACACGTTGCAAGGGTCACCTCTTCCTTATTGAATTACATTATGCGCTTGTGTCGGAGACCGTTTTACCACCTGCTATTGGCCTGTCCCTGGAGTCCTCTCTTCCGTCCTACGGAGCAGTCTGTCTATCTGCTCCCCACTTCCACACCACATTGATTGCTCACTAAGGTTTCAAATCAGGTAGAAGCCCTCCATCTTTGTTCTTATTTACATCATAAAAATATTGTCTGAGACAGTGTCTCTATATCTATATTCTCCTTTTAATTAGATCTTTTATAATCCCTCTCATTTATGTTTTATATTTTATAGTTTCAGCATATTTCTGTGTGCATTTTGGTAAATTTATTCCTAAGCATTTATATTTTGATGCTGTTATAAATAGTACAATTTTTAAAATTTCATGTTCTAGTGGTTCATTACTGGTATTAATTTACATTTTGGCCTTGCTACCAGGCAGCATTGTTATGCCACCTGTTCTAGTAGCTTTTTATAGATTTTAAAAGAAATTCCACAATGGTGATGACATCATATAAATAAAGGCACTTTTCCTGCTTTATTAATCTCTACGCTTTTTATTTCATTTTCTTGCTGCATAGTGCTGCAGAGAACTCTACTACCATTTGAGTAAAAGTTGTAAAAACAGGCATTTTCGCCTTGTTCCTGATCTTATGAGGAACACATCGTCTTTCATCAAGTAAGAAATTAGCTATAAGATTTCTGTAGGTGCCTGAGTTTAAGAGTTTTCCTTTAGTATCTAAAGGATGAAGACTTACTTGCCTCTATTGATATGATCATATGGTTTCTCATTTTTAGTCTGTTAACATTGTGTATTACATTGATTTTCAAATATTAAAACAATCTTCTCTTCTTGAGATGGACCCTACTCGGTCATGGTATGCTACGATTTTTACAAATTGCTGAAACTAATGTGCTGACATTTTGTTACATGTTTTGTGTTTCCATTTTCATCTAATGCAAAATGTTTTATTTTCCTTGGGATATCTTCTTTGACCCATGGGTTATTTAGAAGTATTGTTTAATTTCCAAATATTTAGAGATTTTTAAGATACTCTTTTATTAATTTCTAGTCTAATTCTGTTGACAGATAATAGATTTCATATAATTTCAAACATTTTAAATTTATTAAGTCATTTTTTAATTACTCAGAAGATAGTTTATTTTGGTAAATGTTCCATGTGCACTTGAAAAGAATGTGTGTTCTGCTGTCATTGGACAAGTGTTTTAAAAATAGCTGTTAGGACAATTTCATTAAGAGGGTTAATCAAATTTCCATATCCTTATTAATTCATGTCTATTTATTATATCAATTATTGAGAAAGAATTAATGAAATCTCCAGCTATAATTGTAGATTTGTTTATTTCACTCTTTCAAATCTATCAGATTTTGCTTCCATTATCTTGCGGCTCTGTTATTAAGTGAATATACATTTAGGACTATTATATTCTTTTGATCAATTGACTCCTTTGTCTTTATGCATTGTCTACCTTTGTTTCTGGAATATCCTTTGTTCTAAAATATTTGTCTGATATTAATATAACAGTTCAACTTTCTTTGATTAGGGTTTGCATTACATATCCTTTACTGCCTTTTTACTTTTAACTTTTCCGTGCCTTTATATTAATGTAATTCCTAATAGATTGCAGATAGTTGGGCTTGCTTATAAGTCATATTTCTTCCTTTTATTTGGGGATTTTAGATTGTTAATCTAATATATGTATCAATACAGCTAGATTTGACTAGACCAGCTTACCACTTGTTTCCAATTTTTTCTCTATCTACTTTTATTCACTGCTTTTGTTCCCCTTTTTTGCCACCTTATGGATTAATTAACTTTTAAATATTTCATTTTATCTCCATCATTAACGTATTAGCTCAATCTTGCTCTATTTTGTCATTGTATTTATTGATTGCTTCAGGGTTGCCACATACAGTGTTTTGATCTTCCCTCAGCTCCATGTCCCCCAATGCAGGAGCGGTACCACCACATACATCCAGCTCCCCTGCATGTCCGGCGCGTATTGTCACATGGTCTATTGTGCATACGTTGTAAACACAAAAATACACTATTTTTATTTGTTTGCTTTAAACAGTCAATTATTTCGTACTCAATTATCTCTCAAAGAGGTTAAAATGAGACCATATATTTAGTCACATGTTTTCCATTTCAAGAGCTCTTTGTCCCTTCTATATGGCAGTTGGTATTATTTTCCTTCTGCAAGGACGTACTTTTAGATATTTTTTAATACTGTACATCTGCTGGCAATGAATCTTTTAAACTTTTTTTTTTGAAAATGTTTTCACTGGGTATAAAATTCTAAGGCACAAATATTCTATGCCCTTTCTGTACTTCTATTGTATTCTGGATCATACAGCTTAACTTCTGAGAATAAATCTGCTATCATTTTATGTTTGTGCCTCTGTACATAATATATCTTTTATCTCTGGATGTTTACAAGATTTCTTTTTATGTTTGGCTTTCAGGAATGTGTGTTTAGAGTGACTTGGTATGGTTTTCTTTATGGGTATTTATTTGGTGTTGGTTATGCTTCTTGGATCTGTATGTTTACACTTTGCCTCAAATCTGAAATTTTACAGCCAATATTTGTCAATTTTTTTCCTGTACCTTCCAACACCTCTATGCATTTGTGTTACGTGTATATGAGATCACTTGATTTTGTCCCACAGGTCAAAAAATGCTCTATTATTATCATTCCCTCCCTTTCTCTCTGAGCTTCATGGCCAGAAAAAATGGGAATAGGTATGGAGGTGACTGCTGGGTAAGGGGCAGAATTATTGGTGACAGTAGAATTTTGGGAGAGAGTGTCCTAATGATGATGATGAAAATGGTCCCAGGCGTGAACTAAGCAACAAGGACTAAATGGAAAGGGTGGGAAAGCCAGAGGTGGGAAAGCAAAGAGCAGGACAGAGTGAGTTACAGTTACTGAGAACATGTAGATAATCAGTCAGCAAAGGAAAATTTGTACTGGAGTCCCGTAAAAATGGGAAAAACGGTCATAGCTTCCTCAGAGGATTCTTATTAACTTATTGACTTAATGCATGGAGAGTGCTTAACAGTGTGTTCGTGTTAAAAGTGAAAACCAAAAGGCATATGCAGTCTGCATTTCCACAGTTCTTGTGGGTTTAGGATTTGGGAGCCTTTACTCAGGGAGCAGCCCCCACGTAAGAGAGAGGACGAGGGAAGTGGGGGAGGGACGTTAGGTTTTGCTGCATATCGTTGACCACGGCCTTTTTTATTGTGGGTGGGTTTTCTCAATAAATTGTTTTAAACATTGCAATTGATTTTTAATTATATTTGGGTGCTGGGCCGAAATGTTTTTGACTGTGAACCTGCTTTAGGATGGATGACGAAGCAGCTCGGTCTTACTGGTTTGATGTGTTTATTGCTGAATACTTTAAAGATACAATATTCCTATAGAAATAACAGAAGGGCCAATTGCTTCTCTCCTATCAACTTGATAATGAATAAAAACAATGAGCGATGATACGGTTACTGAATTAGGTAGAGCATAGCTGGAGTTTCTTCAATATGAGTTGCACAATCAAAAGCAAAATTTTAGTTTCCAGTTGTCATTTTTCTGAGACATTTCCCTGCATGGAATGTTTCAGTTTTCAGTGTTTTCACTGTCTAGACAAAAACACAAAGAGGAATTTCCTAGAGAAGTGACTGGAATAAAAAGAAGCAGTAGACTATTGATGAGGGGCTATTGGAAACTATTCATCACCAGGGTGAGAAATTGCGTGTGTATAATAATTAACATTAGTTGAACCTGATCTAGAATGTCCCAATTTGTAAAACAAATTTAATAGTATTAATTTATAAATTAGTACATCAGCAAGGTCCATAGGTGCTCTCAAAATTTAGAGGATGGGATACATGTTAAACATCCATCAATATTCTACAAATTAAAACGTTAACATTACTATTATGAACAAAGAGAGAAGCTGCCCATAGTGGGTGGGTCTGCGATTTTTGGGGTTCCCTGGTGCTGAAAAGTTGATTCAAGACCCTGAGGGTGGGTGGTTGGTTTGGCAGACACAAGCTGAGGACACAAGGAGAATGAGACAGGGGAGGAGAAGCTAACATAAGAGAGTGTGTCATGGTCCATGCCACAGCACTGGGGTCGGTCCCACCGAGGTTCCTGAGGGGTACAAAACGGCCTCCAAAACTGTGCCCCCAACAGGTGGACAGTCAAGGCATTTATTTCTCTACTGGCTTCCAGCCTCCATAGATGGGGGGTCTTCTTAGGGTCACAACCTTCCTCACACAGGCTGTAGATCCACAGGAGCCTGGTGCGCTCCGGAGGCTGGGGCACGATGTTAAGACAATGTGCAGCTTCAGACGGGGAGGTGGCTCTGAGCTTGTGTGGCGCTGCCCACTGCAATTGCCAGGGTCCTGGGGGACGTCCTGGGGCATTCGAGTCATTTGCTTTCATGCTAAAGTCCACTGAGTTGCTAGAAAATGTCAAGGAAGCTTCCCCAGTGGTAATCACAGTAGTGATCACTAGACACCTACTGACCTTCGTCTAGACATAGGCCTGCTTACGGCAGAGAGAGCAACTCTGGGAGCCCCTTGAGGTCACGACAGAATACGGACTATAAAGTTTCTCACCATGCAGTGGAAAAATTAGGTTGGTACATTTTTTTGGAGCTTCCTGTTTAAGAAAAAACTAGAAAAATAAAAGAATTTCCAACGAGAGGAGCCATTTGGCTTTAGCTCGTCTGTATAAAGACTAATAACTCCAGCAAAGAACAGGGAACTCTCTGGTACAGTTCCAAGATGCCTGAGGGTCAGTGTGAGCAGCAGGGAGCTTTCCTCTCAGGCCGAGGCATTAGAGGGCAGTACAGATGTGTGCTGCCTTTGGCGCTGTGCTCTGCGCCCCCTAGTGGCAGCTTCCTCCAATGGCTGGGCTCGCTGCACGTGTCCCCTAGCCTGTAGCAACACTGCATAAAGCAGGAAACCACCCTTAGGCTCCGGCTCTGGCTCTACAGGGAGGTGTCTGATCATTTTCTTGGTCGTGGTCAAAGAGTTAATGTTTCTCCACAACTTTCATAAGGCGTTACTGAGCACGCTGTAAAATGTCCTCCTGTATAGGTCATTAACAGCTCAATAGTTTGTAGTTTTTACTCAGCACTAACAGTACATAGTATAAAAACAAAATTGTTCAATCGTAAGAGGTTTAATAACATTAGAGTACTACATTAAAAGAGTATTCCTTTGCAAAGGTCCATTTTCATTGTATTTCTCTTTTAAAAAGAACACTTAAAAACTGAGGCCACCTAATGTTCACAATAGATGCTGAACTAATAGCCAAAAATAGGATTTCTTCTTTTGATCATATAACAATCATACCAAGAACATAATTCAATTAAGCCTTATTTCAGACCTCTAGTGAGGAGATTTATTTTTTAAAGCTGTCAAGGGGTGGGGTGTCGGGGAGGAGACTGATGTGGCATAACGGTACAAATTTACAATGAGTAGTAATTAAGCCATGACGATCTAATGCACAGCATTATGAACAGAAACAGCAATGTTGTATTATAATTATGTAATGCGACAAATACTACTATGGCAGCAATCATAATTCGATATATAAATGTATCAAAGAGAATACTTTAAAAACACCTTACATTTACCCAGTACTATATGTTAAATAGATTTAATAAAAATATTCCATTAGGAGATGCAGTAGGGAATATTGAAAGAGATAGAAATTATAAAATGAAACCAAATAGAAATTCTGGACCTGAAAAATGCAATAGCTGACATGAAAACTATTTAGAAGTGTTCAATAGCAGATCTGACAAAAGCAGGAGACAAAATCAGCAAACATGAATATAGGGCAATTGAAATTATCAAGTCTGAGTAGCAGAAAGAAATAAGGAACAAAGAAAAATGAGTAGAAATCCTAAAGGAAGTCCTGCGTGTTGAAACAAAAAGACACCGGACATTAACACAAAGCCATACAGAAAATAAAGATCTCTGGTAAACACAATTACATAGGTAATTAAAAAGCTAGATTTATTACAATTTACTTTAAAACCCCTCTTTTTCCTATATGATTTTAAAATGTAAATGTGTAAAATATTCATTATAAATCAATGTTAGTGGACACAGAACATATACAGGTGTGATCTGTAACAGTAACAACAAAAGGAAGCGACAAAGCTTTAAAAGTGCAGAGTCTATGTCTTATCGAGATAAATTGGTATCCGTTTAAACAAGATTGGTACAATTCAGGATGTTACTTAATGCCCATAGTAACCACTAAGAAAGTAACTAAGGAATATACAGGGCAGGAGATTGGGATGGAATTAGATGGTGCACTAGAAAAATCTATCAAGCAAAAGAAGCGATAGTGAAGGATTGAGGGAGACAAACCGAGAAGATGTAGAGAAAATGAATGCAAAATGGCAGAGGTAAGTACTGAGTCATCAGTAACACTAGGCAAATGGATTTAAGTCACCAACTAAAAGGGGATGGCAGGTGGGGAAAAACATTATCTAATGAGATGCTGTTTACAAGAGGCATCTTGTAAGACACACACACATAGAATGAAAATAAAAGCATGGAAAAAAAGGTACGCCATACAAATAGCCATCAAAAGCATTGGCATTACTAAACTAATATCGGATAACAGTAACTTTCAGTCAAAAATTTTGATAAGAACATTATTTATTGATCAAAGGATCAATTCATCATAAAATAAAACAATTTTAAGCCTACACACACCAAAAAATACAGCTGCAAGATATACGAAGTTAACCTGGATGTGAGTGAAGAAAGCAACAGACACCTGTATGAAAATAGCTGTAGATTCAATGGCACAACGTAAATAGTAGCTAGAACATCTAGAAGGAAGATCGGTCAGGAAACAGGACTTGAAACACTGCAATGGGACTGGACCAAAAAGACGCTCTACCCACCAGCAGCGGAATAAACATTTTCCTCAAGTGCATGTGGAATACTGAGCATTTCCATGTGAAAACTTAGAGCAATCGTCAATACATTTAAAAATAGTATCCCCTGCAATTGTAATGCAATAAAGCTAATTAACAGAAGAACTTCCTGGCCCCTGCCTGTGGCCACCCCCGCGGGACACCAGTGCACAATGACCCTTGTGTGGCTTGGGTCCAGCCTGAAGGCTTTGGGGGCCAGGGAGCCTGCGCCTTCGCGATGCCAGCGCCCCCTGGCGGCCGCGGCGTCTTCTGCTCCGAGGAGTCCCTCTCAGCTGGGGCGAGTCCCCCCATTCTTACTGCTGACACCCGTCACACGAGTCTGTTCCCCGGAAAGCTCTGCAGGCACCTGGGAAGAGTGGCCCCCTTACCTGTCACCACTTGGTGCGGGCACCTTGAATGGCCTCCATCTGCCACAGGAAGCCCCCACAGGTACCACTAACAACGTCCACAAACGTTGGCAGATTCAAGAATGTTAATGCTGAGCGAACACCCAGCGGCGTTCACATAAAGTGACAAAGAACACCCGTATGTACATTCAAAAGATCACTGAACTACAAGGAAAACGGAATACATCCTCAGAGAAAATGAGCCAAATACATAAATAGACATAGATATCTAGTGGGGGAGCACATTTAAACATGAAAATAGAGGAAATGCAAAGTAAATGAAGACCCCCCCTCATATGTGTGTGTGTATGTGTGTGTGTGTGTATATATGGAAATTTGGTAGACTGGCAAAAAATTGTGAAACAATCTGGCATTAACTATTAAAATTGAAAAAATATATATATACTGAAGTGAGGTGATCCCAGTTGTGGGGTTTGTCTCTCATGGGGAATGTACAAATATGCATTTATTGCAATATTAGTTCAAATGACAAAAAAAATTGAAACAAAGGGTGTGCCCATACACAGAACAGTTAAAAAGAAAATATATCCTATATGAAGCTAAAATAATGAGTTAGAATTGCACAGTTTTTTTGCATGTGTGGTAAGAACACTTAACAAGAGATGCATCCTTTTAATATAATTTGAAGAGTACAATGCAGTATTATTAACTACAGTTAAATGCTGCACAGTGGATTGCTAGGGCACATTTATTTGGCATACCTAAAAATTTACACCTATCGAGGGCTACACATTTTGGAGGAGGATAGGGCAGCATTTCCCTATTTGGAAAAGGGCAGGTAAGAACCCAAGACCATTCTTTGGATTCATGCTGTGTGACTTTGGGCAAGCTTCTTAAGCTCTCCATTTCTCCTTTTTGAAAAACAGATACAGGAATATTACCCAGCTTATTCATGGAGCTATTTTTATTGGAAAAAACACAGCTCTCATTCTGAGGCTTTTCAATTTCACATAAATGCAAAAGAAGACAAACAAAAAGCAAGAAAATGCACCAGACACACATTACCACGGGCTTCTGTTCATCTCCATGGTCACGTAGAGAGAGGCGTGACGGACATTTCACCTGCACATATCTCAACATTGGCACTTAGGAGGTGTGAATTTTACACTCTCTCCTATTTTTAAAGACTGTGTAAGAAATATTTAAATCAAACCATTTCCAGGGTAATGGGGATTGCTTAGTATTTGAAAATCACGAAGTATTCCATTTAAGGGACGGGAAGAGAGGCTTCACTGAACTGAACCAATCCTGCAGAGTGAAGTCTTCACATTAGATGTTCAGTGTCCTCTACCTTGATCTGTTGAAATAAAAACAAACCCCCATCTCACTTGTTCAGAGACTCTCTCAAGTTGACCCTTAGGTTCCATGTGAGACGCACGTCAACAACAACAACAAAAACAGAAGTCGGCTCTTGTCTAGAATGTCACGATCTCTAATTGCATTAAAAGGCTCAATAGAGGAATTGAGCCTTGAACAAAGCATTTGACATTACACGTGACAATTACTGCTGTGTCCTGCACGCTGTTCAATATGAACATCTATAAATATTTTACAGTCTCCTCTCCTGCTGATGCTAATAGTGTCACAGACGGGATGGGGGTGGTAGGGCAGAGACGTCAAAATCTTTAAGAACTTAAAAAAAACAAAAACAAGGAAAAAATAGAGTATGGAAATTGCAGTGTATACATATGTTCAAACCCACAAAATTTGAAGTTATTTGAAATCAAT
This sequence comes from Rhinolophus sinicus, assembly GCF_036562045.2. Taxonomy (NCBI): domain Eukaryota; kingdom Metazoa; phylum Chordata; class Mammalia; order Chiroptera; family Rhinolophidae; genus Rhinolophus; species Rhinolophus sinicus. The sequence goes on from NC_133754.1 coordinate 2,306,751, forward strand.
CACATCTCAATAAAGCTGTTAACAATTAATTTAAAAATTACACACACACGTATATATATATATATATAGACACCCAGCTGATCGGTGCCCTACAGAAATGAAGAGTGTCCATGTTTGATTAAATGAGAAGATTTTAATATTGGTAAAATATCCATACTACCCAAAGCAATTTACAGATTCAACGCAATACCTATCAAGATTTCAATGGCATTTTTCATAGAAATAGAACAAACAATCCTCAATTTGTATAGAACCATGTAAGATCCTGAATAGTCAAAGCAATCTGGAGAAAAAGGAACAAAGCTGCAGGCTTCATGCTCCCTGATGTCAAAATATATCACAAAACTATAGTAACCAAAGCAGTATGGTACTGGCATAGAGACGGACACTTCCATCAGTGGAACAGAACAGAGAGCCCAGAAATAAACCCACAGCTATATGGTCAATTAATTTAGGACAAAAGAGACAAGAATGTACAGTGGGGAAAGGACAGTCTCTTGAATAAATGGTGTTGGGAAAACTGGACATCCACACACAAAGGAATGAAACTAGACCATTATCTTATATCATACACACACACAAAAAAAAAACCTCAAAATGTATTAAAGATTTAAATGTGAGACCTGAAACCACATAACTAGAAGAAAACACAGTTGGTAAGCTCCTGGGCATCCATCTTAGTAATGATTTTGGGTGGTTTGACACGAAAAGCAAAGGCAATTCAAGCAAAAATAAACAAGTGGGATGACATCAAACTAAAAAGCTCTGCACTGCAAAGGAAGCCATTAAAAAAATGAAAAATGACCCACTGAATGGAAAACGTATTTGTGAATCACGTACCTGATATGGGTTAATATCCAAAATATGTAAAAAAAACTCATACCACTCAGTTGCAAACAAACAAGGAAATAATCCACTTAAAAAAATGGGCAGAGTATCTGAACAGATATTTTCCCAAGGAATATGGCCAATAGCTATATAAAAGATGTCCAGTACCACTGGTCATCAGGGAAATACAAACCAAACCACTCAAATTGCAAACCTTTTAGAACGGCTATTATCAAAAAGATAAGGAGCAGCAAGTGTTAGTGAGGATGTGGAGGGAGGAAGGGGGACTCTCGTGCACTGTTACAGGGAATGCAAATTAGTGCAGCCACTATGGGAAACAGTATGGCGGTTCCTCACAAAGAAGAAAACAACGAAAAAGAAAAAACGGAACTACTGCATGATCCAGCGATTCTACTTCTGGGTAGGTAAGCGAAGAAAACAAAAACACTAAGTTGAAAAAATATATGCACCCCTAAGTCACTCTGTCTAATCCCTTCTCCTTCTCCCCGTCCCATCCCAGTAGAATAATATTATATGTCAACTATAATTAATAGATATATATGTGGGAGTATATGAGAGAGCAAGTGTAGCCTAAGGAAGATAGTCAAGGATATTGTAATAGTCAACTATGATAGAAAAAGAGATCTTATTAATAAAAAGACACAGAGAGAATCGGAGTAGCATATATAAGCTACCTAACAGGTCATCTGATGCAAAGTATGCACATTAAACAAGTATCTCATTAAAAAATAAATGCTTTTCTACCTTTAGAACAAAACATGAAGTTGGAACTATTATCATCCCTACTTTAACATGAGAAAACAGAGTCTCAGAGGTTAGTCACCTGCTCTACACGTCACCACTAGACGTGACATAAATAGAATTCAAACCTCAGAAGTCTGTCTCCAGGGCCTACATTTTTAACTACCATGCTGTGACATCGATTTAAGGCTTTTACAGCCTGTGTTTTATCATCGTCACACATGCCTAAAGAGATTACATGAAGGTGAATAGGATCGGTGAAAACTCAGTAAAAATAATGACTACTTTTTACTGAGTACTTCAAACGTATTGAAACCCGTGTCATGTACTTTGCATAAACAATTATTTAATTCTAATGACAAAACGAAGAGGTCATTATTACTTTCCTTTTCCTGCGGGACCACTGGAGAGCAAGAGAGGAACTGAACCTGCGTTGGAAATCAGTTCAGTGCCACTCGAGGCTTAGGATTGTCACCTGTCACCAACATGCCCGGAGCTGGGGGTCACGCCATGTGCCTGGGAGGAAGGGAGATGGAGGTGGCTTCACCAGACAAGGTGCCCCTGGGACGTCATTTCCGCCCTGTTGGTAGCACCACCAGTCTCTTCCACTTGTAACGTGCGTTTCCTGCTTCTGCCTTCCGGTGGCAGGAGGGGATGGACACCACAGCTGAGGCAGTAAGCAGGTGTGTGGAAAGGAGAAGAGGGACCCATCTTGGATGGAGGCAGGTCGGAGGGGGGGCAAAGGCACCCCTGGGACCCACATGTGCCTCAGGAAACTCTCTCCTGCATTCCTTACTTCTGACGTTCTGCCTCTTCTGTCTCTGCTGTCTATTCCCTGCCATCGCACCCCTGTCCAGTGGGTGAGCTAGAACATTTCCCACTGGAGAAGACAAACATGCATGTGCGGGGGCACTCAGGGCCTCGGGACGTCCGTCTCAGTGCACGGCTGGTAAGTGTGCCTCCCTCTCCCCCGAAACATTTCTCCAGTCATTGCTTTCTTTCCATCGGTGCCTCGTATATTCATGTGGTCACATAGTCTCCCACATACTGGGCACCGAGGCAGGTGACAGCCAGGCAAAGATGCACCTGATTTCAGGGTAGGAAATCTAAACATGCCAGTCCACAGGGGCTCTTATGTCCAAAACCACAGAGCAAAGCCTGCCTTTCAGACGATTTGCAAGCATTTCAGAAAGCTTGCAACTTTTCATGCAGTCTATCAGATTCTGGTTTCTAATTTCACTCAAATGCTCGTGAGTCTGAATTCCCGGGGATATACCTGAGAGACCAAGTGAAGATCTTTTGTTCAGTCCCAACACGTGCTTTCACAGCAACATACAGCACTGTCAGATTTCTGAAGGAGGGACAAGTGCTGGGGGATGGAGAACGATCCCCATCGCAGACACACGGGCTGACTCAGGCTCTTGACACATAATAAGGTCCTGTGTGTGGCCAGAGGGACACTCTCAAGGCAGCAAAGCAATCGTCCTGCTTGGTATAAAATCTCACAGATTTGTGTTTGTTTCTGTGTCTTTGCTTGCTTAACATTCCTGACCCACGCCTGGATGGGAAGGGATCACACTGGGGCTGCTGTGCAGCCAGCCAACTGAGAGTGTTGGCGAGAATGATGGGGTTTCCTCAGTAACACGTTCAGGACCACACTCGTGTCCCATGGTCCACGGTGCCAAATTAGCCTGAAAATGTCTCACAAGTCTCACAGCCCCGCCTAACACGTATACCTCTTAATTTATATTGTGCTTTGGAAATATTTGGTGTTTGCGTTTTAAAATGGAGAACTTTTTCTATTTCAAATGTCAAATCCACAATATTTCAATTTAAATATGTTAAAATATACTGAGTTACCACAAAAGAATCATTTGAGGTTAAAATTTAATAAGACATATGGTGCATTATTGCCTTTAAAAATATCAATGCTCAATGTGTGCCTTCCTGGACAAAATGCAGTCATTATGATGGAAATACAAAAGTTATATGCCTGTCACAAAAGGGTCTAACCTAAACCAGATGAAAACTTAATACGTTGAAGTAAATGCTGCGTAAAACTTCTGTTTTTAAACAAAGTTAATTGGAAACTTACAATGTTAGTTTAAGAAATGTAGTAAATGTGTTCATTTGTCCCTGGAAAAATTTCTAACTCATGTTAACCTTAATTTTTCTCTTTTAGAGAAGGAAGTTTGTTGAATTTAAGAGCTATTTAGTTGGGGTGGCTGGTTAGCTCAGTTGGTTAGAGCATGGTGCTGATAATACCAAGGTTGCCAGTCTGATCCCCGCACGGGCCACTGTGAGCTGCGCCCTCCTTACTAAATAAATAAATAAAATAAATAATAAAAGCTATTTAGTCAAACAGAATGACTTGAACATTAGCACAATATACAAAGAAACTTCCTGCTTTGCATAAATTATGTTTCATTAATAGCACAGCATGAGATTCTGGCTTGAATAAGGTTTTTGTCAACAGTAAACAACAACAACAACAACAAAAAGACCTGCTTTCAGAAAAGCAGTTGTGCCTAAAATTCACAGAACGGGGTGACAACTAATTTTCACCTTCACAAATAAACGGTAAAATCATCTTTTGAAAGACTATGCAACTCAGTACAGGCTCCTCAGTTGTCATGATCGTCCCCTGTGGTGAAGGAGGCTGAGAACGGGAAGCTGTGTGTGGGCAGGAGTCCGTGGCTTATGGGAAACTGCTGTATCTTTCTCTCAGTTTCAATGTGAACCAAAAACTGCTCCCCAAAACTCTTAAGTCTCAACAAAAATTGTGCTTTGGCTGAATCACAGGGCTTGAGAAAATGGTTCTTGCAGTAGAGAGCTTTTGATTCCAGGACTTACAGTGAATTGTTATTATTTTTATAAGAAATAAGAGCTGTTAGAGTCACCTTAAGAAGGCATAATTTAGGGAAAATAAAGTGCTAATATAAAGAACGGATTCAATTTTAGACAGAGGAAGGAGCTACTGTTTAGAGAATTGTTCTGGAATAAAAGCAATTAAGGTCTAATTAAGTGTAATGAGAAGAGGGGAGAAGGGGAAGATTTACTAGAAAGACACCTATGCCATTTCCTTATGTTACCTCAGTTAATAGGTGGCAAAGGAAAAAAGGTCTACAACGTGACGGTGTAAACGGTGCCAGATTCCAGCTGATTGGCTAAATGATTTCCTTCCCGCGGTTAATCAATATTGTGCAGATATAAAGGGACATGGGGAGCTTAAGTGATGAGTCAGAAAGAAGAAGAAAATAAAATTTCCATCATTCATTCTCTCAAATTGATAAACACACAAGCAATAGCATTTTGAAATGATTTTGATTTTTCCCCTCTGTTTCTGCTGTCAAGTATACTGGGAAGAATAGCAGAGCTGGTTCCAGGGGGAAAAGAATGGGTTTTGTTATTTTCAGGCTTATTTTATTGCGGATTTCTCCTCTATAAATGCTGGCTTCCAGTTTTTGGCATGTAGTACTCATATTAATTATTCTTTCAATTAGCCTTCAGGACAAAGACCATGTGTGAGCTTTTTTTTTTTTTTTTATCTATGATGGCAGCTCATACAGTGCCTGGCAGGCTACATTCACACACACACACACACACACACACACACACACAATCTGATTGATAGGTCTATGAATGGATCTCAAAGAAATAATTTATCTTCTATTTGAATCAAGTCTATGCAGATACTACTTTAAGCTGCTTCATGTTACATACAACATACTTGATGTAGCATGCTTTCGATCTGAATTACACGCCAGTGAACTGAATCAAGAGGTCAGCAGTATGATAGAGATGATCTGGAAAGCCAAGTTCTCCATCCAATTCTAGAGTCGAGAATAAAGCCTACACTGCAGAGTCACCCAGAGAACTGATGAAATTGTCTCAAAGGCACTTTTAGACTGTCATCCAGGGATCCAAGTCACACATGAGGAAGTCATTACGAAAAGAAAGGAAGGCTATGGCTTTCATAGAGGAACATAAAAAAAAAAAATTTTGGCTATTTGCATTTTCCTAGTCTTTAAAACTTTTATGTTTCCCTTTTCAACTTCTAACTTGAATCTCTCTATTGCTTTGGGCTTTTCCACCTCAGATATTTTCCTCTTGTGACCTAATTCTTTTTGCTTTGTTCTCTTTGTTCCTTTACTCATGCACGAGTGAGATGGCCAACGCCGTCTCCATTTAGACCCGGAACTTGTACAAGTGGAATTATGGACTCATTGTTCTCAAGCTGGGCTCTTATGCAGCCGACTTGCTTTTGCTTGACTGTTTCAGCTCCTCTTCCCAGCTCCTCCGAGGACAGGGAGGGACAGAGAAACACTGCAGAGACAGACGTGTTGCTGACTTGCATGGAAAATTAATGAAAGGGAATTAAAATAAGTGAAGCAGGTGTGAGCTCGGCAGCTATCACCACTGCATCTCTGTGTTTAGAATCTGATGGTTTTCCTTTTAGGTGTGTCACTCACCTTTTACTATCCTCTCTACTCCTAGCCTACTGCTGTCCTTCATCAATATACAGGCTTAAACTCCACCCATGGGAAGCAGACAAGGGAAGCTGAGGGAATGGTGGGTCCAAAGATGAGGAAGGAGGAAGGGTAGTATTTAGTACCATATCTTAGACAATGGCCCTTTCATAGGATATTGTGTTTATATACATACCCTTACAGGGGCAGAGAGTGATTTGTCCTGAAAACATTCCTTTTTCTTGACTAAGAATTTATCAGAAAATTCTTCCATAATCGCTTTTACTCCCCACATGGAGGTAGAATAGGTATTGCCTGGACAGAGGGCTATGGTTCCCCCATGCTGGAATCGGGCACTCGGCCCCATCTCAGTGCGAATGCTGAATGAGGCTGACATTCTCCTTCCTTCATCTGTCAGCGTGTGGTCACAGTCCTGAGACAATGGAACCTTTTTTTTCCCTTCAAAATATCTTTTCAGTTAACTGCACCTTGCATATAAAACATACTTAATTGACCAACACACTGCTAAGGCCATCTTTCAGATCATAAGATGGTTTTAATAACTATAGACAGAATAGGTCGGAACATTTGCTAAGGAAGAATTCTTCCCTACACAGAACACAGAAATGAGTGCTGTGTTTGCATCAGCCACAGTGCTTGCCTTTATCACAAGATCCACAACCTAACGGCACGTAGCACTTTCACAGACTCAACAGCTGAAAGTGTGAAGACAGGTCAGGGGGTTTGGAAGCAAAAGGAGAACAAAATCAAAAGGCACTGATTCAGTATGTGTCAATTTTGGGCCATTAATTATATTTAATCACACACGGTCTTTTCTTCCAAATAAGATTCCTATGACTCATGGTTTAAGACATTTTCTTCCTAAAATATTATACTGTATAATGTTTTATTTCAAAACTGGTCAAGGGCTGCAACCTACTACTCTTCTTTACTCAAACCTGGTGCAGAAACGCATATTAGAAAAATAACAATTGCATGGTAAAGGAAATCATAGAGAAAATGCAAAGGTAGACTGTGAAAGGAGAGAAAATATTTACACACCACAGATGTGATAAGGGGTTAAGAGCCAAAACATACAAGGAATCTGTACAACTCAGTAGCAAAACAAACAAACAAATAACCAATTAAAAATGGGCAAAGCTCCTGAATAGACATTTTTCCACAGAGGACATTGAAGTGGCCAACAAGTACATGAAAATATGCTCAACGTCACTCGTCATCAGGGAAATGCAAATCAGAACCACAGTGCGTCACCTCACACCTGTCAGATGGCTGTCATCAAAATGACAAGAGATAACAAGTGTTGGTGAGGCAGGCTGAGGAAAAAAGAAAACCTTTGTGCACTTTGATGAGGATATAAATTGGTGCAGCCCAAAACAGTGTGGAGGTGCCTCAAAAATTTAAAAATAGAATTACTTTATGATCCAGCAACCCCGCTCCTGGGTATTGACCCACAGGAAACAAAATTATTATGTTGCAGCAGTATCTGTACTCTGGTGTTCACCTGACTGTAGGATTATTTACAACGGTCAAGGGATGGAACCGACCTAAGTGTCCATCAACAGGTAAATGGATAAAGATGTCACACACACACACACACACACACACACACACACACACACAATGGGATACTATTCAGCCTTAATAAAGAAGGACATCCTATCACTTGAAAAAACATAGATTGATCTCAAGGGGTTATGTTTTGGGAAATAAGCTAGAGACTGAAAGACAAATATACAAGATGATCTTACTTACATGTGGAATTGGAAAAAAAAATTAAGTTGAATTCATAGGAATAGATTAGAATAGTGGTTGCCAGGGTCCTGGGGTGGGGGAAATAAGGGGAGGCTGACCGGAGGGTACAAACTTTCCTTTAAGATGAATAAGGTCTGAGGATCCAATGTCTAACACGATGGCTGCAGATGGTAACACTGTCTTGTATAATTAAAATGTGCTGGGAGAGTAGAACTTGTTTTCATCACAAGAAAAAGAAAAAAAGAAGGTAAATATGTGAAATGCTGAATGAAATCGATGGTAGGAATGCTTTCATAATATTCACATATTAAAATGTGTAGCATACTTGAAATACATTGTAATTTTGCTTATTAATTGCACCTCGATAGGGCTGAACAAACAATAACAAACATCAAAATGAGCAGGTCTGGAGGAACATGGTGATGTGGGAGGGAGAGTGGACCTCCCTCCCACATCGCCATGGAGAGTGGCCCTCCCTCCCACATCACCTGCTCCCTCACCTTGTGTGGTGTCCCTGCAGGGTGCCTGGAATTTGAAAAGCATTCATCTAAGCTGTAGCTCACAGCATCCCTTTCATGCAACAACATTGGTGATAAAGTAACTGGTGGTGCTTAAAACCCTGTCTGTAAGCTAGCATTCCCCCGCCCCCTTTTTTTACCCCAGTAAAAGTTATTTGATCTGGGTAAATCACTGTAAAGCGGGAATTACAACAGCATAATCATCCCCCTCATCTGCAGGGGATATGTTCCAAGACCCCAGTGGATGTGCAAAACCACGTGTGGTACAGAATCCTCTGTACACTATGCTTTTCCTACACACATACTTTCCACTTAAAGGAGGCATGTCACGACTGCTCCAGTGTATCTGAATTGCCAGCATCACTGCTCTTGTGCTTTGGGGCCAATAAGCAAAACAAGGGTGACTTGAGTGCAAACACTGTGACGCCCTGACACGCGATCTGATAACCTGGCTACTATGTGACTAAGCATGGGAACATGTACACTGTGGAGACGTCGGGCCAATGGATGAGTCACCACACGTGTGGGACATAGTGGGACGTCGTCAGATTTCATCACGCTACTCCAAACAGTGCACAATTTACAACTTACAAGTAGTTGATTTCTGGAATTTTCTATTTAATATTTTTGGACTGTGGTCAACTACAGGTAATGAAACCACAGATAATGGGGGAGTACTGTATCTGCTTCACTGTGGTGTCATCAGACTTAAATAAGATAGCATGTTGCAGGTATGCGGGGAGAAAGGAAAAGAAAACAAGAAATGGGAGAACACTTAGAGCGCGTAGTAATTACTGGTGCTTCCTACCTAGTTCACGCAAGTACTCACTGACTGAGAATTAGACGTAATTCCCTACTTCTTGTGAATGCATATATACCGGGCGTGCCAAAAAATGGATACACATTTTAAGAAAGGAAAACTGTATTAAAATTGTAATACTCAATATATACTGATAACAAAAGATGAACACAAGTCACGTGTGACTTCTGCAATTACAAGAGGTGCTCAAAGTGGTTCCCATCAGCATCTAGACACTTCTGATTACGGTGAACTACTGCTTGAGCAACGCTGACCAAAGTGTCCACCTGTATACATTTTTGGGCATCCTCGGTATATATATGATACAGTGTGTGTGTGTGTGTGTGTGTGTACACACACACACACACACGAGTCATTTCATTATCCATTGCAGATATTGCTTCTTTTACAAATTGAAAGTTTGTGGCAATTCTGCCTTAAACAAGTCTACTAGCTCCATTTTTTTGTCACTAATATTTGTGTACTTCCTGTATCTGTGTTGCATTTTTTAGTAATAAAGTGTTTTTTTAATTAAGGCATAATGTGTATACTGTCTTCTTGATATAATGCTATTGCACATATAACAGACTACAGTGGAAACATAACTTTCATACACGCTGGAAACCAGCAATTCCTGTGACTCACTTTATCACGGTGGTCTGAACCAAACCCACATTATCTCTGAGATGTGCCTGTAGTTACAAGATAATTATTTTTGTTTGCAGCATATTTCACATGAAAATCGCAGGGAACTTTAAAAAAAAAAAATCTGTCTCCCTAAAAGCGTCATGGAGATAACTTCATAGTTTGTTGACCCTATTTACTTTGGAATGACTAACCAAACTTATCAGGTGACAAGGTTAAAAAAAAAAAAAAAGCCAATTTCTTGCTTCCAGTGTATTTTGCTTCCTTGCTCCAGAACTCTCTGTCGACTGTCCTTTAACAGGACTTATCCAAACTTCGGATGCAGTACCAAGTTCTGTGGCACTAACCCAGCCTTGTTGTGGGTCTATGCAGCAGGGAAACAATACTAAGAGGAACAGAACGTGCCCTCATTTCATCCTGTACAACACAGTCAGAATAGTAACCATGATAATGACCCAGGAGACGGAACCTACTACATCCTAAGTTTCTGTAGATTCACATGCTGGCTTCAAAACAGTCATGCAATCCAGTGCCTCACAGCTGAGCGACTGACAAAGAGGGAAGGAGGGGATTTTTACAACGACGAATAGTGGAAGTCTGTAAAAAGAAAGACAACTTCAAAAACGGCAAACAGACCCATTTTGGGAGTGGAAGTGGTCCCAGAGCTGGGCAACCGCAGGGTGCGAAGCGGCCAGTTCTCTGTCTCATTATAAAAGAGATGCTGTGAAGACAGTCTCTCCAGGTGCATTAAGACATAAAACATCACGACAAAACTTTGTGGGAGGTCAGGGGAGACTAAGGAATGTACCACTGCCGAGGAATAGAGCAAAGCTTCTCTTGTACGTTAATTCCACATGAAACCCAAGCCCGCCTCGCTGGACTGGGGTCGCTCCAGGAGGAAGCTACATCTGAAACAAGTTGCTCGAGTCACGCTAAAAATCTCTGCCCCTGAATATTTTTCCTGAACCCTTTCTCCTTGAAGCTTTAGTGCTCCTATTTCAGAGATTCGTTTTTTTTTTGTTTTTTGTGAAGTAAGATCCGCTTTCTCAGGCCCTCTATTAAAATTTAAACAGTGTAAGGAAAGAAGTGAGTATCCACAGGAAAATTATTTCTCAGAAGATTTCTCTGTGCTGCAAAGGGGGAGTCTCGTGGAAGCGCACAGTTATTCCCCAGGTAAGAGCAACGAAGAAGAAATGGGATGGGGACACACCTGGAGGGCATTTGGGGCCAAAGGGTGGGGGGCTGAGAGAAATTGAACTTACACCTGTTAGTACGTGGACCCAACCCAGGCCCTTTGCTTGCTCCCGCAGCTGTCAGCACACCTACTGTCTTTGCAGCCCCGACTTCACCTACGGGCATTGCTACACGAGTCTCAGACGCCTGGGGTGGACATGGCTCCTTTGCGTGCTCTGAGGGCTGACACTGCCCATCCTAGAGAGGCAGGGCAAAAAGAGAGGGACAGCCACCACCTCCGTGCTTTTCGCCACGGGCAGAAGCAGCGAACCGTTACACTCGTCCTAAACCACTCCCCGTTATCCTTTAAAGACACACTTAGTAATGAGAGTACGTCCTCAAAGCTGTCCTAACTTTTAAATTCGATGTGTTGATGTCCTCTCGTCTCAAATGTCCTTGAAGCTCCTTAGAGACCAAGAGTCAGTTTTGCAGCTCATCCGCTTTGCCTGCCCCCCACTGCGTGTAGCAGGTGCTCAGCGGGCAAGATGCTTACTTAGGACTATGAACCTGGAAACTGAGCCCAGTGAAGTCCACATTGCATCCTTTGCAGAAATACAATCATCTACACCGTGTTTCCCGGGAAAGAAGACTAAGCTGGACCATCAGCTCAAATGCGTCTTTTGGAGTAAAAATTAATATAAGACCCATTCTTAGATTAGATTATACCCAGTCTTATATAATATTACATTATATTATACTATATTAAAGACCCGGTCTTATAGTAAAATAAGACCGGGTCTTATATTAATTTTTGCTCCAAAAGACGTATTAGAGCTGATGGTCCGGCTAGGTCTTATTTTCGGGAAAACACGGTACCTCTTCATTTCATTATGGCTGTGTACCCTAAGGCATTGCCAACCTCAGGACAGTTTTCCTTTAAAAAATGTGGTAAGGTATGGTGGCAACTGCTTCTGTCTCCCTCAAGTGCAGAGTCATGCTTCCCACTTCCGTCCCACCTGTGTCCTCACGACATGTGTGATAACCGTTCTGCAGGGCAGACTGCCCCTTCCGGGTCCCAGTACGTCCTGTCACTGCTGCATGGCTGGAGGTGACTGTGTGTGACTTATGACCCCAAATGGATTCAGAAGGTCACAGGGTATTTGAAGGAAGATGTAAGAACACAATAGCTGCATATCAGGATCCAACAATGGGCAATGGGAAATGGAAACTGCACCCCTACCTAACGTGGCCTAAAATTAAATCACCCAGTCACTGCCACATGGTCAATCTGAAGTGTTTCTGGTGTGGTGACACTAGAAGGTATTATTGATATAACACATGGTGATCTGACAATAAAATAACCAACTGAATGCTGCAAAGAACCTGTATATTATTATTATTATTTTAATTCACTGAGGCAGAAATGTAACATCCCAGCAAGAGAAAGGAGGAATTTTAAATGAAGTGTTCATCTGTGAGAGAATTTCTGGAAAGCTGTCAATTTAGAGTGCCGCTATCTAGGTAACTAAATTAAAAAAAAGCAAAACAAAAAAACCCCTTATTTTATGTTCACTGTATGACTCCTATTGAGTTATTCAACTACGAAGTCGTTGTGTTCGGGGCAGCTCTGAAATTAAACACGCTTGTATGCGAGGGCCTGAGCGGTTTGCAATGCTCTGCAGTGATGTTCTGCAGTATTCAAATGGGAACCTGGCAAGTTGCGGGTTTTCTTTTACAAAACTGACACATGCCCGGAGTGCCACCTAATGTGATCAGTTCAGGAGAGCGTCCTAACGCTTTGGAAGCTTCTGTGTAAGTGGGGGCCCTGCAGTTATGACAAAGGACCCAGAACCAGCAGAAGGGTCACACACAGCTCCCGTGGGACCGAGCAGGACACCTGGCCCGAGGTGCCCAGTCAGGCCCATTCTGGATTTTTCTGCCACGAGGATGAGGTCACAGAAACACTTTTCTGTGTTTGCTTAATATTTGGGCACAGAATTAATCTACACAGAAGTAAGACATGGTTGTTTAGGAAAATGTTAATATTGGGATCTACTCTTCATATCAGATTGTTTTCAATAGAAATAATACTTTTACTCAAGATAAGCGTTCGACCTTTCATTGTGTTAAGTTTTGTACAGATATACTATTAGTTTTGTTTCATTTCTTTCTTATGAACTTTATTTTTATATGAACTTCTAAGTCTACTTTTGAATACAGTCATTCTGCAAATAAAAAAAAAAAGTAGCAACTACAAGAAAGTTCGTTATATTCGGGCCTCCACAACTACAGTTAATGACCCTGAAGCCCGGTTTTAGTGTCTTGTAGTTGATATGAGCAAAGGAGGAAGAGGGAACATCCGGGGTCACTTCGGGGAAATGCTGGTAAGCTCAACATCAGATAGCCCTGCATGGGCTCCAGCTCCTCAATTAGCATTTACAATTTCTAATAAAACACATGTTTGTGTGTCCACCTATGAGGCAATTCTCAGATGGCTTGTTCTCGGTCACCTGAGTGTCTCTGAAACCAAGTCATGGGAAACCCTCTGTGGCTGCCACCTGCACGCATAATGGACAGAATCTCTGAGTCTCCTGTTCACTCCTGGGGCCGCCCGGGTGAGTCCTAAGGGGCCCATGCTTCCGCCTGTCTTCTGTCACAGGAGGTGACTGAGGCTCCTCTCACCTCTGGCAGGGCCCCCACGAGTTCCAACACGCCCAGCTACCTGTTCAGAGGCCTTCTGTTTCTAGCAACGTGCTGAAAACACAAAGGGTGCCTCTGCTCCTTAATTTTGCATTAGATCTTTCTCATGATTTTTTTTTTTTCTTTACCCTCTTTATGTGCTTTGGGATTTGATGAGTCAAATTAGAAATTTAGAACTTTAGATAACCTATTTAGTAACTCAACATTTCTAGTCATATGGCTGGATTTTAAATAGGAGGGAATCAAACTCAACGGAGATTTAAAATATTGTAATATGGCAATTTCACATGATAGTCTCACTTCTTAGAGTACTTTTGCTTCCATTTGTCTCATGTGAGCCTTAAGACAATCCTATTCCACTTTAAAAAATGAAGAACAGAGGCCCAGAGAAGTAAAAAGAACCTAATACTATGTTCTTATTTTTGAAGAAAATTCTCATGACTAAATAAATTACTGGGCTTTCAACATGGCACCAAAGCAAATATATTACCTTACATTCAATAAAAGGAAATCATCAAAGTCGGGAGTAGAATAAAATGTTGAATTATTTTCTCTGACTGGTGTATGCATTACTTGAAATTTTTAGTTTGCCTGTACCCCCTGCCTAAATTCCCACAGCTGTGATTTTTAAGTCACTTCTTTGAAAGAAAAAAAAAAAATCATTTAAATCGCATTGACCTTTAAAAAACAAATAACAACACTGGTTATATAAGTTACTAGCACAACCGACTTTAAAATTCTAATTTGCAATATTGTTGCCTTTTTCTAAATGTTCACTTACTATAAACACAAAGTATATCAGTAAGTCATATGATAAAGCGATATTTATACAACACTTGATCTACCTAACCCTTGTCTCCTCCCTGGATTCTGCTGTCCTTTCTTCCCTGGAATGAATTTTTTTCCCTGTTACTTCTTTGGCAAAAGGTTCTCACAGGAAGTGTGACCACACCTTGCTCATAGGGCTCTCTTACATTATTCATATTCATAGGATGACATTTTTAATGTGTTACTAAGGCATTTATTTAAAGTATTTCACATTTGATAGTAAAGATAGCAACTGATTATAACCAGTGTTGGCATGGATATTGCCAACAGGTTATTTTAAACACTTCTTGTAGGAGGAAACACACAGTGAGGTTAAAATCATTAAAAAAAAATGTATGTATTCAAACTTGAGCAAATGTCAGGCATCTATCTCATGGGAAAAATGCATATTTATACATATACTTTCACACTTATCATTAATATGCAAAATAACAGAGAGAAAAAATCCTACCATAATGTAAAGAAAAAAAGAAAAAAAAAAGAAATAAAAAGGAAAAGAAAACAGCTAAGTGACCAAAATAGAGAATTAGTAAAGAGAAATTAACAACTGAAAAACAAAAATAAAAATTATTCACAAGCTGGAGTGGAAAAGTAGGTTAACAATGTTATTTACCACATGATTTAATGTTTTCTTTCTCTCTCTCAAGAGCATTTTCCAGTAAGGTCATAGCCAGGTGTTACTTGAAGACAAGTATTTTCTTCACACTAACTGAGCACTTAGTGCCTGCCAGCCACTGCCGCTCTGTTTATTAGCATCATCATATAACAACAGCTGCATGGTGGGAAGGGCTGTCACCGAGTCCCTTTTTCTCTTGGTTACACAGTGCAATTTTGGGACAGTTTATGGCCACCAATGATACAAACGAGGCTCTGTGCCTTTTAGTGATATCGACAAATTGGACTCTTGTTTGTCTGACCACTGGGTGGAACCCATTCATCCCCCTTATAAAAATTCAACCATGACACACACTAGTAAATCACAGTGGAATAGCGGTCGTGGCAGGACGTAGGGATGGAGACGTTTCACCCTCAGGCGGCCGCTGTGATGGCGTCTCCCACCTTGGGATGCCGGCCAGCCCTTTATCAGAGAGGCTGCTCATCTCCCATGACACACAGACGCCCTGTCTTCCCAGCAGCACTTAGTGCGCTCATAGGAAATGTCCAGGAGATGACTGATTTAGAGGCATGGGCGGCACCAACTTCATTATACGCACACCAAAGAGAGAGAACGGAAAGCATGGTTGGGAAGAAATACCCTCTTATAAACCACTTTTTAAAAATTCTCACATATGTTTTATTCAAAAACATTGTTTCTGTATAATTGCTAGTTATTATTGCCTATTGTCATTCACATAGTTATACAATGTTGTGTTTTCATTTAGTTGCAATACGAGTGAATATGCAGGCCACACAAGTTATTTGCAGAATGTTTTATCAGTCATTAAATTTATAATATTATGAGAAAGAAAGGGGGGGATTTACTTAATATGTATGACAGAAATCTACACTTCAGATACTTGATTTATTTATTTATTGATTGATTGCCTGAAACTAGTAAGAACCTTATAGAGAAAATTCATTAACTATAGATTAGAAAATCTGCAGCAATGATACATAGCTTAAGATTTTAAATAAGAAATGACTGTGTTTGTTTTTTAATCACTCATGTCCTGGTTTTGTGAAGACTTTAAATACGACTTAAAAATTGTTAAAAATGTATCATTTTAGATGATCCTTACCTGTCAGAGTAAACGCATACATTTTTCTCATATGGTCAACGCCTCTTTCATTACTAAGCCAGAAAGGTAAATATTACAACGCAGATGGAGGTGTTACGTTATTTTCAAATTGTGTATTATATATTAGTGTGAAACACATCAGGGCAAACATTTCTCCCCCCTTTTGTTGATTAATGCATCTGTTTGCAGGGACTAAAAGAGTGACTAATACATAATAGCTAATAAATGTTTGTTGAATAAAGTCATAATCCACTATTACAAGCTGCGGTCAACCTTATCAACCTTATCAACTAAGAACAAGCAACACGAGGCCCCATCTGCATGGGCGGACTCATGAGCTGTCACCACTGCCCTGGCGTCCCTAGTTACCCTGGTCAAGGCTACTGGCAGCCGACTCATTTAGTCTCCACAAGAACCCGACACTGTCCCTATGTCTAGGGCTGTTTTATCGATGATGCAAATGAGCTCCCAAAAGCACAAGGACGGTGTTGAAGTTCGCCCCCCCAGTGAGTGGCATCTGTGACCTCCTCACTGCAGTAAACGCCCTTTCCCAGCATCCTACGGACTCAGGTGAACTGTGCATGTGAGATGAGAGAGGTATCCCACTGTGTCCGCAGCCTGTTGGCAAGTGTCAGGAGTACCGGCTCTGGCAGAAAAAAGGCTTGAAGGCGGCATAGCTATGTGTGTGCCACTGCTGTTTCTAAGACACCTACATCTCTAACTTCTATAACCCATTTTCTATAGCCCACATGTTCGCAAGGCATTTGTTGCCATTATTTATAACATTAAAATGGATGATTTGGCCCCTAAGTTGTTTTTCAGTGTTTTGAACTAATTTGTTACAATACTTTCTAGGACACGATTTAGGATAGGGTACACCATTTCCAGGTTGTTGCCAAATTACTCTCTAAAGTGAAACATTTAACTCCTAGAAGAGGGGATTCTCTATTTCATCATATTCTTAGCCTTTAGTAGTCTTATGAAAACCTAATTAGGACAATATTTTACCTAAATGTGTTGTTAAGTAGTGAAGCTATTGTTTGTTATATGAATATATTATATAGTATGAGCTGAAGTTATCATATATAAACATAAATTTAAGTTTATATATAACATATATATATATATATATATATATATATATATATATACACACATACACACATATAATAGATAAGATAGATATGTATTTACTCTCTATTTTGGGTGGCTTGTTTATTTAAACCCTTGGAACACTTGCTCAGTAGTATCTGCAGATTCCCGCCCCCCCCCATATGCTACATGAGTTTCCTTTGCTCATGTGCATCGCCGTGGAACATTCAATATGGCCAGATTGCATACTCAGTGTTAGAGTCCCATCAGGGTAAACCACGAAATGTAGGGGGAATTTAGACCCCAGAAAAGGGTGGCAGTGACGGCTGGGCCTGTATGCTGATAGATGTCCAGTGCCCGGCCCTACTGGGGTTTTCTCCATCTAATAGACAAGAAAAGTGTGAGTGAGGAATGCTGAGTAAATTGGCCATGATTTCATAGCTAGCATTTGGCAGGACTAAGACGTGAGCCCACGCCTAGTAGAACGGTTCACTACTCAGAACTGATATTCTAGACTAATTATTCATTAATTGATATATTTATTTAGGGTCTTCTTAAATTTTTAACAGTTTATGTTCTTTTTCCAATGTACAGGGGGATATACAGACAAACATTTTTAGATTAATCATTTTCCTTTTTTTCTCAGCTTTATTGATATATAATTGACTTTAAAAGTTAGTTTTATGGTGTCATATGTTCCCCTGTTACTAATTAGCCTTTTATTTCATCGTAAAGAACTCCCTTTAACATTTCTTATAAGGCCAGTCTAGTGGTAATGAGCTCCTTCAGCTTTTGTCTGGAAATCTGAGACTAATAGCTTTCAAGGATTGAAGTGACTTATTTCAATGTGTCTTCTTATACTTCTTTCCTGCTTCATTTATATCCCTCCAAATCTCATGCTTTCCCTGCTACAACACTGTCTTTCCAGGCTGTTACCTTTATTACTAGCTTTGGTTTCACCCTATTTCATTCAAGGCTTTTACCATCATTGTAGGTATTTGTTTCTTTATGTGTTTATAGATCACACACCTTATGAATGAAAGAACACTGCAGACCATCTAGAAAAAGTAGGTACAATTAAAATGATTAATAAATGAACTTGGTCTAAGTAAATGAGCTTTCCAGATAGAGAAGAAAATAAAATTCATTTCAGCTACATTAAACACCTTGCCTAAGTAGGTGAATTGGGATCTGAGTTCAAAGCCCTTACTTGTTTCATCATGGCAAGAAATAGTTCTAATTTTACACTATAGTTAAAAATATTTTTAGACTCTAGATTTATGTTAAAGCCAAATATTATTAGGAAAGAATAATTGCCAAGTATATGGATTATGTTTCTAGTTATATAACAAATATTAAAATTTTATTAATTGATAGTTGGCTTTAATTACCTGCTTTAGAAATGCTATACTGATTTTAAATCTATATCCTTCTAAGGAAAGCGACACACAAAAGCATGGTCAGTTTCCCAAGTATTTAAAGAGATGATCGTCTTAATCAAGAGATTTATTTCTGAAGGGGAAGGGAGCCACTGACAGTAAGTGCTGATTCATGACAATCTATCTATCCATCTATATAATAATATATATATATGTGTGTGTGTGTATATATATATATATATATATATATATATATATATATATGTATATGTATATATATAATATAGATGGATAGGTTGATAGATGTGTGTGTGTGTGTGTGTGTGTGTGTATAAAACACTGCATGTTCTGTATGAGTGATTCCTACCACAGCTGGATTTAAACAGGGTTCTTTAACACACACAGTCTACAACATTAAAATTAAATTGTTCACATGTTTTGCTACTTTAATTAATAGAAAAATAATTGTCATATTAGTTGGCCAGTATATTACATACCACCCAGACTAAAGGTCCATGAGTGAATCATATACGTATGTAATTATCACCGTCTACCTAGGAGTAAGTAATTCCTACAAGATAATTTCACTAGACTATGGGGACCCTTCCTTTCAACCATCCTGCTGTACCCAGCACAGAATGGGATATACAAAATAAAGTTTGCAGAAGGAAGGCATTGTGTGTGTGTGCACGTGTGTTTGCACGTGTGTGCGTGTGTGTGGGTGTGGGTGTGTGCGTGTGTGGGTATACATGTGTGTGTGCATGTTTGTGTTGTGTATGTTTGTGTATGCACTGTGTGTGCATGTGTGTACACACGTGTGTGCTTGTGTGCGTGCATGCACGTGCCTGTGTCTTCTCTGAATTGTTGGGAATGGCACGGACTTGACTGAAAAAAATTACATTGAGAGAAACTCACATATTATTTGATGTTGAATTTTACATTCTTCTTCTCAGAACAGTAAATATTATTATGTTACTGGGACCAGGCATAAAGTCCCAGGTTAAATTTTATTTTTCAAATTTAGCATGAAAAAAAGCAAGCCACTCGAGAGAAATTTGGAAACTTCCCTTTTTTGCTAACAAGAGTGTGGTAAATGACCACCTTCCTCCTTTAGCCACCGATGTCTGGAAATTAAAAATTAAATATTAATTTTGGTCTCTGCGATTCTATTAATCCCATTTATAGTTAATTAATTCGCTCCTCCTGGCTTTCGTTTTGTATGTCATTCTATTATTCTGTATGTTTTATTCAAAAATTTCCCTGAAAGTAATTTGTAAACACGGTTGAGAACAAATTTACTAGAGAACTGATCGCTGAATCCATTTCACCCACCTAATGGCACAGAAAGCTTGTGTGGACGTCTGCCGCTTCTTCGAGTTACGTTATAGCTTCTTCCCGAACACTTTGTACCAAAACAACTGCTAAACTACGTGCTGTACATTTGAATTTTTTCCACCTGCCGTCTCAATCAACACATAACGGTTCCCTGAGCTCTCCTATGGGGATGACAAAACCAATAGCAAGTCTGGCCCCAGGAAAGTCTCCGCTCCTGTGAATAAACTGCTCATCGACAGCCTAACTGTTATGATCAGTGGGACAAAGCGAGGACTCTGCAACCCCCAGGGACCCAGAGTCCCCCCAAGTGGGAATCGCCGGACACGGAAAAGCTTCACCACCCCTATAATCTCACGCCCCTCATGGCACCAACTGTTTACACATTTCCCACTTTACTCCAGTCTTTTCTTCCTAAGCCCAAATACTTTTTTTACCTCTCATTTATAAAATATTTATAATTCATAGATTTATTCAACTCATATTCTACTCATATTCTTGGAAGCGACTTGCCAATAAAGGCATTACTGCAAGAAACCCATGAATGTGTCTGTAGTTTTAAATATTCCAGGACACTCTAAAGTGCAGCATGGAACATGCACATGAAAATTTGGCAAAGAGTTTGAACAACAGAGATTTTTCTAGGGGCTAATGAAAAGGCTAGGCCTGGGTGTGGGGAAGCGCTTCGGGTGGATCGTGGCGCCTGCGTCCCTCACTCTCTTTGCAGTGCTATAGAAATTCCTGCTGCCCAGCTGGGCTCTAATTACCACTAATTGAACACTCCAGTGCTGGGATAAGAGCTGTGTCCCCAGCATATCACACGAGTGCATCACGTGCTCATGCTTCTAAGGCGGCAGCTCCGCTTGCTGGAGGCACCACTGTTGGCTGCGGTCTGGTGTGCTCCCCAGACCTTCCCAGGGCGCCCGTTAGCTTTAATGAAAGGAACACAGTACGGGGACAGTGAGCGGAGAGGGAGTATGTATCATAAGATGCATTCGACTGCTACCCACAAGTTCCACGGTTTTTCACCTGCCTCCTTGAAGTTCGCGCTTTGCAACATTTAGAACACGAGAAAAAGAAAAAACGGCATCGTGCCAACACCTGGGCCACAAGACGTCTCCTCCAGGTGTGCACAGCATTATTGGGGCACCAGTGATGCTGATGGTTCTACCTGGTCCACTTCAATAGGGAGCCTCTGCCCCCTGATCAAACTTCATAAATCAGGGCAGATATAAGCTCACGTAGACACAGGTATGACACAATTTAAATTATGTTCTAGGTCAGGAAATGTAGGATAGCTCTTTCCTGGGGGCAGACGGCAGTGTGTTCTAATTCATTCTGTGTATTGTATCAAGTGCCAGGCAGGTGCTGTGTTACGTAGCTTGCTACTACAACACGTGACAGAAGAAGCGGTGAAATGTAGGAAGCATCAGCATAGCTGAAAAGGCTACCTGGAGAGAGACCAGGAAGCGTGGTTAGCAAGTTTACATTTCACTTACAGGAGATGGTGCATGGACGAAGTGTGTCCCCCCAGATTCATATGCTGACACCTTAATGCCCAGTGTGATGACATCAGGAGGGGAAAGCTGCAATGATTAGGGTCCGATGAAGCCACGAGGGGACAGGCCCCAGGCTGGGATCAGTGTTATTATATGAAGAGGAGGAGCCTAGAGCCCCGCCACCCACCCCACGTGAGAGGACAGAGAAGAGGGCTTTGCCCGGAGCCGAATGGCCCAACACCCTGGCCTTGACCTTAGACTTCCGGCCCCCAGAACTGTGAGAAATGCATTTCTATTGTTTGTAAGCCACCTGGTCTACAGGGTTTTGTCACAGTGGCCCAAGCCGACTGACAGTGGAACACAGTCTAAATTTCCCAGGCTGTTTCTCAGATTGTAGGCAGTGACAAATAAACCTGGTAAACACAAAGGCATTCTCAAAAAAGACTATTTGCCTCCAATAACGTAACTGTAGTCTCAGCCAACACCGCCAGAATTACAGCGCCAACACTAAGGAGAACAAGTCTCACGTGTTTTGAAGTGTTTATTTGTGTGGAAATACCTCAACTCTTGTCCCACACGCTCATCAAAACAGCACCATTCACTCCCATTTGATTACTTCACTCTGTTTTCTCCTTCCTACATTTTTAAAATATAAAATCGACTTCGTCATATGGTGCTTTACAGCTTATAAAGCATTTCCGAATATCTGACTTACTGTTCACCCTTCTAAGAACTGTCTGAGCTATGTGTCAGGTGACCTGTCACTGGCACATGTGAGGAGTTAATCGCTAGGGGACACGTGAGCTGGCGCTGCGCCCCAGGACATCTGGAGGCCGTGCCACGCAGGTCGTAGTGACACATATCAGAGGAGGCCGTGGGGTAGGCCCGACCTCAGGTTTGGCGTGGGTTTCCAGGAGCTTGTCCCCAGTCCCTGGTTAGGGAAGTCGGCCCCTTTCACACTGTTGCCGAGATGGTTTTGGCTGAGCATTCCATCAAGAGACTGCATCTCTCTGCTCGCATCTTGCTTCACCATTTGGTGTCGTGGGTTCTCTTGCTTTTCTTCTGTTCAACATTGGGATTGAAACAGTCTCCTCTTTTGGCTAATTTATTTGGTTAGTCACTCCCCACGCATACCTTACTTCTGCTCAATTATGCCAGCACTATGCAGCCTTTTCTTTTCAAATAAAAATTCTACCCATCTTTTGCAAAATTTGGGGAATTCAGTATCTTCCACTCTCCCTAGATTTTTCTCCCAAAGGACCGTATGACTGAACCCCCTTCCCATTGTAGGTGAGCTACTTACCCAGACTAAGGGGATGTGCCCCTAGATCCTGTTGCCCACAGCTGCTGTTCCCATGGCTACTGTCCCCACAGCTGCTGTCCCCATGGCTGATTTGGACAGTGGTTACCTCCTCTGCAAACCCTTTCACGTCTTCAAAGTGAAAGTGCTCTTTCCAGGTTCAGACGCCTACAACTGGCCTAATGCACCTTGCAATTTTCACTGGCTTCACAGAAAAGATGGCGTCCTCCCCCTCATCGGGTCACACAGCCAACCACATGCAGGGCCCCTCAATGCTGAGCTTTCCTGTGCAAACGACTCCCCGGTTGCAAGTGCCTCTACCGGCAGTTTATTCCAGGTACTTGCTGTTTGGATAACGTGTGCTGACATATCAGGAGGCCACCAGACAGAACACCACCGTGAAAGTCAGCTGCCGCTCAATGTACCGCAAGGATCCAGAATCCACAACGCTTTTCCCAGTGGACCCAACAGGGCCCTGTTTTCCTAAATCTCCCACAACTACTTTCCTCAACACATGACTAAAATTTTACGTCTTAAACTTGATAAATGAGACCAACCACACTCCCTGGAGTTGCCATTTCATGATCTCTCTCCTGCCATCCTTTCTTTTTGATTCTGGGAGTCCCTGGAGAAAGACTATTTGGCAGTTGACTCAGTCATACTGTCAATAACCGTGCCATGGGGAACCTCTGATGTCCGTGCCAGGCACTTGGCAACGACAAGAAGAGAAGGAGTTGGTGGCCCGTCACTCCTCCATGGCCCCGAGGGTCCATGTGTGCCCACCACCAGGAATACGCTGGTCTTACCTGTGAGGCTCCCTTTAATATAAAACTGGTGAGACTTAGCCACCACGTCTGCTAAGGTGACAGTGCTCAGATTTAAATCCTGGCTCTGCATTTATGAGCTGTATGACACTGAGCAATTTATGTAATCTATCTGGGCCTTAGTTTTCTCATCTGAAAAATGGGGGTGACAAATGCACAGACATCAAGGGTAGGTGGGAGAATTAAATGAGCTACATATGGAAACTACTTACAATGTAGAGTCAATACACATATCTTAACTACCATTATTATCATCACTATTATTAAGGACTCTGTAAGGAAGAGTACTGATTCTCCATAAGTTATTTGTAAATTATTTAGATGCACATAGAAGTTCACCTGCCATTGAGAAGTGCTGCTTTACCAAAAGACCACATTAAATTCTGTGGGGCAACGTGCTGCCCAGAGAGGCCAGTCCCAGAACACAGTACTGGGCTGTCCCACAAGATCAGCGGACAGAGGATGGCCAGGCACACTTGGGGGAAGCTGATGACAGAGAATGGAGAGAGATAGGAAGAGGAAGGAGACACAGTGGACGGTCACGCTGGCAGTAGTGACAGTGACACTTGTTATCCCAGCTGTCCCAGTGCCAAGGGCAGAGCTCAGCCATTAGCATCCCCACGCCCCACCCTCAGAACAGCCCTGAGAAGTTCCACTTTGCAGATAAAGAAATGGGTCTCAGGGAGGAGCGTGCGCGGCCCAACCAGGCTCACCTTTGATAAATGGTGGGTCCGGGACTCAAAGCAGGTTGGCTGGATTCTTTCTTTCGAAATGTCCAGCCATTTAAAGGGTCTCAAACATCTCCCACATCCTTCCACATTTAAAATGACCCATACTGCTATAAATCCTTCCCCCGTGGGTGCACTGAGCCGTCCATGAACACGGACGTACGGAACTCCATCCCAGAGGCTTGGAACAGAAAACTGCCCCTAGGTGCCAAGCCAGCGTCATGTCATTTGAGACCCATTTTTATTTGTAACTTTTTCCTTTCGTGCGCTGCAGCCATCAGACTACACTTGTCACACAGCAATGTGTCCTGTGACATGGCACCCGTCATGCCCAGGGTTATTTTCATTACAAGCTCTATGCTTCTGGGCCATCAAGACTGTGGTTACATGTTTTCCCTTGAATCTCAATCACCTCAGGGGATAGTCAAATGATGCTCTCGAGCAGCCACAGAAAATTCTGCTCAGTAAACTACGTACCGAACCGCTCAGGCAAACCATGACCTATGCCCTAAAACAGCAAGTAACATAGGAGCGAGCTTAAGTTCAGACGCCAGACTGACGCTCTCCCTAAAACCTCACACTGGTACCCAGCACATTGAGACAAAGTCCATCTATTGACAAGGAGGAACCACAGATGACAGCTGAGCAGTCGTCTTCCAATTTAGAATGTCTGATTTCAAAGCAGTGAGTGCCTTTGGTTACAAGAGGACGAAGCCACATAGACAGGCTAATATAAGTTTCTGTAATGGAATATGGCAGTAAATACTGACTGTTCACCGGGAATCACTGAACACACATATATAATATTTAGATTTCTCATCTAGGTACTTTAAGGAAAATGGACAAGTATAATGTTTTGATATTTTACTCAAAGTAAGAAAAATTATAGCTAGAGTTGGAGCATTTGAATAAACTGCCAATCTTTTCTCAAAAGATCAACGTGTTAACTTCGTTCAAGGCTCAGTGTTCCGGCAAGGAAGGGAGAACATGGGTCAATCAACAGAAAAATCGATACTTTAGTTCAGGGTTTAGTTCAGTTCATGTTAATGGAATTGTAAAACTACTACAAATTAGAATTTGGTGAGAATGGGTGAGACGTGGATTATCCAGATACAGAAATAACTGATCCCATAGGGTAGCTCTGACCCATTTTTTATGACTGCATTCATGTTCTCAGCATTCAGACATCACAGCTCTGATGTGACTTAGGTGTAGCTCGTCTTGAAAAATTGCACCACCTCTCCTGTGTCCCTCCAGACCTCGGGACATGGCATGATGGATGGAAATGGAGGCTCCATGGTCCCTTCTCACAGCTGCTGGTGAATTAGAAGCACTGATGTGTTATAAATTAAAGTCCCGTTTTCTGCTTTAGGATATTCCCCTACTGTGTACAAGGCACATTTGCTGAGAATAAATGATTTTGAAGTAGACGTATCTATTTCCATTCATTAGGGTTACATATTACACTTATTTTTCTTTTTTAATGGAATGTAAATAAATGCATACCTGCCTTCTTGTCTAGTCTAACACACACACACACACACACACACACACACACACACACACTTTTGAATGAATTCACAGTTTAAAATCTACCCATTAAAAAGGTTTCAACAGTTAAAATGTGCACATAATTTTTCTTGCATGTCTGCCCTCCTTGTGCAAAACAACAATTCAATGATAACAATTTCCCGAATTTGAGTGGTGGCCACCTTCCCGCATTGGAAGCGCTTCAGTAAACCTATCTTAGGCTCACCAAAGCTCACAAGGTAGACTTGCGATTCTTATCACAGCCTCTGAGATTAAGCCATTCCTCCACACTGAGATTTTATACCCTGGGTCTGCCTGGCCACCAAGTACTTTTTCTTTTCCAGGTCAGCATGCTCTCTTGCTGTGCACAGTTCGAACTGTTTTGCACAAACTAGAAGATACCTTCGTTTCGCTAACTCTAGCCTAACAGTTTCCCCTGTGATCTTCTTATTCCAGGTTAAGGCAGACCTCTCTTCCCCCAGAAGGCTATTAACTGCTTCTCAGAGTTCTGATTCTTTCCCTATTTGCTTGTGCCAAGAGCCCAGCCTAAATCAAGAATCACACAGCTGAGAGCTACAGGCTGAAATGAGGAGGGACCCTCAGCTGATTTGGGGCCAACGCCTTAAGACACCCTCCAAGAGCTTCTCCACTTTAAACTGTCCCGGCGCGTGGTGGTCGTGGGAAGAAGAGGGGCTAGAGTTAGAAGGGCAGCAAAGCTCGGTAACTTCCTGAGACGTTCTCGCCAAGAGCATCAAGGTTGCTCCATATTCACCCCATGTTTCTAAAAGTTCAGTTAAAGCTCTTCTAGATTTCTGATTCAATGGAGATCCCTGAACACACCCACGTATCCCCAATCAACTTTCCAGCCATGAGTCCGACATTTTAATTTTTAACAAGCTCCTACTTTAAGTTGATAATTGAAATATCACTGCAGAGCCAGTCACGTCTAATGATGAAGTTCCCCAGCCATCAGTAGCCCCATCCTTCCCTCCCTCTTTCTTGTCCTGTGATCACTCTTATATGTTCTGTATGTCTTACTCACAGAAATACATAATTGTTTATCATTTCTCGTTTCTTCTTCGCCCAGGCCACCCAGAATACCAATATTTCTGAATCTTCCTTTAGCACTGTTTTCCTTATGCCAACAGATATTAGCAACGCAATGAACATTTTATCAAGAAAAAAATAAGCCTTCCCGTCAACATTTTTAAAGTTATTTCTTATTGCTCTATCCCAACAATGATTGATTTATCTCTTCTTACTTGAGGATTTCTTGTGTTTTCTCACGTCTGTACTTTTTATCTTGTACCTCTAATGCCAAAAATAACCACACACATTTTTCTATCCAGATCCTTTCCATCCTCAAGGCCTCTGTCAAATCCCAACTTTCCTGTGAAATATCCCTTGATGGCCTCACTGGGGAATTGTGTCTCTCTCTTCAAACTCTGACAGCATCTTTTTACCTCCATTGCTGATTTGTCATTTTTTGGGCATCTCTGTGCTGTGTACAGTGTCAGGTTTCTGGCCTATATTTTAATCTTTGCTGAGCGAGATAAGCATAATTAACCTCATGTTATAGTCAGGACACAAAAACTCTGGGAATTTGAATACGTAACGCAAATTATCCAGCCACAGACATGGAAAACACAATTTTTACCCCATCATCTCTCTTACTCCGAGGCCGATTCTCTCTCACCAACTTGAGCTGAACTGTTAAGGGTTACCAGGACTTTGCTGAGCCAGCAGGAGACAGGATTTTTCCAGATATAGAAAGTGGACTGAAGGCATGGCCACAAGAAACAGCAAGTAGGAAGCAAGTCACTATCAGCTGAAAGTGCAACATGGAATGCAGATGGTGCCCGGGCTCAGGCAGGCCAGCGTCTGCCCCACCAGGAAGCCGTCTTGTCCAAACCCATAGCCCCAGGTACTCGTCTGTACCCGCCAACAAAGAAAGGCTTCTTGGTCATATCTTTGGTGACTTGCATACCATTGATCCCATCTTTGTATCATACTAATCAGTAAGATATTAAAAGCCCAGAGAAATCTGTGGCAAAGAAATGCATGTAACATTTGAACCCAACATGACTTAAAAAGTCAAAATAATGTTATCGTCAATGCACAGCTATTAATAGACTGGAAACAGTTAATTGTCCTGAAAAGATATGAAGTCACTGAAACATGGGCTACTTATCTTTCTTCTCTGATCTCACCTCTCACTCACTCCTGAACTGGTTCAGCTCATTTAATCCGAATCCCTGGGGAGTGAGGCCCAGGTTTCTGAGGTGACGCCCAAACGTGAAACTCAGTGAGGAACCCCATCTGTCTGCATCAGTTCCACTTTGCACTAGCTGCTCATTACAAAATTATAAGGTATTTTTCAATGAAGATTAAAGAGCATATATTAAGTTATGTAATATCATATCTACTGAAAAGTTGTTCACTTTCCAAGAAAAACTTCATGTTATTATTAATATTATGTTATTATTTTTCCAGCTTTTTGGAGGTATAAACGTCAAACTATATATACTTGACATACATATAAATTGTGAAATATTTACCACAATCAACTTTGCAAACATATCTATCACCTTACATAGTTACTGTGTGTGTGTGTGTGTGTGTGTGTGTGTGTGTGTGTGTGCTGAGAACTCTTAAGATCTAGTCTCTTAGTCAGGGAAAGCAATGTATCGATTCCTCCAAAAATTAGAACTAGCACTTTAATATGACCCAACACTCTCACTCTGGGTGTACATCTGAAGAAATAAAATCCCTGTCACGAAGAGCTCTCACATTCATTGAAACATCATTCTTAACAGTGAAGACATGGAGAGAACTGAAGCATCCATCAATGGGTGAAGAGATAAAGAATATTGGGATTGATATATGTACACATACATGCACGATGCAATGTTATTCAGCTTTAAAAAAGAAGGGATTCCTGTCATTTTCAAAACCACGGATGGACGTTGAGGGCATTATGCTGTATGGAATAAGCCAGACAGAGAAAGTCAAGTACTGTATACATCACTTACATTTGGAATCTAAATTAAATTTAAAAAAAAAAAAAAAAAAAAAAAAAAGAGTTGAACTTGCAGAACCAGAGTTAGAGTGGTTTTGCCAGAGACTGGAGGGTCGGAGACATGGGGAGAGGTTGGTCAAACGGAACAAACTTTCAGTCACAAGATGAGTAAGTTCTGGGACTCTAATGCACAGCACGGTAACTATAGTGAATAATACTCTATTGTACCCTTGGAACTTAATTAATGACTTCGATTCTCTTATTGTCAACGATCTCTGCCACCCACAGACTGTCTAGACCCACACCAGTCACACATCTCCCGGGAACTGCTGGAAATGCAGACTCTCCGCCTGCCTCTCCTCCCCCCAGCGTGTTGAGAAGACCCCAGGTAATTCCTATACACGAACGTTTGAGAAGCGCTGGACTAGCGCCTTTCACAGTTTCTGGCATGCGTTATGCATTCAAAACCCTTTGCTAAATGGACACATGTGCACGTCAGCGTACATTCTGCTCTTCTCACAGTTTAATGAGGTGCATCTTTTTATCACAGCGTGTTCTGGGCACTTCCAGAATTCACATTTTCAGGAAATTGAATGGTATGTACATCACCCCTGAATATGTGGAATGATTTACTCTGGTCAAACAGGTTGCCGGAAACACATATGTGTCAGCATTTTGGCTCTAACTTTTCTTTCAAAGTAGTATTTTTACTGTGGCTTTTATTTTCACAGAGATCCATAGCAAAGATAAGACATGGGTTTTAAATGTCCAGCATAGAAGAAACGGTGCTTTTATAATTGCAATACTTAAGGGTGATTTGCTGAAAATAGCCTTTTAAAACTAGATACAAATTAAAATCACAAATTTTTAACATGCTTTTTATGTCAGAAGATTGTTGTTGTGTTCCCAGGGAGACCCTGAGCTCGCGATGGCCCAGTTTCTTAGCGCAAAAAGCACCTGACTATTAAAGTTAGGAAATCACTCTATGTGCCCTGTAAGGTGCGCAGGGCTTCACAGCGTCCCCTCATCTCTCCTCGCCACAAACCTCCAAGGCCCTGCCGTGGCCTCTGCAGCTTCCAGACAGGGGTCTGCTCCAGGTCATCAAGCTCACGAGTGCAAAACCAACACCGGAGCCTCACCCTGATGGACACAGAGGTCCGAGTTGGGAGTCGTGGCATAGCGACCACTCTGTGCAGCTGGCTTATGGAAAGAAAAGGGAGTGGCACGAGGGTACAGTCCCACGGCCACAGCTCGACAGAGACAGCTGTGCAGTACGGCGGGGCCAGCTCCGAGGACAGACAGAACACCTGGCTTCGCTTCTAGCCAACCACTCATAGACTTAGGGCTGGGCACGGGGTATTTTTAGGATGCAGTTTTCCTACCCAGATAATAAAGGGGTTGCATCAAGAGCCTTCTTAGGTTCCAGCTATTCTAAGTTTTATAATTCAAGGAAGTCAAAACCTCCAACATACAATTACCAAGAAATGATACTATAATTCTCTAAAGGGTTCCAAATCAGAATAACTTAGATACTTTTATTTATTAAACTCAGAAGATGGAATCCTAATGTTTGTGACCACTTCTCGTGTGAAGGACCCCTCAAGCTTGTGTGACATGTACCACTGGGACCCAACCCAAGCAAGAGAATGTCCCATCTGCCGCAGAAGTATCGGAATGCACAAAATCACCTTGTTCTCCTAACCAGTCCAAACTTTGCAAACTTTAAGAAGTAGGGGAAAGAGTAGATATTCAGAGTTCTAAGAAAAAAACTTTAAATGAAGGTATCAAAATGTACAGTTGAGACACCATGACATGCAAACTAGTTCATCTGGGGAATAAATGAAAATCCTCAACCATTAAAATAGAACAACTGAAAGAGTTGGCACAATGGCCTTTTTAAATCACAGTGCATTTTGAAAAGGTGAGGTTATTTAAAGTATAAATTTAATTGTGATATTTTTTTCTTCTGTTCCCTGGGCAAAAACCAAATACAAAAAGAGAAAGGTATGACCCCAAAAACCAGGTATTTTCTATTTTGTGAAGTAAATTAAAATCCCCAAAGGGAAAATGTTTCCCATTGCCTGCAATATAAATAATTCACAGGAAATGCATTTTTCAATAAAATAAGGTTAAGTGCTGGGTATGTCACATGACAAGAGAAATGCTACAGCAGAGCTGTGGTCTCTGCGATGTGGCATCTGACTGACTGGGGCTCAGACCAGGACCTTGGGTTTTCCTGGGACTGTCCCTGGGCTAATTGCCTTCCCAATTGATTTGATACCATGTTAGAAACCAGGGATGTTTTATTTCTCGCTCATGGGTTACCTCTTAGTCTGGCCATGTCACATGCAGTCCTAAATGTAAAATATTAGTGTATCCAGCACTACCACTGCTAAATAAATTATATAAATTTCCTCTATTCAAAATATTTATTAATTAAAATAGTTTTTAACATCATCAGTCTTGCACATTTGAAATTCTGGGTATTGATTTCAGACGCAATGGTGAAAGTGGGGCTTAATTCCTAGCAGTAAAATGGTGAACTCCTCACTCTCATTAGGAAGGAGTCTGAGTGCCATTAGACCTTCCCCTTGCAGGTAAGTGCCTGGGAGGGAGTCGGGGGTGGACAGCCTGTGAGCCTGAAAATGCAGCCAAGGCTTATGCTGGCCCTTGGGCTCCGCTTTCCTGGTCCAGGTAAATTCCAGCCGAAGGACCTTCCTTCAGCACCTACTAAGGATGGTGCGTCTCAGGCGGAAGGGAGGGGTGGAAATGAGAGCCTCGGAAAGGTACACCTGAGGTAGGTGGAGGGGAAGCTGGCTGTGCCATGGCATTGCGGAGGTGGTCACCTCATGGGCTCGGGTAACATAAATCGGATTTGATTGCTGGGCGAGGAATAGTCATGGATCGGTACGTAAGTCTCTGTTCCATAGAATCAGTTGTTATCAGAGAAATGTCCCTTTATCACCTCATTGAGTTTTAGAGTGGGGGTGACCAGGGTTTGGGATGACCTGGGCTGGCCCCTGTTTTCCCCACCGACCTACAATTTAAAAGGGTCATTGTTGTGTATGGAAGCCTTACTATGATATTGACACTGTTAGGACCTCTCTCCACGGAAACTTCAGACCTGTGGTTTAGGCCTCGTTTCAGAACCCTGCTCGTATCCATTACCCCATTACCGTGTTTATACTCCAACACATAGTGTGTCAAGGTTTGTTCCCTTACTTCGCGGCTGGTAACAGAAAATACTTCCAACGGGAGGCTCATGGTGACACCACCCTAGGGTAATGGGGCTGCATCCAGGCTGCAGCCGCCGCATGCTCCCCTCGGGCCACCGGCCCAGAGTCCGGGGGTGAGTTTAAGATGACATTACAGTACAAAATGCTACTTTTCTTTTCCTGGTTTAAAGCTAACACACAAACATCATCCTGAAGTGTTTAAACAAAGGAGGAAATGCAGCTCGGGCGGTCTGTTTACATTCCCGCGCTGCCACTCCGTAGCTGTATGGAAGAAACAGCTCTCTGAGCCTCGCTTTTCTCATCTATAAAATGGGACAATGGAGTAGCCGCCATTGTGGACATGTGCCTGGTACATCACAAATACTCAGTGACTGTTATTATTTAGTCTGGTTTAAAAAAAATACTTTATTCAAAGTTATTTTTGGAAGCAGGTAGTTTGATTAAAAGACAGGTTTAGGAAAAGGGCTAAAATAATATCATGTTAATTATGTTTAAACCTCTAGCTAGTGTGCAGGGGATGAAGCAAAGCAGTACACACACACACACACACACACACACACACACACACAGAGGGTGCCAAAAAATGTACACACATTTTAAGAAAGAAAAATACTGTATTAAAATTTTAATACTTAATATATACTGATAACAAAAGATGAATACAAGTCACGTGTATACATTGTTTGACACCCCCGTGTATGTATGTACGTACTGTACATGTGTATGTGTTATACACACATAATATTATCAAGGCTTGTGTAGCACGAGGGCAAATTTACGTTCACAGTGGAAAACCCGAAAGAAAGAACCCTGGTCATTTTGGCTGGTGGTCGGGGGGCAGTGCTCACGGCCTCCCCTGTGTACCTGGACACGGCCACTGTCTTTCCAACATACTGTGAGCAGATTGAATTATGAACAGAGGGAGGTGTGGGTCAGGGGAAGAAGGAAAGACTGACAGCAGTCACAGGTTGGAGACGGCGAGAGACCTAACTAGCGCCCTGTCATCCCTGGACCGACTCCTGCAGCAGGGACACGATGGCAGCGGGCAGCCAGGAAAATCCACACCAGGTCTGTCCATTCGTCCGTCACCTTTCATCAGAGTTACTTCCTTGGATGCCGTAATTACACAGATGGTCAATGTTAGGAGCAGCTGGATTCAGGGTACACAACAACTGTCTGCGCTGGTTTTGCAAATGTAACATGATGTGTTTGTAAAATGATTTCAAAATGAACAGTTAGAAAATGGGGAAGGAGGGAGCGCCTCCTGCCTTTTTACCTGGAGGGGCAGCAGAAGGATTGATTCCAGGGTCTATTACTGAGCCTGAGCCTCTATAATCACTCCTCATTAGAAGTTAAATACACAGCAAGTCAATTACCAATTAAGTGACAAGTTGCATAAACACCATCGGCGCTAATTGACCCTTGAGGGTCCTTTAAAGCTCACTCAGCTTCCCCAACTGGCTTCTGTGAGGTTTTCTTTTGTCTTCAGCCACTGATTAGATGAATTCAGTAGTGAAATTGTGCCCAGTTAAGGGAACAAAACAGTGCAGTTACACAACTTACATTGTCATCAAATGTGATCCTACCGTGTCCACAGAGGTAAAAGGGTAGTTATGCTGGTTAGAGTATGACCGACATCAGCCCTACAGAAATCACAAAGTGACAGACTTTCACTTGAAATGATAAGGCTGGTCTAATCCAGACCTGCCAAGTGCATTTCCCCACTCATCATCACGGACGTTTTCCAGGGACGGAGACTATACAAACTCTGTGTTCTACTTGTGCTGCTACTTTGAGAGTTCTGCCATCTGTATGCCACTCTGAGCATTAGTTTAATGTAAGTAATGCTAAGTTGGGCAGTGTGGGGTTTGCACGTGCAGGAGGGGACCTGACAGATGTGCAGGGATCAAGTATGTGCTGCACTGAAGACCAGCTCCACGAGGGCGGCCAAGGTGAAGGGCACATTCAGAGGGCGGGGCAGGCTGGGGAGCCCGCCCGGCCAGGAGAGGCCATGAAGAGCGTGCTCAGGTGTGGGTGTCCCCACGGCCCAGTCACGATGCACTGAAGTGTGTCTCGGGACACGTTTTCAAGTCCCCTGTTGTTTGTTGTTTCCTGTCCTTTTGTACCCTATACACCTTGTCACAGAAGAGGGCAGGTAAATTATTCTCGTCGATATCGTGCATATTTGAAAGAATGTGACTGCTGCCTTAGTTGCCTCCTGTCACAAGTATATATATTCCTGATCCCTTTAACCAGCATGTCTTCATTCAGAAACCATAGTAGCTGAACTCTGAAGTAAAATCAATCCCCTCTCTTCTTGGTGTTTCCAGCATTATGAGTCATAGGTGACACCATCAAATCACTTCAGCAGGAAAGAATGCTTGGTTAGCTTCACTGCTAACTGTGTTGCTAATTGCAAGAAAAACCAGACTCACTAGACCATGTTGCACAGATAACTAGGAAGGGCAGCTTTCTCTTCAAGTAGGTTATTAATAGAAAGCCAGTCTGTACACTATTAGAATCTGACTAGTAAAAAAAAAAAGAAAAAATCAGCCTTATCTGATGTACGCACAGTCAATTAGGTTTCAATTACCAACCCCTCCACATTTAATATACGGATGATTTTGGCACATTGCATCATTCCCCACATTTAGACTGCCTTGGCTGTAGCCATGGCAACCCTTCCATAAAACAGCCCAGTTGGTACTTTCACTCCAAATTAAATGAGAATAAGGCTAATCCCATTATTGTTCTTAACAACAGTTTTCCCAGTAGCTCCTTCTTAGAATGCCCTTGCTTGTATAGTCTGTCTTTTAAAAACAGATTACTGGAAAAGTATATGTGCTTGTGTACTCTCTCTGCTCACGGCCATCTACGTGTCCTACTGTGGCTGCTGTGTCACCTTGTGTTTCGGGGGAGGGCGCAGCCACCTACGCGGCTACTCCATACTTTTCTTGCAGTTCAGGGATGGGTAAATCTTTTAAATATGCCAATTTGGACCAGTAAACACTTCAGAGACTGTCCCTCTAAAATGATGGTAAAATAACAGTCTTTGTAAAATAAGCCGTACTATGCATTTGTAGATAATTTAAAAGGCATTTCAAGGGATTCTGCTTTGTATTTTAAATGTGCCCATGTACATTGCAACAGTCATTTAGGAAAACTTTTCCTTTCATTGAAGAGGAAATGATCAAGGACAGTTCCATTTACAAGGTGATGCTATAGCCATGCGTAGATACTGTGTTTTTCCAATTAGGGTACGTTCTCACGGTCAGCCCCCAAAACCTGCCTTCCCTAATTGTCTACTGATGGGCAAAATCGCTTTTCAGTTGCCTGCCTGCCCTGTGGTAGGTCCCTGCTCAAGGCTTAAGGATCCAACCAGAATTCCTGAAGCAGAGTACGGGGCGTTATGCTCAGGCCAGGAGGAAGGGTCTTGCTGCGCGGACGGGAGGAGAGTGAAAAGCAAACCCAACTTGGAGTCAGAGACCTTGAGGTGGGTCTAGCTCTGCCATCTCTTGTCCTGGGTATCTCTTAGCTTCTGCATCAACACCGGGCAGATGGCACTAATAACAACACGCGGGGCTTGTGTGCCGAGCCAACAGGACGCTCGCTGCACATTGTCAGAAGAATATAATGAGTGACACTGCTCTCTGGCTACTAACGGCTGTGGGGAGGAAGCATCCTGAGCCAGGGCAGCCCAGGTCATGACACCGGAAGGCACGCGGGTAAAAGTTCCCCCAGGAGTTCCCAAGGACTGCCATTTTCTGCAGTTTGCTCCCAGATCGTCTCTTTTGGTGCCCTGGCAAAGACCCAGCCAGGTCTCAGAGAGCTGAGACCATGTTCGAGCCTGAATGCAGACACCAAGAAGATGGGTCAGGATCTCCGGCTGCCAGACCAATACTGTCTGCACGTTGAAGATTAGGACTTGTTGGTCTCAGGCCCCACGTGACGCGTGACATTTCAGACAGAACACAAGTTCAGCTCGCTCATGACCCCTTCCACGCACACGCTCTGAGTCTGATAGTAGAGTACTGTGAGGCATGCACCAGGGGCAAGTCTGGGCAGAGATGAAGCAGAGAGAGAAGGCACCCGAGATGCCATCAGGGTAAGGAGAGGAGTGGGCGAGGCTCAGTCACATGCCCTTCTCTACCCGGCCCGCCGCCCTGTGGCCTGGCGGGGGCTCTCTCGCCTGCCAGGTCTGAGTCCTGATGGGCATGTAGCAGCCACAAGCCCTTTTGCAGGGCCAGGCTGCCACCTGACGGGCCTGTTCACATCCCTAGTTTTTGCCAGAGACTGTAATACGGACTTCTGCACCTTACAGCTTCGTTTCTCACAGAAATTAAGTGTGGGCACAAAAGCTGTCCTCATCGTGGATTCTGAAATCATCCAATCATCATCAAAACACTTCTTTTTCTCTCTCTCCCAACCTGACAGCTTACCAGGGTGGTGATCAATCGATACCGATTTTCCCTACAATCGCTCATAAATAAGGCCTTTTTTACCATCAGTCATATAATTTCTGAGAATCAGGCACCATAGCTTTTGTATTGCAGTGATTTTCTGAAAACCGAAACAGTGTGATTTTAAAGCTGGGAGAATGTTGTTTCACTCACTGTATTTCTCACACTGACTGACAGAGAAGAGGCACTCAGGACACGTTTAGTGAGTTAATTTAAAAGTCACTCAGCACAGCCCCATTTTATGTAACCGGTTAAATGACCTGTCCTGGGTTACAAGGTTTATTTGAACTTGGGATGGAGTCTCGGACATCCAGTTCTCAGCTCAGAACCTGTTTGCACTAACTGATGTTCCACAGAATAAGGCAGACAATAACACCAACAAATTGTTGAGTGTTTAAGGTTAAAACTGTACAACCAAATAAATACATAGGCAGACTGGCTCAATTTAAACATAAAATGTAAAACAGAGATTATAGAGGCAATGGTCATTTTTCTCTTAATTGAACTAACACCGAACATAAGCACAGCACAATTAATGTGAGGGAATAATTTATCCATGAATACGACCTCCCCACCCCCCCATCTTTGAGTCTTGAGTTGTGGAAAATAAAATAAAATTCAATTTCAATAACTGGTTTAAAACAGGTGGCCTAATTTATAACATGTCTTAGACTTGATATCTTTGTCTTTGAACTGAAATGCAAACTTAAGCCTACGAAAATATTCACAAGCACTTCTTTCATATTCTCTTCTATCAATGCATAAATGGCCAGTGTTTCCTCTGGATTCTACCTTAATTTTAATAAATACATATATGTGTGTCTATCTATCTATCTATCTATCTATCTATCTATCTATCTATCTATCTATCTATCTATAATAAAGTTAGCTTATCTATCAAGATCGGAAATAGAAAACTAATGTAATTTTTAAAACTCTAAGAAACTAAATCACTAAAAAAAATAGTTCAACCTACAACAAATGACTTAATTCGAGTCAGAAGTTAAGCCTTTCAACATCTAGTCTTTGAATTCTCCCATTTCAATTGCACTTAGAGACACAGCTAAAGCTCTTCTTACAACCAACAGGATGAAGGTAAATTGACTGGAATTGATTAGATCTTTTTTTTTCCTTTTTGTGTTTTTTTCCTGGCTCCACTATCATACACACCAGAGCACCGATCGGCCGCCAGGGGACAGACTGTATGGGTGTGTGGACCAGTGTTTATAGTTTGCCTGTGACCCCTTAGGCGGCTGTGTGATCTCACGCAGCACCTTCACGGGGGGCAGGACAACCATGTACATGACACAGGGTAGAGCAAAGATTGGTGGCATCACGTTGTAAAATGTCCACAGTCTAAGGACATCCAGTTTGCATCAGCTCTGGAGCAAACCCCACACTCACCTCGCTTAGCTGCCCTGTCCTGTGTGGCTTTGTAAGCGTCCAGAGGGGAGGCCACTGCGCTCCAGTGACGCCCCAGGCACCGAGAACCCCAGCTCCAAACAGGAGCATACAGACCTCTTAGAAACTGAAATCAGTCACAAGGTAGACGATGCGTTCATGACCAACACAGCAAGACAAAGAACAGCACCCACGCTCGCCGAGGGTGATTTCGGGAGCGCGGTTTTCCCACGCGGGCTGCGGGCCCCAGCACTTACCAGATGGACGGGGCCTCGGTGCCGCTGATCTCCAGGAAGTCGTACCCCTCCTCCAGCTGGAAGTCGGTGAACACCAGCGCGATGGTGTCCCCGGGCTCGGCCAGGATGGTCCACGTGCAGTCAGCGTTGTTCTCGTATTCGGAGGGGAAGTGGGGGCTGCAGATAGTGCTGCTCGTCCCCCGTAAGGTCCCGCCACAGGCGCCCTCAGCTGGAAGGGACAGAAGCAAAAGGACACCTTTCTCAAGATGGTCTCATACACACAGACCTCTACAGAGCGTCACTCTCCGTCAGTGACAGGTATTTCCTAACCCAAAATCGAGACCCAATCTGACAAGGGGTTTCTTTGGATTTAATTCCACTCTATGGAAAGGCTTCCGAAAGTCTAATGATAACATCACATTAGTAAATGAATGGCCATCACAGGAAAGAGCAAAAGTGTGGCTTTTCTAAAACCTGGAACGTATAGATGCCACACACCTGACACTCATACACAGCTTACAATGTTTTCAAAGATTTTCTCGGAATCTTGGAAGATGGAGATACATTGGTAACATTTTAAGACTTAAATGTATGTGGCCACCTTTCCTTAATTCACTGGTACATGGCTTTGAAAAAAAACATGGTGTTAAAAGAAGTAGTCACCCGAATCTTTATTTCCTGGAGTTTGGAATGTGCATTTGATTTTGAGTTTTGGATAATTTCTTGATTAATATAATAACACAGATACACTGATTCACAAAAAGTTTCCAAGTCGGAAATGGTTGTATGAAAATTTAAAATGGAACATCTTGGAAAAGTGGTGACTAAAAAGTTAGTAAACTGAAAAACATATAAGATATAAATAACCATTGTAATAAATATTAGTTTAAAAAGAAATGGATTTTGGAAGGAAGGAAGGAAAGATTATATTCATACACATGGTGTTTTTCTTTAAATAATCTGTTTATGTAAAATAAACTAATTAAAAGTATCAGAGTTACTACCATAGTATGTGAAAAAGGTCTCATTTTTGATACACATTGCACAGTTTATCCATAAAAACAAGTCCATGTAAATGAAGTTAATTAGGAAACAGCTATTACATTTTCTAACCTAAAATACTGTGTCTCTTTAGAAGAACCTTAAAAATCAGTATAGATGTAATAAGCTTTTCTTAGGGTTAGCTCAGTTGTTTAGAGCACGGTGCTAATAACACCGAAGATGCTGGTTTGATTCCTGCATCGGCCACTGTGAGCTGCGCCCTTCTTAAAACAACAACAACAACAACAACAACAAAGGCACATCTTTCTGAGCAAATAAAGGCCTGAACTGTTAAGTAAATTAATTAGTTAAATAAATAAACCTTTCTCGTCATTTTCATATACCATTCCTCTAACCCTAGGATTCATATTTTGATGGAAAATATATGTGATATATGTAACTCTTTTATACGCTAAATTATATTTTCAAATTCATATGTTTATAATCTCTGAGATGTGTTTTCACAAGCAGGCTTTACTCATGTAAACACTAATAATGCAAAAACATAGTAATACATTATTCTTAAATACTATTGTAATCATTCATAAATAAAATACTGAAAAGAAATACTCTATTGGAAAGCCATACACAGGTGTTTCAAAACTACACACCATTAGCCAGACTTAGGAAAATTTGGGCCACAGACTTTTGGCAATCATCTTAATACTGTTTATACACACACACGTACACACGCGTGAGCACACAAGAACACTTCCAACTAACTGATCCTCTTGCTTTCATCCAGTCTCCATTATATTTTGCACTCAAATCAGCCACACTGATGCTTTTAAATTTAACTGGAATCTGAAAATTCTGTGTCCCAAACTGTCCGACTTCCCGTATCACCGCTCAGACTAAAATCAAA
Source organism: Rhinolophus sinicus (assembly GCF_036562045.2). Classification (NCBI taxonomy): domain Eukaryota; kingdom Metazoa; phylum Chordata; class Mammalia; order Chiroptera; family Rhinolophidae; genus Rhinolophus; species Rhinolophus sinicus. The sequence goes on from NC_133754.1 coordinate 2,346,930, forward strand.
CCTTACTGGGACGTGAGAGGTCCATATGTGATCTGACCCATTGCCTCCCCAGGGCCTCACGCAAGCCCCCACCCCACTGTGTCCACTCTCTCCACCCGCCTGTTTCCTCACCCAGTTACTAATGTTATGTTCTGCCCCAGGGCCTTTGCACTCACCATCCTGTCTGAGATATGCCTCTCCTCTGCTCTCTTGGGTCTCTTTATAAGCCACCTTCCTGGGTCCACCTGCTCTGACCACTACAGATCCACTTCCCATCACTCCGTATCTCCCCATCCTGTTTTACTTTGCTTCTTAGCACTGCACTATGTGCAAAGCATTGGACCACCAAGTTTAAGGAGCTCCTCTTTTCACTTGTGTCTCCCCTTCCAAGGAGGCAGCCTGCCTGGAACTCAGTCAACTTTCCTTCCTTTTTCCTTTTTTTTCTTTTTCTTCTTCTTATTGAGTGAATGACTCCAGCATTTCCTATAGTTATATCAGTTACAATGAGCCTGCATTTGGTTATCTCTAGTATGAGAGGTGGGGCTATAACAAAATACATTTCTGGAGATATACATGGCATCAAACTATACTATTTCAAGAGTAGAAGTCCAAAATTAAGCTAATTTAGTTAGAAAACTATGTGGTGTTTTGAAATGCGATGTTCAAAACCAGAATATTTATAAAAACTACAGCAAGACTCTGAGTAGAGCAATATTTCAGGCAAAAGTTAATTGCCAAGAATAAAGTTTTGTCATTGTAGCGATCCACTATGCGTAGAGTTGGCATGTTTGTTTTGCTTTGTTTATTTTCAACAAGTAGCTAAGCCAGGAGTCTAGAAATGTTTTTATACTTAGCAGAGCAGCAAGACATTTTCAAGAAGAGATAAAGTCAAGGCAGGCAGAGGAAGCAAAATAATCAAAGCAAAACATTAAGAAAATGAGATTATGAGCAAGCTTCCTGGCAACTGGAAGAACTATGTCAAGTTTGATAGTTAATCATCTGATGTAAACCCAGAAATCACATGTACAAAGTAAAATCTATCATTAATAAAATGAATAAGTAATCATTAAACTAACTCTAGTCAATATTTAAATAATATAGTTATATTAATACAATGTAAGTTCCTTTTAATCCATTGATGCTAATAAATGATTAAAATGTATCAAAATTTTACTTTATCTAAAATAATTTTTTTTTGGAAGTTCAAAAATTGGGGTGGGGTTTAAGTAAGTAAATTCTGTTTCAAATTCCATCCTCTCCCTCTCTCCCCTTTTTCTTACACATTATGAAGAAAGAAAATTAAGTTAGGTTCAAAACTGCCAGGTAAATACTTGACTATAAAAATTAGCACGCAACAAATATTTTTTAACGAAATGATGAATATCACTATTGAGTCACTTTGTTCCGTATTTTAAAAATTGTGCTCCTAGGACACATGTTTGAAGGAGCTAGAGGTTCCAAGCAGCAAAATATAGTCAAGTGGGTAGGTTTTGGCTCCCACACCAAATTTCTGTCAGAGCAATTTCTTTAAATCAATTTCATATATTGAGTTTTCACAAAATCTTGCATTTGAAAAAAATATTCTATAAGTAAAAAAAGTTTGAGTGCCATCAAGTTAATCCGAGAAGAAGATAAGTTTTTAATAAAAGATGTGTTCGAATCTACTGATTTCTGTAAGTGGGGGAAGTAATTCCAAATGTAAGCAGAAATCATGGTGCATCATCTCCCCTAAGGGATTTCAAAACTTTTTAAAAGTTTTATTCTAAACTCTAAAATTATTACGTACCTTGCCTGGGTATAGACGTTGGCAGAAATGTATCTTAAGGGCATAATAGAAAATACAGAATAAAACATTATTTAGAGACACACTTTGCCATATTTATCATGAAGAAAACTGAAACCAACTAAATGTTTAATAACAGATAAATCATTAAATAAAGCACGATGTACCCAAGCCTCACGACCATCCAGCGTGTACCAAGTATCTGTGACATTACTTCAGTCAAGTCCTGAGTGAGAATATGAAATTTATCAAACATAGAATATGCCACTGAATGTAAAAGCTCTTTTCGATTTTAAAAATTGTATAAAAAATATGCAGGGAAGGATATGAGACACACACGCACACACAATGTTCCATCTCTTATACTGGGAGATGTTCTCTGACTTCCTCTCCCTGGGGCTGTGGAGAACACTGGTACCAGCTGACACTCGGCAGTCAGACTGGGTTTGGATCCGAGTTCTCCACTTTTGTGTAACAAGTGCCCCTCTTCTCTGTGCCTGAGTTTGGTTCCTTGTAAGTGCAGGTATGGTGTCTATGCTTAGTGTTGTTGTGAGGGTTAAACAAATTAACAACTGTGGAGTGCTTAGAACAAGGCAAGCCAATACTAACTACTTGAGCATAATAGTTATTATTTTCTCCAGCTTGGCATACAATGGTCACACAATGGGAGTTTACTGAATTAAATTACTTTTGAGCATTTCACTGTAGGTTTTAGAAGTTTTACTGCTTCGGGTAAGACTCCCCTTCACAAATGTACTTTCTGCTTTCTCCAGGAGTGAAGGGGCTGTGGGAGGGAACAGCGAGTCCCAGAGAGCTGGGGAGGGGGGTCAGGCTCCCACTCCTCCAGGGGCTGGAATGAGAGGGGCCCTGATATATACCACCCCCACCTCCATTCCTACTTCTGCTATTCATGTTGTGTGCTATGTTATGAGACGATCATGAGTATCCTTTTATATCAACATAAAATCATTTTCCTCATGTACTAACATCACTGGAAGGAACCCTGCTCTCCTAGGGCACCCCCACTGCCTGACAGATGTCCACATCTCACATGTCTGACCTCTACCCCTCCCAAGCTCTGGAAACTCTGCCACTAGTTCCTCTGAAACTCGAGGTCAACTATCAATATAAGGTCCTACATCTCAACCACTGTCCGAGGTATTCCCTGTTTCTCTATGGAAACCTGATGTCTTCCGAGGATGATGCATCATGAAATCCGCCCCCAATGGTCCAGGTTTTGCTTCCATGGGCCAAGAACCCTGGCCATGCAGCTGGCCCACGTGTCATTGCTACTTCCAGACTACTTTTGTTCCTCCCTTCCGAAAGTGCTCCGGCTTTGGGTCTCTTGCCCTCAGAATCTAAGCCCATCTACTTTACAGTCATTCACAAGGTCCCGGGCGCACCCCCAGGTCCCTGGGACTTGTGGCTCCTGGCGCACTGTCCAACTCTCCAGCCCTACAGTTTTCTCCGTTCCTGCTGATTTCAACATCCACCGAGAACATCCTTTGTATTCGGTCCCTGAGTTCATCCGCCCCCTCTCTTCTATCAACCCAACCCCAACTCAACCCCATTCCCGTCATCTCCCTTTATATTCTCACCACCAACAAATGATCGTCTTCCACTGATCCAATGAGGTTCACATCCTCAGAACTGTGCCTTGCATATATCCAGGCCACTGTCCCAACCACCTCCGCACCAACAATTCTGGGACCCAATCACATCTGCAGTTCTCTCTTTCACTTCCCTTCCCCGCAGCCCCTCATGTCCTCATCTGTCACGTGCCATCCTTCCATTTCATGGCCATCATTTAAATCACTCCCTTGCGGTTTGCCATAACTCCACTGACAATACTAGATTCAGGTCTGGTGCAAATTCACATTTCCTCCCATGCAGGTAAAGGCGGCTGGAGAAAAACCGAGGACAAAACACGCGTGTGAGTCTAACCTGAAGTAGATGGCCAAATCCAAAGTGGCCTTCGTGATGGCAGGCCTACGTCACTTCTCTCATCTGCTCAGTCTCTTTTGGGGGACGGCCATTCCGTACCTACTTCCTCAACCTTCCCACATCTCCTAGCACGTCCTGCTCCCGTGGTGATTCTGTCTATTGCAGCAGGAAACAAACCACCAAAAGAAAAAAGTTTCTAATTGAGAACCACCATATCCGTCAGCCGTCTGCACTTTTGCTCATAAATGTCCTTCCTGTGTGAACTGCAAGTTTTCCTCTCTGGGGTCAACACCGAACTGTGTGTTCTTGCTTTTATCCCTGATCAAGTTTCTAAGCCAAAGCTGCACCACTCCCTCCTGTCTCAAAATGATCGCGTTCCCTTTTGATTGGAGAATTGTTCTTAGCATACAAACTCATTATAATTTCCCCCATTGAAACAGTTTTAAAAGGAATGCTGACATCATAAACCTTGCTTGTTTAGAATTATTGCTAGGGATGGATGTTAAGGTCATAATTCAAAATACAGACTAAAACACATCGAACTCCAGACTCCACATCCAACTCTTGCCTTATTTTTTAAAACCTCTTTCCAGCAGCACACCTCAGAAAAGTGGCTGCAAGTGCAATCTTTGATTTTTTTGCATCCCCTCTTGAATGCACTTGAGCCATGCTTTGGTCCTTGCCGGTTCACTGCAGCAGCTCCTCACAGATTCTCATCTTTCGTAAGCTCTCAGCAACATTTGACAGTTATCCATTTCCTCTTCCTTAAAATACTTTTTTTTTTCACTAGACTTTTAAAGCTTTTTTTAAATATCTTGAAATAATAGCAAATTCACAAGAAGTTGCTAACATAGTACAGAGTGCTCCTGTGTACCCTCTTCCCATTTTCCACCAACGCTTTCAGCTTACATAAGAATAGCACAAAAATAAAAATGTGACACTGGTGCAATGTATACCTATGATTTAATTCACTAATATTTCCCCTTCCTCTCATGGATTTCTCTAATCCTATTGGCCATTTCTTCTCAGCCCCCTCACCAGCTTCATTCCATCTCCAATGCTTAGTGCAGTGCATTAAGATTCAGTCTTTGGACCTCATTTCCTTGTTGATCTCCTTCAGTTCAGTTGCATGGACTTAAATTCCATTTGTGTGCTGACAATGCCCAAGTTTGTGGTTCAGTTCCAGACCTCTCTCCTGAGTTGTAGTTTTATGTACCCAGTTGCCTACGTGACATAACCACCCAGATGTCTAAATAGCGTTCCAGACTTATTAGCTCCCAGATCAAACTTTTGACACCGTTCCCTTTCCAAATCTGGAATTTTCAATCTTCTCCATTTCAATAAAAGTCAACTCCATTGTTCTAAAAAAAAAAAAAAAGTGCCACAGCATCATCCATGACTCTTCTGTTTCTCTTATATCCCACAGCCACTGTGTCATAAAATCCTAGTAGCCCTTTATTTAAACTATATTCTGAATCCAATCACTTCTTGCAAACTTTACTGCTAATATCTCTGCAAATAACATCACCTTTCATCTTGATTGCTGCAATGGCTGCCTGGTGGGTTTTCCTACTTTGTCCTCCCCACTTTATAGTCCATCCTCAAAAGAGCAGCCAGGGTAATGCTCTTCCATTCTAAGAGATGATGCCCCTTCCCAACACCCTCCAAGATCTTCCCTTATTGCTCAGGATAGAAGCTCAAGTTCACATCATGGGCTGCAGGGCCCTTTCGCGTCCTTTGCCACCCATCTTCTCTGACCTTCCCGCCTATGACCCACACCACTGTCCACTCTGCTCGGGCCATCCTGGTGGCCGCACCATGTGCTTTAGTCTCAGGAACAAAGCCCTGGCTGCCTGTTTGATCTGGACCTTCGTCCTGATATTCTCACATGGCTTACTTTCTCACCTCCATGAGGGGTTCGAATAATCTTGGTTTTGCCAAAGACGGGTTTCCCAGACATGGCACTTTGGGAGCTAAAGAAGGACAGTTGGTCACTACAGCCCTTAATCAAATTAAAATTATGTAGGTCTCAAGTGTACAATTTTATGATATATCATCTATATATTGCATTGTGCTCACCACCCAGAGTCAGTTCTCCTTCCATCACCATATATTTGACCCCCTTTGCCCTCATCTACCATTCCCCATCACACTTACCTTCTGGTAACCACTGAACTGCTGTCTGTGACTATGAGTTTTTGTTTGTTTGTTTGTCTTGTTCCTTTGTTCCTTTTAGTTTTATGTCCCACATATGAGTGAAGTCATACGGTGCCTGACTTTTTCTACCTAACTTATTTAGCTTAGAATGATAATCTCAAGATGCATTATCAACAAGATAAGTAATAACAAGTGTTGGAGAGGCTGTGAAGACAAAAGAACCCTCATACACTGTTGGTGGGAATATAGATGGGTACAACCGCTATGGAAACAGTGTGGAGGTTCCTCAAAAAATTAAGACTAGAATTACCATATGACCCAGCAAATCCACTTCTGGGTATTTACCTGAAAAATCTGAAAACTTTTATCTGTAAAGATGTATGTACCCCTATGTTCACTGAAGCATTATTCACGGTGGCCAAGATAAGGAAACAACCACGTGGCCTTCGATAGATGAATGGATAAAAAAGATGTGATATATATACTCAATGGAATACTACTCGGCCATAAGCAAAGATGAAATACTGCTATTTGCAACAACATGGATGGATCAAATATAATTTTCTTAATGAAAACATCTCTGAACACTTATTACAATTGGGTATTACATATTCCAGTTTTGGTTTTTACTTATTTGTTTTTATTTATTTATGTTGTCTGTCTCCGCCCATTAAAATATTATTTGCATGGAAGTTAGGATTGTTCCTGTTCTGTTCACTTTGTAACCCCAGCACCAAGAAGTAATATAAGCAAATTACAGCTTATGGGTCACATATGGCCCTGTGTCTGGTTTTGTGAAGAGTTTTACTGGGACACAGTCACACCAATTTGTTTAGGTCTGTCCATAGGGCCTTTCGCTTCACAATGACTGGCTGCAGTAGCTGAAATAGACAGCACATGGCGAAAAACATAAAAGGTTTACTATCTGGCCCTTGACAGAAAAAGCTTACTGACCTGATTGACAAGCGTACCTGACATCTTGTAGGTTCCTGATACGTGGTTCCTTAGAGAACCAATGAATGGACGTAAATAGCAAGCAGGCATATTCTATTGGAAATCAACAGACTATGATAGCAACTTTAGGGTGGATTTTAGTGCTACTAAATTCTCACAAATTAAGAGGAAATACTATCATCAAACCCGAGAGTCACCATGGTGAAAGTTCCATGCCACATGGAACATGCCAGCAAGTCTGCGAAGCATAAATACCACTCCTAGAAGTCTATCCTTAGGAAATAATGAAACAGAAGAGAGAAAATCAATGCTCTATGCACAGATACACTAATTATAGCATTACGTGTAGAAGTAAACATTGAACTCACTCATTATGTTAAATTATGGGGAGAGAAATATTATTAATTCGTATCATTTTGAGGATAATGGGGATAAAACAAAAATTGAAATGTAGATGATATAATAATAATTTTATAAGGGAAAAATAAATGTAACATCTTCCCTGACTTTAGCCTCTGAGAGCTTTGTATGGGTGGAGTTGGCCGCCTCGGTCTCTGTTCTTCTCCATTCTAGCTCTTCACTGACAATGATTAAAATAATAATCTCACTCTTTGAAATTGAGAACTTTGAGCCTCTCCTTTAATCGCTACCAGTCCTGAGAGATTAAAAGTAGCATTAATTCAATGTAATAGCTTCTGAACTGGAAGCTTTGCAGGAAAATAGCATGCCCCAGAGGTCACAGCTAGTTAAGAGATAAAGCAGGGTCCTGAAAGGGAGATTCTTCCACTGCTGCCTGTCACCACGAGTGGCATTTGCTTGGTACGGATTTGTTGTGGCACTAGACACACAGCTCTGCAACTGAATACAGCGCCTGCAGGGAATACAATCATGCACAACTAGAGGCACTTTTGATTACGCTTTAAACTTGTTACATGATTGTATTTAATGAGGTATTGTTTTTGTTGCTTTAAAGTGCTTCACAGGAAGCCTGCAGTGCAGTGAAGAAGCAAAGCCTGGGGACCAGGCTGAGTATAATCTAATGTCGACATACAGTTTCAATACCTCTTTTTTTTTTTTTTTTAATTTTGGTAAGATTTACATTGGAATTGTTTATTGCACACTATGCAAGAAAAGTGCTTAAAACTAAATTGTCTAAAGCCATTCAAACTTAATTTAGAGCCAGATTCCTTAAGCGAAGATGGTCCCGTTCAATGGTACTTTGTAAGGCTCGGTCCTGACATGACAGAGCATCTAAGATTCATTTTACAATGTTCCTTCTGTAACAAAACTGATGAAAACACAGCTGTGTTTTAAATATCGCAGAATTTCCAAGCACCCATGAAAAGCACGACTTCTCCCGTTCTCCTCCCCTCCAGCTATATCTTGTCCTAGTCTTTCTCTTCCCTTTCATCATTAGCTGCAGAATGTCTGCAAGTGAAAACAAAAACAAAAACAAAAAGCAAACAAACGAAAAACACCAAAATCGTGTGTGACATTTCACAAAGCATTGGCAAGTGACATTGTCATTTTCAGTCACATTACGGATGGCTTATCAATTAGAGAAATCTGCAACTTTAGACAGCTGTGATTGACACATGGGCATCTATTATGCAGCATGTTTTATTAAAAGTGTTGCTTCAGATGCTACTGATTCTTGGTGTTGCTACTTATTTCTTTGCTTGCTAAGTATCCTTCACTCTTCCAGGAAAATACAACTGTCTTGAATGGATACAATCAGCCAACTCTTTAAAGAAAAAAAAAAGCCAAACAGCTGCCACATCCCATATTCTTTAAAACCATCACATAATAGTGACACTGTGTTTTGTCACACTTGGGTGACTATTTACCTTAAATACATGTGTTTAGACAGAAACAAGGTTAGGGATTTACTGACTAAACAGCCTTACTTTCCAACAATAGCTAATTTGCTGTTATTTTTCTATGGTTTGCTGTTCATGCTTCTCAACAACGAAAGCAGACATCTTCCTTCAACTGTCCCCAGGAGGCCATTGGAGGTAGATGTCAAGAGAACTAAGTGAATCCTGGTGTCACCACCCCGTCTTTGTGGCCTTTTATGAGTCCTCACAACTCACAGGATTAGAGTCTTTGTCTGCTCAGTCTCAGTGTTTAGAGTAACCTGAATTGTTTTGGACGGGATAATATCACAGAATGTATGTAAAGTGTATAATATGACACTTGTCACAGAGATTCCCCTAAATGAAACGCTTCCTCATCATATCTCTACTTCCCTATTCCTTCCTCCTTGAGTAAGTCCTAGTTTCCTGAAAAGATTCCATTGGCTGGAAACAGAAAATGAGGAGAGAGTAACTTGTGGCCGACACCTCCCAGACAGCTTGTGTCCTGCCTCAGCAGCTTCCCGGGGGACTTAGCCTGGGGCCAGAGGACCTTCTCTCTGCAGCCACCCTGAGCCCCAACCCTGGTAGCACCCTTCTGCCCGAGGTTGGGACAGACTTCCTGGGAAGACCACTGAGGTGGGGGTATAGTGAGAGATCTGGGGTGTGAGGGAGAAAAATGGAGGAAGTTTGGATCAGCTAAACCCAAAGAGAGCCTTTCTGCAGAGGAGGAAAGCTTCAATCGGGAAACAGACCACTGTATACTTTGTTTTCTCCAAGGCTAATAATTCTGTAAAGGTACAGCTTCAGCCAATCATATTTAGCCTTGAAAGAAAAATGTGACAAAGCCTGTTCAGGGCAAACAGCCTCTTTGGGCTTGACGTGCTCTTGAGCTGTTTATGGGTGAAGCGTTTCGTTTACAATCCATGAGGCTGCTGATTGTCACAGCCCCCAAGCCCAGAGAAAGCAGTTTGGCTCCGTGCTTGGTGTAACCATTTGCATCCCCAGGAGATACTGAGGCCAGCTGTCACTCTTCCCTCCCACCATCTTACTGCCTGTATTCTTCTCGTTTCTGGTCACACAGTCTCTGAACGGCCGGCGGGTCTGTCAGACGTCGTCACCTGCACTCACGCAGGGGAAGGGCATGTGGACCCAGCCATTCTCGTCCCTCCAGGAGGAAGCCCAGCCACTCGCTTCAGCTCCAGACAAGCTCCTCTCGCTGCCCCTGCCACACTCACAGGCGGCAGCACAGACCCCTCAGAAGAAAACGCTTAAGTTCAGATACTATTTCCCAATTCAAAATGAGGTTCTTTCGAAGGTGTTTATTTTTCTCCTAAATTAGAAGGGAGTGGGAGGGCGTGAGAGAGACAGGTGTGGCGGAATGGCCAGGTTCAGACTCCGCCTCTCCCACTCACCACTGGGTGACCTCACAAAAGTCACTTCACGACTGTGCCTGAGTGTCTCCCTGTAAAGGCAGGACCAATGATAATATGTAACTTGTGGGGCTATTGTAGAAATTAAATGCATGGACACACGTAAAGCATGTAAGCTGTCCCTGAGGCTTGGTAATCGCTATAGGTTTAACTATTATAACGTCTTTTTCTTAAAACGTACAATTTTAGTGTCTGCGCAAAAATGCCTACGATTGGCTGACTAATCCCACTGCACTTGCTGTTTATTAAAATACTTTAAACTCGATTGATGACTTTAAGGAAAAGGACTCTGGAGGTAATTCCCACCAGGGCTCTTGCTAAACTCTCTGTACCGTCCTGCTACCTCTACGCGATGCACCCACATGCCCGGCGAGTGTGTTGTTTCTGTCTCACCACTGCAGTCCACGTGGTGAAAATGCAATGACCTACCCTTCAGTAGCTACTTGTTTTGCCCTCTGCTCGTTCAGTTTCTCTCCTTAAATCAGCCTGGTAATTTATTTTTTCTCCCAAAGAATAGCAATAATGCATAATAACCCTTTGTGAAGAGCCACACATATTGGCGTCCTGTAAGTCACATGAGTTGACTTTCAAATGGCTTGCCACGTGGCTGCATTCACGGCGTTCTGAAACCAGAAGGCATCTTCCAGACTGGATGAGGAGTGGAAGGGATGAGAACGGATAGGTGCAGGATTTCACTGTGAAGGCTCTGTCCTGAGCATTTTATCTGGATCACCTCATTTAGCCTTGACATCAGATGTATGAAATAGGTACTGTTACACAGAGAGACAAAACCAGCTTGAGCAAAGACACAGAGCACACAACCGATGAGCAGGATCTGACACCAGATTTGGCCCCAGGTAACAGCTCGGAGCCTGCGCACCTGAAGCTACATCACCTGGACTTCATCCTCTGCTTCACGTGTGAAGGAGTTTGCAAGGTGCGTAGCTCGGGTCCTTTAATTTAATCCTCTAACACTAGAACCATATCTTTTCAAAATGTTCACTTTATTCATTGATAATACTGTGGAGAGACTGGGTTTGTGCCCTCTGGAGCCAGGCTACTGGGTCCAAGCATCCCCCCTACTGTTTTCTGCTGAGTGACAATCTTACTGGAGTGGATGTATGCGTTCTCGGGTAGACCAGATGCCTGAAGGAGGTATCTGCTCTGTGGACAGTGACATGAGTCTTAATTGCCAGGTCCCAGAACTGAACCTGACTCTTCTCCCAGTACCAGTTTGTTGTAATTTTTACTTTTCAACTACAGCTGACATTCGATGTTATTTTACATTAGTTTCATGTGTGCAGCATGGCGGTCGGATATTTACACAATCTTATTTTCATTCATTCATACCTCCTGGGGCACACATGCACTGAGCTGTTTCTTATTCTTTGCTCCCTCCACTAGCTAATCTGCATCCTCTTCAACAATTTCCAGACTTTTCATTCATTAGGCAATGGTGTCATATCTTCCAAAAGTAAGATAGCACCTCAAATGAGATTCCTAAGAGCAACCCTTTTGGATTAGCCAAAGCGAGCTAGCTCACTCTTATCTTTTGCCTAAACTAATTTTAAAAATAGCCTCTCCTTTCTGATTCGATTCAGCTCAAATGTACTTGGGCAACTGCTGAGAAGTTAGAGGGAAGACTTCCAATCAGAATATGGCATACTCAGATTTGTACATTTCAGACTCATTTACTTATCAGTCCTCATCTTGAAAGTGCATCTGTATAGTGAGCCCTACAGTGCAGGGGAGATGACACCCACCCCCAGCATGAGGCCTTGATGTGGTTAACAGCTGGTGTGGAAGGAAAAAAGAACTCGCAGATTCTGTCATTCAGTCTGAGCTGTCAAAAATAGCCACGGGCATGTTCGTGAATTACAATGTGACATGTGGCCATTTCACACCAAGACACGCTGTTGCTATAAAACACATGCCAGGTGTTAAGTCTAGTATGGGGAAAAATGCAAACTACTTCGTTAATATTTTATGCTGATTATAAGTTGAAATGATCATTTTGGGGCGATGTTGGGTTAAGAAATATATTATTAAAATTAAATCACCCATGTTGTTACACATGGTCCTATTTCAGCTTTTCTTATTGCCAAATAGTATTCCATTGGGTATATATACCACAACTTCTTTATCCATTCATCTATCAAAGGACATTTTGGTTGTTTCTTGAGATTATAATGCTAAGTGAAATAAGTCAGACAGAAAAGGTAGAGAACCATATGATTTCACTAATATGTGGTATATAAACCGAAAACAACAAAAGAACAAGACAAACAACTGAAAGAACAAAAACTCATAGACATAGACAATAGTTGAGGGGTTACCAGAGGGTAAGGGGGGGAGCGGGGCTCTAGAGGAGGGTAAACGGGGTCTGATATATGGTGATGGAAAGAGAACTGACTCTGGGTGGTGAACACACAATTTGAGATATAGATAATGTATAATAAAATTGTACACCTGAAGTCTATGCAACTGTAGTAACAACTGTCAACCAAATAAACTTTAATTTAAAGAAAAAAAGTAAATCACCCACTTCTTTTTATGTGATCAATGTCGTTATTAGGAAATTCTAATTACAGAGTTGGCTCCCACCTGTGGATCACATTACACTTCTAGGGGGCATCACAGTTCTAAACGCTGTGGAACTGACTTTTGTTGGTTAGGCACATGGCTGCTGAACTCCTGAGCCCCCGCCTGGGTGACGATTGTCACTGTCCCCCCACACCGCTGCTCCGCCCACCCCTTGCTCTGTCACACAGAAGGTGGGTGTTCTAGCTCATCGTGCCTTCTGCTGTTCTTGGGCACGAGTTTTGAACATAGTATCTTCCCTCAGATAATGTGTCACCTCAGGTTGCTATCTTAGAAGCTGCTCTGTTTCACTTCTCTTTTGATGCTTGCCTGGAAAACTTCTTTTCCAGCTTGGGCCAATATCTTCAGTCACACACTTCAAAGCACACCTGCCTATAGTCTGTCTGTCTGTGTGTCTGTACATATGTATGTATGTATGTACATATGTGTGGAGATGTATATATAAATGGAGAGAGAGAGAATCTATGTACTTGCATTTGAGTCTGCTAATAGTGCATTAGCTATTAACTATTAATAGTGCATAAACAAGCAGAACAAGAAAGCTTTGGCCAAGAAGTTAAACAAAAGTAATTATAAATAATCTAAAATGGACAGGACATATACTCACAAATGCTTTAAAGATAGTGGCAAAACACCCCCACTGCAATTGTGTTTGTTTGCTCTTTGTGGGTTGGTGTGCCTTCTCCACAATAAACGTGCTCTTAAGAAACCAATCATGGCATCATTAGGAGTCACTGGGGCAACGAAAGAGCTTGTGTGAACTCTGGGCAGCCCAGGGCCTGTGATGCTCGACTCACAGGGAGGACGTCTAATTATGGGTGTGACGCCAGGCTCTGGGGTGGACACGATGTCCACAGTGACAGGACTGGGGAAGTGCTTGACTGCTTTTCTGCTTTTAGGAGCAGCTGTAGACAAATTTAGAAGGACTTAATTATGATTATAGAATAAAACATAAATGTTAGCAACGTTGTTATTGCACAAGTTCTAGTACAGCGAAGAGAGCACAGAGGAAGGACTGGGTTAGAAGACACACTGGAAACAGAGAGTAGAGGTGATGGTGTTCACATCTTATGACATGGGGAGGAAAGAGACATTGTGACAAAAAAGAGAAGTCGTATAAAGGGAAAGAAACATGGCACAAAGGGCCAGTGTGTTTTTAAATTTATAATGATAATATGTAGAAATCTAAATTAAATTGGGAAAGGCAAGACATGGCAAGTGGGAGTGACAGAAGTACATTAATACTCAGTGAGATGTCCATTAAAAAATTTCAAAACTAAAAAGCAACATGAACACTGTAAACAGATATAAGACAATAATGACAAACAACCCTACAGAAATGTTAAATGGTATTGAAATGTCTGCAGCATAAGTATATGGGAACAGTGATGGGCTGTCCAAGAGGAACACAGCAATCCCTTCAGTTTTATTCCGTTTTTTAATCGTGTGCTTGTGCTACTTAAGTAAACTTTGGTAAAGGCAGGATGATACAGTTTCAATTACAGCTGTCTTGTAATATCTGCCTTAAATGTACAACAATGTCAACAAGTTTGAAGCTTTAATTCCTTACCTTTCCTACAAGACGGTCACTGCTGCCCCGTCCATGTCTCAAGGTGACTTGGGGGACAACAGGATCATGCACTTGTTGGCATCTGCATACTTACAGATGGACATGGTATAAAAGTGGTCTTTAGATGCCTGCCTATGGCGGTTCGTGAGTCATGCACATAATGTTAGCACAGGCTAATCTGTGAAGGGCAGAACTTACAAAGATGAGTCATTGAGAACCGCTTGTCATTGGAATGTCCAGAGCTACGACTTTGGGGGTCTTGGCTCTGCCATAGCTGCTCAGGGCTATTTTCTGAAGTGTACTTTACAAACACAAAGTGTTCCATCACCAGAAGAATGAAGGCATATTGGAAGGTGGGGCTGAAGACACATGATCCCCAGCGGCAGTGGATGGAATCGTGTTTGCTTACAGCTGGCTCATTTCGGATGGCACGTGCCTACTGCAACTGTCCATTGTCTTTCCAGAGCGTACACTCTGGAAAGCATACACCTTTTCCAGGCCAGCGACAGCTCCAGCCCCCAAGCATCTGCATATTTCTATGTGACACCGTGGTTGATAGAAGATCCCACTGGTAGTAAAATGAGATCCCCAATCAGAAGGTTGGAGTGGAAATGGCTTCTGAAAGAACTCAAGGGAAATGATGGGTGAGGAATTTCCCCACCTCACGGTGGCTGATGCCAGAAGAGGACCTCGCCCTGGGGTTTCTTTGGATCAGACGGTGGTTTTCCTACAAAGGAGTGTTTTGTGATTATAGATCCTCACCTACTGTCTTTGCACCTCTTCCTGTGATCAGACAAGTCTGGAGACAATGGCCTGCTGTTCATACTTTCCATTCAAAGGCGGTACCTCCCTTTCTGGAGTTTGTACTCTGGCTCTCCAGTACGTGGGAGATCAAAGTAATTTACGGTATTTCCTGGCCCATAACATGAGAGTCTGTGTGATTTAATGACGAAGCAGGGGAAACATAAAGCAAATTAAGAAGGTGCTTAAACCCTGAGCTGAGAGCATCTGTCCTTGAAATCTGTCCAGCACCTTCTTTTCCCTTTTATATTTCTCCTTTGAATACTCACCATACCTGCACATACAGAAACAGTCACTCTTTGCACAGGCTGGCGGGAAGGACGGGAATGAAATACAATAATGAAGAAAAATCAAGGAAGATCTCAACATTAAGGTGAAAACTCAAGGGTAAATGAGGACTGAAATATCATACCCCCAGAAGAAGGACATCTAACTCTCATCCTTGAAAGAAGTCGGTGTGATACTGGTCTCCTGTTTAAGGTAATTGGTTTTAAGTAGAGCTGGCTGACCTCCCACTTGAGCTTGTAGTGATTGTATCAAATACATGGTTATATCATTTTTCTTCAGAGCATCACGTGACTTGAACAGTGAGCCACACACCTCAGTGTCAGTGCTCCGGGTAATGCCGCCACTAGAAGGTAAATGCCCATTTGTCAACACTTTCTGTTTTGTATCCCACATATCAGTGAAATCCTATGGTTCTCAACTTTTGTGTGTGACTTATTTTGCTTAGCATAACAGGAGGGTGGGAGATGAGGGTAAAGGGATCAAATATATGGTGATGGAAGGAGAACTGACTCTGGGTAGTGAACATACAACATGATATATAGATGATGGATTACAGAATTTACACCTGAAACCTATGTAACTTTACTAACCATTGTCACCCAGTAAATTTTTAATTAAAAAAAAAAAAATTCAATGCTAGTGAAAAGTCATTGTGAAAGGGGAGTGGTGTTACTGTTTGTGAGACTATTAAGAAGAATCCTCAAGCAATTCCTGGAACTAAATCCTTAGAACGTTGGAGAAGCAGAAAATATCCTCATTTTAGTTTTGTAAATTATCTAAGCCCATGCAGCTGTAATTCATTTATCTCTCCTAGACATACCACATCTACACATTTATAAAAATTAGAGCAATTGATTTTTTCTTTATGATCCAGCTATCCAAATCAATGATACATTGTGTTGTATCCTTCAAATTTGTTTCATAACATAATTATATCTAATTTAATGTCCTTTGAAATATCACTAGTCCAAGCATTGGAGAAAGCAAAATTTAAGCATACCTTTAATAATCTGTAACAAGAAAGGGGAAAAAAAATGTTTATCATGATGAAACCATCTTGATATAGTTGGGATTTAACAAATTGGTGACAGGATAGGAAAGATTATGAGCTAACTGTTACATAAATTTGACTTTATAAGGTTTATCATCATGGGATTAGTTAAATCCATCACTTAAGAAGAAAACTCCTGGGGGAAGGCTGAGCAGAAAAGCTTTCATACTTGCCATTAATGTTTGTGTTTACATTTTTAAGTCTGTAACTTGTTATTTGACACTCAGCATTGTCTATATTTCTACTAAGTTTATGGATGGGGGATTGGGATCAGGAGTTAGGGGAAACAGCTATAGATTAGGTGCATTTCTCATAGAGAAGAATCACGGAGAGAGTTACAAAGTTTTTATGACTGTACATTATCTCCTGGGAGGTTACAAACTAGTTGAAGAAACGTTGCACATTGAGTTAAAATATAAAATAACAACAAAGTAAATGTTATAAACTAAAGGACGTTTTTGTTTTCCTTAATGAAATTTAAAAAGGGTTTGCAATGGTAAGAAATGACTGAAATTTGGATTTAAGTGTGAATTTGAGACAGAAGTAAGCTTTATGGCTCTAAGGGAGGTGTCACGGCAAACTTAGGGAAACTGCATCTCAGGATGACATGAGCCCAATTTTGGAATTAGGTGTGGAGGGGTGTGTTGGCAAGGAACTCCCCGGGGGAAAAGAGTAACACAATCAAAGCACGTCGTAGTGCTTGTGGCTTCGTGGTGTCACGGCCCCCGCCATGGCACTATCGAGCCCGCAGGTTGTTGTCAGGCCTGCAGAGCATGGAGAGCAAGTACAAGCCGCCCGCCAAACGCTGCGTGTGCAAGAGGAAAGGATGACACCTGTGCTGGCAGCACCAGCGGATGGAATCGGACAATTTAACTGTCGGGTTAGGGAGCGCATTGGCCATTGGCAGCCACGTGGACACGTTTGAACGTCACCCGTGGTGAGTCACTGAGGTGGTCTGCCTGAGAGAGGAGCGGTCACGGTGACGGAGTGTATTGGGGGGCAGTGACGAGGGAGCAGAATGTAGGATGGGAGCTGAGACTCTACACATGGAGCTCATTTAACCAACTTGAAGTAGGTCTGAGTGACAAGTAAAAAAACAAAATACACAACTAGAATAGGACAGCGGGAGTGGGAGTGGAGCTAAGCGACAGTTTGATGGTAAAAACTTGTCATACAGGTTATAATAGAGAGAACAAAGCCAAAGGAGCTCCGATGCTTCTCCAGAGTTAATGGGAACATCATGGAAACGATGGGAGAGATAAAAAGAAAGGGTACATTTGGGTACCCAGCTGGCCGTGACTTTAAACAGAATCAATTAGGTAAGGGGACTCTGCAGAAAGACAAGGGACATGGGACAGACGTCTGGATTTTGACAACGCCACTTTTTGACAGTAGAAAGATGGAAAATAATTAATAGCAACAAGAAAAAAGAAGAGACACACTAGACCTCAGCGACATGCAGGCGAGGTGAGTGCTTCAGGAACAACTGGCATTTGAAGTGGACAATATCTGTCACAGGGATTTCCCTCAGCGACAGGAACAGTTTGAACACGATATGTCTGAATTCTAGAATACCTTGAACAAGTCAGGTTTCCTAGCTAACCCTCCGATTCCTCGACTAGAAAATGAACCTTTCATAAAATACCTACTTGTGAAGATGAAGTGTGAAAAGGTAGTGTCTGGCCCAGGATAAGTGACGGCTACCTACCAGCTCACCACAGCAGTAAGAGGTCCTTACTACGGTCCTTAACGGGAAGGAGAGCTCATGAAACAACGTTTGACAGAAAGAAAAAGAAAAACATAGGAAAGTACTCATTAAATAGCAAAGCCTGAAATTAAACAAACAAACAAACAAAACATACTGATGAAAATAATACAATGTTATATAATGACTTATGCTCAGGCTGTGAATTTGCCTCATCGCGAGCATGGATTAAAAGTCAGACATGTATTTGAGTTCTAATTCCTTTTACACGACCTCTGGAACCTTTTAAAACTTAAAATTCCATTTCACTATCTGTAAATGAGTGTCCATAATTTATTATTTCCATGGGTTGTTGTGAGAATTAAAGGATATAATCCAAGTAACGTGCTCAGCACTTTGGGAACATTATATTAAGACCTCAATAAACGTCAGCGATGCTTTTATTTTTGAAACCAGCAAGATGAATTTTTTCTTAGTGAAGTGGAAAACTAGGAATCAAAGTGTGCCCTTTCCTAGTTATTGGATCAGTAAAATAACATTACAGGAAAGGCTAAACTTGCAGGGTTTCAAGGGAAGTAATTCTAACCTTGTGCCAAATCCGGATTATGATCGCCTTATTTCAAAAGCCTCAGAGTGTTGAAAGAGTCCTTAAAAGGTGTGATTTAATTGTCAAGAAGTGTTTGCCACTTTTAATGAGAAAAAGATAAAAAAAGGCACCATCAAACCAAGACGACATAAGGTGTGTATTAAATCTCAGAACGCTACCAGTAGAGGTGACGAAGCTATGCAGAAGTCCACAGAGTGTGAGAAATAGAATGAAGGCGAATTTGGGTAACTGAGGACATCTCTAAAGTTGTAACTGACTTTACAGGCCCGGCCCTGGCTTCTTAGAGAACACGGAATATTACTTTTGAGAACAGAATGAGCCGATCTGGGAAGACCCCGCGCGACACGTCCTGTGTCCGTTAGGTGGAGACTTACAGTGTCAGCTCCAAAGCCAGGGACCCAGCCCAGGTGTCCCTTCACAGCCAGTCCCCGTGTGTGGTACGTACCTCGGCAGAGCGGGGCTGGGAAGTCCCAGGTTGCACCGTTGCCTGGGCTGACGATGCAGGTCAGAACGGTGTGCCCTTCCAACACATAGCCAGAGAGGCAGCTGTAGCGGATTTTGTCCCCGATGTTGAACCTTGTCCCGTGCAGGACTCCTTTCAATATTTCCCCAGGATTTCCACACGTGTGGCTCGGTAAGACTGTTGGGAAAGGAAAGAAAGAAATGAAAGTTTTAAAAGATTGTCTATGCAGGTCAGTGTATATCACAAAGCATGTACTGCTTTTGAGCTATTCAATTAGTAAACCAGGCACCAGGAATATTTTCATTTCGCCTAACAATGAAACGAAGAAATACATTCATGTTTTATATCTGCAATTTAGTATTTTTGTAAAGATTATTTTAAAAGTATAAATGAAGGCATTTGGTTAAGAAAGAAAAACATCTCTGCTTAGAGTCAGAGCTCTAAATGCTGCCTGGCTTATTTCCCTAATTATGAGATTCCACAGGCCTGTAGAGTTAGTGATCAGCTAATACAGTAGGGTACCGATTATGTGAAAAAGTGGTATCAGAAATCCAGCATAAATGTGCATCACGCAGTGTGTTGGTCCTGGAGGAATGAGGATAAATGCAGCCTGAATATCATCACCAATCAATGTTTAACGGATAAACAACCGGCATAAATTACAGACCTCATCCCTTAGTCCATCAGACTTTTAAAAAATTGTACCACTATTTTATCCCAAGCCACCTGTAAGGCTGTGTGCATTTATAGTCTGACTCACAACAAAGTTTTGACGATCAGCTTTAATAACGCACATACTGTATCCACTGGTGTCCCAGTAAGATGACCTTGGTTCTGTTTCCTTCACCTTCTCACATTTTTTTTGCTGATATGATTCTGTGCCTAATTCAACTGCCTTGAAACCTAACTGACACAATGTCATCCATACTCATAAAACACAATTTTGAACTTAATTATTGTAGCATTAAGTTGGATGGTTAAAGTTGGAGACTGTTAGTTATCATCTCCATCTTTCTGGTTTAAATTGAGCACGTCATCAGTAAGTTAGCAGCTACTGCGCGGAATTCAAATAAACTAAGGGTTGTGCTGTTTGTAAAAGGAATGATTTCCAAATAATAAACTATTTCTAAATGAACGAAATTATTTTATGAGTGTATCCAATTTGTTTTGCATGAGTATGGGGTATAGTTTGATATGTACATACAATATAGTGCAATTTTTCTGTTTTCTTTCTTTGTTTATAAAGTGAGAAATTGGTAGGACTTTCCCAGTGAATGGAAGGGGATCTCAGTGATTTCTAAAATAATTTTATGTTGACAATAAATATGTACAAACTAGGCTATGTAGAAAAACTTAGAAAACAAATACTACCATTTAGAAATTTAATGTAATTGGCATGTTTGTGAAATCACAGTCAAAGTGTGTTCAGTTCTAGTTTTTACAACATAATTTCTGAAAACAGTCTGCAGAAACTTAACTGTTTGACAACACAATAGAAAACAGTTAAGTTTCGTCTACATTCATCTTTGTTTCTTTTATAAAAAAACGCTCTGCTCAATGCCGCATTCACTATTTCTAAGACAATAAGTCTATTTTTTCAAATGTTGTTTTAACATTTGTATGTGCTTTGGCATTTAACTGCCTATGGTTTCTAAGGTAGACAACCTTTCAGTTCTATCTCAGGGAGCATGTGAGTTCAGGACACAGCACAGACTGGGGATCTTATAACCTGAGATGCAAGGTGGCTGCATTTCTATCATGGACAGGGAGAGAAAGAAAGACAAGGTGGGGGAGAATATGTGGACATAAGTGCCTTCGGTGTTTTCCTTTCTTGTCCAAGAATATTTAGACTTACCAAACCCTTCCCCCTTTTAAGGGCTTTTATTATTTTCATTAACTGTTAGTAAGACTTCTTATTAGAAGGTACATAGTGCTATAGAGTGTATCCAGATAAACGTTCCCCAAAGACAAGCATTATCAGTGTCGACCATCAGCTATCTGAACACCTACGACTGAGAACCACAACAAGTAATCACTTCCGTAACCGGCAAAACAGATGAGCCATTCTGAAAAATGAACGTGGTTGGCCCAACTTTCCTACTCATTTTTCGATGGAAAATAGAAAGAAATCACTTTTTCAAAGGATCTTTAGCACAGACTGACATACAGAGAGAGCGTCATAACAAAAATGCAGTAAAATATGAACTAGGTCACAAGTCGCTGGTGCTGGATGGACAAACTCCACACTATGTTATCTGCAGCCCATTTAATGCGTTTGAACAGAAGTGAAGGAGAAACAACACGGAAAATTCGTCTGTGCTGACATTACCAGGGAGTGTGGAATTGTCCCCACTTCAAAAGTTCTGCAGGGAAAAAATCATTCCTGAAAACAAGGGTCTCCCCAAGTAGACCCCTGGGAAAGGACACACCCGTGTCTTACAACTTGAATGTTGTAATTAGGCCCAATGCTCCACGGCCCAATGTGGGATTTGGAAACACAGACAAATGATAAAATTCAGAAAGAAAGTCATGCCTGCCAGTCTATATCATTGAGCTAGCAAAGCTATCCTTAACGGGAAACAATGTAGATGTTAAAAATAGTGATTGCCAAAGAAAAACTTTTCCATAAAGGAGGGTGTACCTGTACCTACAATTTACATCAAACTGTGGTTGATCACGTAGAAAACACTTTCTCAGGGGCTCTTGCCAGTTCCATCTGTAGCAGCAACGGCCAAGGGTGACAGCCCCACCCAACAAAGCCTGTGCAGAAATCACGGCCGCTATTTCAGGAGCCACCTCAGCCTCTGCTTCTTCTGTAAACCATCCCCTGGCCTCTGGGACCAGTATCACCATTTCCTTTTTTGTGCCTATCTACAGATGTCTGCCTTTACGTCTTGACAGTTATACTAGAATTTGGGAAGCACCTAGTCAGCACTCTGAACAGCCGTATTTTCAGTGGACGACGGAATAAGATGGAGAGAACTCCATTTAAGTCTCTTATTTCACCCTCCTTAGCTCTGTTTAGTTACTAAAAATGTGTCCACATCAGTATTTATTCCCCACGGCACAGTGTGAGGACTGAATGAGACAAAGCAGGTCTCCAAATACCCACGTTCTGTATCATCAGGCTGGACAGCAACCAACTGCCTCCAGTTCCGACCTTGAACTACTCAAGGTGGCTGCCATCTTTCTCATCTCTGCCTACACAGTGTGTAGAATAATTTGAGCCCTCAGCAAGGCCTTGCTAAATATAATTTGCTTAATTAAATGAAAAATATAAATATTAATGTAAAATACAGCACGCATTCTTCTAGATATATGTACAATAACTAAGATTTATATAGTTTACACCATGGTGGGAACAAGGAAAAACAAATAAGTTTTTCAAAAACCATTTGTACAAAATAACATTTTGGAAATAACAAATTATAATTTTAAGCGACTTCCCCCCCCCACATTTGGCTAAAAATATAGATAGACCTCAGATACTTAAACTTGATCTAAGAATTTTAAAAGCAAAAGAAATTAGGAAACAGGAAAAGTGATTACAAACTAACATAAAGTTTAAAGTCACTGGTTGGGAGCAGAAGGATAAATTTATTATTTAGGGAATGAAAAATTTTACTATTAACCAATTTTATTGTAGAAAAACAGATTAGAATTTTAAATGTGAACAATGTCAACAAGCAAATAGAAATAATTGAGGAAGAATTAAAATACTTCCAGTTGCAAACAATAACAAAAATGCAAAAACGCACATTGTATTATAAAAGCATTAGCAATTTCATTAAAAATTATCAAAATAACCTGAAATGGGAAAAATAGATGAAAATGATTATAGGTCTACGTGAAGATTTAAGTCTCATAAGTAAATATTAGCAACATATGAATATCCGGTGGCTGGGAAAAACTAATTTAAAATAAATAAATTCAACCTAATTGTTACTTCTGCCAATTTCATTTTCACTAATTTTAACCCAATCTCCTGTTGACAGTGAATGTCCCTTTGTGTCTCCAACAGTAATGAGTGCACATTAAGGATTTAGTAAATGCTCACTGCAGTGACGTGAACGCCACTCTGAATTCCCTTTAATGCTTCCTTGAAGTAATTTGCCCTCTTTCCCATAGATGCTTCAAGAAAGTGATTATCCTTTGAGTATGGTGAGTTCTGCGCCAGGGCAGACATTTGGTCACGTGAAAGGGTTTCTTGAAAGAACTCTGGGCACGGGTCCCTCCTTTCGTGGCAGGTTTCCATCAGGCCTCACAGGGCCAGGTCTGTGCACGCATGGCCACCGCTCCCCCTGCTCTCAGGGAAAGTGCCTCCAGGACACTTGTATTTAGCAAGAGCCCATAGTCCCAACTCGGTGACTTAAGTAGGCCACCCCATCAAACCATCCACCACACAGTTCAGATGGTGAAACGGATGTCATATCAGATCCCTCTCCAGAACAAGAGTGGAAACAGGATACTAAAATAACAAGCAGCATTAATATTCATGGCTGCTCCATGGCCCAACGGCGGGTCAGCAGAAGCTGGAATCCCACCAGCGGGGCAGCAGCGCTTCTCACAGCGTGTGCGTGATCAGTGCAGTTTCTTCCGGTGCCTCCATTGGGAAAGTGGGTGCCTGAGGGTGCCTGGCAGACATTTGTTTACACTTTGCCTCCTTCGTCTCCCTGCAGATCAAGGAGATAGGACTTCAAATACCCCTGTGGCATAAGGTACTGGGATGTGAACCAATAGCACGAGGCATATGTGCCCATGGGTCTGTGCCCTGCACGCCTTCCCGTGACCTTTGGGGAGGATTAGAAAAATCTGATTATGTAATTTTCAGGAACACTGTGCAAATCAGATTTTCAAATGTTGAAACCTGACATTTATTCTCTGCCCTGACTCTGAATCGTGGCCAGTTGGCAAAACAAGCTGCTGAGACAGCAGTTACGTGACAAAAGCAATGAGGGTTTCTTTGCAGGCAGCAATTACTCAGCGCCTTCCATTCCCAGAGACTGTTCTCCAGGAGGGGACACAGTGAGGGAGGAATTCTGTACTGAAGCCAGTGCTTTGCCAAGGAACAGGGCTGCATGAGAAGAGCTCAAAGGGGAAGTGACTTTTAAGGATATTTAAAGGAGGAAAGCAACAAGGTTTGGCCAAATGAGAATGGAAAGAGGACGCTTTTTAAATGAGGGAACTAGGTTTGGCGAGTGTTTATGGTAAAGCCTATAGCACGATGCATTACAGAGGTCACATGTGGGAGCAGACAGAGTTTCTACTCCAGAAACAAACCAAATGATATGGGACAAATTACTTAAATCTGAGTTTTTATGTTTTCAAAAAGGGATTGAAGAACAAAGTGTACTGATGGCTTTGATGTGCAACATAAATGAAATAATACAGATTGAAGAGTTAGCAGGACACATGGAGCAGAATAAGTGCTCGATACACATCATCATTTTTAAATGGATTTCCCCATTTCTAAAGGAAATAACACAAGTTTAAAAGTATAGAGGGTTTCTAATATACACAGATTTCAGAAACAATAAAACTAAAGAAAAAAGTCTCTTAGTGTCAATATTACCATTAAAATGGGAACAGTTATTAAAATGCAAAGCAAAGGAAAAAGATATCTCGGTCCTTTTTTTAGCCATATTAATTCTATTTCTCTGTTCCTGATCTATAATAATAATTAGTAACACACAGCATGCTATGAACTAGACAGTGTTTTAAGTGGTTTATACATATTAATGGGAATATGAAGTACTATTTGTCCCTTTATAGAGGAGGGAACTGTAGCACAGAGAGGTTAAGTAACTTTCCCATGGCCACACAGCTGGTAAGTATTTGTGGTAGGATTTGCAAACGGTAAATCTAGAATTTCTACTCTTAAGCACAACAAATTTTCCTATGAAAATGTTGTCAACATCAAAAGAATGAAATGCCACCAAATCTGTAGTGCTCCCAATAGAACTTTGTTTCATATAAGAAACAAAGGATATAAGGATTTGGGAGTGTTAGGATATTTTCTCATGTAAAACTGGGAGCAAAATTATTGCATGGCTTTTAAAAAATGTGTTTCAGGCTTTCCAGGTAAATTTGCAGGATGGGAGAAAGGTGTCAAGGGGGACTGTGTACAGAGTTAACACCGCAAAAAACCAGGTGGCAAACAGATTTGACATGTTTAAAGTGTCATTTCAAAAGACTTTGAATGGCAACTGGAAGCAGCTTATGAGAAGTGAGAAGACACCAATGCCTTGCAAGTGACCTTGACCGTGTACAGTGGCCACTGATGCCGTGTAGCACGTTTAGTTGGGGATGTTATAGTGCTCTTTGTTTTTAAATCTGCTGAACCTCTCCATGGGTGAATCCTAGACTTAGCAAGAAAAGAGGGGAGGATTGGAAACGTTTCTGAGTCTCCTGTGACTGAAAGAGTGACCATGGAGGGAACAGAAAATAAAAGGAATTGAGAGCCGTATTTACAGCTCCTGGAATATCTATAATTAACGGGAAGGGGGAGTCAATCACGAAATAAAATGGAAAAATGACCATAAAGTTAAAGGCAAGACCAAGCAGAGAGCCCAAACAGCAGGCTGAGAAATAACCGGAGCAGAACGGATGCTGGTGACACCAACAGACGAAAATTAAGCGTAAGTGACTGTCACACGAAAAGAGCACAGCGATAGGGAAAACAGAAGGTGAACTTTTCAATTATCATAGAACAATCAAAAAGAAAATTACACTTGCATGTATGTTACCAGCTAACTGTGCATATACTCCAGCCTCACAATCATCACGGACACTGTCATTAATGATTTCAGGGTAGATACAAATTTTTATGACCATCTTTCTCCCTTCCTCTCACAAATGAACTTTTTACTCAACACACGGATATGGGGTTGATGACACGTGTCTCAATATTTATGCAAAGATAAAGTAAGAGTATTTCTAAAATTGGAAGAGGACTTTTAGACAGTATGACTACAAACCATCTGAGACATCAGCTTAGTGAGAGTGGGCAGGCTGGTGAAAGCTGGAAAACTGGCCCTGCGCCCGTCTCTGCTCTTTGCTTTCTAACGCATCAGACCCACGTAACAAGGATAACACCGTCCACTCAAAAACTTAACTGTCACATGACATAGCACAAGGGGTGGTGAGCACATTGAATTCAACTGAGACTTAGAAACAATTCTACACTCTTAATCATGGCCAATTTAGTGATTAAAATTAAAACTCACTATAATCCTTCATCTTTGGCCAAGGTACAGTGTTAGAGATTGGATTTACTTTCCTGTGATGATAAAGGTTTTTTTAAAGAAAAACATCAAATTTATGACTAAACTGCCATCAGAGCCCTGGGCACCAGGCCGTGCTCGAAACATGACCCCGCTCCCCTCACTGGGCACCCCGCTCTGGCCCATCCCGCCCCTCCACGTCCAGCGGGCATCCATGCAGGGATGGGACACAGATGAGAGTCCCCAAAATTCCACCAGCCAACTGTCTAATATTCCAAACTCTGAGATTCTTGGCCATAAACGAGCCTTGGCTGCTCTAACTACAGTCACATCTGTGAGGCCAGCGGCCTGTCCAGAGGGAGGAGCAATCGTGGAGGGTCCGGAATGTCACATTCCCTGTGACACCATCATGGGTGAGCAGAGTCCCTGGAAACATAACTCAATCCAGGTCTCAATGTCCTCTCCAGCGACATGGACAGAGCTACATCCTGGTTCCTGGGCAGTGACTGTTGACACAGAGGTTTGCGGGCAGGACATTTAGGTGGCAGTGCTGGTGGGACAGCCCGGGGCAGCAGGAGCAGGGCTGGGCAGAGAAAGACAGTGGGCAGCAGTGCAGTGCTGACAGAGGCCTCGGCCTGTCCCCAGGGACTCTGGGGTTGGTTTGGGCTCAGTGTTTCCCAAGTAGATTGGCCAGAGTATTCCCAGCAGTGGCCAGTTATTAGATGCCATTGCTCCCTAGACTGGCGTCACCATGGCTCTGCCAGGACCACTTCCTGCAGAGGGTCACAGGCGTAGGCTTCCATGCTCCAAACCCCTCCCATGGAAGGTTTCACTGTCGTTTGTATTTCCCCATGGGATCCGAGACTCATCACATTTCACATCTAGTTCACAAGGTGTGTTGTAATTTCCTGCATAATTACTCAGTTATACTTCAAGCTTCAGGTGCACGAGAAAAGCTGTTTCAAAAAGCTGTGGTTCTGGGTCTTGTGTGGAGATGACAGAAGAGTGGCAGGCAGAGTAGGGAGCATGCCTGCCTGGACGTGGAGGGGCGGGATGGGCCAGAGTGGGGTGCCCAGTGGGGTGCAGTGAGCAGCTGGGGCACAGCCCACCTATAGCAGGCACAGGAAGGAGCCTTAGTGTTCCCAGCAACACTGACGGAAGAGGATCCTGGGGGCCAGGCAGGCATCCGCTGTGTAGGACGGGGGCAGGTTCAAGGTTCCCAGGACTGAAAGCAGTAACTACCAGGCCACAGAGCCTGGAAACAAAGCCTGGAAACAGTGTCCTATAAAATACAAACAGTACATGGCACACACGCAGCTTGTTTTCACACACGGTAAGGCATGGCTTCCTCACCCACTTTCTCCTTTAGGCTCCAGGCGTTGCAGTATTGATTCTTTTAAATTAGGGTATTTATGCCTAGACTCACATACACAGAGACACACACACACACACACACACACACACACACACGTGTGTCACAAGTGCACAGAAAAATATACATCTGAGTAATTCAAATCAGGTATATTAGATTCCTGTACAGGAAAGTGGATACAATTTAACATAATGGTTTCATAACTTCATTTATAAATACACATATATAATTTAGGTTTTATGAAGATTAAACTTTAAAATCACTTCTAATTTAAAGACTATTTGCATAGAAAACAATAAAAGGAATTTAGCAATTTATTAAAGTCATGTGGCATTTTTACTTCTAATTAATGAATTTTTGGCCGTCACTCAGTCTAACATGATTTAATTTTTCATCTATGTGCTGGCAGTTACCTTCTAAAAATAGTCCTGAATTAAAGTTATGGTCACACGCTGTTTCAGTTTATCAGGCGCTGGTATATTACTAATTTGTGATTTTCATATTCATTTGAACCTAAAAGCTTTTTCCATGATTGAATTCACATAAATAGCTCAAGCTTTATTAAAAAGAGTCTGTTGGAAAAGGTAAAGCATGCATCTTTGTCATGCACTATCACATATAGATAATTTGTGGACTAAAGTTTTTCTAATTTCTGAAGACCTATTGTTGATTCTAGATAATTCCATTATAACAAGGAACTGGTGTACGAACAAAACTAATGTATCATATATATACACAAAGGGTGCCAGAAAATGTATACACATTTTAAGAAAGGAAAAAAAAACTGTATTAAAATTGTACTACAATGAATGACAATAGCATTCATTTGATTAACGCCATCTTTTGAACGAACACCATACTATACATTGCTACCGTAATTCAATTCAACTCTGAAAAGTAATACATACATAACATCTCTAAAAATGTGTACATTTTTTGGCACGCCTTGCATATCTACACTTAATTCTCAGGCTGGAGAGGAGGTGAGCTAACGATTATTAAACTGTGTTACAGAGACGGTAACAAAGAAGAGGAAATAAGTGTAACATCTAAGATCGAAGCAGCTTTCCAGCCCCACTTTTGTCTCACTCAGATACCAGGCCACTTGCTCATTCCAGAAACCGCCCAGACTGGGATCAGATGGCTCCTCAGAGTTGACAAATAGAGAAAGTGCAAGGATCCAAGGAAACAGAGAACTCAATATGCTTTTGATCTGGAAACAGCTGCATTTTGAGAAAGGCTGTGTGACACTGGACCTGAACTGGAATCCCTGTGCCTGTCAGAGCAGCCTGTGTCTGTACTACGGTCACTTCTCAGGACACAGGTGACCTGCCTGCTGCTTGATGCTCTGAGGCAACTTCTTCACACTGCAGGCTGCCACTGGCACTCAGCAGAGGTAACGTCACAGGTGACCCTGTGTGTGGGAATGGACACGAGGCCGGGGGCAGAGAGAGCTTGCCTGGGCGTTCTGAACAGAGTGTGGCTCT
This sequence comes from Rhinolophus sinicus, assembly GCF_036562045.2. NCBI lineage: Eukaryota > Metazoa > Chordata > Mammalia > Chiroptera > Rhinolophidae > Rhinolophus > Rhinolophus sinicus. The sequence continues at coordinate 2,376,201 of NC_133754.1, forward strand.
CCACCCACAGCCGTTGGGAACGGTCCTGTCGGTGGAACTAAAACAGTCTTGGAATTTCAGGCAACATCCTGGAGAAAAATACTCATACATTATTACTAACTAAAGTCCAGTTTAAGTTTCTTAGTGTTTACTCAACTTCACCTTTCTGTCTCAGGATTCCATTCACCGAACCACATTACATTATTTGGCATTTTGCTTTAGGTATCTCTTGACCGTGGCCGTTTCTCAAACCTCCCTTGTTTTCAAGACCTTGATGGTTTTGAGGATTACTAGTCAGGTATTTTGTCCCTCAAAATAGACTGTCCCTCAATTGGAAATTGCCTGATTTTTTATTTTATTTTTGAGCTCTTCCTTACTTTTTTGTGCTCCAGGGTACTCCAGGCTCCTCTTGTGTGTATCTCCTGCCCCATCCTGGAACCAGCTGCTTCTCCAAGGAGCTCTGGCTCCTCTTATTACGGAACAAAATTAGTCGCCAAGATCTGAACGCTGTGTGTGCTCACTGCTATTGGGAGTTATTGCTTCTGAGGAGTCGCACACAACAGAGCAAGAAAATACATGTATGTACTACTCGTGTGCACAGGTGCACCTGTGTTTGCACAGGCGTGCATCTGCATATTAAGCTAAACATGAGTTCGTCATGCGTTCCTGATGTCTCCAACTCAAGCATCGCTGCTTGGGTTCCTTGTTGCTCTGTGACCTCCCACAGTGACGAAGCTGACTCTTGCTTGGTCACCATTCCCTCCGGTTTCCCCGCTGCGTGCATGCATAGCAGTCTCAGCACGGTGAGCCCGGACGGGGCAGGGGCGGGGGGGGGGGGGGACACACATCTCCTCACGGACAGCGCAGCGCCTACCGCCTTGAGTCCTACAGACGACTCTCGTTTCCCAAATTGCACAGACTGGCATCTTGGCCCCAGCCGCTCCTCTCTGTCTCTGTGGCCATAACCTTAAATTCATGCCGGCGGGCTTTTCCTACGTCACGGGAATAGCCCAGTTTATACGCTTCTCATCTTCCCTATTCCCAGCACGTTACCATTTATTTCTGCAGCGCATGAAGAGGACGTCTTACTACGCAGTGAGGACCGGCTCCGCCCTCAGGAGAACACGCAGGTGCCCTCCTACTGCATCTGGAATAAACCTCAGGCTCCTACAAGGGCTGCAGTGCCCCACGTGCTGTGCCCTCGCGCATCCCTGAACGTCACCCTAGAAAGTTCACTGTGTTTCCGCCACGTAGGCCTTCTCCACGGCGCCCCGAGGTGGCGGGGCTCCTTCCCCTTCCGTCCTCCACCAGCTCTGTCGCCTCTGCTCTGGTGACGGTCCTCCCTGACGCCTCCTCTCGACCTTGGCGTGATTCTTCCTACTGCTCATGGCTCAGCCCACGGCCACTGCTTTACAGTCTCTCGTGGTCCACTCACCTAAAACGGCTCCTGCTCATGATCTAGTCCTTTCCACGCCATCGTGGTTTACTGCTTCCCGGCGCTGCTACTATGTTAAACTCCCCTGTTCGCTGGCTTCCGCCGTCTATCTCCTCCCACCAGAGCAGAGCTGGGTGAGAGCAGCAGGCAGAGCTCCGACCCACCCGCCCGCCCAGCACCTGCGACAGGACGTAATACACAGGGGACACTGCATAGCTATTCACTGAATTAACGGATGGACATATGAATGAGGGAATGAATGCGCGGATTGATTTGGGGTAGGTCGTTCCAAACACCCAACAAGTGGAATTCAGAGTCGTTATCTAATAAGCCAAATTTTAACACATTTTAGGAAAGGCCCTGCGCCTCGAAGAGCATGTCTAAGACTCCAACAATAAATGGCGGCCTGCCTTTCCGTAAACCTTCAGTCGATCTACCGTCGGCTCTCACTACCGGCTCAGGGACAGGAAGGCTGTGGATGCTGCAGGGGTCGCGTGGCCCAAAGCACCCGGGGCCACGGGCCTCGCCGCCACGCGCGGGTGGCGTCCTCTCTTCTGTGTTCTGCAGGGCACTGCCCGGAGGTACAACAGCTTCCCTGGAAGGCAGAACTAGAGAAGCAGAGCAGAGAAAGGACGAAGGGGACCAGAAGCCAGCCAGGGGGCCACGCCGAGAGCCGCGCCCTCCCGGGGACAAAGCCCTGCACCCACAATAACTGCCTTCCTGCAGCATTTCACAAGGACCGCACAGAAACTCGTCTAAGTTCAGAGCATCAACGGTGTGATCAAGTCAGACCAGGCAGCTGCGTCAACCTCGGCCTGATACTGGAAGGCTGAGCAAATCCCATAGCATGCTTGTGCCATGAGGCGCCAGACTGAAAAGCTGCGACAGAGTTAACGGCAGATATAACGGGGACGCGCCACGGCTGTTCTTCTGTACGTCCGCGACCCAGCACAAAACACAATTTTGAAGGAGCGAAAAAGCAATTCACGCAACAGTCTGGAACTGCAAGCATGTGCTCTACGTGTACCCAACCAGAGAATTGCTAATTCCTTCTGTTATTAATTGAAACAGAAGACGCGGAGGCTTTGGAAGAAAACTACCAACGAGGAAGGTATCTGAGAAGCGGCAAGGGCTTCTGCTGAGGTAAACTGAGAAAGAAAACTGAGGCCCATCAACAGAGCATCAGACCCTGCTCGCTGTACCCGGGGCTGTGGGTGGGTCACACAGGAAGAGCAGGCATTTTGCATGAGCATGGGGGGGGAGGGGCATATAAGCAGCTGTGATAAGCAGGGGAATTTCGGAAACACCGATCCTTCCACAGGGAAATTCAGGCTAAACCTATTCGTAGCATCACCACCATTCACATTATTCTATTCGCCTGGGACCACGCAAGGCCTGATATCAAGAAGGTGGGTGGACGTGGGGCGATGACAGACATCAGGAAGTCACGGTCATGCATCACGTAGGTCGGTGACTAGACAGAAAGAAATAAAAAGCAACCACTGTTGCTTCCGATGGGTAACATTTGCAATAACAGGAGATATATAAGCTTCTCACTGTAGTGTGGAGGAAAGAGATAAGGCAAGCTCCTATTGAGTAAGGAAAATACAAATGAAACTTAATTCCACAATAGCCATTGTGATTAATTTGTGATGTGCAAATGCCACCTACATCTGCTTTGTTTATTGTGGGATCTTTGATGCTTTATTGCTGAGACGGTACATGCACAAGATGGGCTTTGTAGGCTCATCCTGTCGGTCCCCTTGGTCCTTAGTGATGGGGAGCCCTCAGTCACAATTCGTGTACACAAGCACCTCTGGTCCCCTCGCACTGCTGACTAGAACAGTTACATTAAGTCATACACAGGGTGGAATGGTGACTCCATGGATAGGTGTCCTTTTAGATTAGGGTGAGAAATTCTTCACCTTGGAAGTAATCAGATTTAAAAGAGACAGAATGTAAGAACAGTGAAAAAAAGTGCGGACGTGATTAAATCCATTTTACAGCACGCTTCCAATTTGTGAGGCTTTTAGAGCTCCTCACGCAAAATATCTAAGAAACCAAAGAGGTTGCAAAGGCATTGGAATAAAATGGAAAAATACAGCGAAAAGCAGGGAATGTGGGTCATCTGAAGTAAAGAAACTCTACGGAGTAAGGGTCTCTGTACTGCAACTTTGGGGAAGAATTCTGCTTTTCCTGAGATTAGCTCCTGTTTACCAAACATACTCTTAGGTGGGGTCTCACTAGTATGATGGGCTGTTTCACGATAGTGTGAAATATGCTTCCAGATTTCCCATTATCTTAGCCTTTGCTCCTTACCAAAGAAATTATCCTCATGGCCAACACGCCTCTCGAGGAGCTTCCTATCTGAAAAGGAGCAATCTGTTTTGCAGTTGTTTATCTGCTTGCTAATCAAATGTATTTTAGATGACATTTCAGTTTAGAAGGACAGTGTACTGTACATTAGGAGGTCAGTTTGTCCAGGATTTGACAACTTCTGAGTGTAGTGGCCACGTGCATAAGTAAACGACCCATTAATGACTAAAGCAGAGTTTTAATCATCATTAATCATTTTAGTTGGGATGCAGAACCCCGCTGGGAGCTGCATGTCTGGAGGGGAGGAAGCTGTGGGGAATGAGAACACAGGAGGGTATCGAGAGCCAGGAGAGAACTATGCGTAGGAGACACACTGAGAAGACAAAGACTGGGGGAGTGGGAAAAACATTCCAGGCCCTGGAGAGGTTTGCACAAGTCCCATTTCCTCTGCGTAATCACCCATAAGCACTGCAAGGAGCCCCCTGCTGGCGAGAGGAAGCCTCCTCACCTGGGCACCTCCAGCTAGTGGGCTCCAGGTGGAGAGCAGCACAAAACTTTCTATCTGCCAATGGTTTTCTCTGAAGCAGTAAGTGCAGAATGAGACCAACTAGTTATAAATAAATATTCTTCAAGTTTCCTAAAAACAGTCAGGTATCCATGAAAACACATACACTCCAAACAAACGAGCAAGGACAAACCATTCTAAGTAGGGGACTTGCATGAAGTCAGCTGTTGCGGTGACACAAATGTCATTGAAAAGGCCCTCCCCCAGAACATCTTCTGCCCAGTGTTATGATAAGTGTCCTGGACCTGACCTTCAAGCTCTAGAAGGAACACTTTCTAGACTAAGGTTTTCGGAGCCACGAACAGGAGGTAGCTTTCCTGGGCGAGATCAATGATGACCTGATCACAGAGATCGCCCCTGAGTCTCATCAGTGTGATTGCATCCAAAAGAAACAAAGCTATCTTTGCAAGAACTGGAACATCAGAATATGCTCTGTGAGCACATGCAGGGGTCACACATGTGTCTCTGCGGGAGCTTTGTGTGTGGGAATTCTATCAGCCATGAGATGAACAAGCATTGCATATATGGAGATGGATGTCAATATACAGACATTTTTTTTAATACTGAAGGGCGAAATATTGCAATATTATTGATCACTATGAAAAACATTAGTTTTATGTAAAAGCTATTAACAGTATTCCACTAGATAAAGAAACAAGGTAATAGATAATCCACACCCATATTAAGAGACATTGTGTTACATAATTTAAAAAATTAGACACAGAGCCAATACATATTGATTAAAAAGTCAAATAATATCAAACAAAAGAATCACATGGATACAGTATATCAAGTCCTTAAAAGAACAATGGGCACATATTATGTGCTATGTAAGCGCCCATTAAATAAAAACCAAGTATGACTGAATTGTGCCATACTCTTCGTATCAAACAAAGCACTCTGTAAGACCCAGCCGTTCATTTAGCAAGCACACGCTGGCCCTTTCAGTGTGCCACGTGTTTTTCCAGAGCCTCCTGTGAGAGTCCGTGAGCATAACAGAAGCTGCCCTCCTGCGCTAACATTCTCCCAGCGAGAGCAGATGTAGACGGGACGTCACACAGAAGTAAACTGTCCAGTGGGTTAGAATGGTAAGCTGCACTGATTTCTACATTACTCGTAACATTTATTTGTTTAACTCCAGTTAGACATAAACTTTTCAAGGCATGACTTATCGGAGAGATCAGAATGAATCTGGCAAGAATGAATCAGAAACAGGACAGAGCCCTGCCACGTCAGCATTTCACGAGTAGGGAAAAGACCAAATCATGTACCGTGACGTGGGTGATAAATCATCTTTGCCCCAAATTTAATAAAACCATAAAGAACTAAATGAGAAGAGAGAGTGCCTTGGAAAAACGTATGAACCACAAAGCAGCTGACTTCTCAAAGGACGTCCACTGATGGTGCACCCGATTCTGGGGCAGCTGACGGGGGTGGAAACCTGTGGGCTCTGCATTGTATGCACTTCACCAATTTGACCACAACAGGGAAAGCAGACAGAGAGTGTGCCTGATGGCTGCACTCACTCTGCGTCCCCAACCCCACGCCCTGCGGGTGTACTTGTCCCCGCCTTCCGTCTGGCCCTGCCTGGCCTGTCCCTTGCTCCTGGTCCTGGGCTCTCACAAGACGCTTGTCAACCACCTGCCACTCCCCAGAATGACATTGGTGCTCAGGACTTCTTGGCTGTCTTCTGAAAATTAAGGAGGTAGAAAATCAATGTCTTTGTGTGGCTGTGGCACCAGCCTCAGGGATGGTGCAGAGGAAGGTGGCACACACTGCTTATTTGTATAAGGAAATGAAAATGAGACATGAGCTTTGGGAGTCTCACCCAAGTTTTAAAATTTGGTAAGTTAAAATCGTAATGGGCTGGAGGTTACTGCATCTGCAAATCTGCGCCCATGCGGACATCAAAGTGAAGCCACTCTCGTGACAGGCCACAGCCCAGGGCCGCTGTCCCCACTCTCCTGACACAGCATGAGACCCCACCTGGGAGGGTACCTGGGGCCAAGGAAACAGCAGGTCCTCAGAGCTCAGCCCTCAAAGCCTATGTAATTGCTGATTTACGCTCAGCACCTCTGTAAATGTCTGAGGGACCTACAAAAAGGGAGCTGAGCCCTAAGAACAATAAAAGCCCATGGAGGACACCAGAAACGGGTCCCGGGGGCAGCGCTTTATTTATTTTATTCACTGAGTTAATAAGTCACACAATGAATTAAATTGTCCAAAACAATGATATTTTGTCATGGGAGGTTCAAATACATTCCCTCACTATTTAGAAGCATGACATCAGTGGTGGATAATTCTAATGACTTATAACCAGGAAAAGTGAAATAAAACCTCTGCTTCTATAGTCCCTATACAGTCATACTTCAGCGAGAATAATTTTTAATATAAACTTTTCTTGTCCAAACTCTTTATTTTACTGCAGCGGTTCACACTGTGCGCCTGCAGAGCAGAGTCACCAACTGAAAACTCTCTCGGCAGCTGAATAAGAGCATACGAGCTTCCCTAGGCCCCAAGACTCCTCCTGACTGAACTGGGGCCTGTCTGGGCAGACTGACTCCACACCCATTTCTCTGTTCCTTTTCCCTCCCTTTTCTCTGGTGTTGTAAAGGGCTGATGGTAAATGTTCTTTAATCACCGGAGAAGGACAGCGCACGACTGTTGGGGAAGCAGAAGGGCTCTCTGATTCTGAGAGCACTTTGTTCTTACGGAAGACCTTCTGCCGGCTCCTGGGTCCCACCTGCAACAGCAAGCTGCTCAGCAAGGCCTCTGCCCACATGCGGGAAGCTGCCCGTGGTCATGATGTTTCTCGTAGCAACACGTCCCAATCATGACAAGTAGGCAATAAAGGTGCTGAGGTGTCTGGCGACCGCAGAGCAAACAGTGAGCGGGACATCATCAGTGTGTTTAGTAAAATAAATGAAATATCGACAAGCTGTGTTCCTCTTCTGGATGCCACGGAAATAAGAACACATCTTGGCAAACACTGGAGAACGCTGGTACCCAGGTAGCAGAGGAAATGTCCCTATCTCCTCGAACTTCATCTCCCTGAAAAAAATCCTTCCTTTCCGTTCACTGTTGTGATGGAGAACCTGGCAGTTTAGGGCAGATGAGCCTGCAAGAGCCCATCTGACACCGGGATCCTGGGATCTGCTCCAGTGGAAGCACGGGGACAATCACACGGGAGCAAGGCCCCATGCCCACTGTCCTGCAGGGAGATGCAAAGAACAAAATCATCAGAGAGCTGGCAAGTAAGTGCCAGTCACTGCTGCTGTGTTCCTGTGACCACTTCTGTCTTCTTCCACGTCCATCTAAATGCACCTTTCTACATGTGCTCCACTGGACAAGTGGCGTTTCTGTGGACAACGGCTTCTCCAGGCCCAGGGCCTCTGCACACATCGTTTTCTACACCACTGCCCACGGCCACACCAATGTCATGGCCTTTCCAGCCCATTCCTACTGAATAAGATGCTACCCGACCCGAGGACTCAGATCAGGAAGGTCCTCCTTCCTGGGACCTGGCTGACTGTCCACCCAGCTCCCTTCACGTTCCCGTCTACGTGATACTGAAGCTGTGGGGTTTCCTGACAAGTTGTTAACCCCACTGAGAGCAGGGCCTGGAAGCCTTTTCTGTGCCTGGCTTGCAGGTTGAGGCAGTGCGTGCACACATCTGTGCTCAGTCTGCAATAAGCCACATACACAGCTCAGTGAACAACACCTCCTCAGGATTGGTTGTGAAAATACACCTGGAGAAAAAGGGGATTATAATATTCCAAAATACAAACATCGTGAAGATTTTAAAACACTATTCCCTCATTTAAGTTTCCATTTTTTTTTTCTTGTAAAATTCCATTACACTGACACTATCTACATAAAACACTCCGATGATACAAACCAATAAAAAAGCAATAGCCCAAAGCACATAAACAACTAGAGTGCAGTTAACATTTCAACAACGGTTGACTCTTTTTGGAAATAATTTCCCATGGTCCTTAATAGCTCATTGAGCCTTTACATTCAAGCAGAATATGGCTAGTGTTCATCCAAGTCATGGATGGTTAGTAAGAGTTTATGGCCCTAAACTGTTACATAGTTTTTTGTTTGTTTGGCAAAACTACTCCAGGATAATTGAATCAATATAATAGAAAATTTGGCTTTCATTTTATTGAGTGTGCATTATCTATAGAAAGGTTATAACATTGCTCTAAAGTGTACTAACTTGATTAAGTAGCTAGTATTTTTTTCCACTGCTAAAAGATAAACTGCTTGAGGACTTGTGACATAGAATGCATGGGCGAAGCTCCTAAAACAATACCACGCATTTCCTTTTGGCCACGATGCTGTAAAAGGTGGCATTTATTGATGCTGAGGTATAGGGGTGCTCGTTTACTTGTGGGAGGATGTAAATTAACACAGAGAGGTGGTCAAGCACTCATGTCCATATCCTCACAGAAGAGGCCAAAGGAGTTCCTTGTGTCTGCGTTCTGAGTTTCAGGACAGTTACCTGTGTTATCCCTTGTTTATCTAGAAAAATGACAGCACACCTAGGAATACTTATGAGCTACAGCAGGAAGGGAAATGCTGCAGGAATGAAGCCCTATAATGATTTAATTTAGAGACTCAGGAAACACAGCTCACTCTGCCCAGATCAATCTCACTCCCATTTGAGGAAAGAAAGACAGGTTTTGTCACCAAACACACAAATGCTAAGACGTGGGGATCCAGAGCAAACAGGAGCCCCAGAAAAAACTGGATTGATTGAGGGTTTATCCTCTCAGAAATATGTTTCTAAAAATAGAAACCTTCCTTTATGGTGCCCCATAAACTACCCAGAAATGAATGAAATACTTGTAGGACACGGGTGGATGAGACCAGACAGAAGTGGCAGTTCATGGAGCCCCTCCAATGTCAGTGAAGGATAAGGGAGTCCAGGGGCCTCTTTCTTTCCCATGACCTTCAGGGTTCCCACAGTGGTGTCCTCTTTCTCTGCTGGAGGCCTTCTGCCTGGCTATCCTTGGGTCGAGTCAGAAAGAGCTCCAGCAGGGTGATGGAGAGAGCAGAGGGACAGCTGCTGGCTTCCAAACACACTCCTGGAAGAGGCTGCACCTCTCATTCTCCGAGCCTTTCAGGCTCCCGGGAGGCAAGTCCAGCCCGACTACATCTTCACACGTTACCTCTTCTTAGAGACGGGTTCCAGCTCCAACTGTGAGCAAAGCCTCCTTCCTCCTTTGTCTTCTGCTCCCACCACACGGGGTTATCTCTTCTTTCTCCATAGTCTTAGTTTCTCGGTGACACTTCAATGGCTGTATGTCTTCAACCTCAGGTCATCATTGCATGTGTGTATTTCCATCTCACAGAGGGCAGGAGGTGCCTGGCACACTCCTGTAGCTTCGCAGAGCAGAGAAGTAACTTGGATGTGAGGGTTACCCAATAATATTTGTCAAATAAATGGTTTGAACATTAATTAATCCATTGACTTCACAACTGACATATTGGATGTACTCCTAACCTTATCTGCCCGAAATTTTATTGTTAAACATTCATTACATGAGGTGGTAATTGTCTTTTTGATGTAATTATGCCCATAAGGGAAATGTACTATATTAGCAACCATTAACAACTCTGTGAATGAGTTTATTGTTCATCAAATCAAGGACATTTCTATTTTTCTCATCTGAAAACAGATAATGGTATATTTTCATTGGAGGAAGGGAGAAGAGGAAGATGTGGTTTCAAATCCAAGCAAATGCAGAAAGGGGCAACAGGGCACATTAATGCTTTGTCTACGCTCCAAGAGACACAATAACAACACAGATACACAGCCACACACAGGACAGCCCTAACCCCCAGGGATTTAGCATACGGCCGCATCTGCACAAAGTAAAAATGATTGTACTAGCATTACAATTTACAACAGATGACAAGTGCCATTTAGGTTTCATAAATGTGCTTAGGTATGAAACATAATTAATCTGTCCTGAAGTTCCTCCACATCTGAGAAAGAAGACGGGGTGAGCCCTTGATTTTGTGCTTGATGAAATTCAGGTATTTTGGGGTTGGGTCTTTTAACACTAGACACAAGATGATGGATGAAAGTTACAAAGACCCTTTCCTTGCGCAGTCTCCATGGATTCTCTTCATGTGAGGCTGAAGAGGAGGCAAGAACGTAGGGTCTGGGTGACGTGCCTTACTTAGACTTCATGTTCACTGTTACTCACATTGTTCTACAGGAAGTACAACGTTCAGGAGAAGTAATTAGGAAAAAGGGAGTCCCAGCCAGAAAGACTCATTTCAACTCACTGCATACTAAAGTTATTGAAAGTATGTTAAACTATGTGTATTGGGGAACTTTACATACAACTAAAACCACGAATTACTGTCAACACCAGCATTATCATTTATTAATTAATGTATCCATTTCTTCAATCATTCAAAATGAACGTACTGCATGAAAAAAATGCAAAGCCATCTATTTCCTCACATGCAATATTAATCTTTCTAGGCTAGATTACCTGCAATTTTGATAAAGCTCCATACACATTATATAGTTTGGATAATTGATTGCATGCACATTTCTTCTGTAAACAGAATAACTGCAAATGGATGTAGGAATGACCCGTCTCGGAGAAGCAGAGAAGAGTTTATGGAAAGATACACAATCTTTTCTTAAGACAAAAGTAGCAGGATGGCATAAAAAGTCTTCCAAGCAGAGTGAAAGGCAGAAGAAAATGAAGAGAACTCTGTAAAGCTTGCTGTATCGTGAGTGGTGAACAGCGAGTTTGTGTAGCTGGAGGGAGCATGTGTAGGGACAGTGTCTTGAGGTCATTGTCAGGACTGGGGTCAAATCACAAGAACGAACTTACTTGTCAGTCCAGGGAGGTTGAGTTTTACTATGGACAGGGGGTTTAGGTCAGAGAAGCAATGAAAAGTAGAGTGTACACACAATTAAATTTCTTTTAGAAAGAAGGCTTTCATGATGGTATAGCATAATACAAAGCACCACTACAGAAACAAAGCAGGTTTATTTTTTTTAAAGATCAAAATATAGAAAGTTGAAATGCATCCTTTAGGAACTATTAGACTTCTCAAATGAGGTCCTTGCAATGATTTTAGTAAACATATCCAGTTCATTTAAGTTTACAGGATCAGAGTAATTATGAGTTTGTAAAGATTTTAAAAAGACAGAAAAGATAAGAACTATCCCATTTCAAATATGATCTAAACCATCCAGTGTAGAAAGAACAATAACTATCCGTGTACTATGCAATTCTTCACCAAAAAAAAAAAAAAAAAAAAAAAAAAAAGGTTTTCTGTACAAATTAGAGAGTCCTGCATAATAAAACAGTGGCAGAGATGCACATAACACCATACTAAGAGTTATACACTAACTCACACATGCAATAAAATGCATATAATAAACCAACAAACGGTTATAGTTGAGAACTAGTTTTTCAAGATGTACAATGCGAATTTTCTCCTTCATTCAATCATTGAATGGCTTGGAAAGACAACAGTTGATTTCCACTTATTCTACTTGTTATGTTTTCCCTCTTTTGGACAGTTTACTTTTTCTTAAAAACAATCTTATTAGAATTTGTAATGGACTCCATTTTGACTTACTCAAGGAAAATAGTGCAATATTGTCCAAAGAGACGGTGTGCAAATGTACAGTATGACTGGTGACATGAATTCCCCTGCTGCCACTGAAATGGAGCTGTGAAATCCTATCATAGAAGAGAACAAATCTGAAATGTCGGTAAAGTTACTTGGATTCTTTAATAAAACAAAACAAAACAAGAAAACATAAGCAGACCCAGATGTCCATTAGAAGGTCACTGTTTTCTGGTCACTAGTAAATACTGGACAAAGGAATGAAAATTCAATGCTGGTCTCTGGGTGGTAAGATCACGGATGATTTTCATTTTATACTTTAATCTGTTTCCTGAGATTTCTATAACGGACATCCATGACACTTTAAGACTAGGTAAGGTTTTGTTTTTCAAAGGTTATTTCTAAATAAGTTAATATCCAGATAGCCTGACACTAATACCAATTTCTAAGTAAATGTACAGACAAGCTAGTACTTGCTAATAATTGATTACTTGTCCCCATGGTCCTTCCCTTCCCAATGTCCATGCATGGGCTTCAGCGTAGGTATACCTCACACAGGTGACCCCAGTCTCATTATTATTGTCTGACCACCGGGGCCTTTCCACAGCACACCACACTGCTGTTCCTATCAGGCTTGTTCTATTGCATTGTCATATTTTGCTTCTTTATGTTTCTCTCCACTAAACACTATACTCCTTGAGGTTAGGCACACAGTTTGCTGCCGTTTCATAGTCCTGGTTCCTATTACAGAGTCTGACACATGAGTAAGTACTCAAGAAACATTCACCAACTGACTGTAGAGATGAAGACATCTGTGGGGGGAAAAAAAAACTACCATCAGTAGTGATGCTTTCTACCACCGGTACAGAAATGTATCATTTGCTTTCTTTTTGTAATGATTTTTTCCTCTGTTCTTCCTTTCCTGCCTTCTTTGGGAGTGTATGAATAGTCTTTGTTTTGTTTTGTTTTGTTTTTTGAGCGTTTGCTTGAGGAATTACAAGAAACATCCTTTCTTTTCTGTCTTCTTGGAATTTAGTATTGTGCTACTTTATTTCAGCTGTTTGAAGAATGCAGTTGTACAGGTCAGATGCCCTTCTTCTCCTTCTTCTCCTTCTTCTTATTGTCATGGTTGTCACGTGTACTACAAACGCATGTATTTGCAATCCCCCCAAAAAAAAGAATGGAACAATTTTTGCATTAAAATGCATTCTGTAATTTAAAGAAATTAAGAGAATAAAATGCCTTCTTTTAACCAAGATAATTATCATTTATAGTTCTTTTCATTCTTTACTGAAGAATCAATTATTTGAATCCATATCATGTCCCTTAAGCCTGAACAACTTATTTTAGCATTTGATAGAGTGCAGCTCTGCAGATGATAAGTCCTCCGAATTTTTCTTCTCTCTGTGTATGTTCTGAAGGGCTATTTGCATGTGATATGAAAATCTGGGTTGACAGCTATTCTTTGCTTTGTTTTGTGTAGCTTTCAGCACATGGAGGATGTTGTTCCACACAGATGGTCTCCATGGTTTGGGATGTAAAAACAGTAATAATTCACGTTGTCGGACCCCTGCATGTAATGTGTCATTTTCCACTGGCTGCTTTCCAGATTTGCCCTCTCTCATTTTCAGCAGTTTGATGTGTCTGGTTCTTTGCAGTTATCCTCCTTCAGTTCGCTGAGCATCTTGAATCTCCTTTGTTTTTTTTATTTTATTTTTCCAAGTTTGGAAAATCGCAGCCATTATTATTACAAAGATACTTTCTGCCTCAGTCTCTGTCCTTTACTTTTGGAATTCCAACGAAGCTTGCGCTTGACGTTCTTAGATTGTTTCCTAAGACCCGGATGCTCTGTTCATGTCTTTTGTTTGTTTGTTTTACTGGTTTTTGTTTTTGTCAATCTTCTTTCCCACAGATTAGGTAATTTCTATTGTCTAACTTCAAGTTAACGGACTATTCTGTTATTTTCATCCTGTTAAACCCTTCAGTAAACTTATTTGTTTATTTATTTTCATTTCAGATGTTTTTTTCAATGCTTGAATTTTCATTTGGTTCTTTTTTCAGCATCTCTGTTTCTCTGCTGAGATGTCTAACTTTCTCCATCCAGACCACTGTTCCCTTTACTACCTTAAGCCTAATTATAATAGCTGCTTTCAAATCTTTGTCTGCTAATTCCACTGTCTGGATCATATTAAGCTTGATCTAAGTAGTTTGTCTCTTTTTTCTTAAAAAGGGCTTAAAAACTGGCCCCTTTTTCTTAAAACTTAATTTTGGGTAATATTTTATTGTCTCCTGAATTGTGAATGTCTGTTTTTTTTGAAAACTCTGGATTTTATTATATTCTTCCAAAAAGTATTGATGCATTTCTGTTTGTACGTTTTTGTTTTTGTTTTAAGCAAGCAATTAACTTGGTTGGATTCCAACTGAACACTGCCTCTCAGGAAGCAAGTCAAATCTCAGTACACTTGTTATAGTTTTGGTCGTCCTGTTTGAATCCGCTATTCAGACGTGATGTGCAGAATTAGAATCACAATTTGGGCTTCCCGTTCTGGACCTTTCCTCTCTGCAATTGTTCCTTTCTTCTCCAGTGTCTGGAGTTTCCCCAAACCCTGTCCTCTGGCTCTTCAGTTCAGAAGGAATGTGTTTATCCCAGTCTCCCCAGTCCCACCCGGCACTGACTTTCTCATGTCCATGGAATAAAGAATGGATACCTCACCACAGGCTGCTCTCTCCTTCCACATTTTCCAATTCAGTGCTCCTAGAATCTGCCTGCATTTTTTACTCTCCAGTGCTACCAGTTGTTCTTTTCTTCCAGTTTATTTATTTTCATAATTCATCTATGGTTGCAATTGCAGAGGGTTGGGTCAGATGGTTTATTTGAAATTTCCTGATTTGCATTTTTACGAAAAGTATTTTTGCTTTGCTCTCAGGATATAGTTGCTTGCACCTTCTACAAATATTATTTTTTTAAGAATAGTTCTTTTATTTTTATATCCATATACTATGTGCCAATCATATTACATAATTTTACTATTTTAATTCTTATTACTTTGGAAAACAGGTTTTATTATTTCAAATTTGTAGAGAAGATAAGTGAACCATAATACATACAACTGCTGAAAACTATAAACAGGACTCAGATTGTTTGATTTCAAGCACCATGCTTATTTTCTTATGTGTAAGAAATGTGAGTCTGTATAGACATGCATGTGTATGTGTGTGTCTGTGTGTGTGTGCGTGTCTGTGTGTGCGCATGTGTACACGTGTGCATGTGTACCCATGAGAAGCAACCGTCCACACGAGGAGGTGGGCTTGTCGCTCCTGTGGCTTTTCTAGAAGGAGCCCAATACCTAACTGAGGACTCAGGGACAGACTGAATGTCTGCAGTGCTCACCTTGTTCTCTGTAATTCCCTGTGAACTTTCTCTGGACACAGCACCTTACAGGGATGCAAATTCACAGCATATGAAACTCACACGCTTCCAGACAGCCTGAGAACCCAATTTTTCACTACAATAATCTATAAGCTTGAAAATAAACCCCAAAGCTCTAACAGTGGAACCAAGTCAAGTCAACAGAATTGTGGCCAACCTGTCACCCAGTATAGCCCTTGGCGAGCCCTGTTCATATTATTTGGGACAGTACGTACTGCCTTGAATTTAACAACGTACTCTATACGCAAATACCAAACAAATTATCACCTGTAAGCTTGTGCAGAAATAAAGTCGATATTCTCTCGTTCTCCATTTTATTACCAACTAAGTCTTTTTTTTCCTGTTTTTGTCATTATTCTGGGAATCGGTATAAGAACATTTCAGTCCTTTCAATTCTAGAAAACTTGAGCTCAAACACCTCAAAGAAAACTCACCACAATTATTTTATTTTAAATAAAATAATAGGTACATTAAATTATGAGAATGAAAAACAGGCCAAAATTAGACTTGAGAGAGGAACAGGAAATTTAACTAAAGTAATACAAAATGGAGTGTTGTGAAAATTGACAGTCTTTAGTCACAACAGAGCAAGGTCACACTTAATGAAGCTAAAAAAAAGTAAATTTAGAAAAAGCTGTGGGAAACTTGGGGAGCTATTTGTTATTCTGTGTGACTGCCTTACTAGGATTCTATTCTCTCCTCATTTTCTGGCTGTCTTCACCCAATATTCTTTCAGAGGCCCTGCTATGTATCTTAGAGCCAGATGGCATAAAAATGACTACACTATTAATCCTACAATATTAGGGATATAGATATTCACTTTTCAGTATTCAAGCAAATAGTAAAAATGAAATGGATTGAATTTTAATGAATTCATTCTGGGAAAAAATCTCTAAAGTACAGTTATATTTAATGATTTCTAATTAACTTGCTGACCTGCGAATATTGATTTGTATACACAACTTCCCCATTTTCTATTTCAGCAATTTATAAACTTGGAAATGAACCCAAATTAAAAAAAAAAATCTAAATTATTTATCTTAGTATTAATTGGTTTAAAACTGCTTAGTTAGTAGTTGGTATTTTAAAACTGTCTAAATTCAGTAATATAGTCAACGTGAAATCTAGATGTATGCAAAAACTTGCAATACTCTTAACCTATCAGAAGTATTTTTGATGAGTCTGTTCTTTGATAACTCACCACAGTAGAATGTCTATTGTTGCCTTTGACAGCTTTAAGGACATAAAAGACACATTTATAGTTCCTACTCTTGTAGACTTAATTTTGTTTTAGTATTGATAGGTACTAGAACAATTCTATAATACAGTTTACTAAGTCAGCTTAAAGGTATTTTAACTTAATCTTACCAACCATGTACTTGCATGTATATAAATTAATGTCTACCTTACATAGTTCAATTACTTTATTTCATTATGCCAAATTATAAAGTGATTCGACATTTTTGGCCCGTTGAAAGCAAAAACAAGTGACTTTATAAAGAAAGCCATGACGCTGAATCCTCCAAATTAGCAAAGAAAATCAAGAATGCAGATTAACAAAATTCAGCATCCGAACAGAAAATGCTGTACTTAATCACAGTGAAATTTTCCATGGCTGTCCCATCAAGACTGAATATATTTGGCACATATTTATTTACCTTTAGAAAAGTCATTTGTCCAGAAGCCTGTTTATGTCCCATTACACAAATCTAAAATTGGACACTTTATAAAATGTGATATTTGAGGACAGGATATATCATAAAGATTCCTTTGGGAAGCTAAGGGATCTGATACAAATTCTTCAGCTAAAAATCATTTCAAGCTACTGTTCTACATATGAGAGGAACTCAATTTTACTATCACACTATCGGCTGCTTCTCGGTTATGGTTCTGTAGAGAATGAGACATCGAGACCCCAGATCATTTAATTTCATTGGTTTAAAAAAGTGCATTGTTTGCAAAGTAGTTGTCTGCAGTGGTCATTCTGGTGTGTGACTCTCTGCTGACTCTGTCCTAGGTAGATTTTCTGAGCGTCCATTTCTCCCCACGAGGCTGCACACTCCTCTTCAACGTTCTGTAGGCATCAGCAGTTTCTCTTTACAGGACTAATCACACTTTTTAATTATGTATATTTTTGTGTGACAACTGCCATCTTTCTTCCCTAATAGACTCTAAACCCTACCAGAGGAAACAATGCTTGTTTTCACTCATTAGAATAATCCCACTACAAATGCTGAGTGAATTGAGTGCCATTACACTGAGATGCAAAGGGTTTCAGAATTATTAGACATGCGACTCATTTGTAAATTACAAGTATTGAAGAGTTCAGAGAAAACAAGCATGGATAACATTTTGCTAAGCTGAAAATCCTTCATTGAAGCCCAGTAAATAAATGTACATGATATGTTATTCTAATATTTAGAGTTTTAGGATTTAGAATAATCTTACAAGAAGAAAGCACTACAATAACACCACAAAATGAAGATAACTAATAGATAGGAACATGTATGTATGAAGTATAGATACAGGTCTTTAACAAGCGGTGTGCTGAAATATGTTGTGTTTTTGTTTGTTTGTTTGTTTGTTTGCTAAAAACAGATGAAAAGTAAAATCTCTATTATTGCTAATGCTAAGATAAGTTTCATAGCTACTGACATTTACTAATGTAAATGATTTGTGCAAAAATCTGCAAAATGAAGTGACTCCTGAATTTCATAGGAATTGGTAACTGAAAATGTCAAATATCCCCTTAGAGAATATAGGTAATTGGTAAAATATTAAACATTGATTCATCTGTTCCCATTTATTCCTCAATCTAGAGTGAATTTAGTATCTTATTATAGCATAACTAACACTGTATTAGGGAAATTATCTCAATGTGTGAGACATGGTAAAGCATTATGTTTGTTTAATAGATATAAAATGGTCAGTGTAGAAATGGCTTCCTTGTTTCCAGTTTTTCTATAACTTTGTGAGTGTTTTCAGTATGTCCAGTTTTCTTGGGAAATTTTAACAATTAGGGCCCTTTACTCCCAGGGTGAATAAGCAAGATGGCTGCTCCCAGATAACCCAGAGGGAGCCATCCAGTTCCTACCTGCTCATAAATTTAAACGTGGATTATTTATTTTCCAATGTATAGTATTTGAAAAAAATGTGAGAGCATTCTTTCACTCTAAAATGTGTCATTGTTTCTTGTTTGGGGGTGTGCAGAGGCTATTTTAAGTCCAATAATATTACAGCAAAATAGGCATAGATTTTTCTCTGGTTTCCTGAGCACTGTTGTTATAAACTGAATGTTTGTGTCCTTCCAAAACCTTACGTTGAAACCCTGCTTCCCAGTGTGATTGTATTGGGAGCTGGGACCCTTGGGAGGTGATGAAGTCACATGACGTCATGAGGATGGAGCCTATGAGTGGGATTAGTGTCCTCAGAAGGGTCAAGAGACCTCCTGCCTCTGCTCCCCACCCCCTATATGAGGGTACAAGAAAAGAAACCGTCAGCAAAGCAAAGAGACAACCAACTGAATGCGAAAAGTTGTTTACAAACAACGCCTCCGATAAGGGGCTAATATCCAAAATATGTAAAGAACTCATACAACTCAACAACAACAACAAAATCAATCCAATTAAAAAATAGACAGAGGATCTGAACAGGTACTTCTCCCAAGAAGAGAAGCAAACGGCCAAAAGATATATGAAAAAAAATGCTCAACTTCACTAGCTATTAGGGAAATGCAAATCAAAACCACAATGAGATATCACCTCACCCCAGTCAGAATGGCGATCATCAACAAGTCAAATAGTAACAAATGTTGGAGAGGCTGTGGAGAAAAAGGAACCCTCATACACTGTTGGTGGGAATGCAGACTGGTGCAGCCGCTATGGAAGGCAGTGTGGAGGTGCCTCAAAAGATTACGAATAGAATTGCCATATGACCCAGCAATCCCTCTCCTGGGTATCTACCCCAAAAATCTGAAAACATTTATCCGTAAAGATCTATGTGCTCTGATGTTCACTGCAGCTTTATTTAAGGTGCCAAGACATGGAAACCAAAGTGTCCCTTGATAGATGAATGGATAAAGAAGTTGTGGTATATACACACAATGGAATACTGTTCTTCCCATAAGAAAAGATGAAATAGTGCCATTTGTGACAACATGGAGAGATCTTGAGATTATTATGCTAAGTGAAATAAGTCAGACAGAAAAAGTCGAGAACCATGTGATTTTACTTATATGTGGAATATAAAACTGTAAACAACAAAGGAACAAGACAAACAAATAAACAAAATCCACGGACACAGACAACAACTTATTGGTCCCCAGAAGGTAATGGGGGAGGGCGTAGTGGATGGGGTTAAATGGGGTCAAATACATGGTGACAGAAGGAGAACTGACTCCGGGTGGTGAGCACACAATGTGATACTATATAAATGACGTATTACAGAATGTACATTTGAAACCTATGTAATTTTCCTAATCATTGTCACCCAGCATATTTAATAATAATAAAAAAGAAGTCAGCGTCCATAACGTGGAGGAGGGTTTTTACCAGAACCTGACCCAGATGATACCCTGACCTTGGACTTCCAGCTTCTTGACACGTGGACTTCCCAGAAGCTTGAGAAATACTTGTTGTGCACAAGCCACCCCATCTGTGGTTTCTTTTTTTTTTTTTTTTTTTTTTTAGCAGCCCAAGCTGCAATGGTGTGTCTTAATAGTGGCAAAATACAGGTTTTTTAGATTAATTTTTAGAAATAGAAGTAGTTACGAATGAGCAGAGTTAAAAGAAACCCCCAAAGCATAAACAGCTAAAAAAAGTAAAAGAGGTGAATGACGCCCCATGCGTATTATTTGCTGATTCCCGTTGTCTGTATTATAAAGACCCTATTCCTAACAAGGCAAAATATTTAGCCATATGTTGCGCGCCTCCACCCAACCCCCAGCCCAGGACTGAGCACCCCACTGGCTGCACCCCCACCCAACGCCCAGCCCAGGGCTGAGCACCCTGCTGGCTGCACCCCCACCCAACCCCCAGCCCAGGACTGAGCACCCCGCTGGCTGCACCCCCACCCAACGCCCAGCCCAGGACTGAGCACCCCGCTGGCTGCACCCCCACCCAACGCCCAGCCCAGGACTGAGCACCCCCCTGGCTGCACCCCCACCCAACCCCCAGCCCAGGACTGAGCACCCCGCTGGCTGCACCCCATGCAGCAGAGAAGCCTCAGGGGAACTGACTGAACACACGATGCCTGTGCTCTGACTGCTTGCTTAAGATGGGCTGCTGTGTCATCGTCTCTGTCCTTCGGTTACCAGATTCTGGAGACCCAGTGACATGCCATATGATGTATGAAAACTGTCACAGAGCTACCTTCTTCTTTGGCTACATTCAGTGAAACGTCTCACATATGCTTGATGGTTCCCCCAAATTACACCACCACATGGGGAACTGAGCCCAGCCAACCTGAGGGCACATAATGGCAGCTCACAGCAATTCTTTACTATGCAGCAAATAGCCCTTCCTCTGTATATAAATTGGTCAAAGAAAACAACCTATATTTTAAATCAGTTCAATGACATCCAGAAAGTTAGACAACATGTCTGACTGAACACAATGGGTGACAGAGCTGGTCCTTGGAGGAAAGTGTCCAGATGAGGCTGCTCAGGGTTTCCATCTCGTCGCTCCAGGACTCTACTGGCATTTTCCTGTGCAAAACCCCATTTAGCATCTGCTATATATAGCAACTGTAATTTACATTATTTTCACCAGAGGTGCCCTTTAAGGTTCCTGATTCTTACTAATAAGCAGAAATATCTAACAGATTAATTTTGGTATCCAGTACTTATTATTATTGATAAATGTATATACTATGATGACCTCCTACCAGCACTGTAGTTTTGTTTTAATTTTACTAAATGTATTAGGGTGACATTGGTTACTAAAAATATATGCATTTCAAGTATACAATTGCATAACACATCATCTGTACATTGCATTGTGTGCTCACTACCACCTCCTTCTGTCACCATATACTTGACCCCCTCTTCCCTTCTATGCCTCCCTCAGCCTCCCTCCCCTCTGATAGCCACCATACTGCTGTCCGTGTTTGTTTGTTTGGTTCCTTTGTTGCAGTGATTTTTAGTTTCACTTTCCCACCATCACACCAAAGTCAACGTGGTCAAAAGGGAACAAACACCCCCATGCAACCAGGACTGCGGGTCCGTCCAACGCCTCATCTCTGTGTGTTGAACCAATGAGCATTTAGGACACCTGGGTGATGCAATGGGGGTACATCTGATGTTGTCATGTGCTCATTTTCTAAGTCACAGTTTAATTTTTGCTCCTTGTCATTCTCAAATGTGTTCTTTATTCTCTGTTCCCAACACTGCAACCCTAGGATAAAATTTTTTCAGCTCATGCCAAACGTTACCCTCATTCTGTTGCATGGAGTTCTCAGAATCGTAAAGCAAACTGAGCCTGAATGTGCTTCTTGCCCATTCTGATGGCTAATTGACTCCTAATATAGCAGTGCCCTTCCAAAAGACCTTGCCATCATCATAAAATCTTTTCCATAGCCGTTGTCACCCTGCATATGTGGCCTTAGGCTCACAGATTCCTCTTTCATCTCTCAGTTGGAAAAAATAGTGCTATTTCAAGAAATGCTATCCACCAGTAGGAAGTAGGAAATTATACATTTATAAGAAATGCCTGCATGCCATAGAGAGAAATATTCAAGTAACTGACAAGGAAAATACTATAATGATTTTAAAATCTGCTTATAGATTTCCAGTGGCAATTTAGTTTAATATTTTCACCCCTTAGCTGCATTTTTACTTCATTATTCCTGCTATTTTTTTCGTATAAAATTCTGTTTATTATATAATTGGACCATAAATTGATAACCTGTATCTAACTGTCATAGTAAGGAGTTTGATCTGAAATTTTAACATAAAATCTCACATGTGAAATACAGTATTTAGTTTTTCTATATTTCACATGTATTTCTTTCTAACTATCCTTTGAAAAATAAGTTGCCACACATCTTGCTTAGAGATAATATTTTAAAATAATTTATACAGAGAGTGCCAAAAAAATGCATACACATTTTAAGAAAGGAAAAAAAAAACTGCATTAAAATTGTAATACTCAAAATATACCAATAATAAAAGATGGATACAAGTCATGTGCATAAATTTTTTTTGGCAACTCCAGTATTTGCTTGGTTGCTTTGGGGCAACACAAATGCTTAAATTTCAGTAATTTGAAAATTCCTCAAGCTTGAGCTGAGTTTCTCCCAGAAGGTGGGGTCCACAGTGTTGCTGCATCTCATTTCCGGTTGTCAGGTCCTGCAGCAGGAGACCTAGCACACTCCACTTCCGGCTGAGTCCAAACAACGTGGAGTTGGAGGCAATTTATATTTGGCTACTGAGTCTTCAGAAGGGAGAATGGCTAAGTGTTAATTCTGTAAACACTTTATGCTACAGAACATGTTCCCTTATTGGTGGGAAACAACTGAATAGATGTGGCTTGTGGGGCGTGAAGTACAGGAGTTTGTTAAATGTTGTCCATGAGCAGATAAACAACATGTGAGTAGGCAGTGCCTGTGTCCCTGGGATTAAAATATATTTTCCATAATTGATGTAATGAAGTGTGCCATTCAGCTTTGTGATGTCATAACTTGGGCTCTAAGCAGAGCACAGAAAACCAGGAGTTCTCATCATAATAGGCAAATCAGCACTGTGGCTCTAAACAATGGGGCCATCTGTGAGTCTGAGGCCACAATGCTGAAGATGTTTATTGATGCATTTTACTTAAAATTAAATACACTTTATTAGGGAAAACGTTAAAGGTTTCATCATGGGGAATCAACTGAATTGATACTCAGAGGCAATTGCTTTAGCTATCTTGTGGGTTTCCATTAATTTATTCCTATAATAGCGTTACTTGCTTTCCACAGTACTAATAAAATAACGGATTTATTTTTAATGATGAAAAGTAGTGAACACAATTAAAAACCCATGTTCTCTTTTCATCAGTTCAGTGGCAAGCATGACCACCATGAGGGTAAAAGGAGGCTAGGCCCAATTCAGAGTTTTTTGTTTTGTCTTTTGGGTTTTAAATTTTGTTGTATTGATGTAAACCTGGCATATAACATTACATGGGGAACTTGGGAAGTGATTAGGTGGGGAGGGTGGAACCCTTCTGAACGGGACTGGCCCTTATAAAGAGTCCTTAAGAGGGGTCTCCATCTGTCTTTGCCCCATGGGAAAAGACAGTGGCTTATCAACACCCAGATGACAGCCCTCACTACCTGACCACGCTGGTATCCGATGTCAGACTTCCTGCCACCAGAACTATGGGAAATACACTGCTGTTGTTTTAAGTACCAGCATATGACCAGTGCTGGTGCTTTGTTACAGCAACCCCAATGGACTAAGACAGCACGTGAAGTGCAAAATGGA